>NC_091834.1:25277221-28234850 GCF_037783145.1 Equus przewalskii
TTCTAATAAGTTAGAGTTAGAAAGTTCTCATACTGCATGCTTCAGAATTGAATCCAGAGCACAGGCAGCTGAGTCACACCTGGGAGATATGTCTTATAACTAAGATGAAAGCAAAGTGTCATGTACGGATATAGAACTGTGAAGTTAAATTAAGGGAATTTCCATTTGATAAACTATTTTTTGCATAAACTATGAGATTAGTCTACATATATAAATGGAGTAAACTATCATATGTTGATTGAAGAGAGAAGTGCAATACAGCTGAACACAGCATCATGGATGAGCTTTAGAAACACAAGGTAGAGAGTTGTGGCTGAATATAGACTCATGAGGAGCCCAGCAGAAATCAGAACTCCCCACCATACTATCTCATTAGATAACAAAGGCATTTTATTACCATTTGCTATAAGGTTGGCTTGGAATGCAGCAATAGCTAACTAAAGACAAGATTGAACAGAACAGAGGGCAATTATAATAATCTGCTTCTTATACTTTGAGGCACTTGTTCTGATATTTAAAGCTAGCATCCACGATTACTCTGTTGTTGAAGTTTATATCAGATAACTGTATTAAAATTCTACTCCACTGAGGCTTCTTTCCAGGCAAGCAGGAGAGGTTGGAAGGACATGCAAGTTTTGTGTAAAACTTGTGACTCTGAATCACATGGATGGAGAGGACTGCAAGTTCTCTAGAGAGTCTAGTTGACCATGAAGATATATGCATGTTATATAAAGGATGATATTGACATTGCTATTCATGGTCCATTTAGTGGTTATGACAAAATTTTTATTTTATTTAGAGTCATGGAAGGGGTATTAATTATAGGCAGCACTGACAATTTCCAAGATGAAAAGGAAGATAATCCACTAAAAAAGATTAAACCCACAGACCTATCCTCCATCCCAATGAAAAAACCTACTTACACATGGGCATCAATCTTCCAGACTTCAAGGTGTAGATGTGTAGCTGGAAAAAGAATTATTTTACTTAGTAATACAAAGTATAATTTAAAATTATTCTTTGTTTTATTTAAGCTGCACTCTGACTCAAAGGCCAAATTAAATCAATCTATTTATTCCAATTTATGTTTGCAGACTCCACTTGGAGTCATGTATTTGATAATCGTTTTGCCAGTTATTATGGTAGGCACTGTGGACACATATCTGAATAAGAGAACAGGATCCTAATAAGGAGAATAAAACTCAGTTACTGTCTATGAATCACGTTATATGTTAAAGTCTACATTATCAGGATAGGAAGTTAAGGTAGTGACATAAAAAGGTATGCCATACACAAATGTGAAAAACAGTGGCTTTTCACTTCCTCTTCTTATAAAATTATACAAATTGCCTTGGTTGTCAATTGCAGGTTTTTGTCATATGACAAATGCAACTTGTGACTATTCTTTCTGGAAAACAACAGAAACGTTACTTCAGATAATATGTCGTTAGAGAAGTAATTATTCTTAAGAAATCCATGCTGCCCCACGAAAGAAAAAGGAATTTCCAACAGTTACTAATACAAAGTTGGCAAACTTTTTGTTAAGCAGGAAAGTACAGATGGGAAAACCGCCTATATGTCAAACTAAGCAGAAAGCTTAAAAAGTGAGTTACTTAAATTGTATAAAATTTTGAAGTCAAAGAAATGGACACTCATGGAAAAAATAGAAGAAGCAAGTTCTACTTCCACCATCTGATCTAAGAATGGTGGAAGAAAACACTTTCTGGCCCTGAAACATTTAGTCCTGCAATCAAGGCCACTTCTTCAGACCCAGGACAATTAGTCCTTTTAGAGCTGCGGATGGCTCAAAGAATGTGTCCAGCGCCCCCTTTACGTCTTTATTCCTCAGACTGTAGATGAAGGGGCTCAGCATCGGTGTGACCACGGCGTACATTACTGAAGCTGTTGCATTGGGTGTGAGCTGTGGGTAGCAGCAGGGCTGAGCTACACTCCTAGGCTTGTACAATAAAATAAGAAGACAACTGAGAGGTGAGATGCACAGGTGAAAAAGGCTTTATACTTCCGCTGAGCTGATGAGATTCCACAAAAGGAGAAAATTATCTTAGAGTGTGAGTAAATTATGCCAGCAAGGGGACCACCAGCCAGGAGCACAGCCACAAAATGCATCACCATGTCATTGAGAAAAGTGTCAGAACAGGCATTTTGAACCACCTGAGTGAGTTCACAGAAAAATTGGGGGACTTCCAAGTCTGAACAGAAAGAAAGTCACAACACCATTAAGCTTTGTGACAAGGAATACAAGGCACTCATGATCCAGGACACCAGGACCACCAGTCTACAGAGCTGGGGGTTCATGACCATCATGTAGTGCAGGGGGTGGAAAATGGCTACAAACCAGCCATAGGCAATTACTGTCAGAAGAAAGTCATCTAGTCCTGCAAAGAATATGTAAAAATACACGTGGGTGATGCAGCCTTCATAGGTTATGCCTTTGCTCTGGGTCTGCATGTTCAGCAGCATCTTTGGGATGGTGGTGGAGGTGAAACAGGTGTCTACAAAGGACAGGCTGGAGAGGAAGAAGTACATGAGTGTGTGCAGGTGGGAGTCAGAGATGGTGGTCAGGATGATAAGCAGGTTTCCAAAAACAGTGATCAGATACATGGAGAGGAAAAGCTGAAATATGAAGGGCTGTAATTCCAGTTCCTCTGAAAGTCTGAGAAGAAGAATTTCTGAAAAATGTGTGTCATTCTTTGGCTTCACATTTTGGAAGTGACTACCAGGAAATAGAAAAAATAAATGACTAATTTTCACACAAGCAGGGACTAGTAACCTACCATAAATGCTACCTTTATATTTTATAATCATTAAATAAGTCTCAATATTTGGCGTATGGTCTGGTCTCCATTTGAGCATCCTTAATGCTATTTCTCATTAGGAATTCCTTTTCCACTGTCAACTTGTTCCACAAGCATAATGTATACTACTGTTTTATTAAGTATCTTTCATGAATTGAGGAATATATATCAAATATAGACCATCATCCAGGCACTGACCAGAGTATAGAATGCTGAAAAGCAAAAATCCCTACAATCTAGTGATAGAGAAAGAATATAATCAAATAAAAATAATAGTATAACATACCCGAGGGTGACAGATACTATGAAGAAAAGGAAGCATGTACAAAGAGCAGAGTGAATAGGGGTTTATTTTTTATTAGGAGTTCAGGCAAGACCTGAAAACAAGGTGACATTTGAACAGACGAGAAAGAGGAGTGACAAGGAGACACAAGCTTACCTGGGAAAGTGTGTGCCTGGCAGAAGGAACAGCCAGTGCAAAGACCTTGAGGAAGATGGTTGTTTTAGAGAATCAAGGCTCAAAATGAGAAAGAGTGTAGTTCTGGCCACTTTACAACCTTGATTAATTTACATCCTTTATGCCAAGCAAAAATAATAAAAGAGAAAAAAGAAATTTGTCCAAAAGGCAAAGGGAGTGATAAATTTATGGTGTGAAATACCTTACAGATTGAACACCCCAAGTGAAAAATGACCAAAGGAAATAAACCAGTAATTCCCAAAATGAGATATACAAAATACAACCAAAATTGGGTATTTCTAATACTAAACATTAGAAGACTCACTTTTTCTGTGCCTATTCTACATTTATTGGACCAGTTCGTTTTTATATGGTTGGGTAGAACATGAGGCAAGCCCCTTTATCATTTCTCTTATGTGGCGTCTTTTCTTTGTTTTTCTTGTACTTTGAGTATTGATCTCATTTTTGATCAATCCAATAGGCACACTATAATCCCAGCCATGGTCCTTAGCAAAGGCCCCCTCTGACTATGCCCTATAAAATCCTGCACTCAATAGGGCAATTCCATCCTTTACACTGAAGAACTTTCTTCAGATGATTTACCCCTGAGGACATTATGTCATACACACATTTATTTCACTGTACTCTGCCTTTGAAATTATATCACAAATATCAAATGAGCAAGAACTCATTTGGTTTCTTCATGTTTGTATTTTCACAAGTGTATGTAAATATATGTTCACTTATATAGCAACAAATTTAAGTGAATGTGAAGTTATGAAAAAAGGGCATGGTAGGGAGAACAAAACCAGGTTAAATAGAGTGATTTCAAACAACTATATTCAGAAAATTGAGTGGAGCATCAAAAAGTAAGCGAAAGAAGATATAAAGAAGCAATAGTTTAATGACATCTGCATGGATTAGTAATTAAATTCCCTAAGGCGTAGACATCAAAGTATATAATATAAACTGTTCCTGAGCATTGTGGCATATAGCAGACACTCAGTTAGTATCTATTGAAACAATCAGGACTTAGGCTTCAATACATAGCTACATTTAGTATATGGCAAGGTTGTATTTCAATTTATTTGGAAATACTGAATTGTTGAATAAATGTTGGCACAAATGGATATCTGCCTGGAAGAAAGTAAAGTTGTTCTCCTCCTTCAGTCATGTTACAAAAAAATCAAGGAGTTACCTACTCACTGTGGGAGTAACCAACACTTTTGAGTGAACATCTAAAGAAACTGTGTACTAACATCTACAAGTGGGCCAAATCATCTTAATTAAGGTAAGAAACTCAGATGTGTGAAGACAGACATAGTAACTAAATAAAAGTTAAAATATTTTAATGGCCAATATATTTTCCAAATATCTGTTGAGATACGTAAATTTTTAAAATTTATTTGAAAGGCTGATAATGGAACAACAACATGGATATACTATTTGGGCATATAAAATTATTAGGCCAATCAAAATGGTGACCAAATATACGACTCTTAAACTCAACTTGATACTAGTTTTGGGGAAACACTTAAAGAGCTGTCCTGTTGATTGAGCTTAAAACTTTTAAACAGATAGCAATGGGGTGCTCTAATTTTTCTGAGAGAAGTGAAAAGTGTTATAACTTCAGGGAAGCAATCTAAAGAATGGTATAAATGTTAAAAGTATAGATATTCTTTCTCTCAGACTGCGTCAATCTCAGCACTATTGACATTCTGGGCCAGATCATTCTCTGTCATGGAGTCTGTCCTCGGCATTTAGTTTCTTTAGAGAATCCCTGGTCTCCACTCACCTCTCCTCTGCGGGACAGCAAAATATTTCTACAAATATTACTCAATATAACTCACACACCACCTGGTGTCTCTGACTGCATGTGTAACACTCCCCGTGGCATCTCGGACATCGTGTGTCACACTCCCCCTGTCCTCTTTGACTTCATGTGTCACTCTCCCACTGGTATATCTGGCTTCGTGTGTACCACTCCTCCTCGTGTCCTTCACATCGTGCATAACACTCCCCCTTAGGTCTCTGACTTCGTTGTAACACTCCCCCTGGCATCTCTGACATCGTGTGTCACAGTCCCCGTGAAGACTCTGACATCATGTGTAACACTCCCTGTGGCATCTCTGACTTTGTGTATAACACTCGCCGTGGCGTCCCTGACTTCGTGTGTCAGACTCTACCTGTCGTCTCTGACAACGTGTGTCACATTCCCTGTGGTGTCACTGACTTCATTTGTAACACTCCCCCTGTCATCTCGGAATTCACGCATAACAGTCCCACTGGTCTCTCTGACATTGTGGGTAACACTCCCCCTGTTGTCTTTGACTTCGTGTGTAACACTCCCCTGTGGAGTCTCTGACTTTGTAACACTCTCCATGGCGTCTCCAACAAAGAGAGTCATTTTCCTGCTGGTGTCTCTGACTTCATGTGTAAGACTCCAGCTCATGTCTCTGACTTCATGCATCACACTCCCCATGTGGTGTCTGACTTCATGTGTCCCACAACACCTGGCATCCCCCACCCTGTGAAACACCCCACCTGGTGTCTCTGACTTCATATGTAACACTCCACATGGCGCCTCTGACGTCATCTGTAACACTCCTCCTCGCATGTCTGGCTTCGTATGTTACTATCCCCCTCGTGTCTCTGATTTCGTGTGTAGCACTCTCCCCTGGCGTCTCTGACTTCTCATGTAACACTCCACCAGGTGTCTCTGAAATCGACTGTAACACTCCTCCTCGCATCTCGGGCTTCATGCGTTAGTATTCCCCTTTTGTCTCTGATTTCATTTATCACACTCCTCCTGCCTTCTGTGAAGTCGTGTGAAACACTCCCCATTGCGTCTCTGACTTTGTTTGCCCACTGCCCGTGGGGTCTGTGAATTCGTGTGTAACACACACCCTGGTGTCTCTGACATCATGGGTAACACTCCTTTTGGGGTCTCTGACATCATACACAACACTCTCTCCTGGCGTCTCTGACTTCATGTGTAACACACCTCCGTGGCACGTCTGAGTTCGTGAGTAATACTCCCCCTGGTCTGTGAATTCATGGGTAACACTTCCCCTGGCTTCAGAGACTTCGTGTGTAACACTCCTCATGGTCTCTCTGACTTTGTGTGTAAAACTCCGCATGGCATCTCTGACTCTGTGCGTAACACACCCCCTGGTGTCTCTGACATTGTGTGTAATCCTCCATGTGCCATTTGACTTCATGTGTCAGACTCCCCCTGGCATCTCTGACTTCCTGTGTTATACTCCCCGGGGTGTCTGTGATTTCATGTGCCACAAACCACCTGTTGTCTCCGACTTCATGCATCGCACTCCCTGGCATCTCTAATTTCCTTTGTAATACCCACACTGACGCCTCTGACTTCGTGAGTCATTCTTCCCCTGGGTTCTCAGACTTCATATGTCATACTTACTCTGGAGTCTTGACTTCGTATGTCACACTCCCAGTAGCGTCTCTGACTTCACGTGTAACACACACCCTGGTGTCTCTGACTTGTGTGTAAGACTACCCTTGGTGTGTCTGACTTATGTCACCCTCCACCTGATGTCTCAGATTTTGTCTGTACCGCTCCCTGTGGTGTCTCTGATTTCGTGTGTCACACTCTGCCTGGCATCCCTGACTTCGTGTGTCACACTACCCCTATCGTTTCTGACTTCGGGTGTAACACAGCCGGTGGCATCTCTGCCTTCATGTGTCACCCTCTCCATTGTGTCTTTGAGTTTGTGAGTCACACTTGCCCTGTCATCTCTGACTTCGTGTGGCACACTGCAACTTGGGTCTCTGATTTTGTGTGTCAAATTCCATCTGGCATCTCTGACTTTGTGTGTTATACTCCCAATGGTGTCACTGACTTTTTGTGTAACACGCCGCGTGGCATTTCTGACTCCGTGCGTATCACTCCCTGTAGTGTCTCTGACTGCGTGTGTAACACTCCACGTGGCATCTCTGACTTCATGTCTGACACTCCCCGTGGCACATCTCACATTGTGTGTAACCCTCCACATGGCATTTCTTCCTTCCTGTGTTACTGACCCCAGTGGCTTTTGGGCTTTGTTTGCAACACTCCCCCTGCTGTCTCTGACTTTGTATATAACACTCCCTTTGGTGCCTCTGACATCATATGTCACACTTCAGCTGGCGTCTGTATTCGTGTGTCACACTTCCAGTGGCGTCTTTGACTTCACCTGTCAC
The DNA here is from genome assembly GCF_037783145.1 of Equus przewalskii. NCBI lineage: Eukaryota > Metazoa > Chordata > Mammalia > Perissodactyla > Equidae > Equus > Equus przewalskii. The sequence goes on from NC_091834.1 coordinate 25,284,704, forward strand.
ACACACAAGGGTGCCACTGATTTCCTGTGTAACACTACCCCTGGTGTTTCTGACTTCGTGTGTCACACTCCCAATGGTGTAACTGACTTTGTCTGTAACACACCTCCAGGTGTCTCTATGTTCATGCATAATTCTGTCCGTCATCTCTGACTTCACACGTAACACTCTGACTGGTCTCTCTGACGTCCTGTGTAACACTCCCCCGGTGTCTTTGAATTTGCTCGTAACACTCCACCTGGTGTGTTTGATTTTGTGCCTAACACTACCTCATCACGTCTCTGACTTCGTCTGTAAGAGTCCCCCTTTCATCTTTGTCTTCGTGTGTAGCACTCCCCCGTCATCTGTGACTTTGGGCGTAACATTCCCCCTGTCGTCTGTGACTGCGTGTGTAACACTTCCCCGTGGCATCTCTGAAATCTGGCATCATACTGCCTGTTGCGTCTCTGATGTTGTTGTGACACTCCCCCTGTCCTCTCTGACTTCTTCTGTAACTCTTCCCCTGGCGTCTCTGACATCGTGTGTCACACTCCCCCTGTCATCTATGACGTCATGGGTATAACTGCATGTAGCGTGTCTGAATTCGTGTGTCACAATTCCCCTGGTGTCAGTGACTTTATCTGTAACACTGGCCCTGGCATCTCTTACTTCGTGTTTCACACGCCCCCTGGGGTGTCTGAGACCATGTGTAATTATCCCCATGGCGGCTCTGACTTTGCGTGTCACACTCCTGGTGGCATCTCTGACTTTGTGTGTCACACTCCCCTTGGTGTCACTGACTTCGTGTGTAGCACTCCACCTGGTGTCTTTGACTTTTTGCATAACACTCCCCTGTGGCATCTGTGACTTTGTGTGTCACTCTCTCCCAGGTGTCTTTGACTTCGTGTGTAACACTCCACCTGGTATCTTTAACTACGTGCAAAACACTCCCCCTGGTGTCTTTGATTTCATTCGTATCATTGCCCCTGGCATGTCTGACTTCCTGTTTAACCCTCCACCTGTAGTCTTGTGTCACACTTCCCCTCGTGTCTGACTTCATTCATCACATTCCCCCTGCCGTCTATTGCTTCATGTGTTACACTCACACTGGGGTCTCTGACATCGTGTGTAACGCTCTCCCAGGCTTCTCTGACCTCATGTGTAACGTTCCCAGTGTCATCTCTGACTTCATGTGTCTTTGTGTCTTACTCGCCATGGCGTCTCTGACTGCCTAAGTAAGACTCCCCCTTGTGTTGTTGACTGTGTGCCTAACACACCCCTGTGGCATCTCTGACTCCATGTGTAACAGTCTCCCAGGCAGCTCTGACTTCGTGTGTAACATTCCCAGTGTCATCTCTGATTTCACGTGTCACCCTCCAGCTGTTGCCTCTCACATCGATTGTCGCAAATCCAATGGTGTGATGGACATCATGCATTACAATACCCCATGGCATCTCTGACTTCATGTGTCACAAGCCCCAAGTCACCTCAGAATTCGTGTGTCACTCTCCCCTGGGTGTCTTTGACTTCGTGAGTATCATTCCCCCGTGGCTTTGTGTGTCACACACTCTATGTTATCTCCGAATTAGTGTGTCACTCTCTCCCTGGCGTCTTTAACTTTGTGAGTAACATCCCCCCTAGTGTCTTTGAGTTCGTTTGTAAGACTCCCCTTGGCGAATCTGACATCGTGTTTAACACTCCACCTGTAGTCTCTGTGTTCGTGTGTCACACTCACCCTGGTCTCTAACTTCATGTGTAACACTCCCTGATGTCTCTGACATGTTGTCCAACTCTGCACCGTGGCGTCTCTGCTTTGTGTGTAACACTCTCCCAGGCGTCACTGACTTGGTGTGTAACACTCCCCTGATGTCTCTGACTTCGTGTGTCACAGCCCCCTTGGAGTCTTTGACATCGTGTGTAAGACTCCATGTGCCGTCTCTGACTTCTTGTGTAACAGTCCCACTGGTGTCTCTGACTCCGTGTGTAACACTCCACTTGGTGTCTCTGAATTCATGTGTAACGCTCCCTCGGCCATCTCTGACTTCATGTGTAACACCCAACGTGGCATCTCTGACATCGTGTGTACTGTTCTACATGGCATCTCTGAATTTGTGTATCACACTCCCCCTGTCGTCTCTGACATCATGTGTCAGTCTACACCTTGGGTCTCTGACTTCATGTGTCACACACCCCCTGGTGTTCAGACTTCGAGTGTAATACACTATGTAGTGTTTCTGACTCTGCGTGTAACCTTCACCCTGGTGTCTCTCACTCCCTGTGTAACACTCCACATGGCATCTCTGCCTTCCTGTGCCACAATCCCTGTGGCGTCTCTGCCTTCATGTGTATCAATACCCATGGTGTGTTTGACTTCATGCATAACACTCCCCCTGGTGTCTCTAGCTTCATGTGTAACACTCCACATGGCATTTCTTCCTTCGTGTGTAACACTCCCCCATGGAGTCTCGGACTTGGTGTGTAACACTCCACATTGTGTCTCTCACTTGGTGTGTAACACAACCCATGGTGCCTCTAGCTTCGTGTTTAACACTCCAAGTGGCACCTCGGACTTCGTGTGGTACACACCCTCTGGTGTCTCTGACTTCACGTGTAACACCCAATGTGGCCTTTCTGCCTTTGAGTGTAAGACTCCCCTGTGGTGTCTCAGACTTCTTTTGTAACACTCTGACGGGCGTCTCCGATTTCATGTGTCACACTACCCCTGACGTGTTCGACTTCGATTGTAACACTCGTGGTGGTGTCTCTGAATTCGTGAGTCACAATCTGCCTGGCGTCTTCTGACTCTGTCACACTTCACCTGTCGTCTCTGACTTCATGTGTAAAACTCCCTGTGGTGTCTCTGACATCGTCAGTCACAAACACCCTCGTGTCTCTGACTTCCTGTGTAACACTCCCCCTGGCATCTCTGACATCGTGTGTAGCACTCCACATGGTGTCTCTGACTTCGTGTGTCACACTCTGCATCACGTCCCTGACCTCGTGTATCATACTCCCCGTGGCTTCTCTAACATCATGCGTAACACTCACCCTGTCGTCTCTGACACTGTGCGTAACAATCCCACTGTTGTAACTGACTTTGTGTTTAACACATCCACAGTTGTCTCGGACCCTGTGGGTAATACTACCCCTGTTGTCTCTGACTTCATGCGTAACACTCCCACTGGTCTCTCTGACGTCCTGTGTAACATTCCCCTTGGTGTCTATGTCTTAGTTCAGAACACTCCCCATAGTGTATTTGACTTCATGACTAACACTACACCGTGGCATTTCTGTCTTCATGGGTAACAGTCGCCCTGTCTTCTCAAACTTCTTGCATAACACTCCCCGTGGCATCTCTGAATTTGTGCGTACCTTCCCCCTGTCGTCTCTGACTTTGTATATAACAATCCCTCTGGCATCTCTGACTTCTTGTTTAAAACTCCCTGTGGCATCTCTGACGTGGGTGTCACACTCGACCCGTGATCTTTGACTTTGTGTGTCACCATCCCCTTGGTGTCCCTGACATCCTGCATAACACTCACCTTGGTGTCTGTGACTCCATGTGCAACACTACCCCTGGCGTTTCTGATGTCATGTGTAGCTCTCACATTAGTGTCTCTGACTTTGTGTGTAACACTCCACATGGCATCTCCGAATTCATGCGTCAGACTCCACATGGCGTCTTTGACTTTGTGCATATCTATCCCCTGGATGTCTGTGACTTCATGTGTAACATTCCCCCTGGCATCTCTGACGTCGTGTGTAACACACCAAGTGACGTTTCTGGCTTTGTGTGTCACACTCCTCCTGATGTCTCTGGCTTTTTGGGTCACACTTCCCCTGGTGTCTCTGACTTGTTTCACATTTCAGCTGTGTTTTCTGACTTCGTGTATCACGCTCCCCATGGCTTCTATGACTTTGTGTTTCATACTCCCCCTGTTGCCTCTGATGACGTGCATAACCCTCAATCTGTCGTCTCTGACTTCATGTGTCATACTCTTGCTGGTGTCTCTGGCTTCATGTGTCACACTTGCCCTGGCACATCTGACTTCACGTCACATCCCCCTGGCGTCTATGACTTACTGTGTCTCACTGCCCCTGGCGTCATGACTTCATCTGTCACACTTGCCCTGGCATCTCTGAGTTCCTGTGTCACACTTCACCTGGCATCACAGACTTCATGTAATACACTCCCCCTGGCACCTCTGACCTCATGTGTCACACTTCCCCTGGTGTCTCTGGCTTCATGTGTCACGTTCCCCATGACACCTCTGAATTTGTCTGTCACGTATACACTTCTGTCTCTGATTTCCTCTGTTACACTGTCCCTGGCAGTTCTAATATTGTGTGTCACACTCCCCTTCTCGTCTCAGACTTTGTGTGTAACTATCAACCTGATGTCTCTGATTTTGGGTGTAACACTCCCCTGGCCCCTCTGACTTCATCTGTAACACTCCACCTGGTGTCTCTCACTTCATGTGTCACAATCCCTCTGCCATCTCTGACTTTGTGTGTCACAATTCCCCTGGCATGTGTGTCTTCGTGTGTCACACTCCTCCTGGCATGATGACCGCGTATAATACTCCCCGTGCCGTCTCTGAATTCGTGTGTCACCCTGCTCCTGGCATCCCTGACTTCATTTATGACACTGACCATGGTGTCTCTGACTTCATGCATAACACACCCACTGGCATCTCTGGTTTTGTGTGTCACACACCCCTTTTTTCTCTGAGTACGTGTGTCACACTCCCCAAGCCATTTATAACTTCGTGCATCACATTCCCGCTGGTGTCTCTGACTTCATATATAACACTACCCCTGGTATCTCTGACTTTGGGTGTAACATTCTCCATGGTGTGTCTGACTTCAATTGTCACACACGACCTGTCATCTCTGACTTCCTCTGTCACACTCCTCCTGGTCTCTCTGATTTCATCTGTCACATGCTGCCTGGCATCTCAGACTGTGTGAGTAACACTAACCGTGATATCTCTGATTTTGTTTGCAACGCTCCCCCCGGTGTCTATGAATTCCTCTATAACAGCACAAGTGGCGTGTCTGGCGGGTGGGTAACACTCCCCCGGCATCTCTGACTTCATGTGTAGTACACCACATGACGTTTCTGCCTTCGTGTGTAACACTCCCACATGGTGACTCCTACTTTAAGTGTAACACTCTCTGTGGCATCTCTGACTTCATTTGTAACAACCGCCATGGTGTCTCTGATTCCTGTATAACACTCCGCCTGTAATCTGTGACTTCGTCCGTAACACCCCACCTGTCGTCTCTGAATTTATGCCTCACACTCCCCACGGCATGTGTGACTTCACGTGTAACACTCCCCCGGAATCTCTGATTTTGTGTGTCCTACTCCTCCTGGAGTTTCAGATTTCATGTGTAACACTCTATGTTTATCTCTGACTTTGTGTGTAACACTACCCCTGGTGTCTCTGTCTTTGAACGTAACACCACATGTGGTATCTCTGACTTCCTGTGTAACACCACCACTGGCGCCTCTGATTCCATGTGTAACATACCACATGGCGATTCTGACTTCCTGTGTAACACTCACCCTGGTGTCATTGGCTTTATGTGTCACACTCCCCCTGGCATATCTGACTTCTCATGTCACACTCTCAATGTCGTCTCTGACTTTGTGCGTAACACCCCCAACGGCATCTCTCAATTTATGTGTCACAGTCCCCCTGGTATATCTGTCGTCGTGTGTAACACTCCACGTGGCATCTCCGCCTTGATGTATAACACTGCCCCTGTCATTTCTGACTTCCTGCATAACTTTCAACTTACTGTCTCTGAAATCGTGTGAAACTCACTGCTGTGGTGTCTCTGACTTCTTGTGTCCCAATCCCTGTGGCGTCTCTGATATTGTGTGTAACACTCCCCCTTTTGTATCTGAATTCATGTGTAACTCTCCCCTGTCGTCTCCAACTTCGTATTGAACACTCTCCTTGTCATCACTGACATAGAACGTGACACTCCCCAGTCATCTCTGACTTTGTGCATACCACTGGCCCTGGTGTCTATGACTTCTTCCTTAAAACTCCCCCTGGCCTCACTGACTTACTGTGTAACACTCCGCCTGGCACCTCTGACTTCGTGTTTAACGCTCCACCTGTAATCTGTGACTTCGTGTGTCACAGTCCCCATCGAGTCTCTGACTTCTTGTGTCAGACTCCCCCTGCCGCCTATAATTTTGTGTGTAATACTCCCACTGGCTTCTCTGCCTTCATGTGTAAAACACCTGCAAGCATCTCTGGCATTGTGTGTAACATTCTCCATGTCATCTCTGACTTCTTGTGTCACACTCACCCTTTCATCGCTGACTTCATGTGTCACACACCCAATGGTGTATCTGACTTCCTGCATAAACTGCCCCTGTTGTCAAGGTCTTCATTTGTAACACTTCCCTTGGCATCTCTGCCTTTGTGTGTAACACTCCACATGGAATCTCCGAATGCGAGTGTAACACTCCCCCTAGCATCTCTGCCTTAATATGTATCAATTCTCCGGTTGTCTCTGTCTTCGTGTTTAACACTGCCCCTGGCGTCTCCGACAGCATGTGTAAAAATCCATGTGGTGTTTCTGACTTTGTATGTCACAATCCCAATTCTGTCTCTGACATCCTGTGTCACAATGCCCCTGGTGTCTCTGACTTCGTGTGTCACACTCCCCCTGGCATCTCTGAATTCAAGCATAACCCTCTCCCTGTAATATCTGACTTTGTATGTGACACTCGTGCTGGAGTCTCTGACTTCGTGTGAGTCACACTCCCCTTGGTGTCTGTGACTTCATGTGTCACACTCCACTTGGCATGTCTGATCCATTTGTCACTCTCTCCCCACCATTTATGAATTCGTGTGTCACACTCCCCCTGGCATCTCAGCCTTTGTGTGCAACACTCCAACATGTGTCTCTGCCTTCGTGTGTCACACGCTGCCTGGCTTCTGGGACTGCATGTGTAACACTCACTGTGGCATCTCTGGCTTCATTTGTCACACTCCCCCTGGCATTTGGGACTTCGTGTGTCCCACTCCCCCTTGCATCATGACCTCATGTGTAAAAATCCCTGTGCCTTCTCTGACTTGGAGTGTCATACTCTGCCTGGCATCTCTGACTTTGTGTGTCATACCACCCTGATGACTCACACTTCGTGTTTAAAACTCCGTGTTTTCTGTGCCATTGTGTATTACACACTGTCTGGCATCTCGGACTGCATGGTTAACACGTACCACGGCATCTCTGATTTCATGTTTCACAAATGACGTGATGTTTCTGCCATTGTTATGAACACTTCACTCTGGCGTCTCTGAAATCTTGTGTAACACACTGATGTGACATCTCTTCTTCCTTCATAACAGTCCCCCGGACATCACTGATTTTGAATGTAGTACTTACAGTGGCATCTCTGATTTTGGGCATAACACTCCCCCTGGCATCTCAGACTTCGTGTGTCCTACTTCCCCTGGCATCTGGGACTTCGTGTGTAACAATCCACCTGATGATTTTGCTTTTGTGTGTCACATGCTGCCTGGCATTTTGGACTGCATGTGTAACACTCACCATGGCATCTCTGACATCGTGTGTCACAATTCCCCTGATGTTTGTTACTTCGAGTGTAACACTCACAGTGGCCCCTCTGAACTCATGTGTCATACTCTCCATGGCATTTCTGATTTCATGTGTCACTCAGCCTGCTATCTATAACTTCATTTTTACAGTCCCAATGGCATCTGTTTCTTGTTTAACACTCAACTAGCTGTCTCTAACTTGTTGTGTAACATTCACAGTGGTGTCTCTGACTTTGTGTGTCACACTCGACCTTTCATCTCTGACTTTGTGTTTCACACTTGCCATGGCATGTCTGACTGCCTGAGTAACTCTCTCCCTTGTGTCTTTGACTTCCTGCATAACACTCCCCTCTGGCATCTCTGACTTCATGTGTTACAGTACCACTGTTGTCTCTGACCTCGTGTGTAACACACCCCGTGGCATCTCTGATTTCATGTGTCATGCTCCCACTGGCATCTCAGACATCATGTGTAACAATAAACCTGGTGTCTCAGAGATCCTGTGTAACACTCCTCTGTCATCTTAGACTTCATCTGTAACGTTCCGCCTGGGTCATCTGACTTTGTGTGTCACAATCCCTGTGTCATCTCTGACTTCTTGTGTCACACTCTCCTGGCATCATGACTTTGTGTATAACAATCCCCAATGCCATCTCTGACTTCATGTGTCACCTTTGACTTCTTGTCTCTGACTTCGTGTGTCACATGCCCCATGTCGCATCTGACTTCCTGTGTAACACTCTCCCTGATGTCTATAACTTATTTTGTAACACTTCCCCTGGTGTCTCTGACTTCGTGTGTAACACTCGAATTTGTGCCTTGACTTCATCTGTAAGACTCCATGTGGCATCTGTGACTTTGAGTGTAAAACTACCCCTGGCATCTCTGAATTCGTTTGTAGCACTCCCACTGGCATCTCTGATGTCATGTATCATACACCTCCTGGTGTCTGTGACTTTGTGTTTCACACACCCCCGTCTTCTCTGACTTGGTGTGTAACACTCCCCCTGGTATTGTTGTTTTCATGCATAACACACATCCAGTGCCTCTTTAACTTCGTGTGTCACACTTCCCCTGTTGTCTCTGAATTCCTGTATCACTGACACCCCTGTGTCTTTGGTTTCATGTGTAATACACTCGCTCACTTCTCTGAGTTGGTGCATCACAATCACCCTGTCTTCTCTGATTTCATGTGTCACACTGTACCTGGTATCTCTGACTCTGTGTGTAACACTACCCCAGTCATCTTTGACTCCATGTGTAACACTTACCCATGGTGTCTTTGACTTCATGTGTAACACTCCCTGTGGTGTCTCTCACATTTTATGTAACACTCCTCCTGACATCTCTGACTTCCTACACAACACTCCCCCTGGTGATCTGACTTCCTGTGTAACACACCTCTGTGGTGTATCTGACTTCATTTGTCCAACTCCCTCTGGTGTCTCTGACTTCATGAGTCACACTGCCCCAGGCCTCTCAGACTTTGTGTTTAACACTCCACTTGTGTCTCTGCCTTCAAGTGTCACATGCTGTCTGGCATCACAGACTGCATGTATAACACTCACCAATGCATCACTGACTTCGTTTGTAACACTTCCCCTGCCGTCTATCACTTAGACATTACCACACAGAGCATCTCTGAGTGGGTGTGTAGCGCATCCCCTTGGGTCTCGGACTTCATGTGTAACAAACCACATCACCTTTCTGCCTTTTCGTGAAACACTCCCCCATGGTGTCTCTGAACATCGAGTGTAACACTCACCCAGGTGTCTCTGACTTCAGGTTTCACACTTGAGCTGTGTTCTCTGACTTTGTAAATCACCCTCCCCATGGCGTCTGTGACTTCATGTTTCACACTGCCCCCTGTCATCTCTGATGACATCATAATGCTTCACCTGTTCTCTGACTTTATGTCATACTCCTCCTGGAATCTCTGGCTTCATGTGTCACACTTGCCCTGGCATCTCTAACTTTGTGTCACATCTACCTGCCAATGGCAAATCTGACCTTGTGTATAACATTCCCACTGGTGTCTCTTACTTCGTGGGTAACATTCCTCATGGCATCTCTTACTTTGTCCATAACACACCCCCATGGTGTCTCTGAGTTCATGCATAACACTCCACCAGACATGTCTGACTTTGTGTGTCACACTCTGCCTTGCATCCTTGTCCTCATGTATCACACATCCCCTGGTGTTTCTTACTTCATGGGTAACACACTCAGTGGCCTTTCTGACTTTGCCTGTCACACTCCCCCTTATGTCTTTGAGTTCATGAGTCAAACTGCCCCTGCATCTATAACTTCACGTGTAACACACCTTGTGGTGTCTCTGACTTTGTGTGTCACACTTGCCTGGCATTTCTGACTTCATGTGTCATACTACCCCTGGTATCATAGATGTTATTTGTAACACACCACATGGTGTTTCTTTGTGTTTCACACTTCTAATATCTCTGCCTTCATGTGTAGTACTCCACCTGGCATCTCTGACTTTGGGAATCCCTCCTCATGCCATGTCTGACTTCATCTGTAACTCCCAGCGTAGCATCTTTGACTTTGTGTGTAGTTCTCCTACATGGTGTCTTTGAATTCGTGTATCATACTTTCTATGTCCTCTCTGACACTATACCTAGTGTTTATGACTTTGCATCACGCTCACCTGGGCATCTCATATTTCATGTGCAATACTCTGTGGCATCTCTGTCTTCGTGTGTCACACTCTGCTTGTCATCCCTGACTTCATGTGTCACAGTCCCTCTTTCTTCTTGATTTCATTTGTAGCACACCCAGTGGCATCTCTGACTTCATGTTTCATACTCTCCCTCATGTTCTGAGTTTGTGCATCACCCTCCCATCTTTGAATTTGTGTGTCACACTGCAACTTGGGTCTCTGACTTCTTGTGTCAAACACCCCTTGGCACATGTGACTTCATCTGTCACACTCCCCATGTCATTGTGGACTTTGTGTGTAACACACAATGTGGTGTTTCTGACTCTGTGTGTAACACATGTCCTGGTGTCTCTGGCTTCATGTGTAACACTCCACTTGGTGTCTCTGACTTCGTGTGTAACACTCCCCCTGGTCTCTCTGAGTTCGTGTTTTACAATCCCCCTAGTGTCTCTGACTTCCTGTGCAACACTCACCATGGTGTCTCCCACTTCCTGTGTAACACTACCCCTGATTATTCTGATTTCGTGTGTCAAGCACCCTCTGGGGTCTCAGAATTCATGTGTAACTTGTGTCTCTGAGTCCGTGTGAACTGAGATCCCTCCCACTGGCATCTCAGACGTCATGAGTAAAACTCCACCTAGCATCTCTGACTTCGTGTGCCACACTCCCAATGACACCTTGGACTTCTTGTATAACATTCCCTGTGGTGGCTCTGACTTGTATAACACTCCCTGTGGTGGCTCTGACTTAGTGTGTGACACTCTGCCTGGTGTCTCTGACTTTGTGTGTCAACCTTCTCTTGGCATTTCTAACTTTATGTGTAACACACCTGGTGGCATCTTTGAATTCGTGCATAACATACCCCTGTGGTTTCTCTGAATTCATGTATAACACTCCTCCAAGCTTCTCTGACTTCATGTGCTTCACTCCCCATGGCATCTCTGAATTCATGTGTCATAGTCACACTGGCATCTCTGATGTGTGTAACACTCTAAGTGGCCTCTCTGACTTCATGTGTAACACACCCCCTGGCATCTCTGGCTCTGTGTGTAGCCCTCTCCCTGGTGTCTATGATTTAATGTGTAACACTACATGTGGCATCTCTGTCTTTGTGTGTAACATATCCCCTGCCATCTCTGACTTCATTTGTAACTCTCCACTGTAGCATCTCTGACTTCATGCGTCACTATCCCTGTGGTGTCTCTGACTTCGTGTGTCATACTCCTGGTTGTGTCACTGCCTTCTTGCATAACACTCCCCCTGTTGTATATGATTTATTGTGTAACACTCCCCCATGGTTCCTCTAAATTCTTGTGTCACACTACACCTATCTTTTCCATCTTAGTATGTAACACTCACCTTGGCATCTCTGATGTCGTGTGTCATGACCCTCATGGCATCTCTAACCTTGTGTTTGACACTCCATCTGGGATCTCTGGCTTGGTGTGTCACACTCCCTGTGGCAGTTCTAAATTTGTATGTATCACACTCCTTGGTGTCTCTCACTTTCTTTGTAATATACTCCCTGGTGTCTCTGACTTCCTGTGTAACACCACCCCTGGTGTTTCTAAGTTGTTTCATACTCCCCTGGCGTCTCAGATTTCATGTGTAACACTCCCAGTGGTGTCTCTGCCTTCAAGTGTCACACTTTGCCTGGCATCCCTGATTTCGTATATCACACTGCCAATGTCGTCTCTGACTTCACGTGTAACACACCTGGTGGCATCTCTGACTTCGTGTATCACACTCCCGATTATGTCTATGAGTTTGTGCATCACACTCCCCATGTTGTATATGACATCGTCTGTCACACTCCACTTGGCATCTCTGACTTTCTGTGTTATAATTTCTTAGATGTCACTTACATCGTGTGTCATGCTCACCCTGGTGTCTGTGACTTCTTGTGTCATACTCCTCTGAAATCTTTGATGTCATGTATAAAAATCCCTATGCTGTCTCTGAAATTTGTGTGTCCCACTCTGCCTGGCATCCCTGACTCCATGTATCACAATCCCCATGGCGTCTCTGATTTTCTGTGTAACTCACCCCATGGTGTCCCTGACATTTTGTATCACTCTCCCCCTGGTGTCCCCAACTTCATGGGTAACACACCTGGCGGAGTCTCTGACTTCATGTGTGATACTCCCCATGTGTCTCTGAGTTCACGCAATACACTCCCCATGTCCTATCTGACGTCAGGTGTTAAACTGCACATTTCATATGTCAACCTCCCCATGGCATCTCTGACTTCATGTGTCACACTCTACCTGGTGTCCCTGGCTTCATGTATCACCATACCTCTAGCATTTCTGACCTCGTGTGTAACACACATGGTTGCATCTCTGACTTCATGTGACACACTCCCCCTTGTGTCTCTGAGTTCCAGCATCACACCCATTGCCGTCTATAATTTTTTGTGTAACACTCTCCATGGCGTGTCTGACTTTGTGTATAACACTCCCTGTGGTGTCTCTGATTTTGAGGGTCACAATAGATCTTTCATTTCTGAAATCATGTGTCACAGTATGCCTAGTGTCTCTGACATCCTGTGCAACACCACCCATGGCATCTCTGACTTCGTCTGTCACACACCCAATGTTGCCTCTGAGTTCATATGTCACACTCCCATGGTGTCTCTGAATTTGTGTGTTACTCACCCCCTCTTGTATCTGAATTCACGTGCACAACTCCATGTGGATGTTCTGCCTTCGAGTGTGACACTGCCCCATGGTGTCTCAGACTTCTTGTGTAACACTCACATTGGCTCTCTGATTCCATTTGTGACACTATGCCTGGCCTCTCTGAGTTGGCTTTAACACTCTACATTGTGTCTCTGACTTCATGTGCCCCAATCCACCTGGCATGTCTAACTGCATGTTTCACACCCCTTCTAGCGTGTCTGATTTTGTGTGTGACACTCCCCATGGCATCTCTGATTTCGTGTGTTACACTCCACATGACCACTGACTTCGTGTGTCACACTTCCCCTATCATCTCTGACATTGTGTGTCACACACCCCATGTCATCTCTGACTTCTTCTGTCACACACCCACTGGTATCTCTGACTTCTTGTGTAACAATACCCCTGGCATTTCTGACTTCATGTGTCACACTTCCCCTGGCTTCTGTGACGTTGTCTTTCACAGTTCCCTTGTCCTCTATGAATTCATGCATGACACTGCCCCTGTTGTCCCCTACATCTTTTGTCACAACCTACCAGACCCCTCTGACTTTGTGTGTAGCACTCCCCCAGGAATCACTGATTTCATGTGTAACACTCTTCCTGGCATCTCTGACTTCATGAGTCACAGGTGCCCTGGAGTCTCTGATGACATGTGTAACAGTCCACCTGCCCTCTCTGACTTTGTGTGTAACACTCCCCCTGGCATCTCTGTCTCCATGTCTAACACTCCCCCTGGTGCCTCGGGCTTTGTATGTAACACTCAACTTGGCTTCCCTGTCTTCATCTAATAGTGCCCCTGCTGTATCCGACTTCATGTGTAACTCCCAACTTGGCATATCTGACTTCGTGTGTAACTCTCCTATGTGGCATCACTGCATTTGTGTATCACACTCCCCATGTTGTGTCTGATTTTGTGTGTGACACCCCCATTTATCTCTGCCTATGTGTGTAACACTTCCCCCTGGCATCACTGACTTCGTGTGTAACAATCCAATTGCATCTGACTTCATGTGTCATATTTACCCTGGCCTCTCTGAGGTCGTGTGTATCACTCCACAAGCCTTCTCTGACTTCATGTGCAATACTCCCACTGGCCTCTCTGTCTCTGTGTGTAAAACTCCCCGTGGTGTCTCTGACTTCATGTGTAACTCTCCATGTGGTATCTCTGACTTCGTGTGTAACACTCCTCCTGTCATCTCTGACTTCATGTGTCACACAAAACATGTTGTCTCTGAATTCATGTGTAATTCTCCTACATGGCATGTCTGGTATCTGTATCACACTCCCCTTGTTGTCTCTGACTTAGTGTGTAACACTCCCATTGGCTCCCTGTATTCTTGTATCACACTCCCCTTGGTCTCTGTGATTTTGTGATTCATAGTCCCCATATTATCTCTGAATTAGTGTGTAACACTCCATCTTTTATCTCTGATATCGTCTGTCACTCTCCACCTGGCATCTCTGAATTCATGTGTCACACGACCCCTGGCATCTCTGAATTCATATCACAATTCCTCTGGCACCTCCAACTTCATGTGCAACACTCCACATGCCATCTCTGACTTCGTGTGTAACACTCTCCATTGTGTCACTGAATTAGTGTGTAACATTTTTCAGGCATCTCTGACTTTCTGTGTAACACTACTGCGAGGCATCTCTGACTTTGTGTGTAACACTCCCCCAGAAGTCACTGACCTCTGGGGGAGGTGTCTCTGACTTCATATTTCTCTGGTGTCTGGTGTCTTTGACTTCATGTGTCACAGTCCCCCTGTAGTCTCTGAAGTCATATGTAACACTCCACCTGCCCTCTCTGACTTTGTGTGTAACACTACCCCAGGCATCTCTGTCTCTATGTCTAACACTCCCCCTGGTGTCTCTGACTTTGTATGTAACACTTGACTTGGATTCTCTGACTTCATCTAACACTGCCCTTGCCATCTCTGACTTCATGTGTAACTCCCAACATGGCATATCTGACTTCATGTGTAGCTCTCCTACGTGGCATCACTGAATTTGTGTATCACACTCACCATGTAATCTCTGATGTTGTGTGTGACAATCCCCCTGTCATCACTGCCTACATATGTAACACTCCCCCAGGCATCACTGACTTCATGTGTACCATACCCACACTATTATGGGACTATTGACATGACAGATGAAGTGTTACTGATGAAGTCACGGATGACAAGGGGAGTGTTACACATGAATCAGAGATACCTGGATGAGTGTTACACTCAATGACAGAGACTAAACTGGGGAGTGTTATACACGAAGGAAGAAAGGTGACTTGGTTTGTTACACATGAAATCAGAGACATCAGGGGAAGTGTTACACACCCAGTCAGAGACACCAGGTGTAGTAATACACCAGAAGTCATAAACACCAGGGGGAGTGTTACAAATGAAATCAGAGATGCTTCAGTGAGTATTACACACATGAAGCCCAAGACACCAGGCACAGTGTGACACACAAAGCCAGAGATGCCATGGGGAATTTGATGCACAAAGTCAGAGAGACCATAGGGGAGTGTTACATGGGATGTCAGAGACACCAGGGGGAGTGTTGAACAGAAAATCTGAGATGACAGGTGGAGTATGACACAAGAAATCAGAGACACCAGTGTGTCTGTTACAGAAGAAGTCTGAGACACCACATGGAGTGTTACACATGAAGTATGAGGCAGCACAGGCCAGTGTCACACATGTATGCAGAAACGCCATGTGGAGTGTTCCACATGTAGTCAGAGATGCCAGGAGGAGTGATGCACATGAAGTTACAGACGCCATGTAGAGTATAACACATGAACTCAAGGACACCAGGGGCAGTGTTAAACACAAAGTCAGAGATGACATATGGAGGGTTACACATGATGTCCTTGATGCCAGAGGGATTGTGACACACAAAGTCAGAGATGCCAGGGTCTGTGTGACAGAAAGTCACAGACAACATACGGAGTGCTATGCACAAAATCAGACAGGAAAGTGGAGTGTGTCACACCAAATCAGAGATGCCACAGCAGAGAGTTACACAGGAAGTCAGAGATACCACATGTGGTGTTACGTTCAAAGACAGAGACACCAGGGGTAGTGTTACACACAAAGTCAGAGATAAACATAGAGTGTTACACATGAAATCTGAAACTCCAGGAGGAGTAGGACACACAAAATCAGAGATTCCGGGGGAGTGTTACACGTGAAGTCACACATGCCGTGGGGAGTGTGAGGCATAAATTCAGAGACGACAGGTGGGGTGTTACGGACGAAGTCACAGATTACAGGCGGAGTGTTATACAGGAATCAGAGACACCATGGCGGTTGTTACAAATGAAGTCAGAGATGCCACAGAGAGTGTTACACTTAAAGTAGGAGTCACCATGTGGGAGTGTTACACACGAAGGCAGAAACGTCATGTGGTGTACTACACATGAAGTCAGAGATGCCGGGGGAGTGTTACCCACCCGCCAGACACGCCACTTGTGCTGTTATAGAGGAATTCATAGACACCGGGGGGAGCGTTGCAAACAAAATCAGAGATATCACGGTTAGTGTTACTCACACAGTCTGAGATGCCAGGCAGCATGTGACAGATGAAATCAGAGAGACCAGGAGGAGTGTGACAGAGGAAGTCAGAGATGACAGGTCGTGTGTGACAATTGAAGTCAGACACACCATGGAGAATGTTACACCCAAAGTCAGAGATACCAGGGGTAGTGTTATATATGAAGTCAGAGACACCAGCGGGAATGTGATGCACGAAGTTATAAATGGCTTGGGGAGTGTGACACACGTACTCAGAGAAAAAAGGGGTGTGTGACACACAAAACCAGAGATGCCAGTGGGTGTGTTATGCATGAAGTCAGAGACACCATGGTCAGTGTCATAAATGAAGTCAGGGATGCCAGGAGCAGGGTGACACACGAATTCAGAGACGGCACGGGGAGTATTATACGCGGTCATCATGCCAGGAGGAGTGTGACACACGAAGACACACATGCCAGGGGAATTGTGACACACAAAGTCAGAGATGGCAGAGGGATTGTGACACATGAAGTGAGAGACACCAGGTGGAGTGTTACAGATGAAGTCAGAGGGGCCAGGGGAGTGTTACACCCAAAATCAGAGACATCAGGTTGATAGTTACACACAAAGTCTGAGACGAGAAGGGGAGTGTGACACACAATATTAGAACTGCCAGGGACAGTGTAACAGAGGAAATCAGAGACAGAAGTGTATACGTGACAGACAAATTCAGAGGTGTCATGGGGAACGTGACACATGAAGCCAGAGACACCAGGGGAAGTGTGACACATGAGGTCAGAGGTGCCAGGGGGAGTGTATTACATGAAGTCTGTGATGCCAGGTGAAGTGTGACACAGGAACTCAGAGATGCCAGGGCAAGTGTGACAGATGAAGTCATGACGCCAGGGGCAGTGAGACACAGTAAGTCATAGACGCCAGGGGGATGTGACGTGAAGTCAGATGTGCCAGGGCAAGTGTGACACATGAAGCCAGAGACACCAGCAAGAGTATGACACATGAAGTCAGAGACGACAGATTGAGGGTTATGCACGTCATCAGAGGCAACAGGGGGAGTATGAAACACAAAGTCATAGAAGCCATGGGGAGCGTGATACACGAAGTCAGAAAACACAGCTGAAATGTGAAACAAGTCAGAGACACCAGGGGAAGTGTGACCCAAAAAGCCAGAGACATCAGGAGGAGTGTGACACACAAAGCCAGAAACGTCACTTGGTGTGTTACACACGACGTCAGAGATGCCAGGGGGAATGTTACACATGAAGTCACAGACATCCAGGGGATAGATATGCACAAAGTCAAAGACGCCATGTGGAGTCTGACGCATGAATTCGGAGATGCCATGTGGAGTGTTACACACAAAGTCAGAGACACTAATGTGAGAGCTACACATGACATCAGAAACGCCAGGGGTAGTGTTGCACATGGAGTCACAGACACCAAGGTGAGTGTTATGCAGGATGTCAGGGACACCAAGGGGATGGTGACACACAAAGTCAAAGATCACGGGTCGAGTGTGACACCCACGTCAGAGATGCCACAGGGAGTTTTAAACAAGAAGTCAGAGATGCCAGAGGGATTGTTATATACAAAGTCAGAGACGACAGGGGGAAGGTACGCACAAATTCAGAGATGCCACGGGGAGTGTTATGCAAGAAGTTTGAGAAGACAGGGCGACTGTTACCCATGAAGACAGAAATGCCACGGTGTAGTGTTAGTCATGAAGTCAAATACACTATGGGGAGTGTTCTGAACTAAGACATAGACACCAAGGGGAATGTTACACAGGACGTCAGAGAGACCAGTGGGAGTGTTACGCATGAAGTCAGAGACAACAGGGGTAGTATTACCCACAGGGTCCGAGACAACTGTGGATGTGTTAAACACAAAGTCAGTTACAACAGTGGGATTGTTACGCACAGTGTCAGAGACGACAGGGTGAGTGTTACGCATGATGTTAGAGAAGCCACGGGGAGTATGATACACGAGGTCAGGGACGTGATGCAGAGTGTGACACACGAAGTCAGAGACACCATGTGGAGTGCTACACACGATGTCAGAGATGCCAGGGGGAGTGTTACACAGGAAGTCAGAGACACGAGGGTGTTTGTGACTGACGATGTCAGAGACACCACAGGGAGTTTTACACATGAAGTCAGAGACGACAGGTGAAGTGTGACAGAGTCAGAAGACGCCAGGCAGATTGTGACTCACGAATTCAGAGACACCACCACGAGTGTTACAATCGAAGTCGAACACGTCAGGGGTAGTGTGACACATGAAATCGGAGACGCCCGTCAGAGTGTTACAAAAGAAGTCTGAGACACCACAGGGGAGTCTTACACTCAAAGGCAGAAAGGCCACATTGGGTGTTACACGTGAAGTCAGAGACACCAGAGGGTGTGTACCACACGAAGTCCGAGGTGCCACTTGGAGTGTTAAACACGAAGCTAGAGGCACCATGGGTTGTGTTACACACCAAGTGAGAGACACAATGTGGAGTGTTACACACCAAGTCCGAGACTCCATGGGGGAGTGTTACACACGAAGGAAGAAATGCCATGTGGAGTGTTACACATGAAGCTAGAGACACCAGGGGGAGTGTTATGCATGAAGTCAAACACACCATGGGTATTGATACACATGAAGGCAGAGACGCCACAGGGATTGTGGCACAGGAAGGCAGAGATGCCATGTGGAGTGTTACACAGGGAGTGAGAGACACCAGGGTGAAGGTTACACGCAGAGTCAGAAACACTACATAGTGTATTACACTCGAAGTCTGAACACCAGGGGGTGTGTGACACATGAAGTCAGAGACCCAAGGTGTAGACTGACACATGATGTCAGAGACGACAGGGGGAGTGTGATACACAAATTCAGAGATGCCATGTAGAACAGTACACACGATGTCAGAGATGCCACGTTGGGTGTTACACATGAAGTCAGAGATGGCCGAGGGAGCGTTACACATGAATTCAGAGACACCAAGTGGAGTGTTACACACGGAGTCAGAGACACCAGTGGGACTGTTACACAAGAAGTCAGAGACGGCACATGGAGTCTTACACACGATGTCAAAGACTCCAAGGGGGCTGTGACACACGAAGTCAGAGACATCAGGGGAGTGTTACACACCAAGTCAGTGACGCCTGGGAGAGTGTTACACACAAAGCAGAGACGCCACGGTGCAGAGTTGGACAACATGTCAGAGACATCAGGGAGTGTTACACATGAAGTTAGAGACCAGGGTGAGTGTGACACACGAACACAGAGACTACAGGTGGAGTGTTAAACACGATGTCAGATTCGCCAAGGGGAGTCTTACAAACGAACTCAAAGACACTAGGGGGGATGTTACTCACAAAGTTAAAGACGCCAGGGAGAGAGTGACACACTAATTCGGAGATAACATAGAGTGTGTGACACACAAAGCCACGGGGGAATGATACTCACGAAGTCAAAGACACCCAGGGGAGAGTGACACACGAATTCTGAGGTGACTTGGGGCTTGTGACACATGAAGTCAGAGATGCCATGGGGTATTGTAATGCATGATGTCCATCACACCATTGGATTTGCGACAATCGATGTGAGAGGCAACAGCTGGAGGGTGACACGTGAAATCAGAGATGACACTGGGAATGTTACACACGAAGTCAGAGCTGCCTGGGAGACTGTTACACATGGAGTCAGAGATGCCACAGGGGTGTGTTAGGCACACAGTCAACAACACAAGGGGGAGTCTTACTTAGGCAGTCAGAGACGCCATGGCGAGTAAGACACAAAGACACATGAAGTCAGAGATGACACTGGGAACGTTACACATGAGGTCAGAGAAGCCTGGGAGAGCGTTACACACGATGTCAGAGACCCCAGTGTGAGTGTAACACATGAAGCAATAGACGGCAGGGGGAATGTGATGAATGAAGTCAGACACGAGGGGAAGTGTGACACAAGACTACAGGTGGAGGGTTAAACAGGAAGTCAGACATGCCAGGGGCAATGATACGAATGAAATCAAAGACACCAGGGGGAGTGTTTTGCACGTAGTTAAAGATACCAGGTGGAGTGTTACACACGAAGTCAAAGACACCTGGGAGAGAGTGACACACAAAGTCACAGATGCCACAGGGGAGTGTTATGCAAAAAGTCAAAGACACCAGGTGGAGTGCTACACACGAAGTCAGTGACACCAAGGGGAGTGTGACACACAAAGTCAGAGATGCCACCAGGAGTGTGACACGCAAAGTCAGAGCCGCCATGGGGATAATTACACATGGTCTCAGACACCCCAGGGGGCGTGTGAAACACGAAGTAAGAGATGCCAGGGCCAGTGTTACAGATAAAGTCACTGACACCAGGGGAATTGTGACACACGAATTCAGACACGCTACATGCAGTTATACCCATGACGTCATAGATGACAGGGGGAGTGTGACACACGATGTCAGAGACGCCAGGGGAAGAGTTACAGAAGAAGTCAGAGAGGACAGGGGGAGTGTCACAACAACATCAGAGACGCAACAGGCAGTATGATGCCAGATTTCAGAGATGCCACGGGGAAGTGTTACACACGCAGTCACAGACGACAGGGGGAATGTTACGCCCAAAGTCACAGATGACGGGGGAGTGCTACACACGAAGACAAAGATGAAAGGGGGACTCTTACAGACGAAGTCAGAGACGTGATGAGGTAGTGTTAGGCACAAAATCAAACACACCAGGTGGAGTGTTACGAGCAAATTCAAAGACACCGGGGGAGTGTTACACAGGACGTCAGAGAGACCAGTCAGAGTGTTACGTGTGAAGTCAGAGATGACGGACAGAATTATGCATGAACATAGAGACACCTGGAGGTGTGTTACAGACAAAGTCAGTTACACCATTGGGAGTGTGACACACGAAGTCAGAAACACCAGGGGTAGTGTTACACAGGAAATCAGTGGCACCCTTGTGTGTGTGACAGGTGAAGTCAAAGACGCCACTGGAAGTGTGACACACGAATACAGACGCCAGCTGAAGTGTGACATATGATGTCAGAGGCACCAAAGGGAGTGTTATATACAAAGTCAGAGACAGCAGGGGGAGTGTTGCAAACAAAGCCCAAAAGCCACTGGGGTCAGTAACACAGGAAGGAAGAAATGCCATGTGGAGGGTTACACACAATGTGAGATGTGCCACGGGGAGTGTCAGACATGAAGTCAGAGATGCCACGTGGAGTGTTACACACGCAGTCAGAGACACTACAGGGAGTGATACGCACGGAGTCAGAAATGCCACGCGGCGTGTTACACAAAAAGTCAGTGACACCATTGGGAGTATAACACACAAAGTCAGAGATGCCAGATGGAATTTGACACACAAAATCAGAGACCCAAGTTGCAGTGTGCCACACGAAGTCAGAGATGACAGGGCAAGTGTGACTCACAAACTCAAAGACACAATGGAGAGGGTGACACATGAAGGCAGAGATGCCACCGGCTGTGTTACACCCGAAGTCAGAAACGATAGGGGTAGTGTGACACACGAAGTCAGGGATGCCAGGCAGAGTGTGACACACGAAATCAGAGACACCACAGGGAGCGGTACAGACAAAATCTGAGACATCAGGTGGAGGGTGACATAAGTCAGACACACCAAGGGTAGTCTTACACACAAGTCAGAGACACCAGGGTGTGTGTTACACGTGAAGTCAGAGACGCTACTGGGAGTGTGACATACGAAGTCAAGACTCCAGAGTAAGTATGACATATGAAGTCTGAGAACCCAGGGGAAGAATGACTCACGAAGTCAGAGGCGTCAGTGTGGGTATTACAAAGGAAATTAGAGATGCCAGGGAGTGCGATGCATGAAGTCGGAGACAACAGGTGGTTTGTGGCACATGAAATCACAGACACCCCGGGGAGTATAACACAGGAAGTCAGAGATGCCAGGGGGAGTCTGACACATGAAGTCAAATGGCACATGGAGGATTACACACAATGTCAGAGACACCAGGGGGTGTGTTACGCACAGAGTCAGAGATGCCATGCGGAGTTTTACACACAAAGTCAGAGAGACCATGAGGAGTGTTACACACGAAGTCTCTGAAGCCAGGGGAAGTGTTACCCATGAATTCACAGACCAGGGGGAGTATTACTCACGAACTCAGACGTGCCACGGAGGTGTGTTACACATGAAGTCAGAGACGCCAGGAGAGAGTGTTGTGTATGATGTCAGAGACCCCAAAAGGAGTGTTACCCATGATGTCAGAGACACCAGGGTGTGTGTTACACACGAATTCACAGACCCCACGGGCAGTGGGCAAACAAAGTCAGAGACGCAATGGGGAGTGTTTCACACGACTTCACAGAAGGCAGGAGGAGTGTGATAAATGAAATCAGAGACAAAAGGGGAATACTAACGCATGAAGCCCGAGATGCGAGGAGGAGTGTTACAGTCGATTTCAGAGACACCTGGTGGAGTGTTACATGAGAAGTCAGAGACGCCAGGGGAGAGTGCTACACACGAAATCAGAGACACGAGGGGGATAGTAACATACGAAGCCAGACATGCGAGGAGGAGTGTTACAGATGACGTCAGAGGCGCCATGTGGAGTGTTACATATGAAGTCAGAGACACCAGGTGGGGTGTTTCACAGGGTGGGGGATGCCAGGTGTTGTGGGACACATGAAGTCAGACACCACATGGGGAGTGTGATGCATGAAGTCAGAGACATGAGCTGGAGTCTTACACATGAAGTCAGAGACACCAGCAGGAAAATGACTCTCTTTGTTGGAGACGCCATGGAGAGTGTTACAAAGTCAGAGACTCCACAGGGGAGTGTTACACACGAAGTCAAAGACAACAGGGGGAGTGTTACCCACAATGTCAGAGAGACCAGTGGGACTGTTATGCGTGAATTCCGAGATGACAGGGGGAGTGTTACAAATGAAGTCAGTGACACCACAGGGAATGTGACACACGTTGTCAGAGACGACAGGTAGAGTCTGACACACGAAGTCAGGGACGCCACGGCGAGTGTTATACACAAAGTCAGAGATGCCACAGGGAGTGTTACACATGATGTCAGAGTCTTCACGGGGACTGTGACACACGATGTCAGAGATGCCAGGGGGAGTGTTACAACGAAGTCAGAGACCTAAGGGGGAGTGTTATGCACGATGTGAAGGACACGAGGAGGAGTGGTACACACGAAGCCAGATATACCAGTGGGAGAGTGACACATGAAGTCAAAGAGGACAGGGGGAGTGTGACACACGATGTCCGAGATGCCACGGGGAGTGTTACACATGCAGTCAGAGACACCAGGTGGTGTGTGAGTTATATTGAGTAATATTTGTAGAAATATTTTGCTGTCCCGCAGAGGAGAGGTGAGTGGAGACCAGGGATTCTCTAAAGAAACTAAATGCCGAGGACAGACTCCATGACAGAGAATGATCTGGCCCAGAATGTCAATAGTGCTGAGATTGACGCAGTCTGAGAGAAAGAATATCTATACTTTTAACATTTATACCATTCTTTAGATTGCTTCCCTGAAGTTATAACACTTTTCACTTCTCTCAGAAAAATTAGAGCACCCCATTGCTATCTGTTTAAAAGTTTTAAGCTCAATCAACAGGACAGCTCTTTAAGTGTTTCCCCAAAACTAGTATCAAGTTGAGTTTAAGAGTCGTATATTTGGTCACCATTTTGATTGGCCTAATAATTTTATATGCCCAAATAGTATATCCATGTTGTTGTTCCATTATCAGCCTTTCAAATAAATTTTAAAAATTTACGTATCTCAACAGATATTTGGAAAATATATTGGCCATTAAAATATTTTAACTTTTATTTAGTTACTATGTCTGTCTTCACACATCTGAGTTTCTTACCTTAATTAAGATGATTTGGCCCACTTGTAGATGTTAGTACACAGTTTCTTTAGATGTTCACTCAAAAGTGTTGGTTACTCCCACAGTGAGTAGGTAACTCCTTGATTTTTTTGTAACATGACTGAAGGAGGAGAACAACTTTACTTTCTTCCAGGCAGATATCCATTTGTGCCAACATTTATTCAACAATTCAGTATTTCCAAATAAATTGAAATACAACCTTGCCATATACTAAATGTAGCTATGTATTGAAGCCTAAGTCCTGATTGTTTCAATAGATACTAACTGAGTGTCTGCTATATGCCACAATGCTCAGGAACAGTTTATATTATATACTTTGATGTCTACGCCTTAGGGAATTTAATTACTAATCCATGCAGATGTCATTAAACTATTGCTTCTTTATATCTTCTTTCGCTTACTTTTTGATGCTCCACTCAATTTTCTGAATATAGTTGTTTGAAATCACTCTATTTAACCTGGTTTTGTTCTCCCTACCATGCCCTTTTTTCATAACTTCACATTCACTTAAATTTGTTGCTATATAAGTGAACATATATTTACATACACTTGTGAAAATACAAACATGAAGAAACCAAATGAGTTCTTGCTCATTTGATATTTGTGATATAATTTCAAAGGCAGAGTACAGTGAAATAAATGTGTGTATGACATAATGTCCTCAGGGGTAAATCATCTGAAGAAAGTTCTTCAGTGTAAAGGATGGAATTGCCCTATTGAGTGCAGGATTTTATAGGGCATAGTCAGAGGGGGCCTTTGCTAAGGACCATGGCTGGGATTATAGTGTGCCTATTGGATTGATCAAAAATGAGATCAATACTCAAAGTACAAGAAAAACAAAGAAAAGACGCCACATAAGAGAAATGATAAAGGGGCTTGCCTCATGTTCTACCCAACCATATAAAAACGAACTGGTCCAATAAATGTAGAATAGGCACAGAAAAAGTGAGTCTTCTAATGTTTAGTATTAGAAATACCCAATTTTGGTTGTATTTTGTATATCTCATTTTGGGAATTACTGGTTTATTTCCTTTGGTCATTTTTCACTTGGGGTGTTCAATCTGTAAGGTATTTCACACCATAAATTTATCACTCCCTTTGCCTTTTGGACAAATTTCTTTTTTCTCTTTTATTATTTTTGCTTGGCATAAAGGATGTAAATTAATCAAGGTTGTAAAGTGGCCAGAACTACACTCTTTCTCATTTTGAGCCTTGATTCTCTAAAACAACCATCTTCCTCAAGGTCTTTGCACTGGCTGTTCCTTCTGCCAGGCACACACTTTCCCAGGTAAGCTTGTGTCTCCTTGTCACTCCTCTTTCTCGTCTGTTCAAATGTCACCTTGTTTTCAGGTCTTGCCTGAACTCCTAATAAAAAATAAACCCCTATTCACTCTGCTCTTTGTACATGCTTCCTTTTCTTCATAGTATCTGTCACCCTCGGGTATGTTATACTATTATTTTTATTTGATTATATTCTTTCTCTATCACTAGATTGTAGGGATTTTTGCTTTTCAGCATTCTATACTCTGGTCAGTGCCTGGATGATGGTCTATATTTGATATATATTCCTCAATTCATGAAAGATACTTAATAAAACAGTAGTATACATTATGCTTGTGGAACAAGTTGACAGTGGAAAAGGAATTCCTAATGAGAAATAGCATTAAGGATGCTCAAATGGAGACCAGACCATACGCCAAATATTGAGACTTATTTAATGATTATAAAATATAAAGGTAGCATTTATGGTAGGTTACTAGTCCCTGCTTGTGTGAAAATTAGTCATTTATTTTTTCTATTTCCTGGTAGTCACTTCCAAAATGTGAAGCCAAAGAATGACACACATTTTTCAGAAATTCTTCTTCTCAGACTTTCAGAGGAACTGGAATTACAGCCCTTCATATTTCAGCTTTTCCTCTCCATGTATCTGATCACTGTTTTTGGAAACCTGCTTATCATCCTGACCACCATCTCTGACTCCCACCTGCACACACTCATGTACTTCTTCCTCTCCAGCCTGTCCTTTGTAGACACCTGTTTCACCTCCACCACCATCCCAAAGATGCTGCTGAACATGCAGACCCAGAGCAAAGGCATAACCTATGAAGGCTGCATCACCCACGTGTATTTTTACATATTCTTTGCAGGACTAGATGACTTTCTTCTGACAGTAATTGCCTATGGCTGGTTTGTAGCCATTTTCCACCCCCTGCACTACATGATGGTCATGAACCCCCAGCTCTGTAGACTGGTGGTCCTGGTGTCCTGGATCATGAGTGCCTTGTATTCCTTGTCACAAAGCTTAATGGTGTTGTGACTTTCTTTCTGTTCAGACTTGGAAGTCCCCCAATTTTTCTGTGAACTCACTCAGGTGGTTCAAAATGCCTGTTCTGACACTTTTCTCAATGACATGGTGATGCATTTTGTGGCTGTGCTCCTGGCTGGTGGTCCCCTTGCTGGCATAATTTACTCACACTCTAAGATAATTTTCTCCTTTTGTGGAATCTCATCAGCTCAGCGGAAGTATAAAGCCTTTTTCACCTGTGCATCTCACCTCTCAGTTGTCTTCTTATTTTATTGTACAAGCCTAGGAGTGTAGCTCAGCCCTGCTGCTACCCACAGCTCACACCCAATGCAACAGCTTCAGTAATGTACGCCGTGGTCACACCGATGCTGAGCCCCTTCATCTACAGTCTGAGGAATAAAGACGTAAAGGGGGCGCTGGACACATTCTTTGAGCCATCCGCAGCTCTAAAAGGACTAATTGTCCTGGGTCTGAAGAAGTGGCCTTGATTGCAGGACTAAATGTTTCAGGGCCAGAAAGTGTTTTCTTCCACCATTCTTAGATCAGATGGTGGAAGTAGAACTTGCTTCTTCTATTTTTTCCATGAGTGTCCATTTCTTTGACTTCAAAATTTTATACAATTTAAGTAACTCACTTTTTAAGCTTTCTGCTTAGTTTGACATATAGGCGGTTTTCCCATCTGTACTTTCCTGCTTAACAAAAAGTTTGCCAACTTTGTATTAGTAACTGTTGGAAATTCCTTTTTCTTTCGTGGGGCAGCATGGATTTCTTAAGAATAATTACTTCTCTAACGACATATTATCTGAAGTAACGTTTCTGTTGTTTTCCAGAAAGAATAGTCACAAGTTGCATTTGTCATATGACAAAAACCTGCAATTGACAACCAAGGCAATTTGTATAATTTTATAAGAAGAGGAAGTGAAAAGCCACTGTTTTTCACATTTGTGTATGGCATACCTTTTTATGTCACTACCTTAACTTCCTATCCTGATAATGTAGACTTTAACATATAACGTGATTCATAGACAGTAACTGAGTTTTATTCTCCTTATTAGGATCCTGTTCTCTTATTCAGATATGTGTCCACAGTGCCTACCATAATAACTGGCAAAACGATTATCAAATACATGACTCCAAGTGGAGTCTGCAAACATAAATTGGAATAAATAGATTGATTTAATTTGGCCTTTGAGTCAGAGTGCAGCTTAAATAAAACAAAGAATAATTTTAAATTATACTTTGTATTACTAAGTAAAATAATTCTTTTTCCAGCTACACATCTACACCTTGAAGTCTGGAAGATTGATGCCCATGTGTAAGTAGGTTTTTTCATTGGGATGGAGGATAGGTCTGTGGGTTTAATCTTTTTTAGTGGATTATCTTCCTTTTCATCTTGGAAATTGTCAGTGCTGCCTATAATTAATACCCCTTCCATGACTCTAAATAAAATAAAAATTTTGTCATAACCACTAAATGGACCATGAATAGCAATGTCAATATCATCCTTTATATAACATGCATATATCTTCATGGTCAACTAGACTCTCTAGAGAACTTGCAGTCCTCTCCATCCATGTGATTCAGAGTCACAAGTTTTACACAAAACTTGCATGTCCTTCCAACCTCTCCTGCTTGCCTGGAAAGAAGCCTCAGTGGAGTAGAATTTTAATACAGTTATCTGATATAAACTTCAACAACAGAGTAATCGTGGATGCTAGCTTTAAATATCAGAACAAGTGCCTCAAAGTATAAGAAGCAGATTATTATAATTGCCCTCTGTTCTGTTCAATCTTGTCTTTAGTTAGCTATTGCTGCATTCCAAGCCAACCTTATAGCAAATGGTAATAAAATGCCTTTGTTATCTAATGAGATAGTATGGTGGGGAGTTCTGATTTCTGCTGGGCTCCTCATGAGTCTATATTCAGCCACAACTCTCTACCTTGTGTTTCTAAAGCTCATCCATGATGCTGTGTTCAGCTGTATTGCACTTCTCTCTCTTCAATCAACATATGATAGTTTACTCCATTTATATATGTAGACTAATCTCATAGTTTATGCAAAAAATAGTTTATCAAATGGAAATTCCCTTAATTTAACTTCACAGTTCTATATCCGTACATGACACTTTGCTTTCATCTTAGTTATAAGACATATCTCCCAGGTGTGACTCAGCTGCCTGTGCTCTGGATTCAATTCTGAAGCATGCAGTATGAAGTTTCTAACTCTAACTTATTAGAATATAATTTCATACAATAAACTGCATGAATTTAAAGTGTAAAACTTGCTGATTGAAAGAGATATACAAATTAAAAGTACATAGCGTATATTCCCTTTTTATATAAATTGAAAGGTGCATAATAAGTTTAACAGTTCTGTTGTGTGAGTGTTAAAACTTTAATCTCCCTTAGCCTCAGTTTTCTTATTTCTGAACATAATATGGGACATCAAATGTAACTTCAGACAGACGTTGTGAAGAATAAATGAAACGTGCAGAAATAACTTCATCGATACAAAAGAAAACATTTGAAGGTAAAAGGTGTGCATAACACATGGGGCAAATCAGGCTGGAAAAAGTGCAAATTATTATTTTGTGTGAAAAGCCAAGTGTTACTCTTATGTATTAAATCAATTCTATACACACACACACACACACACGACTTCTTATTACACAAGACAATGGGAAAACATTAGTTTGGTGAGGAAGAGTAAAAATATGTATTTCTATTTTTGTAGTTTTGTGATGGCTTCTTTTTTCATTTATTACTCCCAACAGTCCTGGCCTATAGGTACTGAGTTACTGGCTCAAGGAATAAATCAGGGTATGTGCATATCTTGCTAAAATTGATCATAACAAGTTCACATCATTAGCCTGTTTTTACAGCTGAAGTAAACACACCTTGGGTGAAGTATATCTTCAACTTCACCTGCTTCGTAAGTGGTGATGGTATTTCCCAAACCTCCTATTTCCTTATTCTGGAGACAAAGTCCTGTGGCTTTCATAGGAGAATTTGTCCTGCTTAAAAATGTTTTGGACGCATGCTACATAGGCCTTATATAACCATACATGAAACTTACATGGGGGAAATTATAATTAGCTCATCATTATAAAAGTATGAGGCATTCTTTTGGAAACCTATAGAGGTATTAAATTGGCCAACTCCCAGCTGTCTGTTGAAAGCAGCACATGTGTGAGAACCAAAGAGAGGCAGCTTGTTATGATGAAGTGGCAGCTGTTAAACTTGGTCAGGCTTTTTGCTCTCTGTGAAAAGTGGATGCAATAGTACCCCTGAGAGATTTTTATTGGTATATAAATTTTATTTAGATAATGTCTGACAATAATATCTGACTTGAAAATAATGGAACACAAAAATAATAATAGCAATATTTCTGAAAGTGATAGGGGACATCTAAGGAGCTTTTATGATATTCTGGGCACTTTCCTAAGTGTGTTTACACATTGAGTTATCTAATCCAGACCAGGTGCTATGAGAGAGAGTACATTCTTCTCAGTTTGATAAAGATAGAGAGACTGAGTCTATAGTATAAAATGCCCACTTCACACACTGATGAAGCCATATTTTATCCAGATAAGAAATCCAAGCCATGCTCTTAATCACTCAAGTTATTGGTTTTTCCCTCTAGCTAAAGAACCTCAAAAAATATCCAGAACATAAGAATTTTTATTTCAATGATTAAAAATCTACAGGTAATATCTTGATAATGAGGGTGAAATTTTCTCCACTGCACCAGAAGCCACATACATAAATAATTAGTGATAAGAATACTTTTATAATGTGACAGCTTATTCATTATTAAAAGTCTGTATTTACTATCAAATATGCGTTAAAAAAAAAAACCCTGACCATTGAAGGGCACAAATTTGCATGTACTGATTAAAATAATCCATAACCAATCTATAAATCAAAATTAGGGTGAGTTTATTATGTGAGCCAGTTTTGAGGACTTAGCCTGGAGTAAAAGAACAAAGGCCTTTTCTACTTGTGTCCCTCACGTCCTCCTGGTGTCTGTCTTCTTTAGCTCATGATTTTACATGTACCTACGCCACCTGCAATCTCTGCCACCATCTGGGACATCGTCCTTTCTGTTTTCTATTCCACAATGCCCCAACTCTTCAACCCTATTTTCTATGGTCTCAGAATTGAGCAAATAAAAGGTGCCATCAAGAAAATCATGAAGAGATGATTATTTTATTCAGGATATGCATAGGAAATTGCTGAGACTCACCCTAAATTAGCCAGCGCTGGCGGTCTAGTGCTTAAGATTTGTCACTCTCAGCACCATAGGCCTGGGTCCATTTCCCAGTCAGGGAGCCACACCACCCATTTGTCAGTTGTCTTACAGCGGTGGACGCATGTTACTGTTATGCTGAATGCTATGCCACCAGTATCTAGATCCCAGGAAGGTCACCCATGGTGGACGGGTTTCAGTGGAGCTTCTTCATTAAGACAGACCAGGAAGAAGGACCTGACCACCCACTTGCAATAAAATTGGCCATGAAAACCCTATAAATAGAAGGAGAACATTGTCTGATACAGCACCAGAAGGGGAGAGGATGGTGCACAAAGACCAGGCAGAGTTCAGTCTGCTGTACACAGGGTTGCTAGGAGTCAGGATCTACTCCATGGCACTAACAACAACATCCTAAATTATTGAGTGAAATTCATATTTTCAGCAATATGTTGAGATAACTTATTGGGATTATATAGCTATAACTGATGTAAATTTAATAAATGATGTCATTAAAATATGTCATATATTGGGGCTGCCCCAGGTGCATAGTGATTAGGTTTGCGTGCTCCAGTTTGGTGGTCTGGGGTTCTTGGGTTCAGATACTGGGTGTGGACCTACACATCGCTTGTCAGCCATGCTGTGGCAGTGTCCCACATACAAAATAGAGGAAGATTGGCACAGATGCTAGCTCAGGACCAGTCTTCCTTACCAAGAAAAGTACATATATATCTCATTTACAAAAATATTTTCTTTCTGAAGATTTTGGATTATCTGAATATGCCACTGGGTAAAAGATCTGGTGGTATGAATTTTTGCAAGATCCCCACTCATGCTTTGAGAAGTTAGGAGCTCTCACTAAAAGTTTCAGTTTTAAAAAGCCAAAAAGGTTCTCTTTAGAAATATTTTATGTTAAACTTCTGTTCTATATTTATCCACTGTTCAAATTTTTACAAATTTAGAATGAAAAGTGTATCAGTTAATTTTGAAAGACCACATTTGATGTTATAGAAGAAATAAAAATATTCAGTTACATACTTATTCAAAAATAAATATGAAAAATATATGTTCTTTTGAATATCATAAAATATAAATGAAATGCATGCTGTGGAAAAAGTAGTGGGTTTGGTGGGAGTATGGAATCATGTATGAGAGTATCAGAAATATTTTACACAGCTTTCCTCATATGGCAAGAAAAAATATAGATATGTTGTATTGTCATCAGACAAAAATTTTCTCAAAATATGTTCAAATGGTTTGGGTTTAAATGTACCTGCTTATGCTTTAAACATCTTTTGCTAGGTTGATTAAAAGAATGTACGAATTTTCACTGCCCATTTATTATCACATACTTCTCCGTACATTCATTAAGACCATTGAGGAGCAATGTTTTGCTTTCTGATGATGTCATATGAAAGATTATTTCATTGCCAACAGTATCAGCCATAATATGGTAGGTTACACTGTAATGGTTAGGAACCCCCAAAATCTCAGTAGCTTTATACAACAAAGGTTGTCTTCTAGCTCACAATATCTGCCAAATATGGGTCAGTAGGGGGGCTGTCTGCATTGGATGCACCTGACCGAGTCATTGAAAATAAGAAATCAATCACATCGAAAATTGATTTGTAAGCATTTACTTAAAAAAAGCAAGTAGGAAAAGAAATAAGAGCACTCACCACTCAGAAGCTAAGTGACTACTTTACCAGATATCTGAAAATATCAACTTCATGAGTTCTTTTCTAAATATGGATATAATATAAGGTAGTCCCCTGCCTACGTTCTCAGAGGATTTTTGCATCCACAGTGAGAGAGACCCTTGAACGCACATGTAGACAAACATCTAGCAAATATTTAAAAAAAAAACTCACATGAAATCAGAGGCATCAGTGTGAGTTTTGCACAAGAAGTCCAAGACTCCATAAGGTAGTGTTACACTGGAAGGCAGAAAGGACAAATTGAGTGTTACATGTCAAGTCAGAGACACCGGGGTGTGTGCTACACACGAAGTCTGCGATGCCACATGGAATGCTACACATGAAGTCATATACACCACGCGGAGTGTTACAAAATAAGTCAGAGACAGCAGGAAGTGTGTGACATACAAAGTCAGAGATGCCAGGGGCTATGTTACACACAAAGTCGGAGTCTCCAGGGGAGTGTGATACAGGAACTAGGGGATTGTTATATGTGAAGTCATAGATGCCGGTGGAGTGTGACACATGAATTCACAGATGCAAGGGGAAGTGTGACACATGAAGTCAGAGGTGGCAGGTGGACTGTTACATATGAATCTGAGACGCCAGGGGGAATGTGACACAAGAAGTCAGAAATGCCAGGGGGTAGGGTAACACAGGAATTCAGGGACACCAGGGTGTGGGTGACAGATGAAGTCACAGATGCCAACGAAGTGTGAAACATGAAGTCAGAGACACTGGGGTTTGTGATACACAAAGTCAGGGACAACAGGCAGAGTGTGACACAAGAAGTCTGAGATGAAACAGAGGAGTGGAACACACCAAAGTAGAGACACTGGGGTTTGCGACACACGATATCAGAGATGCCAGGGGGCATGTTACATGTGAACTCAGAGACACAATTTAGATTGTTACACACGAAGTCCGAGACGCCCGGTGGTGTGTGACACACGAAGTCAGAAACAACAGGGGTAGTCTTACACAGGAAGTCAGAGACACGAGAGAGTGTGTGACTCTCTAAGTGAGAGACGCCAATGGGGAGTGTTATGCACAAAGTCAAAGACACCAGGGAGACTGTCACATAGGAAGTCAGAGACGCCACATGGAGTGTTATACATGAAGTCGGTGGCACCAGTGGGAGGGTGAAACATTAAGTTATAGATGTCAGGGAGAATCTGATGCATGAACTCAGAAACACAAGAGGGAGTGTGACACTGGAAGTCAGAGATGCCATGGCGTGTGTTCCACATGAAGTGAGAGAGACCACGGGGGAGTATTATACACGAAGTCAGGGATGCTAGGGAGACTGTGATACACGAAGTCAGAGATGGAATGTGGATTGTTATACACGAAGTCCGAGATGCCATGGGAGTGTTACACACGAAGTAGAGATGACACCTGGATTGTTACACATGAACACAGAGATGCCATTGTGTGCATAACAAACGAAGTTAGAGACGCCAGGGGGTGTGGGATGCACGAAGTCAGAGACACCAGGGGACTCTTACACATGAAGCCAGAGAAGCCATGGGGGAGTGTTACCCACGAAGTCAAAGAAACCAAGGGTGTCTTACGCAGGAAGTCAGAGATGCCAGGGGGAGTTTTATGCATGACGTCAGAGACGTCAAGGGGAGTGTTACACAAGAAGTCAGTGACGCCTGGGGGAGTTTTAGTGAGGAAGTCAGAGACCACAAGGGGGTGTGTTACACAAGATGTCAGAGATGCCAAGGGTAGTGTGCCACAGGAAGTCAAAGACTCCACGGGGAGTAGGACACACGGAGTTGGAGATGAAAGTTTGATTGTGACACCGAAGTCGGTGACACGTTGGGGAATGTTACACACAAAGTCAGAGAAGCCAGGGGGACTGTTATACACCAGGTACAAGACACCTCTGGCAGTGTTACACACAAAGCGATAGATGGCAGTAAGAATGTGAGACATAAACTCAGAGATGGGAGAGGGAGTATGACACCACTCAGAGATGCCAGGAAGAGTGTGACACATGGCATCATAGATGACAGGTGGAGGGTTATGCACAAATTCAGAGATGACAGGGGGACTGTGAAACACGAAGTCACAGGCTCCATGGGGAGTGTGATACACCAAGTCAGAAACCATAGTTGAAGTGTGACACATGAAGTCAGAGACACCTCAAAGATTGATATGCACGAAGTCAGGGAAGCCAGGTGGTGTGTGACAGTCAAAGTTGGAGATGTCATGTAGAGTTTTACACAAGAAGTTAGAAGGCAATGACAGTGTGTGCACATATCTAAGGCACATGAGAGAGTGTGACACATGAAGTCAGAGATGCCAAAGAAAGTGTTGCAAGTGAAGTCAGCAGACACCTGGGTGAGTGTTATGCAGGGAGTGAGAGATGCCACAGGACATGTGACACACAAAGTAAGAGACAGAATGTCGAATGTGACACAGGAAGTCAGAGATACCTTGGTGTATATTACACACCATGTCAGAGACACTTGGAAGAGGCTTGCACAGAAAGTCACAGATACCAGTGTAGTGTAAGTGTTACACAAGAAGTCTGAGACTTCATGGTGGAGTGTTACAATCAAAGGAAGAAAGGCTATGCTGAGTGTTACACATGAATTCAGAGACACCAGGTGATTTGTACCACACAAGGTCCTAGATGCCACACTGAGTGTTACACATGAAGCCAGAGACACCAGTGGATGTATGACACACAAAGTCAGAGACATCAGAGGAAGTGTGACACATGGAGTCAGAGACGCCAGGGAAATGTGACTCACAAAGTCAGAAGCACCACTGGGAGTGTTACACAGCGAGTCAGAGACCCAAGGGGGATTGTGACAAATGAATTTAGAAACGCATTCCCCAAGGGGAATGTGATACATGAATTCAGAGACACCAGCGTGAATGTTACATACTATCTTGGAGATGCCAGGTTGTGTGTATGACACACAGAGTCATAAATGAAAATCAGGTGTGACCCTCAAAGTCAGACGCCATGTGGAATTTTTCACTCAAGGTCAGTGATGAAACAGATAGGGTTATCCAGGGAGTCAGAGAGGCCAGGGGGACTATGAAATACGAACATTGAGACGTGATGGATAGTGTTACACATGAAGTCACTGAAGCAAGGTGAATTGTTACACATGAATTCACAGACAACTGTAGGTGCATTACTCACAAATTTAGAGATGCCATGGGAATGTGATACACACGAAGTCATAGATGCCACATGCAGTTTTACCCACGAACTCATAGATGACATAAGAATGCGACACATGAAGTCAGAAATGCCAGGGAAGTGTGACACACAGTCAGAGGCACCACGGGGTGTGTTACACACAAAGTCAGAGATGCCAGGGGTAGTGTTACAGGAACTCAGAAACACCAGTGTCTATGTAGCAGATGAGAATAGAGATGCCAGGAGAAGTGTGAAACATGAAGTCAGTGACCCCACGGGATGAGTTGTACAGGAATTCAGAGATGACTGGGCGAGTATGAATGACACACAAAGTCCATGAGACCAAGGGAGTATGACAATTTCAGAGACACCAGGTGGAGATTTAACCACGACATGATAGATGACACTGGGAGTGTTTCACACGAACTGAGAGACACAAGTCGGATAGTTACACATGAATTCTGACATGGCAGATGGTGTGTGACACATGAATTCAGAAACAGCAGTGGTACTGTTATAGGCGACAGGGAGTGTGTGGCACATGATTCAGAGAAGTCAATGAAAAATGTTACACACAAAGCCAGACACAAGGATGATTGTTACAGAGGTAGTCCAAGAGACCAGGGGGATTATGACACATGATGTCAGAGATGCCAGGTGGAGTGTGACACACAAGGTCAGAGACAACAGGGGCAGTGTTGCCCACGATGTCTGAAGACATGGGGATTGTGATACATGATTTCATAGACACCATGTAGGAGAGATACACAGGAAGTCAGAGACATTATGAGTTACACATGAAGACAGAGATGGCTTGGGGACTGTTACACCAAGTGAGAGACCCCAAGTGGAGTGTTACATAGGAAGTCAGAGACACCATAGGAGTGTTCCAAATGGAGCCAGAGACACCAGGTGAGTTGTTACACATGAAGTCATAGGTGGCACGTGTGGTGTTACACATGACATCAGAGAATCTAGAGGAACTGTGACACACAAAGTCAGAGACACCAGGGGAAGTGTTACACATGTAGTCAGTCATGCCTGGGGGGCCTGTTACACACAAAGTCAGAGATGCCACAGGGGCATGTTATGCACGAAGTCAGAGACACCAGGAGTCCTGGTATGCAGCAAGTTTGAGACACCATGGGGATTGTGACACACGGTGTCAGAGAAGACAGACATGTGTGACACACAAAGTCAGAGACAGCACAGGCATTATTATAAATTAAGTCAAAGATGCCAGGTAGAGTTTGACACAGGAATTCATAGACGCCAGGTGGACTGTTATAGATGAAGTCGGAGATGCCAAGTGGAGTGTTACACGTGGAGCCAGAGACACCAGGCGAGTGATAAACATGAAGTCAGAGAGGACATGTGTAGTGTTACACACAACGTCAGAGATTCCAGGGGGACTGTGACATACAAAGTGAGAGACAGCAGAGGGAGTGTTACACATGAAGTCAGTGATGCCAAGGAGAGTGTGATACACCAAGTCAGAGATGACAGGTGGTGTGACATACATTCAGTCAGAGATGACATCTGGAGTGTGAAAAACAAAGTCACAGATGCCCAGGGGAGTGTGACACATGTAAGAGAACACAGGTGAAGTGTAAAACACGACGTCAGAGACACCCTGCAGAGTGTGACACAAGAAGACACAGACACCAGGGGGAGTGTTACACAAGAATTCAGAGAAGCCAGGGGGAGTGAGATACACGAATTTAGAGAAGCCACATAGGAGAGTTACACATGAAGTCAGAGATGCCACAGGAGGTTAGTGATGAAATCAGAGACAGCAGGTGGTGTGTTACACAGGAAGTCACAGACACCATGAGGAGTGTTACACTCGAAGTCAGAGACACTACAGGGAGTGTGACACAAGTCAGAGATGCCAGGGGAACAGTGACAGGAAGTCAGAGGCAAAACAGGGAGTGTTACACACAAAGTCAGAGACACTAGAGGGAGTATGACACACAAAGATAGAGACTCCAGGTGGATTGTGACACAAGAAGTCAGAGACACCATGGTGAGTTTTACACTAATGGTCAGAGACATCAGGGAGTGTGTACCATATGATGTCAGAGAGGCCACGTAGAGTGTGACACAGGAAATCAGAGACTCCAGGGGGAGTGTTATAGACTATGTCAGAGATGCCAGGTGTAGTGTTACACATGATGTCCAAGATGCCATGAGAGTGCTAAACTCAAAGGCGAAAGTCCACATGGATTGTTATAAATGCAGTCAGAGACACCAGGGGGTGTGTAAGACACAAACGCCATGACACCAGGTGGAGTGATATACATGAAGTCAGTGACACCGAGGAAATGTTACAAATGAAGTCAGAGATGCCACATGGAGTGTTACACATCAAGTCCGCTATGCCATGCAGAGTGTGACACATGAATTCAGAACGGCATGAGGAGTGATACACATAAATTCCGAGATGCTACAGGAAAGTGTTACACACAAGGGAAGAAGTGTCATGTGTAATATAACACATGGAGTAAAAGACAACAGGGGGAGTGTTACACACGAAGTCAGAGATGCCACATTTAGTGTTACACAGGAAGTAGGAGACACGAGGGCACTGTGGCACACGAAATCAGAGACACCAAGGGATGTGTTACACATGAATTCAGAGACACTATGGAGAGTGTTACACAGAGAGTCAAAGATGCCAGTTAGAGTGTGACACACAAAATCAGAGACAACAGGGGGATTGTGAGACACAAAGTCAGAGATGCGAGAGGGTGTGTAACGCAGAGTCAAAGACACCAGGTAGACTGTGACACAAAAAATCAGAGATGACAGGGGAATTGTGAGACATGAAGTCATAGACACCACTGGGAGTGTTACACACGAAGCCTGAGGTGCCAGGTTGTGTACAACATACAAAGTCAGAGATGCCAGGTGTTGCGTGATACAAGATGATAGATATGCCAGGGGTAGTGCGAAGTAAAAGGCATGAAGCAGAGTGTTACACATGAATTTGTGTCCAACAGTCACTGCGACATTCCTGACATCGTGTCTCACACTCCCCCTGGCATATCTGACTTCATGTCTAACATCCCCAGTGGTGTCTCTGACTTCGTGTGTCACACTCTCTCGTGTATCTGAGTTTGTGCATCACACTCCCTCAGCTGTCTATAACTTCATTTGTAATACTCCCACTGGTGTTTCAGACATTGTGTATTAAACTCCCCCTGGAGACTCTGATGTTGTGTGTAACATTCCCCATGGCATCTGACTTCAAGCGTCACACTTGACCTGTCATTTCTGACTTCTTAAGTTACACAATGCCTGGCATCTCCAACTTAGTGTCTAACATTCACAGTGGCGACTCTGAATTCATGAGTCACAACCCGTGTGGTGTCTCTTTGTCTGTCCCATTCCCCAGGTGTCTCTGACTTTCTGTGTAACACCTCCTGTGGAGCCTCTGACTTCATGTGTCACACTTCCCATGGGATCTCTGACTTTGTGTGTCACATTGCCCCTAGTGTCTCTGACTTCATTTGTCACACTACACATTGTGTCTCTGACTTCATGTGTAACATACTCCCTGGAATCTCTCTCTTCCTGTGAACACTAAAATTGGTGTGTCTGACCTCTTGTGTAACACTCCAAGTGGCATCACCCACTTTAAGCATCACACTCCACCTGGTGTCTCTTATTTTGTTCCTATCAATCCCCCAGGGTGTCTCTAACTTTGTGTGCAACACTCCCCCGGCATCTCTGGATTTGTGTATAACACTCCACGTGGCATTTCTGAAATCATGTGTCACACTTGCCCTGGCTTCTCTGACTTGGTGTTTCACACTTCAGCTGTGGTCTCTGACATCGTGTATCACATTCCTCATGGTGTCTGTGACTTCCTGTTTCACACTCCCCCTGTCGTCTCTGACATCGTGCATAACACTCTACCTGTCTTCTCCGACTTCATTTGTAACACTCTACATGGCGTCTCTGACTTCATGTGCCACACTCACCATGGTGTCCCTGACTTCATGTTTCATGCTCCCCCTGGTGTCTCTTACTTCATCTGTCACACACCCTATGGCATCTCTGACTTCATGTGTCACACTCATCCTGCAATCTATAACTTCACGTGTAACACACACTGGCATCTCTCATATAGTTTATAATACTCTTCATGGCATTTCTCACTTCCTGTATAACACTCCCACTTGTGTCTCTGACTTCTTGTATAACACTCCCCTTGACTTATCTGACTTCTTGAGTAACACTACCCAGTGGCGTCTCTGACATCGTGTGT
The DNA here is from genome assembly GCF_037783145.1 of Equus przewalskii. NCBI lineage: Eukaryota > Metazoa > Chordata > Mammalia > Perissodactyla > Equidae > Equus > Equus przewalskii. The sequence goes on from NC_091834.1 coordinate 25,324,759, forward strand.
AACACTCTTCCAGGCCTCTGACTTCGTGTGTAACACTCCCACTTACATCTGTGACTTCTTGTGTCACACTCCCCATGGCCCCTTGGACTTCTTTTGTAACTTTCCTGGCGGCATCTCTGACTTCATGTTTCACAGTCCCCCTGGAATTGCAGACTTTGTGTGTAACAAACCATGTGGGTTTTCTGTCCCTGTGTGTAACGCTCCTCCTGGTGTCTCTGACTTCACATGTAACACTCCACATGTTCTCTCAGACTTCATGTGTAACACTCTCCCTGGCATCTCTAACTTGGTATTTCACACTTCAGCTGTGTTCTCTGACTTCATGTATCACACTCTCCATGGCATCTTTGACTCCTTGTGTCACACTTCTCCTGGCATCATGACTACGTGTGAAACAATCCACGTGTCATCTGTGACTTGGTGTGTCATACTTCCCCTGGCATCTCTGATTTCATGTCACACACCCCCCGGTGTCTCTGACTTCGTGTGTCACACACACCCTGTTGTGGCTGACTTCATGTGTCACACTCCTCCTGGCATCTCAGTCTTCATGTGTACAATGAACCTGGTGTCCCTGAGTTTGTGTATAACACTTCCACAGCATCTCTGACTTCGTCTGTAACACTCCACCTGGCATCTCTGAACTTGTGTTTATCTCACCCCCATGACACCTCTGAATTTGTGTCTCACTATCCCTGTGACATCTCTGACGTTGTGTTTAACACTCCCTTGTTCGTATCTGAATTCATGTGTAACTCTCCTCCTGTTGTCTACAACTTCGTTCGTAACACTCCCCCTATCATCTTTAACTTCATGGGTAACACGCCCCCATGTGTCTGTGACTTCTTGCATAAAACTGTCACTGACTTCATGTGTAACACAACCCTTGGAGTCTCTGAATTTTCGCATAACACTCCACTCTGTATTCTCTGAATTCATGTTTTTACACAAACCAGTGGCATCTCTGACTTCATGTGTAACACTCCCTATGTTGTCTCTGAATTCATTTGTCACGTTCCAACTGACATTTCAGATTTGGTGTGTTACACTCCCAGGGCATCTCAGACTTCACATGGTACAAACCTCCTGCTGTTTCTGACTTCATGTATAACAGTCCACGTTTCCTTTCTGTCTTCGAGTGTAATACTCTCCCGTGGTGTCTTACACTTCTTGTATAACACTCAAACTGGCATCTCTGATTTCATATGTCAGTCCCCCTCTGGTGTCTCTGAGTTCGTGCATCACACTCCCTCTGCTGTCTATATTGTCGTGTGTAACACTCCCAATTGCTTCTTGGACTTCATGTATAATACTCCCCCTGGCGTCTCAGACTTCGTGTGTAACATTCCCTGTGGCATCTTTGACTTCGAGTATCACAAATGACCTGTCATCTCTGACTTCGTTTGTCATGCTCCCCATGGTGTCTCTGACTTCCTGTATAACACTCCCTTCAGTGCTTCTGACTTCGTACAAAACTCTCCCTATGACCTCTCTGACATCATCTTTAAGACTCCACCTGGCATCTCTGACTTCGTGTCACAATCCCCCTGGTGTCTCTGACTTCTTGTGTGACAATCAATCTCACATCTCTGACTTAATGTATCACACTCTACCTGGTGTCTGCGGCTTCATGTGTCACGCTCCCCTGGTAACATGACTTTGAGTATAACAATCCCCATGTCTTCTCTGACTTCATGTGTCACTCTCCCTCTGGTGTCTCTGAGTTCACGCATCACACTCCCCCTGCTGTCTATAACTTCCTGTGTAGCACTCACACTGACATCTATGACATGGTGTATAACACTCCCACTGGGGTATATGTCTTTGGGTGTAACTTTACCCATGGCCACTCTGACTTCAAGTTTCACACATAACCTGTCATCTCTGACTTTGTGCGTTTCTCTCCCCGTGGCATCTCTGACTTCATGTGAAACACTCTCCTGGCATGTCTGACATCATCTGTTACAGTCCACCTTGTCGTCTCTGACTACGTATGTCAGACTCCCTCACGCATCACTGACTTTGTGTGTGATGCTCCCAATTGCATCTCTGACTTCATATGTCACAGTTGTCCTAGTGTCTATGATGTGTCTAACACTCAATGTGCCCTCTCTGACTTCTTGTGCAACACTCCCACTGGAGTCTCTGTCTCCGTGTGTAACATTCCCCCATGTGTTTTTGACTTCATGTGTCACTCTCCATGTGGCATCTCTGACTTCATGTGTTACAATCCTACAGGATTCTCTGACTTCTTGAGTGACAATCTCTCTGGCATCTCTGACTTTGTGTATCACACTCTTCCTGGCATATGTCACTTTGTGTGTCATACTCCCTCTTGCATCATGTCTTCATTTATAACAGTCCCCATGCTGTTTCTGAGTCAGTGTTAAAACTCCCCTTAGCTTCTCTGTCTTATTGTATCACCCTCCCCACAGTGACTCTGACTTCATGGTTCACAGGCCCCAGTCATCTCTGAATTCATGTGTAACACTCCCACATTCATCTTTGACATCGTGTGTCACACTCCACCCAGCATGTCTGACGTCGTGTGTCACACTCCCCCTGGTGTCTCTGAATTCGTGTTTCTTACTTTCCCTGGCATCTCAGACTTCATGTGTAATACTCCCCCGGTGTCTTTGACTTCATGTGTAACACTCCCCATGGAGTTTCTGATTTCGTGTGTAACACTCCCCCCTTGTCTCTCACTTTGTGTGTAACACTCCCCGTGTCCTCCCTGAATTTGTTTGTGACAACCCACCTGTCATCTCTGACTTTGTGTGTCACACTCAACATGTCATCTCTGATATCTTGGGTAACACTCTGTGTCATCACTGACTTTTCATGTAATACTTGCCCTGATGTCCCTGACATTTTTGTAACACTCCCTCTGCTGTCTTTGACTTCATGCATGACACTCCACCATGGCATCTCCGACTTCCTGTGTGACACTCTCCCTGTTGTCTTTGAGTTCATGTGTTACTCTCCCCTTGGTGTATTTGTCTTGGTGTTTAACACACCACCTGGTATCATTGACATCCTGTAACACTCCCCCTTGCGTCTCTGATTTTATCTGTAACACTGCCTCTGGTTTTATTAACCATGGTGTAACACTCCCCTGACTCGTCTCTGACATCATGTGTAACACTCAACGTGGCATCTCTGACTTCGTGCATAACACTCCCCATGGTGTCTTTTATGTTGTGCATTACAGACCCCTGTGGTGTCTCTGACTTTGTGTTTCACACTTCACCTGTCATCTCTGACTTCATTTGTCACATTCCCCTGGCAACTCTGACTTTGTGTGTAACACTCCCCGTTTTCTCTGTGTTCATGTGTAACATTCCCCTCTCATCTCTGACTTCATGTGTCACACTACTTCTTGTGTTTGAAGTTAAGTCCCTTCTTGACTTCGTGTTACACAACCCATGGTGTCACTGACTTTGTGTCACACCCCCACTGTTGTCTCTGACTTCTTGTATAACACTCCCTCTGATGTCTCTAACTGCGTGTTTAACATTCCACATGACTTCTCTGATTCGTGTGTAAGTGTCACCCTGGTCTCTAGGACTTTGTGTGTAACACTCCCTCTGGCGTCTCTGACTTTGTGCATAACACTCCACATGGTGTCTCTGACTTCATGGGGAAACCCATAGTGTCTCTGACTTTGTGTGTCATATTCCCACTGGCATCTCTGAAGTCGTGTGTAACAGTCCCCGTGGCATCTGTGACTTCATATGTATCACTCACCGTGGTGTCACATACTTTATGTAACACTCCATCTGGCATCTCTGACTTCATGTATAACACTTCCCCTGGTGTCGCTGGATCGTGTGTAACATTCCTCGTGGAGTCTATAAATTCATGTGTCAAAATCCACCAGGCGTCTCTGACTTTGTGTGCCACAATCCCACTAGTGTCTCTGACTTTGTGTGTAACACTCCCATGGTGCCTGAGACTTAGTGTGTCTACACATCCTCTGGCATCTCTGACTTCATGTATAACACTCCTGCTGGTGTCTCTGACATGTGTAATATTGCCCATGGCATTTGAATTTGAGGGTCACGCTTGACCTGTCATTTCTGACTTCATGTGTCACACTCCCCCTGGTATCTGGGACTTCATGTGTAACACTCCACATGGTGTTTCTGCCTTAGAGTGTAACACTCCCCCATGGCCTCTCGGACTTCTTGTGTAACACTCTCCTTGGCAGTACTGATTTTCTGTGTCAAACACCTCCTGGAGTCTCTGACTTCAAGTATAATCCTCACTGTTGCATCTTTGACTTGTGTGGAAACACTGACTTCTTGTGTCACAATCCCCATGGCGACTCTGACATCATGTTTCACACTTCACCTATCTTGATTTTGTGTGTCACACTCCCCATGGTGTCTCTGATGTCTTGTTTCAAACTCCCCTGTCTTCACTGACTTCGTGTGTAACAATCCCCATGTCATGTCTGGCTTTTCGTGTCACATTCCACCTGGCGCGTCTGATTTGGTGTCACACTCCCACTGTCATCTCTGACTTCATGTGTAACATTGCCCCTGCTGTCTCTGATTTCATGTGCAACACACAATGTGGCAGGTCTGACTATGTGTGTAACTCTCCTACATGGCATCTCTGAATTCGTGTATCACACTCCCCATGTCATCTGTGACTTCATGTGTAATACTCCCCCTGGTGACTCTGTCATCTTGTGCACACTCGCTATGGTGTCTCTGACTTTGTGTTTCACACTTCACCTGTGGTCTCTCACATCGTGCATCACACTCAACTTGCTGTTGCTAACTTTGTGTATAAAACTACCCCTGGTGTCTTTGATTTTGTGTGTCACAATTGCCCTGGCCTCTTGGACTTCCTTTGTAACACTCCATGTGTCCACTCAGACTTCATATGTAACACACCCCCTGGAGTCTCTGGCTCCATGTGTAATCCTCCCCCTATAAATTCTTGTGTAACTTTCCACTGTGTTGTCTCTGAACTCATGTATCACACTCTCCTTGTCATCTCTGACTTCATTTGTAACATCCAATGTGGTATCTCTGACTTCACATATGACTCTCCACTGTGTTGTCTCTGAATTCATGTGTCACGTTCTCCTTGTTGCCTCTGACTTCGTATGGTACACTCCCCCTTTTGTCTCTGACTTCATGTATAACACTACATGTGGTGTTTCTGCCTCCAAGTGTAACATTCTCCCATGGTGTCTCGGACTTCTTGTGTAACACTCACCATGGTGGCCCTGATTTCAGGTGTGAAACTCCCCCTAGCATCTTTGACTGCAAGTATAACACTCTCCCTGGTATTTCTGACTTCGTGCATAATGCACCCTCTAGCATCTCTGACTTCATGAGTCACACTCCTTCTGTCATCTCTGACTTCATATGTAACACTTCCCATGGCATCTGTGACTTTGGGTTTCACACCTCCCCTGTTGTCTCTGACTTCTTTGCTATCACTCCTCCTGTCATCTCTGACTTTGTGTGTAACTATCTCCATGGTGTCGTGGGCTTCTTGTGTAACAATCCATGTGGCATCTCTGACGTCGTGTATACCTTCCCCCTGGTGTCTCTGAATTCATGTGTAACACTCCATGTGGCATTTGTGACTTTGATGGTAACACTCCCCCTGGCATATGTGACTTCATGTGTAACACTCCACGTGGTTTTTCTGCCATCATGTGTAACACTTTCCCATGGCATCTCGGACATCATGTGTCATACTCCACGTGGCATCTCTGACTTTGTGTGTCACACTCTGCTTGGCATCTCAGACTTTGTATGTAACACCCCATGTGGTGACTCTGAAATCGTGTGTACACTCCCCCTGGTGTCTGTGACATCATGTGTAACACTCCATGTGGCATCTCTGACTTTGTGTGGTACATACCCCCTGCCATCTCTGACTTCATGTGTAATACTCTGCATGGCATTTCTGCCTTCGAGCCTAACACTCCCATGAGTCATCTCATACTTGTGTAACACTCACCCTGGCAGCTCTGAGTTCCCGTGTCAAATTCCCTCTAGCATCTCTGACTTTGATTGTAACAATCACTCTTACATCTCTTACTTCATGTGTCACACTATCATTGGCGTCACGGATTTCGTTTGTCACATCTCCGCTTGTGTTCTGAATTCATGTGTAATAGTGTAATAGTCTACGTGACATCTCTGTGATAACACTTCCTGCAGTGTCCCTGACTTCTTGTGTCCCATGCAACCTGCCATCTCTGACTTTGTGTGTCACAAACCCCCATTGTCTCTGACTTCCTGTGTCCCTCTAGCCCTGGTTTCTTTGAATTCATTTGTAACACTCATCTTGGCAGCTCTGACTTTGTGTATATCTCTTTCATTGGCTTCTCCGAATTTGTGTGTCACACTCTCCCTCTCATCTGTGACTTCGTGACACTCCACATAGCATCTCTGACTTCATGTGTCACAATCTGCTTGACATCTGTGACATTGTGTTTCACACTCTGTCTGTCATCTCTGCTTGGCACATAACACTCCCCCTGGTATCATTGTTTTCCTGCACAACACACTCCTGTGGCGCCTCTGACTTCATGTGTCACACTCCCTATGTCGTCTCTGAATTCATGTCACTAGTCACTTGGTGTCTTTGACTTCACGTGTAATACTCCCCCTCACATCTCTGACTTCATGCATCCTACTCCCCCGTATTCTCTGAATTCGTGTGTCGCAATCTACCTGGTGTCTTTGACTCTCTGTGTGTAACACTCCCTTTGTCACCTCTGACTCCGTGTCTAAAATTTCCCCATTGCATCTCTGACTTCAAGTGTCACACTCACTGTGGTGTCTCTCATGTTTTAACACTCAACCTGTCATCTCTGACTTCTTGTGTAACTTTCCCCCTGGCGTCTCTGACTTTGTGAGTATAAACACCATTCATGGCTCTGAATTCATGACTAATACTGCCATGGGTGTCTGTGAATTCATGTGTAACACTTGCCCTGGTGTCAGTGACTTCATGTGTAACATTAGCCCTGGTCTCTCTGACTTCCTGTGTAACACTTTCCTTGGTGTGTTTCACTTTGTGTGTAACACTCCCCATGGTGCCTCTCACTTCCTGAATAATACTCCCCCTGGGATCACTGACTTTGTGTGTCACACTCTGCCTGTGGTCTGTAACTTTGTGTGTCACATACCACCTGTCATCTCTGACTTTGTCACTCTACCCCAGTTTCTTTGACTTCATTTGTCACACTCCCCCTGGCATCTCTGACTTCGTGTGTCAGACCCCCCCTGGCGTCTCATAATTCCTGCTTAACACTCCCACTAGTGTCTTTGACTTTGTGGGTAACACTCCCCCGTGGCTACTCTGGGTTAGTCTGTAACAGTCCCCCTGTTGTCTCTGACTTCATGTGACATTTTCCCCTGGTGTCTCTGACTTCATGCATCACACTCCCCTGGCATCTCTAACTTTGTAACGCTCCCACTGGCATCTCTGAGTTCGTGTGTCACACTTTACATGACCTCTCTGACTTTGTGTGTCACACTCCCTCTGTCATCTTTCATACCTCTGTCACTCTCCCTCTGGTATATTTGACTTCGTGTGTCACATTCCCCCTGTTGTCTTTGATACCTGTGTCACTCTCCCCCTGGTATATTTGCCCTCTTATGTCACACTCCCCTTGGCATCTCAGAATTCGTGTCTAACAGTCATAGTGGTGTCTCTGACCTCGTGTCTCACACTCTGTCTTAGGTCCCTCACTTCACGTATCACACTCCCCCTGGCATATTTGACTTCATGTGTAATACACCCAGTGGTATCTCTCACTTCATGTGTCACACAACATCTTGCATCTCTGAATTCATGCATCATACTCCATCTGCTGTCTATAACTTCCTGTGTAACACTCCCACTGGTGTATCTCACATCTTGTATAAATCCCCCCTTCATATCTGACGTTGTGTGTAAATTTCTCTGAGTTGTCTGACTTTGTCACACTCGACCTGTCATTTCTGACTTGCTGTGTCACACTCCCTGTTGAGTCTCTGACTTCTTGTGTAACATACTCCCTGGTATCTCTGACTTCCTGTGTAACACTACCCCTGGTGTTTCTGACTTGTGTCACACTCCCTATGGCATCTGAGATTTCGTGTGTAACACTTCCTGTCGTGTCTCTGACTTTGTATGTAACACACCCCCTCATGTCTCTGACTTCATGTTTAACACTCCATGTGCTGTCTCTGATTTTGGGTGTAAGAGTCCCCTCTGGCATCTCAGACATCATGTGTCACACTCCATGGGACATCTCTGACTTCATATGTCACACTCTGCCTGCCATCTCGGACTTAGTGTAATACTCTATGTGGCATCTCTGACTTTGTATGTAACACACCCCCTCATGTCTCTGACTTCATGTATAACACTCCATGTGCTGTCTCTGATTTTGTGTGTAACACTCCCCTTGTCATCTCTGGCTCTGTCTGTAACACTCTTCTTGGTGTCTCTGACTTCATGTATAACACTCCAGTTGACATCTCTGAATTTGTGTAACACTCTCCCTACCAGCTCTGACTTCATGTATAACTCCCAATGTGGCATCTCTGTCTTTGTGTGTAACTCTCCTATGTGGAATCTATGAATTCGTGTATCAAACTCCCCATGTCATCTCTGACTTCGGGTGTAACACTCCCCCTTTCACCTCTGACATCGTGTGTCACACTCCAACTGGTGTCTGTGACTTCGTGTGTAACACAACCCCTGGTGTCTCTGGCTTCACGTGTCATGATGCCTCAGGTGTCTCAGACTTCCTTTGTAACATTTACCCTGGTGTCTTTGACTTTGTGCATAACACTCCCCTACTGGTGTCTCTGACTTAGTGTGTCACACACCCCATGTCATCTCTGAATTCGTGTGTCTCTCTATCCTTGGTTTCTTTGAATTCTTGTGTAACACACCTCCTTGTTCTTTAACTTCATGCATAACATTCTCCCTGGTGTCTTTGACTTCGTTTGTAACACTAACACTGGTGTCTCTGACTTCATGTTTAACATTTCCCCGTGGCCTCTCCGATTTCATTTGTAATACTCTCCCTTGAATCTCTGACATCAGTTGTTACACTCCCCTGGGTGTCAGGGATTTTGTGTGTAACACTCCACTTGCTGTCTCTGTCTTTGATTAAGTGTGTAACACTCCACATGGCATCTCTGACTTTGTGTGTAACACTCCTCCTGGCATATCTGATTTCATGTTCAACACTGCCCATGTAATCTCTGAATGCATGCATCACACTCCACCTAGCATCACTGACTTTGTGTATCACACTCCCACTGGCGTGTATGAATTCTTGTGTAACTCACCCTGTGGTGTCTCTGACATCGTGTGTCACACTCCCTCAGGCATCTCTGACTTCCTGCCTAATACTACCCTGGTCTTTCTGACTTTGTGTGTAACACTCCACCTGGCATCTCTGACTTCATGTGTAACACTCCCCCATGGTCTCTCTGATTTCATGTGTAACACTCCTCCTTGCATCTCTGACCTCAGTTGTCACATTCTTGTTGTGTCAGTGACATTGTGTGTCACACTCCACTTGTGGTCTCTGACATCGTGTGTCACACACCACCTGTCTTCTCTGACTTTGTTTGTCACTCCACCCCTGTTGTCTGACTTTGTGTATCACAATCTCCCTGGCATCTCAGACTGCATGTGTAACACTCCATGTGGCGTTTCTTCCTTCGTGTGTAACACTTCCCTGTGGTGTCTCTGATTTCATGTGTAACACTCCCCATGGCATCTCTGTCTTCATGTATCACACTCCCCAGGACATCAGTACTCCCTGAAGTCTCTGAATTTGTGCATAACACTCTCCCTGTTGTCTCCTACATAATGTGTCACATTCCAACTGGCCTCTGTGACTTCGTGTGTAACCCTCCCTGTGGTGTCTCTGATTTCGTGTATTCCACTCCCTCTTGCATTTCTGACTTCCTGTGTAACACTCCCCTTGGTGTCTCTGTCTTTGTGTGTAACACTCCACATGGCATCTCAGACTTCATATGTAACACACTCCCTGATGTCTCTGACTTCCTTTGTAACATTAGCCCTGGGGTTTCTGACTTGTGTCACACTCTCCTTGGCAGCTTAGATTTTGTGTGTAACATTCCCTGTGGCATCTCTGACTTAATGTGTTACCTTCTGCCTGGCTTCCCTGACATCATGTATTACACTCACCCTCTCATCTCTGACTTCACATGTAATGCACCCCGTGGGGTCTCTGACTTTGTGTGTCACACTTCCCGTTGTGCCTCTGAGTTCGTGAATCACCCTACCCTTGTCGTTTCTGACTTCCAGTGGCACACTGCACCTTGGGTCTCTGACTTTGTGTGTCACACTCTCCCTCTCGTCGTGCACTTTGTGTGTAACACACCATGTGGCACTTCTGACTCTGTGTGGAACACTACCCCCAGTGCCTCTGACTTCGTGTGTAACACTCCACATGTCGTCTCTAACTTTGTGTGTAACACTCCTCCTGGTGTCTCTGACTTCAGGTGTAATCCTCCACGTGTCATCTCTTCCTTTGTGTGTTACACTTCCCCAAAGCGTCTGGGACTTCATGTGTAACACTCCATGTGGCGTCTCTGACTTCATGTGTCACACTCTGAGTGGCATCTCAGAATTCGTGTGCAACATTCCCTGTGGCCTTACTGACTTTGTGTGTCAAAATCCCCCTGGTGTCTTTGTTTCATGCTTCACACTCTCCCTGGCGTCTCTGACTTTGTGTTCACACTCCCCATAGCATCTATGACTTCATCAGTCACACACACACTGGTGTCTCTGAATTTCTGTGTAAGATAATCCCTGGCTTTATTGACTTCCTGTATCACACTCCCCCTGGCAACTCAGACTTCATGTGTAACATTGCCCCTGGTGTCTCTGACTTTGTGTATAACACTCCACATGGAGTCCCTGACTTTGTATATCACACTCACCATTGTGTCTCTGACTTCCTGTGTAACACTACCCCTGGTGTTTCTGACTTCGTGTTTCTTCTATTTTTTCCAGAGCTTACTAATAGCTCTTTTGTACTTAGAACTATTGTTTAATTTATCAAAAATGCATTTAAGTTATTTTTTGGATTTTTCAGTCAATATATTTATTGAGAAACATTGTGTGGTAAGTAACAACTTTCAAGGAATACTTATTCACCTTAATTTTATTCTAAATAAATTGTATAGTCCCCTCTGAAACTGATACACATGGAGTTTTAATGTCTAATTACAGCAACCTGAAAATTAAGATAAATAAGTCCTAGTAACCCATCAATTCTATACATCTCATTTGTAACATTAAAAATGAAAGTCAATTTTGAGCAAAAAAAAGGAAAAAAGAAAGCAAAAAGGGAAAATAAAATAAAATTTTTATTTGTTGGGCTGCTCACACCAAGACCCTTCTCTAGACTACTAGCTCTCAGACTCAACATTTTTCCACTACAAACCACAGAAATAAATGCTTGCTACATGATGGCATGGAGCTAATAAATATATCCAGAATAATATTCTCATTACCTGGTATGCACTTTTCTTGCACTTCTCATTCTTTTGTGTTCTACTGTAATCTGTTCTGCTCTAATTAATCCAAATAATACTGCCAAGAATCTAAAAATCAAATTCATGATCTGCTAGTATTGTCAAGCACAGTTTCACTCTACATTCTACACTCCAGTCCAACACACACCATCACCATTTTCACTAACACAAGTAGATAAGCAACTTACTTATAAACATCTCTAAGCAAAACCTCCCACTCTGATCTAGAACCAAGACTGCTCACGTTCTATCCTTAATATTTGTCTTGGTTATGTCTAACTGCTGCTTCCTTAGGAGCCTATGTCAATGTATTCATTCTCTCATTCAACAATATATATTGAGAGCTATTCATTTCCAGATGCTACTTAGAGTCTGAAGATAGAGCAGTGAAAGAACAGACAATAGATTAGACTGGAAAGACAGAAATATTTATCCAAATTCTCTTTATTTTTCTGGTCTCTTTTCCTCTCAATTATTTTTCTCCACTTCCAAATCAAAATACTTTGACATATATCCATACAATTTTACTTTATATTAAAAATAAAGTGTGAATTACATTTGCAAGCATATGTGACTTTTCATAGTCTCATGCCTGAATATCTTTATAATACTAATTCCATTCAACTCTCCCAACCATCAGTGGACATCCACTGGTCCAATTACTATAGCTGATCTCCATTTGTCAATAATCACATGCCCTTTCTTTCTTCTCTACTTTTGTCTTCGCCATTCCTAATAATCTTCTCTATGAGAAAATTAGATAGTTGAAGGGAAAACTCTATTCTTTAAGGCCTGTTGAAATATCACCCCTTCTGTGAGAGCTACTTCCCACGTTGAGTTAATATATTTCATATTTGTATTCCAGAATCACTTCAAACAGACTTCATTTATATCTCTTCTCACATTTATAAAAACCATCTGTTTCCATAGCTCTTCCCTGGCAGACGTTAGACACTTAACAGTTGAGAGCCATGCTGATGTAGTCTCTTCTAAATCTTAGGTAATGGGGAAGTAAAGATTAATTTTGGATTAGTTAATTTAATATTACCCTCATAATAATGATATTTGAATATTTCTTCCCCTTATCCTTAAGTTATATTCTTTGCTTTGGAAAATATCTCTAGGGATATCCTGGCACCTTTGTCTAATATACTCCCATTAATCCTGAGTAAAATCTCTAGCTACTGTAAATGTAGAAAGCACAGTTTGACATACATTATAATCTGGTCAGTCGTGGACCTGACTTTTCTGAACCTCCTCATAGGTTCTAAATGAAATTTTTAATTTCTTTAAAAACAAGTTATATATAAATATATGACTCTGTATGCACATATTTAAAGAGCAATATAAGTCATTATATAATTTTGAGATTTTGTATGCAAGGGTTCTGAGGTGATGACAAATAAAGGTCAGAACTCAGAAATCAAGAAGCTTTGAGTGTAGCATGAGAGCAAGACTTAGTCACCCTGCTGTACTGGGTGGCCAGGTGCCAGGACCAGGGCATGGACACACACTTCTGAGCCCCCGTGGCCCTGTCACCTGCCACCCCCACACAGTTCCCGAGGCCGCAGCCCACCTGCCACGCACACACACTCCTCTCAATGACGTTTCTCCCGGGCGTGGTCTGCCAGGGAAGTGGTTCATCTTCCGCAGAGACCCTACCAAGGTGGTGATGCAGGGCTCCCGCTACTTCTGCTCCGCCTCCTGCTCCTCCTGTGGTTCCTCCTGCTCTCTGCTGCTGCTGCCGCAACCGCAGCGGGGATGCCAAGTACCAGGTTTCCAGGCCCCTCCACGTTTCCACTCGCCCTCCAGTTGCAGTCTGTAGAGTGGAAAAGCTTCAAGGCTGTGCTGCTCCAGCGGCACCCATGAAGTCAGCAGAGGAAGGTAAGAAGTTGTAGCCACAGCCCCCACTGCATCCCCCGCCCTGACTGCATACCCCTGCCCCCCCAGCCCGTACTGCCAGACCCCTGCCTCTCCCGTCCCTGAGCCCCATGGGGTCTAGCCTGGGAGGGCTGAGCTGGCCAGCCAGGGTCTGAGCACTGGGAGGGGTGCGGTGGCTTGGTGAGTGGCACAGATTGGACAGCTGTGTTCCCTGGTGGGTCCCCAGAGCAGCACTGATTTCCAGCGCACCTTCTTGCCAATAGGCATCTGTCTTCTCTAGAGCTGAGAGCATGCACTTGGCCTTGGCTGGTACAGCCTCTTGGCGGATCCTGTAGAAACTCAGTTCAAATGCAGCTGTTTGGGGGATGGGGTGAGGTTAGGGACCTCAGAACTATAGAGGACACTTTCAATGAAGTGAAGTGTCTTTGGAAATGAGAGATGGCCTTGTTTCTTCCTCAAGGGGCAAGACCACCCTGTGACTTGGAAGACCAACAATACACCATATGGTTTGTGGTGTCTGCTCCTTTCTGTGAGTTTAGTGGGTGGTGGATTCTCCCAAGCCCTGGGCTCCAAGACACCCCCAAGTTGCTGAGCCCAGTTGGACCACTCTGCACCATGTGGTCATGCTGGTGGCTCCATTTGCAGGACTAAAAATGACCAAATGTGCTGTCCCAATGCAGCACCTAATTCAAGCCATTTTGCAATCTTACAGACAGACATGAGAGTTCCAACTGTAGACTATATTTCAGGACAGTTTGAAAAGGGACCACCAAGTTTAAAGCTGCTTGTTTATAGTCACAAAGATGGTGTAAGTATCTACCCTGAAGTCTAGGGATGGTGGGTCCACCACTGACAGAGAGTTAGGTGAGAGCTCTAACCAGTGCAAATTTCTGCAGTGGTGCACATGTTCTGTAATCTGTGCTGTTCTGTTTGGTGGCTGCTGGTCGCATATGGCTATTGAGCACTTGAACTGGGTTTAGTTCAAAGAACTAAAATTTTAATTTTATTTAGTTTCAATTTCTATTTAAATATTCACATCAAGTTACTAGCTACTGTATTGGACACTTCAGATGTGATGAACTCATGTTATAATAGTATTTGAAATGTCATGACAACATTTATTGAAAGAACTCATACATTTTGGCAAATATTTTTGTAGTTTCTAAGCAGCATGTGAGAAATTCTGAAAATTTATAGACTAATAATTTATCAAAGAGAATTGTAAGCAACTTGTCTGCATTTCCAACTATCATCTTAAATAAAATGAATCAGAGATTTAAAATTGGAAAAAAGTAATTGGTTGACTTAAGAACATTTTTTCATGATTTATACTCATCTACATCCTTCCTAAAAAACTCATGTGGCAACTGTCTGTCAATATATTGCTTATCTACCTTCTGATCTACCTACCCATCTTTCTAGCTTCCTATAGCTCTATAACATGAGTACTTATTACACACCCAGAGCAGCACTTAGCATTTTGTTTGCAATAACTCTTATTTTCTTTTCAATGATCATATGATGTAGGTGTAATGATACACGGGCTGAGAGAAGATAAAGGAATACCTCAAAGTCAATAAGTGACAGCAACATATTTTAATCTCAGGTTGGGCTAATGCCAACAACTTCCTTTTTGTGGCAATTGAAATATATTAATTAAAATACATCAATAGATTTGACAGAGACAGACCAAGTTTTACCATTGTTTTTATTTCTTTATTTCTGAAAATATACTCTCTTAACTAAATATGGAATATGGGAGAGAAGTTCTCCTATAGACATATCATACTTGTAGAAATACAATACAACTGGATAAAAAGTATAAATAACTAAACTACCTAGTAGAAACTGAAATTAGAAAACCATGAAGGTCATATATAGTTATCATTATATGATGATTTTAAAAATTATTCCAGAGCAATAGATGATTGTGGTTATCTGCATTTTAAATTTTATCTTTTCTATATATGTGTGTGTGAGTGTATATATATGCTTATATTTATATATGCATATATATAGCAAGTAATTAAATACTTAAATATTATAAATTATCTGTATAGGCAGTTATATAACAAATTAACAACAACAAAATATATATAATTTATTTATTCAAGGCCTCAGATAACTTATGAAATCTTCAACTACTCCATTTAGGCAAGATGTAGGCCTCTGAGAGTCAGCCCTGGGTGATTCCACAGAGGGGCTCCTTCCATGCTGCTGATGAGGAGGTGTCAGAAGACGCCAGAGGTTTCTGCACTTATAGAGTATCATGGCACCATCTTTGGCAGTCAGGCCCCCTGCCTCGTAATCTTTGCAAATTCTCTCCTTACATCATAGTACTTTTGTGGATTAACTACATAGTTAATAGTACACCTGATTTTAGATCTTCTTGTAATTTACTCCCTTTTATATCCAAAATGAAGTGTTCAAAAAGTAATTTAATTTTCAAATTCCTTTTACTAGCCATCAGTGTCCATCATGCCAGTATCATATTCCTATATAGAGGCAGGCATTTTAGGGAGAGACTGAAATTTTTGAGAGCTAAAATGCTTTTTTACATATTTTCTTATGGGATAGAATCATAATGGTCACTGAAAAAAAAAGAGACAATCTAGTTAAGCTCCTCCTATTATAAATGAGGAGACTTAGGTTCAGCAAAATAATGTATTTGTCCAAGGACACAATTCTATAACTGTTTCCACTTGCTTTTAATAGATATCAGATTCTCCTTTGTCCATTCTAATCACCTTATTTTTTTTACCTCAGATTTCAAGATAAATAATTAACAAATGACTGAAGAGAATTTTATGACTGTTACTGAATTTATTCTCTTGAGACTGACAGACTCTGCTGGACTAAAAATCATGCTTTTTCTGTTGTTCTTAGTGATTTATGCTATTACCTTGGTGGGGTATCAGGGCATGATCTTCTTAATCCAAATCACTCCCAAGCGCCACACACCTATATACTTTTTCCTTAGCTGCCTTTCATTTGAAGGTGCCTGCTAGTTATCTACTGCACCAAAAATGCTGATCAACTTTTTGGTTGTGAGGGAAATCATCTCATTCTCAACCTGCATAGTGTCACATTGGTCTTTTGGGAAGTTCATCACTACAGAAATCTTCTTGCTATTGGTGATAGCATATGACCATTATATGGCCATTGTCATCCCTCTGTTTTATCCTGCAGCCATATATAAGAGGAAGTGCATAGGGCTGGTCATTGGGTCATTCATAGTGTTATGGTCCAAGGGAGGGTTGTCTGCCCACCACAATAGCCAAGAGGCAAGAAGGTAGGAGAGAAAGGATGTATTACAGCTTGTTAGCAAGGGGACAGATGGCTGACTAATGTCCAAAAGAGCCATCTTAAGGGGGACACAGAATCTTGAAGCAGTTATATTAGCCAGTCGGTTATAGGGAAGGGGTTAGGACGTGTTGAACCCCCTGGTGTTGCAGACTGGGAGTTGCCACATCAGATGTTTCAGTTGTCATGAATATCAGCATAGGGTCTCTGTCAAGAGGCCATCACATTCCTAGAGAACTCAGAAGAACAAAGTTATCATCTTATCACAGCTGGGAGGGGCCATAAAATCTGCAGAGCCTGAAAATCTCCCAGAGACGGACCCTTACTTATGTCAATGAAAATAATCCATAACCAATCTATAAATGAAAATTTGGGTGAGTTTATTCTGAACTAAAATGTGCGGACCATGGCCTTGGGCCTTTCTTCCCAAAGGAAGAAAGGGCACCAAAGAAGTGGGGTGTACAGAGTAGTTATATACCCTCAAAGAGAATGTTTCACATATGATTGAAATGTCCCTGTTACAATAGTCATGAGACTGCTCTGTAGGCACAACGATTGATGGACACAGCAGGTAGGTTTGCTGTCTCGGTGAACACAGAGCAGGGTGGCAGGTCTGTTGTCTTGAGCTGGGTGGTCACAGATGAGCTGGGTGGTCAAAGGTGAGCACAGCAATCAATTCCTGGCTTAAGGAAAGATGCTTATCTTTAAGTAAATGTCAGTGCAGGGAGAAGTTGTACCTTTATCTTAAGGGCATTTGTTCTTGCCATAGTAAATGTTTAAAGCAGACATACAATGCATACTCAATGGCCATGTCAGGCCCTTTTGGAAAAACAAAGTCAGGCCAAATTAGGTTTACACCAAATGGCTTCCTTATATACTCCAATATATCCTATTGCTTGCCATTTCTATTTGTCACTTATGTAGGCAAACTAAAGGAAAGATTCAAAGGGAATGGTGAATCGGTGTTAGTTATTCAGAATTCATTCAAAGTTACAATATGATTTTTTTTTCTGCAATATGGCTTCCCTATGTCAACCTTGTGTTGAGCCAGTATCACTAGGTGGAATTATTAACTCCTTGACACAATAAACTTAAGGAGACTGTCCTTTTGTGGGTCCAACATTGTCAGCCACTTCTTCTGTGATGCTCTGTCACTGCTATAGCTGTCATGTTCTGACACAACCTGAATGAGATGTTGCTCATAACCTTCTCTGGAGTCATTGCCATGACCACCTTCTTGATTATGATCATTTCCCAGATGTTCATTGTTTTTACTATGCTGTGAATCTGCTCAGCAACAGGCAGACAGAAAGCCTTCTCCCCTTGTGCCTTACTGGACTGCTGTGACCATATTCTATGGTACATTATGCTTTAATTATATTCAGCCAAGTTCCCAGTATCCTGTAGAAGAGAAGGCGGCTCCTCTGTTCTATACACTAGTGATTCCTATGCTAAATCCACTGATTTACAGTCTGAGAAACAAAGAGGTAAAGGATGCTGTGAGAAGGGCCACAGAAATGAAACATTTCTCATGTTAATTTCAATCTCTGCTAATCCTACAACATTCTACCAATTGGCTCTTACTTCTGAGAATTCCATGAATGTTAAAGTTTCAGAAGATTGTATAGATCTTTTCATTCTATACACTTATATGTCATATGAGGAGGCAGCCAGGAAGGGAAAGCTAGTTAATTTCTATAGCTGCATAACAAAAACAATAGCCTATCCCATAGGTCTTCTGGTATTCTAGACTGTGAATCTCTGAATCAATACAAAAGAGAGTGTTACATTTATATTTTTCTGTTATTTGGAGAAAACAATTGTATAATAATACTTGCATTTAAGGACACAAAACTAGAGCACTTACAAAGAAAAAATAATTGGTTCTCAGGGCTCCAAGAAGATAGATATAATTGTATAGCTGCTGTTGACAAAAATATTCCGTAATCAATCTATAAATGAAAATTTGTGAGAGTTTATTCTGAGCTAAAATGTGAGTACCATGGCCCGGGGCCTTTCGTCCCAAAGGAAGAAAGGGCACCAAAGAAGTGGGGTGTACAGAGTGGTTATAAACCCCCAAAGAGGATGTTTCACATATGATTGAAATGTCCCTTTGACAATAGTCATGAGACTGCTCTGTCAGCACAGCGATAGATGGACACAGCAGGTAGGTTGGCTGTCTCGGTGAACACAGAGCAGGGTGGCAGGTCTGTTGTCTTGAGCTGGGTCGTCAGAGGTGAGCTGTGTGGTCAAAGGTGAGCACAACAATCAGTTCCTAGCCTAAGGAAAGATGCTTATCCTTAAGAAAATGCCAATGTCAGGGGAAGTTGCACCTTTATCTTAAAGGCCATTTGTTCTTGCAATAGTAAATGTTTAAAGCAGATATACAATGCATGATCGATGGCCATGACAGGCCCTTTTGGAAAAACAAAGTAAGGCCAAGCTAGGTTTACACCAAATGGCTTCCTCATATACTCCAATATATTCTATTGGTTGTCATTTCTATTTGTCAAAGCTAACATTATTTAGCGTTGTCTTCCCTCAGTGTTACTAAAAGTTCCATCTCTGATCCCGATGTCAATCCAAATCATGAGAACAGAGTCTTGAGAGAAAAAGAAAAGCCTTACTTTGCCAGGCAGAGGGAGCAAAGCAAGGGCTAGTGCCCCCAAAGTTACTTGCTCCCTGTTAAGAAATAGGTAGGGGTTTTTATTTGGGGTTTTAGGTAGGGGAGGGGGGCCATGGACTTCTTGGTCAACACTTTCCCATTGACCTGTGTCTGGGACTGCTTCCAGTAGAGGAGACAAAGGATTTCTCAGATGAGTGTGCTTGGCTGTGTATCTCCATGGTGGAAAGTAGATTCTGACGTCAGGAAGCCAAGGAGTTGGGCCTGAGAAGCTTTGGTTTCTTGATGTTCCCTGGACATTAGTTTCTCTGTTAAAGAACTTCAAGGTCCTGGGATTGGCTACATCATTAGTGGAAGCCCAGTTTGAGGCCATCTGGGCTTTAACAATTTGTAACTTCTATTTGGTTGTAAAGCTCAGGGGGTAGGAGATTAAAGAAACAAATATTTACATATGAGTGTAACTAAAGACCCAGGGAACTAGGAATGCAGGTTTTCACTTTTAACCCCATACATGCCAGTTTCACTGTAAGCGAACCAGTATCAGGGCTGATACTAACTAAGACATGGTAACATCAGAACTATGCTGGGCATTTTTAAATAATGATTTCATTATTCTGCAGAAATATCCTAGAAGATGTATATAATTACTTCTATATCTGAAAGACAATTGAGGTTCAATGAGGTTAAGTTACTTAAATGATGTGGGCTAATGCTATGGTTTTATGGTTTTTGCTTGTTTGATTGGTTAGTTGGTTGGCTGAGTATTAGTCTATCAATTACTGGCTGTGTGATTTCTATCATGTATTTATATTCTTGTGTGAATTAAATGAGATAATGCACATATATCACAGAGCTTAGTAACAATGAATGCAAAATATTTCATAGCAGTAGTTACAGTTATTAGCATGTTTTGAATGATTTATTTTAAATATGATTCTTTACTTCAGTCACAGTAACTCATTCTACCTCACCGAGGGTTTTTATAGTTGAAATAGGAATAGCAACTGAATTACAATTTTCATATTCAGAAAACTGGGACAGATGATTGCTAGCTATATACTCAACAAATAAATCAGGCTCTGCTCTCCAACAACCTGATGCTCTTTTAAATCTTTTAAATGTGGTGTTTGTTTGTTTTAATTTAAATATGCTTTATGCCATACATCAGATATGTGTCTGGAGTTGATCTGATGGTGTTGCATCAGTTATGCTGTATCTTTTGTCTCCTACCACATCTAAAAAGAACTGCAGTAGCACACACAGTATGAAAACTGACAGACAGGTTGTGTGGTTCCCTGACCAGAAATGAACCAAGGCCACAGCAATGAGAGCACCAAATCTTAACCACCAGACCACCAGGGCTGGCTCTGTTTGCAAAAATCATTACCCATTAAAATTTCCTCTTCTACAAAAATATAACTGATGATAAAACTAGGGTTACTTTTTGTTTCAGTAAGAATATGTCCCTGAAATAAAGATTCTGTAGAACAACACCAGTTTTCTCCTCTTCCTTCAGAATCGTGTTTGATTTTTCATTTGTTCCTGATAAGAGTTATTTTAATTTTTTACATAAAGTTTTTTTAAGTTTGTTTTTAAAAAGAATTACTTTATAGGTCTACCAAAATAATAAATTCTCAGTAAATAAAACTGTAAGGGTTGGCCCCATGGCTAAGTGGTTATGTTCACGTCCTCCAGTTTGGCGGCCCAACGTTTTGCTGGTTCAGATCTTCAGCATGGACATGGCACCACTCATCAAGCCATGTTGAGGTGGCATCCCACATAGCACAACCAGAGGTACTCACAACTAGAATATACATCTATGTACTAGGGGGCTTTGGGGAGAAGAAGAAGAAGGGAAAAACCTGTAAAAAGTTATCTATGTTAGTCATTTTATGTTATAATTGTAGGTGAGAAATAATATTGCAAATTAATTTTTATTTATTTATATTCTTTCTAAAGATTGGCACCTGAGCTAATAACTGTTGCCAATCTTTTTTCTTTTTCTTTCTACTTTTTTACTCCCCAGATCCCCCCAGTATATAGTTGCATATTTTAGTTGTGGGTCCTTCTAGTTGTGGCATGCAAATTAATTTTTAAATAGTTTCTGAAATGATTTCAAGACTATGTTCCATTGGTCTCTAACTGTAGAATTTGTCTGAAACATTTAAAGCTAGGTTGTATTAGGGAAAACTGCATCTCGATATGAGTTCTCCATGTTCACCAGCAACATAGAGACTGACTGTTGACATTAGGAATCCTTCTATCTTATGATTTATCAATCTGTGCAAAATGAAAACTTGTTGTTATTGATGTTAAGTCATTTAGTAGGTCTTTCTTGGAGACATAGAATCTTATGTTTTAAAGACACCTAGGAAGCTTCTTATTTGGTCTAAAACATCCATCAATCCTGCCAAGTCAAAGGCTGATAACATTTCTCTTTATACTAAGGTGAAAATATACTCCCTGTAATGACTATTCACTATTCTGCATAAGTGCTCAAGGAGTCTAATTTATCAATAGGAATGCTGGACTCTATTGTTTAGGTCATATTACCTTCACTTCCACTTAGCAATCAGTGAGCAGAGATTTGAGTCTAGGAAAAGATAAAAGTGGCAGATATCATTTCAGTCCTGAATCTGATTTAATTGATAAAACTTTTGAGGTACTTGGTCTTCATGTCTAGAATTAGTAATAAGTAAATTATTTGGTTTAACCTACCTGTACACAGAGATCTGGTGAGACCCATTCCTGAGGTTGCTGCATGAAACATACAAAATAGTTTTATGTGTCTGAAGTCCCTGAAGACCTTCACATGGAAATATGTTTATTTATGCCCCATTCCCTGAATGAGAACTAGAATTCCCAAAGATCAGTCTCATTCCCCAGGGAAAGAAAGATAAATTCAGCCCTCATTAGTCAAGTCTCCACTCACAATTTCTTTCAAAGAGTGAAAACATGGATATCCACAAGGGACTCTCTTTGGTGATCATTTTCAATAACAATCGCGTGCAATGATTCCACCTTTTTAGTATTTATGTGTTTCAAATTGTACCCCTACATTTGCTGGGAAATGTTGCTGCTGGTCCTGGGATAGAAGAAAATCCACAGTTAGAAAGCACAGGATTCTGGCCCCAATACTCAATTTTAATGTAAATATTAGAAATAAAACTAAATGCAAAACCTCCATTCTTTTTTTTAAAAAATAACATAGGATTATATTTCCTTTTTCTTTTTCTTTTCTACTGGGAAAGATTCACCCCAAGCAACATCTGTTGCCAATCTTCCTCTTTTTTTTCTCCCCTAAACCCAGGACATAGTTGTATATTCTAGTTGTAAGTCCTTCTATGTGAGCTGCCACCACAGTATGGCTACTAACAGATGAATGGTGTCATTCCATGCCCAGGAACTGAACCCAGGCCATCAAAGTGGAGCACGCTGAACTTTAACTGCTAGGCCATCAGGGCTACCTTGCAAAACCTCCATTCTTGCGTCAACAGTAAGCCTTCATGTATTGGCCATAAAAATCAGAGAATGTACAACATAAATTCAAAATGTGAATTGTTGTAATGATACCAAATATCAGTTTTTTATTGAAATTCATAAAGCATCCATCATACACCTGGTCTTATTTCTAGTTTTTAATAAAAATTATTTGGATGGAAAATATATTTTTTAATATAATCTTATGATCTTTCTTCAAGCAAAAGTAAATATTGTAATAAACACAAATGACATTTTTATTTTACTTTTTGTCTAGAATTTTCTAGGATATAAGCTTTATCAGTGAAAAATGTATGTCTAAATAGTTTGTCTTTGTATTAACAGCTTCTAAAATAATATCCAGGAAAGGTTAAATGTTCAAAAGATATTTGTTGGTTGACTGGTGGAATGAATATGAATAAGTGAATGGATGAATGAGTACAATATACACCCTAAAATTCTGAAATAAAACATGAGGTTTTCATTCCTAGTGCTGGAATCTATCTTTAATGTGATTGATTTTAACTTTGATAAAGAAACAGCAACAACTTGCACATCATTCTATAGAATATTCACTACTTTAGGGAAGGACTCAGTTAGTTGTGCTTTCTTCATCTTGGTGTTCCTAGTACCTAATAAGGATGTGGTACATTCTAGGCTCTAAAATAATGAAGTAACAAACTGTGGACAATAAAGAGGAAATTACAAATATTCCTACCAACTTTGTTATTCATTACAATGAATTTAAATCTTTGAGTTTATTTCCAGAGTCCAAATATCCACATGAAGTTCATGTTGCTTCCTCTGTAATGTCTTTTATGTATTGTCCATCATGTGACCAAAGGCAGTCTGTACCATGCTCAATTAACAATACTTTTGTTCCAACATCAGCTCTGCCAACTTGCCCATCTGTTTAGCATCCCCAGAACATTGTAAAGATTTTCTTAAAAACTTGCTTTTACTCTTTCTATGGTTATTGATGCTTTATATAACTCTTCAATTTCTCCTTTGAAGCTTATTATTTATTGTACAAGAGTTATTTCCCAAGTTTTTTATGCTATTAATAAACTTACCTTGGTCAAGCAGATAAAATTCTAAGACAGGACCATCAATGCATCACAAAATGTCACCTTTATAAATATTTTTAAGAAACACACCCCGACATATCTACATATGTACACATACACACACATACATATAGATAAATATGTATAAAAATGACATTATAGAGACCATATTTCCATCCTTCACATTAAACAATAGTTTTACCTTATAAGATTCATTATTTTAAAGTTCTCCATAATTACTTATAAACTAAATTTTCACTGATGCCATCTCCCGCATTCCCATTCTCTCTACCCAACTGGGAGGCAACAACTATTAACTATTACAATCTTTTTTCTATTTTTCCAATCTTTTTATTTTTTTATTGAGGTAACAACACTTTAACAAAAGACCTACACTCTTAAGTTTTTAAGTGTACAATACAGTAATGGTAACTATAGGTGCAATGTTGTAGAATAGATCTCTAGAACTTAATCATCTTGCATAACTCAAACTTTATGCCTATTGCATAGCAACTCCTATTTCCCCTTCCCCCAGTCCCTGGCCACCAACATTCTACTCTCTGCTTCTATGTGTTTGACAATTTTATATGCCTTATATAAAAGGAGTCATGCAGTATTTGTCCTTCTGTGACTACCTTATTTCACTTAGCATAATGTCCTCAAGGTTCATCCATCTTACCTTTTTTAAAAATAAAATGAATTTACTGTTATGTTCTTGGGTAAATAAATTATACACACTATTGTTAGTTATGCAGCTTTAAAATTTCCATAAGTGGATTTGTGATGTTTACATCATTTTATGACTGCCATATATATATATATATATATATTTGGCCCAAACTTAAGATTTGGAGATTTAATTATCTTGATTGCTATAGATTTGGCTCAAGGATTTAAACTAGATGAATATTACATTTGCTTCTGAGTCTTCTCTATTAAGAACAATAATGCGGTTCACATATTCTTATTCCTCAGTTTTCTCACATACAATAATGTATCTAATGTATATACTTGGATGATACTTAAAAGTTATTAGATCATATGGTATATTTTCAAATGTAGTAGATACAAAAAATATATTTTTAAATTGATTCTACCAATTTATAGCCCCATAAAGAATTTGGGAATATTTATTCACATTTTAGCAGCACTTAATAATGCCAAGCAATTCAAATTCTGCTAAATCAAACAAAGCAATGGTATATCATTACTGTTTTACTTTGAACACTGATTAAAAATGAATTTGTAGGAGCTGGCCCCGTGGCCAAATGGTTAAGTTCATGCATTCTGCTTTGGCAGCCCAGGGTTTCACTGGTTTGGATCCTGGGCATGGACATGGCACTGCTCATCAGGCCATGTTGAGGCAGCATCCCACAGGCCACACCTAGAAGAATTGACAACTAAAATATACAACTATGTACTGGGGGGAGTTGGGAGAAAAAAAAGAAGAAGATTGGCAACAGTTGTTAGCTCAGGTGCCAATCTTTTTAAAAAAATGAATTTAGACTACTGGATATCCGTGTGCAAATTTAAGATGTCAGAATCATAACTCATTCTAGATACAAAAATTAACTCAAAATGGATCAAAAACCTAAATATTAGAGCTAAAAGTGTAAAACTCTTAGAAAAAATGGAGAAGCACTAAATTGACAATAGAGTTTCCTTTTTTTGATGAGGAAGATGGGCCCTGAGCTGACATTTGTGCCAGTTTTCCTCTTTTTTGTATGTGGGTAATCGCCACAGGATGGCTTGATGAGTGATGTAGGTCCATGCCCAGGATTTGAACCCATGTACCCAGGCCACCAAAGTAAAGCATGCCAAAATTAACCACTACACCACCAGGCTAGCCCCAGACAATAGATTCTTAAACATACAAAAATTATAAGAAACAAAAAAATAGATAAATGGGACATAATTTAAATTAAATATATTGTGCATCAAAGGACATTATCAAGAAAGTAAAAAGACAACCTACAGAATACAGGAAAATATTTGCAAATAATATACTTAATAAGAGTTAAATATCTAGGATATTTAAGGAATTTCTACAACTTAACAACAAAAAGTCAAATAACCTAACTAAAAAGAAGGCAAAGGATTTGAATAGAAATTTCTCCAAAGAGATATTCAAATGGCCAATAAGTACATGAAAAGATGCTCAACATCATTAGTCATTAAAAAAATGTAAATAAAACCACCATGAGATACCACTTGACACTGTAGGGGAGGAAGACATTTCCTCTACCCATTCTGGGTGCTTCTGGCCAGAGAATGAATTAAATTCACATGAGACAGAATAACAGGAGAAAATTAATCAAAGTTTTATAACATGTATACAGGGGAGAGGCTAAGGCAAAATGAACAACTTGCCAAAATGGCTGAAGCCACCACCTTAAATATCATCTTCAGCTAAAGACAAAGGAGGATGTTGGGGGAAGTTACCAGACAAGTACAGTAAACAAGAATAAGATTACTATGCAGATTTAAGTCCTTGCCTTCTCCATTGATTATGAGTTTCTAGTGATAAGGTCATCCCCGCTTCTTCCTGGTATAGAGAGGGAGACAGCTTTACAGATGGAGATTTCCTTTACAAATGTAAACGTTTCCTAACAAAGGGTAAGTAAATTCTACTTTTCAGAGTTTCTTTCCTGTCTGCAGTTTTTTAAAAGTAACCAGCCCAAAATAATCCTTATGCCAAAGAGACGTATCTTGGGGTGGCCAATTCCAGTCCCCCACAACACAAACTAGGATGGAAAAAAACAACAGACAATAGAAAATGGAGAGATGGAGAGAAATTGATTCATGTCTGCATGGCTGGTGAAAATGAAAAATATAAAATTGCTAATCTGTTGTGGGAAATAGCCTTTCAGTTTCTCAACAGTTAGACATAAAATTACCATATGACCCTACAATTCCAACCTAGATAAAGACTCAAAAGAATTGAAAACAAATAATCAAACAGGGACATGTGAATGCAATACTGTTCACAATAGCAAAAAGGTGGAATGACATCAAATGTCCATCAACAGAAAAATGGATAAACAAACTGCTGTATATGCATACAATGGGATATTACTAATCCATAAAAAGAAATGAAATATAACACCAAAAAGAATAAAGTACTTAACTAAAGAGGTGAAAGAACTAAGTTTTCAGTTTGTAAAATGAACACTGCAATATGTTGTTGACAAAAATAATCCATAACCAATCTATAAATGAAAATTTGGGTAAGTTTATTCTGAGCTAAAATGTGAGGACCATGGCCTGGGGCTTTTCTTCCCAATGGAAGAAAGGGCACCAAAGAAGTGGGGTGTACGGAATGGTTATATACCCCAAAAGAGGATGTTTCACATATGATTGAAATGTCCCTTTTACAATAGTTACAAGTCTGCTATGTTGGCACAGTGATTGAAGGACATATTAGGTAGATCTGCTGTTTCAGTGGACACAGCAGGGTGGCAGGTCTGTTGTCTCAAGCTGGGTGGTCAGAGGTGAGCTGGGTGGTCAAAGGTGAGCACAGCAATCAGTTCCTAGCCTAAGGAAAGATGCTTATCCTTAAGGAAATGCCAATATAGGGGGGAAGTTACACCTTTATCTTAAGGGCTTTTGTTCTTGTCTTTGGGACATAGGAAATGTTTAAAGCAGATATACAATGCATACCCAACAGCCATGTCAGGCCCTTTTGGAGAAATAGTCAGGCCAAATTAGGTTTACACCAAACGGCTGCCTCATATACTCCAAGATGTGCTATTGCTTGCCATTTCTGTCAACATTGATAAAAACAATTAAAGAAGACACAAACAAATGGAAAGTCATCCTGTGTTCATGGATTGAAATATCTAATATTGTTACAAAGTCCATACCATACAAAATGATCTACAGAGATAAAGGAACTTCTATCAAAATCTCAATGGCATTTTCCCCAGAAATAGAAAAACAATTATAAAATGCATGTGAAGCCACAGAAGATGTTGAATAGTCAAAGCAATCTTGAATAAGAAGAACTAGAACAAAGCTGAAGTCATCACACTTCCTGATTTCAAAATATATTGCAAAGCTACAGTTATCAAAACAATACGGTATTGGCAGAGAAACAGATCCATAGATCAATGAAACAGAATACAAAGGCCATAAATAAATCCACACATATATGGTAAATTAATTTTTGTCAAAGAAGCCAAGAATATACAATATGGAAAAGACAGTCTCTTCAGTAAATTATAATAGGAAAACTGGGAAGCCAAGTTTGAAGGGATGAAATTGGACCTTATCTTACACCATACACAAAAATCAACTCAAAATGGATTAAAGATTTAAATGTAAAGCCTGAAACTGCAAAACTTCTAGAAAAAAATGTAAGGGAAAAACTTCATGACATTGGGTTTGGGAATGATTTCATGGATGTGACACCAAAAGCACAGACAACAAAAGCAAAATAGACAAGTGAGACTACATCAAGTTTACAAACTTCTGCACAGCAAAGAAAACAATCAACAAAATGAAAAGGCAAATGGCAAAATGAGAGAAGATATTTGCAAATCGTATAACTTATTAGGGGTTAATTTCCAGAATATATAAACAAATCCTAGAACTCAATGGCAAAATAAAACTAATAACCTCATTTAAAAGTGGGCTAAATTCTTGAAAAGACATTTTTCCAAAAAAGACAGATAAATGATCAAGTACATGAAAATATGCTCAAAATCACAAATTATTAGGGAAATGCAAATCAAAATCACTATGTTAAGATGACTATTATAAAAGCTTTTCTCTACAGCTATGACAGGATATCTATCACATCTATTCCAGGAGAGAACTCTAAGTAGAAAATCTCTTGCTTGTATCTCCTAAGGATCATCTTGAAAATGGACCCTTGACACTTTGCAGTTAAAAAGCCTAATAACATAGTCTCTCTCACATAGAAAGAAAGAAGGGCTTGCTGAATGCAGCCTGACACTCAGTGCTAGGGAACATCTTCCTTGTAACATTATTAAGCTGTGCAGCGGTGACAAAATATCTGTGACATTCATTCCATGAAAGAAGAGTGTTGAGAGAAACTCTTACTCCTAGCTTCTTAGGATCACCTAGAAAAATGACTTTTCAAACTTTGCAGTTCACAGCATTTGACAGGGTCTCTCCTGCTTAGAAAGAAAGGAGTTTGAATGCAGTTTGCCAGGAGCTGTTAAGGAAAGTCTTCCTTTCTGATTTTTGAAAACTTTTCTCTACAGCTAGGACAGAATATCCATAACATCCATTCTAGCAGAGAACTCTGGGTGATAAAACCCTTGCTTATATCTCATAAGGACCATCTTGAAAAGTGACTTTTGTTCTAGAGCTTTTATGGTTTAGGATTTTACCTTCAAGTCTTTGATTCATTTGGATATAATTTTTGCGTATGGCTAAAGATAGTGGTCCAGTTTAATGTTTTTGTATGTGGCTGTCCAATTTTCCCAATGCCATTTATTGAAAAGAATTTCCTTTCTCCATTGTATGTTCTTAGCTCCTTTGTCAAAGATTAGCTCTCCATAGATGTGTGGTTTTATTTCTGAGCTTTCAATTCTGTTCCACTGATCTGTGTGTCTGTTTTTGTACTCCTGCCATGCTGTTTTAATTACTATAGCTTTGTAGTATATTTTGAAGTCAGGGATTGTGACGCCTCCAGCTTTGATGTTTTTTCTCAAGATTGCTTTATCTATTCAGGGTCTTTGTTGCCCCATATGTATTTTAGGATTCTTCATTGTATTTCCATGAAGAATGTCATTGGGATTCTGATTGGTTTTGCAGTGAATCTGTAGATTGCTTTAGGTACTATGTACAGTTTAACTATGATTGTTCTTCCAATCCATGTGTATGGTGTATCTTTCCATTTCTTTATGTAATCACAGGTTTCTTTCAGTAATGTCTTTCACTTTCTTGGTTAAATTTATTCCTAGAAATTTTATTCTTTTTGTTGTGATTGTAAACAGGATTGTATTATGTGTATAGAAATACAATTGATTTTTTATGCTGATTTTGTACCCTGCAACTTTACTGTATTTGTTGATTATTTCTAATAGATTTTTAGTGGATTCTTTAGGGTTTTCTATATTTAAAATCATGTCATCTGAAAATACAGTTTCACTTCTTACTTTTCAATTTAGATTCCTGTTGTTTCTTCTTCTTGCCTACTTGCTTTGGCCAAAACCTCCAATACTATCTTGAATAAGAGTGGTGAGAGTGGGCACGCTTGTCTTGTTCCTGTTCTCAGAGGGATGGCTTTCTGTTTTTCCCCATTGAGTATGATGTTGGTTGTGAGTTTGTCATGTATGGACTTTATTATGCTGAGGTACTTCCCTTCTATACCCATGTTATTTTGAATTTTTATCCCAAATGGATGCTGCATCTGGTCAAAGACTTTCTTTACATGTATTTTTATTTTTCATTTTGTTAGCGTGGTGTATCACTTTGATTGATTTCTGGATGTTGAATCATCCCTACAGCCCTGGAATGCATCCCACTTGAATGTAGTTTATGAAAGTTTTTATGTATTGTTTTATTCAACTTGCTAACATTTTGTTGACGATTTTTGCATCTATATTCATCAGTGATATTGGCCTGTAATTTTCCTTTTTTGTGTTGTCTTTGTCTGGTTTTGGTGTCAAGGTAACCTTGGCCTCATAAGTGGAGTTAGGAAGTGTCCTGTCCTCTTCAATTTTTTGGAAAAGTTTCAGAAGCATAGACATTAATCTTTGATCATTTGGTAGAATTCACCAGAGAAGCCATCTGGTCCTAAACTTTTGTTTTGGTGCAGGCTTTGATTACTATTTCAATCTCTTTACTTTGATTGATCTGTTCAGATTTTCTATTTCATCTTGATTCAGTTTTGGGAGGTTGTATGATTCTAAGAATGTATCCATTTCTTCTAGGTTATACAATTTGTTGGCATATAGCTCTTCATAGTATTCTCTTATAATCATTTGTATTTCTGTGATGTCAATTGTAATTTCTCTTCTTTCACTTCTAACTTATTTATTTGAATCATCTTTATTTTTTCTTTGTGAGTCTGGCTAAGGGCTTGTCAAATTTGTTTATCTGCTCCAAGAACCAGCTCTTAGTTTCATTGGTCCTTTCTGTTTTTTTTTTTTTTGTCTTTGTTTCATTTATTTCTGCTCTGGTCTTTATTTCCTCCCTTCTACTGTCTTTGGATTTTGTTTATTCCTCTTTATCTAGTTCTTTTAGGTATAGTGTAAGACTTTGAGATTTTTCTTGTGTCTTGAGGTAGGACTGTATTACAATAAACTTCCGTGTTAGTACTGCATTTGCTGCCTCCCATAAGTTTTGCTATGTGGTGTTTTTATTTTCATTTGTCTCCAAGCTACTTTTCTTTTGATTTATCCGTTCATACAATAGTTGTTCAGTAGCATATTGTTTAGTCTCCATATGTTTGTGACTTTTCCATCTTTCTGATTGTAGTTGATTTCTAGTTTAATAGTATCGTGGTCAGAGAAGATGCTTGATATGATTTCAATCTTCTTCAATTTATTGAGGCTTCCCTTGTTTCCCAACATGTGGTCTCCCTTGGAGAATTTTCCATGTGTGGCTTGAGCAGAATGTGTATTCTACTGTTTTTGGATGGAATGTTCTACATATATCTATTAAGTCCATCTGATCTAATGTTTCATTAAGGCCACTGTTTCCTTCTTGATTTTCTGCCTGGATGATCTATCCATTGACATAAATTGAGTGTTAAGGGCCCCTACTATTATTGTGTTTCTGTCAATTTCTCCCCTTACGTCTACTAATCATTGCCTTATATATTTTGGTGCTCCTGTGTTAGGTGTATTTATATTAATGAATGTTATGTCTTCTTGGTGGAATGTCCCTTTTATCATTATATAATCCTCATCTTTGTCTCACCTTTTTTTGTCTTCAAGTCTGTTTTGTCTGATGTAAGTATAACTACACTCACTTTCTTCTGGTTGCCATTTTCTTCCATTCATTCACTCTGAGCCTGTTTTCTTTAGAGCTGAGATGAGTCTCTTGCAGGCAGCATATTGTTGGGTCTTTTAGGATTATCCACCTAACCACTTTGTGTCTTTTGATTGGTGAATTCAATCCATTTACATTTAGAGTGATTATAGAGGGCTTAGTACTGCAATTTTATCTTTTGTTTTCTGGATGCTCTATGTTTCCATTCTTTCTTTTTCCTGGTATTTCAGTGTGCTATTTCAGTTTTGTGGTTTTCTGTGATGTTTTTATCATTTTCTTTTAATTGTGATTTATGACTTGGCTCTGATTTTTTGTTTTATGGTTACCATGAGGTTTGTATAAAGGATCTCATAGATGAGATAGTTAATTTTCTGATAGTTTCTTATGCCCATTAGCCTATGCAGGTTCAGTCTTTTTCCTCTACTCATTCTATGTTTTTGTTGTCACAAATTATCCCTTTTTGTAGTGTGAGTTTGTTACCAATTGAAATGGTTATATTTATTTTTAATGCTTTCTTTCCCTGTGTTTTTGATGTTATAATTGTTTAATAACATATTCTGATATACACTTCAAGTTTTCTTTTTCTGGTCTATTTATCTCCTTGCTCAAAGCTTTGTAAACCTTTGCTTATTTGTTTCAGGTAGGAGGGCTCCTTTCAACATTTCTTATAAGGCAAGTCTAGTGGTGATGAACTCCCTCAGCTTTTGTTTGTTTAGGAAGGCTTTTATTGCTTTTTCATATCTGAAGGATAATAGGATAATTTCACTGAATAGAGTATCCTTGGCTGATAGTTCTTGTCTCTCAGTATTTTGAATAGATCTTTCCACTGTCTCCTAATCTGTAGGGATTCTGCTGGGAAATCCACTGAAAGCCTTATGGAGGTTCTTTCGTTGGTTATTTTCTTCTCTCTTGACCTTAATACTTTTTTTTTTGTCATTGACATTTGATAGTTTTACTATTACATTCCTTGGAGAAGTTCTTTTTGCATTGATGTCATTAGGAGTTCTATTATCTTCATGTGTTTGCATGTCAAGTTCCTTCCCCTGGTTTGGGGAGTTCTGTGCTACTATTTCTTTGAATAAGCTCTCTGTTCCTTTCTCTCTCTCTTCTCCTTCTTAGATACCTGTAACCCTTATGTTACTTTTCCTATATTGAGTTGGATGTTTCTTGAAGAATTTCTTCATTTTGTAAAAATCTTAGTTCTCTCTCCTCCTCCACCTGAATCATTTCTTGATTTCTATCTTCAAACTCACTAACTCTCTCCTACATATGTCTGCTTTATTTTTAATGCTATCTACATTATTTTTCATCTCATTAATTGTGTTCTTCATCTCCAGGATTTCTGTTTGGTATTTTTTTAAAGTTTTACTCTCTTTGGTGAAGTACTCCTTCTGTTTATTAATTTTATTCCTGAGCTCATTGAACTGTCTGAGTTTTCCTGTCACTCATTGAGTTTCTTTATTATAGATACTTTGAATTATCTGTCAGTTAGATTGTAATTTTCTGTACTTCCTGTTTGGTTTCTGGAGAGTTGTCATTATCTATCTGTTCTGCTGTGTTACTGTAGTTCTTCATGGTGTTTGATAAATTGATCCCCTGCTGGCACCTTTGTGGTAGTAGTCACCTTTGCTTATTTGGGTATGCCTTTGATTACTTTGGTTTTGGGCTCCTTTTAGTTGTATTCAAGAGCCTGTACTTACAACACTCCACAGCTTCTGCTAGAAGTGTCAACAGTGCCCTCCGTCTGCTGCCTTGTGTCTCTGAGGTTGCTGGTGCCTTGCTGCTTATGATGTCACTGCAGTCTCAAGTGTCACCAGTGGGGTCACCAGGCTGCAAGCTCTTCTGCTTCCAGGGTCTCTTAGGTCTGATGTTCCTCCAATGGCTATCCATAGGCTTGGATGCTGCTGCCCCATGCACCACCTGCAGTGCTACTCCTGTGATGTCTGTGGGTGATAGTTGCACCACTGCCAGGGTTGCTGGGCTCATGGGTGTCATTGTCACTGCTGGGGTCCTGGGGAACCAGGGATTTGTGTGCACCCCCTGCTGGTGGAGCTGGTGTTAGGGGTGACACCACTGGTGGCTGGATCATTAATTTAGTTGTAGCTACTGATGCCTCTTGCTGCATGTTCCACCTGCAACAAAGGCCCACTGCTGGGCCTTTTTTTCTGCTCTTGCTACCTCTGCTCACAGTCACAAGAGCAACTGCTTGAGAATCCACACCCTGGATCACAGTCACAAGGGAGGGAGAAGGGGCCACTCTCCTAGTTCCCCTCCCAGGAATATGGTCTGCCTGCTTTCACAAGTATAGATGCATTGATGTGTCCTATTGTGAAATGTAAGGAATCCTCTCTTGGTTATGGATGTCCAATTTGTTGTAACTTAAAAGGGAACAACAGGAACAACTTACTTCGCCATAATGCTGGCATCACCTCCTTTTCTCTTATTAATAATAATAAATTCAGATTCTAATCTTGTAAAGTTACTCAACTTTCTTATATTTAAATTCTGTCTCCCAATTAAATTTCAAACCATAAGTAAATAAACCATTTTTAACATTTCTTTGTATCTCCTACAACCCCTTATTCCAATGCTTTGAAACTAATAATTCAATAAATTTAATGAACTTATAGGGAGTCAACAAGAGCTTAAGTGGCTTTTTCCATCAGAGGTTACAGGTATTATTTTGCAGAATGTGACCATCCTTTATTTATAAATATTACTTATATATATTGTTGATGAAAATAATCCATAACCAATCTATAAGTGAAAACTTGGGTGAGTTTATTCTGAGCTAAAATGTGAGGATTATAACCCAGGAGAGTCTTTCCACAAAGGAACAGGGCACTCCAAAGAAGTGGGGTTATACTGGGTGGTTATATACCCTCAAAGAGGATGTTTCACATATGATTGAAATGTCCCTTTTACAATAGTCACCAGGCTGCTCTGCTGGCACAGTGATTGATGGAAACAGCAGATAGGTCTGTTGCCTCTAGCTGGGTGGTCACAGGTGAGCACTGCAATCAGTTCCTAGCCTAAGGAAAGATGCTTAATCTTTAAGGAAATGCCAACGTTGGGAGGGGGAGGGAAGTTGCACCTTTATCTCAAGGGCCTTTGTTCTTGTCATGGGAAATGTCTAAGCAGATATACAATGCATGCTCAATGGCCACAGTCAGGCCCTTTTGCAGAAAACAAAGTCAGGCCAAATTAGGTTTATACCAAATGGCTTCCTCATATACTCCAATATATCCTATTGCTTGCCATTTCAATTTGTCAATATTTATCCTATATTTAGTCAGAGTCACCAGGAGTAAAAAAGTAGTTAAGAAATCTAAAAGGTAATTTCTACTGTGATGTTTGATTTTTCAAATATATTTTTTAAATTATAGAACTACTCTTTAAATTTTCTAGGCCTAGTCCCTTCCCAGTTTTTCTTCTTAAACCAATGCAAGGCCAGCTGGATATTTTATAAAGAGCACCCTTAGGGTAAACTTATATTTGTAAACTTATAGGGTTTACAAATATGGTAGTTTTCTATCCCAAGTCTGATAGCTAAGTCCCTAATTCTTAGCAACACAATGATCTTAAAGATTATTCACATAAAGAAGGTAGGACATTTATTTCTGTACTGATTTGTATTATTTCCCTCCTTCTACTGACTTTGGGCCTTGTTCATTCTTTTTGTAGTTCTTTTTGGTGTAGTTTAAGATTACTTGTTTGAGACTTTTCTTGTTTGTTGAGGTAGACCATTATGCCTATAAATTTCCCTCTTAGTATCACTTTTGCTGCATCCCATAAGAGTTGGTATGTTGTGTTTTCCTTTTCATTTTTTCCAGCCTTTTTTCAATTTCTCTTTGTTCAGGAGCATGTTGTTTAGTCTCCATATATTTGTGGCTTCCCCAGCTTTTTTCTTGTAGTTGATTTCTAATTTCACAGTATTGTGGTCAGAAAAGACGCTTAATAAGACTTAAATCTTCTTAAATTTAAGGCTTGCCTTGTTTCCCAACATACGATCTATCTTTGAGAATGCTCCACATTCACTTGAGAAGAATGTGTATCCTACTGTTTTTGGATGGAATGTTCTCTATATATCTATTAAGTCCATCTAGTCTAATGTTTCATTTAAGCCCACTGTTTCCTTGTTGACTTTCTCTCTGAATGATCTATCGATTGACATGAGTGGGGTGTTGAGGTCCCCTACTATTGTTATGCTGCTGTCAATTTCTCCCTTTAGTTCTGTTAATGGTTGCTTTAAATCATACTGCTGGGTATTTATCCAAAGAACATGAAAGACAAAATTCAAAGAGATTTTTGCATCCCTATGTTCAGTGTAGCATTATTCACCATTGCAAGGTATGGAAGTGTGGGGACCTGGAATTGGCCACCCCAAGATATGTCTCTTTGGCATCAGGATTATTTGAGGCCGATTGCTTTTGATAAACTGGACAGGGAAGGAGGCTCTGAGGAATGGAACTTGCCCTTTGTTAGGACACGTTTACATTTGTAAGGTAAATCTCTATCTGCAAAGGTGCCTCCCTGTCTGTACCAGGAAGAAGAAAGGCGATGACCTTCTCTCTAAAAACTCTTAATCAGTACCAAAGGGAAGTACTTAAAATCTGCATTTTTATTGTGCTAGTCTGGTAACCTCCTGTAACTGACTTCCCTCCCCCTCCCAACGTTTGCGTCTCCCTAAAAATTAAGCATCTTTCTTTAGGCTGGGAACCGATTGCGGCACTCATCTGTGACCCCCACCCCCAGCCTGAGGCAACACACCTACCACCCCATGGCGTTCACTGGGACAGCAGACCTATCTGTCGTTTCCATCAAGTGCTGTGCTGACAGAGCAGCCTCGTGACTATTGTAAAAGGGACTTTTCAATCATATGTGAAACACCCCGTTTGGGGGCTAT
The DNA here is from genome assembly GCF_037783145.1 of Equus przewalskii. Lineage (NCBI taxonomy): Eukaryota > Metazoa > Chordata > Mammalia > Perissodactyla > Equidae > Equus > Equus przewalskii. The sequence continues at coordinate 25,361,539 of NC_091834.1, forward strand.
ATAACCACTCTGTGCACCCCACTTCTTCGGTGCCCTTTCTTCCTTTGGGAAGAAAGGCCCTGGGCCATGGTTCCTCATAAAGCTTTGTTTAATTTTCTCTTGCTATTCTGTCTCATGTGAATTTAATTCGTTCTCCGGCCAGACGAACCCACATTTGGGGAGAGGAAATGTCCTCCTCCCCTACAGAAGAAACCCAAGTGCCCATCAATGAATGAATGGATAAAGAAGATGTGGTATGACAAATAAAAATGGCAAGCAATAGGATATATTGGAGCATATGAGGACGCCATTTGGTATAAACCTAATTCGGCCTGACTTCTTTTTTTCCTCCAAAAGGGCCTGACTGGCTATTGAGCACACATTGCATATCTGCTTAGACATTTCCTATGGCCAGAACAAAGGCCCTTGAGATAAAGATGCAACTTCTCCCCCGACATTAGCATTTTTCCTTAGGCTAGGAACTGATTGCTGCACTCACCTCCCAGCTCACCTGTGACCACCCAGCTGGAGACAACAGACTGCCACCCTGCTGTGTTCACCGAGACAGAAGACCTACCTGCTATTTCCATCAATCCCTGTGCCAACAGAGTAGTCTCGCGACTATTGTAAAAGGGACATTCCAATCATATGTGAAACATCCTCTTTGAGGGTATATAACGACCCTGTATACCCCCCCCCCCACCTCTTTGGAGTGTTCTGTTCCTTTGTGGAAAGACTCTCCCGGGTTATAATCCTCAGATTTAAGCTCAGAATAAACTCACCCAAATTTTCATTTATAGATTGGATATGGATTATTTTCGTCGACAGGTATATATCTGTGGAATACTACTTACCATAAAAAAAAGACAGACAAAATGGTGCTATTTGCAACAACGTGGTTGGACCTTGAGGGTATTATGCTAAGCAAGATAAGTCAGGCAGAGAAAGACAAACATTATGATTTCACTCATATGTGTAAGATAAACAAACACGTGGATAAGGGGGACAGATTAGTGGTTACCAGAGGGGTAGGGAATGAGGGGAGGGCAAAAAGGGTAAAGGGGTACATATGTATTGTGATGGATATAAACTAGACTATTGGTGGTGAACATGCACAGTTTATACAGAAACTGAAATATAATGTACACTTGAAGTTTATACAATGTTATAAGCCAATATGGCCTCAATAAAATAATTAAACAAAAAAAGAAGCTAAGACACCTGCCAATCCCTAATGCCCAGATCGTTAATGTACTCAAGGTTCTTCCATCTCCCCAGGGCACAAATATCCAGTGAGATTCCATTCCATACTGTGTACCCCAGCCTGTGTACACCACTGGCTTGTTCTAATCTCCACCTCTCTCTTTTCTTTTTCCTTCCTCTTCTCTTCTCTTTTCTCCTCTCTTCTTCCCTCTGCTCTCCTTTCCCCATCCTTTTCTCCACCTCCCCTGTCCCCTCTCTCATTCTCTTTCTTATTTTATTCATCAAATATTTATTAACATTTACTATATGTGGGGCCCTATATCAGGCAATAGGAACGCTATGTTAGAGTTTATGGTTGAATAGAGAAGTGAATATTAATAAAATGATCACAAATTGTGATGTGTTCTGTAAAGGTAAAGAAAAGAGAGATATAATAGTAGGTTCCAGAGACCTGGTCTTATCTGGAGTGTTTGAGAACACATCCCTAGTTTTAAACTTATGTCTGAGAGAGAAGTTGAATTTACTAACTTATTACCCTTTTCTCTTTTCTGTTTCATTTCTGAGAGATAAATCTCCCCATCCTCCAGCTGCTGACACAAATGGCCCAATGTAATGTTTTTATACCTTCTTGCTATGCTATAATTTTCCCAATAATCAGTAAAGATTCCCTGAAACTAGGTTTTGGACATGTAAGTCTAAAGATGGCATCAGTGAAAAGCTGACCTTGATTCTTCCCCATTGGCCAGTGCCCTCATGGACGTATGTCTCCCCTGCTCTTCTTGCACACCCCCTTGTCTCCATCACCTGGCTTGGGGCTGGCCTCCTCTAGAAACCCAGACTGGATTCAATCTCTTTAGCTTCCCCATCCTTGTTTCTCTTCCTATTAATTTTTCACTAAGTGAAACAAATCAAAAATCGTATTAAAGAAAATTTTCAATGTCACCGATGTACTTACTATATTCTAAGGCAGAAAATTATATTTTAGTCATATTTTTAGTAGCAAGGTATGATTTGAATCAAATTTACTTGATAAAGCAGAATGTTGGCAAGGGTGTGGAGAAAATAGAAATTCTAATTCAATGTTACTGACACTAAAATTTGGAAGATTTATTGGCAAAGTCTACCAAGATTTCAAATGTACATGCTTCTTGACCCAGAAGATCCTCTCCAGGACAGACTTGTACAAGTTTTGCAAAGATGTATGTAGAAGAATGTTCACTGCTTCTCTTATAATAAAAATTTAAAGCAACCAAAAGGTCCACCACTGGGGATTGGAGAAATAAATGGTTCAATCATCACAAAGAATCTTTCTGTCAATAAAAGTGAGATAAATAAGTATGGACGGACATGGAAAGATGTACAGAATATACTGTTAAGTGGAAAAAATCAAAGTATAGAATGATATAGGAGTATGATCCTATTTCTGAAAAATAATTACAAATAGCAACTCTGAAAGAATAAGTGAAACTAGTCATCTCTGGGTGTAGGATATCTGGGTATATTCATTTCCCAACACATCATCTCTGTAACGTTTGAACTTTCACAATGAACATGCATTATTTTCTTAAATTAAGTCACCGTGGCTGTATATTATTATTACATATTAATTTACAGTGGCGTTTTCCCATTCCTATTCCCTTCCTTTTATTTGAGGAGTTTCCGTCATTCATTTCCTCAAGCAATGTAACAGAAAAATTTTTCTAAAGCCTTTCCAGTCTTTCTGGCTTTTGCCTTTAGGGGAAGAGACTTTATTATGTACATAAACAAAATGTTTTATTCAGCAGCAAGAGGAATGCAGACTCTCCTTCATCCTAGGAAAAGATGCCATCTGACTGAGGTGATAAAGGAGAGAGAGCCTGAGAGGCCATCAGAGAGAGAAAGAGAACTTTTAATATCCTGGAGCAGAAATAACCCACAAACTGTTCTCAGTAGATGGGCCCAACAGGAGTAGGGGCCAGCATTGCCAGACTTTTTGATTTTTTTTCTCCCCAAAGCCTCCCAGTATATAGTTGTATATTCCAATTGTAGGTCCTTCTTGGTTGTGCTATGTGGGATGCTGTCTCAGCATGGCTTGATGAGCAGTGCATGTCCGCGGCCAGGATCTGAGCAGATGAAACCCTGGACTGCTGAAGCAGAGCATGCAAACTTAACCACTCAGCAACAGGGCTGGCCCCCTTTTTGGTTTTTTACATCAAACCTTAACTTAAAAACTCAATTTTTAATTGGCTCAATTGTGCAGGTCAAACTAAGTGTACCTGAGTACATTTGGGCTGCTGTCACACAATGTCATAGACTGGGTGGCTTATAAACAACAGAAATATTTCTCACAGTTCTGGAGGCTGGGAAGTCTAAGATCAAAGCACCAAAAGATTCAGTGTTTGGAGAAGTCTCACTTCCTGGTTCATAGTCATCTTCTCACTGTGTCCTCACATGGTGAAAGGGTTAGGGAGCTCTCTGGGAGCTCTTTTTTAAGGGGACTAATCCCATTCAATAGCATTCCATCCTCATGACCTAACCACCTCCCAAAGGCCCCAGCTCCAAATATCATCATTTGGAGGTTAGGTTTTCAACACATGAATTTGGGAGATGGACATAAACATTCAGTCCACTGTGGTACTTATGAGTTAAACCCAACCTACAGGCCACACGTGTGAACAGATCAAGGAGGAAGTGGCAGCCTCATAAAAAATTCCTGTGTTCCAAACATTGGTCAAGGACAAGGAGCTGTGAGCATCTCTCTCCACAGATGCCAGAGTTGACCAGGACAACATGTTCCTTCTCACCCCCTATACCCTGCTTAAGACCCAGAACCGTAGATGTTGGATTAAAGAGAGATGAGGGAAGAAGAACCGAAGAGGACCTGATGTGTTACTTTTTATCTGCTAGTATAGGAGAATGGAGCCACAGAGTCATAAATGAAAATGGGTAAAAAAAATCATTAATAATATAGATTATTTTTTGTAGCCCTTGTAGGGAAAACAGGTGCTCTGCCCAGCCCCCTGGGGAGCCAGCTTTTTTTAAGAACCACAGCCATGGAGGGTTTTTTTTGCTGCCTGACCACCACCATCATGGGTCACATGTATGCTCCTGTGAAGGGCTTGTCCCAGTAGGCTCTGCCCTTCTGCCACAGCATCCCCACCTGGCTGCAGTTGATGTTTGATGACACAAAAGAGGAGATCTACAAACTGGCCAATAAGTGCCCGACTCCCTCACAAACCGATGTGGTCCTGAGACACTCACATGGCACTGAACAAGTATGCTTTGTGACAGACAATAAAATCTTGGGAATTCTTAAGTACAAAGGACTCAAAGTCTTAAGTCTAATTTAAGAAAGCTCTTTCAGTTTGAAAGCATCTTGAGAGGAACAAAAAGGATAGGGGGGCTAACTTCCATCTGATTCTGATTGAGAGCCATATTACCAGTTGGCTAGGTATTATAAGACTAGATGAGTCATCTCCTTCAATTGGAAATATGAGTAATCCACAGCGCCTGTGCTGGTTGCATAAATTTGTCTATGTAGTCAAGCAACAAGTCATTAACTAGAAAAAAAAGAGAACCACAACCCTGGGCTAGCTTTGCCTTTCTGATCCTGCTGTCTCTTCCCACCAGCTCCACACATGGTTCTTTCTCTTCCTGCCCACCCATGCCAGGAAGCCTCAGTGCCCCATCTTCCACCAGTGTCATCAGGACACAAGAGAAAGTTAAGTCCATGTAACTGGGGTTGTTAGTGAGAGTCAGAGGGGAGCACTTTTATTTCTGAGATTGTGAGAAAAATGAGTTTCTGGAATACCAAGCTGGAACCTGGAACAAAGAGAAACAATGTAATAAAGAGGATTTTGTTTATTCTGTGCAGTGAATAGTATAAATTTACCATAGTAAGCCATGTCATGAGGGCTGGCCTGGAAAACTAAACCAAGTCTTGATTTAAAAAATGAGATATTGTGGGGGCTGACCCCATGGATCAGTGGTTAAGTTCCTGCACTCTGCTTCAGCGGCCGTGGTTTCACCAGTTCAGATCCTGGGTGCCAACCTAGCACTGCTCACCAAGCCATGCTGAGGTGGCATCCCACATAGCACAACTAGAAGGACCTACAACTATAATATACAACTATGTACTGGAGGGCTTTGGGAGAAGGAGAAGAAAAAAAAGAAGAAGATTGGCCACAGATGTTATGTCAGGTGCCAATCTTTACAAAAGATTTTTAAAACTTTAAAACAAGTTTCTTAAGAGTGAAGTATTGGGGAGAAGCATCCTTTAACCTACAATCAAACCTCAGGTTCTCTTCACCACTGTCCTCTCTTCCATCTCTATTTTCTCTTCCTTATTTTATCCATTAATTCTTACTGCTTCAGTTCCTACCTCTACACAGATGAGTCAAAACCTAGACTTAAGTACAACTTCTCCTCCAAGCACCAGACACACTTTCTGCAGCCTGGGGCGCATCTCAGCCTGGGCTCTCCAGAATGTTTCCCAGACACTTGTGGGAATTTTAATAAGGAAATCCCTGGAGATCGGGGGTGAGAAAAAGGAGGAGAAATGAAGCCAGGTATCTGAGAGCTACAGTAGATAAACCAATTTCCTGTTTTTCCTGTTTCACTTGAGGGGTTACTCAGAGGTCTCAAGGATTTGTGAGCTTGTTTTGCAGAAGAAAGAGAATACCTTTTGGGAGGTCATGATCACTGAATGGCCAGCTCTCAGCAGCCTTGGAAGCCCATAAGTCAGATTTCCCAGGGACTTATTTGGAGTGACTCATTTATTTCCCCAAAGCTCCTCCTGAAAAGTCCCTTAGCTCCATAAACCCCCTCTGTTTCTGTCTCTAGGGAGCTGGATTTGAGAGAACCAGGCTCCCACCACTCTTTTTGACAATTCAAATAAATCTTTCTCCATTTCTAAGCACTGATGTCTCACTGTTGACTTCCTGTGCATCAGGCACACAAACTTGAGATTAAGAGGTTTGATATCAATTTTGGCAAGCCAGTCAGGACTCCTGTGCCTGTGGCTGGATGGCCCTGGTGAAGTTTCCAGTGGTTGGTGGTCCCCAGGAGCTGTGGGAAAGTCTTTGCCTGGGGGACTTGTCCTCTGCTCCTCCCTTACTGCCAGAATCTGCCACCCTAGGTTCATCCTATCTCCCTTGGATTGGTGAATCACATTGGACTTCAGTCCTTGTGTGTGAGTATGCATTTGTCTTATATGTGAGTCTGTTGTCAGTTGAGTTGCCATGACACGTGCGGTCGTGAATTCCCTGTCTCTCCATTTGTTTTTTGTGTGAGTGATTCATTGGAAAGGAGGGTCTGTAATTTGGGAGAGATCTAGGGGATTTTTGGACTTCACCTTCTGTTCTTGTCCTATGGGAGTTAGTTTTGCATTTGCTTGGTGAGCCAATATAACACTCCCAGTTGTCAGTCTCTGTACCTCTATTTGCATTTTGAGTGCATGAAGGCAGGGACTCTCATTTGGGAGAGATCCAAGGGATCGTTGGACTTCACTTATTGTTTTTGACCTGCAGGAGTTGGATTTGTCTTTGTGTGGGTGCATTTGTCTTGTGTGTTTGTTGGTTTGATTTAAATGGGCATATTCTCGGAGTTATTGGTAGTGGCAGTGGCCCAGAGGGGAAGGCAGTATGGATGGGAAGGTGGTGAGGAGGGTGGAGACAGGCAGCCCAGTGCTCCCGGCCCTGTCATGGTCGTGATGGGAGAGGTGGCCTGAGGGCAGTGGGCTCCTCTATGCTCAGCCAAGCCTGGCTTAGCTCAGGGGCCATGAGCAGTGGTGGCGGTGGCAGCGGCAGGAGAGGTTGGGTGTCCAATCACTTTGCTTTGGGCTGCACACCAGGCTGGAGTAGGAAGAAAGATGTCCCTGGGTCAGAATTTCACAGGTCTGATGAGAGGGCCGTGATGGAGACTAACTCTGAATAGAATCCCAATAACCCTGATGATAAAGAAAAGCAAGGATATATTTTTTTCTGAGGAAGATTAGCCCTGAGCGAACTGCTACCAATCCTCCTCTTTTCACTGAGGAAGACTGGCACTAAGCTAACATCCATGCCAGTCGTCCTCTACTTTACATGTGGGTTGCCTACCACAGCATGGCATGCCAAGCGGTGCCATGTCCACATCCGGGATCTGAACAGGTGAACCCCGGGCAGCTGAAGTGGAATGTGGAAACTTAACTGCTGTGCCACCGGGCCAGCCCCTTGAGACTTCTATTTTTCTATGTGAGTCTAGCTAAATGTTTGCCAATTTTTATCTTTTCAAAGAACCAGCTCTTGGTTTCATTGATTTTTTCCTATTTTTCTTAGTCTCCATTTCATTTATTTCTGCTCTGATTTTTATTATTTACTTCCTTATACTGGTTTTAGGATTGTTCCTTCTTCTTTTTCCAGTTCCTTTAGGTGCACTGTTAGATTGTCTATTTGGGATTTTTCTTGTTTGTTGAGGTAGGCCTGTATTGCTATAAACTTCCCTCTTAGAACCAATTTTGCTGTATCCCATAGATTTGGGCATGTTGTCTTCTCATTTTGATTTGTCTCCAGGTATTTTTTTATTTCTCCCTTGATTTCTTCATTGACCCAATCATTGTTTCATAGCATTTTATTTAATCTTTTGTTTAAACTTCGCTTTTCTGATTTTCTTCCTGTAGTTGATCTCTAATTTCATAATTTTGTGGTCAGAAAAGATGCTTGGTAGTATTTCAATCTTCTTAAAATTATTGACACTTGCTTTGTGGCCCAATATGTGATCAATCCTGGAGAATGTTTTATGTGCATGTGACAAGAATGTGTATTCTGCAGTTTTTGAATGAAATGTTCTATATATATCTAGTAAGTCCATCTGGTCTAATGTGTCATTTAAAGCCATAGTTTCCTTATCAATCTTCTGTTTGGATGATCTATCCATTGGTGTAAGTGGAGTATTAAAATCTCCTACTTTATTGTGTTACTGTCTATTTCTCCTTTTATGTCTTTTGATAATTTCTTTATATATTTAGATGCTTCTGTGTTGGGTGCATAGATATTCACAAGTATTATATCCTCTTGTTGGATTGTTCCCTTTATCATTGCGTAGTACCCTTCTTTGTCTTTTGTTACAGTTTTTGTCCTTTTAAATAGTTTTTTAAACTAGATTATTTATTTAAACTATTTTATAGTTAAAATTTTTTTAAATAATTCATTCTACCTTTTGTTTTTGTTCCCATTTTTGTTTACCCAGTTTCTTGAGTTGAAATTAGTTTATTAAAATCTCAAATTTATTATTCTCAAAAGTGCATCTGAAACTATAAATTTCCCTCTCATATTACCTTCTCTTGTATTGTACATGTGCTCAAAAGGTGTGCTCTCAATTCTAGATACTTTACATTTACGTGTGAATTTCCTCTTTAATGAGAAACATGTCATTTCCAGCTCTACAATAATTTTGCCATTTCTGTTATCTGTCAAATTAAAAAGCAAGTTCACTTGTTATTTTACCCTCAAAATGAATTTATTCAGAAACAGCCAAAAGAATTGCAATTTGGGATGTGCATGCTTTGGCAAACCATAGGCAAATCCAGAAAACAAAGGAAGGGAACTTGCTTTTATAGAGAAAACGGGAGTAGGAAGGGGCTGTTCTGAACAGAAGTCCAATGGGAGAACCTAATAGTTCAGGGCAGCATCAGATTCTCATTGGCTGAGCTGTGGCATTTCTCATTGGCTGAGTTGTTTCCTGGTGGGGAGAGAAGTCTTCCTTCAGTAGTACAGTAGTTTTACTCCCTGTCAGAGGTGCAGGCATCTGTCTCTTCCTGTTTGGAGTAATTGAAGATGTGTGAGAGCTTCCCCTTCAGGACTTCCTGGCTCCAGTTAAGTTAAGGTTTTTTTTTTTTTTTTATTAATTCCCACATTTCCCCTTTTGATCAAGATGTTTCTCCAAAAGCATCACTGATCAACAGTTGCATTCTCTGCATGCAGTGGTTTTGTCCTTCTCTGCTAGGGAGAACCTTTCCTGGTTGTCACGTCCCATGTTGGAGGTAAAGTACATAGTTGTTGGAAACTATTTAGGCCACATTTGAGTAACAAGGAATGTTAGGAGCAGGAACTCTCAGGTATTTCTCATCTAAAAGTCTATATTTCTCCAAGGTCATAGGCATTGGAGTTCATCTCAAAGTGCTGAGATAACATCCCCTTATCAGGCATGTCATTTTTACAGAGGTTGGACAAGCAGTGGGTACAGAACTCCACCACAGGTATACAGAATAAGATGAAGAGCAATACTATAAGCCTAGTTTTCAGGATGGTTCTAAATCAGTAGCTCAGACCTGAAGACAGCCAGCTGAACAGATCAAAAGACAATGGATTAAGTGAAATTCATTGTAGCCAATGTGCTTTCTCTCTAATGTTATGTAATTTGGTTTCTACTTCCCCAGAGGCATTTATCCAAGGGCAACAGGAGGCACTCACCATGGCACAGACACCTCCTTGCTCACCAAGTAATCAAGTGCTATATGATCACCCAAAACTACCTTGGCCAAGTTAAGCAACCTTTGCTGAGCTGAAATTGCTTAGGCTGTGGAATCAGCCAGTTCTACTAGTATCAGGGAGAAATTCCTGGTCATTGTTTCTTTGGCACTCACTCTGATCCATGGGAAGAAAGCTCTGCCCACGGAGGCAAACCCAGAGTCATGTACACCTCCTGGAAGTTCTCATTTAAAGGAACTATGGAGATTCAATGGGAGAGACAAATGAGAGCCCTCTGATTCATTATGCATAGAGAATAGGACAGTGAATAGGGCAAGGGCACACTGTCCTTGTATTCTCCAGCTGTTGAAGCAATGAGTTGTCCAAGTATAAAGACCATTACTGAAACCTCTACAGATGACATAAACCAGGGAGTGTACATAAGGTCCTGGCATAAGTGATATCATCTACAGACTCATTCATCAACATAGAGGAGTTAGCATTATATAACCAAGGCTCAGATACTATGTTGTTACATACTGAGAGGTTGCCTAAATACATGAGCATGTTAAGAAATATGCAAATGATACAACTTACATTGATGGTACTGCAAAATTTCCATAAAAATATTCAAAATATCTTGTTTTCTCCTCCCAAGGCTAGATTAAAGTAAAGCAAGAGACAAGTTTAGGCGAATATAGCACCCTGACTTGGCAAAATGGACCAGCAGAGCAATTTAGACAAACAACAGAATCTGGAATCTCAGTGAAAATATTTATAGAGTGAACCAAGGGGTCATTACTGGCTTGGACAGACAGAAGTTTTGGATGGTAAATCTAGCAATCAGAGAAGTTTCCCTCTTTTAAGAGGGATTGGGAAATGTGAACAAGGGCATTGTTCTTCCAGGAAATAGAAGGAGAAAATAAATAAACAACAGTGGCATGAGCATATACTGGTCATCTTGGGAAATCTGTCTGCCTCAGATGTCAGCTGCTTCTCTTCCTAGCCAATTTGATTTGGAGATCTCCAGACTTTGTACAGGACCAGATGTCAGGTGGAGCCTTCTTCAGCCATGAGATGTGTACCCAAGTCTTGAGTCCCTGAAGTTTGGATCCAACCTGGTAGTGAGGATGGCCTACTATGGTTCCTTCTAAGAGTCTTAAGGGCATTAAAATTGGGAACATAACTTTGGAGTATTATATCCAGACATTTAAGAGAACTAGAAGAATTTAGGATCCAACCTATCTTACAGCTATAGCAAAACCTTAAAGACAATTCATAGGACTAGAATTTAATATCTACACGGGTGAAGACATAATTTCTCTCTCCACAATTAGCCTGGCTTTGTTAAAGATAATCATAGTAAAACTAATTTACTTGCGTTAAACTGGGCCTGATTATTTATATAAATGCAACAAGGATGGTGATTGACCATATACGCTCTTTTTAACGTTTTCTTTGCTATTACATTGTAAGCAAGGTACTATGCTTGTTTTTCAAACATTTTCTTAAAGCTGCCAGTCAGATTTGAGTCTCTGTACATCTTTCTTGAATATAACATTCCAGTCAAAGCTTTGGCAATGTAACCAATATTTCCAATTGTGTTTTGTTACAAGGAGAACAGATCTTCACTGAACCCATGCAAATACATATATCGTCACAAATAGAATACTTAAAGTTTCCTGAATTCTGGAGGGATCAGGAAAAGAGGAAACAGATAAATGTTTAAACCTTGTTGCAAAGATACACTTTACCAAAATGCTGTAGGTGATAGATATCTTAAAGTAGAGGAGAAAAAGGGGTCCTTTACATCTGGAAAACAAAATGTCAAAGCAATCAGTCTTCCACTCGAGTTTCAGAAATTCCCACCCAGTTCAGAGTTATGATCTTAAAGTTATCAAAACCTGTGTTCCAGGGTACTTGTCAGTCTTTTTCATTAATCTCTTTGAAAATGGAATATATTTGTAAAAGCATCAGAGTAAAACAATAACTTACTGTAACTGACAAAAGACTAAAAAAGGCAATGGCTGAATACAATTGACAAGAAAATTTGGGTATTTTTGTGACATGCATTTGAGATAGTAACTAGAACTACAGTTAATAACATTATATTAGGGCATATCAGATCTTTAGGAATTATATACCATTTCTACAACACTTTAGTAACATTCACCCATATGATAAACCTAAAAAGACATTATTTCTTATTTGACCATGTTTTTCATGTAATTTGACATACTATATAAGCCTAATTAGTGTAATATGTCTCTTTTTATAAGGAGAAGGAATAAATCTTTTGAGATGTCCCAGGTGCCACTTGGAAAATCCCAGTTACATACAGGCTGAAAAAAAGCTCATTTAGAATTTGAATATTTGGGGAAGCTTGTCAAAATATAGAAAGGTTTGAACAGTTGACCAAATAGGATCACAGATCAGTATAAAATAATACTTAAGTATCTTTTTGACCAAAGTAACAACAACAGGTTTCAAAGGCAAATACAAAAGGTCACATGGCTTTAAGCAAAAATCAACTCCAACACTAAGAAGACTCAAGTTTTCCTAATTAGAGACCTAATTTAAAAAAGCACAAGAAATCATTTTGATAAAACATAAAATCTGTTTCCTAGGCATATTTGACTTAAAGGGGAAGAAAGTTTCCAAATCTGTTATCAAGAGCATACCAATAGCCCTAGAAAACCTTGTCCTTTCCATAGAAAAGAAAGCCAAGTTTTAATTTTGCATCATCTTATTTTAGTATTTTGGGTTTTTTCTGAGGAAGATTAGCCCTGAGCTAACATCTGCTGCCAATCCTCCTCTCTTTGCTGAGGAAGACTGGCCCTGAGCTAACATCTGTGCCCATCTTCCTGTACTTTCTATGTGGGACACTGACATAGCATGGCTTGCCAAGCAGTGCCATGTCTGCACCTGGGATCCAAACTGGTGAACCCTGGGCTGCTGAAGTGGAATGTGCACACTTAACTGCCTCACCACTTGGTTGGCCACTCATTTTAGTATTAAAATTCATTTTAATAAATTCATTTTAATCTTAGCCAGCTTGAACACACATTAAAATTCTTTTCTCAATATTCTTTTCCACAAAACCTTCTACAATTTCTTTTTACATTTAGATTTTGTCCTATGTTTTCCTCTTTCCCATTCCAAAATAACCAGCTTCTCTTTAAAGCAAAATTACTTTCTTTTCTCTCAATAAAATGCATTTCCAATCTTTATACCTTCTTTTACTGAAAACACATCCTACTTCCCTTGCATACAGGGATGTTTCCCTTTTTATTTCTTGTAGCTTTAGTTACATATATTAGAATTCTTAACCATTAGAATCCACAATTCCTGGTAAAAATTAAGAAGTAAGCAATTGTGAACTATATTAGCATTTTGTGGTTTGGAAAACTTATAATACCTTTTATAAATTTCTAGAAACATTGCTTTTTTTATAGAAAATTTCTCAGCATGACATAAAATTTATTCACTAATAGACTCAAATATCTTTAGTTTTCTGCATTAGGAAGCTATAATTAGGTAAACTTATCTTCAGTAATTAATGTTTTAGTATTTTATCTTGTTTGGAAAATGATTTAGGCATTCAATGACTATCCATTATTTGGTTTAACTTAGTATATAAACTTTGGTCTCATTTACATTTAATTTAATTATTTGCTTTTAGCAATCATGCTTGGAGTAGACACTCAGTAGCCAACCATCATCTTGTTACTTTCTTGCTGACAAATTTTGCAGCAGAGACAGCATGATCCTACATGACTAGTGAACACAGGCAGAGAGAAAAGCTGCACATTTCCATCATACCCAACTAAAAACTCTGAAGATATCCCTGTTTTTTATTTATACCAACAACCTTCAGCTAGCTTTTATTTACTAAAGATTAATCCTAGATCACATAAACTTGAAAAGCATTTGAGTTAGTTTCTATTATATTTCTGAGATTCAGGGATAATTTATAATCAGTTGATTTCAAGAGAATTAAATAGAGCTTTTTAGAAGCTAATTCTAGTAATACCATTTGGAGGTAGAAAAATATCACATCCCTATATCATACATACACAGACATAAATAGAGATCTCATAGCTTTCATTTAAAAAATTTTAGATATGTCTGAAAAGAATAGTTGGATCCAAGTTGTATTTCTGGCAGATGGACTAAGGTAAAGTTAGTTGTTCAGAGATGGCTGAAGTCTCTTACTGAAAGTTTTTATTTGCATCCTTCTGGAGCTGCTTTTGGAGTCATTTTGCCTATTATCAAAAGTCTAGGGTAGCTGCTATTTAAACTTTTCCTTCTAGTTTTTATTTTCTCCAGTTAACTTAGAAATAGTAATAGGAATTAAGCATTTGAGTCCTCAGAGGTCTGATTTTGAAGAGGTAGCTTTTTGCAGAGAGGAAGCGAGGCCTCTGGGGTGGAGCCTGAGACAAAGGAGTCTGGGAAGACAAGATGGCACCTGAGACACAGAAGGGGGTAGGGAGCAGGAGGCTTCAGAAGCCATTTTGTTCTCAGTTTTTTAGTTGTTTTGGTTAATTTAGACAAGATATCTAGTAGTAAGGCAATTTTAGAGCTTTGTGGGTATCCAGAAGCCTTCAGGTACCAAGGAAAATAAACTTCCCATATGTTTTGCTTAATTTTAGAGCCATGGCCTTCCAAAGTGATTTTAAGAAAAGCTAGTTTGGAGAGATTGAATGTCCTCCATAATGGCTATTGCAATTCTGAACTACTTTTGGTCAGTTTGTCCCACTTAGTTAAAAATGTGCATGTAGAGGCCCATAGTTCTTAAACATAAACCTGGCTGGCATCCCTGAAGGAGGATTTCCCTCAGAAAACTTAGATCACTGGGATCCCATTTCTGAAATTTCTTCTGAAAACCCAAGAAAGTTGCTAGAGTCCTAGCCCTGATCCCTGAAGGAACCTAAAAACAAAAGAGTTGCTGTATTCCCAGCCCTGACTCCAAAAGGAATCTGAAAACCAAGGAAACTTCCAGGAAGTCAGCCAGCTTTGAGGATTCCTGTGAGTCCTTCTATGGGGTGAAGTATCAAACCTGAAGGTGATCTGGAGGACCCCACCCTTGGGCCCAAAACACTTATGTTCATGCCAAATCCTGGACATGAATGTTGTTAGCAGCTCTGCCTCAAGCTGGAAACCACACCATGTTCTTCAAAGAGCAAATGTCTAAAGAAATGGTTGGGGGTTAGTTAGTGGAACGGTGGGTAGAAATGGAGAGAGGTGTTGGGAGACTCATATCAGAGGAGGAATGGGCAGGACTGGGCAATGGATTGTGGGTGATGTGGGGAGATCCAGGATGAGGACATGCTCTGGAGTTTGGAATGAGTAGGGTCACTAGGTGAACAGTGGCACAGTCCACTGAAGGGGGAAGCCTGGGGTATGGCTCAGGTGAGGCCAACCAAACTTTCAGTGTCATATCATTCTTGGACTGTAATGTCCAGGCAGCATCCAAGTCAGAAGATCAACCAGGCAGTTGTATGTGTGATTCTGGGTGGAGAGATCTGGGGTTTATAAGCACTGAGATAATAATGAATGCCTTAGGAATGGATTGGATCACTCAGAGGTTATTTAAAACAATGAAAGCATAGAGATAAAAGAATAGGGCCCAGAGTTGAGCTATGATGCACTTCAATTGTTAAAACCCAGGCAGAGTAGCCTCTTCTGGCAAACAATCATGTGAAAGAATATCCAGAGAGGTAGAAAGAAAAGGAGAAGATTCTGGCATCAGGAGCAGAAACCAGAGTGTCTTCAGAAACAAGGAGGAGCCACATCCCCACTTCTTTGCCCCTGTCCAACCCCTCAGTCTCTCTGCTCCACCCTGACCTGGGGTGACCTGGGGTGGGTGTGACCCCAGCTCTCTAGGTCATTCACCTCTTCCACATACCAGAGCCCCTGGAAATTCAGTGGGCTGCCCCAATCCTCCAAGGCCTGGGGCTGGCAGTCCCGATCTCTGGGCCAGTGCTGTCCAGCTCTCTGAGAGACTCAGATTGCTTTCCCAAGGAAAGGACATTCCCTTCACATGGCAGGGATGAGCCAAGGCTGCATTATCCCTTTGCACCTGGACTCCATCTTACAAACTTTGAGTTCCCTCCACTATGGAGAAAGAAGATGACTGATGCCTCAGGCCCCACTGGCCTGCTGATATCCACTGCTCTCATGGGAGGCATGACCTGTCATTAGGTCCAGGGTCACCCAACAGGCATGGGAAAAGACACACACACAACACACACACACACACTCACACACTCCCTGAGGGCCAGTCAGTCCTCCTGCAGGGGCCCAGCAGTGGTGGTAGCAAAAAACATTTCAGGAGACCATCACTGCCACTTCTTTGTCCCCTATGCTAACAGCCCCAGCTGATTCAAGTTCTGGCTGGATTGTTTGGTTTGTTTGTTTGATGTTATTGCAAAGTGAGAGCTTGGAGCTTCCTAATCTGCATTTTATTCTGTCTACTCTACTCCTTCTCCAAAAAACATAGTCATAATTAAGAAGACAATATTATGCATATATTGCATTTGGTTTTCAAACTTGAACCAAGGTTAGTAAGAGAAGGAAACTAAGTTGTCTTTGTTAAAGGAATTTTATCCTTTTTTTGATACAATCAAAATGTCCAAGTATACTCTATAAAAACTTTAATATGTTCAAAATTGAGGAACATAAATAAGTGGTAGCTCATTGCTCTCTCTGGTCCTATCTCCTTCCCCTACCTTCAGGCTGCACAGCCTCCACTCTAGCTCTTGTGACACTGGACTCATCTGATGAAACACCTACCTCCTCACTGGTATAGAAACTTCTGCTCTCATTCATCTCTATTGCCTGTGTTCACACATATCTAAAGCCACTGCAGCTACTAACATGATAAATGAGGGAATTATTTTTCCACTGAGCCCAAGGGCTGGATGAAAAGAAAAGCTATCCCATCTCTTCTGTGAAGACACAGCCTTAGTGGAGACTAGAACAAATGAGTGTGAATGCTGGGAAGATTATTTCCATGTCCATCCCTGACCTGCTGTACACCTAAGAGGGTGGTGAACATAATGGACACTAACATTTCCCAGGGTGTTTAGAAAATCCAGTCCCAAAGGAGAAACCTGACCACTTGGCAAAAGAGGGATCAATCCAAGAATAAGAGCAAGTCCCTTCTCACCTGTTGTGTCATTGTCAGGAACTCGGCTGCCACCCATCTTCCTCTGTGTCTCACCCAAGAACAGTTTGAAAACTAAACAGATAAAGCTGATGAAAGAGAAAGAAGTCATGAGAATCCAGCCTTTAAAACAGAAGAGACCAGATAGATAGATAGTATTGTTAGATACACCAGGCACAACTCCCAAATATTCACCTGGGAATGGACCCCACCAAGCCCAACCCACAGGAAAGCCCTATGATCTAAGACCAGCAGGGGGGGCCCTCTCCCCTCCCAGGGTCAAAAGTGAGAAGGCTTTGGTGACTTTGCACATAGGAAAATAGTAATATCCCCATTTTACAGATAACAAAATGAGAATCAGGGGGTGTTATGGACTGGACTGTGTCCCCCCAAACTCATATGTTGAAGTCCCAAGCCCCATTGTGTCTTTATTTAGAGAAAGGGTCTTTCTTTAAAGAGGTACTGAATGTTAAATGAGGTCCTCTGCGTGGGGCCCTAACCATAGGACTGGTGTCCTTGTAAGAAGGAGAAGATACACAGAGGAAAGACCATGTGAGGATGTGGTGAGAGGACAGCTGTCTGCAAGCCAAGGAGAGAGGTCTCTGGAGAAACCAACCCTGCTGACACCTTGATCAACTTTCAGCCTCCAGAATTGTGAGAAAATACATTTCTGTTATTTTAGGCCAGTTTGTAGTATTTGGTTAAGGAAGCCCTTGCCGAATAAAATAGGGTTTTATACTTTTATTAGACCTCTTGTTCAGAGTTATTACTTAATTTTTAATTCCTAGGATTAACACCAAGTCCTAGGAAACCCTCACAATTGTCACCTGGGGATTCTTGTCTCCACAGCAGGGATGCCACTCTGAAATTTATGGGTTAATAATTCTTGGTTAGGTGCACAGGATTGCTTCTCCAACACCCACCCCAGCCCTATAGAACCTTGCACTCTCCCTGCTTTGCCCTGCCATCACCCTCCAGATGCACCTTCCTTCACTCCCCTTGGCTCCCCCACATGTGGGATTCAGGCAAGATCAGAGATTTATCCCTAGCTTTGCTCACCATGGCCTTGGACATGTGGCCAGGCTACTGTGGGATCTCTAATGGTGGATGGAACAATCTAAGGACTCACATCTGGTTGGAGGGTCAGTGACTCTCATTACACAAGTCAGGCACTAACACCTCTCACACAGGAGAGAAGCAGGAGTGCACACATCACAAGTCTAGTTGTGTTCCATAGTCCCCACAGGGCAGACAGGCTGAGAAAACAGAGTTCATGAGTTTTATTTGGGGGAAACTGAGTTAACTCCTGCAGATATATTAGTGAAATGTTACCTGGAGTTCCATCCTAGTAATTATCATTGGCAGAAACATTCTTTACTTCACAATTTACATATATGACAGCATTTGTAAACTGTAAAGTACTACCTAAATCAATATTTCTTTTAAAGATTGGCACTTGAGCTAACATCTGTTGCCAATCTTCTTTTATCTTTTTCTTCTTCTTGCCAAAGACCCCAGTACATAGTTGTATATTCTAGTTGTGAGTGCCTTTGGTTGTGCTATGTGGGATGCCACTTCAGCATGGCATGATGAGTGGTGCCATATCTGTGCCTAGGACCCAAACTGGTGAAACCCTGGGCCGCTGAAGTGGAGCACACAAACTTAAGACCTTGGCCACAGAGCTGGCCTTAAATCAATATTAATCATTAATTACTGCAAGGACGAATATTGCTAATGTGTCAGGAATAAGGATGGCTTAAAACATTTTGACCTGGAGGTCCCCAAGAGAGGAAACATTTCTCATAGATTTAATTGAAACCCTGTGATCGGGATTTACATGTATTTGCTTCTTTATTCTCTACCATAGCCATGCTAGTTATAGATAAGTTACTCATTGTATAAGTGACATAAGCTAGGTTCAGAAAGCTTGACTAAAATGACAAAATCATGTGGCTAGAAAATGACAGAGCCAGAACTTAAACTTAGCTCTGCCTATCTCTGAATCTCAAATTCCTAAACATGATGGTCTTGAGGGGTGGCCCCCAGACTGAAGCTTTACCTTGATATGTCACCTCTAAGATCAGTGATCAGTGATCAGAGACACCCCTTCTTATTACAATGCTTCCCAGTTCAGTCTATTCACACAGTCTCCCATTCCCAGGTTCTCCCACTGCAGGGGATCCTCAAGGGCACTGAACAGACTTCCCCAAATCAGCCCCAACTCTCCACAGTTTTACAGGTCAATTTCACCACACAAAAATGTCTCAGGACCCTCTAACCTTTCAGCACACCTGATGATCAAGCCCCAAACCCACAGAACAACAATATGTCCCCTTCCCACAGCTGCATCTGTCACATCTCCCAATTGGCTTGCTAACTGACATTTATAACTTGACCCATGTGGCTGGGACAGCTGGCCTCCTTTGGACAAAGCAGGCAAGCTGTAGAGTGCTCCTCTCCTACCGCCCCACATGTGTGCACCCAGGGAGAGGGCCAGGGGAAGGCCAGTATCAACTCATAGTCACAGATTTCTCACAAGATTAGTGCCTTAGGGAGCAGGAGTGCGTGGCTTTCCTGTCTCCAGAGTTGAGGGTGGCACCTGCCGATGGAAGGGCATGCCCGGTGAGTTCCTTGTCTGTTCCCTAGGGTGCCTGCCTTGTGTGGCCACACTCCTTTGGCAAGCCATTCTCAGCCTTGTGACTTGACAAAGTCTTGCCTTCTCTGGGTGTTGAGAGATTCATTTGTGATGAGAGGCAGTGTCTTTCAGAACAACAAATGAGGCCTGGAATGAACCAGCAGGCAGAGGGATAGCTTGCCTGCCTCTGTGGTCTGTTGCAGGCAAAGAGGGTGAGAAAACCACCACTGCCAAATAATGCAAATGGTGCTCTGGGGAAAGTAGAAGGGGATGTGAGGCACAGCTGAGGGAAGTGGGAATCCACTGAGACTTCACCGGCAAATGATCACTGGAAGAGTGTGCCCGCATCATCAGAGCCCTGCTGACCTGATGCTCAGCAACCATAAGGGTCATTGCGAGGCCACAGGTACTGGTCACAAGGCATATGTTGTTTGAGGGTTTAAATAAAGGCAAGAGGGCTACCAAAGGGGTGACAGTAGGAACTTTGGGAGAGGTTGGGGACTTGGGGATGGTGTGAGTGGCCCATGATGCTCTCCTCAGATCCCCAAGATGCCAGGTGTCTGGTTCACAGACACCACCACACCCCACCAAAGCACCAACTGCCCCCCCCCACCCTTTCACCACCGCCAATAATATCTCAGTGTAGGCCTGATACGGTGGTGAAAGTTGGGTCACCAGGACACATCCGTGGCCTCTGAACCAGACTTGGGTTCATGAGGAAGGGGGGCATGAGGCAGGATGAAATCTACTGAGGCATGGGTGATGAGGATCCCCAAGCCCCATTCTAATGGATGGTCCTGGCAACTGACAATCTTTGGACCACAAGACAGGGCCTCCTCTGAGACATGGCCAGAGGCAGCCCGTTTCTGGCTCCACAGCCTGGGGTACCCGGCTCATCCCAGGGCAACCCAGGAAATGATGGAAAGCCTCCCTCAATGTTGGTGTCCCTCTACCTGACATGCCAAGACAATCAACCTCCCTTGGGAGGCAGGACACGGCCGGCAAGGACCCAGATGAAGCGGGTGCTACCTCCCATGTCGGGGCACATGACATGCCCAGGGGCTCCCTCCACTGGCAGGATGATGACACCTCCCAGAAAACCTTCAGGACTCAGGGCCCTTTCCTCTGCCTTTGCCCCACTGACAGAGTCTTGACCCACATGAATGAGACAGTCAGCCTCCTTTGGGTAAATCAGGCAAGCCCCAGGGTGGTCTTCTCCCTCTGCCCCTGCTCTGTGGACTCAGGGAGTGGGCCAGGAGAGGGCCTCTCTTGGCCCTTCTTGTCAGGTATCTCCCAAGGGGAGTGCCCTGGGTGGCAGGAATGTGGGCTTTCTTCAGTCCAGAGTTGAGGGTGGGAACCACTGAGGGGAGAGTGTGCCTGTGGGTTTCCAATTCATTCCCTGGGTGGCATGCCTGTGCTGCCCCACTCCTTTGGCAAGCCTTCTCAGCCTTCTGACTTGACACAGCCTTCCCAACTCCTGGGGAAGAAAGGTTCATTCGTGATGAGAGGCTGTGTTTTTTCTAGCAATAAGTGAGGATACAGATGAACCAGCTAGCACAGGGAGAGCCTTGCTGTCCTCCCAGGTCAGTTGTGAGCAAATAGGACTGGAAAACCTCTTCCAAGGAGGCAAGCAGTGACCTGAGCAGAACAGATGAAGGGGATGTGAGGCACAGGTGAAAGAAAGCAGGCAAACCACAGAGTGCACCTCCCCCACTGCCCTGTGGCTGTATACTCAGGAAGAGAGCCAGGAGAGGGTGTATCTCTACCCATATTCTAGGATTTCTGCCAAGGGTAGTGCCCCAGGCAGAAGGAAATCAGGCTTTTCTGATGCCAGGACTTGAGGGTGAGTCCTGCTGAGGGAGAAGCTTGCAAAGGGGACTCCCTGTTTGCTCTCTAGGTGGCCTGTCTGCTGTGCCACACTACTGAGTAAGGCATTCTGGGACTTTTGAATAGATAAAGCCTTTCCTCCTCCTGGAGTTGAAAGTTTCATTTGTGACGTAGGGCCATGATTTTTCTACCAGTCACTGAGGCCTGGAATGACCCAGCTGGCAGAGAGATAGCCTGGGTGTCCTCCCCCAGTCATTATTAGAAAACAGGGCCAGAAAACCTCTCCTGTGAGAAGGCCAGCAGCCAACTGAGCAGAAGGTCAGAAGGGGAGACAAAAAACAAGTGAAGGAAAGGTGAACCCTAGTTCTACTGGGGTTCTACACCAGGAGGAGAGAAGACTTTGCCTAGTCTGTCAGAAAGCCTGGAACTCCTTGCAAAGAAGAGCAGCACAGCAGACTGGCCACCTACATAATGGATGCGGCATCCCCCCAGGTAAGTGCTTGCACCGGAAGAACGCAACCACATGCAACTCTGGGGCAGAGGGAGAGGAGAACCCCATTGCTTGTTGACTTTTCCAAAGAGGGCCATCCAATGCAGCTCCTTGGGCCAAGACGATGTCTGTGGGACTACTAGGAAGGAAAGAGTCCTGGGCCCAGAAAGTTTTCTGGGAAGTGTCATCAGCCCCATCAGGGGAAGAAGCTGCCTGTCTTCTGGTGTGCCCAACCTAAGAACTGGGGCCCACCACACCTGAATCCTTTCCTGCCCTGCCTGGGCTCCCAAGGGAGGACGCTGGACTTGGTCTTGGCAGTGGCTACCAAAGGGAGGCTTGTGGTGAGGGGGGCATTCCTCAGTTGCCTGGGCTGCCCTGGGAGAGTCAGAGATCCCTGGGCAGTGGCCCCAGGGAATAGGGAACAGACCACTTCTGGCCATTTCTGGGGGAGGGAGCCACCTCAGGGTCCAGAGATGGGTGGTGGCCAATACCATCACTTGGAGCGGCCCTCCAGGACCTTCTTTGCCCCCACCTAGGTGGATTTTTGTCTGGACCCCCACCCTGTTGGATCTTATCCCTTCACACCCAGGTCCGGATTGGAGGCAACAGATGATACCAGGAAAACTGCCTTTCACCGCCCTGACTGGCCTTCCCTGTGATTTGGAGGGTGCTGGCAGGCGAAATGATGGTGGGGATGGTGGGACATTTGGTGGTGGTGGGGTCAGCTGTGACCAAGGCATCGGGATCTTGGGGACCTGAGGAGAGGAGGGAGGGCACAACTGAAGCATCCCTACCTCCCAAACCTCTCCTCCCAGTCCTCCTGACCTTCACCCCTGTGGGAGCCTCACTCCCTTGCCTGAAACCTGTCCCTCCCACTGCACGTGTGCAGCAACTGGGGTCCTCTGGCCTCACAGTGACCCTCATGGCTGCTAAGCCCCGAGTCCACAGGGCATCGTGGATGTGGGGGCAGTTCTAGCTATTTCCAGGTGGAGCTGCAGGCGAACTAGGGTTCGCCATTCCTTCACCTGTTTCGCGCCTCCCCTTCTGACCTTTTTAGGTCTTCTGCAGCTGACCTTCTCCAGTGAGGCTTTCTGGCCCATTTTCCAACAGCAGTTGGGGGAGGACACCCAGGCCCTCTCTCTACCAGCTGGCTCTTTCTGTGCCTCAGTGACCAGTTGAAAAGGCATGGCCCCATATCACAAAGGAATCTTTTGACTTGAGGAGGAGGGAAGAGTTTGTCTCGTCTGCCAGAAGGCCCAGGACACCTTGCCAAGGAGAATGGCAGCAGACTGGCTTTGGAGGGAAAAGGGAACACCCTTCCCCCCTGCAAGAGCTTGCAGCGGCAGAACCCACCCACACACAATGCACAACTCTGGAATCAGGAGACCTTGCTGCCCTGCTGCCCACGGCACTCCCCTAGGCAGAAATCCAGCCCCTAGTGTAGAGAGATGCCCTCTCCCCTCCTGGCTCTCACCCGGAAGGTGCAGAGCAGGTGCAGAGGCAGAAGAGAACTCTATAGCTTGCCAACTTTTCCAAAAGAGGGCCAGCCAATGCAGCCCATCTGGCCTAGACTCCGTCAGTGGGATTACTAGCAAAGAAAGGGCCCTGGGTGCAGAAAGTTTCCTGGGAGGTGTCATGAGCCCTGTCAGGGGAAGAAGCTGCCCATCACTGTGTGTGCCCGCCCGATGTGGGATTTGGTGCTGGCCACATCAGAGTCCTTGCCTGCCCTGCCTGGGCTCCTGAGGACGCTGGACTTAGTCTTGGTAGTGGCAGCCTGAGGGATGAGTGTGGTGAAGACAGAATTTCACAGTTTCCTGGGCTTCCCTGGGAGAGTCAGGGATCCCTGGGCAGTGGCCTCAGGGAACAGGCCACCTCTGGCCATGTAGGGTGGGGGGAGCCAGCTCAGGGTCCAGAGATGTGTGGTGGTCAACACGATCACCTGGAGTGGCCCTCGGGGATCTTCCACACCCCCATTGGATTTTGTCCTGCCCCACCACCCCCATTGGGTCCTATGCCCCCCACACCCAGGTCCAGGTTGGAGGCCAGGGATGATGCCAGGAAACTGCCTTTCACCACCCTGTCTGGCCTTCTCTACACCTTGTAGGACAGCAGCGGGAGAAAAGCTTGTGGGGGCAGCCAGGCACTTGGCTGCCGTGGCTGCAACCCAGGCATTCAGAATCTTGGGGACCTAAGGAGAAGAGGGCAGGTGCACCCGTGCTCTTCCCGCCTCCCCAACCTCGCCCAGGGGTATGGCTGACTCTCACCCCTGTGAGAGCCCCACTCCCCGGCCTGAAACCCATCTCTCCCACTGTGCATGCACGGGGGAGGGGGCGGGTGCCGGCCTCTAGACTCACCAGGACTCCCTCACTTCCCAAGTGCTGGGTCTTGGGGGCTCTTGTGGTGTGGGGGCGCCCTCTGGTGGAGGCCTGATGCAGCTGCTAGCAGACGGATTCTCATTTCCTTCAGCTGCTTCTCACATCCCCTTCTTCCTTCTGCGCAGGTAGCTGCTTGCCTCCTTGGAAGAGGTTTTCCAGTCCTATTTGCTCACAACTGACCTGGGAGGACAGCAAGGCTCTCCCTGTGCTAGCTGGTTCATCTGTATCCTCACTTATTGCTAGAAAAAACACAGCCTCTCATCACGAATGAACCTTTCTTCCCCAGGAGTTGGGAAGGCTGTGTCAAGTCAGAAGGCTGAGAAGGCTTGCCAAAGGAGTGGGGCAGCACAGGCATGCCACCCAGGGAATGAATTGGAAACCCACAGGCACACTCTCCCCTCAGTGGTTCCCACCCTCAACTCTGGACTGAAGAAAGCCCACATTCCTGCCACCCAGGGCACTCCCCTTGGGAGATACCTGACAAGAAGGGCCAAGAGAGGCCCTCTCCTGGCCCACTCCCTGAGTCCACAGAGCAGGGGCAGAGGGAGAAGACCACCCTGGGGCTTGCCTGATTTACCCAAAGGAGGCTGACTGTCTCATTCATGTGGGTCAAGACTCTGTCAGTGGGGCAAAGGCAGAGGAAAGGGCCCTGAGTCCTGAAGGTTTTCTGGGAGGTGTCATCATCCTGCCAGTGGAGGGAGCCCCTGGGCATGTCATGTGCCCCGACATGGGAGGTAGCACCCGCTTCATCTGGGTCCTTGCCGGCCGTGTCCTGCCTCCCAAGGGAGGTTGATTGTCCCAGTGGTGGTAGGGAGAGGGACCTTCTGACCTCACAGAAAACTCCCCTAACCTAAGAGATGCCCTCTGAACTCAGAGAGACCTATCCTGACCTTACAGAGACCTCCCTGTCCTCAGAGACCTCCCCTGACCTCAGAGAGATTGCCTCTGACTTCAAAGAGACTTCCTCTGACATCAGAGACACCCCATTTGACCTCACCTGGATCTCCTCTGATCTCACAAAGAAACACTTTCACCTCACAGAGACCTACCATGACCTCACAGAGATTGCCTCAGACCTCAGACCTCCTGTGATGACACAGAGACCACTCGGACCTGATGGAGAGCTCCCATAACCACACAGAAACCCCCTCTGACCTCAAAGAGCCCTCTTGTGACCTCAAAGAGACCTACTCTGATGTCATAGAGTCCTCCCCTGACCTCAAAGAGACCCACTCTGACCTCACAGAGACCTTCCCTGACCTGACAGAGTCCTACGCTGACCTCACAAAGTACTCCCCTTACCTAACAGAGACCACCCATGACCTCACAGAGAACCCCTCTGACCTCACTGTGACATCTTACCTCACAGAGATCACGCGTAATATCACAGAGATCACCTCTGTCCTAACAGAGGTCTTACTGATGTCAGAAAGACCTACCCTGATGTCGCAGAGACCTCCAGTGATGTCACAGAGATGGCTCAGCCCTAACAGAGGCCTCACATGACCTCACAGAGATAACTTGTGACCTCACATATACCTCCAGGGGCCTCAAATTGACAACATCTGAGCTGACAGAGACCTCCCCTGACCTCACAGAGACCACCTCTGACCTCATAGTAACCACTCTGAACTCGCAGAGTCCCTGACATCACAGAGATGTCCAACAACAGCACAGATATCCCATCTGATCTCACAGAGATGTCAATGACCTCAGAGACCACCTCTGACCACAGATACCCCTTCTCTGACCTCAAAGAGAACCCCTGTGATGTCACAGAAATATCCCCTGACATCACAGATTGCTCCCCTGAACTCAAAGACCTCCCTGACCCCAGAGACATCCTTAACCTCATGTAGACCTCCCGTGACCACACAGAGAACTCCTCTGAAATCACAGAGACTTCCTCTGACATCACAGTGACCTGAGGTGACCTCAGAGACCTACTGTGACCTCACAGAGACCTCCCCTGGCTTCAGAGAAATGCTTTGACCTCATAGAGACCACCAGGATCTGAGGAACCTCCTATGACCTCACAGAGACCCCATCTGACATAACAGAGACCTCCTCTGTTCTCAAAGAGATGCCATCTGACCTCACAAACTCATCTTCTGATTTCATAAAGACACACCCTAACCTCAGAGACCTCACCTGACGTCAGAGACTTCCTCTGACATCACGAGACCACCCTTGACATCACACAAAGTCCTCTATTACCTCACCGTGACCCCCTCTAAACAGAGAATCCCCTGACCTCACAGAGACCTCCTTGATCTCACAGAGGCCTACCCTGACATCACAGAGACTCCCTCTGAACTCACAGAGACCTCCCTGTCTTCACAGACACCCCCTCTGACTTCACAGAGACCTCCCCTGACCTCAGAGACCCCTTCTGACCTAACAGAGGTCTCCTCTGACCTTGCAGATAGCCCCTCTGACCTTATATATACCTCCCCTGCCCTGATGATGACCCCCTCTGACACAAGACATCCCTGATCTCAGAGAACTCCAAGACCTTGCTGAGACCCCATCTTATGCAAGAGGCCTCCCTAACCTAACAGAGACCAACTGTGCCCTCACAAAGACCTCCTATGACCTGAGAAACACTCTGAACTCACAGAGACTGCCCCACACCTCATAGTGACCCCCTCAGACCTCACAGAGACCTCACATCACCTCACAGTGACACCCTCTGAGCTAACAGAGACCCCCTGTGAACTCAGATAGACCACTTTTGACCTGAGAGACCTCCCCTCACCTAAAAGAGAACACTCTGACCTAAAAGACCTCCCCTGACTACACAGATACCTCCCCTGAACTCACAGAGACCTCCCTGACCTCAGAGAGCTCAGTGGCATCAGAGACCTCTGCTGAACTCAGAGACATCAAGTGAGCACAAAGAGACCTCTCTCATCTCAAAGAAGCCTCCTTGACATCAAAGATACCTCTATGAGGTCACAGAGACATCCAGTGATGTCACACAGACCACTCTGACCTCACAGAGACTTGATCTGAACACACAGAGACCTCCCTGCCCTCTGAGACATTCCTTGATCTCAGAGACCCCCCTGATCTCATAGAAACCTCCCCTGACCTTGGGTAGACCTCCCCTCTCTCACAGAGACCTTGCCTGACATCACAGATACCTCCCTCTCCTAAAGGACCTCCCCTGACCTCATAAAGACACCCTCAGAGCTCACAGAGACCTTCTCTGACCTATAGAGACCCACTTTTACCTCATAGAGACCTCCCCTGACATCACATAGACCTACCCTGAACTCAGAGACCTGCCTGAACTCACAGAGATCTCATTGATCTCAGAGACCGACCTCCCATGACCTCATAGATGGCTGACCTTACCAACACAGAACCTCATCTGACTTCACAGAGACCTCCCGACATCACAAAATGCTCTCTGACCTCACAGTGACAAGACCTAATCTCACAGAGACCTCCTTGAAGTCACAGAGGTCTCTCCTGGCCTCACAGAGACCTCTCTGCCATCTGAGACATTTCCTCATCTCATGAAACCTCCCCATACATCAGATAGGCCTCCCCTCTCTCACACAGACTTCGCCTAACATCACAGATACCTCCATGTCCTCACAGACCTCCTGTGACCCCAGAGACAGCCCCTCTAACCTCACAGAGATGTCCCTTACTTCACAGAGACATCCCTGACTTCACAGAGACCTCTCCTACCTCACAGAGACTTTACTTGACTTCACAGACACACCCTCCAACCACAAAGAGACCTCCTTTGAACTCACAGAAAGCCCCTATGACCTCATTGACACCTCCCCTGGCCTCACAGATACCCACTCTGATGTCACAGATACCTCCCCTTCCCCCACAAAGACATCCTCTGAAACAGAGAGACCTCCTATGACTTCACAGAGAACTCCCATGACCCACAGAGACCACCTCGGACCCCACAGAGTACTCTCTGACCTCACAGAAGCCACAGCTGACAGCAAGAGATCTCCCTGACCTCACAGAGACCTCCCCTTACAACATGGATATGCCCTCTGACCTCACAGAGAACTCCTCTGACAACACACAGACCTCCACTGACCTCAGAGACCTCACATAAGCTCACAGAGGCCTCCCTTAAACTCAAAGAATTCTCCTGATCTTAGAGACCTCTCTAACCTCACAGAGACTTCACCTGAGGACACAGAGAACTCTGACCTCACAGAGATGACCCTAAAGTCAGAGACCTGCATGACCACACAGAGCCCTCCTCTAACATGAGATTGCCCATGATCACACAAAGACATCTGTCCTCAGAGACCACGCTCACCTCACAGATACTCTCTCTGACTTCATAGAGCTCTAATAGAGACACTCATCTCACAGAGACTCCCTCTGACCTCACAGAGACCCCTTCAGACCTCACAGAGACTTCCCCTGACCTAACAGAGAACTCCCCTGGCCACATAGACATCCCATGATATCAGAGGCAACCACTCTGATCTCACAGAGTCCTCCCCTGACCTTACAAGATACACTCTGATCTCAGAGACTCCTCCCCTGAATTCACAGAGACTTTGTCTGAACTGACAGAGACCTACCCTTATCACTGACTAGTTGTCCTGAGGAACTCAAGGGTGGGTTTAGAAGTATTTAACTTTTTCCAAGATTTTTTCATTTGTTATGTTAAGGAGACGCCATCACCAACCACCTGGAACCAGACCAAGCCTCACCACAAGAGCTATAGCTGTGACCTTTGCATTATTTTTAATGCTAAGATCTCTCCAGGAGGAGCTTAGGCCTTATTACCATCAGCTGCAGTTTATGTGGAAGTATGTTTTCCAACTGAGTCTGCACAAGAGGATACTCACCTCTCCCTTTTGAATATTCATTCCCCATCTGAAATAAATGTCCCTACTTCCCTTTGGGGACACCATGACTCTGGAAATTATTCCTCATGGTCTCCTATTTGCCACAAACATAGCCTACTTTGTGAGACAACTACTTCTGGTGGAGAGTCTGTTTAACTTATTAGGAGGGAACCCACTTTGGTTTCAATAATAAATTGGTGCCTAACGTGGGGTTTGCCTCTTTGTGATGGTCATGCTGCTGGCTTGAAGTTGCTACTCCCTTGGGAGACCCAGCAGCAGCTGCTGTAGGGGAGGAAGACAATTCCTCTACCCTCTCTGGGTTCGTCTGGTGGGAGAACGAATTAAATTCACATGAGACAGAATAACAGGAGAAAATTAAACAAAGCTTTATAACATGTATACATGGGAGAGGCTCAGGCAAGCTGGGCAACTCACCAAAATGGCTGAAGCCCCCACCTTAAATATCGTCTTAAGCTAATGACAAAGGAGGATGTTGGGGGTGGAGGGGGAGCTGATCATGGGAGATTACCACACAAGTACAGTAAACAAATGCAGATTTAAGTCCTTGCCTTTGGCATTGATTAAGAGTTTCTAGAGATAAAGTCATCCCTGCCTGGTCTTCCTGGTACAGAAAGGGAGACAACTTTACAGATGGAGATTTCCTTTACAATGTAAATGTTTCCTAACAAAGGGTAAGCAAACTCCTCTCCTGAGAGTTGCTTTTATTAAAAGTAATCAGCTCCAAACAATCCTCATGCCAAAGACACATATCTTGGGGTGGCCAATTCCAGGCCCCCACACTGCACTGAGCACTTTGCTCAGTGGATCTCCCAAAGGAGAAGAGGGGCACAACCCCCATGGCACAGCTATAAAATTTAAGTTGTCTCACAAAGTCTGCCTGTTAGAGCCTGGCTTCAGGGTTCAAGTCCCATCTGGGGGTAGCCTGGCTTAGGGGAGTGAGAGTCCCCTCTGGTTGGAAGTATTGCGTGACCCAACCACTCAGGAAGGGCCAATGCTTGGCTCTGGTGAAATGGGAGCAATCCCTGTTGACCAGTCAGGGGTTAGAGTCCCCTCTGGAGGTTGAGTCTCCTCTAGATTCCATGACCCAGCCACTCTAGTGTGCAGGAGGAATCCCTGTGGACTAGTCAGGGGTTCCAGTCCCCTCTGGAGAATGAATCTCCTCTAGAAATGACAAATAAAAATGGCAAGTAATAGGATATATTGGAGAATATGAGGAAGCCATTTGGTGTAAACCTAATTTGACCTGACCTTGTCTTTCCTAAAGGGCCTGACAGAGGCCGTTGAGCATGCATTATATATCTGCCTTAGAGATTCCCTATGGCAAGAGCAAAGGCCCTTGAGATATAGGTGCAACTTCCCTCCCCCTCCCAACTTTGGCATTTCTTTAAAGATTAAGCATCTTTCCTTAGGCTAGAAACTGATTGATTGCTGCGTTCACCTGTGACCACCCAGCTCAAGACAATAGACTTGCCTCCTGCTACGCCCTCTGAGATAGCAGACCCATTACCTGCTGTGTCCATCAAGCACTGTGCCAACAGGGCAATCTTGTGACCATTGTGAGAGGGACATTTCAATCATATGTTAAACGTCCTGTTTGGGGGTATAAACCACTCTGTATACCTCACTTCTTTGGTGCCCTTTCTTCCTTTGGGAAGAAAGTCCCTGGGCCATGGTCCTCAGATTTCAGCTCAGAATAAACTCACTCAAATTTTCATTTATAGATTGGTTATGGATTATTTTCATCGGCAGAAAGAAGAGGTTGGGGTTTGAGTCCCCTGAAGTCACTGAGTCTGTCTTTGTGTTGTGCCTGTGATTGGAGAGGGGTCCCCTTAGATGTAGTCAAGCCCCCTCTGGAGTTGGTGAGTCTGGTCATTTGTTTTCGTTGAGGATGCCTGACATCAATCTTGTTTTTCCACAGTCTGGCTTTTCTGGTCTCCTAGGTCTCCTTTTCTTTCCTTGCCCTCCATATCTGTGACCCCTGGGTGAAACCCAGCATCCACCAGTTTTATTTTCCCTTTAAGGATTTAGTTACTGGGCCTGGGTCTAGTTTCAGGTGATTAAGGTGCTAAACCTTCTCTGGGCACAGCCTTGTGGCATCTGCATCACCATTAACCATCACAAGCTGCTCCTGGGAGATTGGAAAAAGATCATAAGAAAAGACACTAGAATATGGGGGGAGCAAGCTCCATCCCAGAGGAAAGCCTATTGGGCTGCATCTTCCAAAACTGGAAGGCCTTCAGGTATTCCCCATTGTGTTGAGAGCAGATTATCTTTTTATGTAACACAGCCTGGCCACAATATTCACTGGAAGATGGCCAGAAATGGGACCCTAAATGTTAACACCATACTACAATTAGATCTATTTTGCAAAATAACCAAGAAATGGGAAGAAATCCCTTATGCCCGGTGCTTCATGGCACTATGTCTAAATGAAGGGTTAAAGGTTGAATCTAAGACTTATCTTTCTGACAAGGCTCCTCAAAATCAAGCCAGAGGCTGTAACAGGGCCAAACATCTTAATATCTGTGCCCCCGCCCACCACCAGCAATCCCTCTGTGGATGCAAATAATCCAAAACCAACATATAAATCAAAATTGGGGTGAGTTTATTAGGAGCCAGAGTGAGGATTATAACCCAGGAAGGCCTTAGAAGGTGTTCCAGAGAAACATGGGTTTTGGTACAGTCTTATATATATTTAGATCAAAGAAGATACATTAAACACACCCAGGATACATTTTCAGAGGTATTCATTTGCAAATTAGGAGGTCAACAGGATCCTGATGCCTGGAAAGAAACTAATCCAGGTGTTACCAATAGGGTGTTACCAATAGGGCTAGGAGGGGAAGTACGCATTCTTATCTTAAGAGAGTACATTAAATAATGTACTTTTATCATTAAGCAGCTAAACAATGTATGTTTGATAGGCCGTAAGTCAGGCTTTTTAGTTCAAGCTGAATTAGTTTTGAACTCAATTAGTTACCTTCTATACCTCAATATGTGAAAATCTTTTGTCACCTCTATAGGGAATTGGATGCTCCAACAACAAAAGACTCTTCATCCTCCTGTTCCAGATAGGACAACTAGATTAGGAAGCAGTTACAAACCTGGGATATATCCCCTAAGACAGTTGCCTGGATGGAGAGGGGAGACATTAATATGCACATCCCCTTTTCCACTTCTGTTTTGTACACTTGGAAGGCACACGCTAAAGGAAGGAAGGACTGACCCTGGGTGGAATCCCAATGATCAAGAAAAACAAGGATATTTTCAGGGCCTGCTTTTGAAAGCCATGAGAATAGTATGCCAGCTACCCATTAACTGGTCTAAATTAAGAGAGGTCCAACAGGGCCCTGAGGAAAAACCCTCTGCTTATTTTCAGATGATGTGGGACTGCCTCAGAGGATACACAGATTGGGACCCCAAGGCCCAGGGCAGTACAGTGGTTCTTAATAAATATTTCATATCTCAAAGTACTCCAGCCACCCATAGGAAACTCCAAAAGTTCACTATGTGTCCTGATACTAATTGTGCACAACTAGTAGAGGCTACATTTAGGGTGCTCAATGACTAGGATGAATCTGAGGATGAAAAGTGTTACTGGCTCTTAGTTAATATCAGCCCTGATATCAGTTTCCCTACATTGAACCCAGCATATATGGGGTTAAAACCAGAAAATTTCATCTCTGTTCCCTGCTTCTTTAGTTACACTCATATATAAATATCTTTCTCTTTAACCTTTGACTCCCTGAGCTTTAAAACCAAATAAAAGTTATAAGTTGTTAAAGACCAGGTGGCCTGGTTCTGGGTTTACATTAAAGTTTTAGTTAATCATGCATCCTTGAAGTCTACCACGGGGAAAGAGTTGTCTAGAGAACTAGAGCTAGGCTTCTCAGACCTCAACTCCTCAGGCCCCTGACACCAAAATCCACCATCCATCATGAAGGCAAGACAGCCAAGGATGCCTACCTGCAATCAACATGTCCTCCCATTCCCCTCTTCCTGCAAGCAGCATCTCAAGGCCAAACACAGGCTGGTGGGAAAATGCCAGCAAGCAAGGTTATATGTTCCCCCTACCCTACCTAAAACCCCAAATAAAAATGCTTGCTTGTAGCTTTTCCGGAAGTTTGGGATTTCAGTACTAGCCACCCATTCTTCTTGATCAATGCTTTGCAGTAATAAAGTCCTACTTTCTTCTCTACATCAGTGTCAGAGATTGGCTTGATGCATAACAGGTGAGTGAATCCACTTCAGGTTTGATATCAAAAGGAAGACAAGAAGATGAAAAGGCAAGCCACCCTGATAGCTGTGGCCCTCCAGTCTACCCAAGATAAACTGAGGAAGAGAAATAATATGCCATCAGTGAGTAACCCTGGCACCTACTGAGGGACCAGAAAGCTACCAACAAAGTTGGGGGCAAATCAACGTGTGTATGCAAATGGGAAGGGAATTAGGGTCAGGATTGTCCAAATCATCCTCAGAAAGGGAAGGGATCAAAGACCAAGCTGTGACAGAGACCCTTGACTACAGATGAGATGTGATGGGGCTGAGGGGCTCCCCTTCTGGCCCCAGGAGGGCCAGGTGACCTTGACAGGAGGAGAGGAGCAGATTGAATCTTTGTTTCATAGTGGAGCCATGTTCTCACTGTTGAAGGCCCAAAAGGGAAACCTTTCTGAAGGAAAGTGTGGACTGAAAGAAGTCTAAGGAAAGAGAGAGGCCCAAAGATTTCTGGAGCCCTGGACCTGTGAAACAGGATCAAAACTGCTTAAGGATTCCTTACTGTGTGTACCAGAATGACCCATTCCCCTCCCCTTCTAGGGAGGGTCATGCTATCTAAGTTAGGGGCCTCCACAGGCTGGGATCAAGAGAAAATCGAGATCCAAGCACCAAAACGTGGGGGAGGTGAACCCATGGCCCTCTTACAGGATGCAGCAGCACCTGAGAAGGAAGAGATTCCCCCTACATGTCTTAAGCTGAGCTAACTTGGAATTATGGGCACAAGGACAGGTGGAGTGTGCAGCCGGTGCCACACCAGGAAAGGTAAAATGGAAGCAGGAAGGTCGCTGGCCCTGGGTAAAACATACCCCTTGAAGGCAGGAGCCATAAAGAGGAATCTTTCCCATAATCAGTAAGTTTTCAGAACAGGGGGATATAGAGTTGCTCAAGACCTAAGTGCTATCAATGCTGTACACTCCTGGAGTTATATAACAGTAAACAGCTGCACTTTGTTTCTAGCACAGAGCTCCTAAAACTCCTGTAATTTCCCATATGAGAGCCATATGGGGCATCTTTTGTTCTAATAGTTACTTTAGTCCTCAGTTCCTGAAATCAGTCCAGAGCAATAAAGGTGAAATGGTTTGTCTTGTGTTATTCCTAACAAGCCCCTTTCAACACCACCTGAATTGTGCTAACAAGGTGAGTGTTGGAAAGGCCCTAAGGGTGGGGGCTGGTCACCAGGGAAACCAGTTGTGTGATTTGGGGGTTGGAAGTTTCAGGCCCATCCCTGCCCCCAACCCACCCCTTGGGGGGCAGAGAGAGGGGGTGAGGGGCTTAAGATCATGTTCAATTGCCAACAGCCAATGATTGAATCGACTACACCTAGGTGATGAAGTCTCCATTAAATCCCAAAAGGATGGTGTTCAGACAGCTGCCACGATGGCAAACACGTGGAGGTTTGGGGAGAGTGGCACACCCAGAGAGGCTCTGGGAGTTCCTCGGCCCTTCTCCACATGTTTTGCTCTAGGCATCTCTTCCGTCTGGCTTTTAATAAGTAAAAGGTTTTCCTGAGTTCTGTGAGCCGCTCTATCAAAGCACTCAAACCCGAGGAGGGTGTTCTGGGAACCTGCGGTCTTGTCGCCGGTTGGTCAGGAGCACAGGTGACAACCTGAACTTGCAAGTGGCACCTAAAATGGAGGCAGGGAGAAGGGTAATCCTGTGGGACCTGATTCTACCCCCAGGTAGATAGATAGTGTCAGAATTCAGTTAAGTATGTTCAACTTCTTAGCTGTAAGGGATATAAGGTGTCTAAAGGGGATGGCTGGGTTTCTGCCATCTTTGGATCCCTAAGGTTGGATTCACAGGAAAGCCTCTCTGGCAAAGGACAGGGGCCAGAAATGGAGCCCTTTGAATGAGGAAAGCTAGACACCGTCGCAAAAGTATGGCCCCATGCTTGAGAGCTGTAGCTGCCACCTGCCTGTTACTCAAGAGATCAGAACAACTGACTCTGGGCCAACCTAGGATTGTGTGGACCCCCCATTAAGTCTCTAGCCTACTAGAGACTAAAGGATATCTCTGGCTACCCCAGAATAGAATACTGCAATATCAAGCGATGCTGCTAGATTCCCCCCATATTTCTTTAAAACTCTGTCATACCTTAAACCCAGCTACTGTGCCCCTTGATTCCAATGGGCCTATTAGCCATACTTGCTCAGAGGAGATTGCTGGCCACAGAGGTCTCCAGAGTGAACCCTTGACATTAAACATGGTCCAGAGATCCTTAAACTGCTAGAAATGGTACAGGGCCACAAGGAAGTAGCTGGAGTCCCTTGTAAAGGTCATGAAAGTGGGGAATCAGAGGCCATAAAAGGAAATAACTTGGCAGCTGCAGCTGAAAAATTGCTGCTATATCAGGAGAGCTTCTCCAGTTACCATTAATTCCAAAGAAACCCTTCTGTGAATTTACACCAGTGTATTCCCCTGATGAAGTAAGGAAAGCCATAACACAGGGTTATCAGTGTTCCTCAGTAGTCATGGGCTGGATCAGAAACCAATGAGGGAAGATTTTGGTCCCAAAACAAACAGCTTGGGCGCTCCTTAAGAGTGCTCATGCTAACAACTGACAAGGAGGAAACCCACTTTGATTTTGGTAACTTCATGACCTCATAGAGTCCCCATCTGACCTGACTGAGACCCTCTCTGAATACACAGATAACTCCCCTGACCCAACAGAAAGCTTGACCTCACAGAGACATCCCTTGACATCAGACTCCCCTTGACCACACAGAGACCTCCTATGCCCACACAAAGACTCCTCTGATCACCCAGAAACCTCCACTGACCTCACAGTAACCCCCTCTGCCCTCAGAGTGATGTCTCCTGACTTTGCAAAGAACACCCTGCTATACAGAGAACTCCCTGAACACACAAAGAACTCCTGTGTCCTCCCAGAGAACTCTGGTGCCATTTCAAAGACCCCCCTGACCTCACTGAGACATCCACTGACATCACAGAGACTAATCATTACCTCACCAAGACCCCCTATGACACAGTGATAACTCAACCTCACAGAACCTCAAGTGACTCTCAACACATCTGGGATCTCAGAGAAATGAGGAGAGGATGGTGGGTGCACCCACCCCTCCTCAACTGACTGACAAATCCTATGGGTCCTATTGACCGTTCACACTCTGGAAGACATGCTGCATGGAGTAAAACCCTTCTCTTTACCTATGCACACAGAGCAACAGTGACTCTAGACTCAGAAAGGCCCTCAGGCTTTCTGAGGCACAGGTCCTCATGGCACTGAAAGTGTAGGGGAGCCAACTGGCAGTAACCAGGTACAGCTGCAGGCAAACAGAGGTTCCCAGCTCCTACAGCTGTGTCTTACACCCACTTCTCCTCTTCTGCTCAGGTCCTGCTACCCTTCTTTGGAAGTGACTTTCTGCCCCTCTTTGTCCATCAGGAACCAGGGGGCTGGGAAGACTGCACAGTGGTCATCTAGGACCTACTTTATTGTTCAAGAAAACAAGGCCTCACATCAGGAAGGAACTTTTCAACACAGGGAGCACAAAAGCCGTTGACAAGTCAAAGGGGCTGAGGATGGCTAGACAAAGGAGTGTGGCCACACTAGATGTGTCATGCCCCATGCAGAAAGAGTGGAGAAACAAGTGGGCCTGCCCTTTCACGGGTGGCCACTCCTCTTCACTCTGGAATCCAGAAAGCCATGCCGTCCTGCTGCCCAGAGCTCTGCTCTTGGGAGAAATTGAGAACTAAGGGCAGAGGCATGCTCTCCCTTAGCCATCTCCCTGGGTGCACTGCTGTGGAGCACAGGGAGAGGTGCACCCTACAGGAAGGTCTGTTTTGTCTGGAGGAGGCTGGCCATCTGGGCTCCCCAGTCTGAGACTCTGTTGGGGGTCTAGGACCGGGGAAAAGGCCCTGAGACCTGAAAGTTACCTGGCAGTTATCCTCAGCCTGGTTTGAGGAGGATGCCACTGCACAGCTGGTGTTCTGGACCTGCATCTTAGCCCCTTCATGTACAGGCCCTGTCTGCCCCCAGTCAGGCTCCTGAGGGACAATGATAACCTTGGCAGCAGTCATTTCAGGAATACCAGCTGCAGGGGAGGTGTTCCACAGTCTCCTGGGATGCATTGGGTAGGGCAGGGCCCCCCTGTGTTGTGGCATGTGGACTGGGATGCTTCTGGTCACCTCTGGGGCAGGGGCTCAACTCAGCTCAACAGATGGACAAGTTCCACAAATGACACTTGGAGAGGAGCTCAGGAATCTTCACATCCCAGCTTCAGGGTAATTCTTGCACCACCACTCCTATCAAACCCAATCCCAACATGCCCAGGTCCAGATTTGAGAACACAGTGGTGACTTTAAAACCTACTTTTACCTCCCTGTCCAGCCCACCGTGGTGGTGTTCTTGGTGGTTGGGGAAATGACACTGGTGGTGGCTGCGGTGGTAAAGGCCATGGTGACAGCTATTTCCCAGACATCTGACATCTTGAGGACCGGATGAATGCATGATTGGTGCACCCACACCCTCCCCCCAACCTCGCCTATCTGTCCTACTGACTCTCACCACTCCAGGAGCCCTGCTTTCTTGAGTTACAGCCATCACTCCAACTGCACTTGTTTAAATTACACAGCCTTGAAACTTCCCTCCATAAGCTAGTCAGATCAAAATTCTCCCTGGAACCTTCTGAGTTGGCTGAGAGCAGAGCAGCAAAGAACACAACATTCTCCAAAGTTAGAGGCAAAATTTTCATCTCGAACTTCCTAGGCACACCCCTGGGCTCCTAAGCAGGCTGCATCTGACATTAAATATGGATTTCACGCCATCCACTTCTGTCATTTTGAATCTGGTCTGCCTACCAGGGTTTCTGTTCTGGAGAATATCTTGGGCCTTTTCCAGGTGAAACTTCAGTGT
This sequence comes from Equus przewalskii, assembly GCF_037783145.1. NCBI lineage: Eukaryota > Metazoa > Chordata > Mammalia > Perissodactyla > Equidae > Equus > Equus przewalskii. Next base: position 25,399,655 of record NC_091834.1, read on the forward strand.
TTCCTCATGGCTTTGCTTCCTCAGTTGGTCCAACAGCTTATGGAGGTGGGCCTCCTGGGACCATGTGACTTCACATATGTTACGTTACTGTGAGTGAAAGCATCTCACACTAGTTCTATTCAATGGGTTCCACCCCAATGTGAGACTTCTGCTTATTGGAGGAGATAGGCATTTAAAAGACTTCCCACAGATATTCATTTATTCTTTTCTCTACGTATGAATTCTAGGCTAATCAGTCAGTCATAGTTCCTAGTTAAAAACCTTCCCCATGTAAGTTACATACACATGGTGTGTTACTCTGTGGAATGCACTGAGATTTCTTCTTTATAACATCTGAACTGTACAGTTGATTAATTTTATAACTTCACTGTGTTTCATAGACTAAGTATTTGAGCCATGTTTTTACAATTGTTCTTTTATAAGAACTCAGGTTATGGCTCTCAGCTCAGGTTAATATCTTTCCAAAATTAAAATTAAGCAAAACTTTCTGCTGGGACAGGACTTACTCCAAAATCAAACTATAGTCATGTTATTATGATGTACTAATAATCATCCCATTCCCAGGCCTCTAATGTAGGGGACCAGGGTTCAACCCAAGAAACTTACCATCACTGTGCAGTTAGATGGGTCCTTTCTGCAGTTATCTGATATAGGTACCATTTCTTGGCTTTAAAGGTCACTTATCCTGCCTAAAGTAAATTAAAACATAAATTTCTAGAGAGGTATTAGAGAACCAAAATTTTGTAAAGCATGCAAGGCAAATATTGACCCTCACACAGGGAAAGAATATGAAATGGAGCAATGCACTAGTGAGTAGAAACATGTTTTAGGGCACTGTCAATTACAAAATGTTTTCAAGGTTGAAGAGAAAATTTAGATGGGACTTTGGTAAAGTTATGAGAAAGGAAATCATCAAGGGGAAGGGACAAGGGCAAAGTTCACCACATAAAACTTTCACTCCAAAGAGTACATAAACCACAAATAAAAGACATGCTCAATGGTAGTAATAATGACATTGAGAACTTTTTCCCCACTGGCTTCTCACACTTTCCTGAAAAGAGCATTGGCTTAAGGAAATCTGCAGTTGGCATTACCAAGGTCCTCACTGCCTCACTGACCAGGCCTCTCCTCATAGTGAACACATATGCCTGGAGTTTACCCAGCCTCAGGCCTTGTGGGAATCCCCTTTCTTCCCTTCACAACTCCTCTTATTACTCCAATGGGAAATTATGTCTTATTTGCAGACCTGCCACCCTGTTCATGGGAAAAAGCCACTTGAACTTTGAACTCTGTTTTAAGAACCATACATATTCTTCAAGTTCAGGACAGGATCTCAATGAACAACCAAGTGAGCATTGAAGAAAACCTTGCAGGTCCTTGAGCAGAGCAGGAGGAACACCCTGACACCAAGCCCAAAGCACTGAGGAACTCATTGTGGATGTGCATGAGCAAGCTCACAGAGTAAAGACTCCCAGTGTTTTCAGTAAGGGAGGAATTAAATGCTTCTAGTTAATCCAGAATAATCTAAGTTTATGTTGCCTGCTATTTTTTCTACTGTAGTCTCAAACTCTGGGTTTAGTGCTTAGAACAGAATAATTACTTAAGAAATGTTTAATCTTATTGTTTAGTCATTAAAAAAAATCCATTGAGTTTCCAGCACTGTTCTGGGTATTGGCAATAGAGCAGCAACAAAGACATGAAACTGTGGTCAGGAACACTATATTCTAGTGGAGGGACAAAGTACATATCAGTAAATCAATAAATAAGTAGGTTACCTTCACATACTTTAGAACTCTAAGTGATATGAAAGAATATGATGGAGAGCTGAGACGGGACTGTGATATGTGGAAACTTCTCTTGATACTTGTTGAATAAATAAATCAGAGTTGACAGACTCACCCACAGAGACAAGATGACAGGTTCTCCAGCATCACAACTCTGTATAGCTTTTTCCAAGATGCACCCACCAAGGCCTATTCTTCCTGGGTGAAGTCTACAACTACATCTATGAAGGTCACAGATTCCTAAAATATTATGGACATTTTGGTTCAGACAGGGACATCTCTCCCAGAGTCCAAGGGTAGAGAGTTATATGATAGTGCTGGAGAAATGAAGCTGTAGGTATAGAATGCTCAAAACCTGTTTGATGTTCCAGCCAAATGCTTCCCTGTGTTGATCTGGCATGTGTTATTCATGCATAACCACAAAGATATATACAGTATGTAAGCAGCCTTAATACATACTAGCTTTATGATAAAGGAATGTCACATGATGTTCAATGTGAAATAAAGTGGACATTTCCCAAAAATTTGGTATATCTCACTTACATACTGGCATACTTAATATAGTTTATTAGTTTTCAACTTGAGAATATGTAACTAGACTCTCCTTCTCACCAATTTCCAGTAAACCACAGACCATCACATAGCAAGCAATATTTGTTGCCTGTGACATATAACTGTGATTATCTGTAAACATTTCCCCTATGTGAATCTTACATTTCTCCTTTGTGAAATGGTTTAATCACCTGTTACAAATGTGGACAGATCCAATGAGCCAATTTGCAAAGCACTTCCTTTATATCAAACACTCAATACATATAAGTAATAAGTATGCTAGTATTTAAAGGTGGAGAATGATGAATAAATGTTGACCATTCTGCAGAACTTAACAGACTTAATAGAGAACATGGATCAGCAGGTGCAGCCTCTGTCTCTTATCTCTACACATTTCCTGTGTTCACTACGAGGTAGAAGGACAGATGGTCCAGAAACACAACCCAAGGGCCCCTGATAATTCTACACATAAGGATGGCCTTAGCCTGATCCATCCTACAGTGAGGTTTCCATTGTCAATTTTCTCTGGGACCTCCAAGCATCTGTTATCATTGTAGTTTAATCCTATCCATCTTCTAACAGGTAACAGAAACCTCTCAATTGTATATGGTCACTCCAGTCCCCCCCAAATGGCCACAGAATCTGACATTTTATTCTATCTACTATACTCCTTCTCCTCAACACACTGCAAAAGTTAAGAAAATACTCTCCACACAGTTTTCAGTTTTCAAATTTGATCAAAAGTTAATTACAAAGACAGGTAGGACCAAGATGGCGGAGTGAGTGGTCTTCTTTGTCTCTCCTCCTTTGAATCTACAACTAATTGGACATTCACTGATTAACAAAGGATATCCAGATAGCATCTCAAGATGCCTGAGAGACTTGTGCTGCTATACATCGGAAGGCGGACGGACTTCCCCCCAGGAGGAGGTGGAAATAGGAGAAAACTCTCCAACCCCCGACCCACGGTCAGCCCAGTACCTGCAAGAGGCTCTCTTCCAGCAGACTCCCCCATAGCATCGCCACACACCAAGGGCAGGAGTGTGCACTCACCAGTGGAGCAACTGTGGAAACAGGTGACAATAGCCCTACCTAAGCCCCCCGCAATTACACCTAAGCCTACGGGGAAACTCCAGGGTCCTGCACCTGTAGGCAGGGAAGGCCTCTGCTCGCCATTAGCAGGGAGGCCCTTCCCAGAAACCAGAACAAAGTGAAGCTCCCAGGGAGCAGATTCCCTGGCACAGCACCAGCCCACCAGCTGCTGCTGGGTCCACAGTCTCCGGCTATGCATGGGTCAGTGCAGGAGGCGCCCAGACTTCCCGTGGACGTGCTTGGGGACTGAGTGGAGCTCCAGCACCCAACTCTGCAGCCCAGGGGGAAACTCGAGGGTCCCGCACACCCCCAGCAGGGAAAGCCTCTGCTCACCATTAGAGGGGAGGCCCCACCCAGCACACACAACACTGGGAGACTCCCAGGGAGTGGATTCCCCGGCAGGGCACTAGTCCTCCAGCTGCTGCCAGGTCCACGGTCTCTAGTTGTGCATGGGACAGTGTAGCAGGCACCCAGACATCCTGTGGACATGCTTGGGGACTGGGTGGAGCTCCAGAGCCCAGCTCCATGGCACAGGGGGAAAGTCCAGGGTCCCACACCCACCGGCAGGGAAGGCCTCAGCTCACCATTAGCAGGGAGGTCGGGCCCAGAAACCAGAACAAAGGGAAGCTCCCCGGGAGTGGATTCCCTGGAAGGGCACCAGCCCGCCAGCTGCTGCTGGCCCACGGTCTCCGGCTGGGCATGGGTTGGTGCAGGAGGCACCCAGACTTCCTGTGGACATGCTTGGGGACTTGGTGGAGCTCCAGCACCGGGCTCCATGGCCCAGGGGGAAACTCCCGGGTCCCATACCCGCCGGCAGGGAAAGCCTCTGCTTGCCATTAGTGGGGAGGCCCTGCACAGCATTCGGAACACCAGGAAGCTCCCTAGAGCAGAATTCCCCACAAGGCAGCAGTTTGCCAGCCACCACCAGGCCCACGGACTCTGGCCATGTCCCAGACGAGGCAAGGGGCTCCCAGAGACTCTGTGTGAGTGGTGTGGGGCAGGGTGGAGCTCCAGTGAAACAGTTACATGGCCCCGGGGGGAACTCCAGGTTCCTGCAGCAGCCTCAGTGAAAGCCTCTGCACAGCACTAGTGGAGAGGTCCCGACTGGCAATCACAAGGCTGGAAGGCCCTGGGGCAAAAGTAGCACAGCTAGGTGAGCTAACAACAGACTGAAGAAGATACCCATGGCTCTGCTGGGACCTATAGTGGACAAGTGTGATCTCGTGGGCTCTGTCAGTGACACAGCTGCAATTATAGGTGATCCTGCTCCCGGCTGCTGGGAAAGCTCATAACACCACTGTAGACCCCAAGGAGGGAGCACGTCTAGGTGGGCTGCAACAGTAGGCATCAGCAGCCTGAGGCCCCCTTGCCATTGCCCCCACAACTGACGAGGAACCCCACAGGACCACTGTGACTACGAGGAGGGGTCCAGGTCCAGTCAGTAACAGCTGACAGGGTTCTTTGTTGGTGCAGTCTAAACAGCTGCTCCCCTCCCACACCAGAGCGTTCACTAGGATGGGGGCATAGTCAGCAGGTGTAGGTGCTGACCACCCCAGTGGGCATATGTCATACACCTTTTCTGACCTAGGTTCCTAATGGGTCTTCCTGCCTCTGGTCATCTTCCCCCTCCCAATCAACTCTCCAAACATCACCTAGAAGATGAGATTTCTGAAGCAGGACTCTGAGTGTGTAGTCTCCCCCCATGAACAATTCCAGTGCCCAACAAAGACCCTGCCCACATCTTCAGCCTCAACTGTCACCTCTCCCTTGTCAAATTGTATGGTTCAGCCTCACCAAACTTCTTACAGCTTCCCCAAATATGCCCTGATATTTCTTTCTTCTAGGTTATAGACACATGCAGCACCACTCCCCATGTCTTCCCCCTTTCTAGGTCCTGTTTCCCATCACATCTCTGTTTCCTCATCACTTCCTCAGAAAATTTTTCAAGACATGGTTATGTGTCCCTCGAGATTCCCACATGCTCTTGAAATTTCAATTATAGCAATCATCAAAATGTATCATCAGTGCCTATTTACTTCCCTTAAGTATTTGGTGAATAAATGAATTAGAATGAAACAATGCATGACTCAACTAAGAAGTCAACTCGGGATCCTTCACGTTTAGGGTTGGAAAAACTGATGTGTAATAATAGCAATTCCCTTGGGTGCAGTTGCTGCATGTTCTCTTCCTGCCTCCTGTTGGATGACACCCTGCCATGAGTCATTAACTTGGGCATCTAGAAAGACCCCCTTTTACAGCCAGAGCCTCCATCCATTACACTGCTACTGAGAAGACCCATCTTTCCTCACAGCCCCATCCCTTCAAGCCATGAAACCAGATCCCATCTTACACCTGTCACATGCACGTTAATCAACAGTTAGGTGGCACCCAGGCAGTGGGATGAGGCATTCAGGGTATTGTCTAAAAGCACTTGCTTCACCATGATGTGGTCCAGATTGGAGAAGAAGAGTGCCTGGATGGTGACGAACATGTAGTCCAAACTAGAGACAGACACAAAGGGAACTCAGCCAGTGTCCCACAACAGCTATGTTTCCTGAGATCCTGCTTTATACAGCCAGAGACCTAGGGATAAGCAGTTGGAGGTTATCTGGCTGTCTCTTCTCCCATACTAGGAAGGAGACCCTGACCAAAAAGTGAAGGCTTCCTGGAGTTGGGAATAGGAGGAATAACAGAAACAATAATGAACATCTATTGAGCACTTCTCAGAAGTGACTTACGCATTCCCTCACCATTACTGTAGTGGAAAGTATTATTATAATTATTCTCATGTTAAAGACAAAGAAACTGACGTTTAGAAATATTCAAAGATAGCACTGTGTCTCATGATCCCCCTCTTCCCCTGTGTAGATGTCCTAGTTTCTCCACCCATCCCTCAGAGACCTGGATTATGGGATTTAAATGAGATGGTCATTCATGAAAGTGCTCAGCATGAAGCCTGGTCATGGTCAATGTCATTATCGGACTGATATTTGTTGAAAGTGTCAGGAAGAAGTGAAGGAGGTGGATGTTGGGGGTTAATGCTTTTCCCACCCCTGAGACCTATGGAAGGAGACAGTAGGATTAGGGATATAGGGGAGAATTGGCAGCATGTCAGTGACTTCCAGTCACAGGAGCTCATCAAAGACACCAGCCACCAACTCAGCCAATGTTTCCAATCTCCTCAACTTACATCAAATTAGGGAGTGTGAAACATCCAGCTTTGTTACTTGTTCTCAGGATTCCCTTAGCTGTTTGGAGTTCTTTGTTGTGCCATATAAATTTTAGGATTGTTGGTTCTATTTCTGTGACAAATGTTGTTGTAACTTTGATAGAGATTGCATTGAATCTGTAGATTGCTTTAGGGAGTATGGACATTTTAGCTATGTTAATTCTCCCAATCTAAGAGCATGGAATATCATTCCATTTCTTTGTGTCTTCTATTTCTTTTAACAATGTTTTATCGTTTTCAGTATAAAGGTCTGTTTCTTCTTTGATTAAGTTTCTTCCCAGGTATTTTATTTTGTTGCAATTGTAAATGGGATTTAATTCTAAATTTCTCTTTCTGTTACTTCCTTGTCAGTGTATAAAAATGCAACAGATTTCTGCATGTTAATTTTCTATCCTGCAAATTTACCATATTAATTTCTTATTCATTTATTTATTTATTGTGGTAACATTGGTTTACACCATTATGTAAATTTGAGGTGTAAATCATTATATTTCTATTTCTGTGTAGATTATATTATGTTCACCAACCAAAGGCTAATTACAATCCATCACCATACACATGTGCCTCATCACTCCTTTCACCCTCCTCCCTCCCAACTTACTGTCTAGTAACCACCAATACAATATCTGTCTCTATGTGATTCTTTATTGTTTTTGTCTTCTATTTATGAATGAGATCCTACAGTATTTGACTTTCTTACAATGACTTATCGCATTTAGCATAGTCGACCCTCAAAGTCCATCCATGTTGTCACAAATGGCCAGAATTCATCTTTTTTATGGCTGAGTAGTATTCCAATGTGTAAATATACATCTTCTTTATCCATTTGTCCCTTGATGGGAAACTTGTTTACTTCAAAGTCGTGGCTATTGTGAATGATGTTGCCATGAACATAGGGGTGCTTATATCTTTACACGTTCATGTTTTCATCTTCTTTCGATAAATACCCAGGATTGGAATAGGTGGGTTGTATGGTAGTTCTACTCATAATTTTTTGAGAAATCTCCAAACTGTTTTTCATAGTGGCTGCGCCAGTTTGGACTCCTAGAAGCTATGTATGAAAGTTCCCTTTTCTCCACATTCTCTCCAACACTTATTTCCTGTCTTGTTAATTATAGCCATTCTGAGGGGCATGAAGTGATATCTCATTGTAGTTTTCATTTGCATTTCCCTGATAATTAGTGATGTTGAACATCTTTTCATGTGCCTGTTGGCCATGTGTATATCTTCTTTGGAGAAAAGGGCTTTGCCCATTTTTTTACTGGGTTTTTTGTTTTTCTCTAGTTGATATGTATGAGTTCTCTATATCTTTTGGATATTAACCTCTTATCAGATATATGGTTTGCAAATATATTCTACTGATTAAGTTGTCTTTTTGTTTTGTTGATGGTTTCCTTTGCTGTGCAGAAGATTTTTAGTTTGATATAGTCCCATCTGTTTATTTTTTATTTATTTTTATTTTGCCCAGTCAGATATGGTTCTTGGAAACTTGCTAAGACTTATGTCAAAGAGGGTGGCACCTTTATTTTTTTCTAGAATTTTCATGGTTTCAGGTATTATATTCAAGTCTATAATCCACTTTAAATTTATTTTTATGTATGGTGTACAATAATGGTCTCCTTTCATTCTTTTGCATATGGCTGTCCAGTTTTCCCAACACAATTTATTGAAGAAATTTTCCTTTGTCCATAGTATGATCTTTTCTCCCTTGCCAAAAACTAGCTGTCCATAGATGTATGGGTTTATTCCTGGGCTCTCGATTCTGTTCTATTCATCTGTGTGCCAGTTTTTGTACCAGTACCATGCTGTTTGGATTTCTATAGCTTTGTACTATATTTTGAAATCAGGGAGTGTGATACTTCCAGCTGTGTTCTTTTTTCTCAGGATTCCTTTGGCTCTTTGGCGTGTCTTGCTGTGCCATATAAATTTTAAGATTCTTTGTTGTATTTCTGTTATAAATGTCATTGAAACTTTGGTAGGGATTGCATTGAACTTGTAGATTGCTTTAGGAGGTAAGGACATTTTAACTATGTTAATTCTTCCAATCCAAGAGCATGGAATATCCTTCAATTTCCTTGTGTCTTCTATTTCTTTCAACAATGTAACATTTTGAGTGCAAAGTTCTTTCATCTCATTGGAGAAGTTTCTTCCCAGCTATTTTATTCTTTTTGTTACAATTGTAAATGTGATTGCATTTGCAATTTCTCTTTCAGCAAATTCCTTGTTATTGTATAGAAACCCAACAGATGTCTTCATGTTGATTTGTATCCTGCATCTTTACTGTATTCATTCTTTTATTTATTTATTTATCTATTTATTTATTGTGGTAGCATTGGTTTATAACATTATATAAGTGTCAAGTGTATATGATTATCTTTCTATTTCAGTGTAGATTACATCATGTTCACCACCCAAAGGCTAATTACAATGAATCACCATACCATGTGCCTAATCACCTCATTTACCCTCCTGCCTCCCTCCTCACTTCTGGTAACCGCCAATCCAATCTGTGTCTCTATATGTTTGTTCTTGTTTTTACCTTCTATATATGAATGAGATCATATGGTGTTTGACTTTCTCACTGTGATTTATTTCATTTAGCATAGTACCCTCAAGTTCCATCCATGTTGTCACAAATGGCCAGATTTAATTCTCTTTCATGGCTGAGTAGCATCCCATTGTGTATATATACCAAATCTTCTTTATCCATTCTTCTCTTAATGGGCACATAGTTTGCTTCCAAGTTTTGGCTATTCTGAATGAAGCTGCTGTGAACTTAGGGGTGAATATGTCTTTATGTGTTTGTGTTCTCATGTTCTCTGTAAAAATACCCAGCAGAGGACTTGCTAGATCATATTGAAGTACTGTTCTTGATTTTTTGTGGAATCTCTATGCTATTTTCCATACTGGCTGCACTCCCACCAGCTGTACATGAGAGTTCCCTTTTCTCCAGATCCTTTCCTACACTTGTTATTTCCTCTTTTGTTAATTATAGCCATTCTGATGGGGTAAGGTGATATTTCATTGTAGTTTTAATTTGCATTTCCCTGAAAATTAGTGATGTTGAACATCTTTTCTTCTGCTTGTTGGCCATCTGTATATCTTCATTGGAGAAAGATCTTTCACCTATTTTTGAGTTGGGTTTTTAGTTTATTTGTTGTTGAGATGTATGAGTTCTTTACATATTTTGGATATTAACTCCTTATCAGATATATGGTTAGCAAATATATTCTCCAAATTTTCAGTTTGAGTTTTCATTTTGTTGATGGTTTGCTTTGCTGTGCAGAAGTTTTTAGTTTGATGTGGTCCTGTTTATTTTTTCAATTGTTTCCCTTGACCAGTTTTCCTTGACCAGTCAGACATGGTACTTGAAAATATATTACTAAGACCGATGTTGAAGACCATAGCATCTATCTTTCCCTCTAGAAGTTTTATGGTTTCAGGTCTTACACTCAAGTCTTTAATCCATTTTGAGTTAATTTTTGTGTATGGTATAAGATAGTGGTCTACTTTCATTCCTTTCCATTGTCGACGAAAATAATCCATAACCAATCTATAAATGAAAATTTGGGTGAGTTTATTCTGAGCTGAAATCTGAGGACCATGGCCCAGGGACTTTCTTCCCAAAGGAAGAAAGGGCACCAAAGAAGTGAGGTGTACAGAGTGGTTATATACCCCCAAGCAGGACGTTTCACATATGATTGAAATGTCCCTCCCACAATAGGCACAAGATTGCCCTGTTGGCACAGTGCTTGATGGACACAGCAGGTAGTGGGTCTGCTATCTTGTTGGGCATAGCAGGAGGCAAGTCCACTGTCTCATGCTGGGCAGTCACAGGTGAGCGCAGCAATCACTTTCTAGCCTAAGGAAAGATACTTAATCCTTAAGGAGACGCCAATGTTGTGAGGGGGAGGGAAGTTGCACCTTTATCTCAAGGGCCTTTTGCTCTTGCCATAGGGAATATCTAAAGCAGATATACAATGCATGCTCAATGGCCTTGGTCAGGCTCTTTTGGAAAGACAAGGTCAGGCCTAATTAGGTTTACACCAAATGGCTTCCTCATATATTCCAATATATCCTATTACTTGCCATTTTTATTTGTCAATGAGCTGGGTAAGGTCTTAAGACTAGAGGTTTGAGGGGTACCGGTACAGTTCCTAGGCCAGAGGAGCCTAGAGGGAAGTTCCTAGGCCAGAGGAGCCTAGAGGAACTTGGGAGTGAATGGGGAAGGCTGACGTTTTTAAATTGGGTTTAAATTGGAAAGAATTGTGTTTATAAAGTCTGAACAAACTGCTTGATAGAGAAATGAGAGACTGAATGTGTTCAGCTCCGAAGAAAAGGGACACTTGCTCCTCCTGGCCTTTACCAAAAGGCGCCCTTAGGTGACTAAGGACCTCAGCGGGAGTGTCAGAGGATCAATCCTGGTGACGTGCAGCGGTCCCATAGGGAACTCCACTCTCATTCACGGTAATTAATTACAGACTCGTCCGGGGACGCGCACATAAGGGCTGGTCACCTGCGCTCCGAGCCCCACAGTGGTTTTAGACTGCCGGAGGAAAAACCGAGGCACGTAAGAGAGTGTTTACGACCTTTCTATAGGGAGTAACACTCACAAGTAGCACACTTTCCGACTCAGGACGCTGTCCTTAGAAGTTGTTCAGACTTTATAACCAAACAATATTAAAAGAGAAGTGGGAAATCGAGCTTCTAAAACAGCTCGATCAGTTCCCGAATGGGCAGCCTTTCCTCCAGACTCCAGTTGGCTTCATGCTGTGATTGCAACTGCTTAACAAAGGGGGATCCCATGCCAGATTGCTAAGGCCAAAAGAAAGAACAAGAAAGGAAAAAAAAAACTGGGAAAAAAAGTTTTTTCACCGCAGTCTGCTATGAGAACACCAAAGTCAAATATAAGGAAAATATTTGTCTATATGTCTGTCTGTCTGTGTGTGTCTATATTTTACAAAAGTTTTTATATTTTACCTCTGGATGGTACAATTTCTAAAGAGCTCCCTTCAATTGACTTAAAGTAAGCGCTCACAAAAAGTTTTTCTAAAAGTTCCAACCCAAATGTCTTTCAAGTTAACATGATATAGGTTAATCTTTGGTTAATGAAAGTGTAAGTTGTTGGTTTGATTGAAAAGGCATGTCCTCAAAAGTTGTTGGTATTTGAATATGGTGCAGGCATGCAGCCTGGGTTTATTAGTCAAATAAGTTCATGTTGTCTGTTAAATTCGTCAGCAAAATAATAGCTTTAAATGATGACCAGTTTTGTCTAATGCCTCGTGAAGTTTTCGTAGGTAATCTGTACATAATTGTTGGAAACAAATGATTTAAATAGACAAAAGTGGGTAAAATAACTGTTTTATGGTCTGTATACTTGGGAAAAAACAGCTTCCAAATTCTTTTTGGTAACTTAAAACTTTAGAGTTTTGCTAGGTTAAGTTAAATGATAAAAATCTGAGTATCTGGGTCATTTTTGGATTGGATAGAACACAAACATCGCTAAACATATCTAAGTTATCTACTTTTGGCTTCTTATTGCAGAGAGGCTAAAAGTATTTGGGTCTCTTACTGCAAAGTGTGGCACGTTTCTAGAAATTATGAAAAGTGTTTAGAATGCTGGGATAAAAGACAATTTGCAATTGCTTACCTTTTTAGTGTTTACTACGGTTTGTTAAAGGTTAAAGAGTTCTAATATATGTGATTAAATCTGCTAGAAATTAATAAGAAAAACAGCTCTGTATTCAAGGAAAGTAAGGTGTAAGTTTTCAGTAAAGAAGGTATAAAAAGAATGGAAATTTTGTTTTGTTGGTTAAGAAAGTACTAAAGTACTAGGAGGAAAAAAAAAGGACATGGGACAAATTCTGAAGGCAAAAAGAAAGTTGTGGAAGGTTTGTGAAGGAGAAATTCTGAAAGGAGTTTTATGCCTGGTCAAGTTGTCTAAGATTAAAGTAAATCCAACTAAGTGAATGAGTTTTAATGTTAAAAATAAGCTGGTGCAGAAATTAAAATTTGACTTTCTCTTTTAAAAGGATAATTTTCTTAAACTCTTAGTCTGCTTTTGATAAAGAAGTTATAAAAGGTTTTTCCTTGTGAGTAAGTTTACAGAAGATCTATGCTTTGTTAAGGTAATTTCCTAGGTGCAAAAAGACAGGGGTCTCTCTATTAAGGTTTTTTGCTGTTGTCACTTTGATTAAATATTATGAGCCTTGTTTCATTGACCCTTGTTTCACAATGACAAGATCAGCAACCTCTTGATCTTGTTTAAGTATTTAAAAATCTTTTGATATTTTTGACAAGGTTCTCCCTCAAACAAATAGTCCAGTCCTGAATAAATGCTTTCCTTTGTTCTGGATGAAGGAAGAGAATTTCTCTGAGGATTTTCAGAAGGCCCCTGAAACTTCTCAAAGAAATTTGTTCTCTCTTCCTATGAAGGAGGGATACTAATTAGGCTTGTTTGGAATGCTAAATTGCATGGGAAGCATTGTCAAGTAAATGATAATAAACCTCAGGTTATATTGTGTAGGTAAATGTTATTCACTATTTTAACCTTGCCGCTGCTGAGGATTATTTTAGGCTGGTTACTGTTGAAAATTGCAGATGAGAAGTAGACTCTGAGAAGTGGAAATTGCTTGCCCTTTGATAAGAGACATTTGCATGTGTGAAGGAAGTCTCCATCTGTGGGTGTTTCCCTCTCTGCACCAGGAGGAACAGGGGAAGACCTTATCTCCAGAAACTCTTAATGGGGGTGGCAAGGACTTAAGTCTTGTTTATTGTGCTTGTCTGGTGACCTCATGTAACTGACTCCCCCCACCACCAACGTCCTCATTTGTCTTTAGCTAACGATAGTATTTAGGGTGGTGGCTTCTGGCATTTACTTAATCCGATTTGATTCTTATCTGAAAGTTATAGGACCACCCAATAGCCAGACCCCACCTGCACTGATACCATTTTAATTTTTTAGATATTTTTTCCTTTGTCTTGTAAAGAGATGACTCACATGCCTATGCCTTAGATTTAGCTCTACTGTCAACCGATGTTTGCAGCAGCAGCTCCTCCTGCCCATGGGTCCTGTCCCCATGCTATTCTCTAGATGGGAGAGCACTACTGCCAGACCTTGAGAGAGTCCAAAAAAAATCTTTCTTTTGACTCCTCAGCTCACCGACCCCGCATCAGCTACGTTGCTTCCAACATCACAAGGGGAGAAGACCATGAGTGCATTCTATTGCTTAATTTGGTTTACAAATGGGTCTTACTTAAATGATAAACAAGTATGGTTAATCCAGTAAAAAGATTTCCTTCTACAGGCTTAAGAAATCACCACAGAAGAAGAAAAATAATATATGTAGGTTGCAACAAAAGGGGAAAAATAATACTTTTGGCAACTTTCTCCCAGTGGCTCATATAGCCTCTACTTGTTGTGCTATATGCCCAAAGTATAATCCAGAGAAGCCACTTCATGAGTCACGAGGCCACTTACCCTTCCTAAGGGACCCTTTGAGGTATGACAATTGGACTTTGTCCAAGTGCCACCATCTCAAGGATAAATATATCTTGTAATGATCTGTATGTTCTCACATTGTTTTGAAGCCTTTCCTTGCAGAAGAGCAATGGCTTTAACAGTAGGTAAATTACTATTAGAGACAATAATTCCTGTTTGGGGAATTCCTACTGAGTTACATAGTGACTGGGAAACTCAAATCTGTTTGTAATGTTTGGCCAATATTGCACTGCGCTTACCATCCCCGATCCTCAGGATTGGTAAAACTAATGGCACAACTAGAACTTAATTGGCAAGCTTTCAGAAGCATTTACTTTCTCACGGCCAGAAGCTCTTGTGCTAGTGCTCCTTAATCTTAGATCTATACTTTTTGTAAACATCGGCTGTCTCATTTTGAAATAATAATAAAACAGCCTATGCAATTAGATGAAGAAATATATGAACCAGCTTTTCTAAAGAGATATATTACATTGTTGTCACGGTCTTATTGAGGTACTTAAAGTAAAATGAAAGATTGGTAGCTGATTCTTTCACAGAGCTCCAGAACTTGAGGATCATGGACTATAACCTGAAGAATTTATTTATTGAAAGATACATCAAATAAGACTCTATACAGCCTACTTGGAAAGGACCATACCAGGAGAAGAAGAAGACGACATCTGTTGTAGACAGCTGTCACAAGACTCCGGACCAGGCCTGTATTCCCAACTTTGTATCTCCTCATTTAAACATTTGTTATGCTTAAACTGTAAACGTTTGTTATAATTTGTTTGGAATACTATCATACTTAAAGAAAGGGATTAATTTGGAACAGACTGATCTTGAAGGCCAGGAATTCATTGAGTGACTCTTAATTGAACTCAATGGTTATGTGGAACAAATCTTTGGCCTTGGCTACTGCCTGGATGGCTAAAACACTGCACCCTGAGTTTCCTTTAAAAGCAGGCAAGGAGTCAGACTGAGTTAAACCTCTTGCCAATCTCCCTGTCTTTAAGGCCAGATGGGCTTGTTCAGTGTTCCACTGGTATGGCTATGTTTTCAGCTATATGTGCTTCTTCTTTGGAGCTAAAAGATGTTGTTATTACATATGGAAGCTCTGACTAAATTTACTCAAGGAGCCCTTAATGATAGTCAAGCAGGAATAGCCTTATTTAAATACCGAAATGACTTTAATGCGAAAGGCTGTCCTTCAAAACAGAATGGCTTTAGGTATTCTTACTGCATCCCAAGGTGGTACATATACAATTATTCAGACTGAATGCTGTGTTTTTGTACGTGATGAATCTTCCATTGTGTCATCTCTGCTAAAGCACATGAAGAAGCAGGTGGATGCCTTATGTGAATCCTTCACCCACTTTGATTTATTTGGTTGGCTCCCTTTTCAGTATCAGTTCCCTTTTTCGATCTGGATTGGAATTCCTATTTCTATTATTTATTGGAATCCTGTACTGTCACAATATTCAGACTAATTGTCGTTTTCTTTACTCAGTGTTGTAAGAATAGCATACAAACTAGAGTAATGATTGCTCAATGGCTTGAGACGGTTGATCTATCTTATAACCCTGGACAAATTTCCTTTTCTGATAGAGACTATGACTAAGAATTCATTTCAAACTAATCCTTTCAAAAATGCTGTTATTATCGTTACTGTACTTGTTCTATAATCATATACAATGTAAATGCAAGGTGTCATAGAAAAGCGCATATGCAATGTTTGTGCAACAATCTAAATTAATTACATAACATATGAAATGCTTCCTCTGTTAATAAATATATTTCCATGCTTGTCCACTATTTCCCTCCCAAGGCGGATGACTAGGCAAATAATGAGATAAAAGCCTAGCACCGAGGGACATGATGGACCCAGGGCAGGCAGCAACCACCCTGGCACCAAGGAACAATATTTTGATCATCAATGCTTTCTATCAAAAGATTAGTGATCAAAAGGAGAAAATGACAAATAAAAATGGCAAGCAATAGGATATATTGAAGAATATGAGGAAGCCATTTGGTATAAACCTAATTCGGTCTGAACTTGTCTTTCCAAAATGGCCTGACCAAGGCTGTTGAACATGCATTGTATATCTGCTTTAGATATTCCCTATGGCAAGAGCAAAGGCCCTTGAGATAAAGGTGCAACCTCCCTCCCCCTCCCAACTTTGGCATATCCTTAAGGATTAAGCATCTTTCCTTAGGCTAGAAGCTGATTGCTGCGCTCACCTGTGGCCGCCCAGCTTGAGACAATAGACTTACCTCCTGCTACGCCCACCAAGATAGCAGACCCACTACCTGCTGTGTCCATCAAGCGCTGTGCCAACAGGGCAATCTTGTGACTATTGTGGGAGGGACATTTCAATCATATGTAAAGCACCCTCTTTGGGGGTATATAACCACTCTGTACACCTCATTTCTTTGGTGCCCTTTCTTCCTTTGGGAAAAAAGACCCCAGGCCATCGTCCTCAGATTTCAGCTCAGAATAAACTCACCCAAATTTTCATTTATAGATTGGTTATGGATTATTTTCGTTGACAAGTGCTTCTACCACGTGCTTCAGATTGATTTTGTGTTTGATTGCCATGGAAAGATCAGGGTCTGGATTTGTGAGTGAATCTGAGCCTTTAGGGAACAGCTTCCCATAGGTCATTTCCAAGGAGCTAAGCTTCAGTTTGCCTTTTGGAGCTGCCCTTATCCTAGTGAGGGCCATTGGCAGTAATTTCTCCATTTCTTGTATGTCTTGGCACAATTTTGCCAAGGTTTTCTTTAAAGTTTGATTGGCTCACTCAGTTTTTCCAGAGAGTTCTGGTCTCCATGTGGTTTGTAGCCCTTCATTTAATTTTTAAAACTCTAGCTACTTCAGAGGTTATTTTTTATACAAAAGCTGGCCCATTGTCACTCTGAATTGATCTAGCCAGAGCCAAATGGGGAATTATTTCTTTTTAACACTTTTGTTACCTCAATTGCCACTTCTGATCTACAGGAAGGGCTTCAATCCATCCAGTAAATGTATACACAGACACTAAGAGGTATTTTTACCCTCTGGGGGCCATGGTCATAACAGTAAAATCAACTTGCAGACTTCCCGCAGTAAAGTTCCCTGAATTTGAGTTGCTTTGACCAGGGAAGATACAGGAGTTCTGGTTTATGCATTATTCTTCTGGCAATAAATGCATTGTGTAGTTATTTATTTCAATCTTCTTTTATACCTGGGGTGCTTATGACCTTTGTCAGCCATAGTTATATAAGGTATCTTTTCCATAATGGGTAGAATCATGAGCACTCTTAAGGAGCCCCCAAGCTGTTTGGGGACCCGAATCTTCCCTCGTGGGTTTATCATGCAGCCCTTGACTTTTGAGGACCACTGGTAACCCTGTGTAGTGGCTTCTCTTACTTCATTAGGGGTGTACATTACACTGGTGTAAATTCATAGGAGGGCAGAGTAGGAATTAATGGTAATTGGAGAAGCTCTCCTGATATAGCAGTCCTTTTTGCAGCTGAATCTGCCAAATTATTCCTTTTATGGCCTCTCATTTCCCACTTTTATGGCCTTTACAATGGCCCACAGCTACTTCGTTGGGACCTTGTAGCACTTCTAGCAGTTTAAGTATCTCTGGCTCATGTTTAATTTCTTTTACTGCTGCTGTTAAGAAGTCCTCTTTCTTTCCAGATGGCTCCATGAGCATGAATTACAGAGAAAGCATATTTAGAGTCCATGTATATTGTTATTATTTTTGTTCCCCAATTCCAAAGCTCTGGTTGATGCAATTATTTCTGCTTTCTGGAACGAGGTGCCTGGTGTCAGCCCCTTGGCTTCTATGGTTGCATGCAGAGGCACTACTGTATAACCTGCTCTTCCTTGTCCGTTACTCATGAAGCTTCTCTCATCTACAAACCATACTTCCTCTGCATGAGGTGATGGTTCACTCTGGAGATCTCTGCAGCTAGAGGAAACCTGATGAATTACTTCTGGGAAATGGGCCCATTGGAATCAGGGAGCAGGGTAGCTGGGTTTAAGGTATGACTAGATATCCTTCAGTCTCTAATAGGCTAGAGACTTGATGGGAGGTCCACATCCATCAAAGGTTGACCCATCATCACTTTTTCTGCCTTTTTTACTCATGTGTGGTGGATGTGGTAGTGAGAGGAGTGTTCCCCAGTAATCTCTGTGGTCTCAAATCCAGACCTGGGCATGTGGAGATTTGGTCTTATGGGTGTGGTGGGACTGGAGGAGATACCCTTAGGCAGCTGCAAGGAAGATCCCCGCGTTACCCTCCATGTGTCAGTTGTGGCATCCGCCAATCTGCTGACCTGGGAGGGGTCCCTGCCCCAGAGGCATCCAGGGGTAGCCTGTTCCATGGGTTACATCATTGGAGCCCCGCCAGTCCAAGTGCATCCTGGGAAACAATGGAATGCCACCCTCACCACCAGCACCCTTCTGCCACAGCCAAGGTCATTGTCCCCACTCGAGCCTGGGTGTGGTCAGAAGGGACCCAGATGTAGTGAGAGATAAGCCCCATGTTGGGCACAGCAGCTGCCCCACGGCTTCCCACTCTGACAGGGCTAAGGACACTTCCCAGAAAACTTTCAGGACTGAGTGCCTTTTCCTCCATACTAGTCACCCTGGCAGATTCTTGGCCCAGGGATCTGGGATGGACAGCCTCCCTTGGACAAAGCAGGCAAGACATAGGAATCTCTTCCCCCTCTGCCCCTCATCTGTGTACCCTAGGACATGGCCAGGGGAGGACCTGCATCAGCCCTTAGTCACAGATATCTCCCAAGAGTACTGCCATAAGTAACAGGAAGTCATAGCTTTCTTGACTGCAGAGTTGAGGGTGGTACCCTCCCATGGAAGGGCATGCTCAGTGGGTTTCCTGCTCTTTCCCTAGGGGGCCTGCCTAGCGTGGCAGCACTACTTTAACAAGCCTTTCTAGGCCCTGTCACTTGTCAAAGTTTTTCTTTGTGCCAGTACCATGTTGTTTGGATTACTATAGCTTTGTAATATACTTTGAATTAAGGGAGTGAGATACCTCCAGCTTTGTTCTTTTTGCTCAGGATTCCTTTGGCTGCTCAGGGGTCTTTCATTGTGCCATATAAATTTTAGTATTCTTTGTTCTATTTCTCTGAGAAGTGTCATTGGAACTTTGATGGGGGTTGCACTGAATCTGTAGATTGCTTTAGAACATGCAGACATCTTAACTATGTTAATTCTTCTAATTCCAGAGCATTGAATATCTTTTCATCTCTTTGTGTCTTCTTCTATTTCTGTGAACAATATTTTGTTGTTTTCAGTACCAAGGTCTTTCACTTCTTTGGTTAAGTTTCTTCCTAGGTATTTTATTATTTTTGTTGTAACTGGAAATGGGATTCCCTTTTTTTTAAAGATTTTATTTTTCCTTTTTCTCCCAAAGCCCCTGGTACATAGTTTTGTATTTTTAGTTGTGGGTCCTTCTAGTTGTGGCATGTGGGATTCCACATCAGCATGGCTTGATGAATGGTGCGATGTCCATGCCCAGGATTCAAACTGGTGAAATCCCTGGGCCACTGAAGCAGAGAGCGAGAACTTAACCACTTGGCCACCGGGCTGGCCCCAGATTCAATTCTTAATGTCTCTTTCTGCTACTTCCTGGTTAGTACATAGAGACGCTGCAGATTTCCGTATGTTGATATTCTCTCCTGCAACTTTACTGTATTCCTTTCTCTTTTGTTTATTTATTCATTTATATATATATTTACTGCAGCAACATTGGTTTATAACGTTATATAAATTTCAGGTGTACATCATTCTTTTTCAGTTTCTGTGTGGATAACATTTTCACTACCCAAAGACTAACTATAAGCCATCACCATATGCATGTCCCTTATTGAACTTTTCACCCTACCCCTCCCTTCTTTCCCTTTGGTAACCACCAATCCAATCTGTCTCTTTGTATTATTTTGTTATGCTTTTCATCTTCTATGTATGAATGAGACCATATGTTATTTAACTTTCTCACTATGACTTACTTTGCTTAGCATAATAACTTCATGATCCATTCCTGTTGTCATAAATGGCTAGAGATTATACTTTTTTATGGATGAGTAATATTCCATTGTGAGTATATAACACATCTTTATTGTTTCATCCCTTATAAACATTTCTTCAAAGATAGGACAGAGTAGCTATAACATACTTTCTATTAAGAAACAATGTGGGGAAAACGATTGTTTCTAGACTTTTCAAACATTGCAGTTCACAGCATGCTGACTGGGTCACTCCCACAAATATAGAAAGAAGAGCTTGTTGATGGCAGCTTGCCAGTACCTCTTAAGGATCATCTTCCTTTCAGATTTTTAAAACTTTTCCTTCAGCTTTGACAGAATATGTATAACATCCATCCATTTAGACAAAGCAGAAGAGAAAAACTCTTGCTTGTAGCAGTTTAGGATGATTTTGAAAGTGACTTCTCAACCTTTGTTGTTCACAGCCTGACCCAAAAGGAAGGCATTCCTTACCTGCTATTGGCAAGCTGTGTTCAGCAAAGCCTTCTTTCTTTCTCTGAAATTCACAGCCTGTCAGTTTGCCAGGAACTGCAAAGACTGAAATCCCTTTTCAGATGATCCTAAAAATCTATAAACATCACATTTGCAAACTTATTTTCTGTTCAGGGCATACTGATAGATTCTCTCCCACGTAGAAAGAAAGGACGCATTATTGAAAGTTGTTTGCCACTGCTTTTAAGGTCAATCTTCCTTTCAGATTTTGCCATCTTTTCTCTACATGTAGCACTGAGAATCTCTACAATCCATGGGAGCAGAGTCCTCTGTGTAGAAAATATCTTACCTTCAGCTGGTAAAGATCATGCTGGAAAGTGACTTTTCAAACTTTGCACTTCACATAACAAGAGAGCCTCTCAAGCAGAGAGAGGAGATATTACTGAACCCATTTGCCATAGCTGTTAAGGCCAGTATTCTTTCCAGATTTTTAAATCTTTGCTCTCCAGTTAGGACAGAATATATCATCCATTGCAGGAGAGCACTTTCTGTATAAAATCTGTTTACAGCTACAGAGGAAATTTTGAAAAGTGACTTTAGAAATTTGCAGTCCAGGGCATGCTGAGAGTGAATCTCTAGATTAAAGTGAGAGGAGGCTTTACTGATGCAGTTCTCATGGCTGTTAAAGCCAGCTCTTCTTTTCAAATTTTTAAATCTTTGCTCAGCAGCTAGGACAGCTATATACACTATCCACTGCAGCAGAGACCTGTCAGTTGAAAATGTCTTGCTTGCAGTGGGTATATATCATCTTGATTTTGACTTTCCAAACTGTGCACTTCAGAGCCAGCTGACAGGGTATCTGGGGCAAATAATGAGAACGAGGGCTTACTGAACACAGTTTGCCATAGCTGTTCAAGTCAGTCTTCTTTTCAGATTTTTAAATCTTTGCTCTCCAGCTAGGGCAGAATATCTATACCATCCAATCCAGGCGATACCTCTATGTAGAAAATCTCTTGCCTACAACTGGTCAAGATCATGCTCAAAATGACTTTTCAAACATTGCAGTTCACACAAGGAGAGAATCTCTGTTGCACAGAAAAAGAGATGTTATTGGACACAGTTTGCCATAGCTGTTAAACCCAGTCTTCCTTTCACATTTTCCAGTCTTTTCTCTACAGCTCACACAGAATATCTCTACCATCCATGGCAGGAGAGACCTGTGGGTTGAAAATCTCTTGCTTGAAGCTGGTGTACATCATCTTGGAATTGGTTTTTCAAACTTTATAGTTCAGGACCAACTGACAGCAGTATCTATGGCAAAGAATGAGAAAGAGGCCTTACTGAACGCAGGTGGTCAAAACTGTTAAGGAAAGCCTTCCTTGCAAATTTTCCCTATCTTTTCTCTCCAGCTAGGACAGAATATCTATATCTTCCATTGCAGGAGAGCCCTCTTTATAGAAAACCTGTTTGCAGCTACCGAGGAGATTTTCAAAAGTGATTTTACAAACTTTGCACTTTGCATACCCAGAAGGTCTCTCTCACAAAGAGAGGAGGCCTTACCAAAGGCAGTTTACCCTACATGTTAGGGCCAGTGTTTAATTGGCCTTGTGGGCCTACAGAATGCCTATGGGTTTTTGACAATTGAAGTTCACCCTTGCAAAGCCCCACTTGCTGATACCTGTTTACTAACTTTTCCTCTCTTTCCTCAGGTTTCACTACAGCCATGACAGTACATCTGTAGCATTCTTTGAGTGATGGAACACCTTGGTGAAACAGCTTTCTTGTAGTTCTATAGGAGCTGGTAGTTGTTTAGGTGTATTTTCACAAGATACATAGTTAACATTTCACTAAAGGCAGGAAAAACGTCAACAAAATTCTTTCACTGGAAGAACTCTGTGGTGAAATCTTCTGGCTTTTAGATGTTTAGCAACATCTTCATGTAATATTTAAGAAACATTTCAACACGAGGAGGACAGAGTATGTATACCCTTCAGTCATTGAAGGAACACAGTGACTTAAACCTCTTGCTTGCAGCTGTTTAGGACCATCTTCATATAAGACATTACAAGCTTTTCCATATAAACATTCAGAACAGCTACAGGTTTTTAAAATTGAAGAATATTCCCACAAAGCCCAGCTTGCTAATACCTCTTTACCAACATTCTCTATAAGTCTTTCCAAAGGTTACACTACAGCTGTAACAGAATCTCTGTAGCCTTCTTTCAGTCATGGAACTTCATTGTAGCTCTCCAGGAAAATCTTGCTGTAAGACGTCTCAAGGATTGCAGTACAGGCTGTACAGAATGGTGCTCAGTTGCATACAGGGATTAAGACTCATGCTGAAAAAGTACCTTGTCATTGAAATCTGCAGAAACTTTTCACACAGCCTTAACAGAATAACTATAGCATTCTTTCACTGAAAGAAATCTATGTAACAAACTTCTTGCTTGTAGTTTTTAGGAAAGTCTTTGTATAAAGCAAATGAAACATTTCACTAAGGTGGAAAAATCTATATTATTCATTCACAGAAGGAACATAGAGGTGAAACCCTTTTACTACAAGTTCTATGAATATCTTTCTACATAAAATTGCATCCAATGAAAGAGCACACTTGCTGAACCAGGATGTGAGTAGCTGTTCAACAACATCTTCTACAAATCTTTTCAAATGTTTCATTGAAGCCAGAACATAATAACTGTTACATCCATTCAATGAAAGAACACAGTACTGAAGAATGTTGTTTCTAGCTGTTAGTAAAATTTCATACAATTCCAATGAAGCTTTTCTCTGAAAATGTGTCAGATATGAACAAAATACAATCATTAAGTGAACAGTAAGGTAAAACATACTGCCTTAGGCCTTTTAGGTACATCTTCATACTATCTAATTACATCAAGTGTTATAGAAAGCTTGGTGGCAAAATGGCAGAGTAGGTGGACTCTGAAGTCACCAGCTCCCGTGAACACAACAAATTCACTACTATTCATGGAGCAGTTACCCCTGAGAGAGAACTGAAAGCTGGATTAAAAGAACTCCCACAACTAAGGATGGTCCTGACAGAAGTGGAAGTGTCAAAATTCCCTTCTGGAGAGAAAAGAGCCACCTTTGAGTCATAGTGCTTCATGACAAGCCAGAAGCAATCTTTAGGTATGAAGCCTTCCTTGGAGGAGTCCAGGATCTGAGTAGGTGAAAATTGCCACAATAAGTAGCTTTTGGACTCAGCACAATCAAGATAAGTCTCATAATATTGGTCTTTTCTGAGAACAACAGGGAATACCCTTGTAAAAGCCACTGTACATAAGGGGAAAAAATCCTGCTCTTAAATGACCCATTCACAAGTTCACCCATTTCAGAAAGCAACATAAAATCACCAGAAAGGAAGGTCCTTACCAGTCCCTTGGTGACAAGAGATTCACTTGATAAGGTCTGTGTGCATGTTGGTGAGAGGTGAGACCTCCACAGGGACCGAGACATCAGTAGCAACCATTATTGTGACCTAGTATCATCTTTTGGCTACATATGCTACCACACACTATTGGAGTTCTTACCCTGGCTGTTATCCCAGGGTTCTGCCCCAACCACTAGATACAGCTCAGTCTAGGCAGACTGCCCACCCTTGTAACGGCCCCAACCAAGAGCAAGCCCTCAGGCCACTTGTATCCTGCATAGGTGGGGTGCCTGGAAACTCTGAAGCTGGGTGAGTGGGTCTGACTCTTGGGCAGGGCATGTGAAAGGGTCATGCCTGAATAACTGGAGAGTGGGACCTCTGCAGTCTGGAAACTGGGTCTGCTTCAGGCTGGATGCATGGGGCAGGACTGTGTTAATGGGGTGTCTGGAACTGTGTGTGGTGGGGTTTTTCAGCTACAGCAGACTTGTTCTTCTCAAATAGCCACATAAGGGATCAGCCCCACATTCCAAAGCCTGAAGCAATTGGGAACTCCCATGGCTGGTGTTGGCACCATTCAGCTGCAATCTTGAGAAAGCTGACTACATTGAAGGCTGAAGGCCTTTAGCAGTTCTAAGCTCCTGAGTCTAGCAATCAGGTAGACTGAGAGCCTACTCCCTTAATGGAAAAATGGCAACAGGAATATGCGATTACACTTGGAGCCAACTGTACTTTGGCTCACCACACCCGAAAAATTATTGAAGGGCCCATATCATCCACACACAGCTGATCATTTCAAGCAGCTGGTCAGGGGAAGGCCTAGACTCCTCCAGGCATCTGCAGTAAGAACAACCCTGCCACAGCAGAAGGACACATGTAGCCCACACAGGAGACTCTCATAGAATATTTGGAACTGGTGATGAAAAGGGAGAGCATTGCAGGGCCTCATAAGGCATCTCATGTAAACTCACCTCTCCAAGATCAGGAGATGTAGCTGAAATACCTAATGCATAGAAATAAACAGAGAGAAAGAAGCAAAAAAGGAGACCAAGGACTACATTCTAAGTAAAGGAGCAAGAAAAAATCTCCAGAAAAAAAAATAAGTGAAACACAGATAAACAATCTACCTGACAAAGACTACAAACTAAAACTCAATAGGATTCTCATTGATCTTGGGAGAAGAATGGATGAATTCAGTGAGAACGAAAAAGAATTGGAAAATATAAAAAAGAACCAATTAGAAATGAGGAATACAATACTGGAAATGAAAAATTCACTAGGGAATTAATACCAGAGTAAATGATACAGAAGAACGGATTAGCAACCTGGACAAAAGACAAGAGGAAGTCACCCAATGTGAACAGATAAAGGAATTAAAAAGAATGAGAACAGGCTAAGGGACCTCTGGGACAACATCAAGCACATTAACATTTGTATTATAGATGTCTCAGAAGGTGAAGAGAGAGACAAATTATCAGAGAATCTATTTGAAGACATAATAGCTGAAAACGTTCCTAACCTAAAAAGGAAACAGACATCCATGTACAGGAAGCACAGACAGCACCAAACAATACAAACCCAAAGAGAGCCATGGCAAGGCACATTATAATTAAAATGTCAAGAATCAAACATAAAGAGAAAATCCTAAAACCTGCAAGAGAAGGGGAACAAGTTACATATAAAGGAAACCTCATAAGGCTATCAGCTGACTTCTCAGCAGAAATCTTACAGTTTTGAAAGGAATGGAATGATATATTTAGTGCTGAAATGAAAAGACCTACAGCCAAGAATAATCTACCTGGCAAGGTTAACGTTCAGAATGGAAGGAAAGATAGTTTCCCAGACAAGCAAAAACTAAAGGAGTTTATTGCCAAGAAGCCAGCTTTACAAGAAACGCTAAAGGAAATTGCTTAAGTGGAAAAGATAAGACCACACATAGAAATGAGAAAATTATTTTTTAAAAAACAATAAAGTCACCAGTGAAGGAAAATATACAAAAAAGGTAGCAGATCAACCACCTACGAAGCTAATATGAAAGTCAAAAGACAAAAGTACTAAAATTACCTATTTCCATGACAAGAGGGTAATGGATACACAGACACAAAAAGAAGAGCTTAGCTATGATACCAAAAGCATAAAATGTGGGAGGAGGGTATTAAAAGAGTAGAGCTTTTAGAAAGAGATCAAACTAAAGAGACTATCAACTTAATACAGATGGCTATATTTGTGTATTATTATGTATGAACCTCATGGTAATCACAAACCAGAAACCTATAATAAATACACAAAAAATTAAGAGAGAGGAATCCAAACATACTGCTAAAGAAAGCCATCAAACCACAAGGTAAGAGAGCAAGAGAAGAAGAAAGGAACAGAGGAGAACTACTAAAACACCAATAAAAAGTAACAAAATGGCAATAAGTACATCCTTATCATTAGCCACTTTAAATATCATTGGACTAAATGCTCCAATCAAAAAGCATAGGGGGTCTTATTGGATAAAAAGAAGGACCCATATATATGCTGCATACAAGAGACTCATTTCAAACCTCACAAACAGAAAATGAAGTGATGGAAAAGATACTCCATGCAAAAGGCAATGAAAAGAAAGCTGGGGTATATCTGTAAATATCTATGCACCCAACATAGGAGCACCTAAATATATAAAGTAATTATTAACAACATAAAAAGAGAAATAGACAATAACACAATAATAGTAGGGGGCTTTAACTCTCCACTTACACCAATGGATAGATCAACCAAACAGAAGATCAATAAGGAAACATTGGCCTTAAAGGACACATTAGACAACATGGACTTAGATATAAAGAGAACATTCCATCCAAAAACTGCAGAATTCATATTCTTTTCAAAGACACATGGAACATTCTCCAAGACTGATCACATATTAGGCCACAAAACAAGTCTCAGTAAATTTAAGAAGATTGAAGTAATACCAAGCATCTTTTCTGACCACAAAAGTATGAAACTAGAAATAAATGACAGGAAGAAAATCAGAAATGCCTCAAATATGTGGAGGTTAAACAAAATGCTACTGAACAAAGATTGGGTCACTAAAGAAATCACAGGAGAAATTTAAAAAATACCTGGAGACAAATGAAAATGAAAGTATGACATGCCAAAATGTATCGGATGAGGCAAATTGATTCTAAGAGGGAAGTATATAGTAATACAGGCCTACCTCAACAAACAAAAAAAGTCTCAAACAATCTAACAGTGCACCTAAATGAACTGGTAAGAGAAGAGCAAAGAAAGCCCAAAATCAGTAGAAGGAAGGAAATAATAAAAATTAAAGCAGAGGGAAATGAAATAGAGACTAAAAAAAATAGAAAAAATCAATGAAACAAAGAGCTGATTCCTTTAAAAGATAAAATTGACAAACTTTTAGACACAGCAAGAAAAAAGACAGAAGGCTCAGATAACTAAAATCAGAAATGAAAGAGGAGAAATTACAATGGACACTTCATGAATACAAAAGATTGTAAGAGAATACTATGAAAAGCTATATGCCAAGACATTGGAGAGATTGAAAACCTTTCTCTACCACTGGGACAAATTATCTGTTACCTTCATACAATACTGGTACATGGCTTAGAAAACTTTTGCGTGTGGCTTTTTAGCATCATCTTCATTAGTGACTTTTAATTCAATGCTGAGCAGTCTTCACACAGGCCCTCATACATATATGTTGAAGGAAAACTATTACTGACCTCACCATGCCAAGAGCTGGAAGTGACAGTTTCCCAGGAGAGATTTAAACATTTATCTACAGCTGGGAGAGAATACCTATAACCTCCATTCAAGGCAAGTATGCTGTGCAGAATAGCCCTGGCTTCTAACTGTTTCAGATCATCTACATAAGTGCCTCACACATTGCACTTCATAGCCTTTAGTCAGGCTTTCTCTCCATGTCATGAAAACGGCTTGTTTTTGAACTCAGCTGCCCGTATCTGTGAAAGGACTTCTTTCAAGGAGACATTGAAAAGTTTTCACTACTTCTGGGACAGATTATTGTAATTTTCATTCAAAGAGTTTAAAAAAACTCCTGCTTGTGGCTCTTTGATATCCTCTTCATAAGTGACTTTTTTCTTTCTTATTACTGCTATGTTTTATTGCAGTATCATTGGTTTATAACATTAGATAAATTTCAGGCGTACATCTTAATATATTTTGAAATCTGTATAGATTACTTCATGTTCACAACCCAAAGTGTAACTACAATCCATCACCACACATGTTCCTTATCACTCTTTTTGCCCTCCTCCCTCCCGACTTCCCTTCCACAACCCAATCTCTGTTGTTATGTGTTTGTCTGTTGTTGTTTCTAACTTCTACTTATGAGTGAGGTCACATGGTATTTGACTTTTTTCTTCTGACATTTCACATAGCGTAATGCCCTCAAGGTCCACCCATGTTGTCCCAAATGGCTAGATTTGATCATTTCTTATGGCTGAGTAGTATTCCATTGTGTATATATACCACATCTTCTTTATCTATTCATCACTTGATGGGCATCTATGTTGCTCCCAAGTCTTGGGTATTGTGAATAGTGCTGCGATGATCATAGGGGTGCATGTAGCTTTATGCATTTGTCTTTTCAAGTTCTTTGGATAAATACCCAACAGTGGAATAGCTGGATCATATGGTAGATCTATTCTTAATTTTCTGAGGAATCTCCATGCTGTTTTCCATAGTGGCTGCACCAATTTGCACTCCCACCAGCAGTGTATGAAGATTCCCTTCTCTCCACATCCTCTCCAACACTTTTTCTTTCCTGTGTTGTTAATTATAGCCATTTTGAGCAGCAGGAACACACTTTCATGACGTGGGTGAGAGACCCAGAGGGAAGGCCAGGAATTGAAATGTTTCGGGTTCTTACCTCGATGATCTGAAAGAGCAAGAAACCAGGGTTATTCAGCACAGTTTCCTTTCCTCGAATGGAGGTTATTGATATGCCATTCGAGCTGTACTGAAATGTTTGAACGCCATCCTGGAAGAAACTCACTGCCACGGGATGGCGTGGTGAGGTGCTCCATGGTCGTCATCCCCAAGCTTGGGAGAGCCTCTGCCTGAACACCTTGGCCTGGAATTACAAGGCCTTTAGGAAGACCATATGAAAGAGATACAAGTGGGAGCTTTGTATACATGGCAGCAGAATTGTAAGAAAGTTGCAGGTGGTCAGTCCCATTGGTAGTGGGTTTCCAAACTCTCCTTGGGAGAAGTACGTCAGAGCTATGGGCAGCTGAGGGAGGGTGAACAGACTGTCTTGGTATTGGTGAGCCTGCCCGAGTGAAGCCTGTGAACTCCAATGTGTGAAGCTCTTGCCTGGACCACCTGAAACATCTTTGGAAGCCCGGGTGCTCTGCACAGTGTACTTTCCCTGAACGAAGCTGAGAGAGCTCTTCTCACATCGGTAGGGAAATATTTAAAAGCTCCCACCAGAAAATGTCCCTTCCACCTCTGGGCAAGGCTAGGTCGCCCATAGTTTTCTTTCATCACAGGCGTGTGAGAGCCTGCGTCTAAGACTGCTCTGCCTTGAATTGAAAGTCCCTTATGAAGGTGATCTCAAAGATCCACAAAGCAGAAGCCTGTCTAAACAGTGTAGCCACACTGAACTGTAGGAAAGTTATGGGTAATCACGCCCGGCAGTTGGGAAAGTCCCTCTGTCTCACCCTGGGAGATTTCCCTTCACCGCTCTGGGCAGCTGACAGCAGCGGGTACGTGATTTAAGTCACAGGGGAGAAAGCCTGAGTGAAGGCCTGCCACCTACCACAGCAATGTGTGAGGCCCTTCCCTAGACTATCTGAAACAGCTAGTTGCCAAGGCTTCTCTGCCCAGGGTACTTCCCTTGAATGTGTGTTATAGAGATAGCGTCTCCCAGAAGTAGTCACATGTTTAAAAGAGCTCCCTGTAGGATAAGACTTGTAGCTCCTGGCAAGCTGAGCCCTGTAGTAATCCTCCTTCGTGAAATGCAGGTGAGACCCTGTGAGTAGACTGCTCAGCATCGAATGCAAGGTCTCCTAGGAAGACGATCCATGACTGCCACCACCTCTGGTTTTTCTAATTCTTA
Organism: Equus przewalskii; assembly: GCF_037783145.1. Classification (NCBI taxonomy): domain Eukaryota; kingdom Metazoa; phylum Chordata; class Mammalia; order Perissodactyla; family Equidae; genus Equus; species Equus przewalskii. The sequence continues at coordinate 25,429,757 of NC_091834.1, forward strand.
TAGCCTCACTGTAGGAAAATCACACATGTTTTTTTCCATTGCTTCTGATACGGTTTTGGTCTCTATTTGAATGAATTTCCTTTACAGCTTTGAGTAGCTCTATACAGCATGTACATTATTTTAAATTCATGGGGCATCAAGCCTGTGTTTAGCTTGCAAGCTTATGTGCCAGTCATTGACCTCACTGAGTTCTAAAATTTGGTACCCAGGGCTTTTATGCATAGTGTATTTTCCTTGCATTTGTGTTGTTCATATTTTTTCCCAGGATGAGGAAAATGTTTAAATGCTTTCCTAGTCAAATATGACTTACTCTTATTGATAAATGAAGCTCATTAATTATTCTTCTTCATCACATTCCAGTGAGATCCTGTTTAAAGTGTGCGTGGCTATGTTTTAATTGTCATCTATGAACATGCTCCTTAATAGTGATGGCTTGAGATGTAATGTTCATGTGTCGTTGAACTTTGAACTCAACCCCTTCCTTGTACACAGCATGTTACAACTGTTTTTTAACATTTACCACTGAGAGAGAACTGAAAACTGTATAAAAAGTACCCTTGTATCATAGGACATTCCTGTGTGAGCCAGAAGAGCCAGAAACTTGTGCTTTAGGGACAAAAGCCTCCTGCATTAGCTGCAGAGCTTCACAGACTGGTGGGAGCAACACTAATGTATTCAGCCTTTTCTGGATGATTGGGAGACTTGACCAGGTGAATGTTACCACTCAAAGCATCATTCTCACTCAGCATAACTGAAACACATGTTATAATATCTGGCTTTGCTGGCTGTTAACTACAACAGTGAATATCCCTAGAAAAGCTTTCAGACAGAATCAGAAAAAGGCCAGCTCTTAAAGTGCCCAAACACAAACTCACCCATTTTGGAAAGCAAACTAAAATCACCAGAAAGTAATGTGTAAAGTCTTTTGGTTAAAAGAGAGTCACCTGATAGTGTGTGGTTGCATCTCGGTGAGATGTGAGACCTCTCCAGGGACTGAGACATTGGTTGCTAACATTATGGTTACCTAGGACAAGCATACTGACAAAGATGTTGGCAGACACTGTTGGAGTTCTTCCCCTGGCATGTTAGCCCAGGGTCTGCCCTGCCCACTAGAGTGCTGATTTAATCCAGCTCAGCCCCAGCAGGCAGCCCACCCTAAGGACTGACCCCACCCACAACAAGTCCTTGAGCAACTTTTAGGCCTGCCTGAATCATCGGCAGGCAGGTGAGTTGATCTGCTTCTGTTGGGTAGGCTGGGTCTTGGGAGTGGGTGTAGTGCGTGTGGGCCTCTACAGTGGGGCAACTGGGTCCACTTTGGGGCACTGGGATGTGCACACTGGCAAGGACTGTGTTGAAGGTGGGTGTGGGCCTTGTGCTGTGGGGCTTAACAATGCAGAAGACTAGTGCTTCTGAAACAGCCACACGGTGGATCATCCCTGCCTTCCAAGGCCTGAAAATGTTGGGTTATCCTGTGCCTGAGGCCAGCCCTACTCAGCTACAATCCTGAAGGTGCTGACAACAGCCTTTCAGGTAAGACACCTACAGAATTTCTATGGCCTCGAGCCTAGGAACCAGCCACACTGGGGGCCTACCTAGTTAAAAGAAAACCTTCAAAAGGAATGTGCTATTAGACATTGCAGCCAAGTGTGATGGGGCTCCCCAAACATGAGAAACTGACTGAAGTTTCCATAGCAGCCACAGGCAAGTGAGCATTAGAACCAGCTAGCCAGGGGGACTGCCTATACTCCCTGGACACCTGCATCAAGATCAACTCTGCTGTCACAATAGAAGAACACATGTAGCCCACACAGTGTTCACACCTAGAGCATTTGGAACTGGTGATGAGAGGGAAGTACACTGCTGGACCTCAGAAAGGTGTGTCCTACATAAGGCCACTTCTCCAAGACAGCAGATGTAGCTGACCCACCCAATACATAGATATAAGCACAGAGAAAGAGGCAAAATGAGGAGGCAAAGGAATACATTCCAAGCAAGGGAATGAGACAAAGCACCTGAAAAAGTACTAAATTAAACAGAAATAAACAATCTACCTGACAAAGAGTTTAAGCAAAAGATCATAAGGATGCTCACAGGTCTTGAGAGAAGAATGAATGAACACAGTGAGAACATCAACAAATAATTGGGAAATATAAATAAATCTATGAGAAATGAGGGATACAATACTGGAAATGAAAAACCAACTAGAGTGACTAAATAACAGAGCAGATGATTCAGAATAACAGATCAGTGTGCTGGACTAAAGACTGGAGGAAATCACCCATGCTGCACAGATAAAAGAAAAAGTATTAAAAAGAATGAGAACAGTCTAAGGGAAATCTGGCATAAAATCAAGAGCAGTAACTTCGTATTATAGGTGTCCCATAAGGAGAAGAGAGAGACAAAGGGGTAGAGAATCTATTTGAAAATAATAGCTGAAAACTTTCCTGACCTATGGAAGGAAACAGATATCCAAGTACAGGAAGCACAGAGAGCACCAAACAAGAGAAACCCCAAAAAGCCCACATCAAGACACATTATAATTAAAATGTCCAAAATTAAAGAGAAAGAATCCTAAAAGCTGCAAGGGAAAGGTAACAAGTGACATAGAAAGGAAACCCCCTAAGGCTGACTTCTCAGCAGAATCCTTACTGGCTAGAAGGGAGTGAGATGACATATTTATTTAAAGTGCTGGAAGGAAAAAACCTAGAACCAAGAATACTCTCCCTGGCAATGTTAGCATTCAGAATGGAAGGAGAGATAAAGTTTCCCAGACAAGCAAAAATTGACAGACTTTATCACCAAGAAGCCAGTTTTACAAGAAATGCTAAAGGGACTTATTTAAGTGGGAAGAAGAAGACCACAAATATGAATAAGAAAATTATCCACAAAAAGGCAATAAAATCATTGGTAAGGGCAAAAATACAGTGAAAGTAGTAGATCAACCACCTATGAAAATAATGTGACAATCAAAAGACAAATGTACTAAAATTACCTGTTTCAATGATAAGAGGGTAATGTATACACACATAGAAGAAGAGGTTAGATATGACATCAAAAACATAAAATGTGAGAAGAGAGCAGTAAAAGAGTAGAGCTTTTATTTAATTTTTAAAAATTTTTAGGGATTGGCACCTGAGCTAACATCTGTTGCCAATCTTCTATTTTCTCCTTCTCCTCCTCCTCCTCCTTCTTCTTCTCCCCAAAGCCCTGCAATACATAGTTGTATATTGTAGTTGTAGGTCCTTCTGGTTGTGCATGCAGCATACCACCTCAGCATGGCCTAGATGAGCATGTCTGCACCCAGGATCCAAACAGGTGAAACCCCAGGCCACCAAAAGTGAAATCAACCACTTGGCCACAGGGTAGAACTTTTATTTATTTTTAAATTTTTCCTTCTTCTCCCCAAAGCTCCACAGTACATAGTTGTATATTTTAGTTGAGGGTCCTTCTAGTTGTGGCATGTGTGATGCCACCTCAGCATGGCTTGATGAGCAGTGCTAGATTCACACCCAGGATCCGAACTGGCAAAACCATGGGCCACCAAAGCAGATCACACAATCTCAACCACTCAGCCACAGGGCCAGCAGGGTAGGGCTTTTAGAAAGATGGGAGACTAAAGAGACCATAAAAGGGTCAGCCCAGTGGTACAGCAGTTAAGTTTACACATTCAGCTTTGGTGGCTTGGGGTTTTCCAGTTCAGATCCTGGGTGCAGACCTATGCACCACTTATCAAGCCATGCTGTGGCAGGTGTCCCACCTATAAAGTAGAGGAAGATAGGCATGGATGTTAGCTCAGGGCCAATCTTTCTCAGCAAAAAAAGAGGAGGATTGGCAGTGGAAGTTACCTCAGGACTAAGCTTCATCAAAAATAAATTAATTGATTAAAGAGACCATCAGGGGCTGACCCAGGGGTGCAGTCGTTAAGTTCACACATTCTTCTTTGGCAGCCTAGGGTTCATGGGTTCAGATCCTGGGTGTGGACATGGTGCCACTTGGCAAGCCATGCTGTAGCAGGCATCCCATATATAAAGTAGAGGAAGATGAGCATGGATATTAGCCCAGGGCCAGTCTTCCTGAGCAAAAACAGGAGGACTGGCAGCAGATGTTAGCTCAGAGCTGATCTTCCTCACACACACAAAAGAGACCATCAACTTAATGTAATTGCTATGTATGTCGACTATTATCTATGAACCTCATAGTAATCACAAACCAGAAAAGTATAATGAATACACAAATAATTGGAGAGAGAAACCCCAACATAATACTAATGAAAGTCATCAAACCACAAAGGAAGAAAGCAAGAGAAAAGCATGCAACGGAGAAGAACTACTAAAACACCCAGACAAAAGTAACAAAATGGCAATAAGTACGTATCAATCAATAGCTATTTTAAATGTCAATAGACTAAATGCTCAAATCAAAAGGCATATGGTGGCCTCTTGGATATAAAAACAACACCCATATATATGCTGCATAGAAGAGATATACTTCAGACTTAAAGACACTCACAAACTGAAAGTGAAGCAATGGGAAAAGATACGCCATGCAAATGGCAAAGGCAAGAAAGCTGGGGTAGCAATACTTATATCAGACAAAATAAACTTTAAAACAAACACTGTAACAAGACCCAAGAATGGCACTACATAATGATAGAGGGAACAATCCAACAAGAGGATATAACACTTTTAAATATTTATGTACCCAACACATGAGCCCCTAAGTGCTCATATAGAGCAATTTATTAACACACATGGGATAAATAGTAACAATAATAGTAGGTGATTTAACACTCCACTTACACCAATGTGTAGATCATCCAAACAGAAGATAAATAAGGAAACATTGGTCTTAAATGGCACATTAGACCAGATGGACTTAGTGGATATATATAGAACAATCCATCCAAAAACCAAAGAATACAAATTGTTTTCAAAGGCACATGGAACATTTTCCAGGATTGATCACATATTAGACCACAAAACAAGTCTCAATAAGTTTAAGAAGAGTGAAATAATATCAAGCAGCTTTTCTGACCACAAAGGTATGAAACTAGAAATCAACTACAGGAAGAAAATCAGAAAAGCCACAAGTAGGTGGAGATTAAACAAAATGCTCCTGAACAACGATTGTGTCAATGAAGAAATCAATGGAGAAATCAAAAGATACCTGGAGACAAAGGAAAAGGAAATAGAACACGCTAAAATCTATGGGATACAGCCAAAGTGGTCCTGAGTTAGAACTTTATAGCAGTATAGGCCTACCTCAACAAACAAGAAAAAACTCAAGTGAACAATCTAACAGTACACCTACAGGAAATGGAAAAAGACGAACAAACAAAGCCCAAAATCAGTAGAAGGAAGGAGAGAATAAAAATCAGAGCAGAAATAAATGAAATGGAGACTAAACAATAGAAAAAATCAATGTAACCCAGAGCTGGTTCTTTCAAAAAATAAACAAAATTGACAAACCTTTAGCTAGACTCACCAAGAAAGAAACAGAGAAGGCTCAAGTAAATAAAATCAGAAGTGAAAGAGGAGAAATTACAATGGACACTTCAGAAACACAAAAGATTATAAGAGAATATTACAAAAACCTATATGCCACCCAATTGGATAATCTAGAAGAAATGGACAAGTTCTTAGAGTCATACAACCTTCCAAAACTGAATCAAGAAGAAATAGAGAATTTGAATACACCAATCATCAGTAAGAAGATTGAAACAGTAATTAAAAACCTCCCCAAAAATAAAAGTCCAGGACCAGACCAGTCCCTGGTGAATTCTACCAAACATTTAAAGAAGACTTAACACCTATCCTTCTCAAACTCTTCCAAAAAATGAAGAGGGGAAATGTCCTAACTCATTCTGTGAAGCCAACATCACCCTGATACCAAAACCAGACAAGGACAATGCAAAAAAAAAGAAGATTATAGGCCAATATCACTGAAGAACATCGATGCAAAAGTCCTCAATAAAATACTAGCAAATCAAATACAACAATATGTTAAAAAGATCATGTACCATGGTCAAGTGGGATTTATTCCAGGGATGCATAGACGGTTCACATCTGCAAATCAATCAATATCATACACCACACTAACAAAATGAATAATAAAAATCACATGATCATCTCAATAGAGGCTGAGAAAGCATTTCAAATGATACAGAATCCATTTCTGATAAAAACTTTTAGTAAAATAAGTATAGAAGGAAACTACCTCAAAATAATAAAGGCCATATATGACAAGCCCACAGCTAATATCATTCTCAATGGAGAAAAATGTATAGCTATCCCTCTAAGATCAGGAATCAAACAAGGATGGCCACTTTCACCTCTCTTATTTAACATAGTATTGGAAGTCTTAGCCAGAGCAATCAGGCAAGAAAAATAAATAAAAGGGATGAACATTGGAAAGTAAGAAGTGAAACTATCCCTATTTGCAGCTGACATGACTTTACATATAGAAATCTTGAAAGAATCCACTAAAAAACTTTTACAAACAATAAGTGAATATGGTCAAGCTGCAGGTTACAAATGAACACACAAAAATCAGTTGCATTTCTATACACTAACAACAAAGTAGTGGAAAGAGAAATTAAGAAGACAATCCTATTTACAATTGCACGAAAAGGAATAAGATACCTACAAATAAACTTAACCAAAGAGGTGAACGTTCTGTACACTGAAAACTACAAATCATTGTTGAAAGAAATTCAAGAAGACACAAAGAAATGGAAAAATATTCCCTGCTCTTGGATTTGAAGAATTAAAACAGTTAAAATGTCCATACTTCCTAAAGCAATCTACAGATTCAGTGCAACCTGTATCAAAGTTCCAACAATGTTTTTCACAGAAATAGAACAAAAACTTCTAAAATTTATATGGAATAACAAAAGACCCTGAATAGCCAAGGGAATCCTGAGAAAAAAGAACAAAGCTGGAGGTATCACACTCCCTGATCTCAAAATGTACTACAAAGTTACAGTAACCAAAACACCATGGTACCGGCACAGAAACAGACATACAGATCAATGAAACAGAATCAAGAATCCAGAAGTGAACGCACACAAACATGGACGACTAAATGTCAACAAGGAAGCACAGAATATACAATGGAGAAAAGAAAGTCTCTTCAATAAATGGTGTTGGGATAACTGGACAGCCACGTACAAAAGAATGAAAGCAGACCATTATCTTATACCATACACAAAAATCAACTCAAAGAGGATAAAAGACTTGAATATAAGATTTGAAACCATTAAGATTTTAGAATAAAACACAGCCAACACACTCTTCAAAATCTGTCTTTGCAGCACTTTTTCAAATATCATGTTTGATTGGGTAAGGGAAACAGAAAAATAAACAAATGGGACTACATCAAACTAAAAAGCTTCTGTACAACAAAGGAAACCATCAACAAAATGAAAAGACAACGTAACAATCTGGAGAAGATATTTGCAAACCATATATCAGAGAAGGGGTGAATATCGAAAATATACAATGAATTCATACATCTCAACACCAAAAAAAAGCTAAAAACACAATTTAAAAATCAGCAAAGGATCTGAACTGAGATTTCTTCAAAGAAGATATACAGGTGGCCAACAGGCACATGAAAAGATGTTCAATATCATTAACTATCAGGGAAATGCAAATCAGAACTACAATGAGATATCACCTCACTCCCATCAGAATGGTAATAATTAACAAGACAAGAGACAATAAGTGTTAGAGAGTATGTGGAGGGAAGGGAACCCTCATACAGTGCTGGTGGAAGTGCAAACTGGTGCAGCAACTATCAAAAGCAGTAGCGAGTTTCCTCAGAAAATTAATAATATATCTACCATATGATTCAGCTATTCCACTACTGGGTATTTATCCAAAGAACTTGAAAAGACAAATGCGTAAAGCTACATGCACTCCTATGTTCATGGCAGCACTATTCACAATAGCCAAGACTTGGAAGCAACTTGGGTGCCCATCAAGTGACGAATGGATAAAGAAGATGTGGTATATATATATACACAATGGAATACTACTCAGCCATAAAAAAGGATGAAACCCGGACATTTGTGACAATGTGTACGGACCTTGAGGGTATTATGCTAAGTGAAATAAGTCTGCGGGAGAAAGTCAAAACTGTATGATCTCACTCATAAGATACATACAAGACAAACACATAGCAACAGAGATTGTATCAGTGGTTACCAAGGGGGGAAGTGGAGAGGGAGGAGGGCAAAATCAGTGATTAGGCACATGTGTGGTGATGGATTGTAATTAGTTTTTGCATTGTGAATATAATGTAATGCACACAAATTTCAAAATATATTAAGATGTATGCCTGAAATTTATTTAAGGCAATAAAAATAATAATAATAAGGGAAAAAAGTCACTTATGAAGAGGATATTCAAGAGCCACAAGAAGGAGTTTTTCCAAACTTTGTAACCTGTTTGAACAAAAGTTACAAATAATCTATCCCAGATGTAGTGAAAACTTAACTGTCTCCTTGGAAGAAGTCCCTTCACAGATACGGGCAGCTGAGTTCAACAACAACCCGTGTTCATGACCTGGGAGAGAAAGACTGACTACTGACTAAAGGCCATGAACTGCAATGTTTGAGGCACTTACCTAGATGATCTGAAACAGCCAGAAGCCAGGACTATTCTGCACAGTGTACTTTCCTTGAATAGAGATTATAGACATTATCTCCCAGCTATAGGGACATGTTTAGTGCTTTCCTGGGAAAATTTCACTTCCAGGTCCTGGCATGGTGAGGTCTGCAATAGTTTTCCTTCAACACATGCATGTGAGAGCTTGTGTGAAGACTGCTCAGTGTTGAATTAAAAGTCACTTGTGAAGACTATGGTAAAGAGTCACAAGAGAAAGTTTTTCTAAACCGTGCACCAGCATTGTATGAAAGTAAGTGATAATCTGTCCCAGCAGTAGAGAAAGGTTTTCAATCTTTCCTTGGAATAAGTTCCTTCACAGCTATGGTCAGCTGAGTTTGACTTTCTCCCTCAGACTTATTTCACTTAGCATAATACCCTCAAGGTCCGTACACATTGTCACAAATGTCCTGGTTTCATCCTTTTTTTTATGGCTGAGTAGTATTCCATTGTGTATATATATATATATATATATATATATATATATATATATATATATATACCACATCTTCTTTATCCATGCTTTCACAAAATGAGAGAGAGCCTAAGTGAAGGAAATGAACTGCAAGGTGTACAAAGGAAGTTACTAGGTTAATCCTAAAGTGATCTAGGCCAGAGCTTTTCTGCACAGTGTACTTTCCTTGAATATGTGTTATGGATATTCTCTCCCAGCAGTGGTGAAATGCTAGAAGGTCTCCTGGGAAAATTTCACTCTCTAGCTCCTGGTATGGTGAGGTCAGCAATAGTTTTCGTTCATCACATGCATGTGAGCACCTGTGTGTAGACTGCTTGGCATCGAATTGAAAGTCACTCATGAAGATGATATTAAAGAGTCACAAGCAGGAGTTTTTCTAAAGCATGTAACCTCTTTGAATGAAAGTTACAAATAATCCATCCCAGAGGTAATGAAAACTTTTAAATGTCTCCTTGGAAGCAGTCTTTTCACAGATATGGGCAGCTGAGTTTAACAACCACCTGTTTTCATGACATGGGGGAGAGAGCCTGACAAAAGGCCGTGAAGTGCGATGTGTCTAAAGGAACTTAGCAGGACGATCCTAAAGAGCTACAGGCCACAGATATTCTGCAATGTTTACTTTCCTTGACTGTATGTTATAGATATTCAATCCAAGCTGTTGTTTCACGTTTGAACGCTCTCCAAGGAAAATGTCACTTCCAGAACCTGGTAGGCTAAGCTCAGTAAAAGTTTTCCTTCATCACATATGATAGAGAGCTTGAGTGTGTACTGAAAAGCAATTTAATAAAAGTCACTTATCAAGAAGACCCTAAAGAGGTACAAGCAGGAGTTTTTTCCCACTGTGATCCTTCATTGAATGGATCTTACAGATAATTCATCCCAGCTGAAGTGAAAACTTTTAACTCTCTCCTTGGAGGAAATCTCTTCATAGTTACAGGCAGCTGAGTTCAACAAGAAACTGGTTTCATGACATGGGAGTGAGAGACTGAGAGAAGGCTGTGAACTGCAATTTGTGTAAAGGAAATTACCAAAACTATCCTAAAAAACAAGCCAGAGTTTTTCTTCATAGTGTAATTTCCTTGAATCTGAGTTATAGATATTCTATCTCTTACATAGATATTCATTCTATCTATACAATTATAGTTATATTCATTCTATCTATGTAATGAAATATTTAAAAACTCTCCAGGGACAATGTTATTTCTATCTCCTGGCACAGTGAAATCATCAATAATTTTCCTTCCTAACAGGGGTGTGAGAGCCTGTGTGTAGACTGCTTGGCATTGAATTAAAAGTTACTTATGAAGACTATATGAAAGAGCCATGAGCAGGAGCTTTTCTCAACCACATACCCCCAGTCAACCAAACTTACTGATAATCTGTCCCATCTGTAGTGAAAATTTTTAACTGTATCCTTTGATGTAGTCCCTTCACAGCTACAGGCAGCCTATTTAAGCAGGAACATGCTTTCCTGACATAGGACAGAGAGCCTGAGGGAAGATCATCAACCACAAAGTGTAAGGCACTTACCTAGATGATCTGAAACAGCTAGAAGCTAGGGTTTATCTGTAGCGTGTACCCTCACTGAAAGAATATAGATATTCTCCCCGAACTGTAGTGAAATGTTTAAAAGTTCTCCTAGATGAATGTCTCTTGCAGCTCCTGACAAGCTGAGCTAAGTCATAGTGTTCCTAGAACCAAAATGAGTTCTTTTCTAATGAGTTAAATCAGACGCTACACCAGAAATAGTTGTCTCACAAAGTAATGTGTATTTGGGGCAAATTGGAGAAAATGAGGAATAATTTCCAGAATCATGGCATCCCCAAACAAAGGGAAGCAGGGACATTTATTTGGGATAGGGAATGTATATTGAAAAGATAGAGGTGGGTATCCTCTTGTTCAGGCTCAGTTGGAAAACATGATTCCACATACTCTTCAGGTGATGGTAATAAGGTCTAAGCTACTCCTGGAGAGATCTTAGCATGAAAAATAAGGCAGAGGTTATAGTAATGGCTCTCATGCAGAGGACTAGTCTGGTTCCTGGTGGTTGGTGATGACATCTTCTTAACATAAAAAAATGAAAGAGAACAATTTGGGAAAAGTTAAAATGTCCAAGCTCACTCTTTTTTTTTTTTTCTGCTTTATCTCCCCAAAGCCCCCCCCGTACACAGTTGTATATCTTAGTTGCAGGTCCCTCTAGTCGTGGGATGTGGGACGCCACTTCAATGTAGCCTGACAAGCAGTGCTATGTCCGCGCCCAGGATCTGAACCCTGGGCTGCCACAGTGGAGTGCACGAACTTAACCACTTGGCCACGGAGCCGGCCCCGTGAACTCACTCTTGAAATCCTTGGTTTATCTAGTCAGTGAGAAAAACCAACAATAGTTTTTATGCTGATCCTGATTCTTAAAAGGCACAGGACAAAGTTGCATTTTCATTAACTGCCTCGAGATGAGCATGGGCATTGTCAGAGTGACCATTAGAGGAGCAGAATTTCAAGCTAGTCTCAAATAGGTTTGGGGCCGAGCATTAAGCTCAGGCATAGGCCTACATTCTTTCTAACAATGATCTGTAATAACATAAATGCGTTTAAAACACGTTCAGTAGATCTGCATACTTATACCCTCAATCCGGATTTGAACAGCTTTATTACAGTTTACACACTGGGTTGCCCATCCTTCTCTGGTGAACCAAATCCTTCTGCACAGGAACGTGAAACCTACTTAGACACCGACCGTATCTAAAAGGCATGCGGGGGCTGGCCCCGTGGCCAAAGGGTTAAGTTCACGTGCTCCACTGCAGGCGGCCCAGTGTTTCGTTGGTTCAAATCATGGTCGTGAACATGGCACTCCTCATCAAACCACACTGATGTAGCATCCCACATGCCACAACTAGAGGGACCCACAACGAAGAATATATAACTATGTACCGGGGGGCTTTAGGGAGAAAAAGGAAAAAAATAAAATCTTTAAAAGGCATGCGGTTGGTAAGGATACAGGGCAGAGGATCAGGGGCATAGGGAGTCATGACTTATCTGGATAGGGCTGCTAACACAAGAGGATCAAAATCCAGTGTTTGTGGGAAAACTCAGTGTCCTCAATTGTCTGTGATGGTCTCCCTGGATGTTTAGCGCTGGGGACCTTGATTTCTTAAATTGTACCATTGTGTGGTGCATCCAAGGGGTGACTCCTTGTAGTTTTAGGGAAGAGTGTGTGGTAAGTGACACCAAGCGAGGCCCCACCCAACACGGATGTAGCTGATCTTGGGACAAACCGCTTGTCCACGTTTGAAGACAGCACAAGCACTCTTAAGGAGACCCAACTCTGTTGGTTTGGGGATTAGAATCTTCCCTCATTGGTTTATCATCCAGTCCTTGACTATTAGGGACCACTGATAATCCTGTGTAGTGGCTTCCCTCAATTCATCCGGGGTAAGTTCACGGAAGGTGTCAGTTCATACGAGGGTAGCATGGGAATTAATGGTAACTGGAAAAGCTCTGCTGATGGACCGGCCATTTTTGCAGCTGCAGCTGCCAACTTATTTCCTTTTGTGACTTCCGATTCCCCACTTGGATGGCCTTTACAATGGAGCCCCGCTACTTCCTTGGGGCCCTGTACCACTTCTGGCACTTTAAGGATCTCTGGCCCATGTCTAATGTCCGTGGTTCACTCTGGACAGCTCTGTGGTCAGCAATCACTGGTGGGCAAACATGGCTAATAGGTCCATTGGAATCAAAGAGCAGGGTAGCTAGGTTGAAGGTATGACAGGGTTTTAAAGAAATCTGAGGGGAATCTAGCAGCATGGCTTGATATTGTAGTATTCTATTCTTAGATAGCCGCAGATGTCCTTCAGTCTAGGATGCAGGAGACTTGCTCAGGGAGGGGAGACAGGGTTTGAGGGGAAGCTTTGGCGAGGGTTGGGGAAGTGGTGGTGCACACCATCCTAGGTTGGCCCATAGTCCATTTTCCTGATTTCTTGATTAACAGGCAGATGGCAGCTACAAGTCTCAAGCATGGGGGCCATTCTTTTGCCACGGTGTCTAGCTTACCTCATTCAAAGGGGTCCGTTTCTGGCCCCTGTCCTTTGCCAGAGAGGCTTTCCTGTGAATCCAACCTTAGGGATCCAAAGATGGCAGAAACCCAGCCATCCCCTTTAGACACCTTATATCCCTTACGGCTAAGAAGTTGAACATACTTAACTGAATTCTGACACTATCTATCTACCTGGGGGTAGAATCAGGTCCCACAGGATTACCCTTCTCCCTGCCTCCATTTTAGGTGCCACTTGCAAGTTCAGGTTGTCACCTGTGCTCCTGACCAACCGGCGACAAGACCGCAGGTTCCCAGAACACCCTCCTCGGGTTTGAGTGCTTTGATAGAGCGGCTCACAGAACTCAGGAAAACCTTTTACTTATTAACAGCCAGACGGAAGAGATGCCTAGAGCAAAACATGTGGAGAAGGGCCGAGGAACTCCCAGAGCCTCTCTGGGTGTGCCACTCTCCCCAAACCTCCACGTGTTTGCCATCGTGGCAGCTGTCTGAACACCATCCTTTTGGGATTTAATGGAGACTTCATCACCTAGGTGTAGTCGATTCAATCATTGGCTGTTGGCAATTGAACATGATCTTAAGCCCCTCTCCCCCCTCTCTCTGCCCCCCAAGGGGTGGGTTGGGGGCAGGGATGGGCCTGAAACTTCCAACCCCCAAATCACACAACTGGTTTCCCTGGTGACCAGCCCCCACCCTTAGGGCCTTTCCAACACTCACCTTGTTAGCACAATTCAGGTGGTGTTGAAAGGGGCTTGTTAGGAATAACACAAGACAATCCACTTCACCTTTATTGCTCTGGACTGATTTCAGGAACTGAGGACTAAAGTAATTATTAGAACAAAAGATGCCCCATATGGCTCTCATATGGGAAATTACAGGAGTTTTAGGAGCTCTGTGCTAGAAACAAAGTGCAGCTGTTTACTGTTATATAACTCCAGGAGTGTACAGCATTGATAGCACTTAGGTCTTGAGCAACTCTATATCCCCCTGTTCTGAAAACTTACTGATTATGGGAAAGATTCCTCTTTATGGCTCCTGCCTTCAAGGGGTGTATGTTTTACCCAGGGCCAGCGACCTTCCTGCTTCCATTTTACCTTTCCAGGCGTGGCACTGGCTGCACACTCCACCTGTTCTTCTGCCCATAATTCTCAGTTAGATGTGCTAAAGACAGGGAGGGGAATCTCTTCCTTCTCAGGTACTGCTGTATCCTGTAAGAGGGCCATGAGCTCACCTCCCCCACTTTTTTGTGCTTGGATCTCGATTTTCTCTTGATCCCAGCCTGTGGAGGCCCCTAACTTAGATAGCATGTCCCTCCCCAGAACGGGAGGGGAACAGGGCATTCTGGTGCACACAGTGAGGGATACCTTCAGCAGTTTTGATCCTGTTTCACAAGTCCAGGGCTCCAGAAACCTTTGGGCCTCTCTCTTTCCTGAGACCTCTTTCAGTTCACACTTTCCTTCAGAAAGGTTTCCCTTTGGGGCATTCAACACCGGGAACATGGCTCCACGATGGAGCAAAGATTCAACCTGCTCTCCTCCTCCTGCCAAGGTGACCCGGGCCTCCTGGGGCCAGCGGGGGAGCCCCACAGCCCCATCATATCTCATCTGTCATCAAGGGAAGCTGCCACAGCTCTGTCTTGTTTGATCCCTTTCCTCTCTGGGGATGGTTCGGAGAATCCTGCCACCAACGCCCTTCCTGTTGGCAGTCCGCACACCGATTAGCCCCCGATGTTGTTGGTGGCCTCCTGGCCCCTTGGTGGGGGCCGAGGTTACCCATGGCAGATGCCTTGTCTCCCTCAGTTTACCTTGAGGAGACTGGAAGTCCACAGTGAGCAGGGCAGCCTGCCTTTTCATCTTCTTGTCTTCCTTTTCATCCTCAGCCTCATGCCTCTCATAGTTGTGCAGGACTGGTATCAGGACTAACAACCAACTTTCGGAGTTTACTATGGGTGTCTGAAGCACTTCTGAGATCTGAAATACAGATCGAGATTCACTGTACTACCCCAGGCCTCCAGCTCCCAATCTGCGTCTCGCCGAGGCAGTCCTGCAGCCTCTGCAACAAAGTGGAGGGGTTTTCCTTACGGCCCTATTGCATCTCTCTTAATTTAGGCCATTTGCTGGGTGGCTGGCTTACTCTTTTCAAGGCTTTAAAAAGCAAACCCCAAAAATATCCTCCCTTTCCTTGATTCTCTGGATCACTGGGATTCCACTCTGGGGCAGTCTCTGGCACAGCCTGTTCACCAGGCCTGCGGATGTCTGATCTTGGGTCGTCTTCCTTCCCTGCTTGTTCTCTGGCTTTGAACAGAACAGATGACTTTTCCTCAGGTGTGAGGCGTGTAGTCACAGGCTTGGAATATCTACCCAGGTCAGCTCATGAGTGTGGAAGATTCCCTTCATCGGGTTTGTGAACTCCTCTGGGTCAGTGCTCAGTCCTTTTGTGTGTGCCTTCGAATTACACAGGTCTGAGGTGGAAAAGGGGATGTGCACATCAATAAGCTTCCCCTCACCATGAGGCACCTGTCTTAGGGGCTATATCCTGGCTGTATCACTCATTCCTAATCTGGCTGTACACTTTTGAAGAGGAGGAGGAAGGGTCTCTGCTTGTGTCAGAGTCCAATTCCCTGTATGGGGATCGCAGGGGGAGAACAGCAAGGGGTTTGGCCCTGTTCCAGCTCTGGCTCAAGCAGAGGTCAGTTAGGGGGCTACGGTGGAGGTCCCCCAGGGCTCACCAGCTGGCCTAACAGTGGGGCCGAAGCTGGGGTATGTGAGCAAGGTGGACTCTGAGGTGGGCTTTCCTTAGCATTTGCACCCTCCTCCAGATTCCACCAGCCCTGTTACAGTCTCCACACTGGGTTGCCCGCCTGTCTTTGATGGACCTACTCTTGCTGCCCAGGAAGGTGCAACCGCCTTGGACGCCTACTCTGCCCAAATGGCATGGGGTTGGTAAGGATCCAGGGCAGAACCTCGGGTGGATAGGCAGTCACTACTTATCTGGATAGGGTTACTGAAATGAGAGGTTCAAATCAGAGAGTGGTCTTTCAGGAAAACTCAGAGTCCTGAATTGTCTGTGACCACCTCTCTGGATGTTCAGGGCTTGGCACCTTACTTTTTTTCTTTTCCTTTTTTTCCTTTTACCCTTGCATAGTGGATTGGAGAGGTGACTCCTTGTAATTTTAGGGGAGAGTGTGTGATTAGTGACACCAAGCGAGGCCCTACCCAACACGGATTTAGTGGATCTTGGGACAAACCGCTTGTCCACATTTGAAGACAGCACGAGCACTCTTAAGGAGACCCCAGGCTGTTGGTTTGGGGACACGGATCTTTCCTCATTGGTTTATCATCCAGCCCTTGACTATTAGGGACCACTGATAATCCTGTGTAGTGGCTTCCCTCAATTCATCCGGGGTAAGTTCACGGAAGGTATCTGTTCATATGAGGGTAGCGTTGGAATTAATGGTAACTGGAAAAGCTCTGCTGATGGAGCGGCCATTTTTGCAGCTGTAGCTGCAGCTGCCAACTTATTTCCTTTTGTGGCTTCTGATTCCCCACTTGAATGGCCTTTACAATGGAGCCCAGCTACTTCCTTGGGGCCCTGTACCACTTCTGGCACTTTAAGGATCTCTGGCCCATGTTTAACGTCCATGGTTCACTCTGGAGAGCTCTGTGGCCAGCAATCACTGGTGGGCAAGCATGGCTAATAGGTCCATTGGAATCAAGGAGCAGGGTAGCTAGGTTGAAGGCATGACAGGGTTTTAAAGAAATCTGAGGGGAATCTAGCAGCATGGCTTGATATTGTAGTATTCTGTTCTGAGATAGTCGGAGGTGTCCTTCAGTCCTTCAGATAAAGTGGAGGTCCCCTAGGGCTAACCTGTTGGTCTAACGGTGGAGCTGTAGCTGGTGTATATGGGTGAGGTCAGCTTTCCTTAGTTTCACATTTGTTTTTTCCAACCTGGTCAGACTTCTCAGAATAATCTGTCTTAGATTCAACCTTTAACCCTTCATTAAACATAGTGCCAAGAAACAGTGAACATAAGTGATTTCTTCCTCTTCTTGGTTCTTTTGCAACTTACTTCTCATTGGAGTACAGCGTTAACTTTTAGATTCTCTTTCTGGACATATTTACCCATCTTCCAGTGAATATTGCAGCCAGATTCTGTTATATAAAAAGACCATATGCTCTCTGACCCATGGGTGAGTACTTGAACACCTTCTAGTTCTAGAGTATGCAGCATAATGTGCTTTTCTACAGGATGGAACTTTCTCCTGCTCTTATTCTAGCATCTTTTCTTATCGTCTCTTTCCAACTTTCCAGGCACAGCTTGTAATGGTTAGTGGAGTCTCAGATGCCACTAATCTGCGCCCAGGATATGTTTACCACCCTAATAGTCTCAAATGAGACCCAGTCCAAGTCACTAATTCCTTAAAGGGAAAAGAAAACTGTTGGATGCTGGCTTTCACCCAGGGGCATGTGATATGGAGGGCAAGGAACAGAAAAAGGAGACCTAGAAGTCCAGAAAAGCCAGACTGTGAAAAAACAAGATGGATGTCCAGCCTCCTTGATGAAAACAAGCAAACGACCGAAAAACACAGACTCAGCAACTCCAGAGGGAGCTTGACCTCATCTCGGGTGACCTCTACTCTGATCGCAGGCTCAACACAAAGACAGACACAGGGACTTCAGAGACAGTCTAACCCCATCGAAAGGGACCCCTTCTCCATCACAGGCCCAATGAAAAGACAATCTCAATGACTCCAGGGGCAGTTTAAGGCCATCAGAGGGGGCTCTTTCTCCAATCACAGGCACAACACAAAGACAGAACAAGTGTCTTCAGGGGGCCCTCAAATCCCCACCTTGGAGATTTCTGCAAGGGACTCAAACCCCTGAGTAGTCAACAGTGATTGCTCCCATTCACCAGAGCATCTGGGCCACACCATCCAGAGGAGACTCAATCTCCAAAGGGGACTTGAACCCCTGACTAGTCAACAGGGATTGCTCCCATTTCTCCAGAGCCAAGCATCTGCCCTTCCAGAGTGGCAAAGTCCTGTGATCCTTCCTACCAGAGGGGACTCTCACTTCCCTCAGCCTGGCAATGCCCAGACGGGGACTCAAACCTCAAAGCCAGGCCCCAACAGGCAGGCTTTTGTGAGACAACTTAAAGGAAGAACTCTTATAGACATGCCGTGGGTTTGGTGCCCCTCTCCTCCATTGAGAGAGCCACCAAGCAATGCTCTCAATGCAGCTGTTGGTTCTCCTGAGGGGGCAGTGACATCAAGCTGGTGGAACAGGCACCATGAAGGGGCCAGTCCCTCATTGGGAGCTCGCTTGTCACCAAAACCAAAGTAGATTGCCTCCTGGTGAGTTAAATCAGGCTCTACACCAGAAGTAGTTGTCTCACAAAGTAAAGTGTACTTGCAGCAAATATGAGAACATGAGGATTCATTTTCATAGTCATGGCGTCCTGGAACAAAGGGAAGCAGGGACATTTATGTGGGATGGGGAATGAATATTGAAAATAGAGGTGTGTATCCTCTTGCACAGGCTCTGTTAGAAAATATGATTTCACACACACTGCAGCTGATGGTAATAATACCTAAGCTCCTCCAGGAGAGATCTTAGCACTAAAAATAATGCAAAGGTCACAGGCACAGCTTTCATGGTGAGACCTGTTCCAGTTCATGATGGTTGGTGGTGGCATCTCCTAAACATAACAAAAGGAAGAAGAACAATGTGGAAAAGTTGAAATAACCAAGATTACCATTTAGTTCCTCCCAGTAACTAATCTGGGGCAGTCATTTGCATTCATGACATGAGTGTAAGATATTTGTGTAGACTGATCAGCATTGAAATAAAAGTCATTTATGAAGA
Source organism: Equus przewalskii (assembly GCF_037783145.1). Classification (NCBI taxonomy): domain Eukaryota; kingdom Metazoa; phylum Chordata; class Mammalia; order Perissodactyla; family Equidae; genus Equus; species Equus przewalskii. The sequence continues at coordinate 25,448,811 of NC_091834.1, forward strand.
CGATACTAAAGAACCACAAGCAGAAGATTTTCTAAACCATATAACAGCATTGCATAAAAGTTACAGATAATCTGTTGTAGTGATAGTGAAAGGTTTTCAATCTCTCTTTGGGAGAAGTTCCTTCACAGCTACAGGAATCTCAGTTCAACAGAAATGTGCTTTCCTGACATTTGAGAGAGAGCTTGAGTCTATGGACTGCAATGTGTGAGACACTTACCTAGATGATCTGAAACAAGTAGAAGTCACAGCTTTTCAGTATAGAGTGCTTTCCTTGAATATGCATTATAGATATTCTTTCCCAGCTGTAGTGAAATTTTTAAAAGCTCTCCTAGGAAAATGTCACTTGCAGCTCCTGACATGGTGAGGTCACCAATAGTTTTTCTTCATCACATGCACAGGAGAGCGTCTGTGTAGGCTGTTCAGCATTGAATTAATAGTCACTTATGAAGACAATATTAAAGAGCCACATGCAGGAGCCTTTCTAAACCGTGTACCCGCATTGTCTGAAAGTTACAGATAATCTGTCCCAGAGGTAGCGAAGCATTTTCAGTCTCTTTAGAAGAATCCCTTCACAGCTATGGGCAGCTGGGTTCAGCATGAACATACTTTCATGTCAAGGGAGAGAGAGCCTGACCGAAGGCATGAACTGCAATGTGTGTAGTTGTTCTTACTAGGATGATTCTAAACAGCTAAATGCCAGAGCTTTTCTCCTCAGTGTACTTTGCTTGATTGTGAGTGAGATATATTCTTTCCCAGCTCTAGTGGAATGTTTAGAAACTCTCCTAGGAAACCATCACTTGAAGCTTCTGGCAAGCTGATCTCAGTAATAATTTTCCTTCCGCACATGCGCTTGATAGCCTATGTCTAGACTGCTCGGTATTGAATTGAAAGTCATTGTGAAGATGATATTGAAGAGCCACAAGCAGGACTTTTTCTAAACATTCTATTATTGTGGTGCCATAGACATATTAGCCTAAGTTAAAAGTTTGTTTCATATTATTTTGTCTTTGCCATCATCTTACTATTGCAAACATCACTGTAGCAGTCACATGTGTCTCCCCATCCCTTGTCACTTTGGGCCAACTCTGACTTGGCCTACAGCCATGGTAGACTGTTTCTGGCTTGGTGGCAGCTTCCTATTTTGAAAATTTCACTTCTTTTTCCTGAGGAAAGAGTGTCTTGAGAGCTTGCTCAGACCATATGTAAGACAGTTTGGAATTGCCTGAGGTTCATGTGTCAAGAAGCAGTACTCAACCAGTAAGTGACAGAAACCAATGGGTAAACATGGAAGCTTTCCTAGTCTTCTTTCAAACAACTCCTAGAAGTGGAGAAGTGTTCTGAAGGATATGTCAAAGCATCTCAAGCTATGGCTCTTTAGTTTCTTACAGCAGTAATCTATAATTTATTGCACATTTCATTAACTTTCTTCTCGGTCTAACATTCCATATTCCCTCATTTTCGCTTCCTGAAATCACCTACCAAATAAACATTGTATACTCAAGTCCTTGTTTCAGGGTCTGCTCTTAGGGCAATTTCCATTCTGACAATCCTAGTCTCTTGTATGCCACTAGTAAAATGAGGCCACACTTATCTATAGCACAAATGACACTCTATGGAGACATGATAATAAGAGATAGTGATAATATCACAATACTGGATAACTGGAAGCCCTAACAGAAACCATTAATATTTGAGGCACAGACAGCATCCATATCCCTGACCTGAGCATCAGCATCTTTGCTTAGACAACATTCTAGGTGGAGCTTTCAAAAAATGCTTGTGTCTGGATCTGATCTGATGGTGTTGCATCAGTTATCCTGTATCTTTTGTCTCCTACCACCTCATCTAAAAAGAACTGCACTAGCATCCACAGTATGAAAACTGACAAGCAGTTTGTGTGGTTCCCTGACCAGAAATGAACCCAGGCCACAGCAAGTGAGAGCAACAAATCTTAACCACTAGACGACCAGTGCTGGCTGTATTTGCAAAAATACTTAACTATTAAAATTCCCTCTTCTACTGAAATATAACTGATGGCAAACCTAGGGTTACTTTTTATTTCAGTAAGTATATGTCACTCAAATAAAGATTCTGTAGAACAACCTCAGTTTTCTCCTGTTTCTTCAGAATCTTGTTTGATTTTGCATTTGTTCCCGATGAGTCATTTTAATATTTTACCTATGGTTTTTTTACAAGTTTGTTATGAAAAGAAGTATTTTATAGGTCTACCAAAATTCTAAATAAATTGTAAAAACTATCTAATGTTAATAATTTTATGTTTCAATTGTAGATGAGAAATAATATTGCAAATTAATTCTTAAATAGCTTCTGAAATGATTTCAGGAGTATGTTCCATTGGTCTCTGTAGAATTTGAAACTTATTTAAGCCTAGGTTGTATTAGAGACAAACTGCATCTTGATATGCGCTCTCAGTGTCCACCAGCAACATAAAGACTGTTGACACTAGGAATCCTTCTGTCTTATTATTTGTCAGTCTGGGCAAAATGGAAACTTGTTTTTATTGATGTTAAGTCATTTAGTAGGTCTTTCTTGTATTTTAGAGACACTTAAGTTTCTTATCTTGTCTAAAACGTCCAACAATCCTGCCAATTCAAAGGCAGATAATATTCCTCTTTATACTAAGGTGACGTATACTCCCTGTAATGACTATTCATTATTCCACATATGTCTAAGCAGTGTAATTTATCAGTAGGGATGCTGTACTCTGTTGTTTAGGTCATATCCAGCTTCACTTCCACCTAGCAGTGAGCAGAGATTTGAGTCTAGAGAAAGAGACTAGAGCAGATATCAATAGAGCAGAGTCTGATTTAAATTGATAAAACTTCCAAAATACTTGGTCTTCACATCTAGAATTAGTAGTAAGTAAATTATTTGGTTTAACATAACTGTACACAGAGATTGGTTGAAACCGACTCCTGAGGTTGCTGCATGAAGCATGCAAAATAGTTTCAGAAGTGTCTGACGTCCCTGAAGACCTTCAAGCTGAAACATGTTTATTTATGGCCCTATTCCTTGAATGAGAACCAGAATTCCCAAATAAAGGTCTCATTCCCCAGGGAAAGAAAGATAAATTGAATTTTCTTTAGTCAAGTCTCCATTAGAGTGAAAAAGTGGAGATAGGGAACTCTCTTAGGAGATCATTTTGAATAACAATCACATGCAATGATTCTACTTTTTGTTTGTGTGTTTTGAATTGTACACCTACATTTGCTGGGAAATATCGCTGCTGGCCCTAGGATGGAAGCAAATCCAACAGTTAGAAAGCACAGGATTCTGCCTCCAATGTTCAATTTTAATGTGAATATTATGAATAAAATCAAATGCCAAAACCTCATTCTTTTTAAAAATAATATGATTATTTTCTTTATTCTTTTGGGGTTTTTTTTGCTGTGAAATATTCATCCCAAGCAGCATCTGTTGTCAATACTCCTCTTTTTTTTCCCTACTCAAAGCCTCGTCACATAGTTGTAAGTCTTTTTAGTTCTTCTATATGAGCTACCACCACAGAATGGCTACTGACACATGAGTAGGGTTCCATGCCCAGGAACTGAACCCAGGCCACCAAAGTGGAGTGTATTGAACTTGAACTGCTAGGCCATCAGGGCTGGTTTGCAAAATCTCAAATCTTATGTCAACAATAAGCCTTCATGTATTGGCCATAAAAATCAGAGAATGTACAACATAAATTCAAAATATGAAAGTTGTAATGATATTGCATATCAATTTTTCATTGAAATTCATAAAGCGCCTATCATACACCTCATCCAGTTTCTAGTTTTTAATAAAATTTATTTGGATGAAAATGTATTTTTTCATATAACCCTGTGATCTTTTTTCAAGCAAAAATAAATATTGTAACAAATACTGACATTTTTTGTTTTACTTTTTGTCTGGAATTTGCTAGTCTATAAGTTTTTCATTAAAAATGTATGTCTAAATAGGTTGTATTAACACCTTCTAAAATAATATCCAGGAAAGAGTCAATGTTGAAAAGATATTTGTTGGCTGAGTGACTGATGGAATGAATGATGAATAAGTGAATCAATGAATACAATATACACCCTAAAATTCTGAAAGAAAATGAGGTTTTCATTCCCAGTGCTGGAATCTACCTTTAATGTGATTTTAACTTTTATAAAGAAACAGAGACAACTTGCAGTTTAACTGGAACTTATATTTTTCATGGTATAGGTCTTTCACTTCCTTAAATTTATTCCTAAATATTTTATTCTTTTTGTTGTGACTGTAAATGGGATTGTATTCTTGAGTTCTCCTTCTGTTATTTAGTTATTATTGTATAGAAATGCAATTGACTTTTTATCCTGCAACTTTGCTGTAATTGTTTATCTTTCTAATAGATTTTTGGTGGGTTCTTTAGGGTTTTCTATATTTAAAATCATGTCATCTGCAAATAGTGACAGTGTTACTTCTTGCTTTCTAATTTGGATTCCTTTTACTTCTTCTTGCCAAATTGCTTTCACCAAAACCTCCAGTACTATGTTGGATAAGAATGGTGAGAGTGGGCACCCTAGTCTTTCTCCTGTTCTCAGAGAGATGGCTTTCTGTTTTCTCCCACTGAATATGATGTTGGCTGCTGGTGTGTCATATGTGGCTTTTATTATGTTGAAGTACTTTCCTTCTACACCCAATTTCATTCAATTTTTATCAGAAAGGATACTATATCTCGTCAAATACTTTCTCTGCATCTATTTTTATTCTTCATTTTGATAATATAGTTTATTGTATTGATTGATTTGTGGATGTTGAATCACCCCTGTATCTCTGGATTAAATCCCACTTGAATGTAGTTTATAATACTTATCATGTACTGTTTTCTTTGATTTGATAGTATTTTGTGGAGGATTTTTGCATCTATGTTCATCAGTGATATTAGCCTGTAATTTTCCTTGTTTGTGTTGTCTTTGTCTGGTTTTGGTGTCAGGGTAATGTTGCCTTCAGAAATTGAGTTAGTAAGTATCCTGTCCTCTTCAATGTTTTGCAAGAGTTTGAGAAGGATAGGTATTAATCTTCTTTGAATACTTGGTAGAATTCAGTAGAGAAACCATCTGCTCCTAAACTTCTGTTTTTTGAGAGGTTTCTGATTACTATTTCCATCTCTTTACTTGTGATTGGTCTGTTCAGATTCTAGTTGTTCTTAAATCAGTTTTTAGAGGTTCTATGATTCTAAGAATGCATCCATTTCTTGTAGGTTATCCAATTTGTTTGCATATAGCTCTTCATATTATTCTAATAGTCTTTTGCATTTGTGTGGTATCCATTGTAATTTCACCTGTTTCATTTGTGACTTATTTTAGTCATCTTTTTTCTTAGTGAGTTTGGGTAAGGGATTGTCAAATTTCATTATCTGCTCCAGAAACCAGCTCTTAGTTTCATTGATCCTTCCTATTATGTTTTAGTCTATGTTTCATTTATTTCTGCTCTGGTTATATTTGCATCCTTCTACTGATGTTGGGCTTTGTTCTTCTTTGTTTAGTAATTTTAGGTATAGTGTAAGACTGTTTGTTTGAGATATTCTTCACATATGTCTAAAGGCACATTTTTTGTCAGAGTTTTCAAACATAACTCTACAGCTGGGACATAAGAGTTATTACATCCAACCATAGAGATAAGAACAGCCAGAAATCATCTCCCTTCAAGGACTTTATGAAGGTCTTAAAGAAATCTCATGACACAATACTCTTTCTGGCATAAAGTCAACATCTTATTGAAATGCAAGTATGATCGCTACGTCATGCCATGAATTAACTCACAGCTTAGCATCTTCTGCTTCTTCAAGATTTGAATATCTTCAGTACCACCCAGAAAGAATGCGTATATTTACACTGAAGGAACAGAGCAAAGAGAAAGATGCTCAAGCTTCTACATCCTTAAGAACATCTACAGAAAAAGCTTTTAAGGAAAAACCCTCACTGACTTGCAGAGAGAATCTCCCTGAACTACAATAAGGCTCTCTCGGAAGACAGTAAATAAGCAAGCAAAATGGAATTTGTCAAAGGTGACATATTCAAGCAGTGAAGAGCCAAGACAAAATATCTATTGCTTCACTGCTATGAGGTCACAAGGAGGAGAAACACTCCTACTTCAGGTTCTTTGGAAGGCCTTGAATAACTCAGGCAATAGTGAAATTTGCATCCCTCAGGAAAAATGCTCTCCCAAAGACAGCAATGGAATTCTCACAAGGCAGTCAGAAAGAATCTATCTGTAAAGGCACATTTTGTGTCAGAGGTGTCATACATTACTCTAGAGCTTGGACACAATGGATATTACATCCATTTCTCAAGATAAGACAAGTAATAAACCATCTTAGTTTGACGTCTTTATGAAACATGTAAATCTCTTCACAGAGTGCTCTTACAGCATAAGAGCAACAACGCATTAACATGTCAGCACGAACACGATTTTACCACAGCTTGTAACACTCCACTTAGATTCTTCAGCTTCTGCAAGATTTCAATAATTGTCACACCACTCAGAGAAAACGCGTATATGTTACCCTCAAAGAATGGAGCCAAGGGAAGAACATAGGCGCTTCTACATGATTAGGAACAGTGACAGCACATTATTTTAACAAATAACCCTTGCTAACTTGCATAGAGAATCTTGATCACCAAAAGGAATGCTCTCTCAGAACAGAGCAAATTAGCAGCCAAAGAGGAACATACGCAAAATATCAAAGCAGTGTAGAACCAAGACAGACATGTGTTGCTAGCTTGCCAAGACATGATATGGAAAAGAAACACTCTTGTTTCTGCCTCTTTGGAAGGCCTTGAATGACTTGTGCAATATTGCACATTGGTAACTTCACAAAAGCGCTCCCAACAAAATTCTCACAAGACACTAAAAGAGCACGTATCATGAAAGGCATATTTTGTGTCAAAACTTTCATAAATTGATCTACAAAAGGGATGCAATAGTTATTACATCCACCCCTCAAGATAAGAGAAGCAAAAAAATGTCTTGCTTTCAGGTATTTAGGAAGATGTTATAACACTGCCTTTGCACAGTGCTTACAGCACAATGGCAAATTCTGATTCACAAGGCAGCACGAACGGGGCTTCACACCAGCTTCTAACTCGCAGCTTATGCACTTCTGCATCTCCAAGATATCATTCTCACACCGCTCAGACACAATGCCTACATCTTACCCTCAAGGAATGGAGCCAAGGTGAGAACGTTGGTGCTGCCACATGCTTAGGAGGAGCGAGTAAAATGCTTTTAAAAAACAGAACTTCTGGGTTGGCAAGGAGAATTCCTACACCTAGAAGCACATGCCCTTCCAGCAAAACAAATCAGCGCCCAGAGGGAAACCTTGTCACAGGCGACCTATCAAAGCAGTGTAGAGATGAAACAGACTGTGTCTTGCTTGCTCTCCATGAGATCACAAGGAGGACAAACACTCTTGCTTCTGCCTCTTGGGGGGGCCAGGAAGAACTCCTGCAAGATTGAAGTTTGTTTCCTTCAGGGAAGCAGTCCCCAGGAGAAAGCAATGGAATTCTGCAAAGGCAGTCAGAAAGCACCTATCTAGAAAGGCACATTTAGTGTCAGCCCTTCCATACATCACTCTAGAGCTGAGACCCACCAACCATTACATCTCAAGAAAAGACAAGCCACAAACCGTCTTCCCTCCAGCTCTTGAGGAAGCTGTGAAAGAACTTCCTTTCCCCAGTGCTTTTACAGCGTAACCACAAGCTCTTATTCACAAGGCAGCAGGAACACGATTTCTTTCCAGCATCCATCACAAGGCTATTGCCCTTGTGCTTCTGCCACATTTCAATCTTTCTAACCCTGCTCAGACACAATGTCTACATCTTCCCCTCAAGGAATGGGGATTAGGCCAGAAGGTTGGTGCTTCCACATGCTTAGGAGGAGCAAAGCAATATACGTTTAACAAACGGACCTTTTGTCCACTGGTAGAGACAATCTCCTGCACCTAGAAGAATGCTCCCTTCCATCAGAGCAAATCAGCAGCTGGAGGCAAACGTTGTCACAGGCAGCCTATCCAATCAGTGCAGAGGCAAGATACCATGTGTCTTGCTTGCTTTCCATGAGATCACAAGCAGGAGAAACACTCTTGCTTCTGGCTCTTGGCAGGGCCTGGAAGAACTCCTGCAAGTTTGCAGTTTGTTTCTTTCAGTGAAGCACTCAACAGGAGAAAGCAAGGGAATTCTGAAAAGGCAGCCAGAAAGCACCTAGCTTAAAAGGCATGTTTGGTGTCATCCCTTCCATACAGTACTCTAGAGCTGGGACGTTCCAACCATTACATCCATCCCTCAAGATAAGTCAGGCCACAAACCATATTCCTTCCACCTCTTCAGGAATCTGTGAAAGAACTCCCTTTAAACAGTGCTCTTACAGTGGAATAGTGACCTCTGATTCACAAGGCAGCAGTAGGTCGATTTCTTTTCAGCTTCCAAAGCACGGCAATCCCACTTGAGCTTCTGCCACATTTCAATCTTTCTAACCCTGCTCAGACACAATGCATACATCTTCCCCTCAAGGAATGGGGCTGCGGCCAAAACGTTGGTGCTTCCACATGCTTAGGATGAGCAAACCAATGTGCTTTTAACAAATGGCCCTTGTGGACTGGCAGAGAGAATCTCATGCTCCCAAGTGAATGCTCCCTTCCAGCAGAGCAAATCAGGCAGCCAGAGGGAAGCCTTGACACAGGAGACCTAACAAGCAGAATAAAACCAAGACACCTGTGTCTTGCTTGTTCTCCATGAGATCACAAGCAGGAGAAACACTCTTGTTTGTGACTCTTGGCAAGGCCTGGAAGGACTCCTGCAGGATTGGAGTTTGTGTCAGGGAAGCAGTCCGCTCCCCAGCAGACAGCAACAGAATTCTCCAAGGACAGTCAGAAAGCACCTATCTTGAAAGCCACCTTTGGTGTCAGCCCTGCCATGCATGGCTCCAGAGCTGGGACGCATGAACTATGACATCCATCCCTCAAGATAAGACAGGCCACAAACCATCTGCCTTCCAGCTATTGTGGAAGCTGTGAAAGGGCTCCCTTTACCCAGTGCTCTTATACTGTAACTGCAAACTCTGATTCAAAGGCAGGAGGAATGTGATTTCTTTCCAGCTTCCATCACAAGCCTATCACACTTGTGCTTCTGCCACTTTTCCATCTTGCTAACCCTGCTCAGATGAAATGCCTATATCTTCCCTTTAAGCAACAGGGCTGAGGCCAGAATGTTGGTGCTTCCACATGATTAGGAGGAGCGAAACAAGAGGCTTTTAATAAGCAGCCCTTGTGGACTGGCAGAGAGAATCTCCTTCACCTCCAAGAACGCTCCCTGAGAGCATGGCAATTCAGCAGCCAGAGGCAAACTTTGTCACAAGCTACCTAACAGAGTCATGTAGAGCCAAGACACAATGTGTCTTGCTTGATATCCGTGAGATCACAAGCAGAAGAAATACTCTTGTTTCTGGTTTGTGGCAAGACCTGGACGAACTCCTATAGGATTGCAGTTTGTTTCCTTCATGGAAGTGCTCCCAAGCAAACAGCAATGGAATTATCCAAGGCAGTCAGAAAGTGCCTATCTCGAAAGGCACATTTACTGCTAGCCATTCCCTACATTGCTCTAGAGATGGGAGGCACAAAGCATTCCATCTATCCCTCAAGATGAGACAAGCCACAAAACATCTTGCTTCCAGCTCTTTAGGAAGCTGAGAAAGAATTCACTTTCCACAGTGCTCTTACAGTGTAACCACAAGCTCTGATTCAAAAGGCAGCAGAAACACATTTTCATTTCAGTTGTAAAGCGTGGCTATCCCAAGTCTGCTACTGGCACATTTCCATCTTGCTAACTCTGCTCAGATGAAAAGCATACATCTTCCCCTTAAGTAACAGGGCTGAGGCCAGGAATTTGGTGCTCACACATGCTTAGGAAAAGCAAAATAATAGGCTTTTAACAAACAGCCCTTTTAGACTGGCACATAGAATCTCCCTCACCTAGAATAATGCTCACTGCCAGCAGGGCAAAACAACAGCCAGAGGCAAACCATGTCACCAGCGACCTAAAAGCACTGTAGAGCCTAGTCCCAAGATGTCTTGCCTGCTCTCCAACATCACAAGCAGGTGAAACACTCTTGCTGCTGGCTCTTGGCAAGACTTGGACGAACTCCTGCAGGACTGCAGTTTGTTTCCTTCAGGGAAGTGCTCCCAGGCAAACAGCAAGGGAATTATCCAAGGCAGTCAGAAAGCACCTATATTGAAAGACACATTTGCTGTCAGCCATGCCATACGTTGCTCTAGAGCTGGGAGGAACAAAGCATTCCATCCATCCCTCAAGATGAGACAAGCCACAAAACATCTTGCTTCCAGCTCTTTAGGAACCTGAGAAAGAACTCGCTTTCCACAGTGCTCTAACAGCATACCAGCAACGTGTGATTCAAAAGGCAGCAGAAACGTGGTTTCTTGCCAGCTTGTAACTCGCGCCTATCATACTTCTGCTTCAGCCACATTTCCATCTTGCTAACCCTGCTCACACGAAATGCCTACATCTTCCCCTTAAGCAACAGGGCCAAGGCCAGAAGTTTGGTGCTTCCATATGCTTAGGAGGGAAACAATAGGCTTTTAACAAACAGCCCTTGTGGAGTGACAGAGAGAATCTCCTTCACCTAGGTGGATGCTTCCTGACAGCATGGCGAATCAGTAGCCAGAGACAAACCATGTCACAGGTGACCTAGCAGAGCAGTGTTGCGCCAAGGCACAATGTGTCTTGCTTGCTCTCCATGAGATCACAAGGAGGAGAAACACTCTTGCTTCTGGCTCTTGACAAAGCCTGGAAGAACTCCTGCAGGATTGCATTTTGTTTCCTTCTGGGAAGTGCTAACTGGCAAGCAGCAACAGAATTGTCCACAGGCAGTCAGAAAGAGCCTATCATGAAAGACACATTTGCTGTCAGCTGTGCCATACATTGCTCTAGAGCTGGGACCCACAAAGGATTCCATCCATCCCTCAAGATGAGACAAGCCACAAACCATCTTACTTCCAGCTATTTAGGGGGCTGAGAAAGAACATGCTTTCCACAGTGCTCTAACAGCATACCGGCAACCACTGATACATAAGGCAGCCAAAACACAATTTCTTTCCAGCTTGTAACTCACGGCTATCACACTTCTGCTTCTGCCACACTTACATCTTGCTAACCCTGCTCAAACGAAATGCCTACATCTTCCTCTTAAGCAACAGGGCCAAGGCCAGAACATTCGTGCTTCCACATTCTTAATAGCAGAGAAACAATAGGCTTTTAAAAACAGTCCTTGTGGACTGGCAGAGACAATCTCCTTCACCTAGAGGCACGCTCCCTGACAGCATGGCAAATCAGAAGCTAGAGGCATACCATGTCACAGGCGACCTAACAGAGCCTTGTAGAGCCAAGACACAATCTGCCTTGCTTTTTCTCCATGAGATCACAAACAGGAGAAACACTCTTGCTTCTGGCTCTTGGCATGGCCTGGACGAACTCCTGCAGGTTTGTACTTTGTTTCTTTGATGGAAGTGCTCCCCAGAAAACAGCAATGGAATTATCCAAGGCAGTCAGAAAGCACCTATATTGAAAGGCACATTTGCTGTTGGCTTTGCCCTACATTGCTCTAGAGCTGGAAGCATTGTATCCATCCCTCAGGGTGAGACAAGCCACCAACTGTCTGGCTTCCAGCTATTTAGGAAACTGAGAAAGAGCACACTTTCCACAGTGCTCTAATAGTGTACTGGTAACCACTTATGCAAAAGGCAGCTGAAACGCAGTTTCTTTCCAGCTTGTAACTCACGGATATTGCACTTGTGTTTCATTCACATTTCCGTCTTTCTAATCCTGCTGAGATGAAATGCTTACATCTTCCCCTTAAGCAACAGGGCTGAGGCCAAAATGTTGGTGCTTCCACATGCTTAGCAGGAGTGAAGCAATGCGCTTTTAACAAACAGCCCTTGTGGACTGTCAGAGAGAATCCCCATCATCTAGAAGAACACTCCCTACCAGCATGGCCAAACAGCAACCAAAGGGAAACCATGTCACACGTGACCTAAAAGCACTTTACACCCAAGACACAATGTGTCTTGCTCTTGCTTCTGGCTTCTGGCTCTTGGCAAGGCCTGGAAGAACTCCTGCAAGTTTGCAGTTTGTTCGCTTGAGAAAAGTGCTCTGCTCCCTGGAAGAGAGCAATGGAATTCTCCAAAGGCAGTCAGAAAGCACCTAACTCGAATGACACCTTTGGTGTCAGCCCTGCCATGCATTGCTCCAGAGCTGGGACACATGATCCATGACACCCATCCCTCAAGATAGGACAAGCCAGAAACCTTCTTCCTTTCATCTCTTGAGAAAGGTGAGACTGAACTGTGTTTCCACAGTGCTATTACAGGCTAACCACAACCTCTGATACACAAGACAGCAGGAACACGATTTTCTTTCAGCTTCCAAAGTGCAGCTGTGGCACTTCTGCTTTGCCACATTTCAATCTTTTTAACCCTGCTCAGACACAATGCCTACATCTTCCCCTCAAGTAATGGGGCTGAGGCCAGAACATTGGTGTTTCCACATACTTAGGATGAGAGAAGCAATATGCTTTTAACAAATGGCTCTTCACTCCACTGGTACAGAGCATCTCCTGCACCGAGAAGAATGATCCCTTCCAGCAGAGTATTCAGGCAGCCAGAGGGAAGCCTTGTCACAGAAGCCCAAACAAGCAGTGTAGAGCCAAGACACCTTGTGTCTTGCTTGCTGTTTATGAGAACACAATCAGGAGAAACACTCTTGTTTCTGGCTAGTGGCAAGGCCTGGAAGAACTTCTGCAGGATTGCAGTTTGTTTCCTTCACGTATGCACTCCCCAAAAAAAGAGCAAAGGAGCTTTCCAAAGGCAGTCAGAAAGCACCTATCTTGAAATGCACATTTGCTGTCAGCCTTACCATATATTGCTCTAGAGCTGGGATGCTCAAAGACTTACCTGCATCCCTCATGATAGAAGAAGCCACAAACCGTCTTGCTTCCAGCTCTTCAGGCAGCTGAGAAGGAACTCCCTTTCCACAGTGCTCTTACAGTGTACCCCCAACATATGATGCAAACGGCAGCAGAAACGCATTTTCTTTCCAGCTTGTAAATCATGGCTATTGCACTTCTGCTTCTGCCACATTTCCATCTTGCTAACCCTGATCAGATGAAACGCCTACATCTTCCCCAGAAGCAGCAGGGCTGAGGCCAAAACTTTGGTGCTTCCACATGCTTAGGAAGACCTAGAGAAAACGCTTTTAACAAACAGCCCTTGCAGGCTGCCAGAGAGAATCTCCTTCACCTAGAAGAACGCTCCCTGACAGCATGGCAAATCATCAGCCAGAAGCAAACCATGTCACACTGACCAATCAACTCCCTGTAGAGCAAAGACACAATGTGTCTTGCTTGATCTCCATGACATCATAAGCTGAAGAAATACTCTTGCTTCTGGCTCTTGGCAAGGCCTGGAGGAACTCCTACAGGATAGCCGTTTGATTCCTTCAGGGAACCAACCCCCCTCCCCGGCAAACAGCAAGGGAATTGCCCAAAGGCAGTCAGAAAACAAATATGCTGAAAGGAACATTTGCTGCAAGCTGTGCCATACATTGCTCTAGAGCTGGGACCCTCAAAGCATTCCATCCATCCCTCAAGATGAGACAAGCCACAAACCATCTTGCTTCCAGCTCTTTTGGAAGCTATGAAAGAACTCACTTTCCACAGAGCTCTTACAGTGTACAGGCAACCTTTGATTCACAAGACAGCAGAAACGCAGTTTCCTTTCAGCTGGTAACTCACGGATATCACAGTTCTACTTCTGTCACATTTCCATCTTGCTAACCCTGCTCAGACAAAATGCCTACATCTTCCCTTTAAGCATCAGGGCCGAGGCCAGAGCATTGGTGTTGCCATATGCTTAGGAGGAGAGAGACAATAGCGTTTTAACAAACAGCCCTTGTTGACAGGCTTTGAGAATGTCCTTCATCCATAAGAATGCTCCCTGACAGCATGGCAAATCAGCAGCCAGAGGGAAAGCATGTCATAGGTGACCTGAAAAAGCTGTGTACAGCTGACACAATGTGTCTTGGTTGCTCTCCATGAGAACAACAGGAGGAGAAACACTCATGTTTCTGGCTCTTGGCAAGTCCTGGATGAACTCCTGAAGGATTGAGTATCTTTCCTTCTGTGAAGTGCTCCCCGGCAAAGAGCAAGGGAATTGTCCACATGCAGTCAGAAAGCAAGTATCTTCAAAGGCACATTTGCTGTCAGTCGTGCCATACATTGCTCTACAGCTGGGAGGCACAATGCATTCCATCCATCCCTCAAGATGAGACAAGCTACAAACCATTTGCCTCCAGCTCTTTAGGAAGCTGAGAAAGAACTTGCTATCCACAGTGCTCTTACAGCTTACCAGCAACATCTCTTTAAAAAGGCAGCTTAAAGGCGGTTTCCTTTCAGCTCGGGAATCGCAGCTATTGCACTTCTGCTTCTGCCACATTTCCATGTTGTTAACCCTGCTTAGACAAAATGACTACATCTTCCCCTTAAGCAACACGGCTGAGGTCAGAACGTTGGTGCTTCCACATGCTTAGGAGGAGTGAAACCATATGCTTCTAACAAACAGCCCTTTGGGACAAACAGAGAGAATATCCCTCACCTAGAAGAACACTCCCTGCAAGCAGAGCAAAAGAGCAACCAGGTGCAAACCGTGTCACAGGCGACCTAATGGCACTGTACAGCCAATACAAAATGTGTCTTTCTTGCTCTCCATGAGATCACGAGCAGCAGAAACATTCTTGCTTCTGGCTCTTGGCAAGGGCTGGGAGAACTCCTGCACAATGGCAGTTTGTTTCCTTCAGGGATGTGCTTCCAGGCAAAAAACAAGGTAATTATCCAAAGCAGTCAGAAAGGACACATTGCTGTCATCCATGCCCTACATTGCTCTAGTGCTGGAAGTCACAAAGCATTGCCTCCATCCTTCAAGATGAGACAAGATACAAATAGTGTTGTTTCCAGCTCTTTAGGAAGCTGACAAAGAACTTGCTTTCCATAGTGCACTTACAGCATACTGGCAACTTCTGATACACAAGGCAGCTGAAATGCAGTTTCTGTCAAGCTTTTAACTCTTGGCTATCACACTTCTGCTTCTGCCACATTTCTATCTTGCTAACCCTGCTCAGAACAAATGCCTACATCTTCCCCTTAAGCAACAGGTCCTAGGCAAGAACGTTGGTGCTTCCACATGTTGAGGAGGAGAGAAACAATAGGCTTTTAACAAACAGCCCTTGTGGACTAGTGGAGAGAATCTCCCTCACCTAGAAGAAAGCTCACTGCCAGCAGGGTGAAACAGCAGCCAGAGGAAAATCGTGTCACAGGCCACCTAGCAAATCAATGTACAGCCAAGACACAATGAGTCCTGCTTGCTCTTCATGAGATCACAAGCAGCAGAAACACTCTTGCTTCTGGCTCTTGGAAATGCGTGGAGGAACTCCTGCAGGATTACCGTTTGTTTCCTTTAGAGAAGCACTCCCAGGCAGATATCAATGGAATTGTCCACAGGCAGTCAGACAGCACCTATCTCGAAGGACCCATTTGCTTTCAGCAGTGCCATACATTGCTCTAGAGCTGGGACCCAGAAAGCATTGCACCCATCCCTCAAGATGAGGCTAGCCACAAACCCTATTGTTTCCAGCTCTTTTGGAAGCTGACAAAGAACTTGCTTTCCACAGTGCTCTCACAGCATAGTGGAAAACTCTGATACAAAAGGCAGCTGAAACGTGGTTTCTTTCAAGCTTGTAACACTTGGCTTCTGCCACACTTCCATCTTGCTAACCCTGCTCAAATGAAATGCCTACATCTTCCCCAGAAGCAGCAGGGCTGAGGCCAGAACTTCAGTTCTTCCACATGCTTAAGATGAGAGAAACAATAGGCTTTTAACAAACAGCCCTTGTGGTCTGGCAGGGAGAATGTACTTCACCTGGCAGAAGGCTACCTGATAGCATGACAAATCAGCAGCCAGAGGCAAACCATGTCACAGGTGACTTAACAGTTTATGTAGAGCCATATACAATGTGTCTTGCTTGCTTTCCATGAGATCACAAGCAGCAGAAAAACTCTTGCTTCTGGCTGTTGGCAAGGCCTGGATGAACTCCTCCACGATTGCCATTTGTTTCAATCAGGGAAGTGCTCACCAGAAAACAGCAATAGAATTGTCCACAGGCAGACAGAAAGCAACTATTTGAATGGCACATTTGCTGTCTGCCATGCCATACGTTGCTCCAGAGGTGGGACCCTCAAAGCATCGCATGCATCCCTCAAGATGAGACAAGCAAGTAACTGTCTTGCTTACACTCTTTAGGAAGCTGAGAAAGAACTCATTTTCCACAGTGCTCTTAAAACGTACCACCAATCACTGATTCAAAAGGTAGCAGAACCATGGTTTCTTTTCAGCTTGTAACTCACGGCTATCGCACTTCTGCTTCTGCCACATTTCCATCTTGCTAACCCTGCTCGGATGAAATGCCTACATCTTCCCCTTAAGCAACAGGATGGAGGTGAGAATGTTACTGCTTCCACATGCTTAGGAGGGGAGAAAAAATAGTCTTTTAACAAACAGGCTTTGTGGGCTGGCAGAGAGAATCTCCTTCACCTAGAAGAATGCTCCCTGACAGCAAGGCAAACCAGCAACCAGAGGCAAAACTTGTCACAGGCGACCTAACAAAGAAATATAGATCCAAGACACAATGTGTCTTGCTTGCACTCCATGAGAACACAATCAGCAGAGACACTCTTGCTTCTGGCACTTGTCAAGGCCTGGAAGAAAGCCTGCAGAATTGCAGTCTGTTTCCTTAAGCAAAGTGCTCCCAGGCAAACTGAAATGGAATTATCCAAGGCAGTCAGAAAGCACCTATCTCAAAAGGCACATTTAGTGTCTGCTGTGCCCTACATTGCTCTAGAGCTGGAAGGCACAAAGCATTCCATCCACCCCTCATGAGTAAACAAACCACAAACCATCTTGCTTCCAGCTCTTTAGGAAGCTGACAAAGACGTTGCTTTCCACAGTGCTCTTACAGCATACTGGGAAACACTGATACAAAACGCAGTTGAAAAGCCATTTCTTTCCAGCTTGTAACTCTTGGCTATCACACTTCTGCTTCTGCCACATTTCCATCTTGCTAACCCTACTCAGAAGAAATGCCTACATCCTCCTCTTAAGAAACACAGCTGAGGCAAAAACGTTGGGGCTTCCACATGCTTAAGAGGAGAGAATCAATAGGCTTTTAGCAAACAGCCCTTGAGACTGGAATAGAGAACCTCCATCACCTAGAAGAACACTCCCTGACAGCATGGAAAATCAGCAGCCAAAGGGAAACCGTGTCACAGGTGACCTACAAGGCCGGGTAGAGCCAAGACACAATGTGTCTTGCTTGCTGTCATGAGATTACAAGCAGGAGAAACACTCTTGCTTCTGGCTATTGGCAAGACCTGGGAGGAGGACTGCAGGATTGCAGTTTGTTTCCTTTAGGGTAGCACTCCCAGGCAAACAGCAATGTAATTTAATTATCCAAGGCAGTCAGAAAGGACGTATCTTGAAAGGGACATTTGCAGTGAGCCATGCAAACGTTGCTCTAGAGTTCGGACCCACAAAGCATTCCATCCATCCCTCAGGATGAGACAAACCACAAACAGTCTTGCTTCCAGCTATTTAGGAAGCTGAGAAAGAATTCACTTTCCACAGTGCTCTTACACCATACTGGCAACCTCTGATTCAAAAGGCAGCAAAAACGTGGATTCTTTTCAGCTTGTAACTTGCAGCTATCACACTTCTGCTTCAGCCACATTTCCATCTTGCTACCTGGCTCAAACGAAATGCTTACATCTTCCCCATAAGCAACTGGGCCAAGGCCAGAACCTTGGTTCTTCCACATGATTAAGAGGAGATATCAATAGGCTTTTAACAAACAGCCCTTGTGGACCAGCAGAGAGAATCACCTTCACCTAGAAGAACGCTCCCTGACAGCATGGCAAATCAGGAACCAGTGTCAAATTGTGTCTCAGTCAACCTAACAAAGACGTGTAGAGACAAGATACAACGTGTCTTGCTTGCTCTCCATGAGATCACAAGCAGCAGAAACACTCTTGCTTTCGGCTCTTAATGAGGCCTGGAAGAACTCCTCCACGATTGCCAATTGTTTTGATCCGGGAAGCGCTCCCTGGCAAACAGCAATGGAATTCTCAACAAGCAGTCAGAAAGCACCTATCTCAAAAGGCACATTTGCTGTGGGCTGTGCCCTACATTCCTCCACAGCTGGAAGGCACAAAGCATTCCATACATCCCTCAAGATGAGACAAGCCACAAACCATCGTGCTCCCAGCTCTTTAGGAAGCTGAGAAAGAACTCGCTTTCCACACTGCACTTAGAGGGTACCGGCAACCTCTAATTCAAAAGGCAGCAGAAACATGGTTTCTTTGCAGCTTCTAACTCGCAGCTATAGCACTTATGCTCCTGGACATTTCCATCTTGCTAACCCTGCTCAGACGAAATGCCTACATCTTCCCCTTAAGGAACAGTGCCAAGTCTAGAATGTTGGTGTTTCCACATGTTGAAGAGGAGAGAAAAATTATGCTTTTAACAAACAGCCCTGGTGGACTGGCAGAGAGAATCCACTTCACCTAGAAGAACACTACCTGACACCATGGCAAATCAGCAGCAAGAGGCAAAGGGTCTGTTGATGAAAATAATCCATAACCAATCTATAAATGAAAATTTGGGTGAGTTTATTCTGAGCTTAAATCTGAGGATTATAACCCGGGGCCTTTCTTCCCAAAGGAAGAAAGGGCACCAAAGAAGTGGGGTGCACAGACTGGTTATATACCCCCAGAGAGGATGTTTCACATAGGATTGAAGTGTCCCTTTTACAATAGTTGTGAGACTGCTCTGTCAGCACAGCGATTGATGGAAATAGCAGGTAGGTCTTCTGTCTCAGTGAACACAGCAGGGTGGCAGTCTGTTGTCTCCAGCTGAGTGGTCACAGGTGAGCTGGGTGGTCAAAGGTGAGTGCAGCAATCAGTTCCTAGCCTAAGGAAAAATGCTTATCCCTAAGGAAATGCTAATGTGGGGGGGGAAGTTGCAGCTTTATCTCAAGGGCCTTTGGTCTGGCCATAGGAAATGTCTAAGCAGATATGCAATGCGTGCTCAATAGCCACAGTCAGGCCCTTTTGAAAAAAAAAAAACAAAGTCAGGCCGAATTAGGTTTATACCAAATGGCTTCCTCATATACTCCAATATATCCTATTGCTTGCCATTTTTATTTGTCAGGTCTCACAGGCGACCTACCAATGCCATTTAGAGCCAAGAGACAATGTGTCATGCTTGCTGTCCCTGAGATCACAAGCAGCAGAAACCCTCTTGCTTCTGGCTCTTGGCAAGGCCTGGACAAACTTCTGCACGATTTCCATTTGTTTACATCAGGGAAGTGCTGCCCAAAAAGGAGCAATGGAATTCTCTACAGGCAGTCAGAAAGCACCTAACTCAAAATGTACATTTGCTGTCACGGTGCCCTACGTTGCTCTAGAGCTGTAAGGCACAAAGCATTCCATGCATCCCTCTGGATGAGACAAGCCACAAACTGTCTTGCTTCCAGCTCTTTAGGAAGTTGAGAAAGAACTCACGTTCTACAGTGCTCTTACAGCATACTGACAACCTCTAATTCACAAGGAAGCTGAAACATGCTTTCTTTTCAGTTTGTAGCTCTTGGTTATCGCACATCTGCTTCTGCCACATTTCCATCTTGCTAACCCTGCTCAGACGAAATGCCTATATGTTCCCCTTAAGCAATCAGACCGAGGACTGTATGTTGGTGCTTCCACATGCTTATGAGGAGAGAAACTATAGGCTTTTAACAAACAGCCCTTGTGGACTGGCAGAGAGAGTCTCCCTCACCTAGAATAATGCTCACTGCCAGCAGGGCAAAAGAGCACCCGGAGTCAGAGTGTGTCACAGGCCACCTAACCATGTACAGCCAAGACACCATGTGTCTTGCTTGCTCTCCATGAGGTCAGGAGCAGCAGAAACACTCTTGATTCTGGCTCTTGGGATGGCCTTGATGAACTCCTGTATGATTGCCATTTGGGTCCTTCAGGGAAGCACATCCAAGCAAACAGCAGTGGAATTCTGCACAGGCTGTCAGAAAGCACCTATCTTGAAAGGCTCATTTGCTGTCAGCTGAGCATACGTTGCTCTAGTGCTGGGACCCAAAAAGCATTCATCCATCCCTCAAGATGAGACAAGCCACAAACCATCTTGCATCCAGATCTTTAGGAAGCTGGGAAACAACTCACTTTCCCCAGTGCTATTACAGCATACCAATTGTCTCTGATTCAAAAGGCAGCAGAACTGCAGTTTCTTTTCAGCTTGTAACTCGCGGCTATAGCACTTCTGCTTCTGCCACATTTCCATCTTGCCAACCCTGCTCAGAACAAATGCTTAAATCTTCTCCTTAAGCAACAGGGCCGAGGACTGGACTCTGGTGCTTTCACATGCTTAGGAGGAGAGAGACAATAGGCTTTTAAGAAACAGCCCTTGTGTACTGGTGTAGAGAACAGAAGAAAGCACCTATGCCAGAAAGGCACATTTGCTGTCAGCCATACCTTACATTGCTCTTGAGCTGGAAGGCACAGAGCATTGCATCCATCCCTCAAGGTGAGACGAGCCAGAAAGCGTCTCGCTTGTAGCTCTTTAGGAAGCTTAGAAAGAACACGCTGTCCACAGTGCTCGTACAGTGTACCGGCAACTTCTCCTACATAAGGCAGCTGGAGGGCGGTTCTGCCTAGCTTGGAACAAGTGGCTTTACCCACTTCTGCTTCTGCCACATTTCCATCTTGCCAACCGTGCTCAGACCAAATGCCTAAATCTTCCCCTTAAGCAACAGGGCAAAGGATCAAAAGCTTGTGCTTCCAAGTGCTTAGGAGGAGAGAGACAATAGTCATTTAACAAATAGCCTTCAGCAATGGCAGAGAGAAATTCAGAAAGCACCTATGTCAGAAATGCACATTTGCTGTCAACCTGCCCTACATTGCTCTGGAGCTGGAAGACACAAAGCTTTGCATCAGCCCTCAAGGTGAGACTAGCCACAAACCATCTTGCTTCCAGCACTTTAGGAAGCTGAGCACCTTTCCACAGTGCTCTTACAGCGTACCAACCACTCCTACAAAAGGCAGCTGGTCTTCCCAATTGGAACTTGTGGCTTTTCACACTTGTGCTTCTGCCACATTTCCATCTTGCCAACCCTGCTCAGAACAAATGTTTAAATCTTCCCCTTAAGCAACATGGCCAAGGACTGGACTCTGGTGCTTTCACATGCTTATGAGGAGAGAGACAATAGGCTTTTAAGAAACAGCCCTTGTGTACTGGTGTAGAGAACAACAGAAAACACCTATGTCAGAAAAGCACATTTGCTGTCAGTCATGCCCTACCTTGCTCTCGATCTGGAAGGCACAGAGCATTGGATCCATGCCTCAAGGTGAGAAGAGCCACAAACCATGTCTCTTCCAGCTCTTTGGGAAGCTGAGAAAGAACTCCCTTTCCACAGGGCTCTTACAGCATACTGGCAACCTCTCCTACAAAAGGCAGCTGATCTTCCCAGCTTGGACTCGAGGATTTTGGCACTTCTGCTTCTGCCACATTTCCATCTTGCCAACCCTGCTCAGACCAAATGCCTACATCTTCTCCTTAAGCAACAGGGCCGAAGCCTGGAACCTGGTGCTTTCACATGCTTAGGAGGAGAGACAATAGGGTTGTAACAAACAGCCTTTATGCAGTGGTGTAGAGAACAACAGACAGCACCTATGTGTGAAAGGCAGATTTGCTGTCAGCCATGCCCTACATTGCTCTCGAGCTGGAAGGCACAAAGCATTGCATCCATGCCTGAAGGTGAGACTAGCCACAAATCGCCTAGCTTCCAGCTCTTTAGGAAGCTGAGGAAGAACTCCTTTTCCACACTGCTCTTACAGTGTACCAGCAACCTCTCCTACAAAAGGCAGCAGGAAGGCGGTTCTTCCCAGCTTGGAACTCGGGGCTTTTTGCACTTCTGCTTTTGCCACATTTCCATGTTGGGAACCCTGCAGAGACCAAATGCCTACATCTTCTCCTTAAGCAACAGGGCCAAGACCTGGACTCTGGTGCTTTCACATGCTTAAGAGGAGAGAGACAATAGGCTTTTAACAAACAGACCTTGTGCACTGGCGGAGAGAATGTCAGAAAGCACCTATGTCAGAAAGGCACATTTGCTGTCAGCGTGCCCTACATTGCTCTAGAGGTGGAAGGCACAAAGCACTGCCTCCATCCCTCAAGGGGAAACAAGCCACAAACCGTCTGGCTTCCAGCTCTTTAGGAAGCTGAGAAAGAACTCGCTTTCCACAGTGCTCTTACAGCATACTGGGAACCTCTCATACAAAGGCAACTGAAAGGCCATTTCTTCCCAGCCCTTATATCACCACTGTAGAACTTCTGCTTCTGCCACATTTCCACCCTGCCAACCCAGCTCAGACGAAATGCTTACAGCTTCCTCTTAAGCAATGGGGCCAAGGCACGAATGATTGTGCTTCCACATGCTTAGGGGGAGAGAAACAACAGGCTTTTATTTTTTTCAGATTTCATCGAAATTTTACTCTTTTTTAAGTTGAGTTAATGATAGGTTACAATCTTGTGAAATTTCAGTTGTACATTTATGTTTGTCATTCGTGTTTTAGGTGCACCACTTCAACCTTTGTGCCCACCCCCACCCCACCTTTCCCCTGGTATTCACTAAACTGTTCTCTTAGTCCACATTTTTAAATTCCTCATATGAGTGGAGTCATACACAGATTATCCTTCTCTAGCTGGCTTATTTCACTTAACATAATTCCCTCAAGGTCCATCCATGTTATTGCAAATGGAATGATTTTGTTCTGTCTTGCAGCTGAGTAGTATTCCATTGTATATATGTACCACATCTTCTTTATCCATTCATCTGTTGGTGGGCACTTAGCTTGCTTCCATGTCTTGGCTATTGTAAATAGTGCTGCAATGAACATTGCGGTACATAGGACTTTTTGGATTGCTGACTTCAAGCTCTTTAGATAGATACCCAGTAGTGGAATGGCTGGATCGTATGGTAGTTCTATTTTTAATTTTTTGAGGAATCTCCATACTCTTTTCCATAGTGGCTGCACCAGTTTGCATTCCCACCAGCAGTGTATGAGGGTTCCTTTTTCTCCACAACCTCTCCAACATTTGTTACTATTAGTTTTAGATATTTTTGTCATTCTAATGGGTGTAAGGTGATATCTTAGTGTAGTTTTGATTTGCATTTCCCTGATGATCAGTGATGATGAGCATCTTTGCATGTGCCTATTGGCCATCCATGTATCTTCTTTGGAGAAATGTCTGTTCATGTCTCCAGCCCATTTTTTGATTGGGTTGTTTGATTTTTTGTTGTTGAGTTGTGAGAGTTCTTTATATATTATGGATGTTAAGCCTTTGTCAGATATATGACTTGCAAATATTTTTTCCCAGTTATTGGGTTGTTTTTTTTTGTTTCAATCCTGTTTTCATTTGCCTTGAAGAAGCTTTTTAGTCTGATGAAGTCCCATTTGTTTATTCTTTCTACTGTTTCCCTTCTCTGATAAGACATGGTGTCTGAAAAGATCCTTTTAATACTGATGTCAAAGAGTGTACTGCCTACCTTTTCTTCTAGAAGCCTTATGGTTTCAGGTCTCACCTTTAGATCTTTGATCCATTTTGAGTTTATTTTGGTGAATGGTGAAAAAGAAGGGTCAATTTTCATTCTTTTACATATGGCTTTCCAGTTTTCCCAGCATCATTTGTTGAAAAGACTTTCTTTTCTCCATTGTATGCCCTCAGCTCCTTTGTCAAAGATAAGCTGTCCATAGATGAGTAGTTTTCTTTCTGGGCTTTCAATTCTGTTCCATTGATCTGTGCACCTGTTTTTGTACAAGTACCATGCTGTTTTGCTTACTGTAGCTTTGTAGTAAGTTTTGAAGTCAGGGATTGTGATCCCTCCTGTTTTGTTCTTTTTTCTCAGGATTGCTTTAGCAATTTGGGGTCTTTTGTTGCCCCATATGAATTTTAGGATTCTTTGTTCTAATTCTGTAAAGAATGTCATTGGGATTCTGATTGGGATAGCATTGAATCTGTAGATTGCTTTAGGTAGAACGGACATTTTAACTATGTTTATTCTTCCAATCCATGTACATGGAATGTCTTTCCATCTCCTTATGTAGTCATCCAGTTCTCTCAGAAAGGCCTTGTAATTTTCATATATAGGTCTTTCACTTCCTTAGTTAAATTTACCCTGAGATATTTTATTCTTTTTGTTGCAATTGTGAATGGTATTGTGTTCTTGAGTTCTTTTTCTGTTAGTTTGTTATTAGAACATAGAAATGCTACTGATTTATGCAAATTGATTTTGTACCCTACAACTTTGCTGTAGTTGTTGATTACTTCTAAGAGTTTTCCAATGGATTCTTTGGGGTTTTCTATATATAAGATCATGTCGTCTGCAAACAGAGAGAGTTTCACTTCTTCCCTCCCTATTTGGATTCCTTTTATTCCATTTTCTTGCCTTATTGCTCTGGCCAGGACCTCCAGTACTATGTTAAATAAGAGTGGTGATAGAGGGCATCCTTGTCTCCTTCCTGTTTTCAGGGGGATAGTGCTCAGTTTTTGCCCAATGAGTATGATGTTGGCTGTGGGTTTGTCATATAGGGCCTTTATTATGTTGAGGTAGTTTCCTTCTATGCCCATTTTGTTCAGAATTTTTATCATAAATGGCTGTTGGATCTTGTCAAATGCCTTCTCTGCATCTATTGAGATGATCATGTGGTTTTTATTCCTCAGTTTGTTGATGTGGTGTATCACGTTGATTGATTTGTGGATGTTGAACCATCCCTGTGTCCCTGGTATGAATCCAACCTGATCATGATGTATGATCCTTTTGATGAATTGCTGAATTCTGGCTGCAAAAATTTTGTTTAGAATTTTTGCATCTATGTTCATCAGTGATATTGGCCTGTAGTTCTCTTTTTTCGTGGTGTCCTTGTCAGGCTTTGGTATCAGCATGATGTTGGCCTCATAGAATGTGTGAGGAAGTGTTTCATCCTCCCTAATGTTTTGGAATAGCTTGAAAAGGATAGGTATTAAATCCTCTCTGAAAGTTTGGTAGAATTCCCCAGTAAAGCCATCTGGTCGTGGGGTTTTATTCTTTGGGATGTTTTTGATTGCTGTTTCAATCTCTTGTGATTGGTCTGTTCAAATTGTCTGCCTCTTCTTGAGTGAGCTTTGGGAGATTGTAGGAGTCCAAGAATTTATCCATTTCCTCTAGGTTATCCATTCTGTTGGCATATAGTTTTTTGTAGTATTCTCTTATAATCCATTGTATTTCTGCAGAGTCTGTTGTTATTTCTCCTCTTTCATTTCTGATTTTGTTTATTTGAGCTTTCTCCCTTTTTTTCTTTGTAAGTCTGGATAGAGGTTTGTCAATTTTATTTATCTTCTCAAAGAACCAGCTCTTTGTTTCATTGATCATTTCTACTGCCTTTTTCCTTTCAATAGTATTTATTTCTGCTCTGATTTTTATTATTTCTCTCCCTCTCCTTCTGCTGACTTTGGGCTTTATTTGTTCTTTTTTATCTAGTTCAGTTAGGTGTAGTTTAAGATTGCTTATTTGGGATTTTTCCTGTTTGTTAAGATGTGCCTGTATTGCGATGAGTTTTCCTCTTAATACAGCTTTTGCTGTATCCCATATGAGTTGGTATGGCATGTTATCATTTTCATTTGTTTCCAGGTATTTTTTGATTTCTTATTTAATTTCTTCAATGATCCATTGCTTGTTCAGTAGTGTATTGTTTAGTGTCCACATCCTTGTGCCTTTCTCAGCTTTTTTCTTGTAATTCATTTCTATCCTTATAACATTATGATCGGAGAAGATGCTTGTTATTGTTTCAATTTTTTGAAATTTCTAGAGGCTTGCCTTGTTTCCCAACATATGGTCTATCCTTGAGAATGTTCCATGTGCATTTGAGAAGAATGTGTATTCTGCTGTTTTGGATGAAGTGATCTATATATGTCTATTAAGTCCAATTGTTTTAATTTTTCATTTACCTCCACTATTTCCTTCTTGATTTTCTGTCTGGATGATCTGTCCATTGATGTGAGTGGGGTGTTGAGGTCCCCTACTATTATTGTGTTATTTTTAACATCTTCTTTTAGGTCTGTTAATAGTTGGTTTATGAATCTTGGTGCTCCTGTGTTGGGTGCATAGATATTTATAAGCATTATTTCTTCTTGATGAAGTGTCCCTTTGATCATTATATATTGTCCCTCTGTGTCTCTCTTTACCTGTCTTATTTTGAAATCCAGTTTGTCTGATATAAGAATTGCAACATCTGCCCTTTTTTGCTTGCTATTAGCTTGAAGTATTGTCCTCCACCCCTTCACTCTGAGCCTGTGTTTGTCCTTGGGGCTGAGGTGTGTTTCCTGGAGGCAACAAATTATTGGATCTTGTTCTTTAATCCATTTTGCCACTATGTGTCTTTTTATTGGAGAGTTCAATCCGTTTACATTGAGAGTGATTATTGATGCATGTGGACTTAATGCTGTCAATCTGTTGCTCATTATCTTGTTTTCCTGCATTTCTTTTCCTGTGTGCTTTAGCCTACCCATTTAATACTGCAATTTCTTATGCTGGGCTTCTTAGATTTTTTTCCTTATTTATGTTTTGTGGCTCTGTTCTGTTTTTTAGTTTAGTGGCTACCCTGAAGTCTGTATTTAGAATCTCGTGTATAACATAGTCTATATCTGGTGGTCTCTTACTTACTTGACCAATACTGATTTAGACCCTTTTCTCTTCCCCTCCTAAATAATTATTTTCATTTCTTATTCCAACTTGTGTTATGAATTTGTAGTTAGAGTGATAAGATTGTCTTTGCTTTGGTAGTTTCCTTACCTTTACCCTAATGCTATAGTTGAATATTTGCTATCCTGTTCTGGTTCCATCCATTGGTCTCCCTACTCTGTGGTTTGTGACCCCTTTCTCCCTTTTTTTTCTTTTTTCAGGTATAAGAGCCTTCTTGAGGATTTCTTGTAGTGGAGGACTTTTAGTTACAAATTCCCTTAACTTTTGTTTCTCTGGAAAAGATTTAATTTCTCCCTGATATCTGAAGGATATTCTTGCTGGATACAGTATTCTTGCCTGAAGATTTTTATCTTTTAAAGCTTTGAATATGTCACTCCATTCTCTCCAAGCTTGTAAGGTTTCTGTAGAGAAGTCCGCTGAAAGTCTGATA
This sequence comes from Equus przewalskii, assembly GCF_037783145.1. Taxonomy (NCBI): domain Eukaryota; kingdom Metazoa; phylum Chordata; class Mammalia; order Perissodactyla; family Equidae; genus Equus; species Equus przewalskii. The sequence goes on from NC_091834.1 coordinate 25,476,189, forward strand.
GAAGCTCATTTGTAGGTTATTCTCTTCTGTCTTGCTGCCCTGAGCATTCTTTCTTTGTCTTTCATTTTTGCCATTTGTACTACTATGTGCCTTGCAGTAGGTCTTTTTACATTGACAAATCTAGGAGATCTAAAAGCTTCCTCCACACACATTTCTCCATCAATCCCTAGATTTGGGAAGTTCTCTTCTATAATTTCATTAAGCACACTTTCTGCTCCATTTTCCTTTTCAACGTTCTCGGGAATTCCTATGATCCTTAACTTCTTTCTCCTCTTTGAATCCACTATCTCTTGGAGGTTTTTCTCATTTTTTTAAATTCTTAGTTCTCTTTCTTCCTCTGTCTGGAGCCATTCAGCCTGTCTATCTTCGATTATGTTAATTTTCTCTTCTATGGTGTCTACACGGGCATTTAGAGAATCCATATTCTGTTTTCTTTGGCCCATTGTGTTTTTCATCGCTAGTAATTCTGTTTAATTCTTCTTTATAATTTCAATCTCTATTGTGAAGTAACTCCAGAACTCATTGGCTTGTTTCTCTATCTTTCCCTCTACCTCATTGAGTTTTTTGATTATAGCTGCTCTGAACTCATTTTCTCTTAGTTTACCTAATTCCAAGCCCTCAGGAGTTAATTCTATGTTTTTATTGTTTTCCTTCTGGTCTGGGGCTTTTATAAATTGCTGGATGGTAGAGGAGCAGTTTTTTCCCATGGTGGTAGAATTTGGTTGCAGTTACAGCCTGTCGCCACTAGCTGGGGGTCGAAAGCTGCGCATTCTGAGATCTCCACATCAGGCAAGATGGCAGCACTGCGTGCACTTTGTTGGGAGGGAGGGGCTGCTTTTCTCATGTGCCAATCTGGATTTGGATCAGTTCTGTTCTCTGGTCTCCAGGGACCCTGGGTTTATGGGGTCCCCATGCACAGAAGTTTTCGCCCATCAGCAAGTTTCCACTGTACCAGTGGAGGGAGTCCTGGATCATCCCCCAGTCACGCAGCCCCTCCCCTGCTCCTTCCCAGAGCTGTGCAGTGATCCCAGACACTAGGGGAGGGATCGAAGTTCTCTCCTACCCAGTTCCAGGTCCTCTGAGGCCAGCAGCAAGGTCTCTGTCCTCCGTCTTCTTGCTACTGTAGGTCTCTGATATGTTGGCGTTAGATTTATTATCTGAAATTCACATTTTCCAATCTTTTGTTGTAGTTTGGAAGGGAGACAGTCCTGCTTCAGCTCATCCTGACATTTTGCTCCACCCCTCCTCAACAACAGGCTTTTAACCAACCGCCCATGTGCACTGGTGGAGAGAGTGTCAGAAAGCACCTATGGAACAGAGGCCCCTTTGCTCTCAGCCATGCCCTACATTGCTCTAGAAGTGGAAGGCACAAAGTGCTGCCTCTGTCCCTCAGGGGGAGACAAGATACACACCGGTTTGCTTCCAGCACTTTAGGAAGCTGAGAAAGAACTTGCTTTCTACAGTGCTCTTACAGTGTACCAGGAACCTCTCATACAAAGGCAGCCGAAACGCCATTTCTTTAGAGACCTTAACTCACCGCTTTAGAACTTCTGCATCTGCCACATTTCCACCTTGCCACCCTGGCTCCTACAAAATGCCTACATCTTGTCCTTAAGCAATGGGTCCGAGGCTGAAATAGTTGTGCTTCCACAAGCATAGGAGGAGAGAGACAATAGGCTTTTAACCATCACCCCTTGTGCACTGGTGGAGAGAGTGTCAGAAAGAACCTATGGAAGAAAGGTCCCTTTGCTCTCAGGCATGCCCTACATTGCTGTAGACGTGGAAGGCAGAAAGCAATGCCTCCATCCCTCAAGGGGAGACAAGCCACAAAACATCTTGCTTCCAACTCTTTAGGCAGCTGAGAAAGAACTCGCTTTCCACAGTGCTCTTACAGAGTACCGGGAAAGTCTCATACAAAGGCAGCTGAAACGCCATTTCTTCCCAGCCCTTAACACACTGCTTTAGATCTGCTGCTGCTGCCACATTTCCATCTTGCCAACTCGTCTCAGATGAAATGCCTATGTCTTCCCCTTAAGCAACGGGGCCAAGGCCCCAATGATTGTGCTTCCACATGCTTAGGAGGAGAGAGCCAATAGGCTTTTAACCCACCACCCTCGTGCACCGGTGGAGAGAGTGTCAGAAAGCACCCTTTGCAGGTGATCTTCACAAGATTGGTGGGTGGTTCAGGAGTGTGCAGCATGTAGTTCTGGCGTGTCGGGCACCTGTTTCCGGTGTACCAGGCCTGTTGTTCTGGATTGTCCATAAAGTGGTTCAGCTGGTCTGCCAGGTGGTTCAGCTGTGTCTGGCAGCTGTTTCAGGTGTGTCTGACACCTGGTCTGGCCTGTGTTGGACCTGTTTTTGCTGTATCCCTCACATGGTTCCAGTGTGTCCAGCACATGGTTCTGGTGTATTTGGCAGGTGGTTTCAGTGTATCTGGCACCTGGTTCCGGCATATCCGACAGGTGGTTCTGAAGTGTCTGGCATGTGCTTCTGGTACGTTTGGAAGATGGTTCCGGCGTGTCCGTTGGGTGCTTCCGGCATGTCCTGGAATTGGTTCTGGTGTGTCAGAGTCATGGTTCCAACGTGAAAGGCAGGTGGTTCCATGTGTTTCTGGCATGTAGGGTGGGTGCCTCCAGTGTGTCTGGCGGGTCGATCTGACCTGTCTGTGTGGTGGTTCCAGAGTGTCTGGTGGGTGGTTCCGACATGTCTGTCGTGTTTTTCTGTCGTCTAAAGGGCTTGTTTCCAGCGTATCCGGCAGGTGATTTTGGTGTGTTCAGCAGGTGGTTCTGGCCAGTCAAGCGGGTCGTTCAGGCATTTTCAGCAGGTGGTTTAGGCGTGTCCAGCAGGTGGTTCAGGTCTGTCCGGGTGGTGGTTCCGGTGTGTCCGGCACATTGTTCTGGCATATCTGCGAGGCAGTTCTGGCATGCCCGGCATGTGATTCTGGAGTGTCCATCAAGGGGTTGTGGCATATCTGGCAGGTGATTTTGGTGTGTGAGTCAGGTGGTTGTGGCAGTTCCTGCAGGTGATTCTGGCGCGTTCTGGACCTGATTCTTGCATCTGTGGTGGGTGGTTCCAGAGTGTCCAGATGATGGTTCTGACGTGTCTGACAGTTTGTTCCAGCATGTCAGGAAGGTGGGTCACACATGTCCGGCGGTTGGTTGTGGCATGTGCCACAGATAGTTCCGGTGCATCTGGAAGGTTGTTTTGGCCTGTGCGGCAGATGGTTCAGTCTTGTCCAGCAGGTGGATCAGTCGTGTGGGGCACCTGGTTCTGGTGTGTGCTGCGCATGTTTCTGGCATATCTGGCAGGTGGCTCTAGCATGTCCGGCAGGTGGTTCTGTTATGTCTGGCACATGGTTCCGGGGTATGGTGCAGGTGATTTCGACGTGTCCTGTGGGTTGTCCAGGCATGTCCCTCACCTGGTTCTGGCATGTCCGGCAGTTAGTTTCAGCGAATCAGGCACCTGGTTCTGGCGTTTCCAACAGGTGGTCCCGGCATGTCTGGTAGGTGATTCCGGAGTGTGTGGCAGGTGGTTCCAGTGTCTCCGGCATCTGGTTCTGGCATGTCTTGCAGGTGGTTCAGTCGTGTCCGGCACCTGGTTTGGGCGTGTGCAACACCTGTTTCTGGTGTATCCGGCAGGTGGTTCTCACAGGACTCGCAGGTGGTTCAGGCGTGTCCAGCAGGTGGTTCTGGTGTGTCAGGCACCTGGTTCCGGTGTGTCAAGCATGTGGTTCCGGATTGTCCATCAAGTGGTTCAGGCTGGTCTAACAGGTGGTTCAGGTGTAACCGGCAGCTGTTTCAGGCGTGTCCGGCACCTGGTTCTGGCCTGTGTTGGAGCTCTTTTTGGTGTATCTGTCACATGGTTCCGGCATGTCCGGCACATGGTTCTGGCATATTCAGCAGGTGGCTTTAGCATACCAGGCGCCTGGTTCCTGCATATCTGACAGTTGGTTCCATGGTGACTGGCAGGTGGTTCCTGTGTGTCTGGCATGTGGTTCCGGTACGTTCTTAAGGTGTTTGGGGCGTTTGCGGGAGGTGGCTACCGTGTGCCCGGGACCTGATTCCATTGTGTCCGGTTGGTGCTTTCAGAGTGTCCAGGTGTTGGTTCCGGAATGTCTGGCAGTTGGTTCCTGCATGTCTGGTGGGTGATTCCAGCGTGTCTGGCAGGTTGTTCCGGCCTTTTCTGGAAATCGGTTCTGGTGTATCCAGGACCTGGTTCCAGTGTATCCGGTAGGTGATTTTGGTGTGTCCAGCAGGTTGTTGCAGCGTGTTAGGCTGGTGGTTCCAGCTTGTGTGTCAGGTGTTCATGGCATGTCCAGCACGCGGTTCTGGCATATTCGGCAGGTGCTTTCAGTGTATCTGGCCCCTGGTTCCGGCATATCCAACACGTGCTTCCTGTGTGTTCGGCAGCTGGTTCCTCTGTGTGTTATGTGGTTCTCATACATTTTTAAGCTGGTTCTGGTGTCGCCGGCAGGTGGCTACCGTGTGTCCGGGACCTGATTCCATCATGTCTGGTTGGTGCTTTCAGTGTGTTCAGGTGTTGGTTCTGGCATGTCTGGCAGTTGGTTCCCACAAGACCGGTGGGTGATTCCTGTGTGTCCAGCAGGTTCTTCCGGCATTTTATGGAAATTGGTTCTTGCATATCCAGGACCTAGTTCTGCTGTATCCGGCAGGTGATTTTCACGTGTCTGGCAGTTTGTTCCAGCATGTAAGGTTGGTGGTTCCGGCTTGTGTGGCATGTTTTTGTGGTGTGTCCAGCACCATGATTCCAGCATATTAGGCATTAGGTTTCAGTGTATCTATCTGGCACCTGGTTCTGACATATCCAACAGTTGATTCTGAAATGTCCAGCAGGTGGTTCCTGTGTGTCTGGCATGTGGTTCTGGTATGTTCGGAAGATGGTTGTGGTGTGTCTGTAGGGTGCTTCAGGCATGTCCGGGAGGTGGTTCTGGCATGTCAGAGTCGTGGTTCCACTGTGTCCAGCAGGTGGTTCCAGGTGGTTCTGCCATGTCTGGTGGATGCTTCTGGTGTGTTGGTGGGTCGTTCTGGCATGTCTGTGTGGTGGTTGCAGAGTGTCCGGCGGGTGGTTCCAGCATGTCTGTTGGGTATTTCTGGTGTCTAAGGGGCCTGGTTCCAGCATATCCAGCAGGTGATTTTGGCGTGTCCGGTAGGTGGTTCAGGCATGTCCAGCAGGTGGTTCAGGTCTGTCTGGGAGGTATTTCTGGTGTTTCTGGCACATGGTTCTGGCATATCTGAGAGGTGGTTCTGGCATGCCCTGCATTTGATTCCAGAGTGTCCGTCAAGTGGTTCTGTTGTATCCGGCAGGTGATTTTGGCGTGTGAGTCAGGTGGTTCTGGCGTGTCCTGCAGGTGCTTCCTGTGTGTTCTTGACCTGATTGTCGCATCTGCGGTGGGTGGTTCCAGAGTTTCCAGATGATGGTTCCGACGTGTCTGAAAGTTGGTTCCAGCTTGTCAGGCAGGTGTGTCAAACATGTCCAGTGGGTGTTTCTGGCGTGTGCCACAGATGGTTCTGGCACATCCAGAAGGTGGTTTCGGCCTGTCTGGCAGATGGTTCACTCTTGTCCGGCAGTTGGATCTATCATGTGGTGCACCTGGTTCCGGGGTGTGCTGCACCTGCTTCTGGTGTATCTGGCAGGTGGTTCTCACAAGGCTGGCAGGTGGTTCAGGCATGTCCAGCAGGTGGTTCTGGCATGTCAGGTACCTGTTGCCAGTGTGCCCGGCATGTGGTTCAGGATTGTGCATGAAGTGTTTCAGGCTGGTCTAGCAGGTGGTTCAGGTGTGTCCGGCAGCCATTTCTGGCTTCTCCAGCATCTGGTTCTGGCCTGTGCTGGACCTCTTTCTGGTGTATCCATCACATGGTTCCAGCATGTCCAGCTCATGGTTCTGACATATTCAGCAGGTGGCTTCAGCATACCGGGCAGCTGGTTCCAGCGTATCTGACAGTTGGTTCCATGGTGTCTGGCAGGTGGTTCCTGTGTGCCTGGCATGTGGTTCCGGTACATTCTTAACGTGGTTCCAGCATGTCCGGCAAGTGGTTCAGGTCCCTCCGGCAGATGGCTCAGTCTTGTCCCGCAGGTGATTCAGTCATGTGGGGCAGCTGGTTGCAATGTGTGTTACACCTCTTTCTGATGTATCCGGGAGGTGGTTCCAGCATGTCTGGCAGGTGGTTCATCATGTCCTCACACAGTTCCAGAGTATCATGCAGGTGATTTTGACATGTCCAGTGGGTTGCTCTGGTGTGTCCGGCATCTGGTTCTGGCATGTCTGGCAGGTAGTTTCTGTGAATCAGGCACCTGGTTCTGGTGGATCCAACAGGTGATTCCAGCATGTCTGGTAGGCGCTTCCGGAGTGTCCGGCACATGGTTCTGGCATATCTGGGAGGTGAGTTCGATGTGTCCGGCAGGTGGTTTCAGCATGTCCAGCCTCTGGTTCTGGTGTATCCAACATTTGGCTCTGGAGTGTCCGGCATGTGTTTCTGATGTGTCTGGCATGTGGTTCCAGTGTGTCAGGTACCTGGTTCTAGCGTGTTTGGCCGGTTGTTCAGCAGTGTCCAGCACCTTGTTTTGGCACATGCAACATCTGTTTCTGAAGCATCCATCAGGTGGTGTTGGCGTGCCCGGCAGGTGGTTCCTGCAAGTCTGGCAGGTGGTTCAGCCATGTCCAGCAGGTGGTTCTGGCATGTCAGGCACCTGGTTCTGGTTTGTCTGGCAGGTGGTTCCAGACCGTCCAGCAGGAGGTTGCACCATGTCCCCTACCTGATTGCGGTATGTGTGGTGGGTGGTTCCGGTGTGCCTTAGTGGTGCTTCCAGAGTGTCCTGTGGGTGGCTCCAGCATGTCAGGTGGGTGGTTCTGGCATATAAGAAACTTGGCTCCAGTGATCAGTCGAGTCCGGTGGTTGGTTGCAGCATATCCGGAGTGGTTCTGGCATGTCCACAAGGTGGTTCCAGTGTGTCCAGCAGGTGGTTCCAGCATGTCTGGTGGGTAGTTCCAGCATATAAGGAGCCTGGTTCCAGCGTATCTAGCAGGTGATTGCGGAGTGTCCAGCAGGTTGTTCCGACCAGTCAAGCATATGCTTCCGGCTTGCCAGGCTGGTGGTTTGGGTGTGTCCAGCAGGTATTTCAGGCCTGTCCAGAAGCTGGTTCCCATGTGTCCAGCAGTTGGTTCCAGCATGTCAAGCAGGTGATTCAGGCGTTTCCAGTGGATGGTTCCGCTATGTCAGGCGGGGAGTTCTGCCATGTCCGGCATGTTGTTCAGTGGTGTCTGTCAGCTAATCCAGTTGCATCTAGCACATGGCCCTGGCATGGCCGTCCAGTGGTCCAGGCATTTCTGAAACGTGATTCCAACATCTCCAAAAGGTGGTTTCAGCATGTCAGGCACCTGATTCAGGCCTCACCAGGAGATGCTTTGGGGGTGTCTGGCATGTGGTCCGAGTGTGTCCGGCAATAGGTTCCAGCGTGTCTGGCATGTCCTGCCAGTATGTCTGGCCTGTGGTTCCAGTGTGTCCAGCTGGCGGTTCCAGCATGTTCAACACCAGGCTCTGGCATGTTTAGGAGGTCATGCCAGCATGTAAATCAGTGGGGTCCAGCATGTATAAAAGGTGGTTACAGCATGTCAGGCAGGTGGTTAGGTCATGTCCAGCAGGTGGTTCAGGCTTGTCCAGCAAGTTTTTCAGTCGTGTCCAGCATCTGGTTCCAGCATGAATGACACCTGTTTCTGGTGTATCTGGCAGGTGGCTCCATCTTGTCTGGCAGGTCTTCAGTCTTGTCCAGCACCTGGGTTCAGCATGTGCAGCAACTGTTTCTGGCATATCTGGCATGTGACTCCAGCATGTCCAGCAGTTGGTTCACACTAGGATGGCAGGTGGTTCAGGCATGTCCAGCAGGTGGTACTGGCGTGTCAGGCATTTGGTTCCAGTGTGCCCAGAATGTGGATCTGGAATGTCAGAACCTCCACACAGACATGCTAAAACCACCCATCACACTTGCCAGAACCAACAGTTGGGCATGCCAGAAGCACCCACCGGAAATGATGGAACCACCTTCTGAACGTACCAGAATCACATGACAGACACACCTGAACCACGTGCCAGATACACCAGAACCACCTGTTGAATATGCCGGACCAGGTGCCGGATACACTGAAACCACCTGCTGAATATGCCAGAACCATGTGCTGGACATGACTGGACCTAGTGCCCTGAGGCCATAAGCACCTGCTGGACACACCTGAACCACCTGCCAGGCTTGCGTGAACCCCCGAAGGACACGTGGGAATCACCTGCTGCATCCACTAGGAAAAGGTGTCACACACACCAAAACCAGGTGCTGGACATGACTGAATCACCTGTCAGACACGCAGGAGCCACCTGCTGGATATGCCAGAAACAGGTGTCGCACATGCCAGAACCAGGTGCTGGACACGACTGAACCAAGTGATGGACAAGGCTGAACCACCTGCTGGACATGCTGCAACCACCTTCAGAGCACGCCAGAAGCATCTGGTTGACATGCCGGAACCACTAGCCAAACACGCAGGGCCAGGTGCCAGACACACTGGAACCACCTGCTGGACATGCAGGAACCCTAGGCCAGAAATACTCAAATGATACACTGGATATGCCAAACCACTTGCCGGAAACACCCAGACCACCTGCCGGACACCCCCAAAGCACTTGCCGGAGAGGAGTGAATCAGATGCCAGGCACACCCAAACCATCTTTTGGACACGTCAGAACCACGTTTCAGAAATGCCTGGATGACAGGATGACCATGCCTGGACCATGTGCCGGGTGCACCTGGACCAGCTGACAGACACACCTCAACATCTTGCCCACCATGCCAGAACTACCCGCCGGCTATACTGGAACCATCCACCAGAAATGCCTGAACCACCTGCCTGACATGGTGGAACCGACTGCTAGACACATGTGAGCCACCACCCTGAAACTCTGGAACCACCCCTGGAGATGTCAGAATTGTGTCCTGAACACGCTGGAAGCACCTGCCGGAAATGCTGGGACCACCTGCATGAATTGCCAGAATCACCCACAGGACATGATGGAATCACCTTCCTGACACATCAGAACCAACTGTCTGACATCCTGGAACCACCTGCCGGGCATGATGGAACCACATTTTGGACACGGCAGAACCATCCTCAGACATGCTGCAACAAACCACTGGACACAACTGATCTACCTGCTGGACAGAACTGTTCCACCTGCCAAACATGGCTGAACCACCAGCCAGACACACCAGAACCACATGCCTGACACCCAAGAACCACCTTCCTGACACACCAGAACCCTGGGTCGGATACAGCAGAACCAGGTGCTGGACAACATGAAAGCACCTGCCGGATATGCCAGAACCAGCTGCCAGACATACCAGAACAACCTGCCGGACAAGCTGAATTCACCTGCCAGACACGCCGGAACCATCACCCAAACATGCCGAAACCACCATCCGACATGATGGAATCAGGTCCTGGACATGCCACAGCCAACTTTGGGGCACTCCAGAATCACTTGCCAGACATGTGGGTACCAACTGCCAGACACGCCAGAACCACCCATTGGACACACTGCAGCCATTTTCTGAACACACCAGAATCACATGCCAGACACCTGCCAGACACACTGGAACCACCTGTTCTATATGCCAGAACCAGGTGACAAATACACTGAAACCACCTGCCGGAAACGTACAAATCAGCTGTTGGTTACACCAAAACCGTGTGCCGGACATGCTGAAACCATCTGCCAGATATGCCAGAAACAGGTCCAGCATAGGCTGGACCCAGGTGCTGGACAAGCCTGCAGCTGCTGCAGGACTAGCCTGAACCATCTGCTAGACCACCCTGAACCACTTTACAGACATTCTAGAACCACAGGCTGGGCACACCAGAAAAAGGTGCCCAACATGCCAGAACCAACTTCCACACAGGCTGGAAAAACCTGTGGTACATGCTTAAATCACCAGCTGGACACACATAACCACCTCCCACACATGCTGAAGCCACCACCCGACGTGATGGAATCAGGTCCTGAACATGCCATAGTCACCTGCCTGAACCACTGAATGGACAATCTGGAACCACATGCTGGGCACGCCAGAACCACAAGTCAGATATGTCAGAACCAGGTGCCAGACAAGACAAAACCACCTTCTGGACAGGCCTGAACCACCTGCCAGACATGCCAAAATCACTTGCCAGATTCACCAGAACCAGGCCACTTACATGCTGGAACAACACAACAGACATGCTGAAACCACCTGCTGGACACACTGGAAGCACCACTCAGACACAACAGAACCACCCACCAGACACAACGGATCCACCAGCTGAACACGCAGGAAGCACCCACCAGACATGCTGGAACCATCTGTTGGATATTTCTGAACCAGGTGCCAAATACACTAAAACCACCTGCAGAATGTGCCTGAACCAGATGCTGGACATGGCAGAAACACCTGCTGGACATGTCCAAATCACCTGTTGGATACACCGAAAACATGTGCTGGACATGCCAGGACCATTGGCCAGATACACCATAAACAGGTCCAGCACCGGCCAGAACCAGGCACCAGACAAGCCTGCAGCTGCTGCAGGACTACCCTGAACCAACTGTAGGACCAGTCTGAACCAGTTTATGGACATTCCAGAACCACATGCCAGGCATGCAAGAACCAGGTGCCTGACACACCAGAACCACTGGCTGGATATGCCTGAACCACCTGCTAGACTTACATGAACCAACTGCTGGACATGCCAGAACCACCTGCCAGAAACACCAGAAACTAGTGTCACAAATGCCAGAACCAGGTGCTGGACATGACTGAACCAACTGCTGGACAAGCCTGAACCACCTACCGGACACACTGGAACCACCTTCAGAATGTGCCAGAACCATCAGGTGGATATGTCAGGCCCACCTGCAGAACACGCCAGTGCCAGGTGCCTGACACACTGGAACCACCTGCTGGACATCCTGGAACCAAAGTCTAGACATTCTGGAAGAACATGCCAGACATGCCAGAAGCACTTGCCAGACACACCTGGACCACCTGCCAGACTCCCCCAAAGCACCTCCCAGAGAGTATCAGATTCCAGACACATCCAAAACACATTTTGGACACCTCAGAACCATGTTTCAGAAATGCCTGGACCACGGGACACCCATGAAAGGACCATGTTCTGGATGCAACTGTACCAGCTGACAGACATGCCTGAACAACCTGCTGGGCACACCAGAACTACCTGCTGGACATACCGGAACCATCCACAGGAAATGCCTGAACCGCCTGCCTGACTTGCTGGAACGAACTGCCAGAGAATTTGTAACCACCACCCAGAAACTATGCAATCACACACTGGAGATGCCGAATCAGGACCTGGACATGCCAGAAGCACCTGCTGGACATGCTGGAACCTCCTGACTGACACAACAGAACCACCTGCCAGAAACGCTGGAACAACCTTCTGGACATGCTGGAACCACCCCTGGATATGCTGCAACCAACCGCTGGACACAACTGATTCACCTGCTGGAAAGCACTGATCCACCCAAAAAACACGGTTGAACCACCAGCCAGACACACCAGATCCACCGGGCAGATACGGTGGAACCAGGTGCCAGAAACTATGAAACCACCTGCCAGATATGCCAGAATCAGGTGCTGGACATGACAGAACTGCCTGCCGCACAAGCCAGAACCAGCTGCCAGACACGCTGGAACAACCTACTGGACACGCTGAGATCCCCTGCCAAATACGCCAGAACCAGGTCCTGGATACACCAGAACCAACTTCCAGAAAGTCCAGAAAAACCTGACGGACACTCCAGAACCAGCATTTGGAAAAGCAGAAACCACCAACATGACACGACAGAATCAGGTCCCGGACATGCCAGAATCACCCTCCGGACATGTGGGAACTAACTGCCAGACACCCCAGAAGCACCTGACATGTCAGAACCACATTCTGGACATACTGGAAACTCATGTCAGACACACAGGAACCCCCTGCTTGACACGCTGGAATCACCTGAATGACACACAGGTACTACTGCCAGGAACATCCAGAAGCACCTGGCACACAAAGCAGAACCACTTGCCAGACAAGAGTGAACCATCTGCTGGATATGCCTGAACTACTTGATGGACAATCTGGAGCCACATGCCGGGCATGCCGTAACCACGTCAGATATGCCAGAACCAGGTGCTGGACACACCAAATCCACCTTACAGTCAGGCCTGAACCACCTGCTGGACATGCCTGAACCAGCTGACCGACACGCCGCAAACACCTGCTTGACTTGCCAGAGCCACCTGCCGGACACTCCAATATCACCTGCTGGATATGCTGGAACCAGATCCCTTATACACCACAACAACCCAACAGACATGCCAGAACTACCCACTGGACACAGTGGAACCACAACTCAGACACTCCAGAACCACCGGCAAGACACTGGAACCAACTGACAGATATGCCAGAAAAACCCACCAGACATGCCAGAACCACCTACCGAACATACCAGTATCACATGCCAGACACATCTGAACCACCTGCCAGACACACCAGAACCACCGGTTGGATATGCCAGCACCAGGTGCCAAATAAACTGAAACCATCTGCTGAATATGCCAGGACCAGGTGCAGGACATGGCAGAAACACCTGCTGGAAACCTCCAAATCACACCTCAGTTACACCAAAATCATGTCCCGGACATGCCAGAACCATCTGCCAGATATGCCAGAAACAGGTCAAGCACAGCCAGAATCAGGTGCAACACAAGCCTGCAGCTGCTGCAGGACTAGCCTGAACCATCTGGTGGACCAGCCTGAACCACTTTATGGACATTCTGGAAACACAAGGCAGGCACGCCAGAACCAGGTGCCCGACATGCCAGAACCACTGGCTGGACACGCCTGAATCACCTGCCAGACTTGCATGAACAAACTGCTGGACATGCCAGAAGCACCTGCCAGATACGCCAGAAAGAGGTGTCACACACACGGGAACCAGGTGCTGGACACAACTGAACCAAGTGCTGGACAAGCCTGACCCACCTGCTTGACACGACTGAACTACCTACCGCACACACCAGAACCAAATTCAGGATGCACTGGAACCATGTGGTGGACATGCCGGAACCACCTGCTGAAGACACCAGAATCACGGGCCAGAAATATCCGAAAAGCCTGATGCACATCCCGGAACACAATCCAGACATTCTGGAAGGACATGCCAGACATGCCTGAACCACTCACTGGACACACCTAGACCACCTGCCAGATACCCACAAAGCACCTCCCAGAGAGGCCTGAATCAGATGCCAGACACACCCAAACCACCTATCAGACGCATGAGAACCACATTTCAGAAATGCATAGACAACAGGACAGCCATGCCTGGACCATGTGCCAGATGCACCTGGACCAGCTGATAGACACACCTGAACAACCTGCCAGACAATCCAGAAATACCTGCCAGACATATGGGGACCATCCACTGGAAACAACTGAACCACCTGCCTGGAACCACATGCCTGACACACAGGAACCAACTGTGGGACACTTCAGAACCACCACGCACTCTGGAACCACCCCTGGATACACCAGAATCGGGTCCCAAACATCCTGGAAGCACCAGCCGGACACGCTGGGACCACCTGCCAGGCACAATGGAACCACCTTCTGGACATGCTGCAACCAACCACTGGACATGACTGATCCACCTGCTGGAAAACACTGATCCACCTGCCAAATTCAGCTGAACCACTGGCTGGACACGCTGGAACCACCTGCCTGACACCCCGGAACCACCTGCCAGAGGGGCTGGAGCCACCTGACGGATATGGAGGAACCAGGTGCCGGACACCATGAAACCACCTGCTGGATATGCCAGAACCAGGTGCCAGACACACCAGAACCACCTGCCAGACAAGCCAGAACCACCTGCCAGACACGTTGGAACAAACTGCAGGACATGCAGAAATCACGTGCTGGATACGCCGGAACCGGGTCCAGACATGGCAGAAACACTTGCAGATATGTCCAAATCACCTGTCGGATACACCAAAGCCTCCTACTAGACATGCCAGAACCATCAGCCAGATACTCCAGAAACAGGTCCAGCACAGGCAAGAACAAGGTGCCACACAAGCCTGCAGCTGCTGCAGGACAAGCCTGAACCACACGCTGGACCAGCCTGAACCACTTTAAAGACATTCCGGAACCACATGCCAGGCACACCGGAACCAGGTGCCCAACATGCCAGAGCCACGGGCTGGGCACACCAGAACCACCTGTCCAGACTTGCATCAACCAACTGCTGGACACACAGGAACCACCTGCCTGATATGCCAGAAACAGGTGTCGCACACGGCAGAACCAGGTGCTGGACATGACTGAACCAACTGCTGGACAAGCCTGAACCACCTGCTGGACACGACTGAACTACCTACCGGACATGCCAGAACCACCTTCAGGATGCACCAGAACCATGTGTTGGACATGCTGGAACCACCTGCTGAACATGGCAGAGCCAGGTGCTGGACATCCTGGAACCAAAGTCCAGACATTCTGGAAGGACACACCGGACATGCTGAAACAACATGCTGGATACACCAAGGGCACCTGCCAGACACACACAAAGCACTTCCCAGATCGGTCTGAATCGGATGCCAGACATGTTCAAACCACCTTTCAAGAATGTCAGAACCACGTTTCAGAAATGCGTGGAACAAAGGATGGCCATGTCAGGACCATATGCCAGATGCAACTGGACCAGCTGACAGACATGCTTGAACAACCTGCCGGACACACCAGAACTACCCACCAGACATACTGGAACTATCCACCAGAAAAACCTGAACCACCTGCCTGACATGCTGGAACCAACTGCTGGGCACGTCAGAACCACCCCTCAGACACTGTGGAACCATGCACCGGAGATGCCAGAATCAGGTCCTGGACATGCTGGAAGCACCAGCTCGACATGCTGGGACCACCTGCGGAAACCGGAAGAATCACTCACCGGACACGGCAGAACCACCTGCTGGACACAATGGAACCACCTTCTTGACAGGGTGGAACCACCCCTTGATATACTGCAACCAACCACTGGACATGACTGATCCCCCTGCTGGACAGCACTGATCCACCTGTCAAACATGGCTGAACCACCAGCCGGACACACTGGAACCACCTGCCTGACACCCTGGAAACACCTGCCTGACACACCTGAACCACCTGTCGGATATGGTGGAACCAGGTGCCGGGCACTGTAAAACCACCTGCTGGATAAGTCAGAAGCAGATGCTGAACACGCCAGAACCACCTGCCGGACACGCTGAAATCACCTGTTGGATACACCAGAACCAGGTCCTGAATATGCCAGAACCAACTTCTGCACAGACTGGAAAAACCTGCCGTACATGTCAAAATCACCTGCTGGACATGATGGAACCACCACCCAGACATACCTAAACCACCACCCGATATGACGGAGTCAGGTCCCTGACATGCTGTAGCCACCTGCAGGACATGCCAGAATCACCCAACGGACATGCGGGAAACAGCTGCCGGACACCCCAGAGGCACCCACCATACCTGTCAGAACCACCACACAGACACACCGGAACCACCAGCCACACATGCTGGAACTAATTGCTGGACATGCCGTAAGCACCCACCAGAAATGCCAGAACCACCTTCCTAATGTAACAGAACCACTTGCCAGACACACCTGAACCACCTGCCAGACATGCCGGAACCACCTGTTGGATATGGCAGAACCTGGTGCCGAACACAGCAGAACCTGGTGCCCTATGGCCAGAACAACCTGCTGGACACGCCCGAGATGCTTGACAGACTTGCATATACCAACTTCCAGACATGCTGGACTCACCTTCCAAATAAGCTAGAAAAAGATGTTGCACACGGCAAAACCAGGTGCCGGACATGACTGAACCACCTGCCAGACACGCTGGAGCCACCTGCCGGATACGTCAGAAACAGGTGTTGCACATGCCTGAAGCAGGTGCTGGACACGACTGAACCACCTGCCGAATAAGACTGAAGTAGCTGCTGGACATGATTGAACCACCTGCCAGGTATTCCATAACCACCTTCAGGATGCGCCAGAACCATCTGGTGGACATGCCAGAACCACCTGCTGAATACACCAGAGCCAGGTGCCAGACACACCTGGACCACCTGCCGGACACCCCAAAGCACCTCCTGGAAACGCCTGTACCACCTGCCTGACATGCTGGAACCAACTGCTGGACATATCAGAACCACCACAAGGACACTCTGGAACCACCCATGGGAGACGGCAGAATTAGGTCCCGGCACGCCATAAGCACCTGCTGGACATGCTGGAAGCACCTGCAGGAACCGCCAGAATGGGGTGGTGGTTTCGGCATATCCGGCTGGTGGTTCTGGCATGTCCAGCAGGTTTTTCCAAGACCTGGTTCTGGCGTATGTGGCAGGTAATTTTGGCGTGTCCAGCAGGTAGTTCAGGCTGGTCTAGCAGGTGGTTCAGGTGTGTCCGGCAGCTTTTTCAGGCGTCTATGGCACCTGGTTCTGGCCTGTGCTGGACCTGTTTCTGGTGTATCCATCACATGGTTCTGGCATGTCCAGCACATGGTTCTGGCGTATTTGGCAGGTGGCTTCAGCATACTGGGTGCCTGGTTCCCGCATATCTGACAGTTGGTTCCATGGTGACTGGCAGGTGGTTCCTGTGTGTCTGGCATGTGGTTGTGGTACATTCTCAAGGTGGTTCCGGTGTGTCCAGCAGGTGGCTACCATGTGTCCAGGACCTGATTCCGTTGTGTCATGTTGGTGCTTTCAGAGTGTCCAGGTGTTGGTTCCGGTGTGTCTGGCAGTTTGTTCCCGCATGTCCGGTGAGTGATTGCGGCATGTCTGCCAGGTTGTTCCGGCCTTTGATGGAAATTGGTTCTGGCATATCCAGGACCTGGTTCCAGTGTTTCTGGCAGGTAATTTTGTTGTGTCAGGTAGGCTGTTCCTGGTGTGTTAGGCTGGTGGTTCTGGCTTGTCTGGCAGGTGTTTCTGGTGCGTCCGGCACCTGGTTCTGTTGTATTCCACAGGTGGTTTCATTGTATCTGACACCTGTTGCGGAATATAACACAGGTGGTTACTGTGTGTCTGGCAGGTGGTTCCAGTGTGTCTGACATGGTTCTTTTACGTTCCGAAAATGGTTTCTGCACGTCCGTTGTGTGCTTCTGGCATGTCCAGGACTTAGTTCTGGCATGTCAGAGTCACGGTCTCAGTGTGTCCAGTGGGTGGTTCCAGGTGGTTCTGCCGTGTCTGGTGGGTGCTTCCAGGGTGTCTGGTGGATCGTTCTGGCATGTCTGTGTTGTGGTTCCTCAGTGTCTGGCATGTGGTTCTGACATGTCTGTCAGGTTTTTCCATCATCTATGGGGCCTGGTTCCAGTGTATCTGGCAGGTGATTTTGGTGTGTCTGACAGGTGGCTCCAGCATGTCAGTCAAGTGGTTCTGGTGTGCCCAGAATGTGGTTCCCTCTTTTCCTGCAGGTCATTCAGGCAAGTATGAGGATTGCTTCTGGAGTGTCCAGAATGTGCTTCCATAGTGTCCAGCTGGTGGTTCCAAAGTGTCAGATACATGGTTCCATCGTGTCCAGAAGGTGATTCTGTCATGTCTGGCCTGTGGTTCTGGCATGTCCGTTGAGTGGATCAGGGTTGTCTGTCGGCTTCTTACTTCCTGTTCACCAGGTGTTTCCGGCATGCCCATGAACTGGTTCTGGTGTGTCTGGCAGCTGGTTCTAGTATGTCCAGCACATTTGGATGGTGGTTGTGGGGTGATCGGCATGTGTCTCAGGCCTCTCCAGCAGGTGTTTCAGGTTGTGGGGCAGGTGGTTGAGTCGTGTCCAGCACCTGGCACCGGTGTATCTGGCAGATAGTGCTGGCGTGCCCAGCAGGTGGTTCCTGACTGTCCGCCAAGTGATTCAGGTGTATTGGGCAAGTGCTTCAGTCTTCTCTGGCAGGTGGTTCAGGCATGTCCTGCAGGTGGTTCAGCCCCATCCAGAAGGTGATTCCAGTGTGTCCGGCACCTGGTTCTGGCATACCTGACTGGTGGTTCCAGGGTGCCTGGCATGTAGTTCCGGAGTGTCTGTCAAGTCGTTCAGACATATCCGGCAGGTGGTTCTTTCTTGTTTGGCAGGTGGTTCAGTTTTGTCTGGCAGGTTGTTCCAGCATGTCCAGCCAGTGGTACCAGTGTGTCATTCAGGTGGTTCCAGCATGTCAGACAGGGTTTCTTGTGTGTCCAGCATGAGTTTATGGTATGTCCAGAAGGTGGTTCCAATGTGTCCGATGGGTGCTTCTGGGGTGTCTGGCAGTTGGTTCCTGCATGTCTGGCGGGTGGCTACGGCGTGTCTGGGACCTGATTCCATTGTGTCGGGTTGGTGATTTTGGCGTGTCCAAGTGGTGGTTCCGGTGTGTCTGGCCTGTCTGGAATTTGGTTCAGGTGTATCCAGGACCTGGTTCTGGTGTATCCAACTAGTGATTTTTGCCATTCTGGTGGGTAGTTCTGGCGTGTCTGGCATGTGGTTCCGTCTTTCCTGGCAGGTGGTTCTGGCACGTCCGACAGGTGGTTTCACGTTGTCCAGCACCTGGTTCTGCCGTATCTGACAGGTGCTTCCGACTTATCTGGGCCCTGGTCCTGGCATCTCTGGTACTTGGTTCCAGATTGTCCGGGTGGTGGTTCAAACGTTTCTGACAGTTGGGTTCAGTGTGTCAGGCAGGTGGTTCAGGCGTTTCTGATGGATGGTTCCGGTATATGTGGCAGGCAGTTCTGGCACGTCTGGCATTTGGTTCTGGCATGTCTGGCAGGTGGTTCTGACATGTCTGAGTGGTGATTCCAGTGTGTCCGGCAGGTGGTTCTGGCATGTCTGGCATGTGGTTCTGGTGTGTAAGAGGCCTGTTTCTGGCACATCTGGCAGGTGATTTTGGCATGTCCAGAAGCTGGTTCCACTGTGTCCGGCACCTGGTTCTGGAATATTATACAGGTGGTTTCAGTGTATCCGGCACCTGGTTCTGGCATAGCCAACAGGTGGTTCTGGCGTGTCTGAAAGGGGTTCCTGTGTGTCTGGCATGTGGTTCAGGTATGTTCTGAAGGTGGTTCTGGCATGTCCAGTGGGTGCTTCTGGTGTGTCTGAGTGGTGGTTCCAGTGTGTCTGGTGGGTGGTTCCAGCATGTCTGGTGGGTTGTTCTGGCATATAAGTGGCCTGGTTCCGGCATGTCTGGCAGGTGGTTCTGGACCATCCAGCAGGAGGTTGCACCATGTCCCCTACCTGATTGCAGCATGTGTAGGGGGTGGTTCCAGTGTGTCCTGTGGGTGGTTCCGGCATGTGTGGTGGGTGGTTCCATCCTATAAGGAGCTTTGTTCCAGTGATCAGTTGAGTCCGGCAGTTGGTTGCAGCATATCCAGGGTGGTTCCAGCATCTCCAGAAGGTGGTTCCAGTGTGTCCAATGGGTGGTTCTGGCATGTCTGGTGGGTGGTTCTGGCCTATAAGGAGACTGGTTCTGGTGTATCTTGCAGGCGATTGTGGAGTGTCCAGCAGGTTGTTCCGGTGAGTCAAGCATGTGCTTTCGGCTTGCCAGACAGGTGGTTCAGGTGTGTCCAACAGGTGTTTCAGGCCTGTCCAGAAGGTGGTTCCCACGTGTCCAGCAGTTGGTTCCAGTGTGTCAAGCAGGTGGTTCAGGAGTTTCCAGTGGATGGTTCCGCTATGTCAGGCAGGGAGTTCTGACATGTCTGGCAGGTGGTTCAGGCATGTCTGTCAGCTAATCCAGTTGCATCAAGCACATGGTCCTGACATGGCCGTCCCGTGGTTCAGATATTTCTGAAACGTGGTTCTGACATCTCTGAAAGGTGGTTTCAGCATGTCAGGCACCTGATTCAGGCCTCACCAGGAGATGCTTTGTGGGTGTCTGGCAGTCGGTCCTGGTGTGTCCAGCAATAGGCTCTGGCATTTCTGGCACATTCTGCCAGTATGTCTCACTTGTGGTTCCGGTGTGTCCAGCTGGTAGTTCCCGTGTGTCAGACACCTAGCTCCAGCACGTTTGGTAGGTTGTGCTGGCATGCCCACCAGTGGGTTCCAGCATGTATAAAAGGTGATTACAGCATGTCAGGCAGGTGGTTAGATCATGTCTAGCAGGTGGTTCAGGCTTGTCCAGCAGGCGTTTCAGTTGTGTCCAGTACCAGGTTCTGGCATGCACAACGCCTGTTTCTGGTGTATCAGGCAGGTGGCTCTATCGTGTCTGGCAGGTCTTCAGTTGTGTCTGGCACCTGGGTTCAGCATGTGCAAGAACCGTTTCTGGCAGGTCAGGCATGTGGCTCCAGCGTGTCCAGCAGGCAGTTCACACTAGGATGGCAGCTGGTTCAGGCATGTCCAGCAGGTGGTACTGGCGTGTCAGGCATCTGGTTCCAGCATGCCAGGAATGTGGATTTGGAATGTCGGAACCACCACACAGACATGCCAGAACCACCCATCACGCTTGCCAGAAGCAACTGCTGGACACACCAGAAACACTCACTGGAAATGATGTAACCACCTTCCAAAGATACCAGAATCACATGCCAGACACACCTGGACCACCTGCCAGGCATGCCAGAACCACCTGTTTGATATGCCAGAACCAAGTGCCAGATACACTGAAACCACCTGCTGAATATGCCAGAACCATGTGCTGGACATGATGGGACCTGGTGCCACGAGCCCAAAACCACCTGCTGGACATGCCTCAACCACCTGCAAGACTTGTGTGAACCCCCTGAAGGACACGTGGGAATCACCTGCTGCATCTGCTAGAACAAGGCGTTACACATGCCGAAACCAGGTGCTGGACATGACTGAACCACCTGTCAGACATGTGGAAGCCACCTGCCAGATATGCCAGAAACAGGTGTCACACATGTTGGAACCAGGTGCTGGACACAACTGAATCAAATAATGGACAAGGCTGAACCAGCTGCTGGACATGCCATAACCACCTTCAGGACACACCGGAACCATCTGGTGGACATGCCAGAACCACTAGCTGAACACACCAGAGCAAGGTGGGGGACATGTTGGAACCACCTGCTGGACACGCCAGAACCCTAGGCCAGAAATACTAAAATGATATGCTGGATATGCTGAACCACTTGCTGGAAACACCAAGACCACCTGCTGAACACCCCCAAATCACTTCCTGGAGAGGAGTGAATCATATGCCGGGCATGCCCAAACCATCTTTTGGATACATCAGAACCACGTTTCAGAAATTCCTGGATGACAGGATGTCCAGACCTGGGCCATGTACCAGATGCACCAGGACCAGCTGAGAGACATGCCTCAACATCTTGCCAGACATGCCGGAACTACCTGAGGGCCATACCGGAACCATCCACCAGAAATGCCTGAACCACCTGCCTGACACAGTGGAACTGACTGCTGGACACATGGGAGCCACCACCCAGAAACACGGGAACCACCCACAGAGATGCCAGAATCAGGTCCCGAACATGCCAGAAGCACCTCCCGGACATGCTGGGACCACCTGCATGAACCACTAGAATCACCCACCAGACAGGATGGAACCCCTGCCGGGCATGATGGAACTACATTTTGGACATGCCAGAACCACCCTTGGACATGTTGCAACAAACCACTGGACATGAGTGATCTACCTGCTGGACAGAACTGTTCCACCTGCCAAACATGGCTGAACCACCAGCCAGACACACCAGAACCACCTGCCTGACACCCCAGAATGACCTTCCTGACATGCTTGAACCATGGGTCAGATACAGCAGAACCAGGTGGCGGACATGAAAGCACCTGTCGGATATGCCAGAACCAGGTGCCAGACACACCAGAACCACATGCTGAATAAGCCAGAACCACCTGCCAGACATGCCAGAACAACCTGCCATACACCCCAAAATCACCTGCCAGACACGCCGGAACCACCACCCAAACATGCCAAAACCACCATCTGACATGACGGAATCAGGTCCTGGAAATGCCACAGCCACCTTCGGGGCACACTGGAATCACATGCATGACATGTGGGCTCCAACTGCCAGACACCCCAGAAGCACCCACTTGACGGTCAGAACCACCTTCTGGACCTACCGGAAACTCATGCCAGACACTCAGGAACATCCTGCCTGACATGCTGGAACCACCTGAATGACATACTGGTACCACTGGCAGGGCATGCCGGAACCACCTGCCAGACAAAGCTGAACTACCTGCCGGACAAGACTGAACCACCTGCCAGGTATGCCTGAATCACCTGATGGACAATCTGGAACCACATGCCAGCTATGCCATAACCACATGTCAGATATGCTGGTACCAGGTGCTGGACACAGCAAAATCACCTTCAGGACAGGCCTAAATCATCTTCTGGACAGGACTGAACCACTTGTCGGACATGCTGCAACCATCTACTGGACTTGCCAGAACAACCTGCTGGACATGCAGAAATCACCTCCTGGATACACTGGAACTAGGCCCTTATATGCCGGAACAACCCGACAGACATCCCAGAACCAACTGCTGGACACACCAGAAGCACCCACTGGACATGCTGGAGCAACCTTCCTAACATACCAGAATCACATGCCAGACACCTACCAGACACGCCGGAACCACCTGTTCTATATGCTGGAACCAGGTGCCAAATACAGTGAAGCCACCTGCTGAATACACCAGAACCAGCTGCTGGACATGGCAGAAACATCTGCCAGAAAGATACAAATGAGCTGTCGGTTACACCAAAACCGTGTGCAGGACATGCCGAAACCATCTGCCGGATATGCCAGAAACAGGTCCAGCATAGGCCAGAACCAGGTGCCACACAAGGCTGCAGCTGCTGCAGGACTAGACTGAACCATCTGCTAGACCACCCTGAACCACTTTACAGACATTCCAGAACCACATGCAGGGCATGCCGGAACCAGGTGCCCGACACGCCAAAACAAACTTCTGAACAGGCTGAAAAACCCTGTGGTACATGCCTAAATGACCAGCTGGACACACAAGAACCACCTCCCAGACATGATGAAACCACCACCTGACATGATGGAATCAGGTCCTGAACATGCCATAGTCACCTGCCTGGCACCTTGGAAACATCTGCCAGACACGCCGGAACAACCTGTTGGATCTGGGAGAACCAGGTCCGGACACCCTGAAACCACTTGCTACATATGCCAGAACCAGGTGCCGGGCAGGCCAGAACCACCTGCCAGACAAGCCAGAACCATCTGCCAGACACGCTGGAACAACCTGCTGGACACGCAAAAATCACCTTCTGGATACACTGGAACCAGGTTCCAGATGCACCAGAAACAACTTCCAGACAGGCCAGAAAAACATGCTGGACTTGCTGGAACCCCCACCCGGACATGTGGAAACCACCAACCTGGCATGACAGAACAGGACCTGGACACGCCGGAATCACCCTCCAGACATGTGGGAACCAACTGCTGGACGCCCCAGACGCACCCCCCCCGGACACGTCAGAACCACCTTCTGGACATAGTGGAAACTCATGCCAGACACACAGGAGCACCCTGCCTGACACGCTGGAACCACCTAAATGACATGCCGGTACCACTGGCAGGACATGATAGAACCACCTGCCAGACAAAGCTGAACCACCTGCCGGATACGCCTGAACCATTTGACAAATATTTGGAACAACATGCCAGGCACACAAGAACCACGTGTCAGATATGCCAGAACCCAGTGCTGGACACACCAAAACCACCTGCCAACAAGCCGGAATCACCGGACACCCCAGAACAACCTGCCGGACATGCCAGAACTACCCACTGGACATACCAGAACCATCCTCAGGAAACGCCTGAACCATCTGCATGACACACTGGAACCAAGTGCCAGACACATTGGAACCTCCCTAGGATCTCTGGAACCATGCCCAGAGATGCCAGAATCGGGTCCCAGACATGCCAGAAGCACCTGACAGACACGCTGGGACCACCTGCTGGGCATGATGGAACCAACTTCTGGACACTCTGGAACCACACCAGACATGCTGCCACCAACCACTGGACATGACTGATCCACCTGCTGGACAGCACTGATCCACCTGACAAACACGGCTAAACCACTGACTGGACACACCAGAACCACCTGCATGACACCCCGAAACCGCCTGCCGGACACGCCAGGACCACCTCTCAGATACAGTGGAACCAGGTGCCAGACACCATGAAACCACCCACCAGATATGCCCGAACTTAGTCCCAGACATGACAGAACCACCTGCCGGACAAGCCAGAACCACCTGCTAGACACGCCGGAACAACCTACTAGACACGCTTATATCCCCTTCGAAATACACTGGAACCAGGTCCTGGATACGCTAGAACCAACTTTCAGAAAGGCTGGAAAACCCTGCCGGGCAAGCCAGAACCACCATTCGGACATGCAGAAACCATCAACCAGACACGACTGAATCAGGTCCAGGATAGGCCTGAATCACCCTCCGGACATGCGGGAACCAACTGCTGGACACCACGGAAGCACCCACCTGACACGTCGGAACCACCTTCTGGATGTACCAGAAACTCATGCCAGACACACAGGAACCCCCTGCCTGACATGCTGGAACCACATGAATGACACACAGGTACCACTGCCAGGACATGCTGGAATCACCTGGCACACAACGCAGAACCACCTGCCGGATATGCCTGAACTACTTGATGGACAATCTGGAACCACATGACGGGCATGCAGTAACCACATGTCAGATATGCCAGAACCAGGTGCTTGACAAGCCAGAAGCACCCAATGGACACACCTGAACCACCTTGTGAATGTACCAGAATCAAATGCCAGACACACCTGAACCTCCCACCAGACACGCCAGTACCAACTGCCAGACACCCCAGAAGCACCCACCGGACATGCCAGAACCACCTTCTGAATGCCCCAGAATCACATGCCAGACACACCTGAACCACCTGCCAGACACGCCAGACCCAGCTGTTGGATATGCCAGAACCAGGTGCCAAATACACTGAAACCACCTGCCAAATACACCAGAACCAGGTGCCGGACATGGCAGAAACACCTGGCAGACATGTCCAAATCACCTGTTGGATATGCCAAACCATGTGACAGATATGCCAGAACCATCTGCTGGATATGCCAGAAACAGGTCTAGCACAGGCCAGAACCAGGTGCCACACAAGCCTGCAGTTGCTGCAGGACTAGCCTGAATCATCTGCAGTACGAGCCTGAGCAGCTTCACGGACATTCTGGAACCACATGTTGGGCATGCCAGAACCAGGTGCCCTACACACCAGAACCATAGGCTAGACACTCCTGAACCACCTGCCAGACTTGCGTGAACCAACTGCTGGATACACCAGAACCACCTGCCAGATACACCAGAAACAGGTGTCACACACACCGGAACCAGGTGCTGGACATGACTGAACTACCTACTGGACACTTAAGAACCACCTTCAAAACACGCCAGAACCATGTGTTGGAGAAGCCAGAACCACCTGCCAAACACACTGGAGCCAGGTTCCGGACACACCGGAACCACCTGCTGGACATCCTGGAAACAAAGTGCAGACATTATGGAAGGACATGCTGGACATGCCAGAACCACTTGCCGGACACACCCCGATAACCTGCCAGACACCCCCAAAGCACCTCCTGGAGAGGCTTGAGTCAGTTGCTGGATACACCCAAACCACCCTTTGCACACATCAAAACCACGTTTCAGAAATGCCTGGACCAAGGGACGGCCATGCCAGGACCACGTGCCAGGCGCAACTGGACCAGCTGACAGACATGCCTGACGTGTCCGCCGGACACAGCGGAACTACCCACTGGACATACCGGAACCATCCACTGGAAACACCTGAACCACCTGCCTGACTTGTGTGAACCAACTGCTGGACACTCCAGAACCACCTGCTGGATATGCCATAAACAGGTGTGGCACACACAGAAACAAGGTGTCGGAGACAACTGAACAACCTGCTGAACATGCTGGAGCCACCTGCTGCATATGCCGGAAACAGGTGTTGCACATGCCAGAAGCAGGTGCTGGACACGACTGAACCACCTGCCGAACAAGACTGAACCACCTGCTGGACATGATTGAATTACCTGCTGGATACACCATAACCACCTACAGGACACGCCAGAACCATCTGGTGGACATGCCGGAACCACCTGCCGAACATGCCGGAGCCAGGTGTTGGACACCCTGGAACTACCTGCTGGACACGCCAGAACCACAGGCCAGACACTCAGGAAGGGCATGCCAGACATGCTGAAACCACCTGCCGGACACCCGCAGAGCACCTTCTGGAAACGCCTGAACCACCTGCCTGACGTGCTGGAACCAACTGCCAGACACGTCAGAACCACCACAAGGACACTCTGGAACCACCCACCGGAGATAGCAGAATCAGGTCCCGACACACCAGAAGCATCTGCCGGACATGCTGGAACCACCTTCGGGGCACCGCCAGAATCAGGTTGGTGGTTTCAGCGTGTCTGGGTGGTGGTTCCAGCATGTCCAGCAGGTTTTTCCAGGACCTGGTTCTGGCGTATGTGACAGGTCATTTTGGCATGTCTGGCACATTTTTCCACCATATCAGTCAGGTGGTTCTGGCTTTTCCATCAGGTGGTTCTGTCATGTCCGGCACCTGGTTCTGGCGTATCCAACAAGTGGCTTCATGGTGTCTGACACCTGGTTCCACAGAATCTGACTGGTGTTTCTGGCGTGTCTGGAAGGTGGGTCCGTTCTATCCAGTGGGTGATTCCAGCGGTTCCCGAATTTGGTTCCAGAGTGTCTGGCATGTGCTTTTGGTGTGTCCAGGACCTGATTTTGGTGTCTCCAGGCAGGTGTTTGCAGATTGTCCGGGTGGTGGTTCTGATGTTTCCGGCAGTTGGTTCCAGCGTGTCAGGCAGGTGGTTCAGACGTTTCCAGTGGATAGTCCCAGTATGCCTAGGGGGTAGTTCTGGAGTGTCTGTCAGCTGGTCCAGGTGCATCTGACACATGGTCCAGACATGGCCATCTCGTGGTACAGACATTTCTGAAACATGGTCTTGAAGTGTCCGAATGGTGCTTTGGGCATGTCAGGCAGCTGATTCAGGTCTCTCTGGGAAGTGGTGTCCAGCAGGTGGTCTGGATGTGTCCAGCAATTGGTTCCATCACGTCTGGCATGTCCTTCCAGTATGTCTGGCCTGTGGTTCCAGCGTGTTCAGCAGGTGGTTCCAGCATATCCACCAGATGGTTTTGGCGCATCTGGAATGTGGCTGTGGTGTGTCCACCAGGTGGTTCAGGCCTGTATGGAAGGTGTTTCCAGTGTATCTAGCATGTGGTTCCAGAGTGTCCGTCAAGTGGTTCAGGCGTGTCTGGCAGGTGGTTCAGTTTTCTCTGGCAGGTGGTTACGGCATGTCCAGCCAATGGTACCAGTGTGTCATTCAGGTCGTTCTGGAATGACAGGCAGGGGGTTCCTGTGTGTCTGTCATGAGTTTCTGGTATGTCTGGAAGGTGGTTTCAACGTGTCCTGGGGGTGCTTCCAGTGTGTCCTGGTGTTGGTTCCCACATGTCTGGCAGGTGTTTCCAGCGTGCTCAGCAGGTGGCTACGGTGTGTCTGGGACCTGATTCCTTCGTGTCCTGTTGGTGCTTTCAGTATGTCCAGGTGTTTGTTCCAGCGTGTCTGAGAGTTGGTTCCCGCATGTCTGGTGGGTGATTCCAGTATGTCTGGCAGGTTGTTCCAACATTCTAAGGAAATTGGTTCTGGCATATCCAGGACCTGGTTCCAGCGTATCTGGCAGGTCATTTCTGCATGTCCAGCAGTTGTTCCAGCATCTCAAGCAGGTGGCTCCGTTGTGTCCATTAGGTGGTTCAGGTGTGTCCAGAAGGTGGTTCAGGCCTGTCTGGAAGGTGGTTCTGGAGTGTCTGGCATCTGCTTCTGGCATATCTGACAGGTTGTTCCGGCATGCCTGGAATGTGGTTCCAGAGTGTCCGTCAAGTAGTTCAGGCATATCCGGCAGGTGGTTCAGTCTTGTCTGGCAGGGCATTCAGTTTTGTATGGCAGGTGGTTCCAGCATGGCTGGTCAATGGTACCGATGTGTCATTCAGGTGGTTCGACGTGTCCAGCAGCTGATTGAGGCGTGTCCAGCACATGGTTCTGGCATATCTGACAGGTTTTTGTGCATGCCCGGCATGTGATTCTGGAGTGTCCTTCAAAAGGTTGAAGCATGTCCGGCAGGTGGTTCAGTCTTGTCTGACAGGTGGTTCAGTTTTCTCTGGAAGGTGGTTATGGCATGTCCTGCCGATGGTCCGGCATGTCATTCAGTTGGTTCTGGCATGACAGGCAGGGGGTTCCTGTGTGTCTGGCATGAGATTATGTTATGTCTGGAAGGTGGTTCCGACTTGTCCGGTGGGTGCTTCCGGTGTGTCCTGGTGTTGGTTCCCGCATGTCCTGTGGGTGATTCTGGCATGTCCAGCAGGTGGCTATGGTGTGTCCGGGACCTGATTCCATTGTGTCCTGTTGGTGCTTTCAGTGTGTCCAGGTGTAGGTTCTGGGGTGTCCGGCAGTTGGTTCCCACATGTTTGGTGGGTGATTCCAGTGTGTCTGGCAGGTTGTTCCAGCCTTTTACGGAAATTGATTCTGGCGCATCCAGCACCTGGTTCTGGCATGTCTGGCAGGTTGTTCTGGCATGTTAGGGGGGTGGTTCTGGCTTTTCTGGCAGGTGTTTCTGGCATGTCTGGCACCTGGCTCCAGCATGTTTGGCAGGTAGCTCTGGCATGTCCACCAGATGATTATGGTGCAACCTGAAGGTGGTTACGCCGTGTCCAGCAGGTGGTTCAGGCTTGTCTGGCAGCTGCTGCAGACTTGTCCAATACCTGGTTCCAGCCTAGCAGAACCTGTTTCTGGTGTATCTGGCAGATGGCTCCAGTGTGTCCGGCAGGTGCTTCTGGTGTGTCTGGCAAATGGTTTTGGCATAACTGACAGGTGATTTGTACATGTCCGGTAGTTGATTCTGCCATGTCTGGCACCTGGTTCTTGCATATTTGGCAGGTGGTTTCAGTGTATGTGGCACCTGGTTCCGGCATATCAAACAGGTGTTCCCTATCTGGCATGTGGTACTGGTAGGTTCAGAAGGTGAGTCTGGCATGTCCAGTGGGTGCTTGCGTCGTGTCGAGAAGTTGGTTCCGGAGTGTCTGGTTCCAGTGTATCAGAGTGGTGGTTCCAGGGTGGTGGTTCCAGGATTTCTGTCGGGTTATTCCATCATATAAGGGGCCTGGTTCTGGCATATCCGTCAGGTGATTTCTGCATGTTTGGCAGGGGTTCTGGCGAGTCAAGCAGATGTTCAGGCCTGTCTGGAAGGTGGTTCCAGTGTGTCTGGCATCTGGTTCTGGCATATCTGACAAGTGGTTCCAGCCTGCCTGGAATGTGGTTCCGGAGTGTCCGTCAAGTGGTTCAGGCGTATCTGGCAGGTGCTTAAGTCTTGTCTGGCAGGTGGTTCTGGCATGGCCGATCAGTGGTACCGACGTGCCATTCAGGTGGTTCGGCATGTCCAGCAGGTGGTTCAGGTGTGTCCAGCACCTGGTTCTGGCATATCTGACAGGTGTTTGTGGCATGCCCAGCATGTAGTTTCAGAGTGCTCATCAAGTTGTTCAACTGTGTATGGAAGCTGGTTCAGTCTCGTCTGGCAGGTGGTTCAGTTTTCTCTGGTAGGTGGTTACAGCATGTCCGGCCAATGGTACCAGCATGTCATTCAGGTGTTTCTGGCATGACAGGCAGGGGGTTTCTGTGCATCTGGCATGAGTTTCTGGTATGTCCAGAAGGTGGTACCAACGTGTCCTGGGGGTGCTTCCAGTGTGTCCCGGTGTTGGTTCCCAAATGTCCAGCAGGTGATTCTGGCATGTCTGGCAGGTGGCTATGGCATGTCCGGGACCTGATTCCACCATGTCGGATTCGTGCTTTCAGCGTGTCCAGGTGTTGGTTCCAGCTTGTCTGCCAGTTGGTTCTCACTTGTCCCATGGGTGATTCTGGCGTGAACCAGGACATGGTTCTGGACTATGCGGCAGGTGATTTCAGTATGTCCAGCAGGTTGTTCCAGCATGTTAGGCTCATTGATCTGGCTTGCCTGGCAGATGTTTCTGGCAGGTCCAGCATGTGGTTCTGGCTTATTCAGCAGGTAGTTTCAGTGTATCCGGCACCTGGTTCTGGCATATCCAGCAGGTGGTTTGAAGTCTCTGGCAGGTGGTTCCTCTGTGTCTGGTATGTGGTTCTGGTACATTTGGAAGATGGTTGTGGTGTGTCCATTGGGTGCTTCCGGCATGTCTGGCAGGTGGTTCCAGTGTGTCGGAATCGTGGTTCCATTGTGTCCACCAGGTGGCTCCAGGTGGTTCCGGCATGTCCGCTGGGTGCTTCCTGCGTGTCTGCTGGGTGGTTCTGGTGTGTCTGTGTGGTGGTTCAACCATGTCCAGCAGGTGTTTCCGGTATGTCTGTCACATGTTGCTGACTTCTAAGGAGCCTGCTTCCAGCATATCCGGCTGGTGATTTTGGCATGTCTGGCAGGTGGTTCCAGCGAGTCAAGCAGGTGGTTCCGGCGTGTTCAGCAGGTGGTTCAGGACTCTCCAGAAGGTGGTTCTGGGTGTCCGGCACCTGGTTCTGGCGTATCTGAGAGGTGGTTCCGGCATGCCCAGCCTGTGATTCAGGAGTGTCGGTCAAGTGGTTCTGGCATATCTGGCAGGTGATTTCAGCATGGCAGTCAGGTGGTTCTGGCATGTCCTGCAGGTCCTTCCGGCATGTCTGGACCTGATTCTCGTGTGTCTGGTGTGTGGTTCCAGAGTGTCCAGATGATGGTTCTCATGTGTCTGACAGTTGTTTCCAGTGAGTCAGGCAGGTGGATCACACACGTCTGGTGGGTGGTTCCAGTGTGTGCAACAGATGATTTTGGCACATCCAGAAGGTGATTTCAGTATGTCAAGCAGGTGGTTCAGGCCTCTCCGGCAGATGGTTCAGTCTTGTCCAGCAAGTGGATCAGTCGTGTGGGGCACCTGGTTCTGATGTGTGCTGCACCCGTTTCTGGCATATCTGGCAGGTGGCTCTGGTGTGTCTGGCAGGTGGTTCCAGCATGTTAGGCTGGTGGTTGTTTCTTTCTGGCAGATGTTTCTGGCGTGTCCGGCAAGTGTTTCTGGCATGTCCAGCACCTTGTTCTGGTGTATTTGGCAGATGGTTTCCGTGTATCTGGCACCTGGTTCTGACATATCCAACAGGTGGGTCCAAAGTGTCTGGCAGGTGGTTTCTGTGTATCTGGCATGTGTTTCTGGTACGTTTGGAAGATGGCTCCCACTTGTCCATGAGGTGCTTCCAGCGTCTCTGGGAGTTGGTTTGGTCTGGTCTGGCAGGTGGTTCAGGTGTGTTGGTGTCATGGATCCAGTGTGTCTGGTGTGTGGTTCCAGGTGGTTCCAGCATGTCCATTGGTTGCTTCTGGCGTGTCTGATGGGTGGTTATGGTGTGGCTGTGTGGTGGTTCCACTGTGTCTAGAGGGTGGTTCCGGCATGTCTGTCAGGTTTTCCTGGCATATAAGTGGCCTGGTTCCAGCAAATCCAGCAGGTGATTTTTACTTGTCCCACAGGTGGCTCCAGCAAGTCAAGCAGGTGGTT
Source organism: Equus przewalskii (assembly GCF_037783145.1). Classification (NCBI taxonomy): domain Eukaryota; kingdom Metazoa; phylum Chordata; class Mammalia; order Perissodactyla; family Equidae; genus Equus; species Equus przewalskii. Next base: position 25,507,938 of record NC_091834.1, read on the forward strand.
CTGGCGTGTCCGGCACTTGGTTCTGGCATATGTGACAGGTGGTTCTGGCATGCCCAGTGTGTGATTCTGGAGTGTCCATCAATTGCTTCAGGTGTATCCGGCAGGTGATTTCAGGCAAGTCAGTCATGTGGTTCTGGCATGTCATGCAGGTGCTTCTGGCATGTTCTGGACCTGATTCTCACATCTCCAGTGGATGGTTCCAGAGTGTCCTGATGATGGTTCTCACGTGTCCAACATTTGGTTCCAGTGTGTCAGGCAGGTGGGTCACACATGTCCAGTGGGTGGTTCCGGCATGTGCAACAGATGATTCTGGTGCATCCAGAAGGTGGTGTCAGCATTTCTGACAGGTGGTTCAGGCCTCCCTGGCAGATAGTTGTCTTGTCCAGGAGGTGGATCAGTCATGTGGGGCACCTGGTTCCAGCATGTGCTGCATCTGTTTCTGGCGTATCCAGCAGGTGGCTCCGGAGTGTCCAACTGGTGGTTCCCTTATGTCTGGCACATGGGTACAGGTTATCATGCAGGTGATTTTGGTGAGTCTGGCAGGTGGTTCCAGAGTGTCTGGAACCTGGTTCTGGCATGTCTTGCAGGTAGTTCAGTCGTGTCTGGCACCTGGTTTTGGCATGTGCAACACCTGTTTCTGGAGTATCTGGCAGGTGGTTCTGGCACGTCCAGCAGGTTGTTCTCACAAGACTAGCAGGTGGTTCAGGCGTGTCCAGCAGGTGGTTCTGGTGTGTCGGACACCTGGTTCCAGTGTGCCCAGCATGTGGTTCCAGATTGTCCATAAAGTGGTACAGGCTGGTCTAGCAGGTGGTTCAGTTGTGTCTGGCAGCTGTTTCAGGAGTGTCCGGCACCTGATTCTGACCTGTGCTGGACCTGTTTCTGGTGTATCTGTCCCATTGTTCCAGCATGTCCGGCACAAAGTTCTGGCATATTCAGCAGGTGGTTTCAGCGTATCAGGCACCAGCTTCCGGCGTATCTGAGAGTTGGTTCCATGGTGTCTGGCAGGTGGTTCCTGTGTGTCTGGCATGTGGTGCCGGTACATTCTTAAGGTGGTTCCTGCATGTCCAGCAGTTGGCTACTGCATGTTCTGGACCTGATTCCGTCATGTCCGGTTGGTGCTTTCAGAGTGTACAGGTGTTGGTACCAACATATCTGAAAATTGGTTCCAGCATGTCAGGCAGGTGGGTCACACAAGTCTGTCATGTGGTTCTGGCGTGTCCGGCAGGTTGTTCTGACCTTTTACAGAAATTGGTTTTGGCGTATCCAGGACCTGGTTCTGGCGTATCTGGCAGGTGATTTCGGTGTGTCCAGCAGGTTGTTCCGGCGTGCTAGGCAGATGGTTCCTGCTTGTCTGGCAGCTGTTTCTGGCATGTCCGGCACCTGGTTCTGCCATGTTAGGTGGTGGTTCTGGCATGTCCACCATATGGTTCTGGTGCATCCTGAAGGTGGTTATGGTGTCTCAGGCAGGTGGTTCAGTCGTGTCCAGCAGGTGGTTCAGGCTTGTCCAGCAGGTGGTTCAGTCATGTCTGGCACCTGGTTTTGGTGTGTGCAACACCTGATTCTGGTGTATCCAGCAGGTGGTTCCAGCGTGTCTGGCCTGTGGCTCATGCAAGCCTGGTAGGTGGTTCAAGCGTGTTCAGCAGGTGGTTCTGGCGTGTCGGGCACCTAGTTTCAGTGTTCCTGGCATGTGGTTCCAGAATGTCCATAAAGTGGTTCAGGCTGCTCCAGCACGTGCTTCAGGCTTGTCCAGCAGGTGATTCAGGCTAGTCCAGCAGCTGCTGCAGGCTTGTCCAGCACCTGGGTCTGGCCTACCAGACCTGTTTCTGGCATATCTGGAAGATGGCTCTGGCGTGTTGGGGAGGTGCTTCCGGTGTGTCTGGTACATGGTTTTGGCATAATCAACAGGTGATTTGTACATGTCCGGGAGTTGGTTCTGCCATGTCCGGCACATGGTACTGGTGTATTTGGCAGGTGGTTTCAGTGTATGTAGCACCTGGTTGTGGCATATCAAACAGGTGGTTCCAGCGTGTCTGGCAGGAGGTTCCTGTGTGTCTGGCATGTGGCTCTGGTATGTTCAGAAGGTGGGTCTGGCATGTCCAGTGGGTGCTTCTGGCATGTCCAGCAGTTCATTCCGGTGTCTCTGTTGGGTGGTTTCAGATTGTCTGAGTAGTAGTTGCAGTGTGTCAGGGGTTGGTTCCGGGATTTCTGTCGGGTTGTTCCGTCACATAAGGGGCCTGTTTCTGGCATATCCATCAGGTGATTTCTGCGTGTCCGGCAGGTGGTTCCAGTGCATCAATCAGGTGGTTCCAGCGTGTCCAGTAGGTGGTTCAGGCATGTCCAGCAGGTGGTTCAGGTCTGCCTGGAAGGTGGTTCCAGCGTGTCTGGCATCTGGTTCTGGCATATCTGCAAGGTGGTTCTGACATGACCAGAATGTGGTTCCGGAGTGTCCGTCAAGCAGTTCAGCTGTATCCAACCACTGGTTCAGTCTTGTCTGGCAGGAGGTTCAGTTTTGTCTGGTGGGTGGTTCTGGCATGGCCAGTCAGTGGTACTGACGTGCCATTCAGTTGGTTTGGCATGTCCGGCAGGTGGTTCAGGAGTGTCCAGCATGTGGTTCTGGCATATCTGACAGGCGGTGGTGGCATGCCCAGCATGTGGTTCCAGAGTGTCCATCAAGTGGTTCAGGCGACTCTGGCAGGTGGTTCAATCTTGTCTGGCAGGTTGTTCAGTTTTTTCTGGCAGGTGGTTATGGCATGTCCAGCTGATGGTACCAGCGCGTCATTCAGCTGGTTCTGGCAAGAGAGGCAGGGGGTTTCTGTGTGTCTGGCATGAGTTTCTGGTATGTCTGGAAGGTGGTTCCAACATGTCTGGTGGCTGCTTCTGACATGTCCTGCTGTTGGTTCCCGCATATCCAGTGGGTGATTCCGGTGTGTCCAGCAGGTGGCTATGGCATGTCTGGGACCTGATTCTATCATGTCTGGTTGGTGATTTCAGAGTGTCCAGGTGTTGGTTACGGCGTGTCCTGCCGTTGGTTCCCCCATATCTGTTGGGTGATTCTAGCATGTCCGGCAGCTTGCTCTGGCCTTTTACAGAAATTGGTTCTGGCATATCCAGGACCTGGTTCTGGTGTATCTGGCAGGTGATGTCGGCATGTCCAGCAGGCTGTTCCAGCATATTAGGCTGGTGGTTCCAGCATGTCTGGCAGGTATTTCCAGCCTGTCCAGGACCTAATTCTGGAGTCTCTGGTGTCTTGTTCCAGAGTGTCTGGGTGGTGGTTCTGATGTGTCTGGCAGTTGTTTCACGTGTTTCCAGTGGATGGTTCCAGTGTGTCCAGTGGGTAGTTCTGGCATGTCCGGTAGGTTGTTCAGGTGTCTCTGTCAGCTGGTCCAGGTGCATCCAGCACATGGTCCTGGCATGGCCATCCCATGGTCCAGGCATTTTTGAAACATGGTTCTGACATGTCTGAAAGGTGGTTTCAGCATGTCAGGCACCTGATTCAGACCTCACTGGGAGATGATTTGGGTGTGTCTGGCAGGTGGTCTGTGTGTGTCTGGCAATGGGTTCCAGGGTGTCCAGCGTGTCCTGCCAGTATGTCTGGCCTGTGGTTTTGGGATGTCCAGCAGGCAGTTCCAGGTTGTCCGATGCCTGGCACCAGTGTGTTCAGTAGGGCATGCTGGCATGTCCACCAGTGGGTTCCAGCATGTATAAAAGGTGGTTACAGCTTGTCTGGCAGGTGGTTAGGTCATGTCCAGCAGGTGGTTCAGGCTTGTTCAGCAGGTGTTTCAGTCATGTCCAGCACCTGGTTCTGGCGTGCTAGACACCTGTTTCTGGTGTATCAGTCAGGAGGCTTCACTGTGTCCAGCAGGTCTTCAGTTGTGTCTGGCACCTAGTTTCGGCATGTGCAACAACTGTTTCTGGCATTTCCAGCATGTGGCTCCAGTGTGTCTGACAGGTGGTTCACACAAGTCTGGCAGGTGGTTCAGGTGTGTCCAGAAGGTTGTACTGGTGTGTCGGGCATCTGGTTCCCACGTGCCCAGAATGTGGATCCAGAATTATGGGCTACCTGCCAGACACACCTAAACCATCTTTCGGGCACATCAGAACCACGTTTCAAAAATACCTGGACCATGGGATGGCCTTGCTTGTATTATGTGCAACATGCACCTGGACCAGCTGATAGACACACATGAAAAACCTGCCAGACATGCCAGAACTACCAAAGGACATAGGGGAACCATCAACCAGAAACACCCGAATCAACTGCCTGACATGCTCGAACCAAAAAGCAGACATGTCAGTACCACCACCCCGACACTCTGGAACCACTGGCTGGAGATGACACAATCAGGTCCTGGACATGCCAGAAGCAACTCCTGGATATGTGGGAACCAACTGACAGACACCCCAGAAGCACCCTCTGGACACGAGGGAAACACCACACAGACATGCCAGAACCACCATCCACACACTCTGCAACCACCTGCTGGACATGCCAGAAGCACCCACTGGACACACCAGAACTGCCTTCTGAACATAATGGAACCACATGCCAGACACACCTGAACCACCTGCCACACACTCCAGAATCACGTGCATGGCGCACCAGAACAACCTGTCACACATGTTGATATACCCTGTGGTTAGGCTGGAAGCAGGTCCCAGAGGCACCAAAACACCTTCCAGACAGGCTTGAACCACCTGCTGGACATGCCTGAACCAGGTGCTGGATGCACCAAAACCACCTTCTGGATAGGCCTGAACTGCCTGCTGAACACGCCTGAACCACCTGACCAACATGCCACAACCACTTGCTTGACTCACCAGAACCACCTGCTGGACATGCCGAAATCACCTGCTGGATATGTGGGAACCAGGCCCCTTATATACCAGTCAACCTGACAGACATGCTGGAACCACCTGCCGGACACACTGGAACCACCACTCAGACATGCCAGAACCACCCACCAGACACGCTGGGGTGAACTGCCAGACACGCCAGAAGCACCCACTGGACACACCAGAGCCAACTTCCAAACGTACCAGAATCACATGACAGACACACCAGAACCACCTGCCATACACGCCAGAACAACCTGTTGGATATGCCAGAACCAGGTGCCAAATACACTGAAACCACCTGCCGAATACGCCAGAACCAGGTGCTGGACATGGCAGAAACACCTGCCAGAAATGTCCAAATCTCCTGTCAGATATGCCGAAACCATGTACCCGACACACTGGAACCATCTGCCAGATATGCCAGAAACAGGTCCAGCACAGGCCAGTACTGAGTGCCAGACAAGCCTGTAGCTGCTGCAGGACTAGCCTTAGCCATCTGCTGGACCAGCCTAAACCACTTTACTGACATTCCAGAACCACATTCTGGGCACACCTGGAACACCTGCCAGACACAGGAGTACCACCTTCTGCCCACGATGGAACCACCCCTGGATATGCTGCAACCAACTGCCGGTCATGACTGATCCACCTGCTGGACAGCACTGATCCACCTGACAAACATGGCTGAACCAACAGGCAGACACACTAGAACCACCTGCCTGACACCCCTGAAACACCTGCCAGACATGCCAGAACCACCCGTCAGATACAGCAGAACCAGGTGCCAGACACGGCAGAACCTGGTGCCCTATGCCAGAACCACCTCCAGACACACCTGAACCACCTGCCAGACACACCAGAATCACCTGCCAGATACATTAGAAAAAGGTGTTGCACACGCTGAAACTAGTTGCTGGGCATGACTGAACCACCTGCCGGACACCCTGGAGCCACCTGCCGGCTATGCCAGAAATAGGTTTGGCACATGCCAGAACCAGGTTCTGGACACAACAGAACCAAGTGATGGACAAGCCTGAACCACCTGCTAGATATGCCGTAACCAACTTCAGGATACTCCAGAACCATCTGCTAGACATGCCGGAAGTACCCGCCAAGCACGCTGGAGCCAGGTGCCGGACACGTTGGAACCACCTGCTGGACACGCCAGAACCCCAAGTCAGACAAACTTGAAGGAGACGCCTGACATGCCGAGGCACTTGCCGGAAACACCCAGACCACCTGCCAGACAGCCCCAAAGCTCCTCCCTAAGAGGACTGAATCAGATGCTGGACATGCCCAAACCATCTTTCAGACATGTCAGAACCATGTTTCAGAAATGGCTGGATCACGGGAGGGCCATGCGTGGACCATGTGCCAGTTGAATCTGGACCGGCTGACAGACATGCCTGAACAACCTGCCAGACATGCCGGAACTACACCCTGGACATACCAGAACCATCCACCCTAAATGCCTAAAACACCTGCCTGACATGCTTGGAACCAACAGCTGGACTCGTAGGAACCACCACCCAGAAATTCTGGAACCACCCCCAGAGACACCAGAATTGGGTCCCGAACACACCAGAAGCACTGGCTGGACACACTGGGACCACCTGCAGAAACTGCTATAATCACCCACCGCACATGGTGGAACCACATTCTGGACACGATGGAACCACCTTCTGGACACGCTGGAAGAACCTGCCAGACACGCCAGAATGACCTGTCGGATACGGAGGAACCAGGTGCTGGACACTGTGAAACCATCTGCCAGATATGCGAGAATCAGGTTCCAGACACACCAGAACCATCTGACGGACTAGCCAGAACGACCTGCCAGACAGGCCAGAACAACCTGCCCAACACTCCAAAATCACCTGCCAGATATGCCGGCACCAGGGCCTGGATACACCACAACCAGCTTCCAGACATGCCAGAAAAACCTGCAGGACACGCTGGAACCACCACCCGGACACGCTGAACCACCAACCCAACACAACGGAATCAGGTTCCAGACACACTGGAATCACCCTCCAGAAATGCAGTAACCAACTGCCGGACACACCAGAAGCACCCACTGGACATAGCAGAACCATGTTCTGGACATCCTGGAAACTCATGCCAGACGTACAGGAAACCCCTGCCTGATATGCTGGACCAACCTGAATGACTCTCTGGTACCACAGGCAGGACATGCCGGAACCACCTGCCAGACAAAGGTGAACCACCTTCCAGACAAGACTGAACCACCTGCTGGATAGACCTGAACCACTTGATGGACAATCTGGAACCACATGCTGGGCATGCTGGAACCACATGTCAGATATGCCAGAACGAGGTGCCAGACATGCCAAAACCACTTCCGGACAGGCCTGAACCACCTGCTGGACACACCTGAACCAGGTGCCGGACACACTGAAACCACCTTTTGGACAGGCCTGAGCTACCTGCCGGACATGCCAAAATCACCTGCCAGATTTGGTAGATGGTTCCGACATGTCCAAGAGGTGGTTCCGGTGTGTCCAGCAGATGGTTTTGGCGTATTCAGCAGGTGATTTGGACATGGCTGGCAGGTGTTTCCGCCATGTCTGGCAACTGGTTCTGGCATATTTGGCAGGTGGTTTCAGGGTATCTGGCACCTGGTCCTGCCACATGTGACAGGTGGTTCTGGCATGTCTGGCAGGTGGTTCTGGGCTGTCAGCTGGTCCAGTTGCACCCGGCACATGGTCCAGGCATGGCCATCCCCTGGTCCAGGCATTTCTGAAATGTGGTTCTGAATGTCTTAAAGTTGGCTTTGGTGTGTCAGACACTTGATTCAGGCCTCTCTGAGAGGTGCTTTGGGGTTGTTGGGCAGGTGTTCCAGATGTGTCTGTCAATAGGTTCTGGAATGTTTGGCATGCTCTTCCAGTATGTCTGGCATGTGGTTCTGGCATGTCCAGCAGGTGCTTCCAGTGTGTCCAACACCTGGCTCTGCTGTGCTCGGTACATCTTTCTGGCATGTCCACCAGAGGGTTCCAGCACATCCTGAAGGTGGTTATGGCGTGTCAGGCAGGTGGCTCAGTCATGTGTATTGAGTGGTTCAGGCTTCCCCGGCAGGTGTTTCAGTCGTGTCCTGTACCTGGTTTGGCACGTGTGACACCTGTTTCTGGCATATCAGGCAGGTGACTCCGTCATGTCCGGCAGGTCTTCAGTCATGTCCAGCACCTGGTTTCAGTGTGTGCAACATCTGTTTCTGGCATAAGCAGCAGGTGGTTACAGCATGTCTGGCAATTGGTTCTCACAAATCTGGCAGGTAGTTCAGGCATGTCCAACAGGTGGTCATGGTTGGACAATGTGCTGGATGCACCTTGACCAGCTGACAGAAATGCCTGACTAACTTGCCAGACCCGCTGGAACTACCCACCAGAAATACAGGAACCATCCACCAGAAACGCCTGAGTCACCCTCACACACTGGAACCAACTGCTAGACACATCACTACCACCACCCGGACACTCTGGAACCACCAGCTGGAGACACCAGAATCAGGTCCTGGGCATGTGGGAAGCAACTGCTGGACGAGACAGAACCACTTGCAGAACAGCCAGAATCACCCACCTGACAAGACAGAAACACCTTTCAGACACACATGACTGACATGCCAGAACCACCTGCTAGACACGACGGAAACAACTTCTAGATGCGCTGGAAGCACCTACCAGACATGCTGGGACCACCTGCGGGAAATGCTGGAATCACCCAATGGACATGCCTGAACCACCTGCCTAACATTCTGCAACCACCTGCTTGACTTGTCAGAACCACCTGCCAGACATGCCAAAATCACCTGCCGGAAACGCCAAAACCAGGCTCCTTATATACTGGAACAACCCAACAGACATGCTGGAACCACCCACTGGACAGACTGGAACCACCACACAGATATGCCAGAACCACAGGCCAGATGTGCCAGAACCAACTGCCAAACACTCCAGAAGCACCCACCAGAAGTGTCTGAACCACCTTCCAAACATCCCAGAATTACATGCCAGACACACCTGAACCACCTGCCAGACACGCTGGAACCACCTGTTGGATAGGCCTACACCAGGTGCCAAATACACTCAAGCCACCTGTTGAATATGCCAGAACCAGTTGCCAGAGATGGCAGAAACACATGCAGGACACATCCAAATCAGCTGTCGGATATGTCGAAACCATGTGCCAGACATGCCGGAACCACTTGCTGGACATGACAGAACCACCTTCTGGACATGCCGGGTCCACCCTCAGATATGCTGCAACCAACCGCCAGACACAACTGATCCACTTGCTGGACAGCACTGATCCACCTTCCAAACACTGCTGAATGACCAGTCGGAAACACTGGAACCACCTGCTGGACATGACGGAACCAGCTTCTGGATATGCTGTAACCACCATCTGGACATGCTGAAAGCACCAGGCCGACATGATGGGACCAGGTCCTGGACACACTGTAGCCACCTGCCAGACATGCTGGAATCTCCCACTAGACATGTGGGAACCAATGGCCAGACACCATGGAAGCACCCACTGGACATGTCAGAACCACCTGCCGGACACAATGGAACCAGCAACTGGACACACCAGAACCACCCCCGGATATGCTGCAACCAACTGATGGACACAACTGATCCACCTGCTGGGCAGTACTGATTCACCCGACAAACACGGCTAAACCTGTGGCCAGACATGCTGGAACCATTGGTCTGACACCCCAGAACCACCTGCCAGACATGCCAGAACCACCTGTTGGATATGCCGGAACCAGGTGCTGGATACATTGAAACCACTGGCCAAATACCAGAACCAGGTGCTGGACATGGCAAAAACCCGGCCGGACATGTCTAAATCTACTGTCAGATACACCAAAACCATGTGCCGGACACTCCAGAACAACCTCCCAGACACAACGGAGCCATCTGCTGGATACGCCAGAAACAGGTACAGCACAGGTCAGAACCAGGTGCTGGACAAGCCTGAAGCAGCTGCCGGACTATCGTGAACCACCTGCTGGACCAGCCTGAACCACTTTACAGACATTCCGGAACCACATGCCAGGCATGCTGGAACCAGCTGACCGACACACCATAACCACCTGCTGGACACACCTGAACCACCTGGCAGAATTGTGTGAACCACCTGCCGGACATGCAGTAACCACCTGCCACATATGCCAGAAACAGGTGTCACACATGCCAGAACCAGGTGTTGGACACAACTGAACCACCTGCCTGAAAAGCCTGAACCACCTGCTGGAAATGCCATAACCACCTTCAGGATGCACTGGAACCATCTGGTGGACATGCTGGAACCACCTGCTGAACACACCAGAGCCAGGTTCCCAACACGCCAGAAACACCAGCTGGACATGCCGGAGCCACCTGCCAGATACACCAGAAACAGGTGTCACACACACCAGAACCAGGTGCTGGACATGACTGAACCAACTGCCGGACAAGCCTGAACTACCTGCTGGACACTCTGTAACCACCTTCAGGATGCGCCAGAACCATTTGTTGGACATGCAGGAACCACCCATCAAACACACCGGAGCCAGCTCCTGGACACTCTGGAACTGCCTGCTGGACACGCTGGAACCCCAGGCAAAACATACTCGAAGGACACGTTGGACATGCCAAACCATTTGCAGGAAAAACGGAACAACCTGCCGGACACCCCAGAAAGCACCTCATGGAGAGGACTGAATCAGATGCTGGACATGCCCAAACCATCTTTTGGGAATGTCAGAACTACATTTCATAAATGCCTGGACCATGGGACGGCCATGCCTGGACCATGTGCCAGATGTACATGGACCAGCTGACAGACATGCCTTAACAGCCAGCCAGGAGGCTGGAACTACCCACCAGACATACCAGAACCATCCACCTGAAATGCAAACACCTGAACCACCTGCCTGACACACTGGAACCAAATGCCGAACATGTAGGAACCAAGCCCAGGAAACTCTGGAATCACCTGCCGGAGACACCAGCATCAGGTCCTGGACACCCAAGAAGCTCCTGGCAGACATGCTGGAACCACATGTGGGAATCACCGGAATTACCTGGCGGACATGAAAGAACCAGCTTTCAGACATGCCGGAAGCACCTGACCGACATCCTGGAATCACCTGCTGGACATGACAGAACCAACTTATGAACATGCCGAAATCACCTGCCGGACATGCTGGCACCACAAGTGGGAACCACCGGAATCACCCACCTGACACAATGGAACCACCTTCCAGACATGCCGGAACCACCTAACTGACACACCAGAATACTGCCAGATACGCTAGAAAAATGTGTTGCACACACCAAAACCAGGTTCCAGAGATGACTGAACCACCTGCCGGACATGCTGGAGCCACCTGCGGGATATGCGAGAAACAGGTGTTGCACATGCCGGAACCAGGTGCTGGACATGACTGAACCAAGTGACCGACAAGCCTGAACCACCTGCTGGACACACCATAACCACCTTAAGAATGAGCCAGAACCACCTGTTGGATATGGCGGAACCAGGTGCCGGACATGCCAGAACCACCTGCCACTCAAGCTGGAACCACCTGCTGGACACAACTGAACTACCTACCAGACACGCCGGAACCACCTTCAGGAAGCACCAGAACCATAGGGTGGACCTGCCAGTACCACCTGACGAACACACCAGAGCCAGGTGCTGACCACACTGGAATCACCTGCTGGACATCCCAGAACCAAAGTCCAGACATTCTAGAAGGACATGCCAGACATGCTGGAACCACTCGCCAGACACACCCAGACCACCTGCCAGACACCCCCAAAGCACCTCCCGGAGAGGCCTGAATCAGATGCTGGACATGCCCAAGCCACATTTTGGACATGTCAGAACCACGTTTCAGAAAGGCCTGGACCACAGGACAGCCATGTCAGGACCATGTGCTGGATGCAACTGGATCAGCTGGCAGACATACCTGAACAACCTGCTGGACACCCGGAACTACCCACTGGACATACCGGAACCATCCACCAGAAACTCCTGAATCACCTGCCTTATACACTGGAACCAACTGGCAGACACATTGGAACCACCACCTGGACACTCAGGAACCAACCACTGGAGACAGCAGAATCAGGTCTCAGACATGCCAGAAGCAACTGCCAGACATGCTGGAAACACCTGTGGGAACTGACAGAATCACCCACCAGACATGATGGAACCACCTTTCGGACACGCCAGAACCACCTGACTGACACGCCCGGACCACCTGCCGGACATGATGCAACCACCTTCTGGACACGCTGGAACCACCCCCGGATATACTGCAACCAATCCCCAGACATGACTGATCCACCTGCTGGACAACAATGATCCATTTGACAAACACTGCTGAACCACATGCGGGACACACCGGAACCACATGCCTGACACCCCAGAACCAGCTGCCAGACATGCCAGAACCAACTGTCTGATATGGCAGAACCAGGTGCCGGACACCATGAAACCACATTCCGGATATGCCAGACCAGGTGCCAGACACGCAAGAACCACCTGCCAGATAAGCCAGAACAATTTGCCAGGCACGCTGGAACAACCTGCCAGACATGCCGAAATCACCTGCCAGATATGCTGGAACCAGGTCCTTAATACGCCAGAACCAACTTCCACACAGGCTGGAAAAACCTGCCGTACATGCTGAAATCACTGGCCTGACACACCAGAACCACCACCCAGACAAGCCAAAACCACTAACCGACATGACAGAATCAGGTCCTCAACAGGCCAGAATCACCCTCTGGACATGGCCACTGACCTGACTTGCTGGAACCACCTGCTGGATATGCTGGAACCAGGCCCCTTATACGCCTGAACAGCCCACAAAACAGGCTGGAACAGCCCACCAGACACCTTGGAACCACCACTCAGACATGCCAGAACCACCTGCCAGACTTGCCGGAATCACCCACCAGACATGCTGGAAGCAACTGCCAGACATGCCAGAAACACCCACTGGACACGCCAGAACCACCTTCTGAATGTACCAAAATTACAAGCCAGACACACAGGTACCACCTGCCAGACATGCCAGAACCACCTGCTCCATACGCCAGAATCAGGTGCCAGATACACTGAAACCACTGCCGAATACGCCAGAACCAGGTGCCAGACACGCTGGAAACACCTGCCATACACATCCAAATCACTTGTCAGATACACCGAAACCATGTGCCGGACACGTTGGAACCATCTGCCAGATACAGCAGAAACAGTTCCAGTAGAGGCTGGAACCAGGTGCCGGACACGCCTGAAGCAACTGCCGGACAAGCCTGAACCACCTGCTGGACTAGCCTGAACCACTTTATGGACATTCCAGAGCCACATGCTGGGAGCACCAGAATCAGGTGCCCGACACGCCAGAACCACCTGCTGGACATGCCTGAACCACCTGCCAGACTTGTGTGAAACACCTGATGGACACACTGGAACCACCTGTCAAATACGCGAGAAACAGTTGTCACACATGGTGAAACCAGGTGCCGGACAAGACTGAACCACCTGCCGGACATGCTGGAGCCACGTGCCAGATACACCAGAAAAAGGTACCTCACACCCCAGGACCAGGTGCTGGACACGACTGAACCATCTCCCAGACAAGCCTGAACTATCTGCTGGGGAGGCTGGAGCCAGTGTGCGAACATGCCGGAACCAGGTGCCAGACACGCCAGAAACACCTGTTGTACATGCCAGAACAACAAGCCTGACATACTGGAAGGACACACCAGAAATGCCAGAACCATCTGCTGGATACAGCAGAAACCGGTCCAGCACAGGCCAGAACCAGGTGCCAGACATGCCTGAAGCAGCTGCTGGACAAGGTTGAACCATCTGCTGGACCAGCCTGGACCACGTTACAGACATTCTGGAACCACATGCCAGGCATGCTGGAACCAGGTGCAAGACACGCCAGAACCACCTGCTGGACGTGCCTGAACCACCTACCAAACTTGTGTGTACCACCTGCCGGAGACACCGGAACCATGTCCCAGACACACCAGAACCACCTGACAGACACGCTGGGAACACCTGCTGCATATGGCAAAAACAGGTGTTGCACATGCCAGAACCAGGTGCTGCTCATGACTGAACCAACTGCGGGACAAGCCTCAACTACCTGCTGGACCTGACTGAACTATCTACTGGACATGCCAGAACCAACTTCAGGATGCACTGGAACCATCTGGTGGACATGCTGGAACCACCAGCCAAACATGCCGGAGCCAGGTGCCGATCTCACCGGAACTGCGTTCTGGACATCTCGAAACCAAAGTCCAGACATTCTGGAAGGACACGCCAGACATGCTGGAGCCACTTGACAGAGACGCCAAGACAACCTGCCAAACAACCCCAAAGCACCTCCTGGAGAGGCCTGAATCAGATTCCAGACATGAGAGAACCACATTTCAGAAATGCCTGGACCATGGGATGGCCATGCCAGGACCATGTGCCGGATGCAACTGGGCCAGCTGACAGACATGCCTGAACAACCTGCTGGACACACCAAATATACCCACCAGACATACCAGAATCATCCACTGGAAATGCCTGCACTACCTGTCTGACACACTGGAACCACCTGTCAGACAAGGTTGAACCACCTGCTGGATACACCTCAACCACTTGATGGACATGCCGGAACTACCTCTCAGATATGCCAGAACCAGGTACCGGACACATTGGATCCACTTTGCGGACAGGCCTGAACCACCTGCTGGACACACCTGAACCACCTGCAGGACATGCCAGAACCACTTGCTTGACTCAGTGGAACCACCTGCTGGAGATGCCAAAATCACCTGACAGATATGCCTGAACTAGGCCCCTTATATGCTGGAACAACCCACCAGACATGCTGGAACCACCCGCAGCACACACTGGAACCACGGCTCAGGCACACCAGAACCACCCACCAGACACACCGGAATCAGGTGCTAGACATGGCATAACCACCTGCTGGACAGTCTGGAACCCCTTCCAGACACTCTGGAATCACCCACCTGACACGCCGGAAGCAACTGGTGGACATGCCAGAAACACCCACTGGAAACGCCAGAACGACCTTCTGAATGTACCAGAACCACTTGCCAGACACACAGGAACCACCTGCCAGACACACTGGAATCAGCTGTTTGATAAGCCAGAACCAGGTGCCAGATATGCTGAAAGCACCTGCCAAATATGCCAGAACCAGGTGCCGGACACGCCGGAACCATCTGCCGCATTCACCAGAAACAGGTCCAGCACTGGCCGGAATCAGGTGCCAGACACACCACAGCCACTTGCCAGACACTTTGGATCTGCCTCCAGACATACCTGAAACTCAGGCTAGAAACACAGGAAGCCCCTGCCAGACACAGTGGAACAACCTGTTGGATATGCCGGAACCAGGTGCTGGATACACTGAAACCACAGCCAAATATGTCAGAACCAGGTGGCGGACACACCAGAAACACCTGCTGGACACGTCCAAATCACCTGTCGGATACACCGATACTATGTGCTTGACACGCCAGAATAGTTTGTTGGATACACCAGAATCAGGTCCAGCACAGCCAGGAGCCAGGTGCTGAACACACCTGAAACAGCTGCCAGACAAGCCTGAACCACCTGTTGGACAAGCTTGAGCCACTTTACAGACATTCCTGAACCACATGCTGGGCTCACCAGAAACAGGTGCAGACATGCCAGAAGCATCTACTGGACATGCCTGAACCACCTGCCAGACTTGCATGAACCACCTGCTGGAGAGGCCGGTACCACCTGCCAGATATGCCAGAAACAGGTGTTGCACACGTCAACACCAGGTGCCACACATGACTG
The DNA here is from genome assembly GCF_037783145.1 of Equus przewalskii. NCBI lineage: Eukaryota > Metazoa > Chordata > Mammalia > Perissodactyla > Equidae > Equus > Equus przewalskii. The sequence goes on from NC_091834.1 coordinate 25,523,661, forward strand.
AACGACCTCCTGGACAACCCTCATCCACCCACCTGACACGTCAGAACCACAGGCCAGACATGCTGGAATGACATGCCAGACACACCAGAACCTCTGGCCGGACACACCTGGATGATCTGCCTGACATGCCCAAAGCACCTGCTGGGCACACCCAAACTACCTGCCAGACACAGCCTGGACCACGGGACAGCCATGCTCAGACCACATGCCAGATGCACCTGGACCACCTGATGGACACGTCTGAACAATCTGCCAGACACATCAGAACTACCCGCTGGACATACCAGAAGCATCCACTGGAAACACTGGAACCATCTGCTGGACACGCCTGAACCACCCACTGGAAATGACAAAATCACCTTCTGGACACACCCCAAACATGTGCTGGACATGCCAGAATGACATGCCTGATACGCCAGGACCATGTGCTGGACACACCCAAAGCACCTGCCAGAGAGGCCTGAACCAGCTGCCAGATACATCAGAACAATGTGTGGGACATGCCAGACACAACTGAACCACCTGTCGGACAAGACTGAACCAAGTGCCAGACATGCCTGAACCACCTCCTGGATTCACCAGAACCACCTGGCAGAAGCACCAGAACCACCTCCCAGATATGCCAGAACCAGGTGCCTGTAAGGCCAGAAACACCTGAGGGACACGTCAGAACCAGATGCTGGACACGGCAGAACCAACTGCCTGATACGCTGGAACCACCTGCCGGACAAGGCTGAACCACCTGCTGGATATGCCACAAACAGGTGCAGCACATGCTGGGAACAGATGCTGGGTACACCAGAGACAGGTCCAGCACAGGGCAGAACCAGGTGCCAGACACGCCTGAAGCAGCTTCTGGATAAGCCTGAACCACCTGCTGGACCAGCCTAAAGCACTTTACAGACATTCCGGAACCACATGCCGGACAGTCTGGAACCGGGTGCCAGACACGCTGGAACCACATGCTGGACACGCTGGAAACACCTGCTGCATACGCCAAAAACAGGTGTAGATCACGCCAGAACCAGGTGCTGGACACGCCTGAAGCAGCTGCCAGACAAGCCTGAGCCACCTGCTGGAGATGCCTGAACCACCAGCTGGACATGCCAGAACCCGGTGCTGGACACACTGGCACCACCACCTGGACACTCTGGAACTACCCACTGGAGACACAAGAATCAGGTCCCAGACACACCGGAAGCACCATTCAGACACCCTGGAACCACCTGCAGGAACCACTGGAATCACCCACCAGACATGAAGGAATCACATTCTGGACACGCCGGAACCACCTGACTTACATGCCGGAACCACCTGCCTGGCACCCAGGTACCAATGCCAGACACTCCAGAACCACCTGTTGGATATGCCAGAACCAGGTGCCAGATACACTGAAACCACCTGCTGAATATGCCTGAACCAGGTGCCAGACATGCTGGAAACACCTTCCGGACATGTATAAATCACCTGTTGGATATGCCAAAACCATGTGCTAGACCAGCGAGAACCAACTCCTGGACACACTGGAACCATCTACCAGGTACACCAGAAACAGGTCCAGCACAGGCCGGAACCAGGTGCCAGACACGCCTGAAGCAGCTGCCGGACAAGCCTGAATCACCTGCTGGACATGGCTGAACCACCTGACAGACACGCCAGGACCACCTTATTGTCTCGCTGGAACCACCTGCCCAACACCCCGAAATCACCTGTCAGATACGCCAGAACCAGTCCCCTTATATGCCAGAACAACTTGCCAGACATGCCAGAACCACCTGCTGGAAACACTGGAACCACCACATAGACATGCCAGAACCACCCTCCAGACATGCTGGAATCATGTCTGGGACATGGCACAACCACTTGCTGCACACTCTGGGACCACCTGTTGGACAGGCCGGAATCACCCGCCAGACACATTGGAACCAACTGCCCGACACTCCAGAAACACCCACCAGACATGCCGGAACCACCTTCCAAATGTACCAGAACCACATGCCAGATATGCTGGGACCACCTGTTGGATATGCCAGAATCAGGTGCCAGATACACTGAAATCACTGCTGAATACGCCAGAACCAGGTGCCTGACATGCCAGAAACACCTGCCTGACACGTCCAAATCACCTGTTGCATATGGCAAAACCATGTGCCAGACACACTGCAATCACCACCCGGACATGCTGGAACCATTTATCAGACACACCAAAAACAGGTCCAGCACAGTCTGGAACCAGGTGCTGAACACGCCTGAACCAGCTGCCTGAAAAGCCTGAACCACCTGCTAGACCAGCCTGAACCACTTTACAGAAATTTTGGAACCACATGTCAGGCACGCCAGAACCAGGTGCAGACATGCTAGAACCACCTGTTGGACATGCATGAACCACCTGCAGGAGACGCCGGTATCACTTGCTGGATATGCCAGAAACAGGTGTCACACATGCCAAAACCAGATGCTGCACACGACTGAACCACCTGCTGGACAACCCTCATCCACCTGCCTGACACACTGGAACCACAGGCCAGACATGCCAGAATGACACACCGGACAGGCTGGAACCACCCATCGGACACACCCGGACCACCTGCTGGACACAGCCTAACCAACTTCAGACATGTCTCAACCACGTTTCAGAAATGCCTGGACCATGGGATAGCCATGCCTGGACCACGTGCTGGTTGAACCTGGACCACCTGGTGGACATGCCTGAACAAACTGCCAGACATGCCGGAACTACCCACTGGACATACCAGAACCATCCACCGGAAACACAGAAACCGCCTGCCAGATACAACAGAAAGAGTTGCAACACACACTGGAACCAGATGCTGTGTACACCAGAAACAGGTCAAGCACTGGCAGGAACCAGATGCCAGACATGCCTGAAGCAACTGCCAGACAAGCCTGAACCACCTGCTGGACCAGCCTCAAGCACTTTATAGACATTCAGAACCACATGCAGACACACCAGAACCATGTGCCTGACATCCCTCAAACACCAGCCAGACATGCTGGAACCACCTGCCGGATACTCCAGAACCAGGTCTCAGCTACACCAGAACCAACTTCCAGACAAGCCAGAAAAAACTCCCGGACATGCCAGAACCACCTGAATGACACCCTGGTACCACTGGCAGGACATGCCAGAACCACCTGCCAGACAAAGCTGAACCACCTGCCAGACAAGACTGAACCACCTGCTGGATACACCTGAACCACTTGATGGATAATCTGGAACCACATGTCAGATATGCCAGAACCAGGTGCCGGACGTGCCAAAACCACCTTCTGGACAGGCCTGAACTACCTGCTGGACACACCTGAACCACCTGCCGGACATGCCACAACCACCTGCTTGACTCGCCGGAAACACCTGCTGGACAAGCTGAGATCACCTGCTGGATATGCTGGAACCAGGCCCCTTATACAGCAGAACAACCCAACAGACATGCTGGAACGACCCACCAGACACACTGGAACCACCACTCACACATGCCAGAGCCACCCACCAGACACGCTTTAGACAACTGTTGGATATTCCAGAGCCAGGTGCCAAATACACTGAAACTGCCTGCCACATATGCCAGAACCAGGTGCCGGACATGTCAGAAATACCTACAGGACATGTCTAAATCACCTGTCGGATACACCAAAAACATGTGCCGGTCATGCCAGAACCATCTGCCAGATAAGCCAGAAAGAGGTCCAGCACAGGCTGGAACCAGGTGCTGGACAAGCCTGCAGCTGCTGCAGGACTAGCCTGAACCACCTGCCAGACCAGCCTGAACTACCTTACAGACATTCTGGAACCACATGCTGGGCACGCCAGAACCAAGTGCCCGACACGCCAGAACCACCAGCTGGACACACCTGAACCACCTGCCAGACTTGCATGAACCAACTGGTGGACACTCCGGAACCACCTGCCAGATAGGCCAGAAACAGGTGTCACACACACCAGAACTAGGTGCTGGACAAGCCTGAACCACCTGCTGGACATGACTGAACTACTTACGCATGGCACAGCCATGTTTCATGTGTGGCTCCCATGTGGTTCACGTGTGGTTCAAGCACTGAACATACGTGGCAGGCATGTGGTCGCACGTCTGACATGTCATACAGCTCTGGCTCCCACGTTGCAGAAACGTGGCCCCCACATACACAGTCATGGCTGGCAAGTGACTCATGCATGCCTCAGCTGTGTTTCATGTGTGGCTCAACTGAGGTTCAAGTGAGGTTCAAGCATCGATCATGTGTGTTTCCCATGTGGTTCAACGGTTCGTCACATGTGGTTCATGCATGGTTCAGGTGTGCATCACACATCGTTCAGGTGTAATTCAGGCATGGCTCACACATGACTTGTGTGGGTCCCAATGCTGGAGGAGACTTTCACACAGGATTTAGGCATGGCTCACACACGGTTCAGGTGCAGCTCAGCCATGGCTCACAGGTGATGCAGGCACACCACAGAACTGGGTCACATGTGGCTGACCCATGACTCAGGCTTTTGTCACGCGTGGCTCACAAACAGCTCAGGTGTGGCTCATGCATGGCTGTGGTGCTGCCCAGGCCTGACACACAGTTGTTTCTGGCATGGTTGGCACATGCTTCAGGCATGGCTGGCAAATGGGTCCACCATGGCTGACACGTGCTACAAGTGAAACTGGCGTGTTGTTCAAGTGTGACGGGCACTTGCTTCAGGCGTGGCTGGGACCTGACTTTGGCATGGCCAAGATGTGACTCAGGTGTAGCTCACACATTGTTCAGGCATGGCTGAAACACGACTCAGGTGATGTGGGATGTGACACAGGCGTGCCTGACACATCACGCAGGTGTGGTTCGACCTGGTTCAGTCAACTGCGACACACGAAGTGTCAGCCACACAGCAATCAGGTGTCATTGCGGCCTGAACATACCATCATTCACCACTGGAACCCATGTCAGACACACCTGAATCACATGGCTGTAACACATGTCAGGAATGCCTGAGTCTCCTGTCAGCCGTGGCTGAGCCACATCCCAACCATGTGAGAGCCACGGGTGAGCAATGCTGGAGCCACACTCCTGCCATGCGTGAGACTCACCTGAGACATGAGTTAGCCAAGTGTGACCAACTCCTGAATCATGTGTCAGCCACACCTGACCCCGGTCTGTGGTTCGCATGAACTACATGTGAGCTATGGCTGAGCCATGCATGCACCACGTGGGAGCCACTCCTGAATCACGGGTGAAACACACCTGAACCATATGTGACAGACACATGAGACACATGAGCCATGTGCGAGCCACAGCTGGGTTACAGCTGAACCATTTCTGAGCAACACCTGAACCATGACTGAACCACATGTGAAACACTTGAACAATATGTGAAAAACGTGTGAAGCACACATGTTCAATGCTTGAGCCACACATGAACTACATGGGAGCCACATGTGAAACATGGCTGGGCCACACGTGAGCCACATGCCAGCCACATCTCAGTAGGCGGAAGCCATGTGTCAGCAATGGGTGAGCCCCGAGTGAGCCACACAAGAATGACATGTAACCCAAGCATGAAACACATATCTTGCATGCATGGATCATGTGTAATGAATGCCTGAGTCACGTGTCAGCCATGCCTGCATCATGCGTCAGCCTCATCTGAAAAACCTGGCACCCATGCATGAACAACGCACCAGTCATTCCTGAGCCACGTCAAGGCCATGCATGAAGCAGGTGCGAACCACACCTGTGTGACATGTCAGGAACGCCTGTGTCACGTGGCTGCCTCACATGAGACATGAGTTAGCCAGGCCTGAATAACGTGTGTGACACACGTGAGACTCATCACACCTCTGCCCAACTCACGTGCCGGGCATTCCTGAAGAAAGTGCCCATCACACTTGAACAACACGTCAGCCTCACCTGAAGCACCTGTCAGCCATGATGGAGCCACTTGTCTGCCATGTCTAAACCACGTGCCGACCATGCCACCAACAAGTGTGAGCCACACACCAGCAACACCACAGCCATGCAAGACCCAAATCTGAGCCATGTCTGAGCCATATGTGACACACGCCTGAATCATGGGTCAGCCACATGTGACCCAGTTCTGCGGTGTGCCTGCATCACGTGTGAGCCATGGCTGAGCTGCACCTGAGCCATGTGTGAGGCAAGCCTGAATTAGACCTGAACTGTGTGTGAGCCACACCTGAACCATGCCCGAACCACATGTGAGGCACCCTTCAACCACATCTGAAACACATCTGGATCCACATCTGAACCACATGGGAGGCACACATGTTCGACGCTTGAAACACACATGAACCTCAGGTGAGACACACACGAAACACAGATGAGGCATGCATGAGCTACATGAGAGACATGACTGAGTATGCGGGGGCCACGTTTCAGCAACTTGGGAGCCACAACTATACGACATGCCCCACGTGTGTCCACATGCCTGCCATGCATGGATAATGTGCGATGACTGCCTGAGTCCCGTGTGAGCCATGCGTGCGTCATGCGTCAGCCCAACATGAGTAAAGTGCCAGCCACACCTGAATCACCTGTCACCCACATCTGAACCACATGTCAGCCACGCCTGAGCCATGTGTCAACTCCCACACAAGTGTCAGCCAAACAGCAATCACGAGTCACTGCGGCCTGAAGGAAGGACCACACACCACTGGAAGCCGTGTCAGACGCACCTGAATGACATGGCTGTAACACATTTCAGGGACCCCTGAGTCTCAGGACAGCCATGGCTGAGCCACGTGCCAATCATGACAGAGACACGGGTGAGCAATGCTGGAGCCAGGCCCCTGCCATGCTTGAGCCTCCCCTGAGACATGAGTTAGCCATGTGTGACCAACTCCTGAATCTCGTGTCTGCCACACCTGAGCCCGGTCTGAGGCTCGCACGAACTACATGTGAGCCCAGGCTGAGCCATGCCTGCCCCACGTGGGTGCCATGCCTGAATCACGGGTGAAGCACTCCTGAACCATATGTGACAGCCACATGAGCCGTGAGGGAGGCACACCTGCGTTACACCTGAACCATTTGTGAGCCAGAGCTAAACCATGACTGAACCACCTGTGACACACTTGAACCACATTTGAGGCACGAGTGAAGCACACCTGTTCAATGCTCGAGCCACACGTGGACCACATGTGAGCAACACATGAAACATGGCTGGCCCACGCCTGAGCCACGTGCCAGCCACGTCTCAGTAGGCAGGTGGCATGTGTCAGCAACGGGTGAGTCACGTTTGAGCCACACATGAACGACATGGAACCCATGCATGAAACACATGTCTGCCATGCATGGATCATGTGCGATGAATGCCTGAGTCACTTGTCAGCCATAACTGCCTCATGTGTCAGCCACACCTGAAACACCTGGCACCCAGGCGGGAACCAATCACCAGCCATCCCTGAGCCACTTGAAGGTCGTGCATGAACCAGGTGTGAACCACACCAGCGTGAGTGTTCAGGAACGCCTGTGTCACATGGTCTCCTCACCTGAGTCATGTGTCAGCCAGGCCTGAAAAGCGTGTGGACGACACCTGAATCACATCTCAGCCATGGTCGAGTCATGTGGCAGCCACGTCTGAAGCAAGTGCCCGTCACACTTGAACCACACGCCAGCCTCACCTGAAGCACCTGTCAGCCACGATTGAGCCACTTGCCTGCCGTGCCTGAAACACGTGCTGACCATGCCGCAAACAAGTGTGAGCCAATCCTGAGCAGCACCACAGCCATGCATGAGCCACACCTGAGTCGTATGTGAGCCATGCATGACAGACGCCTGAATCATGGGTCAGCCACATGTGACCCAGTTCTGTGGTGTGCCTGCATCACGTGTGAGCCATGGCTGAGCTGCACCTGAGCCATGTGTGAGCCATGCCTGAGTTACAGCTGACCCGTGTGTGAGCCACACCTGAACCATGCATGAGCCACACGTGAGGCACCCTTCAACCACATCTGAACCACATCTGGAACCACATCTGAACCACATGGGAGGCACACATGTTTGATGCTTGAACCACACACGAACCTCAGGTGAGCCACACACGAAACACAGCTGAGGCATGCATGAGCCACGTGTCAGCCATGACTCAGAATGTGGGGGCCACATTTCAGCAACGTGGGAGCCACACCTGTACGACATGTCCCATGTGCGACCACATGCCTGCCACACATGGAAAATGCGCAGTGAATGCCTGAGTCCCGTGTGAGCCATGCGTGCGTCATGTGTCAGCCCCGCATGAGAAATTTGCCAGCCACACCTGAATCACCTGTCACCCACATCAGAAGCACATGTCAGCCACGCCTGAGCCATGTGTCAACTGCCACACAACAAGTGTCAGAAACACAGCAATCACGTGTCACTGTGGCCTGAACGAAGCATCCGACACCACTGGAACCCGTGTCAGACACACCTGAACCACATGGCTGGAACAGATCTCAGGAACGCCTGAGTCTGGTGTCAGCCATGGCTGAGCCACGTGCCACCCATGACAGAGGCACGGTTGAGCAATGACGGAGCCACGCCCCTCAAACACGTGAGCCTCACCTGAGACATGAGTTAGCCATGTGTGACCAGCTCCTGAATCACATGTCAGCCACACCTGACCCTGGTCTGAGGCTCGCCTGAACTACATGTGAGCCATGGCTGAGCAATACCTGCACCTGGTGGGAGCCACGCCTGAATCACGGGTAAACACTCCTGAACGATATGTGACACCCACATGAGCCATGTGCGAGCCATACCTGGGTTACACCTGAAACATTTCTGAGACACACCTGAACCATGACTGAACCACATGTGACACACTTGAACCACACGTGAACCACATGGGAGCCACACATAAAACCCGGCTGGGCCACGTGCCAGCCACGTCTCAGTAGGCAGGTGGCATGTGTCAGCAACGGGTGAGACACGTGTGAGCCACACATGAACGACATGGAACCCATGCATGAAACACATGTCTGCCATGCATGGAGAATGTGCGATGAATGCCTGAGTAACATGTCAGCCATGCCTGGGTCATGTGTCAGCCCCGCGTGCATAAAGTGCCAGCCACACCTGAATCACCTGTCACCCACATCTGAACGACATGACATCCATGCCTGAGCCATGAGTTAACTGCGACACACCATATTTCAGCCACACAGCAATTACGACTCATTGTGGCCTGAACGAAGCATCACACAGCACTGGGACCTGTGTCAGGCACACCTGAATCACATGGCGGTAACACATGGCAAGAACGCCTGAGTCTCATGTCAGCCAGGGCTGAGCCACGTGCCACCCATGCCAGTGCCACGGTTGAGCAATGATGGAGCCACGCCCCTGAAACGCATGAGCCTCACCTGAGACATGAGTTAGCCATGTGTGACCAGCTCCTGAATCACGTGTCAGCCACACCAGACCTGGTCTGAGGCTCGCCTGAACTACATGTGAGCCATGGCTGAACAAAGCCTGCACCACGTGGGAGCCACGCCTGAATCACGGGTAAACACTCCTGAACAATATGTGACACCCTCATGAGCCATGTGCGAGCCATACCTGGGTTACACCTGAACCATTTGTGAGCCACACCTGAACCATGACTGAACCACATGTGACACACTTGAAGCACACGTGAACCACATGGGATCCACACGTGAAAGATGGCTGGGCCACGTGGGAGCCACGTGCCAGCCACCTCTCAGTAGGCGGGAGGCATGTGTCAGCAACGGGTGAGTCACGTGTGAGCCACACATGAACGACATGGAACCCATGCATGAAACACATGTCTGCCATGCATGGACAATGTGCAATGAATGCCTGAATCACGTGTGAGCCATTCTTGCGTCATGTGTCAGCCGGACCGGAAACACCAGGCACCACTGCATGAGCCACGTACAAGGCACCCCTGAGCCACGTGAAGGCCGTGCATGAACCAGGTGCGAAATCACCTGTGTGATGTGTCAGGCACGCCTGTGTCACGTGGCCACATCACCTGAGTCATGTTTCAGCCATGCCTGAACAATGTGTGAGCTACACCTGAGTCACATCTCGGCCATGCCGATGTCACATGCCAGCCACGCCTGAACCATGACTGAACCACATGTGACACACTTCAAGCACATGTGAACCACATGTGAAGCACACATGACCAATGCTTGAACCACACACGAACAACATGGCAGCCACATGTGATCCACGGCTGGGCCAGGCGCGAGACCCGTGCCAGCCACGTCTGTGTAGTTGGGAGCCATGTGTCAGCAAAGAGGGAGTCACGTGGGAGCCACACATGAAGGACGTGTAACCCATGCATGAAACACATGACTGCCATGCATGGATAATGTGCGATGAATGCCTGAGTCACATGTCAGCCATGCCTGCGTCATGTGTCAGCCACACCTGAAACATCGGGCACCCATGCCTGAACCACACACCAGCCACCCCTGAGCCACGTGAAGGCCGAGCATGAACCAGGTGCGAACCACACCCACGTGACGGGGCGTGCACGCCTGTGTCCCGTGGCCGCCTCACATGAGTCATGTGTCAGCCAGGCCTGAAAAACGTGTGAACCACGCCTGAGACTCATCTCAGCCATGCCCAAGTCAGGTGCCAGCCACGCCTGAAGCAAGTGCCCGTCACACTTGAACCACACGCCAGCCTCACTTGAAGCACCTGTCAGCCATGCTGGAGCCACTTGCCTGCCTTGCCTGAACCATGTGCCGACCATGCGAAAAACAGCTGTGAGCCACACACCAGCAGCACCACAGCCATGCATCAGCCACACCTGAGCCGTGTGTGAACCATGCGTGACAGACACCTGAATCATGGGTCAGCCAGATGTGACCCAGTTCTGTGGCGTGCCCACATCACGTGTGAGCCATGGCTGAGCTGCACCTGAGCCATGTGTGAGGCATGCCTGAATTACACCTGACCCGTGTGTGAGCCACACCTGAACCATGCACGAACCACAGGTGAGGCACCCTTCAACCACATCTGAACCACATCTGGATCCACATCTGAACCACATGGGAGGCACACATGTTCGATGCTTGAACTACACACGAACCTCAGGTGAGCCACACACGAAACACAGCTGAGGCATGCATGAGCCACGTGCCAGCCATGACTGAGTATGTGGGGGCCACTTTCCAGCAGCATGGGAGCCACAAGTGTACATGTCCCACATGTGACCACACGCCTGCCACGCATGGACAATGTGCGATGAATGCCTGAGGCACGTGTGAGCCATGCCTGTATCATGTGTCAGCCCCACATGAGGAAACTGCCAGCCACACCTGAATCACCTGTCCCCCACCTCGGAACCACATGTCAGCCACGCCTGAGCCATGTGTCCACTGCCACACAACAAGTGTCAGAAACACACCAATCACATGTCACTGCAGCCTGAACGAAGCATCCGACACCACTGGAACCCGTGTCAGACACACCTGAATCACATGGCTGTAACACGTGTCAGGGATGCCTGAGTCTCGTGTCAGCCATGGCTGAGCCACGTGCCAACCATGAAAGAGCCACGGGTGAAAAATTTTGGAGCCACGCACGTGCCATGCTTGAGTCTCCCCTGAGACATGAGTTAGCCGTCGTGACCAATTCATGAATCATGTGTCAGCCACACCTGACGCCGGTCTGAGGCTCACCTGAACTACATGTGAGCCATGGCTGAGCCACTCCTGCCCCACGTGGGAGCCAAGCCTGAATCACGGGTGAAACACTCCTGAAGCCTAGGTGACAGCCACATGAGCCATGTGGGAGGAACACCTGCGTTACACACGAACCATTTGTGAGCTACAGCTAAACCATGACTGAACATCCTGTGACACACTAGAACCACATGTGAAGCCCGAGTGAAGCACACCTGTTCAATGCTTGAGCCACACGTGGACCACATGGGAGCAACACATGAAAAATGGCTGGCCCACGCCTGAGCCACGTGCCAGCCACGTCTCAGTAGGCGGGAGGCATGTGTCAGCAACGGGTGAGTCACGTGTGAGGCACACGTGAACGACATGTAACCCATGCATGAATCACATGTCTGCCATGCATGGATCATGTGCGATGAATGCCTGAGTCACTTGTCAGCCATAACTGCCTCATGTGTCAGCCACACCTGAAACACCTGGCACCCATGCGGGAACCACTCAACAGCCATCCCTGAGCCACTTGAAGGCCGTGCATGAACCAGGTGCGAACCACACCAGCGTGACTTTTCAGGAACGCCTGTGTCACATGGTCTCCTCACCTGAGTCATGTGTCAGCCAGGCCTGAAAAACGTGTGAACCACGCCTGAATCACATCTCAGCCATGCCCAAATCACGTGCCAGCCACGCCTGAAGCAAGTGCCCGTCACACTTGAACCACACGCCAGCCTCACCTGAAGCACCTGTCAGCCATGATGGAGCCACTTGCCTGCCGTGCCTGAACCACGTGCCGACCATGCCACCAAGTGTGAGCCAATCCTGAGCAGCACCACAGCCATGCATGAGCCACACCTGAGCCGTGTGTGGCTCATACATGACAGACACCTGAATCATGGGTCAGCCACATGTGACCCAGTTCTGCGGTATGCCTGCATCACGTGTGAGCCATGGCTGAGCTGCACCTGAGCCATGTGTGAGGCAAGCCTGAATTAGACCTGAACCGTGTGTCAGCCACACCTGAACCGTGCCCGAACCACATGTGAGGCACCCTTCAACCAAATCTGAAACACATCTGGATCCACATCTGAACCACATGGGAGGCACACATGTTCGACGCTTGAAACACACATGAACCTCAGGTGAGACACACACGAAACACAGATGAGGCATGCATGAGCTACATGAGAGCCATGACTGAGTATGTGGGGGCCACGTTTCAGCAACTTGGGAGCCACACCTATACGACATGTCCCACGTGTGTCCACATGCCTGCCATGCAAGGACAATGTGCGATGACTGCCTGAGTCCCGTGTGAGCCATGTCTGCGTCATGCGTCAGCCCAACATGAGTAAAGTGCCAGCCACACCTGAATCACCTGTCACCCACATCTGAACCACGTCAGCCACGCATGAGCCTTATGTTAACTGCGACACACCAAGTTTCAGCCACACAGCAATTACGACTCACTGTGGCCTGAACGAAGCATCACACAGCACTGGAACGTGTGTCAGGCACACCTGAGTCACATGGCTGTAACACCTGGCAGGAACGCCTGAGTCTCATGTCAGCCAGGGCTGAGCCACGTGCCAACCATGCCAGAGCCACGGGTGAGCAATGCCGGAGCCACGCCCCTGCCACATGTGAGCCTCACCTGAGACATGAGTTAGCCATGTGTGTCCAGCTCCTGAATCACCTGTCAGCTACTCCAGACCCGGTCTGAAGCTCGCCTGAAGTACATGTGAGCCATGGATCAGCAATGCCTGCACCACCTGGGAGCCACACCTGAATAACGGGTGAAACACTCCTGAACCATATGTCACAGCCACATGAGCCATGTGTGAGCCTCACCTGCGTTACACCTGAACCATTAGTGAGCCACACCTGAACCCCCATACCCAGTCATGGCTGGCACGTGGCTCACACATGGCTCAGCTGTGTTTCATGTGTGGCTCCGCTGCGGGCCATGTGCCATTCAAGCACCGAACATGTGTTTCTCACATGTAGTTAGATGTGCTTCCAGGGTGTCTCACTTGTGGCTCATGCATGGCTCACGCATACTGCAGGTGTAATTCAGGCACGGCTCACACACGACTCGTGTGGGTCACATATGGTAGAGGACACTTTCAGCCGTGGTTCAGGCATGGCTGAGCCATGGCTCCCAGGTGATGCAGGCGTGCCACAGCAGTGGCTGCCGTGTGGCTGACACACGATTCAGGCTTTTGTCATGCTTGGCTCACACATGGCTCAGGTGTGGAACATGCAGGGCTGTGGTGTGGCTCAGGCATGGCTCACATGTGTTTGTGGCATGGTTGGCACGTGGTTCACGCATGGCAGGCAAGTTGTGCCAGTGTGGCGGACAGGTGCTTCAAGTGAGGCAGACCTGCGATTCAAGTGTGACTGGCACTTGGTTAAGACCTGGCTGGCACGTGACTTTGGCACGGCTGAGACCTGACTCAGGCGTGGCTCACACATTGTTCAGGCATGGCTGAAACACGACTCAGGTGTTGCGGCCACGTGACACAGGCGTGCCTGACACATCACGCAGGTGTGGTTCGCACCTGGTTCATGCAAGGACTTCACGTGGCTCAGGGGTGGCTCGTGCGTGTTTCGTGCATGGGTGCCAGGGGTTTCAGGTGAGGCTGACACGGGGCTCAGGCGTGGCTGTCACATGACTCAAGCAGTCATCGCACATTATCCATGCACGGCAGACATGTGTTTCAGGCCTGGGTTACATGTTCGACATTTGTGGCCCATACGTGACTCACTCATTGCTCACACTTGTCTCCCACCGAAACAGACGTGAAGGGGACATGGCTGACGCAGGCCACAGCCATGTTTCACGTATGCCTCCCATGTGTTTCACGTTTAGTTCTAGCACTGTGCATGCGTGCTTCAGTCGTGGCTCACATGTGGTTCAACTGGGTCACATGTGGTTCAGTCATGGTTCCCATGGCCGAGATGTGACTCAGGGGTGGCTCACACATTGTTCAGAAGTGGCTGACATACGACTCAGAAGAGGCGGCCATGTGACACAGGCGTGCCTGACGCATTATGCAGTTGCGTTTTGCACCTGGTTGACGCACGACCTACGTGTGGCTCAGGGGCTGCTCGTGCGTGGTCCACGCGTGGGTGCCAGGTGTTTCAGGCTTGGCTGGCACATGACACAGACATTACCTACACGTCACTCAGGCATTCAGACACATTATCCACGCATGGCAGACATGTGTTTCGTGCCTGGGTTACATGTCCTTCATGTGTGGCTCACACGTGACTCCCTCGTTGCTGACACGTGGCTCCCAACTAGCCAGACGTGGCTGGCACGGGGCTCACGCATGGCCTAGCCGTGTATCACGTGTGGCTGCCAGGTTGTCCGCGTGTGGTTCAAACATTGAGCATGTGTGCTTCACACGTGGTTCCCATGTGGTTCAAGAGTGTCACATGTGGTTCAATCATGCTTCGGGGGTGGCTCAGAAATGGTTCAGGTGGAACCCAGGTGTGGCTCCCACATGGCTCATGTGGGTGTCACATATGGTTCAGGAGTGTTTCACCCGTGATTCAGGCGTGGCTCCCACATGGTGCAGGCATGGCTCAGCCGTATCTCACACGTAGTTCAGGTGAGCCTCACACCGGGGTCAGGTGTGGCTGACATGATTCAGGAGTTGGTCGCACATGGCTAACACATGTCTGAGGTGAGGCTCACCCATGACTGGGTCGTGGCTCCAGCATTGCTGACCCGTGGCTCTGGCATGGTTGGCACGTGGTTCTGGAATGTCGGACGCGAGACTCAGGCATTTCGGACATGTGTTTCAGGCGTGTCTGCCACGGGTTCCAGTATTGTGCGATGCTCCGTTCAGGACATGGGTTGCATGTCCTTCGTGGGTGGCTCCCACGCGTCTCCCTCGTTGCTGCCACACGGCTCCCACCTACTCAGACGGGGCTGGTATGTGGCTCACGCATGGCCCAGCCATGTTTCATGTGTGGCTCCCATGTGTTTCACGTGTGGTTCAAGCAGCGAACATGTGTGCTTCACACGTGGTTCCCATGTGGATCAGTCATGGTTCTCATGGCCGAGATGTGACTCGGGGGTGGCTCACACATTGTTCAGGGATGGCTGACACACGACTCAGGTGAGGCGGCCAGGTGACACAGGCGTGCCTGACGCGTCACTCAGGTGTGGTTCGCCCCTGATTCATGCACGGCCTTCACGTGGTCAGGGGTGCCTGCTACGTGGTTCATGCAGAGGTGCCTGGTGTTTCGGCTGTGGCTGACACATGATGCAAGAATGGCTCACATGTGATTCAGGCATTCATCACACATTATCCATACGTGGCAGGCATGTGGTCGCACGTCCGACATGTTGTTCAGCTCTGGCTCCCATGTTGCAGAAACGTGGCCCCCGCATACTCAGTCATGGTTGGCACGTGGCTCATGCATGCCTCAGCTGTGTTTCCTGTGGGGCTCAAATGAGGTTCAAGGGTGGTTCAAGCATGGAACATGTGTGCCTCCCATGTGGTTCAGATGTGGTTCAACGGTTCCTCACATGTGGTTCATGCATGGTTCAGGTGTGCCTCACACATGGTTCAGGTGTAATTCAGGCGTGGCTCACACGTGACTCGTGTGGGTCACGCATTGTAGAGGACACATTCCCTCGTGGTTCAGGCCTAGCTCAGCCATGGCTCACAGGTGATGCAGGCGTGCCACAGCAGTGGCTGCCATGTGGCTGACACATGATTCAGGCTTTTGTCACGCATGACTCACACATGGCTCAGGTGTGGCTCAGGCACGGCTGTCTTGTTGCTAAAGCCTGGCTCACATGTGTTTGTGGCACGGTTGGCACGTGGTTCAGGCATGGCAGGCAAGCTGTGCCAGTTTGGCTGACATGTGCTTCAAGTGAGGCTGACTTGTGGTTCGAGTGTGACTGGCACTTGGTTCAGGCCTGGCTGGCACGTGACTTCGGCACGGCTGAGACCTGACTCAGGTGAAGTGGCTCCGAGACACAGGCATGCGTGACACGTCCCTTGGGTGTGGTTCACACATGGTTCATGCACGGCCTTCGTGTGGTTCAGGGGTGGCTGGTGCATGGTTCAAGCATGGGTGGCAGGTGGTTCAGGCGTGGCTGACATGTGACTCAGGCATGTGTGAAACATGACTCCGGTGTCTCTCACACATGTCTCAGGCATGGCTGACATGTGACTCAGGCATGCATCCCACAGGGTCCACGTGTCGAAGACATGTGGTCACCCTTGTGTGACATGCCATACAGGTGTGGCCCCCACGTGACTCACGGGTTGCTGAAACGTGGCTCCCCCATACCCAGTCATGGCTGGCACGTGGCTCACACATGGCTCAGCTGTGTTTCATGTGTGGCTCCGCTGCGGGCCATGTGCCATTCAAGCACCGAACATGTGTTTCTCACATGTAGTTAGATGTGCTTCCAGGGTGTCTCACTTGTGGCTCATGCATGGCTCACGCATACTGCAGGTGTAATTCAGGCACGGCTCACACACGACTCGTGTGGGTCACATATGGTAGAGGACACTTTCAGCCGTGGTTCAGGCATGGCTGAGCCATGGCTCCCAGGTGATGCAGGCGTGCCACAGCAGTGGCTGCCGTGTGGCTGACACACGATTCAGGCTTTTGTCATGCTTGGCTCACACATGGCTCAGGTGTGGAACATGCAGGGCTGTGGTGTGGCTCAGGCATGGCTCACATGTGTTTGTGGCATGGTTGGCACGTGGTTCACGCATGGCAGGCAAGTTGTGCCAGTGTGGCGGACAGGTGCTTCAAGTGAGGCAGACCTGCGATTCAAGTGTGACTGGCACTTGGTTAAGACCTGGCTGGCACGTGACTTTGGCACGGCTGAGACCTGACTCAGGCGTGGCTCACACATTGTTCAGGCATGGCTGAAACACGACTCAGGTGTTGCGGCCACGTGACACAGGCGTGCCTGACACATCACGCAGGTGTGGTTCGCACCTGGTTCATGCAAGGACTTCACGTGGCTCAGGGGTGGCTCGTGCGTGTTTCGTGCATGGGTGCCAGGGGTTTCAGGTGAGGCTGACACGGGGCTCAGGCGTGGCTGTCACATGACTCAAGCAGTCATCGCACATTATCCATGCACGGCAGACATGTGTTTCAGGCCTGGGTTACATGTTCGACATTTGTGGCCCATACGTGACTCACTCATTGCTCACACTTGTCTCCCACCGAAACAGACGTGAAGGGGACATGGCTGACGCAGGCCACAGCCATGTTTCACGTATGCCTCCCATGTGTTTCACGTTTAGTTCTAGCACTGTGCATGCGTGCTTCAGTCGTGGCTCACATGTGGTTCAACTGGGTCACATGTGGTTCAGTCATGGTTCCCATGGCCGAGATGTGACTCAGGGGTGGCTCACACATTGTTCAGAAGTGGCTGACATACGACTCAGAAGAGGCGGCCATGTGACACAGGCGTGCCTGACGCATTATGCAGTTGCGTTTTGCACCCGGTTGACGCACGACCTACGTGTGGCTCAGGGGCTGCTCGTGCGTGGTCCACGCGTGGGTGCCAGGTGTTTCAGGCTTGGCTGGCACATGACACAGACATTACCTACACGTCACTCAGGCATTCAGACACATTATCCACGCATGGCAGACATGTGTTTCGTGCCTGGGTTACATGTCCTTCATGTGTGGCTCACACGTGACTCCCTCGTTGCTGACACGTGGCTCCCAACTAGCCAGACGTGGCTGGCACGGGGCTCACGCATGGCCTAGCCGTGTATCACGTGTGGCTGCCAGGTTGTCCGCGTGTGGTTCAAACATTGAGCATGTGTGCTTCACACGTGGTTCCCATGTGGTTCAAGAGTGTCACATGTGGTTCAATCATGCTTCGGGGGTGGCTCAGAAATGGTTCAGGTGGAACCCAGGTGTGGCTCCCACATGGCTCATGTGGGTGTCACATATGGTTCAGGAGTGTTTCACCCGTGATTCAGGCGTGGCTCCCACATGGTGCAGGCATGGCTCAGCCGTATCTCACACGTAGTTCAGGTGAGCCTCACACCGGGGTCAGGTGTGGCTGACATGATTCAGGAGTTGGTCGCACATGGCTAACACATGTCTGAGGTGAGGCTCACCCATGACTGGGTCGTGGCTCCAGCATTGCTGACCCGTGGCTCTGGCATGGTTGGCACGTGGTTCTGGAATGTCGGACGCGAGACTCAGGCATTTCGGACATGTGTTTCAGGCGTGTCTGCCACGGGTTCCAGTATTGTGCGATGCTCCGTTCAGGACATGGGTTGCATGTCCTTCGTGGGTGGCTCCCACGCGTCTCCCTCGTTGCTGCCACACGGCTCCCACCTACTCAGACGGGGCTGGTATGTGGCTCACGCATGGCCCAGCCATGTTTCATGTGTGGCTCCCATGTGTTTCACGTGTGGTTCAAGCAGCGAACATGTGTGCTTCACACGTGGTTCCCATGTGGATCAGTCATGGTTCTCATGGCCGAGATGTGACTCGGGGGTGGCTCACACATTGTTCAGGGATGGCTGACACACGACTCAGGTGAGGCGGCCAGGTGACACAGGCGTGCCTGACGCGTCACTCAGGTGTGGTTCGCCCCTGATTCATGCACGGCCTTCACGTGGTCAGGGGTGCCTGCTACGTGGTTCATGCAGAGGTGCCTGGTGTTTCGGCTGTGGCTGACACATGATGCAAGAATGGCTCACATGTGATTCAGGCATTCATCACACATTATCCATACGTGGCAGGCATGTGGTCGCACGTCCGACATGTTGTTCAGCTCTGGCTCCCATGTTGCAGAAACGTGGCCCCCGCATACTCAGTCATGGTTGGCACGTGGCTCATGCATGCCTCAGCTGTGTTTCCTGTGGGGCTCAAATGAGGTTCAAGGGTGGTTCAAGCATGGAACATGTGTGCCTCCCATGTGGTTCAGATGTGGTTCAACGGTTCCTCACATGTGGTTCATGCATGGTTCAGGTGTGCCTCACACATGGTTCAGGTGTAATTCAGGCGTGGCTCACACGTGACTCGTGTGGGTCACGCATTGTAGAGGACACATTCCCTCGTGGTTCAGGCCTAGCTCAGCCATGGCTCACAGGTGATGCAGGCGTGCCACAGCAGTGGCTGCCATGTGGCTGACACATGATTCAGGCTTTTGTCACGCATGACTCACACATGGCTCAGGTGTGGCTCAGGCACGGCTGTCTTGTTGCTAAAGCCTGGCTCACATGTGTTTGTGGCACGGTTGGCACGTGGTTCAGGCATGGCAGGCAAGCTGTGCCAGTTTGGCTGACATGTGCTTCAAGTGAGGCTGACTTGTGGTTCGAGTGTGACTGGCACTTGGTTCAGGCCTGGCTGGCACGTGACTTCGGCACGGCTGAGACCTGACTCAGGTGAAGTGGCTCCGAGACACAGGCATGCGTGACACGTCCCTTGGGTGTGGTTCACACATGGTTCATGCACGGCCTTCGTGTGGTTCAGGGGTGGCTGGTGCATGGTTCAAGCATGGGTGGCAGGTGGTTCAGGCGTGGCTGACATGTGACTCAGGCATGTGTGAAACATGACTCCGGTGTCTCTCACACATGTCTCAGGCATGGCTGACATGTGACTCAGGCATGCATCCCACAGGGTCCACGTGTCGAAGACATGTGGTCACCCTTGTGTGACATGCCATACAGGTGTGGCCCCCACGTGACTCACGGGTTGCTGAAACGTGGCTCCCCCATACCCAGTCATGGCTGGCACGTGGCTCACACATGGCTCAGCTGTGTTTCATGTGTGGCTCCGCTGCGGGCCATGTGCCATTCAAGCACCGAACATGTGTTTCTCACATGTAGTTAGATGTGCTTCCAGGGTGTCTCACTTGTGGCTCATGCATGGCTCACGCATACTGCAGGTGTAATTCAGGCACGGCTCACACACGACTCGTGTGGGTCACATATGGTAGAGGACACTTTCAGCCGTGGTTCAGGCATGGCTGAGCCATGGCTCCCAGGTGATGCAGGCGTGCCACAGCAGTGGCTGCCGTGTGGCTGACACACGATTCAGGCTTTTGTCATGCTTGGCTCACACATGGCTCAGGTGTGGAACATGCAGGGCTGTGGTGTGGCTCAGGCATGGCTCACATGTGTTTGTGGCATGGTTGGCACGTGGTTCACGCATGGCAGGCAAGTTGTGCCAGTGTGGCGGACAGGTGCTTCAAGTGAGGCAGACCTGCGATTCAAGTGTGACTGGCACTTGGTTAAGACCTGGCTGGCACGTGACTTTGGCACGGCTGAGACCTGACTCAGGCGTGGCTCACACATTGTTCAGGCATGGCTGAAACACGACTCAGGTGTTGCGGCCACGTGACACAGGCGTGCCTGACACATCACGCAGGTGTGGTTCGCACCTGGTTCATGCAAGGACTTCACGTGGCTCAGGGGTGGCTCGTGCGTGTTTCGTGCATGGGTGCCAGGGGTTTCAGGTGAGGCTGACACGGGGCTCAGGCGTGGCTGTCACATGACTCAAGCAGTCATCGCACATTATCCATGCACGGCAGACATGTGTTTCAGGCCTGGGTTACATGTTCGACATTTGTGGCCCATACGTGACTCACTCATTGCTCACACTTGTCTCCCACCGAAACAGACGTGAAGGGGACATGGCTGACGCAGGCCACAGCCATGTTTCACGTATGCCTCCCATGTGTTTCACGTTTAGTTCTAGCACTGTGCATGCGTGCTTCAGTCGTGGCTCACATGTGGTTCAACTGGGTCACATGTGGTTCAGTCATGGTTCCCATGGCCGAGATGTGACTCAGGGGTGGCTCACACATTGTTCAGAAGTGGCTGACATACGACTCAGAAGAGGCGGCCATGTGACACAGGCGTGCCTGACGCATTATGCAGTTGCGTTTTGCACCCGGTTGACGCACGACCTACGTGTGGCTCAGGGGCTGCTCGTGCGTGGTCCACGCGTGGGTGCCAGGTGTTTCAGGCTTGGCTGGCACATGACACAGACATTACCTACACGTCACTCAGGCATTCAGACACATTATCCACGCATGGCAGACATGTGTTTCGTGCCTGGGTTACATGTCCTTCATGTGTGGCTCACACGTGACTCCCTCGTTGCTGACACGTGGCTCCCAACTAGCCAGACGTGGCTGGCACGGGGCTCACGCATGGCCTAGCCGTGTATCACGTGTGGCTGCCAGGTTGTCCGCGTGTGGTTCAAACATTGAGCATGTGTGCTTCACACGTGGTTCCCATGTGGTTCAAGAGTGTCACATGTGGTTCAATCATGCTTCGGGGGTGGCTCAGAAATGGTTCAGGTGGAACCCAGGTGTGGCTCCCACATGGCTCATGTGGGTGTCACATATGGTTCAGGAGTGTTTCACCCGTGATTCAGGCGTGGCTCCCACATGGTGCAGGCATGGCTCAGCCGTATCTCACACGTAGTTCAGGTGAGCCTCACACCGGGGTCAGGTGTGGCTGACATGATTCAGGAGTTGGTCGCACATGGCTAACACATGTCTGAGGTGAGGCTCACCCATGACTGGGTCGTGGCTCCAGCATTGCTGACCCGTGGCTCTGGCATGGTTGGCACGTGGTTCTGGAATGTCGGACGCGAGACTCAGGCATTTCGGACATGTGTTTCAGGCGTGTCTGCCACGGGTTCCAGTATTGTGCGATGCTCCGTTCAGGACATGGGTTGCATGTCCTTCGTGGGTGGCTCCCACGCGTCTCCCTCGTTGCTGCCACACGGCTCCCACCTACTCAGACGGGGCTGGTATGTGGCTCACGCATGGCCCAGCCATGTTTCATGTGTGGCTCCCATGTGTTTCACGTGTGGTTCAAGCAGCGAACATGTGTGCTTCACACGTGGTTCCCATGTGGATCAGTCATGGTTCTCATGGCCGAGATGTGACTCGGGGGTGGCTCACACATTGTTCAGGGATGGCTGACACACGACTCAGGTGAGGCGGCCAGGTGACACAGGCGTGCCTGACGCGTCACTCAGGTGTGGTTCGCCCCTGATTCATGCACGGCCTTCACGTGGTCAGGGGTGCCTGCTACGTGGTTCATGCAGAGGTGCCTGGTGTTTCGGCTGTGGCTGACACATGATGCAAGAATGGCTCACATGTGATTCAGGCATTCATCACACATTATCCATACGTGGCAGGCATGTGGTCGCACGTCCGACATGTTGTTCAGCTCTGGCTCCCATGTTGCAGAAACGTGGCCCCCGCATACTCAGTCATGGTTGGCACGTGGCTCATGCATGCCTCAGCTGTGTTTCCTGTGGGGCTCAAATGAGGTTCAAGGGTGGTTCAAGCATGGAACATGTGTGCCTCCCATGTGGTTCAGATGTGGTTCAACGGTTCCTCACATGTGGTTCATGCATGGTTCAGGTGTGCCTCACACATGGTTCAGGTGTAATTCAGGCGTGGCTCACACGTGACTCGTGTGGGTCACGCATTGTAGAGGACACATTCCCTCGTGGTTCAGGCCTAGCTCAGCCATGGCTCACAGGTGATGCAGGCGTGCCACAGCAGTGGCTGCCATGTGGCTGACACATGATTCAGGCTTTTGTCACGCATGACTCACACATGGCTCAGGTGTGGCTCAGGCACGGCTGTCTTGTTGCTAAAGCCTGGCTCACATGTGTTTGTGGCACGGTTGGCACGTGGTTCAGGCATGGCAGGCAAGCTGTGCCAGTTTGGCTGACATGTGCTTCAAGTGAGGCTGACTTGTGGTTCGAGTGTGACTGGCACTTGGTTCAGGCCTGGCTGGCACGTGACTTCGGCACGGCTGAGACCTGACTCAGGTGAAGTGGCTCCGAGACACAGGCATGCGTGACACGTCCCTTGGGTGTGGTTCACACATGGTTCATGCACGGCCTTCGTGTGGTTCAGGGGTGGCTGGTGCATGGTTCAAGCATGGGTGGCAGGTGGTTCAGGCGTGGCTGACATGTGACTCAGGCATGTGTGAAACATGACTCCGGTGTCTCTCACACATGTCTCAGGCATGGCTGACATGTGACTCAGGCATGCATCCCACAGGGTCCACGTGTCGAAGACATGTGGTCACCCTTGTGTGACATGCCATACAGGTGTGGCCCCCACGTGACTCACGGGTTGCTGAAACGTGGCTCCCCCATACCCAGTCATGGCTGGCACGTGGCTCACACATGGCTCAGCTGTGTTTCATGTGTGGCTCCGCTGCGGGCCATGTGCCATTCAAGCACCGAACATGTGTTTCTCACATGTAGTTAGATGTGCTTCCAGGGTGTCTCACTTGTGGCTCATGCATGGCTCACGCATACTGCAGGTGTAATTCAGGCACGGCTCACACACGACTCGTGTGGGTCACATATGGTAGAGGACACTTTCAGCCGTGGTTCAGGCATGGCTGAGCCATGGCTCCCAGGTGATGCAGGCGTGCCACAGCAGTGGCTGCCGTGTGGCTGACACACGATTCAGGCTTTTGTCATGCTTGGCTCACACATGGCTCAGGTGTGGAACATGCAGGGCTGTGGTGTGGCTCAGGCATGGCTCACATGTGTTTGTGGCATGGTTGGCACGTGGTTCACGCATGGCAGGCAAGTTGTGCCAGTGTGGCGGACAGGTGCTTCAAGTGAGGCAGACCTGCGATTCAAGTGTGACTGGCACCTGGTTAAGACCCGGCTGGCACGTGACTTTGGCACGGCTGAGACCTGACTCAGGCGTGGCTCACACATTGTTCAGGCATGGCTGAAACACGACTCAGGTGTTGCGGCCACGTGACACAGGCGTGCCTGACACATCACGCAGGTGTGGTTCGCACCTGGTTCATGCAAGGACTTCACGTGGCTCAGGGGTGGCTCGTGCGTGTTTCGTGCATGGGTGCCAGGGGTCTCAGGTGAGGCTGACACGGGACTCAGGCGTGGCTGTCACATGACTCAAGCAGTCATCGCACATTATCCATGCACGGCAGACATGTGTTTCAGGCCTGGGTTACATGTTCGACATTTGTGGCCCATACGTGACTCACTCATTGCTCACACTTGTCTCCCACCGAAACAGACGTGAAGGGGACATGGCTGACGCAGGCCACAGCCATGTTTCACGTATGCCTCCCATGTGTTTCACGTTTAGTTCTAGCACTGTGCATGCGTGCTTCAGTCGTGGCTCACATGTGGTTCAACTGGGTCACATGTGGTTCAGTCATGGTTCCCATGGCCGAGATGTGACTCAGGGGTGGCTCACACATTGTTCAGAAGTGGCTGACATACGACTCAGAAGAGGCGGCCATGTGACACAGGCGTGCCTGACGCATTATGCAGTTGCGTTTTGCACCTGGTTGACGCACGACCTACGTGTGGCTCAGGGGCTGCTCGTGCGTGGTCCACGCGTGGGTGCCAGGTGTTTCAGGCTTGGCTGGCACATGACACAGACATTACCTACACGTCACTCAGGCATTCAGACACATTATCCACGCATGGCAGACATGTGTTTCGTGCCTGGGTTACATGTCCTTCATGTGTGGCTCACACGTGACTCCCTCGTTGCTGACACGTGGCTCCCAACTAGCCAGACGTGGCTGGCACGGGGCTCACGCATGGCCTAGCCGTGTATCACGTGTGGCTGCCAGGTTGTCCGCGTGTGGTTCAAGCATTGAGCATGTGTGCTTCACACGTGGTTCCCATGTGGTTCAAGAGTGTCACATGTGGTTCAATCATGCTTCGGGGGTGGCTCAGAAATGGTTCAGGTGGAACCCAGGTGTGGCTCCCACATGGCTCATGTGGGTGTCACATATGGTTCAGGAGTGTTTCACCCGTGATTCAGGCGTGGCTCCCACATGGTGCAGGCATGGCTCAGCCGTATCTCACACGTAGTTCAGGTGAGCCTCACACCGGGGTCAGGTGTGGCTGACATGATTCAGGAGTTGGTCGCACATGGCTAGCACATGTCTCAGGTGAGGCTCACCCATGACTGGGTCGTGGCTCCAGCATTGCTGACCCGTGGCTCTGGCATGGTTGGCACGTGGTTCTGGAATGTCGGACGCGAGACTCAGGCATTTCGCACATGTGTTTCAGGCGTGTCTGCCACGGGTTCCAGTAGTGTGTGATGCTCCGTTCAGGACATGGGTTGCATGTCCTTCGTGGGTGGCTCCCACGCGTCTCCCTCGTTGCTGCCACACGGCTCCCACCTACTCAGACGGGGCTGGTATGTGGCTCACGCATGGCCCAGCCATGTTTCATGTGTGGCTCCCATGTGTTTCACGTGTGGTTCAAGCACCGAACATGTGTGCTTCACACGTGGTTCCCATGTGGATCAGTCATGGTTCTCATGGCCGAGATGTGACTCGGGGGTGGCTCACACATTGTTCAGGGATGGCTGACACACGACTCAGGTGAGGCGGCCAGGTGACACAGGCGTGCCTGACGCGTCACTCAGGTGTGGTTCGCCCCTGATTCATGCACGGCCTTCACGTGGTCAGGGGTGCCTGCTACGTGGTTCATGCAGAGGTGCCTGGTGTTTCGGCTGTGGCTGACACATGATGCAAGAATGGCTCACATGTGATTCAGGCATTCATCACACATTATCCATACGTGGCAGGCATGTGGTCGCACGTCCGACATGTCGTACAGCTCTGGCTCCCATGTTGCAGAAACGTGGCCCCCGCATACTCAGTCATGGTTGGCACGTGGCTCATGCATGCCTCAGCTGTGTTTCCTGTGGGGCTCAAATGAGGTTCAAGGGTGGTTCAAGCATGGAAGATGTGTGCCTCCCATGTGGTTCAGATGTGGTTCAACGGTTCCTCACATGTGGTTCATGCATGGTTCAGGTGTGCCTCACACATGGTTCAGGTGTAATTCAGGCGTGGCTCACACATGACTCGTGTGGGTCACGCATTGTAGAGGACACATTCCCTCGTGGTTCAGGCCTAGCTCAGCCATGGCTCACAGGTGATGCAGGCGTGCCACAGCAGTGGCTGCCATGTGGCTGACACATGATTCAGGCTTTTGTCACGCATGACTCACACATGGCTCAGGTGTGGCTCAGGCACGGCTGTCTTGTTGCTAAAGCCTGGCTCACATGTGTTTGTGGCACGGTTGGCACGTGGTTCAGGCATGGCAGGCAAGCTGTGCCAGTTTGGCTGACATGTGCTTCAAGTGAGGCTGACTTGTGGTTCGAGTGTGACTGGCACTTGGTTCAGGCCTGGCTGGCACGTGACTTCGGCACGGCTGAGACCTGACTCAGGTGAAGTGGCTCCGAGACACAGGCATGCGTGACACGTCCCTTGGGTGTGGTTCACACATGGTTCATGCACGGCCTTCGTGTGGTTCAGGGGTGGCTGGTGCATGGTTCACGCATGGGTGGCAGGTGGTTCAGGCGTGGCTGACATGTGACTCAGGCATGTGTGAAACATGACTCCGGTGTCTCTCACACATGTCTCAGGCATGGCTGACATGTGACTCAGGCATGCATCCCACAGGGTCCACGTGTCGAAGACATGTGGTCACCCTTGTGTGACATGCCATACAGGTGTGGCCCCCACGTGACTCACGGGTTGCTGAAACGTGGCTCCCCCATACCCAGTCATGGCTGGCACGTGGCTCACACATGGCTCAGCTGTGTTTCATGTGTGGCTCCCCTGCAGGCCATGTGCGATTCAAGCATCGAACATGTGTTTCTCACATGTAGTTGGATGTGCTTCCAGGGTGTCTCACTTGTGGCCCATGCATGGCTCACACACACTGAAGGTGTAATTCAGGCACGGCTCACACACGACTTGTGTGGGTCAGATATGGTAGAGGACACTTTCAGCCGTGGTTCAGGCATGGCTGAGCCATGGCTCCCAGGTGATGCAGGCGTGCCACAGCAGTGGCTGCCATGTGGCTGACACATGATTCAGGCTTTTGTCATGCTTGGCTCACACATGGCTCAGGTGTGGAACATGCAGGGCTGTGGTGTGGCTCAGGCATGGCTCACATGTGTTTGTGGCATGGTTGGCACGTGGTTCACGCATGGCAGGCAAGTTGTGCCACTGTGGCGGACAGGTGCTTCAAGTGAGGCAGACCTGCGATTCAAGTGTGACTGGCACCAGGTTAAGACCCGGCTGGCACGTGACTTTGGCACGGCTGAGACCTGACTCAGGCGTGGCTCACACATTGTTCAGGCATGGCTGAAACACGACTCAGGTGTTGCGGCCACGTGACACAGGCGTGCCTGACACATCACGCAGGTGTGGTTCGCACCTGGTTCATGCAAGGCCTTCACGTGGCTCAGGGGTGGCTCGTGCGTGTTTCGTGCATGGGTGCCAGGTGTCTCAGGTGAGGCTGACACGGGACTCAGGCGTGGCTGTCACATGACTCAAGCAGTCATCGCACATTATCCATGCACGGCAGACATGTGTTTCAGGCCTGGGTTACATGTTCGACATTTGTGGCCCATACGTGACTCACTCATTGCTCACACTTGTCTCCCACCGAAACAGACGTGAAGGGGACATGGCTGACGCAGGCCACAGCCATGTTTCACGTATGCCTCCCATGTGTTTCACGTTTAGTTCTAGCACTGTGCATGCGTGCTTCAGTCGTGGCTCACATGTGGTTCAACTGGGTCACATGTGGTTCAGTCATGGTTCCCATGGCCGAGATGTGACTCAGGGGTGGCTCACACATTGTTCAGAAGTGGCTGACATACGACTCAGAAGAGGCGGCCATGTGACACAGGCGTGCCTGACGCATTATGCAGTTGCGTTTTGCACCTGGTTGACGCACGACCTACGTGTGGCTCAGGGGCTGCTCGTGCGTGGTCCACGCGTGGGTGCCAGGTGTTTCAGGCTTGGCTGGCACATGACACAGACATTACCTACACGTCACTCAGGCATTCAGACACATTATCCACGCATGGCAGACATGTGTTTCGTGCCTGGGTTACATGTCCTTCATGTGTGGCTCACACGTGACTCCCTCGTTGCTGACACGTGGCTCCCAACTAGCCAGACGTGGCTGGCACGGGGCTCACGCATGGCCTAGCCGTGTATCACGTGTGGCTGCCAGGTTGTCCGCGTGTGGTTCAAGCATTGAGCATGTGTGCTTCACACGTGGTTCCCATGTGGTTCAAGAGTGTCACATGTGGTTCAATCATGCTTCGGGGGTGGCTCAGAAATGGTTCAGGTGGAACCCAGGTGTGGCTCCCACATGGCTCATGTGGGTGTCACATATGGTTCAGGAGTGTTTCACCCGTGATTCAGGCGTGGCTCCCACATGGTGCAGGCATGGCTCAGCCGTATCTCACACGTAGTTCAGGTGAGCCTCACACCGGGGTCAGGTGTGGCTGACATGATTCAGGAGTTGGTCGCACATGGCTAGCACATGTCTCAGGTGAGGCTCACCCATGACTGGGTCGTGGCTCCAGCATTGCTGACCCGTGGCTCTGGCATGGTTGGCACGTGGTTCTGGAATGTCGGACGCGAGACTCAGGCATTTCGCACATGTGTTTCAGGCGTGTCTGCCACGGGTTCCAGTGGTGTGTGATGCTCCGTTCAGGACATGGGTTGCATGTCCTTCGTGGGTGGCTCCCACGCGTCTCCCTCGTTGCTGCCACACGGCTCCCACCTACTCAGACGGGGCTGGTATGTGGCTCACGCATGGCCCAGCCATGTTTCATGTGTGGCTCCCATGTGTTTCACGTGTGGTTCAAGCAGCGAACATGTGTGCTTCACACGTGGTTCCCATGTGGATCAGTCATGGTTCTCATGGCCGAGATGTGACTCGGGGGTGGCTCACACATTGTTCAGGGATGGCTGACACACGACTCAGGTGAGGCGGCCAGGTGACACAGGCGTGCCTGACGCGTCACTCAGGTGTGGTTCGCCCCTGATTCATGCACGGCCTTCACGTGGTCAGGGGTGCCTGCTACGTGGTTCATGCAGAGGTGCCTGGTGTTTCGGCTGTGGCTGACACATGATGAAAGAATGGCTCACATGTGATTCAGAAATTCATCACACATTATCCATACGTGGCAGGCATGTGGTCGCACGTCCGACATGTCGTACAGCTCTGGCTCCCATGTTGCAGAAACGTGGCCCCCGCATACTCAGTCATGGTTGGCACGTGGCTCATGCATGCCTCAGCTGTGTTTCCTGTGGGGCTCAAATGAGGTTCAAGGGTGGTTCAAGCATGGAAGATGTGTGCCTCCCATGTGGTTCAGATGTGGTTCAACGGTTCCTCACATGTGGTTCATGCATGGTTCAGGTGTGCCTCACACATGGTTCAGGTGTAATTCAGGCGTGGCTCACACATGACTCGTGTGGGTCACGCATTGTAGAGGACACATTCCCTCGTGGTTCAGGCCTAGCTCAGCCATGGCTCACAGGTGATGCAGGCGTGCCACAGCAGTGGCTGCCATGTGGCTGACACATGATTCAGGCTTTTGTCACGCATGACTCACACATGGCTCAGGTGTGGCTCAGGCACGGCTGTCTTGTTGCTAAAGCCTGGCTCACATGTGTTTGTGGCACGGTTGGCACGTGGTTCAGGCATGGCAGGCAAGCTGTGCCAGTTTGGCTGACATGTGCTTCAAGTGAGGCTGACTTGTGGTTCGAGTGTGACTGGCACTTGGTTCAGGCCTGGCTGGCACGTGACTTCGGCACGGCTGAGACCTGACTCAGGTGAAGTGGCTCCGAGACACAGGCATGCGTGACACGTCCCTTGGGTGTGGTTCACACATGGTTCATGCACGGCCTTCGTGTGGTTCAGGGGTGGCTGGTGCATGGTTCACGCATGGGTGGCAGGTGGTTCAGGCGTGGCTGACATGTGACTCAGGCATGTGTGAAACATGACTCCGGTGTCTCTCACACATGTCTCAGGCATGGCTGACATGTGACTCAGGCATGCATCCCACAGGGTCCACGTGTCGAAGACATGTGGTCACCCTTGTGTGACATGCCATACAGGTGTGGCCCCCACGTGACTCACGGGTTGCTGAAACGTGGCTCCCCCATACCCAGTCATGGCTGGCACGTGGCTCACACATGGCTCAGCTGTGTTTCATGTGTGGCTCCCCTGCAGGCCATGTGCGATTCAAGCATCGAACATGTGTTTCTCACATGTAGTTGGATGTGCTTCCAGGGTGTCTCACTTGTGGCCCATGCATGGCTCACACACACTGAAGGTGTAATTCAGGCACGGCTCACACACGACTTGTGTGGGTCAGATATGGTAGAGGACACTTTCAGCCGTGGTTCAGGCATGGCTGAGCCATGGCTCCCAGGTGATGCAGGCGTGCCACAGCAGTGGCTGCCATGTGGCTGACACATGATTCAGGCTTTTGTCATGCTTGGCTCACACATGGCTCAGGTGTGGAACATGCAGGGCTGTGGTGTGGCTCAGGCATGGCTCACATGTGTTTGTGGCATGGTTGGCACGTGGTTCACGCATGGCAGGCAAGTTGTGCCACTGTGGCGGACAGGTGCTTCAAGTGAGGCAGACCTGCGATTCAAGTGTGACTGGCACCAGGTTAAGACCCGGCTGGCACGTGACTTTGGCACGGCTGAGACCTGACTCAGGCGTGGCTCACACATTGTTCAGGCATGGCTGAAACACGACTCAGGTGTTGCGGCCACGTGACACAGGCGTGCCTGACACATCACGCAGGTGTGGTTCGCACCTGGTTCATGCAAGGCCTTCACGTGGCTCAGGGGTGGCTCGTGCGTGTTTCGTGCATGGGTGCCAGGTGTCTCAGGTGAGGCTGACACGGGACTCAGGCGTGGCTGTCACATGACTCAAGCAGTCATCGCACATTATCCATGCACGGCAGACATGTGTTTCAGGCCTGGGTTACATGTTCGACATTTGTGGCCCATACGTGACTCACTCATTGCTCACACTTGTCTCCCACCGAAACAGACGTGAAGGGGACATGGCTGACGCAGGCCACAGCCATGTTTCACGTATGCCTCCCATGTGTTTCACGTTTAGTTCTAGCACTGTGCATGCGTGCTTCAGTCGTGGCTCACATGTGGTTCAACTGGGTCACATGTGGTTCAGTCATGGTTCCCATGGCCGAGATGTGACTCAGGGGTGGCTCACACATTGTTCAGAAGTGGCTGACATACGACTCAGAAGAGGCGGCCATGTGACACAGGCGTGCCTGACGCATTATGCAGTTGCGTTTTGCACCTGGTTGACGCACGACCTACGTGTGGCTCAGGGGCTGCTCGTGCGTGGTCCACGCGTGGGTGCCAGGTGTTTCAGGCTTGGCTGGCACATGACACAGACATTACCTACACGTCACTCAGGCATTCAGACACATTATCCACGCATGGCAGACATGTGTTTCATGCCTGGGTTACATGTCCTTCATGTGTGGCTCACACGTGACTCCCTCGTTGCTGACACGTGGCTCCCAACTAGCCAGACGTGGCTGGCACGGGGCTCACGCATGGCCTAGCCGTGTATCACGTGTGGCTGCCAGGTTGTCCGCGTGTGGTTCAAGCATTGAGCATGTGTGCTTCACACGTGGTTCCCATGTGGTTCAA
This sequence comes from Equus przewalskii, assembly GCF_037783145.1. NCBI lineage: Eukaryota > Metazoa > Chordata > Mammalia > Perissodactyla > Equidae > Equus > Equus przewalskii. The sequence goes on from NC_091834.1 coordinate 25,555,834, forward strand.
GAGTGTCACATGTGGTTCAATCATGCTTCGGGGGTGGCTCAGAAATGGTTCAGGTGGAACCCAGGTGTGGCTCCCACATGGCTCATGTGGGTGTCACATATGGTTCAGGAGTGTTTCACCCGTGATTCAGGCGTGGCTCCCACATGGTGCAGGCATGGCTCAGCCGTATCTCACACGTAGTTCAGGTGAGCCTCACACCGGGGTCAGGTGTGGCTGACATGATTCAGGAGTTGGTCGCACATGGCTAGCACATGTCTCAGGTGAGGCTCACCCATGACTGGGTCGTGGCTCCAGCATTGCTGACCCGTGGCTCTGGCATGGTTGGCACGTGGTTCTGGAATGTCGGACGCGAGACTCAGGCATTTCGCACATGTGTTTCAGGCGTGTCTGCCACGGGTTCCAGTGGTGTGTGATGCTCCGTTCAGGACATGGGTTGCATGTCCTTCGTGGGTGGCTCCCACGCGTCTCCCTCGTTGCTGCCACACGGCTCCCACCTACTCAGACGGGGCTGGTATGTGGCTCACGCATGGCCCAGCCATGTTTCATGTGTGGCTCCCATGTGTTTCACGTGTGGTTCAAGCACCGAACATGTGTGCTTCACACGTGGTTCCCATGTGGATCAGTCATGGTTCTCATGGCCGAGATGTGACTCGGGGGTGGCTCACACATTGTTCAGGGATGGCTGACACACGACTCAGGTGAGGCGGCCAGGTGACACAGGCGTGCCTGACGCGTCACTCAGGTGTGGTTCGCCCCTGATTCATGCACGGCCTTCACGTGGTCAGGGGTGCCTGCTACGTGGTTCATGCAGAGGTGCCTGGTGTTTCGGCTGTGGCTGACACATGATGAAAGAATGGCTCACATGTGATTCAGAAATTCATCACACATTATCCATACGTGGCAGGCATGTGGTCGCACGTCCGACATGTCGTACAGCTCTGGCTCCCATGTTGCAGAAACGTGGCCCCCGCATACTCAGTCATGGTTGGCACGTGGCTCATGCATGCCTCAGCTGTGTTTCCTGTGGGGCTCAAATGAGGTTCAAGGGTGGTTCAAGCATGGAAGATGTGTGCCTCCCATGTGGTTCAGATGTGGTTCAACGGTTCCTCACATGTGGTTCATGCATGGTTCAGGTGTGCCTCACACATGGTTCAGGTGTAATTCAGGCGTGGCTCACACATGACTCGTGTGGGTCACGCATTGTAGAGGACACATTCCCTCGTGGTTCAGGCCTAGCTCAGCCATGGCTCACAGGTGATGCAGGCGTGCCACAGCAGTGGCTGCCATGTGGCTGACACATGATTCAGGCTTTTGTCACGCATGACTCACACATGGCTCAGGTGTGGCTCAGGCACGGCTGTCTTGTTGCTAAAGCCTGGCTCACATGTGTTTGTGGCACGGTTGGCACGTGGTTCAGGCATGGCAGGCAAGCTGTGCCAGTTTGGCTGACATGTGCTTCAAGTGAGGCTGACTTGTGGTTCGAGTGTGACTGGCACTTGGTTCAGGCCTGGCTGGCACGTGACTTCGGCACGGCTGAGACCTGACTCATGCGTGCCTCAGAGTTTCTTCAGGCGTGCCTGACATCTGACTCAGGTGAAGCGGCTACGTGACACAGGTGTGCGTGACACGTCCCGCGGGTGTGGTTCACCCATGGTTCATGCATGGCCTTCGTGTCGTTCAGGAGTGGCTGGTGCATGGTTCAGGCATGGGTGGCATGTGTGTTCAGGGGTGGCTGACCATGTGACTCAGGCATGTATGAAACATGACTCCGGTGTGACTCACACATGTCTCAGGCGTGGCTGACATGAGACTCAGGCATGCATTGCACAGGATCCATGTGTCGCAGACATGTGGTCATGCGTGACAGGTCGTACAAGTGTGGTTTCCACGTGACTCACAGGTTCCTGAAACGTGGCTCCTGCATACTCATTCATGGCTGGAACGTGGCCCAGGCATGGCTCAGCTGTATTTCATGTGAGGCACCCTGCGGTTCATGTGCAGTTCAAGCATCAAAATGTGTGTTTCACAGGTGGTTCCACGGTGTCTCACATGTGGTTCATGCATGGCTCACACATGGTTCGGGTGTAATCCAGGCGTGGCTCACACGTGACTCCTGTGTGTCACATATGGTAGAGGACACTTTCAGCCGTGTTTCAGTCATGGCTCAGCCATTGCTCACACGTGAGGCAGGTGTGCCACAGCACGGGCTCCCTTGTGGATGACACATGATTCAGGCTTTCATTATGCTTGTCTCACACATGGCTCAGGTGTGGCACATACACAGCTGTGGTTTAGCTCAGGCGTGACACACACTTGTTGGTGGCATGACTGGCACATGGTTCAGGCATGGCAGGCAAGTGGGTCCAGGAGTGCCTGATACGTGCTACAAGTGAGACTGGCGTGTGGTTGAAGTGTGACTGCCACTTGCTTCAGGTGTGGCTGCCAAGTGACTTCGGCATGGCCAGATGTGACTCAGGTGTAGCTCGCCCATTGCTCAGGCATGTCTGAAACACGACTCAGGTGATGCGGCCACGTGACACAGGCGTGCCTGACACATCACGCAGGTGTGATTCTGACCTGGTTCATGCACGACCTTCACCTGGCTAAGGGGTGGCTCGTGCGAGTTTCACGCATGGGTGCCAGGTGTTTCAGGTGTGGCTGACACAGGAGGCAGCCATGGCTGACGTGTGACTCAGGCATTCAACGCACATTATCCATGCATGGCAGTCATGTGTTTCATGCATGGCTTACATGTCGTTCATGTGTGGCTCACAGGTGACACCCTCTTTGCTGACACATGGCTGCCAACTACTCAGACGTGGCTGGCACGGGGCTCACGCATGGCCCAGCCGTGTATCATATGTGGCTGCCATGCTGTTCGCATGTGGTTCAAGCATTGAGGATGAGTGCTTCACACGTAGTTCCCATGTGGGTCCAGTGTATCACATGTGGTTCATTCTTGGTTGAGGCGCAGCTGGCTTTTGACTTGGGCGTGGCCGAGATGTGACTCAGGTGTAGCTCACACATTGTTCAGGCATGGCTGAAACACGACTCAGGTGATGCGGCCACGTGACACAGGCGTGCCTGACACATCACGCAGGTGTTGTTCACACCTGGTTCATGCTCGGCCTTCACGTGGCTCAGGGGTGGCTCGTATGTGTTTCACGCTGGGGTGCCAGGTGTTTCAATCATGTTTGACACATGACTCAAGCATTCAGTGCACATTATCCATGCATGGCAGACATGAGTATCAGGCCTGGGTTACATGTTCGACATGTGTGGCCCATACGTGACTCACTCATTGCTGACACTCAGCTACCACTGTAACACACGTGAAGGGGACATGGCTGACGCAGGCCACAGCCATGTTTCACGTGTGGCTCCCATGTGTTTCACGTGTGGTTCTAGCCCGGAGCATGTGTGCTTCACACGTGGCTCACATGTGGTTCAACTGGGTCACATGTGGTTCAGTCATGGTTCCCATGGCCGAGATGTGACTCAGGGGTGGCTCACACATTGTTCGGAAGTGGCTGACATATGACTCAGAACAGTCGGCCACGTGACACAGGCGTGCCTGGCACATCAAGCAGGTGTTGTTCGCACCTGGTTCATGCTCGGCCTTCACGTGGCTCAAGGGTGGCTCGTGTGTGTTTCACGCAGGGGTGCCAGGTGTTTCAGGTGTGGCTGACACAGGACACAGGCATGGCTGAAACACGACTCAAGCATTCAGTGCACATTATCCATGCATGGCAGACATGAGTTTCAGGCCTGGGTTACATGTTCGACATGTGTAGCCCATACGTGACTCACTCATTGCTGACACTCGGCTCCCAGCGAAACACACGTGAAGGGGACATGGCGGACGCAGGCCACAGCCATGTTTCACGTATGCCTCCCATGTGTTTCACGTGTGGTTCTAGCACTGAGCATATGTGCTTCACACGTGGCTCACATGTGGTTGCACTGTGTCACATCTGGTTCAGTCATGGTTCCCATGGCGGAGATGTGAGTCAGGGGTGGCTCACACATTGTTCAGAAATGGCTGACATACGAGTCAGGTGAGGCGACCACGTGACACAGGCGTGCCTGACACATCATTCAGTCGCGTTTCGCACCTGATTCATGCACGACCTACGTGTGGCTTGGCGGTGGCTCGTGCGTGGTTCACGCGTGGGTGCCAGGTGTTTCAGGCTTGGCTGACACATGACACACACATTACCTACACGTCACTCAGGCATTCAGAGCAGATTATCCACGCATGGCAGACATGTGTTTCATGCATGGCTTACATGTCCTTCATGTGTGGCACAGAGGTGACTCCCTCGTTGCTGCCACGTGGCTCCCAACTAGCCAGACGTGGCTGGCACGGGGCTCACGCAGGGCCTAGCCGAGTATCGCGTGTGGCTGCCATGTTGTTCGCGTGTGGTTCAAGCATTGAGCATGTGTGCTTCACACGTGGTTCCCATGTGGTTCAAGAGTGTCACATGTGGTTCAGTCATGCTTCAGGTGTGGCTCACAAATGGTTCAGGTGGAACCCAGGTGTGGCTCCCACATGGCTCATGTGGGTGTCACATATGGTTCAGGAGTGTTTCACCCGTGATGCAGGCGAGGCTCCCACATGGTGCAGGCATGGCTCAGTCATATCTCACATGTAGTTCAGGCGAGCCTCAGACCGGGGTCAGGTGTGGCTGACATGATTCAGGAGTTGGTCACACATGGCTAAGACATGTGTCAGGTGAGGCTCAGGCATGACTGGGTCGTGGCTCCAGCATTGCTGACCCGTGGCTCTGGCATGGTTGGCACGTGGTTCTGGAATGTCGGATGTGAGACTCAGGCGTTTCTGAAATGTGTTTCAGGCGTGTCTCACACGGGTTGCAGTGGTGTGTGATGCTTCGTTCAGGACATGGATTGCATGTCCTTCGAGGGTGGCTGTCACGCCACTCCCTCATTGCTGCCACACGGCTCCCACCTACTCAGACGGGGCTGGTATGTGGCTCACGCATGGCACAACCATGTTTCATGTGTGGCTCCCATGTGTTTCACGTGTGTTTCAAGCACTGAACATGTGTGCTTCACACGTGGTTCCCATGAGGATCAGTCATGGTTCTCATGGCCGAGATGTGACTCCGGGGTGGCTCACACATTGTTCAGGAATGGCTGACACAGGACTCAGGTGAGGTGGCCACGTGACACAGGCATGCCTGACACATCACTAAGGTGTGGTCCGCCCCTGATTCATGCGCTGCCTTCACGTGGCTCAAGGGTGCCTGGTACGTGGTTCATGCAGATGTGCCTGGTGTTTTGGCTGTGGCTGACACATGATGCAAGAATGGCTCACATGTGATTCAGGCATTCATCACACATTATCCATACGCGACAGGCATGTGGTCGCACGTCTGACCTGTCATCCAGCTCTGGCTCCCAAGTTCCAGAAACGTGGCCCCCACATACTCAGTCATGGTTGGCACGTTGCTCATGCATGTCTCAGCTGTGTTTCCTGTTGGGCTCAACTGAGGTTCAAGGGTGGTTCAAGCATCGAACATGTGTTACTACCATGTGGTTCATATGTGGTTCAACAGTTCCTCAGATTTGGTTCATGCATGGTTCAGATGTGCCTCACACATGGTTCAGATGTAATTCAGGCGTGGCTCACACACGACTCGTGTGGGTCTTGCATTGTAGAGGACACATTCCCTCGTGGTTCAGGCCTAGCTCAGCCATGGCTCACAGGATGCAGGCATGCCACAGCAGTGGCTGCCATGTGGCTGACACATGATTCATGCTTTTGTCATGCTTGGCTCACACATGGCTCAGGTGTGGCACATGCAGGGCTGAGGTGTGGCTCAGCCATGACACACATGTTTTTGTGGCATGGTTGGCATGTGGCTCAGGCATGGCAGGCAAGCTGTGCCAGTGTGGCTGACACGTGCATCAAGTGAGGGTAACCTGTGGTTCGAGTGTGACTAGCATTTGGTTCAGGCCTGGCTGGCCCGTGACTCTGGCACAGCTGAGTCCTTACTCAGGCATGGCTCACATGTTCTTCAGGCATGGCTGACACATGACTCAGGTGAGTCGGCTACGTGACATGTCCCGCGGGTGTGGTTCACACATGGTTCATGCATGGCCTTTGTGTGGTTCAGGGGTGGCTGGTGCATGGTTCACGCATTGGTGGCATGTGTGTCAGGCGTTGTTACCTTGTGACTCAGGCATGTCTGAAAGATGACACTGGTGTGGCTCATACATGTCTCAGGCTTGGCTGACACGTGATTCAGGCATGCATCCTACAGGATCCATCTGTCACAGACATGTGATCATGCGTGTGTGACATGCTGTAGAGTTTTGGCTCCCATGTGTCTCACAGGTTTCTAAAACGTGGCTCCCCCATACTGAATCATGCCTGGCAGGTGGCTCTCGCATTACTCAGCTCTGTTTCATTTGTGTCTCCCATGTGGTTCCTGTGCAGTTCAATCATTGACACGTGTATTTCACGTGTGGTTCAGATGTCATTCAACGGTGTGTCACATTTTGCTCATGCATGGCTCACACATGATTCAGGTGTATTTCAGTCTTGGCTCACACACAACTCGTGTCAGTCACCCGTGGTAGAGGACACATTCACACGTGGTTCAGGCATAGCTCAGCCATGGCTCACAGGTGATGCAGGGGTGCCATAGCAGTGGCTCCTATGTGGCTGACACATAATTCAGGCTTATGTCATGCTTGGCTCACACATGACACAGGTGTGGCTCATGCATGGCTGTCTTGTTGCTAAAGCCTGGCTCACATGTGTTTGTGGCATGTTTGGCATGTGGTTCAGGCATGTCAGGCAAGTTGTGCCTGTGTGGGTGACACGTTCTTCAAGTCAGGCTGACCTTTTGTTCAAGTGTGACTGGCACTTGGTTCAAGTTTGGCTGGCACATGACTTCAGCACGCCTGAGTCATGACTCAGTCTTGGCTCACACGTTGTGTCCTGTGGCCGCCTCAGCTGAGTCGTGTGTCTGCCCTGTCTGATCAATGTGTGATCTACACCTGAGTCACGTCTCGGTCATGCCAATGTCACATGCCAGCCACGCCTGAACCATGATTGAACAACATATGAGACACTTGAACCTCATCTGAACCATGTTTGAAGCACACATGCTCAATGCTTGAATCACACATGAACAAGATAACAGCGACTTGTGATATACAGCTGGGCCATGTGTGAGCCCCGTGCCAGCCACGTCTGAGTAGTTGGGAGCCATGTGTCAGCAACGAGGAAGTCACGTGTGAGGCACACATGAAGGACATGTAACCCATGCATGAAACGCATTTCTGACATGCATTGATACTGTGCGATGAATGCCTGACTCATTTGTCAGGCATGCCTGCATCATGTATCAGCCACACCTGAAACACCTGACACCCATGTGTGAACCACACACGAGCCACCCCTGAGCCACGTGAAGGCCGTGAATGAACCAGGTTCGAACCACACCTGTGTGATATGTCGGGCACGCCTGAGTCATGTGGCTGCCTCACCTGAGTCATGTGTCTGCCATTCCTGAACAATGTGTGAGCCACCAGTGAGTCACATCTCTGCCATGAGAACCATGACTGAACCACATGTGAGACACTTCAACCACATGTGAACCACTTCTGCAGCACACATGTTCAGTGCTTGAACAACACGTGAAACATGGCTGACCCACATGTGACACCCTTGAACCACATATGAACCACATGGGAAGCACACATGTTCGATGCTTGAACCACACATGAACCTCAGGTGACCCACATGTGAAACACACCTGAGGCATACATGAGCCACGTGCCAGCCATGACTGAGTACGTGGGGGCCACGTTTCAGCAACGTCTTACTCACGTGAGAGCCACACATGAACAACATGTAACCCATGCATGAAACACATGCCTGCCACACATGGATAATATGCAATGAATTCCTGAATCACGATACAGCCATGCCTGTGTCATGTGTCAGCCACTCCTGAAACACCTGGAACCCATGCATGAATCACGCAGAAGCCACCCCTGACCCACGTCAAGGCCGAGCATGAACCAGGTGAGAACCACACCTGCGTGATGTGTCAGGCACACCTGTGTCACGTGGCTGCCTCACCTGAGTCATCTGTCAGCCATGCCTGAAAAACGTTTGAGCCACGCCTGAGTCACATCTCAGCCATGCCGAAGTCACGTGCCAGACACGCTTGAAGCAACTGCCAGTCACACTTGAACCACAGGCCAGCCTCACTTGAATCACGTGTCAGCCACGCTGGAGCCACTTGCCTGCCATGCCTGAACCACCTGCCAACCATGCCACAAACAAGTGTGAGCCACGCCTCGGCAGCACCACAGCCATGCATGAGCCACACCTGAGCCGTGTGTGAGCCATGTGTGACAAACGCCTGAATCATGGATCAGCCACATGTGACCCAGCTCTGTGGCGTGCCTGCATCATGTGTGACCATGGCTGAGCTGCACCTGAACTATGTGTGAGCCATGCCAAAATCCTGTGTGAAAGTTTCCTGTAGCATTTGTGACCCTCGCAACTCATAATCATGGCATCTGCAGAGTGACAGTTTCACTTCCTCTTTTCCAATGTGGATCCCTCTTATTTCTTTTTCTTGCCTGATTGCTCTGGCTAGGACTTCCAATACTATGTTAAATAAGAGTGGTGACAGTGGGCATCCTTGTCTGGTTCCTGTTTTTAGAGGGTTAGCTTTCAGTTTTCTCCACTGAGAATGATATTTGCTGTGGTTTTGTCATATATGGCCTTTATTATGTTGAGGTATTTTCCTTCTATACGCATTTTATTTAGCGTTTTTATCATAAATGGATGCTGTGTCTTGTCAAATGCTTTGTCTGCATCTATGGAGATGATCATGTGATTTTTATTCTTCATTTTGTTAATGCGGTGTATCACGTTGATAGATTTGTGGATGTTGAACCATCCCTGGATCCCTGGAATAAAACCCACTTGATTATGATGTATGATCTTTTTAATGTATTGTTGTATTCGATTTGCTAGTATTTTGTTGAGGATTTTTGCATCGATGTTCATCAGTGATATTGGTCTGTAATTTTCTTTTTCTGTGTTGTGCTTGTCTTGTTTTGGTGTCAGGATAATTTTGGCTTCATAGAATGAGTTAGGAAGCCTCCCATCCTCTTCAAATTTTTGGAAGAGTTTGAGAAGGATAGGTATTAAGTCTTCTTTGAATGTTTGGTAGAATTCACCAGGAAAGCCATCTGGTCCTGGACTTTTATATTTTGGGAGGTTTTTCATTGCTGTTTTGATCTCCTTACTGGTGATCGTTCTATTAAAATTTTCTACATCTTCTTGGCCCAGTTTTGGAAGGTTGTTTCTAAGAATTTATCCATTTCTTCTAGATTATCCAAATTGTTGGCATATAGCTTTTCATAGTATCCTCTTCTCTTTTGTATTTATGTGGTGTCTGTTGTAATCTCTCCTCTTTCATTTCTGATTTTATTTGAGCCTTCTCTCTTTTTTCCTTGATGAGTCTAGCTAAGGATTTGTCAATTTTATCTTTTCAAAGAACCAGCTCTTGGTTTCATTGATTTTTCTGTTGATTTTTTAGCCTCTATATCATTTATTTCTGCTCTCACCACCATCTTGATGACATCTCTCCCATGTGGCATTTCTGACTTTGTGTGTCACAATCCGAATTCTGTCTCTGACTTTCTGTGCCACAATTCCCCTGGTGTCTCTGAGTTCCTGTGTCACACTTCCCCTAGCATCTCTGAAATCATGCATAACCCTCTTCCTGTAATATCTTTCTTAGCATGTGTCAATGAAAATAATCCATAACCAACCTATAAATGAAAATTTGGGTGAATTTATTCTGAGCTAAAATATGAGGACCATGGCCCGAGGTCTTTCTTCCTGAAAGAAGAAAAGGCACCAAAGAAGTGGGGTATGTAGAGTGGTTATATACCCCCAAAAGAGTATGTTTCACATATGATTGAAATGTCCTTTTTACAATAGTCGAGAGACTGCTCTGTCAGCATGGCAATTGATGGAAACAGCAGGTAGGTCTGGTGTCTCGGTGAACACAGCAGGGTGGCAGGTCTGCTGCCTCAAGCTGGGTTGTCATAAGTGAGCTGGGTGGTCAAAGGTGAGCACAGCAATCAGTTCCTAGCCTAAGGAAAGATGCTTATCCTTAAGAAAATGCCAATGTAGGGGGAAGTTGCACCTTTATCTTAAGGCTGTTTTTGCCATAGTAAATGTTTAAAGCAGATATACAATGCATGCTCTATGGTCATGTCAGGCCCTTTTGGAATAAACAAAGGCAGGCCGAATTAGGTTTACACCAAATGGCTTCCTCATATACTCCAATATATCCTATTGCTTGCCATTTCTATTTGTCACATGCCACACTCCTCCTGGCGTCTCTGACTTCATGTAAGTCACACTAGCCTTGGTGTCTCTGGCTTCATGTGTCACACTCCCCATGTGGTCAATCACTTAGTGTTTAACATTCACTCTGGCATCGCAGACCTCTTCTATAACACTCCCCTGATGTTTCTGTCTTTGCATGTAAAATTACCCCATGCGTCTCTGACTTCGTGTCGCAATCTATATGTCATCTCTGACTTCATATGTTATGCTCCCTATGGCATCTCTAACTTCCTGTGTAGCATTCCCCCTGGCATCTCTGAATTCCTATGTAACACTCCAAAATGTGTCTCTGCCTTGTGTGTCACACACTGCCTGGCATCTGGGACTGCATGTTTAACACTCACTGTGGCATCTCTAACTTCATTTGTCACACTCCCCCTGGCGACTGGGACTTTGCGTGTCACACTTCCACTTGCATAATTACCTTATGTATAACAATCCCTGTGCCATCTCTGATTTCAAGTGTCACACTCCACCTGGCATCTCTGACTTCGTGAGTCACACCACCCTAATGACTCATATTTCGTGTTTAAAACTCCACATTTTCTATGCCTTTGTGTATCACACACTCTCTGGCATCTCGGACAACATGTGTTTCACTCACTGTGCCATCTCTGACATCATGTGTCACAATTCCCCTACTGTTTGTTACTTTGAGTGTAACACTCACCATGACCCCTCTCAATTTCTGTGTCACACTTTCCTTGGCATCTCTGACTTCTTGTGTCACACTCCCCCTGACATCTGGGACTTCATGTGTAACAATCCACCTTGTTTTTCTGCCTTTGTGTGTCACACACTGTCTGGCATTTTGAGCTGCATGTGTACCACTCACCATGGTATCTCTGACATCATGTCACAATTCCCCTGCTCTTTGTTACTTCGAGTGTAACACTCACCATGGCACCTCTGAATTCGTGTGTCATACTCCCCATGGCATCTCTGGCTTAATGCATCTCACTCCCCCACCATCTATAACTTAGTTTTTTACAGTCCCAATGGCATCACTTTCTTGTTTAAGACTCGACTGACTGTCTCTGACTTCTAGTGTAACATTCACAGTGGCATCTCTGACTTCGTGTATCACAATCCCTGTGGTGTCTCTGATGTTGTATGTAACACTCCCCCTTTGGTATCTGAAGTCATGTGTAACTCTCCCCCTGGCATCTCTGACTTAGTGTGTAACACTCCCACTGTCATCTCTGACATCATGTGTGACACTCCCCCGTCTTCTCTGATTTTGTGTGTAACACTGCACCTGGTGTCTATGACTTTATGTGTAAATCTCCCCCTGGCATCACTGACTTCATGTGTAACACTCCACTTGACCTCTCTGACTTCATGTTTTACCTTCCCCATTATGTCTCTGACTTCCTGTGTCACACTCTGCCTGCTGTCTATATCTTCGTGTGTAACACTCCCAGTGGCTTCTTGGCTTCATTTGTAACTCTCCTCCAAGCGTCTCTGACAACTTGTGTAACATTCCCTGTGTCTTCTCTGACATCATGTGTCACCCTATATGTTTTTTCTCTGACTTCATGTGTCACATACCATATGTCATCTCTGATTTCCTGTGTAACACTCCCTCTGGTGTCTATGACATCGTTTGTAACACTTCTCCTGGGGTCTCTGACTTCATCTACAACACTCAAATTTGTGTCTTGACGTTCTGTGTAAGACTCCACATCGCATCTGTGACTTTGATTGTCACACTGACTCTGGCATCTTTGACTTCATGTGTTTCACTCCCACTGGTATCTCTGACATCTTGTTATCACACACCTCCTGGTGACTGTGACTTTGTGTTTCACACACCCACTGTCTTCTCTGACTTGGTGTGTAACACTCCCCCGGTATCATTTTCATGCATAACACATACACAGCTCCCCTTCCTGTGTCACACTTCACCTTTAATATCTGAATTCCTTTATAACTGACACCCAGGTGTCTTTTATTTCATGTGTAATACACTCACTCACTTCTCTGACTTGGTACATCACAATCACCCTGTCTTCTCTAATTTCATGTGTAACACTGTACCTGGTATCTCTGACTCCGTGTGAAACAGTTACCCATGGTGTCTTTGACTTCATGTGTCACACTTCCTGTGGTGTCTCTCACATTGTGTGTGTGTAACACTCCACCTGATGTCTCTAACTTCCTGCACAACAATCCCCCTGGATATCTGACTCCCTGTGTAATACACCTCCCTGGTCAAATGCCCTGTGGCATCTCTGACTTTATGGATTACACTGCCCCAGGTGTCTCAGACTTCATGTTCAACACTCCAATTGTGTCTCTGCCTTCATGTGTCACTCGCTGCCTGGCATCACAGACTGCATGTGTAACACTTGCTGAAGCATCACAGATTTCATTTCTAATGCTCCCCCTGGTGTCTATGACTTCCTGTCTATTACCACACTACACATCTCTGACTGGGTGTGTAACACACCCCCTGGCATCTCTGACTTCATGTGTAACAAACCACATCACCTTTCTGACTTTTTGTGAAACACTCCCCCATGGCATCTCTGAATATCTATTGTAACACTCACCCAGGTGTCTTTCATTCATGTGTTACACTCCCCCTGTACTCTGTGACTTCATCCAAACACTCAACCTGTCATGTCTGACATTGTGTGTAACACTCTGCTTGGCTTCTTTAACTCATGTGTAACAAACCAAGTCTCCTTTCTGCCTTTGTGTGTAACTTCCACTGGCATCTCTGCTTTCAAGTGTAAGAACCCGTATGGTGTCTCTGACTTCTTGTGTCACGCCAAATGTCATCTCTGAATTCATGTGTCACACTCCTGACGTCTGTGTCGTCATTCAATACAGTGCCTCTGTCATCAATGATATCATGTGTCACTCTGCAGCTATTGTCTGTGACTTTTATGTAACACTCCCCTGTCATCTATGACTTTGTGTGTAACACTCCATGTGGCATCTCTGACTTCATGTGTCACATTTCTCTGGTCTTTTTGACTTGATGTGTCACAATCACCTGGGCATCTGTGATTTCTTGTGTCACATTCCCTCTGGCAACTCTGACATCATGTGTAACACTCCCCATTACATTTCTGTCTTCCTGTTTCACAGTTACCCCAGGTGGATTGTGATATGAAGTCAGAGACCCCAAGGCTAGGGTTACAGATTATGTCAAAGACCTCACATAGAGTGTTACACATGAAGTCCATGGCACCAGGTGGAGAGTGACACACAAAGTCAGAGTCACCACAGGGAGCGTTACTCATGAAGTCAGGAACAGCTCATTGATTGGACTGTTACACACGAATGAAGAAATGCCACCTGGAGTGTCACACATAAAGTCAGAGATACCAGGGGAAGTGTTGCACATGAATTCTGAGTTGCCAGGGTGAGTGTGGCTAAAGATGTCAAAAACACCGAGGGTAGTGTAACATAGGATGTCAGAGACACAAAGGTGTATGTGAAATACAAGGTAACAAACACCACAGAGATTGTGGCACACAATGTCAGAGATGCCAGCAGGTCTGCTAATCATGATGTCAGAGACACTACAGGGAGTATGACACGTGAAGTCAGTGATGCCACAGAGAGTGTGAAACACAAAGTCAGAGAGGCCAGGTTAAGTGTGTTAGACAAAGTCAGGGTAGCTGGCTTAGTGTGACAGAAATTCAAAAACACAATGGACAGTGTTACACATAAAGTCAGAGATACCAGGGGAGTGTGACACACAAAGTCACAGATGCCCAGGGGATTGTGACACACAAATTCAAGTAGGCCAGGGGGATCTGAGACATGAAATCAGAGATGCTATGAGGTGTGTTATACACAAAGTCGGAGATGACAGTGGGAGTGTTACATGTGAAATCAGATAAATCAGTGTGAGAGTGACACACAAAGTCAGAGACAAGAGGGAGATTTTGACACTCGAATTCACAGATGTCAACGGGGTTGTTACCCACGAAGACGAGGACACCAGGGGGATTGTTACACACAATAGCAGAGATGATGGGGTATTGTAACACATGATGACACAGACAACATCAGGAGTGTGGCACACGAAGTCAGAGATGATATTTGGTGAGTGTCACATGAAGTCAGAAGCACCATGAGGATTATTAAACACAGAGCCAGAGATGCCAGAGGGAGTGTTACACAAGAAGACAGAGTGGGCATGCAGAGTGTTACACAGAATGTTAGAGAATCCATGAGGACTGTGACACACAAAGTCAAGGACACCAGTGTGAGTGTTACACACGAAGTCAGAGACACCAGGGGGGTGTTACACAGGATATCAAAGATGCCATGGGAAGTGAGACACACAAAATTAGAGATGAGAGGCCATGTGTGACCCACAAAGTCAGAGATGCCAGAACTATTGAGACACATAAAGTCAGAGATGCCAGAGGGGTTGTGACATGAAGTGAGAAATGCCAGGGAGAGTGTTAGGAATGATGTCAATGCCAAGAGGTGCATTGTTACAAACAAACCCAGAGACTACTGGGGAGTGTTACAAATGAGGAAGAGACACCAGGGCGAGTGTTACACATGAAGTCAGAGACACACAGGGTATGTTACAATTGAATTCAGAGAAATCATGGGCATGTGTTACACCCAAAGGCAGAAACATCATGAGGGTCATTATCCATGAATTCAGAGATGCCAGGGGGAGTATTACACACGAAGTCACAGTCACCACTGGGACTAAAACATGAAGAATGAGACGCCATTGGAAGTATTACACATGAAGTCACTGATGCCAAAGGAAGTGTTAGGAACTCACTGACACCCCTGTGAGTGTTACACAAGATTTCAGAGATGCCACAGGTGTGTGTAACACACAAAGCCAGAGACATCACATATAGTGTTACCCATGACGTCATAGATGACTTGGGGAGTGTGACACACGAAGTCAGAGATACCAGTGGGAGAGCAATACAGTAAGTCAAAATGACAGGTGGAAGGTTACACAATGTGAGAGAATCCACAGGGAGTGTGATGCATGATGTCAGAGACACAATGGGGAAGTGTTACACACAGAGTCAGAGATGACGGGATCTGTTACTCACAAAGTCAGAGATGCCATGGGGAGTCTTATGCACAGAGTCAGAGACACCAAATTGAGTGTGACACACAAAGTCAGAAGAGAAAGGGAGATTGTGATGCATGAATTCAGAGACGTCAGGGAGAGTTTTACACATGAAGTCAATGACACTAGGGGGTTAGTGATGCACAATTTCAGAGAGGACAGAGAGAGTGTGACCCACGAAGTTAGAGCTACCATGGGCGTGTGTTATGCACAAAAACAACGATACAAGGGGGAATTTTATGCAGCAAGTCAGGGAAGACAGGCGTACTGTGATACACGATATCAGGGAAGCCAGGCAGAGCATGACACAAAGTAAGAAACACCAGGGGTACTGTTACACAGGAAGTCAGAGACACCAGCGAGTATGTTACATGCAAAGTAAGAAACACCAAGAGGAGTGTTTCACATGACTTCATAGACATGCCAGGTAGTGTAACAAATGAAATGAGAGATACCAGGGAGAGTGTTATGAAGTAAGAGACACATGAGGACTCTGACACACGAAGTCAGAGGTGACAGTTGGCATGTGACACACGAAGTCAGAGACACAATGTGAAGTCTTATCCATGAAGTCAGAAATGCTAGGGGGTGTATGACACACAAATTTGGAGACGACAGGTGGAGTGTGACTCATGAAATCAGAGATGCCATGGAGAGCGTAACATATGAATATGGAGATTGCAGGGTGAGTGTTACTCACAAACTCAGAGTCCTCAAGGGGGAGTGTTACACAGGAAGTCAATGACAATGAGAGACTGTTACACACCAAGTCAGAGAGGAAGAGGTAGTGTGACAAACAAAGTCACAGACACCAAGGGGATTGTGACACAGGAAGTCAAACAGGCCAGTGGAAAGTGAAACATGCAGTCTGAGAAGTGATGTAGATTGTTACACATGAAGTCAGAGATGACAGGAGTAGTGTTACACAGGAAGCCAGAGACACAATCAGGAAATTGACACAAGAATTCTGAGATGCAAAGGGGAGTGTGACACACGAAGTCAGTAACACAAGGGATAGTGTTACACAGGATGTCAGAGACACCAGAGGATGTATTACACACAAAGTAAGAGATGTCACATGGTGTGCTACACACCAAGTCAGAGACCCAAGGTGCAGTGTGACACATGAAGTCACAGACGATAAGGGGAGTTTTAGAAAGGAAATCAGAGATGCCATGGTGAGTGTGACACGTGCACTCTGAGACAACATGCATATCATGACATACAAAGGCAGAGATATAATGTAGAGGGTTACACATGAATTCTGAGAGAAAAGGGGGAGTGTGACACAAGAAGTCAGAGGCACAAGGAG
Organism: Equus przewalskii; assembly: GCF_037783145.1. Lineage (NCBI taxonomy): Eukaryota > Metazoa > Chordata > Mammalia > Perissodactyla > Equidae > Equus > Equus przewalskii. The sequence continues at coordinate 25,572,637 of NC_091834.1, forward strand.
GACTGTGACACACAAAGTCAGTGACACCATCTAGAGTGTGAACCACAAAGTCAGAGAGGGTAAGCAGACTGTTAGACATGATTTCTGAGATGCCAGGGGTAGTGTTACAAATGAATTCAAAGACATCAGGGAAAGTGTGATACACGAAGTCCAAGAAACTAGGGGGAAAGTAACACATGAGAAAAGACAATGCGGGGAGTGTGACACACCAAGTCATAGAGACCACATGGATTGTTACAAGTGAAATCACAGAGGCAAGTGCAAGGGTTACACACGAAGCCAGAGAGGCCACGTGGAGTATTACACACAAACTCAAAGATGACATTGGGAGTATTAAAAAAGATTTAGAGAACCCAGGGGGAGTGTGATGCACAAAGTCACACATACCAGTGAGAGAGTGTCATACGAAGTCAGAGTCAAGTGTGTAGCAACACACTAAGCCTTAGGAAGCATAAGGAACTTTTACACATGAAGTAAAAAACACCAGGGGGTGTGTTATGAAGGCTGTCAGTGATGCAATGGGGACTGTGACACACAAAATCAAAGAAAACAAGTGGAGTGGGGCACACTAAGTCAGAGATGCCACAGGGAATATTACACACGGACTAGGAAATGCCAAGGGCTGTGTGACAAACGAAGTCACCAATTCAGAAAGTGTTACAAATGAAGTCAAAGAAATCAGAGATAGAGTAACAAATGAAGTCATAAATGACAGGTGGTGTGTGACACAAAATGTCAGAGACCACAGGTGGAGTATGACACACAAAGTCAGTGACCTGAGGAAGAATGTGACTCACAAAGTGAGAGACACCACAGGAGAGTATTACGCATGAAGTGAAACACAACACTGATGTGTTACACATGAAGTCAGAGAGACCAAGGATAGAGTTACACTTGAAGTCAAAGATGACAGGGTGACTGTGAAACACGGAGGCAGAGATGCAATGGGGATTGTGACACATGAAGTCGGAGATGACACATGGAGTGTTAGAGAAGAAGTCAGAGACACCAGGGGCTGTGTTACAAATGTAGTCAGAGACGCCAGTGGGAGTGTTACACACGAAGTCAGAGAGGCCATATGGAGTGTGACACATGAAGTCAGAAACACCATGGGGAGTGTTACACAAGAAGTCACTGATGCCAGGGAAAGTTTTATGCACAAATTCAAAGACACCCAGGAGAGTATTACTAAGGAATGCAGAGACACTGTGTTGGTGTGCTACACAGGAAGTCAGAGACAGCACATGCAGTTTTACCCACAAAGTCATAAATATCATGGGAAGTGTGACACATGAATTCAGAGATGCTAGGGGGAGGGATACACAAGAAGTCAGAGATGACACGTGGAGTATTACACACAACATTAGAGATGTCATAGTGAGGTTGACAAATAAACTCAGAGACACCATCGTGAAGTGTTACACAAGGAGACCTAGATGATAAGGGAATGCTAAGTACAAAGTCAGAGATGCCAAAAGGAGTGTTACAAATAGACATACCAGGTAGAGTGTGACTCACGAAATCAGGGGTATTGTGACACACAAAGTCAGATACGTGAAGAGTAGTGTTACATATGATGTCCAAGACACCAGGGGCTTTTTCACAGATGAATTCAGAGATGACAGAGGTAATGTGACACACAAAGTTAGAGACGCAATGGGCGTGTGTTATGCATGAAAACAACGAGAACTTGGGGAGTGTTACAGACAAATTCAGAGATGAGAGAGGGAGTGTGAAACACAAAGTCAGAGAGGTCATGCTGAGTGTGACACAAGGACTCAGAGATGCCATGAGGAGTGCTACACATAAAGTCAGAGACAGCACGTATATTGTTACACACAAAGTCTGACACACCAGAGGGAATGTAACACATGAACTCATAAACGCCAGTGGGAGTCTTACACATGATGTCAGACACGATGATACCAACCCTGATATCAGTTTCCCCACATTAAACCCAGCATATATGGGGTCAAAACCAAAACACTCATTCCCTACTTACTCTCGGGCTTCCTGCCTCCAGATTCCACTATCCTCCATGGAGACAAACACCGTCAAGGACAAGCACCTGGACTATCTCCTCCCACAAAGAGATACGGGTTGGTGGGAAAGCTGCTGACCAGCAAGGTCACAGGCTTCCTCCTCTCTGTAACTAGTCTCAAGGCCAAAGACAGGCTGGTGGAAAAGCTCCGACCAGCAAGGCCATATGCTGCCCTTCCCCTACCTAAAACCCCAAATAAAAACCCTTCCTTTTAGCTTTTCAGGGAGTTTGGGATTTCAGCGTTAGTTGCCCTCTCTCCTTGCTCAGCGCTGTACAAAAATAAAATTCCTACTTTCTTCCACCATCCCTGGTGTCAGAGATTGGCTTGCTGCGCAACGGGTGAGCAAACTCACTTCAGGTTCCGTAACAACGACAGGGTGAGTGTTATGCATGAAGTTAATGACACCAGGGGGAGTGTTACACAAGAACTCAAAGACATCAGGGAGAGAGTGTCACACGAATTCAGAGGAGACCAGCAGTGTGTGACACACAAAGTCAGAGATGTCAAGGGACAGTGATATGCACCAAGCCAAAGGCATCCGACTGAGAGTGGCACATGTATCCTGAAATGATACAGAACTATGACACACAAAGTCATAGATGCCACAGGGGATTTTTAAGCGTAAAGTCTTTCACATCATGGGGTTTGTGACAAACAAATCAGAGACGCCGCTGTAAATGTTTCACATGAAGTCAGAGACAATAAGGAAACTGTTACACCATGTCAGAGATGACACAGGGAAGTGTTAGACATGAAGTCAAAGAGACAAGGGGGAGTGTTACTCAGACAGTCAGAGTGGCTATAGTGAATGTGATACATGAAGTCACAGATGAAAGAGACACCATGAGGAGTGTGACCATGAAATCAGAGACACCAGAGAGAGTGGTACACACAGAGTCAAAGACCCAGGGAGAGTGTGACACATAAATTCACAGATGCCAAGAGGGAGAGTCACACATCTAATCTGAGAGGACCAGAGGTTTGTGACACATGAAGTGAGAGTTGACAGGTGGCGTGAGACACAAGAAGTCAGAGACACCAGGGGAAGTGTTACACAGTGACAGACACCACGTATACTGTTACATACGAATTCAGAACACAAGGGGGACTGTGCCACACGAAATCCGTGGTGACAGTGGGAGTGTAACACACAAAATAAGGGATGAAATGGTGTGTTGCACGTGAAATCAGAGATGCCAGTGGGAGTCTGCCATGGTGATATTACACAAGAAGTCTAAGACACCATGGGGTAGTGTTAGCCTCAAAGGTAGAAACACAACATGGAGTGTTATACATGACTTCAGAGATGCAAAGGGGGATTATACAACACAAAGTAAGAGACTCCACATGGAGTGTTACACACATTGTCACAGACAACCCTGGGAGTGTTACACACAACATCAGAGATGCCACATAGAGAGTTAGACATAAAGTTTGAGACACCAGGTGGAGTGTTACACACAGAGTCAGTGACACCAGATAGAGTGTGATACACGAAGTCAGAGGAGACAAAGGTATTGTAATGCATGAAGTCAGAGACATGAAGGGGAGTGTTACACATGAAGTCACAGACACCAGGGGCTTAGTGACACACGAATTCAGAGATGACATGGAGAATGTGACACACAAATTTAGAGATGCCACGGGGGTGTTTTATTCACAAAAATAACATGCCGGGAGCCGTGTTACCAATGCTTATACAGCCGTCTGACAGGGTCCAGGCTGAGAAGGCCCGAGGGGCGCAGGGACGCCCCTTGGTGAAGAATGGCAGGCCGACACCCCTGAAATTTTCTGAAATGTATGCATGCTTTCTATCAAGGTTATGACTATACTTGTTTCTGCTTTATATAGTTTAACTTAGCTTTTCAGCCTGATGCCTTACTAGCAAAATGACATTTTCTCTGGGCAGTGTGCTCAAGGGACAATTAGCCCTACCCCCTGAAAGACAAAGGAATGCTTTCATCCCCTAAGGGGCGCGGGAATGTAAGGAATTTTAACTACCCGCTGAGAATGCATGTAGACCTGGGGATAAGATACCCGGGAGTTGCCTTTTGTTCCCATTAACCATCTACACTAATGACGTAGATGATTGATGGAGGCAGGGGTAGCTCCCCCAGGATGGGAACAGATGGAATGCTGTCCTGTCCAGAGGTCTGGACCTTCTTTCTTTGATTTAACTTTACCATGAATTACAACAGATGTCAAGGTACCTATCTCTTTTAGCTTAGAGAGAATAAATAATAGTCAATTGTGGAGAAGACGATCACTAACCTTATGCTCTATAGAATGGAATGCTAATAAATATTCTTGTGCTCACTTTTATCTCCTTATCTCTCTGAGAATATTTGTAGAGCTATTTCTGTACTAATCCTGAAAAATATAAAAACGACACTTTTGCACAGTAAAGACAAACTTGAGTGCACTGACTCAAGTCTCACATCTCTTCCTTCACTGCACCAACTCCATCCATCCCTCAGGAACATGGACTCGGCTGGAGCAGGACTCCAGCAATAACAAAAGCAGGGGTAGCGTTTCACACTAAGAGATAACAGAATGAGTGTGAAAGATGAAGTCACAGATGCCAGCTGGAGTGTGATACACAAAGTCAGAGATGCCAGTGAGATTGTTACACATGAAGTCAGAGATGCCTAGGTGAGTGTTGCACACGAAGTCAGAGATGCCAAGGGGTACTGATACACGTGAAGTCAGAGTAGCTATCGAGAGTGTTATGCATGAAGTCAGAGACACCAATGTGAGTGTTATGCAGGAATTTGGAGATGCCATGGAGAGTGTGACACACAAAATCAGAGACAAAAGATGGAGTGTGACACACGAAGTCAGAGATTCCAGGGGGAGTAAGATACACAATGTCTGAGACACCATGGGGAGTGTGACACACTAACAGAAATGATACATGGAAAGCTAAACACGAAGTCTGAGCCAACACTGGAGAATGTTTCATTTGAAGGGAGAAATGCCATGTGTGGAGTGCTACATATGTAGTCAGAGATAACAGTGGGAGTGATATGCATGGTCAGAGATGACACAGGGTGTGTGAAACATGAAACCACAGAAACCAGGAGGAGTATGACACAAGAAGACAGACTCACCAGGCAGAGTGTTACACATGAAATCAGAGACAACATGGGGAGTGTGACACACAAAGTCAGAGACTCCAGGTGGAGTGTTACAGATGCAGTTAGATTTTCAAGAGGGATTGTAACACATGACCTCATAGATACGAATGGGATTATTACCCACAAAGTCACAGATGCCAGAAGGAGAGTGACACACAAAATGATCAACAGCAGGGGGAGTGTGACACAAGAAATCAGAGACACCAGTGGGAGTGTTATACAAGCAGTCCGTGACACCATGGGGGAGTGTTACACACAAAGGCAGAAGGGCCATATGGAGTATTAAACATGAAGTCAGACACAGCATGGGGTGTGTACCACACGAATTTCGAGATGCCAGGGGTAGTGTGACACATGAAGTTAAAGACGGCAAGTGAAGTGTTACACAGGAATTCCGAGATGCCAGGGAAGTGTGATACACGAAATTAGAGATGCCAGGGAAGCATGACACATGAAGTCAGAGATACAATGAAGAATGCTAACACGAAGTCACAGACACCAGGGTAGTGTTACACACAAATTGAGAGACACCAATGGGAATTGTTACACACAAAGTCAAAGATATCAGGGTGACTGTTAGACAGGAAGTCTGAGATGCCAGGGGGATTGTGACACACAAAGTCAGAGATGCCAGTGGGAGTGTTGTAGACGATGTCAGAGATGCCAGGTGTTCTTTGACACATGAAGTGACAGATGACATGGGGAATGTGATACACGAATTCAGAGACACTATGTAGGAGAGTTACACATGAAGTCAGAGATGTAAAATTGGGAATTACGCATGAAGTCAGAGACAGCAGAGTGTGTGTTAAATGAAATCAGACACCCCAAGTGAAGTCTTACATAAGGAAGGTAGAGACACTATGGGAAGTGTTACAAATGGAGCCAGAGACACCAGGAGGGTTGTTACACATGAAGTCAGAGATGCCATGTGGAGTGTTACACACGATGTCAGAGATGCCATGTGGAGAGTTACACATGAAGCCAGAGACACCAAGTTGAGTGTTACACACAGAGCCAGAGATGCCAAGGGGAGTGTTACACATGATGTTATTGATGGCAAGGGAGTGTGGCACAAGAGCTCAGAGACACAATAGGGAGTGTGACATGAAGTCAGAAAGGCCATAAGGTATGTAACATACTAAGTCAGAGACACAAGGGGGAGTGTGATACACGAAATGAGGGACACCTGGAGTACTGTGACACACCAAGTCAGAGACGGCATGGGGATTGTTATTCATGAAGTTATGATGAAAGATGGAGTGTGACACATGAAGTTACACATGCCAGAGGAATTGTGACACACAAAGTCAGAGACACCAGAGGGATTGACACACAAAGTCAGTGATCCCAGACGGATTGTGACACGAAGTCAGAGATGCCAGACAAAGTGTTACTGATGAAGTCAGAGATGCCAAGGGAGTGTTACACAAACTCAGAGAAGACAGGTGGTTTGTTACACAAGAAGTTTGACATTGCTGGGGGAGTGTGACACACAAAGTCAGAGACACCAGAGGTAGTCTTACACAAGAAGTCAGAGACACCAGTGTGTGTGAGAGATGAAGTCAGAGATGCCATGGGGACTGTGGTATATGAAGTCAGAGACACCAGGGGAATTGTGAAACACAAAGTCATAGGTGCCAGGAGGAATGTTATACACAAAGTCCAAGATGCCATTGCGAGTGTGGCACACGAAGTTATTGATGGAAGGGGAAGTATGATGCACCGATGCACCTACTCAAAGAAACAAGGGTGAGTGTGACAGACGGAGTCAGAGATGCCACAGAGCGTGTTACACACAAAGCAAACATGATAGGGGGAGTTTGAGACTTGAAGTCAGGGACACTAGATGGAGTGTGACATGAAGACTGAGAAAGCATGGTGATGATACAACCGAAACCTGCGATGTAAGGGAGATTGTGACACAAAGTCAGAAAAACAAGGGAAGTGTGACCCAGGAAGTCAAGAGACACCAGGGAGTGTGTTGCACATGGAGTCAGAGACACCAAGGTGAGAGTGACACATGAAATGAGTGAGAGCAGGGGAAGTGACATACGAACTTAGAGGTGCCACAGACACAGAGTGTTACAGACAATGTCAGACATGACAGAGGGACTGTGACACACAAAATTAGGCACCAGGCGGATTGTGACACATGAAGTCAGAGACGCCATGGGGACTATGACACACGAAGTCAGAGATGCCAGGGGGAGTTTGACACATGAAGTCAGAGACCCAAGTTGTGTGACAGATGAAGTGAGAGGCAACAAGGGAATTATGACAGACGAACTCAGTGATGCCAAGGGAGAGAGTTGTATGTGAAGTCAGAGTTGCCAGGAGGACTGTTACAAACTCAAAGGAACCAGAGGCCAGGGGAAGCTCAACACTTGAAGTCTGGGTGACACATGGAGTATTACACACAAAGTCAGAAATGACAGTGGGATTCTGACACACAAAGTTAGACACCCCAGGCAGATTGTGACACACAAAATCAGAGATGCCACGGTGAGTGCTACACTAAGTCAGAGACACCAGTGGGAGTGTGACACATGAATTCAGAAACGCCATTGGGTGTGTGACACACAATGTCACAGAGGCCAATGGTAGTGTTGCACATGAAGTGAGAGACACCAAGGGGAGTCTGACACTTGAAGTCAGAGATGACAGGTCAAGTGTGACTCTCAGGCTCAGAGACTTCATGGGGAATGGTACACACAGATTCAGAGATGTTTGTGTGAGTGTTATACACAGAGTCAGAGATGCCAGTGGGCATGTTACACACGAAGTTATATATGGCAGGGACTGTGTGAGGCATGACGTGAGAGACACAAGAGGTGTGTGACACACGAATTCAGAGATGCCACCAGGTATGTTACACAAGAAGTCAGAAATTCCAGGGGGAGTGAGATAAATGAAGTGAGGGACACCAGGCCTAGTGTGACACATGAAGTCAGAGATGCCACTGGCTGTGTGAGGCATGAAGTCATGGATGACAGGTGGTGTGTTACTGACAAAGTCACAGACTACATTAGGAGTGTTATAAAGGAATCAGAGACACCAGGGAGAGGGTTACACACGAAGTCAGAGATGCCATGGGGAGTGTTACTCTCCAAGTTGGGGATATCACAGGTGAGTGTTACACACAAAGGCAGAAAGGTCACATGGTTTGCTACCCATCAAGTCAGAGACACTTGAGGGAGTGTTACACATCCAGTACTAGACACCAGTGTGATGTTACACAGGAAGTCGTAGACACCAGATTGAGTGTTAAAGATCAGAGATGCCACAGTGAGTGTTACACATGCAGTCTGAGATGCCAGGCAGTGTGTGACACAGGCAGAGACACAACATGTAGTGTTACACACAAAGTCTGAAATGCCAGGGGGAGTGTGACACATGAAGACAGAGAGGTAAGTGGGGGTGTTACACAAGAAGTCCACATGGGAGTGTTACACTCAAAGGCAGAAAGACCATGTTGAGTGTTACACATGAAGTCAGAGACAAGAGGGGGTGTGTACCAAATAAAGTCCAAGACACCCCATGCAGTGTGACAAACGAAATCAGAGACGCCATGGGGAGTTTCAGTGAAGTCAAAGAAACCAGGGTTAGAGTGACAAACTAAGTCAGAGAGGAGAGGTGGTGTTTGATACATGAGGTCAGACACCACAGTGTAGTGTGACACACGATTTCAGTGCCACCTTGGGGAGTGTGAGATGCCACAGGGGAGTATTACGCATGAAGTGAAACACATCAGGTAGAGTGTTACACACGATGTCAGAAAGACCGGGGGGAGTGTTATGCATGAAGTCAGAGACACCAGGGTGACTGTGAAACACTAAGGCAGAGATGCCATGGGCAGTGTGACCCACGATGTTAGAGACAGGATGTGAAGTGTTATGCATGAAGTCAGAGACACTAAGGGGTTGCTACACACAGAGTCAGAGACATCAGGTTGAGTGTTACCCAGGAAGTCAGAGAGGTCATGTGGAGCGTTACATACAAATTCAGAAATGCCACAGGGACTGTGAAACGCAAAGTAAGAGATGCCATGGGGAGTGTTACACACGATTTCTATGACACCAGGGGAAGAGTTATGCACTAATTTGGAGACACCCAGGGTAGAATTACCCATGAATTCATGGACACCACAGTGGTGTGTTACAACAAAGTCAGAGACACCTCATGCAATGTTACCCAAAAAGTCATAAATGACATTGGGAGTGTGACACACGAAGTAAGACATGCCAGGGGGAGAATTACACAAAAAGGCAGAGAAGACAGGTGGAGAGTTACACACAATGTGAGAGGTGACATAGGGAGGTTGAAAAATGAACTCAGGGACACCACTGGAAAGTGTTATACATGGAGTCAGAGAGGATGGAGGGAGTGTTACACACGAAGTCAGAGACACCAGGGAGAGTGTTACACAAGTCAGAGACACCAGGGAGATTGTGACATGAAATCAGAGAAGATAGGATGATTGTGACACACAAAGTCTGAGATGTGAGGGGGTGTCTTACACATGAAGCCAAAGCCAAGAGGGGCTTACTGACACAGGAATTCAAATACAACTGGGCGACTGTGACACATGAAGTTAGAGATGCCACAGGGGTGTGCTATGCAAGAAAACAATTACACTGGGGGGGTGTTATGCACAAAGTCATAGATGACAGTAGTAGTATTAAACACAAAGTCACAGCTACCAAGGGGATTGTGATGCACGAGGTCAGAGACAACAGGGGAAGTGTAAAACACGAAGTGAGAGATACCATGAGAAGGGTGACAATAAGTCAAAGACGACAGTTGGAGTGTTCCACATGAAGTCAGAAATGACAAGGTGAATGTACACACGAATTCAAAGATGTCAAGTGGGAGAGTTACACACGAAGTCAGAACTGCCAGTAGGAGTGTTACAAAGTCAGAGAAACCAGTGGTAGAGTGACACACAAAGTTCAGACATGACAGGGTGTTTCTGATACACGAAGTCAGAGAGGACAGGTGGCTTGGGACCCAAGAAGTCAGAGACATGATGGGAAATGTCACTCAGGACACCAGAGATGACATGTAGACTGTTACACGTGAATTCAGAGCACAAAGGGAGAGAGGCACACGAAATCCATGACACCAGTGAGAGTGGAACACACAAATTAAGAGATGCAATGGTGAGTGGTACACTCAAGGTCAGATATGCAAGGGGTGTGTAACACATGATATCAGAGCCACCACTGTGAGTGTTAAACATGAAATTCAAGATTCCATGGGGGAGTGTTGGACTCAAAGGCAGAAAGTCCAGAGTGTTACAAATGAAGGCTGAGATGCCAGAGGGAGTGTACCACACAGAGTAAAAGACACCACGTGGAGTGTTACACAATGTCATAGACACCAGGAGGAGTGTTACACATGAAGTCAGAGATGTGAAGTGGAGTGTTAAACACAATGTACGAGACGCCAGGCAGAGTGTGACACACGAAGCCAGAGAAACCATGTGTAGTGTGACACAATATGTCTGAGACACCAAGAGGGAGTGTTACACATGAAGTCAGAAACACCATGTGGAGTGTTACACATGAATTGAGAGATGGCAGGGGGAGTGTTACACACAAAACCACGGAAGCCACGTGGTGTCTTACACACAGAGTCAGAAACACCAGGGTGAGTGTTACACATGATGTCAGAGATGCTACCAGGAGTGTTAAACTCAAAGTGCTTGACACCATATGGATTGTGACACACAAACAAAGAGAAGCCAGGAATTGTGTGAAACAAGAATTCAGAGACTACAGAGGGAGAGTTATGCACTAAGTCAGAGATGACAAGGGGAGTGTGACACACGAATTCAGAGATACCACAGTAGAGAGCTACTCATGAAGCCAAAGATGTCACATTAAGTGTTCCAATTGATGTCAGAGACAGCAGGGGTAGTATTACACACAATGCAGGAGAGGACATGGGGAGTGTTACACATGATATCTGAGAAGCCAGGGAAACCGTGACACACAAATTCAGACATTCTAGGGGGAGTGTAACACACAAAGTCAGTGATGTCAGTAGGAGTGTTACGCATAAAGTCAGAGATGCCACAGGGCTGTGACACACCAAGTGAGAGAGGCTTGTGGGAGTATTATACACGAAATATAGATGGAAGCAGATGTGATGCACGTACTCTGAGATGCCAGGGTGAGTGTGACGCACGAAGTAAGAGATACCGGGGGAGTGTTATGAACAAAGAGAGGCAAGGTGAAGTGTGACAGACGATGTCAGAGATGACACGGGGACTTTTATGCATGAAGTCAGAAAGGACATTGGGAATGTGATACATGAATTCAGAGATGCAATATAGGAGAGTTACACACAAAGTCAGAGGTGCCAGGCTGAGAGTTATACATGAAATCAGAGATGGAAGAGGAAGCAGTAAATGAAGACAGAGAAACCAAGTGGAGTGCTACACACGATTTCAGAGATACCGGTAGGAGTGTTGCACATGGAGTCAGAGATGCCAGGATGAATGTTACACACGAAGTCAGATAGGGCATGTGGAGTGTTACACACATCAGAGAATACAGGGTGTGTGTGACAGATGAAGTCAGACTCCATGGAGAGAGTGACACACTAAGTCATAGACCACAGGTCATGTGTGATATTTGAAGTCATAGACACCACGGGAAATGTTACACAAGAAGATAGAGACACCACTGGATGTGTGACACACAAAATCTGAGACAACAGGTGGAGTGTGATACATGAAGTCAGGGACACCAGACTGATTGTGGCACACAAATCCAGAGACACCAGGGAGACTGTGACACATGAATTCAAAGATGCCACCTGGAGTGTTATGCATGATGTCAGAGATGCCACAGTGGAGTGTAACACATGAAGTCAGAGACACCAGTGGGAGTGTTACATGCAAAGTCTGAGACTCCAGGAGGACTGTGACATAGGATGTCAAAGACGCTGGGGGAGAGTTACACACAAAGTCAGTGATGACTGGTTGAGTGTTATACACAAATTCAGAGCAGAAATGGGTTATTTTTGACACACAAAATCACAGATGCCATGGGGGAGTGTTACACACAAAGTCAAAGAAACCAGGGGCTTGTTACATAGGAAATCAGAGATGCCAAGAGTAGTGTGAAACATGAGGTCAGAAACAGGTCGTGTGTGACACTTGAAGTTAGAGACACCACTGGGCATGATACCCATGAAGTCAGGGAAGCCAAAGGGAGTGTTATACATGATGTAAGAGATGCCTATGCAAGTGTTACAAACGATGTTATAGATGGCAGGCTGAATGTGATGCATGAACACAGAAACACAAGACAGAGTATGACACACAAAGTCAGAGATGCCACAGGCTGTTACACACGAAGTCAGAGATGCCTTGTCGAGTATGGTAAATAAAGTCCAGGACAACAGGCATAGTGTGATGCATGAATCACAGATGCTGCAGGGAGTGTGACACACGATGTCAGAGTCACCACTGGGAATGTTACACAAGATGTCAGAGACAACAGGGGAATTGTAACACACTAAGTCAGAGATGCCACAAGGGAGTGTTACACATGAACTCAAAGACAAGAGAGAGTATAACTCAGACAGAGAAGCCACAGAGAATATGATATGCTAAGTCAGAGACAAAAGGTCAAGAATGACACACCAAATCAGACACACCAGCAGGAATGTTACACACGAAGTTGACATGCCTGGGATAGTGTTACAAATGAAGTCAGAGACATGAGTGGTAGTGTAACACAGGAAGTTATAGACAACAGGGGGTGTGTGCTGCACAAAGTCAGAGATGCCACAGAGTTGCACATGAAGTCAAAGACACTACAAGGAGTTTTACACATGAAGTCTGTGACACCAGGCCAAGAATGATACATGAAGTCAGACAAGCCACAAAAATTGTTAAAAATGAAGTCAGAGACACTATAGAGGAATGTTACACGTGAAGGAACAAATGCCACATGGAGAGTTACATAAAAATTCAGAGACACCAGGGGGAGTGTTATGCATGAAGTCTCATATGACAAGATGAGTGAAACAGAAGAAGGCAGAGATGGCAGGAGGAATGTGACACTTGAAATCAGAGCTGCCAGGGTGAGTGTTTCTCAAAAAGTCCAAGATATCATGGGGGAGTGTTAGACTCAAAGGCAGTTATGCCATGTGGAGTGTAACATGAAGTCAGAGATGCCACATGGAGTGTTACACACAATGTTACAGACACCAGTGGTAGTTTTACACAAGACGTCAGAGACACCACATGGAGTGCTAGACAGAAAATTCAAGATGCTTGGCACAGTGTGACACATGAAGTGAGAGAAGCCACATGGAGTGTGAGACACAATGTCAGAGACACCATGAGGGAGTGTAACACATGAAGGCAGAGACAAAAGGGGGACTGTGACATACAGAGTCAGTGACACCTGGGGGAGTGTGATACACGAAGTCAGAGATGGCATGGAGATTTTTATACACAAAGTCATCATGCCAGGACAAGTCTGAGACACGAAGTCACAGATGCCAGTCTGAGTGTGAGATATGACGTCAGAGATGTCAGAAGGGTTAGAACACACGAAGTCAGAGACACCAGAGGGATTGTGAAACATGAAGTCAGAAACACCAGGGAGAGTGTTATGAATAATGTCAGAGCTGACAAGTGCAGTGTTATGGATGAAATCATGGACTACATGGGGAGTGTTACACATGATTAAGTGACACGAGGGTAGTGTTACACACGAAGTCAGAGACACAGTGGAGCATGTTTCACTCAAAGTCAGAGGCCCAAGGGAGGTGTACTACACATGAAGGGAGAAATGGCACGAGGTTTGTTATACAGGAATTCAGAGATGCCTGGGGGAGTGTTAAACACCCAGTCAAAGATTCCAGGTGTGTTAAACAAGAAGTCATAGACACCAGAGGGAGTCTTACAAAGGAACTCAGAGACGCCATGGTGAGTGTTACACACATAGCCCGAGATGCTAGGCAGCATTGACACATGAAGGCAGAGACACAACATGGAGTGTTACACACGAATTCTGAGATGCCAGTGGGAGTATAACACACGAAGTGAGAGACGCCAGGGGGAGTGTGACACATGAAGTCAGAGATGCCAAGAGAAGTTTGGTGCCCCAAGTAAAAGACACCAGGGAGTGTTTAACACACAATATCAGAGATGACAGCAGGAGTGTTACACGCAAAGTCAGAGATGCAGGAGTGTTATGCAGGAACTCAGAGAGACTCCACAGATTGTGACACACGAAGTCAGAGACAATAGGTAGAGTGTGAAACTTAAAGTATGAGACAGGTTGGGAATGTTACACATGAAGTCAGAGACACAAGCAGGAGAGTGACACATGAAGTCAGATACAACATGGGGAATGTGACACATGAAATCAAAGACTCCAGGGGGAGTTTTCTATATGATGTCAGAGATGACAAGGGTATTGTATCACACAATGACAGACAACATTGGGTGTGTGAGACCCAAAGTCAGATTTGAAATTTGCGGTGTGACACATGGAGTCAGTGATGCCATGGTGAGTGTGAGGCACAGAGTCAGAGACAACAGCTGGAGTGTTTCATAAAAGTCACTGACTACAAGGGGAATGTTACACGCGAATCAGAGACACCAGCGCAAATGTTACACAGGATGTCAGAGATTCCACAGGGAATATGACACACGAAATCAAAGATGACACGTAGAGTGGGACACTCAGACTCAGAGATGCATCAGGGAATGATACACAGTCAGAGACGACATGGGGGAGTGTGACACATGAAGTATGAGACAACAGGGAGTATGTGATGTACAAAGTCAAAGATGCCAATGGGTAGTTTTATGCATAAAGCCAAAGGAAAGAGGGAGAGTGTTAAACACAAAGTTGGAGGCGCCTCGTGGAATGTTATACACAAACTCTGAGAAGCCAGTGGCCTTCTTACACACGATGTTATAGATGACAGGGGGAATGTGACACAGATACTCAGAGACACCAGAGGGAGTGTGACACATGGAGTCAGAGGCACCACAGGTTGTATTACATACAAAGTCAGAGGCGCCAGGGAGAGTGTGATACACAAAGTCAGGGATTCCAGGCAAAGTGTGACTCATGACCTCAGAGATGGCATGTGGATTGTTATACACAAAGTCAAAGATACCTGGGGAATTGTGATACAAGATGTCACAGAATCAAGGGGGAGTGTAACCCACAAATTCATAGATGCCAGAGGGATTGCGACCCATGTAGACAGAGATGCCAGGTGGCCTGTTATAAACAAAGTCAGAGATGCCAGCGGGAGTGTAACACACACTCAGAAACAACAGGGGGATTATTATGCATGAAGTCTGAGAAGACAGGGGAGTGGACACACCAATTCAGAAATGCCAGGGGTAATGTTGCACAGGAAGTTAGAGACATTAGGGAGTATGTGAAAGAGGAAGTCATAGATGCCACAGAATTGTACGCACGAAGTCAAAGAAGATAGGTCGAGTGTCACACATGAAGTCAGAGAAGAAAAGAGAAGTGTTACACAGGATGACATACACGTCAGGAGGTGTGTTACACATGAAGACAAAGATGCCATGTGGAGTATTACACACAATGTAAGAGACACCAGGTGGAGTGTTATGCACGAAGTCAGAGACCCCACACAAAGCGTGACACAAGTCAAAGACGCAATTGGGAGTATGCATACTATGGTAAAGAGGGCAGGGGGATTGTGACACATGTAGTCAGAGAAACAAGGGGAAGTGTGACACATGAAATCACAGATATTAGGGGGAGTGTGACAGACCAAGTCAGAGACACCATAGGGAGTGTGACACACGAAGTCAGAGATGCCAGTGGCAGTGCTACACATGAAGTCAGAGATGCCTTCAGGAGGGTTACACATGAATTCACAGACCTCATGATGAGTGTGAAACATGAAGTCAGAGACACCACAGGCAGTGTTTCAGATGACTTCAGAGAAACCAGGTGTATTGTGACAAATGAAGTCAGAAATGCCACAGAGAGTGTTAAGAAGTAAAAGACGCCACATGGCATTTTAAGGACGAAGTCAGAGACGCCACAGGTAGCTTTACAAATGGAGTCAGAGACACCAAGTCGAGTCTTACACAAGAAGTCAGAAATGCCAGGGGGTGTATGACACACGAAGTCAGAGATACCAGGGGGCATGTTACTCCCAAAGTCAGAGTTGTGAATGGGGCATGTTACACATGAAGTCAAAGACAAAAGGGGAAGTGTTATACACCAATTCAGAGGTGAAGGGGAACTGTGACACACGAAGTCTCAGATGTCCCAGGGATTGTGACACACAAAGTGAAAGAGACTAGGGGGATGTGACACATGAAGTCAGAGATGTGATGTGCAGTGCTACACATGAAGTCATAGATGAGAAGGGGAATGTTACACACAATTTCCAAAACACAATTGGGAGAGTGAGACATGAAGTCTGAGACTCCAGTGGAGTGTGACACACGAAGTCAGAGATTTCAAGGGGAGTTTGACACATAAATTGAGACCCAAGTTGCCATATGGCACATGAAGCCACAGATGACAGATGAGTGTGACTCAGAGACACCAAGGTGGAGAGATACACATGAAGAGTTTCCAGGAGGAGTGTTACAAAAAACATCAAAGAAACCAGGGGGATAGTGACAGGAAGTAAAAACTGACAGGGGTTTGTGACACGAAGTCAGGGATGACAGGAGGGGTGGGTCAGAAGAAGTCAGAGACCCCAGGAAAACTGTTAGTCGTGAAGTCAGAGATGCCAGATAGAGTGTTACATACGAATTCAGAACACAAGTAGGAGTGCGACAGAAAATCCATGAGGCAAGTAGGAGTGTGACACACAAAGTAAGAGATGCAAAGGTGACTGATATACTCTAGGTCAGAGACACCATGGGGAGTTTGATACAGGAAATCAGAGCATCCAAGGTGAGTGTTACACAAGAAGACCAAGATGCCACAGGGAAGTGTTATACTTGAAGGCAGAAACACCACACGGAGGGTTACACATGAAGTCAGAGATGCCAGATGGAGTATACCACACAAAATCAGAGATGTCACATGGAGTGTTACACAAGATATCACAGACACCAGTGGGAGAATTATACAAGAAGTCAGAGATGCCAGGGAGAGTGTTACACACAGAGTCAGAGACTCCAGGCAGAGAATGATGCACAAAATCAGAGAAGACGAGGGGATTGGACAACAGTCAGAGACATGAGGATGAATGTACACGAGAAGTGAAGACACCAGGGGATCAGTGACACATGAGTTCAGAGATGACACAAGGAGTGGAACACACTAATTTTGAGAGGCCACGGGGCTGTTTATGTGCAATAACAAAGATACCAGGGGGAGTGTCATGCAGCAAGTCAGAGATTACAGGAGCAGTGTGAAACATGAAGTCCGAGATGCCAGTGGCAGTGTTATACAGGAAGTCAGAGACGGCATTGGGAATGTTACACATGAAGTTATAGATGGCATGGGGAGTGTGACACACATACTCAGAGACACAAATAGGAGTGTGAAACACGAAGTCATAGATGCCACAGAGTGAGTTACACACGATGTCATACATGACAAATAGAGTGTGATAGACGAAGCCAGGGATGGCAGGCAGAATGTGACACAGGGTTCTGTGACATTACCGAGAGTATTGCACATGAAGTCAGATACGCCAGTATGAGTTTAACACACAATGTCACAGATGCCATGTGGAGTGTGACACCCAAAGTCAGAGATGCCACTGGGAGTATGACATATGAAGTCAGAGGCAGCAGGTGGAGTTTTAGACACGACTTCAGAGATGCCAGGGTGAGTGTTACACACATACTCAGAGAACAATGTGGATGGTTACACACAAAGCCTGAGATGCCAGACGGTGTGTGACACACGTAGTCAGAAACACCAGGGGTTGTGTTACACAGGGATTCAGAGACACCAGGCAGTGTGTGACACACGAAATCTGAGACATCCATGAGGAGTATTATGAACAAAGTTAGAGACAAGAGGGGGAGTCCTATACATGAAGTCTGAGACGTCAGAGTGTAACACACGAATTTATAGATGACAGAGGGAATGTGATGCAAGAGCTCAGAGACACCAGATGAAGTGTGACACAAGAAGTCAGAGACAGCATGGGGATTCTGATATGTGATGTCGGGTGCACCAGGTGGAGTGTGACACATGAAGTCAGAGACGGCATGGGGATTGCAATACACGAAGTCATAGATGCAAGGGGAGTGTAACACACAAAGTTACAGATGCCAGGGGGAGTGTGACACATGAAGTCAGAGATGACAAGTGGAGTGTTACACATGAATTCATAAGCACCAAGAGGAGTTACACATGAAGATGCAGACACCACATGGAGTGTTAAACACAAAATAACAGACACCAGATATAGTGATACAGACGAAGTCAGATATGCCAGGGCTAGTGTTACACATGAGCTCAGACACGCAAGGGGGATTATTAGAAACACAGTCTGAGACACAAAGGGGAGTGTGACACAAGAATTCAGAAATACCAGGGGTAGTATTACACAGGTAGCCAGAGACACAAGGGTGTGTTTGACAGATGAATTCAGAGATGCCATGGGCAGTGTGACGTATGAAGTCAGAAGTGCCATGGTGAGTGTTACACTCAGAGTCAGAGAAGCCAGTGGGAGTCTGACACAAGAATTCAGAGATGCCAATGTGAGTGTCATAAAAGAAGTCTGAGACACCACAGGGGAGTGTTACACTCAAAGGCAGACAGGCCACATGAAGTATCACACATGAAGTCAGAGATAAAAGACAGCGTGTACCACAGCAAGTCTGAGATGCCAGGGGGACTGTGACATACGAAGTCAGAGAGCCTAGAGGGAGTGTTACACACCAAATGAGAGACTCCAGGTAGAATGTGACACATGGAGTCAGAGACGACATGGGGATTGCTACACACGAAGTGTGAGATGACAGGGGGTGTCTGACACACAAAGTCAGAAATGCCAAGAGTAGTGTTACACAGGAAGTCAAAAACACCAGGCTGTGTGTGACAATGTCAGATATGTCATGGAAAGAGTGACACCTGAAGTCATAGAAACAAGGGGAAGTGTTACACATAAAGTCGGAGGCACTACAAGGTGTGTTACACACAATTTCAGAGACACCAGAGGGAGTGGGACACACAAAGTTAGAGACACCAGGCAGATTGTGACACAAGATGACAGAGACTCCATAGTGAGTGTTACACAGGAAGTCCAAGGCATCATGGGAGATTCTTACACTCAAACTCAGAAATGTCACATGGACTGTTACACATGAAGTCACAGACACTAGGGTGAGTGTACCACATTAAGTCAGAGATGACAAGTGAAGCATTACACACAAAGTTACAGATGTCAGCAGAAGAGTGATGCATGTATCTGAGACACATGGGAGAGTGACACACATAGTCAGAGATGCAAGGCAGAGTGTGACAAATGAGGTCAGAGATGCCATGGGGAGTTTTGCACATGAAGTCAGAGACGCAAGGGGTAGTGTGACAGCCAAAAGCAGAGATGTCAGGATGAGTGTTATACAGGAAGTCCGAGATACCATGGAGGACTGTTACACACGAAGGAGTGTGATACAGGACATCGCAGATGTCATGGGGAGTGCTACACACAAAGTCAGAGATGCCAGGGGGAGTGTTACCCTTGAGCTCAGAGACACCATGTGGGTTTTAACACATGAAGTCAGAGACACCAGTGGGAGTGTCACAGATGACATCAGAAACTACAGATGGAGTGTTACACATGAGGTCAGAGACACCAAGGGTAGTGTTACAAAGTCAAACACACCAGGTGAAGTGTTATGAATGACGTTAAAGACATCAAGCAGAGTGTTACGCATGAAATTAAAGACACCAGGTGGAGCATTACACATGAAGTACCTGGCATCCCTGAATTCATGCATATCGACCACCCATGTGTGTCTGACCTCGTGTGTAACACTCCCACGGGCGTTTCAGTCTTCATGTATAACAGTCCACAAGGCGTCTCTGACATCGTGTGTAACTGGCACCCTGGTGTCTTGAATTTGTGGATAAGACTCCCCATTTGTGTCTCTGACTTTGTGTCACACACTCACTTGTGTCTCTGACTTCCTATGTAATACTACCCCTGGTGTTTCTGACTTCGTGTCACACACCCACTGGCGTCTCAGACTACACGTGTAACAATGCAACTTGTGTCTCTGAGTTCATGTGTAACACACCCCCTGGCATCTGACCTCATCTGTAAAACTCCAACAGGCATATCTGACTTTGTGTGTCACAAACCCTAGTGTCTCTGACTTTGTGTGTCACTCTCCCCTGTGTCATCTCAGGCATCATGTATCACACTCCCCCTGGCATGTATGATGTTGTCTGTAACTCACAATATGTCATCTACGACTTGGTGTGTCACACTCCCATTTGTGTCCCTGACTGTGTGCATCACACACCCCCTGCCATCTGTAATTTCGTGTGTAGCACTTCCAATGGCATCTCTGTCTTCGTGTGTAACAGTCCCCCAGTTGTCTGTGAATTTGTGTGACACTCTCCCCCTTGTATCTCTGGCTTTGTGCATCACACTACCCCTGGAAACTCTAACATCATTTGTAATGCTCCAATAGGCACCTCTGAGTCTGTGTGTAAGACTCCATGTGGCCTCTCTGACTTTGTGTGTAACAATTCCCATTGCCTCTCTGACATCTTCTGTAAAACTCACAGAGGTGGGTCTGGTTACGTATGTCAAACTCTCCCTGGTGTCTTTGGCTGCAAGTGTAACACACCCTACCATCTCTGACTACTTGTGTCACACAGTCCATGGTGCCTGTGAATTGCTCTGTAATACTACCCCTGGTCTTTCTAACTTTGTGCATAATACTCCCTCTAGTGTCTCTGAGTTCATGTGCAACAAACACTGGTGGCATCTCTGACAGTGTGTAACAATCCCCCAGGCATCACTGACTTCATGTGTCATAGTCTCCGTCTTATCTCTGACTTCGTGTACAACACACCTCATGGCGTCTGTGACTTCATGTTTCACACACCCACTGTCGTCTCTCACATCATGTGTCACAAGCCCCATTGCATTTCTGACTTCATTTGTCACATTCATCCGTGTGTATCTTAGTTAATGTGTCACTCTCCCTCTGCCATCTTTAACTTTGTGGGTCACACTTCCCCTGGTATCTCTGACTTCATCTGTCTCACTACCCATGGTGTCTTTGACTTCATGTGTAACAAACTCCTGGGGTCTGCAACTTCCTGTAATACTACCCCTTGTGTTTCTTATTTGTGTCACACTCCCACTAGTCTCTCTGACGTCCTGGGTTACACTACCCTTCTTGTCTTGGACATCATACGTAACATTACACTGTGATGCCTCTGACTGTCACTCTACCTCTGTTTTCTTTGACTTCTTCTGTAACACTCCTTCTGAGAACTCTGACTTCGTGTGTTACTCCCCTGTTGGTGTCTCTGAATTCATGTAACACAGTACTCCTGTCTTCTCTGACTCCGTGTGCAACACTCCACCTGGCATCACTGACTTCGTCTGTAACACTCTGCCTAGCTTCTCTGATGTTGTACATAACACTCACCCTTTTGTCTCTGACTTCATAGGTAACACTCCCACTTTGCATCTGTGACTTCATGTGTCACACTCCCTCTGTCATCTCTGACATCCTGTGTCACACTCCCACTGTGGGCTCTGACTTCATGTGTCGCACTCCCCGTGTCATCTCTGATTTCATGTGTAACACTCCACCCGGTGTCTCAGACTTTGTGTGGTACACACCCCCTGGTGTCTCTAACTTCATGTGTAATACTTCACATTCTTGTATAACATACACTGGCATATTTGATTTCTTGTGTCAGACTTCCCCTGGTGTCTTTGACTTCGAGTGTAACAGTGACCATGGCATCTCTGAGTGTCTCACACTTTCTCTGGTATCTCTGACTTTGAGTATAATACTCACAGTGTGCCTTCATGGGTCACACTTCACCTGGTGTCTTTGACTTCATGTGTCTCATTGTTTGTGGTTTCTCTGACGTCATCTGTCACACACACCCTGGTGTCACAGAGTTCCTGTGTCATGCTACCCCTGATGTTTCTAACTTCATTTGTAACACCCCCTCTGTTGTGTCTGAGATCTTGTGTAACACAGCTCCTGTCATATCTGACGTCGTCTGTAACACTCCACCTGGCATCTCTAACTTCATGTGTCACAATGCCTCTGGCATCTCTGACTTCATTCACACTCCCCCTGGCATCATTGACTTTGTGTGTCACACTCTGCCTGGCATCTTTGACTTCATGTATAACAATCCACATTCTGCATCTGACTTCATGTGTCACATTACACCTGGCATTCCTGACTTCGTGTATTACATTCCCCCTGCGTTCTCTAACTTCACACTTTGCACACCTCACGTCTTTTAATTAATGTGTCACATTCCCCATGGCATCTATGAATTTCTCTGTCACACATGCCCTGGTGTTTCTGTCTTCCTGTGTAACACTACCCCTGGCATTTCTGACTTTGTATGTCACACAACTGGCTCTCAACTTCGTGTGTAACACTCCAGGTGGCAGGTCTTAAGTCGTGTGTAACACTCCACTGTGGTGTTACTGATTTCCTGTGTAACACTCCCAGTTACGTTTCTGACTTCATGTCACCCTCCCCATGTCATATATGACTTTGTGAGTAACGCTGCATGTGGTGTCTCTGACTTCATGTTTAACATACCCCCATGGCATCTCTGATTTCATGAGTAATACTTCCCCTTGTGTCTGTGAATTCCTGCATAATGCTCCCCATGAGCTAGTTTACTTCGTGTGTAACATTCCCTCTGGCATCTCTTACTTCATGTTTCACAGTCCACCTGGCATCTCTGACTTTGTGTGTAACACCCTCATCTCCTCTCTGACTGTGTGTTTAACATTCCTCATGGCGTCTCTGACTACATGTGTAACACACACTTTGGTGTCATTGACATACTAACAATCCACGTGCTGTCTCTGACTTCGCTTGTCACTCTACTTGTGGTTTCTTTAACTTTGTTTGTAACACTCCCCCAGGCATCTCTCATTTCATGTGTCACACTCCTCAGTGGCTTCTCAGGCTTAGTGTGTAACAGTCCACTTGTTGTCCCTGACTTCGTGTGACACTCTCCCCCTTGTGTCTCTGACTTCTTGCATCAAACTCCCCATGACGTCTTTAAATTCATTTATAACACTCTTACTGGTGTCTCTGAATTCATGTGAAACACTCACCCTGCTGTCTCTGACTTTGTGCATAACACTCCCACTGGTCTCTCTGATGTCCTGGGTAACACTACCCCTGGTGTCTTTGACATCGTTTGAAAGACTCTCCCTGGTGTGTTTGATTTTGTGCCTAACACTACCCAGTGGTGCCTTTGACTTTCTTTGTAACAGTCCCCCTGTCGTCTTTGACTCCATATATAACACTCCCTGTGGCGTCTCTGACTTTGTGCAGAACTTGCTCTGTCATCTCTGACTTTGTGTGTAACGATCCCTGCAGCATCTCTGAATTTCAGAGTCACAAACGAACTGTCGCCTCTGACTTTGTGTGTCACACTATCCTTGGCATCTCTGACATCCTGTGTAACACTCACCTTGGGGTCTCTGACTTGGTGTGTAAAAATCCTAAGTGGTGTCTCTGACTTCAGGCACAAGACTCCCCCAACCATCACTGACTTCGTGTGTAACATTCCCCCTGGTGGCACTGACTTCATGTGTAACACTCCCCATGTCACCTGTGACTTCATCTTTCACACTTCCCCTGTCGTATCTGACTTTTTGTGTAAAAATCCCCCTGTGGCTCTGACATTGGGTGTCACACTCTTTCTGGCATATCTGACTCGTGTGTCACAGTGCCCATGGCATCTCTTACTTTGTGTTTCACAGCCCCCCTTGTGTCTCTGACTTTGTGCGTAACACTCGTCATATCCTCTCTGACTTCATGTTTAACTCTACCCATGGCATCTCTGACTCTGTGTGTAATACAACACATTGTGTCTCTGACTTCATGTGTAACA
Organism: Equus przewalskii; assembly: GCF_037783145.1. Classification (NCBI taxonomy): domain Eukaryota; kingdom Metazoa; phylum Chordata; class Mammalia; order Perissodactyla; family Equidae; genus Equus; species Equus przewalskii. The sequence goes on from NC_091834.1 coordinate 25,596,898, forward strand.
CTACACATGACATCTGTGACTTCTGTCACACTCCCCATGGCGTCTGTGCCCTTGTGTTTCCCAGTCATCCTTTCATCTCTTACTTCAGTTGTAACACTCACCCTGGTCTTTCTGACTTCGTGTGTAACACTCCCCCTGGTGAGTTTGACTCTGTGAGTAACACTCCCTGGGGCTTCTATGGCTTAGCACGTAACAGTCCCTCTGTTTCTCTGACATCATTTGACACTCTCCTCTTGGTGTCTCTGACTTCGTGTATCACACTCCCCATTGCATCTCTATCTTTCTTTCTAACACTCCCACCTGTGTCTCTGAGTTTGAGTGTAACTCGATGTCGTCTCTCTGACTTCATGTGTCACATGTCCCGTGTTGTCTTTGATTTGTATGTCAGTCTCTCTCTGGGATCTTTGACTACGTGTGTCACACTTCCCCTGGTGTCATTGATTTCATTTGTAACACTCCTACTGGCATCTCAGAATTCTTGTCTAATGCTCACTGTTGTGTCTCCGACTTCGTTGGTCACACTTTCCATTGTGTATCTGAGTTCATGTGTCACACTCTCTCTGCCATCTATAACTTCATGTGTCACTCTGCCCCTGGCATCTCGGACTTCCTCTCTCTCACTACCTGTGGCATCTCAGACTTCATGTATAACACACTCCCTGGAGGCTGTGACTTCCTGTAACACTGCACCTTGTGTTTCTCACTTGTGTCACACTCCCACTGGTCTCTCTGATGCCCTTGTTACACTATTCCTCGTGTCTTGACATCATGCCTAACACTAGCCCATGGCACCTCTGACTGTCACTCTACCCCTGGTTTCTTTGACTTCTTTGGAACTGTCCTGACCTCTCTGACTTCATACATAACAACCCCTTTGGCATCTCTGAATTCATGTGACACACTACCTCTTCTCTGACTTCGTGTGTCATACAACATCTGGTGTCACTGACTTCGTCTGTAACACTCACCCTAGCTTCTCTGATGTGGTGCATAACACGTCCCCTTGTGTCTCTGACTTCATGGGTAAAACTCCAACTTGGCATCTGTGAATTCCTGTGTCACAATCCCTCTGTTGTCTCTGACAACCTGTGTCACACTCCCAGCGTGGTCTCTGACTTTGTGTGTCATACTCCCTGTGTCATCTCTGACTTTGTGTGTAACACTCTACATGGCATCTCTGACTTCACGTGTCACATCCCCTCTCCTCTTTGATGTCGTGTGTCACAATCCCCTGGTCATCTGTGACTTTGTGAGTCACAGTCCCCCTGGTGTCTCTGACTTCCTGTGTAACACTCCTCCTGTCATCTCAGGCTTCGTGTGTCACAATCTACATGTAGTCTCTTACTTTGTTTGTAACAATCCCCATTCCATCTCTGACTTCATGTGTAACACTCTCCCTGGTGTCTCTGAATTTGTGTGTAACAGTCCAACTTGTGTTTTTGACTTTGTGTGTAGCACTCATTTGGTGTCTCTGACTTCATGTGTGACACTTCCCATGGAGTCCTCCATTTTGTACATAAGACACCCCCGTGGCCTCTCTGACTTTGTGTGTAACACTCCAACTGTTCTATGTGACTTTGTATGTAGCAATCCACATTGCATCTCTGACTTCGTGTGTAATATTCCACCTGGTGTCTTTGACTTCAAGCATAACACTCCCCAGTGGCATCTTTGAATTTCTTTGTAAAACTCCCTGGCTTCTCTTTTTTAGTAACACTCTACCTTTCATTTCTGACTTCCTATGTAACACTCCCCTTGGCATAACTGACTTCGTGTAAGTCACTCCACCTATCGTCTCTGACTCAGTTTGTCAGACTCCCCTTGGCATCACTGACTTCATGCGTAACACTCCCCTGTGGCATCTGTGGCTTCGTCTGTCACACACCCCCGTCATCTTTGACTTTGTATGTAACACTCCCCCTTGTAACTTTGACTTCGTGTGTAATACTAACCCTGGTGCTCTTAAGTGTGGGTGTAACATTCCCCCATGATGTGTTTGATTTCATGTATAACACTCAAGATGGCATTTTTTACTTTATGCATAGCAATCAACATGGCATCTTTGACTTTCTGTCTAACAGTCTCCCAGGTTGTCTCTGACTTTGTCTTTCACACTTCACTTCTGGTCTCTGACTTCATGTGTCACACTCTCTCTGGCGTCTCCAACTCCATGTGCAACACTGCACATATCAACTTGCTCTTTGTTTGTCACACTCTCCCTTTCCCCTCTGACTTCATTCTAACATTCCCACTGGTGTCATATACTTTGTGCCTAACAGACCCCTATGGCATCTCTGACTTTGCATGTCACACTTCCTCTGGCCTCTCTGACTTCGTCTTTCACACTTCCTCTGGTGTCTTTCACTTTGTGTGTCACACTCTGCATATCATCTTTGACTTCATGTATAACACACTTGCTGCTGTCTCTGACTTCCTGTGTAATACTACCCCTGGTCTTTCTGACTTGTGTCATATGCCCCCAACTTCTCAGATTTCATTGTAACACTCCCCATGTCATCTCTGACTTCATTTGTCACACTCTGACTAGCATCCCTGATATCGTGTATCACACTACACCTGTCATCTTAAACTTTGTGTATAACACACCAAGTGGTGTCACTGACTTTGTGTCACACTCCTTCTTGTTTGTCAGAGTCTGTGCTTCACACACATCCTGTCATAGCTGACTTTGTGTGTCACAATGCACCTTGGGTCTCTGATTTAGTGTGTCAAAATACCCCTAGCATCTCTGAAATACTGTGACACACATCACTGGGAGTGAAAGACTTTGTGTGTAACAAAACCACATTGCATTTCAGAGTCCATGTGAAACACTCCCCGTGGTGTCTCTGACTTTATGTGTAACACTCAACATGGCCTTTCTGCCTTCAAGTGTAACACTGCCTGGTGGAGACTTGGACATCTTGTTAAACACACTGGCATCTCTGATTCATGTGTCACACTAACATTGGCACCTCTGACTTCAAGTATAACATTCACCGTTGGGTCTCTGACTTTGTGTGTAACACTCCCAGTGGCACCTCTGACTTCATGTGCCATTCTTCCTCTGGTGTCTTTGTCTTCGTGTGTCACATTCCCAATTGAGTCTCTGATTTCTTGTGTCACACACTCCCTGTTGAATCAGAATTCCTGTGTAACACTACTCCTGGTGTTTCTGACTTCATGTATCACACTCCCCCTGGCATCTTGGACTTTGGGTGGTAGACTCCCTCCTTTATCTCAGACTTTATGGTAAAAGTCCATGTGGCCCTTCTGCCTTCGAGTTTAACACTTTCCCATGGGGTCTCGGAATTCTTGTACAGCACTCCCACTAGTGTGTCTGATTTCCTGTGTTAAACTTTCCCTTGTGTTCTGAATTTGTGTGTAACAGTCTAGGTGGCACATCTCCTGTCATGAGTAACGCTTCCCCAATCATCTCTGACTTCTTATGTCCCTTGTCAACTGTCATCTCTGACTTCGTGTGTCACTCTACCCCTGGTTTCTTTGACTTCATTTGTAACACTCCTCCTGGCAATTCTGACTTCATGTGTAACTCTCTCACCTGTGGTCTCTGACTTTGTGTATCAGCTCCCCATGTCATCTACGACTTCGTGTGTCACATTCCTTTGGAGTCTATGAATTCATCTGTCACACTCAACCTTGTGTCTCTGATTCCTGTGTAAAAATACCCCTGGTGTTTCTCACATAGTGTGTCACACTCCCCCTGGCATCTCAGACTTCGTGCATAATTCTGCCTGTGGTGTCTTTGACTTTGTGTGTAACACTCTCTGTGGTGTCTCTGACATAATGTGCCACACTTGCCCTGGAGTCAATGTCATCACGTGCAACACTCTGCCTCTCATCTTTTACTTTAACACTCCCACTGGCATCTCAGAATTCATGTCTAACACTTGCTGAAGCAGCTCTGAGCTTGTGTCAAACAGCATCAGGTGCCCTCGACTTCATTTGTCACATTCCCCATGGTATTTCTGATTTCATGTGCAACACACCCAGTGGCATCTCTGACTTCTTGTGTCACACTCCCCCTAGTGTGTCTGACTTTGTGTGTCACACTCTGCCTGCCATCTATCACTTTGTATGTAACATTCCCACTATGTCTCTGACTTCGTGTGTTACAGTCCCCATTGAGTCTCTGATGTCATGTGTAACACCCTACATGCCCTCTCTGACTTAGTGTTTAACACTCACCTGGCATCGCTGGCTCTCTTTGTAACACTCCCACTGCTGTCTCTGATTTCATGTGTCACATTCCTCATGGCATCTCTGACTTCATCTCTCAGACACACCCTGGTGTCTTTGAATTTCTGTCTAACACCAACCCCGGTATTTCTGATTTTGTGTGTCACAGTCCCTCTTGTGTCTCAGACTTTGTTGTAACACTCCCCATGGTGTCTCTAAATTCACGTGTAACACTCCACATAGCATTTCTTACCTTGTGTATAACACACCTTGTGGTGTCTGTGACTTCATGTGTCACTCTGCCTGGCATCATATAGTTTATGTGTAACAATCCACAAGGCATCTTTGACTTCATCTGTAACACTCACTGTGGCATCTCGGACTTCATGTCTTAATCTGCCTGGCATCTCTAGTTTCTTGCTTTACACTCCTCCTAGCTTCTCTGAATTGGTGTGTAACTCTCCTCTCGTTCCTCTGACTTCTTGTGTCTCTTGCCCTAGTGTCTCTGAATTCGTGTGTCACATTTCCAGTGGTATCTCTGGCTTCGTGTTTCACATACTGCCCGTTGTCCGTGACTTCCTGTGTAACACTACCCCTTGTGTTTCTGACTTCATGTGTCACAGTTACCCTGGCATCTCAGACATCATGTGGAACACTCCCAGTGTCATCTCAGAGTTCAGATGCAACACTCCCTGTGCTGCCTGTGACGTTGTGTGTAGCACTCCACATGATGTCTCTGGCTTCGTGTGTCACAGTCCCACTGGTGTCTCTGACTTCATGTGTAAGAGTCAACATGGTGTTTCTGCCTTCGAGTGAAACACAGCCCTGTGACATCTTGGACTTCTTGTTTAACACTCACACCTGCCACTCTGATTTTGTGTGCCACATACCTGCTGGTGTCTCTGACTTCGAGTGTGTACTGCTGGTGTCTGACATTTTGTGTGACTCTCCACCTGGGGACACTGAGTTCTGTTGTCACAATAGCCATTGCTTCTCTGACTTCGTATTTCACACTTCACCTGTGGTGTTCACTTCGTGTGTCACACTCTCAATGGCGTCTGTGACTTCCTTCCAGTGTGAAAACACTGCTCCTGTCATGTCTGACTTCACACATAACAATCCCCAGTTTGCCTCTGACTTCTTTTCTCACATTCCAGCTGGTGTCTCTGACTTTGTGCATAACACTCCCACTGCCATCTATGACTTCGTGTGTCACCCTCCAACAGGCATCTCAGACTTCATGTGGTACACACCCCTTGGTGTCTCTGACTTCATGTGTACACTCCACGTGGTCTTTCTGCCTTCTAGTGTAACACTTCCCTGTGGTATCTCAGACTTCTTGTGTAAGCCTCACACTGGCATCTCTGATTATGTGTGCCAGACTCCCTCTGGCTTCTCTGATTTCGAGTGTAACACTCACCATGATGTCTCTAACTTGGTGTTTTCCTGGCACCTCTGACTTCCTGTGTCACACTGCCCATGGCATCTCTGACTTCATGTGTCACTCACTCTCTGGTGTCTCTGACATCTTGTATGACACTACCACCTGTGTTTCTGACTTTGTGTTTCACAGTCCCTCTGGTGTGCCTATGTGTCACACTCAGCATGGCTTCTGTGACTTTGTGTGTCACACTCATGTGCAACACTCTCCATGGAGTCTTGGCATCATTGTGTCACCCTTCCCCTGAGGTGTATAACTTTGTGTGTAACTCACCCCATGGCATCTATAAGTTTGTGTGTCAGACTCCCATTTGTGTCTCTGAGTATGTGTGTCACACTACCCCTGTTGTCTTTAACTTCGTTTGTAACACTCCAAGTGCTGTACTTGACATCATGGATAACACTCTCACTGGTGTAACTCACTTAGTGTATCACACTCCCTCTGGCAGCTGTGACTTTGTCTTTCATACACCCCCTGTTGTCCTTGGCGATGCATAACACACCCCAGATACTGTATTTGTGCATAAAACATCCATCTGGACTCTCTAACATTGTGTGTCACACTCCCCCTGCCATCTCTGAATTCATGTGTCATTAACCCAGTTGTGTCTCTGACTTCATGTGTAACACTCCCCATCACATCTCTGACTTTGTGTGTCACAACACCCCTGTCATCTTTGACTCCATTTGTAACACTTCACGTTTGTATATCTGACTTTGGGTGTCAAACACCCTCTGGCATGTCTCACATTGTAACACCAACTGTCATCTCTGACTACTTGTTAAATTTCCAACTGGCATCTCTGGCTTCATGTGTCACACTCCCCATGTCATCTATGACTTCATGGGTAACACTGCATGTGGCATCTCTGGCTTCATGTGTAACACACCAACGTTGCACCTCAAACTCACGTGTAATACTCACCCAGGTGTCTGTAAATTCAGGCATAACAATTCCCTTCGCATCAATGAATTCATGTGTAGCACTCCCCATGGCACCTCTTACTTCATGTTTCACACTGCCCCAGGTGTCTCTGACTTCGTGTGTAACACTCCACATAGTCTCTCTAACTTTTTGTGTAACACTCCTCCTGGCATCTCTGACATCTTATGTAACAGACCCCCTGGTGTGTTTCACTTCGTCCATAATAGTCCCCTTGCTGTTTCTCACTTCATGAGTCACACTCCCCCTGGAATAACTGAAGTCATGTGTCACACTCCACCTGTGCTCTCTGACTTTGTGTGTAACACAACACTTGTCATCTCTGACTTTGTCACTCTAACCTTGGTTTCTTGGCCTTTGTTTCTAACACTCCCCATGGTGTGTGTGACTTTGTGTGTCTCTCACTCCCCGGCATCTGAGTCTGTGTGTAATATTCACCATTGCATCTCTGACTTCATGTTTCCCACTTCGCATGTCATCTCTGACTTCTCATGTCACACTTCCCCTCTCGTCTTTGGTTCATATGTCAGTCACCTTCTGGTATCTTTGACTTCGTGTTTCACAGTCCCCTCTCTTCTCTGATGTTGTGTGTAACACTCTATGTGACATTTCTTCCTTCATGTGTAACACTGCCCTGTGGTGTCTTTGACTTGGTGTATAACGCTCCCTATGATGTCTCCAAACTCATGTGTCATTCTCTGCCTGGTGTCATGAAATTTGTGTGTCACACTCTGTGTGACATCTCTGATGTCGTGTGTCACACTCCTCCAGGCATCCCTGACTTCATGTCTGTCAGCCCCCATTCCATGTTTGACTTCGTGTGTAACACACCCTGTGGCCTCTCTGATTTCATGTGTACTCTCCCCCTTGATTCTCTGAATACGTACATCACTCTCCCTCTGCCATCTGTATCTTCGTGGATAACACTCCCTCTGGCACCTCTGATTTTGTTTTTAACATTCCCCCTGGTGTCTCTGACTTCACGTATCACACACAACCTGTTATCTCTGAGTTTGGATGTAACACTCCCTCTGGTCTCTCTGACTACATGCATAACACTCACCCTGGCATGTTTGACTTCCTGTGTAACACTTCCTCATGCCATCTCTGACTTGTTGAGTAACACTTCCCCTAGCGTCTCTGACTGTGTTTCCCTCTCCACCTGTCTTCTCTCACTTCATGTGTCCCACACCTCCTGTCATCTCTGATATCATGTGTCACTCTGCCTGTGGTTTCCTTGTCTTTGTTTGTAATACTGCTCCTGGCATCTCTGACTTTTTGTGTAGCTCTCCCCTTTGGTGTCTCTGAATTTGTGTCTAAAACTCCCACTGTCATCTCAAACTTCATGTGTAACAGTCCCTCTGGTATCATTGTTTTCATGCATAACACTCCCATGGCGTCTCTAACTTTGTGTGTCACACTCCACCAGTCATCTTCAAATTCGTGTTTCCCTAACCCCCTGGTGTATTTGAATTTGTTTTTAACATTCCCCATGATGTCTCTGACTTCGTGTATCACAATCCCCCTATCTTCAGTGTTTCCGTATGTCACAAGCTAAATAGTGTCTCTGACTCTCTATGTAATATTCCCTCTGGTGTCTCTGACTTCGTGTGTCACAGTACTCCTGGAGTCTCTGATATCATGTGTAACAATCCCCCTGCCATCTCTGACTTGATGTGTAACACCAAGTGTGGCATCTGATTTCTTGTGTAATTCTCCTATGTATTGTCTCTGAATTCGTTCATCCCACTCCCCTTTTCCTCTCTGACATCATGTGTAACACTCGCCCTGGTGTCTCTGCTTCTTGTGTCACTCTCCACATGGTGTCTCTGACATTGTGTTTCATACTTCATCTTTGGTCTCTGATTTCGTGTGTCACACTGTCCATGGCGTTTGTGACTTCCTGTTTAACAATGCTCCAGTTGTCGGTGACTTCATGCCTAACACTCACCCTATTGTTTCTCACATCGTATGTCAGAGGGAGTCGTGTGACTCCCCTGGTGTCTTGGACTTCGTGTTTAACACCACATGTGGTGTCTCTGACTTCGTGTGTAACACTCCCCCTGTTGTCTCTGACAATTTGTAACACTTCCAGTGGCGCCTCTGACTTCTTGTGTCACATTTCCTCTGGCATCTCTGACTTTGTGTGTAACACTCAACCTTGCATCTCTGTCTTCTTGTGTCACACTTCCCCTGGTATCTCTGACTTCGTCTTTTACACTTCACCTGTGGTCTCTGAGTTTGTGGCACATTCCCCACAGCATCTCTGACATCGTGTGTCACACTCCTCCTGCTGTCTCTGACTTCATCTAAAACACTCCAGGTTGCATCTCTGATTTTGTGTAATGCTCCCACTGATGAGTCTGACTTCTTGTATAAAACTGCAACTGAAGTCTCTGACTTCATTTCTCACACTTCCTCTGGCATCTCTGATTTCGTGTGTCTCACTCTCCCTGGTTTCTGTGACTTTGTGTGTCACACTCTCCGTGGCATCCCTGATTTCATATGTCACTCCGCCAAGCATCCCTGACATTGTTTATCACACACTTCCTGCAGTGTTTGACTTCATGTGTAACACACCCCATGGCCTCTCTGGCATCACTTGTCTCTCTCCCACTTGATTCTCTGAGTACATGTCACACTCACCCAGCCATCTGCAACTTTGTGTATAACACTCCCTCTGAATTCATGTGTAGCTCTTCACCTTGGTTTGTCTGAATTCATGTGTCACACTCCCTCTGTCATCTCTGACTTCATGTCTAACACTCCCCATGTGGTCTGTGACTTTATGTTTCACACTTCCCCTGATATCTCTTAATTCATGTGGAAATCTCCCCCATCACCTCTGACTTCATGTGTCACACTTCTGGCATCTGTGACTTCGTGTGTCACACTACCTCTGGCATCTCTGACTTTGTGTATAACACTCCACATGTCATCTGTGTCTTTGTGTATAACATGGGCCCTCCTGTCTCTGATTTCATGTGTTACACTCCACTGGGCGTTTCTGCCTTCATGTGCAACACTCCCCTGTGGTGTCTCAGATACTGTCTGTCACAGTCCCCCTGGCCGCTCAGACTTCATGCATAACAATCCTCCTTGTGTCTGCTTTTGTCACACTCCTCCTGGTGTCCCTGAATTAGTGTATCACTCAAGCCCTGCCATCTCTGTTATCATCTGTAACACACCCAGTGACGTCTGTGACTTTGTGTCACACTGCACAGTCTCCTCCATTGTGTGTAAAACTCCCTCTGGTGTCTGAGACATCATATGTCACACTCTCCCTGGTCTCATGTTCTTCGTGTGTATCACACCATGTGGCGTTTCTGACATCGTGTGTAACACTCCCCATGACATCTCTGATTTGTGTGCAACACACCACATGGAATTTCTTCTCTCGTGTGCAACACTCTCCTGTGGCATTTCGGAACTCATGTGTAACACTCGTGTCTCTGGTCTTGTGTGTCACGCTCTGCCTGGCATCTCTGCCTTCATTTTTAACATGCCCCCTAGCATCTCTGATTTCATGTATAACACTCACAGTGGTGTCTCTGACTTCGTGTGTCACAATCTGCCTGGAGTCCCTAATATCATGTGTCACATTCCCTCTGGTGTCTCTGACTTTGTGTGTAACAATCCTTATGGTACCTCTGACTTTGTGTATCACACTTCCACTTGCGTCTCTGACATTCTGTGTCACATTCCCTGTGGTGTCTCTCACTTCATGTGTAACACTCCATGTGATGTATCTTACTTCCTGTATAACACACACCATGCCATATTTGACCCCATGTGTAACACCCACTGTGGCATCTCTGACTTTGTGTGTAACTCTCCAATGTGGTGTCTCCAAATTCGTGGTTCAGACCCCCTCTATTTTCTATGACTTAGTGTGTAACACACCCCTGGCACCCCTGACATCATCTGTATCACTCAACCTGGGGTCTTTGACTTCATATGTCATAATGCCTCTGGAATCTCTGACTTTGTTTGTCACAATCCCCCTGGTGTCTGTGATTTCCTTGTGTCACACTACCCCAGCACCTTTCACTTTGTGTATAACAATCCCTGTGCCTTCTCTGACTTCATGTGTCACACTATCCCTGGCGTCCCTGAGGCCATGTATCACACCCTTTAGCATATGATTTCATCTATAACACTCCATCTTGGGTCTCTGACTTCATGTGTAATACTCTTCCTGGTGTTCTGCCTTCTTGTGTAAATCTCCACCTGGCATATCTGACTTTGTGTGTCACACTTCCCCTGGCATCTCTGACTTATTGTTTCTCACTCCCTCTGGACTCTGTTACTTTGTTTGAAGCTTTCCCCATGATGTCTCTGACTTAGTCTGTCACAAACACACTGCTGTCTCTGACTTCCTGTGTAGCACTACTACTGACGTTTCTGACATCGTGTGTCACACCCCCATGGCATGCCTGACTTCATCTGTCACAATCCCTCTTGCATCTCTCACTTTGTCACACTCCCCCAGTTGCTGTGACTTTGTGTGTCACACTCCCCCTGGCATCATGAATTCATCTATAACAATCTCTGTCCCATCTGTGACTTCATGTGTCACACTCCACCTGGTGGCCAGGACTTCGTGTATCACACTCCCCCTTGCATCTCTCTCTTTGTGTGTCACACATTTCATGGCATCTATAAATTTGTTTTTCACACACCTTCTTGTGTCTCTGAGTTCATGCATCACACTCCCTGGCAATCTATATCTTTGTGTGTAACACTTCCACTGGAGTCTCTCACTTCATGTCTAACACACCCCATAGTGTCTCTGACTTTTGTGTAACATTCCCTGTGACATCTCAGTCTTTGAGTATGACACACAACCTGTCTTCTCTGACTTTGTGTGTCACACTTATCATGGCGTCTCTGACTTCCTGCATAACACTCCCCATTGTGATTGTGGCTTCATGTGTAACACTCCCCCTGGTGTCTCTGACTTTGCGTGTAACACTCCACATGACATCTCTTACTCCATGTCTAACACTCACCCTGCTATCTTTGACTTTGTGCATAGCACTCCCCATTTGCATCTCTGAATTCAAGTGTTCCCTTGTGTCTCTGAATTCCTGTGTAACACTACCCCTGGTGTTTCTGACTTCTTGTGTTACATACCCCCTTATGTCTCAGACTTCATGTGTAACTATCCCACTTGTGTCTCTGAGTTCATGTGAAACACTCCCACTGACATCTCTGATGTTGTGTGTAAAACTCAACATAATGGCTCTGACAACATTTCACAGCGCCCTGGCCTCTTTGACTTTGCATGACATAATACTCTGGGCGTCTGTGACTTTGTGTGTCACACAACCCCTGGCGTCTCTGTCTTCGTGTGTAACACTCCCCAATGCATCTCTGAATTCCTGTGTCACACTCCAGTGGGCCTCACTGCCTTCATTTATCACACTTCTTTGACATCTCTGAATTCATTTCACACTCCATGTGGCACCACTGACTTCATGTGTCACACTCTCCCTATTGTCCCTGAAGTTCATCCTACAGACTATCTGTGGCATCTCTGACTTCCTGTATCACTGTCCCCATTGCGTCTATGACTTCATCTGTCTCACACACCCTGGTGTCTCTGACTTCATGTGTTCACACTCCCCTGGCTTTTCAGACTTAGTGTGTAACAATAGCCCTCGTGTTTCTCAGATCATGTGTAACACTCCCTGTGGCATCTCTGATGTGGTCTGTAACGGTCCACCTGGCGCCTCTGACTTAGTGTGTTATTTGCCCCCTGGCATCTCTGAATTGTGTCAACTCCTCATGGCATCTGTGACTTTGTGTGTCACACTCCCCTTGGCATCTCTGATATCGTGTGCAACACTCCCCGTGGCATGTCAGACTTCATGTTTAACTTTCCACCTGGTGTGTTTCACTTCATATGTAACACACCCCATTGCATCTCTGACTTCGTGTGTGACACTTCCTCTGGTGTCTCTGAGATCATGGGTCACAATCTCCTGCAGTCTATAACTTCACTTGTATCACTCCTGCTGGCGGCTGTGATTTCACGTATAACATTCGCCCTGGTGTCTGACTTTGTGTGTAACATTCCCCGAGTCATGTCTTACTTCCAGTGTTACACATGACCTGTCTTCTCTGACTTGGTATGTCACACTCCCCATGGTGTCTCTGAATTAATGTGTAACAGTCCCCCTTATCTCTGAATTCATGTGTGACACACCCCTGTGGCATTTCTGACTTCAAGTTACACTACCCTAGGCACCATTGACTTCATGTGTAATACTCCCCCTGTCATCTCTGACTTCATGTGTCACACTGCACATTTGATCTCTGATTTCTTCTGTCAAACTGCTCCTGGCATCTCTGACATCTTGTATCACACACCCATGATGTCTCTACCTTTGTGTTTCACAGTCACCCTGGTGTCTCTGACTTCTTGTGTAACACTTCCCCTTGTGGTCTCTGACTTCATGCCTAAAACTCCCCCAGGCATCACTGACTTCTTGTGTAACACTCCCCTTGGCCTCTCTGACATCATGCATAACACTACCACTGACATCTCTGATTTCCCGCATAACACTCCCTTCAGTTTCTTTGAATTCGTGGGTAACACTCAGACATGGCTTCTCTGGCTTCATGTGTAACAGTCCCCCTGGTGTCTCCGACTTTGTGCATCACACCACCACCCTGGTGTCTCTAACTTCATTTGTAATTCACCCTTTGGTGTTTCTAAGTTCATATGTAAAACTCCACATGGCATCTCTGACTTCGTGTGTAAGACTCCATGTGGCATCAATGTTACAATGTGTGTAACAGTTCACGTGTCCTCTCTGACTTCTTGTGTCTCACTGCTCCTGTAATCTTTGATCCATTTTTCAGTCTCCTGCTGGTATCTTTGACACCATGTGTCACAATTCCCCTGATGTCTTTGACTCGTTTAAGTCTCCAACTTGCATCTCAGAATTTGTTTCTTACATTCACTGTAGCCTCTCTGACTTCATGTGTAACACTCCCACTGGCATCTCGGACTTCATGTATAACAATCTCCATGCTGTCTCTGACTTCATGTATCACAATCCACCTGGCATCCCTGATTTTGTGTATCACACTCTCCCCTGGTGTCTCCAACTTTGCGTGTAACACACCCCATAGCATCTCTCATTTCTTGTGTCACACTCCCTCTTGTGTTTCTGAATTTGTGTATCAGAGTCTCTCTGCCACATATAACTTTATGTTTCAGACTCCTACTGGCATTTCAGACTTCATGTATAACACTCCATGTGACATCTCTGACTTTGTGTGTAACAGGCACCCTGGTGTCTTTTACTTTGTGCATAACACTCCCCATTGGCTTCTGTCACTTCGTGTGTCACACATTCCCTCATGTCTCTGACTTCCTGTGTAAGATTACCCCTGTTGTCTCTGACTTCGTGTGTCACACACCACCTTGTGTCTCAGAATTCCTGTGTAACAATACAAATTGTGTCTCTCAGTTCGTGTGTAGCAACACCCCTGGCAACTCTGACATCATTTATAAAACTCCATGTGGCAGCTCTGACTTCATGTGTCACAAGACCCAGTGTCTCTGACTTCGGGTGTTCCACTCCCCTGTGTCATCTCAGACTTCATGTGTCACACTTCACTTGTTGTCCCTGACTTCGTGTATCTCAAATCCCAGTGTCTCTGACTTGGCGTGTCACAATTCCCGTGGTGTCTATGACTTCATCTGTTACACACACCCTGGTGTCTCTGACTCCCTTTGCAACACTACCCCTGACATTTCTGACTTCATGTGTCACACTTCCCCTGGCATATGTGAATTCATATTTCACACTCCACTGGCATCTATGATTTCGTGTATAACAATCCCCATGCTGTCTCTGACTTCGTGTCTCACACTCTGCCTGGTGTCTCTGATTTCCTGTATCAAACTCCCCCAGGAGACTCTGACATCATGCGTACCACACCCACTGGCATCTCTGACTTTGTATGTCACATCCTTCCTGGTGTCTCTGACTTTTTGTCACTCCCCATGGTGTCTCTTACTTCATGTGTGGCATTCCATGTGATGTCTCAGACTTCATATGTAGCACATACCCTGGTATTTCTGGCTTGATGTGTAACACTCAACTTTTTCCTTTCTGCCTTCCAGTGTAACACTACACTGTGGAGTCTTGATTTCTTTGGTAAAACTCACACTGGTGCCTCTGATTTCATGTGGGTTCTTTTATAAATATTTGCTGGATGTTTGTCTACATGTGAGGTCAAGAGTCTCAATCTGGATGCCAAAATCCTCTGAGAATGTAGGCAGGGGACTACCTTATGTTATAGCCATACTTGTAAAAGAACTCATGAGGTTGATATTTTCACATCTGTGGTAAAGTAGTCACTTAGGTTCTGATTGGTGAGTGCTCTAATTTCTTTTCCTACTTGCATTTTTTAGTAATTGCTTACAAATCAATTTTCGATGTAACTGAGTTCTTATTTTCAATGACTCTGTCAAGTGTATCCAATGCAGACAGCCCTCCTGCTGACCCATATTTGGCAGATATTGTGAGCTAGAAGAAAACTTTTATTGTATTAAGGTACTGAGATTTTGGGGCTCCTAACCATTGAAGTATAACCTACCATATTATGTCTGATACTATTGGCAATGAAATAATCTTTCATATGACACTATCAGAAAGCAAAATATTACTCCCCAATGGCCTTAATGAATGTATGGAGAAGTATATGATAATAAATGGGAAGTGAAAATTTGTACATTCTTTTAATCAACCTAGCAAAAAGATTTTTAAAACAGAAGCAGGTAAATTTATACCCAAACCATTTGAACATATCTTTAGCAAAATTTTTGTATGAAGACAATATAATGTATCTATATTTTTTCTTCCCGTATAAGGAAAGCTGTGTAAAATATTTCTGATCCTCTCGTACGTGATTCCATACTCCCACCAAACTCACTACTTTTTTTAACAGCATACATTTTATTTATATTTTATGATATTCAAAAGAATATATATTTTTCATTTTTATTTTTGAATGAATAAGTAATTGGATATTTTTATTTAATCTATAACATCAAATGTGGTCTTTCAAAATTAACTGATACTCTTTTAATTCTAGATTTGTAAACATTTGAACAGTGGATAAATACAGAACAGAAATTTAACATAAAATATTTCTAAAGAGAACGTTTTTGTCTTTTTAAAACTGAAACTTTTAGTGAAAGCTCTTAACTTCTCAAAGCATGAATGGGGATTTGTAATTGATAACAAAAGATCTTTTACCCTGTGTCATATTCACATAATCCAAAACCTTCAGAAAGAAAATATTTTGATATATGAGATATATATAAGTATTTTTTTGGTAAGGAAGATTGGCCCTGAGCTAACATCTGTGCCAATCTTCCTCTATTTTGTATGTGGGACACTGCCACAGCATGACTGAGGAGTGGTGTGTAGGTCCACATCCAGGATCTGAACCCACGAACCCCTGGCCATCAAAGTGGAGCACACAAAAATAACCACTATGCAACTGGGCCAACCCTAATATACGATATATTTTAATGACATCATTTATTAAATTTACATCAGTTATGCCTATATTATCCCAATAAGTTACCTCAAATTTTTGCTGAAAATATGAATTTAACTCAATAATTCAGGATCTTGTTGTTAGTGCCATGGAGTAAATTCCAACTCCTAGTGACCCTGTGTACTGCAGACTGAACCCTGCCTGATCTTTTGCACCATCCTCTCCCCTTCTGGTGCTGTATAATACAATGTTATCCTTCTATTTACAGGGTTTTCATGGCCAATTTTATTGCAAGTGGGTGGTCATGTCCTTCTTCCTAGTCTGTCTTAATGAGGAAGCTCCACTGAAACCCATTCACCATGGGTGACCCTCCTTGTCTTTGTAATTCTTGTGGCATAGCTTTCAGCATCACAGCAACATGTATCCATCACAGTAAGACAACTGACAAGTGGGTGGTGTGGCTCCCTGACTGGGAAATGAACCCAGGCCATGGTGCTGAGTGTGCAAAATCTTAACCACTAGACCACCAGCAATGGCTAATTTAGGGTGAGTCTCAGCAATTTCCTATGCATATCCTGAATAAATCATCTTCTCTTCATGATTTTCTTGATGGCACCTTATATTTATTCAATTCTAAGACCATAGATAATAGGGTTGAAG
The DNA here is from genome assembly GCF_037783145.1 of Equus przewalskii. Taxonomy (NCBI): domain Eukaryota; kingdom Metazoa; phylum Chordata; class Mammalia; order Perissodactyla; family Equidae; genus Equus; species Equus przewalskii. The sequence continues at coordinate 25,613,669 of NC_091834.1, forward strand.
AGTTGGGGCATTATGGAGTAGACAGCAGAAGGGACTACGTCCCGGATGGTGGCAGGGATTGAAGGTGGCATAGGTATATGTAAAATTACCAGCTAAAGAAGACAGACACCAGGAGGATGTGAGAGACACAAGTAGAAAAGGGCTTTGTTCTGTCTACTCCAGGCTAAGTCCTCAAAACCGGCTCACATACTAAATTCATCCTAATTTTGATTTATAGATTGGTTATGGATTATTTTCATCAATACATGCAACTTCTTGCCCTTCAATTGTCGGGCTTTTTTTCACACATATTTGATATTAAATACAGACTTTTAAGAATGAATAAGCTGTCACATTATAAAAGTATTCTTATCAATAATTATTTATGTATGTGGCTTCTGGTGCAGTGCAAAAAATTTCACCCCCACTCTCAAGATATTACCTGTGGATTTTTAATCCTGGAAATAAAAAATCTTATGTTGTGCATATTGTTTGAGGTTCTTTAGCTAGAGGGAAAAATCAATAATTCGAGTGATTAAGAGCATGGCTTTGATTTCTTCTCTGGATAAAATACTGGTTTCATCAATGTGTGAAGTGGACATTTTATACTATAGGCTCAGTCTCTCTATCTTATCAAACTGAGAAGAATGTACTCTCTCTTATAGCACCTGGTCCGGATTAGATAATTCAATGTGTAAACGCACTTAAGAAAGTGCTCAGAATATCATAAGTGCTCCTTAAATGTTCCATATCATTATCAGAAATACTGCTATTATTATTTCTATGTTCCATTATTTTCAAGTCAGATATTATTGTCAGACACTGTCTAAATAAAATTTATATACCAATTCTAAATCTCTCAGGTGTTCTATTTCAACCCCTTTTCACAGAGAGCAAAAATCCTGCCCAAGTTTAACAGCTGCCACTTCATTGTAACAAGCTGCCTCTCTTGTGGTTCTCACACCTGTGCTGCTTTCGACAGACAGCTGGGAGTTGGCCAATTCAATACCTTTATAGGTTTCCAAAGGAATGCCTCATACTTTTATAATGATGGGCTAATTATAATTTTCCCTATATAAGTTTCATGCATGCTTACATAAGGTCTATATAGTACGCATCCAAAATATGTTTAAGCAGGACAATTTCTCCTCCAAAAGTCACAGGACTTTGTCTACAGAATTAGGAAATAGGAGGTTTGGGAAATATCATCACCACTTACCAGGGATGTACAGTGGAGAATGTACTTCCCTTAAGATGTATTTACCTCATTTATAAAAATGAGATAATGATGTGAATTGTTATGATAATATTTTTCTTATTCTTTTTAATTTTAATTTTTTTCGGATGTAAATCATATTTCGAATTCTGTATAAATTAGATCATGTTCACCACCCGAACACTAATTGTAGTGCATCCCCTCACATGTGAGCCTAATCACCCGTTTTGCCCTCCCCTTCACAACTTCCCCAATGGTAACCACCAGTCCAATCTCCAATGGTATGTCAGGCTTCTTTTGTCGTTTTTGTCTTCTACGTATGAGTGAGATCATATGGTATTTGACTTTCTCCCTCTGACTTATTTCACTCAGCATAATACCCTCAAGGTCCATCCATGTTGTCACAAATGGCTGGATTTCGTCATTTCTTATGGCTGAGTAGTAGTCCATTGTGTATAAATACCACATCTTCTTTATCCATTCGTCCCTAGTTGGGCACCTAGGTTGCTTCCATGTCTTGGCTATTGTGCATAATGCCGCAATGAACATAGGGGTTGCAAGTATCTTTATGCCTTTGTGTTTTCAAGTTCTTTGGATAAACACCCAGCAGTGGAATAGGTGGATCATATGGTAGATCTATCCTTAATTTTCTGAGGACACTCCATACTGCTTTCCATAGTGGCTGCACCACTTTTCACTCCCACCAGCAGTGAACAAGAGTTCCCTTCTCTCCACACCCTATCCAACATTTGCTGTTTCCTGTCTTGTTAATTATAGCCATTCGGACCAGAGTGAGGTGATACCTCATTGTAGTTTTGATTTGCATTTCCCTGATAGCTAATGATGTTGAGCATCTTTTCACATGCCTGCTGGCCATCCGTATATCTTCTTTGGAGAAATCTCTGTTCAGATCTTGTGCCTATTTTCTAATTGGATTGTTGGGTTTTTTGTTGTTGAGCTGTATGAGTTCTTTGTATATTTTGGATATTAACCCCTTATCTGATATGTGGTTTGCAAATATCTTCTCCCAATTGTTAGGTTGTCTCTTCGTTTTGTTGATGGTTTCCTTTGCTGTGCAAAAACTTTTTAGTTTGATGTAGTCCCATTTGTTCATTTTTCCTTTTGTTTCCCTTGCCTGGTCAGACATGGGACTTGAAAATATGCTGCTCAGAACAATGTCATAGAGTGTACTGCCTATTTTTTCTTCTAGAAGTCTCATGGTTTCGGGTCTTACATTCAAGTCTTTAATCCATTTTGAGTTGATTTTTGTGCATGGTGTAAGGGAATGGTCTACTTTCATTCTTTTGCATGCGGCTGTCCAGTTTTCCCAACTCCATTTATTGAAGAGACTCTCCTTTCTCCATCGTATGCTCTTGGCTCCCTTGTCAAATATTAGCTGTCCATAAGCGTGTGGGTTTACTTCTGGGCTCTCAATTTTGTTCCATTGATCTGTGTGTCTGTTTTTGAGCCAGTACCGTGCTGTTTTGGTTACTATGGCTTTGTAGTATAATTTGAAATCAGGCAGTGTGATATCTCCAGCTTTGTTCTTTTTACTCAGGAATCCTTTGGCTATTCGGGGTCTTTTGTTGTTCCATATAAATTTTAGGATTCTTTGTTCTAATTTGTAAAAAAAAATGTGGTTGGAACTTTGATAAGGATTGAGTTGAATCTACAGATTGCTTTAGGAAGTATGGACATTTTAACGATGTTAATTCTTCCAATCCAAGAACACGGAATATCTTTCCATTTCTTTGTGTCTTCTTTGATTTATTTCAAGAATGTCTTATAGTTTTCAGTGTACCGATCTTTCACCTCTTTTGTTAAGTATATTCCTAGGTATTTTATTCTTTTTGTTTCAATTGTAAATGGGATTGTATTCTTAATTTCTCTTTCTGCTACTTCATTGTTAGTGTATAAAAACGCAACCAATTTTTGTACATTGATTTTGTATCCCACAGCTTGACTGTGTTCCTTTATTATTTCCAAAAGCATTTCAGTGGACTTTAGGGTTTTCTAGATATAAAATCATGTCATCTGCAAAGAGTGATAGTTTCACTTCTTCTTTGCCAATGTGGATCCCTTTTATTTCTTTTTCTTGCCTGATTGCTCTGGCTAGGACTTCCAATACTATGTTAAATAAGAGTGGTGACAGTGGGCATCCTTGTCTGGTTTCTGTTCTTAGAGGGATAGCTTTCAGTTTTCTCCACTGAGAATGATATTTGCTGTGGGTTTGTCGTATATGGCCTTTATTAGGTTGAGATATTTTCCTTCTGTACTCATTTTATTTAGAGTTTTTATCATAAATAGATGCTGTATCTTGTCAAATGCTTTCTCTGCATCTATGGAGATGATCATGTGATTTTTATTCTTCATTTTGTTAATGTGGTGTATCACGTTGATAGATTGGCGGGTGTTGAACCATCCCTGCATCCCTGGAATGAAACCCACTTGATCATGATGCATGATCTTTTTAATGTATTGTTTTATTCGATTTGCCAGTATTTTGTTGAGGATTTTTGCATCGATGTTCATCAGTGATATTGGCCTGTAATTTTCTTTTTTTGTGTTGTCATTGTCTGGTTTTGGTATCAGGATAATGTTGGCTTTGCAGAAGGACTTAGGAAGCCTCCCCTCCTCTTCAATTTTTAAGAAGAGTTTGAGAAGGATAGGTATTAAGTCTTCTTTGAATGTTTGGTAGAATTCACCAGGAAAGCCATCTGGTCCTGGACTTTTACTTTTTGGGAGGTTTTTAATTGCTGTTTCGATCTCCTTACTGGTGATTGGTCTATTCAAATTTTCTACATCTTCTTGGTCCAGTTTTGGAAGGTTTCATGTTTCTAACAATTTATCCATTTCTTCTAGATTATCCAATTTGTTGGCGTATAGCTTTTCATAGTATTCTCTTATTATCTTTTGTATTTCTGATGTGTCCGTTGGAATCTCTCCTCTTTCATTTCTGATTTTCTTTATTTGAGACTTCTCTCTTTTTTTCTTGGTGAGTCTAGCTAAGGGTTTGTCAATTTTGTTTATCTTTTCGAAGAACCAGCTCTTGGTTTCATTAATCTTTTCTATTTTTTTTTAGTCTCTATTTCATTTATTTCTGCTCTCATTTTTATTATTTCCTTTCTTCTGCTGATTTTGGGCTTTGTTTGTTGTTCTTTTTCCAGTACCTTTAGGTGCACTTTTAGATTGTCAATTTGGGCTTTTTCTTCTTTGTTGAGGTAGGCCTGAATTGCTATAAACTTCCCTCGTAGAACCGCTTTTTCTGTATCCCACAGATTTTGGCATGTTGTGTTTTCATTTTCATTTGTCTCCAGGAATTTTTTGATTTCTTCTTTGTTTCTTCATTGACCCAATCCTTGTTCAGTAGCATTTTGTTCAATCTCCACATTTTTATGGCTTTTCTGGTTTTCTTTCTGTAGTTGATTTCCAGTTTCATACCTTTGTGGTCAGAAAAGATGCATTGTATTATTTTGATCTTCTTAAACTTATTGAGAGTTATTTTGTGACCTAATATGTGATCAGTCCTGGAGAATGTTCCATGGGCATTTGAAAAGATTGCGTATTCTGTGGTTTTTCGATGGAATGTTCTGTATATATCTACTAAGTCCATCTGGTCTAAGGTGTCCTTTAAGGCGAGTGTTTCCTTATTGATCTTCTGTTTGGATGATCTATCCATTGGTGTAAGTGGAGTGTTAATGTAACCTACTATTATTGTCTTTCTGTCTATTTTTACTCCTATGTCTGTTCATAATTGCTTTATATATTTAGGTGCTCCTATCTTGGGTGCATAGATATTTGCAAGTGTTATATTTTCTTGATGGATTGTTCTCTTTATCATTATGTGGTGCCCGTCTTTGTCTCCTACTACAGTTTTTCATTTAAAGTCTATTTTTTCTGATATAAGTATTGCTACCCCCGCTTTCTTTTCTTTGCCATTTGCATGGAATATCTTTTTCATCCTTTCACTTTCAGTTCGTGAGTGTGTGTAGGTCTGAAGTGTGCCTCTTGTATGCAGCATATACATGGATCTTGTTTTTTTATCCAGTTGGCCACCCCATGGCATTTGATTGGAGCATTTAGTCCATGAGATTTAAAGTAGCTATTGATAAATATGTATTTATTGCCATTTTGTCACTTTTTCTTATTTTGGGGGGGTGTTTTAGTAGTTCTTATCAGTTCCTTTCTTTTTCTCTTGTTCTCTTCCCTTGTGGTTTGATGACTATCTTTAATAATATGTTTGATTTCTTGTGTCTTACTTTTTTCCTGCCTGTTATAGGTTTCTGGTTTGTGGTTACCATGAAGATCCTATTTAATAGACTATGCATATAACAGTCTATATTGAGTAGATAGACTCTTTAGCTTGACCTCTTTCTAAAAGCTTTACTTTTTCACTCCCCTTCTGCCACATTATATGGTTTTCACGTCATATATAGTCTTTTGTTTAGTGTATGTCTATCCATTACCCTCTTATCATTGAAATAGGTAATTTTAGTACATTTGTCTTTTAACCTTCATATTATCTTCACAGGTAGTTGATCTGCTGCCTTTACTATACTTTTACCTTACAACTGATTTTATTGCCTGTTTTTGTTGTTGTTGTTTTGGGTGTTTTTGATAATTTTTTTAAATTATCTATTTGTGGTCATTGCTTTCCCACTTAAATAAGTCCCTTCTGCATTTCTTGCAGAACTGGTTTCTTGGTGATAAACTCCTTTAAGTTTTGCTTGTCTGGGAAGCTCTTTATCTCTCCTTCCATTCTGAATGACAACCTTGATGGATAGAGTCTTCTTGGCTGTAGGTTTTTTCCTTTTAGCACTTTAAATGTGTTGTGCCATTCTCTTCTTGCCTGTAGGGTCTCAACTGAGAAGTCCGCTGACAGCCTGATGGGCTTCCCTTTATATGTCATTTGTGGCCTTTCTCTCGCTGCTTTTAGGATTCTCTCTGTCTTTAATTTTAGACATTTTGATTATAATATATCTTGTTATGGGCCTATTTGGGCTTATCTTTTTTGGAGGTCTCTGTGCTTTCTGAACTTGAATGTCTGTTTCCTTCCTCAGGTTAGGAAAATTTTTCTCTATTATTTATTTTGACAAATAAATTTTCTGCCCCTTTGTCTCTCTCTTTTCCTTCTGGGACCCCTATAATCCGAATGTTAGCATGCTTGATATTGTCCCAGCGTTCCCTTACATTGTTCTTATTCTATCTAATTCTGTTTTCTCTTTTCTGTTCTGCTTTGGTGATTTCCTCAAGTCTTTCGTCTAGTTCACTGATCCGTTCTTCTGCTTCCTCTACTCTGCTATTGAGTCCCTCTAGTGAATTTCTCATTTCGAGGATTGTATTCTTCATTTCTGATTGTATTTTTAATATCTTCCAGTTCTTTGCTGATGTGCTCACTGTGTTCATCCATTCTTCTCCACATATCTGTGAGCATCCTTATTATACTTTGTTTGAATTCTTTGTTGAGTAGGTCGCTAGTTTCTGTTTCACTTAGTTCTTTTTCTGGGTTTTTGTACTGTTCCCTTGCTTGGAAAGTATTCCTTTGCCTCCTCATTATGCCTCTTTCTCTGTGCTATTTTGTTTGTACTAGGTAAGTTGGCTATGTCTCCTGATCTTGGAGAAGTGGCCTTATGTATGAGATGCCTTATGAGGCCCAGCAGTGTGCTTCCCTCTTGTCACCAGTCCATAAGAACCAGGAGTGACCTCTTTGTGGGCTACTTGTGTTCTTCTGCTGTGGCAGGGTTGCTCCCACTGCAGGTACCCAGGGAGTCTGATCTTTCCCTCCCTGGCCAGCTGTTTTGTAAATCTGGTTTAGGGGGGCCTTAGCATTGTTGGCTACAAAGTTTATCAGCACACTCTTATTGCAATTGTCCTCTTAATTGGGTTGGTACCCAGTGTAGCTGGTTGCTAGGCTCAGGGGCGTACAGTTGTGATAGGCCTCAGGCCTACAAAGTTGTTGTCAGTTCTCTTAGGAGTGCAGCTGAGTGGGGCTAGCCCTTGGCATGGGGGCACTCAATTGTTTCAGACTTTGGAAGGTGGGCCTAATCCTTTTTATGGCTATTTGTAAATCACAAGTCTTCTGCCACTGATAAGCCTCACCCCCCACTGGGCCACATACACTGTCAACACAGTCCTGGTCCATGCACACTTTTCAACTCCCTGAAGCATACCCCAATGCCACACTGCAGAGGTGCCCACCTCTCCCCCAATGCCCCCCACAGTTCACCTGCTCCTCACACAGACCCTGCCCCACAGAGGCACACACCCTTGCCTGCCTGTAGAGGATCAAGGCACTCAGTCAATACAGGCTGAAAAGTAGCCTCAGGGCTTGCTGTTTGGTGGGGCCAGTCCCTAGGGCGGGTTGCCTGCCCTTGCTGAACTTGATTAAATCTATGCTTTAGTGGGTGTGACAGACCACTGGGCTAACAATCCAAGGGATGCACCTCAATGGCTCCCACCAGTGTCCATATCAGCATGCCTGGACCAGCTCAGAACAATGACCCCCACTGATGTCTCAGTTTCCAGAGAGGATCCTCCTCTCACCAAGATGCCTCCAGAGCCCACCAGGTGAGTCTCGTTTCACCAAAGGGCAGTCAACATCCTCTCTGGTGATTTTAGGTTGCTGCAATGAGTGAGTTTGTGCGTGGGCCCTTTAAGACCTGGATCTTTTTGGCTTTCAGCCTATAGCTTTTCTGTGGGTGTCCTCACTGCAGTTAATAGCCAGCAAAGCCAGACAATAAGACCCCCATCTCAGTTGGGCTGAGTCTGAAGGGTGGTTATAGCAGTATTTCCCCCACCCCCGACCTCACTCCTCCAGGGAGGGCTCGTACCTAAGGGTGGCTCCTGCCTGGCCAGCTGAGAACCTCCACTGCTCCCAAAGGTGGCTTTTTTCCTCTCTAGAAGGAATTAATGCCTCTTCTGCCTTCGTCAGGACTGTCCCTTGTCATGGGGGTTCTTTTTATCCAATTTTCTGTTTTCAATCCAGGGTGATTCTTCCCCAAATTGTTGCAACCCAGGTGTGTTCATGGGAGGAGGTGAGTTCAATGTCTGCTCACAGCAACATCTTGACAAGATCCTGATAAGTTTTAATAATATATGCACACACCTTGATTTATTCCTTAAGCCAGTGATTCAGTACCTATAGGCCAGGAGTTTTGTGAGTAATAAATGACAAAGAAGCAGCCATCACACAACTATGAAAATAGAAATGCATATTTTTACTCTTCTTCACCAAATTGTTTTCCCATTGTTTTGTGTGAAAAGAAGTCATATATATGTGTGTGTGTGTATAGAAATGATTTAATACATAAAAATGACATGATTTTTCATACAAAATAATAACTTGCACTTTTTCTAGCCTGATTTATCCATGTTATGCACACCTTTCACCTTTGAATGTTTTCTTTTGCATCGATGAACTTGTCGACAAGAATAATCCATAACCAATATATAAATGAAAATTTGGGTCAGTTTATTCTGAGCTGAAATCTGAGGACCATGGCCTGGGGCCTTTCTTCCCAAAGGAAGAAAGGGCACCAAAGAAGTGAGGTATACAGAGTGGTTATATAGCCCCATACAGGACGTTTCACATATGATTGAAATGTCCCTCCCACAATAGTCACAAGATTGTCCTGTTGGCACAGCACTTGATGGACACAGCAGGTAGTGGGTCTGCTATCTCAGAGGGCATGGCAGGAGGCAAGCCTATTGTCTCGAGCTGGGTGGTCACAGCTGAGTGCAGCAGTCAGTTTCTAGCCTAAGGAAAGATGATTAATCCTTAAGGGAATGCCAGCGTTGGGAGGGGGAGGGAAGTTGCACCTTTATTTCAAGAGCCTTTGTTCTTGACATAGGGAATATCTAAAGCAGATATACAATGCATGCTCAACAGCCTCTGTCAGGCCCTTTTGGAAAAACAAGGTCAGGCCGAATTAGGTTTACAACAAATGGCTTCCTCATATTCTCCAATATATCCTATTACTTGCAACTTTCATTTCTCAAAGTTATTTCTGCATGTTTAATTTATTCATCACAAGGTCTGTCTGAAGTTACGTTTGGTGTCCCACATTATGTTCAGAAATAAGAAAACTGAGGCTAAAGGAGGTTAAAGTTTTAACAATCACAAAACAAAACTGTAAAACTTCTTATGCACCTTTCAATTTGTATAAAAAGGAGATGTGCACTATGTAGTCTTAAATGGCATATCTCTTTTATTTCAGCAAATTTTACACTTTAAAGTTATGAAGTTTATGCCAAAATGTGTGGGATACAGCAAAAGCGGTTCTACGAGGGAAGTTTATAGCAATTCAGGCCTACCTCAACAAAGAAGAAAAATCCCAAATTGACAATCTAAAAGTGCACCTAAAGGTACTGGAAAAAGAACAACAAACAAAGCCCAAAATCAGCAGAAGGAAGGAAATAGTAAAAATGAGAGCAGAAATAAATGAAATAGAGACTAAAAAAAAAAATAGAAAAGATTAATGAAACCAAGAGCTGGTTCTTCGAAAAGATAAACAAAATTGACAAACCCTTAGCTAGACTCACCAAGAAAAAAAGAGAGAAGGCTTAAATAAAGAAAATCAGAAATGAAAGAGGAGAGATTCCAACGGACACATCAGAAATACAAAAGATAATAAGAGAATACTATGAAAAGCTATACGCCAACAAATTGGATAATCTAGAAGAAATGGATAAATTGTTAGGAACATGAAACCTTCCAAAACTGGACCAAGAAGATGTAGAAAATTTGAATAGACCAATCACCAGTAAGGAGATCGAAACAGCAATTAAAAACCTCCCAAAAAGTAAAAGTCCAGGACCAGATGGCTTTCCTGGTGAATTCTACCAAACATTCAAAGAAGACTTAATACCTATCCTTCTCAAACTCTTCTTAAAAATTGAAGAGGAGGGGAGGCTTCCTAAGTCCTTCTGCAAAGCCAACATTATCCTGATACCAAAACCAGACAATGACAACACAAAAAAAGAAAATTACAGGCCAATATCACTGATGAACATCGATGCAAAAATCCTCAACAAAATACTGGCAAATCGAATAAAACAATACATTAAAAAGATCATGCATCATGATCAAGTGGGTTTCATTCCAGGGATGCAGGGATGGTTCAACACCCGCCAATCTATCAACGTGATACACCACATTAACAAAATGAAGAATAAAAATCACATGATCATCTCCATAGATGCAGAGAAAGCATTTGACAAGATACAGCATCTATTTATGATAAAAACTCTAAATAAAATGAGTACAGAAGGAAAATATCTCAACCTAATAAAGGCCATATACGACAAACCCACAGCAAATATCATTCTCAGTGGAGAAAACTGAAAGCTATCCCTCTAAGAACAGAAACCAGACAAGGATGCCCACTGTCACCACTCTTATTTAACATAGTATTGGAAGTCCTAGCCAGAGCAATCAGGCAAGAAAAAGAAATAAAAGGGATCCACATTGGCAAAGAAGAAGTGAAACTATCACTCTTTGCAGATGACATGATTTTATATCTAGAAAACCCTAAAGTCCACTGAAATGCTTTTGGAAATAATAAAGGAACACAGTCAAGCTGTGGGATACAAAATCAATGTACAAAAATTGGTTGCGTTTTTATACACTAACAATGAAGTAGCAGAAAGAGAAATTAAGAATACAATCCCATTTACAATTGAAACAAAAAGAATAAAATACCTAGGAATATACTTAACAAAAGAGGTGAAAGATCGGTACACTGAAAACTATAAGACATTCTTGAAATAAATCAAAGAAGACACAAAGAAATGGAAAGATATTCCGTGTTCTTGGATTGGAAGAATTAACATCGTTAAAATGTCCATACTTCCTAAAGCAATCTGTAGATTCAACTCAATCCTTATCAAAGTTCCAACCACATTTTTTTTTACAAATTAGAACAAAGAATCCTAAAATTTATATGGAACAACAAAAGACCCCGAATAGCCAAAGGATTCCTGAGTAAAAAGAACAAAGCTGGAGATATCACACTGCCTGATTTCAAATTATACTACAAAGCCATAGTAACCAAAACAGCACGGTACTGGCTCAAAAACAGACACACAGATCAATGGAACAAAATTGAGAGCCCAGAAGTAAACCCACACGCTTATGGACAGCTAATATTTGACAAGGGAGCCAAGAGCATACGATGGAGAAAGGAGAGTCTCTTCAATAAATGGAGTTGGGAAAACTGGACAGCCGCATGCAAAAGAATGAAAGTAGACCATTCCCTTACACCATGCACAAAAATCAACTCAAAATGGATTAAAGACTTGAATGTAAGACCCGAAACCATGAGACTTCTAGAAGAAAAAATAGGCAGTACACTCTATGACATTGTTCTGAGCAGCATATTTTCAAGTCCCATGTCTGACCAGGCAAGGGAAACAAAAGGAAAAATGAACAAATGGGACTACATCAAACTAAAAAGTTTTTGCACAGCAAAGGAAACCATCAACAAAACGAAGAGACAACCTAACAATTGGGAGAAGATATTTGCAAACCACATATCAGATAAGGGGTTAATATCCAAAATATACAAAGAACTCATACAGCTCAACAACAAAAAACCCAACAATCCAATTAGAAAATAGGCACAAGATCTGAACAGAGATTTCTCCAAAGAAGATATACGGATGGCCAGCAGGCATGTGAAAAGATGCTCAACATCATTAGCTATCAGGGAAATGCAAATCAAAACTACAATGAGGTATCACCTCACTCTGGTCCGAATGGCTATAATTAACAAGACAGGAAACAGCAAATGTTGGATAGGGTGTGGAGAGAAGGGAACTCTTGTTCACTGCTGGTGGGAGTGAAAAGTGGTGCAGCCACTATGGAAAGCAGTATGGAGTGTCCTCAGAAAATTAAGGATAGATCTACCATATGATCCACCTATTCCACTGCTGGGTGTTTATCCAAAGAACTTGAAAACACAAAGGCATAAAGATACTTGCAACCCCTATGTTCATTGCGGCATTATGCACAATAGCCAAGACATGGAAGCAACCTAGGTGCCCAACTAGGGACGAATGGATAAAGAAGATGTGGTATTTATACACAATGGACTACTACTCAGCCATAAGAAATGACGAAATCCAGCCATTTGTGACAACATGGATGGACCTTGAGGGTATTATGCTGAGTGAAATAAGTCAGAGGGAGAAAGTCAAATACCATATGATCTCACTCATACGTAGAAGGCAACATGGAAAAAAACACATAGCATTGGAGGTTGGACTGGCGGTTACCATTGGGGAAAGGGGGAGGGCAAAAGGGCTGATTAGGGTCACATGTGAGGGGATACAGTATAATTAGTGTTCGGATGGTGAACATGGTGTAATTTATACAGAATTCGAAATGTGATGTACATCCAAAAATTTAAATTTAAAAAAATTAAAATATAAAATAAATAAATAAATGTAGATAAATAAATAAATTTATTTAATTTTTAAATGTAAATAAATAAATAAAAATTATGCAGTTTATTGTACAAAATTATATCCTAATAAGTTAGAGTTAAAAAATTCTCGTACTGCATGCCTCAGAAGTGAATCTGGAGCACAGGCAGCTGAGTCACACCTGGGAGATATGTCTTATAACTAAGATGAAAGCAAAATTTCATGTATGGATATAGAACTGTGAAAATAAGATAAGGCAATTTTCATTTGATAAAATTTTTGCAAACACTATGAGTTTAATCTACATATATAAATGGAGTAAACTATCACATATTGGTTGAAGAAAGAAGTTCAATACAGCTGCACACAGCATCATGAATGAGCTTTAGAAACACACTGTAGAGAGTTACAGCTGAATATAGGCTCATGAAGAGCCCAGCAGAAATCGGAATAACTCCCCACCATAATATCTCATTAGATAATAAAGGCACTTCATTACCATTTGCTATAAGGATGGTTTGTTATGCAGCAATAGCTGACTAAAACCAAAATTGAACAGAACAGATGGCAATTATAATAGTCTGCTTCTTATACTTCAAGGCATTTGTTCTGATGTTTAAAGCTACCATTCACAATTACTCTGTTATTGAAGTTTATATCAGATAACTGTATTAATATTTGATTCCACTGAGGTTTCTTTCCAGCTAAGCAGGAGAGGTTGGAAGGACATGCAAGTTTGTTTAAAAGTTGTGACTCTGAATCGCATGAATGGACAGGAATTCAAGCTCTCTAGTGAGTTTACTTGACCATGAAGATATATGTACGTTACATAATAGATAATATTGATATTGCTATTCATGGTCCATTTAGTGGTTATGACAAAATTTTTATTTTATTTAGAGCCATGGAAGGGGTATTAATTATAGGTAGCACTGAAAATTTTCAAGGTGAAAAGGAAGATAATCTACTAAAAAAGCTTAAAAACGCAGACCAATCCTTCATCCCAATGAAAAAACCTAGTTACACATGGACAGCAATCTTCCAGACTTCAATGTGTAGATGTGTAGCTAGAAAAATAATTACTTCACTTAGTAATATAGAGTATAATTTAAAATTACTCTTTGTTTTATTTAAGCTGTACTCTCACTCAAAGGTGAAATTAAATCGATCTATTTATTCCAATTTGTGTTTCTGTGTAGACTGCACATGTAGTCATGTATTTGATAATCGTTTTGCCAGTTATTATGGTAGGCACTGTGGACACAGATCTGAATAAGAGAACAGGATCCTAATAAGGAGAATAAAACTCAATTAGTATCTATGAATCACATTATATGTTAAAGTCCACATTATCAGGATGAGGATTTAAGGTAGTGAGATAAAAATGTATGACATACACAAATGTGAAAAACAGTGGTTTTTCACTTCACCCTCTTACAAAATTATAGAAATTGCCTTGATTGTCAATTGCACGGTTTTTTGATATGAGAAATACATCTTCTGACTATTCTTTCTGTAAAACAAAAGAAACATTACTTTGGATAATATATGTCATTAGAGAAGTAATTATTCTTAAGAAATCCATGTTGCCCCATGAAAGCAAAGGGAATTTCCAAAAATTACTAACACAAAGTTTGGAAACATTTTGTTAAGCAGGAAAGTACAAATGGGAAAGTTGCCTATACGTCAAACTAAGCAGAATGTTTAAAAAATGAGTTACTTAAATTGCATACAATTTTGAAGTCAAAGGAATGGATACTCATGGAAAAAATAGAAGAAGCAAGTTCTACTTCCACCATCTGATCAAAGAAAAAAAATTCTGGCCCTGAAGCATTTAACCCTTCAATCAAGGGCACTTCTTCAGACCCAGGACAATTAGTCCTTTTAGAGATGCAGATGGCTCAAAGAATATGTTTAGAGCCCCCTTTATGTCTTTATTCCTCAGACTGTAGATGAAGGGGCTCAGCGTCGGTGTGACCAAGGTGTACATCACTGAGGCTGTTGCATTCAGGTGTGAGCTGTGCGTAGTAGCAGAGCTGAGGTATACTCCTAGGCTTGTACAATAAAGTAAGGAGACAACTGATATGTGAGATGCTCAGGTAAAAAAGGTTTTATTCTTCCCCTGAGCTGATGAGATTCCACAAATGGAGACAATTATCTTACAGTACAAGTAAATTATGCCAGCAAGAAGACCACCTGCAAGGAGCACAGCCACAAAATACATCACCATGTCATTGAGAAAAGTGTCAGAACAGTCACTTTGAACCACCTGATTGCGTTCACAGAAAAATTGGGGGATTTCCAAGTCTGAATAGAAAGAAAGTCACTGATGAGGATTTTTAGGCTGGTTAATTTTAAAACTGCAGATGAGAAGCAGGCTCCGAGGAGGAGGAGCAGAGTTTGCTTGCCCCTTGTTGAGAAATATTTACATTTGTAAGGGAAACCTCCATCTGTAAAGATGCCTCCCTGTCTGTTCCAGGAAGAAGGCAGGATGGCCTTATCTCTGGAAACTCTTAATGGGGAAGGCAAGGACTTAAGTTGTTTACTGTCTGGCAACGTCATGTAACTGATCCCCCCCAAATCCTTCTTTGTCTTTAGCTGAGGATAATATTTAAGTGGTGACTTCTGCCATTTAGTAAATCCGGTTTGATTCTTATCGAAAAGTTGTGGGACCTCCCAATAGCCAGACCCTACTGGCACTGATACCATTTTAATTTTTTACATATTTTTTCTTTGTCTTGTAAAAAGACAACTCACATACCTATGCCTTAAATTTAGCCTTACTCTCCACCCATGTTTGAAGCAGAAGCAGCAGCAACAGCTCCCCATGCCAGCAGCATCTCTGACTGCCCATGGGTCCTGTCCCCATGTTATTCCACACTATTCTCTAAATAAAAGAGCACTACTGCCAGATCTTGAGAGTCCAAGAAATCTTTCTTTTGACATCTTCGGCTCACCGACCCTGCATCAGTCACAACCACATTGAGATTTGTGACAAGGAATTCAAGGCACTCATGATCCAGGAACCAGGATCACCAGTCTACAGAGCTGTGGGTTCATGATCATCGTTCAGTGCAGGGGATGGAAAATGGCTACAAACCAGTCATAGGCCATTGCTATCAGAGGAAAGTCATCTAATTCTGCAAAGAAAATGTAAAAATACATCTGGGTGATGCAGCCTTCATAGGTTACCACTTTGCTCTGGGTCTGCATGTTCAGCAACATCTTTGGGATGGGGGTGGAGGTGAAACAGGTGTCTACAAAGGACAGGTTAGAGAGGAAGAGGTACATGAGTGTGTGCAGGTGGGAGTCAGAGATGGTGGTCAGGATGATAAGCAGGTTTCCAAAAACAGTGATCAGATACATGGAGAGGAAAAGCCCAAATATGAAGGGTGTAATTCCAGTTCCTCTGAAAGTCTGAGAAGAATTTCTGAAAAATGTGTGTCATTCTTTGCTTTCATGATTTTGAAGTGACTACCAGGAAATAGAGAAAAGAAATGACTAATTTTCATACAAACAAGGACTAGGAACCTAGCATAAATGTTACCTTTATTTTTTAGAATCAATAAATAAATTTACATATTTTGTGTATGGTCTGGTCTCCATTTGAGCATCCTTAATGCTATTTCTAACCAGGAATTCCTTTTCCACTGTCAACTTGTTCCACAAGCGTAATGTATACCACTGTTTTATTAAGTATCTTTCATGAATTGAGGAATATACATTAAATATAGACATGATCCAGGCACTGTCCAGAGCATAGAATGCTGAAAAAAAATACCTACAATCTAGTGATAGAGAAAAAATATATTCAAATAAAAATAATATAACATAACCAATGGTGAAAGATACTATGAAGAAAAGGAAGCATGTACAAAGAACAGAGTGAATAGGGGTTTATTTTTTATTAGGAGTTCAGACAAGACCTGCAAACAAGGTGACATTTGAACAGACAACAGAAAGAGGAGTGAAAAGGAGACACAAGTTTATCTGGGAAAGTGTGTGCCTAGCAGAAGGAACAGCCAGTGGAAAGACCATGAGCTAGATGGTTGTTTTAGAGAATCAAGGCTCAAAATGAGAAAGAGTGTAGTTCTGGTAGTTTTACAACCTTGATTACTTCGTTTATGCCAAGCAAAAATAGTAAAAAAAAAAAAAAAAATTGCCCAAAAGGCCAAAGTAGTGATAAATTTATGGTGTGAAATGCCTTACAGATTGAACACCCCAAGTGAAAACTGACCAAAGAAACTAAACTAATAATTTCCAAAAGGAAATATGCAAAATACAACCGAAATTGGTTATTTATAATATTAAAGATTAGAAGATGCGCTTTTTCTGTGCCTATTCCACATTTATTTGACCAGTTTGTTTTTATATGGTTGAGTAGAACATGAGACAAGCCCCTTTATCACTTCTTTTATGTGTCAAATTTTCCTTGTTTTTCTTGTACTTTGAGTATTGATCTCATTTTTGATAATTCCAATAGGGACACTCTAATCCTGGTCATGGTCCTTATCCAATATGCAAAGGCCCCCTCTGACCGTGCCGGATAAAATCCTGAGGTCAATATTACAATTCCATCCATTACACTGAATAACTTTCTTCAGATGATTTATCCCTAAGGACATTATGTTGTACTCATTTATTTCACTGTACTCGGCCTTTGACATTATATCACAAATATCAAATCAGCAGGGACTTCACTTTTATAGCAACAAATTTAAGTAAATGTGAAGTTATGAAAAAAAGAGAATGGTAGGGAGAACAAAACCAGGTTAAATAGAGTGGTTTCAAACAACTATATTAAGAAAGTTGAGTGGAGCATCAAAAACTAAGTGAAAGAAGATATAAAGAAGCAATATTTTAATGACATCTGCATGGATTAATAATTAAATTCGCTAAGGCATAGACATCAAAGTATATAATATATGGGGCTGGCCCCGTGGCCCAGTGGTTAAGTTTGCGCGCTCCGCTGCAGGCGACCCAGTGTTTTGTTGGTTCGAATCCTGGGTGCGGACATGGCACTGCTCATCAAACCAGGCTGAGGCAGCGTCTCATGTGCCACAACTAGAAGGACCCACAACAAAGAATATACAACTATGTACTGGGGGGCTTTGGGGAGAAAAAGGAAAAAAATAATAAAATCTTTAAAAAAAAGTATATAGTATAAAAATGTTCCTAAACATTGTGGCATATAACAGACACTCAGTATTTAGTGAAAGAATCAGGACATAGGCTTCAGTATTTAGCTACGTTTAATATGTGGCAAGGCTGTATTTTAACTTATTTGGAAATACTGAATTGTTGAATAAATGTTGGCAAATAATGGATATCTACCTGGAAGAAAGTAAAGTTGTTCTCCTCTTTCAGTCATATTACAAAAAAATCAAGGAGTTACCTACTCACTGTGAGAGTAACCAACGCTTTCGAGTGAACATCTAAAAACCTATGTAGCAAAATCTACGTGTGCCAAATCATCTTAATTAAGGTAAGAAACTCAGATGTATGAAGGTAGACATATTAACTAAATAAAAGTTAAAGTATTTTAATGGTCAATATGTTTTCCAAATATCTGTTGAGCTACATTAATTTTCAAAATTTATTTGAAAAGCTGATAATGGAACAATAACATGGATATACTTTTTGGGCATACAAAATTAATAGGCCAATCAAAATGGTGACAAAATATGTAAATCTTAAACTAAACATGATAATAGTTTAGAAAAAAAAATCTCTTACACCCCATTAAGCCTGGGGAAACACTTAAAGAGCTGTTGCTTTGCTTGAGTGTGTCACAATCCTCCTGGCTTCTCTGACTTCATGAGTGGCACTGCCCTGTGGTGTCTCTGACTTCGTGTGAAACACTCTCCCAGATAGCTCTGACATCGTATGTAACATCCCAACTCTCATCTCTGACTACATGTGTCACACTACCCCTGGCATCTCGGACTTTGTGTCTAACACTCTCCCTGGCATCTCTCACTTGTGCGCCAATCCCCCAGATGTCTCAGTCTTTCTGTGGAAAACTCACCATATATCTTTGACTTTGGGTGTAACACACCGCACTGGCATCTCCGATATCATGTATCACACACTCCATGATGTCTCTGACTTCCTGTGTAACACTACCCCTGGTGATTCTGGTGTAACACATGCCCTGGCATCTCAGGATTCGTGTGCAACAATCACACTTGTCTCTCTGAGTCCATGTGAAACACTCCCACTGGCATCTCAGACATTGTGTGTCAAACTCCTCCTGGCGTCTCTGACTTTGTGTGTCACACTCTCAATGGCATCTCAGACTTCATGTATAGCACTCCCCATGGCAGCTCTGGCTTCATGTGTCATACTCCACCTGGCATCTTTGACTGTGTATCACATGCCTCTTGACATTTCTAACATCGTGTGTATCACACCTGGTGGCATCTCGGAATTCATGCATAATAGACCCCCGTGGTTTTTCTGAGTTCATGCATAAGACTCCAACAGGTGTCTCTGACTGTGTGCTACACTCCCCATTGTGTCTGTGAATTGGTGTGTCACAGGGCCCCTGGCATCTCTGACGTGGTGTGTAATACTTTAAGTGGCCTCTCTGACTTTGTACGTAACACACCCCTGGCTTGTCTGTGTCAGTTTGTAACCCTTCCCCAGGTGTCTATGATTTCATGTGTAACACTACATGTGGTATCTCTGTCTTCATGTGTAACGCACCCCATGCCATCTCTCACTTCATTTGTAACACCCAAGGTGGCGTCTCTCACTTTGTGTGTAAATTTCCAACATGGCATCTATGAATTTGTGTAACAGTATCTCCATGGCTTTTTTGACTTCATGTGTCAAAATCCCCATTGCATCTCTGACATCGTGTGTCACACTCCTGGTCACATCACTTCCTCCTGGAGTAACACTCCCCCTGGTGTCTCTGACTTCTTGTGTAACACTCCTCCATGGCATCTCTGACTTCATGAGTCACACACTGCATTTCGTCTCTGACTTCTTCTGTCATGCTCCTTCTGGTTTCCCTGAGTTCATATGTCACACTCCCTCAGCCGTCTATGACATCATTTGTAACACTTCCCCTGGCATCTCTGACTTGGTGTTTAACACTCCCCCTGTAGTGTCTGACTTCTTGTGTCTCACTACTCCTGGTGTCTCTGACTTCGTGCATCACACTACCCCTGACGTCTCTTACTTCCTGCCTAACACTCTGCCTGGAGTCTCTGACATCCTATGAAACATCCCCCCGGCTTCTCCAACTTCATGTGGAACACTCCATTGTGACATCTCTGATTTCATGTGTGCAGCTCTCCCAGACATCTCTGACTTCGTGTTTGACACCCCTTCTCTTGTCTCTGACTTCGTGTGTCACACTAACCCTGGTGTCTTGGACTTTGTGTGTAACATCCCACATTATGTCTCTGCCTTTGTGTATCATATGCTACCTGGCATCTGGGACTGTGTGTGTAGCACTCTCCATGGCATCTCTGATTTTGTTTGTAGCAATCCCTGTGGTGTCTATGTCTTCCTGTGTAACACTACACAAGAGGTTGGTGACTGGGTGTGTAACACTCCCCCTAGCATCACTGACTTCATGTGTAACAAATCAGGTGATGATTCTTCCTTCATGCTTAACAATCCCCTGTGGAGTCTCTTAATTAGAGTGTAACACTCCCCATTGCGTCTCTTACTTCGTGTGTAAAACTCACGCTGGTTTCTCTGATTCATGTGTTACACTCCGCATTTAGTCTGTGACTTCATCTGTAACGCTACATCTGTCATCACTGAAGTCTTGCCTCATACTCCTCGTGACCTCTCTGACTTCATGTATCACACTCCCAGATGTTGTCTCTGTTATATCACATGACACTCCTACTGTTGTCTCTGACAAGGTGTAACACTCCCCTGGCATCTCTAACTTCATTTGTAATGTGTCCAATGGCGTCTCTAAGTTTGTGTGTAACACTCCATGTGGTCTCAATCACTTGTGTGTAACACTCCTCCTGGCTTCTCTGAAATCATGTGTAACACTCCACTCTGTTGTTTCTGACTTCGTGCTAACACAAACCCCTGGGTGTCTCTGAATTAGTGCATAATGCTCTCCTTGTGCCTCTGACTTCATGCATTACACTCCCCCAGGGGTCATCGACTTCTTGTCTAACACTATCCCTGGAATCTCTGACTTTGTCACACTCCTCCTGGCGTCTCTGACTTTGTGTGTAACACTCCCTGTGGGTTTCTGACTCCATGTGTAACACTCCCTCTGGTGTCCCTGACTTCATTTGGAACACACTTGGCGTCTTTGATTTTGTGTGTGACAATACCCATGATGTCTCTGACTTCGAGTGTAAAACTCACTATTGTGTTTCTGTCTTCATGTGTTACAATTCACCTGGTGTCTCTGACTTCATGTGTAACACTCCCCATGGTGTTTCTGACTTTGTGTCTAACACTCCCCATGCCATTTCTGATTTCATGTGTAACCCTCAATGTGGAGTCTCTGACTTTGTGTGTAACTCTCCTAATGATGTCTGTGAATTCATGTATCACACTGCACCTGTTGTCTCTGACTTCATAAGTAATACACCCCCGGGTGTCTCTGACTTCATGTGTAAAATCCCCCTCTTGTCTCTGATATTGTGCGTCAGACTTCACCTGTCATCTCAGATTTCTTGTGTAACATTCACCGTGGTGTCTTTGTCTTTGTGAGTCACACTCTGCCTTGCATCCCTGACTGCGTGTACCACACTCCCCTTATAGTCTCTGGCTTCATGTGTAAGACACTCAGTGGCATCTTTGACTTCGTTTGTAACACTCTCCCTTGTGTCTCTGATTTCGTGCATAACACTACACATGGCACATCTTCCTTAGTGTCTAACACTCACCCATGGTGTCTCAGAATTTGTAACACTTCCCATGTGGCTTCTGACTTCATTTGTCACACTCTCCCCTGCCATCTCTGACTTTGTGTGTGACACTTCCCATGATGTCTCTGACTTTGTTCCAAACACACTGGTGTCTCTCAGTTTCTGTGTAAGATTACCACTGACTTCGTGTGTGAACTCTCCTCAGCATCTCTGATTGCCTGTGTAACACTCACCCTGTCGTCTCTGACATTGTGTGTAAAAATCCCCCATGGTGTCTCTGACTTGGGCACAAATGTCACCAGGGCATCACTGACTTCACTTGTAACACTCCCCATGGCGTCTCTGACTTCATGTGTCACAGTGCCAATGGCAATTCTGAATTCATGTGTCACCTTCGCCCTGTCATCTCTGACTTTGTGTGTAACAATACCACTGTTGTCTATGACATCGTGTGTAACACTTTCCTGTTGTCTCTGAATTTGTGATTAACACTCCCTCTGTTGTCTCTGACTTTGTTTACATCACTCTCCCTGTCGTCTGTGACTTCATGGGTGCCACTCCATCTGTCATTCTTGATGGCATTGTGTCACACTAACCTTGGTGTCTCAGACATCGTGTGTAACACTCCACATTCCTGTGTCATATGCTTTCTGGCATCTCGGAATGAGTATGTAACACTCACCATGGCATCTCATTTCATTTGTAACATTGACCCTGGGTCTATTATTTCCTGTGTAATCCCACACCTGGCATCTCTGAATGGGTGTGTGACACTCCCCCTGGAATCTCTGACTCCATGTGTAACAAACCACGTGACATTTCTACATTCATGTGTAACACTCCCACATGACGTCTCATACTTCGTGCATAACACTCCCCTTTCATCTCTGACATCGTGCAGAACACTCCCTCTGGTGTTTTGTACTTTGTGTGTAATATTCCCCATGGCGTCTCTGACTTCGTCTGTCATCAAACCCCAAGTGTCGTCTCTGACTTTGTGTGTCACATTCCCAAAGTTGTCTGTGTCATAGTGCGATACCATCTCCCTGTTGTCAATGACATCATGTGTAACACTCCACCTGGTGTCTTTGACATCATGAGTAACACTCCTCCTTGACATCTTTGACTTCATGTGTCACACTCCCCCATTGTCCTGACTTCACACTTCACTATCCCACTGGTGTCTACTTTGTGTGTAATACCTCCCCTGTCATCTCTGATGTCATGTGTCACACTTCCCGTTTTTCTCTGACTTTAAATGTCACACTCGACATGTTGTGTCTCATTTTGTGTGTGACACACCCTGTGGCGTCTCTGACTTCCTGTGTAACAGTCTCCCAGGTGTCTCTGACTTCATGTGTCATGGTCCCCCTTGTGTATCTGTCCTTGTGTTTAACACTCCATGTAGCATCTCAGACTTCATGTCTGACAGTGCCCCTGCTGTCTCTGACTTCATGTGAAACACTCAACTTGGCATCTTTGAGTTAGTATGTAATTCAACCCCGTGGCATCTCTGACTTCAACTGTAACACACACTGTGGTGTCTCTGACTTCATGTTTCACACTGTGGCATCTCTGACATCAACTGTAACCCAAACCCTGCTTTCTCTGAGCTCCTGTCTCTCACTTCCCCTGAAGTTTCTGAGTTCCTGCATAACACTACCCCTGGTCTTTCTCATATTGTGTTCTACACAACCCCTGCTGCCTCAGAATTCGTTTGTAATAATCCATCTCGTGTCTCTGAGTTCCTGTGTAAAACTCCCCCTCACATTTTGATAACCTGTGTAAAACTCCACCTGGTGGCTCTTATTTACAGTGTCACACTCCCCTTGGAGACTCTGACATTGTGTGTCATACTCCACATGGCATCTGCGACTTCATGTGTCACACTCATCATGGTGTATCTGATTTTGTGTGCAACACTCCTTTTGGTGTATTTAATTCATGTGTTACACTCCACCTGGTGTCCCTGACTTCCTGTATCACACTACCACTGGTGTTTATGACTTCGTGTGTAACTCATTCAATGGCATCTATGACTTTCTGTGTCACACTTCTACTTATGTCTCTGAGTATATGCATCACACTCCCCCTGTCATCTATATCTTCATGTGTAACACTCCCAATGGCATCTCTTATTTTGTGTATAACACTCAAACGGGCATATCTGACTTCATGTTTCACACACCCAGTGGCATCTGTGACTTCATGTTTCACACACCCCCTGCTGTCTCTGACTTGGTGCATGATTCTCACCCCGGTATCATTGTTTTTGTGCATAACACACATTCAGTGCCTCTTTTACTTCAGGTGTCACACTCTCCCTGTCGTGTTGGAATTTGAATATCACTAACCCCCAGGCATCATTGACTTCATAGTAATAGTCACAGTCACGTCTCTGATTTCATGCACCACAGTCTTCTTGTTTTCTTTGATTTTGTGTGACAGAGTCTACATGGTGTCTCTGACTCTGTGTGTAACACTTCCCCTGTGGACTCTGAATCCATGCATAATACATTCCCATGATGTCTCTGACTTCATGTGTCACCCTACCTGTGGCAACTCTGACTACCTGTGCAACACTCCCCCCGGCATCTCTGACATCGTGTGTCACACCTCCCCATGGCATCTCTGACTTCATGTGTCACACTACCCCTGGTGTCTCTGACTTTGTGTGACACACTTCCCCTCGTGTCTAGGACTTCATGTGTCACACTCAATGTTGTGTCTCTGCCTTTGTGTTTCACAGACTTCTTGGCTTCTTGTACTGTGTGTGTAACACTCACCAAGGCATCTCTGATTTTGTCTGTAACAATATCCCTGGTGTCTATGACTTCTTGTGTATTACTACACCTAGAGTCACTGACTGGGTGTGCAACACTTCCTCTGGTGTCTCTGAAGTCATGTGTAACAAACCACATCACCTTTCTGTTTTTGTGTGTAACAATACCCTGTGGCGTCTCTGGCTTCAGCTGTAACACTCGCCCTTGTGTCTCTGATTCCTGCCTCACACTCTCCTTGTAGTCTGTGACTTCATTCATAGGACTCCACCTGTCATGTCTAACATCGTGTGTAACACTCCCCTTCGTATTTCTGACTTCGTGTGTAAGTCTCCCTGTGGCATTTCTTACTTTGTGTGTTACACACCAAATGTTTCCTCTGACTTCGTGTGCCACACTCCCAATGTCTGTGTCATCATGTGATACAATACACTTATCATCGCTGACATTGTGTGTGACTCTCACACTGGAGTCTGTGACTTCCTGTGTAACACTCCTCCCTCATCTCTGACTTCCTGTGTAACACTCCAAGTGACATCTCTGACTTCATGTGCCACATTTCCCTGGCCTCTTTGACTTTGTGAGATACAATCCCCTGGGCATCTGTGACTTCCTGTGTCACACTCCCACGGGAACCTCTGACTTCATGTGTAACACTCCACCTGGCGTTTCTTCCTACTTGTATAACACTCAGTGTGGCATCTCTGACTTCATGTGTCACTCTCTGTTGGCGTCATGGCCTTTATGTCTAACACTCCACCTGGCACCTTTGATGTCATGTGTAAAACTCACCATGGCATCACTGACTTCTTTTCACAATCAACCTGGCAGCTCTAACTTCTTGTAACTCATTACCCCTAGCATCTCTGTTTTTGTGTCTAATAGTCACCATGGCACCTCTCACTCGTTGTGTCACTCTTCCCCTGGCATCTCTCACTTCTTGTGTCACACTCCCACTTTCATGTCTGGATTCATGTGCCACACACTTCCTGGTGTTTCTGACCTCCTGTGTAACACTACCAATGGTTTTTCTGACTCATTGTATTACACTCACCCTGGTGTCTCAGACTTCATGTCTAACAGTCCCAGTGGTGGCTCTGACTTTGTGTGTCACACTCCACCTGTCTTCTCTGAGTTTGTGTGTAACACTCCCTGTGCCACTTCTGACATCATGTGTAAGACATGACCTGGTGTCTCTGACTTCCTGTGTCATACTACCCTGTGGCATCTCTGAATTCACGTGTCACACTCCCCTTCTCATCTCTGACTTAGTGTGTAACACTACCTCTGTTTTCTTTGACTTGGTGCTTAACACTCCCCTGTGCCATCCCTAAATTAGTGTGTAACAATCCCCCTGGGTCTCTGAGTTCATGTGAAACACTCCCCTTATCATCTCTTACATTGTGTGTCACAATCCAGCTGTCGTCTTTGACTTCATTTGTCATATGCCCTGTGGCATCTCTGCCTTCCTGAGTAACACTCATCCTGTCATCTCTGATTTCATGCATAACACTCCCCCGTGGCTCCACTGACTTCATGAGTAACTCTCCACCTGGGGTCTCTGACTTCATGTGGTACAGTCTGTGTTTCGTCTCTCACTTCCTATGTCACATTCCCGCAGTTGTCTCTGACATTGTGTGACACAATCCTCCTATCATCTCTGACTTCATGTGTCACTATAGCCCTCGTGTCATTGATTTCCTTTGTAATGCTCCCCATGGGGTCTCTGACTTCATGTGTAACACACCCCTCCTGTCTTTGACTTCATGCTTAACACTCTACCATGACATTTCTGAATTTTCTGTGTCACACTCCCCCTGTAGTCTCTGACTTGTTGTGTAACACCTGCCCAGTTGTCTTTGACTTCAGGATTAACACAATCCCATGGGGTCTCTGACTTCATCTGTAACAGTCCCTCTGTTTTCTCTGACTTCGTGTGTCACACTCTCCCTTTCATCTCTGACTTCCTGTGTAACACCTCCCCTGTTTTCCTTGACTTCATGTGTGGCACTAAACCATGGCATCTCTGACTTGGTGTGTAAGAGTCTCCCTGTCATCTCATGTCGTTTGTAGCAGTCCACATTTCTTCTCTGACTTCTTGTGTCACACACCCCCAGTTGTCTCTGACTTGGTGTGAAACACCTCCCCTGTTGTCTTTGAGTTCATGCATAACTCTCCACCTGTCATCTCTGAGTTCCTGTGTCACACAACCCCTAGTGTCTTTGACTTCGTGTGTAACATTAACCCTGGTGTTTCTGACTTCGTGTGTCACACTCACCCTGGCATCTCAGACTTCATGGATAACAATCCCCCATGTCTGTTTGGGCTCATTTATAACACTCCCTCTGGAATATCTAACTTGGTCTGTGACACTCCAATAGTCGTCTCTGAATTTGTGTGTCATAATCCCTCTGACATCTCTGACTTTGTGTGTCACACACCCCTGGCATCTGTGACTTCATGTGCCACACTCTCTCTGGCATGTCTGACTTCATGTGTCACACTCCACCTTTGTCTCTGAAATTGTGTTTCTCAGTTCCCCTGTCATCTCTTTGTGCATTACAAAACCCCTCTCATCTCTGATTTCACGTGTCATACTCCACCTGGCATCTCTGACTTTGTAACACTCCATGTAGCCTCTCAGACTTCATGGGTAACACATGCTGTGCTATCTTTGACTTCGTGTGTAACACTCCATGTGACATCTCTTACTGGCTGTGTCACACACCCCCGACATTTCTAAATTCTTGTGTAACACTCCCTGTGGTATTTCTTACATTGTGTAGCACTCACCCTGTTGCCTCTGACTTCTTTTGTAACACTCCCCCTGATGCCTTACACTTTGTTCCTAAAACTTCCTATGGCTTCTCTGACGTTGTATTTAACACTCCACTGGTGTCTCTGACTTCATGTGTAACACTCTCCCAGTAGTCTTTGACTTCATGCATAACCCTTGCCCATGTTGTCTCTGACTTTTGTGTAACACTCCACATGGTGTCTCTGAATTCATGTGTGAAACTCCCTGGGGCATCTCTAACCTCTTGCCTAACACTCCCCATGTCATCTCTGACTTTGTCACACTCACCCTTGCATCTCTGACTTCGTGTGAGACACTCCCCCTGTTCTATCTGACTTCATGGGTAACATTCCATGTGGCATCTCTCAATTCATGTCTAACACACCCCCGTTGCATCTCTGACTCCCTTTCTCACAATCCCCCTGTTGTCTCTGACTCTTGCATCACAATCCCCCTGGAAGCTCTACTTAATGTGTAACATTCCACCAGGCGCATCTGACTTTGTGTGTAACACTTCACGTAGCATCTTTTACTTCATATGTCACAGTACCCTGGTGTCTTGTAGTTCCTGTGTTAGAGTCCCACTGACATCTCTGACATCATGTGTAACACTCACTATGGCATCTCTGACTTTGTGTGTAACACTCACTGTTGTGTCTCTCACTTCCTGTGTAACACTCCACAAGTCATCTCTGATTTACTGTGTCATACTCCTCATGGATTCTCTGGCTTTGTGTGTAACACATCCCTTGGTGTCTCTGACATCGTGTCACAGTGCCCTGGCATCTCATACTTCGCATGTAACACTAAACATGGCATCTCTGACTTCGTGTGTAACACACTCATTGTTGTCTCTCAATCCGTGTGTTACATTCCACATGGCACTTCTTCCCTCGTGTGTAACACCCCCCAGTGGCATCTCAGAAATCATATGTAACAGTCCTTGTGACGTCTCTGAGTTTGTGTGTCACACTCTTCATGGTATCTCGGACTTTGTGTGTAACACTCCACGTGGTATCTCTGACTTCATTTATAACACTTCCCCTTGGTTCTCTGACTTTGTGTATAGCACTCTATATGACGCCTCTGATTTCATGAGGTACAAAGCCCCTGGTGTCTCTGACTGCATTTCTAACAATACATGTGGCCTTTCTGCCTTCGAGTGTAACACTCCCTCATGGTTTCTCTGACTTCCTATGTAACACTCCCTCTGTTGTCTCTGACTTCCTGTGTCACACTGCCTCTGTCACCTCTGACTTGGTGTGTAACACCTCCCCTGTTGTATTTGACTTCATGTGTAAAACCAAACCATGGCATCTCTGACTTGGTGTGTAATGATCTCCCTGTCATCTCTCACTTCGTTTGTTACAGTCCACATTTCATCTCTGACTTCCTGTGTAACATTCTACATGGTGTCTCTGACATCCTATGTCACACTCAACGTGACGTCTCGGACTTCATGTAGTACATACTCTCTGACGTCTCTATTAGTGTAACACTCACTGTGGTGTCTCTGATTTAGTGTGTCACAATCTACCTTGGGTCTCTATCTTCATGTATCATACTCCCTTTGGCATCTCTGACTTTATGTCTGACACTCTCCCTGGTGCCTCTGACTTTGTGGCATCTCTGACTTAATGTGTCACACTCCCAAAGGCATCTCTGACTTTGTGTGTTGCACTCCACATCTGGTCTCTGCCCTCATGTGTAATACCCATTGTGATGTCTCTGACTTCATGTATAACTCTCCTATGTGACATCTCTAATTCATGTATCACACTCCCCCAGCCTCTCTGAATTCGTGTGTAACATTGCCTCTGGCACCTCTGACATGATGTGTCACACTCCCACTGTCCTATCAGACTTTGTAAACCTCCAAATGCTGTCTCTGACTTCACATGTAACACTCCTCATGGTGTCTCTGACTTTGTGTGTAACACTCCCTTGGTGTCTGTGACACCATGAGTAACAATACATGTGGCATCTCTAACTTCATGCATCACACACTCCCTGGTGCCTCAGAATTCCTATTTAACACTATTCCTGGTGATTCTGGCTTCACAATTCAGATTTCACCTGTGGTCTCTGACTTTGTATGTTACACTCCCCTTGTTGTCTCTGTCATCTCATCTCACACTTCACATGGTGACTCTGACTTCATGTGTCACACTACCCTGGCATATCTGACTTCATGTGTAACACACCACTTGGAGTCTCTGATTTCCTATGTCTCAGTCTGCTTTTGTCTTGTACTTCCTGTGTAACACTAAATGTGTGTAACACTCCCCCTGTTGTCTCTAACTTCATGTGTAGCACTCCCCCCGGCATCTCTGACTTTATGTGTGACACTCCCCCATTGTCTCTGAGACTGAGTCACACTTGCCCTGGCATCTCTGATTTAATGTGTCACACTCCCCTTGGAGTCTCTGAATTCTTGCATCACTCTCTCAGTGGTCTCTCTGACTTTGTGTGTCACACACCCCATGGCATCTCTGAATCATGTCTGACAATCACCCTCTCATCTCTGATTTTGAGTGTCACACTCTACCTGGCATCTTTGACTCTGTGTGTAACACTCCCCATGGTGTCAGTGACTTCATTCATAACACTCCCTATGTCATCTCTGACTTCGTGTGCCACACTCCCTGTGATGTCTCTGAAGTTGTGTCCAACACTCCATCTGTCATATCTGACTTCTTGTGTAACTATACCCATGGTGTCTCTGAATTCGTGTAACACTCCCCCTGTCGTCTATGTCATCATGGATAGCACTCCCATGTGAGTCTCTTACTTCATGTGTAACACTCCACCTGGCTCCTCTGACATCATGTACAAGACTCCACCTGTCATCTTGGACTTGGTGTGTAACACTAACCCTGGTGTCCGTGACCTCTTGCATAACCTTCACTCTCTCCACACTGTCTTCATGTGTAACAGTCCCCCGGCATCTCTGACTTTGTGTGCAAAAATGCCCCTGCAGTCCTTGACTTCATGTGTAAACTCCACGTGCCATTTCTGCCTTCGTGTTAACCCTCCCCCATGGCAATTCGGCCTTCATGTGTAACACTCCACTTGGTGTCTCTTAGTTCATGTGTCACACTACCCAAGAGTTCATGGACTTTGTGGGTAACACTCTCACTGGCGTCTCTGACTTCCTGTGTCACAGTCCTCCTGTCATCTATGACATCACCTGTAACACTCCACATAGCCTCTCTGACTTCGTGTGTAAAACAACCCCTGGCTTTCCCTGCTTCATGTGTAACACTCCCACAGTATCTCTCACTTTGTGTGTAACACTACACGTGGTATCTCTGAGTTCCTGTGTCACACACCCCCTGGCATCTCTGACATCATGTGTAACACTACCAGTGGTGTCTCTGACTTCATGTGTCACATTCAACCTTTCACATCTGAGATGGTTTGTCACACTCCCCATGGCATCTGTGACATCCTGCATAGCACTTCACTTAGTGTCTTTGACTTCATACCTAACATTCCCCAGTGACCTCTCTGACTTCTTGTGCAACTCTCCCCCTGTTGTCTCTACCTTGTGTGTAACACTCTGATTGACATATCTGATTTCGTGTGTCAAACTCTACCTGTCATCTATGACTTCATGTGCCATACATACCATGATGTGACTGACCTCCTGTGTAATACTCCCCTATGGTATCTCTGACATGTGTCACACTCTCACTGTCATGTGTGACTTCATGTACAACACTCCCTTTGTTATCTTTCTGTTCATGGGTAGCACTCCTCCATGGCATCTCTCTCTTCATGAGTAAATCTCTCCCTGTTGTCTGTTGACTTTGTATTTAACACTCACCTGTGACATGTCTGACTTCATGTGTCACACTTACACTGTTGTCTCTGACTTGCTTGTTACTCTCCCCTGTTGTCTTTGACTTCATGCATGACACTCCACAAGGTGCCATAGAATTCATGCGTAATACTCCCCCTGGTGTCTCTGACTTCATTTGTAGCATGCTCTGTGGCATCTCTTACTTAGTGTGTAACACTCACCCTGTCATCTCTGAATTTGTTTGTCACAATCCGCTTGTCATCTCTGACTTTGTGTGTCACACTCCCTGCTGTGTCTCTGACCTGGTATGTCACACTACACCTGTTGTCTCTGACTTCGTGTGTCAGTAATACTCTGATGTCATTGACTTCATGTATAAACACTCCCCTTGACGTCTCTGACTTTATGCATCACAATGACCCTGTACTCTGACTTTCTGTGTCACATTCTACCTGGAGTATCTGACTTTATGTAAAACTTCATGTGGGATCTCTGACTTTGTGGATAACACTCCCCCTGTCGTTTTGATTTCTTGTTCATCTTTTCCCAGTTGCGTCACTGTCTTCCTGTGTCACACTTCTTTTAGTGCCTCTGACGTTGTGTGTAACACTCGCCCTCTAGTCTCTGATGTCTTCTGTAACTCTCCTCCGGCATCTCTGCTTTCAAGTGTAACACTCCACCATTCGTCTCTGACTTCATGATTCACAATTCCCCTGTTGTCTCTGATTTTGTGTGTTCAGAATCTATTTGGTGTTGATGATTATGTGTGTAACACTCCTCGTGGCGTCTGTGACGTCGTGTTTAACACTACCTCTGAAATCTCTGACTTCTTGAATCACAATCTCCCTGTCATCTCTGAATTCATGTGTAACAATCTACCTAGTGTCTCTCTTTGTGTAACACACCCTCTTGGTGTGTCTGAATTCGTGTGTTACACTACACCTTCATTTCTGACAGTGTGTAACAATCCAAATTTTGTCTCTGACTATATTTGCAACACACCTGCTGGCATCTCTGACCTCGTGTGTGACACTCCCCATGGCGTATCTGACTTCAACCATCACAATCACTCTGGCATCTCTGACTTTGTATGTAACTCACCCCCTGGCATCTCAGACTTTGTGTGTAACAATAGCCCTTTTATCTCTGAGTTTGTGTGTAGCACACCACTTCTCATCTCTGTCATCATATTTAAAACTCGACCTGGTGTCTTTGAGTTCATGTGTCACACTCTCTTTTGTGGCTCTGACTTCATGTGTCACACTCCCCCTTGTATCTCTGAGTAGTTGCATCACACTCCCTCTGCCATCTATTAATTTGTGTGTAACACTACCAATGCCATCTCTGAATTCTTGTGTCACACTCCACTTGGCATCTATGTATGTCACAAACATACTGGTGTCTCTGACTTCCTGTCCACCATTGTCACTGGCCTTTCTGACTTCGTGTGTCATACTCCCCTTGAATCTCGTACTTCATGTGTAATAATCCCCATGGTGTTTCAGAGTTCATGTGTAACACTCCCCCTTGCATCTCTGATGTTGTAACAGTCTACCTGGCATCTCTGACTTCATGTGTCACACTCTACCTGGCGTCTGGGACTTCATGTGTCACATTCTTCCTCTCACCTTTGACCTCGTATATAATACCCAAGCCATCTCTGACTTTGAGTGTCACATTCAGCCTGTTGTCCCTGACTTCATGTATCATACTCCTGCTTGCATGTATGACTTCATGTCTAACACACACTGTGGCATCTCTAACTTCCTGTGTCACACTCCCTTTGGTGTCTTTGACTTCATGCATCATCCTCCTCCTGCCATCTATAGCTTCATGTCTAACACTCCCACTGGCTTCTTGTACATCATGTATAACACTTCCCCTGGCATATCTGACTTCATGGGTAGCATTCCCTGTGATCTCTCTGACATCGAGTGTCACCCAGGAACTGTTGTCTCAGTCATCATATGCCACAGTCCCCATGGCATCTCTGACTTTTGTGTGACAATCCCCTTGGTTTGTCTGACTTTGTGCACAGACACCCTGTCACCTCTGACTTCATGTGTAACACGTCCCCTTGGCATCTCTGACATCATGTGTAACACTCACCACATTGTCACTGCTTGCTTTTCACAGTCCCCTTGGAGTCTCTGATGTCGTGGGTAACAATCTACATGCCCTCTCTGAATTGGGGTGTAACACTACCCCTGGTGTCCCTGAGTTTATGTGTAGCACTCCACAGGGTGTCTCGGACTTTGTATGGTAAACACCCCCCTGCTGTCTCTATCTTCATGTGTAACACTCAAAGTGACCTTTCTGTCTTCTAGAGTAACAATCCCCCATGGAGTTTCAGACTACATGTGTAACACTCACATGGGCATCTGTGATTTCATC
Source organism: Equus przewalskii (assembly GCF_037783145.1). NCBI lineage: Eukaryota > Metazoa > Chordata > Mammalia > Perissodactyla > Equidae > Equus > Equus przewalskii. The sequence continues at coordinate 25,646,925 of NC_091834.1, forward strand.
TGTCAAACTCTCCCTGACATCTCTGACTTTGAGTGTAACACTCACTGTTGCATCTCTGGCTTTGTGTGTGACAATCCACAGTGTGCCTCTAACTCCATGTGTCACAATCCCTCTGGCGTTTCTGACATTGTGTATAACATTTCCTGTTGCCCCTCTAACTTTATTTGTCACTCTTCCCCTGGCGTCTCTGACATTGTGTCTGATACTCCCCATGGAGTCCGTGACTTCATCTGTCACAGACACTCCGCTGTGTGTCTCTGACTAGCTTTGTAACAACCCATCTGGCTTTTCTGATTTCATGTGTCACTCTCCCTCTAGCATCTCAGACATCGTGTGTAATAATATACCTGGTGTCTCTGATTTCGTGTGTAACACTCCCCCTGGCATCTCCGACTTCATCTGTACCACTCCCCCTGGCATTTCTGACTTCGTGTGTAACACTCCCACTAGTGCAAATGACTTCGTGTTTAACACACCCCAGATGTCTCTGAGTTCGTGCATAACACTACCCCTGTCATCTCTGACTTTGTGGCTAAAACTGCCACTGGTCTCTCTGACATCCTGAGTAAGACTCCAGCAGGTATCTTTGACTTTGTTCAGAAGAATTCTACTGGTGTATTTGATTTCCTGCCTGATACTACCCTGTGGCCCCTCTGACTTTTTGTGTAACAGTCCCCTGTTGTCCCTGAATCCGTGCACAACACTCTCTGTAGAGTCTCTGACTTCCTGTGTAATACTTGCCCTGGCATCTCTGACGTCATGTGTCACACTCCCCCTTGTATCTAGGACTTCATGTGTAACATTCCATGTTGTGTCTCTGCATTCACGTTTCCCGTGCTGCCTGGCATCTCAGACTGCATGTGTAACACCCAATGTGGCATCTCTGATTTCGTTTGTAACTCCACCACTCGTGTCTATGACTTCCTGTGTAAAACCACACATGGTGTCTCTGACTGGGTGTGTAACAATCCCCATGGAGTCTATGACTTCCTGTGTAACAAACCACATGACGTTTCTGCCTTCGTGTGTCACAAACCCCATGGCATGACAGACTTCGCACATAAGAATCCCCCATTTCATCTCTGAATTCGTTTACCATAAGCCCCTGTCATCTCAGAATTTGTGTATCACTCTCCACCGTGCATTTTTGACTTCACACACATCACTCCCCAGTGTCATCTCTGACTTAGTGTGTCACACACCCATGTCAGCTCTGAATTCGTATGTCATTTTCTACCTGGTGCCTTTGAGTTCCTATGTAACATTCTCCCTGGTCTCTTTAACATCGTGTGTAATACTCCCCCTGGCGTCCCTGACATCCTGTTTAATATTCCACATGTAGTCCCTGACCTCGTGTGTCACACTGCCTTTCGTGTCTCTGACTTCATGCATCACATTCACCATGCCATCTATAACTTCTTGTGGAACACTTCCACTGGTGTCTGACAACATGCACAACACTCCCCTTCACGTCTATAACTTAATTTGTAACAATTCTCCTGTCGTCTCTGACTTCGTGTGTAACACTCAAATTGGTGTCTCTGACGTCATGTGTCACACCACACATGGCATCTCTGACTTTGAATGTCATACTCCCCCATGCGTCTTTGACTTCGTGTATATCAATCCCCAAGTTGTCTCCGACCCTGTGTGTAACACAACCTGACATCACTGTCTTTGTGTGTAACACTCCACATGGTGTTTCTGACGTTTTCACACTCTTCCTGGCCTCTCTGACATCGTGTTTCACACTTCAGCTGTGGTCTCTGACTTCTTGTATCACATTCTTTATGTTGTTTGTGACTTCGTGTTTCACACTGCCCCTGTCGTGTCTGACTCTGTGCATAACCCTTCCCAGGTCATCTCTGACTTCATGTGTCATAATCCTCCTTGTGTCTCTGACATCGTGTGTCACACTCACCCTGCCATCTATCATTTCGTGTGTAACACTCCCACTGGCCACTCTGACTTCAGGTGTAACATTCCCAATGTATCTGTTACTTTGAGTGTCACAGTCTACCTGTAGTCTCTGACTTCATGTGTCACACTCCCTGTGGTGTCTCTGATTTCCTGCATAACATTCCCACTGGCATCTCTGATTTGTGAGTTAACACAGTCCTGTGGCATCTCTGACATCATTCATAACACTCCTCCAGGCATCAATGACTTCGTGTGTCAGACTACCCCTGGCATCTCTGAGTTCTTGTTTCACACTCTCCCTGGCATCTCTGACTTTGTGGGTAACACTCCTACTTGTCTCTCTGACATCCTATGTAACACTCTCCATAGTATCTTTGTCTTCATTTGGAACACTCCTTCTGGTGTTTTGACTTCTTGCCTAGCACTACCCTGTGGTGTCTCTGAATTCGTGTGTAATAGTCCCCTGTCATCTCTGTTTTTGAATGTAACACTCCTTGCAGTGCCTCTGACTTAGTGCATAACTTCACCCTGTCATCTCTAACTTTATGCATAACAATCCCTCTGGTGTCTCTGACTTCATGTGTAATGCTCCCTGTGGCATCTGTGACTTTGAGTATCAAACTTAACTGGTAGTCTCTGACTTTGTGTCTAACTCTCCCCCTGGCATCTCTGACATCCTGTGGCCCAGTCCCCATGGGATATCTGTCATTGTATGTAACACTCCACATAACATCTGGGACTTAATGTGTCACACTGCCCCTGGCATATCAGGCTCTGTGTGTAACATTCCCACTTGTATCTCTTACTACATGTGAAACACTCAACTTGGCATATATGAAATCATGTGTAACTCACCCACATGGCATCTCTGACTTCATGTGTCAGAATACCTGTGAGATCTCTTACTTTGTGTGTAACACTCCACCTTTCATATCTGAATTCATGTGTAACTCTCCCCCTGGTTTCTCTTACATCGTATGTAACACTCCCCCTGGCGTTTCTGACTATGTGAGTAACACTACCCTTGTCATCTCAGACTTTGTGTATCAAACTCTCTTTGGCGTCTCTGACTTACTGTGTAATAGTCCACCTCTGGTCTCTGACATTGGGTTTAACACATCCCCATGGTGTCTCTGACTTAGTTCATAACACTCCCACAATCATAACTAATTTCATGTGTAAAACACCCCCCTGGCATCTCTGACATGATGCATAACACTCCGCGTGGTGTCTCTTACTTCATGTGTCACACACCACTTTGTGTCTCTGAATTCATGTGTCACACTAAACCTGGCATCTCTGACTTCATGTGTCACACTCCCCCTGGCATCTGTAACTTACTGTTTCACGCTCCCCATGTTCTCTCTGTATTCATGTATAACACTCTCCTTTTTATGTCCTACATTGTGTGTCACGCTCCACCAGGTGTCTCTGACTTTGTGTGTAACACTGCCCAACCTTTCTGGTTCTGTGTGTAACTCTTCCCTGGTGTCTCTGACTCCATGTGCAATAATCCACAGGGTGTCTCCAACTTCATGTGTAACACTGCCTCTGCTGTCTTTGACTTCATGTGTAATACTCAACATGGCATCTCTGATTTCATGTGTAACTCACCCCCATGGCATCTCTGAAATCATGTGTCACAATCCCTGTGGCATATCAGATGCTGTATATAACAGTTCCAGTTTCGGATCTGAATTCTTGTGTAACTCTCCCCCTGACATCTCTGACACCGTGCTTTACTCTCCTTCTGTCGTCTCTGACTTTGTGCATAAAACTGAGCCTGGTGTCTGACTTCGTGCACAAAACTCACCATGGTGGTACTGACGTCTTGTGTAACACTCCCCCTGGCATGTCTGATTGCATGCATAACACTCCACTCTGTTGTCTCTTACTTCATGTGTAACACACCACCTGGCATCAGTCACTTCTTTTGACTCACTTCCACTATCATCTCTGACTTTGTGTGTCACAATCCCCCTGGCATCTCTCACATCGTGTGTAACACTCCTTGTGGCATTTCTTGCTTCAAGTGTAACACTCCCTCATGGTGACTCTGACTTCCTCTCATAGTTCACCCATCTTCTTGAACTTCTTGTTTCACATTCCTAACATCTCTTGCTTTGTGTGTAACACTTGCTGTGGCACCTATGACTTTGTATGTCACTCTTCCACTGATGTCTCTGACTTTGTGAGCCAAACTCCCCATGGTGTCTCTGACTTCATGTGTCACACTTCACCTGGCACACCTGATTTCATGTCTCACACATCCCCTGGTGTGTCTGACTTCATGTATAACACACCCCGTGGCATCTCTGACTTCATATGTCACACTCCCCCTTGTTTCTCTGAGTATATGCATCACACTCCTTCTGCCATCTTTAAATTTGTGTGTCACACTCCCAATGTCATCTCAGACTTCTTGAGTAACATTCTTTCTGGCACCTGTGACTTCATGTGTCATACTTCCCATAGTGTCTCTAACTTTGTGTCACACTTGCTGTGGCATCTCTGACTCTGAATGTCACACACACTTGTGACTCTGACTTCCTGTGTACCACTGCCCCTGGTTCTTCTGACATCCTGTGTCACATTCCCCCTGGCATCTCAGAATTCCTGTGTAAAAATCCCACTTGTGTCCTGAGTTCATGTGTAACAGTCACCTTGCATCACTGACTTTATGTTTAACACTCCAAATTGCATCTTTGACTTCATGTATTATAGTCCTCCTGGTCTCTCTGACCTCATGTGTAACAACTCACATATCCTCTATGACTTTGTTTGTATCATGCTCCCAGTGACTCTGACTACTTGTGTCACAAACCCCAGGGCACCACTGACTTCCTGCATAACACTAGGGGGATTGTGAAGCAGGAAGTCAGAGACACTATGGGGAGTGGTACACACACAGCCAGAGATGCCAGGGGGAGTGTTACAGAAGAAGCCAGAGAGGGCACATGGTAGGTCACAAAGAATGAGAGACTCCAGGGGAACTATGACAGATGAAGTCAGAGAATCCCAGGGGAGTGTTACACACAAAGTCAGTGATGTCTTTCTGAGAGTTACACATGAAGTCAGAGACATCATGGGGTGTTTACACACGAATTCAGAGATGCCAGGAGGAGTGTGAAACACAAATTCAGGGATGCCATGTGGAGTGTGAGACAGGAATTCAGAGATGATGTGGGGTTGTTATACATGAAGTCAATGATGCCAGGGGTTGTGACACACGGAGTCACAGACACCAGTGGGAGTCTGACACTTGAAGTCAGAGACACCAGGGGTATTGTTACAACTGCAGTCAAAGAAACCTGGGGTAGAATAACAAACAACATCAGAGATGTCAGATGTTTTGGGACACAAGAAATCAGAGACCACAGGTAGAGTGTGACACATGAAATAAATGACACCAAGGGGTGTGTTACTCACAAAATGAGAGATGCCATGCAACAGTATTATGCATGAGGTGAAACACACCAGGGAGAGTGTTAGACACGAAGTCAGAGACAATAGACAAAGTGTTACACACCACATCAGAGATACCAAGGTGACTGTGAAACATGAAGTCAGAGACAGCATGTGGAGTGTTACACACATCAGAGAAACCAGGGGTTGAGTTACACACAGACTCAGAGATGCCTGGGGGAGTGTTACACATGAAGTCAGAGAGGCAATTTGGGGTGTTACATACAAAGTCAGAGATGATGGGGGACTGTGAAACAGGAAGTAAGAGATGCCATGTGGAGTGTTACACACAAGCGACTGATGCCAGAAGAAGTGTTACACACAAACTCAGCACCCTGGAGAGTATTACTCATGAATTCAGAGATGACATGGAGGTGTGTTACACACGAAGTCAGAGATGCCAGGTGCAGTGTTACCCATGAAGTCATAGATGACACAGTGTGAGTGAAACACAAAAACAGAGATGTAAGGGTGAGAGATAAGAAGTCAGAGACCACAGGTGGAGTGTTACACAAAGTGTGAGAGAAACCACAGAGAGATTGACACACAAAGTCAGAGACACCGCTGGGAAGTGTTACACATGAAGCCAGAGATTACGGAGGGAGTGTTACGCATGAAGTGATAGATGCCACGGGAAGTGTTACACAGAGTCATAGACAACTGGTAGAGAGTAACATAAGAAATCAGAGGACACAGGCGGAGTGCAATGCACAAACTCAGAGACACGAGGGGGAGTGTTATATATGACTTCAAGGACACCAGAAGTTTTGTGACACAAGAATTCAGAGATGCAATGGGGGTGTATTATGCATGAAAACAAGGATACCAAGGGGAGTGTTATGCACAAAGTCAGAGACACCACGCAGAGTTACACACTAAGTCCAAGATGACATGTGTGTGTAACACACAAAGGGAAAAATGCCACGTGGAGTGTTACACACGTCATCAGAAACACCACATGGAATGTTATACACGAAGTCAGAGACACCAGGAGGAGTGTTACATGGAGTGAAAGATGCCATGTGGTGTGTTACACAGGAAGTCTGCAATAAGAGGGGGACTGTGACACACGAAGTCAAAGATGCCAGGGGAGGGGTCTGCCTGGTGGTGCAGCAGTTAATTTTGCATGTTCCACTTTGGCAGCCCGGAGTTCACCAATTCGGATCCTGGGTGTGGACATGACACCATGTGGCAAGCCATGCTGTGACAGGCGTCCCACATGTAAAGTGGAGGAAGATGGGCACAGATGTTAACTCAGGACCAGTCTTCCTCAGCAAAAAGAGAAGGATTGCCAGCAGATGTTGACTCGGGGCTAATCTTCCTCAAAAAAAAAAAAAAGACTTCAGGGTGAGTTTGACACACGAATTCAGAGACACAAGCTGCAGAGTGCTACATGAAGTCAGAGACAAAAGGGAGAGTGTGATGGATGAACTCAGAGACACAAGCGGCAGTGTGACACATGAAGTCAGAGAACCCACTGGTTGTGTTACACACAAAGTTAGAAACTACAGAGATTGTGTGATTCACGAAGTCACAGATGCAAGGCAGAGTGTGACACATGAACTCAGAGGCAAAACAGGGAGTGTGACACATGAAGTCAAGACTACAGGGAGTGTGAAACACAAAGTCAAAGACATCATGAAGATTATGACACAAGAAGTCAGTTGCCAGGGGTAGTGTTACACATGAAGCCAGAGATGCAATGGTGTTTGTTACATGCCAAGTCAGAGATGCCAGGAAGTGACACATGGAATCAGAACCACCAGTGTTACTGTTACACAAGAAGACGGAAAGGCCACAGGGGAGTGTTATATTCAAAGGCAGAAACACCGCATGGTGTGTTACAGATGTAGTCAAAGACTCCAGGGACAGGGACACATGATGTCAGAGAGTCCACATGGAGTGTTACACACGACATCCCAGACACCTTGGGGAATGTTACAACCAATCTCTGAGACTACACAGGGAGTGTTACACATGAAGTCTGAGATGCCAGCAGGAACATTGGACATGAAGGCAAAAACGTCATGTGGTTTGTTACAAATAGAGTCAGTGACCCCAAGGGTAGTGTTACACACCCAGTCAGAGATGACACTTGTGCTATTACACAGGAAGTCATAGACACCAGGTGGAGTCTTACAAATGAAAACAGAGATGTCACGGGGAGTGTTACACAAACTGAGATGCCAAGGAGCATGTGAAACCCGAAGGCAGAGACACAAGGTGGAGTGTTACACACAAAGTCCGAGATGTCAGGGGGAGTGTGACATAGTCATTTGTGAATTTGTATGTCACACACCCCGTGGCATATCTGACTAAGTGTGTAACATTGACAGAGGAGTCTCTGACTTTCTGTGTCACAACACCCTGTCATCTCTAACTTTGTAACACTCCACCTGGCATCACTGATTTCATGTGTAGCACTCCTCCTGGTGTCTCTGACTTCTGGTATGACACTCCTCTTGTCATCTCTGATTTCCTGTATAGCACTCACCCTGGTGTCTTTGACTTTGTTCGTAAAAGTTCCATGTGACATCTCTGACGCATGTGTCACATACTCCCTGTTTTCTCTCACTTCCTGTGTAACACTATTCCTGGTGTTTCTGACTTTATGTGTCACACACCCCCTGGTGTCTCAGATTCATGTGTAACAATCTTCCTTGTGTCTCTGAGGTCGTGTGTAACACTCCCCTTTGTATCTCTGACGTCATGGGTAAAATTCCAAGTGGCATCTATGACTTCCTCTGTCTTACTCCCTTTGTTGTCTCTGACATCATGAGTCACACTCCTCCTGGCATCTGTGACATCATGTGTCACACTCCCCCTTTTTCCTCTGAGTATGTGCATCACACTCCCCTGCCATCTATTCCTTCTTGTGTAACACTACCAATGGTGTCTCTGATTTCGTGTGTCACACTCCACATAGAGTCTGTGCTTTTGTGTGTAACACTCCTCCTGGCATATATAACTTCTTGTGTAACACACTACATTTCGCCTCTGACTTTGTGTCTAACAATCCACCTGTCATCTCTGACTTCATGTGTCACACTTCCTGTGGGGTCTATGACTTCTTCTGTCACACATACCCTGGTGTCTCTGACTTCCTCTGTAACACTACCCCTCCTGATTCTGACTTGCTGTGTCAGACTTCCACTGGTGTCTCAGACTGTGTGTGTAACCATCCACCAAGCATCTCTGAGTTTGTGTGTCACACTTCCTCTCGTGTCTCTGAGTTTGTGCATCACATTCTCCCTGCCATCTATAACTTCATGTGTAACACTCCAACTGCCATCTTAGACATTTTCTATAACACTCCCCCTGTTGTCTCTCACTTTATGCATAACACTCCCCATTGGCATCTCTGATTTTGTGTGTCACGTACTCCCTGATGTATGCGACTTCCTGTGTAACACTACCACTGGTGTTTCTGCCTTCATGCATCACCACCCCTGGCATCTCAGACTTCGTGTGTAACAGTGCAAATTGTGTCTCTGTGTTCATGTGTAACAATCACCCTGGTATCTCTGATGTCGTGTGAAACTCCACCTGGCATCTCTGACTTCGTGTGTCACAATCCCCATGGTACCTGTGACTTCATGTGTCAATCTCAACCTGGTATCTCAGAATTTATGTGTAAGACTCCTCCTGGCATCCCTGACTTCGAGTGTTACATTTGCCTAGCGTGTATGACTTCATTTGTAAATCACCCCATGACGTCTATGATTTAGTGTGTCACAATCCCATTTGTGTCTCTGAGTATGTGCATCACGTTCCCCCTGTCATCTATAACTTTGTGTGTAAGACTTCCAATGCCATCTCCATCTTTATATATAACACTTCCCCTGGTGTCTCTAACTTCATCTTTAATAATCCACCTGTAGGCTCTGACTTCATGTTTCACACTCCCCCGTCATCTTTGACTTAGTGAGTAGCACTTCCCAAGGTATCATTATTTTCATGCATAAAACACCCCCAGGGATTCCCTAAATCCGTGCCATAATCCCCATGTCATCTCTGCATTCGTGTGTCACTAAACCCATGGTGTCCTTGACTTCATTTGTAACACTCCCTCTCAAATCTCTGACTTTGTGCATCACAATCCCCATCTTTTCTGATTTCATGAGTCACCCACTACCTGGTGTCTCTGACTCTGTGTATAACACTTCCCCTGGCTTCTCTGACTTCTTGTGTAACACTCCCCATGGTGTCTGTGACAGCATGTGTAACACTCCATGTGACATCTCTGACTTTGTGTGGTACGCTCCCCCTGGTGTCTCTGACTTGCTGTGTGACACTCCTAGTGGCATTACTGCCTTTGCGTCTAACATTGCCTTGTGGCGTCTTGGACTTCTGATGTAATGCTCACCTTGGAGGCTCTGATTTTGTGTGTCAAAATCCCCCTGGCATCTGTGACTTTGAGTGTATCATTCACCATATTATCTCTTACTTCGTGTGTCACACTCCCACGGGCATCATGGATTTTGTGTGACATACTCTCCATTGTGTTCTGAATTTGTAACAGTACATGTGGCATCTCTGATTTCATGAGTAACACTTCGCCTGTTGTATCTGACTTCAACAGAAATACTCACGGTGGTGGCTCTGATTTCGTGTGTCACAGGGCCCATGCAATATCTGACTTCATCTGTCACACACACCCTGACGTCTCTGGCTTCCTGTGTAACAGTAACCCTGGTGTTTCTGGACTCGTATGTCACACTCCACTTGGCATCTCAGAATTCGTGTGTAACAACCCCCTGGTGTAGCTGAGTTCATGTGTAACACTCCCCCTCGCATCTCTGACATCTTGAACACTCCATCTGTCGTTTCTGACTTTGTTTCATAATCCCTTTGGCCTCTCCAACATTGTGTGTCACTATGCCCCTGCCATCTATAACTTCCTGTGTCACACTTCCACTGACATTTCTAACTCTGCATATAACACTACCTCTGGCATCTCTGAATTTGTGTGGAACATTCCCCAAGCATCACTGACATTGAGGATCACACTTGACCTGTGGTGTCTGACTTCATGTGTCACATTGCCCCAGTTGCCTCTGACTTGGTGTGCTGTGCTCCCCTTGGTGTCTCTGACTTTGTGTGTCACACTCCCCCTGTCATCTCTGACTTATTGTGTAACACTCACTGTGACATCCCTGACATCGTGTGTCACAATTCCCCTGGTGTCTCTGACCTTGTATTTCCCACTCTCTCTGGCATCTCTGACTTGGTGTATAACAATCCCCAAACATCTCCAACTTTATGTGTAACACATGCCCTGGTGTTTTTGACTTCCTATGTAACATTACACCTTTTGTTTCTGACTTTGTTTCATACTCCACCTGCAGTCTCAGATTTGGTGTGTAACACACCCCATGGCATCTCTGTCTTCGTGTCACATGCTGCCTGTCTTCCTTGAGAAGACATGTCACACTCCACATGTCATCTCAAAAGTCATGTGGAACACACCTCATGGCATCTCTGACTTGGTGTGTCACACAATCCCTGGCCTCTCTGATTTCGTGTGTCACAATCCCCTTGGCATCAAGGATCTCACCTGTCAAACTCCACCTGGCATCTCTGACATCCTGTGTACAACTCCGCTGTGGATTCTCAGAATTCTTCTGTAACACTCACACTGACGTCTCTGATTTCCTGTGTCACACTACCCCTAGCATCTCTGATTTTGAGTGTAACACTCATCATTACATCTCACACTTCTTGTATCACAATCCACCTGGTGTCTCTATCTTCATGTGTCACACTCCAACTGCCGTCCCAGACTTTGGGTATCCCACTCCCCGTTTCATCTCTGCTTCCTTGTGTAAAATAACTGGTGGCATCTCTGAATTCATGTGCATTCCCCCCCTTATCTCTCTGTGTTCATGTTTCACACTCCACTTGTTGCTGACTTGGTGTGTCACACTGCAGCTTGGGTCTCTGATATCATGTGTCACACTGTCCCTGGCATAGTAGATTCCTGTGGAACACACCATGTGGCGTTTCTGACTCTGTGTGTACCACAGCCCCTGGAGTCTCTGACTTCTTGTGTAACACACCACGTGGCATATCTTTCTGTGTAATGCTCCACCTGTTGTCATTGCCTTTGAGTCGTCTAACACTCCCCTGTGGAGTCTCAGATTTCTTGGGTAACATTCACACTGGTGTCTCTGATTTCTTGTGTCACACTACTCCTGGTGTCTCTGACTTTGACTATAATGCTCACCATTGTGTCTCTGACTTAATGAGTGACAATCTGACAGGCGTCTCTAACTTCATGAGTCACACACCCTTGGACATCTCTGACTCTGTGTGTAACAGATCTTCTTGTGCTTCTAACTTCCTGTGTCACAATTCCCCTGGCGTCTCTGACTTCACATGTGACACTCCCCTTGGCATCTGGGACATCATGTGTCACACTCTCCTGACATCATGACTTCATGTATAACAATCAGTGAGCTGTCTCAGACCTTGTGTGTCACATTACACCTTGTGACTCTGACTTTGTGTGTCACTCACCCCATGGCATCATGATTTCATATAACAATCCCCTTGCCACCACTGCATTTGTATGTCACTCTTCACCTGGCCTCCCTGACTTCTTGCATCAACTCACCATGTTGTCTTTGATTTTGTGTGTAACACACCCCTTGGCCTCTTTTCTATTTGTCACATTCCCTCTGGGGTGTCTGAGCTCATGCCTCACTCTCCTTCCACCGACAATAACTTCGTGTTTAACATTCCCACTGGCATCTCTGACTTCGTGTATTACACTCTTGATGGTATCTCTGCCTCCATGCGTATCAATCCTTGTAGCATCACTGACTTCAAGTGTCACACCCGACTGCAGCTTGTGTCTGAGTTTGTGTGTCACACTCCCCATTGCATCATCAACTTTGTGTGTAACTCATCACATGGAGTTTCTGACTCCATGAGTAATAATCCAACTGTCATCTCTGAGTTCGTGTGTAACACTCTACATTGCATCTCTGACATCATGTTCACATCCCTCTGGCCTATTTGACTTTGTGTGTGATAGTCCCTATGGCATCCTGAATTTGTGTGTCACACTACCCCTCGCATCTCTGACTTCATGTGTAACACTCCCCATGGTGTCTCTAAATTCCTCTTTCACACTTCACAAAACATCCCTCACTTTGTGATCACTCTCCCCCTCACGTGTCTGACTTCATGTTTAAAACTCCCCATGGTGTCACTGACTTCAGGTGTCACAATCACTCTTTCTTCTATGATCTTTTTGCTAACACTGCACATAGTGTCTCTGAATTCCTGAGTAACACTCTCCCTGGTGTCTGTGAATTTGAGCCTAAAACGAAACCTGGCATCAGTGTCTTTGTGTTTACACTCTCCATGGTGTCTCTGAGGTTGTATGTCAAACTCCTGGTGGTATCAATGTCTTCTTGTGTAACACTTGCCCTGGTGTCTATGACTTCTTATGTAACACTCCCCCAAGATGTCTCCTAGTTCATGTGTCACACACCCTATGTTATCTCTGACTTCATGTGTCACACTCTCCCTGGTGTCTTTGACAGCCTGATTAACACTTCCCCATGTGTGTTTTATTTTATTTAACTTTTTTTGGAGGAAGATTAGCCCTGAGATTACATCTTCTCCCAATCCTCCTCTTTTTGTTAAGGAAGACTGGCCTTGAGCTAACATGCGTGCCCATCTTCCTCTACTTTATATGTGGGATGCCTGACACAGCATGGCTTGCCAACAGTGCCATGTCTGCACCCGGGATCCAAACTGGTGAACCCCAGGCCACCAAGGTGGAATGTGCACACTCATCTACTGTGCCACCAGGCAGGCACCCCATGTGTGTTTTGATTCCTGCCTAAAACTCACCTTTGGTGACTCTGATTTTGTGTGTAACACATCCCGTGTCATCTCTGACTCCATGTGTCATACTCCCTCTCATGTCTCTGACCTCATGTGTGACACTCCCCCATGCATCACTGACGTTGTGTGCAACACTCCCCCTTGCATCTCTGACTTTAGGTGTTACACCCCACCTGTCATCTTTGACTTCATGTGTTACAATCCCCCTGGTGTCTCGGACTTCATGTGTAACACTCTCTGTGAAGTCTCAGAGTTCTGGTGCAAAAGTCCCCCTGGTGTCTGTTTCATCTTGTTCAGCACTCCATGTGGCTTCTCTGACATCATCTCACAGGCCCCCTGGAGTCTCTGAGTTTGAATGTAATACTCCCCCATGGTGTTTCGGACTTCTTGTATAACACTCCCAATGGCATCTCTGATTTCGTGTGTCAAACTCCTCCCAGCGTCTCTGACTTCGAGTGTATCACTCATCCTTGCATCTCTGGCTTTGCGGGTAGCACTCCCCCTGGTGACTGACTTCTTGTGACAATCCCCATTGTGTCTCTGACATCATGTTTTACACATCACCTCTGGTCTTGCCTTTGTGTGTCACAGTCTACATGGCATCTGTTACTTCCTGTTTCACACTCCCCCATCATATCTGATTTCTGCATAACAATCCAATTCTTGCCTCTGAAATAGAGTGTCATCCTTACCATGGTGCCTCTGAAATCGTGTGTCACACTGCCTGTGGTATGTCTGATTTTGTCTCTCACAAACCCTGGTGTCTCTGACTTCATGGGTAACACTCCCACATGGCAACTCTGAATTCGCCTGTAACACTCCCCCTGGCATCTCTGACTTTGTTTTTCAGTTTCCCTAGAGACTCTGGTGTTGTGTGTGACACTCCAAGTGCCCTCTCTGACTTCATGTGTCACACTTTGCCTCTTATCTATGGCTCTGTGTGTAACACTCCCCCTGGGTCTCTGACTTCTTCTGTAACATTTCACTTGGCATCTCTGATGTCATGTAACACCTCCCCTCTGATGTCTGAATTCTTGTGTAACTCCCAACGTGGCATCTCTGACTTGATGTGTAGCTCTCCTATATGGCACCTCTGAATTCATGCATCATACTTCCCATGTCATTTCTGACTTTGTGTGCCACACTCACCTGGAGTCTCTGAGTTCCTGAGTAACACTCCCTCTGGTGTCTCTGACTTCATGTGTAAAACACCATCATAGCAGCTCTGAATTGATGTGTAACACTTTCACAGGCATCAATGACCTCATGTGTAACTCTCCCACTGGTGACTCTGACTTCCTTTCAGTCCCCCTAGAGTCTCTGTTGTCGTGTGTAACACTCCACATTCCCACAGTGATTTTGTGTTTAACACTCCCCTGGCTTCACTGGCTCCATGTGTAACACTCCCCTTGGTGTCTAAGACAGTGTGTCACAGTTCCCATGGCATCTCTGACTTCCTGCATAACACTACTCCAGGTCTTTCTGACTTCTTGAATAACAATCCCCCTGGCTTCTTTGATTTCATTTGTACCATACCTCCTTGGAGTCTTTGATTTCGTGTGTAACATTCCCCCAAACATCAGTGACTTTTTGTGTTACAATCCCCCTGACGTCTCCGAGATCTTTTGTCACAGTCCCCCGATGTCTATAACGTTGTGTGTAACACTCCCTTTGGCCTCTCTGACTTCCTGTGTAACACTCCCACTGGCATCTTTGGTTCTGTGTGTAACCCTTCACCTGTTGTCTAGGACTTCATGTGTAACACTCCATGTGGCATCTCCGTCTGTGTGTGTAACACTCCCCCTGACTTCTATGACTTCATTTGGAACAGCCAACCTGGCATCTCTGACTTCATATGTAACGCACCACTGTGGAGTCTCTGCCATTATGTGTCACAATCCCTGTGGTGTCTCTGACATTGAGTGTAACAACCCCCATTTTGTGTATGAATTCATGTATAACTCTCCCCCTGGATTCTCTGACTTCGTGTTTCAAACTCCCCCTGTTGTCTCTGATTTCGTCTCTCACCCACTGGTATCTCTGAATTTGTGTGTAAAAATGCCCCTGTCTTCTATGACTTCTTGCGTCACACTTTCCATTGTTTCTCTGAGCACGAGTGTCACACTCCCCCTGTCATCTACAACTTAGTGTGTGACACTCCCAATGGCATTTCTGATTTTGTGGATAACACTACTGTTGGCATCTCTGACTTCGTGTGTTGCATTCCCCATGGCATCTCTAACTTCAAGTATCACACATGACCTGTTGTCTCTGACATCGTGTTTAACAGTCCCCATTGTGTCTCTGACTTTCTGACATTATGCATAACACTGCACCTGGCGTCTCTGACTTTGTGTGTAACATACACCTGTGGTGTCTTTGACTCATGCATAACACTCCCCCAGGCGTCCCTGTCCTCATGTGTTACAATCCCCCTGGTGTTTCTGACTTCATGTTTCACACTACTACTGGCATCTGTGACTTTGTGTGTCACACTCCTTTTGGTGTCTTTGACTTCATGTGTAACACACTCCCTGGTGTCTCTGAAATCCTGTGTAACACTACCACTTGTGCTTATGACTTGTGCCTTGAACCAACTGGGATCTCAAATTTTGTGTGTAACACTCCTTCTGGCATCTCTGTCTTCGTGAGTCACACTCTGCCTGGCATCCCTGACTTTGTGTATCACACTACCCTTGTGGTCTCTGACTTAGCATGTAACACTCCCAGTGGCATTTTTGATTTCATGTTTCACACTCCCTATTGTGTCCCTGAGTTCATGAATCATACTCCCCATGTTGCCTCTGACTTCTTGTGGCACACTACACCTTGGCTCCCTGGCTTCATGTGTCAAACTATGCCTGGTGTCTCTGACTTTATGTGTCACAATCCTACTGGCCTCCAGACTTTGTGTGTAACACACCATGTGGAGTTTCTGACTTAGTGTGTAACACTCCCCTTGCTGTCTCTGACTTAGAGTGTAACACTCACTTTTGCATCTCTGACTTCGTGTGTCACAATCCCTGTGGCATCAATGAATTCGTGTGTAACACTCCACTTGTCATCTCTGACTTCGTGTTTAACACTCCTCCTGATTCATGTGTTACACTCCACATCTTGTCTGTGACTTCCTGTGTATTAATTCCCCTGGCATCTCTGACTACATGTAGAACACTCCACATGGCATTTCTGCATACATGTGTGACACTTTCCCATGCCATCTTGTACTTCATGTGTAATACTCCATGTGGCTTATTTGACTTTGTGCGTATCATTCTGCCCGGCATCTTGGAATTCATGTAAAACACTCCATGTGACATCTTGGACTTGGTTTGTCACTGTCCCCCTTGTGTCTCTGACTTCACATGTAACACTCAATGTGGTTTTTCTGCCATCCAGTGTAACACTCCCCAGTCCATTCTCAGACTTCTTATGTAACACACACACTGGCATCTCTGGTTTCTTACGTCACACTACCTCCTGAAGTCTCTGATTTTGAATGAAATACTCACCTTGGTATTTCTGACTTCATATGTCACAATCCCCATGGCACATCTGACTTCTTGCATCAGCCTTCCCCTGGCATCTCTGACTTTGTGTGTCACACTCCCCATAGTGTCTCTGACTTTGTGTTTAATATACTCCCTGGTTTCTCCGACTTCCTGTGTAACACTAGCCCTGGGATTTCTGACTTGTGTCACTTTCCCCCTGATGTCTCCAATTTTGGGTGTAACACTCCCTGCAGCAAATCTGACTTCATGTGTCACAGTCCCCCTGGAGGCTCTGACATGGTGTATAATACTCCATGTGCCCTGTCTGACTTCCTATGTAAAGACTCTAACTGGTATCTCTGCCTCCACGTGTAACACTCCCCCTGGCACCATGACTTCTTGTATAACAATCCCCATGCCATCTCTGACTTCTTGTGTCACACTCCACCTGGCATCTCTTACTTCATATATCACAATATCCTTGTCATCTCTGACCTCGTGTGTAACACACCTGGTGGCACCTCTGACCTTATATGTCGCACTCCTCATTGTGTCTCTGAGCTTGTATGTCACACTCCCCATGTGATCTCTGACTTCCATTGTCACAAACCCCCTGTAGTGACAGACTTCTTGCACTACAATGTCCCGCGGCATCTCTGAATCCTGTGTCACAAGCCCTGTGTCATCTCAGAATTTGTGTGTCAAACTCCCCCAGGTGTCTTTGACTTCATGTGTATCACTCCCCCGTGGTGTCATTAACTTTGTGCTGAATACCCCCCTGGTGTCTTTGACTTCGTTTGTAAGACTCCCCTTGGCATCTGTGCCTTTGTGTTTAACACCCCACTTGTAGTCTCTGACTTCGTGTTTTACATTCACCATCATGTCTCTAAGTTCCTGCATCTCACTCACCCTGGTATCTCTGACTTCATGTGTAACAATTTACCTGGCATCTCTAAAATGTCTAACTCTGCCCTTTAGCATCACTGACTTGGTGTGAAACACTTCCCCAGGTGTCACTGACTTGCTGTGTAACACTCCCCCTGGTGTCTCAGACTTCATGTGTCACAGTCCCCCTGTAGTCTCTGACATCATGTGTAACATGCCACGTGCCATCTCGGACTTCTTGTGTAACACATACACTGGTGTCTCTGGTTTCATGTGTCACACTACCTGTGAATTCTCTGACTTCGTGTGTCACACATGATCTGTCTTTTCTGACATCGTGTGTCACACTCCCTGTGGTGTATCCTGTGTAACACTTCCCATTTTGTCTCTAGCTCCATGTGTAACACTTACCCTGGCATCTCTGACTTGGTAATTAACAATCCACTATGCACCTCTGACTTCATCTAACACTCCCCTGCCATCTTCTTCTTCCTGTGTAATTCCCAACGTCACTTCTATGAATTCGTGTATCACACTCCCAAAGTCATCTCTGACTTCATGCATAACATCCCCCTTGTCATCTTGGATATTATGTGTCACAATCCCTCTGGCTTCTCTGAATTTGTGTGTAGCACTCCATCTGGAGTCTCTGACTTTGTGTGTGAAAATCCCCCTTGCATCTTGGTCTTCCTGTATAATGTTCACCCTGGTGTCCTTGACTTTGTGCATAACACTCCCCATTGGCGTCTCTGACTTCATGTGTCACACACTCCATGTTGTCTATGACATCCTGTCTAACACTACCCCTGATGTTTCTGTCTTCGTGTGTCAATCAGCCCCTGGCGTCTCAGCCATCATTTGTAACTATCCAACTTGTGTTTCTGAGTTTGTGTTAAACACTCCCACTTGCATCTCTGATGTTGTCTGTACATCTCCAACTGGTGTCTCTGATTTCATATGTCACCACCCCCCTGGTGTCTGTCACATCATGTGTCACACTCCCCCTGGCATTTGTGACTTCGTGTGACACACTGCTCCTGGAATTTGTGACCTCATGTTTCACACTCCCACTTGCATCTCTGACATCGTGTGAAACACTCTTCCTGGCATCTGAGTTCGTGTGCAACACTTCACCTGGTATCCTTGACTTCCTGTATAACAATACCCCTGGTGTGTCTGATTTCATGTATAACACAGTCCATGACATCTCTGACTTCGTGTGTCACACTCTTTCTTGTTTCTCTGAGTATGCTCATCACACTTGCCCTACCATCTATAACTTCATGTGTCACAATCACTAGGGCATCTAAGACATCGTGTATAACACCATCCCAGCACCTCTGACTTCATGTGTCACACTTCCTCTGGAGTCTCTGATTTCGTGTGTCATACTCCCTCTGGCATCTCTGACATCGTGTGTGATACACTCCCTGGTGTCTCTCACTTCCTGTGTAACATTGCCTCTCGTGTTTCTGACTTCGTGTGTC
Organism: Equus przewalskii; assembly: GCF_037783145.1. Taxonomy (NCBI): domain Eukaryota; kingdom Metazoa; phylum Chordata; class Mammalia; order Perissodactyla; family Equidae; genus Equus; species Equus przewalskii. The sequence continues at coordinate 25,666,033 of NC_091834.1, forward strand.
ACACTCCCCCTGATGTCACAGACATTGTGTATTACACTCCCTATGCTATCTCAGAGTTTGGGTGTAACACTTTCCTTGGTGTCTGTGACATCGTGTGTAACACTCCATGTGGCATCCATGACTTCATGTGTCATTGTCCCTCTGGAGTCTCTCATTTCATGTGTAACAATCTACGTGGCGTTTTGGCCTTTGGGTGTAATACTGCTTCATTGCCTCTCAGACTTCTTGTGTAACACTCATCCTGGCAGCTCTGATTTTGTGTTTCAAACACCTCCTTGCATTTCTGACTTCAAGTGTAACAGTCATATTTGTGTACCTGTATTTGTGTGTGACACTGCCCCTGGCAACTCTGACTATTTGTGTCACAATCCCCATAGTGTCTCTGACTTTACGTTTCACACTTCACCTCTGGTCTTTATTGGGTGTGTCACATTCCTGTGCCATCTGTGACTTCTTGTTTCACAGTCTGCTTGTAGTCTCTGACTTCATGCATAACAGTCTTCATGTCATCTGTCTTCGTGAGTCAAATTCCATCTGGTGTCTCTGATTTGGTGTGTAACACTCGAAGTGGAACCTCTGACTTCGAGTGTCACACTTTCCCTAGCATCTCAGACTTCTTGTGGTACACACCCCCTGGTGTCTCTGACTTTGTGTCTAACACACCACATGTAGTCTCAGACTTCGTGTAACACACTCACTGTCATGTCTCTGACTTCATGTGTCACATTCACCCTGGTGTCTCTGACTTCGTGCAAACAATTTCCATGGCTTCACTGACTTGGTGTTTAACACTCCCCGTGGTATCTCAGACTTCGTGTGTCACAGTCCCCCTGGAGGCTCTAAGATCATGTGTGACACTCCATGTGCCCTCTCCGGTTTCTTGTGTAATACACCCATAGGCATCTCTGACTTAGTCTTTCACATTTTACTTGTGATCTCTGATTTTGTGTGTCCCACTCCCCATGGCATCTGTAACTTCGTGTTTCACACTCACCCTGTTGTCTCAGACTTTGTGCATAACACTCCCCCTGTTGTCTCTGACACCGTGTGTCACATCGCACCTTGGGTCTCTGGCTTCATTTGTCACACTTCCCCAGCAATTCGTACTTCATGTGTACCACAGCATGTGGTGTTTCTGACTCAGTGTCTAACACTCCCCCTGGTGTCTCTGACTTCATGTGTAACAGCACATGGCATCTCAGACATCATGTGGTACACACCCCTGGTGTCTCTGACTTCTTGTGTAACACCCAACCTGGACTTTCTTCCTTCGAGTGTAACACTCTCCCATGGACTCTCAGACTTCTTTTGTAAGACTCTCACTGGCCTCTCTGGTTTTATGTATCACACTACCCCTGACATTTTTGGCTTCGATTTTAACACTCACCGTGGCATCTCTGACTTCCTGAGTAACAGTCAGCCTGGCATCTCTGACTTCATGTGTAACACTCCCCAGTGGCAACTGAGACTTTCTGTGTAACACTCCTGCTGCCATCTCTGTGTTTGTGTGTAACACTTCCCCTGGTGACTTTGACTTCATTTGTAACACTCCATGTGTCATCTCAGACTTTGGGTAGTAAACACTCCTATGTGTCTTTGACTTCACGTGAAACATTCAACATGTCATTTCTGATTTTGAGTGTGACACTCCCCCATGGATTCTCAGATTTCTTGTGTAACACTCACACTGGCTTCTTTGATTTCGTGTATCACACTATCCGTGTTGTCTCTGAATTTGAGTGAATCAGTCCTTGGAGTGTCTCTGACTTCGTGTGTAACACTGCCCTAAATGTCATGGACTTCGTTTGTAACACTCCCCTGGTGTCTCTGACTTTGTGTGTCCCAGTCACCCTGGAGGCTGTGTCATCATGTGTAACATTCCATATGCCCTCTCTGACTTCTGTAACACTCCCCTGGCATCTCTGGCTTGGTGTGTAACACTCCACCTGGTGTCTCTGAGTTCGTGTTTAATACTCTCCCTGCATCTCTGACTTCATGTGTAACACTACACTTTGTATCTCTGACTTTGTGTAACACTTGGCCTGCAGTGTCTGACTTCATGCGTATCTCTCAAAGTGGAGTCTCTGACTTCGTGTGTAAGTCTTCTACATGGCATCTCTGAATTCATGTATCACACTCCCCATGTCCTTTTTGACTTCGTGTGTCACAATCCCCTTAGAGTCTCTGACTTCCTGTGTAACACTCCCCCGGGTGTCTATGACTTCATGCATAACACTCCTTCTGACGTCTCTGACTTCATGTGTAACACTCCTTGGCATCCCTGAATTCATGCATAACACTCCCCCAGGCATCAATGACTTCGTGTATAACACTCCCACTGGTGACTCTGACTTCGTTTGTCACAGTAGCCCTGGAGTTTATGACATCATGTGTAACACTCCACGTACCCTCTCTGCCTTCCTGTTTAACAATCCCCATGGTGTCACTAGCTCCGTGTGTAACACTTCCCCTGTTGTCTCTGACTTCCTGTGTCACACTCCACGTGGTTTCTCTGACTTTGTCTGTCACTAACCCCTTGGTGTCTTTGATTTCATGTGTAACATTCCGCCTGTCTTTTATAATTTTGTGTGTGACACTCTAACTCATTTCTCTGACTATGTATGTAACACTCTGAATGGCATCTCTGACTTAATGTGTAACAGTCCCCCTGCTGTCTCTGACTCCATGTATAACACTCCTCTGTGGTGTCTCTGACTTCAAGTGTCACACTCCCTCTGGTGTCTCTCACCTTATGTTTAACACTCCACCTATCGTCTCTGACTTCTTGTGTAATTCTCCCCCTGACTTCTCTGACTTCCTATGTCACACTCCCCATGTTGTGTATGACTTCTTGGATAACACTGCATGTGGTGTCTCTGACTCCATGTGTAACATCCCCAGTGGTATCCCTGAATTCATGTTCATTACTCCCCACTGTGTCTGTGAATTCATGCATAACATTTCATATCATGACAGTTGCATCATCTGTAACACTCCCCATGGCCTCTTTGACTTTGTATGTAACTCTCTCCATGGCATCTCTGACTGCATGTGTCAGATCTACCTAGGGGTCTCTGACTTGGTATATCATCCACCAGCTGTCGTCTCTGACTTCATTTGTTACTCTACCCCTGGTTTCTTTGACTTTGTAATACTCCCCTTGTCATTTCTGATTCATGTGTCACACACTCCATGTCGTCTCTGAATTCATGTGTCATTCTCTCCTTGGTGTTTGTGAATTCGTGTGTCACAATTCCCCTGATGTCTTTGATTTCCTTTGTAACTCTCCCCTTGGTGACTCTGAGCTTGTGTTTAACTCTCTACCTCTAGTCTCTGACTTCCTGTGTTATACTCCCCTTCATGTCTTTGATTTCTTGCATCACATTTACCTTGCCATATATAACTTCATATGTAACTCTCTCACAGGCGTGCCTGACTTCGTGTGTAACACTCCCTCATGTGTCTCTGACATCATCTGCAACATTCCATGTGGTGTCTCTGACTTTCTGCATAACACTCTATCTGGCATCCCTGGCTTCCTGTATCACATGACTCCTGTTTTTCTGACATAGTGTGCAACACACCCAGTGCCAACTCTTACTTCGTGTGTCACACTCCCCAGTTTGACTCTTAGTTTACACATCACACTCCTCCTGTTGTCTGTGACTTCGTGTAGCACACTGTACATTGGGTCTCTGACTTGTGTGCCATGCTCTCCCTGTCATCTCTGAATTTGTGCATAACACTTCCCTTGCCATCTCTGACTTCAGGTGTAATACTTCCACATGGCATCTCTGACTTTGAGTGTAACACTCACTGTGGGGTCTCTGATGTCATGTGTCACACTTCTCCTGGCATCTCTGACTTTCGGAGTGTCACTCACCAGGGTGCCTCTGACTTCCTGTGTCACACTTCTGGTGTCTCTGACTTAGTGTGTGACACTGACCATGACATCTCTGACTTAATCTATCACACATACCTTGTTGTCTCTGACTTCCTGTGTATAACTATCCCTAGTGTTTCTGAGTTCCTTGTAACACTACCTGAGCTGTTTCAGACATCCTGTATCACATACCACCTGGCACCTCAGACTTTGTAACAATCTAGCTTGTGTCTCTGAGTTCGTTTGTATCCCTCCCCCTGGCATCTCTGATGTCATGTGTAAAAGTCCAACTGTCGGCTTTGACTTAGTATGTCACACTACCCCTGGCCTCTCTGACTTTATGTGTCACACTCCAGATGGAATCAGTGACATCTTGTGTCACTCAACCTGGTGTATCTGACTTCGTGTGCAACCCTCCCCTTGGCATCTCTGAAATAATGTCACACTCCATCTGTCATCCCTGACTTCCTGTATCATGATACCCCTGGCATGAATGATGCTGTGTATAACTCAATCAGTGGCATCTATGATTATGTGGGTCACACTCCCGTTTGTGTCTCTAAGTATGTGCATCACACTACCCTGCTGTCTATAACTTCATGTGTAACACTCCCAATGGCATCTCTGCCTCCATACATAACACTCCCACTGGCATCTGTGATTTCATGTATCACACACCCCCTGTCATCTGTGACTTTTGTGTTTCACATTCTCCATGTTGTCTCTGACTTGGTCTGTAACACTCCCCTTGATATCATTGTTTTCAAGCATGACACACACCCGGTACCTCTGTAACTTTGTGTGTCACACTCCCCTTGTCATCTCTGAATTCATGTATCACTAACCCCACTGGTCTCTTTGATTTCATGTGTAACACACTCACTCACATCTCTGACTTGGTGCATCAGAAACCCCCTGTCATGTCTGATTTTGTGTGCCACAATGTACCTTATGTCTCTGATTCTGTGTGTAACACTCCTGCTGTCAGCTCTGATTGTGTGTGTAACACTTCTGCATGGTGTCCCTAACTTCATGTGTCATGCTCCCTGTGGTGTCTCTAACATTGGGTGTAACACTGCACCTGTCATCTCTGATTTCCTGTGCAACACTCCCTGTGGCGTTTCTGACACCCTGTGTAACACCACCCTGGTGTCTCTGACTTCCTGCATCAGACTCCCCCTGGTGTCTCTGACTTCATGTGTCACACTGCACTTGTATCTCTGCCTTCATGTGTTATATGTTGCCTGGCATCTCCAACTGTGTGTGTAACAAGCTCTGAGGTATTTCTGACTTACTTAATTTGTAACACTCCCCCAGTGTCTATGATTCCTGTGAATTACCAGACCCGGTGTCTCTAACTCGGTGTGTAACAAACTCCCTAGCACCTCTGAATTCATGTGTAACAAACCAAGTAACCTTTCTGCATTTGTGTGTAACACTCCCCAGTGTCTTCTTTGACATTGAGTGTAAAACTTGCCCAGGTGTCTCTGATTCATGTGTAACACTCCCTCTGTCATCTGTGACTTCATCTGTAACACTCCACTTGTCATGTGTGACATTTGTAAAACACCACCTGGCATCTCTGACTTCATGTGTAACAAACCAAGTCACCTTTATGCCTTCATGTGTAACACGCCCTCATGGAATCTCTGACTTTGAGTGTGAGACTCCCTGTGCATCTCTCACATCATGTGTCATGCCCCAGATGTTGTGTCTAACCTAGTGTGTCACACTCCCAATGTTTTTTGTGTCATTGTGCAATACAATACCTGTCATCACTGACATCATGTGTCACTCTCCCACCTCTGTCTGTCACTTCGTGTGTAACACTCTCCTTGTCATCTTTCCCTTCATGTGTAACACTACACGTGGCATCTCTGACTTCATATGTCACATTCCTCTGGCCACTTTGACATCATGTGTCACAATCCCCAGAGCATCTCTGACTTTGTGTGTCACACTCCCTCTGGCATCTCTGACTTCCTGTTTCACCATCCACAAGGTCTCCCCGACATCATGTATCACAATCCCCCTGGTGTCTCTGACTTCATGTTTAACATTCTACATTGTGTCTGCCACACAAAGGTCTCTGACTTTGCGTGTAGCACTCCCCATGGTGCCTCTAAATCCGTGTGTCAAACATCCTGTGGAATCACTGACTTCATGTTTATTACACAAAAAGTTATAGATGGCAGAGGGAGTGTGACACATGACGTCTGAGGATCCACAGTGAGCTTTACCCACAAAGTCAGAGATGCCAGGGGTAGTGTTATGTACCATGCCATAGGCATCAGGGAGAGTGTGATACATTAAGTCAGTCATGCCACATGGAGTGTTACACACAAAGTCAGAGATGCCAGGGGGACTGTTACACACAATGTCAGAGGCATCCAGGGAATTGATATGTCTGATGTCAGAGACACTAGGGTGAGTATGACACGACATCAGAGATTCCATGTGTACTGTTATGCACTAAGTCAGAGAAACAAATTTCAGTGGTACACATGAAGTAAGAGACGCCTGGGGAAATGTTACAAATGAAGTCATAAACACCAGAGGGATTGTTACACAGGAAGCCAGAGATGTATTGTGGAATGTTACACACGAAGTCAGAGACTAAAGGTCAGGTGTGACACAGGAAGTCAGAAACTCACTGGGGAATGTTACACAATGTCAGAGATGTTTGGGGGATTGTTACACACAAAGTTATAGAAGACAGGGTGAGCGTGATGCATGAAGTCAGAGACAGGGTAGGGAGTGTGACACACAAAGTCGGAACCTACAGGTGTAGTGTTAAACAAAGTCAGAGATGCCCGGGGGAATCTGACAAAGTCAAAGACACAAGGGGAAGTATTACACATGAAGTTAAAGACACCAGGGGGAGTGTTACATGAGAATTAAAAGACACCGGGGTGAGATTGATACACGAATTCAGAGATGACATGGCAGGGTGTGACACATAAAGTCAGAGAAGACAGGGGAAGTGTGAAACACGAAGTCACAGACACCATTTTGAGTGACACACACCAAGTGAGAGACAAGAAGGGGACTGTGACATGAAGTCAGGGATGTCAGGGGATGTTTTACACAGGTAGACAAAGACAACAGGGAAAGAGTGACACACGAATTCAGAGACGATATGGGGTGTTATAACACAGAAAGTCAGAGATGCCATGGGTGAGTGTTACATAAGAAGTCAAAACACTGGGGAAGTGTTACACACAAAGACAGTGACACCACAGGGAGTGTGACACGTTATGTCTGAGAGGCAACTGGACTGTGACACACAATGTCAGAAATGCCACAGACAATATTACACATGGTCTTGCCACATCAGGCATTGTGTGAAATATGAAATAATAGATGTCAGAGGCAGAGTTATACACTTGGTGTCACTGACACCAAGGGAAATGTTATGCACGAATTCACAGATACCAAGAGGAGTATTACTCACAAATTCAGAGACACCACATGAAGTGTTACCCACAAAGTCATAGATGAAAGGGGAAGTGTGACACACGATGTCAGAGATGTGAGTGGGAGAGTTACACAAAAAGTCAGAGATGACAGGGGGAATGTAACACACAACATCAGAGACACCACAGGGAGTGTGACAGAGGAATTCACAGATGCCATGGGGAAGTGTTACACAAGAAGTCATAGATGACAGGTGGTGTGTTATGCATGAAGTCAGAGACATGAGAGGGAGTATGACACATGAAGTCACGGATGCCAGAGGGAATGTTACACACCAAGTCAGAGCACAAAGATGTTGTGACACACTAATTCAGAGATGCCAGTGGCACTGTGACACACAGAGTCAGAGAGGCCAGGGGCAGTGTTACACAAGAAGTCAGTGAGACCCTGGAGGATCTTGCGCCCAAAGTCAGAGACACCATGGAGGTTAGTACATGCAAAGTCAGAGATGCCAGGGTGAGTGTTACACAGGATGTCAGAGACACCAAGGAGTGAGTGACACATGCATTCAGAGACGACCTGTCAAATGTGGCACACAAAGTCAGAGATGCCACAGGGAGAGTTACAAATGACATGAGAGATGCCAGAGGGATTGTTATGCATGAAGTCAGAGAGATAATCGGCACTTATGCACAAAGTAAGAGACACCATGTGCTGTGTTACATACAAAGTCATAGACTACATGGGGACTTTTACACATGAAGTCAGATATGCCACGTGTTAGTGTCATGTATGAAGTAAACAAAACCAGGAGGAGTGTCACACAGGACGTCAGAGAGACCAGTGGGAGTGTTAAGCACAAAGTCTGAGACCACAGGGGTTATATTATGCAGGAACTCAGAGACATCTAGGGGTGTGTTACACATGAGGTCTGTTATGCAGGTGGGAGTGCTCCACATGAAGTCAGAGACAACAAGAAATCAGAGATGCAATGGGGAGTGTGATACATGAAGTGAGGGATTCCAGGTGGAGTGTGACACATGAAGTCAGAGATGCCAGGGGAAGTGTTAGAGGAAAATTCAGAGATTCCAAGTGGAGTGTTACACATGAACTGAGACTTCAGGTGGATTGTGACACATGACGTCTGAGACACCAGGGTGCATGTGACAAATTAAGTTAGATATGCCAGGGGTAGTGTTACACAGGAAGTCAGAGACACCAGTGTGTTTATGACCTAAGAACTCAGATGCCACAGGGAGTGTGACAAAGTCAGAGATGCTGGGAGAAGTATGAGACACGAAGTCAGATGTGCCACGTGGAGTGTTATACCCAAAATCAGAGATGCCAGAGGGACTGTGACACATTGAAGTTATAGAGGCCAGGCATATTGTGACACATGAAGTCAGAAACACAATGGTGAGTATTACACTCGAAGTCTGAGATGCCAGAGGGAGTTTGACACACGAAATCAGAACCATCATGGTGAGTGTTACACAAGAAGTCTGATGTGCCACAAGGGAGTGTTAGACTCAAAGGCAGAACTGCCATGCTCTGTTACACATGAAGTCAGAGATTCCAGGGGGAGTGTACCAGACAAAGTTAGAGAAGCCATGTGGAGTGTGATGCAAGATGTCTGAGATGACTTGAAGGCAGAGAAGGCAGAGGGAGTGTTACACTCGACATCACTGAAGCTACATGGAGTGTTACACACAAAGTCAGAGACAGGGAGAGTGTTACACATGAAGTCAGAGAGGCCACGAGGAATGTTTCTCATGAAGTCTTAATACCAGAGTGAGTGTGACACATGAAGTCAGAGACACCAGCGAGATTATTAACAGGAAATCTCAGACTCCATGTTGTAGTTTTCCACACAATAGAAATGCCACGTGGAGTATTACACATAAAGTCAGAGACACCAGGGTATGTGGTACACATGAAGCTAGAGATGCCACATGAAGTGCTACACATGGAGTCAGAGACACCAAGGGTGTTAAACATGAAGTCAGAGATGCCATGTGGGGTGTTACAGAAGAAGACCAAGGTGCAAAGGGGGAGTGTTATTACACACAAAGTGAGAAGCACAAGGAGGACTGTGAAACACAAAGTCAGAGATGCCAGGGGGTGTATGATACGTGAAGTCAGCAATGGCAGGTCAAGTGTGACCTACGAAGTCAGATGCCATGGGGAATGTTAACACAATGTCAGAGACACGAAGGGATATGTTATACATGAAGTCAGAAATACCAGTGGGAGAGCTACACATGAAGTTATAGATGGCAGAGGGAGCTTGACACATGACCTCAGAAACACAAGGGGGAGTCCTACACACGAATTCAGATATGCTACCAGGTGTGTTATAAGAAGACATCAGATATGCCAGGGGGTGTGTGATACATGAAGTCAGAGACCTCAAGCAGAGTGTGACACACTATATCAGAGACAACATGGGGAACTGTTACCCAGGGAGTCAGAGACAAGAGGGTGAGTGTCATACACAAACTCAAAGATGCCATGAGTACTGTTACACACAGAGTCAGAAACACCAGGTAGAGTGTGACACATGAAGTCAGAGATGACAAGTTGATGGGGACAAAAGAAGTCAGAGACATGAGGGGAAGTGTTACTCACAAAGTCAGAGATGCCATGTAGAATGTTACACACCAATTGAGAACAAAAGGGGGAGTGAGGCACACGAAATCTGTGACACCATGAGAGTAAGACATATGAAGTAAGAGACATGAGAGGGAGTGTTACACAAGCACTCAGAGACCCAGTGGGAGTGTTATGTGAAGTCAGAAAGGCCACATGGAGTATTGCACATGAAGTCAGAGACACCATGGAGCCTGTGACATGGAGTCAGAGATGACAGGGGAAGTGTTACACATGAAGTCACAGACACCAGAGGGAGTGTTTTACACGAAGTAGATGTGCCACGGGGTGTGTTACACACAAAGTGAGAGACAACAGAGTGGAGTGTTATGCATGAAGTCAAAGACACCAGGGAGAGTTTACATATGAACTCAGTGACTCCGTGGTGTTATTTACAAATCAATTTACAGACACTGGGGGGAGTGTCATGCACAAAGTCTGAGACGACTGAGGGAGTCTTACACAAGTAGTTAGAGATTATAGGGAGAGTGTTACACACAAAGTTAGAGACACAAGAGAGAGAGTTATACATGAATTCAGATACAAAGGGGGAGTGTGATGCACAATGTCAGAGATGCCACAGGGATTGTGATTCACAAAGTCAAAGATGCCATGGGTGTGTGTCACACACTAATTCAGAGAAGACACGTTGAGTGTTACACATGAACACGGAGATGGCAGCAACAGTAATACTCATGAAGCCAGAGACACCAAGGGGAGTATTACACACGAAGACAGAGACACCAGAGGGGGGGTGTTACACACGAAGGGAGAAATGCCACTTGGAGTGTTACACAAAATGTCAGAGATGCCAGGAGGAGTGTTACATATGTAGTCATATACGATAGGGTGAGTGTTACACATGAAGGCAAAGATGGCAGGGAGAGTGTGACATACAAAGTCAGAGAGGCCACGTGGAGTGTTAAACATGATGTCAGGACTCCAGGGGAACTGTGGTACATGATATCAGAGATGCCACGACATGAGTTACACATGAAGCCAGTAATGCCTGGGGAGGGTTACACATGACATCAGAGATGCCACAGGGGAGTGAAACACAGGAAGTCAAAGAAGTCAGTGGGATTATTACTCAAGAAATCAGAGAAACCAAGAGAGTGTTATGGAGGAAGCCAGAGATGCCATGGGGAGTTATACACAAGAAGTCAGAGAGGCTACGTGGAGGGTTTCACACAAACTGAGTTATGCCAGAAGGAACATTACAAACGAATTTAGAGACACAAGTGGGTGTTTGGTGTATGAAGTCAGAGACACCATGGGGAGGGTGTCACAAGAAATCAGAGAAAACACCAAGACTTTTACACACTAAGCCAGAGAAGCCATGGGGCAGTGTGACAAATGAAGTCAGAGATGCCAGCGGCAGTGTTACAAAGTCAAAGAAATCACAGGTAGGGTGGCAAATGAAGTCAGAGACAAGAGGTGGTGCATGACTTATGAAGTCAGAGGACACAGGTAGTGTGACTCACGAAGTCACCGACACAAGGGGGATTGTTATTCACAAATTGAGAGAGGCAATGGTGGAGTATTACACACAAAGTGAAACACGGCAAGGAGACTGCTACACATGAAGTCAGAGAGACAAGGGGGAGTGCTATGCACAAAGTCAGAGACTCCAGGGTGTCTGTGAAACATGAAGACAGAGACGCCATGGGAAGTGTGACACAAAAAGTCAGAAATGGCACATGAACTGTTACACGTGACATGAGTTACACCAAGGAATTTGTTACACATGGAGTCAGAGATGGCACAGGGAGTGTGACACATCAATTTAGAGACATCAAAGGTGAGAGTTACACACGAAGTCAGAGTTGCCAGGTGGAGTGTTACAAATGAAGTCAAAGAAACTAGGGGTAGAGTGACACATGAAGTCAGAGATAGAGTTTTGTGACACATGAAGTCAGAGAGGAGGGTGACATGGGACACAAGAAGTCAGAGATGATGGGGAGGTGTTAATCACGAAGTCAGAGACACCATGTAGACTGTTTCACAGGAATTCAGGACACAGGGCTAGCGTGACACAAGAAATTCATGATGTGAGTGGGAGCATGAAACACAAAGCAAGAAACGAAATGCGGAGTGTTACACTCAAAGTCAGAGATGCCAGGGGGAATTTGACAGACGAAATCAGAACTGCCAGGGTGATTGTCACACAAGAAGTCCAAGACGCCACACAGGAGTGTTAGAGTCGAAGGCAAAAATGACACGTGGATTGTAACACATGAAGTCAGAGACAACACAGTGAGTGTACCACACAAAGACCGAGATGCCACTTAGAATGTTACACATGATGTCACAGACCTTAGGAGGAGTATTACAAAAGATGTCAGAGACATCAGGAGGAGTGTTACACAGAGAGTCAGAGACATCAGGTATAATATGACACACAAAATTAGAGGTGGTAGGGGCATTGTGATGTATGAAGTAAGAGACGTGAAGGGGAGTGTTGCACATGAAGTCAAACACCTGAGGGTTTTAGTGACACATGAATTTAGAGAAGATATGGGGATTGTGATACACGAAGCTACAGAGGCCAAGGGAGTGTTTTATACATGAAAACAATGATACCAGGGGGAGTATTAGTCACCAAGACAAAGACTACAGGGAAAGCGTGAAACACGAGGTCACAGACGCCAGTAGGAGTGTTATACAGGAAGCCATAGACGGCATTGGGACTGTTACGAAGTTATAGATGGCAGGGGGAGTGTGAAGCACATACTCAGAGATACAAATGGGAGGTTGACGCACGAAGCCTTAGACTCCATGGGGTGAGTTACACATGAAGTCATACATGCCAGGGGGAGTGTGATCCTGGAAGTCAGGGATGCTAGGGGGAATGTGACATACAAATACCAAGGCACCACTACATGGTGTTGCATGTGAAGGCAGATACACCAGGTTGAGTGTGACACACAAAGTCAGAGATGAAATATGGAGTGTGTCACAGTTTGTCAGAGATTCAAGGGGGTGTGCTATGCACAATGTCTGAGACACCAGTGGAAGTGTGACACAGGAAGTCAGAAACTCTGGGGTAGTGTTGCACAGGAAGTCAGAGACACCATAGTGTGTGTGACAAAGTCAAATGCCATGGGGAGTGTAACGCATGAAGAAAGAGGCAAAGGTTAGTGTGAAACAAGATGACAGAGACAGCAGGGGGAGTTTTACACAAGAATTCAAAGACACCAGGGAAGAGGGACACAAGAATTTAGAGGCAACATGAGGTATGTGACAAATGAAGTCAGAGACACCATGGGAGTGTGATACGCATGAAATCTAAGATGACATGGGGGAGTGTGACACATGAAGGCAGAAACGCCAGGTGGAGTGTTACAAACAAAATCAGAGACACAAGTGAAACTGTTACACCAGACGTCCTTGATGCCATAGGGATTTTGACACATGAAGTCAGACACCAGTGGGTGTGTGATGCATGAACTCAGAGAAGACAAGGGGAGTGTTACACACAAATTGAGAGATGACATAGGGAGTGTGATACAAGAATTCAGAAACACCATATAGAAGAGTTACACACGAGGTCAGAGATATCGTGTTGTGTGTTACACATGAAGTCATAGACAACAGTGGTTGCTTACACACAAAATCAGAGAAGCCAAGTAGTGGGTTACAAATGAAGACAGAGACAACAGGGGAAGTGTTACACATGAAGTCAGGGAAGCCACATGGAGTGGTACACGTGATGTTAGAGACACTAGGGAGACTGTGAAAAGCAAAGTCAGAGATGCCAGTGGGAGTGTGATACAAGAACACAGAGATGCCACTTGGAGAGTTACACAGGAAGTCAGAGACAAAAGGAGGATTGTGATAGAGGAATTTACAGATGCCACCTAAGAGAGTTACACATGAATTCAGAGACACCAAATTGGGTGTTACACATGAACTCAGAGATGGCAGTGGAATGTTACACACAAAGTCAGAGACACCTGGGGAAGCGTAACACGTGGAACCAGAGGCGCCAGGAGGTGTGTTACAAATGAAATTAGAGAGGTCACATGTAGTTTACCACATGATGTGAGAGATGCCATGGGGATTGTGAAACACGAAGTCAGAGATGCCAATGTGAGTGTTACACACAAAGTCAGTGATGCCTGGGGTAGTGTTACAATGAAGTCAGAGACACCATGGGGATGTGTTACACATGAAGTCAGTGATGCCAAGGGGAGTGATTTGCATGACATCTGAGATGCCACAGGGGGTGTGACACACGAAGTCATAGATGCCACCAGGAATATTATACATGAAGTCAGAGAGGCCAGGGTGAAAGTTATACACTGTCACAGATGCCAGTGGGAGTGCTACATATGACGTTATAGACAGCAGTGGAATTGCGACCCATAAACTCAGAGACACTAGAGGAAGTGTGACACACAAAGTCAAAGATGCCACGTTCAATGTTACAAAGTCAGAGAAGCCAGAAGGAGTGTGATATACGAAGTCAGGGATAACAGGCAGAGTGTGACATAAGAAGACAGACAGCATGAGGATTATTACACATGAAGTCATGATGACAGGGAGAGTATGACACATGAAGTCACAGACACCAGGGTTACTGTGACAAATGAAGTCAGATATGCCAGAGGGATTGTGACACACGAAGTCAGAGATGCCACGTGGAGTGTTACAGAAGTCAGAGTTGCCAGGTGAGTGTTATACATGAACTCAACACCAAGGAGAGTGTGATAGAAGACTTCACAGACACCATGCAGAGTGCTACACTCGAAGTCAGAGACACCAGGGGGAGTGTTATAGACCAAGTCAGAGATGCGAGGGAAGTCATAGACACCATGTGGATTGTTACACATGAATTCAGAGACATCAGGGGTAGGGTCACAGATGGCATCAGAGACTACAGGTGGAGTGTTAAACATGAAGTTAGAGACACAAGGGGGAGTGTTACAAACAAAGTCAAACATACCAGGCAGAGTGTTATGAACGAAGGTAAAGACACCAGGGGGAGTGTTACACATGAAGTTAAAGACAGCAGGTGGAGTGTTACACACGAAGTCAAAGACACCAGGGAGAGAGTGACACCCAAGTCAGAGATGGTATGGGGTGTGTAAACATGAAGTCAGAGAAGCCATGGAGGAGTGTTTTGCAAGAAGTCAAAGACACTAGGCAGTTTTATGGATGATGTCAGTGACGCCACAGGGAGTGTGACACACAAAGTCAGAGATGAAACCAGGAGTGTAACACAAGAAGTGAGAGACGCCATGGGGAATATTACACACCGTCTCAAGACGCAACACGGGGAGTGTGAAACATGAAGTAAGAGACACAAAGGGGCATGTTACACCCTTAGTCACTGATGCCGGTGAAAGCATTAACATGAAGTCATAGACCACAGGGGTAGTGTGGCACATGACTTCAGAGACGCCAGTGGCACTGTGACACACAATGGCAGAGTCGCCACAGGAAGTGTCACACACGAAGTCAGTGAAGCCTGGGGGAGTCTTGTGCCCAAATTCAGAGACACCATGGTGGATTGTTAGGCACAAAGTCAGAGATGCCAGGGAGTGTGTTATGCAGGATGTCAGAGATGCCAATGAGGTGTTACACACAAAGTCAGAGGCAACTGGTTGAGTGTGACACACAAAGTCAGATACGCCATAGGGAGTGTTACACATGATGTCAGATACAACAGGGAGATTGTTATGCAAGAAGTCAGAGAGGACAGAGGGAGTTACACAAGAATTCTGAGAGGTAATGGGGACTGTGATAAATTGAAGTCATGGACAGCAGGAAGAATGTGATAAACTAAGTCAGAGACACTATGTGGAGTGCTACACACAAAGTCAGGGATGCCACACAAAGTGTTACAGACAAAGTCAGAGATGCCAGGGGAAGTGTTACACACGAACTCAGAGACACCAGGTGGATTATTACACATGAAGTCTGAAATGCCAGGAAGAGTGTGACACACAAAGTCCGATTCACCAGGGGTAGTATTGAACAGTAAGTGTGAGACACAAGGGTTTTTGTGCCAGACAGAATCAGAGACACCCCGAGGAGTTTGACACACGATGTCAGATTCGCAAGGGGTAGTGTTAAACAGTAAGTCTGAGATAATAGTGTTTTTGTGCCACATGAAATCAGAGACACCACGAGGAGTGCGACATACAAAGTCAGAGATGACAGGGTAAGTATGACAGACGAAGTCACAAGTGCCACAGGGAATGTTACACACAAAGTCTGAGATGTCAGAGGCAGTGTGGACACACAAAGTTAGAGATGACAGGAAGATACTGAAACATGAAATCAGAGATGCCAGTGTGAGTGTTACAAAAGAAGACCCACACTCCACATGGGAGTGTTACATTTGAAGGCAGAAAGGTCACGTTTTGTATTACACATGAAATCCGAGACACCAAGGGGTGTGTGCCTCACTAATTCCGAAACACCACATGGATTGCTACATAGAGTCAGAGACACCAACGAGAATGTTACACAAAAAGTAGTAGAAGGCACATGGAGTGTTTCACACGAAGTGCAAGATGCCATGTGGGAGTGATAAATACCAAGGAAGAAATGCCATGTTGAGTTTTACACACGAAGTCAGAGACACCAGAGGGAGTGTTACACAAGAAGTCCAAAATTCCACATGATGTGTTACACACAATGTCCACAATGCCAGGGAATATTTGACACACAAAGTCAGAGATGCAAGGTGCAGTGTGCCAAATGATGCCAGAGACTACATGGGGAGTATGATGCAAGAACACAGAGATGCAAGGGGTTGCGTGACACATGAAGCAAGTGATGCCACTGAGTGTGTTACCCATGAAGTCAGAGCTGGCCAAGCGAGTGTTACACACGAAATCTGAGATGTCAGTGTGTTACACAAGATGTCTGAGACTCCATGGGGGACTGTTACACTCAAAGAGAGAAAGGCCTCGAAGACTGTTACAAATGAAGTCAGGGAGAATGAGGGTGTGTACCACACAAAGTCTGAAGGGCCACGTGGAGTCTTACACATGAAGTCAGAGACACGAGGGGGAGTGTTACTCACAAAGTCCAAGATGACACATTGAGCGTGAACCTTGAATTCAGACACCACAGGGAATGTTACACACAAGGCCATAGATGTCGGGGGAGTGTTATACATGAAATCAGAGAAGCCAGTGGGAGTGTTACACATGAAGGTATAGTGGCAGAGGGAGTGAGATGCATGATCTCAGAGACAAAAGGGGGAGTGTTACAAAAGAAGTCAGAGATGCCATCGGGTTTGTTACACCCGAGGTCATAAACACCAGAGGGAAGGTGATACATGCAGTTAGTGATGCCAGGCTGAGTGTGACACATGAAGTCAGATACACCACAGTAACTGTTAGACACGAATTCTGAGTCACCAAGGCTAGTGTTAGAAATGAAGTCAAAGACACCAGGGGAAGTGTGACACATGAAATCAAAGATATCAGGGGGAGAGTGAGACATGAGTCAATGATGACAAGGGACGTGTGACACACGAAGTCAGAGAGCACATATGGAGAATTTCACAGAAATTCAGAGATGCCAGTGTGAGTGTTAAAAATGAATTTAGAGACACCAGGGGGAGTTTGAGGCACAAAGTCAGAAACACGAGGGGGAGAGTGTCAAACGAAGTCAAAACAACAGGGACACTGCAACACACTAAGCCAGAGATGTCAAGGGGGAGTGTGCAAAACGAAGTCAGAGATGCCAGGGGGAGTGGTACAAATGAAGTCAGAGATGCCACAGGGTGTTTTACACATAAAGTCAGAGACACAATTGCAAGTGTTACAAAGTCAGAGATGACAGGGTGAGTGTTACACATGAATTCAAAGACGCCAGAGGGAGTGTGATACAGGACATCACAGATGCCAGGCAGAGTGCTACACGAGAAGTCAGAGATGCCAGGGGGAGTGTTACAGATGAAGTCAGAGAAGCAAGGGGAGTGTTACACACGAACTCAGAGACATCATGTGGATTGTTACACATGAAGTCAGAGACTCCACGTGGAGTCTTACATATGATGTCAGAGGTACTGGGGGAGTGGTACACCAAAACTCTGAAATGACACAGGGAGTGTTACACACAAAGTCTGAGACGCCTGGGCAAGAATGACACATGAAGTCAGAAACACAAGGGATAGTGTTGCACAGGATGTCAGTGACACCAGGGAGTGTGACACAGTCATTGATACCAGGGGGAACTTACACTAGAAATGAGAGAGGACAGGGGAGATGCAACACACAAATTCAGAGTCACCAGTGGGACTGTGACACACAAAGTCAGAGGCTCCAGGGGGAGTGTTACACAAAACATCAGTGATGGCTGGGGGAGTCTTTCGCTCGAAGTCAGAGACACCACGAGGCATTGTTACACATGAAGTCAGAGACGCCAAGGTGAGTGTTACACAGGATGGCAGAGATGCCAATGAGATTGTGACACATGAAGTCAGAGATGACCTGTTGATGTTAACATTCAAACTCAGGGATACTGCAGGGAGTGTTACACACGAAGTCAGAGATTTCAGAGACACTTTTTTTTAAGGAAGACTAGCCCTGACCTAACCTGTGCCAGTCCTCCTCTTTTATGCTGAGGAAACATCCGTGCCCATCTTCCTCTACTTTATATGTAGGACGCCTACCATAGCATGGCATGCCAGGCGGTGCCATGTCCACACCCGGGAGCTGAACTGGCAAACCCTGGGCCGCCAAGAAGCAGAATGTGCAAACTTAACTTCTGCACCACTGGGCCAGCCCCCCCAGAGAGATTTTTATGCACAAAGTCAGAGATGCCAGGGGGAAGTAACGCAGGAAGTCAGAAAGGCCATGGGGACTGTTATGCATGAAGTCGGAGATGAAAGGGGTACTGGTACAAAAGATGTCAGAGATGTCACAGAGTAGTGTTAGGCATGACATCAAAGACATGAGGGGGAGTGTTACAGAGGATGTCAGAGAGACCAGTTGGAGTGTGACAAAAGTCAGAAACACCAGGGGTGGTGTTACACAGGAAGTCAGAGACACCACGTGTAGTGTGACAGATGAAGTCAGAGAAGCCAGAAGCTAAGGGCAGTTTGACACCTGAAGTTATAGACGGCAAAGGGAGTGTGATGCACAAACTCAGGTACACTATGGGGTGTGTAACACAGGAAGTCAGAGACTCCACCAAGTGTGTTAGACATGAAGTCAAATATATCGGGGGGGTGTGATACACGAATTCAGAGATGCCAGGTGGAGTGTGACAAAAGAAGACAAAGATACCACAATGAGTGTCAGACACAAATTCTCCAGAGGGAGTGTTACAAACGAAGTAAAAGACAGCAGGGGGAGTGTTACACACGAAGTTTTAGACACCAGAGCAAGGGTGACAAGTGAAGTCAGAAACACAAGGGGTAATGTTGCACAGGATGTCAGAGACACCAGAGAGTGTGTTACACACGAAGTCAGAGATGCCAAGGAGAGTGTGACACACAAAGTCACTGATGACAGGGAAGCGTTACGTTGGAAGTCAGAGACGATGGGGGAGTGTGGCACATGACTTCAGAGTCATCAGTGGGACTGTGACACAAGAAGTCAGAGACACCGGGGGAGTGTTACACACTAAGTCAGCGATGCTGGGGGAGTCTTTCACCTGAAGTCAGAGACACCGTGAGAGATTGTTATGAAGTCAGAGAACCAGGAGGAGTGTTACACATTAAGTCAGTGATGGCTGGGGAGTCTTGTGCCTGAAGTCAGAGATACCATGTGGGATTGCTACACATGAAGTCAGAGTCACTAGGGGCTGTGTTACACATGAAGGCAGAGATGACAGGGGGACTCTGAAACATGAAGTAAGGTGCCATGGGTGTGTTGCACAAGAAGTTAGTGATACCAGGTGAAGTGTTATGCACAAATTCACAGACACCAGGAGGAATATTACTCACAAATTCAGAGACACCACATGGGTGTGCTACTCACTAAGTCAGAGACACCACATGCAATTTTAATCATGAAATTATAGACGACATGGGGAGTGTGACGCACAAAATCAGATGCTGGGGGAGTGTTACACACAAAACCAGAGATGCCATGTGGAGTGTAACACACCATGTCATGAAACATGAATTCAGCCATGCCCCACAGCAGAATTACACAATAATTCAAAGACGCCACTTTGGGGGTTACATATGAAGTGAGAGATGGAAGGGGGAGTGTTACACACGAAGTCTGAGATGCTCAGAAGCATGTGATACAAGAAGTCAGAAATGCCAAGGGTAGTATTACACAGGATGTCAGAGACACCAGTGTGTATTTGACTGATGAAGTCAGAGATGCCACCTGCAGTGTGACACAAGGAGTCAGATACACAAAGTGAAGTGTGACACACAAAATCAGAGGCACAATTGACAGTGTTATACACAAAGTCCGAGATGATCTTGGTAATGTGACACTCGAAGTCAGAGATGGAAGGGGGAATGTGACACACATACTCAGATAAACAAGAAGAAGTGCGACAAATGAAGTCAGAGATGCCAAGGGGATTGTAACTCACAGAGTCAAAGACATCAGGGGAAGAGAGACACATGATGTTAGAGGTGCCACAGAAAGTGTTACCCATAAAGTCAGAGGAGTCTCTAACATGAAGTTAGAGACACCATGAGGATTTGTTACACACATCATGAGATAAACACCAGGGGGAGTGTTACACACAAACAGAGAGATGGAGGGTGAGTGTTACACACAGAGTCAGAGACACCATAGGAAGTGTGAGAAATGAACAGAAAGACACTAGTGGGAGTGTTAGGCACAACGTTAAGACACAAGGTGGAGTGTTAGACATGATGTCAGAATCACCACGTGGAGTGTGACACGTGAAGTTAGAGTCAGCACGGGGAGTGTTACAAATGAAGTCAAAGATGCAGCCTGGAATATTACACAAGAAGTCAGGGACACAAGGTGGAGTGTTACCTGAGATATCAGACACCAGGGGAAGTGTTACACACAAAGTCATAGGCGACAGGGGGAGTACAACACACGAATTCAGAGACACCAGTGGGACTGTGAGACACGATGTCAGAGATGCCTGGGGGAGTGTTAAACATGATGTCAGTGATCCCTGGGGGAGTCTTGCACCCAAAGTCAGAGACAGTACAGGGGATTGTTATGCACACAGTCAGAGATGCCAGGGAGAGTGTTACGCAGGATGTCAGAGACGCCAAGGAGAGTGTGACACATGAAGTCAGAGATGACTGGTAGAGTGAGAGACTCAAAGTCAGAGACCCCACGGGGAGCACTACACATGAAATCAGATACACCAGAGGGATTCTTATGCACAAAGTCAGAGTGAAGGGGGAAACTTACACACTAAGTCAGAGAGACCATGTGGAGTGCTACACACAAACTAAGAAATGCCAAAGGGAGTGTGACACACAAAATCAGAGATGCCAGGCAGATAGCAAAAAAGGAAATTAGAGATGCCAGTGTGAGTGTTACACAAGAAGTCCCAGACTCCATGAGGGAGCGTTACATTGGAAGGCAGAAAGACCATGTTGCATGTTACACATGAAGTCTGAGACACGAGGGAGTGTGTACCACATGAAGTCCAAGATGCTATATAGATTGTTACACACTAAGTCACAGACACCAAGGATAGTGTTACACATGAAGTCATAGATGGCACATGGAGTGTTTCACATGAAGTCTGAGGCACCACAAGGGAGTGATACACATGAAAGAAGAAATGCCACTTGGAGAGTTATACTTGAAGTCAGAGACACCAGGGCATGTGTTACCCCCAAAGTAGAGACATCACATGGAGTGTTACACATAAAGATCAGAGACACCAGGGGGAGTGCTACACACAGAGTCAGAAATGTCATGTGGTATGTTACATAAAAAGTCCGTGACACCAGGGGTAGTGTCACACGTGAAGTCAGAGATGCCAGATGAAGTTTGACACACGAAGTGATAGACCCAAGGTGCAGTGTGCCACAAAGTCAGAAATCACATGGGAAATGTGACACATGATCTAAGAGACACAAGGTGTTGTGTGACACACAAACTCAGAAAAACCACCTGGTATGTTACACCCAAAGTCAGAGATCACCCGGGGAGTCTTACACAGGAAATCTGAGATGTCAGTGTGAGTGTTAGGCAAGAAGTCCGAGACTCCACAGGGACTGTTACACTTGAAGGCAGAAAGGCCACGATGACTGTTACAAATGATGTCGTGGACACCAGGAGGTATGTGCCACACCAAGACTGAGAGGCCATGTGGAGTGTTACATTCAAAGTCAGAGACATCAGGGGGTGTGTTACACACAAAGTCAGAGATTCCATGTGGAGTGTTACACAACAGGTCTGAGATAACAGGTTGAGTATGACCATCGAGTCAGATACCATGGGGAATCTTACACAAAACATCAGAGACGCCAGGGGTAGTGTTATACATGAAGTCAGAGACAACAGTGGGAGTGTTACACAAGAAGTTATAGATGACAGAGGGAGTGTGATGCATGAACTCAGAGTCACAAGGGAGAGTATTACACAAGAAGTCAGAGATGCCACTGGGTGTATTATACAAGAAGTCAGAAACACCAGGGGGAAAGTGATACATGAGGTCAGTGACTCCAGGCTTAATGTGACACACCAAGTCAGAGATGACAAGTGGTGTGTGACTCATGAAGACAGCTATGCCAAGAGGAATGTTACTCATGAAGTGAAAGATGCCACAGTGGAGTATTATACACGAGGCAAGACATACCATGGGGAGTGTTACACACCAAGTCAGAGGGCCCAGGGGGAATGTAATACATGAAGTACAGATGCCAGGGTGACTGTGAAACACAAAGGTAGAGATGCCATAGGAAATGTGACACACAAAGTCAGAGATGGCATGTTGATTGTTACACATGACATCAGTGACACCAGGGGGTGTGTTATACATGGTGCCAGAGATGCCATGGAGAGTGTTACACACGAAGTCAGACAGGCCATGAGGAGTGTGACACAGGAAGTCAAAAATGCCAGGGGTACTGTGAAACACAAAGTAAGAGACTCCTTTGGGAGTGTTACACACGAAGTCACTGATGCCAAGGAAAGTGATATGCACAAATACACAGACACCAGTGGGAGTATTACAACATCAGAGAAGTCATGGGGATGTGTTACACATGAAGTCTGAGATGCCTAATGCAATGTTACGCATGAAAACATAGATGACATGAGGAGTCTGACAAGCGAAGTCAGAGATGCCAGAAGGAGAGTTACACAAGAAGTCTCAGACAACAGGTGGAGTATTACACACAACACAGGGATGTCACAGGGAGTGTGACACACAAAATCAGAGACATGCTGGGAAGTGTTACACACAAAGTAGGAGATGCCAAAGGGAGTGTGACACATGAAGTTAGAAATGTCAGGTGGATTGTGACACACAATATCAGAGATGCAACAGTGAGTTTTACACTCAAAGACAGGGAGGCCAGAGGTATTGTGACACAAGAAATCAGAGACTCCAGTGTGAGTTTACACCAGAAGTCTGAGACTAAGTGGGGGAATGTTACAAAGGCAGAAAGGTGATGTTGAGTGTTACACATGAAGTAAGACACGCTAGGGGGAGTGTTGCATAGTAAGTCAAAAATGGCACATGGAGTGTTCCACAAGAAGTCCAAGACACCACAAGGGAGTGTTACACATGGTGGAAGAAATGCTACATGCAGTGTTACACACGAAGTAAGAGACAGCAGGGGGAGTGTTACACATAGAGTCAGAAATGCCACATGGTGTGTTACACATGAAATCTACGATGCCAAGGGCAGTGTGACACATGAAGTCAAAGATTTCAGGGGTAGCTTTGTTCTCAAGTGACACTTTGTGCTGTGACACATGAAGCCACAGATGACAGGGTGAGTATGAAGGATGAACTCAGAGCCACAAGGGGGTGTTGACACATGATTTCAGTGATGCCAGGGAGAAGTGAAGCACAAGAAGTCAGAGGTGACAGTGGATGTGTGAAACACAAATTCAGAGATGCCAGTGGCACAGTGACACATGAAGTCAAACATGACAGAGGAAATGTTTCACACAAAGTCAGTTATGCCTGCGGGAGTCTTGTGCCAAATTCAGAGACACCACGAGGGATTGTTAAACATGAAGTTAGAAACGCCAAGGACAGTGTTACACAGGAAGTCAGAGATGCAGAGGACAGTGTGATACACAAAGTCAGAAATGATTGGTCAAGCATGACACTCAAAGTCAGAGACCCCACTGGGATCATTACACACGAAGTCAGAGACCCCAAAGGGACTATACAGACCATGTCAGAGATGACAGGGGGAGTATTACATACAAAGTCAAAGACAACATGGGGAATGTGATACAGAATTCAGAAATGCCATGTAGGAGAGTTACAAACAAAGTCAGAGACACCATATAGGTTGTTAAATATGAAGTCAGAGGCGCCAAAGTGATGGTACAGATGATGTCAGAGATGACAGGGGGAGTGTTACACACAAGGTCAGAGACGACATGGGGAGTGTGACACATGAAGTCAAAAACATCATGGGCAGTATGACACACTAAATCAGAGGCACCACCGCGTGTTACAATGTCAGAGATGCTAGGGATAGGGAGAAACAAGAAGTTAGAAACAGGAAGCAGATTCTGATATGATGCCTGAGACGCCATGGTGAGTGTTACACATGAAGCCAAAGACACCAGATGGAGGGTTACACAAAAAGTTCATGGTGCCAGGTGTAGACTGGCAAACGAAGTTAGAAGAGCAAAGGGAGGGTTACACACGATGTCAGCCTTCAGGGGGACTGTGACACACAAAGTCAGAGACTCCAGGGACAGCATGATATGTCAAGTCAGGGACACCACATGGACTGTGACACATGGAGTCAGAAACAGCTCACGGATTGTTATACACAAAGTTTAAGTTGCCAAGGAGAGTGTGACACACGAAGTTAGAGACGCCAGATGTTACAGAGAACCACATATGCAAAAGTGAATGTTACACACAAGCTCAGAAACACCAGGAGAATTGTTACATATGAAGTCTGAGATGCCGGGGGAGTGTGACACATGAGCTCAGAAACACCCTGAGTAGTGTTACACAGGAAGCCAGAGACACTAGGAGTGTGTTACACACAAAGTCAGAGACACCACAGGGAGTGTGACACACGATGTTAGAGATGAAAGAGGAAGTGTTACTCACAAAGTCAGACACACCACATAAACTGTTACAAAAGATTTCAGAGCACAAGGGGGATTGTGACACACAAAATCCATGATGCCAGGGGGAATGTGACATATGAAACATGTGACAGAATACATTTGAAGGCCGAGATGCCAGGGGGAGATTGACACATGAAATGGGAGCTGCCAGGGTGACTGTGACACAAGAATTCCAAACACCAAGGCGGAGTGTTAGATTCGAAGGCAGAAATGCCATGCAGCATGTTACACATGAAGTCAGAGACAACAGAGTGAGTTTACCAAAGTCAGAGATACCACATGGAGTGATACACATGATGTCACAGACACAAGGGGGAGCATTACACAAGAAGTCAGAGTCGCCAGGGGGAGTGTTACACACAGAGTCAGAGACACTAGGTGGAGTGTGACACATGAAATTAGAGACGATGGGGGATTGTGAGACACGAAGTTAGAAATGTGAGGGGAAGTGTTACCCACGAAGCCAAAGGCAGCAGTGGATTAATGAAACACTAATTCAGAGATGACATGGGGATTGTGACACACAAATTTAGAGAGGTCACAGGAGTGTTTTGTTCACAGAAACGATACCAGGGGTAGTGTTACACACCAAGTCAGAGACAACAGGGGGAGTGCATCTCATGAAGTCAAAGACAGCATTGGGAGTGAAACTCATGAAGTTAAAGATGGCAAGGGGAGTGTGAAGCACATACCCAGAGACACAAGTGGCAGTGTGACAAAGGAATTCACAGGTGCCGTGGGGTAATTACACACGAGTTCATACAAGCCAGGGCGAGTGTGATACACAATCTCAGGGAGGACAGGTGGAGGGTGACACACCAACAATGAGACACCACAGAGAGTATTGCACATGAAGTCAGATACACTGTGTTGAGAGTGACACACAAAGTCACAGATGCCATGTGGAGTGTGACACATGAATTGCGAGATGCTAGGAGGTGTGTGAAACATGAAGTCAGAGGCACCAGGTGGAGTTTTACATGTGATGCAATAGATTTCATGGGGAGTGTTACAGACGAACTCAGAGACAGATGGTGGATTTTTACACATGAAGTCTGAGATGCCAGGGGTTGTATGACACATGAAGTCAGAAACAGCAAGAGTAGTGTTACACAAGAAGTCACAGACACCAGGGAGTGTGTGAAACATGAAGTTATAGGCACCATGTGGTGTGTTACACATGAAGTCTTAGATGCCAGAGGAAGTGTTACACACGGAGCCAGAGACACCAGGGGGTGTGTTACACAAGAAGTCAGTGAGGGCACCTGGAGTGTTACACATGACTTCAGAGATGCCAGAGGGACAGTGACACACAGTCCAAGACACCACGGGGAGTGTGATGCACAAAGTCAGGGACACCAGGCATAGTGTAACAGACGAAGTGGGACACCACATGCAGATTGTCATACACTAACTAAAATATGCCAGGGGGCGTGTGATATACGAATTCACAGATACCAGGAGGAGTGTGACAATGAAGTCTGAGACACCAGTGGGACTGTGACACAGGAATTCAGAGACCCCAGGTGAAGATTTACACAAGACATGATAAATGTCAGTGGGAGTGTTTCACACAAACTGAGATACACAATGGGGATAGTTACACACAAAGCCTGACATGCCAGGTAGAGTGTGACACAGGAAGTCATAGATGATGGGGGAGTATGGCACTCAAAGTCAGAGATGCCAGAATGAGAGTTACAAAAGAAGTCAGAGATGACATGAGGAGGGTTACACACTATGTCAGAGATGACATGGGGGACTGTTACATCCAAAGTTAAAGACACTAGAAGTGTTACACATGAAGTCAGAGAACAGAGCATGGGTTAGATGTGAAGTCAGAGATGACACAGGGAGCATTACACTTGAACTCATGGACACCATGTGGAGTGTTACACACAAAGTCAGATGCTCCAAGGGCTGTATGACACACAAAGTCAGAGAGGACCACTGGAGTTTGACACATGAAGTCATTGATGACACGTGTAGGGTGACACATGAAGTCAGACACCAAGGGAAGAGTTACACACAAAGTCAGAGAGACAAGGTGGAGTGTTAGGCATGAAGTCAGAGATGCCATGGGGGAGTGTTATGCATGAAGTCAATATTTGGAGTGTTACACACAAAATCAGGTAGAAGTGTGAGTGTTACACACGGAGTCAGAAACCCCTCAGAGAGTGTTACATATGAAGTCAGACTCTCCAGTGGGAATGTGACACAGGAAGTCACAGACGCCTCAGATGAGTGTTGTGCAGGAATTCAGTGATTACACAGGAGTTTCATACACAAAGTCAGAGACAACAAGTGGATTATGATGAAATCAGAGATGACATGGCTAGTGTCACACACCAAGTCTGATACATCAGGGGGAATGTTACACATGACATCAGAGATGCCAGGTTGAATGTGACACACGTAGTCAAAGATGACATTGGGAGTGTTATGCATAAAGTCAGAGATGACAGGGCTAGTGTGAAACACAAACTCACAAATACCATGGGGATTCTAACACACAAAGTCACAGACCACAGCTGATGTGTGAAACACACAATCAGACACCATGTGAAGTGCAACACATGAAGTCAGTTATGCCAGGGTGTGTGTTATATATGATGTCAGAGATACAATGGCGGGTGTTACTCTCAAATTCAGAGATGACAGGGGAATTTGACATATGAAATCAGAGCCACCAGGGTGAGTGTTACACAAGATGTCTAAGATGCCATAGGGGAGTGTTACACTCAAAGGCAGAAATGCCATGGGGAGTTTTACACAGGAAGTCAGAGACATCAAGGGGAGTGTTACACACCTTGTCACAGACACCTGGGGGACAGTTACACACAATGCCAGAGACACCACATGCAGTGTTACACACGAAGTCCAACATGCCAGGCTGTGTGTGACACATGAAGTCAGAGATACCACATGGACTGTGACACTGAAATTCCAAGATGACATGCGGTAGTGTTACTCATGAAGGCAGAAACACCATGTGGAGTGTAACACATGAAGTCAGAGATGCCATGGGCAGTGTTACACATGATGGCACAGGTACTGTATGGAGTGTTACACACAGTGTCAGAGACATGAGGGTTAGTGTGACACACAAAGTGAGAGATGCTGGAAGGAGCGTGACACACGAAGTCAGAGACAACAGAGACATTTCCCCAGGAAGTAAGAGACACCAGGAGAAGTGTGAAACAGAATGTCACAGGCAAAATGGGGAGTGTTAAACATGAAGTCAGAGAAGACAGAGGGAGTGCTATACATGAACTTATTGGAGGCAGGGGGATTGTGATGCACACACTTAGAGACACAATGCAGAGAGTGACATATGAAGTCAGAGAGGCCACATGGTGTGTTACACATGAGTCAAACGGCAGTAGGAGTGTCATATGTGAAGTCAAGAATGCCTGGCAGAGTGTGACACACACAGTCTGAATCCCCACATGGAGTGCTACACATGAAGTCAGAGATGCCAGGGGAGTGTGACACATGAAGTCAGAGACACCAGGTGGAGTTTTACACAAGAAGTCAAGCACACTAGGGGAAGTATTACACTCAAAGTCAGAGACCCAATGTGAAGCATTACAAAGTCAGAGATGCCAAGGGGAAGGTGATATACAACATCAGGGATGCCAGCTGTAGTGTGACACAAGAAGTCAGAGACAACATGCAGACTGTTATACATGAAGTCAAAGACACGAGAGGTAGTGTGACACATGAAGTCACAGATGCTAGGGGGAGTGTGACGCAAGAAGTCAGAGATGACACTTGGAGTGATACAATGTCAGAGATGCCAGGGGCTCTCTTACATAGGAAGTCAGAGACACTAGGGGGAGTGTGAAACACGAATATAGAGACGCCACATAGGAGTGTGACACTTGAAGTCAGAGACGCCACTGTGGGTGTTACTCATGAAGTCAGAGACAGCGGGGTGTGTGTTATACAGGAAGTCAGAGAAGTCACGTGGAGTGTTATACACGAAGTGAGAGACACTATGGAGAGTGTGACACATGAAGTCCGAGGTACATGGGAAAGTGTGAGACAGAATGTCAGATGCACCAAGGGGATTATTACACACAAAACCAGAGATACCAGAGGGAATGTGACACATTAATTTAGAGATTCCATGCAGATTGTGACTCACGAAGAGATGCCACGGTGAGTGTTATACATGAAGTCAGAGACACCAAGGGGAGTGTTACAAATGAAATAAGAGATTCAACGTTGAGTGTTACACACCAAGTCAGAGATGCAACGAGGAGTGTTACATATGAATTCTGAGACGCCAAGGGGGAGTGTTACACACAAGAGAAGAAATGCCAAGTGGAATTATGCATACAAATCAGAGATGCCAGGGGGATTGTTACACATATAGGCAGAGACGGCATGTGGAGTGTTACCCATGAAGTCAGAGATGCAAGGGGTAGTATTACACATGAGTGAGAAACACCACTTGTGTTATACACGAAGTACATGAGACCAGGTAGAGTGTGTCATACTAAGTCAGAGATACCAGGGACAGTTTAACACATGAAGTAGGAGACCAAAGTTGCCGTACGACACACGAAATCACAGATGCCACCACGTGTGTCACACACCAAGTCAGAGACAGCAGGAGGTGTACGATACAGGAAGTCAGGGATGCCAGAAGGAGTGTGACAAATGAAAAAAGAGACACAATGGGGATCATTACACATGAAATCTGTGAGGCCACGGGGAGGGTGACACACAAAGCCCGAGATGCCACTGGGGAGTTTACAAATGAAGGAAGAAATGCCTTGTGGAGTATAATACATGTTGTCAGAGATGCCAGGGTCAGTGTTGCACATGAAGTCACAGAAGCCACGTGGATTTTTACACTCGAAGACAGAGACACAAGAGGGATTGTTACACGTGGTGTCAGAGATGCCAAGTGTAGTGTGACACATGAAGTCAGAAATGCCAGGTGGAGTGTGACACTTGAAATCAGAGACACCACAGGATATTTTGCACACGATCAGAGTTTCCAGGGGCAGTGTGACACACGAAGTCACAGACATCAGGAGACATGTGACACACAAAATCTGAGATGCAAATTGAGAGTGTTAAGCACAAAGTCAAAGACACTATGGTGAGTGTCACACAAGAAGTCAGAGAAGCCACCTGAAGTGTAACACACAAAGTCAGAGACACCAGAGGGAGTCTTACACATGAAGTCAGAAATGCCACGTGGAGTGTTCCACAGGAAGTCATAGTCAAAAGGGGCAGTGGTACACACAAAGTCAGTGACACAAACGTTATGCATGATGTCCGGGACGCAATGGGGAGAGTCACAGTGATGTCAGTGAGGCTGGGGTAGTGTTATGCATGATATCTTGGATGCCTGGGGAGCACAACACAGGAAGTCAGAGACGACAGGTGTCTGTTAAGCAGGAAGTCAGAGACACCACACAGACTGTGATGCACGAGGTCAGAGGTGACATATGGAGTGTGACACTTGATGTCAGAGACAACAGGGAGAATGTTACACATGAAGTAAGAGACGCCTTGGGGAGTGTTACACACCAATTCAGTGATGCCACAGGGGAGGGTTACAGAGGAAGTCAAAGACCCAAGGTGCAGTGTCACACATGAACACAAACACACCAGGGAGTTGCACACAAAATCAGTGATGTCACAGGGAATGTTACACATGAAGCAGAGATGCTATGGGGAGGGTGATGCATGACATCAGAGAAGCCTCAACACGTATGATGCACAAAGTCACAGACACCATGGGGAGAGTTAGACCTGAAGTCAGAGACGGCAAGGGGAGTGTTACACATGGAGCCAGAGATGCCAAGCGAAGTGTTCAACACAGGAAGTCAGAGAGGGCAAGTGAAATGTTACACTTGACATCAGAGACACCAGGGAGACCTTGAGACACAAAGTCAGAGTCACCAGTGGAAGTATGATGCAGGAAGCCAGAGATGCCACAAGGAGTGTGAAACACAAAGTCAGACACAACAGTGTGAGGCAAGAACTCAGAGACACAATGTGGAGCATGACATGCGAAGTCAGAGATGCCACCAGATGCATTACACATGAAGTCACAGATGACAGGGTTAGTGTGATACACAAAATAAGGGACTCCATGTAGAGTGTGACATGAGGAGTCAGAGATGCCTCAGGGAGTGTTACACACGAAATGTGAAATGCCATGGGGAGTGTGACAAACTCAAAAACACCAGGGATATTATTACACAGGAAGTCAGAGACCCCAGGGAGTGTGTGACACATGAAATCACAGATGCCATGGTGCTTCTTACACATGAAGCCGGAAACACCAGTTTAAGTGTGAAACACAAAGTCAGAAATGCCAATAGGACTGTGACACATGAAGTCAGAGACAGTAGGTGGTGTGTACCACATGAAGTTCAAGACAACACAGGGAGTGTTAAACACAATGTTAGGGACACAAGGGGGAGTGTTACACACAAAGTCAGAGAAGCCTCTTGGATTGCTACAAAGTCAGAGGTGCCACTGGGGAGTGTTAGACACAAAGGGAGAATTGACACTTAGATTGTTACACATGGAGTCAGAGACACCAGGTGAGTGTTACACACAAGTCAGAGTCACCAGGGGGAGTTTTACACAGGAAGTCAGAGACACCAGGGAGTATGTTATGCACAAATTCAGAGATGGCACCAGGAGTCTGACACACGAAGACAGATGCCATGTGGAGTGTTAAAAACAAAGTCAGAGATGCTAGGGGTAGTGTTAAACAATAATGTAGAGACTGAAGGCAGATGGTGACATGAAGTGAGGGATATCATGATGAATGTTCCACATGAATTCAAAGACAACTTGTGGAGTGTTACACACGAAGTCTGTAATGTCAGGAAATCAGAGATGCTATGGGGACTCACCCTTGAAGTCAGAGATCCCAGGAGAAGTGTTATCCACAAAGTCAGCAACACCAGTGAGTGTTACACAGGAAGCTATAGACAGCAGAGGGAGTGTGACATACAAACTCAGAGCCAGCAGAGGGGGTGTGACACAAGAATCCACAGACACCACTGGGTGTGCAACACACAAAGTCAGAGATGCCAGGGGGAATGTGATATACAAAGCCAGAGATGCCAGGCACAGTGTGACACACGAAGTCCCAGATGCCAGAGGGATTCTGACAAAGTTGGTGTTGCTAGGGAAAGAGTGACACAGAACTTCAGAGATGACACAGGGAATGTTACAAGGAAAGTCAGAAATGCCAGTGGGAGTGTGACACACGAAGTTAGAGATGCCAGGAGGATTGCGACAAATGAAATCAGAGATGCCATGGTGAGTGTTACAAATTAAGCTGGAGACACCAGGGTAACGTGACACATGAAGTCAGAGACGCCATTGGGTGTGTCACACACAAATTCAGAGATAGCAGGGTGAGTGTTCTATAGAAAGTCAGTGATGCCAGTGGGAACGTTACAAAGTTACAGATGGCAGGGATAGTGTGATGCACATACTCTGAGACACAAATGGGAGTGTGAGACATGAAGTTATAGATGTCACGTTGTGAGTTACACACAAAGTCTTACTCACCAAAGGGAGTGTGGTACACAAAGTCCAAGACGACACAGGGGAGTGTGACACACGAAGTCAGAGACACCAAGGTTTGTGATACATGAAGTCAGGGATACCAGGTGGAGTGTGACACATGAGGTCCAAGAAGACACATGGGAGTGTGACACATGAAGTCAGAGGCACCAGGGTTTTTGACACACGAAGTCAGATCTGCCAGGTGAAGTTTTACAGACGAGGTCAGAGATGCCAGGGGACGTGTTACATGTGAACTCAGAGACAAAATTTGGATTGTTATACACACAGCCTGAGATACCAGAGGGTGTGTGACACACTAAGTCAGAAACACCAGGGGTGTGTTATACAGGAAGTCAGAGACACTAGTGAATGTATGAAACATGAATTCAGAGACACAAATAGAGAGTCTTATGCACAAAGTCAAAGACACCAGGGTGACAGTTACACACGAAGTCAGAGACACCATGTGCACTGTTATCCACGAAGGCTGAGAAGCCTGTGGGAGTGTTACACACAAAGTCAGAGACAAACGGAGGATTGATATGCATGAACTCAAGGATGCCAGGTGGACTATGACACTCGGAGTTGGATATGCCACTTGGAGTGTTACACAGGATGTCGAAGACACCAATTTGAGTGTGACACATGAGGTCAGACACACCAGAGGAAGCGTAAAAAATGAAGTCATTGACATCTGGGGGAGTGGTACAGGGGAAGTCAGAGATGCCACGTGGCAGTGACACACAAGGTTAGAGACAAAAGGCTGAGTGTGAGACATGAAGTCAGAAATGCCACAGGCAATGTTACACACAATTACAGAGATACTTGGGTGACCATTACAGAACAAATCAGAGACGCAAGTGTGAGTAATACACAAGAAGTCCAAGACTCTACAGTGTAGTGTTACACTAAACGGCAGAAAGGCCATGTTGAGTGTTACACATGATGTCAGCGACACCAGGGCAATTATTACACACCAAGTCAGAGACACCACCAGGGAGTGTTGCACATGAAGTCACAGACGGCATGGGGAGTGTTACACACAAAGAACAGTGGGGGAGTGTGACACATGAAGTCAGAGATGCCAGTGGGAGTGTTACACAAGAACTCAGAGACACCTGGAGAGTTTTACATACGAATTCAGACAACCCAGATGAATTCAGACACGGGAATTTTACACATGAAGGGATAAATAGCATGTGTAGTGTTACACACAAAGTCAGAAATATCAGGGGAAATGTTACACATGTCAAAAAAGCCACCTGTTGTGTTACACACAAAGTCCGTGATGCCAGGGGGACTATTACACACGAAGTCAGAGATGCCATAGGGGAGTGTTAGGCACTAAGTAAAAGACACAAGTGGAAGTGTCACTCAGGCAGGCAGAGAAGCCACAGGGAGTGTAACACACGAAGTCAGAGATGAAAGTTCAAGGGTGACACACAAAATCAGAGAAGCCAATGCAAATGTTACACATGATGTCAGAGATGCCTTTGTGAATGTAACACCTGTAATTATAGATGGCAGGGGGAGTCTGATGGCCGAAGTCAGACACACCAGTGGGAGTGTGACAGATGAAGTCAGAGACTACAGGTAGAGTTTTATAAACAAAGTCAGAGATGCCTGGGGAAGTGTTACACACTCAGTCTGAGGTGCCTCATGTGGTGTTACACAGTAAATCATAGACCAGGGAGAGTGTTACAAAAGAAATCAGAGATGCCTTCGTTAGTGTTACACACACAGTTTGAGATGCCGGGCAGCATGTGACAAATGAAGACGGAGACACAACGTAAAACATTACACATGAAATCCAAGAGACCAGGGGGAGTGTGACACAAGATGTCAGATATGCCAGGGGGACTGTTTCACACGAAGTCCGTGAGGCCACTGGGTAGTGTTACACACGAAGTCAGAGAAGCCAGTGGGAGTGTTATGCAAGATGTCAGAGACACAAGTGTGAGTGTTACACAGGAAGTCAGAAATGCCACAGGGAGTGTGACATAAGAAGTGAGAGACACAAGAGGAAGTATGAGACAAAGTGAGAGATGCTGCTGGGTGGGTGACACGTGAATTCAGAGACGCCAGAGGGAGTGTAATACACAAAGTCAGGTATGCCATGTAGAGTGTGACACATGGTGTCACAGATGCCAGAGGGATTGTGACTCACGAAGTCAGAGACTTCATGGAGATTCCTACACAGGAATACAGAAACGAAGAGAAGTGTTACTCAGGAAGTCAGAGAAAAAAAGTGGAGTTGATACATGAAGTCACTGATACCAGCGGGAGTTATGCATATGAAGTCAGAGGCGACAGGTGGAGTGTGACACAAGAATTCAGCATCATCACTGGGACTGTGACACACGAAGGCACAGACACCAGGAAGAGTGTTGCACACATCAGTGATGGTCGGAGGAGTCTTGTGCCCAAATTCAGAGAAACTATGGGGGATTGATACACGCAAAGTCAGATACGCCAGGATGAGTGTTATGTAAGATGTCAGAGACACCAAGGAGAGTGTGACATATGAAGTCAGAGACAACCAGACGATTGTGACACAGAAAGTCAGAGAAACCAAAGGGAGTGTTTCACACAAAGTCAAAGAAGCCAGAGGGATTGTTAAGGATGAAGTCAGAGACAACAGGGGAAGTCACACACAAACTCAGAAATGCCATGGAGAGTGTTACTCAAAATTCAAAGACACCAGGGTGAGTGTTAAACAGGAAGTCCAAGATGCCAGGGGCATTTTGACACACGAAGTCAGAGATGCCAGGTTGAGTGTTACACATGAAGGCAGAGATAACGTGTAGAGTGTGATCCAGCCATTCTGAGATGCCACGTAGGAGAATCACACAAGAATTCAGAGACTACATGTTGGGAGTTACACCTGAAGTCAGAGACAGCAGGGGGACTGTTACAGGAATTCAGAAATGTCCCTTGAAGTGTTACATACAAAGTCAGAGACACCTGAGGGAGTGTTAAACATACAGTGAAAAATGCCACGTGGTATGTTACACACAAAATCAGTGATGCATGTGGGAGTGTGATGCATGAAGTCTGAGACACCAGTGCGAGAGAGACAAACAAAGTCAGAGACAACAGGTGGAGTGTGACACAAAAATTCACAGATGCCAAGAGGGAGTGTTAACCATGAAGTCAAAGACACCAGGGGGTGTCTTACACACAATATCAGAGACCACAGGCTTATTGTATCACATGGTGACACAGACGATCTCATGATCATTAGACAGAAAGTCAGAGATAAAATTTTGTGTGTGACACAAGATGTCAGAGACGTCACAGAGAGTGTTACACACAAAGACAGAGATGCCACGCAGAGTGTTACACATCAAATCATAGACACCCAGGGGAGGGTTACACACAGAGCCAGAGATGCCAGGGGCAGTGTTACACTTGAAATCAGAGAGGACTTTTGCAGTGTCACACAGGACGTCAGAGGTACCAGGGGGACAGTGACACACGAATTCAGAGATGCATGGGGGAGTGTTAATCATGAAGTCTGAGATGCCATGGGGGAGTCTTACACATGAAGTCAGAGACGCCAGGGGAAGTGATACTCACAAAGTCAGAAAGACCAGAATTAGTGTTATGCAGGTAGTGAGAAATGCCACAGGGATGTTGACTCAGGAAGTCAGAGACGAGTGGTCGTCTGTGACAATCGAAGTCAGAGATGCCACATGGAATGTTACACACGAAGTCAGAGACACAATGGGGAATATTATACATGAAGTCAGAGTCTCCATTTGGAGTGTTACACACGAAGATATAGACGGCAAGGGGATTCTGACATACGTACAGAGAGACACAAAGGAGAGCATGACACAGATACTAAAGCTGCCACCGGGTGAGTTACACATGAATACACACCAGGGGGTGTGTGATAAAAGGTGTCATTGACATCATGGGGAGTGTGACACATGAATTCAGAGATGCCATAGGGAGTGTTGCACATAAAGTCAGAAATGCAAGGGAGATTGTGATGCAAGAAGTCAGAGACACCATGGGGAATGTGACACATGAGGTCAGAAACACCAGAGGAAGTGTGACTCATGAAGTTAGAGATGCCAGTGAAGTGTGACACACGAATTCAGAGGTGACATGGGGAGTGTGACACACAATGTCAGAGACTCCAGGCGGATTGTGATGCACGAAATCAGACAAATCAAGGTGAATGTTACAGACAACATCAGAGACAATGGATTGTTATAGATGACTTCAGAACACCAAGGGGAGTGTTAAACATGAATTTATACACAGCTAGGGAGTGTGACACATGAACTCAGAGACACAAGGAGGTGTGTGACACATGAAGTCAGAGACATCACCAGGTGTGTTACTCACAATGTCAGATACCCCATGGGGAGTGTAATACACCAACTCAGGGACACCAAGCAGTGTGTGACACATGAAGTCAGAGATGCCATGGTGACTGTTAGACACGAATCCCAAGATGTCATGTGGAGTGTCACAAACAAATCAAAGAAACCAAGGGTGAGTGAGACACAAAGTGAAAGTTACCAAAGAGAGTATGACACAACAATCAAAGATGAGAGGGGGACTGTGACACACAAAGTCAGAGACGCCAGTGGGAGTATTACACACGACGTTTGTGAAGACAGCGGAGTGTGATGCAAAAAGTCAGAGACACCAGGGGGAGTGTTACACATGAAGTCAGAAATGGCCCCGGAGTGTTACATATGAAGTCTGAAATGTCTCAGGGGAGTGTGACATATGAAATCGGAGACACCAGGTGGAGTGTAAAACGTGAAGTCAGAGATACTAGGGAGAGTGATACACACGAAGTCAGAGATGCCACTTGGAGTTCTACACACTAAGTCAGAGACACCAGGGTTAGTTTTACAAATGGAGTCAGACACGCAATGTGGTCTGTTACAAAGTCCGTGACTCAAGGGGGAGTGTGACACATGAAATCAGATATATCAGGCGAATTTGACACACAAAATCAAAGACTCAAGTTGCAGTGTGACACATGAAGTCAGAGACAAAAGGGGGAGTGTGATGCTTGAACTCAGAGAAACAATGGGGAGTGTGGCATGTAAGTCAGAGACATCACTGGGTATGTTACACACGAAGTCAGAGGAAACAGGGGTAGGTTACACACGAAGTTGGTGACACCACAGGGAGTATTAAACAGGAAGCCTGAGATGCCAGGAGGAGCGTGACACAAATCCGAATACCCAGGGTTAGTGTTACACAGGCAGTCAGAGATACGTGTGAATGTTACTACACATGAATTCAGAAACGCCAAGGGATATGTGACACATGAAGTCAGAGATGCCAAGGGAAGTGTGACACATGAAGTCAGAGACACCAGAAAAGTGTGACTCATGGTGTCAATATTGCCAAAGAGTGTGCTACACACAAAGTCAGAAATTCCAGGTGGATTGTGACAGATGAAGTCAGAGATGCCAGGGGGATTTTTCTATATGAAGTCAGAGACATCATGGTGAATGTTGCTCTCCACGTTGGAGATACCAGGCTGTGTGTGACAAAAGAAGTAAGAAATGACAGGCCGAGTGTGACCATCAAAGTAAGACACCATGTGGAATTTTACACAGGTCAGAGATGCCATGGTGAGCGTTAAACCTGAAGTCAGAGAGGCCAGGGGGACTGTGAAACAAGACATTAGACACGCCATGGGGAGTGTTACACACAAAGTCACTGATGCAATGGGATAGAGCTACACACGTATTCAGAGACACCTTTGTGTATATTACTCAGGAATCCAGACGAGCCACTTGGGTGTGTTACACACGAAGTCAGAGACGCCACATGACGTTTTCCTCTCGAACTCATAGAAGAAATTGGGAGTGTGACACAGGAAGTCAGAGACTACAGGTGGACTTTTAAAAAGGAAGTGAGAGATGCCAGGGGAAGTGTTACACATCCAGTCATAGATGCCATGTGTAGCACTACACAGGAAGTCATAGACACAAAGAGGAGTGTTACAAATGAAATTGGAGATGTGATGGTGTGTGTTACACACTCAGTTTGAGATGTCAGGCAGCATGTGACACATGAAGGCAGAGACACAGCATAGAGTCTTACACACGAAGTAAGAGAGGCCAGAGGTATTGTGACACAAGACATCAGAGATGCCAGTGTGAGTGCCACACATGAAATCAGAGATGTCTCGGGGAGTGTGACACACGATTTCAGAGATGTCACTGGGTTGTTATGCATGAATTCCGAGAAGCCAGGGGAGTGTTATGCAATGTCAGAGAAACGAGTGTGAATGTTATGCAGGAAGTCAGAGATGCCACAGAGGGCGTGACACATGAAGTCAGAGAAGCCAGGGACTGTTAAACACCAAGTCAGTAACAACAGAGGGAGTGTGACAAATGAATTCTGAGATGCCAGGAGCGTGTTACGCACGAAGTCAGAGATGCCACAAGGGTTGTTACACATGAAGTCCAAGATGTCATGGGGAGTGTGAGACACGAAGTGAGAGATGCCACATAGAGTGTGACACAGGAAGTCTGAAAAGCCACAGGGAATTTTTACACACAAATGTAGAAACACCATGTAGAGTTTTTAACGTGAAGTCAGAGAGGCCATGGGTTGTGTCATACACAAAGTAAGAGATGTCACATGGAGTGTTACACACAATGTCACAGACACCAGGGGCAGTGTTACACAAGAGGTCAGAGATGCCATGGGGAGCGGAACACACAAAGCTAGAAAAGCCAGGTGGATTGTGACACATGAAATCAGAGATCGCACAGATATTATTACACACTATGTCAGAGATGCCATTGGTAGTGTGGCAGAAGAAGTCAGAGATACAATTGGGAGTGTTGCACACAAAGTCAGAAGCCTCAGGGATAGTGTGACACAGGAAGTCAGAGACGACAGGTCAAATGTGACCCTCAAAGTCACAGACACCATAGGGAATGTTACACACAAATTCAGAGATGCCAGGGGGAGTGGTGCACACAAAGTTATAGACAGCAGGGATAGTGTATCACACAAACTCAGAAACACAAGGGGAAGTGTGACACATGGAGTCAGAGAAGCCACCAGGTGTGTTACACAGTAAGTCATAAACACCAGGGAGAGTGTGATATACAAAGTCAGAGATGCTATGTGAGGTGTGACACACAAATACAGAGATGACAGGGGTACTGTTACACTGGAAGTCAGAGACACAACGGAGTGTTTTACACATGAAATAAGAGATGTCGTGGGAAGTGTGATACATGAAGTCAGAAACACCATGGGGAGAGTGACACACGTAGCCAGAGATGCAATGGTGAGTGTTACACACAAAGTCAGAGATGTGAGGGGTACTGTGAATCATGAAATTAGAGATGCCAGGTCGATTGTGACATATGAAGTCAGAGATGCCATGTGGAATGTTAGAGATGAAGTTTGAGATGCCTGGTGGAGAGACGCATGATGTCAAAGATGCCACGCATTGCTTTATACACGAAGCTAGAGAAGCCAGGGGTAGTGTGACACACAAAGTCAGGGACACCAGGTGGAAAGTGACTCACCAAGTCAGAGATGCAAGGTGATGTGTGACACATGATTTCTAGGATTCCACTGGAGAGTGTTACAGATGAAAGCAGAAATGCCATGTGGAGTGTTACACATTAAGTGAGAGACACCAGTGGGAGTATCACACAGGAAGTCACAAATGTCACATGGAGTGTTACACACAAAGTAGGAGACACTAGGGGTAGTGTTACACAAGTCAGAGACGCCACTGGGACTGTGACACACAAAATCAGAGATGACACAGGGAGTGTTACTGATGAAGTCAAAGACGCCAGGGGGAGTGTTACACACAAAGTCAGAACTGAGTGGGAGTGTGTTATGCATGAATTCAGAGATACCAGGTGGAGTGATATACACAGAGTCTGAGATGCTAGGGGTAGTGTTATGCAGGAAGTCAGAAGGGCCACATGGAATGTTAGACTAGAAGAAAGAGAAGCCAGGATGTGTGGGGCACAAGAAGTCAGAGACACCAAGGGGAGTGTTGCACACGAAGTCAGAGGTGACAGTTGGTATGTGACACATGAAGTCAGAGTCGCCATGAGGAATATTACCCACAGACTCAGAGACACCAGGGGCAGTGTGACACACAAATTAAGAGATGCCAGGAGGAGTGTTGCAAACGACGTCAAAGAAATGAGGGGTAGAGTGAAAAACAAAGTCCACAGGGGGAGTGTGATATACTAAGTCAGTGACACCAGATGGAGTGTTAGTCACAAAAGGAAAGACACCACATTGGAGTATTATGCACAAAGTGAAACACACCAGAAAGAGTGTTACACACAAAGTCAGAAAGACCAGGGTGATTGTTACACACGAAGTCAGAGACACCAGGGTGACTGGGAAACACAAAGGCACAGACACCATGGGGAGTGTCACAGAAGAAGTCACAGATGGAACGTGCAGTGTTACACAGGAAGTCAGAGAAACAATATGTTGTATTACACATGAACTCAGAGACGCCATGGGTAGACTTACACATGAAGTACGAGAGGATATAATGAGTGTTACACTTGATTTCAGAGATGCCAGGGGAATTGTGAAACACGAAGTAAGAGACGCCATGGGGAGAGTTACATACGAAGTCACTGATGCCAGAGAAAACGCTATGCATGAATATACAGACACCGCTCTGAGCATTACTCACAAATTTAGAGATGCCACATGGGCTGTTACACACAATGTCGCAGAAACCCGGGGTAGTGTTACACAAGAAGTCAGAGATGTTACATGGAATGTCACATATGAAGTCCTCGACATGGTGGGCATTGGGACACAAAGTCGGAGATGCCAGGGGTGTGTGACACAAGAAGTCAGAGATGCCACCTGGCATGTTATACAAGAAGTCAGAGAAGCAAAGGGAAGAGTTAGACAAGAAGTCAGAGACATCACAGGAAGTGTTACACATGAAGTCAGAGACACGAGGGTGATTGTTACAGACAAAGTCAGGGATGCCACAGGGAGTGTTACAAACGAAAGCAGAGACAGCATGGCGAGTGTTACACATGAAATCAGACATCAGGTGTATTGTGACAGACAAGATCAGAGAACACTGGAGGAGTATGACACAAAGTCAGAGACACCAGGGGTGTTTTTACAAATGAAGTCAAAGACACCATGGGGAGTGTTTCACACAAAGTCAGAGAGGCCAGGGGACATGTTAGACATGAAATCAAGATGTCATGGAAAGTGTTACACATGAAGACAGAGTCACCAGGACAATCGTTACATGCAAAGTCAGAGATGCCACAGGGAAAGTTACACACAAAGTCAGAGATGGCAGGGGAACTGTGAGACATGAATTCAGAGACTCCAGTGGGAGTATTGCACAACTAGTCAGAGATGCCTCGGGAGTTTTACACATGAAGTCACAGATGCCACGGGGAAGTTTTACACACAAAGGAAGAAATAGCACGTGTAGTTCTACACACAAAGTCCGAGACACCTGGGGGAATGTTATACACGAAGTCAGAAAAGCCATGTAGTGTGTTACACACAAATTCTGTGATGCCAGGGGCACTATTACAGATGAAATCAGAGATGCCACAGGACAGTGTTAGGCACGAAGTCAAACACACAAGGGGGACTGTTAATCAGGCATTCAGAGACCCCACTGTGAGTGTGACACTGGAAGTGACAGTTGAAAGATCGAGTATGACATCGGAAGTCACAGATGCCACCAGGAATGTTACACCTGAAGTGAGAACACATGTGGGAGTGTAACACAAGAAGTTATAGATGGGAAGGGAAGTGTGACACATGCAGTCCGATACACCATAGGGAGAATTACACTGGAATTCAGAGACTACAGGTGGAGTGTTAAAAACGAAGTCAGAGATGCCAGGGGAATTGTTACCCACCAAGTCAGAGACGCCATGTGTGGTGCTACAGGAAGTCATAGACACCAGGGGGAGTGTTATAAACAAAATCAGAGATGCCATGGTGTTACACATGCAGTTCAAAATGCCAGGAAGCGTATGGCACATGAAGGCAGAGACACATTGTAGAGTGTTACACACGAAGTTCAAGAGTCCAGGGGGAATGTGACACAAGAAGTCAGACATGCCAGTGGGAGTATTACACACGAAGTCAGAGATACAGGGGGAGTTTTATGATTTCAGAGATGCCATGGGGAGTGTTATGCATGAAGTCAAATTCACCAGGTGGAGTGTAACACATGAAATCAGAGAAAACCAGGGCAAGTGTTACACACTAACTCAAAGACACCAGGGAGAGGGTGACACACGAAGTCAGAGACCAAATGGGGTGTGTGACAAAGTCAGAGATGTCACATGGAGTGTTACATATGAAGTCCGAGACAACATGGGGAGTGTTACACGGGGCATGGGGGAGTTTTACACATGAAGGCAGAAACGCCATGTGGAGTGTAACACAGGAAGTTAGAGACGCCATTGGGAATGTGCCACATGAAGACAGATACACCAACAGGTGTGTTGCACATGAATTCAGGGACACCAAGTATAGTGTGACACACGAAGTCAGAGATGATAGGTCAAATGTGAACCTTGAAGTTAGAGACACCATGGGGAATGTTACACACAAATCCAGAGAGCCCAGGTAGAGTGTTATACACAAAGTCAGAGACTCCACTGGGAGTGTTAGACACAAAGGTATAGACGGCTGGGGAAGTGTGATGCATGAATTCAGAGACACAAGGGGGAGTGTGTTACATACAACATCAGAGATGTGTCCAGGAGTATGGCACACAAAGTCAGAGACACCAGAGGAAATGTGACAAACGAAGTAGAGGTGTCACAGGAAGTGTACCAAAGTTAGAGATG
The DNA here is from genome assembly GCF_037783145.1 of Equus przewalskii. NCBI lineage: Eukaryota > Metazoa > Chordata > Mammalia > Perissodactyla > Equidae > Equus > Equus przewalskii. Next base: position 25,709,589 of record NC_091834.1, read on the forward strand.
ACAAAGGAAGTGTGACACCTGAAGTTAAAGATGCCAGGCAGATTGGGACACACGAAGTGAGAGGTGCCACAGTGAGTGCTACATGCAAAGTCAGAGACGTTAGGGGTAGGGTGAAAGACGAAGCTAGAGATACCAGGTGAATTGTGACACGCAAAGTCAGACACATCATGGAGTCTTACACTCAACGTGAGAGACGTCTGGGGAAGTTTGACACACGATATCAGAGATGACAGTGTGAGTGTTACATAAGTTGTCCAAAACTCCAAGGATGAGTGTTACACTCGAAGGCGGAAAGGTCTTGTTGAGAGTTACACATGAATCAGAGACACCCAGGGGAGTGTACCAAAGTCTGAGATGCCCCATGAAGTGTAACACACAAAGTCAGAGATATCAGGAGGAGTGTTACACACAAAGTCCAAGATGACACAGGGCAGTGTAATACACAAAGGAAGAAATGCCATGTGGAGTGTGACACAGGAAGTCAGAGACAACAGGTGGAGTGTAACACATGAAGTCAGAAACCCGGGGGCTGTGACACACAAAATCAGAGATGCAACAGTGAATGTTACATGCTAAGTCGGAGACAACAGCGGTGTGTGACACACAGAGTCAATAATGACATGTCAAGTGTGACCCTCTAACTCAGACACCACAGGGAATGTTTCACACAACATCAGAGATGCCAGAGGGAGTGTTACACACGATGCCAGAGAGGCCACATGGAATGTTAACACATGAAATCAGAGATGACAGTCTGAGTGTTACAAACGAAGTTAAAGACGCCAGGGGGAATGTGATGCATGAAGTTAGAGACGTGAGGGGTGGTGTGAGACATGAAGTCAGTGACGCCTGGGGGAGTGTGATACACTAAGGCAGAGATGCCAGAGTGTGTAACACATGAAGCCACAGACACCTGAGGGAGTGTGATACATGAAGTCAGTGAAGCCAGGAGGAGTGTGACACATGATGTCAGACACTGCATGGGGATTGCTGTACACAAAGTCATGATGCCAAGGGGAGTGTGACACACGAAGTTAGTGATGAAAGGGGGAGTGTTACACATGAAGTCAGAGACACCACAGGGCTGTGTTACACAAGAAGTCATAAGGAACTGGTTGGTTGTGATACACTAAGTCAGAGAGAAGGGGAGTGAGACACACCATGTCAGAGAAGTGATGGGGAGGGTTACACACGATGTCAGAGACACTTGAAGGAGGGTTACACACAAAGTGAGAGACAGCACATGAAATGTTACACACAGAGTCTGATACTCCAGCGAGAGTGTAACACATGAAATCAGAGATGCCAGGGGGAGTGTTACAAATGAAATCAGGCATGACAGTTGGAGCATCACATGTTGGAGATGACAGGGTGTGTGTTACACATGATGTCAGAGACAACGGGGGTATTGTATCACAAGATGACACAGTGAACACTGGTGACACCAGAAGTCAGAGACGGCATATGGGGTTTGACACATGAAGTCAGAGATGCCACAGGGAGCGTTTTGCATGAAGTCAGGAATGCAAAGGGGAGTGTTACACACGAAGGCAGAGACGTCATGTGGTTGTAACTCATGATGTCAGAGATGCCGTGGGGAGTGTTATGCAGGTACTCAGGTCACGTGTGGTGTTTCACAGGAAGTCATAGTCACCAGAGGGAGTGTTATGAACAAAATCAGAGATGCCATGGTGAGTGTTACACACACAGTCTGAGATGCATGCAGCATCTGACGCACAAAGGCAGAGAGACAACATGGAGTGTTACACACGAAGTCCAAGATGCAAAGGGGAATGTGACACATGAAGTCAGATATGTCAGTGGGAGTGTTACACATGATTGAGACATGCTGGGGGCAGCGTTACACACGAAATCAGAGACACCATGAGAGAGTGTTACATATGTAGTCAGAGAAGCCAGTGGGAGTGTTATGCACAAACTCAGAGACACCGGTTGGTGTGTTATGCAGGAAGTCAGAGATGCCAAGGGGAGTGTGACACATCAAGTCAGGCACACCAGGGAAAGTGCGACACACGAAGTCAAAGGCAACACAGGGAGAGGTACACACAAACACAGAGATGCCAGTAGGAGTGTGACACATGATGTTAGAGATCCCAGGTGCATTGTGGCACATGAAATCAGAGGTGCAACGGTGGGTGTTACACATTAAGTCAAAGACACCAGGGGGAGTGTGACACATGAAATCAGAGACACAATTGGGTGTGTGGTACACGAAGTCAGAGATGCCACCAGGAGTGTTGCACATGAAATCAGAAACACCATGGGGAGTATGACACACGAAGTAAGAGACAACAGGTCCAGTGTGGCCCTCAAATTCAGGGAAGCCATGGGGAATGTTACACACAAATTCAATGATGCCAGGTGGAGAAATAGACACAAAGTCAGAGATGCCAGCCAGACTGTTACACAATGAAGTTTTAGACCACATGGGCACCATGATGCACCAAGTCAGAGATAGAAGGGGGAGTGTGTTACACATGAATTCAGAGATGCCACGTGAAGTGTTAAACTCAAAATCAAAGACACCAGTGTAAGTGTGACACAGAAAGTCTGATACGCCACGTGAAGTGTCACACAAGAAGTCAGGGACACCATGGGGAGCATTATACACGAAGTCAGAGACACAACTTGTAGTGTTAGACACTTAGAGACAGCAGGGGAAGTTTTACACATGAAGTCAGAGACTCCAGGGAGAGTATTACTCATGAAGTCAGAGACAGCACATGGAGTGTTGCAAATGAAGTCCGAGATGCACGGTGGAATGTGACGCACAAACTGAGATGCCAAGGGTAGTGTTATACACGAATTCTGAGACGCAAGTGAGTGTGACACATGAAATTAGAGACATCAGTGGGAATGCTATGCATAAAGTAAAGGAAAGGAGGATCGGGATGTGTGTTACACAGGAAGTCAGAAATGCAACATGGAGTGTTACACACGATGCCAGAGACACCAGGGGGAGTGTTACAATCGAAGTCAGAGATGTCACTTGGAGTGTTACACACAAAGTCAGAGACACCAGGGGGATAGTTACACAGGGTGTCAGAGACACCACATGGGCTGTTACAAAGGAAGTCAGAGACACCAGTGTGTGTTTGACAGATGAAGTCAAAGATGTCACTGGGATTATGACACACAAAGGCCGATAAGACATGGGGTGTGTGATCCATGAATTCAGAGACACCACAGGAGAGTGTTATGTGAAATGTCAAAGACACCAGGGATTGTAATGCTCTAAGACAATGATGCAGCAGGGAGAGTTACACACAAATTCCCTGACGCCAGGGGAGGTGTTACACATAAATTCACACACCATTGGGAGTATTACTCACAAATTCAGAGATGCCACGGGGGTGTGTTACACACGATGTGAGACACCACATACAGTGTTACCTGCGAAGTCATAGATAATATGGGGAGTGTCACCCCCAAAATCAGAGATACCAGAGGAGTTGTGACACATGAAGTCAGAGAAGCCAGAAAGATTGTGACACATTAAGTCAGAGAAGCCAGGTGGAATATTACAGATGAAGTCATAGATGTCAGGGGAGTGTTACATGCGAACTCAGAGACATCATCTGGATGTTACAAATGAAGTCTGTGATGCCTGGGAGAGTGTGACAAATGATGTCACAAACACTATGGGGAGTGTTACACATGAAATCAGAGAAGTCAGGGGTACTACGACACAGGAATTCAGAGATGCCAGGGGAGTGTAACATACAAAGTCAGTGACACCTGGGGGAGTTTTATGCACAAAGTCTGAGATGCCACGGTTGTGTGTTACACACAAAGTTGGAGATGCCAAGGGGAGTGTTATGCATGAACTCAGAAAGACCATGGGTAGAGTTAAGCAGGATATCAGAGATGCCACAGGGAATGTGACACACAAAGTCACAGATGCCAGAGACATTGTGACACACGAAGTCAGAGATGCCAAATTGACTGTTACAGATGAATTCAGAGGTGCCATGAGGAGTGTTACACACTAACCCAGAAACACCAGGGGAATTGCTATACATGAAGTCTGATGTGCCAGGGTGAGTGTGACACACAAAGTCAGAAATGCTAGGGGTAGAGTTACACAGTAAGTCAGAGACACCTGGGTGTAAGTGACAAAGTCATAGACACTTTGGGAAGTGTGAAACATGAAACCAGAGACAACAGCCGCAGTATCACACACAAAATCAGAAGGGAATATTGGGGTGTTACACATGAAATCATAGACACAAGGAGGAGTGTAACACACAAAAACAGACATATGGTGTGTTACAAAGTAAGAAAAACCTTGTGGAGTGTGACAAACAAAGTCGGAGATGCCATTGGTAGTGTTACACATGAAGAAATAGATGGCAGAGAGACTGTGACGCATGCACTCAGAGAAAGAAGTGGGAGTGTGAAACAAATTCAGAAACAACAGGGTAGTCTGACACAGGAACTCAAAGATACCAGAGAGGTTGTGACACACGAAAACAGAGACACCAGAAGGATTGTGACACACAAAGTCAGTGACACCACTGGGAGCGTTAGAAACAGTCAAAGACAACAGGGGGCATTTTACACACGGAGTCAGAGAGAGCATGGGCAGTGTTAGACACAAAGTCCGAGATACCAGGTCTTGTGTGACACACAAAGTCCGAGAATACAGGGGGAGTGTTACACATGAAGTCAGCGACACCAGGTGAAGTGTGGCACACGATGTCAGAGACGATGGGGGCAGTGTGACGCATGAACTCAGAAACAAAACAGGAAGTGTGACACTTGAATTCACAGACGCCACTGGGTGTGTTACAAACAAACTGAGAAATACCATGGGGAGTGTTGACGAAAATAATCCATACCAATCTATAAATGAAAATTTGGGTCAGTTTATTCTGAGCTTAAATTTTAGGATTATAACCCAGGAGAGTCTTCCCACAAAGGAACAGAGCACTCCAAAGAAGTGGGGGTATAAGGGTGGTTATATACCCTCAAAGAGGGTTTTTCACATATGATCAAAATGTCCCTCCCACAGTAGTCACAAGATTGCCCTGTCGGCACAGCACTTGATGGACACAGCAGGTAGTGGGTCTGCTATCTTGGTGGGCGTAGCAGGAGTCAAGTCTATTTTCTCAAGCTGGGCAGTCACAGGTGCGCCCAGCAATCAGCTTCTATCCTAAGGAAAGATACTTAATCCTTAAGGAGACGCCAACATTGGGAGGGGGAGGGAAGTTGCACCTTTATCTCAAGCGCCTTTTGCTCTTGCCATAGGAAATCTCTAAAGCAAATATACAATGCTTGCTCAATGGCCTCGGTCAGGCCCTTTTGGAAAGACAAGGTCAGGCCGAATTAGGTTTACACCAAATGGCTTCCTCATATATTCCAATATATCCTATTACTTGCCATTTTTATTTGTCAGGAGTGTGATACATGAAGTTAGGGATGCCAGGCACAGTGTGACACAGGAATTCAGAGCAGCCACAGGAAGTGTTAGACACGAAGTCAGAGACACAAGGGCGAGTGTGACACACGAAGTCAGAAACACCAGGAGTAGTGTTACACAGAAAGCCAGAGACACCAGGGGTTGTGTGACACTTGAAGTCAGAGACACCAGGGGAAGAGTGATACACGAAGTCAGAGGTGCCACGGGGAATATCACACACGAAGCCCATGATGCCATGCTGAATGTGACACAGGAAGACAGAGACGCCATGATGAAGTGTTACACAAGAAGTAAGAAATGCCTCATTGAATGTTACACACAAAGTCAGAGGCGCCGGGAGGAGTGTTACACATGAAGTTATAGACGCCACTGGAATTGTGACACACGAAGCCAAAGAGGCCAGGTTGGGTGTTACACATGAACTCAGAGATGCCAATGGGAGCATTACAAATGAAGTTAGAGAAGCCAGAGGGAGTGTGATGCAAGAAGTCAAGAGTCAAGAGGGGGAGAGTGTCACACGAAGTCAGAGACAATGGGAGACTGTTACACACAAAGCCTGAGTAGCCACAGGGAAATGTTACCCACCAAGTCGAAGACATCAACAGCAGTTTGTGCAAGAAGTCAGAGAAGACAGTTGGAGTGTGGCACAGGAAGTAAGAGATGCCATGGGGTATATTACACACAGCCTCAGAGATTCAAGGGGAAGTGTGACATGAAGTCAAAGATGGCACAGGGATTGTTATATACAAAATCATGATAACAGGGCAATAGTGACACACAAAGTCAGTGATGTCAGGGGAGTGTTACACACGAAGTCAGAGACACCATGTGGAGTTTGATATATGAAGTGATAGATGAAAGCTTGAGCATGACACATGAAGTCAGAGACAACAGGGGGAGTGTTACACACAACATCACAGACACCAGAGCATGAGACACAGGAAGTCAGAGCCACCAGCGGTAGTGTGACACACGAAGTCAGAGACACAAGGGCAATGTTACACATGAAGTCAGATACACCATGTGGACTGTTACAGACGAAGTCCGAGACGCCAGGCAGAGTGTGACAAACATAGTCAGAGAAGCCATGGGGAGTGTTACAAACAAAGTAAAAGAAACCAGGGGTAGAGGGACAAATAAAGTCAGAGACGACAGAGGCAGTGTTACACAAGAAATCAAGATGCCATGTGAAGTGTTAAACACAATGTCACAGACACTAGGGAGAGTGTTACACAGGAAATCAGAAATGACACATGGAAAGTTACACACGAAGTCCGAGACAACACAGGGGAATGTTTCATCTGAAGGTAGAAGCACCATGTGGAGTGTTACACACGTAGTCAGGGACGACAGTGGGAGTGATACATACAAAGTCAGAGATAACATGACGTGTGTGAAACATGAAGACACAGAAACAAGGAGGAGTGTGATGCAAGAAGAGTCACCAGGCAGAGTGTTACACATGAAATCCGAGAGGACATGGGGAGTGTGATACAAGAAGTCAGAGACGCCAGAGGGATTGTGACACACAAAGTCAGAGACGCCAGGTGGAGTGTTACAGACAAAGTCAGATTTGCAAGGGGGAGTGTAACACACGAGCTCATAGATACCAAGGAGATTGTTACCCACCGAGTCAGAGATGCCAGGGAGAGTGTGACACACAAAGTGATAGACATCAGGGGAAGTGAGACACAAGAAATCAGAGATGCCGATGGGAGTGTTATACAAGCAGTCAGAGATGCTATGGGGGAGTGTTACACATGAAGGCAGAAAGGCCACCTGGAGTATTACACATGAAGTCAGACACAGCATGGGATGTGTACCACATTAATTCCAATATGTCAGGGGTAGTGTGACACATGAAGTCAGAGACGCCCGTGGGAATGCTACACAGCAAATCAACGATGCCAGATGAAATATGACAAATGAAGCAAGAGACACCATGGGTATTGTGACAAAAGAAGTCTGAATCACCATGGGGAGTGATAGACACGAAGTCAAGATTACATGTGAGTATGAAACACGAAGTCATAGACGCCATGGGGATTGTGATAAAAGAAGTCAGAGTCACCAGGGGTAGTGTTACACAAGGAGTCAGAGACACAACAGCAAGTGTTACAGTCAAAGTAGAGACACCAGGAGTGGTTGGACACTCGAAATCACAGCTGCCAGTGTTAGTGTTACACAAGAAGTCTGAGACGCCATGGAGGAGTGTTACGCTGGAAGGCAGAAATGCCATATGGAGTGTTACACATGATGTCAGAGACTCCAGGAGACCGTGACACACGAAGTCAGAGACGCCACATGGAATCTTACAAACGATGTCACAGACATCAAGGGGAGTGTTACACCCAAACTCTGAGATGAGATAGGGAGTGTTCCACATGATGTCTGAGAGTCCAAGGACAGTGTGACAAAAGAATTCAGAGATGAGAGTGGGACTGTGACACACCAAGTCAGAGAAACTACCAGATGTGTTAGACATGAAGACAAATATGTTGAGAGTGTGATACACAAATTCAGGGATGTCAGGTGGAGTGTGACAAAGGAAGTCAGAGACACCCCGGTGAGTGTCAGACACAATTTCTGAAACTCCAGTGGGAGTATTACAAACGAAGTAGAAAACACCAGGGGGAGTGTTACACACAGAGTCTGAGACACCAGGGCGAGGGTGACACACGAAGTCAGACACACAAGGGGTAGTGATGCACAGGATGTCAGAGACACCAGGGAGTGTGTGACACACTAAGTTAGAGACGCCAATTGGAGTGTGACACGCAAAGTCACTGATGACAGGGGAAGTGTTACACTGGAAGTCAGAGACAACAGGGGGAATGGGACACATGAATTCAGAGTTGCCTGTGAGACTGTGACACAAGAAGTCAGAGATGTCAGGTGCAGTGTTACACACTAAGTCAGTGACAGCTGGGAGAGTTTTGTGCCTGAAGTCAGTGACACCATGTGGAACTATTGCATATGATGTCAGAGATGCCATGGTGAGTGTTACACTGGATGGCAGAGAGGCCACGGGAGTGTTACACACAAAGTCAGAGACACCATGGGGAGTGTCACACACAAAGTCAAAGACAGCACTTGGAGGTTTACACACAAAGTCCGAGAGGTCACTGGGAGTGTGACACACGAAGTCAGAGGCACCAGGGAGAGTGTTAGACACGAAGTCAGAGAAACCAGTTGGAGTGTGACTCACCATGTCAGAGACGACAGGATGAGTGTTATGCACGAATTCAGAGATGACGGGGGAGTGTGAAACACTAAGTCACAGAAGACAAGGAGAGTGTTACACACGAATTCAGAGATGCCATGGGGACTGTGATACATGAATTTAGAGAAACCACATAGGAGAGTTACACATGAAGTCAGAGATGCCACAGTGTGTGTTACAGATGAAGTCAGAGATGGCAGGCGGAGTTTGACATACGAAGTCAGATATACCAATTGGAGTGTTACACACAAAGTCAGAGAGACCAGGTGACTGTTACACACGAGGTCAGTGACGTCACCGGCTGTGTGACACACAAAGTAAGAGATGACAGATGGAGTATTACACACGAACTCACAGATGCCAGGGGGAGTGTTACACACAAATTCAGAGATGCCATGGTGCAGTGTTGTGCATGAAGTCAAAGACATGTATCAGAGTGTTATACACACAAAGTGTGAGACATGAGTGCAAGTGTTACACACGAAGTCAGAGGTGCCACATGAAGTGTTACACACGAAATCAGAGTCACCAGTTGGACTGCCACACAAGAAATAACAGACGCCACTGATCAGTGTTGTTCACAAATTTACAGACAACAGGGAGAGTGTTACGCATGAAGTCAGTGACACCAGAGGAATGTCACATGCAAAGTCAGAGAAGACAGGTGGATTGTGTCTGATGAAATCACAGACACCACAGCTAGTGTAACCCACAAAGTCAGACACACCAGGGGGATCGTTGCACATGATGTCAGAGATGCCAGGTAGAATGTGACACATGAAGTCAGAGACAACATGGGGAGTGTGAAACAAGAAGTCCAAAATGCCATGTGGAGTGTGACACACGATGTCAGAGATGCCACTTGGACTGTGACACACAAAGTCTGAGATGATATGGGGGAGTGTTAAACTAGAAGGCAGAAATGCCATACTGAGTGTAACACATGAAGTGACAGACACCATGGTCAGTGTTACACAGAATGTAACAGATGCCACATGGAGTGTCACACATGATGTCAAGGATGCCAGGGGGAGTTTTACATAGAGAGAAAGAAACACCAGGTATCTTGTGATATACAAACACACTGAAGACAGGGTGAATGTGATGCATGAAGTCAGAGATGACAGGGAGTTAGTGACACCCTAATCCAAAGACGGCCAGGGGAATGTGACACACGAAGTCAGAGAAGCCATGGGGGTGTGTTCTGCATGAAAACAATGATACCAGGGGGAGTGTTATGAACAAAGTCTGAGACAAGGGGGATTGTGAGACACAAATTCAGAGACACCAAGTGGGAGAGGTACACATGATGTCAGAGATGCCAGGAGCAGTGTTAGAAATGAATTCAAAGAAGCCATGAGAAGAGTGATGCACAAAATCAGATACGACAGGAGATGTGGGACATTTGTCAGACATGACAAATTGGGCAGGACACAAGAAGTTAAAGACACCAGAGAAAGTCAAACATGGCAGGAGGAATACATATGAAGTCAGAGAGACCAGGGGGAGTGTTACAGCTGAAGTCAGAGACAACAGAGTGAGTGTTACACATGAAGGCAGAGATGCCATGGGGAATATGATACATGAATTCAGAGGCAACAGGTCGTATGTGACAGTTGAAGTCAGAGATGCTAGGGGAATGTTAGAAATGAAGTCAGAGGTGCCAGAGAGACTGTTATACACGAATTTATAGACAGCAGGGGGAGTGTGATGCACATACTCAGAGACACATGTGGGAGAGTGACACATGAAGTCAGAGTGGCCACAGGGTGTATTACACAAAAATCAAACACAGCAGGGGTAGTGAGCTCCACGAGACACCACTGGGAATGTTACACACGAAGCTCATGATGCAAGGCAGAGACTGACACATGAAGTTACAGATGCCATGAGTAGTGTTACACATGAAGTCAAAAACACCACGGGGAATGTTACACACGAAGGAAGAAACACCAAGTGGAGTGCTACACATGACATCAGAGATGATGGGGGAGTGTGACACACAAAGTCAAAGATACCAGAGGGAGAGAAACACGTGAAACAAAGACAACAGGGGAAGTGTGACACACAACATCAGTCAGGCCACTCGGACCGTTTCATATAAATTCATAGATAACAGGGCAGTGTTACATATGATTTCAGAGAGGGCACATGGAGTGTTACACACGAACCCAGAGTCACCAGTGGGAGAGTTATGAATGAAGTTAGAGAAGCCAGGGTGAGTGTGATGCATGAAGTCTGAGACACCATGAGAAGAGTGTCACATGAAGTCAGAGACAACAGGGGGACTGTTAAACAGTAAGCCAGAGAAGCCACAGAGGAGAGTTATCCATGAAGTGAAAGACCCAGGGGGAGTGTTATGCTGGAAGTCAGAGATACAATGGTGAATATTACACACAGACTCTGAGATGCCAGGAGGAATGTGACACATGAAGACACACATAGGGGAATGTTACAAAGGAAGGCAAAGAAACCAGAGGTAGAGTGGCAAAAGATGTTAGAGATGACTGGTGGTGTGTTACACAGGAAGTCAGAGACCACAGGTGGAGTGTGACACACAAAGTCAGAGACTACAGGTGGAGTGTTAAACATGAAGTCAGAGACGCCAGGGGTAGTATCACAAATGAAGTCAAAGACACCAAGGGAGGTGTTATGCCTGATGTGAAAGCCCAGAGGGAGTGTTACACAAGAATTCAACAAAACATGGGAGCAAGTGACAAATGAATTCAGAGACGACATGAACTGTGTGACACACTAAGTCACAGAAGCCAATTGGAAGTGTTAGGCACGAAGTCAAAGACAGAAGGGGGAGTGTTACCCACGCAGTAAGAGATGCCACAGCAAGTGTGACAGTCAAAGTCAGAGAGGAAATATCAAGTCTGACACACGAAGTCAGAGAAGCCAGTGGGAATGTTACACATGAAGTCAAAAACGCTGGGGGGAGTGTAATACACAAGTAAGGGATGCCAGACAGAGTGAGACACACGACTTCAGAGCCACCACGAGGAGTGTTAGACATGAAGTCTGAGATGACAGGGTGAGTTTAACACACGAAGTCAGAAACAGGGGTAATGTTACACAGGAAGTCAGAGACACCAGGGAGTGTGTTACATTCTAAATCAGAGATACTACTGGGAGCGTGACATGTGAAGTCAAGACTCCAGAATAAGTGTGACACATGAAGTCAGAGATGGCATGGGGATTGTTATACATGAAGTCATGATGCCAGGGGGATCATGACATGAAGTCAGAGATACAAGACGATTTGTGACACATGAAATCAGAGATACCAGAGCGATTTTTACTCATGTAGTCAGAGATGCCAGAAGGATTGTGACACGTGGTCAGTAACGCCAGGTGTAGATGAAGTCAGAGATGCCAGGTGAGTGTTACACACAAAGTGAAAGCCGGCAGGGGGAGTGTGACACACATACTCAGAAAGAATGGGAAGTGTAAAACACGAAGTCAGAAACACAGGTTTTAGTGCTCCACAGGGAGTCAGAGAAAACAGGGAGTGTGTGACACATGAAGTCAGAGATGCCTCGTGAATTGTTACACACAAAGTCAAAGATACCAGGGTGTGTGTTACACAGGAGGTCAGATGTCTTCTTCTCCTCCTGGTATGGTCCTTTCCAACAGGACTGCATAGAGTCTTTTATTTGATGTCTCTTTCAATAAACAAATTCTCCAGGTTATGCTCCAAGATCCTTAAGTTCTGAGAGCTCTCTGAGAAAGAATCAGCTAGCAATCTTTCATTTCTTTTCAGCACATCAATAAGACCATGACAACAATGTAATATATCCCTTAACCAAAGTTGGTTCATATATTTCTTCATCTAATTGCACAGGCTGTTTTATTATTATTTCAAAAGGAGACAGCCGATGTTTACAAAAATTGTAGATCTAAGATTAAGGAGCACTAGCACAAGAGCTTTTGGCCATGAAAGAGTAAATGCTTAGGAAAGCTTTGCCAATTAAGTTTGGTTGTGCCATTAGTTCTTTTTACCAATCCTGAGGATTGAGGATAGTAAGCGCAGTGGAAATGCTGCAATATTTGCCAAACATTACAAAAAGATTTGAGAACATACAGATCATTACAAGATATATTTCAATAATAATTTCCTAACAGCTTCATGCAAGCTGGGTGTGGGAAATATTCTTTCCAGGTTCGTGAGAGCCACTCTGCATAGGCTATACTGCAATGATTGAAATGTCTTGTAGGAAGATGTTCCTAAAGAGCTTAAAACAAGTGTTTTCCCTGGCTCAGTTGCTTCAGTGAATGAAAGTTATAGATATTCTGTCACCACTGCGAAGAAACATTTGAAATGACATCCAATTCCAAGGCAATAAAGACCTAGATTCAAGCTGGGCAGGAGCTGTCTTTCAATAAACATGATTGTTGCTCAGTATGCACACACTGAAATTCTTGAAACTTCTTATAGGAACATGCTCCTAAACATGCTCCTAAACTGACACAAGCAAGATCTTCTCAGCACTGTGTTTTCTCCATGACAGAGTGTTATACATATTCTGTCCTGCTTGTAGTCAAATATTTCATAAGTATTATGTGATGATAGGTGATGTTATAAGATAGTATGATGATGTACTTAAAAGGCTTAAAGCAAAAAGTTTACAACTCAGTGTTCATACAGTGAATTAATTTTATTCATATTCTTACCCACTTGGTTCATGGGTATAACGTGAAAATATTCCTAAAGAGGTAGAAGTAAAATTCTTTACTACAGAGTGTTTTCAATGAATGGATGTTATAGTTATATTGTCCCAGCTTCAATGAAATGTTTGGAAAGATTTACAGGAGATGTTCTGAAACAGCTACTTGCATGCTGATTCAGTAAGAGTGGTCTTTCATTGGATGCAAGTGAGAGCCATTCTCTATGGTTGATAAGCAAAAGTTTAAAAATTCTTGTGGGAACATATTCATGGGTATAAGCAAGAAGGCTTCACCTCAGTGTTCTGTTTTGAATGAGTGTTCTAGGTTTTGCCGCCTTACTGAAATGTCACATTCGTGTTATACAAAGACTTTCCTAAACAGCTACAAGAGAGATGTTTCCACCACATATTTCTTTCAGTGAATGAATGTTATAGTTATTCTGTTACCACTGTGTGAAAAGTTTCCAAAGATTTGTAAGAAGAGGTTCTTGAACAGCTACTTGCAAGCTGGTTCAGCATCAGGGTTCTTAATTATATGCAAGAGACCACCATTGTGGACAGCCTATACTGCAATCTTTGAAAAGTCTTATAAGAATATGTTCCCATAGGGGCCGGCCCTGTGGCCAAGTGGTTGGCTTGACATGCTCCACTTCAGTGGCCCAGGGTTTTGCCAGTTTGGATCCTGGGTGTGGACCCAGCACCACTCATCAGGACATGCTGAGGCAGTGTCCCACATAGCACAACTAGAGGGACCTGCAACTAGAGTGTACAACTATGTACTGCAGGCGACTTTGGAGAGAAGAAGAAGAAAATGATTGGCAACAGATGTTAGCTCAGGTGTCAGTCTTTAAACAAAAAACAGAATATGTTCCTATAGAGCTGCATGTAAGCTGTTTCACCAAGGTGTTCCACCACTGAAAGAATGCTACAGAAGTTCTGTCATGGCTGTAGTGAAACCTGAGGAAAGAAAGGAAAAGTTAGTAAACAGGTATTAGCCAGCGGGGCTTTGCAAGGGTTACTTCAATTGTAAAAGCCCATAGCCGTTCTGTAAGCCTATAACACCAATCAAACACTGCCCTTAACAGGTAGGGAAAACTGTGTTCAGTAACGTCTCCTCTCTTTGCGAGAGAGACCCTCTGGGTATGCAAAGTGCAAAGTTTGTAAAATCACTTTCCAAAATCTCCTCTGTAGCTGCAATCAAGAGATTTTCTATAGATAGGGCTCCCCTTCAATGGAAGGTATAGATACTCTGTCCTAGCTGGAGAGAAGAGATAGGGGAAATCTTCAGGGAAGACTTTCCTTAACAGCTTTGACAAACTGCATTCAGTAAGTCTTCCTCATTCTCTGACCCAGATACCCTATCAGCTGGCCCTGAAGTGCAAAGTTTGGAAAGTCTATTTCAAGATGATATATACACAATGCAAGCAAGACATTTTCAACTGACAGGTTTCTCCTGCCATGGATAGTGTATATAGTCCTAGCTGCTGAGCAAAGATTTAAAAATTTGAAAAGGCTGGCTTTAACAGCTATAGAACCATGCCAGTGAAGCCTCCTCTCATTCTAAGCTGGAAATTCACTCTCAGCAGGCACTGGACTGCAAATTTTAATCGCTTTTCAGAATCTCATCTGTAGCTGCAAACAAGAGATTTTGTACAGAGAGGGCTCTCCTGCAATGGATGATATATTCTGTCCCAGCTGGAGAACAAAGACTTACAAATCTGAAAAGAAGACTGGCCTTAACAGCTACAGCAAACTGAGTTCGGTAATATCTCCTCTCTTTGCATAAGAGACCCTCTCATTATGTGAAGCACAAAGTTTGAAAAGTCATTTTTCAGCATGATCTTTACCAGCTGAAGGCAAGAGATTTTCTAGACAGAGGAGTCTGCTGCCATGGATGGCAGAGATATTCTGTGCTAGATGTAGAGAATAGATTGAAAAAGGAACACTGGCCTTAAGAGCTATTTCAAACAATTTTCAATAATGGTTCCTTCCTGTCTCTGTGGAAGAGAATCTATCAGTATGCACTGAACTGAAAAGAAGTTTGAAAAGTCAATTTCAAAATGATATACACTAGCTGCAAACAAGTGTCGATGAAAATAATCCATAACCAATCTATAATGAAAATTTGGGTCAGTTTATTCTGAGCTTAAATCTTAGGATTATAACCCAGGAGAGACTTTCCAAAAAGGAACAGAGCACTCCAAAGAAGTGGGGGTATAAGTGTGGCATTGACCAAGAGTTTCTAGAGAGAAGGTCATGTCCTTTCTTCTTCCTGGTACAGAGAGGGAGGCACTTTTTACAGATAGAGATTCACCTTACAAATGTAAGTGTCCTAACAAAGGGCAAGTTCCATTCTTCCGAGCCTCCTTCCCTGTCCCAGTTCATCAAAAGCAACCAACCTCAAATAATTCTGATGCCAAAGAGACATATCTTGGGGTGGCCAATATCAGGTCCCTGCACTATCTACACCATCCGAGGCAGGAGAAAGGTCTGGGTTCAAAATCTCTTGTGACAAATAAAAATGGCAAGTAATAGGATATATTGGAATATATGAGGAAGCCATTTGGTGTAAACCTAATTTGGCATGACCTTATCTTTCCAAAAGGGCCTGACCGAGGCCCTTGAGCATGCATAGTATATCTGCTTTAGGGATTCCCTATGTCAAGAACAAAGGCCCTAGAGATAAAGATGCAACTTCCCTTCACCTGTGACCTCCCAGCTTGAGACAATAGACTTGCCTCCTGCTTCGCCCACCAAGATAGCAGACCCACTACCTGCTGTGTCCATCAAGTGCTGTGCCGACAGGGCAATCTTGTGACTATTGTGGGAGGGACATTTCAATCATACGTGAAAAACCCTGTTTGGGGGTATATAACCACTCTGTGCACCCCACTTCTGGGGTGCCCTGTCTTCCTTCGGGAAGAAAGGTCCCGGACCATGGTTCCTCATAAAGCATTGTTTAATTTTCTCTTGCTATTCTGTCTCATGTGAATTTAATTCATTCTCCGGCCAGACGGACCCCCATTTGGGAAGAGGAAATGTCTTCCTCCCCTACAATAGTCTGTCCTAGCTGTAGAGAAATGATTGGAAAATTTGAAAGGAAGGCTTTCCTTAAGAACTTTAGCAAACCACATTCAGTCAGGCCTCCTCTCATTCTAAACTGGAGATATACTCTCAGTACACCCTAACCTGCAAAGTTTGTAAAGTCCCTTTTCAAAATATCCTTAGTAGCTGCAAACCAGAGGTCCCTTCTGCAATGGATGATGTAGATATTCTATCTTAGCTGGGGCGTACAGATTTAAAAATCAGAAAAGAACACTGGCCTCAACAGCTATGGCAAACTGGGTTAAGTAAGGCCTCCTTCTCATTCTTTGCCACAGATGCCCTGTCATTAGCCCTGAACTGCAAAGTTTGAAAAGTCAATTTTAAGATGATATACACCAGCTGCAAGCAAGGCACTTTCAACCCACACGTCTCTCCTGCCATGGATTTTGTATATATTCTGTCCTAGCTGCTGAGCACAGATTTAAAAATCTGAAAATACTGGTTTTAACAGCTATGACAAACTGTGTTCAGTAACACATCCTCTCTTTCTCTGCATAAGATACCCTCTTGGTGTGTGAACTGCAAAGTTGGCAAAGTCACTTTTCTAGGTGATCCTAAGCTGCCTGAAGCAGGTGTTTTCGTCCTGCTTCTTTCATTGACTAGATTTCATACACGCTTGTCTCTGTTGTAAAATCTAGAAACGATTCAAGGAGGAAGTTCCTTACGACCCCATGTCAAACTGCGTTCAGCAGGGACATATTGCTTTCTACGCTAAAGAGACCCTGTGAGTAAACTGTGACCTGCAAAGTTTGAAAAGTTAGTTTTCAAGATGATCTTTACCAGCTGCAAGAAAGAGATTTTCCACAGAGAGATCTCTCTTGCCATGGATGGTATAGATATTCTGTCCTAGATGAAGAGAAAAGATTTTAACATTCGAAAGGAAGTCTTTCCTTAACAGCTATGGCAAACTGCGTTCAGTAACACCTCATCTCTTCCTATGCGGGAGGGTCCCTGTCAGTATGACCTGAACTGAAAAGTTTGAAAAGTCATCTTTCTAGATGATCCTAAGGAGCTCAAAGCAAGAACTTTACCCTCTTCTTTCACAGACTGGATATCACAGATGTTCTGTCTCTGCTATAAAATGTAAAAACTGATGCAAGGAGGATGTTCCTTACCACCTACTATCAAGTTTCATTCAGCAGGGACTTATTTGTTTCTATGACAGAGAGACTCTGTCAGTATGCCCTGAACTGCCAAGCTAGAAAAGTTCAATTCAAGAGATCCTTGGGAGCTGTAAGCAAGCATTTTAGGTCACACTCTTCCCTCACGCATTGGATGTCATAGATATTTTGACCCTGCTGTTAAGTCTAAAAATGCTTCAAAGAAGATCTTCCTTAGCTCCAAAGGTTAAGCTGGGTTCAACGAGACCTCCTTTCTTTCTATGAGAGAGAGACTCTATCGGTAAGCTGTGAACTGCGATTTTGAAAAGGCAATTTCAAGATGATCTTTCTCATCTGCAAGCAGGAGTTACTTTACACAGAGGTCTCTCCTGTCACAGATGGTATAGACATCTTGCCCTGGCTAGAGAGGAAAGATTTACAAATCTGAAAGGAAATCTTTCCATTAGAGGTATGGCAAACTGTATTCAGTAATGCCTCCTCTCTTTCCATGAGGGAGAGACCCTTTCAGTATGCCGTGAACTGCAAAGTTAGAAAAGTCACTTTTCTAGATGATCTTAATCTGCCTAAAGTGAGAGTTTTAGTCCACCCTCTTCTTTCAAGGACTGGATGTCATAGATATCTTGTCACTGCTGTAAAGTCCAATGTCACTGCATGGATGATGTTCCTTTCCACCTAATGTGAAGCTGCATTCAGTGAGGCCGCCTTTCTATGTGAAAGAGCACCTGCCTGGATGAAGTGAACTGCAAAGTTTGAAAATTCACTTTTCAAGATGGTCCTAAAGAGCTACAAGCAAGAGTTTTTGACTGCAGTGTTCTCTCATTGAATGAATGTTATAGATAGTGTAGGGGAGGAAGACATTTCCTCTTCCCAAATGGGGGTTCGTCTGGCCAGAGAATGAATTAAATTCACATGAGACAGAATAGCAAGAGAAAATTAAACAAAGATTTATGAGGAACCATGGCCCGGGGCCTTTCTTCCCGAAGGAAAAAGGACACTGAAGAAGTGGGGTGCACAGAGTGGTTATATAACCCCAAACAGGATATTTCATGTATAATTGAAATGTCCCTCCCACAATAGTCACAAGATTGCCCTGTTGGCACAGCACTTGATGGACACAGCAGGTAGTGGGTCTGATATCTTGGTGGGCATAGCAGGAGGCAAGTCTATTGTCTGGAGCTGGGTGGTCACAGGTGAGCACAGCAATCAGTTCCTAGCCTAAGGAAAGATGCTTAATCCTTAAAGAAATGCCAACATTGGGAGGGGGAGGGAAGTCAGTTACAGGAGGTCACCAGACAAGCACAATAAAATGCAATTTAAGTCCTTGCCTTTGGTATTGATTAAAAGTTTCTAGAAAGTAGGTCATGTCCTTTCTTCTTCCTGGTACAGAGAGGGAGGCACGTTTTACAGATAGAGATTCACCTTACAAATGTAAATGTGTCCTAACAAAGGGCAAGTTCCATTCCTCAGAGCCTCCTTCCCTGTCCCAGTTTATTAAAAGCAATCAGCCTCAAATAATACTGATGCCAAAGAGACATATCTTGGGGTGGGCAATTTCAGGTCCCTACACGATTGTAAAAGGGACATTTCAATCATATGTGAAACACCCTCTTTGAGGGTATATAACCAACCTGTCTACCCCCACTTCTTTGGAGTGCTCTGTTCCTTTGTGGAAAGACTCTCCCGGGTTATAATCCTCAGATTTAAGCTCAGAATAAACTGACCCAAATTTTCATTTATAGATTGGTTATGGATTATTTTCATCGACAGTCCTAACCCTCTACTCAGGGCAGCAGCAGCAGGAGCTCTGACTGCCCATGGGTCCTGTCCCCAGGCAGTAGCTCTTTACTGCCCATGGGTCCTGTCCCCATGCTTTTCCGTACTATTCTCTAAATAAAAGAGCACTACTGCTAGACCTTGAGAGTCCAAGAAATGTTTCTTTCAACGCTTTAGATCACCATCCCCGCATCAAGAGGGCCATGGGGCTGTAGGGGAGGAAGACATTTCCTCTGCCCAAATGTGGGTTCGTCTGGCCAGAGAATGAATTAAATTCACATGAGACAGAATAGCAAGAGAAAATTAAACAATGCTTTATGAGGAACCATGGCCTGGGGCCTTTCTTCCCGAAGGAAGACAGGGCACCGCAGAAGTGGGGTGCACAGAGTGGTTATATACCCCCAAACAGGGTGTTTCACATATGATTGAAATGTCACTTTTACAATAGTCACAAGATTGCTCTGTCAGCGCAGCGCTTAATGGAAATGGCAGATAGGTCTGCTGTCTTAGTGAACACCGCTGGGTGGCAGGTGTGTTGCCTCGGGCTGGGGGGTCACAGATGAGCGCTGCAATCAGTTCCTAGCCAAAGAAAGATGCTTAATCTTTAAGGAGATGCCAACGTTGGGAGGGGGAGGGAAGTCAGTTACAGGAGGTTACCAGACAAGCACAATAAAATGAATATTTAAGTCCTTGCCTTTAGTATTGATTAAGAGTTTCTAGAAAGAAGGTCATGTCCTTTCTTCTTCCTGGTACAGAGAGGGAGGCACCTTTTACAGATAGAGATTTACCTTACAAATGTAAGTGTCCTAACAAAGGGCAAGTTCCATTCCTCAGAGCCTCCTTCCCTGTCCCAGTTTATCAAAAGCAATCAGCCTCAAATAATCCTGATGCCAAAGAGGCATATGTTGGGGTGGCCAATTTCAGGTCCCTTCAAGTCTCCCCAGTTGGCTCTAGGAGCCCTGGGTGGCCTTGGCAGTAGGAGGAGAACATGTTAAAATTTTTGCTCGGTACTGGAGCCACCTTCTAGGTGTTGAATACCAAAAAGAGAAACCTTTCAAAAAGAAAAAGATGTAGCATCAAAGGAGTATCAGCCAAAAGAGAGACCAAAAGGTTTCTGGAGCCCCTTGACCTATGAAACAAGATAAAAAAAATACTTAAGCGTTTCTTTCTGTATGTACCAGAATGTCCTGTTCCCCCTCTAGGGAGGGACATGCTGTCTAAGTTAGAGGCCTCAATAAGCTGGGAAAAAGATAAAATAGAGATCCAAGACCCAAAAAGTTGGGGAGTTGAGTTTATGGCCCTATTACAGGATACACCAGCACCTGAGAAGGAAGAGATTTCCCTAAATGTTTTAAGTTGAGCTAACTCGCAATTATAGGCACAAGGACAGGTGGAGTGAGCAGCCAGTGCCTTGTCAGTAAAGGTAAAACTGAAGCAGGTAGATTGATGGCCCCGGGTCAAACAATACCCCTCGAAGCCAGAAGCCATAAAGATGAATCTTTCTTATAATCAATACGTTTTTAGAACTTGGGAATGTAGATTTGTTCAAGACCGTAGTGCTGTCAATGCTGAACAGTACTGGATTTATAATAATAAATATCTTCATTTTGTTTCTGGCACAGAGCTCCAAAAACTTTTGTAATTTCCCATACAAGAGCCATAGAGGCATATTTTGTTACAATAATTACTTTAGTCCTCAGTTCCTGAAATAACTCCAGAGCAATAAAGTGGAAAGAGGTGTCTTTTGTTATTCCTAACAAGGCCCTTTCAACCACACCTGCATTTATGTTAATAAAGTGACATTTGGAAAACCCCTAAGGGTGGGGGTTGGTGTGTGGGAAAATAGGGAAATCTATTGTGTGATTCTGGGCTGGAATTTTCAGCCCCATCCCCCTCTCCACAAGTCCAGGGTGAGGAGAGAGGCTGAAGATTGAGTTCCATTGCCATAGGCCAATGACGTAATCAACTGTGCCTATGTCGGGAGGAGGTTCCATTAAAATCCAAAGGGATGGGCTTCAGAGAGCTTCTGGGTTGGTAAACACCCAGGGAGATTTGGGGAGAGTGGCATGCCCAGAGAGGGTCTGGGAGCTCCACATCCCTGCCCCACGTATTTTACTCTATGCATCTCTTATATCTGGCTGCTAAGTAAAATGTTTTCCTGAGCTCTGTAAACTGCTCTATCAAAGGAATCAAACCCAACGAGGGGGCTGTGGGAACATCTGCTCTGTGGTTCCTTGGTCAGAAACACAGGTGACAACCTGAACTTGCAATTGGCATCTAAAATGGGAGGCAAAGGGTAATCCTGTGGGACTGAACTCTTAACCTGTGGGATCTGATTCTATCCCCAGGTAGTGTCAAAATTGAGTTAAAATGTTAAACTTCATAGCCAGTAAGGGATATAAAGTGTCTAAAGGGAAGGCACAAATATCTAAAGAGACTGTAAAGTACTTGGGCTTCATCATTTCAAAGGGACAACACAGCCTTCCCCTAGAGAGGAAAATGGTAATATGTCTACTTGTTTCACCAAAAACTTGTAGATAGCTATGAGGATTCTTGGGGATGGCTGGCTTTTGCTGCATTTAGATCCCTAACTTTGGATTAAATGCTAAGCCTCTCTAGGATAAACTACCAGGGCCAGAAATAGACTCCTTTGAATGGGATAAGCTATGTCACCAAACTTTCAATAAGCTTAAAACTTGCTGATGGAAGAACCTACACTGGCCTCACCAGACCTGAGCAAAACATTTGACCTATGTGTCTGTGACAGACAGGGAGTAGCTACAGGAGTGCTAACCCAAATGCTGAGACCCCCTAAAAGCGTGGTAGTCTATTACTGTGGCAAAATGATGACTCCCATGCTTGAGAACTGTAGCTGCCACCTGCCTATTAATCAAGAATGCAGAGAAAGTGATGATGGGCCAAACTTTGACTGATGTGGGGCCCCCATCAAGTCTCTAGCCTACTAGAGACTAAAGGACATCTCTGGCTATCCAAGAATAGAATACTACAATATCAACCTATGCTGTTAGTGCACCTGCACTTGCTGACTATGCCCCGCAAGAGGCCCAATCTCCTCTTCCCCCATCCTAGTGAACTCTCATGATTCTTGGTTGGGAGTTGGACAGGTAGACATATGAATGGGTTCAATGTGGGCAGGGAGATGAAGGGTCTTCTGCAGCCCACCCTTAAAAACCCAGCTCAAGGGCTGGTCCTGTGGCTGTGTGGTTGGGTTTGCATGCTCTGCTTTGGTGGCCAGGGATTTCACCCGTTTTAGTCCTGGGTGCACGCATGGCACTGCTCATTGGGCCATGCTGGGGAGGCATCCCACATGCCACTGCTAGAAGAACCCACAACTAAAAATTCACAACGATGTACTGGGGGGCTTTGGGAGAAAAAGGAAAAAAAAATCATTTTTAAAAAAGAAAAACCCACCTCAGGTCATGTTGCCAGAAATAAGTGGACGTGGCTGGAATGACGTCTTTGTTAAAAATCTTCTCCTGATCGAGGAATTTTATACTTTCTGTTTATTCTAGGAGTGGAGGCACCATTTGATCTACTGACGGACAAGCCAAGAAGTGATTCCAGTCCCCAGAATTTCCAGATGAATTTCACTGTCACCAACCTACTCTATTCCCAGGACATAACCCAGCCAAGCACCACCAAACACCAATAGAACAATAGAAGTATTGAGGATGTGGTGAGAATGGAGTTGCTTGTCCACTCTGTTCTCATGTAAGGACTGACCTTTGGATAGTGGGTGGTCAGAGTTTGACTTTTCCTAACAATTCGTGAAGACACGTTCTTATTCCTGTTTTACAAATTAAGAAATAGGCACTGAGAGTTTGAATAGCAGGCCCAGGGTCACATAGCTAAGTCATAGCCTGGGACAAGACATCCTTTGGTACACATACCTGGTCTAGTGTTCACTGAGACAAGAAAAAATAAATGGGGAAGTTCATTCAGTAGATGAACACTCTCAGAGGCCAAGGAGCCTGGGATTCTGACCTCGGAAATATTGCCCTGTCTTTCAGCTCAACCAGCTCTTCTGAAACAACAGTGTCAGGAGTTATTTTTCTGACTGTCAAGTTTTAGCATTCAGTTGAATTTCAACTCAGGACCTGATGACTCTGGAAAGTTCTCCTTCTGTAAAAGTATTCCCATTCCATAGTCTCTCAGTTCCAGCTGTTATGGAAGAGAATCCTTGGAATATAGAACTGTTACCTAAAATCCAGCTTCTTCCTAAACCAGTAAGCCCAACAGGTTTAGAACCTCAAGGAAGCCTGTGTAAACTCAGAAGTCATGGAGGTGCCTAGTGCTGGGAGCCATGGAATATAGTGTGTAGGAATCATGCCTTATGAAGTCAAGATTAATGGAAGATGGAGTCTAGAACCAGTTGACTTAGGATCCAGCAGTCTAATTGTGCTGTTCAATAGTGTATCCACTAACCACATGAGGCAATTTAAGTTTTTATACACCTGTTGGGATAGGGTTCACATACCGTGTGTTCATCTGCTTATCTCTTAGGATTTTCTATATATAATAAGTCATCTGAAAAGGAAATAGTTTTATACCTTCCTTTACAACCTGGATGCCTTTTATTTCTATTTCTTGCCTAACTACCCTCATTAGAACTTCTAGTACAATGTGGTTACCACATGAGACGAGGGCAGACATTGCTGTCTTGTCCCTGATCTTAGGGGGAAATTTTCAGTCTTCCAGCATTGAGTATGTTGTTAGCTGTGGGCTTTTCAAGGATGATATTTATCAGGTTGAGAAATTTTCTTTCTATTCCTAATGTGTTGAGTGATTTCTTTTTTAATCCTGAAGGATTTGTATTTTGTGAAACCTATATTCCATGTGAGTATTGAGATTATGTGGTATTTGTCCTTTACTCTATTAATATGGCATATTATGTTAATCAATTTTTCAGATAAACCAAACTTTCAGCTAAAGGTGAGAGATTAAGACCTTCTCAAGTCTTTCCTGGTTATGCACAGAACCCTGCACACTTACAGCCTTCTAGATAACCACAAATACATTGGAGCTTTCCAAAGCCCCCTATGAACATTTCATTCCCACAATTTTTCTTTTATGCTTCTGCTCACCTCTTGCCTGCCTCAACTGGTATAGCTCACTCAGGCATCTGAAACGTAAAACAATTACCACTGGTGTTTTTTCTTCAAGTGCTCGGGGTAAAAGCTTTCCTCCCTGAGCAAGCTCTGAGTCAAATAAAGAGAAGCCCTGAGAGTGAGGCTTTTTTAAGGAGCTCCCAGACGGGTCAAACAGTGACAGTTCAGTGGGGATGTGTGTTTTGAGAGCTCCAAATCCATTATGGCTGCTAAGGTGTTGATTTTCAGAGCTACCATGGTTCTGAGACTGATGGTTTTCAAAGTTATTGAGAATATTGTGAGAGCAGGATGGGAATAGTGCAAGTTATAATGCCACAGAGCTTACTCGCTTCACCAAGAATCAAGTTTCTCTTAACCAAACAGTCCTCAGATTGCTGTAAGCCTTTGGTTAATTTCTAGACTTCTGAAAATATTGATTTTGACCATTTTGACCAGTCCTCTCATTTGTTTATTTTTTGGATTTTCAGAAATCCTTTCTCCAACATTTCCTTGTGACTTCTTATTTATAAATCAATTACATTAAATTAAAATACATGAGAAACTTAGCTCCTAGTTCACACCCAGTAGTCACATTTTAACTGCTCATTAACAACATAGGACTAATAATGACTGTATTGGGTAGGGCAGACAAATGTTTACATCCTTACAGAAAGGTCTCTTGAAAAGGACCTAGAATCAGGGTAGAATTCCAGACACCCTTATGCATCCCTTGTGCCCTTCTAGGTCTGTCCCCAGAGTAACCACAGTGGGGGACCAACTGTGTAACTTCTCACCATACCCAGCTACAGAACCTTACCCTGGACAAGATCAGTGTCTTTGTGGATGGGAAGGCTCCCTGGTCACTGGGGCAGGAGTAGGTTTCCAACTTCTACACCTGGGGTTGTTCCTGGGAATCTCGAGGACTGGAGCGGAGGGAGCATGGAAACTTCTCAGGCTAGTGGGAGGTGGCATAGTCCCCCAGGCTTTACCCACCATTGAGATAGACAAAAGGAGGCCCAGTGGAATATAAGAAGCCTTCTCCTAGACAGCTCTGTGAGCTCAGGCTAGTCACCTCCCTTCTCTGGACTCTGTTTCCTTATCTGTCCACTTAAAGCCACTTGGCCAGATGGTCAGTGAGGGCCTCTAGCTGTGTGTGAACCAGCATTGACAAGTGTGGCAGGGAGGACCTGTTTCCACATCCATAGGCTGTATAAAAATAGGAATGAGCCTGACTTGGCCCACAGGCTGTAGTTTGCCAAGTCCTGCTGTAGATCAGCACCATGCACTAGAGCTTTCTTCAATGATAGAAATGTTCTATATCTGTGTTGTCCAGTGCATAACTACCTGTGGCTATCGAGTACTTGAAGTTACATTATTGTGACTAGTATTTATGGTTACCGATTTCTAATGTTACTGAGGTAACAGATTTTTAATTTTACTTAATTAAAATTAATTTTAATTTAAAAAGTCACTTGTTGCAACTCCACATTGGACAACACATCTATGAGAATTTGGCTGGAGAGAGGTTGCACAAGTACAGGGACCTAAAACTCTCCCCCCATGCACAATAGGTGCTGTGTGTCCAAACCCTCCTGGAGTTTATGTTGTAGTTGGTAACAACAATGATAGGTGATTGAAAATTATAAATTATGTGATGTGAACCAATCCATGATTGGGAGTGGTAATCTGAGAAGGCTTCTTGGAGGAAATTAGATTATAAGAGAATCCTCAAAAATGAGTCTAAAACAACTCAGTAAAGGAGACGGGGATGAATATTTTTCTAGGCAGAGAAGAAAGCTTTTGAGTGAGAATTTACAAATTTAGAGAGATCCCATGGGCTTGCCAGTTATAATGACCCATTCTCCCCACAACCATCATAAGATGGCCCAGCCCAATTTCAGTTCTCCGTGCCCAGAGGTATAAGTTTGATTTAATTCATTACTCTCTTGTCGTGCAATAATGGCCTTGAATATGTAGCAAACTTCCCTGATTTTTCAGAGGTGCGAAATGGGGTTGAAACATCACGATGCCTACTTGACTTTAACATTTCAATGAAAATATCCATTTTCATTGAAGCAAGGGTGGCAAGTGTTAATAATTTACACATTGGAAGAAATATTGTTTTAATTGGCTAAAATATACATTGTTAAATCTAGGTGATGGGTGTTTCTGATATTGTTCTACTTTTCTGTGTTTGAAAAGTTTCATTTAAAAAAGTAAAACTCACATGCATTCTCCATTCCATTCACTTCCAGGGTATTCTCCCAACAGAAATGGTGCCTTGGCTGAGAATTCTGGTCAACATTAAGGAAGCCCCAGCCCAGGGAGGGGAGGGAATATCTTGATGCTCTGACCCATCAAAGATAACCATGCAAATGGGGTCTTGGATGATGATGAAAGTTGGCCAACCCATGTCAAGGAGTGTTGCAACACAGTGAGGGGACAGCAGTAGCCCTGAGGGAATTACAGGAGGTGGCTCACACCAGAAATTGTCTGCCCATACCTCCCCTTCTAGATAGTCATTCTCATTTGCTTGGCAGGATTCATGGTGCTCATCACATGCCTGATCTGCTGCCTCCTGATAAACAAGGAAATGTTGCTTGTCTTCTTACTATTGGGTTGTAGGAGCTCTTTATATATTATAAATACATGTGCTTTGCTAGCTTTTATAATATGTTTTGCAAATGTTTTCTCCCATTGACCACTTGGCATGCAGAGCTCCTTTAGAGCTTGAATTAATAGTGAAATTATCTACCTGACTCTTAGTGACTCACTCCCACATCCCAGATATTTCCATCAACCCAAATGGTCATGTGCAAAAATAAATACCTCAGAAAACATATCCACCCACCACCAATTCCTGATTTCCAGTTTTTACTCAAATGCCTATACAATAGATACTCATTCCTCAAGATTGGAAGTGATGCCAGATCACTAGATCCTCACCTTCATTTCTATTCTCCTATTCCTATCATTCCAGGATTCCATGGGCTATGATCTGAATAATTCCCTTGGAATGATGCAAACTTTCTTACTGCTCATACCTGTCTTGTAAAACTTCAAACCCAGAAGATCCTGGTTATCTGCCATGCCTTACCTGCTGCTGGTCTTATGCTAACTGCTAAGAAAAGCATGTAACATATGTTGGTACCACTGTATATCCAATATCACCTACCTCAACTGGGAAGCATCCATAAAGCCTGGAAATTTTACTTTCTTTGTATGTGTCAGTAATTTACTCCTTGATTTTCCACACAGCCTGTTTTTAATATTCCCCACTTTCCTTATTCCTTCATACATATTCAAAGTCACTTAGCTTGCCTCACATTTCACAGAGAAATTGCTGTCTATAACTCCTTCTCTGTAGTGGTGAACCATTGAGAAAAGATCATCTATATATGTGTCTCTGTCCCACCACCTCCTCAGACCCCCCACACTCCATCTGCCCTCACTATTCTATGGGTGATTCCCTTGGTAAGACCGCACTGACTCCTTTGTTACTAGACCCAACAGAAACTTTTCATTATTCATCCTACGTGATCCTTAAATGGAAATAGTTTAAGTATGTTTGCAACAACTTAGAGATGTAAATCTTATCTTACAACTGTGAACATTATAATATCTCAATACATAGAATGTATATCTGAAAAAATTCAAGTTACGAATGGAGATTATGCTACAGCTGGAAGGTACAAATGGGATTTGTGGAACCAATAAAAAAACCCCAGAATGTAAACTCTCTCATTATTAATTTTTATATAGGTTGCATGCACAAATAATAATATCATGGTTATAATGGGTTAAAATATACTATTCAAATTAGGTTCAGCTGTTTGTTTTTATTTTCTTAAATGTGGCCACTAAAAAGTTTTGATTTTATGTTATCGAGTGTTAATGCTACGATTGGACAACACTGGTCAAGGCATGAATGAAAATAAAGCACAGAGAAAGTGGTTAGGGAGGCCGGCCCGGTGGTGCAGCAGTTTAGTTTGCACGTTCCACTTCTTGGCAGCCCGGGATTCATCAGTTCGGAACCTGGGTGTGGACATTGCACCGATCTGCAAAAGCAATGCTGTGGTAGGCATCCAACGTATAAAGTAGAGGAAGATGGGCATGAATGTTAGCTCAGGGCCACTCTCCCTCAGTGAAAAGAGGAGGATTGGCAGTAGTTAGCTCCGGCTTAATTTTCCTTAAAAAAAAAGTGGTTAGGGATGATTTTTCCCAAGAAAATGAGTCTACTCTGGCCCACACTGCAAGAGGCAGTAAACATTCTCATTCACACACACACACAAAATGAAACAAATGTCATCCTAGAGTCCCACCACTACTTCTCAAGAGGCATGAAGTTGCACTCCTACATAGTCCTAAATGGACTAATCTCAAGAAAGTAATCAGAAATCAAGATAATTTACCAATTAGGAAGATCTAAAACCAGAGACTAAGGGTCAAAAATTTTTTTGTGAATTTTCCATCAATGGCTTCTGTTATTAATTCAATATGCTAGGGAGACTCTTTCAAGGAGAGTTGTTTTAAAACCCACTTTTTCTTTACTATGTAAATATATACAAGATATGTAAAGAATAATTGAATTACACTAGCCAATCAATGAAAAAGAGATGGTAGAATACAAACATCACCACTATAAATCACTATTGGATTAGTGAATTGGTCAGAGGACAGGTGACATTGGATTGATTTGGACCTCATTAGGATGATTCTGATTTCATGAATCATCATATTGCAGGTATTATGCTAGGACCTATGAAACAGCCACCCCCCAACACACACACACAATTTAACTATCAAGGCCCACCAGCCGGACCAGTCCTTGCTGACAACTCTCCTGACTCCACCCCTCTGACAACACCTGGAGAGTTTTACACAAATCCCACCCTGTCACTGCATGCTTCTACCTGCCACAGGCCAGGGAAACATTTCTAGAAGGCTCATGCTCTGTGCATGCCCAGATCTGGGGATGACACTTCTCCTTTGTGTGAAGAAAACGATCAGAGTGCAGGCCCTGTGAGCTGCAGCAATAAGGACAAGAACTGGGGTTTGTGACAGAGAGAAGAGAACCTTTAGAGAGTATCATCACTAGGATCCAAGAAGCCCCAGGGATTTCTGGATAGAATCAAAGAAGACGCTTAAGGACAGAACACATAAGTTTGGGTGTGATTCTGCTTGGTAATGCCTGTAGGATGACATATGTGACAGTGGCAAAGCATTCAACAGTGTTGTTCATTCTTTTATTCATTGTATGTCATGGAGTGCTTTCTACATACACCCGGGCATTAGCCTCACCCTCTGGAGCTTATGAACAGTGTCAGAAGATTTTGTAAATTTTATTTATAATGCATAGAGACAGTAATTATGATATGCTAGGTGTTCCAAGCATTTTACAGACGTTAACTCCTTTAATACTCTCCATGACTTTACAAAGTGGGTACGTTTATCATTATTGCCAACTGACAGATGAAGATACTGAGGCACCAATGACATAGTAATTTGCCCAATACAAATATCTAGTAAGTGACTGCGCTGGAATTTGAGCATGAGATGTTTGCTCCATTTTCTATGTTCCTAATCATGATATTTGCTCTCCAAAGACTTCACGCATTGAAAAAATTTGATCAACTTATCCATTTTCTTGGTATATTGAATAGCCTAGTTTATCTGTTTGAAAAATATAATACCTGCATAGAAACTATTGCACATACACGCCCAAATTGCTTCTAACAATATCTCCTGTCCTTGAAAATTAATACAGAGAACACTTCAAAACATTTCTTGCCCAGGCTGGGAGGGCTCTGAGGAAATCCCAGTGTTACTCTAATAAGCCAAGGGCAGGCTAGGAGTAGGGTCTCAGGGGAAAGGTGACCTCAGAAGTTACCACTCAATTACAAAATAGGTGGGAAGATCTCAGCAGTAACTGAATTCAGGATCTGGTGGAGTTTCAACCTGGTGCTCATTTTCTGGCTTGGGTTTAGGGACTGGTGCTGCATTACAGGGAGAGGGGATGGATTACTGTGTTCTTGGGGAAACCAGACCCATGAAAGAGAAGAAATGATGGTTTTCTTTCACAATGGACTTGTAGTGAGAAAAATTGGGCCTGGAAGAGATAATTGTGTGCCTAGTATGACCGGAAGGAGTTGCACCTGCTTCAGCCAAAGCAGACAGCCCTTCCACATGAACACATCTTATCCAAATAGACCAAAAAGGAGGAAATAATTTAATGCTCTTCTGGATGTGAGATTGTGACGGTGGAGATCTGCCTAGAAGGTTCCTAAAAGCCTCACTGAGGTGACAGTCGCTGTGACAAGAATGACAGGGGTAAGCCAGCCCTGCCTTTGCTGGGAAGAGTTAGTGTGTCAGAGAGAAGGCACCACTGGTGAAGAAACTCACAGCAAGAAGTGAGTTTAACCAGAGGAGGTCTGAAAGGCAGCAGTGTGGCTAGAGGGATCTTGAGAGAAGAGAGCAGGGGAGAAAGGAAGATGACAGGGCCAGATCCTGGGACCTGATAGGCTGTTATTTCCTTTTTTTCTTTGACAACTGCTCTAAAATCTTGCACAACTATAAAGCACAAATATTTAACATCTTATAACTTTTGTGCCCCAGGCTTCAGGCATGGCTTAGCTGGGTGCTTCTGCCTCAAGGTCTCTCTGAAGTAAGGCAGCAGTTACTACTGAGGCTCAACTGGGGGAGAATTTGCTCCCAAGCTCAACACTCACATGAGTGTTGTCAGAATTCATTTGGACTGACAGTCTGAGTTCCTATCCTTCTGTTGGCTGGGCACTCCCTCAGGTGTCTCCTATGAAGTCTCTACATAGGGCAACTGAAAACATGGGCACTTGGTTTTCCATTTGCAGAGATTATGACAGAGAGAGAGAGAGAGAGATGGAAACAGGGAGAAGGAAAGAGGGAGGGAACTCAAGAAAGCGAGTAAGAAGGAAGTGACAGAGTTTCTGTAATGAAAACTTGGACATGGTGGCCGGCCCCATGGCTGAGTGATTAAGTTCACACATTCCAGATTTGGCCCAGGGTTTCACCAGTTTGCATCCTGGGTACAGGCATGGCGCAACCCACCAAACCATGCTGAGGCAGCATCCCACTTAGCACAACTAGCATGACCTACAACTACAATATACAACTATGTACCAGGGGACTTTTGGAGAACGAGCAAAAAAAAAAAAGTTTGGCAAGAGATGTTAGCTCAGGTGCCAATCTGAAAAAAAAAAAAAAACTTGGACATGATCCCATCACCTTGGCTGTATTAAGTTGTTCAGAAGCCAGTAAGTAACAACATCATGGTTACACGAGGATATGCACACCAGGAGGCAGGGAGGATTGGGAACCATTGTGGAGGCTGCCCAACACATAGTCCAACATGAGGTACTTGGGTCTATAAAACAGGACACCCTGGAAGTTTTAATGCCAGTGGATGATATTAGATGAATATCTGAATTTCATCTAATTTCAACCCTTTAAAGGCGCAGGCCTGAACATGAGGCCTGGAGGGGCAGTGAATTTCCCAAGATCACACAGCTGAAACCCAGGCCAGCTTTGAGAGATAGTCCATGGTATATCCCACGCTTTCTTATAATTATTTCATCTGTAAGTTTGTGCATCAGACCCATGTGACACTAGCCCACAGGTGTCACAGATGTCATCTCATATACATCTGACCATGTGCGTAGGTAGTAGTTTTGAGCATCATCACCATTGTGCAGGTTGAGAGAGTGGGGAAGCCTGAGAGGCACAGTGGCTTTTCCAGGACACAGAACTGGTAGACTAAAAGAGGTCTGAATTCAGTTCTGCCGCCTCAAAGCTGGAGCCCTAGTTTCATCCTCAAGGAGCTGTGGGCAGGGTTGTGATGGATATTTGTGTACAGTTATGGAGATGGCATGGGCAAGGAGGATAAGCAGTCAAGAGCCCAGAAGGCTCAATGCCTCAGCACAATGCCTTGGGAGCACAACATAATGACTGCATCTTTAGCATTTAGCAGAGTGCTGTCCATTTGAGCGTTCAGCACAGTGGCTGGTGAGCACTCAGTATAATGCCTGCATGTTGAGCACTCAGCACTGTGCCTGCCTGTGACAAATAGAAATGGCAAGCAGTAGGATATATTGGAGTATATGAGGAAGCCATTTGGTGTAAACCTAATTTGGCCTGACTTTCTTTTTTCCAAAAGGACCTGACTGTGGCAGTTGAGCATGCACTGCATATCTGCTTTAAAACATTTACTATGGCAAGAACAAATGGCCTTAAGATAAAGGTGCAACTTCCCCCACAGTGGCATTTGCTTAAGGATAAGCATCTTTCCTTAGGCTAGGAACTGATTGATGTGCTCACCTTTGACCACCCAGCTCACCTGTGACCACCCAGCTTGAGACAAGAGACCTGCCACCCTGCTGTGTTCACCGAGACAGAAGACCTACCTGCTGTTTTCATCAATTGCTGTGCTGAGCAGCCTCATGACTATTGTAAAAGGGACATTTCAATCCTATGTGAAACATACTGTTTGGGGGTATATAACCACTTTGTGCACCCCACTTCTTCGGTGCCCTTTCTTCCTTCAGGAAGAAAGGCCCCGGGCCATGGTCCTCAGATTTCAGCTCAGAATAAACTCTCCTAAATTTTCATTTATAGATTGGTTATGGATTGTTTTTGTCGATAGTTCTTGGCATAGTCGTGGCAGGATTTCAGAGAAACCCACCAGAGACAACCAGGAATCTACACTGAGCTACAATAAGGGCCCATTGAGCCCCCCAGATCACTGCAGTCTTCAGGTGACCCTGGTGGGTTCTCCTGAAACCCAGACCTCCTTACTTTAAGTTGATGGACCAAGAGTTTATAGGAGCTGGGTAAAGTCTTAAGACTAGAGGTTTTGAAGGGGTACTGGTATATACCCTGGGTAACAGGAACCCAGGCAGAATTTGCTAAGCCAGAGGAGCCTAGAGGGAAGTTCCTAGGCCAGAGGAGCCTAGAGGAAATTGGGAGTGAATGGGTAAGACTGATGTTTTTAATTTGGCTTAAAATTGGAAAGAATTGTGTTTATAAAGTCTGAACAGACTGCTTGATAGAGAATGAGAGACTGAACATGTTCAGCTCTGAAGAAAAGGGACATTAGCTCCTCCTGGCCTTTACCAAAAGGCGTCCTTAGGTGACTAAGGACCTCAGCAGGAGTGTGAGAGGATCAATCCTGCTGACATGCAGCGATCCCATAGGGAACTCCACTCTCATTCACAGTAATTAATTACAGGCTCGTCCAGGGATTTGCACATAAGGGCTGGTCACCCAGAGCTCCGAGCCCCCACAGTGGTGTTAGACTACTAGAGGGAGAAACTGAGACACATAAGAGAGTGTTTACAACCTTTCTAAAGGGAGTAACACTCACAAGCAGCACACTTTCTGACCCATTACACTGTTCTTAGAAGTTGTTCGGACTTTATAACAAAATAAAATTAAAACAGAAGTGAGAAATCAAGCTTCAAAACAGCCCGATCAGTTCCTGAATGGGCAGCCTCTCCTTCAGACTCCAGTTGGCTTCATGCTGTGACTGCAATTGCTTAACAAAGGGGGATCCCAAGCCAGATTGCTAAGGCCAAAAGAAAGAAAGAAAGAGGAAAGTAACTGGGAAAACAAGTTTTTCCACTGCAGTCTGCTATGAAAACACCTAACTCAGAAATCTAAAGAAAATCTTTGTTGTAGCTCTCTGTCGTATGTGTGTGTCTAGATATATGTTCCGAATGTGTGATCTTACCTCTGGAGGGTACAATTTCCAAAGAGCTCTATTCAATTGACTTAAAGTAAGTGCTTACAAAAAGTTTTTCTAAATAGAACTAACCTAAATGTCTTTCAAGTTAACATGATATAAATTAATCTTTGGTTAATGAAAGCTTAAGTTATTGGTTTGATTGAAAAGGCATGTCCTCAAAAGTTGTTGGTATTTGAATATGATGTAGATGTGTAGCCTGTGTTTACTAGTCATTAAGCTCATGTTGTCTGTTAGAAATTCATCAGCAAAATAATAGCTTTAAATGATACCTGTTTGTCTAATATCTCATGAGGTTTTTGTAGGTGATCTGAACATAATTGTTGGAAACAAATGATTTAAATAGACAAAAGTGGGTAAAATAACTTTTATGGTCTGTACATTTGGGAAAAAACAGTTTCCAAATTCTTTTTGGTAACAATCTTGAGTTTTGCCAAGTTAAGTTGTGATAAAAATCTGAGTATCAGGGTCATTTTTGGATTGAATAGAACACTGAAACATTGCTAAATGTATCTAAGTTTATCTACTTTTGGCTTTCTATTGCAGAGATGCTAAAAGTCTTTGGGTCTGTTACTGTAAAGCAGCATGTTTCTAGAAATTATGAAAAGTGTTTAGAATGCTGATATAAAAGACAATTTGTAATTGCCTACCTTTTTAGTATTTACTATGTCCTGGTAAAGGTTAAAGAGTTCTAATATATGTGATTAAAGCTACTAGAAGTTAATAAGGAAAATGTATTTATATTCAAGGAAAGTAAGGTGTAACTTTTCAGTAAAGAAGGTATAAAGAATGGAAATATTTTGTTTGTTTGGTTAAGAAAGATAAATTTGTCCTAAAGTACTAGGGAAAAAAAAAGACTTTGGGCAAATTCTGAAGGCAAAAAGAAAGTTATAGAAGGTTTGTGAAAGAAATTCTGAAAAGAGTTTTGTACATGGTCAAATTGGTTAAGATTAAAATGAATCCAATTAAGTAAATGGCTTTTAATATGAAAAAGTAAACTGGTACAAAAATTAGAATTTGGCTTTCTCTCTTAAAAGGATAATTTTCTTAAACTCTTAGTCTGCTCTTGATAAAGAAGTTATAAAGGTTTTTCCTTCTGAGTAAGTTTACAGAAGATCTATGTTTTGTTAAGATAATTTCCTATGTGCAAAAAGACAGGTCTCTCTATTAAGGTTTTTTTTTCTTTTGCTGTTGTCACTTTGGTTAAATATTATGAGTCTTCTTTTAGTGACCCTCGTTATACAATAAGATCAGCAATCGCTTGATCTTGTTTAAGTAAGTGTTTAAAAATCTTTTGATATTTTTGACAAGCTTCTCCCTCAAACAAATATTCAAGTCCTAAATAAAGGCTTTCCTTTGACCTGGATGAAGGAAGAGTATTTCTCTGAGGATTTTCAGAGGGCCCCTGGGACTTCTCAAAGAAATTTGTTCTCTCTTCCTATAAAGGAAGGATACTAATTAGGCTTGTTTGGTATGCTAAATTGCATGAGAAGCATTGTCAAGTAAATGATGATAAGCCTTAGGTTATATTGTGTAGGTAAATATTATTCACTATTTTAACCTTGCATCCAACATCACAAGGGGAGAAGATCCTGACTGCATTCTATTATTTAATTTGGTTTACAAATGAGTCTTACTTAAATGATAAGCAAGAATATTATCAAGCTGGATATGCTGTCCAGCCTCAAGAACGCCTGCTACTTTCTGTTTACTCTGCTAATCCAGTAAAAAGATTTCCTTCTACACGCTTAAGAAATCGCTACAGAAGAAAATATATATATACATAAAGGTTACAACAAAAGGGAAAAACAATACTTTTGGAAACTTTCCCTTGATGGCTCATATGGCCTCTACTTGTTGTGCTATATACCCAAAGTATAATCCAGAGAAGCCACTTCATGAGTCACAAGCCCACTTTCCCCTTCCTAAGGGATCCTTTGAGGTATGACCATTGGACTTTGTCCAAATGCCACCATTTCAAGGATAAATATATCTTGTAATGATCTGTACGTTCTCACATTGTTTTGAGGCTTTTCCTTGTAGAAGAGTGATGGCTTTAGGTAAATTATTATTGAAAAGAATAAATTCCTGTTTGAGGAATTCGTCCCGAGTTACACAGTGACTGGGGAACTCATTTCACTGGATAAATAATTGAATCTATTTGTAATGTTTAGCAAATATTGCAGCATCTCCACTGTGCTTACCATCCTCGATCCTCATGATTGGTAAAAAGAACTAACAGCCCAACCAAAACTTAATTGGCAAGCTTTCAGACACATTTACTCTCTCACGGCCAAAAGCTCTTGTGCTAATGCTCCTTAATCTTAGATCTATACTTTTTGTAAACATCAGCTGTCTCCTTTTGAAATAATAAAACAGCCTACGCAGTTAGATGAAGAAATATATGAAAAAACTTTGCTTAAGGGATATATTACATTGTTGTCATGGTCGTAGCGAGGTGCTTAAAACAAAATGAAAATTGGTAGCTGATTCTTTCACAGAGAGCTCCCAGAACTTAAGGATCTTGGACTATAACCTGACAAATTTATTTATTGAAAGAGACATCAAATAAAAGACTCTACACAGCCCAGTTGGAAAGGGCCACACCAGGAGGAGAAGAAGACAACCTCTGTTGTAGACAGCTGTCCCAAGACTCTGGACCAGGCCTGTATTCCTGACCTTATATCTCCTCATTTAAACATTTGTTATTCTTAAACTGTATACCTATTTTATAATTTGTTTGGAATACTATCATACTTAAAGAAGGGGGTTAATTTGGAACAGACCGGACTTGAAGGCCAGGCATTTATTCAGTGATTCCCAATGGAACTCAATGGTTATGTTAAACAAATCTTTGGCCTTGGCTACTGCCTAGATGGCTAAAACACTGCATCTTGAGTTTCCTTTAAAAGCAGGGAAGGAGTCAGGCTGACTTAAAACCTGTTGCCAATCTCCTCTCTTTAAGGCCGGATGTGCTTGCTCAGTGTTCCACTGGTATGGCCACTGAGTGGCTATATGTCTTTCTTTCTTGGGACTAAAAAAAAGATGTCATTATTACATACGGAAGCTCTGACTAAATTTACTCAAGAAGCCCTTAAAGATAGTCAAGCAGGAATAACCTTATTTAAATATTGAAACGTCTTTAATGAGAAGGGCTTTCCTTCAAAATAGAATGGCCTTAGATATTCTTACTGCATCCCAAGGTGGTACATATACAATCATTCAGACTGAATGCTGTGTTTTTATACCTGATGAGTCTTCCAATGTGTCATCTCTGCTAAAGCACATGAAGAAGCAAGTGGATGCCTTATGCGATCCGACACCCAGTTTGATTTGTTTGCTTGGATCCCTTTCAGTATTGGTTCCCTCTTTTGATCCAGATTGCCATTCCTATTTCTATTGCTTATTGGAATTCTTGTACTAGTCATACTATTCAAACTAATTGTTGTTTTCTTTAATCAGTGCTGTAAAAATAGCATACAAACTAGAGTAATGATTGCTCGATGGCTTAAAATGGTCCATCTATCTTATAATCCTGGACAAATTTCCTTTGCTGATAAAGACTTTACCTAAGAACTCATTTTAAACTAATGTTTTCAAATATGTTGAAGTATTATCATTCTTACTGTACTTGTTCTATGATCATATGCAATGTATATGTGAAGTGTCATAGAGAAGCACATATACAATGTTTGTGCAACAATCTAAAATTAATTGGAAATTCCATGACATATGAAATGCTTCCTCTGTTAATACATATACCTTCTTTCTTGTCCACTATTTCCCCGAACGTAAACGACTAGGCAAATAAATGAGATAAAAGCCTAGTACCGGGGACATGATGGACCCAGGGCAGGCAGCAACCACCCTGGTGCTGAGGGACAATATTTTGGTCATCAATGCTTTCTATCAAAAGATTAGACATCGAAAGGGGGAAATGACAAATAGAAATGGCAAGCAATAGGATATATTGGAGTATATGAGGAAGCCATTTGGTGTAAACCTAATTCGGCCTGACTTTGTTTTTTTCCAAAAGGGCCTGACCGTGGCCATTGAGCACACATTGCCTATCTGCTTTAAAACATTTACTATGGCAAGAACAAATGGCCTTAAGATAAAGGTGCAACCTCCCACCAAATGGCATTTCCTTAAGGATAAGTATCTTTCCTTAGGCTAGGAACTGATTTTTGTGCTCACCTGTGACCATCCAGCTTGAGACAGCAGACCTGCCACCCTGCAGTGTTCACTGAGACAGAAGACCTACCTGCTGTTTCCATCAATCGCCGTGCTGACAGAGCGGTCTCGTGACTATTGTAAAAAGACATTTCAATCCTATGTGAAACATCCTGTTTGGTGATATATAACCACTCTGTGCACCCCACTTCTTTGGTACCCTTTCTTCCTTTGGGAAGAAAGGCCCTGGGCCATGGTCCTCACATTTTAGCTGAGAATAAACACTCCTAAATTTTCATTTATAGATTGGTTATGGATTATTTTCATCGATACCTGTGAGAACTCAGCACTGTTCATGGTGCTCACCCAGCCTAGTGTCTTCCTGGTGGGCACTCAGCACAATGTCTACATTCTGAGCTCTCAGCACAGTGCCTGGTGAATATTCACAAAGCTCAGGCCAGGTGAGTGATAAGCACATTGTCTGCCTGGTGAGCATTCAGCACAGTGACAGCCAAGTGAGTACTCAGCATAGTGCCTACTTTGTGAGCATTCAGAAGAGAGGCTGGTGAGCAGTCAGCACAGTTCCTATCTGGTGAGGACTCAGCATATTGCCTGTCAGGTGAGCACTCAGAACAGTACCTGGTCAGCACTCAGCAGAATACCTGCCTGTGGCGCACTCAGCAAAGTGCTTGGGGAGCACTCAACACAGTGCTTCATGAACACTCAGCACTTCCCATAGTTGCATTCCTAGTCCTGGCACCTCCATTCCCAGGTCTCTTTCTCTGAGGCCACCAGGAGAGTTCTTCCTCAGTACCTCTGCTAGACATTTCCTTTGAAGGGAAGAGGGAAAAACTTGAAGACACTTTTTCCCTCTCTGACTCAGTATGCCACACTTCTACAGTACCTCACACTTCTACACTCCTATCTCATCCCTCCTGGCCCCCAGGATCCAGAGAAAAAAATTGAAGCCTTTTGTCTGGGGCTCTCCAAACAGTGAGATGACCCCCATATCTGTGCTGATCCACATGACCCTCAACCAGTGAGTCATTCCATGGGAGAAAATTAAATAGAAGGAGACTAAAATTCCAGTTTTACTTTCTTGCTTATACAATCACAGTAAGTGATTAAAGGCTTAACTCCTTCGTTTTGGGTTTGTTGTTTTAATCAGTCACTCTGACACCTGGCAGTTCAGCTGTCTCTCTCAGCCCAGCTGATCTCCTGACACTAGCTTTATATAATTGTGTTACAAGATTCAGGAGGATAAAAGACAAGTTTAAATATTCTGGTGGAGGGGCTGGCCCCGTGACCGTGTGGTTAAGTTCACGTGCTCCACTGCAGGTGGCCCAGTGTTTTGTTGGTTCAAATCCTGGGCGCAGACATGGCACTGCTCATCAAACCATGCTGAGGAAGTGTTCCACATGCCACAACTAGATGGACCCACAACGAAGAATATACAAGTGTGTACCAGGGGGTTTTGGGGAGAAAAAGGAAAAAAATAAAATCTTTAAAACAAAAAATTCTGGTGGAGAAGTGGAACATATCTTTAAAAAAGACAAAGTAAATTTGGAGAAATGAAAATAAAAATTCTAAGACTGACAAATGAAATAATATTAAGAACTCAATTGGTGTGTTTGAAAGGACACATCTTAGAGACAGCTAAGGAAAAATTAGTAAGCAGGATAAATGGTTGGAAAGAAATCCAGAATAAAGTCCAAAGAGGCAAAATTTTGAAGAAGAGAGAGAGAGAGAGACCGTGAGAATTAATATAAATAATTCTAAAATGTATTCAGCTATTACCACAGGTTAAAGGGACAAAAGGGCAGCAGCAATATTGAACTGAAAATGGCTACGCATTTTTAAACTGATGACTGACTACTCCATAGAGACAATAAGCTCAGTGGATCACAAGCACAACAAAAAACAAATTCCACATCTGCAGTGATTATAATAAAATCACCAAAAAGAGAGGAATGAAAAGACAAAGAAAAAACCTGAAAGCAGTCAGGAGGGGGCAAAAACAGGAAAGAGAGGAGGAAATAAGGAAAGAGAGAAAGAACAAATTCAACTGCTATCTCATTTTTCAATAGCAAAAATGGAAGCTGGATCACAGTGGGAAAAATAGCTTTAATGTGCTGAAACAATACAATGACAAACCCAAAAACTGTAAACAAAACAAAAATGTCTTTTGGAAAAAACTAGAAAATAAAAACATTTCTAGAAAAACAAAAAGTGAAACGTATCATTAACGTATTCTGGGGGAGCAGAATTTCCTACCCCAAAATGTGTATTTTTGGCTTATTTTTAAGAACAAAAGACCAAGAAGATCCTTTGACTTTCCCCCTAACTTCCTAAAGGAATTTAAGATAGAAGGCCTGTTCCAGGAAGGAGCTCTCACCATAGATAACTATAGTGTAATATGTATTAGGTGTGGTAGACAGGGAGGAGCCTAGCAAGGCCCATTTGATCAAAACCCTCCTCATGTCCCACAGTCTCTGCCAAATGTCGCAAACATTTGTTGACCAAACATTTGCTTTTCCTTCTCTTAGTGAATTGCCTCCCTCCCCTTTGAAGTCTCAAACCACTACCTGCAAAACCCTCTTTTGTCTTTAGCTGAAGTATTTAAGGTATTTAAGGTGGTGGCTCAAGCCTTTTGGGGAATTACTCAGTTTTCCTGGGCTTCTCCCTTGTATACATGTTCTTAACTTTCTTTGATTTTCTCCTGTTATTCTTTCTCATGTCAATTTAGTTCTTAGGCCAGCCAGAAGAACCAAGAGGGAAGAGGAAAATTTCTTGCTCCCCTAAAATATTAAACTAAAGGATAATAATGAAGGATATTTTTTGAGAGAAAGGGAGAAAAATCTCAGGATGGAGAAGTAGGAACAACTTGAGAACAGCAAAATTAATAAATATGTGGGTAGCTCCAAATAAATAATCTATA
Organism: Equus przewalskii; assembly: GCF_037783145.1. Classification (NCBI taxonomy): domain Eukaryota; kingdom Metazoa; phylum Chordata; class Mammalia; order Perissodactyla; family Equidae; genus Equus; species Equus przewalskii. The sequence continues at coordinate 25,750,915 of NC_091834.1, forward strand.
AAACAAAGATAATATGTGATAGGCTTCAAATATATTTTTTCATATATTACATTTATAGTTTTATAGTTATATGATAATTTAAGTACACAACAATAATAATCTGGAAGTCAGACAGAGGTAAATGGGATTCTTGCACTCTATGGGAAGAAGGTATAAATACTAATTAATGTTAGACCGTGATAAAGTAGGGTAGCCACTAAGGTAATAGGAAAAATATTTACTCCTCTGAGAAGAGAGGGCACACAGGAATGAGAAGGGAGTATTCCTAAAGATGTGGTGGAGTAGCAGGATCAGGAGGAGGAAGAGATATGGGGAGGGAATCCAGGAGAGAAGGGGTGTCTGAAAATCCAGAGGAAAGTGTTTCAAGAAGGAAGGAGTGTTCAATTGTATAATCTATGTCAAATACTGCTGAGAGGTTGAGTGAGATGAGAGCAAAAACTTAAGCTTGAATTTAGCAAAATGGAAATCACTGGTGACCTGGAAAAAGCCATTTCAGTGAAGCAGTGTGGAGAAAACTGGGATAGAATTGGTTCAGGAGAGAACCTGAGGAGAGGCAGCTTGAATGGAGTGGAGAAACAGAATGGGAAATGGAGAGGAATCTGGGGTCAAAGGAGTTCTGCCTGTTTTACACATATTAGGGCATGTTTGTACACGGATGTTGGCAAGGAACCATCCCAGATACAGAACTACAGAACTCTAAGATGTAGCCTGAAAGGACTTCCCAGCCCAAGGTTACTCAAAGTTACCACTTTTGGTCAAGATGGTGGCGTAGGCAGACTCCAAACTCACCTCCTCCAGTGGACACAACAAATCTACAACTACCCTTGGAAAAATTACCCCCAAGAGAGAACTGAAAACTGCATAAAAAGAACCCCCACAAAAAAAGGGACAGGACTGACTGAAGTGGAAGAGGCAGAGATTCCTTTCTGGAGAGAAAAAGACCACCTTCTAGCAGAGATGCTTCACGGCCAGCTGGGAGCAACCTTAAGCCTAGTCTCCCCAGGCACATGCAGCAAGTGCAACACTAACAGAAGGACACATACAGCCCACACAGGGGACACTCTTGGAACATTTGGAACTGGTGATGAGAGGGAAGCAAACTGCTGGACCTCATAGGCATGTCTTATATAAGCCCACCTCTCCAAGATCAGGAGATGTAGCTGACATACCTGGTACATGGATATAAGCACAGAGAAAGAGGCAAAATGAGGAGATAAAGGAATACATTCCAAGTAAGGAAACAGGATAAAACCACAGAAAAAGAATTAAATGAAAGAGAAATAAATTATCTACCTGACAAAGAGTTCAACCAAAGAGTCATAAGGATGCTCATTGATCTTGGGAGAAGAACTCAGTGAGAATATCAACAAAGAATTGGAAAATATAAAAAAGAACCAATCTGAAATGAAGAATACAATACAAGAAATGAAACCTTCACTAGAGGGACTCAATAGCAGAGTAGACACAGAAGAATGAATCAGCAAGCTGGATGAAAGACTAGAGGAAATCACACAAGCTGAACAGTTAAAAGAAAAAAATTGAAAAAGAGTGAGGGCAGTCTAAGGGACCTCTGGGACAACATCTATCATACTAATATCTGTGTTATAGTTGTCCCAGGAGGAGAAGAGAGAGACAAAGGGGCAGAGAATCTATTTGAAGAAATCATAGCTGAAAACTTTCCTAACCTAAGGAAGGAAACAGACATCCAAGTACAGGAAGCACAGAGAGCACCAAATAAGAGAAACCCAAGGAGGCCCACACCAAGACACATTATAATTGAAAGGTCAAGAATTAAAGATGAGAGAGAATCCTAAAAGCCACAAGAGAAGGGCAACAAGTTACATACAGAGGAAACCCCATAATGCTATCTGCTGACTTCTCAGCAGAAACTTTACAGGCTAAAAGGGAGTGGCATGATATATTTAAAGTGCTGAAAGGAAAAAAACCTACAGCCAAGAATACTCTACCCAGCAAGCTTATCACTCAGAATGGAAGGAGAGATAGTTTCCAGACAAGCAAAAACTAAAGGAGTTTATCACCAAGAAACTAGCTTTATGAGAAATGCTAAAGGGACTTGCTTAAGTGGAAAAGAGAAGACCTCAAATAGGAATAAGAAAATTATTTTTTAAGAAAACAATAAAATCACTGGTAAAGGAAAATATACAATAAATGTAGCAGCTAATATGAAGGTCAAAAGACAAAAGTATTAAAATTATCTATTTCCATGATAAGAGGGTAATGGATACACATGCAGAAAAAAAGATGTTAGATATGATATCAAAAACAGAAAATGTGGGATGAGGGGAGTAAAAGAGTAGAGCTTTTAGGGTCAGCCCAGTGGTGCAGTGGTTAAGTTCACATGTTCTGCTTCAGTGGCCCGGGGTTTGCCAGTTCAGATCCCAGGTGTGGACCCACACACCGCTTGTCAATCCATGTTGTGGCAGGCATCCCACATATAAAGTAGAGGAAGATGGGCATGGATGTTAGCTCAGGGCCAGTCTTCCTCAGAAAAAGAGAGGAGGATTGGCAGCAGATGTTAGCTCAGGGCTAATTTTCCTCACACACACACACGAAATGGTAGAGCTTTCAGCAAAAGAACAAACTAAAGAGACAAGGAACGCAATATTGATTATGATACATGTAGAATGACAAATAAAAATGGCAAGTAATAAGATATATTGGAATATATGAGGAAGCCATTTGGTGTAAACCTAATTCAGCCTGACCTTGTCTTTCCAAAAGGGTCTGACCATGGCCATTGAGCATGCATTGTATATCTGCTTTAGAGATTCCCTATGGCAAGAGCAAAAGGCTCTTGAGGTAAAGGTGCAACTTCCCTCCACCTCCCAACGTTGGCATCTCCTTAAGGATTAAGCATCTTTCCTTAGGCTAGAAACTGATTGCTGCACTCACCTGTGACCACCCAGCTTGAGACAATAGACTTGCCTCCTGCTACGCCCACCAAGATATCAGACCCACTACTTGCTGTGTCCATCAAGTGCTGTGCCGACAGGGCAATCTTGTGACTATTGTGGGAGGGACATTTCAATCATATGTGAAACACCCTGTTTGGGGGTATATAACCACTCTGTGCACCCTACTTCTTCGGTGCCCTTTCTTCCTTTGGGAAGAAAGGCCCTGGGCCATGGTCCTCAGATTTCAGCTCAGAATAAACTCACCCAAATTTTCATTTACACATTGGTTATGGATTATTTTCGTCAACAATGCTATAATATATGAACCTCATGATAATGACAAACCAGAAACCTATAATAGACAAATAATTAATAGAAAGGAACCCAAACATAAAATTAAGAAACCCGTCAAACTATAAGGGAAGAGAGCAAGAGAAGAAAGGAACTGAGAAGAATTACTAAAACACTCAGAAAAAAAAGCAACGAAATGGCAATAAGTACATTCTTATCAATAGCTACTTTAAATGTCAATGGACTAAATGCTCCAATCGAAAGGCATAGGGTGGCTGATTGGATTAAAAAAAAGTCAGTGGATACAGAGTAAATTATTAATAAATGCTATTTTGTATCAAGAAAGAAAAAGTACCAGCTCTAAGAGAGAACACTAACACCTTCCCCGTTAGCTCTTTCAAGAACGCACTTAAGATAAAAGCAGTGCCCATGCCCACAAGTTCCTTTAGCTCATTATCAGAGCACTGCACACTATTTGTTGCCCTTCACTGGAAGAACGGCTGCAGTGGACTTGGCGGGATGAGTTCTCTTACATATGAAGGGGGATCAGAATAAATAGTCTTAGCTGCAAAACGATATATTCTCCTGGTAAGAAAATAGATGCTTCATCATAGTAAATGTGGTGGCCACAAGAACATACCAGCTACAGGGAGCAGAACTGACCAATGGCCCTAGCTGCTGCTCTGAAATTCATCACTTCTTTGTGCTGAGGCCACGCCTGCCACAAGGTCTTCCCAGCCCATTACTGAGCTCAGCAGGGATAGCTTGGCTGCCCTCTTCCTGAAAGATGTGAGCTGCAGGATTCTTCTATTGGTTGACTTTGGTTCAAGGTTGTCCCCCCCTTGCCAAACTTTCCTTTCCTCAAGTCAGACCTCCATCACAGTCTGACAGCCCTGCCAGCTTCTCTAACTTCCACCACAATTTCTCTCTGAAATATTTCCCCTCCAAAATCCTTGTCATCTCTTGGAAGATCCGGATTAACATTGTAAGCAAAACAAGAAAATACTCAGTTTTCAAAAAATTTTTGCATCTATAATAACATCTATTCCTTATAAATATCCAATACATTACACAAAAGGGAAATTGTAACTCCCACAGTTTGGATGAGGAAACGAGTTAAGTGATTTAGCCAAGGTCAATTACCTTATTTCTTTTCAGTAGTTTCTCCATTTCCTAGTCTTCCATGATCAGTGTTCAGAAAAGAACTTTGAGTCTGCTTTCCCTTTTGATTATTTCCCCTAGTATGAACAACAACACCTATAATTTACTAAGCAGGCACTGTGTAAGCACTTTGCATATATTCAATTTTTCATTTAATCCTCACAACAACTCAGGGAGTAGATACATCCCCCTTTATATATATGTGAGGAAATAGCTACCAGAAATTAAGTGACCTGCTCAAGGTCACTCACCTACTAAGCAGAAGGCCTAGGACCAACCCCTGACTCTAAATCTAGTGCCATTAGCACTTACCATAACACATCATATCTGTCAGCATTTTACTAAGCACACCTACATTCATTAGGAAGTGGGATGGGCACCTACCAGCAACTCTCCCTGCAGAGGTCTGGAGATGACAAGAGCCAGGGAAAGGAGCAGATGGTGAGAAGAGGTGACAAGGTACAGGCAAAGGTGAAGATGACTAACCTTCTCCCAACTGCTCCATCTCAAGTTGCAGAAGAGTTGCTCATGGCCACCTGTACTCCAAGGGGCCTCATTTCAAAGAAAGTATGGGGGGAAGTAAGTTTTTATTTAAGAGGTTGCAGCAATTATTTTCATAAATAATTCTCATAAAAATGTTAGGAGATGGGACCCAGCTCCCTCCCACCTGCCAGCCATGAAATGGGGAAGAAAGTATTAGACACTCAAGGTTCTCCATGATCCAATCTTTAGCCTGCTCTCCAGGTTCATCTCCCCTCATACTCTGTTTTACTTGATGCTTAAATACAACAGCATCCTTACCATGCTGTCACATATCTCTGTACATTCAGTCATGCAGTTCACTGTCTAGTTCACCCTTCCTTCCCTTCCCTTGGTGAACTCTTACACATTTCTCCACATCCTCAGCCATCATATACTTCAGGAAGTCTTGCTCAACAACCAAATTGAGAACTCCCAGAGGACGCCTCCTCTGTGTTCCCCTACCCTAACCTCAGTGCTTACCTCGCCTCAACATTTCCCTTATTACGTGAGATTATCTCACACTAGAGATACAAACAAAATTATCTCCTTAAAACCTCACTTATACCACGCCACTCTGGCCCATAAAGTGCTTCAAGAGGCATCCTATGGAAGGTAAGAGAAGATACAGCCCCCATGCTCTGGCTTTTAAGGCCCTAAATGGCCTGGTCTCTGACCTTCTCTCCAAACTCCTCCTTTGTCCTTGCTTACTGTCATGCCACTGTCTGTTTTCAGATCCATCACCCTGCCAAACCCTCTCATGCCTTAAGACTTATTTCCTCAGCTCTGAGCACGGTTGTCCCTTTTTATTCTCCAGGGCTTTGCCTGAAAGTTGTCTTCTTACAGGCACCTTCCATCTCCACCTCAAGAACTATCATGCTTTCCCCAGTCTTCCCCATTTCTTTTCTTCACTGCAACCACAGAATTTTATAATTGATATTTATTTATTTATTCATTTATTGATTTCTTGTTATTTAAATCTCTAATTTAGTGGAAAACACACCCTCAACTCTTCATTCTACTGGAAAGCACAATCCAGGCTTTTTAATCTGCATCCTTCCAGGGTGTTTGGTGCACTGTTACATCCTCAAATGTGCCAAATAAATCAATGAGCAAGCAAAATTCAGGAATGACATAAAAAGAGAGGGAATTACCAAATAGCAGAGATGTATAGAAATTAAATATTAGTGTTAATTTCCATAATGACTTGCATTGAGGGAACTCTGAGTGCTTTAAAATTATCAATTTACACTCTGTTCACAGAAAGAACTCATTATCTCTAACTTACAAGCAAAGAAAGTAAGCCAAATGAAGCGACTCTTCTAAAAGGAATATAATGTGTTAAATAGGGAGCTTGGTCTAAACTCTGAATAGCTTTATTTTATACCCTGCCTTCTTCCCAAAGGATTTTAGATGGCTTTGAAAGACACAGTTACACAATTTAGCATGTTCACAAAAACAAAACAAGCCAGTTGCTCAGGAGAAGCATGACTATTCCTGGTACAAGGTCTGAAAAAAACTTCTTTCTTGGGTCCACACAAAGGGCAGCAAACCACATCCTCAATCACATCCTCCAGACAATGAATCAGTGGGGCTCACCGGGTTGTTTGCCGCACTCCTCAGTCTGGGCCTATGGCGCGGGTCCAAGGCTCAGATCCACAGAGCAATTCTCCAAGGAACCAGATCAAGTCAGCCCAGTAGTGCAATTCTCTGATGGCCTGTCTCAATCCAAAAAGAACATCTGGAGATTCTGGAGGAATCATTTAACAGCACACTCTTCATACGCTGGGCTCTATGAATTTTACTTTTCACCCAAACACTTCTAATAAGGGTTAAGTAACAGTGAAATTGAAAGTGACAAGCATCTGGAACACGATCAATGTTGTGTAACAATGAAGAGTTCCATCTGATTTATCAGTCAGATGACCTGGAGAAAGGTGTATTAGCTAAGGTGTAGGTTAAGCTGTTCTAACAAAGAGACCCCAAAATACGGTGACCTAGATAAAACCACACTAACATTTTGGGAAAAAACACTGGGAACTTCTGGTCCTGTTGCCTGTGTTAACTAGGCCAAGAGGCCCAGGGTGGGTAAGGAGGTCTTGTTGACCCACTGAGTGGGACCTCAGAGAAGGGGCTTAGGGGGTCACTTACTGGGCTTCTGCGTTTCCTGTCTATAGTGCAGGAATTAGAGCTGTCCACTGTGATGTTTCCTCCTTTTAATACTACGGCTGGGGCTGTTCTTCTATGAGGCATGACCAAAGTGTAGTTCCCTCAGTTGGGAGTTCTCCACTGTGAGGCTTCCACCACCCTGACCAGATGGAGGGGATGGAGGGAAAGGTGGCTTTGGAAACGCAAGTTCCATCTACCCGGGTCCCAGTATTTCCATTTTAGCCACTTAACTTTTATCAGCCAGGGAGCTTTAGCTGGGTTTCAAGCTGCCTCAGGAGCCCTCAGGAGCTGGCCTCTGGCGCCATTAATTAAACCCTCTTTAGCCCAGCAGCATGGCACATGGCCGCAGGGTCAGAGCTTGGAGGACACCGGGAGGAAGGGGAGGGGCATGAAGGAGCGCAGAGTGTGGGGGGCGTGGCGAGGGGCGTGAGGGGAGAGGCGTGGAGGAACGCAGAGCGGGATGTGCGGGATGTGCGTGGGGACGGGCATGATAGAGGAAAGGGCTGCCACACCGGTGTTCTCCTAAGTGCTATAAGCAGCAGTGACTGCGACTCCTTTCAGCCCTCAGGCCATCGAGCGGGGGGAGGCCTGCCGCTGCAATTTGCTCTTGCCCTGAATCTTTGAGGCCGGGCCTGAGTCCTGCGTGAGGCATGGAGGGGGCATTCCTGCCACTTCAGGCATCCAAATCTGATGGCAGGCACCGCTGTCACGCTCAGACTTCTCAGACTTGGTCTCAGGCTTGGCTGCTGTCTCTATGGGGCTGCTGTGAACTTTTCAGGTGGGGAGGACTCACTTTGTGGGGGTTGCAGCTGGGGTGGGGTGAGCACAGCCCAGCAGGCAGGGGATGAGGGCCAGGGTGGGGGATGGGGTTGAGGGTTCTGTGGCCATATGGGGGGTCCTGGAGTGACCATATACAATTGAGAGGCTTATGTTACCTGTTATCAAATGCATAGGACTAAACTACAATGATAACAGATGCTTGGAGGTCCCAGAGAAAATTGACAATAGAAACCTCACTGTAGGTGGGGCAGGCTAGGACCATCCTTCTGTGTACAATTATCTGGGACCCTTGGGTTGCGTTTCTGGGCCATCTGTCCTTTTACCTTGTAGTGAACACAGGGAATGTGTAGAGATAAGAGAAAGAGGCTGCACCTGCCGATCCGTGTTCTCTAAGTCTGTTCCATTCTGCAGAATGGTCAGCATGGCTTCATTCAAATAACATACTTATTACTTATGTGTATTGAGTGTTTGATACAAAGGAAGTGCTTTGCAAACTAGCTCATTGGATCTGTCAACATTTGTAAAAGTTTGTTAAACCATTTCACAAAGGAAAAAGGTAAGGTTCCTATAGGGGAAATGTTTACACATAATCAAAGTTATATATCACAGGCAATTGACATTGCCTGCTATGTGATGAGTCTGTGATTTACTTTAAATTGGTGAGGAGAGTCTAGTTATGTATTCTTAAGTTGACAACCAATAAACTATTAAATGCGCCAGTCTGAAATGAGATTTACCATATTTTTGGGAAACGTCCAGTTTATTTCACATTGTACATCATGTGATATTGCTTTATAATGAAGCTAGTATGTATTAAGGCTGTGTACAGACTGTATATACGTTTGTAGTTAGGCATGAATAACACATGCCAGATCAGCACAGGGAAGCATTTGGCTGGAACCGCAAAGAGGCCTTGAGCTTTCTATACCTACAGCCTCCTTTCCCCAGCTCTATCGTGTCAACTTTCTGCCCCTGGACTCTGGTAGAGATGTCACTGTATGAACCAGAATGTCCACAATGTTTTAGGAAACAGCGACCTTCATGGATGTGGTTGTGGACTTCACCCAGGAAGAATAGGCCTTTGTGGGCGCATCCTGGCAAAAGCTATACCTAGATGTGATGCTGGAGAACATCAGTCATCTATCTGTTGTTGAGTCTGTCAATAAGGATATATTTACTCAACAAGTATCCAGAGAAGTTTCCACATATCATGCTCCCCTCTCAGCTCTCATTTTTATTCTTTCATAAGACAACTACAAGAAGGTAATCTGTTTATTTATTGATTTACTGACATGTAATTTGTCCCTTCACTAGAATATAGTCTTCTTGACCACAATTTCATGTCTTTGTTGCTGCTCTATTGCCAGCACCCAGAACAGTGCTGGAAACTCAATGAAATTTTTTTAGTAACTAAAAATAAGATTAAACAATTCCTAAGTAATTATTCTGTGCTAAGCAGTAATCCCAGAGTTTGAGACCACAGTAGAAAAAACACCAGGCAACATAAACTTGGGTTATTCTGGATTAACTGGAAACATTTAATTCCTCCCTTGTTGAAAACACTGGGAATCTTTACTCTGTGAGCTTGCTCGTGCACGTCCACAACGAGTTCCTCAATGCTTTGGGTTTGGTGTCATGCTGTTCCTCCTGCTCTGCTCAAGGACTTACAAGGTTTTCTTCAATGCTCACTTAGTTGTTCATTGAGATCCTGTCCTTGACTTGAGGAATATGTATGGTTCTTAAAACACAGTTCAAAATTCAAGTGGCTTTTTCCCATGAACAGGGCGGCAGCTCTGCAAATAAGACACAATTTCCCATTGGAGCAAGGAGAGGAGTTGTGGAGGGAAGAAAGGGGATTCCCACAAGGCCTGAGGCTGGGTAAGCTCCAGGCATGTGTGTTCACTATGAGGAGAAGCCTAGTCAGTGAGGGATCAGGACCTAGTTAATGCCAACTACATATTTCCTTAAGTCAATGGTCTTTTCTGGAAAGTATGAGAATCCAGTGGGGAAAAATTCTCAATGTTGTCATTATTCCTAGCATTTATCAATGTCTTTTATTTATAGTTTATGTCCTCTTTGGATTGAAAGTTTCATATTGTGAACTTTGCCCTCATCCCTTCCCCTTGATGATTTCTTCTCTCATAACCTTAACAAAATCCATCTTAATTTTCTCTTCAATCTTGAAAACATTTTGTAATTGACAGTGCCCTAAAACATGTTTCTACGCACTGGTGCATTGCTCCATTTCACATTCTTGCCCTGTGTAAGGGTCAATATTTGCCTTGCATACTGTACAACATTTTGGTTCGCTAATGCCTCTTGAGAAATTTATTTTTTAATTTACTTTAGGCAGGAGAAATAACCTTTAAAACCAAGAAATGGTGCCTATACCAGATTTCTGCAGGAAGGATCCATCTAACTGCACAGTGATGATAAGATTCTTGGGTTGAACCCTGGTCCCCTACATTACAGGCCTGGGGATGGAATGATTATTAGTAAAGCACAATAACGGGCCTGTAATTTGAGTTGGGAGTAATGCCATCCCAGCAGAAAGTTTTGCATAATTTTAATTTAGGAAAGATATTGAACTGAGCTCAGAGTTATAATCTGAGTTCTTATAAAAGGACAATTGTATAAACATGGCTCAAATACCTAGTCTATGAAACACAATGAAGTTACAAAATTAACCAACTGTACAGTTGAGGTGTTATAAAGAAGAAATCTCTGGGCTGGTCCAGTGGCACAACAGTTAAGTTCACATGTTCTGCTTCTGTGGCCCAGGGTTTGCCAGTTTGGATCCCGGGTGCAGACATGGGACCACTTGGCAGGCCATTCTGTGGCAGACGTCCCATATATAAAGTAGAGGAAGATGGGCACAGATGTTAGCTGAAGGCCAGTCTTCCTTAGCAAAAAGAGGAGGATTGGCAGGAGATGTTAGCTCAGGGCTAATCTTCCTCAAAAAAAAAAGAAGAAATCTCAATGCATGCAAGAGAGTAACACACCATGTGTATGTCACTTACATGGGGAAGGTTTTCAATCACTAACTATGACTGACTGATTAGCCTAGAATTCATACATAGAGAAAAGAACGAATGAATGTCTGTGGGCAGTCTTTTAAATGCCTCTTATCTCCTCCAATAAGCAGAAATCTCACATTGGGGAAGAACCCATTGAATAGAACTAGTGTGAGATGCTTTCACTCACAGGTTCACAGTGACTTAACATATGTGAAGTCACATGGGCCCAGGAGGCCCACCTCCATAAGCTGTTGGACCAACTGAGGCAAAAAAGCCATGAGGCAACACTAAAGTTTCACCTGGAAAATACCCAAGATATTCTCCAGAACATGAAATACTGGTAGGCAGACCAGATTCAAAAAGACAGAAAGGGATGGCCTGAAATCCATATTTCAGGTCAGATGAAGCCTGCTTAGGAGCCCAGGGGTGTGCCCAGGAAGTTCAAGATGAAAATCTTGCCTCTAACTTCAGAGAATCTTGTGGTGTTTGCTGCTCTGCTCTCGGCCAACTCAGAAGATTCCAGGGAGAATTTTGATCTGAATAGCTTATGGAGGGAGGTTTCAAGGCCACATAATTTAAACAAGTGCAGTCAAAGTGATGGCTGTAAGTCAAGAAAGCAGGGCTCCTGGAGTGGTGAGAGTCACTAGGACAGATGGGAGAGATCGGGGGGTGGGGATGGTGTGGGTGCACCAACGATGCACTCCTCGGGTCCCCAAGATGCCAGAAGTCTGGGAAGCAGCTGCCACCATAGCCTTTACCACTGCAACCACCTCCAGTGCCATTTCCCCAACCACCAAGAACACCACCGCAGTGGGCTGGACAGGGAAGTAAGAAGTAGGTTCCAAGTTCACCACCGTGGTCTCAAATCTGGACCTGGGCACGTTGGGATTGGGTCTGATAGGAGTGGTGGGGCAAGAGGAATTACCCTGAGGCAGGGGCATGAAGATCCCTGAGCTCCTCTCCAAGTGTCATTTGTGGCATTTGCATCTGTTGAGCTGAGGTGGATGCCTGCTCCAGAGGTGACCAGAGGCAGCACAGTCCACATGCCACACCACAGGGGGGGCCCCACCCCACCCAATGCTTCCCAGGAGACTGTGGGACACCTCCCCCGCTGCTGGTGCCCTTGCATTGGCTGCTGCCAAGTTCATCATCCTCCCTCTGGAGCCCAGCCTGGGCTGGGAGGGGCCCGAATGTGGAGGGGCTGAGACACAGTTTGGGCACACTAGCCTCCTGGCAGCCTTCTGCTCCAACCAGGCTGATGACAACTGCCAGTGTACTTTCAGGTCTCAGGGCCCTTTTCCTCATCCTAGACCCCTGACAGAGTCTCATCCCAGGAAGCTGGAATGGCCGGCCTCCTTCAGACAAAGCAGGCTCCCCCATAGGATACGCGTCTCCCTGTGCCCTTCCACAGTGCACCCAGGGAGACGGCCAGGGGAAGGCCTGCCTTGGCCCTTAGTCATGGATTTCTCTCAAGAGTAGAGCTCTGGGCAGCAGGAGGGCATGGCTTCCATGACTCCAGAGTGAAGGGAGGTGCCTGCCCATGGAAGGGCGGGCCTGCCAATTTCCCCACTATTTCCACAGGGGACATGGCATGCCTGGTGTTGCCACACTCCTTTGGCTAGTGTTCCTGAGCCCTGTTGGCTTGTCGAACATTTACTGCTCCCTGTGTTGAAAAGTTCCCTCCTGATGGGAGGCCTTGTTTTGTCAAACAATAAAGGAGGTCCCGGATGATCAGCACACAGGACGGATAGCCTTGCCCTGCCCCCTGGTCCCTGATGGGTAAAGAGGGGTAAAAAGCCATTTTCAAAGGATGGGATTGGGACCTGAGCAGAAGGGGAGACGGGGATGTGAGACACAGTTGTAGAAGTTGGGAATCCCAGTTCACCTGCAGCTGCACCTGGCCACCACCAGTGGGCTCCCCCACACTTTCAGTGCCACAAGGACCTGTCCCTCAGCAAGCCCAAGGGCCTTTCTCATTCCAGTCACCTTTGCTGTGCAGGTGTAGATAGAAAGAAGGGTTTTCCCTCCACGGAGAGGGGCTTCCAGAGTGCTAACAGTCAATAGAACCCATGGGATTTGTCAGTCAGTTGGGGAGGGGCAGGTGAACCCACCATCCTCTCTTCATTTCCCTGAGATCCTAGATCTGATGAGAGTCACTTGAGTTTCCGTGAGATTAGAGGAGTTCTCACTGTGCTGTAGGGGGTCTTGTGGAGGTAATAGTTGGCCTCTGTGACATCAGGTCTTGGTGAGGTCAGATGGGCGTCTCTATAATGTCACTGGAGGTTTCTTGGAGGTCATGGGAGTTCTTTGTGTGTTCAGGGAGTTCTCTGTGAAGTGAGGAGACATCACTTTGAGGGCAGAGGGTGTCACTATGAGGTCAGAGGAGGTCTCTGGGTGATCAGACAAGTCTCCTTGAGGTCAGGGGGAGTGTCTAAAGTGTCAGGGGGTGTTTCTGTTATGTCAGTTGGGGTCTCTGTCTGCCAGTGAATTCATACAGGGCCCCTATGAGGTCAGAGGTGGTCTCTGTGAGGTCATGGTGTTACCAAAATCAAAGTGGGTTGAATCCTTGCGTGTTAAGTTGGCATGAGCACACTAAAGCTATTTGGGGACATAAATCTTGCCTCATTTGTTTGTCATCCAGCCCTTGACTATTGGGGACCACTGATAATGCTGTGTAGTAGCTTCCCTCACTTCATCTGTAGTAAGTTCACAGAAGGTGTCAGTTCACACAAGGGAAGTGTGGTAATTAATGGTAACTAGAGAAGCTCTTCTGATGGAGCGGCACTTTTCATGGCTGCAGCAGCAGCTGCCACGTTATGTGCTTTTGTGGAATCTGATTCCTCACTTTGATGGGCTTACCATGTATCCCAGCTACTTTCTTGGGGACCTGTACCACTTCTAGCTGTTTAATCATCTCTGGCCCATGTCCATGGTTCACTCTGGGGACCCCTATGGCTGGAGCTCACTTCTGGGCAAGCATGGCCTAAACACACGTTGGAATCAAGGAGAAGGGCAGCAGGGTTTAAGACATGACAGGATTTTAAAGAAATCTGAGGGGAATCTAGCATCATATCTTGATAGTGCAGTATTGTATTTTGGGATAGCTGGAGGCGTCCTCAGAAACTGGTAGACTAGAGAATTGATGTAGGGGTCCAAACCTTCATAGGTAGGCCCATAGCCAATTTGTTGGCTTTCTTGATTAACAGGCAGGTGGGAGCTACAGATCTCAAGCATGGGGGCTATCCTTTCACCATGGTGTCTAGCTTACCCCATTCAAAAGTGTCCTTTTATTGTCCCTGTAGTTTATCAGAGAGGCTAATATCCATGTATCCAATGTTAAGAATCCAAAGAAGGAAAAACCCAGCCATCCCTTTAGACAACTTATACCCCTTACTGGCTAAGAAGTTGAACATACTTAAGACAATTCTGACTCTACCAGGGGACAGAATCAGATCTGACAGGATTATCATTCACCCTGAACACAATTTAGATGCCAACTGTAAGTTCAGGTTGTCACCTGTGCTCCTGACCAACCAGCCAGAAGAGCACACATTCCCACAAAACCCTCCTTGGGTTTGAGTGCTCTGATAGAGAGGCTCACAAACTCAGGAAACCTTTCACACATTAAGAGCAGGATGGAAGAGGTACATAGAGCAAAACATGTGTGGCAGAGAGGAGGAGCTCCCAGAGCCTCTCTGGGTGTTCCACTCTCCCTAGACCTCCTCATGTTCAAAAACGCAAAAGCTGTCTGAAGACCATCACTTTGGGGTTAAATGGAGACTTCATCACCCAGGCATGGTCGATTCAAACATTGGCTATGGGCAATTCAATAAGAACTTCAGCAAATCTCCCCAACCCGCACAGATCAAACCCACTACAGGGGTGGGGTGGAGGCGGGTATTGGCGTGAAACTTTGCACCTGCAAATCCCACAATTGGTTTCCCTGGCACCCAGCCCCCACACCTAGGGATTCTCCAACACTCACCTCATTAAGAGCACTTCAGTTGGCATTGAAAGGGGCTCGTTAGGAATAACACCAGACAAACCACTTCACTTTTCTGGCTCTGGACTTATTTCAGGAACTGAGCACTAAAGTAATTCTCGTAACCAAAGATGCCCCATTTGGCTCTCATATGGGCAATTACAGGATTTTTAGGCGCTCTGTGCCAGAAATGAAGGGATGACATTTACTATTATAGTCACAGGAGCGCACAACATTGAGAGCACTAAGGTCTCGAGCAAATCTAGATTCTCCTGTTCTGAGAACTTACTGATTCCGGGAAAGATTCCTCTTTATGGCTTCTGGCTTCTAGAGGTATATGTTTTACCCAGGGCCAGCCACCTACCTGCTTCCGTTTTACCTTTCCTGGTGTGGCACTGGCTGCTCGCTCCACCTGTCCTTGGGCCCATAATTCTGAGTTAGCCCTGCTTGAAACGTGTAGGGGAATCCCTTCCTTCTCAGCGGCTGCTGTATCCTGTAAGAGCACCATCAGCTCACCTCCCCCACCTTTTGGCCCTTGGATCTCAATTTTCTCTTTTTCCCGGCCTGTGGAGGCCCCTAACTTACATAGCATGTCCCTCGCTAGAAGGGGGTGGGGAATGGGGCATTCTGGTACACACAGTGAGGAATCCTTCAGCAGTTTTTACCCTGTTTCACTGGTCCAGGGCTTCAGAAATCTTTCAGTCTCTCCCTTGCCTGAGACCTCCTTTAGTTCACACTTACCTTCAGAAAGGTTTCCCTTTTGGCTATTCAACACCAAGAATATGGCTCCACTATAGAGCAAAGATTCAGCCTGCTCTCCTCCTTCCTGCCAAGGTCACCAGGGCCTCCTGGAGCCAACCTGGGTGGAGGGGTCACCCATCCCCATCACATCTCATCTGTAGTCAAGGGAAACTGCCATGTCTCGGTCTTCTTTGATCCCTTCCCTCCCTGGGGATGGTTCGGACAATCCTGCCACCAACGCCCTTCCTGTTGGTGGTCTGCACATTGATTAGCCCCCGACGTTGTTGGTGGCCTCCTGGCCCCTCAGTGGGGGCTGGGGTTACTCACCCATGGCATATGCCTCCTCTCCCTCAGGTTAACTTGAGGAGACTGGCGGGCCACAGCGAGCAGGGCGTCCTGCCTTTTCATTTTCTTGTCTTCCTTTTCATCCTCAGCTTCAACCCGGTTATGGAGCACCCTCCATGCAGCCACTTGTAGCAGTGCAGGACTGGTAGCAGGACCGATGGCCAACTTTTGGAGTTTCCCATGGGTGTCTGGAACACCTCTGAGATCTGGAATACGGATTCAGGGTCACTGTACTGCCTGGGGCCTCCAGGTCCCAATTTGTGTATCGCCTGAGGCAGTCCTGCGGCCTCTAGAACAAAGGAGGGGGCTTTCTTCAGGGCCCTATTGGACCTCTCTTAATTTAGACCACGTAATGGGTGGCTGGCTTACTCTTTTCACGGCTTTCAAAAGCAGACCCCTTTCCTCGACCCTCAGGATCATTGGGATTCCACCTTGGGTCAGTCTCTGGCACATCCTGTCCACCAGGCCTGCTGATGTCTGATCCTGGGTCATCTTCCTTCCCTGCTTGTTCTCTGGCTTCAAATGGAACGGATGACTTTTCCTCAGGCATGAGGAGTGTAGTCAACAGGCTTGGAATATCTGCCCAGGTTGGATCATGAGCGCAGAAGATTCCCTTCATTGGGCTTATGAACTCCTCTGAGTCAGCGCTCGGTCCTTTCGTGTGTGCCTTCCAATTACACAGGTCAGAGGTGGAAAAGGGGACGTGCACATCAATAAGCGTCCCCTCCCCATCAGGCACCTGTCTCAGGGGCTGTATCCCAGGTGTGTCACTCGTTCCTAATCTGGCTGTACACTCTGGAAGAGGAGGGAGGAGGCTCTCTGCCTGTGGCGGCATCAGGTTCCCTGTAGGGGGATGGCGGGAGCAAAACAGCAAGGGCTTTGGCCCTGTTCCGGCCTCTGGCTCAAGCAGGGGTGAGAAAGGGGGATGAGGTGGAGGTCCCCCAGTGCTCCTCAGCTGGTCTAGCGGTGGGGCCAAAGAATCTGGAGCACGTGAGCGAGGCGGACTCCGAGGTGGGCTTTCCTTAGGGTTTGCACCCTCCCACCAGATCCCACCAGCCCTGTTACTGTCTGCACGCTGGGTTGCCCATCCATCTCCGATGGACCTACTCCTGCTGCCCGCAAATGTGCACCCTCCCTGGAAGCCTACCGTGCCTAAATGGCATGCGGTTGGTTAGGATCCCAGGGCGGAGCCTCGGGTGGAAAGGCAGTCACTATTTATCTGAATAGGGTTGCTGAAACCAGAGGTTGAAATCGGAGAGTGTTTTTCAGGAAAACTCGGAGTCCTCAATTGTCTGTGACGATGTCTCTGGATGTTCCGGCCTGGGCACCTTTCTTTTTTTCTCTCTATTTTCTTTACCCTTGCATGGTGGATCCAAGGGGTGACTCCTTGTGATTTTAGGGAAGGGTGCGTGGTTAGTGACGCCAAGCGCCACCCTACCCATATAGGACCTAGAGGATCATGGGACAAACCCCTTTTCCATGTTTTAAGACAGCATGAGCACCCTTCAGGAGTCCCCAGGCTGTTTGTTTGGGGACATGGGTCCTGCGTCATTGGTTTATCATTCAGCCCTTGACTACTGGGGAACACTGAAACCCTGCGTGCTGGCTTCCCTCATTTGATATAGGGCCCTGCTTGTAATCATTAGTGGAGACTCAGATGTCACAAATCTGTTCCCAGAGTATGTTTGCCACCCTAATAGTCTAAATTGAGACAACGGCCAAGTCACTAATTCCTTAAAAGGAATAGAAAACTGTTGTATGCTGGCTTTCATTCAGGAACGTGTGATAGCGATGGCAAGTCAGAGAAAAAGTAGACCCAGGAATCCAGAAAAGCCAGACTTTGGAAAAACAATATAGATGTCCAGAGTCCTTTACAAAAACAAACACATGACCAAAAAGGACAGACTCAGCAACTCCACAGAGGACTAGACCCCATCTCAGGGGACCTCTCCTGAGCTCACAGTCCCAACAGAAAGACAGACTCAGCGACTTCAGGGACAGTTTAACTCCGTCGAAGGAGAGCCCTTCTCCCACCGCAGACCCAATTCAAAGACAGACCCAGTGTCTGCAGGGGCAACTCAAATTCGCACCTCATCACTCAAGAGGAGATTATTTCTACAAGCGACTCAAACGCCTGAGTAGTCAACAGGGATTGCCCCCATTCACAAGAGTATCCGGGCCACGCCATTCACACAAGACTCAATCTCTAAAGGGGACCCGAACCCCTGAGTAGTCAACAGATATTGCTCCCATTTTGCCAGAGTCAAGCATCAGCCCTTCCGGAGTGGACAAGTCCTGTGGTCCTTCCAACCAGAGGGGACTCTCACTCCCCTAAGCCTGTCAACCCCCAAATGGGGACTCAAACTCCAAATCCAGGCTCCAAAAGGCATGCTTTTGTGAGACAACTTAAAGAAGGACCTCTTATAGCCATGCAGTGGGTTTGGCACCCCCTCCTCCATTGAGAGAGCCACGAAGCAAAGTGCTCAGTGTGGCTGTTGGGTCTCCTGAGGGGGCAGCGACATGAAGCTGGTGGCACAGGCACCATGAAGCGGCCAGTGCCCCATTGGGAGCCCACTTGTCACCGAAACCGAAGTGGGTTCCCTCCTGGTGAGTTAAATCAGACTGTACACCAGAAGTAGTTGTCTCACAAACTAAAGTGTGTTTGCGGTAAATAGGAGACCATGAGGAATCATTTCCATAGTCATGGCATCCCCATACAAAGGGAAGCAGGGACATGTATTTGGGATGGGGAATGAATATTGAAAAGAGAGGTGAGTATCCTCTTGCACAGGCTCTGTTGGGAAATATGATTTCACACAAACTGCAGCTGATGTTAATAAGACCTAAGCTCCTCCATGAGAGGTCTTAGCACTAAAAATAATGCAAAGGTCACAGACACAGTTTTCATGGTGAGACCTATTCCAGTTCATGATGTTTGGTGGTGGCATCTCCTAAACATAACAAAAGGAAGAACAATATGGAAAAGTTGAAATACCCAAAATTACCATTTAGTTCCTTCCAGTAACTAACCTGTGGCAGTCATTTGCATTCATGATATGAATGTAAGATATTTGTGTAGACTGATCAGCATTGAAATAAAAGTCACTTATGAAGATGATATTAAAGAACCACAAGCAGAAGATTTTCTAAACCATATAACAGCATTGCCTGAAAGTTACAGATAATCTATTGCAGTGATATTGAAAGGTTTTCAATCTCTCCTTCACAGCTACGTGTAGCTCAGTTCAACACAAATGTGCTTTCCTAGGGCCTGGCCCTGTGGCACAGCGGTTAAGTGCACACGTTCTGCTTTGGCAGCCCAGAGTTCGCCGGTTGGGATCCCTGGTGCGGACGTGGCACTGCTTGTCAAGCCATGCTGTGCCAGTTGTCCCACATATAAAGTAGAGGACGATGGGCATAGATGTTAGCTTGGGGCCAGTCTTCCTCAGCAAAAAGACGAGGATTGGCAGCAGATGTTAGCTCAAAGCTAATCTTCCTCAAAAAAAAAAAAAAACAAAACAAAACAAAGAAATGTGCTTTCCTGACATTTGAAAGAGAGCTTGAGTGAAGTCTGGGGACTGCAATGTGTGAGGCATTTACCTAGATGATCTGAAACAAGTAGAAGTCAGGGCTTTTCAGTATAAAGTACTTTTCTTGACTATGTGTTATAGATATTCTTTCCGAGCTGTAGTGAAATTTTTTTGAGGAAGATTAGCCCTGAGCTAACTACTGCCAGTCCTCCTCTTTTTGCTGAGGAAGCCTGGCCCTGAGTTAACCTGCGTGCCCACCTGTCTCTACTGTACACATGGGAGGCCTACCACAGCATAGAGTGCCATGTGGTGCCATGTCCGCACCTGGGATCAGAACTGGTGAACGCTGGGCCGCCGAGAATCAGAACGTGCCAAGTTAACTGCTGTGCCTCCAGGCCGTCCCCTGTAGGGAAATTTTTAAGAGCTCTCCTATTGCTGCTCCTGGCATGGTAAGGTCACCAATAATTTTTCTTCATCTCATGCATAGGAGAGCCTGTGTGTAGGCTGTTCAGCATTGAATTAATAGTCACTTATGAAGATGACATTAAAGAGCCACAGGCAGGAGTCTTTCTAAACTGCATACCCGCATTGTCTGAAAGTGACAGATAATATGTCCCAGAGGTAGTGAAGGGTTTTCAATCTCTTCAGATGAATCTCTTCACAGCTACAGGCAGCTAAGTTCAGCAGGAACATGCTTTCACATCAAGGGAGAGAGAGCCTGACTGAAGACATGAACTGCAATGTGTGTAGTTGTTCTCACTAGCACGATCCTAAACAGCTAAATGCCAGAGCTTTACTCCACAGTGTACTTTGCTTGATTGTGTGTGAGATATATTCTTTCCCAGCTCTAGTGGAATGGTTAGAAACTCTCCTAGGAAAACGTCACTTGAAGCTTCTGGCAAGCTGATCTCAGTAATAATTTTCTTTCCACACGTGCACTTGACAGCCTGTGTCTAGACTGCTCGGTATTGAATTAAAAGTCACCTATGAAGATGATATTAAGGAGCCACAAGCAGGACGTTTTGTAAACATCATCTATTGTGGTGCCATAGACATAGCCTAAGTTAAAAGTTTGTTTTATGTTATTTCGGCTTTGCCATCATCTTACTGTTGAAAACATCATTGTAGTAGACACCGTGGCTCCCCATCCCTTGTCACGTTGGGCCACATCTGACTTGGCCTACAGCCATGGTGGACTGTTTCTGGCTTGCTGGTAGCTTCCCACTTTGAAAATTTCACTTCCTTTTTCTGAGGACACACTGTCTTGACAACTTGCTCAGACCATACGTAAGACAGTTTGGAATTGCCTGAGATTCATGTGTCAAGGAGCAGTACTCAACCAGTAAGGGACAGGAACCAATGGATAAACACTCAAGCTTTCCTAGTCTTCTTTCAAACAATTCCTAGAAATGTAGAAGTGTTCTGAAGGATATGTCAAAGCATTTCAAGTGATGGATCTTTAGTTGGTTACAACAGTAATCTATACTTTATTGCACACTTCAGTAACTTTCTCTCTTCTCAGTTGCACATTCCGTTTCCCTGATTTTTGCTTCCTGAAATCACCTACCAAATAAACATTGTATACCCAAGTCCTTGCCTCAGGGTCTGCTCTTGGGGCAATTTCCATTCTTACAATCCTAGTCTCTTGTATGCCATTAGTAAAATGAGGCCACACTTATCTGTAGCACAAATGACACTATATGGAGTCTTGATAATAAGAGATAGTGATAATATTGCAATACTGGATAACTGGAAGCCCTAGCAGAAACCATTAGTATCTGAGGCAAAGACAGCATCAATATCCCTGGCCTGAGCATCAGCATCTTTGCTTAGACAACATTCTAGGTGGAGCTTTCCAAAAATGCTTGTGTTTGGAGCTGATCTGATAGTGTTGCATCAGTTATCCTGTATCTTTTGTCTCCTACCACCACATCTAAAAAGAACTACCCTAGCATCCACAGTGTGAAAACTGACAGACAGGTTGTATGGTTCCCTGAGTGGAAATGAACCCAGACCACAGCAAGTGAAAACATCAAATCTTAACCAGTAGACCACCAGGGCTGGCTCTATTTGCAAAAATTCTTACCTATTAAAATTAACCCCTTCTACTGAAATGTAACTGGTGGCAAATCTAGGGTTACTTTTTATTTCAGTAAGTATATGTCACTGAAATAAAGATTCTGTAGAACAACCCCAGTTTTCTCCTGTTTCTTTAGAATCTTGTTTGATTTTGCATTTGTTCCTGATAAGAGTTATTTTAATATTTTACATATAGCATTTTACCAGTTTGTTATGAAAAGAAATATTTTATAGTTCTACCAAAATAAATTCTCAATCAATTGTAAAAATTACCTGATCCTAATAATTTTATGTTACAATTGTGGATGAGAAATAATATTGCAAATTAATTTCTAAATAGCTTCTGAAATGATTTCAAGAGTATGTTCCGTTTGTGTCTAACAGTAGAATTTGAAACCTATTTAAGCCTAGATTGCATTAGAGACAAACTGCATCTTGATATGAACTCTTGGTGTCCACCAGCAACATGGAGACTGACTGTTGACACTAGGAATCCTTCTGTCTTATGATTTGTCACTCTGAGCAAAATGGAAGCTTGTTTTTATTGATGTTAAGTCATTTAATAGGTCTTTCTTGGAGACATAGAGTCTTGTATTTTAAAGACTCTTAAGAAGTTTCTTATCTTGTTTAAAACATACATCAATCCTGTCAATTCAAAGGCAGATAACATTCCTTTTTATATTAAGGAGAAATATACTCCCTATAACGACTGTTCATTATTCCGTATATGTCTAAGCAGTGTAATTTATCAGTAGGGATGCTGGACTCTATTGTTTAGGTCATAACAGCTTCACATCCACTTAGCAGTGAACAGAGATTTGTCTAGGGAAAGAGACTAGAGCAGTTATCAATAGAGCAGAGTCTGACTTGAATTGATAAAACTTTCAAGGTCTTCACATCTAGAATTAGTAATAAGTAAATTATTCGATTTAACCTAATTTTGCACAGAGATCTGTTGAGACCCACTCCTGACGTTACTGCATGAAGCATGCAAAATAGTTTCAGAAGTGTCTGAAGTCCCTGAAGACCTTCACACTGAAATACGTTTATTTATGGCCCTATTCCCTGAATGAGAACCAGAATTCCCAAAGAAAAGTCTCATTCCCCAGGGAAAGAAAGATAAATTGAATGTTCATTAGTCAAGTCTCCACTAGAGTGAAAAAGTGGAGATAGACAAGGGACTCTCTTAGGTGATCATTTTGAATAACCATCACATGTTATGATTCCACTTTTTGTTTGTGTGTTTTGAATTGTGCCCCTACATTTGCTGGGAAATTTTGCTGGTGGCCCAGGGATGCAAGGAAATCCAGCTGTTGGAAAACAAAGGATTCTGGCTCTAATGTTTAATTTTAATGTGAATATTATGAATAAAATTGAATGCCAGACCTTCATTCTTCTTTTTAATAATATAAGATTATTTTCTTTATTGTTTTTTCTTTTGTTTCTTTTGCTGGGAAAGATTCATCCCAAGCAACATCTGTTGCTAATACGCCTCTTTTTTTTTCCTCCTTGAAGCCTCAGCACATAGTTGTATATTGTAGTTCTAAGTCCTAGAGCTAGAGTTCTTCTATGTGAACTACCAGCACAGAATGGCTACTGACACACGAGTGGTGTTCTTCCATACCTAGGAACTGAACCCAGGCCAGCAAAGTGCAGCATGCTGAACTTGAACTACTAGGCCATCAGGGCTGGCTTGCATAACCTCAATTCTTATGTCAACAATAAGCCTTCAGTGGCCAGCCCGGTGGCACAGCAGTTAAGTGTGTATGTTCTGCTTCAGCAGCCCAGGATTTGCCGGTTCAGATTCCGGGTGCGGACATAGCACTGCGTGGCAAGCCATGCTGTGGCAGGTGTCCCACATATAAAGTAGAGGAAGATGGGCACGGATGTGAGCTCGGGGCCAGTCTTCCTCAGAAAAAAAGAGGAGGATTGGCAGATGTTACCTCAGGGATAATCTTCCTCTGACAAAAAAACAATAAGCCTTCATGTATTTGCCACAAAAATCAAAGAATGTAAAACATAAATTCAAAATATAAATTGCTGTAATGATACTGAATATCAATTTTTCATTGAAATTCATAAAGCACCTATCATATACCTCATCCAATTTCTAGTTTGTAATAAAAAATTATTTGGATGCAAAGTATATTTTTTCATATAAACCTGTGATCTCTCTTCAAGCAAAAATAAATATTGTAATAAATACCGACAACATTTTTTATTTTACTTTTTGTCTGGAATTTGCTAGTCTATAAACTGTTTCATAAAAAAGTGTATGTCTAAATTTTTTGCATTAACAGCTTGTAAAATAATATCCAGGAAAGAGTCAATGTTCAAAAGATATTTGTTGGCTGACTGATGGAGTGAATGATGAATAAGTGAATGAATGAATACAATATACACTCTAAAATTCTGAAATAAAATATGTGATTTTAATTCCCAGTTGTGGATTCTACCTTTAGTGAGATTTTAACTTTGATAAAGAAACAGAGACAACTTGTGTATCATTCTATAGAATATTTACTACTTTAGGGTAGGACACAAGTGTCCTTTCTTCATTTTGGTGTTCCTAACAGCTTATAAGGATGTTGCACATTCTAGGCTCTAAAATAATGAAGTAACAGACAACCTGTGGACAATACAGAGGGAATTACAAAGATTTCTCCCAACTTTGAGCTATTCATTACAATGAACTTTTGTCCTTGAGGTTAGCTCCAGAGTCCACATATCCACCTGAAGTTCATGTTCCTTCCTGTGTCATTTCCTTTGTATATTGTCTGTTGTGTGACCAAAGGCAGTCTCTACCATGCTCAGTTAACAACACTTTCATTCCCACCTCAGCTCTGTCAAGTTCCTCATCTAGTTAGCATTTCCACAATTTTGTAAAGCTTTTTTGAAAGAAAACTATTGCTTTTACTCTTTCCATTGTTATTGATGCTTTATATTACAGTTTGATCTCTCATTTGAAGCTTATCATTTATTGTACAAGAGGCATTTCACATTTCCTAAGTTTTGGTTTGCTATTAATAAACTTACCTTGGTGAAGCAGATAAAATTATAAGACAGGGCCGTCACGTGGATCACAAAATTTCACCTTTCTAAGTATTTGTAGGTAACACACCTACATACATATGCATAGACACACATAGGTAAATATGCAGAAAATGACATTATAGAGACCATATTTCCATCACCCTCATTAATCAATAGTTTTATCTGATAGGATTAATAAAGTACTACATAATTACTTATAAGCTAAGTTTGCACTCATACAGTGTCCCTCTTCCCATTCCCTCTACCCGGTCTGGGGGCAACAACTACTAAGTGTTAGAATTTTTTTTCTATTTTTCCAAATCTTTTTATATTTTTATTGAGGTAACAACATTTTAACAAGAGATCCACACTCTTAAGTTTTTAAGTATACAATACAGTAATGCTAACTATAGGCACAATGTTGTACAGATCTCTAGAACTTAATCATCTTGCATAACTGAAACTTTCTACCTATTGCACAGCAACTCCTATTTCCCCTTCCCCCAGCCCCTGGCCACCACCATTCTACTCTCTGCTTCTATGTGTTTGACTATTCTATGTGCCTCATATAAATGGAATCATGAAGTATTTGTCCTTCTGTGACTAGCTTATTTCACTTAATATAATGTCTTCAACGTTCATGCATCTTGTCTTTTGAAAAAATAAAATGAATTTAGTGTTATGTTCTTGGATAAATAAGTTATACTCCCTATTGCTAGTTGTGTGATTTTTAAATTTATATACGTAGGGACCAGCCCCGTGACTGAGTGATTGAGTTGTGCACTCCACTGCAGTGGCCCAGGGGTTCACCGGTTCAGATTCTGGGCACGGATGTGGCACCTCACGTCAAGCCATGCTGAGGCGGCATCCCACATGCCACAACTAGAAGGACCCACAACTAAAAATATACAACTATGCATCAGAGGGATTTGGGGAGAAAAAAGGAAAAATAAAATCTTTAAATTTATATAATTAGATTTGTGATGTTTACATAATTTTGTGATTGGCACATACATGTATATTTTGCTCAAACATAAGATTTGGAGATTTAATCATCTTGATTGCTATGGATTTGGTTCATGAATTTAAACTAGGTGAGCATTGTTTGCTTCTGAGTCTTCATTATTAAGAACAATAATGCACTTGACATATTTTTATTCCCCAGTTGGCTCACATACAATAATACATCTAGGGACTGGCCCAGTGGGGCAGCAGTTAAGTTCACATGTTCCACTTCGGTGGCCTGGGGTTTGCTGGTTTAGAAAGCTTTTTGCTTTCTGAGCCCACTGTCGCTGTTCCCCTGAAAGCAGGAAATGAATCTCCCATGTGAAAGGTGTTCTCCCTGCATCCTTATCACCAGAGCTGGGGGATTGAGGGCAGAGAAGCCTGCATAAACAAACCTTGTTAATTTACGATCTCATCCTAAATTCCCTACTATTTACATGCCCCACACCTAAGTTTCTTTGCCCTGTCAATTTTTCACAATTTTATGTTTCTTGGTGTGAAAGATATATACACTGCCTGTTTTGTTCATTCTCTGAGCATAATTTCTTTATGGTCTCCAAAAGGTATGAATTAAATTCAATTATTCGCCTGTTAACCTGGACTTGTGTCAGTTTTACTATTAGTCTGGCCATAGGAACCTAAGAAGGGAAGAAAGGGGACTTTCCCTCCCCTGACACTATGTTATATCTTAAAGTGCTCCAGATATCCATGGGGAAACTCCAAAAGTTGGCTAAATAGTTCCTGATGACATAAAAGAGGTATCAGATAAAGGAGAGACCAAAAGGTTTCTGAAGCCCTTGACCTGTGAAATAGGATGTAAACACAGAAGCATTCTTTTCTGTATGTACCAGACTGCCTGGTTATCCCTCTAGGGAGGGACATGCTATCTAAGTTAGGGGTCCTAATAAGCTGGCACAAGAAAGAGATCCAAGCCCCTAAATGTTGGGGAATTGAGCTCATGGCCCTATTGCAAGATACACCAGCACCTGAGAGAGAGGAGGTTCCCCTATCTTTGGCCCTGGTGAAACAATACCCTTTGAAGCCAGAAGCCAAAAGAGGACTCTTTCCTTTAATCAATACACATTTAGAACAGGGATTGATCAGGAGATTCCCAGGGAACACACCCATTTCACCCATTAAAAGGCTGCAAACAAGGGAATATAGATTTGTTGAAGACATTATGGCAGTCAATGCTATACAGTGCCAGATTCAAAAGATGCTTTTGGATCCTGATCCCCCACCACCCCCAAGTGATGTCTGGTCACACTTCCCTGCCTTCAGCATAGAATTCTGATAGGTTGGTGTGATATTACAATTTATAGTAAAAAAAAAATACCTTCATTTCACTTCTGGCACAGAGCTCCTAAAACCCTTGTAATTTCTGATGTAAGAGCCATGGGGCATCTTTTGGTATCACAATTACTCTTGTCCTCAGTTCCTGAAATAACTTCAGGTTAATAATGGTGACATGGATGTCTTTTGTTATCCACAAGAAGTCCCTTTCAATCGCACCTGAATTTATGTAAATAAGGTGACATTTGGAAAGCCCCTAAGGGTGGGGGCTGTTAGCCAGGTGAACAAATTGTGTCATTACAGGGTTGGAACTTTCAGCCCCATCTCCCTCCTCATACCTCTGAGGTGGGGAGAGAGGTTGAGGATTGAGTTCAATATGGAGGTCAGGGAGCTTCTGAGCTGCAAACATGCGGAGACTCAGGGAGAGTGGCACACCCAGAGAAAGCTTGGGAATTCCACATCCCTGTCTCACATATAGTGCTCTATGCATCTCTTCGGTCTGGCTGTTAAGTAAAATGTTTTCCTGAGTTCTGTGAGCTGCGCCCTAAAAGTAGTTTAATCAAATCCAAAAGAGGGTGTTCATGGGCACCTCTGGTCTGTGGCAGGTTGGTCAGAAGGAAGGGCGACAACTTGGACTTGCAATTGGCATCTAAAATGGAAGGCAAGGGGTAATCCTGTAGGATCTGATGCTATCTCTAGGTAGATAGTGTCACAAATAGTGAAAAATACTGTTAAATACTTAGGGTTTGAACTGTCAGAAGCCCAGAGAATCCCATTCCCAGACAGGAGAGAAGCAATCACTTGAGTTGGAACTCCTACTACCCATCGATGATTGTGGAGATTTTTTTGGAGAATGTCAGGCTTCTGTCGAATTTGGATAGTCAGCTTTAGAGTAATGTTAAAATCTCTATTTGAGGACTTAAAGGGACGAGACCTCGAGCCTTTGATATGGACGTGAGAGTGCCAGAATGCGTTTGTCAGGGAAGTGGGAGAATTCCTCCCACCCTTTCCTTAGTGTTGTTATGGCTGGAAAAATAACTAAAAAAGCGGGTCAGCAGGAGATAATCAAACAAAGTTTAATAGCATGTATACATGGGAGATACTCGGGAGAAACTGAGTAACTCGGCCAACTGAGTTAAACACATTGAGGCTGCCTGTTTAAACATCTTCAGCTACAGACAAGGACGATACTTGGGGTAGTGATTTGGGGCTTCAAAGGGGAGGAAGACAGTTCACATGGAAATGGAAAAGTGAATGGTAAATAGGACTTGATAAGAGTGGGCTTAGCAAGGATCTTTCCAGTGTACCGAAACCCAGAGTTAACTATGGTGATGGCCTGTCCTAGGCAGTTTTAGGCAGTTGAGGAGAAATGGCGAATGTTCTTCCTGAGTTTGAGCCTTTATTGACTTCAGCTTGAAATAATCCTCATACCAAAGTGATGCATCTTGGGATGGTCTGCCCTGAACCCCATCAAGTACAATCATGTTAAAGAAAAATAATTAACTTCCCCAGCCTTGGGACTCCCAGATTTGAGAAAACTCTTTGATCTCTTTGTAAAGGAAAAACAGGACCTTAGTCTGTGAGTCCTGACTCAGAACCTTGGACCCACCAGGAGGCCTGTGGCCTATTTTACTAAGCAGTCAGATCAGATGGTCAAAGGATAGCTGTCTTGCCTCTGAGCCATTGCCGCCATCTGTAACATACTACAAGAAGCTGAAGAGTTCACATTGGGGCAGCCCACCATGGTGCACACTCCTCATTGTGTCCTCGGTCTGTGAGTCCTCTAAGAAATGTTGACGAAAATAATCAATAACCAATCTATAAATGAAAATTTGGGTGAGTTTATTCTGAGCTGAAATCTGAGGACAATGGCCCTGGGCCTTTCTTCCCAAAGGAAGAAAGGGCACTGAAGAAGTAGGGTGCACAGAGTGGTTATATACCCCAAACAGTACGTTTCACATACGATTGAAATATCCCTCCCACAATAGTCACAAGATTGCCCTGTCGGCACAGCACTTGATGGACACAGCAAGTAGTGGGTCTGCTGTCTTGGTGGGCATAGCAGGAGGCAAGTCTATTGTCTCAAGCTGGGCGGTCACAGGTGAGTGCAGCAATCAGTTTCTAGCCTAAGGAAAGATGCTTAATCCTTAAGGAGATGCCAACGTTGGGAGGTGGAGGGAAGTTGCACCTTTATCTCAAGGGCCTTTGTTCTTGCCATAGGGAATATCTAAAGCAGATATACAATGCATGCTCAACAGCCACGGTCAGGCCCTTTTGGAAAGACAAGGTCAGGCCGAATTAGGTTTATACCAAATGGCTTCCTCATATTCTCCAATATATCCTATTGCTTGCCATTTTCATTTGTCAGAAAAGAACAGAAAGAAGGATCTTGACTAACCTCAGGATCAGGCTACTTTATTTGACAACCCAGAAGTAATGTCAAAGGCTGTTTCTACCTTAAAACCTGCAACACTTCTACCTGCCGAGTCAACAAGACCCCTTTCACGACTGACTTCAGATCATTGAACAGGTGTTCTAGAGCCGACCTGATTTGACTTTCCAACTGTTGGAGCAGTTGGACTTGGGACTGTTCACTGATGGAAGCAGCTTCATGGATCAGGGACAACATCAAGCAGGGTATGCAGTTGTCACCCTAAAGGACACCATGGAAGCAAAGGCTGGTATTTCATCTCAGGAGGCTGAGCTAATAGCCCTACCTAAAGCTGTTCAAATAGGTAAAGACACAAGAGCACAGACTCAAAATACGCCTCTATATTGGTCCATGCCCCTGGGGCCATATGGAAAGAGAGGGGACTCTTGACTGCTGGAAAGAGGGACATAAATTATTCCCAGGAAATATTGACCTTATTAGAGGCCATTAATGACCCATGGCAGTGGCCGTCATATACTGCCCTCAACATCAGAAAGGGGACACTTTGGAAGCCGGACATAATCAACTGTCTGATCAGGCAGTGAATACTGCTGCTAGGACTAGGAGTTTCAGGGCACTCTCGAGTCCCTTAGTTGCCCAAATTGACTTTGCTAAATTCCAGCATAGCTACACACAGAAAGATATAGATAGAGCCAAGGCATGGAGATTTGACTCCTCTTTTGTGGAGTATGCAGGATGTCAATGTAACTCAGAAAGACTCACCTTGGAACTGAAGACCTTCTGGGAGAAATTATTGATCAAATCAAATATTTGGAGCACCCACTATGGAGGGATGCCACATTGTAGTGGATCCATAGGTATTTAATTGGTCCTAATTTGCAATGAACCATTCAGAAAGTTACCAAAAATGAGTGATCTGTGCCGAAAACTATCTCAGTACAGGTCTGCCCTCCTTGAATAAGGGGGTTCAACATTGAGGAGTGGTCCCTTGTGAGGACTTGCAAGTGGACTTCAACACAATGCCTTGAGCCTCTGGGAATGTCAAGTAACTCCTAGTACTCATAGACATCTTCACAGTGTGGATTGAAGCATTCCCTTCCAAAACAGGTAAGGCCACCAAAGTGACCAAAGTTTCGCAAAAAGAGGTCATTCCCAGGTACAGACTTCCACGGTCGATCCAAAAGACAACACAACTGCATTTATCTCCCAAATAACCCAGGAAATATCAAGAGCTGGGGTATCACTAGGAAATTCCACAACTCATGGTGGCCCAAGTTAGCAAGAAAGACAGAAAAGATGAACCACACAATAAAGAAGATCAGTGTGCAAATCTGTCAGGAAATTAATTTACCCTAGGAAAAGTTTTGGTTAAAGAGATTTCAAACTTTTCACTCTGGCTTGGAAAGAACGTCTATAATGTACATTCAAAGAAAGAACATAGGGTAGTAACACTCTTTCTTCTATCTCTTGAGGAACATCTTTACACTGTGCATGCAATAAAAAGTGCTATGTGAAAACGTTCTTTAAGAAGTTCCTGAAGACCTAGAAGGAAGAGAATTTCTTCCCTCTGTTATCTCGAGTGATGGGTTTCATAGCTATTCTGTGCCAGATGTAGTCAAGTGTGACTCTGACACAAAATGTGCCTTTTGAGAAAGGTGTGAACCGAGTTCTGTGAGAGAATACTTTCACTGTATGCACGTGAGCGCTTGGCTGAAGGCAGTGAAGTACAATATTGAATAAGGTGTGTGAAGATCTTTGTAATGAGTCAGAAGCAAGAGTGTTTCTCCTTATTGTGATCTCATGGAGAGCAAGCCAGACACATTGTGTGTTGGCTTTACACTGCTTTGTTAGGTAGCCTGTGACAAGGTTTGCCCCCAGCTGCTGATTTGCTCTGCTGGAAGGGAGCATTTTTCTAGGTGCAGGAGATTCTCTCTATCAGTGGACACAAGGGACGTTTGTTAAAAGCATAGTGCCTCGCTCCTCTTAAGCATGTGGAAGCACCAACGTTCTGGCCTCAGCCCCATTCCTTGAGGGGAAGATGTACGCATTGTGTCTGAGCACGGTTAGAAAGATTGAAATGTGGAAGAAGCACAAGGGCGATAGCTTTGTGATGGAAGCTGGAAAGAAATCGAGTTCCTGCTGCCTTGTGAATCAGAGCTTCTGGTTATGCTGTAAGAGCACTGGGGAAAGGGAGTTCTTTCACAGCTTCCTCAAGAGCTGGAAGGAAGATGGTTTGTGGTCTGTTTTATCTTGAGGGAGGATGTCATGGTTCGTGCGTCCCAGCTCTGGAGCAATGTATGGCAGGGCTGACACCAAAGGTGCCTTTTGATATAGGTGCTTTTTGACTGCCTTTGGAGAATTCCATTGCTGTCTGCCAGGGAATGGAGCACTTCCACGAAGCAAACTCCAATCCTACAGGAGATCTTCCAGGCCTTGCCAAGAGCCAGAAGCAAGAGTGTTTCTCCTGCTTGCCATCTCGTGGAGAGCCATCAAGACACATGGTGTCTTGGCTCTACACTGCTTGTTAGGTCTCCTGTGACAAGGCTTCCCCCTGGCTGCCTGATGTTCTCTGCTGGAAGGGAGCATTCATCTAGGTGAAGGAGATTCTCTCTGCCAGGCCACAAGGGCTGTTTGTTAAAAGCATATTGCTTCGCTCCTCCTAAGCATGTGGAAGCACCAACGTTCTGGCCTCAGCCCCATTCTTTGAGGGGAAGATGTAGGCATTGTGTCTGAGCAGGGGTAGAAAGATTGAAATGTGGCAGAAGCTCAAGTGGGATAGCTGTGTGTTGGAAGCTGCAAAGTAATCAAGTTACTTCTGCCTTGTGAATCAGAGGTCATGATTTCACTGTAAGAGCACTGTTTAAAGGGAGATCTTTCACAGATTCCTGAAGAGCTGGAAGGAAGACGGTTTGTGCTTTGTCTTCTCTTGAGGGATGTATGTAATGGTTGGAATAGCCCAGCTCTAGAGTACTGTTTGGAAGGGCTGACACCAAATGTGCCTTTCGAGCTAGGTGCTTTCTGACTGCCTTTTCAGAATTCCATTGCTTTCTTCCAGTGAGTGCTTCACTGAAGGAAACAAACTGCAAACTTGCAGGAGGTCTTCCAGGCCCTGCCAAGAGCCAGAAGCAAGAGTGTTTCTTCAGCTTGTGATCTCATGGAGAACAAGCAAGACACATAGTGTCTTGCCTCTACATTGATTGGATAGGTCACCTGTGACAAGTTTTGCCTCTGGCTGATGATTTGCTGTGCTAGAAGGGAGCACTCTTCTAGGTACAGGAGATTCTCTCTATCAGTGGACACAAGGGCAGTTTGTTAAAAGCATATTGCTTCGCTCCTCCTAAGCGTGTGCAAGCACCAATGTTCAGGTCTCGGCCTGATTCCTTGAGGGGAAGATGTAGGCATTGTGTCTGAGCAGGATTAGAACGATTGAAATATGGCAGAAGCACAAGGGTGATAGCCTTGTTATGGAAGCTGGAAAGAAATCGCCTTCCTGCTGCCTTATGAATAAAATTTTGTGGTTCCACTGTGGAAAGGGGTGCTTTCACAGCTTCCTCAAGAGCTGGAAAGAATACAGTTTGTGATTTGTTTTATCTTGAGGGATGGATTTAACAGTTCGTGCATCCCAGCTCTAGAGCAATGTATGGCCGCGCTGACACCAAATGTGCGTTTCAACATAGGTGGTTTCTGACTGCCTGTGGACAATTCCGTTGCTGTCTGCTGGGGAGTGCTTCCCTGAAGGAAACAAACTGCAATCCTGCAGGTGTTCTTCCAGGCCTTGCCAGAGCCAGAAGCAAGTGTGTTTCTTGAGCTTGAGATCTCATGGAGAGCTCACAAGAGGCCTTGTGTCTTGGATCTATACTGCTTTGTTAGGTCGCCTGTGACAAGGTTTCCCTCTGTCAGTGGATTTGCCGTGCTGTCAGGGAGCTTTCTTCTATGTGAAGGAGATTCTCTCTGCCAGTCCACAAGAGCTGTTTTTAAAAGCATATTGTTTCACTCCTCCTAAGCTTGTGGAAGCACTAATGTTCTGGCCTCAGCCCCATTTCTTGAGGGGAAGATGTAGGCATTGTGTCTGAAGGAAAAATGTCTGTGGTTTGCTTGCCATGAAATCAGAAGGAGGAGAAACACTCTTGTTTCTGGCTGTTTTCAAAG
The DNA here is from genome assembly GCF_037783145.1 of Equus przewalskii. NCBI lineage: Eukaryota > Metazoa > Chordata > Mammalia > Perissodactyla > Equidae > Equus > Equus przewalskii. The sequence continues at coordinate 25,784,316 of NC_091834.1, forward strand.
ATCTTGTATAACTCATGCAACCTTGCACTTCACTTCCTTCAAACAAGTGCTCACCCACATAAAGTGAAACAATTCTGTTTCAGCACTCTGTGTGCACCCATCTCCAAAGACACATTTTCTGTACAAGGTGTTAAAAATTTGACTAGAGCTGGGACAGGATAGCTATCACTTCCATCCCTCGAGACAACAGAAGAAGAAATATTCTTCCTTCTAGGTCTTTGCAATCCTCTCTAAGAACAGTTTTCAAACAGTGCTCTTTATGGCATACAGCTAGGCATTGTCATGTGCAATGTTTGCTCTATTTTACCCCAGCATAAAGCTTACCACTTTGTAACATTTCCATTTCTGAGATTTTAATAATTTCAGTACACCTGGGATGTTAAGCCTATAGCATATATTCAGAGAACCAGCACAGGCCAGAAACATTCCTGTTTCTACATCTTTAGGAACATCTCAGGAGATCATGTTTTACAAGTGGCACATGATGGCATACAGACAGACTCTCTCTCACATACAATAAGAATGAACTGTCTGACCACAGTGTGTAAGTAGCTGTTTGGGAACGTTTCCATATGTTAGATTTCAAACTTCACTGGAGCCAAGACAGAATATCTATTGCTTCCTTGCCATGAGATCCCAAGGAGGAGAAACATTCTTGCTTCTAGCTCTTTCTGAAGATCTTGTATAACTCATGCAACATTGCACTTTGCTTCCTTTGATTGAGTGCTCACATACAGTGAAAGATTCTCTCACAGCACTCAGCAAGCACCTATCTCTAAAGGCACATCTGTGTCAGAAGTTTCAAATCTTTCACTACAGCTGGGACAGTAATCTCTTGAGATAACTGAGGGAATAAAAAGCCTTCCTTGTAGGTCTTTAGGAATCTCTTAAAGAACAGTTTTCAGACAGCATGCTTTATGGCATGTATTCAACCTCTCACTCACCTGTAATGACATATGGTATTCACCCCAGCTTTTAACACATCACTTAGCAACATGTTCTTTTCAGGGATTTCAATATTTTCAGTATAGCTCAGAAAGAATGCCTATAACATCCATTCAAGGAATGAATGCAGGGTAAGAATGCTCTTGCTTCTACATCTTTAGGAACATCTACAGAAACCATTATTGACAAACTGCAATTGATGGCATAATACAGGCAGAATCTCACTCACATACCACAAGAATGCTCTTTCTGAATACAGTGCATAAATAGCTACTGGGGAACCTAGTCTCATGCAAGACTTAAAAGTTCACTAGAGAAGCCGGCCCCGTGGCCTAGTGGTTAAGTTTGTGCTCTCCATTTTGGTGGCCCAGGGTTTTGCTGGTTCAGATCCTAGGTGAGGACATGGCCACTCATCAAGCCATGCTGAGGCTGTGTCCCACATGCCACAACTAGAAGGACCCACAACTAAAAATATACAACTATATACTGGATGGCTTTGAGGAAACAAGGGAAAAATAAAATCTTTAAAAAACAAATTTCACTAGAGGCAAGAGAAAATGTCTATAGCTTGCTTGCCATGAGATCACAAGGAGAAGAAACACTTGCTTCTGGCTCTCTTTTGAAGAACCTGTATAACTCATGAAATATTACACTTTAATTCCTTCAATAAGTGCTCTCCCAGAGACAGTGAAAGGATTCTCTTGCAGCAGTCAGCACACAGCTGTCTCTAAGGGCACATTCTGTTTCAGAGGTTTCAAACGTTTGAAACAAGCTGGGGCAGAATATCTATCAAATACATCCTTCGAGACAACAGAGGGAAGAAACACTCTTCCATCTAGGTCCTTAGGAACCTCTTAAAGTACAGTTTTTGGTTTTACATCTTTATTCTTATTTTTTCCTTCTTCGCCCCAAAGCACCTCAGTGCATAGTTGTATATTTTAGTTGTGGGTCCTTCTAGTTGTGGCATATGGGATGCCACCTCAGTATGGCTTGATGAGTGGTGCTAGGTCAGTGCCCAGGATCCCAAACAGAAACCCCCAGGCCACTGAAACAGAGCACATGAACTCAACCACTCAGCCATGGGGCTGGCCCCTGAAGAACAGTTTTTAAACATTGCTCTCTCTGGAATGCAGTCAAGCACTCAATCACATGCAATGTTTGTTCCCTTATCCCAGCCTAAAACACACCACTTAGTAACATTTTCATTTCAGAGATTTTAATCCTTTCAGTTCAGCTGGGAAGGAAAGCTTGTAACAAATATTCCAAGAACCAGCACAGGGTAGAAAAGCTCCTGATTCTACATCTTTAGGAGCATCTCAGGAGATCATTTTTAACAAACTGCACTAGAAGGCAGACAGACAGAATCTCCTTTAAGTTTAATAAGAATGCTCTGTCTGAACACAGCATTATAAGTAGGTGTTTGAGAATCTTGTCCTGTATGAGATTTCAAACTCACTACAGCCAAGAGAGAATATTTATCACTTCCTTGCCATGAGATCGCAAGGAAGAGAAACACTCTTGCTTCTGGCTCTTTGTGAAGATCTTGTATAACTCACACAATATTGCACTTTACTTCTTTTGATCAAGCACTCTCCCACATACAGTGAAAGTATTCTCTCACAGAACTCAGCTCACACCTCAAAAGGCACATTTTGTGTCAGAGGTTTCAAACATTTGACTACATCTGGGACAGAATGGCTATGAAACCCATCACTCGAGATAACAGAGGGAAGACATCTACTTCCTTCTACGTCTTCAGGAATCTCTTAAAGAACATTTTCACACAGCATTCTTTATTGCATGCGTGCCATAAAGATGTTCCTAAAGACATAATTCTTTCTTCGAATGTACATTATAGACATTCTGTCCAAGCTGGAGTGAAAAGTTTGAAATCTCTTTAACCAAAACTTTTCCCAGGTTAAATTAGTTTCCTGACAGATTTTCACAATCCTCTTCTTTATTGCGTGGTTCATCTTTTCTGTCTTTCTTGCCAACTCGGGCCACCATGAGTTGTGGAATTTCCAAGTGATACCCCAGCTCTTGAGGCTTCCTGGGTTATTTGGGAGATAAATGCAGTTCTGTTGTCCTTCTGGATCAACAGTGGAAGTCTGTACCTGGGAATGATCTCCTTTTGCGAAACTTAGGTCACTTTGGCTGCCTTACCTGTTTTGGAAGGGAATGCTTCAACCCACACTGTGAAGATGTCTGAGTAATAGGAGTTACTTGACATTCCCAGAGGCTCAAGACCATCATGTTAAAGTCCACTTGCCAGTCCTCAAAAGGGACCACTCCTCAATGTTGAACCCCCTTATTCAAAGAGGGAAGACCTGTCCTGGGTTTGTTTTTGGTACAGACCACACATTTTTGGTGACTTTCTGAATGATTCGTTGCAAATTAGGACCAATTAGATACCTTTGGATCCACTGCAAGGTGGCATTCCTCCCATAGTGAGTGCTTTGATGGATTTGATTAACAATTTCTCCCAGAAGGGCTTCAGGTACCAAGACGAGTCTTTCTGAGTTACATTTATATCCTGGATACTCCAAAGAGGAGTACTCAAATCTCCATGCTCTGGCTCTCTCTCTCTCTTTCTGTGTGTAGCTATGCTGGAATTTAGCAAAGTCAATTTGGGCAACTAAGGGACTCGAGAGTGCCCTGAAACTCCTAGTCCTAGCAGCAGTCTTCACTGCCTGATCAGACAGTTGATTATGTCCGGCTTCCAAAGTGTCCCCTTTCTGATGTTGAGGGCAGTGTATGATGGCCACTGCCATGGGTCATTAATGGCCTCTAATAAGGTCAATATTTCCTGGGAATAATTTATGTCCCTCTTTCCAGCAGTCAAGAGTCCCCTCTCTTTCCATATGGCCCCAGGGGCATGTACCAATATAGAGGCGTATTTTGAGTCTATGCTCTTGTGTCTTTACCTATTTGAACAGCTTTAGGTAGGGCTATAAGCTCAGTCTCCTGAGATGAAATACCAGGCCATGGAGACTTTGCTTCCATGGTGTCCTTTAGGGTGACAACTGCATACCCTGCTTGATGTTGTCCCTGATCCATGAAGCTGCTTCCATCAGTGAACAGTCCCAAGTCCAACTGCTCCAACAGTTGGACATTCAAATAGGTCGGCTGTAGCACACCTGTTCAATGATCTGAAGTCAATCGTGAAAGGGGTCTTGTTGACTGGGCAGGTAGGAGTGTTGCAGGTTTTAAGGTAGAAACAGCCTTTGACATTACTTCTGGGTTGTCTAATAAAGTAGCCTGATCCTGAGGTTAGCCAAGATCCTCTTTTCTGTTCTTTTCTTAGAGGACTCATAGAGGAAAGACACAATGGGGAGTGTGCACCATGGTGGGCTGCCCCAATGTGAACTCTTCAGCTTCTTGTAGTATGTTACAGATGGCGGCAATGGCTCAGAGGCAAGACAGCTATCCTTTGACCATCTGATCTGACTGCTTAGTAAAATAGGCCACAGGCCTCCTGGTGGGTCCAAGGTTCTCCTTTACAACGAGATCAAAGGACTTTCTCAAATCTGGGAGTCCCAAGGCTGGGGAAGTTAATAATTTTTCTTTAACATGATTGTACTTGATGGGGTTCAGGGCAGACCATCCCAAGATGCACCACTCTGGTATGAGGATTATTTCAAGCTGAAGACAATAAAGTGTCAAACTCAGGAAGAACATTCGACATTTCCCCCCTAAATGCCTAAAAGAAATTTACAATGAAGGCCTATCCCTAGGACAGGCCATCACCATAGTTAACTCTGGGTTTTGGTAGAGTGGAAAGATCCTTGCTAAGCCCACTCTTATCAAAGTCCTATTTACCATTTATTTTTCCATTTCCATGTGAGTTGTCTTCCTCCCCTTTGAAGCCCCAAATCACTACCCCAAACATCCTCCTTGTCTGTAGCTGAAGATGTTTAAACAGGCAGCCTCAATGTGTTTAACTCAGTGAGCTGAGTTACTTAGTTTCTCCCGAGTTCCTCCCATGTATACATGCTATTAAACTTTGTTTGATTATCTCCTGCTGACCTGCCTTTTTAGTTATTTTACCGGCTATAAGAACCCTAAGGAAAAGGCAGGGGTAATTCTCCCACTTCCCTGACAAACGCATTCTGGCACTCTCACGTCCATATCAAAGGCTCGAGGTCTCGTCCCTTTAAGTCCTCAAATAGAGATTTTAACATTAATCTAAAGCTGACTATCCAAATTCGACAGAAGCCTGACATTCTCCAAAAAATCTCCACAATTATAGATGGGTAGTAGGAGTTCCAACTCAAGTGATTGCTTCTCTCCTGTCTGGGAATGGGATTCTCTGGGCTTCTGACAGTTCAAACCCTAAGTATTTAACAGTATTTTTCACTATTTGTGACACTATCTACCTAGAGATAGCATCAGATCCTACAAGATTACCACTTGCCTTCTATTTTAGATGCCAATTGCAAGTCCAGGTTGTCACCCATCCTTCTGACCAACCTGCCACAGGCCAGAGGTGCCCATGAACACCCTCTTTTGGATTTGATTAAACTACTTTTAGGGCGCAGCTCACAGAACTCAGGAAAACATTTTACTTAACAGCCAGACTGAAGAGATGCATAGAGCATGATATGTGAGAGAGGGATGTGGAGCTCCCAAGCTCTCTCTGGGTGTACCACTCTCCCAGACTCTCCGCATGTTCACAACTCAGAAGCTCTCTGACCTCCATTTTGAACTAAGTCCTCAGCCCCTCTCCCCACCTCAGAGGTGTCAGGAGGGAGATGGGGCTGAAAGTTCCAACCCTCTAATCACACAATTGGTTCCCCTGGCTGACAGCCCCCACCGTTAAGGGCTTTCCAAATGTCACCTTATTTACATAAATTCAGGTGCTGTTGAAAGGGATTTCTTGTGGATAACAAAAGACACCCATGTCACCATTATTAACCTGAAGTTATTTCAGGAACTGAGGACAAAAGTAATTGTGATACCAAAAGATGCCCCATGGCTCTTATATCAGAAATTACAAGGGTTTTAGGAGCTCTGTGCCAGAAGTGAAATGAAGGTATTTTTTAAATTCTAAATCACAATATCACACCAACTTATCAGAATTCTATGCTGAAGGCAGGGAAGGGTGATCAGACATCACCTGGGGGTTGTAGGGGATGAGGATCTAAAACCATCTTTTAAATCTGGCACTGTATAGCATTGACAGCCATAATGTCTTCAACAAATCTATATTCCCTTGTTTGCAGCCTTTTAATGGGTGAAATGGGTGTGTTCCCTGGGAATCTCCTGATCAATCCCTGTTCTAAATGTGTATTGATTAAAGGAAAGACTCTTCTTATGGCTTCTGGCTTCAAGGGGTATTGTTTCACTAGTGCCAATGATAGGGCAACCTCTTCTCTCTCAAGCGCTGTTGTATCTAGCAATAGGGCCATGAGCTCAATTCCCCAACTTTTAGGGTGACAAATAAAAATGGCAAGCAATAGGATATATTGGAGTATCGACGAAAATAATCCATAACCAATCTATAAATGAAAATTTGGGTGAGTTTATTCTGAGCTGAAATCTGAGGATTATAACCCAGGAGAGTCTTTCCACAAAGGAACAGAGCACTCCAAAGAAGTGGGGGTACATAGGGTGGTTATATACCTTCAAAGAGGGTGTTTCACATATGATTGAAATGTCCCTCCCATGATAGTCACAAGATTGCCCTGTGGGCACCGCAGTTGATGGGCACAGCAGGTAGTGGTCTGCTATCTCGGAGGGTGTAGCAGGAGGCAAATCCATTGTCTTGAGCTGGGTGGTTACGGGCAGTGGGCGTACCACGAGGCAAGTCTATTGTCTTGAGCTGGGCGGTCACAGGCGGGCGCCGCAAGCAATCAGTTCCTAGCCCAAAGAAAGATGCTTAATCCTGAAAGAAACGCCAATGTTGGTAGGGGAAGAGAAGTTGCACCCGTATCTCAAGGGCCTTTGTTCTTGCCATAGGGAATCTCTAAAGCAGATATACAATGCATGCTCAACGGCCAAGGTCAGGCCCTTTTGGAAAGACAAGGTCAGGCTGAATTAGGTTTACACAAAATGGCTTCCTCATATATTCCAATATATCCTATTACTTGCCATTTTTATTTGACAGGAGTATACGAGGAAGCCATTTGGTATAAACCTAATTTGGCCTGACTTTGTTTTTTCCAAAAGGGCTTGACTGTGGCCGTTAAGCATGCATTGTATATCTGCTTAGACATTTCCTATGGCCAGAACAAAGGCCCTTGAGGTAAAGGTGCAACTTCCCCCCACATTAGCATTTCCTTAGGGATAAGCATCTTTCCTTAGTCTAGGAACTGATTGCTGCACTCACCTTTGACCACCCAGCTCACCTGTGACCACTCAGCTGGAGACAACAGACTGCTACCCTGCTGTGTTCACTGAAACAGAAGACCTACCTGCTGTTTCCATCAATCGCTGTGCTGACAGAGCAGTCTCACGACTATTGTAAAAGGGACATTTCAATCCTATGTGAAACATCCTCTCTAGGGGTATATAACCAGTCTGTGCACCCCACTTCTCTGGTGCCCTTTCTTCCTTCAGGAAGAAAGGCCCCGGGTTATAATCCTCAGATTTAAGCTCAGAATAAACTCACCCAAATGTTCATTTATGGATTATTTTCGTCAACAAGGGTCTTGGATCTCTACCTTATTCCAGCTTATTAGGACCCCTAACTTAGATAACATGTCCCTCCCTAGAGGGATAACCAGGCAGTCTGGTACATACAGAAAAGAATGCTTGTGTGTTTACATCCTATTTCACAGGTCAAGGGCTTCAGAAACCTTTTGGTCTCTCCTTTTTCTGATACCTCTTTTATGTCCTCAGGAACTATAGCCAACTTTTGGAGTTTCCCCATGGATATCAGGAGCACTTTAAGATATGACATAGTGTCAGGGGAGGGAAAGTCCCCTTTCTTCCCTTCTTAGGTTCCTATGGCCAGACTAATAGTAAAACTGACACAAGACCAGGTTAACAGGAGAAAAATCCAGTTTCATAAATACCTTTTGGAGGCCATAAAGAAAGTGATGCTCAGAGAGTGAACAAAACAGGCAGTGTATATATATTTTACACCAAGAAGCATAAAATTGTGAAAAATTGACAGGACAAAGAACCTTACATGTGGGGCATGTAAACAGTGGGGAATTTAGGATGAGATAGTAAATTTGCAAGGTTTGTTTATGCAGGCTTCTCTGCCCTCAATCCCCCAGCTCTGGTGATAAGGATGCAGGGAGAACACCTTTCACATGGGAGATTCATTTCCTGCTTTCATGGGAACAGAGACAGCAGGTTCAGAAAGCCCATTTCACTTCACAAGTAACTTTAAATCAAAATAATCTATAAGCCATTGTGGGATATTTTGGGGTGGCCTGTCCTGGACCCCAGCAATAGTTATTAACTGTACTGCCCTGGGCCCCAGGGTGTATAGCCCGAGGTAGTCCCATAGACTCTGGGAAAAAAGACAGAGGGGGTTTCCTCAGGGCATGTTGGACCTCTCCTGATTTAGACCGGTTAATAGATGGCTGACTTACTATATGTGTGGCTTTCAAAGCAAGTCCCAAAATATTCTAGCTTTTCTTGATCATCTGGGTTATTGGGATTCCACTCAGGGTTAGTCCCCAGCACAGCCTTCCCATTAGGCCCGTGCAATTCTGACCCAGGTGATGTGGATTAAGGCTGCCCCAGCTAGAGAAGCCCAAGGTGACCTGGCCTACATGCCAAACTATATGACCCGGTGGATTTTTTTTTATGGTATGAATTAGGGCTGCCCCAGGGATAGAAGCCCAGGGCATCCTCACCTACATGCCGATCTATATGGCCAGATTCATATCTAAAAGTTATATGACCTCACAATAACCAGACACCATCTGCACTGAAATCATTTAATGACTTTTTACATCATCTTTTCTTTTTCCAGTAAAAATAAGTCACGTACCCATGCCTTATAAAATTAGCCCTAACCCTCAACTCAGGGCAGCAGCAGGAGCTCTGACTGCCCATGGGTCCTGTCCCCATGCAGCAGCAGCTGGAGCTCTGAATGCCCATCGATCCTGTCCCCATGCAGCAGCAGCAGCAGCTCTTCACTGCCCATGGGTCCTGTCCCCATGCCTAAGCTCTTCACTGCCCATGGGTCTTGTCCCCAGGCAGCAGAAGCCCTGACTGCCCATGGGTCCTGTCCCCATGCTATTCCACACTATTCTCTAAATAAAAGAGCACTACTGCCAGATCCTAAGAAATCTTTCTTTCGACTCCTCGGCTCACCGACCCCACATCAATTACATTGTTTCTCTTTTTTCTGGGTTCCAGCAGGGGATTCCAGAAGCTCATTTTTCTCCCAATCCTAGAAATAAAAGTACTCCCCTCTGACTCTCCCTAGCAACCCCAATTACATGGACTTAACTTTCTCTCGTGTCCTGATGACAGTGGTGGAAGATGGGGCACTGAGGCTTCCTGGCATGGGCTGGACAGGAAAAGAAAGCACCATCTATGGAGCTGGTGGGAAGGAAGAGATAGCAGGAGCAGTCAGGCAAAGCCAGCCCAGGGCTGTGATTCTCTATTTTTCTAGTTAAACAATGATTTGTTGCTTGAGTACATAGATTAATTTATGCACCCAAGGAAGAGGCTATGGATGACTCATATTTCCAATTGAGGGAGAGCACTCGGCTAGTCTTATAATATCTAGCCAACTGGTGAATATGCCTCTCAATCAGAACCAGATGGAATTTAGCATCCTTATCCTTTCTGTTCCTCTCAAGATGCTTCCAAACTGCAGCAGCTTTCTTAAATAAGACTTTGAGTCCTTTGTACTTAAGAATTATCAAGGTTTTATTGCCTTTCACAAAACATACTTGTGCAGTGCCATGTGAGTTTCTCAGGACCAGATCAATTTGTGAGGGAGTCAGGCCCTTATTGGCCAGTTTGTAGATCTACTCTTTTGTGTCATCAGACATCAACTTCAGCCAGGTGGGGATGCTGTGGCAGAGGGGCAGAGCCTACTGGGACAAGCTATTCCCAGGAGCATGCATGTGACCCATGATGGCAGTGGTCAGGCAGCGAAAAAATCCCCATGGTTGTAGTTCTAAGGAAAAGGCTGGCTCCCCCGGGGGTTGGGCAGAGTACTTCTGTTTTTCCTACAAGAGTTACAAAAAATAATCTATATTATTAATGATTGTTTCTTTTCTTACTCAATTTCATTTCGGACTCTGTGTCTCCATTCACATATACTAGCAGATAAAAAGCATCATGTCAAGTCCTTTTGGGTTTCTTGTCTCCTCATCTCTCTTCTTATTTAATACAAGATCTATTCTGGTTCTTAAGAAGAGCATTGGAGTTGTGAAGGAGCATGTGGTCCTGGTCTACACTGCCACTTGTGGAGAGAGATGCTCATAGCTCCTGCTAATTGGCCAATGTTTGGGGCACAGGATTCTTTTCATGAGGCTGTCATTTCCTCCTTGATCGGTTTACACGTGTGTGGCCAGTAGGTTGGGATTAACCCATAGGTACTGCAGTGGACTGAATGTTTATGTCCCTCCCACAAATTCATATGTTGAAATCCTAACTTCCAAATGATGGTGTTTGGAGGTAGAGCCTTTTGGAGGTGCTTAAGTCATGAGAGTGGAGTGCTTGTGAATGATCTTAGTGCCTTTGAAAATGAGGTCCTAGACAGCTCCCTTACCCTGTCTACCATGTGAGGACATGGTGAGATGATGACTGTGAACCAGGAATTGGGATTTCACTAAAGACTTAATCTTCTGGTGCCTGATCTTAGACTTCCCAGGCTCCAGAACTGTGAGAAATGTTTCTGTTGTTTATAAGCCACCCAGTCTATGATATTGTGTTATAGCAGCCCAAATGTACTCAGACAGGTACACTTGGTTTGACCTGCACCATTGAGTCAATTAAAAATTGAGTGTTTAACTTAAACTTTGGTGTAAAAAATCAAAAAGAGGGCTGGCCCTTTGGCTGAGTGTTTAAGTTCGTGTGTTCTCCTTCAGTGTCCTAGGGTTTTGCTGGTTCAGATCCTGGTCAAAGACATGGCACCAGTCATGAAGTCATGCTGAGGCTGTGTCCCACATAGCACAACCAAGAAGGACCTACAACTAGAATATACAACTCTATACTGGGGGGCTTTGGGGAGAAGAAGAAGAGAAAAATCAAAAGGTCTGGCAACGCTGGGCCCCTACTCCTGTTGCACAATAGTAGGCAGATCCTGAGTAACAGCTGTTCCAGCATGCCATCGCCCACCACTCCACAGTCTTATACAACCATTGTGCTTTCCTCTTTTATGTCACCTATCTAGCCCATGTAGGCCTATGAATTGTAACTACTGGCCTAGATACATTTATTTTCTGGAATCTTACCTATTCCTACCCCTCTTCCCTGCCCCACCAACCAGTTACTGAGAACAGGATGTGTGTTATTTCTGTTCTAGAAAATCAAAGGCTCTCTTTCTCCCTCTGATAGCCTCTCAGGCTTTCTCTCCCTCATCACCAAGTCAGGTGGCATCTTTCCCTAGTCTAGAGGAGACTCTGCCTTCCTCTTGCTGCTGAATAAAACATTTTGTTTATCCACATAATGAATTCTGTCCTCCTGAGGGCTTGTGATTTTGGAACACAAAAGCCAGAAAGCTTGGAAAGGCTTTAAAAAAATTTTTATCTTACATTCCTTGAGGAAATGAAGCACAGAAATTGCTCAAATAAGTGGGGAAAACTCCACTGAAACAATATATAATAATATCCAGCCATGATTATTTATTTAATAAAATAATGCATGCTCATTGTGGAAGTTGAAACATTACAGAGGCGATGCATTTGGAAAGAAACGTACCCAGATATCCTTCCACCCAGAGATGACTAGTATTCACTTATTCTTTCAGAGTTGCTATTTGCAATTTTTTTTCAGAAGTATGATCAGGGGTCGGCCTGGTGGCACAGCTGTTAAGTGTGCACTTTCTGCTTCAGTGGCCCAGGGTTTGCCGGTTTGAATCCCGGGTGCGGACATGGCACCACTTGGCAAACCATGCTGTGGTAGGCGTCCCACATATAAAGTAGAGGAAGATGGGCACGGATGTTAGCTCAGTGCCAGTTTTCCTCAACAAAAATAGGAGGATTGGCAGATGTTAGCTCAGGGCTAGTCTTCCTCAAAAAAAAAAAAAAGAAAAAGAAATAGGATCATACTCCTATATTGTTCTATAGCTTGATTTTTTTCCACTTAACAATATATTGTGAACGCCTTTCTATGTCAGTCCATACTGATTTATCTCATTGTTTTTATTGGCATAAAGATTCTTTGTGTATGATTGAACTATTTATTTCTCCATTCCATAGTGGTGGACCTTTTTGTTGTTTTAAATTTTTATTATACCTGAAGCAGTAAAGATTCTTGACATATATCTTTACAAAACTTTTAGAAGTATGTCCTGGAAGAGGATCTGCTTGGTCAAGGCCCATGTGCATTTAAAATTGTGGTAGACATTTTCAATAAACCCTCCAAATGTTACAGCATCTGTAACATTGAATTAGAATTTCTATTTTCTCCACATTCAGCTTTATCAAGTAAAACTGATTTCAATCATACTTTTTTTTGCCAACATTCAGCTTTATCAAGTAAAACTGATTTCAATCATACTTTTCAGTAAAAAATTTGATCAAAATGTACTTTTCTGCCTTACAATCTAGGAAGTATATCAGCAACATTGGAAAATTTCATTAATAAGATTTTTGATGTGTTTCACTTAGTGAAAAATTATCAAGAAGAAGAAATAAGAATGAAGGAGCTACAGAGATTGAATCTAGCCTGGTTTCCAGAGGAGGCCAGCACCAAACCAAGTGATGGAGACCAATGGGTTGGGCAATTTAAGAAAACCAGAGGGAAAAGAAGGGCAGGGAAGACATATGTTTATGGGGGTACCAGTCAATGGGGTAGAAGCTGGATCGGTTTTTCACTGATATAATCTTTACACTTATTAAGCAGCAAATATGTGTCCAAAACGTAGTTTCAGAGAATCTTTATAGATTAGTTGGCAAATTTTAGTATAGCAAGAGAGAAGATATAAAAACATTACATTGGTCCATATGTGTCAGCAGCTGGCAGATGGGGAGATTTCCCTCTCAGAAGTGAAACAGAAAAGAGAAAAAAGGAATACGTTAGTAAATTCAATTCATTTCTCAGATCTAAGTTTAAAACTAGGAATGTGTTCTCAAACACTGCAGATCAAACCAGATCTGTGGATCCTATTATGTCTCTCTGTTCTTTACCTCTATACAACTCATCACAATTTGTGATCATTTTATTAAATATTCACCTCTCTATTCAACCATAAATTCTAACATTGTCTTCCCATGGCCAGATAGAATGCCTCAGATATAGTGTCAATAAATATTTGGTGAGTGAAATAAAGAAGAAAGAGGGGCCGGCTCAGTGGCACAGCAGTCAAGCGTGCATGTTCCACTTTGGTGGACCAGGGTTCACTGGTTCAGAACCCAGGTGTGGACATGGCACCACTTGGTAACCCATGCTTTGATAGGTGTCATACATATAAAGTAGAGGAAGATGGGCACTGATGTTAGCTGAGGGCCAGTCTTCCTCAGCAAAAACAGGAGGATTGGCAGCAGATGTTAGCTCAGGGCTAGCCTTCCTCAAAAATAAAAAGAAATAAAGAAGAAAGAGAATGAAAGAGGGGAGAGGGGAGGTGGAGAAAAGAGAAGGGGAAGGGAGAAGAGAAAGGAAGGGAGAGCAGAGGGGAGGAGAGGAGAGAAGAAAAGAGAAGAGAAAAGAAAAAAGAGAGATATGGAGAGTAGTACAAGCCAGTGATGTACACGGGATGATGTACACAGTATGGAATGGAATCTTACTGGCTATCTGTGCCTTGGGGAAATGGAGGAACCTGGGGTACCTTAAAGATATGGGCATTAGGGATTGGTAGGTGTCTTAGCTTCATTTTTGATTCATTTTATTGAGATCATATTGGCTTATAACATGGTGTAAACTTCTGGTGTACATTATTAAATATCAGTTTCTGTATAAATTGCATTGTGTTCACCACGAATAGTCTAGTTTTTATCCATCATGATACATATGTACCCTTTTACCTCTTTGGCCCCCCACCCCTACACCTCTCGTAACCACTAATCTGTTCCCCTTATCCATGTGTTTGTCTTTCACATATGAAAGATTGTTTTTCACATATCTTTCATATATGAAATATTTGACTTTCACTGACTGACATTTTGCTTAGCATAATACCCTCAAGGTCCATCATGTTTTCACAAATGGCACAATTTTGTCATTTTTTGTGGTAAGTACTATTCCATTTTTTATGGTAAGTAGCATATATATATATATATATATACACACATATATATACGTATATATATATAGTGGAATATATATTTATACCACATCTTCTTTTTCCATTCACCCATCATGGGCACTTGAGTTGCTTCCATATCTTGGCAATTGTGAATAATGCTACAATGAACATAGGTGTGCAAAAATCTCTTTGAATTGTTGATTTCATGTTCTTTGGATAAATACCCAGTAATAGGATTTAAAGCAAGCTTTAAAAAAACAAAGGGGAGGGGCCAGCCTGGTGGTGAAGTGGTTAAGTGTGAGCATTCCACTTCAGTGGCCCAGGGTTTGCTGGTTTGGACCCTGGGTGCAGACATGGCACCACTTGGCAAGCTATACTTTGGTAGGCATCCCACGTATAAAGTAGAGGAAGATGGGCATGGATGTTAGCTCAGGGCCAGTGTTCCTCAGCAAAAAGAGGGAGATTTGAAGCAGTTATCTCAGAGCTAATCTTCCTCAAAAAAAAAAAAAAGAACTAAGGGGAGAAATTGGCAGCAACACAATAATTGTAGAGAATGTCAACACCCCACTTATGGTGGTGGATACATCATTCAGACAGAGTCAACAAGGAAACAGTAGCCTTAAATGAAACACTACACCACATGAACTTAATAGATATATAAAGAACTTTCTATCTAAAAACAGTAGGATACACATTCTTCTCAAGTGCACATGGAGCATTCTCAAAGACAGATCAAATTTTGGGAAACAAGGCCAGTCTCAATAAACTTAAGAAGAGTCAAATCTTACTAGGCATCTTTTCTGACCATAATGCTATGAAGCTAGAAATCAACTACAATAAAAAAGCTGGAGAAGCCACAAATATGTGGAGATTAAACAATATGCTCCTGAGCAACCATTAGATCAAGGAGAAATGAAAAAAAAGATGGAGAAAATAAAAGGAAAACAGAACATACCAACTCTTATGGGATGCAGCAAAAGTGGTACTAAGGGGAAATATATAGCAATACTGGCATACCTCACCAAACAAAAAACTCTCAAATAAGTAATCTTAAATTACACCTAAAAGAACTAGAAAAAGAAGAACAAACAAAGCCCAAAGTCAGTAAAAGGAGGTAAATAATAGAAATCAGCACAGAAATACCATTGTATTTCCTAGCTTCTTTATGTGAATAGTCTTCAAGATCATTAATTGTGTTGCTAAGGATTAGGGACTTAGCTGTCAGACATGGGGTAGGAAAGTAACATATTTATAAATCCTACAAGTTATCAGTAAGACTGTTCTTTATAAAATATCTATCTGGTCTTATATTGGTTTAAGCAGAAAAGCTGAGAAAGGACTAGGCCTGGGACAAAATTTAAAGAGTTCTGTAATTTAAAAAATATGTTTGAAAAATCAAACATACACAGTAGAAAGTGTTTTCTAGATTTCTTCTTCTTTTTTTTTTTAGGAAGATTAGCCCTGAGCCAATTGCTGCCAATTCTCCTCTTTTTGTTGAGGAAGACTAGCCCCAAGCTAATATCCATGCCCATCTTCTGCTGCCAAGCTTCCTCTTGCCAAGCTGTGCCTTGTCTACACCCAGGATCCGAACCTGTGAACCCCAGGCTGCCAAAGTGGGACATGTGCACTTGACTGCTGCACCACCAGGCCTGCCCCTCTCCTGTTTGTTTTTAGTTTAGGTGACTCTCTGACTAAATACAGGATAAATGTTTGTAAGTAATATTTATAAATAAAGGATGGTCATATTCTCTGGATACAAAACACAAGAAAAATATCTGTAACTTCTCATGGAAAAAGCCACTTAAGCTTTTGTTGACTTTCTCATAAGTTAACTTTATTGAGTTATTGGTTTCAAAGCATTGGAATTACCAAGAAATGTTAAAAATTATTTCTTTACTTATGGTTTGAATGGTAATTGGAAGACAGTATTTAAATACAAGAAAGTTGAGGGGCCAGCCCTGTGGTGCAGCAACTAAGTGGCACATTCCACTTTGGCGGCCTGGGGTTTGCTGGTTCGGATCCCGGGTGCAGACATGGCACTGCGTGGCAAGCCATGCTGTGGTAGGCATTCCACATAGAAAGTAGAGGAAGATGAGCACAGATGTTAGTTCAGGGCCAGTCTTCCTCAGAAAAGAGAGGAGGATCAGCACATGTTAGCTCAGGGCTAACCTTCCTCGAAAAAAAAAGAAAGTTGAAAAACTTTATGAGATTAGAATATGAGAATTTATCATTAATAAAAGAAGGAGAGGTGATGTCAACATCATGGTGGAGTAAGTTGTTCCCTTTTCCTCTCTTTTTTAAGTTACAGCCAATTGGACATGCAAGACCAAGAGAGGTTTGCTTCCGAATCACAACAGGACACAGAGATACATGCATCTCTACATGTGAAGGTGAGTGGACTGAACCTCCAAAGAGGCAGTGTAACCAGGGGAGCAGCCCCTTTTCCCTTCCATGTGACTGTAATCCAGGGTGTTGACCCTCATGCAGTGGCTCCTGCGATTGAGAAAAATGGTGGCAGGAGGAGAAATAAAAGGCCCTGCTTCCTACCAACAGTGGCATTTAGAAGCTGAGACAAGAAGCATCAGGAAGTAAAGCAGAGTTGATGATACAGTCACCAGTGGTGTCACACAAACACCAGCTTCACCAGCAGCAGGGGCTGCATAAAAGTCACTGGATCCCCAGGCTCACAGCAGTGACAATGACACATATGAACCCAGCAACCTTGGTAGTAGTGCAACCAGCACCCAAAGGCAACTCAGGAACAGTGCAGGTGGTGCATGAGATAGCAGCATACAAGCCTGTGGAGTGCCAGTGGAGGAACATGAGACCCAGGAGACCCTGGAAGCAACAGAAGAGCTCGCAGCCTGGTGACTACATTGGTGAGACTTGAGACTGCAGTAACATCATAAGCAGCAAGGCATCAGCAACCCCAGAGGCACAAGGCAGCAGAAGGAGGGCACTGATGACACTTGTAACAGAGGTAGTGGAGGGTGGAAAGTCAGGCTATTGAATTCAACCGGAAGCAACCCAAAACCAAAGTAACCAAAGGCATACCCGAATAAGAAAAGGTGGCTACTACCATAAGTGTACCAGCAGAGGATTGATTCATCAAACACCATGAAGAACTACAGTAACACAGCAGAACAGTGAGACAATGACAACTCTGCATAAATCAAACATGAAGTCATAGAATATTGGACTCTAACTGACAGAGAATTCAAAGTATCTGTCATAAAGAAACTCAATGAGTCACAGGAAAACTCATAAAGACAGTTCAATGAGTTCAGAAATAAAATTAATGAACAGAAGGAGTATGTCACCAAAGAGATTAAAACTCTAAAACAATACCAGACAAAAGTCTGGAGAAGAACACAATTGAGATGAAAAATAACATAGATAACATTAAATTACAGCAAACCATATGTAGGGGAGATTTAGCTTGAAGGTAGACACCAAGAAATGATTCAAGTAGAGGAGGAGAGAGAATTAAGATTTTTTTAAAAAATGAAGAAATTCTTCAAGAAATATGCAAGTCAATTAGGAAAAGTAACATAAGGATGATAGGCATCCCAGAAGAGAGAGAAGGGCACAGAGAGCCTATTCAAAGAAAAAAAGAGAACTCCCCAAACGTGAGGAAGCACTGGACATGGAAATACATTAAGCTAATAAAACTCCTAACGGCAACAATGAAAATGACCTTCAAGGAATATGATATTAAAACTGTCAACAGCCAATGACAAAGAAAAAATATTAAGGGCAAGAGAGAAGAAAATAACCTACAAAAGAACCCCCATCAGGCTTTCAGTGGATTTCTCAGCTGGAACCCTACAGACTAGGAGAGAGTGGAAAGATTAATTCAAAATACTAAAATACAAGAATTATCAGCCAAGAATACTCTATCTAGTGAAATTATCCTTCAGATATGACAAAGAAATAAAAGCTTTCTTAAACCAACAAAAGCTGAGGGAGTTCGTCACCACTAGACCTGCCTTACAAGAAATGTTGAAAGGAACTCTCCTATCTAAAACAAATAAGCAAAGTTTTAAAAGCTTTGAGCAAGGAGATAAATAGAAAGATAAAATTTCAACTTTATATCAGAATATGTTACTAAGTAATTATAACATAAAAACCAAAGGGAAAGAAAGTATTAAAAATAACTACAACCAGTTCATGGTGCAGCCACTATGGAAAAGACTATGGAGTTTTCTCAGAAAATTAAGAATAGATCTACTGTATGATCCAGCTATTCCACTGCTGGGAATTTATCCAAAGAACTTGAAAATACAAATGCATAAAGATACATGCACCCTTACATTCTCTGAAGCATTATTCACAATAGCCAAGACTTGGAAGCAACCAAGGTGCCCATCAAAGGACGACTGGATAAAGAAGGTGCAGTATATATACACAATGGAATACTACTGAGCTATAAGAAATGATGAAATCCAGCCTTTTGTGACAACATGGACAGACCTTGAGGGTATTATGCTAAGTGAAATAAGACAGAGGCAGAAAGTCAAATACTGTATGACCTCACCCATAAGTAGAAGATTAAAACAATGACAAACAAACACATAGCAGCAGAGATTGGATTGATGATTACCAGAGGTGAAGGGGGGAGGGAGGAGGGAAAAGGGGTGTTTAGGCACACATGTGTGGTGCTGGATTATAATTAGGCTTTGGGTGGTAAACATGATGTAATCTACACAGAATTCAAAATATGATGTACACCTGAAAGTTATATAATGTTATAATCCAATGTTACTGCTATGCAAACAAAAATTAAAATTAAAAAAAAATATAACCAGTTCAATTGGTAACAAATTAACACTAAAAACGGAGAATTTATGACAACAAAAACATAGAAGAGAATGAGGAAAAGGATAGAACCTGCATATACTAGAGGACATGAGAGATAATCAGAAAACTGACTATCTCATGTATGAGATCCTTTCCACAAACCTAATTTTCACCACAAAACAAAAAATCAGAGCAGAGTCAGAAATATTAATGAAAAGAAAATGTAGAAAAACATCACAGAAAAGCACAAAACTGAAATGGTAGACAGAGATACCAGGGAAATGAAAGAATGGAAATATAGAGCATCCAGAAAATAATAGACAAAATCACAGTACTAAGCCCTCTATAATCACTCTAGATGTAGATGGATTGAATTCATCAATGACAAGACAGAGAGTGGCTATGTTGATTGAAAAACAAGACCCAACCATATGCCACCTCCAAGAGACCCATCTCAGCTCTAAAGAAAAACATAGGCTCAGAGTGAAGGAATAGAAGATTACACTGCAAACAAATGACAACCAGAAGAAAGTGAGTGTGGTTATACTTACATCAGACAAAACAGACTTGAAGACAAAAAATGAGACAAAGATGGGCATTATACAATGATAAAAGGGACATTCCACCAAGAAGACATAACACTCATTAATATATATGCACCTGACACAGGAGCACCAAAGTATATAAAACAAAGATTAACAGACGTAAAGAGAGAAATTGACAACAACACAATAATAGTAGGGGACCTTAATACTCCACTTATGTCAATGGATAGATCATCCAGACAGAAAATCAACAAGGAAACAGTGGTCTTAGTGAAACATTAGATCAGATGGACTCAATAGATATATGTAGAACATTCCATGCAAAAACATCAGAATACACATTCTTCTCAAGTGCACATGGAACATACTCAAGATAGACCCTATGCTGGGAAACAAGGCAAGCCTCAATGAATTCAGGAAGATTGAAATCATATCAAACATCTTCTCTGATCACAATGCTATGATACTAGAAATCAACTACAAGAAGAATGCTGGAAAAGTCACAAATAGGTGGAGACTAAACAATATGCTACTGAACAACTATTAAATTAATGAAGAAATCAAAAGAAAAATAAAAAAAATAGCTTGAGACAAATTAAAATAAAAACACAACATGCTAAAACTTATAGGAGGCAGCAAAAGCAGTAGTGTGGGAAGTGTATAGTAATACAGGCCTACTTTGAGAAAGAAGGAAAATCTCAAATAGTCTTACACTATACCTAAAAGAATTAGATAAAGAAGCACAAAGCCCAACACCAGTAGAAGGAAGCAAATTAAAACCAGAGCAGAAATAAATGAAGCAGAGGCTAAAAAGTAATAGAAAGGATAAATGAAACTAAAAGCTGATTCTTGGAACTCAGAAACAAATTTGACAAACCCTTAGCCAGACTCACTAAGAAAAAAAGACAGATGACTCAAATAAATAAATCAGAAATGGAAGAGGAGAAATTACAATGGACACCACAGAAATACAGAGGAATATGAGAATACTACGAAGACCTATATGCCAGCAAACTGGATAGCCTAGAAGAAATGGATGCATTCTTAGAATCATACAACCTCCCAAAACTGAATCAAGAAGAACTAAAATCTGAATAGACCAATCACAAGTAAAGAGATTGAAATAGTAATCAACAACTTCAGAAAAAACAAAAGTTTAGGACCAGATGGTTTCTCTGGGGAATTCTACCAAATATTCAACGGAGATTAATACCTATACTTCTCAAACACTTCCAAAAATTTGAAGAGGATAGCACACTTCCTAACTCAATCTATGAGGCCAACATTACCCTGACACCAAAACCAGACAAAGACAACACAAAAAAGGAAAATGACAGACCAATATCACTGATGAACATAGATACAAAAATCCTCAACAAAATAGCAAATAGAATAAAACAGTAGATGGTAAATATCATAAACTACATTCAAGTGGGATTTATTCCAGGGATGCAGGGATGATACAACATCCACAAATCAATCAATACGATACACCACACTACCAAAATGAAGAATAAAAATAGATACAGAGAAAGTATTTGGTGAGATGCAGTATCTAGTTCTGATAAAAAGTGAGTAAAATTGGGTATAGAAGGAAAGTAACTCAACATAATAAAGGCCACATATGACAAACTTACAGCCAAGAGCATACTCAATGGGGAAAAACTGAAAGCCATCCCTCTGAGAACAGGAACAGACAAGCGTGCCCATGCTCACCACTCTTAGCCAACATAGTACTTGAGGTTTTGATGAGAGCAATTAGGCAAGAAAAAGTAATGAAAGGAATCCAAATTGGAAAGGAAGAGTAAAGCTGTCACTATTTGCAGATGACATGAATTTAAATATAGGAAACCCAAAAGAATCCACCAAAAATCGATGATAAATAATCAACAAATACCATAAAGTGCAGGGTACAAAATCAATTGCATTTCTATACACTAATAATGAAGTAACAAAAAGGGAACTCAAGAATATAACCCCATTTACAATTGCAACAAAAAGAATAAAATATCTAGGAATAAATTTAACCAAGGAAGTGAAAAACCTATACAATGAAAAATATAAGACATTACTGAAAGAAATCAATGACGACATAAAGAAATGGAAAGATATTCCCTGTCCGTGAATTGGAGGAATAAATATAGTTAAACTGTCTGTACTACCTAAAGCAATCTATAGATTCACTGCAATCCCAATCAGAATCCCAGTGACATTCTCCATGGAAATACAATGAAGAATCCTAAAATACATACGGAGCAACAAAAGACCCCAAGTAGGCAAAGCAATCCTGAGAAAACACAACAAAGCTGGAAGCATCACAATCTCTGACTTCAGAATACACTACAAAGCTATTGTAATTAAAACAGCGTGGTACCTGTACAAAAACAGGCACCCAGATCAATGGAGCAAAATTGAAAACTCAGAAGTAAATCCACACATCTCCAGAGAGTTAATCTTTGACAAAGGAGCTAAGAACATACAATGGAGAAAGGAAAGTCTTTTCAATAAATGGTCTTGGGAAAATTGGACAGCCACATACAAAAAATTAAAGTAGACCATTATCTTTAGCCATCCACAAAAATTATATCAAAATGAATCAAAGACTTGAAAGTAAGTCCTAAACCATAAATCTCCTAGAACAAAAGTCACTTTTTAAGATGGTCTTTAGCAGCTAGAAGCAAGAATTTTAATACACAGCATAGTCTGCTGGAATGGATGTTATAGATATTCTGCCCAAGCGGTATAGAAAAGTCTTAAAAGTCTGAAAGGAAGACTTATCTTAACGGGTCCTGGCAAAGTCCATTCAGTGAGGCCTCCTTTCTTTCTATATGGGAGAGACCCTCTCAGTAAGCTGTGAAATACTAAGTTTGAAAAGTCAAATCTCTAGGTGATCCTAAACAGCCAAATGCTAGAGTTTCTCTTCAAACTCTTCTTTCATGAATTTGACATTGTAGGGAACTGGAATTGACCACCCCAAGATACCTCTCTTTGGCATGAGGATTATTTTGGGCTGGTTAATTTTAAAAACTGCAGACAGGAGAGAAACTCTGGAAAGTAAAATTTAACCCTTTGTTAAGAGACATTTACATTTGTAAGGGAAATCTCCATCTGTAAAGTTGTCTCTCTCTCTGTGCCAGGAAGAAGGGCGGATAACTTAATCTCTAGAAACTCTTATCAATGTGGAAGGCAAGGACTTAAATCTGCATAACAACCTTACTGTTGTTTACTGTGCTTTTCTGGTAATCTCCCATAACTGACTCCCTCCACTCCTAACATCCTCCTTTGTCTTGAGCTGAGGATGGATTTAAGATAAGACCTTCCACCATTTTGGTGAATTACTCAGTTTTTCTGGGTCTCTCCCATGTATATGTGGGGACCTGGAATTGGCCACCTCAAGATATGTCTCTTTGGAATCAGTATTATTTGAGGCTGATTGCTTTTGATAAACTGGGACATGGAGGGAGGCTCTGAGGAATGGAACTTGCCCTTTGTTAGGACACATTTACATTTGTAAGGTAAATCTCTATCTGTAAAAGGTGCCTCCCTCTCTGTACCAGGAAGAAGAAAGGACATGACCTTCTTTCTAGAAACTCTTAATCAATACCAAAGGCAAGGACTTAAATCTGCATTTTATTGTGCTTATCTGGTAACCTCCTGTAACTGACTTCCCTCCCCCTCACAATGTTGGCATTTCTTTAAGGATTAAGCATCTTTCCTTAGGCTAGGAACTGATTGCTGTGCTCACCTGTGACCGCCCAGCTCCAGACAATCGACTAGCCTCCTGCTACGCCCTCTGAGATAGCAGACCACTACCTGCTGTGTCCATCAAGAGCTGTGCGACAGGGCAATCTTGTGACTATTGTGGGAGGGACATTTCAATCACATGTGAAACACGCTGTTTGGGGGTATGTAACCACTATGCGCACCCCACTTCTTCGGTGCCCTTTCTTCCTTCGGGAAGAAAGGCCCCGGGCCATGGTTCCTCATAAAGCTTTGTTTAATTTTCTCTTGCTATTCTGTCTCACGTGAATTTAATTCATTCTCCGGCCAGACGAACCCCCATTTGGGAAGAGGAAATGTCTTCCTCCCCTACATATACATGTTATAAAGCTTTGTTTAATTTTCTCCTGTTATTCTGTCTCATGTGAATTTAATTCGTTGTCCAGCCAGAAGGACCCAGAGCAGGTAAAGGAACTGTCTTCTTCCCCTAAATTATAGATATTTTCTCACTGCTGTAAAATCTAAAAATGCTGCAAAGAAAATGTTCCTTCCCATCAAATGTCAAGCTGCATTCAGCTAGGTCTTCTTTCTTTCTATGTGAGAGAACCTGTCAGTTTGCTATGAACTGCCAAGTTTGAAAAGTCACTTTTCAATATAATCCTTAGCAGCTACAAGCAAGAAGTTTAATGCTCAGAGTTCTCTCCTGGTGTGGATGCTATAGATATTCTGTCCTAGCTGTAGAGAAAAGTTTTCTAATCACTGTCTTAAGAAGAATGAGGTTATATCTCTTAGTGATTTTGATTTGCATTTCCCTAATAATTTGTGATTTTCAACATATTTTCATGTACTTGGTCACTTAAATGTCTTTTTTGGAAAAATGTCTATTCGTCATCAGCCCCTTTCTAAACAAAATTATTAGTTTTATTTTGCCATTGAGTTCTAGGATTTGTTTATATATTTTGGAAATTAACCCCTACACAGGTATATGATTTGCAAATATCTTCTCTCATTTTGCATTTGCCTTTTCATTTTGTTGATTGTTTCCTTTGCTGTGCAGAAGCTTTTAAATCTGATCTAGTCTCACTTGTCTATTTTGCTTTTATTGCCTCTGCTTTTGGCATGAAATCATTCCCAAACCCAACGTCATGAAGTTTTTCCCTTATGCTTTTTTCTAGGAGTTTCATAGTTTCAGGCATTACATTTAAATCTTTAATCCATTTTGAGATTACTTTTGTGTCTGGTGTAAGATAAGGGTCCAATTTTGTTCCTTTGAACTTGGCTTCCCAGTTTTCCCATTATGATTTACTGAAGATATTGTCCTTTCCATATTTTATATTCTTGGCTCCTTTGACAAAAATTAATTGATCATATATGTTTGGGTTTATTTCTGGGATTTCTATTCTGTTCCACTGATCTATATGTCTGTTTCTATGCCTATACCATATTGTTTTGATAACAGCAACTTTGTAATATATTTTGAAATCAGGAAGTGTGATGACTTGAGCTTTGTTCTAGTTATTCTTGCTCAAGATTTGTTTGACTATTCACCATCTTCTGTGGTTTCATATGCATTTTATAATTGTTTTTCTATTTCTGGGAAAAGTGCCATTGAGATTTTGATAAGGATTCCTTTGACTCTGTAGACCACTTTGTATAGTATGGTCATTGTAACATTATTGGGCATTTCAATGCATGAACATGTGATGTCCTTTCATTTGTTTGTGTCTTCTTTGATTATTTTCATCAGTGTTTTGTAGTTTTTAGTTTAAAAACTGAAAACAGTTTTTTCACCTCTTTAGTTTATTCCTAAGTACTTTATTATTTTTAGTGTTAAATTTCATCCCCCCGCCCTTTTTTTTGAGGAAGCCTGGCCCTAAGGTAACATCCATGCCCATTTTCCTCTACTTTTATATGTTGCACGCCTACCACAGCATGGCTTGCCAAGTGGTGTCATGTCTGCACCCGGGAACCAAACAGGTAAACCCTGGGCCACCAAAGCAGAACATGCGCACTTAACTGCTGTGCCACCGGGATGGCCCCAATAGCTCTTGTTAAAGTGTTGTTACATCAATAAAAATATAAAAAGATTTGGAAAAATAGGAAAAAGACTCTAATACTTAATAGTTGTTGCCTTCAGATGAGGTAGAGGGAATGGGAACGGAGGAGGTTGTATCAGTGCAAATTAAGCTTATAAGTAATTATGTATTGCTTTATTAATCTTACCAGGTAAAACAATTGTTTAATGTGGGTGATGGATATATGGTCTCTATAATGTCATTTTCTGCATATTTATATATATGTGTGTGTGTATGCGTATGTATGTAGTTGTGTGTGGGTGTGTTACCTACAAATATTTAGAAAGGTGAAATTTTGTCATCCACAGATGGTCCTGTCTTAGAATTTTTCTGCTTGACCAAAGTAAGTTTATTAATAGCATACCCAAACTTAAGAAATGTGAAATACCTCTTGCACAATATTAAATAATAAGTTTCAAATGAGAGATCAATCTGTAATATAAAGCATCAATAACAATGGGAAGGGTAAAAGCAATGGTTTTTTAAAAAATCTTTAAAAAATTATGGAAATGCTAATTATATGAGGAAATTGGCAGAGTTGATGTGGGAATGAAATTATTGTTAACTGAGCATGGTACAGGCTGCTTTGGTCACACAACAGACAATGTACAAAGGAAATGACACAGGAAGGAACATGAACTTCATGTGGATATTTGGACTCTGGAGCTAACCTCAAAGATTTTAATTCATTGTAATGAATAGCTCGAAGTTGGGAGAAATCTTTGTAATTTCCTCTGTATTGTCCACAGTTTGTCTGTTACCTCATTATTTTAGAACCTAGAATGTGTCACATCTTATTAGCTATTAGGAACACCAAGATGAAGAAAAAACACTTGTGTGTGACCCTAAATTAGTGAGTATTCTATAGAGTGATGCACAAGTTGTCTCTGTTTCTTTATCAAAGTTAAAATCACCTTAAAGGTAAAGTTCAGCACTGGGAATGAAAATATCATATTTTGTTTCAGAATTTTAGAGTGTACATTGTATTCATTCATTCTCTGATTCATCATTCAGTCCATCAGTGAGCCAACAAATATCTTTTGAACATTGACTCTTTCCCAGATATTATTTTAGAAGATGTTAATACAAACTATTTAGACATACCCTTTTTAATGAAAAAGCTTATAGACTAGCAAATTCCAGGTCAAAAGTAAAATAAAAAATGTTGTCAGTATTTATTACAATATTTATTTTTGCTTGAAGGAAGATCACAGGATTATATGAAAAAATATACTTCTATCCAAATAATTTTTATTAAAAACTAGAAATTGGATGAGGTATGGGATAGGTGCTTTATGAATTTCAATGAAAAATTGATATTCGGTATCATTACAACTACTCATATTTTGAAGTTATGTTTTCCATTCTCTGATTTTTATGGCAAATACCTGAAGGCTTATTGGTGATATAAGAATTGAGGTTTTGCAAGCCAGCCCTGATGACCTAGCAGTTCAAGTTCAGCATGCTCCACTTTGCTGGCCTGGCTTCAGTTCCCGGGTATGGAACAACACCATTTGTGTGTCAGTAGCCATTCTGTGGTGGTAGCTCACATGGAACCACTCGAGTTGTAGGACTTACAACGAGAATATACAGCTATGTGCTGGGGCTTTGGGGAGGAAAAAAAGAGAGGGGTATTGGTAACAGATGTTGCTTTGGGTGAATATTTCCCAGCAAAAAAAAAAAGGAAAAAAGAAGAAAGAAAAATAATTTTATATTATTAAATAAAAGAATGAAGCTTTGGCATTCAATTTTATTCGTAATATCCACATTAAAATTAAACATTGGAGCCAGAATCCTGTGCTTTCTAACTCCTGGATTTGCTTGCATCCCTGGGTCAGCAGAAAGCTTTCCCATCAAATGTAGGGGTACAATTCAAAACACACAAACAAAAAGTAGAATCATAGCATGTGACGGTTATTCGAAATGATCACCTAAGAGAGTCCTTTGTCTATCTCCACTTTTTCACTTTAGTGGAGACTTGACTAATGAACATTCAATTTATCTTTCTTTCCCTGGGGAATGAGACCTTTATTTGGGAATTCTGGTTCTCATTCAGGGAATAGGGCCATAAATAAACATAATTCAGTGTGAAGGTCTTCAGGGACTTCAGACACTTCTGAAACTATTTTGCATGCTTCATGAAGCAACATCAGGAGTGGGTCTCAACAGATCTCTGTACAGTTAGGTTAAACCAAATAATTTACTTACTACTAATTCTAGATGTGAAGACCAAGTACCTTGGAAGTTTTATCAATTCAAATCAGACTCTGCTCTATTGAAATCTGCTCTAGTCTCTTTCCCTAGATTCAAATCTCTGCTCACTGCTAAGTGGAAGTGAAGCTGTTATTGATGAGGATTTTTAGGCTGGTTAATTTTAAAATGGTTTA
The DNA here is from genome assembly GCF_037783145.1 of Equus przewalskii. NCBI lineage: Eukaryota > Metazoa > Chordata > Mammalia > Perissodactyla > Equidae > Equus > Equus przewalskii. The sequence continues at coordinate 25,812,112 of NC_091834.1, forward strand.
TGATGACGATTTTTTAGGCTGGTTAATTTTAAAACTGCAGATGAGAAGCAGGCTCCTAGGAGTGGAATTTGCTCGCCCCTTTGTTGGGAAAAATTTGCATTTCTAAGGGAAACCTCTATCTGTAAAGATGTCTCCCTCTCTGTGCCAGGAAAAAGGGGGATGGCCTTATCTCTAGAAACTCTTAATCAATGCCAGAGGCAAGGACTTAAGTTGTTTACTGTCTGGCAACCTCATGTAACTGACCCCACCCAAATCCTCCTTTATCTTTAGCTGAGGATGATATTTAAGCGGTGACTTCAGCCATTTACTCAATCCGGTTTGATTCTTATCTGAAAGTTGTGGTACTGCCCAATGGCCAGACCCTATGGGCACTGATACCATTTTAACTTTTTTACATATTCTTTCCTTTGTCTTGTAAAGAGATAACTCACATACCAATGCCTTAAATTTAGCTCTAACCCTCAACTTGGGGTAGCAGCAGCTCTGACTGCCCATGGGTCCTGTCCCCATGCTATTCTATACTATTCTCTAAATAAAAGAGCATTACTGCCAGATCTTAAGAGTCTAAGAAATCTTTCTTTTGACTCCTCGGCTCACCGACCCCACATCATTTTGACCTAAACAATAGAGTCCAGCATCCCTGCTGATAAATTACACTGCTTAGACATATACAGAATAATGAATAGTTGTTACAGGGAGTATATTTCACCTGAGTATAAAGAGGAATATTATCTGCCTTTGAATTGGCAGGATTGATGGACATTTTAGAAAAGATAAGAAACTTATGAAGTGTCTTTAAAATACAAGACTCTATGTCTCCAAGAAAGACCTACTAAATGACTTAACATCAATAAAAACAAGTTTCCATTTTGCCCAGAGTGGCAAATCATAAGACAGAAGGATTCCTAGTGTCAACAGTCAGTCTCCATGTTGCTGGTGGACACCAAGAGCTCATATCAAGAAGCAGTTTGTCTCTAATACAACCTAGGCTTAAATAGGTTTCAAATTCTACAGTTAGAGACCAATGGAACATACTCTTGAAATCATTTCAGTAGCTATTTAAAAATTAATTTGCAATATTATTTCTCATCAATTGAAACATAAAATTATTAACATTAGGTAATTTTTACAATTGATTGAGAATTAATTTTGGTAGAACTATAAAATATTTCTTTTCATAACAAACTTGTAAAAAACTACATGTAAAATATTAAAATAACTCTTCTCGGGAACAAATGCAAAATCAAACAAGATTCTGATGAAACAGGAGAAAACTGGGGTTGTCCCACTGAATCTTTATTTCAGTGACATATACTTACTGAAATAAAAAGTAACCCTAGATTTGCCACCAGTTACATTTCAGTAGAAGAGGGAATTTGAATAGGTAAAGATTTTTGCAAATAGAGCCAGCCCTGGTGGTCTACTGGTTAAGATTTGGTGTTTTCACTTGCTGTGGTCTGGGTTCATTTCAGCTCAGGGAGCCATGCAACCTGTCTGTCAGTTTTCATACTGTGGATGCTAGTGCGGTTCTTTTTAGATGTGGTGGAAGGAGACAAAAGATACAGGATAACTGATGCAACACTATCAGATCAGCTTCAGACACAAGCATTTTTGGAAAGCTCCACCTAGAATGTTGTCTAAGCAAAGATGCTGATGCTCAGGCCAGGGATATTGATGCTGTCTGTGCCTCAGATACTAATGGTTTCTGATAGGGCTTCCAGTTATCCAGTATTGTGACATTATCACTATCTCTTATTATCAAGACTCCATATAGTGTCATTTGTGCTATAGATAAGTGTGGCCTCATTTTACTAATGGGATACAAGAGACTAAGATTGTCAGAATGGAAATTGCCCCAACAGCACACCCTGAAACAAGGACTTGAGTATACAACGTTTATTTGGTACGTGATTTCAGGAAGCAAAAAGAGGGAATATGGAATGTGAGACCGAGAAGAAAGTTAATGAAGTGTGCAATAAATTATAGATTACTGCTGTAAGCAACTAAACATCCATAGCTTGAGATGCTTTGACATATCCTTCAGAACACTCCTACACTTCTAGGAATTGTTTGAAAGAAGTCTAGGAAAGCTTCTGTGTTTACCCATTGGTCCCCGTCCCTTACTGGTTGAGTACTGCTCCTTGGCACATGAATCTCAGGCAATTCCAATCTGTCAACCATATGGTCTGAGCAAGCTCTCAAGACACTCTGTCCTCATGAAAAAGAAATGAAATTTTCAAAATAGGAAGCTGCCAGCAAGCCAGAAACAGTCTACCATGGCTGTAGGCCAAGCCAGAGGAAGCCAAACATGACAAGGGATGGGGAGACACATGTGTCTGCCACAGTGATGTCTGCAACAGTATGATGATGGCAAAGCCAAAATAATATAAAACAAACTTTTAACTTAAGCTATGTGTATGGCACCACAATAATAGAATGTTTAGAAAACATCCTTCTTGTTTCTCTTCAATATCATCTTCATAAGTGACTTTTAATTCAATATCGAGCAGTCTAGACACAGGCTGTCAAGTGCACGTGTGGAAAGAAAATTATTACTGAGATCAGCTTGCCAGAAGCTTCAAGTGAAGTTTTCCTAAGAGAGTTTCTAAATGTTCCACTAGAGCTGGGAAAGAATATATCTCACACACAATGAAACAAAGTACACTGTGGAGAAAAGCTCTGGCATTTAGCTGTTTAGAATCATCCTAGTATGAACAACTACACACATTCCAGTTCATGCCTTCAGTCAGGCTCTCTCTCCTTTGACATGAAAGCATGTTCCTGCTGAACTCAGTTGCCCATAGCTGTGAAGGGATTCTTCTAAAGAGATTGAAAACCCTTCACTACCTCTGGGACAGTTTATCTGTAATTTTCAGACAATGCAGCTACACGGTGTAGAAAGGCTCCTGCTTGTGGCTCTTTAATATCGTCTTCATAAGTGACTATTAATTCAATGCTGAACAGCCTACACACAGGCTCTCCTGTGCGTGTGATGAAGAAAAACTATTGGTGACCTCACCATGTCAGGAGCTGCAGGTGACATTTTCCTAGGAGAGCTTTTTAAAATTTCACTACAGCTGGGAAAGAATATCTATAACACATATTCAAGGAAAGTACTCTATACTGAAAAGTTATGACTTCTACTTGTTTCAGATCATCTAGGTAAGTGTCTCACACATTGCAGTCCATAGACTCAAGCTCTCTCTCAAATGTTAGGAAAGCACTTTTCTGTTGAACTGAGCTGCCTGTAGCTGTAAAGGAACTTCTCCCAAGGAGAGACTGAAAACCTTTCACTATCACTGCAACAGATTATCTGTAACTTTCAGGCAATGCTGTTATATGGTTTAGAAAAATCCTCTGCTTGTGGTTCTTTTATATCGTCTTCATAAGTGACTTTTATTTCAATGCTGATCAGTCTACACAAATATATTACACTCATGTCATGAATGCAAATGACTGCCACAGATTAGTTACTTGGAGGAACTAAATTGTAATCTTGGTTATTTCAACTTTTCTACTTCTTCCTTTTGTTATTTTTAGGAGATGCCATCACCAACCATCATGAACTGGAACAGGTCTCACCTCGAAAGCTGTGCCTGTGACCTGTGTGTTATTTTTAGTGCTAAGATCTCTCCTGGAGGAGCTTAGGTCTTATTACCACCAGCCGTAGTGTGTGTGAAATCATATTTTCCGACAGAGCCGGTGCAAGAGGATACACACCTCTATTTTCAATTTTCATTCCCCATCCCACATAAATGTCCCTGCTTCCCTTTGTTCTGGGATGCCATGTCTATGAAAATGAATCCTCGTGTTCTCATATTTGCAACAAGTACACTTTGTGAGACAACTACTTCTGGTGTAGAGTCTGATTTAAATCAGCCAGAGGGAATCCACTTCAGTTTTGGTGACAAGTGGGTTCCCAATGAGGGACTGGCCCCTTCATGGTGCCTGTGCCACCAGCTTGATATCGCTGCCCCTCAGGAGAACCAGCAGCCACACTGAGAGCTTTGCTTGGTGGCTCTCTCAATGGAGGAGAGGGGCACCAAACCCATGGCATGGCTATAAGAGTTCTTTCTTTAAGTTGTCTCACAAAAGCCTCCCTATTGGGGCTTGGCTTTGGGGTTTGAGTCCCCATCTTTGCATTGCCAGGCTGAAGAAAGTGAGAGTCCCCTCTGGTAGGAAGGACCACAGTACTTTGCCACTCCAGAAGGGCAGGTGCTTGGTTGTGGCCCAATGGGAGCAATCCCTGTTGACTAGTCAGGGGTTCAAGTCCCCTTTGGAGATTGAGTCTCCTCTGGATGGCATGTCTAGGATACTCTTGTGAATGGGAGCAATCACTGTTGACTACTCAGGGGTTTGAGTCCCTTGCAGAAATCTCCGAGGTGGGGATTTGAGGGCACCCCTGAAGACACTGGGTCTGTCTTTGTGTTGTGCTGTGATTGGAGAAGGATCCCACTCTGATGGGCTTAATCTGCCCCTGAAGTCACCGAGATTGTCTTTGGATTGGGCCTGTGATGGGAGAAGGCATCCCTTTCGATGGGGTTAGACTGTCTCTGAAGTCCCTGAGTCTGTCTTTGTGTTGAGCCTGTGATCAGAGGAGAGGTCACCAGAGATGGGGTCAAGCCCCCTCTGGAGTTGCTGAGTCTGTGTTTTTGGGTCATTTGTTTGTTTTCGTCAAGGACGCTGGACATCCATCGTGTTTTTTCAAAGTCTGGCATTTCTGGACTCGTAGGTCTCCTTTTTCTGTTCCTTGCCCTCCCTATCACATGTCCCTGGGTGAAAGTCAGCATCTGACAGTTTTCTTTTCCTTTAAGGAATTAGTGACTTGGACTGGGTCTCATTTGAGACTATTAGGGTGATAAACATGCTCTGGGCAAAGATTAGTGGCATCTGAGACTCCACTAACCATTACAAGCTGTGCCTGGAAAGTTGGAAAGAGACCATAAGGAAAGATGCTAGAATAAGAGGCGGAGAAAGCTCCATCCTGGAGAAAAGTACATTGTGCTGCATATGCTAGAAATAGAAGGTGTTCAAGTACTCACCCATGGGTCAGAGAGCATATGGTCTTTTTATATAACACAGTCTGGCTGCAATATTCACTGAAAGATGGGTAAATATGTTCAGAAAGAGAATCTAAAGGTTAACCCCATACTCCAATGAAAAATAAGTTGCAAAAGAACCAAGAAGAGGAAGAAATATCTTATGTTCACTGAGTAGTGGCACTATGTTTCAATGAAGGGTTAAAGGTTGAATCTAAGACAGATTATTCTGAGAAGTCCTAACAGGTTGGAAAAAACATAAATGTGAAACTAAGGAAAGCCGACCTTACCCACATACACCAGCTACAGCTCCACCGTTAGACCAGCAGGTGAGGCCTAGGGGACCTCCACTTTATCTGAAGGACTGAAGGTCACCTCTGACTATCCCAGAACAGAATACTACAATATCAAGCTATGCTGCTAGATTCCCCTCAGATTTATTTAAAACCCTGTCATACCTTCAACCCAGCTACCCTCCTCCTTAATTCCAATGGGCTTATTAGCCATGCTTGCCTGGCAGTGATTGCTGGCCACATAGCTCTCCAGAGTGAACCATGGAACTTAAACATGGGCCAGAGATCCTTAAAGTGCTACAAGTGGTACAGGGCGCCAAGGAAGTAGCTGCACTCCATTGTAAAGTCATCGAAGTGGGGGATCGGAAGCCACAGAAAGAAATAACTTGGCAGCTGCAGCAGCAGCTGCAAAAACAGCTGCTCCATCAAGAGAGCTTCTCCAGTTACCATTAATTCCCATGCTACCCTCGTGTGAACTGACACCTTCTGTGAACTTACCCCAGATGAAGTGAGGGAAGCCACTACACAGGCTTATCAGTGGTCCCCAATAGTCAAGGGCTGGAGGATAAACCAATGAGGGAAGATTCGAGTCCCCAAACCAGCAACTAGGGTCTCCTTAAGAGTGCTCGTGCTGTCTTCAAACATGGACAAGCGGTTTGTCCCAAGATCCGCTAGATCCTAGTTGGGTAGGGTCTCGCTTGATGTCACTGACCACAGACAATCTTCCCTAAAATTACGAGGACCCCTTGGATCCACCACACAAGGGTACAATTTAAGAAATCAAGATCCCCAGCCCTGAACATCCAGAGGGATCGTCACAGACAATTGAGGACTCCGAGTTTTCCCGCAAACCAGTCTTTGATCTTCTTGTGTCAGCAGCCTTATCCAGATAAGTCATCACTCCCTATGCACCTGATCCTCTGCCCTGTATCCTTACCAAGCGCATGCCTTTTAGACATGGTAGGTGTCTAAGTAGGTTTCACGTTCCTGTGCAGCAGGACTTGGTTCACCAGAGAACGATGGGCAACCCAGAGTATAAAGTGTAATAAAGCTGCTCGAATCTGGATTGAGGGTATAAGCATGCACATCTCCTAAACATGTTTTAAACGCATTTATGTTATTACAGATCATTGTTAGAAACAATCTAGGTCTATGCCTGAGCTTAATGCTTGGCCCCAACCTATTTGAGACTAGCTTGAAATTCTGTTCCTCTACTGGTCGCTCTGACAATGCCCATGCTCATCTCGAGGGAGTTAATGAAGATGCAACTTTGTCCTGTGCCTTTTAAGAATCAGGATCAGTATAAAAACTATTGTTGGTTTTTCTCACTGACCAGATAACCCAAGGATCTCAAGAGTGAGTTTGGATATTTTAACTTTTCCCAAATTGTTCTCTTTCATTTTTTTTATGTTAAGATGCCATCACCAACCACCAGGAACCAGACTAGTCCTCTGCATGAGAGCCATTACTGTAACCTCTGCCTTATTTTTCATGCTAAGATCTCTCCAGGAGTAGCTTGGGCCTTATTACCATCACCAGAAAGGTATGTGGAATCATGTTTTCCAACTGAGCCTGAACAAGAGGATACCCACCTCCGTCTTTTCAATATTCATTCCCTATCCCAAATAAATGTCCCAGCTTCCCTTTGTTTGGGGATGCTGTGATTCTGGAAATTATTCCTCATTTTCTCCAATTTTCCCCAAATACACATTACTTTGTGAGACAACTATTTCTGGTGTAGCATCTGATTTAACTCATTAGAACAGAACTCACTTCAGTTCTAGGAACACTATGACTTAGCTCAGCTTGTCAGGAGCTGCAAGAGACATTTATCTAGGAGAACTTTTAAACATTTCACTACAGCTCAGGGAGAATATCTATATTCTTTCAGTGAGAGTACACTCTGCAGATAAACCCTAGCTTCTAGCTGTTTCAGATCATCTAGGTAAGTGCCTTACACTTTGTGGTTGATGATCTTCCCTCAGGCTCTCTCCTGCGTCAGGAAAGCATGTTCCTGCTGAAATAGGCTGCCTGTAGCTGTGAAGGGACTACATCAAAGGATACAGTTAAAAATTTTCACTACAGATGGGACAGATTATCAGTAAGTTTGGTTGAATGGGGGTATGTGGTTTAGAAAATCTCCTGCTTGTAGCTCTTTCATATCGTCTTCATAAGTAACTTTTAATTCAATGCCAAGCAGTCTACACACAGGCTCTCACACCCCTGTTAGGAAGGAAAATTATTGATGACTTCACCGTGCCAGGAGATAAAAATAACATTGTCCCTGGAGAGGTTTGAAATATTTCATTATGTAGATAGAATGAATATAACTATAATTGTATAGATAGAATGAATATCTATATAAGGGATAGAATATCTATAACACAGATTCAAGGAAATTACACTGTGCAGAAAAATTCTGGCTTGTTTTTTAGAGTAGTTTTGGTAATTTCCTTTACACACATTGCAGTTCACAGCCTTCTCTCAGTCTCTCACTCCCATGTCGTGAAAGCAGTTTCTTGAACTCAGCTGCCTGTAACTGTGAAGGGATTTCCTCCAAGGACAGAGTTAAAAGTTTTCACTTCAGATGGGATGGATTATCTGTAAGATCCAGTCAATGAAGGATCACAGTGGGAAAAAACTCCTGCTTGTACCTCTTTAGGGTCTTCTTGATAAGTGACTTTTATTTTTTTTATTTTTATTTTTTTTAAAGATTGGCACCTGGGCTAACAACTGTTGCCAATCTTTTTTTTTTTCTGCTTTATCTCCCCAACCTCCCCCTGTACATAGTTGCATATCTTAGTTGCAGGTCCTTCGAGTTGTGGGACGTGGGACACCGCCTCAACGTGGCCTGACGAGTGGTGCCATGTCCGCGCCCAGGATGCGAACCCTGGGCTGCCGCAGCGGAGTGGGTGAACTTAACCATCTGGCCATGGAGCCGGCCCTGTGACTTTTATTAAATTGCTGTTCAGTACACACTCAGGCTCTGTCTCATACGTGATGAAGGAAGACTACTACTGAGCTTAGCCTACCAGGTTCTGGAAGTGACATTTTCCTTGGAGAACGTTCAAATATGAAACAGCAGCTTGGATTGAATATCTATAAAATACAGTCAAGGAAAGTAAACATTGCAGAATATTTGTGGCCTGTAGCTCTTTAGGATCGTCCTGCTAAGTTCCTTTAGACACATCGCACTTCATGGCCTTTTGTCAGGCTCTCTCCCCCATGTCATAAAAACAGGTGGTTGTTAAACTCAGCTGCCCATATCTGTGAAAAGACTGCTTCCAAGGAGACATTTAAAAGGTTTCATTACCTCTGGGATGGATTATTTGTAACTTTCACTCAAAGAGGTTACATGGTTTAGAAAAAAGCCTGCTTTTGACTCTTTAATATCATTTATCTTCATGAGTGACTTTCAATTCGATGCCATGCAGTCTACACACAGGTGCTCACATGCACGTGATGAAGGAAAACTATTGCTGACCTCACCATGCCAGGAGCTAGAGAGTGAAATTTTCCCAGGAGACCTTCTAGCATTTCACCACTGCTGGGAGAGAATATCCATAACACATATTCAAGGAAAGTACACTGTGCAGAAAAGCTCTGGCCTAGATCTCTTTAGGATTGACCTAGTAACTTGCTTTGCACACCTTGCAGTTCATTTCCTTCACTCAGGCTCTCTCTCACGTTGTGAAAGCATGTTCCCATTAAACTCAGCTGACCATAGCTGTGAAGGAACTTATTCCAAGGAAAGATTGAAAACCTTTCTCTACTGCTGGGACAGATTATCACTTACTTTCATACAATGCTGGTGCACGGTTTAGAAAAACTTTCGCTTGTGACTCTTTACCATCGTCTTCACAAGTGACTTTTAATTCAACGCTGAGCAGTCTTCACACAAGCTCTCACATGCATGTGTTGAAGGAAAACTATTACAGACCTCACCATGCCAGGACCTGGACGTGAAATTTTTCCAGGAAAGTACTAAACATTTCCCTATAGCTGGGAGATAATATCTATAACCTCTATTCAAGGAAAGTACACTGTGCAGAATAGTCCTGGCTTCTGGCTGTTTCAGATCATCTAGGTAAGTGCCTCAAACATTGCAGTTCATGGCCTTTAGTCAGTAGTCAGTCTTTCTCTCCCAGGTCATGAACACGGGTTGTTGTTGAACTCAGCTGCCCGTATCTGTGAAGGGACTTCTTCCAAGGAGACAGTTAAGTTTTCACTACATCTGGGAGAGATTATTTGTAACTTTTGTTCAAACAGGTTACACAGTTTGGAAAAACTCCTTCTTGTGGCTCATGAAAATCCTCTTCATAAGTGACTTTTTTCCTTTATTATTATTATTTTTATTGCCTTAAATAAATTTCAGGCATACATCTTAATATATTTTGAAATCTGTGTGCATTACATCATGCTCACAACCCAAAAACTAATTACAATCCATCACCACACATGGACCTAATCACTGATTTTGCCCTCCTCCCTCTCCACTTCCCCCCGGTAACCACCAATACAATCTCTGTTGCTATGTGTTTGTTTGTTTTGTATGTATCTTATGAGTGAGATCATACAGTTTTGACTTTCTCCCTCAGACTTATTTCACTTAGAATAATACCCTCAAGGTCCGTACACGTTGTCACAAATGGCCGGGTTTCATGGTTTTTATGGCTGAGTAGTATTCAATTGTGTATATATATATACCACATCTTCTTTATCCATTCATCACTTGCTGGGCAGCTAGGTTGCTTCCAAGTCTTGGCTATTGTGAATAGTGCTGCCATGAACATAGGAGTGCATGTAGCTTTACACATTTGTCTTTTCAAGTTCTTTGGATAAATACCCAGTAGTGGAATAGCTGGATCATATGGTAGATATATTATCAATTTTCTGAGGAAAATCCCTACTGCTTTTGATAATTGCTGCACCAGTTTGCACTTCCACCAGCACTGTATGAGGGTTCCCTTCTCTCCACGTACTCTCCAACACATTGTTTCTTGTCTTGTTAATTATCACCATTCTGATGGGAGTGAGGTGATGTCTCATTGTAGTTCTGATTTGCATTTCCCTGATAGTTAATGATGTTGAACATCTTTTCATGTGCCTGTTGGATATCTGTATATCTTCTTTGAAGAAATCTCAGTTCAGATCTTTTGCTGATTTTTAAATTGTTTTTAGTTTTTTTTGTTGTTGAGATGTATGAATTCATTGTATATTTTTGATATTCACCCCTTCTCTGATATATGGTTTGCAAATATCTTCTCCCGATTGTTACGTTGTCTTCCTCATTTTGTTGATGGTTTCCTTTGTTGTATAGAAGCTTTTTAGTTTGATGTAGTCCCATTTGTTTAATTTTTTCTATTGTTTCTCTTACCCAATCAGACATGATATTTGAAAAAGTGCTGCAAAGACAGATGTCAAAGAGTGTGTTGGCTATGTTTTATTCCAAAAGCTTAATGGCTTCAAATCTTACATTCAAGTCTTTAATCAGCTTTGAGTTGATTTTTGTGTATGGTATAAGATAACGGTCTGCTTTCATTCTTTTGTAAGTGGCCGCCCAGTTTTCCCAACACCATTTAATGAAGAGATTTTCCTTTCTCCATTGTATATTCTGTGCTCCCTTGTTGACATTTAGTCGTCCATGTTTGTGTGGGTTCATTTCTCAGCTCTTGATTCTGTTCCATTGATCTGTATGTCTGTTTCTGTGCCAGTACCATGCCGTTTTGGTTACTATAGCTTTGTTGTACATTTTGAAGTCAGGGAGTGTGATACCTCCAGCTTTGTTCTTTTTTCCTCAGGATTCCTTTGGCTTTTCAGGGTCTTTCATTATTCCATATAAATTTTAGAATTTTTTGTTCTATTTCTGTGAAAAACGTTGTTGGAACTTTGATACAGATTGTATTGAATCTGTAGATTGCTTTAGGAAGTATGGACATTTTGACTATGTTAATTCTTTAAATCCAAGACCAGGGAATATCTTTCCATTTCTTTGTGTCTTCTTGAATTTCGTTCAACAATGGTTTGTAGTTTTCAGTGTACAGAATGTTCACCTCTTTGGTTAAGTTTATTTGTGGGTATCTTATTCTTTTTCTTGCAATTGTAAATATGATTGTATTCTTAATTTCTCTTTCCACTACTTTATTGTTAGTGTATAGAAACGCAACTGATTTTTGTATGTTCATGTTGTATCCTGCAACTTGACTGTATTCATTTATTATTTGTAAAAGTTTTTTAGTGGATTTTTTCAAGGTTTCTATATATAAAGTCATGTCAGCTGCAAATAGTGACAGTTTCACTTCTTCCTTTCCAATTTTTGTCCCTTTTATTTCTTTTTCTTCCCTGATTGCTCTGGCTAAGACTTCCAATACTATGTTAAATCAGAGTGTTGAAAGTGGCCATCATTGTCTGATTCCTGATCTTAGATGGATAGCTGTTTTTCTCCATTGAAAATGATATTAGCTGTGGGCTTGTCATATATGGCCTTTATTATTTTGAGGTAGTTTCCTTTTATACTGATTTTATTAAAAGTTTTTATCAGAAATGGATTCTGTATCATTTGAAATGCCTTCTCTGCATCTATTAAGATGATCATGTGATTTTTATTATTCCATTTGTTAGTGTGGTTTATGACGTTGATTGATTTGCAGATGTTGAACCATCTATGCATCCTTGGAATAAATCCCACTTGACCATGGTACATCATCTTTTTAACATATTGTTGTATTCGATTTGCTAGTATTTTGTTGAGGACTTTTGCATTGATATTCTTCAGTGATATTTGCATGTAATTTTCTTTTCTTGTTTTGTCCTTGTCTGGTTTTGGTATCAGGGTGATGTTGGCTTCACAGAATGAGTTAGGACACTTCCCTTCTTCATTTTTTGGAAGAGTTTGAGAAGGATAGGTATTAAGTCTTCTTTCAATGTTTGGTAGAATTCACCAGGGAATCTGTCTGGTCCTGGACTTATATTTTTGAGGAGGTTTTTCATTACTGTTTCAATCTTCTTACTGATGATCAGTGTATTCAAATTCTCTATTTCTTCTTGATTCAGTTTTGGAAGGTTGTATGATTCTAAGAATTTGTCCATTTCTTCTAGATTATTCAGTTGGTTGGCATATAGGTTTTTGTAATATTCTCTTATAATCTTTTGTATTTCTGAAGTGTCCATTGTAATTTCTCCTCTTTCATTTCTGATTTTACTTACTTGAGCCTTCTCTCTTTCTTTCTTGGTGAGTCTGGCTAAAGGTTTGTCAATTTTGTTTATCTCTTGAAAGAACCAGCTCTTGGTTACATTGACTTTTTCTATTGTTTATTTAGTCTCCATTTCATTTATTTCTGCTCTGAGTTTTATTCTTTCCTTCCTTCTACTGATTTTGGGCTTTGTTTGTTCTTCTTTTTCCATTTCCTGTAGGTGTACTGTTAGATTGTTCACTTGAGTTTTTTCTTGTTTGTTGAGGTAGGCGTATATTGCTATAAAGTTCTATCTCAGAAGCGCTTTGGCTGTATCCCATAGATTTTGACATGTTCTATTTCCTTTTCCTTTGTCTCCAGGTATATTTTGATTTCTCCATTGATTTCTTCATTGACCCAATCATTGTTCAGGAGCATTTTGTTTAATCTCCACCTATTTATGGCTTTTCTGATTTTCTTCATGTAGTTGGTTTCTAGTTTCATACCTTTGTGATCAGAAAAGCTGCTTGGTATTATTTCAATCTTCTTAAACTTATTGAGACTTGTTTTGTGGTCTAATATGTGATCAATCTTGGAAAATGTTCCATGTGCCTTTGAAAACAATTTGTATTCTTCAGTTTTTGGATGGATTGTTCTATATATATCCACTAAGTCCATCTGGTCTAATGTGCCATTTAAGACCAATGTTTCCTTATATATCTTCTGTTTGGATGATCTACCCATTGGTGTAAGTGGAGTGTTAAATCCTCTACTATTATTGTGTTACTGTCTATTTATCCCATGTCTGTTAATAAATTGCTTTATATGAGCACTTAGGTGCTCATGTGTTGGGTGCATAAATATTTACAAGTGTTATATCCTCTTGTTGGATTGTTCCCTTTATCATTAGGTAGTGCCATTCTTGGGTCTTGTTACAGTGTTTGTTTTAATGTTTATTTTGTCTGATGTAAGTATTGCTACCCCAGCTTTCTTGCCTTTGCTATTTGCATGGAGTATCTTTTTCCATTGTTTCACTTTCAGTTTGTGAGTGTCCTTAAGTTTTAAGTGTATCTCTTCTATGCAGCATATATATGGATGTTGTTTTTATATCCAATAGGCCACCATATGCTTTTTGATTTGAGCATTTAGTCTATTGACATTTAAAATAGCTATTGATTGATATGTACTTATTGCCATTTTGTTACTTTTGTCTGGGTGTTTTAGTAGTTCTTCTCTGTTGCATTCTTTTCTCTTGCTCTCTTCCTTTGTGGTTTGACGGCTTTCATTAGTATTATGTTGATGTTCCTTTCTCCTAATAATTTGTGTATTTATTATAGTTTTCTTATTTGTGGTTACTATGAGGTTCGTAGATAATAGTCTACATATGTAGCAATTACATTAAGTTGATGGTCTCTTTTTTGTGTGTATGGAAGATCAGCTCTGAGCTAACACCTGCTGCCAATCCTCCTCTTTTTGCTTAGGAAGACTGGCCCTGAGCTAATATCCATGCCCATCTTCCTCTACTTTATATATGGGATGCATGCTACAGCATGGCTTGCCAAGTCGCACCATGTCCAAACCCAGGATCTGAACCCATGAACCCTACATTGACAAAGAAGAATGTGCGAACTTAACCACTGCACCCCTGGGTCAGCCCCTGATGTTCTCTTTAATTAATTAATTAATTAATTTATTTTTGATGAAGCTTAGTCCTGAGGTAACATCCACTGCCAATCCTCCTCTTTTTTTGCTGAGAAAGATTGGCCCTGAGCCAACATCCATGCCCATCTTCCTCTACTTTATAGGTGGGACACTTGCCACAGCATGGCTTGATAAGTGGTACATAGGTCTGCACACAGGATCTGAACTGGAAAACCCCAGGCCACCAAAGCAGAATGTGTAAACATAACTGCTGCACCACTGGGCTGGCCCCTTTATAGTCTCTTTAGTCTCTCCTCTTTCTAAAAGCCCTACCCTGCTGGCCTTGTGGCTGAGTGATTGAGATTGCATGCTCTGCTTTGGTGGCCCAGTGTTTCGCCAGTTCAGATCCTGGGTGTGAATCTAACACTGCTCATCAAGTCATGCTGAGGTGGCATCCCACATGCCACAACTAGAAGGACCCTCAACTAAAATATACAACTATGTATTGTGGGGCTTTGGGGAGAAGAAGGAAAAATTTAAAAATAAATAAAAGTTCTAAACTTGGGGCCAGCCCTGTGGCCAAGTGGTTGATTTCACTTTGGTGGCCTGGAGTTTCACCTGTTTGGATCTTGGGTGCAGACATGCTCATCTAGGCTGTGCTGAGGTGGCATGCTGCATAACACAACCAGAAGAACCTACAACTACAATATACAACTATGTACTGCAGGGCTTTGAGGAGAAGAAGGAGGAGGAGGAGGAGGAGAAGGAGAAAATAGAAGATTGGCAACAGATGTTAGCTCAGGTGCCCATCATTAAAAACTTTTAAGAATTAAATGAAAGCTCTACTCTTTTACTGCTCTCTTCCCACATTTTACGTTTTTGATATCATATCTAACTTCTTCTTCTGTGTTATATACACTACCCTCTTATCATTGAAACAGGTAATTTTAGTACATTTGTCTTTTGATTGTCACATCATTTTCATAGATGGTTGATCTGCTACTTTCACTGTATTTTTGCCCTTACCAATGATTTTATTGCCTTTTTTTGGATAATTTTCTTATTCTTATTTGTGGTCTTCTTCCCACTTAAATAAGTCCCTTTAGCATTTCTTGTAAAACTGGCTTCTTGGTGATAAACTCTGTCAATTTTCGCTTGTCTGGGAAACTTTATCTCTCCTTCCATTCTGAATGCTAACATTGCCAGGGAGAGTATTCTTGATTCTAGGTTTTTTCTTCCAGCACTTTAAATAAATATATCGTCTCATTCCCTTCTAGCCAGTAAGGATTCTGCTGAGAAGTCAGCTGATAGCCTTAGGGGGTTTCCTTTGTATGTCACTTGTTGCCTTTCTCTTGCAGCTTTTAGGATTCTTTCTCTTTAATTTTAGACATTTTAATTATAATGTGTCTTGGTATGGGCTTTTTTCGGTTTCTCTTGTTGGTGCTCTCTGTGCTTCCTGTACTTGGATATCTGTTTCCTTCCATAGGTTAGGAGAGTTTTCAGCTATTATTTCTTCAAATAGATTCTCTACCCCTTTGTCTCTCTCTTCTCCTTCTGGGACACCTACAATACAATGTTACTGCACTTGATTTTGTGCCAGATTTCCCTTAGACTGTTCTCATTCTTTTTAATACTTTTTTTTATCCATGCAGTTTAGGTGATTTCCTCCAGTCTTTAGTCCAGCACGCTGATCTGTTCTTCTGAATCATCTGCTCTGCTATTGAGTCCCTCTAGTTGGGTTTTCATTTCCAGTATTGTATCCCTCATTTATGATAGATTTTTTATATTTCCCAATTATTTGTTGATGTTCTCACTGTGTTCATTCATTCTTCTCCCAAGATCTGTGAGCATCCTTATGAGTTTTTGCTTAACCTCTTTGTCAGGTAGATTGTTTATTTCTGTTTCATTTAGTACTTTTTCTGGTGCTTTGCCTTGTTCCCTTGCTTAGAATGCATTCCTTTGCCTCCTCATTTTGCCTCTTTCTCTGTGCTTATATCCATGTATTAAGTGTGTCAGCTACATATCCTGTCTTGGAGAAGTGGCCTTATGTAGGACACACCTTTCTGAGGTCCAAGAGTGTGCTTCCCTCTCATCATCAGTTCCAAATGTTCCAGGTGTGAACCCTGTGTGGGCTATGTGTGTTCTTCTATTGTGGCAGCAGGGTTGATCTTGATGCAGGTGCCCAGGGAGTATAAGCAGTCCCCCTGGCTAGCTGGTTCTAATGCTCACTTGCCTGTGGCTGCTATGGAAACTTCAGTCAGTTTCTCATGTTTGGGATCCCCATCACAGTTGGCTGTAATGTCTAATAGCACACTCCTTTTGCAGGTTTTCTGTTAAGTAGTTAGGCCACCAGTGTGGCTGGTTCCTAGGCTCAGTGCCATAGAAATTCTGCAGGTCTCTTACCTGAAAGGCTGTTGTCACCACCTTCAGGATTGTAGCTGAGTAAGGCTGGCCTCAGGTACAGGATTACCCAAATTTTTCAGGCCTTGGAAAGCAGGGATGATCCACCATGTGGCTGTTTCAGAAGCACTAGTCTTCTGCATTGTTAAGCCCCACAGCACAAGGCTCACACACACCTTCAACAAAGTCCTTGCCAGTGTGCACATCCCAGTGCCCTGAAGTGGACCCAGTTGTCCCACTGTAGAGGCCCACACCCACTCCCAAGGCCCAGTCTGCCCAACAGAGGCAGATCAACTCATCTGCCTACAGATGATTCAGGCACCCAGTCTATGCAGGCCTCAAAGTTGCTCAAGGTCTTGCTGTGGGTGGGGTCAGTCCCTAGGGTGAGCTGCCTGCTTAGGGTGAGCTGCCTGCTTGGACTGAGCTGGATTAAATCAGCACTCTAATGGGCAGGGCGGGCCCTGGGATAACGTGCCAGGGGAATACTCCAATGGCATCTGCCATTTTCTGTCTCAGCATGCCTACACTGTGTAACCATAATGGCTGCCAATGATGTCTCAGTCCCTGGAGAGGTCTCACATCTCAACAAGATGCACCCCAACACTATCAGGTGAGACTCTTTTCACTGAAGGACTTTGCACATTACTTTCTAGTGATTTTAGGTTGCTTTCCAAACTGGGTGAGTTTGTGTCTGGACACTTTAACATCTTGTCTTATTCCACTTCTGTCTGATAATTTTGCATGGGGTGTTCCCTATTGTAGTTAGCCAGCAAAGCCAGATATTTTGACACTCGTTTCAGTTGTCCTCTGTGTGAATGATGCTTATAGTGGTAACATTCACCTGGTCAGGTCCCCCAATCATCCAGAGAAGGGTGCATACCTTAGGGTTGCTCCCACCAGCCTGTGAAGCTCTGCAGCTAACATAGGTGACTTTTTTCCCCAGAACACAAATTTCTGGCTCATCTGGCTCAGTCAGGAATGTCTTATGACGCAGGAGTTCATTTTATCCAGTTTTCAGTTCTCTCTGAGTGGTAAACATTAAAACATAGTTGTGACTTTCTTGTGTTCATGGGTGGAGGTGAGTTCACAGGCCACCCATATGTGAACGCTACCTGTAAAACTGTAGCTATTTAGGATTATCATCATGAGTGACTTTTAAAACATAGCCATTCAGTCTATACATAGGATCTCAGCCACATGTGATGAAGAAGAACCATTACTGAGATCCCCTTATCGATAACAGTAAGGTACATTTGACTAGGAAAGCTTTTAAACATTTCATTATTGCTGGGAGAAAATATCAACAATAAACATTCAAGGAAAATACACTGTGCATAAAAGCCCTGGCTTCTAGCTGTTTAAGATCATCAAGGTGGCTGCCTGATACATTGCAGGATATAGGAGTCACTCAGGCTCTCTCACCAATAACTTTCAATAATGTACTTGCTGCAGTCAGCTGATTGAAGCAGTGAGGAGAATTCTTCCAAGTAGAGACTGAAAACAGGTAACAACCATTAGGAAATATTATGTGTAACTTTCCGCCAATGTTCCTACACGGTATGGAAACTTCTTATGGTTGCTCATAAATATTGTCTACATAAGGGACATTTAATTATATGCCGAGGGGTCTAGGGAGAGGCTCTGACACTCATGTGATGCAGGGAAACTTTGACTGCAGGAGAACGTGAAACAGAAGTAACATTTGCCAAAAAGATCTTTTGAAATTTTGACCACTCCTGTGAGACTATATATATATATATGAAACATAAAAGGAAAGTACACTGTGGACAATAACCCTGGTTTGTAGCTGCTTCATATCCTCTGGGTAAGACCTGACACATTGCCATTCCTGACCACCACTCAGGGTCCACCACCAATGTCATGAAAGCATGTTCCTGCTGCCCTCCACTGGCTGTAGCTGGGAAGGGACTTCTTCCAAGGAGAGACTGACAACCTTTCACTACCACTGGGACCTCTTAGGTATAACTGCCCCAGTGAGGAGGCTACATGATTTGGAAAAACTGCTGCTGTTGGCTCTTTCGGGTTGTCTTCATAAGTGACCTTTCCTTGGATGCTGAGCAGTCTACTCACAGGGTCTTACACACCTGTCATGAAGGAAGATTACCACAGAGCTCAGCTTTCCAGGAGCTACAGGCCTTATCTTATCAGGAGGTCTTTGAAACATGTGATTCCTGCTGGGAGACACTATCTATATAGCACACATTCAAAAACAGTAGCCTGTGCAAGGAAGCCCTGGTGACTAGCTGTTTCAGATCATCTAGGTAAGGGCCTCCTGCACTGCCATCATAGGCCTTCACTCAGGCTCTCTCTCCCATGACTTAAGCCATGTACTCCCTGCTCTCAACTGCCTGGAGCAGTGAAGGGAACTCTCCCAAGGAGACACAGAAAACCTTTCCCAATAGCTGGGCATGATTATGCGTATCATTCCTACAGTGCGGCTATACGTTTAGATAGCTCCTGTTTTGTGGCTCTGTGAGATCAACTTCATGAGGGACTTTCAATTCAAGGCATAGCAGTCTAGACCCAGGCTCTCACACGCCTGTGATGAAGGAAAAGTATAGGTGACCTAGACTTGCCCAGAGGTGGGAGTGATGTTTTCTGGTGGGAGCTTTTAGACATTTCCCTACCATTGTGAGAGAATACCTCTCGGCTTCATTCAGGGAAAGTACAAGGTACAGAAAGCCCTAGGCTCTAGCTGTTTCAGGCAGGCTAGGTAACAGCCTCACACCTTGGAGTTGGCAGCCTTCACTCGGGCAGTCTCCCCTGTGTCAAGAGTGTCCACTCACCCTGCCCTCAGCTGTCCACTAAGTAGCACTGGAGGGACTTCTTCCAAGGAGACTTTGAAAGCCTCCGACTATAAACAGGAACGATGCCCTGCAACTTTCTCACAATGTGGCTACAAGGTTTAGAAAGAGCCTGATCGTCAGCCTTTACTGTTGTCTTTTAATTCAGTGCCAAGTGGTCTAGGCAGAGGCTCTCCCAAGCTTGGGAAGGACAAATATGTGTGACCTCACTGTGCCATGACGTGACAGTGATTTTCTCCCAGGACAGTGTTCAAACGTTTACATACACCTCACAGGTCCTATGAACCACCTCCATTCCAGGAGAGGACACTATGCTTTAAAGCTGTAGCTTGTTACTCTTTTCTACTGTTTACTTCACCACCTCACACATTTCAGGTTCTGAGCTTCCCTCATGCTCTCTCGCTCATGACTTCATGTCGTGTACCTGCTGCAGTCAGATGTCCCTAGCTCTTAAGGTTCCTCTTCCAAGAACAGATTGAAAGCTTGCCTCTGCCAATGGGAAGGATCTTGTGTAACTTTCCTTCATTGCAGTGACATGGTTTAGAAACCTCCTGCTGCTCACTCTTTAATGTCTTCTTAAGAGTCTTTTAATTCAATGCAAAAAGTCTAGACCAGGGTCTCACATTTGATTGAGAAAAAGTATTGATAACCTCACCATGCCATTAGGTCGAAGTGACTTTTTTCCAGGAGAATTTTAAACATTTCAGTACACCTGGAGGAGATTGCCTCCAATTGCGGACCATTCACTGTGCAGAGTAGCCCTGGTTTCTAGCTGATCCAGACCCTCTAGGTAAGAGCCTGACACAATGCAGTCCACGGCCTTCCCTCAGGGTCTCTCACCCATGTCCTGAAAGCCTGTTCCTGCTGCCCTCAGCTGGAAGTAGCTGTCAAGGGACTTCTTCTAATGAGAGACTGACAACAGTTCACTATGGCTGGGACCGATTACGTGTAACTGTCATACAATGAGGCTACACTGTTTAGAAAAACTCCTGCTGGTGGCTCCTCCGGATCATCTCCTTAAGTGACTTTTAAGTAGATGCTAAGCAATCTACTCTCAGGCTCTCCCATGCATGGGAGGAAAATTACTACTGAGCTCAGCTTGCTGGGAGCTACAAGTGATATTCTAGTAGGAGACCTGTGAAACATTTCACTCCTGCTGGGAGACAATATCTATAACACATTCAAAGACAGTATCCTGTGCAGAAATGCCCAGGCTTCCAGCTGTTTAATATCATCTCAGTTACTGCCTGACGCATTGCATGTTATGGCCTACCCTCAGTGTCTCTCACCAATGTCACGAGAGGGTGTTCCTACTCCCCTCCAGTGCTCATACCTTTGTAAGAGACTTCTTCCAAAGAGATTGTGAAATCCTTTCACAACCACTAAGAACGATTATGTGTAACTTTCATACAATGCTTCTACACATTGTAGATAACCTTCTCCTTGTGGCTTATCAATGTCGTCTTCATAAGTGACTTTTTAATCAATGCAGAGCAGTCTACACCCAGGCTCTCATGCCCATATGATAAAGGAAAACTATTTTATCTTAGTTAATACAAAGATGTCAAGGGTGGTTTTGGATATTTTAACTTTTTCCAAATTATTTTTCTTTCTTTTGTTATGATAGAAGATTCCATCAGCAACAAACCTGAAATGGACCAGGCTTCACAACTAGTGGTACCCCTGTGACCATTACTTTATTTTTAGTGCTAATATCTCTCCAAGAGGAGCTTAGGCCTTATTACCAATACCTGCAGTGTATGAGCCTGTGCAATAGGGTACCCATCTCTCCCTTTTGAATATTCATTTCCCATCCCAAATAAATGTCCATGCTTCCCTTTGTTCGTGGACTCTGTGACACTGGAAATGATTTCTGATGATCTCCTATTTGCAGTAAATATACTTTACTTTATGAGACAACTATTTCTGGTGTAGAGTCTGATTTAACTCACCCAGAGGGAACCCACTTCGGTTTCAATAACAAGTTGGCACCCAATGTGGGTCTTGCCCTTTCATGGTGGTTGTGCTGCCAGCTTGATATCACTGTTGCCTCAGGAGACCCAGCAGCTGCACTGGGTGCTTTTCTTGGTGGCACTCTCAATGGAGGTGAGGGGCGCCAACCCAATTGCACGGCTGTAAGACTTCTTTCTTTTCTCACAAACCCTGCCTTTTTGGGCCTGGCTTCAAGGTTTGAGTCCCCATCTGAGGTAGTCTGGCTCAGGGGAGTGAGATTCCCCTCTCGTTGGAAGTATTGCACCACTCAGCTACTCCAGAAGGGCTGATGCTTGGCTCTAGAAAACAGGAGCAATCCCTGTTGACTAGTTAGGGGTTTGAGTCCCCTCTGGAGATTGAGTCTTGCCTAGATTCGATGGCCTAGCCACTCTGGCAAATGGGAGTAACCCCTGTTGACTAGTCAGGGGCTTGCGTCCCCTCTGGAAATGGAGTCTTCTCTGGAGTGACAAGCTGGGGGTTTGAGGACCCCATGAAGTCACTGAGTCTGTCCTTGTTTTGTGCCTGTGATGAGAGAATGAGCCCCCTCAGAGGAGCTTAAACAGCCCCTGAAGTCATTAAGTTTGTCTTTGTGTTGGGCCTGTGACTAGAGGAGGTGACAACTTAGCTAGAGTCAAACCCCCTCTGGAGTTGCTGAGTCTGTATTTTTAGGTCGTTTGTTTGTTTTTGTTGAGGATGCTTGACATCAATCTTGTTTGCCCACCGTCTGCCATTTCTGGAGTCCTATGTGTCCTTCTCTTTTTCTTTGTCTTCCCTATCAGAGGACCCCGGGTGACACCTAGCGTCCACCAGTTTTCTTTTCCCTTTAAAGATTTATTTACTTGGCCTGGGTCTCATTTCAGGCTATTAGGGCTCTCAACCTTCTCTGGGCACAGCCTTGTGACATCTGCATCACCACTAACTATTACAAGTTGCACCTGGAAGTTTGGAAAAGACACTAGAATATGAGGGGAGCAAGCTCCATCCCAGAGGAAAGTCCGTTGTGCTGCATCCTCCTGCATCATGTGCCTCATTGGAAGGCCTTCAGGTATTCCCCATTGACCCAATAGCAGATGATGCTTTTATGTAACACAGCCTCACCACAATATTCCCTGCAAGATGGGGAAAGATGGCCAGAAAAGGGGACCCTAAATGTTAACAACATACTACAATTAGATCTAATTTGCAAGAGAACCAAGAAATAGGAAGAAATTCCTTATGTCCAGTGTGTCATGGCACTGTGTTGCAATGAAGGGTTAAAGGTTGACTCTAAGATTTATCTTTCTGATGAGGAGGACCTGTTCCTTCAAATCAGGAAACATGGAAATAAGGAAAGTTCACATCAGAGACTACTCCAGCTCACATACTCCAGCTTCGGCCCCACCAGTACACCAGCTGGTGAGCCCTGGGGGGCCTCCACCTTATCCCCCAACATCAATCCTGCTTGAGCCATAGGCTGGAATAGGGGCAAACCCCTTGTATTCTCCCCCAGTGATCCCTCAACAGGGAACTGGATTCTGCCACAACCGAAGACCCTACACCATCTTTCTCCAGAAAGCACAACTAGATTAGGCATAAGTGACACATCTGGGATATAGCCCCCAAGACAGGTGCCTGATGCTGAGAGGAGACTTATTAATGTGCAGGTCATTTTTCTACCTCTGATCTGTATAATTGGAAGGCACACACTAAAGGATTTAGGACTTACCCAGAAGAATTCATAAAACTGACCAAGGAAGACTTTTCCACACATAATCCAACCTGGGCAGATATCCCAACCTGTTGACTACAGTCCTCCTGGTGAAGGAAGTCATCTGTTCTGTTCAAAACTAGAGAAAATGTAGATAAGGAAAATGACCCAGGATCAGACATTCGGAGGCCAAGTGAACAGACTGTGCCAGAGAATGACCCAGGGTAGAATCCCAATGATCCTGAGGATCGAGAAAATCTAGGACATTTTTGGGATCTGCTTTTGAAATGCATGAAAAGAGTAAGCCAGCCACCCATTAAATGGTCTAAATTAAGAGAGGTCCAAAAAGGCCCTGAGGAAGACCTCTCTCCTATTTTCCAGAAGTCGAGGAACTGCCACAGGCGATACACAAATTGGGACCTGAAAGTTTCAGATCTCAAAAGTGCTCCAGGCATCCGTTGGAAACTCCAAAATTGGCTATAGGTGCCGATACCAGTCCTGCACAACTACTAGTGGCTGCATTTAGGGTGCTCAATAACCGGTATGAAGCTGAGGATGGAATGGAAGGCAAAAAGATGAAAAGGTAGGCCACCCTGCTCACTGTGGCTCTCCAGTCTATTCAAGGTAATCTGAGAGAGAGAAGGCATATGCCATGGTTGAATAACCTTGGCTACCACCGAGGGACCAGAAGGCCATCAACAATGTCTGAGGCTTATTGGTATGTGTACTGCCAAGAGGAAGGACATTGGTGGCAGGATTGTCCACATCATCCACAGAGAGGGAAGGGATCAAACAAGATCAAACAATGGCAGCTTCCTTTGACTACAGATGAGATGTGATGGGGCTGTGGGGCTCCCTGGTTAGCTCCAGGAACCCTGGGTGACCTTGGCAGGAGGAGGAGAGCATGTTGAACCTTTGCTCAATAATGGAGCCATGTTCTCAGTGTTGAATGCCCACAAGGGAAACCTTTTGGAAGGAAAGTGTGACCTAAAGGAGGTCTCAGGATAAGGAGAGACCAAAAGATTTCTAGAGCCCTTGACCTGTGAAATAGGATCAAAACTGCAGAAGCATTATTTACTGTATGTACCAGAATGCTCCATTCACATTCTAGGGAGGGGCATGCAATCTAAGTTAGGGGCTCAATAAGCTGGGAACAAGATAAAACAGAGATTCAATGCCCAAAAGTCTGGAGGGTGAGCTTATGGCCCTGTTACAGGATACACCAGCACTTGAGAAGGAAGAGATTCCCCTACGTGTTTTAAGCTGAGATAACTTGGAATTACAGGCACAAGAACAGTTGGAATGATCAGCCACTGCCATGCCAGAAAAGGTAAAATGGAAGCAGGTAGGTCATTGGCCCTCTATAAAACAAATGCCCCTTGAAGCCAGAATACATAAAGAGGGATCTTGTCCATAATCAATAAGTTTTCTGAACAGGGGAATATAGATCTGTTCAAGACTTTAGTGCTGTCAATGGCATACAGTCCTGGAGTTATAATAGTAAATATCTTAATTTTGTTTCTGACCCAGAGCTCCTAAAACTCCTGTAATTTCCCATATGAGAGCCCTATGGGGCATCTTTTGTTATAAGAATTACTTTAGTCCTCAGTTCCTGAAATAAGTTGTGTTGTTCCCAACAAGGTCCTTTCAACTCTGCTTGAATTGATGATAACAAGGTGAGTTTTGGAAAGCGCCTAAGAGTGGAGGCTCGTTGCCAAGGAAACCAATTGCATGATTTTGGGGTTGGAAGTTTCAGGCCGATTCCCCTCCCCACACCTCCCATAGGGGAGAGGGGATAAATTGAGTTCAATGACCAACAGCCAATGATCTAATCCACTATGCCCATGTGATGAAGTCTCTGGTAAAGCCCAAAAGGATGGTGTTCAGAGAGCTTCTACATTGGTGAACACATGGAGGTTCAGGGAGAGTAGCACACCCAGATAGGCTCTGGGAGCGCCTCATCCCTTATCCACATATTTTGCTCTATACATTTCTTCCATCTAGCAGTTAATAAGTAAACAGTTTTCCTGAATTCTGTGAGCTGCTTTATGAAATTAGTCAGACCCAAGGAGGTTGTTTTGGGAACCTGCAGTCTTGTGGCCAGTTGGGCAGAAGCATAGGTGACAAGCTGAACTTGTAATTGGCATCTGAAATGGGGGGCAAAGACTATTCATGTTGGATCTGATTCTATCCCCAGATAGATAGATTCAGAAGTGAGTTAAATATGTTCAACTTCTGAGCCAGTAAAGGGTATAAAGTGTCTAAGGGGGCTGGCTGGTTTTGTATCCCTAAGGGTGGATTCATTGCTAAGCCTCTCTATGATAAACTACATGGGCCAGAAACGGACCCTTTGAATGGGGCAAGCTAGACACTGTGGTGAGAGACTGGCCCCCAGGCTTGAGAGCTGTAGCTGCCACCTGCCTGTTACTCCAAAAAGCAGAACTGACTATGTGCCAACCTATAGTGCAGTGGGCCACCCCCCCCATCAAGTCCCTAGCCTACTAGAGACTAAAGGACATCTCCAGCTATCCCAGAATAGAATAACGCAATATCAAGCTATGCTGCTAGATTCCTGTCAGATTTCATTAAAACCCTGTCATACCTTAAACCCAACTACCCTGCTCCTTGATTCCAATGGGCGTATTAGCCATGCTTGCCCAGAAATGATTGCTAGACACAGAGGTTTCCAGAGTGAACCATGAACATTAAACATAGCCCTGAAATCCTTAAAGTGCTAGAAGTGGTACAGGGACCCGAGGAAATAACTAGAATCATAGAGGCCATCAAACTGGGGAATCAGAGGCCACAAAAGAAATTAACTTGGCAGCTGCAGCTGCCTAGTGGGTCGCTTTATCAGGAGAGCTTCTCCAGTTACCCACTCTACCCTTTTGTGAATTTACACCAGTCTATCCACCAGATAAAGTAAGGGAAGCAGCTACACAGGGTTATCAGTGCTCCCCAATAGCCAATGACTGGATGATAAACCAACAAGGGAAGATTTGAGTACCCAAACCATTTGGGCACTCCTTAAGAATGCCGATGCTCTTTTAAAGCTTGGAAAAGTGATTTGTCCCAAGATCAGCTAGATCCTATTCGGGTAGGGCCTTGCTTGGTGTTACTAACCACACACTCTTCCCTAAAATAACAGGGAGTCACCCATTGGATCCACCAAAGGACAAAAAAATAAAAAGTGCCCTGCCTGGCCAACAAGAGAGATCATCACAGACAATTGAGGGCTCTGAGTTTTCCTGCTAACCACTCTCCAATTTGAAACTCTTTTTTTCAGCAACACTATCCAGATAAGTATTGACTGGCTATCCAAGGGTCTGCCCTGCATCTTAACAAATCCCATCTCATTTAGGCAAGGGTCGCTTCCAAAGAGGTTGCATGTTCCTGTACAGCAAGACTAGGTCCATCAGAGACGGATGGGCAACCCAGTATGGAGACCATAAAAGAGCTGGTGGAATCTGCAGGGAGGGGGCAAATGCACCCAGATCCCAAATGTATACTAAAGGCATTGAGGTTATAAGGTTACAGATGGCTGTTAAGAACAACTCAGGGCTATGCTTGAGTTTGGGGTAGGCCCCAAACCTATTTGAAATTATCTGGATATTCTGCTTCTCTATTGATTCCTATGATAATGCCCATGCTCAGGAGAAAGCAGTTAGAGAAGATGGACCTTCGACCCATGCCGCTCAAGAGTGAGGAACAAGGTAAAAATCAGAGGAGGGATTTTTGTCACCAGCTAGATACCCCAAGAAACCCAAGGGTGGGTTTGGATATTTTAACTTTTTCCAAATTATTTTTTTTCCTTTTGTTATGTTAAGGAGATGCCATCACCAATCACCTAGAACTAGACCAGGCCTCTCTAGCAGAGCTACGCCTGTGACCTTTGCCTTATTTTTAATGCTAAGATCTCTCCAGGAGGAGTTAAGACCTTATTATCACCACCTGCTGTGTACGTGGAAGCATGTTTTACAACAGCCTGTGCAAGGTGATACTTATCTTTCCCTTTTGAATATTCATTCCCCACCCCAAATTAATGTCCCTGCTTCCCTTTGTTCAGGGATGCCATTACTCTGGAAATTATTCTTCATTTTCTCCTCTTTGCCCCAAATATACTTTACTTTGTGAGACAGCTACTTCTGGTGTACAGTCTGATTTAACTCACCAGGAGGGGACCCACTTTAGTCTCAGGAACAGTATTAGTAAGCTAAGCTTGTCAGGAATTACCAGAGACTTTTACCTAGGAGAGCTTTTAAAGATTTCACTAGAGCTGGGGAGAATATCTATAATCTTCTTTCAATGACAGTACACTGTGCAGACAAGCCCTGGCTTCTAGCTGTTTCAGATCAACTCTTTAAGTGACTCACACATTGCAGTTGATGGCCTTCCCTCAGGATCTCTCTCCCATGTCAGGAAAGCATCTTCCTGCTGAACTCAGCTGCCTGTAGCTGTGAAGGGACCACATCCAAGGAGAGACTTAAAAGTTTTCACTACAGCTTGGATAGATTATAAGTAAATTTGGTTCAATTTGGGTACACAGTTTAGAAAACCTTCTGCTTGTGGTTCTTTAGTACTGTCTTCATAAGCGACTTTTAATTCAATGCTGAGAAGTCTACACGCAGGCTCTCACATGCATGTTAGGAAGGAAAACTACTGATGACCTTACCATGCCAGGAGATAGAAGTGACATTTTCCCTGGAGATCATTTAAATATTTCACTACAGCTGGGATAGAATATCCATAACACAGATTCAAGGGATGTACACTGTGCAGAAAAGCTCTGGCCTGTTGTTTTTTAGGTTGGTTTTGGTAAGTTCCTTCACATACATTGCATTTCATGGCCATCATTCAGGCTCTCTGTCCCAAGTCATCAAAACATGTTCTTGCTGAACTTAGCTGCCTAAAGATGGGAAGGGACTTCTTCCAAAGAAAGGGTTATAAGATTTCACAACAGCTGGAACTGGTTATCTGTCAGATGCACTTAGTGAGGGATCATGGTGGAAAAGTACTCTTGCTTGTAACTGTACTGTCTTCCTGAAAAGTGACATTTATTACATTGCCATTCAGTACATAGGCTCTCACTCCCATGTGAGGAAGGAAAGCTATTGCTGAACTCAGCATGCAGGAGCTGGAAGTGACATTCTCCTAGGAGAGCTCTTATACACTTCACTGCAGCTGGGAGAGATTGTCCATAACCTCCACTCAAGGAATGTACACGGTGCAGAAAAACTGTGGCCTATATACCTTTAGGATCGACCTGGTAACTTCCTTTACACACCTTGCAGTTCATTTCCTTCACTCAGGCTCTCTCCCCCATGACAAGAAAGAATGCTCCTGCTGAACTCAGATGACCATAGCAGTGAAGGGACTTATACCAAGGAGAGATTGAAAACCTTTCTCTACTACTGGGACAGATTACCTCTTACTTTCGTACAATGCTGGTACACAGTTTAGAAAAAGTTTTTCTTGTGGTGCTTTAGCACTGTCTTCATAAGTGACTTTTAATTCAGTGCCAAGCAGTCTTCACACAGGCTCTCACATGCATATGTTGAAGGAAAACTATTGCTGACATCACCATGCTAGGAGGTAGAAGTTGCATTATCCCAGGAGAGTTTTAAGCATTTCACTACAGCTGGGAGAGAATATGTATAACCTCCAACCAAGGAAAGTGCACTGTGAAGAATAACCCTGGCTTCTAGCTGTTTCAGATCATCTTCATAAGTGCCTCACACATTGCAGTTCTCAGCCTTTAGTCAGGCTTTCTCTCCCATGTCATGAAAACAGTTTGTTGAACTCAGCTGCCTGTATCTGTGAAGGGACATCTTTGAAAGAGCCATTTAGAAGTTTTCACTACATCTAGGACAGATTATTTGTAACTTTCATTCAAAGAGTTTACATACATTAGAAAAACTCCTGGTGGTGCTCTTTAATATCCTCTTTATAAGTGACTTTTTTTTCTTGTATTATTATTTTTAAAAAATTTTGGTATCATTTGTTCATAAGATTAAATAAGTTTCAGTTGTACATCTTAATAGATTTCAAAATCTATGTACATTACATCATGTTCAAAACCTAAGGTTTAATTATAATCCCTCAACACTCATGAGCCTAACCACCCCTTTTGCCCTTCTTCCTCACGCCTTCCCCTTTGGTAACCACCAATCCCATCTCTGTTGCTATGCGTTTGTTTGTCATTATTTTTATCTTCTACTTATGAATGAGATCATACAGTATTTGACTCCCCCATCAGATTTATTTCACTTAGCATAATATCCTCAAGATCTGCCCATGTGGCAAGGATCTCATCGTTTCTTATGGTTGAGTAGTATTCCATGGTGTATAAATACGACATCTTCTTTATCCATTCATCCCTTCTTTATCCATTCAAACCTAGGTTGCTTCCAAGTCTTGGCTATTTTGAATAAGGCTGCGATGAACATAGAGGTGCAAGTATCTTTATGCATTTGTATCTTCAAGTTCTTTGGATAAATACCCAGCAGTAGAATAGCTGGATCATATAGTAGATCTATTCTTAATTTTCTGAGAAATCTCCACACTGTTTTCCATAGTGGATGCACCAGTTTGCACTCCCACCAGCAGTATACCAGGGTTCCTTTCTCTCCACATTCTCTCCACACTTTTTTCCTGTCTTTTTAATTAAAGCCATTCTGATGGAAGTGAGGTGATATCGAATTGTAGTTTTCATTTGCATTTCCCTGATGGTTAATGATGTTGAACATCTTTTCATGTGCCTGTTGGCCATGTGTATGTCTCGTTTGGAGAAGTGTCTGACCAGATCTTTTGCCTATTTTTTAATTGGGTTGTAAGGTTTTTTGTTCTTGAAATGTTTGAGTTATTTGTATATTTTTGATATTAAGCCCTTATCTGATCAATCTGGCTTGCAAGTATCTTCTCCCAATTGTTATGCTGTCTTTTCCTTTTGTTGGTGGTTTCTTTTGCTGTACAGAAGGTTTTCAGTTTGATGTAGTCCCATTTGTTATTTTTTCCTATTGTTTCTCTTGCCCAGTGAGAAACGGTATTTGAAAAAAATGCGGCTAAGACTGATGCTGAAGAGCGTACTGCCTATGTTTTCTCCTAGAAGTTTAATGGTTTCAGATGTTACATTCAAGTCTCTAATCCATTTTCAGTTGATTTTTGTATATGGTGTGAGATAATGGTCTACTTTCATTTTTTTGCATGTGGCTGTCCAGTTTTCCTAATACAATTTATTGAAGAGACTTTCCTTTCTCCATAGTATGTTCTTGGCTCCATTGTTGAAAATTAGTTGTCCATATATATATAGGTTTAGTT
Source organism: Equus przewalskii (assembly GCF_037783145.1). Lineage (NCBI taxonomy): Eukaryota > Metazoa > Chordata > Mammalia > Perissodactyla > Equidae > Equus > Equus przewalskii. The sequence goes on from NC_091834.1 coordinate 25,842,478, forward strand.
CTGGGCTTTTGACTCTGTTCCATTGATCTGTATGTCTTTATTAGTGCCAATACTATGCTGCTTTTGTTACTGTAGCTTTGAAGTATACTTTGAAATCAGGGTGTATGATACCTCCAGCTTTGTTCTTTTCTTCTCAGGATTCCTTTGGCTGTTCAGGGTCTTTTTTGTGCTATATAGACTTTAGGATTCTTTGTTTTTTTCTGTGAAAAATGTTTTTGGGACTTGGATTGGGATTGCATTGAATCTGTAGATTGCTTTAGTAAGTATGGACACTTTAACTCTGTTAATTCTTCCAATCCAAGAGCACAGAATATACTTCCATTTCTTTGTGTCTTCTTCGATTTCGTTCAATAATGTTCTATAGTTTCGATGTACAGGTCTTTCACCTCTTTGGTTAAGTTTATTCCTATATATCTTATTCTTTTGTTGCAATTGTCAATGAGATTGATTTCTTAATTTCTCTTCTACTTTATTGTTAGTGTATATAAATGCCACTAAGTTTTGTATGTTGGTTTTGTATCCTGCAACTTGACCGTATTCATTTATTATTTCTAAAAGATTTTTGGGTATTCTTTAGGGCTTTCTATATATAAAATCATGTCATCTGCAAACAGTGACAGTTTCACTTCTCCCGTTCCAGTTTGGATCCCTTTTCTTTTTCTTGCTTGATTACTCTGGCTAATATTTCCAAAAATATACAAAATAAGTGTGGTGAAAGTTGGCATCCTTGTCTGGTTCCTGTTCTTAGAGGGATAGTTTTCAGTTTTTCTCCATTGAGAACATTAACTCTGGGCTTGTCATATAAGGCTTTTGTTATGTTGAGGTACATTACTTCTATACCCATTTTATTCAGAGTTGTTTTTTTATCATAAATGTCTGCTGTGTCTTGTCAAATGCTTTCTCGGCATCTATTGAGATGATGATTTGATTTTATTTTTCATTTATTTAATGTGGTATATCATGGTGACTGATTGGCAGATGTTGAACCATCTCTACATCACTGGAATAAATCCCACTTGATAATGGTGTATGATCTTTTTAGTGTATTGGTGTATTTGATTTGTTAGTATTTGGTTGAGGATTTTTACATCAATCAATGATATTGGCCTGTAATTTCCTTTTTTTTGCATTGTCCTTGTCCGTTTTGGTATGAGGGTTATGTTACATTCATAGAACGAGCTAGGAAGCTCCCCCTCCTCTTCAACTTTTTTGGAAGAGTTTGATAAGGATAGATATTAAGGATAGGTATCAAGTATTCTTTGAATGTTTGGTAAAATTGACCATGAAAGCCATCTGGTCTTGGACTTTTATTTTGGGGGAGGATTTTGATTTCTGTTTTGACCTCCTTACTGGTTATTGGTTTATTCAAATTGTCTATTGCTTCTTGATTCAGTTTGGAAATGCTGTAAGGTTCTAAGAATTTGTCCATTTCTTTTAGATTATCAAATTTTTTGGTATATAGCTTTTCATAGTATTCTCTTTTAATCTTTTGTATTCATAAGGTGTCTTTTGTAATTTCTACTCTTTCATTTCTGATTTTACTTATCAGACAAACGGATGGGTGGAATTTTCTGTACATATCTACTAAGTCTATCTTGTCTAATGTGTCCTTTAAGGCCAATGTTTCCTTACTGATCTTCTGTTTGGATGATCTGTCCTTTGGTATATGTGGAGAGTTAAAGTCCTCTACTATTATTGTGTTACTGTCTATTTCTCGTTTTACGTCTGCTAATAATTGCTTTATATATTTGGATGCTCCTGTATTGGGTGCACAGATATTTACAAGTGTTATATCTTCTTGTTGGATTGTTCCCTTTATCATTATGTAGTGCCCTTCTTTGCCTTGTTACAGTTTTTTGTTTTAAATTTGATTCTAAGTATTGCTACCCTAGCTTTCTTTTCTTTGCTATTTGCATGGAGTATCTTTTCCATCCCTTCACTTGCTGTTCGTATCTTTAAGTTTGAAGTGTGTCTCTTGTATGCAGCATATATATGGTTCTTGTTTTCCTTTTTTAATCTAATCAGCCACCCTATGATTTTTGATTGGAGTATTTAGTGCAATGACATTTAGAGTAACTATTGATAAGGATGTAATCATTGCCATTTTGGTTTTTTTGGGTGTTTTAGTAGTTCTTCTGTGTTCCTTTCTTCTTCTCTTGCTCTCTTCCGTTGTGGTTTGATGGTCTTCTTTAGTAGTATGTTTGGGTTCCTTTCTCTTAATTTGTGGGTTGATGGTTTTCTTAAGTAGTATGTTTGGGTTTCTTTCTTTTAATTTGTGGGTTGATGGTTTTGTTTAGTTGTATGTTTGGGTTCCTTTCTCTTAATTTTTTGTGTATTTATTATAGGTTTCTGATTTGTGATTACCATGAGGTTCATACATAATAACCTACGTATATAGTCATCAATATTAAGTTGATAGTCTCTTTCGTTTGACCTCTTTCTAAAAGCTCAATGCTTTTACTCCACTCTTCCCACATTTTATGCTTCTGGTATCAAAGCTAATCTCTCTTTTGTGTGTCTATGTATCCATTACCCTCTTATCATGGAAATAGGTGATTTTAGTACTTTTGTCTTTTGACCTTCATATTAGCTTCATAGGTGGTTGATCTGCTACCTTTGTTGTATATTTGCCTCTACCAGTGATTTTATTGCCTTTTTAAAAAATAATTTTCCTATTTCTATTTGTGGTCTTATCTTTTCCACTTAAACAAGTCCCTTTAGCATTTATTGTAAAGCTGATTTCTCAGCAATAAATGCCTTTAGTTTTTGCTTGTCTGGGAAACTTTCTCTCTCCTTCCATTCTGAATATTAACCTTGCTGAGTAGAGTATCCTTGGCTGTAGGTTTTTTCCTTTCAGCACTTTAAATATATCATGCCATTCCTTTCAACCTGTAAGGTTTCTACTGAGAAGTCAGCTGATAGCCTTATGGGATTTCCTTTGCATGTAAATTGTTCCCTTTCTCTTGCAGGTTTTAGGGTTCTCTCTTTATCTTTAATTCCTGACATTTTAATTATAATGTGTCTTGGTGTGGGTCTCTTTGGGTTTGTATTGTTTGGTGCTTTCTTTGCTTCCTGTACATGGATGTCTGTTTCCCTTTTAGGTTAGGAAAGTTTTCAGCTACTATTTCTTCAAGTAGATTCTCTGACAATTTGTCTCTCTCCCCTTCTTCTGGGACACCTATAATACGAATGCTAGTGCACTTTATGTTGTCCCAGAGGTCCCTGTTCTTGTTCTTTTTAATTCCTTTATCTGTTCAGCTTGGGTGACTTCCTCTTGTCTTTTGTCCAGGTTCCCAATCCATCCTTCTGTATCATCTACTCTGCTATTGAGTCCCTCTAGTGAATTTTTCACTTCGAGTATTGTATTCCTCATTTCTGATTGGCTCTTTTTTATATTTTCCAGTTCTTTGCTGATGTTCTCACTGAATTCATTCATTCTTTACCCAAGATCAATGAGAATCTCTATGACTTTTAGTTCGTACTCTTTGGCATGTATATTGTTTAACTCTGTTTCACTTAGTTCTTTTTCTGGTGTTTTTTTCTTGCTCCTTTACTTAGAATGTAGTCCTTGGTCTCTTCTCTTTTGCTTCTTTCTCTCTTTTTATTTCTAAGTATTAGGTATTTCAGCTAGATTTCCTGATCTTGGAGAGGTGGACTTACATAAGAGATGCCTTATGAGGCCCAGTAGTGTGTTTCCCTCTCATCACCAGTTACCAATATTCTATGAGAGTCTCCTGTGTGACCTACATGTATCCTTCTGTTTGGGCAGGATTTCTCTTGCTGCAGGTGCCTGGAGGAGTCTAGGCTGTCCCCTGAGCAGTTGCTTGAAATTGTCAGCTGTGTGTGGGCACTATGTACCCTTTAATCACCTTGTTGGCTGTGGTGAGCCCAGCATAGTTGGCTGCAAGTGTAATAGCACATTCCTGTTGCAGTTTTTCCATTTAGGGGAGTAGGCCTTCAGTGTGGCTGGTTGCTAGGCTCAGGGTCTTACAATTGCTGAAGGCCTCCAGTCTTCCATGCTGTTGTTAGCTTTCTCAAGATTGCAGCTGAGTGGTGCCAGCCCCAGGCATGGGAGTGCCCAGTTGTTTCAAGCTTTGGAATGAGGGGCTGATCACTTATGTGGCTGTTTGAGAAGAACAAGTCTGCTGTAGCTGACAAGCCCCACCACCCACAGTTCCACCCCCCATCAACATGGTCCTGCCCCATGTGTGCAGCCTGACACACTGAAGCATACCCAGTCGTCAGACTTCAGAGGCCCCACTCTCCAACCATGCAGACACACTCCTTTCACATGCCCTGCCTAAGAGTCAGACCCACTTGTGCAGCTGTGGAGATTCCAGGCACCCCACCTGTGCAGGCCACAAGTGGCCTAACGGCTTGTTCATGGGTGGGACCATTACTAGGGAGGGCAGTTTGCCTGGGTTGAGCTGTATCTAGTGCTTGGGACAAAACACTGGGACCATAGACAGGGTAAGAACTCCAATAGTGTCTGCCTGCGTCTGTGTCAAAAAGACGGTACTACATCACAATAATGACTGCTACTGATGTCTCAGTCACTGTTGAGGTCTCACCTCTCATCTATATGCACACAGACCCTAACAAGTGAGTCTCTTTTCACCAAAGGACTGGGAAGGACCTTTCTGGTGATTTTATGCTACTTTCGGAAATGAGTGAATTTGTCCATGGGTCATTTAAGAGCAGGATTTTTTCCCCTTATGTCTGGTAGCGTTTTTGAGGGTATTCCCTGTTGTTCTCGGCAAAGCCTGATATTATGAGACTCATCTTGGTTGTGCTGAGTTCAAAAGCTACTCATGTGACAACTCTAACCCACTCAGATCCCTGACTCCTCCAGGGAAAGCTTCGTACCTTAAGATTTCTCCTGGCTTGTCATGAAGCACTGTGCCTCAGAGGTGGTTCTTTTCTCTCCTGAAAGGAATTTTGGACACTTCCGCTTCAGTCAGGACCATTCCTAGTTGTCGGGGTTCTCTTTATCCAGTTGTCAGTTGTCTCTCAGGGGTAACTGTTCCAAGAAGTGTAGTAACTTTGTTGTATTCATGGGAGCTGGTGACTTCAGAGTCCGCCTACTCTGCCATCTTGCCACCAAACCCTCTATAATACTTGATGTATGTACCTAAAAGGCCTAAAGCAAAAAGTTTTACCTTACTGTTCACTTAATGATTGAATTTTATTCATATTCTGACACGTTTTCAGAGAAAGGGTTTATTGGAATTGCATGAAATGTTACTACCTGCTAAAAACAACATTCTTCAGTACTGTGTTCTTTCATTGAGTGAATGCAGTAGTTATTATGTCCCAGCTTCAATGAAACATTTGAAAAGATTTCTAGAAGATGTTCTTGAACAGCTACTTGCCTCCTGGTTTGGCTACTGTACTCTTTGGATGCACTCTTTGGATGCAAGGGAGAGCCATTCTCTATGGCCATAAGCAAACATTTAAAATTGTATGTAGAAAGATATTCATAGAGCTACAAGCAGGAGGGTTCCACTTCAGTGTTCTTTCTATGAATGAGTATGATAGATTTTCCCACCTAAGTGAAATGTTTCATTCAGATTATACAAAGACTTTCCTAAAAAGCTACAAGCAAGGAGTTTGCTACACAGATTTCTTTCAGTAATAGAATGTTACAATTATTCTGTTAAGGCTGTGTGAAAAGTTTCTGAAGATTTCAAAGAAGAGGTGCTCGTTCAGAGTGTGTTTTTCACTGTATGTCAGTGAGCGCCATTCTGTACAGCCTGTACCACAATCTTTGAAAAGTCTTACAGCAAGATGTTCCTGGAGAGCTACAATGAAGTGGTTTTACCACAGAGTTCTGTGACTGAAAGAAAGGTACAGATATTCTGTTGTTGCTGTAGTGTAACCTTTAGAAAGACTTATAGGGAATGTTGGTAAACAGGTATTAGCAAACTGCACATTGTGAGACTACTTCAATTTTAAAAACCTGTAGCCATTCTGAACACCTATACGGAAAAGCTTGAAATATCTTATATGAAGATGCTCCTAAACAGCTGCAAGCAAGAGGTTTAAACCACTGTGTTCCTTCAATGACTGAAGGATATACATACTCTGTCCTCCTCATATTGAAATGTTTCTTAAATATTACATGAAGATGTTGCTAAACAGCTAAAAGCCAGATTTCACCACAGAGTTCTTTCAGTGAAGGAATTTGGTTGACATTTTTCCTGGCTTTAATGAAATGTTAACTATGTATCTTGGGAAAATACACCTAAACAACTACCAGCAAAATGATTTCACCACAGTTGTCTTTTAGTGAATGAACGTCATAGATATTCTACAATGACATAGTGAAATGTTTGAAAAGACGTCTACGAAGATGTTCCCTAACTGCTGCATGCACACTGGTCATGGGGAAAATTCTTTCCAGGTTTGTGAGAGCCACTCTGCATAGCCTATACTGCAATGTTTGAAATGTCTTGTAGGATGATGTTCCTAAAGAGCTTAAAACAAGTGGTTTCCCCCACTCAGTTGTTTCAGTGAATGAAAGTTATAGATGATCTGTCACCACTGCAAAGAAACATTTGAAGTGACATCAAATTCCAAGGCAATAAAGACCTGGATTCAAGCTGGGCAAGAGCTATCTTTCATTGAAAGTGATCACTGTTCAGCATGCACACAACGAAATTCCTGAAACGTCTTATATGAACATGTTTCTAAACAACCACAAACAAGTTCTTCTCAGCACTGTGCTTTCTCCATGACTGAATGTTATACATATTCTATCACACTTGTAGTCAAATGTTTCATAAGTATTATGTGGAGATAAGTGATATTATAAGATAGTATGATGATGTACCTAAAAGGCCTAAATCAAGAAGTTTACAACTCAGTGTTCATTCAGTGAGTGAATTTTATTCATATTCTTACCCACTTGCTGACAAATTGTTCATGGGTATGACATGAAAACATTCCTAAAGAGCTAGAAGCAAAATTCTTTGCTACAGAGTGTTTTCAGTGAATGGATGTTATAGTTATATTGCCCTTACTTCAATGAAGTGTTTGAAAAGATTTCCAGAAGATGTTCTGAAAGAGCTACTTGCATGCTGGTTCAGCAAGAATGCTCTCTCATTGGATGTGTTTTCAAGCCATTCTCTATGGCTGATAAGCAGAATTTTGAAAATTATAGTAGGAACATATTCATGGCCATAAGCAAGAAGGCTTCACCTCAGTGTTCTGTTCTTGAATGAGCGTTATAGGTTTTCCTGCCTTACTGAAATGTTACATTCATATTATACAAAGACTTTCCTAAACAGCTACAAGTGAGAAGTATCCACCACATATTTCTTTCAGTGAATGAATGTTATAGTTATTCTGTTACCACTGTGTGAAAAGTTTCCAAAGATTTGTAAGAAGAGGTTCTTGAACAGCTACTTACAAGCTGGTTCAGCATCGGAGTTCTTAATTGTATGCAAGAGACCACCATTGTGGGAAGCCTATACTGCAATCTTTGACAAGTCTTGTAAGACTATGTTCCCATAAGGGCCAACCCCATGGCCAAGTGGTTGGGTTCACGTGCTGCACTTTGGTGGCCCAGGGTTTTGCCAGTTCTGATCCTGGATGTTGACCCAGCACCACTCATCAGGCAATGCTGAAGCAGTGTCCACATAGCACAACTGGAGGGACCTGCAACTAGAGTATACAACTATGTACTGCAGGGGACTTTGGAGAGAAGAAGAACAAGAAGAAGAAGAAGAAGAAGAAGAAGGAGAAGATTGGCAACAGATGTTAGCTCGGGTGTCAATCCTTAACCAAAAAAAGAATATGTTCCTATAGAGCTACAAGTAAGCTGTTTCACCAAGGTGTTCCACCACTGAAAGAACACTACAGATGTTCTGTGCCAGCTGTAGTGAAACTTAAGGAGAGAAAGGAAAAGTTAATAAACAGGTATTAGCGAGTGGGCTTTTGCGAGGGTTACTTCCATTGTAAAAACCCATAGCCATTCTGTAGGCCTGTAACACCAATTAAACACTGGCCTTAACAGGTAGGGCAAACTGTGTTGTGTAAGGCCTCCTCTCTTTCTTTGGGAGAGAGACCCTCTGGGTGTGCAAAGTGAAAAGTTTGTAGAGTCACTTTACAAAATATCCTCTGTAGATGCAAACAAGAGATTTTCTATAGAGAAGGCTTGCCTGCAATGGAAGGTATAGATATTCTGTCCTACCTGGAGACAAGAAATAGGGAACATCTGCAAGGAAGACTTTCCTTAACAGATTTGACAAACTGCATTCAGTAAGCCCTCCTCAATCTTTGCTGCAGACACCCTGTCAGCTGGCCCTGAAATGCAAAGTTTGGAAACTCAATTTGAAGATGATATATACCCACTGCAAGGAAGACATTTTCAACTGACAGGTCTCTCCTGCTATGGATAGTGTATATAGCTGTCCTAGCTGCTGAGCAAAGATTTAAAAATTTGAAAAGACTGGCTTTAACAGCTATGAGACCCCTGTCAGTGAGGCCTCTTCTCATGCTAAGCTAGAGATTCGCTCTCAGCATGCCCTGGGCTGCAAAATTTAAGTCACTTTTCAAAATCTCCTCTGTAGCTGCAAACAAGAGATTTTCTACAGGAAGAGCTCTCCTGCAGTGGATGATACATTAGGTCCTATCTGGAAGGCAAAGATTTACAAATCTGCAAAGAAGACTGGCCTTAACATCTATGGCAAACTGTGTTCAGTTATATCTCCTCTCTTTCCTTGAGAGACCCTCTCGTTATGTGAAGGGCAAAGTTTGAAAAGTCACTTTCCAGCATTATCTTTACCAGCTGAAGGCAAGAGATTTTCTACACAGAAGAGTCCGCTGCCATGGATTGTAGAGGTATTCTGTGCTAGGAGTAGAGAATAGATTGAAAAAGGAAGACTGGCCTTAAGAGCAGTGGCAAGCAACTTTCAATAATGCCTACTTTCTGTCTCTGTGAGAGAGAATCTATCAGTATGCCCTGAACTGAAAAGAAGTTTGAAAAGTCAATTTCAAAATGATATACACCAGCTGCAAACAAGAGATTTTGATCCCAGACCTCTCACCTGCCTCGGTTGGTGTGGATAGTCTGTCTTAACTGTAGAGAAAAGATTGGAAAATCTGAAAGGAAGGCTTTCCTTAAGAACTTTGGCAAACTGCATTCAGTAATGCCTCCTGTTCTAAGCTGGAGATATGCTCTCAGTATGCCCTGACCTGCAAAGTTTGTGAAGTCACTTTTCAAAATATCCTTAGTAGCTGCAAACCAGAGATTGTCTATACAGAGATCTCTCCTGCAATGGATGATGTGGATATTCTGTCTTAGCTGTAGAGTAAAGATGTAAAAATCAGAAAAGAACACTGGCCTCAACACCTATGGCAAACTGGGTTAAGTAATGCCTCCTTCTCATCCTTTGCTGCAGATGCCCTGAACTGCAAAGTTTGAAAAGTCAATTTTAAGATGATATATACCAGGTTCAAGCAAGGCACTTTCAACCCTCAGGTCTCTCCTGCCTTGAAATTTGTATATATTCTGTCCTAGCTGCTGAGCACAGATTTAAAAATCTGAGAATACGGATTTTTTTTTGAGGAAGGTCAGCCCTGAGCTAACCACCGCCAATCCTCCTCTTTTTGCTGAGGAATACTGGCCCTGAGCTAACATCCATGCCCATCTTCCTCTACTTTATACATGGGATGCCTACCACAGCATGGCTTTTTGCCAAGCAGTGCCATTTCCACACCTGAGATCCAAACCAGCGTACCCCGGGCCACTGAGAAGTGGAACAAGCGAACTTAACTGCTGCGCCACCAGGCTGGCCCTAAGAATACTGTTTTTAACACCTATGGCAAACTGTGTTCAGTAACAACTCCTCTCTTTCTTTGCATGAGATGCCCTCTTAGTATGTGAACTGCAAAGTTGGAAAAGTCACTGTTCTAGATGATGCTAAGCTGCTTGATGATCCTAAGCTTCTTTCATGGATTGGATTTCATACATGCTTTGTCTAAATTGTAAAATCTAAAAACTATTCAAGGAGGAAGTTCCTTACCATCTCATGTCAAACTGCGTTCAGCAGGAACATATTGCTTTCTATGCTAGAGAGACCCTGTCAGTAAACTGTGAACTGTAAAGTTTGAAAAGTTAGTTTTCAAGATGATCTTTACCAGCTGCAAGAAAGAGATTTTCTACAGTGAGATCTCTCTTGCCAGGGATGGTATAGATATTCTGTCCTAACTGGAGAAAAAAGATTTTAAAATTTGAAAGGAAGTCTTTCCTTAACAGCTATGGCAAACTGTGTTCAGTAAGGCCTCATCTCTTCCTATGCGGAAGGGTCCCTGTCAGGATGATCTGAACTGCAAAGTTTGAAAAGTCATTTTTCTAGGTGACCCTAAGGAGCTCAAAGGAAGAACTTCACGCTCTTCTTTCACTGAGTGGACATCATAGATGTCTGTCTCTGCTGTAAAACGTAAAAACCGATGCAAGGAGGATGTTCCTTACCACCTAATATCAAATTGCATTCAGCAGGGACTCATTTCTTTTTATGACAGAGAGACTCTGTCAGTATGCCCTGAATTGCCAAGCTAGAAAATTCCAATTCAAGAGATCCTTAGGAAATGCAAGCAAGTGTTTTAGTCCACACTCTTCTCTCATGCATTTGATGTCATAGATATTTTGAACCTGCTGTTAAGTCTAAAAATGCTTCAAGGAAGATCTTCCTTAACTCCAAAGGTTAAGCTGGGTTCAACAAGACCTCCTGTCCTTCTATGACACAGAGGCTCTATCGGTAAGCTGTGAACTGCGATTTTGAAAAGGCAATTTCAAGATGATCTTTCCCATCTGCAAGCCAGAGTTATTCTACACAGAGGTCTCTCCTGTCATGGATGATACAGATACCCTGCCCTAGCTAGAGAGGAAAGATTTAAAAATCTGAAAGGAAATCTTTCCATTAGAAATATGGCAAACTGCGTTCAGTAATGCCTTCTCTCTTTCTATGTGGGAGAGACCCTTTCAGAATACTGTGAACTGCAAAGTTAGGAAAGTCTCTTTTCTAGATGACCTTAAGTTGCTCAAAGTAAGAGTTTTAGTTCACCGTCTTCTTTCAAGGACTGATGTCATAGATATCTTGTCACTGCTGTAAAGTCCAATGTTGCTGCATGGAAGATGTTCCTTTCCACCTAATGTGAAGCTGCATTCAGTGAGGCCTCCTTTCTATGCAAAAGAGCCCCTGTCTGTATGCAGTGAACTGCAAAGTTTGAAAACTCACTTTTCAAAATGGTACTAAAGAGATACAAGCAAGAGTTTTTGACTGCAGTGTTCTCTCATTGAATGGATTTTGTACATAGTCTGTCCTGGCTGTAGGGGAAAGATTTTAAAAACCCAAAAGAAAGATGTTCCTTACCTGCTGTTGGCAAGCTGTGTTCAGCGAAGCCTTCTTTCTTTCTCTGTGAGTTAGAGAGTTGTCAGTTTGCCATGACCTGCAAAAATTGAAGCTACTTTTCAGGATGATCCTAAAAATCTACAAACATCGCATGTTCTCCACACTCTTCTTTGCTTGAACAGATATTATAGATATTCTGTCCCAGGTGTAGGGAAAAGTTATAAATATCTGAACAGATGGTGTTCCTTAACAGCCACTGGCACACTGAGTTCTGCCTGAGTGTTCCTTCTTTATATGTAAATAAAAGCCTCTATGATACTATGAACTGTAATATTTGAGAAGCCACTCACCAAGATGATCCTAAAGAACTAGAAGCAATAGTTTTTCTCCACAGTGTCCTTTCATTGGAAGGATGTTGAAGATATTCTGTCCTAGCTGTAAAGTTTTAAAAATCTGAAGGGTATATCTTTCTTAACAGCTACAGGCAAGCTGTGTTCAGTGAGATCCTCTTTCTTTCTATGTGAGAGACAGCCTGTCAGTATGCCATGAACTGCAAAGAATTAAAAGTAACTTAAAGAGGACCTCAAATAGCTAGAAGAAGGAGTTTTTCTCTATGCTTTTCTTTTATTGAATGGATTTCATAGATATTTTTTCAGTGCTGTAAAGTCTTAAAAGGCTGAAAGGAATATGTTCTTAAGAGCTACTGGTAAGCTACATTCAGCAATGCCTTGATTTCTTCTAGGTGAGAGAGACTCTGTCAGGCTGTGAATTGCAAAGTTTGAAAAGTCACTTTTCAAGATAATGCTAAATAGCAATTAGCAAGTGTTTTTCTCCAGAGTTCTCTCACTGAATAGATGTGATAGATATTCTCTCCTGGCTGTAGGGAAAACTTTCAAATTTTAGAAAGGAAGTCATTCCATAACAGTTAATGGTGTAGGGGAGGAGGACATTTCCTCTCCCCAAATGGGGGTTCGTCTAGCTGGAGAACGAATTAAATTCACATGAGACAGAATAGCAAGAGAAAATTAAACAAAGCTTTATGAGGAACCATGGCCCGGGGCCTTTCTTCCCAAAGGAAGAAAGGGCACCGAAGAAGTGGGGTGCACATAGTGGTTATATAGCCCCCAAACGGGGTGTTTCACATGTGATTGAAAAGTCCCTTTTACAATAGTCACGAGGCTGCTCTGTCAGCACAGCGCTTGATGGAAACGGCAGATAGGTCTGCTGTCTCAGTGAGCGCCGCAGGGTGGCAGGTGTGTTGCCTCGGGCTGGGGCTGGGGGGGGGGTCACAGATGAGCGCCGCATTAGGTTCCCAGCCTAAAGAAAGATGCTTAATCTTTAAGGAATGCCAAAGTTGGGAAGGGGAGGGAAGTCAGTTACAGGAGGTTACCAGACTAGCACAATAAAATGCAGATTTTAAGTCATTGCCTTTGGTATTGATTAAGAGTTTTTAGAGAGAAGGTCATCTCCTTTCTTCTTCCTGGTACAGAGAGGGAGGCAGCTTTTACAGATAGAGATTTACCTTACAAATGTAAATGTGTCCTAAGGAAGGGCAAGTTCCATTCCTCAGAGCCTCCTTCCCTGTCCCAGTTTATCAAAAGCAATCAGCCTCAAATAATCCTGATGCCAAAGAGACATATCTTGGGGTGGCCAATTCCAGGTCCCCACAATGGCAAGCTGAGTTCAGCCTGAGCATTCTTTCCTTATTTGTGAGTGAAAACCTGCCTCATGCCATGAACTGTAAAGTTTGAAATGTCACTTATGAAGATCCTAAACAAGTGGAAGAAAGCATTTTTACCCACATTGTTTTTTAATTGAAAATACGTTATAGCTACTCTGTCCTAGCTTTAGAGAAATGTTTATAAGGGACAAAACAGTAAAGAAGATGTGGTATATACTCACAAGGGAATACTACTTGGCCATAAAAAGGGTAAACTCTGGCCATTTGTGACAACATGACTGGATCATGAAGGTATAATGCTAAGTGAAGTAAGTCTTAGTGAGAAAGTCAAATAACATATGATCTCATTCATAAATAGAAGATGAAAACCACAACAAATAAATACAAAGAGACAGAATGCATTGGTGGTTACCAGAGGGAACAGAGGGAGGGACCAGAGTGAAAAGGTTGATTAGGGACATGCGTATGGTGATCAATTGTAGTTAGTCTTTGGGTGGTGAAAATGATGTTATTCACACAGAAATCGAAAAATAATGATGTACACCTGAAATTTATATAATATCATAAACCAATGTTACCATAGTAAATATATATAAATGAATAAATAAACAAAAAGGAAATGAATACAGTAAAGTTGCAGGGGAGGAAACCAACACACAGAAACCTGTGGTGTCTCTGTACACTAACAAGGAAATAGCAGAAAGAGATAATAAAAATTGAATCCCATTTACAATTGCAATGAAAAGAATAAAATATCTGGGAAAGAAACTTAACCCCAGAAGTGAAAGATCATGGCACTGAAAACAACAAAATATTGTTCAAAGAAATAGAAGAAGACACTGTGGGGACCTGGAATTGGCCACCCCAAGATATGTCTCTTTGGCATCAGGATTATTTGAGGCTGATTGCTTTTGATAAACTGGGACAGGGAAGGAGGCTCTGAGGAATGGACACATTTATGTTTGTAAGGTAAATCTCTATCTGTAAAGGTGCCTCCCTCTCTGTACCAGGAAGAAGAAAGGCGATGACCTTTTCTCTAGAAACTCTTAGTCAATACCAAAGGCAAGGATTTAAATCTGCATTTTATTGTGCTTCTCTGGCAACCTCCTGTAACTGACTTCCCTCCCCCTCCCAACGTTGACATCTCCTTAAAGATTAAGCATCTTTCTTTAGGCTGGGAACCAATTGCGGCACTCATCTGTGACTCCCCCCCCCCCAGCCCGAGGCAACACTCCTGCCACCCCACGGCCTTCACTGGGACAGCAGACCTATCTCTCGTTTCCATCGAGTTCTGTGCTGACAGAGCGGCCTCGTGACTATTGTAAAAGGGACATTTCAATCATATGTGAAACACCCTGTTTGGGGGTATATAACCACTATGTGCACCCGACTTCTGCGGTGCCCTTTCTTCCTTCTGGAAGAAAGGCCCCGGGCCATGGTTCCTCATAAAGCTTTGTTTAATTTTCTCTTGCTATTCTGTCTCATGTGAATTTAATTCATTCTCTGGCCAGACGAACCTGCATTTGGGAAGAGGAAATCTCTTCCTCCCCTACAACACAAAGAAATGGAAAGCTATTCCATGCTCTGGAATTGGGAGAATTAACACAGTTAAAATGTCCACACATCCTAAAGCAATCTATAGATTCTGTCAACGAAAATAATCCATATCCAATCTATAAATGAAAATTTGGGTGAGTTTATTCTGAGCTTAAATCTGAGGATTATAACCCGGGAGGGTCTTTCCACAAAGGAACAGAGCACTCCAAAGAGGTGGGGGGGTATACAGGGTCGTTATATACCCTCAAAGAGGATGTTTCACATATGATTGGAATGTCCTTTTTACAATAGTCGCGAGACTACTCTGTCGGCACAGCGATTGACGGAAATAGCAGGTAGGTCTTCTGTGTCAGTGAACACAGCAGGGTGGCAGTCTGTTGTCTCCAGCTGGGTGGTCACAGGTGAACTGGGAGGTGAGTGCAGCAATCAGTTGCTAGCCTAAGGAAAAATGCTAATGTCGGGGGGAAGTTGCATCTTTATCTCAAGGGCCTTTGTTCTGGCCATAGGAAATGTCTAAGCAGATATGCAACGCGTGCTCAATAGCCAGTCAGGCCCTTTTGGAGGAAAAAAAAGAAGTCAGGCCGAATTAGGTTTATACCAAATGGCTTCCTCATATACTCCTATATATCCTATTGCTTGCCATTTTTATTTGTCAATTCAGTGCAAGCCCCCTTAAAGTTCCAATGACACTTCTCAGAGAAATAGAACAAAGAATCCTAAAATTTATTTGCCACAACAAAAGACCCCCAAGGAGCCAAAGGGATCCTGAGAAAAAAAAACAAAGCTGGAGGTCTCACACTCCCTGAATTCAAAGTATACTACAAAGTTATAGTAATCTAAACAGCTTGGTACCGGCACAAAAACAGACACACAGGCCAAAGAAACAGAATTGAGAGCCCAGAAATAAACCCACGCATTTATCGACAGCTAGTTTTTGACAAGGGAAGAAGAACATAAAATGGACAAAGGAAAGTCTCTTCTATGAATGGTGTGGGAAAACTGGACAGTCACATGCAAAAGAATGAAAGTAGACCATTATCTCACACCGTACACAAAAATTAACTCAACATGTATTAAAGACTTGAATCTAATACCAATCAGCCTTAGACCATTAAACTTCAAGAGGAAAACATTGACACTATGCTCTTCGACATTGGTCTTAGAAGTATATTTTCAAGTACCATGTCTGACTGGGCAAGGGAAACAATAGAAAAAAATAAACAAATGGGAGTAAATCAAATTAAAAAGCTTCTGCACAGCAAAGGAAACCATCAATAAAACCAAAGGACAACATAACAATGGGGAGAATATATTTGCAAATAATATATCTGGTAAGCAGTTACTATCCAAAATACATAAAGAACTCAAGCATGATAACCAAAAAATGAGAAATCTGATTTAAAGAAATGGGCAAAACAGGGACAGGCCCAGTGGCGCAGTGGTTAAGTTCGCACGTTCTGCTTCAGTGGCCCGGGGTTTGCTGGTTCGGATCCTGGGTGTGGACCTATGTACCACTCGTCAAGTCATGCTGCGGCAGGCATCTCACGTATAAAGTAGAGGAATATGTGCACAGATGTTAGCTCAGAGCCAGTCTCTCTCAGCAAAAAGAGGAATATTGGTGGTAGATCTTAGCTCAGGGCTAATCTTCTTCTTCAAAAAAAAGAATGGGCAAAAGACATTTCTCGAAAGAGGATATACAGAAGGCAAATGGGCACATCAAAAGATGTCCAACATCACTAATTATTAGGGAAGTGCAAATGAAAACAACAATGAGATATCACCTCACGCCCATCAGAATGGCTGTAATTAACAAGAAAGGAAATAAGGGTTGGAGAGGATGTAGAGAAAAGGGAACTCTCATACACAGCTGCTGGGATTGAAAATTGGAGAAGTCACTATGGGAAACAGTGTGAGATTCTTCAAAAACTTAAGCATAGTACTACAATACAATCCAGAAATTGCACTGCTAGGTATTTATGCAAAGAACATGAAAACATGAATATGTAAAGATATATGCACCCCTATGTTCATGATATCATTAGGCTCAGTCAAAACTTGGAAGCAAACTGGGTGCCCATGAAGGAATGAATGGATAAAGAAGATGTGGTGTATATACACAATGGAATACCAATCGACCCTAAAAATAGTAGCCATATGTGACAACATGGGTGGACCTTGAGGGTATTATGCTGAGTGCAATAAGTCAGAGTGAGAAAGTCTTATACCATATGATCTCATTCATAAATAGAAGATAAACACATAGAGATTGATATGGGGTTGGTGGTTACCAGAGGTTAGGAGTGAGACAGGAGGGTGAAAGGGGTGATGAGGCACACGTATATGGTGGTGTATTGTAATTAGCCTTTGGGTGGGAAACATGATGAAATCTACACCGAAATTGAAAGTTAATGATGTACACCTGAGCTTTATATAATGGTATAAACTAATGTTACCACAATAAATAAATTAGTTAATTAATTAATTAATATTAATATGGTAAAGTTGCAGGATACAAATCAACATGCAGAAATCTCTTGGGTTCCTACACAATAACAAGGAAGTAGCAGAGAGAGAAATTGTGAATATAATCCCTTTACAATTGCAACGAAAAGAATAAAACACCTTGGAAGAAACTTCACCAATGAGGTGAAAGACGTTGGCACTGAAAATGATAAAATATTGTTCAAAGAAATAGAAGAAGACACAAAGAAATGGAATGATATTCCATGCTCTGGAATTGGAAGAATTAACATAATCAAAATATCCATAATTCCTAAAGAAATCTACAAAGTCAATGCAATCCCCATCAAAGTTCCAAGGACACTTGTCACAAAAAAAGAACAAAGAAACCTGAAGTATATATGGCACAACAAAAGAAAAACAGTCAAAGTGTCACCAACTAGTTACCCTAAGGAAAACGAGTGGGCTTGGATATTTTAACTGTTGTTTCAAATAGAATTTCTTTTCCTTTTGTTTTGTTAAGGAAATGCAATCACCAACCACCCTGAACCAGAGCAAGCCTCACCACAAGAGCAAAGCCTACAAACTTTGCCTTATTTTTAGTGCTAAGATCTCTCTAGGAAGAGTTTGTTACCTTATTAATGTAAACTGCAATGTATGTGGAAACATGCTTTCCAGCTGAGCCAGCACAAGCAAATAACCACCTCTCAGTTTTGAATATTCATTCCCCATCTGAAATAAATGTCCTTGCTTCCCTTTGTTGAGGATACTGTGACACTAGAACTGATTCCTAATGATCTCCTATTTACTGAAAATATACCTTACTTTGTGACAAAATTAATTCTGGAGGAGACTGTGAGTAAACTCACCAGAGCAGCCTCACATTGGTTTTGGTAACACCCTCAAATCTGGAGTCAAGAAATCTGTGCACTCCTGCTGCCTAGGGCTCTGCTCTTGGGAGAAATCCACAATGGAGGGCCGCCGAGATAGGCCCTCCCATGGCCATCTCGCTAGGTGCACAGCTGCGGGGCACAGGGAGAGGTTCATCCTGGGGGGGCCCGTTTTGTCCAAAGGAGGGGTACCCTCCAGCTCCCAGGACAGAGACTCTGTCAGGTGTCTAGCATGGGGGAAAGGGCCCTAAGTCCTGAAAGTTCTCTGGGAGTTGTCTTCAGTTCTGTCAGAGCAGGAAGCTGCCAGGCAGCTGGTGTGTGACTTGGGGCTTAACCCTGCCACATCCGAGACCCTTCCAGCCATGCCCAGGCTCACAAGGGAGGATGACAGCTTTGGGAGTGGCTGATGGAGGAGCGCTGGCTGCAGGGGTGGAGTTCCATAGTTTCCTGGGGTGCACTGGGAGGGGAGGAGACACCCTGTGGTGTGTTGCATGGAAAGGGCTGCCTCTGGCCACCTCTAGGGCAGTCACCCACCTCAGGTCAAAAGATGGACAGATGCCACAACTGACACTTGGAGTGGAGCTTGGGGGGTCTTCATAGCCTCTGCCTCAGGGTATATCCTCCTGTTCCACCACCCCCATCAGAACCAATCCCCATGTGCCTAGGTCCAGATGTGAAACCATGAGGGTGACTGTGGTAGCTGCTGCTCACCACGACATCTGGCACACACTGCAGTGGTGTTGGCAGTGATGGGGCAAATGGAACTGGTAGCTGAGGCGAGACACCAGGCAGCAGCAGCAGCGACACAGGGATGGGAGATTTCAGTTACCCGATGAAGGAACCAGGAGTGCAGCCACAGGCTCCTCAGCTTCCCAACATTTCCCATCCATCCTGCTCTCTCCTACCCTTTGGCTAGCCGGGTGGCCTTCCTTTCAACCCCTCCAACTGTGCATGCACTGCGACTTGGGCCCTTGGCCTCACAAAGACCCTTAAGCATGGTCAGCAGTGGGTCCTCAGAGCTCTGAGGGTGTGTGGGAGCGCTCTGGTGGTGGCCAGGTGCAGCTGCAGGTGAACTGGGGTTCCCATTTCCTTCATCTGGGTCTCACATCCCCTTCTCCCCTTCTGCTCAAGTCGACGCTTGTGTTCTTTGAAAGTGTTTTTCTGCCCCTCTTGGCCAACCACTGACCAGGGAGGAGGGTGATGCTATCCTCCTGCCAGCTGGTCATCCCGAGCCTCATTTATTTTTCAATGAAACACAGCCACAAAGCACAAATGAACCTTTCGATACCAGTAGGAAGAAAGACTTTGACAAGTTACAGGGCCAAGAAAGCCTTGCCAAAGGAGTGTGGCCACACTAGACAAGCCTCCTAGGGAAAGAGCAGGGAACCCACTGGGCATGCCCCTTCCATGGGAGGGTACCAACCTCAACTCTGAAGTCAGGAAAGCCATGCCTTCCTGCTGCCTATGGCAGTACTCTTGGGAGAAATCCATGACTAAGGGCCAATGTAGGCCCTCCCCTGGTCATGTCCCAAGGTGCACAGCTGAGAGGCAGAGGGAGAGGAGATTCCTACAGCTTTCCTGCTTTGTCCAAATGAGCCTGGCCATCCCAGCCCCCCGGGCTGAGAATATATCAGGGTGACTAGTATGGAGGAAAGGGCGTTCAGTGCTAAAAGTTTTCTGGGAGGTGTCCTCAGCTCCATCTGAGTGGGAAGCCACCAGGCAGCTGCCGTGCCCAACCTGGGGCTTATGCCCTCCCACATCTGGGTTCCTTCTGGCTATGCCTACTCTCCAGATCGGGGACGATGGCCTTGGCAGTGGCAGGCAGAAGGGTGCTGGTGGTGAGGGTGGTATTCCATTGTTTCCTGGGATGCAGTGGGACTGGTGGGGACCCTGGTGGTGTGGCCCATGGAATGAGCTGCCTCTGGACACCTCTGGGGCAGGGACCCATGCCAGGTCAGCAGATTGACGGATACCACGACTGATACTTGGAGGGCAACTTGGGGATCTTCTTTGCAGCTGCCTCAGTGTATCTCCTCCTGCCCCACCACATCCACAGGACCAAATCTCCATGTTCCCAAGTCTGGATTTGAGAACACGGAGGTTACTGGGGAACACTCCTCTCACTGCCATGTCCACCACACATGATAAAATGGCACATGCCTGAACATCAAAAGAGGTCATCTCAGACAATTGATGACTCAGAGTTTTCCTGCAAACCATTCTCTGTTTTGAAACTCTTGTTTTGGTGACACCATACAGATTAGTAATGACTCTCTATACACCCCAGCTCTGCTCTGGTTCCTCACCAATGGCATATCATTTAGTCATGGTATACTTCCAAAGATGTTGCAGATTCCTTGGCTGCATGACTAGGTCCATCAGAGAAGTATGGGCAACCCAGTATCTAGACTATAAAGAGCTGGTGGAATCTGGAGAGGCAGGGGTCAGGCATGTCCAGATCCTAAACATATACTAATCACATTGAGGCTGACAAATAAAAATGTCAAGTAATAGGATATATTGGAGTATACGAGGAAGCCATTTTGTGTAAACCTAATTCTGCCTGACCTTGTCTTTCCAAAAGGGCCTGACCGTGGCCGTTGAGCATGCATTGTATATCCACTTTAGATATTCCCCATGGCAAGATCAAAGGCCCTTGAGATAAAGGTGCAACTTCTCTTCCCCTCCCAACATTGGCATTTCTTTAAGGATTAAACATCTTTCCTTAGGCTAGGAACTGATTGCTTGCTGTGCCTGCCTGTGACCATCCAGCTCAAGACAATAGAGTTGCTCCCTGCTACGCCCATCACCTGTAACCACCCAGCTCAAGACAATAGACTTGCCTCATGCTACACCCTCCGAGATAGCAGACCACTCCCTGCTGTGTCCATCAAGCACTGTGCTGACAGGGCAATCTTGTGACTATTGTGGGAGGGACATTTCAATCATATGTGAAACACCCTCTTTGAGGGTATATAACCACCATGTGTACCCCCACTTCTTTGGAGTGCTCTGTTTCTTTGTGGAAAGACTCTCCTGGGTTATAATCCTAAGATTTCAGATCAGAATAAACTCACCCAAATTTTCATTTACAGATTGGTTATGGATTACTTTCATCGACAAAGCTATAAAATAGCAGATGGTTGTTATGAATAACTTGGGGCTATGCCTGTGGTGACACACAAACCTATTTGAGATTATCTGGAACTTCATCTCGTCTTCTGGTCCCTATGACAATGCCCAGGCTCAGTAGTCACAGAAGATGGACATTTGACCTGTGCCCCTCAAGAAAAAGGAGCAGGATAAAACCAGAGGAGGGATTTTGTCACTTATTAGTTACCCCAAGGAACTCAAGGGTGGGTTTGGATGTTTTAACTGTTTTTCCAAGTTGTTCTTTTTCCTTATGTTAAGGAGATGAAATCACCAATCTCCCTGAATCAGACCCACCCTCACCATAAGAGCAATGCCTATGACCTTTGCCTTATTTTTAATGGTAAGATCTCTCCAGGAGAAGCTTAGGCCTTATTACCATAACCTGCAGTGTGTGTGGAAGCATGTTTTCCCACTGAGCCTGTGCAAGAAAATGCCCACCTCTCCATTTTGAATATTCATTCCTGATCTGAAATAAATATCCCTTCTTCCCTTTGTTCAGGGAGGCCATGACTTGGGAAATGATTCCTCATAGTCTCCTATTTGCTGCAAATATACCTTACTTTGTGAGACAACTACTTCTGAAGGAGAGTCTGATTTAACTCACCAGGAGCAAACCCACATTTGTTTGGTAAAAAAGGGAATCCTGAGAATAAAATAAGAAAGCTTGAGGTACCACACTCCTTGATTTCAACATATACTACAAAGTTATAGTAATCAAAACAGCACTGTACTGGCACAAAAACAGATGCACAGATCTATGGAACGGAATTGAGAGGAAGGTAAACTCACATAACTATGGACAGCTACTTTTGACTAGGGAGCAAAGAACATACAATGGACAAGGAAACTCTCTTCAATAAATGGTATGGGGAAAACTGGACAGCCACCTGCAAAAGAATGAAAGACCATTATCTTATGTCATACCCAAAAAACTAACTCAAATGGATCAAGGGCTTGAATGTAAGACCTAAAACCATAATACTTCTAGAGGAAAACATAGGCACTATGGTCTTCAACATCAGTTGTAGCAGTGTATTTTCAAGTACCATGTCTGACCAGGAAAGGGAAACAAAAGAAAAAATAAACAAGTGAGACTACATCAAAGTAATAAAGCTTCTGCACAGCAAAGGAAGCCATCAACAAAATGAAAACTCAACCTGAAAATTGGGAGAATATATTTGCAAACTGTATATGTGATGAACAGTTAATATCCAAAATACATAGAGAACTCAGACAACTCAACAACAAATAAACTAAAAGCCCAACTCAAAAATAGGCAAAAGACATTTCTCCAGTGAAGCTATACAGATGGCCAACAAGCAGAAGAAAAGATGTTCAACATCACTAATTATCAGGGAAATGCAAATGAAAACTACCAGGAGATATCACCTTATGCCCATCAGAATGGCTATTTTTTTAACAAGTCAGGAACTAAGTGTTGGAGAGGATTTGGAGAAAAGGGAACTCTCATACACAGCTGGGGGGAGTGCAAACTGGTGCAGCCACTATGGGAAATAGATTGGAGACTCCTCAAAATAATTCTGAGTAGAACTACCATATGATCCAGCTATTCCAATGAAGGATATTTACCCAAAGAAAATGAAAACACGAACATGTAAATATATATGCACCCCTATGTTCATGACAGCATCATTCACAATAGCCAAGACTCTGAAGTAAACAAAGTTCCAGTCAAGGGACAAAAGGATAAAGAAGATGTGGTATATATACACAATGGAATACTACTCACCATAAAAAAAGGATGAAATCTGGCCACTATGCTAGGTGAAATAAGTCAGAATGTGAAAGTCAAATGTATGATCACATTCATAAATAAAAGATAAAAACAACAATAAACATATAGAGACAGAGATTGGATTAGTGATCACCAGAGGGTAAGGAGGGAGGGAGGACGGTGAAAGGGGTGATGAGGCACATGTGTATGGTGATGGATTGTAATTAGCCTTTGGGTGGTGAACATGATATAATCTACATAGAAATCGAAATATACTGTTTTACAACTGAATTTACATAATGGTGTAAACCAATGTTGCCACAATAAGGAATGAATGAATGAATAAAAGCAATAAATAGACAAATAAATAAATAAATAAATAAGAAATGGATACGATACAGTTGTAGGATACAATATTAACTTGCAGAAATCAGTTGCGTTTTTATACACTAACAAGGTAGTAGCAGAAAGAGAAATTAAGACTTAAATCCCATTTACAATTGCAGAAGAAAGAACGAAATACCTGGGAAGAAACTTAACCAAAGAGGTAAAAGACTTTTATACTGAAAATGATAAAACGTTGTTCAAAGAAATAGAAGAAGACACAAAGAAATGGAATGATATTTCATGCTCTTCGATTGGGAGAATTAATATACCTAGAATGTCCATACTCCTTAAAGCAATCTACAGATTCAACGCCACCTCCATCATAGTTCCAATGACACTTGTCACGGAAATAGAACAAACAATCCTAAAATTTATATGGCACTACAAGACTCCAAACAGCCAAGAGAATCTTGAGAACAAAGAACAAAGCTGGACGTATCACACTCCCTGACGATGTAAATTTAAGAGATTGGAAACATTGGCTGAGCTGGTGGCTGGTATCTCTGATGAGCTCCTGTGATTCATCCTTGATCTGGAAGTCACTGACATGCTGCCAATTCTCCCCTACATCCCTAATCCTGATGTCTCCTTCCATAGGTCTCAGGGGTGGGAAAAGCATTAAGCCCCAACATCCACCTCCTTCAACTCTTCCTGACACTTTTGGCAAATATCAGCCCAGTGATGACGTTGACCATGGCTAGCTCTCTGCTGAGCACTTTCATGCATGATCATCTCATTTAAATACCATAGAAGCCCCCATGCGGTGGATCCAATGATCATTCCTGTTGTTCAGATGGGAAAACAGGCTCAGAGAAGTGAAGCAAACAGGGCAAGAAGTGCACATGCATTTGAACTCAGGTCTCTGAGGGATGGGTGGAGAAACTAGGACATCCACACAGGGGAAGAGGGAGATCATGGGACACAGTGCTATCTTTGAATCTTTCTAAACTTCAGTTCCTTTGTCTTTAACATGGGGATAATTATAATAATACTCTCCACCACAGTAATGATGAGGGAATGTGTAAGTCATTTCTCAGAAGTGCTCAGTAGATGTTCATTATTGTCACTGTTATTGCTTCTATTCCCAACTCCAGGAACACTTTTCTTTCTGGTCCAGGTCTCTTTCCTAGTCTGGAAGAAGAGACAGCCAGGTAACACCCCACTGCTTATC
The DNA here is from genome assembly GCF_037783145.1 of Equus przewalskii. Taxonomy (NCBI): domain Eukaryota; kingdom Metazoa; phylum Chordata; class Mammalia; order Perissodactyla; family Equidae; genus Equus; species Equus przewalskii. The sequence continues at coordinate 25,866,869 of NC_091834.1, forward strand.
CCTAGGTCTCTGGCTGTATAAAGCAGGATCTCAGGAGTTCCCTTGGTCTCTGTCTCTAGTTTGGACTACATGTTGACCACCATTCAGGAACTGTTCTTCTCCAACCTGGACCACCTCATGGTGAAGCAAGGGCTTTTAGACAACATTCTGAATGCCTTATCCCACTGCCTGCATGCCACCTAACTGTTGGTTGACGTACATGTGACAGGTGCAAGATGGGGTCTGGTTTCATGGCTTGAAGAGATGGGACTGTGAGGAAGGATGGGTTTTCTTCTTAGCAACGTAACGGATGGTGGCTCTGGAGGTAAAAATGGGTCTATCTAGATACCCATGGAAGTGTGTCATGCAACAGGAGGCAGGAAGAGAACATGCAGCAACTGCACCCAAGGGAATGGTTATTATTACACAACTTTTCCAACTCAAAATGTGACGGATCTTGAGTTGACTTCTTCGGCCCCTTAGTTATGAGTCATGCATTGTTTCATTCTCATTCATTTATTCAACAAATACTTCATGGAAGTAAATAGACACTGATGGTACATTTTGATGATTGCTATAATCTGGGAATTTCAAGAGCCCATGGGAAGCTCATGGAAGGACACACAGCCATGTCTTGAAAAGTTTCCTGAGGAAGTGATGAAGAAACAGAGATGTGATTAGGAACAGGACCTAGCAAAGGGGAAGGAAGGAGGAGTGGTGCTACATGTGCCTATAACCTAGAAGAGAGAAAGATCAGCTCATATTTGGGGAAGCTGTAAGAAGTTTGGTGAGGCTGAACCATACAATTTGACAAGGGAGAGGTGACAGTTGAGGCTAAAGATGTGGGCAGGGTCTTTGTTGGGCAGTGGAATGGTTCATGGGGGACACTACGCACTCAGAGTCCTACTTCAGAAATCTCATCTTCTAAGTGATGTTTGGAGAATTATTTGGGAGGGGGAAGATGACCAGAGGCAGGAAGACCCATTAGGAACCTAGGTCAACAAAGATGTATGACATATGCCCACTGGGTTGGTCAGCACCTGCACCTGCTGACTATGCCCCTATCCTAGTGAACTCTCATAAGTCTTCATGGGGACTTGGACAGGTAGACACAAGAATGGATTCAAAGTGGACAGGGAGATGAAGGGTCTTCAGTAGCCCACCTTTTAAAAACCAGCTCAGGTCACTTTGCCAAGAATAAGTGGACCTGGCTGGAATGACTTCTTTGTTAAAATCTTCTTTTGATAAGGGACTTTTCTACCTTCTGTTTGTTCTAGGAGTGGAGCCACCATTTCATCTACTAACAGACAAGCCAACAAGCAGTCCTGGTCCCCAGCAATTCCAGCTGAATTTCACTGTCACCAACCTACAGTATTCCCAGGACAAAGCCCAGCCAAGCACCAACAAACACCAGTAGAACAAGAGAAGTATTGAGGATGTGGTGAGAATGGAGTTGCTTGTCTACTCTGTTCCCATGTAGGGACTGACAATGGACACTGGGTAGTCAGAGTTTGACTTTTCCTAACAAACGTGAAGACAGGTTCTTATTCCCATTTTACAAATTAAGAAATAGGCACTGAAAGACTGAATAGCAGGCCCAGGGTCACATATCTAAGTTATAGCCTGGAACAAGACATCCTTTGGCACACATACCTAGTCTAATGTTCACTGAGACAAGAAAAAATGAATAGGAAAGTTCACTCAGTAGCTGAAAACTCTCAGAGGCCACTGAGCCTGGAATTCTGACCTCAGGAATATTGCCCTGTCTTTCAACTCAACCAGATCTTCTGAAACAGCAGCAGCAGGAGTTATTTTTCTGTCAAGTTTTAACATTGAGGTGAGTTTCAACTCAGGACTTAATGACTCTGGAAAGTTCTCCTTCTGTAAAAATATCTCCATTCCATAGTCTCTCAGTTCCAGCTGTTATGATAGAGAATCCTTGGAATATAGAGCTTTTACCTAAAACCAGCTTCTTCCTAAACCAGTGAGCCCAACTGATTTAGAACCACACAGAAGCTTGTATAAACCCAGAAGTCATTGATATGCCTGGTGCTGGGAACCATGGAAGATGTTGTACAGGAATCATGCCTTAAGAAATCAGATACTAAAGTCAAGATTCATGGAAGATGGGGGGCTAGAATTAGCAGTCAAACTGTGCTGTTCAATAGTGTATCCACTAACCACATAAAGTAATTTAAGTTGTGATACACCTATTGCGATAGGATTCTCATACCATGTGTTCATCTGCTTATTTCTTAGGATTTTCCATATATGTCATCTGCAAAAAGAAATCATTTTACACCTTTCTTCCCAACCAGGATGTCTTTTATTTCTTTTTATTTTATTTTATTTTTTGCCTAATTGCCCTCATTGGAACCTCTAGTACAATGTGGTTGCCATATGAGAGAGGGCAGGCATCACTGTCTTGTCCCTGGTCTGAGGGGGAAATTTTCAGTCTTTCACCATTGAATATGTTGTTAGCTGTGGATTTTCCAAGGATGATAGTTATCAGGTTGAGAAAGTTTCTTTCTATTCCTAATGTGTTGAGTGATTTCTTTTTTAATCCTGAAGGATTTGTATTTTGTGAAACCTATATTCCATGTGTGTATTGAGATTATGTTGTATTTGTCCTTTACTCTATTAATATGGCATATTACATTAATCAGTTTTTCAGATGAACCAAACTTTCAGCTAAAGGTGAGAGATTAAGACCTTCTCAAGTCTTTCCTGGTTATGCACAAAGCCCTGCACACTTATGGCCTTCTAGATAACGACAAATACATTGGAGCTTTCCAAAGACCTCTATGGACATTTCATTCCCACAATTCTTCTTTTGTGCTTCTGCTCACCTCTTGCCTGCCTCAACTGGTATAGCTCACTCAGGCCTCTGAAATGTAAGACAATTACCACTGATTTTGTTTCTTCAAGTGCTCTGGGGAAGAGCTTTCCTCACTGAGCAAGCTCTGAGTCAAATAAAGAGAAGCCTTGAGAGTGAGGCTTTTTCAAGGAGCTGCCAGATGGATCAAATATTACAATTCAGTACGGATGGGTCTTTGGGGAGCTCCAAATCCGTTATGGCTGCTAAGATGTTGGTTTTCAGAGCTACCATGGTTCTCAGACTGATTGTTATCAACGTTATTGAGAATATTGTGAGAGCAGGATGGGAATAGTGCAAGTTATAATGCCACAGAGCTTACTTGCTTCACCAAGAATCAAGTTTTTCTTAACCAAACAGTCCTCAGATTGTTGTAAGCCTTTTGTTAATTTCTAGACTTCTGAAAATGTTGATTTTGACTATTTTGACCAGTCTTCTCATTTTCTTTTTTGGATTTTCAGAAATCTTTTCTCCAACATTTCCCTGTGACTACTTATTTATAAATCAATTACATTAAATTAAAATACATGAGAAATTTTGTTCCTCACTCACACCCAGTAGGCACATTTTAACTGTTCAATAACAACATAGGACTAATAATGACAATATTGGGTAGGGCAGACATAAAGGTTCACATCCTCACAGAAAGTTCTCTTGAACAGGACCTAGAATCAGTAGAATCCAGACACCCTTGTGCATCCCTTGTGCCCTTCTATGTCTGTCCCCACAGTAACAACACTGGGGTACCATCTGTGTAACTTCTCACCATTGATGTGGAGACTGGACAGAGTTGCCATCTGTGAGGAATTCCTGTGACTGACTCAGAATGGTACCCAGCTACAGAACCTTACCCTAGACAAGATCAGTGTCTTTGCGGATGGGAGGGTTCCCTGGTCACTAGGGCAGGAGTGGGTTTCCAACTTCTACACCTGGGGTTGTTCCTGGGAATCTCGAGGACTGGAGCTGAGAGAGCATGGAACCTTCTCAGGCTAGCAGGAGGTGGCATAGTCCCCCAGGCTTTACCCACCATTGAGGGAGAGAAAAGGAGACCCAGTGGAATATAAGAGGCCTTCTCCTAGACAGCTCTGTGAGCTCAGGCTAGTCCCCTCCCTTCTCTGGACTCTGTTTCCTTATCTCTGCACTGAAAGCCACTTGGCCAGATGGTCAGTGAGGGCCTCTAGCTGTGTGTGAAACAACATTGACAAGTGCGGCAGGGTGGACATGTTTTCACATCCATAGGCTGTATAAAAATAGGAATGAGCCTGACTTGGCCCACAGGCTGTAGTTTGCCAAGTCCTGCTGTAGATCAGCACCATGTACTAGAGCTTTCTGCAATGATGGAAATGTTCTATATCTGTGCTTTCCAGTGCATAACCACCTGTGGCTATTGAGTACTTGAAGTTACAGTATTGTGACTAGGATCTATGGTTACTGATTTCTAATGTTACTGAGGTAACAGATTTTTAATTTTACTTAATTAAAATTAATTTTAATTTAAAAAGACACTTGTTTCAACTCCACATTGGAAAACACATCTATAAAAATTTGGCTGGAAAGAGTTTGCACAAGTACAGGCACCTGAGACCCTCCCCCTGTACACAACAGGTGCTGTGTGTCCAAACCAGTGATAGGTGATTGAAAATTATAAATTATGTGATGTGAACCAATCCATGATTGGGAGTGGTAATCTGAGAAGGATTCTTGGACGAAATTACATTATAAGGGAATCCTCAAAAATGAGCATAAAACAACTCAATAAAGGAGAAGGGGATGAATATTTTTCTAGGCAGAGAAGAAAGGGTTTGAGTGAGAATTTACAAATTTAGAGCGATCCCATGAGTTTGCCAGTTATGATGACCCATTCTCCCTGCTACCACCATAGGATGGCCCAGCCCAATTTCAGTTTTCCGTGCCCAGAGGTATAAGTTTGATTTAATTTGTTACACTCTTGTAGTGTGATAATGGCCTTGAATATGTAGCAAAGTTTCCTGATATTTCAGAGGTGCAAAATGGAGTTGAAAACATCACGATGTCTACTTGACTTTAACATTTCAATGAAAATATCCAAGGAAGCAAGAGTGGCAAGTGTTAATAATTTACACATGGGAAGAAATATTGTTTTAATTGGCTAAAATATACATTGTTAAATCTAGGCGATGGATGTTTCTGATATTGTTCTACTTTCCTGTGTATGAAAAGTTTTATTTAAAAAAGTAAAACACACATGCATTCTCCATTTCATTCACTTCCAGGGTATTCTCCCCACAGAAATGGTGCTTTGCCTGAGAATTCTGGTCACTCTCAAGGAAGCCCCAGCCCAGGGTGTGGAGGGAATATATTGATGCTCTGACCCATCAAAGATAACCATGCAAATGGGGTCTTGGGTGATGATGAAAGTTGGCCAACCCATGTCAAGGAGTGTTGCAACCCAATGAAGGGACAACAGTAGCCCTGAGGGAATTACAGGAGGTGGCTCACACCAGCAATTGTCTGCCCATACCTCCCCTTCTAGATCATCACTCTCATTTGCTTGACAGGACTCATGGTGCTCATCACATGCCTGATCTGCTATCTCCTTGTAATCAAGGAAGTATTGCCTGTCTTCTTACTATTGGGTTGTAAGAGCTCTTCATATATTACAAATACATGGCTTTGCTAGGAATATTTTTTGGAAATATTTTCTCCCATTGACCACTTGGTATGCAGAGCTCCTTTAGAGCTTAAATTAATAGTGAAATTATCTACCTGACTGTTAGTGACTCGCTCCCACATCCCAGATAGCTCCATCAACCCAAATGGTCATGTGCAAAAATAAATAACTCAGAAAACATATCCACCCACCACAAATTCCTGATTTCCAGGTTTCACTCAAATGCTCATACAATAGATACTCGTTCCTCAAGATTGGAAGTGATGCCAGATCATATCCTCACCTTCATTTCTCTTCTCTTATTCCTATCATCTCAGGATTCCATGGGCTATGATCTCAATAATTCCCTTGGAATGATCAAAACTTTCTTGCTGCTCATCATATCTGCCTTGTAAAACTTCAAACTCGGAAGATCCTGATTATCTGCCATATCTTACCTGCTGCTGGTCTTATGTTAACTGCTAAGAAAAGTACATGACATATGTTGGCACCATTGTATATCCACTATCGTCTACCTCAACTGGGAAGCATCCATAAAGCCTGGAAATTTTACTTTCTTTTTATGTGTCAGTAATTTACTCCTTGATTTTCTACACAGCCTGGTTTTAATATTCCCCACTTTCCTTTTTCTTTCATACATATTCAAAGTCAGTTAAGTTGCCTCACATTTCACAGAGAAATTGCTGTCTATAACTCCTTCTCTGTAGTGGTGAACCATTGAGAAAACGTCATCTATACTATGTGTCTCTGTTCCACCACCTCCTCAGATCACCCCCCACTCCATCTTCCCTCACCATTCTTAGGGTGCTTCCCTTGGTAAGGCTGCCCTGACTCATTTCTTACTAAAGAAACTTTTCACCATTCATCATACATGATCTTTAAATGGAAATCTTTTAAGTATGTTTGCAACAACTTAGATATGTGAGTCTTATGTTACAACTGTGAACACCATAATATCTGAATGCATAGAATGTATATCTGAAAAAATTCAAGTTCCAAATGGAGATTATGCTTCAGCTAGAAAGTGCAAAGTGAATTTGTGGAAGCAATTACAAAAATGCCAGAATCTAACTCTCTCATTATTAATTTTTATATAGATTGCATGCACAAATGATAATATCATTGTCATATTGGGTTAAAATACACTATTAAAATTAGGTTCACCTGTTTGTTTTATTTTCTTAAATGCGGCTACTAAAAAGTTTGATTTCATATTATAGAGTGTTAATGCTACTATTGGACAGCAACGATCAAGGCATGAGTGAAAACAAAGCACAGATAAAGTGATTAGGGAACATTTTTCACAAGAAAAGGAGTGTACACTGGCCCACACTACAAGTTGGAGCAAACACTCTCATTCACACACACATGCACAAAACAAAACAAACATCATCCTAGAGTCCCACCACTACTTCTAAAGTGTCATGAAATTGCATTCCTACATAGTCCTAAATGCACTAATCTCAAGAAAGTAATTGGAAATCAAGATAATTTACCAATTAGGAAGGTCTAAAACCAGAGACGAAGGGTCAAAATTTTTTTGTGAATTTTCCATGAGTGGCTTCTGCTATTAATTCAATATGCTAGGGAGACTTCATAGCTGAGCAAAGCATATGTCCAAAGCACACACCTGTCTGAATGGGTAGAGAGTGTCTGAGGGAAAGCCGTGATGTGCAATGTTTGCCAAGGCTGTTGTAGAAAGATTCTTCGCTGGTACAGACTAGAACATTTCTGCATCGAGCATTTTCCCAGCACGGATGTTACACCTTGTCTGTCTTGGCTCTAGGAAAATGTGTTATGTGACTCCAGGAAAGTATTCCTTCCAAGCTAAGCAAAGGTGATTTCCAAACAGCTCCCTGAGAGACTTACTAGTGATTGTCTGAGTGAAAGGCATGAAGGGCAACATGTGCCGAGGCTGTTTCAGGAAGATTCTTAAGTGCTTCAGGCTGGTGCTTGTCTGAAAAGTGCATTTTCCCAGCATTGATGTTCCCTGTCATCAGTCTCAGCTCTATGGAAAGGTTTTGACTCACTCCTGGAAAGACTCCTCTTCCAAGCTCCGTGAATCTGATCTCGAACAAACGTGCCTGCCTGACTTGTGCCAGAGAGTCTGAGTGCTGGCCTCGATCTGCAGTGTTTGAAAGAGCTCTGTGTGGGACCATCCTTAACGGCTGCCACCTACAACTTTCCTGCACAGCCCAAGTTCCCGGCATGGATGTTTCCCACTGTCTGTCTCAGCTGTGGTGATAAGTCTCAAATTGCTCCTCGAACAGGTCCTTCCGGAGCTCTGGGAATCTGAGTTCAGAAGGGGTATGCTTGCTTGACTTCTCCGAGAATGTCTGACTGTTGAAAACTTCAGTGTGAAAAGACTCTTACTAGGAAGATCCTTAAGTGCTTCAAGCTAGAGCCTTTTGACACTCCTTCATTTCCTTCAGTTCATATTCCAGCTATAGGGAAAGGTGAATGTGTCTCAGAACCCCAGACACTCAGAGGTCAACTACAGTCTCTCTTTTTCACTTGTGAGTCAGAACCTATATGCAGTCTACTGGGGACACGATTCAAGTCACCTTTCGTTAAGTTACTGAAGGGCTGGAAGCTGGAGCTTTTTCCCTACCATGTGCCAACACAGATGGAGGTTAGCAGATATTCTGAGGCAGCTGTAGTGAAAACATGTAAATCTGCTCTTGAGGGTGACAGTGAAAATTACATGGGAGTGAGAGCCTTAGTAGCAGCCATAAGTGACAATTGGGAAAGGCACTTCTCTGCAAGGTGCTAAAGAGCTACAGGTCAGAGATCTTCTGCACAGGGTACATTCCATTATTCGTTGTAATGGGTACTCCCTCCCAGCTGTAGTACAATGTGGAAAAGCTCTTCAAGGGAACTGATGCTTCCAGCTCCTGTCCAGCTGAGCCAAGCCCTAGTTCTACATCAGCAGAGGCATGTGGGCGCCTGTGTGAAAACTTAACAGCAATGTGTTGTCAGTCACTACTTAGAAAGAAGATTTTGAAGAGCTACAAGAAGGACTTGTTCTGCATGTGACACTCTCACAGAAGGGATGTTCCATATCATTTCTTCCAGCTATACTGAAAGGTTTTCCAACCCTCCTTGGAAGCAGTCGCTTCATTGCTTCACACAGCTGAGTTCAGCAGGAACACTTGAGAGAGTGTGAGGGAAGGCTTTGAACAGCCTTGTGTGAAAAGGAACCTCTTGGGAAGATCCTAAAGAGCTTGTTAGGTCAACCCTTGCCTGCACAGTGCCATTTCCTTGAAGGGCTGTGAGAGACATACTCTCCCAGCTGGAAAGCAAAGTTGAAAAACTCCTCTAAGAAACTGTCACTTCCAGCTCCTGGCAAGCATAGCTGAAGAAGAGTTCTAGTTCACTAGATTCGGGGGAGGGACTGTGTGTAGATGGAAGGGCAACATATTAGAAGGTGCTTACTAAGAGGATTCAAAAGAGTTATAAGCAGGCCTTTCTCGACACCACACATCCTCAAAGAATGCACGTTATCTCTCCCAGTGTAGTGAGAGGTTTATAAATTCTCCTTTGAGTAAGTCCCTTCGCTGTGTCGACGAAAATAATCCATATCCAATCTATAAATGAAAATTTGGGTGAGTTTATTCTGAGCTTAAATCTGAGGATTATAACCGGGAGAGTCTTTCCACAAAGGAACAGAGCACTCCAAAGAAGTCGGGGTATAAGGGTGGTTATATACCCTCAAAGAGGATGTTTCACATAGGATTGAAATGTCCCTTTTACAATAGTCGCGAGACTGCTCTGTCGGCACAGCGATTGATGGAAATAGCAGGTAGGTCTGCTGTCTCGGTGAACACAGCAGGGTGGCAGTCTGTTGTCTCCAGCTGGGTGGTCACAGGTGAGCTGGGAGGTGAGTGCAGCAATCAATTCCTAGCCTAAGGAAAAATGCTTATCCCTAAGGAAATGCTAATGTGGGGGAAAGTTGCACCTTTATCTCAAGGGCCTTTGTTCTGGCCATAGGAAATGTCTAAGTAGATATGCAATGCGTGCTCAATAGCCACAGTCAGGCCCTTTTGAAAAAAAGATTCAGGCCGAATTAGTTTTATACCAAATGGCTTCCTCATATACTCCAATATATCCTAATGCTTGCCATTTTTATTTGTCAGCTGCCACAAGCAGCTGAACTCAGAAGGAACATGCTTTGATGACAGGGGACAGAATGCTTCAGTGAAGGCCATGAACTGCTCTGTGTCTAAAGGATTTTCCCAGGAAGATCCTAAAGAGCAACAGATCAGAGTGTTTCTGCACTGTGTACTTTCCCAGAAGAGAGGGCATAGGCGTTCCTGCCCAGCCACTGTGCAAAGGCTAAAAGCTCTTCAAGGAAACTGAATCTTCCACTCCTGGGAAGCTGAGTGACACCAAAGTTTGATTTGCTCACAGGCAGGTGAGAGCCTGTGTGTAGACTGAACAGCCAGCTCCTAAAATGCCCTTCCTTATCAAGAAGATTCTCGAGAGCTAAAAGCAAAAGATTTTTGAGAAAGTATCCTCTCCCTGAGTTTACGTTACAGAGTATCTGTGCCTGCTCTAGTGAACAATTTTCAAACTCTCCTCAGAAGTCCCTTCACGGCTATGGGCAGCTGAGTTCAGAAGAAACATGCCTTTTCTGATGTGTGAGAGAGAGCCTGAGGAAAGATCATTTACTGCTATGTGTGTAAACGATCTTCTCTGGAAGAACACAAACAAGTATTGGTTAGAGATTTCCTGCAAAGGGTCCTTTCCTTGAATGGATGTTCAAGGTATTCCTTCCAGCTGTAGTTCAGTGGTTACAAAGAAGCTCACCTAGAACAATATCTCTCACAGCACCAGGCAAGCAGAGCTCAGCAACAGTTTCCCTTCATCACATGTGATTGAGAGCTTGTGTGTAGTCTGCTGGGAACCAGATTCAAAGGCACTCAGGAAGAAGATACTGAAAAGCCACAAGCAGGAAATTTCTCCCTAGTGTGTGCCCACATAGAAAGAAGTTAGCAGATAGCCTGAGGCAGCTGTAGTGAAAACGTGTAAATCTCTCCTTGAGGGAGACACTTTGAAAGCTCCTGGCAGCTGAGTTCAGAAGAAAAATGCTGCCATGACATGAAAGTGAGAACCATAGGAAAAGCCATTAACTGCAATGAGGAAATGAACTTCTCTGGAAGTTACCAAAGAGCTTCAATTCGCAGCTGTTCTGTAAAGTGTACGTTCCTTGAGGGGCTGTTATAGTTATTCCCTCCCAGCTGTAGTGGAAAGGTTAAAAGTCACTCCAGGAAACTGTCACTTCCAGCTCCTGTTAAGCTGAGCTAAACAATAGATCTATTTCTTCTGATTTATCTGAAGGGCTGTGTCTAGATTGAACCACAGGGTATTAAAAGTCACTTATTAAGAAGATTCTACAGAGTTTCAAGCATGGCTTTTTCTACACCATACAACCTCATTCATTGAAAGTTTTAGATAAAGTGTCCCAGCTGTAGTGAAAGGTTTTCAACTCTTTTTGGAAGATGTCCCTTCACTGCTACGGGCAGCTGAGTTCAGCAGGAACATACTTCCATGACATAAGCAGAGAGCCTGAGTGAAGGCTGAGAACTGCAAAGTGTGTAAAGCAAATTCTAAGTAAGATTTTAAACTGCCACATGTCAGAGCTTTTCTGCAAAGTGTAGTTTACTTTATCATATTTTATAAATATTCTGTCCCAGCTGTAGTGTAAAGTCTTAAAGCTCACCAGGGAAACTGTCTCTTTCAGCTCCTTCTTGAGGGGCACATTTCAAAGGTGCATCTTCTGTAATGGCTTCATGCTGAGAATGGACATTGTCATGGGGATCAGTAGATGAGCACAAATTCCAGCTATTGTCCAATAGATTTGTGGGCCATCTCAGCCATAACCACTACAAACATCCGTAGTTTTATAGCCTGAATGCATTTAGCATATCTTTAGGATCTGAGCATACATGCCCACTTCCTCCAGATTCCATCAACTCTTTTATGGTCTACATACTGGGTTGCCCATCCTTCTCTGATGGACCTAGCCTTACTGCCAAGGAACATGCAACCTCCTTGAAGCAGACTGTGCCTAAATGGTATGGGGTTGGTTAGGATCCAAGTCAGAGCCTAGGGCGAATAGCCAGTCATTACTTATATGCATAGCTGACAAATAAAAATGGCAAGTAATAGGATATATTGGAATATATGAGGAAGCCATTTGGTTTAAACCTAATTCGGCCTGAACTTGTCTTTCCAAAGGGACCTGACCGAGGCTGTTGAGCAGGCATTGTATATCTGCTTTAGAGATTCCCTATGGCAAGAGCAAAGGCCCTTGAGATAAAGGTGCAACTTCTCTCCCCCTCCCAACTTGGCGTCTCCTTAAGGATTAAGCATCTTTCCTTAGGCTAGAAACATTGCTGCGCTCACCTGTGGCCGCCCAGCTGGAGACAATAGACTTGCCTCCTGCTACGCCGCCCACCAAGATAACAGACCCACTACCTACTGTGTCCATCAAGTGCTGTGCCGACAGGGCAATCTTGTGACTATTGTGGGAGGGACATTTCAATCATATGTGAAACATACTCTTTGAGGGTATATAACCACTCTTATGCCCCCACTTCTTTGGAGTGCTCTGTTCCTTTGTGGAAAGACTCTCCCGGGTTATAATCCTAAGATTTAAGCTCAGAATAAACTCACCCAAATTTTCATTTATAGATTGGTTATGGATTATTTTCATCGACACCATGGACCACAGCTACATCCTTGCAGCATTGTAACACTTCTAGAAGTTTAAGGATCTCTGGCCCATGTTCAATTCCAATGGTTCACTCTGGAGACCTCTGTGGCTAGCAATCACTTCTGGGCAAGTGTGGGTAATAGTCCCATTGGAAAACAAAGCAGGTTTGCTGGGTTTAAGGTATGAAAGGTTTTCAAAGATATCTGAGGGGAATCCAGCAGCATAGTTTAATATTGTAGATTTCTATTGTGGGATAGCCATATAAATCCTTGTGGGGGACTGGAATTGGCCACCCCAAGATATGTCTCTTTGGCATGAGGAATATTTGGAGCTGGTTACTTTAAAAAAAAACTGCAGACAGGAAAGAAACTCTGAAAAGCAGAGTTTACTTACCCTTTGTTAAGAAACATTTACATTGTAAAGGAAATCTCCATCTGTAAAGTTGTCTCCCTCTCTGTACCAGGAAGGAGGGATGACATTATCTCTAGAAACTCTTATCAATGCAGAAGACAAAGACTTAAATCTGCATAATAACCTGACCCTTGTTTACCGTACTTGTCTGGTAATCTCCAGTAACTGACTCCCCCCATCCCCAACATCTTCCTTTGTCTTTAGTGGAAGATAATATTTAAGGTGGTGGCTTCAGCCATTTTGTCAAGTTGCTCAGGCTCCCTGAGCCTCTCCCATGTGTACATGTTATAAAGCTTTGTTTAATTTCTCCTGTTATTCTGTCTCATGTGAATTAAATTTATTCTCTGGCCAGAAGAACCCAGAGTGGGTAGAGGAAATGTCTTCTTCCCCTACAGGAGTTTCTAATTCTATTCCTAAGGACACACCTTTGGGTTGCCTTTTAAATAACTGGGTAAAATTTGAGCTACAAGATCTAAAGAAAAAGAGACTTATTTTTTATTGTTATACTGTTTGGCCTTAACATACTCTGAATGTAGAAAATGGCCCATGAATGGCATGCTAAATTTTAATACTACTTTTCAACTAGACTTATTTTGTTGCCACCTGGGAAAACGATCTGAAATCCCTTATATTCAAGCATTCTTGGCCCTAAATAAAAATCCTGAACTCAGACGGGCTTGTTGCATGTGTCTAGCTTCCCCTACTAAAGTAGAAAAACCAACACCTCGTATATTACATGATGACTGCCTTGTTAGACTTATTCTTAAGGCCACTACAGCTCTACTGAAGTAACCTCTCCCTACGAATCAAAGTCCAGAATACACCCTCCCTACAAGGAGGAACCTAAAATTGAATCCTGAAACTCCATAAGTCCTGCAGTTCATATGAGGAGTGGGACCTTTTATAACCCTAGACATTTCCCTCTCCAAGAAGTAGCAAATGGGATAATGGGGGCCATTCAAGTCCATGTGCCATTTTCAATGTTTGATATGGCTCAAATAAAGACACAAGTGGCCAGATATTCAGAAAATCCTGCCTAATTTCTTGATGGCTTTCAATAGCTCAGCATGACATTTGACTTCACTTGTCAGGATATTTAAATTATTCTTACTCGTTGCACTACAGATGAAAAAAGTCATATTTGGGCTGGAGCACGTGAAATTGCAAATGACTTACATACTAGAGACAGACATAGACATCCAGTAGGTGGCACCGCACTACTAGATACAGACACCAAATGGGATTAGAGGGAATGAAGAAGGGATTTACAAAGCCAGTCAACTTTTTTAAAAAGATTGGCCCTGAGCTAACATCTGTGACAATCTATCTTTCTATTTTTTTCCTCTTCTCCCCAAAGTCCCTCAGTACATAGCTGTATATTCTAGTCATAGGTGCCAGAAAGTGGGACACCACCTCAGCATGGCTTGATGAGTGGTGCTAGGTCTGAGCCCAGGATCCAAACCATGGAAATCCTGGGCTGCTGAAATGGAGCATGCAAACTTAACCACTTGGCCACTGGGCTGGCCCCCAAAAACCCAGTAAATTTGGAAAAACTCCAGGAAATAACTCAGGGAACAGACAAAACTCCTGCCTTTTTTCAAGCGAGATTAACTGAAGCTATTCAAAAATACACTAATCTAGACCCTAATTCTCCAGAAAGGATGACTATTCTAAACACGCACTTTATTAGTCAATCTGCCCCAGACATACACTGAAAATTGACTAAATTAGCCTTCTTTCCTCAAACACTTGTATAGAGACTTTTGGAGGTTGCTACTCAGGTGTTTAATAATCAGGACTTGACTCATAAACAGGATAAGGACAGAAGGGCAAGATTACAGGGTAAGGTACAGGCTCACATTTTAGTAACCACCACTGTGGATATGCCAGAGAAATAGGCTAACCAGGGGGTCAAGTCTCAAACTACCAATGCCAGAGGTCCAGGTAAGTTCCTTATTACAATTACCATCAAGTTGGACACTGGAGCAAACAGTGCCCAAGAAATAATCCTCCTCCTGGGCCTTGTCCTCTCTGCAAGTGGGAGGGACATTGGAAGTGTGATTGTCCTCAACTCCAGAGCAAGGAGGTGCCAAGAACACACTTCCCTGCCCAGAGATGCAATCCTGAGGACTCCTTTTGAAGGGGCCCAGAGGCCAGTCCAGATCCCATCACCATCAAACAGAATGAGCCCTGGGTTATTCTGGGTGTGGAAGGCAAGAAAATCAATTTTCTGATTGTTATGGGAGCCGCTCACTCTGTACTTGTTTGCCACTCTGGCCCAAACTGGTAAGCTCCATCAAAAAATTCTTGGAATGGAGGGCGACTCTAAATTTTGTTATCCAAGTCTTCCTTTACCTTGCAAATATTGGACTCAGATGTTTTCCCATACTTTTCCTAGTCCTACCTACTTGTCTTACTGCATTATCAGGGCGAGACTTAATGAAAAATTTAGGAAGCCAATTTGTTCTAACACGTGAGGATGGCTTGTTTGCCGCTCTCTTTCCAAGCTTTGTTTTTTCCCAGATACCCTCTAATATTCCACCCCACATATGGGAAGCAACTGATCCCCATGTTTGGGACTGCTCCCTTCCAGGAAGAGCCATAACAACACAGCAAGTCTCTATTACCTTGTGGAACTCTTCTCTTGTACCCTGTAAGCAATACTCTTTAAAACCAGAGGCAATTGAAGGATTACAACCTCTTATATTAAAATTCCTCAGTCATAGCCTCCTTAAACAATGTCAATCTCCCTATAACACTCCTATCCTGCCTGTAAAGAAATCAAATGGAGATTATCGTTTGGTCCAGGACCTCTGCATAATTAATGAAGCCACTGTTCCTATTCACCCCATCGTGCCTAACTCATATATTTTACTTTCCCAGCTCCAAGAAAACCCTAATTTGTTTATAGTCCTAGACTTAAAAGATGCTTTCTTTTGTATTCCTCTGGATGAAACTTCCCAACCTTTATTTGCCTTTGAATGGAAGTTTCCTAATGAAGCTCTTCCTATCCAGTTGACTTGGACAGTCCTCCCTCAAGCTTTTGGGATAGTCCCCATTTGTTTGGAAGTGCCCTAGGCAAGGATCTGTGGGGTGTCCAACTCCCTGTTGGTGGTTTAATACAATATGTTGATGATATCCTTATTTGTAGCCCCACAAAGGAGGATTCTGATCACAATACTGTCCTTATCCTTAATTTCTTGGCCCAACGGAGCTATCAAGTGTCCCCACAAAAGGGACAAATTTCACAACAGCAGGTGTCCTATTTGGGCTATGATTTAATCCCAGAACAATGGGCACTTTTCTATAAATAGGAAAAAGACTATTCTTGAACTTGGACCACCAAAGACAAAAGACAACTTCACATTTCCTGGGTATGGCAGGATTCTGTCATTTATGGCTTCGTCAGTTCAGAGGAATACTAAAACCTTGATATGAAGCAACCAGAATACCTGATACAGAACCTCTGGAAGGGACACAAAATGAGGACAAGGTCTTTGGGTCCATTCAACAGCTGTATTCCACCCCAGCCCTGGCTCTGCCTAATGTCAACAAGCCTTTTACTCTTTATGCTGCTTAAAAGCAGGGCTAAGCCCTTGGTACCCTCACCCAAAGACTAGGCCCAGAGACATGAATTGTTGGATATTTCTCAAAAACTCTAGACTTGGTGGCTTTGGGATAGCCAGCCTGCTTAAGGGCTGTAGCAGCTACAGCTCTATTAGTTGAGGAGGCCTCTAAATTAACTACAGGACAACCTTTAACAGTTGTGATTCCCCATAAGGTACAAGCCATGTTACAAACTACAGGACATCAATGGATGACTGCAGGATATCTAACTAAATATCAGGCCATCCTCCTAGACACCCCTGAGATCATCCTTAAAGTCTGTTAAAGGATTACTCCGGTAGACCTTATGCCCAGTCCTGACTTTCCAGTCCAGGATTTGTAGCAAACATTGTCTGAAGTCATAGAACAGGTGTATTCTAGCAGGACTGACCTGCTGGATTCACCTATAGCTAATGCAGATGACACCTGGTTTATAGATGGCAGTAGCTTCATAGACCAGGGGATACACAAGGCAGGCTATACTATAGTAAACTCCTCACACATCATGGAAGCACAAGCTCTTGCAGCCAATACATCCACCCAAAAGGTTGAACTCATCGCTCTTACCCAAGCTCTTCATCTGGTGAAGGATATGGTTATTCACATTTGACTCAAAATATGCCTTCTTGGACCTACATGCATATGGGACCATATGGAAGGAGAGGGGATTACTCAATACAAATAATTCCCCTATCAAACATAGAACAGAGATTTTGGCTCTTTTAACATCTATGCCTCTTCCAAACCAAGTGGCTGTGGTCCATTGCCAGGGACCTCAGAAGGATTTATCCCTTGAGAGAAAAGGTAAAAATTTTCCTGACCAGGAAGTTTAGCTAAACAAAGACAAAGCTGGTCCAGATCCTGCTGTTCAAACAGACCAATTTTGTGAACAAATTGGTGATTTAAAACTACTTTTTCGGACAAAATGAACCCTATCTTGATTATTTTACTCATCTCATTTTGTAATTACAGGAAATTCTTTTGTAAAATGGGTTTAACATTATGCTGAGCTCCATAACCAAACTACATGTTGGGTTTGTGAACTCTTGCCTCTGTCTAGTACTTCTGTCTTCCCCTGGTGGCTTTCTCTCCTCCAGGGTACTGATGCAACACTTCTCTTTACTATACAGTATATTTCTAGCTCTTCTTTTCTACAAGATTCATCTATTACTAATCATAATGTCTCCTTGTAGCCATCCATCTCTGACACCTGGGAGCTCCCTGGCCACAATCAAACATATTCCTTCAACTCTACTGCCCAAATACTAACTAGGTTCACATTGTCACAGGTGGATCATAAACAACGAGTTCCTAAGAGAAGGTCCCCAAACTATCAATACTCACAAGATAGACTATATCAAATTTGGAATGAATATATTTGGCTCACTCCTACTAGTGTTCAACTCAGTCAAAAGGCCACTCTATGTTGGGAATAAACCAATCACACTTTTGGTACTTGGCCTAATAACACTCGACCTATTGGAAAAATTCCTCGTTATATGTGTTCTCATATCATAGTCTTAAAAAGTACTGATTGGTTTGAGACTGACTGGGATAGATGGGCCAGCACACATTTGTTAGCCCTTAACTGCTTTCGATGGTTACGTGGCTCCAACTGATGGCCTTGGCTGCCACCTGGATGGAGTGGATGATGCACCCTATGGTTCATCTGGATACAAGGTAGAACTACATTTACTGTATCTTCTCCTGCTAACCTACCCAACCTACAACAACTCTGGACCTCTTCAGTCTTCCACTGATATGATCACTTTGCCCCAATTCCCCAATTGGGAACTGAAAGTGTAATCTGGCACATGGAAGCCCTAAACAAATTTACCACGAAGACATTAAAGTATACAAAATATAGCCTTTTGCTGCTTGTTTTAGAAGTATCCCAAATGCATAAGGCAGTCATCCAAAATTGAATGGCACTGGATGTCTTGAAGGCAGCACAGGGGTGCACTTGTGCCATTATAAAAACTGAATGTTGTGTCTATATTCCTCACTACATCAAAATATCTCTGTCTTTCTACCTGATATGAGTCATCAAATCAAATCCATGTCCAACCTTACACTATCCCTAAATGATTGTTTGGATGCCTGGTCAGGTCTGGGTCTCTGGACTACTATCAAAGCTTTATTCATACGTTAATCATATTGTTTATATTTCATATTATAATTTGTTGTCTATTTCATTGTTTGTCTTTTACATGCCAACAAAGTTTCGCCTCTGGGCCAGTTCTCATCAAATGATCTTGCCAGAAGATCTGTATATTTTGTCTGCCTTGGACTCCAGGGGCACAACCTTCCAGTCCACCAAACTTCCTGCCTATACCCCATGACTCCATTTAGGGGCAGCTCTCTGACCTTGTACAGCTGGAAGTAGTTACAGAAGATTGACCATTGTTCATATCCCTGAACGATTTTTGGGCCAAATTGCTTCAGGGCAGGGTTTTATAATGAGGATAAAGGCTGCCCCAGTGAGAGAAACCCAAGACATTATGGCCTACATGTCAATCTATACTACGTTCTGGGAAGTACAGGACATCCTGACCTGATTCATATCTAAAGTTATATGACAACACGATAACCAGACCCCATCTGCACTGATATCATTTTAATGACTTTTTTAACATGATCTTTCTTTTGTCTAGTAAAAAATAACTCACATTCCTATGCCTTATAAATTTAGCTCTATCCTCAACACATTGCAGCTCCTCACTGCAAATGGGTCCTGGCCCCATGCTAGTCTCTGAATAAAAGAACACTAACACCAGAGCTTGACACTCCAAGAAGTCTTTCCTTGGACTCCTTGGCTCACCAAGCCTGCATCAATATGTCTTTTATGTCAGACTTTCCTTTAGAAAGTTTTCCCTTTGGGGCACTCAACACCAAACACATAGGTCCACTAATGAGCGAAAATTCAACATGCTCTCCTCCTACTGCTAAGGTCACCTGGGGCTCCTGGAACCAACTGGGAAGCCCTACAGCCCCATAACATCTCACCTGTAGTCAACAGAAGCTGCCACAGGTCTGTCTTGTTTGATTCCTTCCCTCTCTGGGGACAGTTTGGACAATCCTCTGCTAATGCCCTTGTTGTTTGCAGTATGCACATTCATTAGCCCCTAACTTTGTCGGTGGCCTTCTGGTCCCTTGGTGGTGGCCAGGGTTACTCACCCATGGCACATTCCTTCTCTACCTCAGGTTACCTTGAGTAGACTGGAGTGCCACAGCGAGCAGGGCGGCTTGTCTTTGCATCTTCTTGTCTTCCTTTACATCCTCAGCTTCATCCCAGTCATTGAACCCCCTAAATGCAGCCTTTACTAATTGTGCAGGATTAGTATGAGGACCTATGCCAACGTTAGAGTTTTCTACAGATGTCTGGAGCATTCTTGAGATATTAAATATGTATTAAGAATCACAGTACTGCCCTGGGCCTCAGGGTCCCAACTTGTGTATCTCTGAGGCAGTTTTTGAGCTTCTGGAACAAAGCAGAATGGTTTTCCCCAGGGCCTTGCTGGAACTCTATTAATTTACACCACTTAATGAGTGGCTGGCTTACTATTTACATGGCTTTTAAAAGCAGACCCCAAAAATATCCTAGCTTTTCTTGATCATCAGGATCATTGGGATTCCACTCTGGGTCAATCTCTGGCACAGCCTATTCACTAGGCCTGTGGCTATCTGATTCTAGGTCACATACATTATCTGCTTATTCTCTACATTTTAACAGAACAGATGACATTTCCTCAGCATGAGGAGTGTAGGAGACAGGCTTTGAATATCTGACCAATTTGGATTATGAGTGGAGAAGATTCCCTTCATTGGGTTTATGAATTCCTCTGGGTCAGCCCTCAATCATTCAGTGTGTGCCTTCCATTCATACAGATCAGAGAAGAAAAAGGGACATGTACATTAATAAGTATCCCAGGTTTGTAATTGGTTCATAATCTAGTGGTACTATCTGGAAGAAGAAGGTGAAGGGTCTTTGGTTATTGCAGAGTCCAATTCCCCGTAGGGGGATTGTTGAGGGTGGGAACAACAATGGGTTTGGCCCCGTTTCATCCTCTGGAATAAGCAGGGCTGAGGGAGGGGAATAAGGTGGAAGTCCCATGGGGCTCACCAGCTTGTCTAATGGTGGGGCCAGAGCTGGAGTACGTGAGTCAGGTGGACTCTGAGGTGGGTTTTCCTTAGTCCCAGGTTTCCTGATTTGGAGGAGCAGGTCCTCCTCATCAGAAAGATGTCTTAAATTCAACCTTTAACCCTTCATTTAAACATAGTGCCATGAAGCACTGGACATAAGGGATATCTTCCTTTTTCTTGGTTCTTTTGCAAATTAGATCTTATTGTAGCATGGACTTAGAGTCCCACTTTCTGGCCATCTTCCCCCATGTTCCAATGAATACCCTGGCCAGGTTGTGTTACATAAAATGATCATCTGCTCTCAGGTCAATGGGGAATACCTGAAGGCCTTCCAGTTCTGGAAGATGCAGTACAATGGGCTTTCCCCTGGGATGGAGCTTGCTCCCTTCATCGTCTAGCATCTTTTCTTATGTTCCATTTCCAACCTTCCAGGGGAAACTTGTAACAGTTAGTGGTGATGCACAGGCCATAAGCTTGTGCCCAGAGGAGGTTTAGCACCCTAATAGCCTGAAACTAAGACCATGCTTACTAACTATACCCTTAAAGGGAAAACAAAACTGGTGGACATTGGGTTTCAGCCAGGGACCCCTGATAGGGGGGGCATGAAAAAAAAGGAGACCTAGGAGTCCAGAAAAGCCAGGCTGTAGAAAAAGAAAATTGATGTCTAGTGTCCTCAACAAAATCAAAACAGACTCAGCAACTACAGTGTGTGCTTGACCACATCTAAGGGTACCTCTCCTCTGGTCACAGACCCAACACAAAGACTCAGTGACTTAAGGGTCGGTTTAACTCTGTCTAAGGGGACCCCTTTCTCTGATGACAGGCTCAACACAAAGACAGACTCATTGACCTCAGGGAATCCCCCAACACTGACCTTATCACCCCAGAGGATTCTCCATTTCCAGATGGGACTTGAGCCCCTGACTAGTCAACAGGGATCACTCTTGTTTCCCCACAGCTGAGCATCAGCACTTCTGGAATGGCCAGGTCATGCAATCCTTAAAACCAGAGGGGATTCTCACTCCCCTGAACCAGGTTACCCCATATGGGGACCTGAACCCCAAAGCCAGGCCCCAAAGTAACAGATAATCTGTCCCAGTGTTTCAGAGTGATTTTCAATCTCTCCTTGGAAGTATCCCTTCACATCTATGTGCAGTTCAGTAAAGCAGGTGTTACAGGCTCTTAACACTAGCCCTGATATCGGTTCTCCTACATTGAACCCAGAATATATGGGATTAAAACTAAAAGGCACCACCTCTTTTTGGCTTCTCTACTTACACTCATATGCAATTACCTGTTTACGTAACCTTAGACTCCTTGAGCTCTAAAATCAAATAAGAGTTACAAATTGTTAAAGCCCAGGTAGCCTGGAGTTGGGGGCACAGTAAAGTTTTAGCTAACCATGTGTCCTTGAAGTCTTCCAGGGAAACTGCTTTCTGGAGACTATCAGAAAGCTGAGGCTTCCCAGACCTCAACCTCTTGGCTTCCGGATGCCCAAGTCCACCATCCATTGTGAAAACAAAACAGCCGAGGATGCCCACTTGCAATCCTCCTATTTCACCAACTCCCCCCTCCTTACAAACAGCCTCTCAAGGCCCAATGCAGGCTGATGGGGAAACGCTGGCCAACAAGGCTCCATGCACTCTCTCCTCTACCCAAACCACAGATAAAAACCCCTGCCTGTTTCTTAACAGGGAGCTCGTAATTTTTTTTAAATAATTGTTATGACTTTGTTAATTGTTTTTTTTTTTTGAGGAAGATTAGCCCTGAGCTAACGTCTGCCGCCAATCCTCCTTTCTTTGCTGAGGAAGCCTGGCCCTGAGCTAACATCCGTGCCCATCTTCCTCTACTTTATATTTGGGATGCCTACCACAGCATGGCTTGCCAAGTGGTGCCATGTCTGCACCCGGGATGCAAACCAGAGAACCCCTGGCCACCAAAGCAGAACGTGCGAACTTAACTGCTGCACCACCAGGTTGGCCCCAGAGCTAGCGATTTTTGAGGTACAAGCTCTTGCTTTGCTTACTTTGCCTGGCAGAGTAAAGCTTTTCCTTTTCCACTCAAGACTCTGTTCTCATTATTTGGATTGGCATTGGGTTCAGAGACCAAACTTTCAGTTACAAACATGGTGACCTTGGAGGAAGCTGTAGGTGGTCTCCACTGAGAACCCCCTTAGCTTAACCAGACATCCCAGAGTTGCACTCCCTGCCTGCCCCATTTGGGGAAGTGAAGTGTTTAGAGGAAGACAGGGAGGCCAGATCACCAGGGACTGGTGCTTAGCTGGCTGTACTTCACCCCAGGTGGAATCCAGGTCTGCTCCCTTGGCTGGACTCTGTGGAGCTCCCATAACAGCCTGAGGTGCTGCTCCAGTAGCTGCTAAAGCCCATTTTGCTTTGGGAGTCATCCCTCCTGTTTCTTCCCTGGGTATCCATTAGGACCTCTGATTACCTAGGAAACTATCTAGGGGAAAAGGAAAGTGCATTTGCTTGGAGTTATGATGCCCTGGCCAGATTTTGGTAAGTCCCCTGTTACTGTTCATTTGGGAAGATCTGAAAATCAGATCTTCATTTTTTGGGTGTCCCCCACATGTAGCATTCAGACTAAACTGGGACTGAAGCACTTTGGATTTGTTTTGGATTCTGGCTTCAATTAGCTGGCTGAAGGTTTTTGGGAAAGCTTGCTTGTTTTGGTACTTGTTGTCTGTCTCTCTGTCCTTTTAAAAGTATTAACATGGGAAAAGCCACATCTGTTCCACCTAAGAGCCCCTTGGGGAAGATTTTGGCTGATTTATTGACCTATAGTTATAAGCCAAAGGGAAAAAAGTGGTATTTTATTGTAACACCACCTGGCTGATGTATGTCCTGGAAAGTGAGGAAAGATGGCTATTGAATGGAATTTTATTACACCATATTGCATTTGGAGTGGTTTTATGAAAGCTCTGGAAAGTGAGATGAGATTCCATATGTGCAGGCTTTTATTCAGCTGCATATTCAGGAAGGTGAATGGCCAGGGATCAAGCTGATGTTCCAAAGAAAAGCCAACCCTGTGGTAGTCAAAGTGCACAGACATCAGAAGAAAAACTTGATGAGGACATGGCTGCTCTAAGTGTGTTGAATCCCTTTAGTCCTAATTTCAATGTTGCACGGCCATCAATGGCAGGTGCCCCCAGCACCCCACCACAACACCAGGTGATGAGGTGTGGAAGAGAACCCTCCATGGCAGCTATTTCCTTTGCATCCACTGTTACCAGATGAAGAGGTGGTGGGGAAGCTGAGCCCCCAATGGACACCCCTTGGTATGAGTCAGGAGCAGGAGGTCTCCCCCTCGAGGACTTGATAGGGGACACTGTTTGGCCAGGGGTCTTCTTGCATGGGGGCAGGGCAATTCCCTCTGTGCCAGTTGCCTGTAGGAATGAAAGGCCAGGGGAAACTGACTACCAACTATTGGACTTATACTCGTTTTTCAACCTCTGATTTGCTAAATTGGAAAAACCAGAACCTGTCCTACAGGGAAGATCCAAAAAGATGACAGATTTGCTTACAGCTATTTTTTCTACCCACCACCTTACCTGACAGACATTCAATCTTTGTTAAGCATAATGCTTGCAGGTGATAAGTGGCACCTTGTGATAAAAATAAATGAAGAGGCTCAGTATTTACATGATGAGGATCCCAATCAAACTCCTACTCCTGATGTATCCATCCCCCAAGTACAGCCCAGGTGGGACCCAAACATAGATGCAGGGAATGTATTATTAAGCCATTACAGAAGGTGTGCCTTAGCTGGACTTAAAAAAGGAACCCCCAAACAAAGGCGCTTAAACAAGATTCAGGAACTCCAGCAAGAACTGGAGAAAATCCTCCAGCGTTTTTAGAATGAATATATCAGGCATACAGAAAATAACCTGACTCAGACCCAGAAGCCCGCAAAAACCTCTGGATGGGCACATGACCTTTATTAGACAGAGTGCCTCAGACATTAGGCAGAAGTTCAATAAGGTTGAAAGGGCCATACCCACAAGCTCTGGTCAATTGGTAAAAATTGCTTTCAAAGTTTATAATGCTCCTGAGGAGCACAAAGCCAGGCCAATCAAAGTGCTCTATGTAGCTTCCCTAGACAGGGGAAATAAGAAAGGGTATACAGGGTCTGGCCTGGTGGTGCAGTGGTTAAGTGCGCACATTCTGCTCTGGTGGCCCAGGGTTTGCCAGTTTGGGCCCTGGGTATGGACATGGCACCACTTGGCATGCCATGCTGTGGTAGGCATCCCACATATAAAGTAGAGGAAGATGGGCACGGATGTTAGTTCAGGGCCAGTCTTCCTCAGCAAAAAAAGGAGGATTGGCGGCAGACATTAGCTCAGGGCTAATCTTCCTCAAAAAAAAAAAAAAGAAAGAATGAAAGGGTATCCAAGGCTGTGGAGGAAGGGATGCCAAAAGTTGGAGAAAAATCAGTGGCGCCTATTATAGAAAGGAAGGGGCACTGGAAAAACCAGTGCCCTAAGCTAGAAACAGGCACAAAAATGGAAAAGCAGCCCTCTCAGAGGCATATGACCTCTCGATTCCAAGACTTAGAGAAGGAAGACGATGGTTGATGGAATACAGGATTCCTTGCCATGCTGCTGGCTCTCATTCCAATAGTCCCCCATGAGTCCCAGGTACAAAGGACAGTGGGGTCACAATTGGTTGACTTTCTGGTGGATACTGGTGCCACTTATTCTGCGTTAAACTGCAAATTGACATCATTAATTCCTTGATTGCCATTTTTGGAGTCACGAGTGAAACTCAACAGAAACCCATGCGGCAACCACTGAAATGCAGCTTAAGAGAACAAAAGCTGAAATATAGCTTTTTATATATATCAGATTGCCCCATTCCTCTCCTTGGATGAGATTTTCTTTGTAAACTGAATGCTCATAATTATTCACCCAAGAATAAGCTTCTCCACCTACAGGGTCCACTGGAAAATGCACTCCGACTACAGACCCTCCTGGAAAGACTGGAAGAAGAGCACGCAACACCACCTGAGATCCATGAATGAGTGAGTACAAGAGTCTGCGGTTGACGGAGTGCCCGTACTAGCTCTATCTGCCATCCCAATAAGAACTGAACTTTTAAAGAAGGAGCCTGTTGTCTAAGAAAGAAACAATATCTCCTCAAGATAGAAGCATTAAGAGGCATCCAACCTGTTTTGCAAAGATTCTTGCAGCACGGGCTGATAAGGCTCTGCCGATCACCATATAACATGTCTATTCTACCAGTCAACAAACCGCACTCAGATGAATACTGGTTTGTGCAATATTTAAGGACCTTTAATGACATTGTACAGGATATACATCCAACAGTACCAAACCCCTATATGCTGTTAGCTACAGTACCTGGGGAAGATATCTGGTTTTAAGTGCCAAACATTAAGGATGCGTTTTTTTCTTTTTTTTGCATTTTATTGGAAAGGAAATCTCAACTATTGTTTGCCTTTGAGTGGTAAGACCCAGATACATGGGTCACAAACCAATATTGTTGGACCGTGTTGCCTCAGGGGTTTAAGAACTCCCCTACTCTGTTTAATGCAACTTTGGCAAAAGACTCGTGAGGACTCTAACTCAATCAGGGAACATTACTGCAATATGTTGGTGACTTGCTGATAGCAAGTCCTAGTTACCAACAATGCCTGAACAACACCATTGTAGTGCTAAATCACCTGGCCTGGTGTGGCTACAAGGTGTCCCTCATGAAGGCCCAGATCTGTAAACAACAAATTGCCTATCTGGGTTTCCAAATAAGCCAAGACACCGGCAACTTAATGTCTGACCGATGACAGGCAATTTTGCAGGTGAGATCCCCTCAGAAGAAAAAATAATTGAGGAGATCTTTAGGTATAGCAGGGTTCTGCCAGATTTGGATTCCCAATTTTGGACTGATATGGATGCTTTGAAGGGAAAAGAAACAGATGCCCCCATATGGTCAGGGGAATGCCAACAGGCATTTGAGGCTTTGAAATGAAAGTTGTTGACTGAGCCAGCCCTGGGCCACCCAGATTAAAAAAATTCAAACTGTAAGTATGACAAATAAAAATTGCAAGCAATAGGATATATTGGAGAATATGAGGAAGCCATTTGGTATAAACCTAATTCGGCCTGACCTTGTCTTTCCAAAAGGGCCTGACATTGGCTGTTGAGCGTGCATTGTATATCTGCTTTAGATATTCCCTATGGCAAGAACAAAGCCCCTTGAGATAAAGGTGCAACTTCCCTCCCCCTCCCAATGTTGGTGTCTCCTTAAGGATTAAGCCTCTTTCCTTAGGCTAGAAACTGATTGCTGTGCTCACCTGTGACTGCCCAGCTTGAGACAATAGACTTGCCTCCTGCTATGCCCACCAAGATAGCAGACCCACTCCCTGCTGTGTCCATCAAGTGCTGTGCCTACAGTGCAATCTTGTGACTATTGTGGGAGGGACATTTCAATCATGTGTGAAACACCCTGTTTGGGGGTATATAACCACTCTGTGCACCCCACTTCTTCGGTGCCCTTTCTTCCTTTGGGAAGAAAGGCCCTGGGCCATGGTCCTCAGATTTCAGCTCAGAATAAACTCACCCAAATTTTCATTTATAGATTGGTTATGGATTATTTTCATCAACAAGTACATGAGAGGGAATACCTCTGGGTGTATTGATGCAATGCCTGAGAGAGGTGCCCAGACCAGTGCCCTACTTATCTAAACAATTGGATCACACTGCCAGAGGTTGACCCCTGTGCTTGTGAACTATAGCAGCCACCTGTGACTTGCTCCAGGAAGCAGAAAAATTTAACCCTGGACAGCCTATCATGGTATATGTGCCCCACCAAGTGATCATCCTCCTTGAACAAAAAGGGGGATTATTGGCTAATGGCTGGGAGGATGAGCAGATACCAAGCTATTTTGCTAGATGACCCTAATGTCACTTTAAGTACCGTAACAATCTTAAACCCTGCCACTTTCCTACCAACCTCTGAAAACGATATTAACTTTCATAATTGCCTAGAAATCTTAGACACCATGTGTTCGAGCCAATTAGACTTGTCGGATCAGCCGTTGGCAAATCCCTATTGGAACCTATTTACTGATGGCAGTAGGTTTATGGATGATGGCCAGAGATGAGCAGGCTATGCAATGATAACAGAAGGTGAGGTTATTGAGGCACAAGCCCTCTACCCAGAAACATCAGCACAACAAGCAGAGTTAATTGCTCTCACAAGGGCCTTGCAACTATGCAAAGGGAAAAAAGTAAATGTGGACACAGATTTTGAATATGCCTTCATGGTGATCTACGCTCACAGGGCCATATGGAAGGAAAGGGGGCTACTGATGTTGGGACATAAAGGAATAAAATATGCCCAAGAAATATTAGCTCTGCTACAAGTAGTAACAGAACCAAAGGCAGTGCCCAGGCCGTCAAAAGACTGATTCATATGTGGCTTCTGGAAATTGAATGGCAGACAAGTCTGCCAAGAAAGCTGCCAAAGAGCCTAAATTCTTGGGAGTCTTCATCCCACACTTAGATCTAAGTCAATGTGACCCCCTCTTATATGGAGGAGGACTTAGAAAGGGCACAAGAATGGGGGTTTGGTAATTGGGATCCCTCTCACAAGTGGAAAACAAATCCTCATGGGCTTAGTCTACTCCTGAGGCCCTGGTGTGGCCTTTGATAAAATACTTGCATGAATGCACTCATTATGGAAGAGATGCCTTAGTGGACTTCTTGCAGCCTCATCTCAGAGGGCCCAAGCTGTGACAACTAACTCAGCAAGCCTCTCAGTCTTGCCCAATCTGTGCGAGAAACAAGTCAAGTATGAAAAGGCAAGCCCCACAAAAGGGAACTCAATATTCTGTGGAACAACCATGAGGGCTGGCAAGTGGACTCTATGTGAATGTCTGAGACTATTTGGAATTTCAAATACTTCTCAGTATTTGTAGACACTTTTTCAGTATTTGTAGACACTTTTTCAGTTCCCCACCAGAACTGTAAAAGCCACTGAGGTAGTCAAATCTTTGCTCAAAGAAATTGTTCCTAGGTTTGGACTGCCATCTAGTGTCTAGAGTGATAATGGAAACAAGTTTGTGGCTGAAGCAACACAAGTAAGGCTCTTGGGATTAAATGGAAGCTTCATGCCTCATAGAGACCACAATCCCCATTACAACTGGAAGACACAGTGCTTCTGAAGGTGTGGAAGGAACAAGGGCCAGAACAAGAACTTGAAGAAAAATGGAAATGGCCATATGATGTGTTATTAATCACACATACACCCCTTAGGTTGGCAGGTGTAAGACTATGGGTCCACTACACTCAAAAGTAAAGAAATGTCCAGATACAAGTGCCTTCTCCTGATAATACCCATTGGAAGGTATTAAGTTGCTCTTAAGGAAACAATCAATAAGATACTTCATGCACTCTGCTTTGGCAGCCTGAGATTTCATCAGTTCGAATCCTGAGCATGGACATGGCATCTCTCATCAAACCATGGTGAGGTGGCATCCCACGTACCACAACCAGAAAGGCTTATGACTATTTATGGGGGGAGTTTTGGAGGAGAAGAAGACTGGCAATAGATGTTAGCTCAGTTGATAACTGCAATTTTAAATTTAATTTAAAAAAATTCTAATCTTTCTCATTTGTAGTGAAAAGTTTTAGCTCTCTTCTAGGAAGAAGTTCCTAAACAGATATGGGCAGCCAAGAACAGCAGCAACATTATTTCATTACATGTGGTAGAGATCCTGAGTGAAGGCATGTACAAGAAATTGTGGAAACACAATGAATAAGATATTCCTAAATAGATATAGAGATTTTCTTCACGTTGTACTTTCATTGAGTGGCTCTTATATATATTCTTTCCTAGGAAAATGGCTCTGTAATATCCATTCAGTGAAAGCATACTCTGGAGAAAAAACCTTGCTTGTACTTCTTTAGGGTCATCTTAAGAACATTATTGCTGAACTCAGCTTGCCTGAGGTGTAGGTGACAATTTCTTAGGAAAGATTTTAAACATTTCACTACAGCTGGGGTAGAATATAATACCCATTCAATGAAAGTACGCTTGGCAGAAATCTCTTGCTTGTAGCTGTTTAGGATGGTCCTGATAAGTTCCTTTTCACACATTGCATTTTGCAGCCTTCACTCAGGCTCTCTCTCATATATAATGGAAGAAGGTTCTGGCTGAATTCATCTTGCTACTAGCTCTTAAGGGACTCCTTCTTAGAGGACACTTGAAAGGTTAACTACAGTTGGGATAGATTATCTGTAACATCCATTCAATGTGGTTTCACTGTGGAGAAAAACTGCTGGTGGTACCTCCTACAGAGGTAGGATCATCTTGATATGTGACTTTCAAGACATTGCTATTCAGTCTACACACAGGCTCACACTCAAATTTGATGAAGGAACACTATTACTGAGCTCACATTTCCAATTACTGCAAGGGACAATTTTGTATGAGAGATTTTAAACATCTCACTACAATGGGAGACAATATCTATACCATCCACTGAAAGAAATTACACAGGTCAAGAAAACTTTTCTTGTAGAAGTTTAGGATCAACTTGGTGATTGCCTTTTCACATTTTGCATATCACAGACTTCACTCAGGCTCTCTCTCACAGGTAATTAAAGAATGTTCCTGCTGAACTCAGAATGATGGTAGCTATTAACGGACTTCTTACTAAAGGAGACAAAATTTGTCACTACATCTGTGACAGATTATCTGTTACATTTATTCAAAAAGGGTATATTGTTGAGAAAAACTTCTGCATGTAACTCTTTAGGGTCATCTTGATAAGTGACTTTTAACACATTTCTCTTCAGTGTACACATAGGATTTTGCTCACATTTGATTAAGGAACCGCATTATTGAGCTTATCATGCCAGTAGCCATGACACTTTCCTAGGAGAGTTTATAAACATTTCCTTATAGATTTGAGAGAATATCTATAACTTCTATTCAATGAAAGTACATTGCGTATAAAACCTCTCTTTTTTAGCTGTTTAGGATTGTCCTGGTAAGTTCCTTTTCACACATGGCAGTTCACAGTCTTCACTCAAGTTCTCTCTCACCTGTAAGGAAAGACTATATAGGCTGAACTCAGCTTGCTAGTATTATCTGTAAAGTGACTTCTTCCAGGAAAAGTTTTAAAACTTTACAATACAGATGGGATAGATTATCTGTAACATCCAATCAATGAGAGGATACTGTGTTCCATACCTCCAGCTTGTAGCTGTTTAGGATCATCTTGATAAGTGATTTTCATTACATTGCTGTTCAGTTTACACACAGGTTCTCTGTCTCCTGTGATGAAGGAAAATTATTGCTGAGCTCAGCATGCCAGTAGTTGAAAGTGACAATTTCCTATGAGAGCTTTTAAACGTTTCACTATAGCTTAGAAAGAATATACCATCCAGTGAATAAATTTATAATCTGCAGAAAAAGTCTTGCTTTTTGTTGTTTAGAATCCTCTTGGTAAGTGCTTTTTCACACATTGCATTTCACACCCTTCAACTCAAGCTCTCTGTCCTGTGTAATGAAAGTATGTTCCTACTGAACTCAGCTGCTTGTAACTAAGGCACTTCTTCCAAGGAGAGATTTAAAACTTTTCACTACAACTGGACAGATTATCTGTTACATCCATTCAATGAGGGTATGTGGTCTGGAAAAACTTCTGCTTGTAGCTGGTTAAGACCATCTTCATAGGTAACTGTTTTAACATTGCGGTTCAGGCCTACACACAGGCTCTCACTTGAATATAGTGAAACAAAGCTATTGCTGAAGTGAGCTTACCAGTAGCTGTAAGTAACATTTTCTAATGAGAACTTTTCAATTTTTCATGATAGCTGGGAGAGAATATCTATAACGTCCATTCAATGAGAGTCCACTATACAGAAAAAATCTTACTGGTAGCTGTTTAGGATCATCTTGATAAGTGACATCTACACATTGAAATTCATGGCTGACACTCTGGTTCTCTCTCAAATGTAATGAAATAGTCTTGCTGACCTCAGCTTGTCTGTAGGTGTTAAGGATCTTCTTTCTATTGTAGCTTTTAAAGTTTTCATTAAAACTTGGATAGAATGTGTATAACATTTAGTCAATGAAATTACACTTTGAAGAAAAACACTTGCTAGTAGCTATTTAGGATAACCTGGAGAAGTGGCTTTTCAAACATTCCATTTCATGGCCTAACCTCAGGCTCTCTCTCACATGTAATGCAAGAATGGTTTTGATGAATTCAGCTTGTCAGTAGCTATCAGAAACATCTTTCCTATGAGACCTTAAAACTTCTCACTACAGCTGGTACTATCTATAACATCCATTCAATAACAGTACACTTTGGAGAAAAACTCCCACTTGTAGTTCTTTAGGGTTGTCTTTTTTATTTTTTTACATTGGAATTCTCTGCAACTTTATTTATTTGTTTTTGTTGAGTTAATGATAGGTTACAATCTTGTGAAATTTCAGTTGTACATTAATGTTTGTCGTTTGTGCTGTAGGTGCACCACTTCACCCTTTGTGCCCACCTCCCACCCCACCTTTCCCCTGGTATCCACTAAACTGTTCTTAGTTCACATTTTTAAATTCCTCATATGAGTGGACTCATACACAGATTATCCTTCTCTAGCTGACTTATTTCACTTAACCTAATTCCCTCAAGGTCCATCCATGTTACTGCAAATGGAATGATTTTGGTTCTGTTTTGCAGCTGAGTAGTATTCCATTGTATATATGTACCAGATCTTCTTTATCCATTCATCTGTTGATGGGCACTTAGGTTGCTTCCATGTCTTGGCTATTGTAAATAACGCTGCAATGAACATTGGGGTACATAGGAGTTTTGGGATTGCTGACTTCAAGCTCTTTGGATAAATACCCAGTAGTGGGATGGCTGGATCGTATGGTAGTTCTATTTCTAATTTTTTGAGGAATCTCCATACAGTTTTCCATAGTGGCTGCACCACTTTGCATTCCCACCAGCAGTGTGTGAGGGTTCCTTTCTCTCCACAACCTCTCCAACATTTGTTACTATTAGTTTTACATATTTTTGTCATTCTAACGGGTGTAAGGTGATATCTTAGTGTAGTTTTGATTTGTATTTCCCTGATGATCAGCGATGATGAGCATCTTTTCATGTGCCTATTGGCCATCCGTATATCTTCTTTGTAGAAATGTCTGTTCATGTCTCCAGCCCATTTTTTGATTGGGTTGTTTGATTTTTTGTTGTTGAGTTGTGAGAGTTCTTTATATATTATGGATATTAAGCCTTTGTCAGACATACGACTTGCAAATATTTTTTCCCAGTTCGTGGGTTTTTTTTTTGTTTCAATCCTGTTTTCATTTGCCTTGAAGAAGCTCTTTAGTCTGATGAAGTCCCATTTGTTTATTGTTTCTATTGTTTCCCTTCTCTGAGAAGGCATGGTGTCCGAAAAGATCCTTTTAATACTGATGTCAAAGAGTGAACTGCCTACGTTTTCTTCTAGAAGCCTTATGGTTTCAGGTCTCACCTTTAGGTCTTTGATCGATTTTGAGTTTATTTTGGTGAATGGTGAAAAAGAATAGTCAATTTTCATTCTTTTACATGCGGCTTTCCAGTTTTCCCAGCACCATTTGTTGAAAAGACTTTCTTTTCTCCATTGTATGCCCTCAGCTCCTTTGTCAAAGATAAGCTGTCCATAGATGTGTGGTTTTATTTCTGGGCTTTCAATTCTGTTCCATTGATCTGTGCACCTGTTTTTGTACCAGTACCATGCTGTTTTGATTACTGTAGCTTTGTAGTATGTTTTGAAGTCAGGGATTGTTATGTCTCCCTTTTTGTGCTTTTTTCTCAGGATTGCTTTAGAAATTTGGGGTCTTTTGTTGCCCCATATGAATTTTAAGATTCTTTGTTCTAATTCTCTAAAGAATGTCATTGGGATTCTGATTGCGATGGCGTTGAATCTGTAGATTGCTTTAGGTAGAATGGACATTTTAACCTTTTATTCTTCCAATCCATGTACATCGAATGTCTTTCCATCTCTTTATGTCGTCATCCAATTCTCTCAGAAAGAGAGAATTTTCTGTAATTTTCATTATATAGGTGCTTCACTTCCTTAGTTAAATTTACCCCAAGGTATTTTATTCTTTTTGTTGCGATTGTGAATGGTATTGTGTTCTTGAGTTTTTTTTCTGTTAGTTCGTTATTAGAGTATAGAAATGCTACTGATTTATGCAAGTTGATTTTGGGCCCTGCAACTTTGTTGTAGTTGTTGATTACTTCTAAGAGTTTTCCAATGGATTCTTTGGGGTTTTCTATATATAAGATCATGTTCTCTGCAAACAGAAAGAGTTTCACTTTTCCCTCCCTATTTGGATTCCTTTTATACATTTTTCTTGCCTGATTGCTCTGGCCAGGACCTCCAGTACTATGTTAAATAAGAGTGGTGATAGAGGGCATCCTTGTCTCGTTCCTGTTTTCAGGGGGCTGGTGTTCACTTTTTGCCCATTGAGTATGATGTTGGCTATGGGTTTGTCATAAATGGCCTTTATTATGTTGAGGTAGTTTCCTTCTATGCTCATTTTGTTGAGAGTTTTTATCATAAATGTCTGTTGGATCTTGTCAAATGCTTTCTCTGCATCCATTGAGACTATTATGTGGTATTTATTCCTCAGTTTGTTGATGTGGTGTATCACGTTGATTGATTTGCGGATGTTGAACCATCCCTGTGTCCCTGGTATGAATCCTAGCTGATCATAATGTATGATCCTTCTGCTGAATTGCTGAATTCTGGTTGCCAAAATTTTGTTTAGAATTTTTGCATCTATGTTCATTAGTGATATTGGCCTGTAGCTCTCTTTTTTCGTGGTGTCCTTGTCAGGCTTTGGTATCAGCATGATGTTGGCCTCATAGAATTTGTTAGGAAGTGTTCCATCTTCCATAATTTTTTGGAATATCTTGAAAAGGATAGGTATTAAATCCTCTGTGAAAGTTTGGTAGAATTCCCGAGGAAAACCATGTGGTCCTGTGGTTTTATTCTTTGGGATGTTTTTGATTGCTGTTTCAATCTCTTTCCTTGTGATTGGTCTGTTCAAATTGTCTGCCTCTTCTTGAGTGAGCTTTGGGAGATTGTAGGAGTCCAAGAATTTATCCATTTCCTCTAGGTTATCCATTCTGTTGGCATATAGATTTCATAGTATTCACTTATAATCCGTTGTATTTCTGAAGAGTTTGTTGTTATTTCTCCTCTTTCATTTTTGATTTTGTTTATTTGAGCTTTATCCCCTTTTTTCTTTGTAAGTCTGGCTAGGGGTTTGTAAATTTTAACTTCTCAAAAAACCAGCTCTTTGTTTCATTGATCCTTTCTACTGCCTTTTTCGTTTCAATAGTATTTATTTCTGCTCTGATTTTTATTATTTCTCTCCTTCTGCTGACTTTTGTCTTTCTTTGTTCTTTTTTCTCTAGTTCAGTTAAGTGTAGTTTAAGATTGCTTATTTGGGATTTTTCTTGTTAGTTAAGATGTGTCTGTATTGTGATGAATTTTCTTCTTAATACAGCTTTTCCTGTGTCCCATATGAGTTGGTATGGCATGCTATCATTTTCATTTGTTTCCAGGTATTTTTTTATTTCCTCTTTAATTTCTTCAATGATTCATTGCTTGTTCAGTAGTGTATTGTTTAGTCTCCACATCCTTGTGCCTTTCTCAGCTCTTTTCTTGTAATTAATTTCTAGCCTTATAGCATTATGATTGGTGAAGATGCTTGTTATTATTTCAATTTTTTTTAAATTTGTAGAGGCTTGCCTTGTTTCCCAACATATGGTCTATCCTTGAGAATGTTCCATGTCCACTTGAGAAGAATGTGTATTCAGCTGTTTTAGGCTGAAGTGATCTATATATGTCTATTAAGTCCAATTGTTTTAGTTTTTAATTTAGCTCGACTATTTCCTTGTTGATTTTCTGTCTGGATGATCTATCCATTGATGTGAGTGGGGTGTTGAGGTCCCCTACTATTATTGTCTTGTTTTTAACATCGTCCTTTAGGTCTGTTAATAGGTGCTTGATGAATCTTGCTGCTCCTGTGTTGGGTGCATAGATATTTATAAGCATTATTTCTTCTTGATGAAGTGCCCCTTTGATCATTATATATTGTCCCTCTGTGTCTCTCTTTACCTGTCTTATTTTGAAATCCACTTTGATATAAGAATTGCAACACCTGCCTTTTTTTGCTTGCTATTAGCTTGAAGTATTGTCCTCCAGCGCTTCACTCTGAGTCTGTGTTTGTCCTTGGGGCTGAGGTGTGTTTCCTGGAGGCAACAAATTGTTGGATCTTATTCTTTAATCCATTCTGCAAGTCTGTGTCTTTTTATTGGAGAGTTCAATCTGTTTACATTGAGAGTGATTATTGATGCATGTGGACTTAATGCTGTCAATCTGCTGCTCATTATCTTATTTTCCTGCGTTTCTTTTCCTGTGTGCTACCCATTTAATACTGCAATTTCTTATGCTGGATTTCTTAGACTTTTCCTTATTTATGATTTCTGGCTCTGTTCTGTTTTTCAGTTTAGTAACTACCCTGAAGTTTGTATTTAGAATCTCATGTATAATATAGTCTATTCTCTAGTGGTCTCCTACTTACTTGGCCAATACTGATTTAGACCCTTTGTTCTTCCCCTCCTAAATAATTATTTTCATTTCTTATTCCAACTCGTGTTATGAATTTGTAGTTAGAGTGATAAGATCGTCCTTGCTTTGGTAGTTTCCTTACCTTTACCCTAATGCTATAGTTGAATATTTGCTATCCTGTTCTTGTTCTATCCATAGGTCTCCCTAGTCTGTGGATTGTGACCCCTTTCTCCCTTTTTTCTTTTTTCAGGTATGAGAGCCTTCTTGAGGATTTCATGTAGTGGAGGGCTTTTAGTTACAAATTCCCTTAACTTTTGTTTGTCTGGAAAAGATTTAATTTCTCCCTCATATCTGAAGGAAATTCTTGCTGGATAGAGTATTCTTGGCTGAAGATTTTTCTCTTTTAAAGCTTTGAATATGTCACTCCATTCTCTCCTAGCTTGTAAGGTTTCTGTAGAGAAATCCACTGACAGTCTGATAGGCGCTCCTTTGTAGGTTATTCTCTTCTTTTTTCTTACTTCCCTGAGTATTCTTTCCTTATCTTTCCTTCTTGCCAATGGTACTACTATTTGCCTTGCTGTAGGTCTTTTTACATTGACAAATCTAGGAGATCTGAAAGCTTCCTCTACACACATTTCTCAGTCAATCCTTAGATTGGGGAAGTTCTCTTCAATAATTTCGTTAAGCACACTTTCTGCTCCATTTTCCTTTTCCACATTCTTGGGAATTCCTATGATCCTTAAGTTCTTACTCCTCATTGAATCCATTGTCTCTCGGAGATTTTCCTCATTTTTTTTCATTCTTATTTCTCTTTCCTCCTCTGTCTGGAGCCATTCAGCCTGTCTATCTTCAGTTATGTTAACTTGCTCTTCTATGGTGTCTACACGGGCATTCAGGGAATGCGTATTCTGTTTTATCTGGTACATTGTGTTATTCATCTCTAGTAATTCTGTTTGATTCTTCTTTATAGTTTCAATCTCTTTTGTGAAGTAACTCCAGAACTCATTGGTTTGTTTCTCTATCTTTCTCTCTACCTCATTGAGTTTTTTAATGATAGCTACTCTGAACTCATTGTCACTTAGTTTACCTAATTCCAAGTCCTCAGGACTTAATTCTATGTTTTTATTGTTTTCCTTCTGGTCTGGAGCTTTTATAAATTGCTGGATGGTAGAGGAGTAGTTTTTTCGCATGATGGTAGAATTCAGTTGCTGTTACAGCCTGTTGCCACTAGATGGGGGTCGAGTGTCACGTGTTCTGAGCTCTCCACCTTCAGGCAAGATGGTGGCACCCAGTGCACTTTGCCGGGAGGGAGGGGCTGCTATTCTCTCTCGCTGATCTAGTTTCAGATCAGTTCTGTTCTCTGGTCTCCCGAGGCCCTAGGTTTATGGGCTCCCCCCGCTTGGTAGCTTTCCCCTGTCAGTGGGTTTCCACGGAACCAGTGGCAGGAGTCCTGGATGATCTCCCGGTCATGCGACCCCTCCCCCGCTCCTTCCCACACCTGTGCAGCAGGGATTGCAGACTCTAGGGGAGAGAACAATGTTCTCTCTTACCAGTTCCAGGGCCTCCGAGGCCATCTGCAAGGTTTATGTTCTCTGCCTTCTTGGTATGGTAGGTCTCTAACGTGTTGGCATTAGATTTATTCTCTGAAATTCAGTTTTTCCAATCCTTTGTTGTATTTTGGAAGGGAGAGAATCCTGGGTCAACTCACCCCGCCATTTTGCCTGTTCTGGTCGTGGGCCACGCAGCTTTTCCTCTTTAGGATTATCTTGATAAATGATTTCAATATGTTGCAGTTCAAGGCTAAATATAGGCTCTTACTCTCATATGATTAAAGACACTAATGCTGATCTCAGCTTGTCAGCAGGTGTAAGTAAATTCTTCCTTTGAGAGTTTTTAAACATTTCACTATCACTGGAAGAGAAAATCTCTAACATTCAACAAAAGAACACTGGAAAAACTCTTGGCATTAGCTGTTTTGGGTCATCTTGAAAAGTGTCATTTCAAACATTGCATTTCACAGCCTACCCACAGGCTCTCTCTCACATGCAATGAAAGAAGATGTTTCTTGAACTCAGCTTATCAGTAGCTATAAGGAACATCTTTGTGCAAGACATTTTAAACATGTTATTACAACTGGCACATGTTTTTTATAACATCCTTTTGATGAAAATAAACTATAGAAATCTCATGGTTGTAGCTGTTTAGAAACACCTTGATAAATGACTTTTCAAACATTTCACAGCTTACATACAGGCTCTAACTCATATATTATAAAAAAACACTTTTTCTTAACTCAGCTTGCCGGTGGCTTTTAAGGAATATCTTCCTATGAGCCCTTTTAAATTTTTCACTACAACTGTGACATAACATCAATTTAATGAAAGAACACTGTTGAGACACACTCTTTCTCCCAGCTCTTTAGGGTTATCTTCATAAGAGACTTTTCAAACACTGAAATTTAAAACATAGACAGGCTCTGACTTACACACAATAAAGATGCTGTCACTGAACTCATCTTGTAAGTAACTATCTTCATATAAGAGTTTTAAAAATTTTCATTACAACTCTGACAGAGTATGAGTAATATTCATTCAGTGAAAGAACACTGTGGAGAAACACTCTTGCTTGTAGTTTTTTAGGAACATCATATAGGTCTTTTCAATCATTTTAGTAGGTTGTATTAAAAGATCTCACTTTTGAACAAAAACTGTAACAACAGACAAAGAAGGCCACTACATAATGATAAAAGGAACAATCAAACAAAAGGATATAACACTTGTTAATATTTATGTACTCAACAGAGGAGCACCTAAACATATAAACCATTATCAAAGGACATAAAAATAGAAATAGTAACACAATAATAGTAGGGGACTTTAAAATTCCACTTACATCAATGGATAGATCATACAAACTGAAGATCAATAAGGAAACATTGGCCTTAAATGATACAGTAGGCCAGAAGGACTCAGTCAATAAATACAGAACATTCCATCCCAAAACCTCAGAATACACATTCTTTTCAAATGCACATGGAACATTCTCTAGGATTGATGACATGTTAGGACACAAAGCAAGCCTTAATTAATTTAAGATGATTGAAATAATACCAACCATCTTTTCTGACCACAAGGATATGAAACTAGAAAGCAACTACAAGAAGAAAATTGGAAAAGCCACAAATATGTGGAGATTAAACAAAATGCTACTGAACAACGAATGGCTCAATGAAGAAATCAAAGGAGAAATTAAAAAATATCTGGAGACAAATGAAAATGAAAATACAACATGCCAAAATCCATGGAATACAGCAAAAGCATTTAAAGATGGATGTTTATAGTAATATGGACCAGCTCAACAAACAAGAAAAATCTAAAATAAATAATCTAACAGTACACCTAAAGGAACTGGAAAAAGAAGAGCAAACAAACCCAAAATCAGTAGAAAGAAGGAATAAATAATACAGCAGAAATAAATGGAGTCAAGACTACAAAAACAATAGAAAAAATCAATGAATCCAAGAGCTGGTTCTTTGAAAAGATTTGAAAGAATGGACAAATCTTTAGACTCACCAAGAAAAAAAGAGAGAAGGCTCAAATAAAATCAGAAATGAAACAGGAGAAATTACGGTGTACACCTCAGAAACAAAAGATCATAAGAAACTACTACAAAAAGCTATATACCAACAAATTGGATGATCTAGAAGAAACGGATAAATTCTCAGAATGATGCAACCTTCCAAAACTGACTCAAGAAGAAATTGCAAATTTGAATATACTAATCACCAGTAAGGATACCAAAATAGCAATAAAAAATCTCCCTCAAAAAAAGTCCAAGACCAGATGGCTTCCCTGGTGAAGTCTACCAAACATTCAAAGAAGACAATACTTATTCTTCTTAAACTGTTCCAAAAATATGAAAGAGAAGGGGAAGCTTCCTAACTCCTTCTAAGAAGCCAAAATTATCCTGACACCAAAACCAGACAAGAAAAGAGAAAACCAGCAAGAAAAGGGAAAATTAGAAGCAAATATCACTGATCAACATAGATGAAAAAATCCTAAATAAAATACTAGCAAATTGAATACAATAATACCTTAAAAAGATCATGCACTGATATCAAGTGGGATTTATTCCACTGATGCAAGGATGGTTCAACATCTGCAAATCAATAAACCTCATACACTACATTAAAAAATGAATAAAAATTACATGAACTTTACAACAGATGCAGAGAAAGCATTTTACAAGATATAGCATCGATTTATTATAGGAACTCTGAATAAAATGGGTATAGAAGGAAAATACCTAAACATAGTAAAGACCATATATGACAAACCCACAGGAAACATTCTCAATGGAGAAAAACTGAAATCTATCCCTCTAAGAACAGGAAGCAGGCAAGGATGCCCACTGTCACCACTTTTATTTAACATAATAGTGAAAGTCTTAACCAGAGCAATCTGGCGAGAAAAAGATAAAAAGGGATCCAAATTGGTTAGGAAGAAATGAAACTGCCACTTGCAGAAAACATGATTTTATATACAGAAAATCCTAACGGATGCACTAAAAAACTTTTAGAAAATAATAAATGAATACAAGTTGCAAGATACATAATATGCAAAATCAGTTGTGTTTCTATACACTAACAATGAAGTAACAGAGAAATTAAGAATACAATCCCATTTACAATTGCAACAAAAACAGTAAAATACCTAGGAATAAACTTAACTAAAGAGGTGAAAGATCTGTACACTGAAAAATATAAAACATTGTTGAAAGAAATTGAAGAAGACACAAAGAAATGGAAAGATATTCTGTGCTCTTGGAATAGAAGAATTAACATAGTTAAAAGTCCATCCTTACTAAAGCAATCTACAGATTCAATGCAATCCCTATCAAAGTTCCAAAAATGTTTTCACAGAAATAGAACAAAGAATGTAAAAATTTATATGGAACAACAAAAGAGGCTGAATAGGCAAAGGAATCTTCAGAAAAAAGAGCAAAGCTGGAGGCATCACACTCCCTGATTTTGAAATATACTACAAAGCTGTAGCAACAGCATGGTACTTGCACAAAAAGAGACACACAGATCAATGGAACAGAATTAAGAGCCCAGAAAGAAAACCACACATCTATGGACAGATAATTTTTGACAAAGGAGCCAGGAACATACAACGGAGAAAGGAAAGTCTCTTCAATAAATGGTGTTGGGGGGGCTGGCCCCGTGGCCGAGTGGTTAAGTTCGCACGCTCTGCTGCAGGCGGCCCAGTGTTTCGTTGGTTCGAATCCTGGGCGCGGACATGGCACTGCTCATCAAACCACTCTGAGGCAGCATCCCATATGCCACAACTAGAAGGACCCACAACGAAGAATATACAACTATGTACTGGGGGGCTTTGGGGAGAAAAAGGAAAAAATAAAATCTTAAAAAAAAAAATAAAAAAAAATAAATGGTGTTGGGAAAACTGGACAGCCACATGTGAAAGAATGAAAGTGGATCATTATCTTACACCATATACAAAAATTAACTCAAATTTGATTAACGACTTAAATGTAAGACCTGAAATTATCAAACTTCTAGAGGAAAACATAAGCAGTATGCTCTTCAACATCAGTCTTAGCATTATATTTTCAAGTACCATGTCTGGCTGGGTAAGGGAAACAGAACAAACAAACAAGACTACGTCAAACTAAAAAGCTTCTGCACAGCAAAGGAAACCATCAACAAAACGAAAAGATAACCTAACAATTGGGAGAAGATATTTGCAAACCATATATCCAATAAGAGATTAATACCCAAAATATACAAAGAACTCATACATCAACAACAAAAAATCTAACCACCCAATTAAAAAATGTGCAGAATATCTGAACAGACATTTGTCCAAAGAAGATATACAGATGGCCAACAGGCACCTGAAAAGATGTTCAAAATCAATAACTATCAGGGAAACATAAATCAAAACTACAATGAGATAGAGCCTTACTCCTATCAGAATGGCTATATTTAACAAGACAAGAAACAAGTATTGGAAAGGATGTGGAGAGAAGGGAGAGTAGTGTCTGGTTGGAGTGCAAACTGGTTCAGCCACTATGGAAAACAGTATGGAGAGTCCTCAAGAAATTGAGAATAGAACTGCAATGTGATCCAGCTATTCCACGGCTGGGTATTTATCCAAAGAACATGAAAACATGAATGCTTAAAGATACCAGCACTCTTATGTTCATCAGAGCATCATTCACAATAGCCAAGACTTGGAAGCAACCTGGGTGCCTATCAAAGGATGAATGGACAAGAAAATGTGGTATATATACACAATGGAATAATTCTTGGTCATAAGAAATGACGAAATCTGGCCATTTGTGATAACATGGTTGGATCTTGAGGATATTATGCTGAGTGAAATAAGTCAGAGAGAGAAAATGAAATGCCATATTATCTCACTCATATGTAGAAGATAAAAACAACAAACAAACAGGTACGAACGGAGATTGGGTTGTGGTTACCAGAGGTGAATAGGGGAGGGAGGAGAGTGAAACCTCTGATTAGGCACATGTGTAAGGAGATGGATTGTAATTAGTCTTTGGTGGTGAACATGGTGTAATCTACATAGAACCTGAAATATAATTAGGCAAACCTGAAATTTATATAATGTTATGAACCAATGTTACTACAATAAAAAATAAAGTAAGACATCAACATTAAAAAATAAAATAAAGTAAAAATGTTTTCTAAAATGACCCTCAAAAAATATTTCAAAGATTTCTGTATATGCCTTACAAAATGGGGTCACTTTCTTTCAATGAAGGAACATGGTGGTTAAACTATCTGGCTTGTGGCTTGTAGCTATTTAGGAATTATCTTCATGTAAGTGTTTACATGTATTTCAGCTTATGCCTTACAGAACAGCTTTTTCTTAGAAAAATACTGTCGTTAAGCTATCTGTCGTCCAGCTGTTTAGGAACATCTTCATATAAGTCATCAAAAATGACTAGAGGTATGAAAGAATCTCTAGAAAATTCACTCACGGAAGGAACACTATTGTTAAACCATCTTGCTCTTAGCTGCTTAGAAACACCTTCATATAAGATTTTTCAAACATTTAAGTACATAAGTTACTGAACTATACTATTCTCCAGTATATATCTTCAGTATATACTTCACTTTCTTACAAGGAAATAATTCTGTGGAATAAAGATTTCATGTAGCTCTGTAAGTCTGTCGCAACATAAAACTTATCAAATATTTCACTACTACAAGGTTGGAGAGAATATCTCTAACATGGAACATCTTGACACAAAAATTTGAAACATTTCAGTGTATACCTTATAGAACGAATTTCACTTTCTTATAAAGAAATAAGGTTGTGGTTTTAAACCATCTTGTTTTTATTGTTTAAGAACATCTGGGGGCTGGCCCTGTGGTCAAGTGGTTGGGTTCACACACTCTGCTTTGGTGGCATGGGGTTTCACTGCTTTCAATCCTGGATGTGTACCTGGCACTGCTCATTGGGTCATGCTGAGGCAGCATCCCAAATAGCAGAGCCAGAAGGACCTACAAGTAGAATTTACAATCATGTACTAGGGGGCTTTAGGGAAAAGAAGAAGAAGAAGAAGAAGGAGAAGGAGAAGGAGAAGGAGAAGGAGAAGGAAGAGAAGGAAGGAGTAGGACAAGGAGGAGGAGAAGAACAAGGAGGAGGAGGAGGAGAACAAGGAGAAGAAGAAGAAAAGAACATCTGAATATAATCCTTACATAGCATTTCACTAGATTCATAAACAAATAATTACCATTTATTATCATTCATTCCGTGAAAGACCACTGAATGCAAGTCATCTTGAACTTAGCTATTTAGGAACATCTTTATATAAGCCATGTTAAATATTCAGTATATGTCTTAGACAATGGCTAACATTTTCCTACAATAAAAGAACTCTGTGCTCAATCCAGCTGCATGTAGCTGTATAACATCATCTTCATATAAAACATCAAGTATTTCACTTTAGACAGGAAAGGAAATCTGTAACATACATTCAGTGAATGAACATCATGGTGAAGCTATCTGCTTGTAGCTGTTTAGGAACCCCTTCACTTAAGTCTATGAAATATTTCTGTGAAAGCATGAAAGAATATCCATAACATTAATTAGCTGAAAGAACAATCTGGTTGAACCATGCTGCTTTTCCATGTTCAGGAACATTTTTATATATGGCATTCCAAACATTTCAGTATTTGCTTAACAGAATGATTACCAGTTTCTTATGGTGAATGAAGACTTTAATCAAGATTGAAAGTGGCTCTCTAAGCAAGTGGAATACATTTCACTAATAGTGGTGCACAATATCTATAATATTCATTCACTGAAAGAATATTGTGATTGAATTATCTTGCTTGTAGCTCCTTAATAACATCTTCATATTACACTTATCAAACATTTCATCATATATTATTCAGTCACTGAAAGACTACCGAGTTTAAGCCATCTTAATTGTAGCCATTTGGGAACATCTTATAAGTCATTTCAAACATTTTAGCATATGCCTTATAGAATGGCTATCACTTTCTTAAAATGAAAAAACAGTGTGATTAAACAATCTTGCTTGGTGTTATGTAGGAACATCTCCATACAATTAAAATTCTGAAAATAAAAGACAAACATGACACAATATAACTTTCACTCACAGTGTGGTTAAACCATCCTG
Organism: Equus przewalskii; assembly: GCF_037783145.1. Lineage (NCBI taxonomy): Eukaryota > Metazoa > Chordata > Mammalia > Perissodactyla > Equidae > Equus > Equus przewalskii. The sequence goes on from NC_091834.1 coordinate 25,911,564, forward strand.
CTCGTTACTGTTTAAGAACATCTCTTTATAAAACATTTCAAACATTTCAATTTATAGGGTTCAAAATGGCAATGAATTTCTTACATTGAAAGAACACTCTGCTGAGCCATGCTTTCAGGTAGCTTTTTAAGTACATATTTGTGTAAACTTTATGAGACATTTCACTATATCCAGACAGAATTCCTGTAACATTCACTCACTGAAATAACACTGTGGTTGAACTATCTTGCTTTTAGCTCTTTAAAGACATATTATTATAAGACCTTTCAACCATTATGGCAGTATATGCCATACAGAATTGTAATCACGTTTTTACAATAAAAGAACTCTTTCTTGAATCATTCCTGCAGGTGGTTGCTTAGGGACACATTCATATAATACTTAGGCATTTCACTAAAGGTGTGACAGAATATTCCTAACAATGAATGAACCATTCCTGCAGATAGAGGAACATCTTCATGTAAGACAAATCAGATATTTTACTACGTGTGTGACAGATTATCTATCACATTCATTCACTGAAAAATTACTGTGTCAAAATATTCACTTGTAGCTGTTAAGTAACAACTCCTTTTGGGACTTTTCAACATTTCAGTATATGCCATACAAATGGCTATCATTTTCTTAAAATGAAAGAACTCTTTGCTGAATCCTACTTCTGTTTTGGAAACTCTTCATACAAAACAACAAATATTTCACTACTTACAGGATGGAATATCTATAACATTCATTTCCTGCAAGAACACTCTTTTTGAATGGTCTTGCTTCTAGATCTTTAGGAACACCTTCATATAAGACTTATGAAACATTGCACTACAAGTGAGTGGGAGTATATTTGAGCGGGGAAACCTAAGCATTCGTTTACTGCAAGTGACTGTCATTAAACTGTCTTATTTCTAGTTGTCAAGGAATATCCCATTAAAAGACTTAGCAAACACTTCACTACAAGGGAGGGGGAATGTGTATAACATCCATTCACTGACAGGAAAGTGTGGCTAAACTGTGTTTCATCTAGCTTTTGCAGAACAGCTTCATATAAGACAACAATCTTTTTTTCTACAGGTGGGACAGAATATTTATAACAACCATTGTCTGAAGGAATACCATAGTTAAATTGTGTGGCTTCTAGCTGTTTAGGACCACCTTCTCAAACATTTCATTGTAGGTGGGACAGAATATACATAACATTCATTAACTGAAAGAAGACTGTGGTTAAACTATCCTGGTTCTGCTTACAACATCTACGTATAAGACATCAAACATTCCATTACAAGTGTGAGGGAATATCTAAAACATTCCTTCACTGAAGGAACAATGTGTTTAAGCAATCTTGTTTCTAGCAGTATGTGAACATCTGTATATAAGACATCAAACATTTCATTACAAGTGTGAGGGAATATCTAAAACATTCCTTCACTGAAGGAACAATGTGTTTAAGCAATCTTGTTTCTAGCAGTATGTGAACATCTGTATATAAGACACCAAACATTTCCTTACATTTGTGATGGAATATTTATAACATTCATTCACTTACTGAACATTGTGGTTAAACAGTCTTGTTTTGTAGCTATTTAGGAACATCTTCATATAAGGATTATTAAATATTTCACTACAAGCATAAGGGAATACCTGTAATATTCAGTCCCTGAAAGAACACTGTGATCAAACTGTCTTACTTCTAGCAGTTTGGAAGCATCTTCATATAGGACTTATCAAACATTTCTCTGTAAGTGAGAGGGAATATTTATAATATTCATTTATTGAGAGAACACTGTGTTTAAAATGTCTTGCTTAAAGCTATTTAGGAACATATTCATATAAGATATCAACATTTTCTCTACAGGCAGGAGAGAATATCTAACAATCATTTACTGAAGGATCACTGTGTTTAAACTGTCTTGTTTCTAGCTGTTTAGGAATCTCTTCATAAAAGGCTTATCAAACGTTGTACAACAGGAGAAAAAATATCTCCAACATTCCTTCACTGGTAAAACACTGTGGTTAAACCATCTTTCTTCTTTCTTTTTAAGAACAACTTCACATAAGACTCATCTGTCATTTCATTATGGGTGAGATAGAGACTGTTTAACATTCATTCATTAAAAGAACTTTGTAGTTATACTGTCTTGCTTCAATTTGTTTAGGAACATCTTCATATAAGACTTATTGAACACTTCACTACAAACTAGGGGAGATATCTATAACATCCTTTCACTCAAAGAAAATTGTAGATAAACTTTCTTTCTTGTAAGCTGTTTAGGCACATCTTCATATAAGACTTATGGAACATTTCCCAACTGGTAAGACAGATTATCTATAACATTCTTTCACTGAGGGAATTCTGTAGTTACAACTCCTTGCTTATAGATGTTAATGAACATCTACAGATAAGACTTATCAAACATTTGACTAAGGAGAAATGGGATATCTACAGAATTCATTTGCAGAGGGAACACTGTATTTAAAAAGTTTTCTTCTAACTATTTAGAAACATTTTCACATACAACATCAATATTTTCTCTACATATGAGACAGAATATCTATAATAATCTTTCACTGATGGAGCACTGTGTTTACATTTTCTTGCTTTGGCTTAAGTAACAACTTAATATAAGACATGTGAAACGTTTCACTACAAGTGAGAAGCAAAATATATAAGAGTCATTCACTGAAATAACAGTGCGTTTAACCATCTGTTTTCTAGTTGTTTAGAAACAGCTTGATATAATGATTAATAAATATTTGAAAACAAGTGGGACGAAATATCTGTAACATAAACTCTCTGAGGGAACACTGTGGTTAAATTGTCTTGTTTTAGGCTGTTTAGTAACACCTTCATTTAATAATCAACAAGCATTTCACTACAAGTGAGAGGAAATATCTCACTGATTCACTGTGGTTAAAGCACCGTGCTTGTAGTTATTTAGGAACATCTTCATATAATAATTTTCAGACATTTCACTACAGCTAGGACAGAATATCTAAAACTGATTCACTGAGGAACACTGTATTTATACTGTCTTGCTTATATCTCTTTATGAACATCTTCATATAAGACATCAAACATTTCACCACAGGTGAGACAAATTATCTATAACATTCATTTGCTGAGGCAATACTGTGTTTAAATGCTTTGCTTCCACCTATTTAGGAACATAATTTAAGATAGGGACGTCAGCAAAATGGTGGAGTGAGCAGTTTTCTTTGTCTCTCCCCCTTTGAATCTACAGCTAATTGGACATTCATTGGTCAACAAAGGCTATCCACACAGCATCTCAGGACTCATAAGAGACCTGTGCTGCTATACATCGGAAGTCAGATGGACTTCCCCCTGGGAGGAGGTGGAGATAGGTGAAAACTCTCTGACCCACAACCCCCAGACAGCCTAGTACCTGCAAGTGACTTTCTTCCAGCAGATGCACTCACAGCATCACCACACACAAAGGGTGGGTGTGTGCAGGTATTGGTGGAGCAACAGTGGAAACAGGTGACTACAGCCCTACAAAAACCCCCCATGATTTCCCCTAAGCCCAGGAGGAAAATCCATGGTCCTGCACCAGTGGCAGGGAAAGCCTCTACTTGCCATTAGCAGAGAGGCCCCACCCAACATTCAGAATGCTGGGGGACTCTGGGAGAGGAGAATCCAGGGCAGGGTAGCAGCCTGCCAGCTGCCTCTGACTCATGGATTCCAGCTGTGTCCCAGAGGGGGCAAAGGACATCCAGTGTGACTGTGTGTGAGGGTGGGGGTGTATTGCAGTCCCAACTGCCCTGCTCTGTGGTCCAGGGGGAAAATCCACAGTCTCACAGCAGCCACAGTGAAAGCCTGTGGGCAGCATTAGTGGAGAGGCCCTGCCTGGCAATCACAAGGCTGGAAGACCCTGAGGCAGAAGTAGCACAGCTGGGTGAGCTAACCACAGACTGCAGTAGATACCCATAGCTCTGCTTTGGCCCATAGTGGACAAGTGAGATCTTCCAGGCCATGACAGTGACAGAGCTGTGAACATAGGTGATCCTGTTCCCAGCCACTGGGAAAGCCCAGAACACCACTGCAGATCCTAAGGAGGGGGTGCGTCTAGGTGGTCTGTGACAGTAGGCACCAGCAACCTGAGGTCCCCTTGTGATTGTCCCCACAGCTGATGAGGGACCCCACAGGACCACTGTGACTACAAGGAGGGGCCCAGGTCTGGGCAGCAACAGCTGACAGGGATCCTGGTTGGTACAGATTAATAAACAGCTCCCCCCCCACACACTCCAGTAGAAGCAAGTGGAAGCAGAAACTAAACTCTATCTCTATGTGGAGACACAAATCCATGCCATCAAGCAGTATGAAAAAATACATTAAATCTCCAGAACAGAAGGAAAATGACAAGCACCCAGAAAACAACCCAAAAGACAATGAAGTCTATAACCTAAATGACAATGAATTCAAAACAGCCATCATTAAAAAATTCAATGAGTTAAAAGAGAATACAGATAGACAACTCAACGAGTTCAGGAACTATGTCACAAAAGAGCTTGATACCATAAAGAAGAACCAATCAGAAATACTGGAGATGGAGAACACAATGGAGGAGATTAAGAAAAATCTGGACTCTCTGAACAGTAGGGTTGATAATATGGAGGACAGAATTAGCAATTTAGAGGATAGGAATATAGAAATGCTGCAGATAGAGGAGGAGAGAGAACTAAGACTAAAAAGAAATGAGGAAACTCTCCAAGAATTATCCGACTCAATTGGGAGATGCAACATAAGGATTATAGGTATCCCAGAGTGAGAAGAGAAGGGGAAGGAGACAGAATGCCTGTTCAAAGAAATAATGGCTGAGAACTTTCCAAACCTGGGGAGAGAGATGGAACTCCATGTGACATAAGTGAATAGATCTCCAAACTTTATCAATGTTAAAAGACCAACCCCAAGGCATATATTAGTGAAGCTTACAAAAGTCAATGACAAAGAGAAAATGCTAAGGTCAGCAAGGCAGAAGAAAATAACCTACAAAGGAACCCCCATAAGGCTTTCAGCAGATTTCTCAGCAGATACCTTACAGGCTAGAAGAGAGTGGAATGATATATTCAAAATTCTGAAGGACAAAAACTTGCAGCCAAGAAAATATCCTTCAAATATGTTGGAGAAATGAAAACCTTCCCAGATAAACAAAAGTTAAGGGAGTTCATTGCCACAAGACCTCCTCTACAAGAAATGCTCAGGAAGACCCTCATACCTGAAAAATCAAAAAATGGAAAGGGGCTACAAAACCCAGAGCATAGGAGGTAAGTAGAAAGACAAAATCAGAAAGTTGCGGCTCTCCATCAGAACAGGTTAGCAACAGTTAAATATAACATTAAAGATAAAAGGAATGGAAACGCCAAGAATAAATATAATCTTGTCATTTTAACCACAAACTCACAACACAAGAAGGAAGAAAAAATCTGACAATAACAACCTAGAAGGGGAAGAGGAAAAGGATGGAACGTCTTAATCTAAAGAAATAAGAGGCTATCAGAAAATAGACTATCTCGTCTATGAGTTGTTTTATACAAACCACTTGGTAACCAACAAATAAATAACAAGAATAAAGACACAAATTACAAATAAGAAGAAAACCAATATAGAAATCTACCTACCTGAATTAGTAGCCCAAAAATCATGGGATGGGAAACAAAGGAAATGCAAAAGAAGCAGAAAACAAATGATAAAATGGCAGTGTTAGGCCCCTACATTTTAATAATCACTCTAAATGTAAACGGATTGAACTCACGAATCAAAAGACACAGACTGGCAGGATGGATTAAAGAACAAGACCCTACAATATGCTGCCTCCAGGAAACACACCTCAGCCCCAAAGACAAACACAGACTCAGAGTGAAGGGATGGAAGATGATACTCCAAGCTAGTAATGAACATAAGAAAGCAGGTGTCACCCTACTTATATCAGACAAAGTAGACTTCAAAGCAAAACAGATAAAGAAAGACATAGAGGGGCAGTTTATAATGATAAAAGGGACACTTAACCAAGATGACATAACACTTATAAATATATATGCACCCAACATAGGAACACCAAAGTTTGTAAAGCAACTATTAACAAAATTAAAAGGAGACATCAACAACAATACAATAATAGCAGGGGACCTCAACACCCCATTAACACCAATGGATAATCATCCAGACAGAAAGTCAAGAAGGAAATTATAGATTTAAATGAAAAGCTAGATCAGATGGACCTAATATATATAGAACACTCCATCTAAAAACAGCAGGCTACACGTTCTTCTCAAGTGCGCATGTAACATTCTGAAGGATAGACCATATCTTGGGAAACAAAGCAAGCCTCAACAAATTCAAGAGGGTTGAAATAAGATCAAGCATCTTTTCTGATCATAATGCTATGAAACTAGAAATCAGCTTCAACAATAAAGCTGGGAAAGGGGCAAAAATGTGGAGACTAAACAACATGCTACTGAACAAATAATGGATTATTGAAGAAATTAAAGAAGAAATCAAATATTATCTGGAGACAAATGAAAATGAAAACACGCCATACCAACTCATTTGGGACTCAGCAAAAGTGGTTCTAAGAGGGAAATTCATTGCAATACAGGCTCACCTCAATAAACAAGAAAACTTTCAGATAAGCAATCTCAAACGACAACTAACAGAATTAGAAAAAGAACAGACCAAACCCAAAGTCAGTAGAAGGAGAGAAATAATAAAAATTCGAGCAGAAATAAATGATATTGCAACAAAAAAGACAGTAGAAAGGATCAATGAAATGAAGAGTTGGTTCTTCGAAAAAATAAACAAAATTGACAAACCCTTAGCCAGACTCACCAAGAAAAAAAAGAGAGAAGACTCAAACAGAATTAGAAATGAGAGAGGAGAAATCACAACAGATACCACAGAAATACAAAGATTGATCAATCTTTTCTATACAGGCAAGATAAAATATGTATAACAATCATTCACTTGATTTAAGGCTATGTTTAAACTGTCTTGCTTCTAGCTCTTTAGGAACATCTCCTTGACACATTTAAACACTTCAGTATATGCCGTATGGAACAGTACTCATTTACTTATAATGAAAGACCTCTTTGCAGAACTGTTCTTGTAGGTAGCTCTTTAAGAACGTCTTCTTTAAAGACTCAAACACTTCACTACAAGTAGAAGGAATACCTATAAAATTCATTCATTGAAAGAATACTGTGTTTAAACCATCTTGATTGTAGGTGTTCAGAAACAACTTCATATAAGAAATTTCACACATGGTAGTAAATGTCTTACTTAGGAGTCTTCACTTTTACAATGAAATAACTCTGTGCTGAACCAAGGTTGCAGGTAGCTCTGTAGACATATCTCTGTATAAAACATCAAACATTTCACTACAAGTGGGACATAATATCTACAATATTAATTCACTGATAGATCACTGGAGTTAAACTATCTTGCTAGCAGCTGCTTTAGAAAATCTTCACATTACACTTATCAAACATTTCATCACAAGCATGAAAGAATATCAACATTCATTCACTGATCTTTTGACCACTGAGTTTAAACCATCTTGATTGTAGCTGTTTGGGAACATCTTCTTAGAAGACATTTCAAACATATCAGCACGTGCCTTGCAGATTGGCTATCACTTTCTTAAGATGAATGAACACTACGGTTAAACAATCTTGCTTGTAGCTATTTAGGAACATCTCCATATAAGACTTATCATATGTTTTACTACATGCATGACAGAATATCTATAATATGATTCTCTGGAAGAACTATGTGGTTTAACCGTCTTGCTTGCAGCTGCTTAGAAACATCTTGATATAAAAATTCAAACGTTTCAGTATATGCCTTATAGAATAACTTTTAATTTCTTATAAAGGAAGAACATTGTGGTTAAAGCATATTTTCTGTAGTGTTTAAGAATACTGAATATAAGACATCAAGCATTTCACTACATCAATAAAAAATTGCTTATAACATTCATCCAATGAGAAACCACTAAACATAAAGCATCTTGATTGTAGCTTTTTAGGAACATCTTCATATAATGCATTTCAAACAATTCAGTATATGCCTAACAGAACGGCTATCATTTTTAAAAATTAAAGATCTCTGTGCTGAATCCAGCTTGGAGGTAGGTGTTGAAGAGCATCTTCACATACAGCTTATTTCACTTTAGGCAGGAAAGAATATCTGTAACATTCATTCACTGAATGCACGCTGTTGTGAATGTATCTGGCTTGTCGCTGACTAGGAACATCTTCATTTAAGACTGTCAAAAGTTTGACTAAATGCATGAAAGAACATTAATAATATTCATTTGCTGAAAGACCACTGAATTTAAACCTTCTTGATTGTAGCCACTTGGGAAAAACTTCTTATAAGACATTTCAAACGTTTCAGTATATGTCTTACAGAATGGCTATCAATTTATTACCATTAAAGAACTCTGTGCTGATTCTAGCTTGCACGTAGTAGTTTAAGAACATCTTCATATAAAACTTTTCAAGTATTTTACTTTAGGCAGGAAAGAATCTCTGTAATTCATTCACTGAATAAACACAGTCTGGCTTGTTGCCGTCACTAAAAATGTGAAGGAATATCTACGACATTCACTTCCTGAAAGAACGCTGTGGTTAAACGATCCTGCTTGCTCTGTTTAGGAACATCTTCTTATAAGACATTTCAAACATTTTAGAATATGCCTTACAGAATGGATATCACTTTCTTAAAATGAAAGAACACTGTGGTTAAACCATACTCCTTGTAGACCTTTAGGAATGCCTTCCTATAAGACATTTAAATAATTTCTGTATATGCCAGACAAAACAGAAATCACTTTCACAATGAAAGACTCTTCTTTCAACCCTTCTTAGAGGTAGTTGTTTAGAAACTTCCTCAAATAAGACTGAGCAGACATTTCAACACACGGGTGACAGAATATATATAATATCCGTTCACTAAAAGAACATTGTGTTGAAAACATCTTCCTTTAGCTGTTTAGGAAAATCTTCAATAAGAATTATGGCTTTCAATGCTGGCCTGACAGGGTGTAACATTCACTCACTGAAAAGTGACTGTGTTAAACTATTTGCTTATAGCTGTTAAGGAACATCTCCTCATGATATATTTCAATCATTTCCATTTATGCCATATACAATGGCAATCATTTTCTTAAAATGAAAGACCTCTTTGTGGAACCCTTCTTTCTGGCAGCTGTTTAAGAAAATATTCATAAAAACTTGTCAAATATTTCACTACAGATGGGACAGAATGTCTATAAGATTCATTTACTGAATGAACACTGTGGTTAAACCATCTTTCTACTAGCTGATAGGAACATCTTTATATAAGACATCAGACATTTCTCTTTTTTTATTATACTCAACAACTATTTATTTACTTATTTTTATTGTTGTCATAATAGCCTATAGTGAGATTTCAGTTGTACATTATCATGTGTCATACACCATATAAGTATGCCCCTTCACCTCTTGTGCCCTCCCTCTGCCCTCCTTCTCCCAGTAACCACTAATTTGTTCTCTTTGTTCATAAGTTTGTTTATATTCCACATATATGTGAAATCATATGGTTTTTGTCTTTCTCTGGGTTATTTTGCTTAACATAATACCCTCAAGGCCCATCCTTGCCGTTGCAAATGGGAGGATTTCATCTGCTTTTATGGCGGAGTAGTATTACTTTGTATATATATATACATCACATCTTCTTTATCCAATCATCAATCGATGGGCATTTGGGTTGCTTCCATGTCTTGGTTATTGTGAATAATGATGCAATGAATATAGGGGTGCATAAGTCTCTTTGAATGTCGATTTCAAGTTATTTGTGTAAATACCCAGTAGTGAGATAGCTGGGTCATGTGGTATTTCTATTTTTATTTTTTTGAAAAATCTCTACTGTTTTGCACAGTGGCTGCACCAGTTTGTATTCCCACCAGCAGTGGATGAGTGTTTCCTTTTCTCCACAACCTCTCCAACATTTGTTATTTTTTGTCTTAGTGATTATAGCCATTCTAACAGACATAAGATGATACCTAAGTGTAGTTTTTTTTTTTTTTTGAGGAAGATTAGCCCTGAGCTAACTACTGCCAGTCCTCCTCTTTTTGCTCAGGAAGGCTGGCCCTGAGCTAACATCCATGCCCATCTTCTTCTACTTTATATGTGGGACGCCTACCACAGCATGGTGTGCCAAGCAGTGCCATGTCTGCACCTGGGATCTGAACCGGCAAACCGCGGGCCACCAAGAAGTGGAACATGAGAACTTAACTGCTGTGCCACTAGGCCAGCCCCTAAGTGTAGTTTAGATTTGCATTTCCCTGATGTTGAGCATCTTTTCATGTGCCTATTGGCCATCTTTATATCTTCTTTGGAAAAATGTCTGTTCATGTCGTCTGGCCACTTTTTGATTGAGTTGGGTTTTTTTAGTTCATTTGTGTGAGTTCTTTATACATTATGGAGATTAACCCCTTATTGGATATATGACTTACAAATATTTTCTCCCAGTTGGTGGGTTGCTTTTTCATTTTGATCTTGGTTTCCTTGCCTTCCAGAAGCTCTTTAGTCTGATGAAGTCCCTCTTTAATTTTTCTTTTGTTTCCTTTGTCTGAGTAGACATGGTATTCAAAAAGATCCTTTTAAGTCTGATGGCAAAGAGTGTACTGCCTATATTAATTTCCAAAAGTTTTATGGTTTTCAGGCCTTACCTTCAAGTCTTTGGTCCATTTTGAGCCTATTTTTGTGCATGGGGAAACATAATGGTCTACTTTCATTCTTTTGCATGTGACTGTCCAGTTTTCCCTACATTATTTAGTGAGGAGGCTTTCCTTTCTCCATTGTATGTTGTTGGCTCCTTTGTCGAAGATTAGCTGTCCAAAGATGTGTGGTTTTATTTCTGGGCTTTCAATTCTCTTCCATTGATCCGTGTGTCTGTTCTTGTACTAGTACCATGCTGTTTTGATTACTATAACTTTGTAATATATTTTGAAGTCAGGGATTGTGATGCCACCTGCTTTGTTCTTGTTTCGCAGGATTTGCTTTAGCTATTCAGGGTCTTTTCTTGGCCCAGATGAACTTTAAGATTCTTTGTTCTATTTCTGTGAAGAGTGTCACTGAGATTCTGATTGGGATTACATTGAATCTGTAGATTGCTTTATGTAGTATGGACATTTTAACTATGTTTATTCTTCCAGTCCATGTGCATGTAGCATCTTTCAATTTCTTTATGTCATCATCGATTTCTTTCAGTAATGTCTTATCGTTTTCTTTGTATAGGTTTTCACCTTCTTTGTTAAATTTATTCCCGGATATTTTATTCTTTTTGTTGCAATTGTAAATGGGATTGTCTTCTTGAGTTCTCTTTCTGTTCATTATTAGAGTATAGAAATGCTACTGATTTTTGTATGTTGACTTTGTACCCTGCAACTTTGATGTAGCTGTTGATTATTCCTAATAGTTTTCTAATGGATTCTTTAGGGTTTTCTATATATAAGATCATCTGATCTGCAAAGAGCAAGAGTTTCACTTCTTCATTGCCTATTTGGATTCCTTTTATTTCTTTTTCTTGCCTAATTGCTCTGGCCAAAACCTCTAGTACTATGTTGAATAATAGTGCTGAGAGTGGGCATCCTTGTCTTGTTCCTGTTTTCTGAGGGATGGTTTTCAGTTTTTCCCCATTGAGTATGATGTTGGCTGTAGGTTGGTCATATATGGTCTTTATCTTGTTGAGGTTCTTCCCTTCTATACCCATTTTATAGAGAGTTTTTTTAAAAATTATGATTATGATAGTTTACAACCTTGCGAAATTTCAGTTGTACGTTATTGTTAGTCATGTTGTGGGTACGCCACTTCACCCTTTGTGCCCTCCCCCCTCCCCCCCCCCCTCTCCCCTGGTAACCACCGATCAGTTCTCCTTTTCTATACGTTAATTTCCACCTATGAGTGGAGTCATATAGAGTTCGTCTTTCTCTGTCTGGCTTATTTCACTTAACATTATACCCTCAAGGTCCATCCATGTTGATGGGAATGGGACGATTTTGTCCTTTTTTATGGCTGAGTAGTATTCCATTGTGTATATATACCATATCTTCTTTATCCAATCATCAGTTGCTGGGCACTTAGGTTGGTTCCACGTCTTGGCTATTGTAAATAATGCTGCGATGAACATAGTGAACACACAGCTCAACAACAAAAAATCAAACAACCCGATCGAAAAATGGGCAGAGGACATGAACAGACATTTCTCCAAAGAAGATATATGGATGACCAACAGACACATGAAAAGATGCTCATCATCACTAATCATCAGGGAAATGCAATTCAAAACTACACTAAGATATCACCTTACACCTGTTAGATTGGCAAAAATATCCAAAACCAAGAGTGACAAATGTTGGAGAGGTTGTGGAGAAAAAGGAACCCTCATACACTGTTGGTGGGAATGCAAACTGGTGCAGCCACTATGGAAAACAGTATGGAGATTTCTCAATAAATTAAAAATAGAAATACCTTATGACCCAGGCATCCCACTACTGGGTACCTATCCTAGAGAGTTTCTTTTTATCATGAATAGATGTTGGATCTATTGGTTGGATCTAGATGCTGGTCAAATGCTTTCTCCACATCTATGGAGTTTATCATGTGGTTTTCCCCCCTCATTTTGTTAATGTAGTGTATCACATTGATTGATTTTTGGATGATGAGTCATCCCTGTGCCCCAGGTATGAATCCCACTTGATCATGGTGTATGATCTCTTTAATATATTTTTTATGTATTTCCATATCTGGTTTGCCAATATTTTGTTGAGGATTTTTGCATCTATGTTCATCAGTGATATTGGCCTGTAATTTTCCTTCTTTGTATTGTCCTTATCTGGCTTTGGTATCAGGGTGATGTTGGCTTCATAAAATGTGTTAGGGAGTGCTCCATCTTCCTCAATTTTCTGGAAAAGTTTGAGAAGAATAGGTAATAAATCTTCTTTAAATGTTTGGTAGAATTCTTCTGAGAAGCTGTCTGGTCCTGGACTTTTATTTTTGGGGAGGTTTTTGGTAACTGTTTTAATCTCTTTACGTGTGATTGGTTTATTCAGATTCTCTCTTTTTTGTTTATCTTCTCAAAGAACCAGCTCCTTGTTTCATTGATCCTTTCTACAGTCTCTTTTGTTTCAATTTCATTTATTTATGCTCTAATTTTTGTTATATCCCTCCTTCTGCTGAGTTTTATCTTTGTTCTTCTTATTCTAATTCTGTGGGGTGTAGTTTAAGAGAGTTTATTTGAGCTTTTTCTTGTTTGTTAATGTGGGCCTGTATTGCTATCGATTTCCCTCTTAGGACCACCTTTGTTGTGCCCCATATGAGTTGGTATGGTGTGTTTTCATTCTCATTTGTCTCCAAATATTTTTTGATTTCTCCTTTTATTTCTTTGATGACCCATTGGTTGTTCAGCAGTATGTTGTTTAGGCTCCTCATTTTTGTTCCTTTCCCTGCTTTTTTCTTGTAGTTTACTTCTAGTTTAATAGCATTATCATCAGAGAAGATAGTAAATATGATTTCAATGTTCTTAAATTTATTGAGGTTTGCCTTGTTTCCCAATATATCGTCTATCCTTAAGAATGTTCCATGCATGCTTGAGAAGAATGTATACTGTGCTGTTTTTGGTTGGAGTACTCTCTCTATATGTATCTATTAAGTTAATCTGGCCTAGTTTTTAATTTAATTTCACTGTCTCCTTGTTGGCTTTTTCTCTGGATGATCTATCCATTGAAGTAAGTGGGGTGTTGAGGTCCCCTACTATTATTGTGTTGGTAATATCTCCTTTTAGGTTTGTTAATAGTTGTTTTGGATACTTTGGTGTTCCTGTGTTGGGTACATATATAAGTGCTATATCCTCTTGGTGGAGAGTCCCTTTTATCATTATGTACTGTCCCTCTATGTCTCTCTTTACCTGTTTTATCTTGAAGTCTACTTTGTCTGATATAAGTATGGCAAAGCCTTCTTTCCTTTGTTTGCCATTAGCTTGGAGTGTCCTCTTCCATCCCTTCACTCTGAGCCTGTGTTTGTCATAGGAGATGATGTGTTTCCTGCAGGCAGCATATTGTTGGGTCTTTCTTCTTTAACCTGCCCTGCCACTCTGTGTCTTTTGATTGGAGAATTCAGACCATTTACATTGAGAGTGGTTGTTGATATATGAGAGTTTAATACTGCCATCTTATTGCAGGTTTTCTGGTTCTGCTACATGTGCTTTGTTTCTTGTCTCATGTATATTGGGCTACCAATTTGATTAGGTAGTATTCTGTGTTGGTTTTTTTCATTTTCTCCTTGTTTATCATATATGTCTCTGTTCTAAATCTTTGTTTAGTGGTTACCATTAAGTTCGTGTGAAAAGTCTTGAAGATGAGATTGTCCATTTTCTGATTGCCTTTTATTTCCTTAGATGATACTGATTCCATCCCTTTCCTCTTCCTCTTCTGAGTTATTTTTGCCATATTTTACTCCATCTTGTATTGTGAGTTTGTGGTTAAGGTGATGATATGATTTTTATTTTGGTGTTTTCCTTTTCTCTACATTTGAGGTAAGATTTTTGTTTACCAACCTAATCTGATAGAGACCTGCCATTTTCTGATTATTGCCTACCTATTCACCTCCTTACTCAGCACTTTGGGTTTTTTTTTTTAGTTTTTTTTTTTGAGGAAAATTAGCCCTTAGCCAACTACTGCCAGTCCTCCTCTTTTTTGCTGAGGAAGGCTGGCCCTGAGCTAACATCGTGCCCATCTTCCTCTACTTTAACCGTGGGATGCCTACCACAGCATGGTGTGCCAAGCAGTGCCACGTCCACACCCAAGATCCAAACCAATGAACCCTGGGCCGCCAAGAAATGGAACGTGCAAACTTAACCACTGCACCACTGGGCCAGCCCCCTTACTCAGCACTTTGTAGCCCCTTCCCGTCATTTTTTTTCCTTTCAGGTATGAGAGTCATCTTGAGGATTTTTTGTAGGGACGGTCTTGTGGTGAACACCCTTAGCTTTTGTTTATCTGGAAAAGTTTTTATTTATCCATCATATCTGATGGATATTTTCACTGGATAGAGTATTCTTGGCTGGAAGATTTTATCTTTCAGGATTTTGAATATATCATTCCACTCTCTCCTAGCCTGTAAGGTTTCTGCTGAGAAATCTGCTGAAAGTCTGATACGGGTTCATTTGTAAGTTATTTTCTTCTGCCTTGCTGCCCTTAATATATGGTTTTTTGTCATTGACTTTTTCCAGCTTTATTACTATATGCCTTGCAGTAGGTCTTTTTACATTAACGTAGTTGGGAGTTCCATTTTCTCCTTTCCTTCGGATTTCCATCTCCTTCCCCAGGTTTGGGAAGTTCTCCTCTATTCTTTCTCTTTTTTTGAGGAATATCAGCTCTGAGCTAACATCTGTGGCCCACTCTCCTCATTTTTGCTAAGGAAGACTGGCCCTGAGCTAACATCCAAGCCCATCTTCCTCTACTTTATATGTGGGATGCCTACCACAGCATGGCTTGATGAATGATGCCATGTCTGCACCTGGGATCCAAACCAGAAGACCCCAGGCCACCAAAGCAGAAAGTATCAACTTAACCACTGTGCCACCAGGCCAGCCCTCTATTATTTCTTTGAATAAGCTGTCTGCTCCATTCTCCTTCTTTTCCCCCTCTGGAATACCTATAATACCTATGTTACATTTCCTACTTGAGTGAGATATTTCTCAGAGGGCCTCTTCATTTCTTTTCAGTCTTAGTTCTCTCTTCTCCTCCCTCTGAAGCATTTTTATACTATTGTCTTCTAAATTGCTAATTTGGTCATTCATATAGTCATTTTTATTGTTTAGGGAGTCTAGATTTTGAAAAATTTCATCCATTGTGCTTTTCATCTCCAACAATTCTGACTGGTTCTTCTTTAAAGTTTCCATCTCTTTTGTGAAGACGCTCCTGAATTAATTAATTTGTCTTTCTGCCTTTACTTGGAACTCATTGAGTTATTTTATGATAGCTATTTTAAATTCTTTGCCATTTAGGTTACGGATTTCTGTGTCTTCAGGGTTGGTTTCTGGGTACTTGTCATTTTCCTTCTGGTCTGGAGATTTAATATACTTTCTCATACTGCTTGCTGGTGTGTATTTTTGCCTCTGCATGGTGTTATTATCTGGTCACTGCTGCCATGTGCCTCCACTAGGTGGGGATCAGGTGCTGTGTATTCTGGGCCCACCATGATCCAGGGCTCCCCAGCTCTGGCCACGGACTGCTTTTGCCACTGTGCAATGCTCTGGCCCATGGCAGATCTGGAGCACTGGGCAAAGGGTGTGCTCTCCTTCCCCTGTGATTCCCTCACCCTCTGCTTCTCACTCTGTGTGGAGCTCTGAGCAGTTGCAGGACTGAAGTGCCAGGCAGGGGAAGGAGAACTTTCTTATACCTGTGTGCTTCCCTCAACTTCTACCTCTCCCTCTGTATGGTGCTCTGGGCACTTATGGGGCTCCACCTGCTGCCACTTCTCTCTCCATGCCATGGTCCCAGTGATTGTGGGGCTGGAGTATGGGGGTGGAGTGGTGGGTGGGACCAGAGTACCTCTCCCCACCTGTGCCCCTCCTGCAGCCAATCCCCTCTCTCACTGTGCTGCTTTCCCAGCAAACTTGCAGCTGGAGCACAAGACAGGGACTGAGTGTTTCTCCCCCCAGCTATGCACCTCTCCCAGCCAGCCTCTCTCTCAGTGTGCCACTCTCCCAGTGAATGTGGGTTTAGAGTGTGGAGCTGGAGGCCTGGGCAGGAATGGGGCACTTCTCCCCAGCTATGCACTGCCCCCAGGCAGTCCCCTCTCTCATTGTGCCACTCTCCTGGCAAACATGGGGCTGGAGTGCAGGGCTGGAGCACCCAGCAGGAATGAGGCAACTCTCCCGAGCTGTGCACCTCCCCTAGCTGTCCACCTCTCACTGCACTGCTCCCCTGACTAATGTGCAGCTGGAGCACTGGATGAGGACATGGTGCTTCTCTTCAGCCATTCACCTCCTCCAGCTGTTGCCCCTCTCTCTCCATGAAGCTCCTGCCAATCAGCTTCAACTTCCTCCAGAGGATCCGGTCCCACAACCACCTTCAGGCATGTGGCTGTGTGGGTCTCCCAGACATTTCCTGTGTTGTGTGTATCTCCTCTGCTGGTGTTTGAATGTCCTTTTGGTTGTATTTTAGAAGACAGAGTCTGAGGGAAGACGTCAATCTGCCATGATGCTGATGTCACTCCTCAAACATTTCTTTACAGGTAAGATGGGATATCTGCTACACCGTGCTGAAACAGCCTTGCTTTTAGCTGTCAAGAACAACTTTATACAAGACATCAAACATTTCACTATAAGTGAATGAGAAAAGCTTTAGCATTCATTCACTGAAAGAACACTGTTCTTAAACTGCCTATATCTAGCTGTGTACAAATACTTCTTATATGACATCAAACATTTCACAAGATGTGTGAGGGGCTATCTATAACTTAGCTTTACTGAGAAACCACTGCAGTTAAACTGCACTGTTTCTAGCTGTTTAGGAACATTGTCATATAAGACTTATCAACATGTTACTACAAGCAAGAGGGAATATCTACTACATATACATTTTGAAGGAAACTGTGGTCAAACAGACAGATAGCTGTGTACGAACATCTTAATATAAGACTTAGCAATCATTTTACTACAAGTGAATGTGACTATCTATAACATTCATTCCCTGAAAGAACTCTGTGTTTAAACCATTGTCTTTCTAGTACTTTAGTATCACCTTCATACAAGACATCAAACATTTCTCTACAAAGAGAGGAAATACCTTTCCACTGATTGAAAAATTACTGTGGTTAATCCATCTTGCTTGTAGATGGTTAGGAACATCTTCATATGTGACTTATCATACATATAATTACAAGTGAGAGGGAATATCAATAACATTCATTCACTGGAAGAATACTGTTGTTAAACTCTTGCTTCATACAGTTTAGGGACATCTTCACATATAAAACTTCACACTATGGGCAAGAGAGACTATCTATTATATATATTGAAGCAACAATGTAGTCAAACAGCCTTACTTCTAAGAACAACTTCAGATAAGCCTTATCAAACATTTCACTTCAAGTGAGTGGGAATATCAGTAGCATTCATTCATTGAAAGAACTGTGTGTTTAAACCATCTTGTTTCTAGCATTTTACTATCATCTTCAGATTAGACTTATGAAACATTTCTCTACAAAGAGAGGAAATATCTTTCCATAGATTCTCCAAAAGAACACTGTGGTTAAACCATTTCCCTTCTGCCTGTTTAGGAATATCATCATAAAAGACTTAGTTCACTACTGATGGGATGGGATATCTATAACATTCATTCATTAAAAGGATACTGTGATTAAACCCTGTTGATCCATCTGTTTAGGAACATCTTCATAGAACACATCAAACATTTCAGTACAAGTGAGAGAGAAGATCTATAACAATCATTCACTGAAAGAACACTGTTATTAAACCTCTTGTTTCTAGAAGTTTAGGAACACTTCCACTTTTTGGTGAGGAAGATTGGCCCTAAGCTAACATCTGTTGCCAATCTTCTTGTTGCTTGAGGAAGATTTTCCCTGAGGTAACATCTGTACCAATCTTCCTCTGTTTTGTATGTGGGGTGCCTCCATAGCATGGCTTGATGATCAGTGTGTAGGTCCATGCCTGGGATCCAAACCCTTGAACTCTGGGCCACTGAAGTGGAACATGTCAACTTAACCACTACCCCACCAGGCCAGCCCTGAGGAACACTTCTTATAAGACCAATAAAACATTTTACTACATGCAAGAGGGAATATCAATTACATTTCTTCATTAAAGGATCATTGTTATTAATCCATCTTACTTCCAGGTATTCAGGAATATCTTCATATAAGACTTACCAAACATTTCACTACAAGTGAGAGGGAATATCTATGACATGATTTTACAGAGAGAAATACTGCAGTAAAACTGTCTTGCTTCTAGCTCCTTATGAACATCTTCACATGACTTACCAAATATTTCACTACAAGCATGAGGGAATGTCTATCCCCACCACTCATTGAAGGAAACTGTGGTCCAATGGACTGATTCTAGCTATTTAGGAAAAAATTTTCATATGACTTATCAAACATTTCATATTAAGTGAGAGGAAATATCTGTAATACACATTCAATGAAAGACAACTGTGGCTAAAACTTTTTGCTTTTAGCTATTTAGGAACATCTTCATACAAGTCTTATAAATACTTCACTAACAAGCAAAAGGAAATATCTATAACATTCATTCACTGAAAGAAGACTGTGCTTATAGCTAGTTAGGAAATCTTCACATAATACATCAAATATTTCACTACAGTCTTGAGGGAATATGTATAAAATTCAATCCTTGAAAGAAAACTGTGGTTAAAATGTCTTGCTTCTAGCTATTTAGGAAAATCTTCAGATAAGGCATTAAACATTTGACTATGAGAACCTATATCTCTAAAATTCATTCTCTGAAAGAACTCTCTGGGTAAACCAACTTTCTTCAAGTTGTTTAGGAAGAGCATTTTTGTTTTGAGGAAGATTAGCCCTGAGCTAACTACTGCCAGTCCTCCTCTTTTTTGCTGAGGAAGCCTGGCCCTGAGCTAATATCTGAGCCCGTCTTCCTCTACTTTATATGTGGGATGCCTACCACAGTATGGCATGCCAAGCAGTGCCATGTCTGCACCCTGGATCCGAACCAGTGAACTCCGGGCCTCTGAGAAGCAGAAGGTGTGAACTTAACTGCTGTGCCTCCTGGCCAGCCCCCAGGAATAGCTTTATATAAGACTTATCAAACATTTCACTGCAAGTGAGAGGGAACATCTATAACATTAATTCATTGAAGGAACACTGTGGTTAAACTGTCTAACTTATAGCAGTTTAGGAACATCTTCATACAAAACTTATCAAATGTTTCACTACAAACCAGAGGAAATCTCTATAACATTCATTCAGAGAGGGAATACTGTGGTTAAACCATCTGGTTTCTAGCTGTTCATGCTTATCTTCAGATAAGACATCAAACATTTCATGACAAGTGGAATGGAATATCTTTAATTGTCATTCAGCGAAAAAACAGTGTTTAAACTAAACTGATGATTGTAGCTGTTTAGGAACATCTTCACGTAAGACATCAAACATTTCGCTACAAGTAAGACAAATTATGTATAACATTTATTCACTGAGGGAACACTGTGTTTAAAGTCTTGTGTCTACCTATTTAGAAACATCTTCAAAGAAAACTGATCAATCTTTTCTCTATAGGTGGACAAACTATATATAAAAATTGTTCACTGTGGGAACACTGTGGTTGAATCGTCTTGCTTGTAGGTGTTTTGAAACATCTTCAGATAATATTTGTCAAACATTTCGCTAGAGAATGGTTGGAATACCTATAATATTCATTCAGTGACAGAAGACTTTGGTTATTCTGCCTTGCTGCTGGGGGTTTAGGAACACCTTCATATAAAACTTAGCAATATTTCACTACAAGTGAGAAGCAATGTTTATAACATTCACTCAGAGAAAGAACCCTGTAGTTAAGTTGTCTTACTTTCAGCTGTTTATGAACAGCTTAATATTTAATTAATTCACAATTCACAATGAGTGAGGAGGAGTATCTATAACATTCATTCATTGAAGGAACACTGTGGTTAAACTGTCTTGCTTCTAACTGTTTAGGTACATCTTCCTTAAAGATTTAACAAGCATTTAATTACAAGTGACAAACAATATCTGAAAATATATGACAAACAGTATCTGAAAGAACACTGTGGAAAGGATTTCTGCTTCTAGCTCTTTAGGAACATCTTCATATGTGACTTAGTAAACATTTCACCACCAGTGAAAAGCAATATCTAACATTCATTCATGGAAATAACACTGTTTTTAGACTCTCTTTCTCTAGATGTTTAGAAAATCTTCATATAAGACTTTCAAACATTTCACCACAAGTCAGAGAGAATATCAATTGCATTCATTCATTGAAAGAACACTGTGGTTAAGCTGACTTGCTTATAGCTGGTTATGAACATTTTCATATAAGACTCATGAAACATTGCACTTCAAGTGGAAGGGAATATCTGTAACATATATTCTCTGAAAGAACATTCTGGTTAATCCGTCTTGCTCCTAGCTGTTTAGAAACATCATGTAAAACTTGTAAAATATTTCACTAAAGGCTGGATGAAATATCTATGACATTAATTCACTGAGGGAACACTGTGGCTGAACTGTCTTGCTTCCAGCTGTTTTTAATATCTACGAATGTCTTATCAAATGTTTCACTATGAACAAGAGAATATCTCTTACATTCATTTATTGAAGAAACATGGTGTTTAAACCATCTTGCTTCTAGTAGTTTATGAACATTTTCATATGAAACATTAAACATTTCACTAAAAGTGCAAAGCAATATGTTTAACATTCACTCATGAAAAACAGTGTGATTGAAGCTTATTGCTTCTAGTTGTTTAGGAACATCTTCATTTAGGACATCAAATATTTTACTACAAGTGTGAAAAAATATAACATTCATTCACTGAAACATCACTGTGTTTAAACCATATTACTTGTAGCTGTTTAGAACACCTTATACAAGACATTGGGTACATTTTAGCATATTCCAGCAAGCTAAATTTAGCTTATGTAAATTTAGCATATTTAAGACAGAATGGCTATCACTTTTGTTACAGTGAAAGAACACTGTGCTGCATTGAGTTCTAGGTAGCTGTTAGGTGCATCTTTATATAAAACTTATGAAACATTTCACTACAGGTGGCTCAGAATAATTATAACATTCATTCACTGAGAGAACACTAAGTTAAACAATCTGGCTTGTAGATGTTTATGAACATCTTCATATAAGACATCAGACATTTCACTACAAGCATGACAGAATATATATAACTTTGAATTTCAGTGTGGTTAAACCATCCTAATTGTAGCTTTTTAGTAACCTCTTTTTATGAGACATTTCAAACATCTTCATGTAAGACCTTTCAAGCCTCTCAATATATGCCTTACAGAATGGATATCACTTTCTTGCAATGAAATAGAACTGTGGTTAAACCAACTTGATGCAACTGTTTAGGAATATATTCTTATAAGACATTTAACTTGCAGGCATCAGAGAAAATCTATAACATCATTCACTGAAAGAACACTGTGGTTAAACCATCTTGCTTGTAGCTCTTCAGGAACATCTTCATATAACATATCAAATATCTCACTAGAGACATTACAGAATATTTTAATATTCATCACTGAAAGTACACTGTAGTGAAACCATCTGGCTTGTACCTGTTTAACAACATGTTCATATAAGATTTATCACACATTCCTCTAGAAGCATGAAACACCTATAACGTTCATTCACTGAAAGAACACTGTTGTTAAAATATCTTGCTTGTAGCTGTTAGGGAATATCTTCATATAAGACATTTCAGAGATTTCAGTGTATGCCATACAGAACGGCTTTCACTTTCTAAGAATGAAAGAACACTGTGCTGAACTGTCTTGCAGGTAGCTGTTTTTGAACATTTCCATACAAGACATCAAACATTTAACTCCAGGCATGAGAGAATACTTATAACATTTATTGAAATAAGAACACTGGGGTGAAGCCAGATTTCTCATAGCTGTTCAGGAACACCTTCACTGAAGATGTTTCAATAATTTCAGTACACGCTGTACAGAATGACTATAAGGTTCTTACCGTGAAAGAATACTGAAGTGAAACTAGCTTACTGGTACATATTTAGGAATGTCTTCATATAAGATTTCCAAACATTTCACTACAGATGAGACAAAATATCTATAATATTCATTCAGTGAAGAACACCTTGGGGAAACCATTTTGCCTGTAGTTTTATAAAACATCTTTATATAATTCACATCAACCATTTCAGTATATGCCATACAGAACAGCTATTACTTTCTTAAAATGAAACAACACTCTGTGAAGACAGCTGTAGGTTGCTGTTTAGGTTCATCTTCATCTAAGACATGGAACGTTTCACTACAGAAATGACAGAATACCTATAACATTCCTTCACCGAAGGAACAATGTGGTGAAACCAGATTGCATGTATGTGTTAAGGAACATGTACATATAGTCTTTTCAAACATTTCAGTATTTGTGGTATGGAATGACTATCACTTTCTTACAATGAAAGAACACTTGGCTGAATCCAGCTGTTTAACTGTTTAGGAACATATTCATATAGGACATCAAATATTTTACCACCTGCATGACAGAATATTTGTAACATTCATTCACTGAAAGAACAGTGTGGGATTCCAGTTTGCTTTAGCTGTTTAGGAAAATCTCCATATAAGACATTTCACACATTTCAGTATATGCCATACATTACTACTATAACTTTCTTACAATGAAAGACCACTATGATGTAACCAGCTTCCTTGTATATATTTAGGAAGATCTTCTTATAAGATTACTCTAACATTTCACTACTGACTTGATAGAATATTTATAACTTTTATTCACAGAAACAGCACTGTGTTGAAACCAGCTTGTTTGTAGCTGTTTAGGAATATCACAATATAAGACATTTCAAATGTTTCAGTTTATGCAGTAGAAAATGGCTATCACTTTCATTCAAGAAAGAACACTATGCTGAAAACAGCTTGCTTATAGCTGTTTAGGGAGATCTTCATGTAACACATCTAACATTTCACAAAGGCATAAAGTATATCTATAACATTCTTTCTCTGAAAGAACACTGTGGTGAAACAATGTTTGTAGCTGTTTAGGAACATCTTCTTATGAGACTTACCCAACATTTCAGTAAACTCGTGACTGAATACCTACAACACCCATTCATTGAAAGGACACAGTGGTGAAACCAGATCATTTATAGCTGTTTAAGAACGTCTTCATGGAAGACATAAAACATTTTCGCACACGTGTGACAGAATATCTATAATATTATTTCACTAAAAGAACACTGTAGTGAAACAATATTGCTTGTATCTGTTTAGGAATATCTTCATATAAGATATTTCAAACATTTTAGTATATTCCCTACAAAACAGCTATCACTTTTTTACAATGAAAGATCACCATGCTGAAGCCAGCTTGCAAGTAGCTATTTACGGACATTTTCACAAAAAATTAGCAAACATTTCTCTAAGGGCATGACAGAATGTCTATAATAGTCATTCACTGAAGGAACATTGTGGTGAAACCAGATATCTTGTAGATTTTAGGGGACATCTTCATATAGTCTTTTCAATTATTTTAGTATTTTCAGTACGTAACAGCTCTCAGATTATTAACAATAGAACACTGTGTTCAATCCAACTTTCAGATATCTGTTTATCAACAACTTCACATAGGATTTATGAAACATTTCACTACAGATGTGACAGAGTATCTGTAACAGTCATTCAGTAAAAGAACACTGTGCCAAATATCTTGATTGTACCTGTTAGACACATGTTCAAATAAGACAATTCAAATACTTCAGTAGATGCCATACAGAATGGCTATCACTTTTTACAATGAAATAACACTGTGCTCAATGAAGTTTGCAGGTTTAGGAACGTCTTCATAGAACACATTGAACAGTGCAGGCATGACAGAATTTCTATAACATTCATTTACTGAAATAACATTATGGTGACAGGAGCTTGCTTCAAGCTCTTTAGGAACATCACCATATAAAACTCATCAAACATTACTAGACACATGGCACAGGATTTACATAACATTCATTTACTGAAAGTATACTGTGGTTTAACGGGATCATGTTCAGCTGTTAAGGAACCTCTTATGTGTTTTCTCAAACATTTCACTACAGATATGACAGAATATCAATAACATCTAAATATAAGACATTTCAAGATTTCAGTATATGCTGACCATTATTGCTATCACTTTCTTCCAATGAAAGAATACTGTGGTACAGTGAGTTTCCTTGTAGCTGTTAAGGACATTTTCATTAAAAACTTTTGAAGTATCAATACACCATACAGAATGACTATCACCATCATACAATGAAGAACACTGTGGTGTAACAAATTTGCTTGTAGCTGTTTAGGAATATCTTCATATAAGCCTTACCAAACATTCCACTGCAGGTTTGACAAAACATCTGCAGTATTTATTCACTGAAAAAAGACTGTGGTGAAACCATTTTACTTGCAGCTATTTAGGAACATCTTCATATAATACATTCAAGCATTTCAGTATATGCCATGCAGAACAGCTATCACTTTCTTACAATGAAAGAACACTATCATGAAAACAGCTTGCTAGTATCTTTTTACAAACATCTTCATATAAGACATTGAACATTTCACTGCAGGTGTGCAGAATATAACATTCATTCACTCAAACAATACTTTGATAAATCATCTTGTTTGTAGCTGTTTAGGGTTATCTTCATATAAGGCATTTCCGACATTTCAGTATATGCTATACAGAATGGTAATCACTTTCTAACAATGGAAGAACACTGTGCAGAACCCAGATTGCAGGAATCTGTTTATTAACAGCTTCATATAACACACCAAATATTTTGCTACAGACCTGACAGAATATCAATAACAATCATTCACAGAAAGAATACTGTGGTTGATCCAGATTCCTTGTACCTCCTTAGGAGTATCTTCATATAATTCCTTTCAAACATTTCATTGTATGCTGAACAGAATGGCTGTAAATTTCATACAATATAAGAACACTGTGGTGCAGCAAGCTTATTTGTGATTATTTAGGAATATCTTCATAAAACCATTTGAAACAGTATATGCCATAAATAATGGCTATCACTTTTCTTACAAGGAAAGAACTATAAGGTGAAATCAACTTGCCTGTAGCTGTTTAGGAACATCTTCATATAATACATATCAAATATTTCACTATATCTGTGACAGAATATCTATAACATTAATTTGCTGAAAGGACATTCTGATGAAACCAGCTTGCTTGTAGCTGTTTTGGAGCATCTTCACATAAAATATTTCAAACATTTCTGTATATGCCTTACACAAAGACATTGTTCTGAATGTGTTTGAATGTAGCCTTTCAGGAACATCATTGTATAATACTTATGAAGCATTTCACTACAGGTGTGACAGAATATTACTAATGTTGATTCATGGAAACAATAATGTGGTGAAATCATCTTGTTTATAGCTGCTTAGGAAATTGTTCATAAAAGACATATCATTCATTTCTGCATATACTGAAGAGAATGGCTATCATCTTCTAATAATGAAAGAACACTGTGCCGAATGCAGCTTGCAGGAATTTTTTAGGAACATCATCACATAAAACATTTTACTGCATGTTTGAAAGAATATTTGTAACATTCATTCACTGAAAGAACAGTGTTGTGCACACATCGTTGTAGCTGTTTAGGAGCATCACCATGTTAGACATATGAAACTTTTCTGTAAATGCCTTACAGAATGGATATCACTTTCTAACAATGAAAGAGCACTCTGCTGAACTGCATGCAAGTATGTAAGGAGGTCATCACAGAGGGAATATTATGGGCACAATCAGGAATATATACACAGCACTTTACTTTGAGCAGGGCATGGGTTCCCCCATGGGCTGAAGTAAGCATGTCCAAAGCCATCCTATTTTGTAAAATTATCTGTCTCATTTGGGAAGTTGTTTCATTTGTAGAGTTGTTGCTTGTCTGGTATCATTGAGGGCTGTCACCACATGTTGGGCTAAGGTAGACACTTGCCATTCTACATCAATAACCACAGCCCATGGGGAAAAGCTAGTAAGGAGGTAAAACCAGCCTGCAGTACATTGCACATGATGGCATGGACAGACTTGCTCCCAATTAGAAGAAAGCTGTTGAAGTGGATACAGGATGTGTGCATGGATGTAGGGGCACCTCCAAGAACATCTGCCAGTCGAATTGTAAGACAGATAGGGCCAGCCATGAGCATCACAGCCCACAACCACCCCTGAGAGAGATGTATGCTCCTCTGATGGTATTGCCTTATTTTCCCAGCCACATATAAGCAATAATAATTGTTTTGTTACACATTGCTTTAGGTGTCCATGCCACTATTTTTTTTTTAGGAAGATTAGCCCTGAGCTAACATCCACTGCCAATCTTCTTTTTTGCTGAGGAAGATTGGCCCTGAGTTAACATCTGTGCCCATCTTCCTCTATCTGTGCCCATATTCCTCTATTTTATATGTGGGATGCCTGCAACAGCATGCCTTGATAAGTGGTGCATAGGCCCATGCCCAAGATCTGAACCTGCAAGCCCTGGGCCGCTGAAGCAGAGCGTGTGAACTTAACCACTACACCACTGGGCCAGACCCTCAACCCACATTTTTTGAGATGCTTCCATTTGGTGGTACAGAGTTATTGTGACATTCAAGCACCAGAGAAGGGAACCTCTTAATTCTATTTGTATAGCAGTTAACCATCTTATGCCATCAAAAACAGAGTGCCCCAGCTCTCAGGTTATATTAACCTGCTCATGCACAAGCTAAAAGATGTACTTTTGAGTGGCAGCATAAGAAAGCAAGGATAAGTTACTTGGTGAGAGGGCAGTAAAAATGAGAAAGTGGATGATGCTCCTCCACTCTTGCAGGGATCTCCACTCAGAGGCACTGGCAGCTTGGAGATACCATGGTAATCCCATGGTTGAAGAGAGAGGCGGCTTACTGCCTACCCACCAGTTGGAGTGATTTTCTATGTCAGCAATGGTGTGTGCCTAAGCAGTGAAAAGGTGGCAGACATTGTTCTAAGAATAAAAAGCAAGATGTTAGAAGGAAATAAAACAAGGAGGTAATGACTATTCAACAAGACACACCAGAGGGAAAGGATAAAAGTACCTTGGGGTATTGGAAGTGTTACCATGATCTCCTGTTCTAAGCCTGTTCCCCAAGGGGCTAAGAGACCACACGAGTGGGGCCCCACGTGCCAGTCCCAGGGCCAAGTGACCACATGGGTCCCAGTAGAGAATTCCTGTGGCAGAGGCAGAAGCAAGTTGTTCTGAGTGTCCATCTGTGGGTGTAGTCGCTCTCTTTGATTAGCTGTTTTCTGTAGATGTACCCTCATGTCAGGTCCTTGTATCAACGTCTGATGTGCACTGGGTCAGTTGCACCTCTCATGTTCATTCAGTTGACATATTGTAGTTGTCAGGTGTCTTGACCAGTGGGATAGAGTCCTGCCTTCTGTCCTCAGTTGTTGTTTCAGCAAGCCATTCACTTTGTCTTACCCAACCCAATAACACCCAAGTATTTGACAGATAACCCAGACCCTTGTAATTTGCTGTCATTAACCACCCACCCTCATTGGCATAGGAGGGTGACAAGGGGGCAGGAGGCTGCTTGAAGGTCTGAAAATGACTCAGAAGTTAGCATGAGGGGCTGGCCCCATGGCTGAGTGGTTAAGTCTGTGTGCTCTGCTGCAGGTGGCCCAGTGTTTTGTTGGTTCGAATCCTGGGTGCAGACATGGCACTGCTCATCAAACCACACTGAGGCAGCGTCCCACATGCCACAACTAGAAGGACTCACAACAGAGAATATACAACTATGTACTTGGGGGCTTTAGGGAGAAAAAAGGAAAAAATAAAATCTTAAAAAAGAATTAAAAAAAAGAAGTTAACAAGACATCTTCAATATACTGGAACAAGGAAATACCAGGGGGTTTTGCCTGCCAGGCAGCATTATAGAGGCATTACTGCAGAGTGAGGTGAGAAGTGATGGGAAGCCATTTAGCTCATTTCCACCCCTGAGAGCAAAATGTCTTCTGCTCCTGTAGACCAATACATTGTTATTTCCATATGTGGCCTCCAGTCCCATGATATCCAAGCCATCTGCATGGAATTGCAGGGATGGGTTGGGGGTCCCTTGGCTTTCCCTTTAGTCAAGGGGGATAGGGCATTCCCAGGCTGTCACTGGGAGCACTGTTCAAGCCACAAGAAGAGCATTTTGTTGTTTTTCACTTTTTTTACCCACAGGGTGCTTGTCATCCCCTGGAGCTGTGGCAGCCACCAAGCAGACTGCTCTCTCTATGCTTTGCTCAGCCTCAGTCTCACAGCTGCTGGAGAGGAGCAAGGGGCAGTGAGTCCCAATCACTTGCTACTTGGGACTTGGCACCCTGCTTCCCTCTTCCTTCTCATTGGGTGCTGGGGTAGCTGGGCTACTCACTCACTGTGCTCTTCTTGCCCCTGCAGTCACTTCCTTCCCAAGAAGGACATGCTCCTGGCCTGCCTTCAATCCTGTTCATACACTGGAGCCAGAGTGAGTCAGAACCAGAGACTTTGTTTGTAACCTTCTTACTTTTGCTTCTGCTTCCATCTTAGCTTCTGTTATAAGCTGTCCCACAGTGGGGAAACCTACCCCACAGCTGTTGTAACTGCCTGGGCTTTTGATTTCTTTTCCTTCATCATTTATCTTGCCCAGGACTTCCCCTGCTTTCATTGCAAGCCATCCCACAGTGAGGAGAGGCTATCCCATGGCTATAGCAATGGCCCAGGCTTTTCTCATTACCAAGGCTTTCCCCTAGGCCCTTTGGTGTTTTGGGGTCATCCCCATACTCATGCGCTGGACCCCATCCATCAAGGATGATGGCAACTGGCCCCCACAGGGAGGACACTGGCCAACCCAGGATTACCCTTGTGGATTTCCCCTTCCAATCACCCATAGTCTCAGTGCTCACAGGGGTTTCTTTGGTCTCCTGGCTGGCTCACCAAGTGTTCTACTGCACACTCAAATGGGTGAGCAGTGCAGGGTAGGTTATTGAGGTATTGAAGAAAAGATCCAGAGACAGCAAATGAGACATATTAGCTTACTGGGGATTACTTACAGGGGAAGTCCAGTGGCAGCTGACTGGATGGAAGTGTAAACCTGCCATTACCCCCTGAGAGAAGCTTGCTTAAGTAGGCAGAGGAATAAAGGCTGTGAGTTAGCCAAGGGGGATTGTCCCTGTATGACCTGCATTCCAAGGACTGCCCCCCACCAAGGCCTCTGTGTTTCCTCAGACCTTGACGGTCTTTGTGCTAATTCTCCCATGAGAAACAGTTGGGTTGGCCAAGCCTAGGACTGTTATAATGAGTGCTAGCCCAGAGATGGAGCCTCAAGGACACATGTCTTAAAGGGCACATAGGCTGTGCCCCTGTGCCTGTACAGAATTGCTATCTGTTTCACATGATGAATGAACACTTTCCAAATCAAGCTTGTAGATATCTGTTTAGGAATACCTTCATATTAGTCTTTTCAAACATTTCACTACAGCCATGACAGAATATCGACAACACTCATTCACTGGAAGAACACTGCAGTTTGCCCAACTTGCTTGTAGCTGTTGAGGAATATCTTCACATAAGATTTTTCAAACATTCCAGTATATGCAGTACAGAATTTCTACCACTTTCACACAATGAAAGAACACAATATGAACCTAGATTGCAAGAAGGTTTTTGGGTGTTTCTTCATATATATCTTTCCAAATATTTCACAATATGCCATACAGAATGATTATCAGTTTCTAACAGTGTCAAATATGACCCAGGTTGCAGGAAGCTGTTTAGGAACAACTTCATGTAAGGCTTATCAAATATTTCACTAAAGGTGTGACAGAATATCTATAACAGTCATTCACTGAAAGAATACTGTGGTGAAGTCAGATTTTTTCGTAGCTCATTAGGAACATCTTCATATAAGGCTTTTCAGATATTTCTGTGTATGCAATCCAGAATGGCTATGACTTTCATAAAAAGAAAGAACATTGTGCTGAACCATAATTCCTGTTAGCTCTTTAGAAACATCTTAATGTAAGTGTTATCAAACGCTTCACTACGGTTGTTTCAGAATATCTATAAAATTCATTCAGGGTAAGAACACTATGGTGAACATAGCTTGCTTGCACCTGTTATGGAACATCTTCATATAAGTATTTTGAAATATTCCAGGATAGGCTATATGGAATGGCTAACACTTTCATAAAATGAAAAAACAACTTTCTGAACCAAGATTGCAGGTAGGTGTTTAGGAACATTGTCATACAAGTCTTAACAATCATGTCACAACAAGCATGACCAGATATCTGTAACATTCATTCAAAGAATAATTTATTGAGACCAGTTTCATTTTAGCTGTTTATAAAGGTCTTCATATTGGACTTTTCAAACATTTCAGTGCAAGTTTTACAGAATGGCGATAGCATTCATTCAATGAAATAACACTGTGGTGAACCCAGTTTGCTTGTAGCTGTTGAGGAACATCTTCACATAAGACTTTTCAAAGATTTTAGAATATGTAGTACACAACTGTTATCACTTTCATACAAGGAAAGAACATTCTGCCAAATCCAGCTTGCAAGTAGTGTTTTAGGAACTTCTTCATATATGCCTTTCCAAATATTTCACAATATACCATACAGAATGGCTATTACATTCATACAATGAAAGAACACTGTGCTAAGTGAGCTCATAGGCAACTGTTTAGGAATATCTTCATATAAGTCTTATCAAGCATTTCACTACAGCTGCAGCAAAATATCTATAATTTTCTTTCTTGTTCTTATTTTGGGTGAGAAAGATGGGCCCTGAGATAATATCTGTTGCCAATTGTCAAATTGTCCTCTTTTGTCTTCTCTCCAAAGCCCCCCAAGTACATAGTTGTGTATCCTAGTTGTGGTTTCTTCTAGTTCTTCTATGTAGGATGCCACCTCAACATGGCTTAATTAATTGTGCTGGGTTTGCACCTAGGATACAAACCAGCAAACCCCAGGCTGCTGAAGTGGCAGACCCTCGGCCACAGGGGCTGGCCTCTTATAATTTTCATTCACTGAAAGAACATTATCCTGAACCCAACTTGCAAGGTTCTATTTAGGAACATCTTCATATAAGTCTTTTACAACATTTCACAATATGGCATGCAGAATGGCTATCACATACAATGAAAGAACACTGTGCTCAACTGAGCTTCCAGGTAGTGGTTTAGAAACATCTTCATATAAGTCTTTTCAAACATTTCACTACAGTTGTGACAGAGTATGTATAATATTCATTCATTTAAGAACACCGTGGTGGAGCAAGCTTGCTTGTGGCATTTGAGGAACATATTCCTATAAGTGTTTCAAAACCTTTCAATATATGCTGTACAGAATGGCTATTACTATCATACAGTGAAAGAACATTGTACTGAACTGAGCTTACAGGTACCTGTTTAGAATCATGTTCATACAGGTGTTATCAAACATTTCACTACAGCCACGACAGAATACTTATAATTCTCATTCACTGAAAGAGCACTGTCCTGACCCTAGCTTGCTTGCAGCTGTTGAGGAACATCTTCATATGTCTTTCCAAACATTTCTTTTCAGGAATGACAGAATGTCTATTACATTCAGTCACTGAAGAAACACTGCTGAACTTAGCTTGCAAGTAACTCTTTAGGAACATCTTCATTATAAGTCTTTTCAAGCTTTTCAGCATTGTATGCTGTCCATAATGGCTATCACTTTAATTTTCTGAAAGTGCACTGTCCTCAACCCAGCTTGAAAGTGGCTGTTTAGGGAAATCTTCATTATAAGTTCTTTAAAAAATTTCTCTATATGCTGTACACAATTGCTATCATTTTCACACAAGACAAGAGTACTGTGCTGAACCCAGCTTGCAGGTAGCTCTTTACAAACATACTTTTTACAAAACATACATTCTTCAACCACTTCGTCAAACTTAATGCTGCAGGAGCTCACACTAGGAAAGACACTGAGTGGTCTTAGAACTGAAATCAACAAAGGCAACAAAGGTGTGGAAGAACAATTCTTGTCTATAGTGATTCAAGACATTCTGCCTATTGAACAGAAATGCTTGAGAGTTTTTAAATTTTTTCCTGCCTTTTTTGTTCCCAAGTTATGTATATTTCATTGTGCATAAGTTAAATGCATGTATAGTTGAGAGACATTCATGTTAAAAAACAAATTGCAGAACCATATTATAACATGCTACTATAAGATTACACATACACTGTGTTCACTTTTATAAAATTGGATCAAACTATCCATAAAAGAGTATGATGCATACATTTATATGTCTAAGGAGTTATACATTTATAAAATAAGTTTGAAAGAATCTCAATCAAGTTGTCAAATGTAGTTGTTTCTGCGAAATAAAATCAGACACAAGGAAGGATTTTCTTTATATATCTTTGGATGTTCAAGGAGCATACGCTAATTTTGTAATGAAATAGCATATATATGTTAAATAAGTGGAATAAAGAAAGAAATTGGCAATTTTAGACAGAAAATCTTTACAGTATTCTTTTTCATCAAAAGGCTTAAAACACATTATATAACAAAAAATGAGACATGGAAAATATTGCCATAGCTCAGGCAAATAATCACATTCAAATTCTGTATAACTATATCTATGAAGGTATATTCTATGTATGTATGTGTATGTACATCACAGTTATTAATTTCTATTGAATCTACTTCCCAGTTTTTCCTGAAACCCACCACTGCCATTCCATTCTATCATTCCTGCGATTGTCCTAATTTAGTCAAGGAAAGGCAAATTGATTGTTTTTGGACATATTGGTATCAAGTGCACAGACATAATTTGTTCAAAACCAGATATTGTTTTTAAAATTTGAAAATTAATAATTCATAAAATTACGAGGTTTATTTTTTTTGGCTTCCCCTATAGGATTAAAAAACCTAGAATATTTCATCCACACTTCCACATAGCAATTAGTTTCATGAGCTGAGCAGATATCTCCTTTAGATACAGCATGTGCTCTCAGTTTTCCATAGTCCTGATTGGCCCTGTTTCACTCATTTAGGTGAACTGCCTTACCTTTGATATTGACTGTCATAAATATGTCTCTTTCAAGCATTATTATGCCCCACAAACTGGCCTGGAGTTACTCTAGTATGCCAATCTTTTTCTATTTACCAAAGGTAATCATGTCACTCTTGGGTTTAAATGAAGCACTTGCAAATCTGCCACCATTCCAACTCCATCACTTATTTTCCTTGTATGTCCCTTGCTTTACCCAGAATTTCTGTTTCTCTCATTTTCCTTTCCTGTGATCCAAATGTACATCTCCTATCATTCAATGAGGGAAATGTTTACTGAGTATGAACCACATGTCAGACTCTGTGCTAGGTGTTGTGAATACAAAAATTTCATATTCAAGCATGAGGATAGAAAATTAAATTATTAATTGCAATAAATTGTAGTTGATGATAAAGGAGCACTTAGGAAAACCAACTAACTTTGCCTGTAGAGAGGTAAGTCAAATAAGGCTTAATGAGAGTGAGATGAAATTTTTCAAGAATTAATTGTTGGAGATAAGTTGGGAAGTGAACTGAAGGTATGATAGTCATAATATATGGATTGCCTTCCTCCTGAGTGGTGCCTAATCAGGTAACTATTAGGTGTAGCTTAAAAAGGAAAAGTTTAAAGGTAAAACAACTATTGAATGTATTTTCAATGTAAGTCATCTAAAAATACATACAGCACAACATATTAACATCATTAAAGTATAAATGTTG
Source organism: Equus przewalskii (assembly GCF_037783145.1). Classification (NCBI taxonomy): domain Eukaryota; kingdom Metazoa; phylum Chordata; class Mammalia; order Perissodactyla; family Equidae; genus Equus; species Equus przewalskii. The sequence goes on from NC_091834.1 coordinate 25,946,149, forward strand.
AAATATAAATAATTACTAATAATCTCTATTACTATGTCATTATTTTAATAAATATTGGACAAATATAACATACCCATTAATTTTGGAAATGCCAGAATCCTGTAATGAATGCATACTATACTTATAAACATAGAAATCTCAAGGAATAAGAAAACATGTCTATATGTGTATCTGTGTCTCTATGTAGTAATTGGGATCCCCAATTAGTTCAGATTCAAAAATAAAAAGTGACTGGAGAAGGAAGAGTAATAAGAATTAACACATTCTAGAGTTCCATCTGCTGCTTTATCTTATTATTCCATGTTGTCTTTTAAAAATATTATAAATTTAATGATTCCAATCTTTAGAGGGAAAAAGTCACTTACTAAATGCATCATGGTAAGTCTAATAGCAACATAGTATTTTGTAATTAAAAGAATAGTCTCAAAAACATATGTAAGCTTAAGACTAGATATTTTAAAAAGATTTTTTAATCTAAAAAAGGATAAATCAAGGAAGTTGCCACTCTATTTATCAGAGCATCATCAGATATAAAATGAATTTTTTAAAATAAATCAAAATTATATGTGGTGATACTAGGTCACACAGATAAATATACACTTTTCTTTCCTAAGTCAATATATACTTTGTTCTCTTTTTGTTACATTTTAATTCATACTCTCAAAGTAAGAGAATATCTCAAAGAATATGGGGAGATTCTAGTATTAAGTGTTTTACATCTTTTCAGAGAATCAACAACAGCTTTAGAGGTAAAAATGAGAAAAGATGCCACGCAAAGAGAGTTAATTGAGCAACATATGGAGAGATGTGTATACGTAATTTGATTTCAGGAAGTAATTCAGAGAAGCTAAAAAGTGCTAGAAAGTAGGGAGGAGAAAAAGTAGAAAAGAGGTAACATTGTCTATCTGAAGACTTGTAAACATCTAACCAAAGAATTAGTTAATTCTTATGTGAAAAGAAGTACTCATGAAAGCTTTCAGGTGGAACAATGTATTACATGTATGTGTAATATTACTAGGAGGAGTATTTCTGGATGCAGTAAGCCCAATTTATAGACTACCAAGAGGAAAAATATGAAATTCTAAGATTGAATGGGGCTGGCAATGGTCAAGAATAGGAAGGAAGTGCTGGATGTGAAAGGTAATGGAAAAAGCTTATAGCAGAGAATATCAGAAGTGATGTACTTGAGTTTAAGTCAGTTTTATCAGGTCAAAATTTATTCTATTTGCCCAAGGAAATAAGTGAATTTTAAGAAAAATGTGCTTGTGACGATAAAGACTATTTATGCCATGAAAAATAGAAGAAAGAGTAGGAAACATACATAAAATCATAAAGATATTTTTGAATTTTGCTAGAAAGTGTAAGAGTAACACACTCCATGAAACTAACACCTTTATTGTCAGTAATAAATATTGTGAGTATGAGATAGAACAGAAGTAAAATTAGGAGAAGGACTCAGAAAATATTTTCCACTTTTTCACTTCTAGCCTAGGACAGAAGGAAGGCAGGCAGGAAGAACGGAAAGAGGGAAGAAAGGCAAAGTTAGAATTATATTAACTTATGTGAAAATGTTAAGCAAATATGAAGAATAGTAACTTCTCTTTACTTTTCTTTTTGAAACTGTCAATATAAATACAGTATAGTATATAAAAGAAAAGTATGGTACTTTGGAAGGATAGTTGGGGAAGGAGTCAGAAGTTGTAATTTAATGCCTATTTCTGCTTTTGTTGGTGACACTTTGGAAAGTCACTTAACTCTCAAAAGCTCAGTTTATCACTACCTTCTGTCATGAAGAATTTATCAGACTTTGATTCTCAGTGTAGCTGTAGGGAAAATATTGTCCATGGAAGACTTAACTCCCCATCATCTCCCTTATTCTCCTCCTCCAGTTTAGGGCTTCAGGACCTTTGTTGTCACCAATCCCCCAACAAGGTTGGCTGCCAAGAAGGGCTCCATATTTCCCATTGAAGGCTAACTCATTCCTCAGAATATGCCCTGTTACACTATACATTCTTTTCCTCCACGTGTGCCAATCATATGTTCTCTCTCTTCTACTTCTCTTTATTCTACTCTTTATTATATATTTTTTTCTTATTTAGACATTTCCAAGTTTATGGCAGGGCCAGCATACCGTGTTTCCAAAACCATGAATAATGTATCTGATTTTTATCACAGCTCGTCCACCATTACCTAATAAGAATTTCAACTGCCATATAAAAATTTGAAATATCAATATTCTTTTGTCTTTTCCAGTGAGCTATTTGATCTGAAAACTAGACTCCCTTGCAACCACTTTACTTTGAAAATAAACTTCTCTTACTTCACAAATTTGAACCTGAGCTTTCCTTTGAATTCTACATATTGTTTAGGTCTTTTCCAAAGTGCTTAAGTCCCCCCATCTTAGTTTTAAAAATGAAATAAATAATCCAAACCCAAACATAGAATAACTCTCCTTTGAACCTGCTCATGCTTCTAATCTGGTCATATCTTTTTTATCCTATTTTCAACCCAGATTTTTAAAGCAGCTATCTACTCTCCATTTATTCACTTCATTTTACACTTCCACTTCCACTTCTACATCTGTCCTCAGACTCTAAAAGAACTTCTTTGGTGACCATCATGGCAGAATGAGTTCTCCTGATGATCTCTCCCTTCCACCATACAATGAAAAAGACTAGATACTCCAACAGAGGACATCCAAGCACAACACAAAAGACATCTGAAAGACCCATGCAGCCGTACAGCAGAAGGTGGAGAGGCTGGAGGCCCCCTTAGAGGAGGTTGAACAGGGTAAGAGAGAAAGCTTCACTCCCTCACCAAAAGACTGTGTTCCAAGACCATGCACAGATTCCAAGAGGGAAGAAAGCAGGGAGGGGACATTCACTCATGGGAATCTCAAGGATCCCCAAGGTCCCTGTAGCCTAGAGGGAAGACCTCTACCAGGGTGAAAGCTATTGTGGGGGGTAACTTCATCAAGCCAACACCCCAGGAGAGCACATAGTAAGAGCAGAGTGAGAAAACCCCAAGAGCATGCAGAAGAAAGTGGCCCTCACCCCCCTAGCACCAGCTCTAGTGCCTAGGATGTCAGCAGAACACAGAGGGCTCAGAATATTTGGCTCTTGACTCCCACCCAGTGGCAATAGGTGGTAACTGTGACCAATAAAACCGTGATGTGCAAAAACAGAACCATGCCCTGTAGTAGTATCAAAAAATTATATTAAATCTCCAGACCAGAGAGAAAATGACAAGTACCCAGAAATAGGTCTTGAGGACAGAGAAATATGTAATCTAAATGACAGAGAATTCAAAATAGCTATCATCAAAAAACTCAATGTGTTAAAAGAGAATGTAGAGAAACAATTCAACATGTTCAGGAGCTACTTCACAAAAGAAATTGAAACTATAAAGAAGCATCAATCAGAAATATTGGAGATGAAAGATACAATGGATGATATAAAACAAAATATGGATTCCCTGAACACTTGAGCAGACATCATAGAGGAGCAAATCAGCATAATCAAGGATAGACATGTTGAAATGCTCCAGATAGAGGATGAGAGAGAACTAATACTAAAAAGAAATGAAGAAATCCTCCAAGAAATATCTGACTTAATTAGGAAATGCAACATAAGAATTATAGGTGTTCCAGGAGCTGGCCCTGTGGCCAAGTGGTTAAGTTTATGTGCTCTGTTTCAGTGGCATGGACTTCAAATCCTGGGCATGGACAGGCACTGCTCATCAAACCATGCTGAGGTGGCATCCCACATGCCACAACTAGAAGGACCAACAACTGAAAAAATACACAACTATGTACCAGGGGTCTTTGGGATAAAAAGGAAAAACTAAAATCTTTGGGGGAAAAAAAGAATTATAGGTGTTCCAGAGGGAGAAGAGAAAGATAATGGAGCAGAAAGCTTGGTCAAAGAAATAATAGCAGAGAACTTCCAAAACCTGGGGAAGGAGATGGAGTTCCATGTGGAGGAGGCTACCAGATCTCCTATGTCAATGCAGATGTAAAGAGACCATCAGAAGGAAATAAGATGCCATCAGAAAATGGACTGTCTTATCTACAACATTTTGAATACAAACTTCATGGTAACTACTAAACAACAAAGCAGAACAAAGACAAAAATAATAAATAAGGAGAAAACAAACAAACACAACATAAAAACTATATAACTCAATTGGTAGACCAAAATACACAGGACAAGAAACAAAGGAAATGCAGGAGAACCAGAAAACAAGTGATAAAATGGCAGCATTAAGCCTTCATATATTGATAATCACCCTAAACATAAATGGATTGAATTCTCTAATAAAAAGACACAGAGTGGTGAGATGGATTAAAGAACAAGACCAAAAAATATGCTGCCTCTTGGAAATGCATCTCATATCCAACAACAGGCTCAGAGTTAAGGGATGGAAGATTATACTCCAAGCAAATGGCAAATAAAAGAAAGCTGGTGTCACAATACTTAGACAAAGTAGACTTTAAGATAAGACAGGTAAAGGGAGACAAAGAGGGGCAGTATATAATGATCAAAGGGACACTCCACCAAGAAGACATAACACTTATAAATATCTATTCACCTGATAGAGAAGCACCAAAGTACACAAAGCAACTAATAACAAACCTAAAACAAGATATTAGTAATAACACAATAATAATAGGGGACCTCAACACTCCACTTACAACAGTGGACAGATCATCCAGACAGAAAATCAAAAAGGAAGCAGTGGAATTAAATGAAAAGCTAGACAAGTTGGACTTAATAGACATATATAGAATACTGCACCCAAAAACAGCAGAATATACATCTTCTCAAGTGCACACAGAACTTCTCAAGGATAGAGCATATGTTGGGACACAAGGCAAATCTTATTAAATTTAAGAAGATGGAAATAACAGCAAGCCTCTTTTCTTATTACAGTGATATGAAGCTAGAAATTAATTACAAGAAAGAAGCTGAAAAAGGGACAAAGATGTGGAGACTAAATAACATGCTATTGAACAACCAATGGATCATTGAAGAAATTAAAGGAGAAATAAAAAATATCTGGAGACAAATTAAAATGAAAACATACCATACCAACTCATAAGGGATGCAGTAAAAGCCACATTAAGAAGGAAATTCATCGCAATAAAGTCTCACCTTAACAAACAAGAAAAATCCCAAATAAGCAATCTACACCTAACTGAATTAGAAAAACAAGAACAAACAAAGTCCAAAGTCATCAGAAGGAGAGAAATAATAAAAATCACAGCAGAAATACATGCTATTGAACAAAAAAGGCAATAGAAAGGATCAGTGAAACAAAGAGCTGGTTCTTAGAGAAGATAAACAAAATTTAAAATCACCTAGCCAGAGAGGAAAAAAGAGAGAAAGCTCAGATAAATAAAATAAGAAATGAAAGAGGAGAAATAACAACAGACACCACAGAAATACAAAGGATTATAAGAGAATACTATGAAAAGCTATATGCACAAAATGGACAATCTACAGGAAATGGATAAATTCTTAGACTCTTACAATCTCCCAAAGCTGAATCAAGAAGATAATCTGAATAGACCAATCACAAGTAAAGAGATTGAAACAGTAATCAAAAGCATCCGCAAAAATAAAAGCCCAGGACCAGATGGCTTCTTTAGAGAATTCTACCAAACTTTCAGAGAGGATTTAACACCTACATTTCTCAAGCTATTCCAAAAAATTAGGGAAGATGGACTACTTCCTAACACATTCTATGAGGCCAACATCACTCTGATACCGAAGCCTGACAAGGACAACACAAAAAATGGAAAACTATAGGCCAATATCACTGATGAAGATAGATACAAAAATCCTCAATAAAATATTGGCAATCCAAATAGAGCAATACAGCAAAAAAAAAAAATTATATATCGTGATCAAGTGAGTTTTAAGCCAGGGACACAGGGATGGTTCAACATCCACAAATCAATGTGATACACCATTAACAAGATGAGGAATAAAAACCACATGATCATCTCAATAGATGCATAGAAAGCATTTGACAAGATCCAACAGCATTCATGATAAAAACTCTTAACAAAATGGAGATAGAAGAAAATTACCTCAATGTAATAAAGGCCATATATGACAAACCCATAGCCAACATCATATTCAATGGGGGAAAACTGAACTCTATCCCTCCCAGAACAGGAACAAGACAAGGATGCCCACTATCAACCCTCTCATTCAACATAGTACTGGAGGTTTTAGCCAGAGTAATTAGGCAAGAGAAAGGAATATAGGGAGTGAAGAAGTGAAACTCTTGCTGTTTGCAGATGACGTGATCTTATATACAGAATGCCCTAAAGAATCCATCAGAAAACTATTAGAAATAATTAACAACTCTGGTAAAGTTGCAGGGTACACAATCAACTTACAAAAATCAGTTGCATTTCTATACTCCAATAAACTTACAGAAAGAGAACTCAAGAATACAATTCCATTTACAATGCAACAAAAAGAATAAAATATCTCAAAATAAATTTAACCAAGGAGGTGAAGGACTTATACAATGAAAAGTATAAGACATTATTGAAAGAAATAGATGATGACATAAAGAGATGGAAAGAGATTCCATGTACATGGATTGGAAGAATAAACACAGTTAAAATGCCCATACTACCCAAAGCAATCTGCAGATTCAATGCAATCTCAATCAGAATCTCAATGCCATTCTTCACAGAAATAGAGCAAAGAATCCTAAAAGTCATATGGGGCAATCAAAGACCCTGAATTGCTAAAGCAATACTGAGAAAAAAGAACAAAGCTGGAGGCATCACAATCCCTGACTTCAAAATGTACTACAAAGCCATAGTAATCAAAATAGCATGGTACCAGTACAAAAACACACACACAATGGAGCAGAACTGAAAGCCCAGAAGTCAAACTGCACGACTACGGACAGCTAATCTTCACCAAAGGTGCCAAGAAGATACAATGGAGAAAAGATAGACTCTTCAGTAAATGGTGTTGGGAAAACTGGACAGCTACATGCAAAAGAATGTAAGTAGACCATTATCTCACATCATACACAAAAATAAACTCAAAGTGGATCAAAGACTTGAAGATAAGTCCTGAAACCATAAGACTCTTGGAAGATAATATAGTTAGTATGCTCTTTGACATTGAAGTTAAAAGGATCTTTTCGCATACCATGTCTTCTCAGACAAGGGAAACAAAAGAAAAAAATAAACAAGTAGGACTTCATCAGACTAAAGAAATTCTGCAAGTCAAAAGAAACTAAGATCAAAACAAAAAGACAACCCACCAACTGGAAGAAAATATTTGCAAATCATATGTCCGACAAGGGGTTAATCTCTATAATATATAAGGAAGTCACACAACTGAACAAGAAAAAACCAAACAGTCCTATCAAAAAAAGAGGATATGAACAGACATTTTTCCAAAGAAGATATACACATGGCCAATAAACACATGAGAAGACGTTCAACATCACTAATTATCAGGCAAATACAAATCAAAAATACACGAAGATACCACCTAACACCCATTAAAATGGGCATAATCACTAAGACTAAAAATAGCAAATGTTGGAGAGGGTGTGGAGAAAAGGGAACCCTCACACGCTGCTGGTGGAAATGCAAACTGGTGCAGCCACTATGGAAAACAGTATGAGATTCCTCAAAAAACTAAAAATAGAAGTACCATACCACCCAGCTATCACACTACTGGGTATCTACCCAAACAACTTGAAATAAACAATCTGCTGTAACATACGTACCCCTGTGTTCGTTGCAGCACTATTCACAATAGCCAAGACATGGAAACAATGCAAGTGCCCATCGACTGATCAATGGATAAAGAAGATGTGGTATATATATACAATAGAATACTACTCAGCCATAAAAACGACAAAATCATCCCATTTGCAACAACATGGATGGACCTGGAGGGTATTATGCTAAGCAAAGTATGCCAGACTGAGAAAGACAAACATCATATAGTTTCACTTATATGTAGATTATAAACAAACACACTGACTAAGAAAACAGTTCAGTGGTTACTAGGGGAAGGGGAGCGTGGGGTGGGCACAGGGTGGATGTGAGCACTTATGTGGTGACAGACAAGAAACAATGCACAACTGAATTTCACAGTGATGTAAACTATTATGAATTCAATGAAAAAAAAAAGCACTTCTTTGGCATATTACCAATGACTTTCATATCCCAATCCAATTGACATCATTCAGTCCTTACCTTTCCTGCTTCTTTTGAAATGGTTGATCACTCACTCTAAAACTTTCAAATCTTTTGACTTATCTGGCATTTCTCATTCCTGTTTCTCATCCTACTTTTTGAATCCAGGTTTATGTCTTGCTTCTAACTTTAACTATGGAGTCCTGGGAAAAGAGTTGTTTTATCTATTTAGAATTTTATTCTCATGAAAAATGAAGATAATGATACCTATTTCTCATAGTTAATGAGAAAATTAAGTGGCAATATACATGAAGTATGTAGTGGCATGTGCAATTAAAGGAGACTCCTCATTATTTCCTTTTTCCTCCTTACATAGGATTTAGAGAATAATTAAGCATAGTATTCCAAACCAAATATGAGTTAGAAAAATGAACTAAATATAATTTGAATTTCTTGAAAATTCCAACCTAGGATAAAGAATGCAAAAGAGTTTTTAACCTTAGAAGATTTATTTTGTTATTATCATTACCTGAATGGCTTTGAACTGCTTTGAGAACATCTTTACTTAATCAATTATAACATTTTAAGAATCTTGGAATTGGAATAATGTGCAAAAGAAATGAAATATTACTAAGATCTCAAGCATTTATTTTTACAAAATGATCTTACACATGCTTAATTACAGAAGTCTTCATGGCTCACTCCTACCTAAACCCTTCTTTCTGTTGAAGTCCATTCTTCTGTCAAAATGAGGGTGTCCAACTGTGTACAGCTAGTAAAGTTAAGACATGTGAGCAGTTTTTAATTAGCTTCATAGCTTTGAACAAACTTCCTTATATGATCTAACCTCAAATAATCTTCCACTCTAGAACAGAAGGCTGTTAATACTGATGAAATAACTTGTTAACACAATGAAGCCACATCTGACCATCACGTGCTCAAACTCTACTTCTTCTTTCTACCCTTGCCTGTCAGGACTGTTGCTGGCTTGTCTATATATTTATATTTTCCTAGAAAAGATAATCTGTTTCTCTGGTTGCAGCTGTCCTACTAGAGCCCTTCAATAAAACATTATATAAAGAGAAGAAGGACACTAAATTTTAAGTCTGATTAAAATGCTCTGGCATTTTCAAATATGTCATTATATTACATCCTAATAAAGTTATGAAGCAGTTTAAGGAGCTTGAAGGAATCTTCAACTGAACATGATATTCTGTATTAAGGTCAAAAAGGGGTGTTCGGCTCTGCCTTTTTCTTGCTGTTCCCTTCTCTCTGGTTCTGTCCTGTGAATTCTAGCCATGTTGACCTCCCTGAATTCTCAACTTTGTCTCATTCTTTTAACTCAGGCAGATCACCAGGCTTTGTTTGGCTTCTGCTTCTCTGCACTGTAGACTGAGATTCCAGACAGTGAGCTGTGGCAGAGTCAGGGGTGACCTTGTTTGTTTCCCTTCCCACAGGCATCACTGTCCTGTGCTGCCTGTTGTCCAATGTTTCAGGCAACAATTGTATCATATATTTTGTCTTGTTCCTTTAGTTTTTTTAAGGCAGGTATGTATAACCAGTCCTGGCTACTCCATCATGAACAGAAGTGAGTTGAGAATTGACATGTTTTAACCATAATAATTAGCCTAACATAAATGAGGATTCCAATATAGAACAGGCTGTAAATATTATAAGCCATGATTATGTATAAATGATTTAAATATGAAAAGAAGGAAGGGAAAGTAGAAATGGTATAAGTAAACTGTATCCCTTGTGTTTTATTGCAAGGGTTAAACATCAATTAAATAATATATCAAATAGATGTTATAAAGGTAACCATGAAAAACTCAATACATTAACTAAAATTGGAAGACACAGATGAAGGAGAGGAGGGGGGAAGTATAATGTATTAATTTCATTATGGTTCTGTAGAGAGTCAACCATGCAAAAACAAATAGAAAGTTAAGTGCATTATAGCTTACAGTTACAAGTAGAACTATTAAAATGAATATATAAACCATTCAATTATCAAAATATAAACACACATACAGAGATTGAAAGTGGAAAAAAGTGAAAAGAGAAAGAATTACATAAAATATGATGCCAGAACCAAAACCAAATATGTTTACCTTATCAATATTTATTGGCGAAAATAATAAATTGAAAGAAAAATAGTCTGTCACTGAATTATGAAGTAAAATGCTACATAGTCAAAGAAAAGTTCAGCAAGGCTTTGGGGGAAACTATGAGCCAAGTCACTGGCCCAAGGAATCCCTTGTCTACCGAAAGTGGGTCTTTTAGGATTCCTGCTTCCTTCCATTGTTGGATGGGAGCAGTCTGTGGGAAGTCTGTCCTGGGCACATACATACTCAATGACAGATTTCAGAGTAGAGATGCTGGGCCTTTCGACAATTATATCCCCACAGTTGGAGGTCTGTGAGACCCATTCTCTTAGTTGCCATAAAGAAGCATTGTTTTAGAGATTGAAATAAAAACAGAATCAAAACAAAACATCAAAATACTATTCAAGACTATGCAACTGAGGATGTCATGGTCCCTCCTCAAAAACTCAATAGTGCTTTGTTATTCCCTTGTGGCATGTTTCACACTTATTTTCATGCTTATAATGTGTGTAAATGAATAAAGTTACTTTATAATTGTCATTGGTCTATTAAATTAGAACAAATAAATAGCTGGAACAGGCAGACGTGCAGAATAGCAGGCTTTGATTTTATTGAGAGAGGACAAAATTAACATTTTTCATATTCCCTGATACCTCACCAATATTAACATGAGGAAAAACAAAAGTAAAAAAAAAATGAAAATCATTAGAAATCATTAAAAATTGAATGCAACAAAAATAATACCATAAAAATTCTAGAAAATTGTATTCACAGTCTTTCAAACCAGCAAAATATGCTACCACATACAATGAAACATTCAATGAATTTTTTTCTTGTAAGGGAGAGAAATGCAAGTTATATTCCAAATATTGTGGATAGATAAATGTGTCTGTAACAATAATTCTACTAAGCTATTATAGAATGGGCTAGAAACACAGCACAGATTCTGAGGATGATGTGTACTAGGATTTTTTGATTTCTATAGCAGATACTCCAGCCAAAAAAGAAAAAGAAAAGAAAGAAGCTAACACACAGAAGTTCAAGACAAAGGATAAAGTCAAGTGAGACTTTCCATATATCATAACGATATTAAGTAGAAATCAAATTTTCACACAGTCCACATGGCTTCTGAATAAGCTTAAGGTTAGCTCTCAAATCTTGATTGCTTGACAGTCCTCCAAGAATCAATGAATAAGCGTTCTTAAACAACAAACCTCACTTTAATGGTAGAGTGGCCCTCCGTAGTTGAATCTTCATGGAGCTGGTAACTGACCACTATTTTTGGAGGCAGTCCCAAGCTTTTCTGGTACGTGCTCCCTACATGTGTAACAGCATCTCTGTTTTCACATTTAGTCTTTCATAGCGTTTACCAATTTATCCCTTGTGGGACTAACATTAATAACTTCCATATGCATGAACTCTGTAGTCATCAAATGTTGCTTCAAATGATGGCTATAGGATATAGTCTAAAGAGATCAGATTTATCTCTGCATTAATTCAATGTAATTAGCTATCATCTTCATTTGTTTTTCTTATCTTTCCATACTGGCCAATATCATTGTTAAAAAGTGAGTGGTCACAGACCAGAAATGGATATGGTTGTTCAGAGTCTTCAAGTCATCAGTGTTGCATTATAGTGTCCTGGGTTAGCAATCTCCTGATTAATTTCTGTTTTTGCATCTTCTGGGGAGGGGTTAGGTGTAGGGGTGGTTTATGGTGCCACATCTGCAACTTTAATGAAGTTGATCACACCCACGCTTTGATTTCTTTTGTTTTTTAATGTGGAAGAGTGCATTTGTTGCATTGAGTGGCCAAATGAATACCTCAATTCACAGTGTTACTATTTGGATATCCAACATTCAAAGAATTTTCACAAAAAATTTCTTTTTTTTTTTGGTGATGAGTTTTTATTTTTATTTTTTGATTTATTTTATGGCAGTAACATTAGATTATAACATTATATAGCTTTCAGATGTACATCGTAATATACTTCAAATTCTGTGTAGATTATATCATGTTCACCACCCAAAAACTAATTATCGTCCATCACCTCACATGAGAGACTAATCACCCCTTTTGCCCTCCCTCCTTCCTCCTTCCCCTATGGTAACCACAAATCCAGTCTCCGTTGCTATGTGTTTGATTCTCATTGTTTTTATCTTCTACTTACGAGTGAGATCATGCAGTATATGACTTTCTCCCTCTACCTTATTTCAATTAGCATAATACCCTTAAGGTCCATCCATGTTGTCACAAATGGCGAGATTTCATCATTTCTTATGGCTCAGAAGTATTCCAATGTGTATAAATACCTCATTTTCTTTACCTATTCATCCCTTAATGGGCACCTAGGTTGCTTCCAAGTCTTGGCTACTGTGAATAATGCTGCAATGAACATAGGAGTGCATGTGTCTTTACACATTTGTGTTTTCAAGTTCTTTGAATAAATACCTAACAGTGGAATAGCTGGATCATATGGTAGATCTATTCTTATTTTTCTGAGGACACTCCATACTTCTTTCTGTGGTGGCTGTACCAGTTCACACTCCAACCAGCAGTGTACAAGGGTTCCTTTCTCTCCACATCCCCTCCAACATTTGCTGTTTCCTGTCTTTTTAACTATAGCAATTCTGATCAAAGTGAGGTGATACCTCTTGTAGTTTTGATTTGCATTTCCATGATAGCTAATGCTATTGAGCATCTTTTCATATGCCTGTTGGCCATCCATATATCTTGTTTGGAGAAATCTCTGTTCAGATCTTTTGCTTATTTCTTAATTGGTTGTTGGTTTTCTTGTGGTTGAGATGTATGAGTTCTTTGTGTATTTTGGATATTAACCTCTTATCTGATATATGGTTTGCAAATATCTTCTCCCAATTGTTAGGTTGTCTTTTTGTTTTGTTGATGGTTTCCTTTGCTGTGCAGAAGCTTTTTAGTTTGATGTAGTCCCATTTGTCCATTTTTTCTTTTGTTTCCCTTGCCCAGTCATAGTACTTGAAAATATGCTGCTAAGACCGATGTCAAAGAGCATACTGCCTATGTTTTCTTCTAGGAGTTTCATGGTTTTGGGTCTTACATTCAAGTCTTTAATCCATTTTGAGTTGTTTTTTGCATGGTGTAAGGGAATGGTCTACTTTCATTCCTCTGCATGTGGCTGTCCAGTTTTCCCAACACCATTTATTGAAGAGACTCCCCTTTCTCCATTGTATGCTCTTGGCTCCCTTGTCAAATATTAGCTGTCTTAAATGTGTGGGTTTATTTCTGGGCTCTCTATTCTGTTCCATTGATCTGTGTGTCTGTTTTTGTGCCAACCATGCTATTTCGTTTACTATGGCTTTGTAGTACATTTTCAAATCAGGGAATGTGATACCTCCAGCTTTGTTCTTTTTTCTCAGGAAACCTTTGGCTATTTGGGTTCTTTCATTGTTCCATATAAATTTTAGGATTCTTCGTTGTATTTCTGTGAAAATTGTTGTTGTAACTTTGATAGGGATTGCGTTGAATCTATAGACTGCTTTAAGAAGGATGGACATTTTAAATATGTTAATTTTTCCAATCCAAGAGCATGGACTATTTTTCCACTTCTTTGTCTTCTTTGATTTCTTTCAGCAATCTTTTATAATTTTCAGTGTACAGATCTTTCATCTCTTTGGTTAAGATTATTCCTAGGTATTTTATTCTTTTTGTTGCAATTGTAAATGGGATTGTATTCTTAACTTCTCATTCTGCTACTTCGTTGTTAGAGTATAGAAATGCAACTGATTTTTGTATGTTGATTTTGTATCCTGTGACTTGACTCTGTTCATTTATTATTTCTAAATGTTTTTTAGTGAATTCTTCAGGGTTTTCTATATATAAAACCATGTCTTCTGCAAAGAGTGAGAATTTGACCTCTTCTTTTCCAATTTGGATCTATTCTATTTCCTTTTCGTGCCTGATTTCTCTGGTTAGGACTTCCAATATTATGTTAAATGAGTGGGGCAGTGGGCATCCTTGCCTTGTTCCTGTTCTTAGAAGGATAGCTTTCAGTTTCACTCTGTTGAGAATGATATTTGCTGTGGGTTTGTCATATACGGCCTTTATTAGGTTGAAGTATTTTCCTTCTACATTCATTTTATTTAGAATTTTTATCATAAATGGATGCTGTATCATGTCAAATGCTTTCTCTGTATCTATTGAAATGATCATGTGATTTTTACTCTTCATTTTGTTAATGTGGTGTATCACGTTGATAGATTTGTGGACATTGAACTATCCCTGCACCCCTGGAATGAAACCCACTTGATCATGATGTATGATCTTTTTAACATATCATTGTCTTCAATTCGCTAGTATTTTGCTGAGGATTTTTGCATTCACGTTCATCAGTGATACTGGCCTGTAGTTGTCTTTTTTTGTGTTGTCCTTGTCTGGTTTTCCTATCAGGATAATAGTTTGCTTCATAGAATGAGTTAGGAAGCCTCCCCTCCTTTTGAACTTTTTGAAAGCGTTTGAAAGGATAGGTATTAAGTCTTCTTTGAATGTTTGGTAGAATGCACCAGGAAAGCCATCTGGTCCTGGAAATTTATTCTTTGGGATGTTTTTGATTGCTGTTTCGATCTCCTTACTGGTGATTGGTCAATTCAAATTCTCTACTTCTTCTTGTTCCAGTTTTGGAAAGTTGTATGATTCTAAGAATTTTTCCATTTCTTCTAGATTATCCAATTTGTTGGTGTATAGCTTTTCATTGTATTCTGTTATAATTTTTTGTATTTCTGAGGTCTCCATTGTAATTTCTCCTCTTGTATTTCTGATTTTATGTATTGGAGCTTTCTCTCTTTTTTTTCTTGGTGAATCTCACTAAGGGTTTTTCAATTTTGTTTATCTTTTCAAAGAACCAGCTCTTGGTTTCATTAATTTTTTCTATTGCTTTTTTCATCCCTATTTCTTCTATTTCTGCTCTGATTTTTATTATTTCCTCCCTTCTGCTGATTTTGGGCTTTATTTGTCCTTCTTTTGACAGTACCTTTAGATGCGCTATTAGACTGTTTATTTTGGATTTTTCT
Source organism: Equus przewalskii (assembly GCF_037783145.1). NCBI lineage: Eukaryota > Metazoa > Chordata > Mammalia > Perissodactyla > Equidae > Equus > Equus przewalskii. Next base: position 25,961,487 of record NC_091834.1, read on the forward strand.
TCTTTGTTGAGGTAGGCCTGAATTGCTATAAACTTCCCTCTTAGAACCACTTTTGCTGTATCCCACAGATTTTGGCATGTCATATTCTCATTTTCATTTGTCTCCAGGAACTTTTTGATTTCTCCTTTGATTTCTTCATTGACCCAATCATTGTTCAGTAGTATTTTGTTTAATCTCCACATTTTTGTGACTTTTCTGATTTTCTTTCTGTAGTTGATTTCTAGTTTCATACCTTTGTGGTCAGAAAAAATGCATGGCATTATTTTAAAATTCTTAAGTTTATTGAGCCGTGTTGTGGCCTATATGTGATCAATCCTGGAGAATGTTCCATGAGCACTTGAAAAGAATGTGTATTCTGTGGTTTTTGGATGGAATGTTCTATATATATCTACTAAGTCTCTCTGGTCTAATGTGTCATTTAAGGCCAGTGTTTCCTTATTGATATTCTGTTTAGAGGATCTATCCATTAGTGTAAGTGGAGTGTTAAAGTCCCCTACTATTATTGTGTTACTGTCTATTTCTCCTTTTATGACTGGTAATAATTGCTTTATATATTTAGGTGCTCCTATATTGGGTGCATAGATATTTACAAGTGTTATATCTTCTTGTTGGATTGTTCCTATGATTATGTAGCACCCCTCTTCGTCTCTTGTTACAGTTTTTGAAGTCTATTTTGTCTAAGTATTGCTACCCCCACTTTCTTTTCTTTGCCATTTGCAGGGAATATCTTTTGCCATCCTTTCAAATTCAGTTTGTGAGTGTCTTTATGTCTGAAGTTTGTCTCTTGTATCCAGCATTCATGTGGGTCTTGTTTTTTTTTTTTTTTCCAATTGGCCACCCTCTGCCTTTTGATTGGAGCATTTAGTGCATTGACATTTAAAGTAGCTTTTGAGAAATATGTATTTATTGCCATTTTGTTCCTTTTTATCTGGGTGTTTTAGTACTTCTCTCTCTTCCTTTCTTTTTCTCTTGCTCTCTTCCCTTGTGGTTTGATGGGTTTTTTTAGTAATATGTTTGATTTCTTTTGTCTTCCTTATTTGCTTACTTATTATAGGTTTCTGATTTTTGACTACCCTCAGGATCCTATATAATATTCTGTATATACCAATCTATATTGAGTTGATAGACTCTTTAGCTTGACCTCTTTCTAAAAGCTCTACTTTTTCACTCCCCTCATCCCATGGTTTATGTTTCTGAAATCATATCTAATCTCTTGTGGACATCTATCCATTACCCTCTTATCATTGAAGTAGGTAATTTTAGTACTTTTGTCTTTTAATCTTCATATTATCTTCACAGGTGGTTGATCTGCTACTTTTATTATATTTTTACCTTTACCAGTGATTTTATTGCCTTGCTTTTTGGAAGTGGTTTTAGGATAGTTGTTTTATCCCTATTTGTGGTTATCACTTTCCCACTTAAATAAGTCCCTTCAGCATTTCTTGTAGAACTGGTTTCTTGGTGATAAACTCCTTTAATTTTTGGTTGTCTGGGAAGTGCTTTATCTCTACTTCCATTCTGAATGACAACCTGGATGGATAGAGTATTCTTGGCTGTAGATTTTTTTCCTTATAGCACTTTAAATTCATCAGGCCATTCTCTTCTTGCCGGTAGGGTTTAGGCTGAGAAGTCTGCTGATAGCCTTAGGGGCTTTCCTTTATATGTCACTTGTTGCCTTTCTCTTGCCACTTTTAGGATTCTCTGTTCTTTAATTTTGGACATTAAAATTATAATGTGTCTTGATGTGGGCCTCTTTGGGCTTATCTTGTTTGGAGCTCTCTGTGTTTCCTGTACTTGGCAGTCTGTTTCCTTCCTTAAGTTAGGAAAATTTTCAGCTATTATTTCTTAAATTAAATGTTCTGCCCATTTGTCTCTCTCTTCTCTTTCTGGGACACCTATAAAACAAACAAACGTTAGTGTGCTTGATAATCTCCCAGAGTTCCCTCAGACTGTTCTCATTCTTTTAAATTCTTTTTTCTGTTCAGCTTGGGTGATTTCCTTTAGTTTTTCATCTGGCTTGCTGATCCATTCTTCTGTATCCTCTACTCTGCTATTGAGTCCCTCTAGTGTATTTTTCATTTCCAATATTGTACTTTTCATTTATGATTGTTTTTTAAAAAATATTCTCCAGTTCTTTGTTGATGAGCTCACTGTGTTCATCCAGTCTTCTCCCAATATCTGTGAGCATACGTATGAGTTTCTGTTTGAACTCTTTGTCGGGTAGGTCACTTATTTCTGTTTCATTTAGTCCTTTTGCTGGGGTTTTGTTCTATTTCCTTGCTTGGAATGTATTCTTTTGTCTTTTCTTCATGCATCTTTCTCTGTGCTTATTTCTATGTATTAGGTGAGTCTGCTATGTGTCCTGATCTTGGAGAAGTGGCTTTTTTTAAGAGATGTCTTTTGAGCCCCAGCAGTCCAAATGATCTAGGAGTGAGCCCCTTTTGGGCTACTTGCGTCCTTCTGCTGTGGCAGGGTTGCTCTTAATGCAAGTACCCAGGGAGTCTAGTCTTTTCTTCCCTGGCCAGCTGTTTGTAAATCTGGTTTGGGGAGCCTCAGTACCATTGGCTACAAGGACTAACAGCACACTCCTATTGCAGTTTTCCTGTTAATTGGGTAGGCATCCAGTGCAGCTGGTTGCTAGTCTCAGGGGATTACAGTTGCTATAGGCCTCAGACCTACAATGCTGTTGTCAGTTCTCTCTGGAGTACAAATGAGTGGGGCTGGCCCTAGACAAAGGAGCACTCAATTGTTTCAGGCTTTTGAAGGTGGGGGCTGATCCTTTTTATGGTTATTTTTGAAGCACAGGTGTTCTGCTGCTGCTAAGCCTCACCCCACACAGGACCACACACACACTGTCAACACAGTCCTGGTCCATGTACACTTCCCAACACCCTGGAGCATACCCCAATGCCCCACTGCAGAGGTCCCCACCTCTCCACCAATGCCTCCCACAGTTCACCTGGTCCTCACACAGTCCCTGCCCCACAGAGGCAGACATACTCCAGGCTTTGATTTTTAATAAAGATGATTTTCACTGTTCAGAAAGATCAAGGGAGTGTAGAAACAAGGATAAATGTATTATTTGTTAGACATGGCCAATGATTCTCAAGAGCCTTTGTGTAAGCCAGCTAGGTATAAATAAATCAATACAAAATTGATCTTACATTTACATAGGTGACAGAGTAATTTGTAAATAAAAACGTCTTATTTGTACCATAGTAATTATATATCACATGCATGCACTACTTTTTTCAAAATTAAATAATTCATTTAAAATTCTTACAAATGTTGAGGCATTCCTTGGATCATGTTTTAAGTGAATTTTTATTTTGCAATAGTGTTAGATTGACAGAAAAATTACAAAGATAGTACAGGAGTTCCCAGATACCCTATACTCAATTTTCCTTGTTGTTTACATCTTGTATTAGTATGATACAATGTCATAACTAATGAACTGATATTGATCTATTATTTTTAATGAAAATCCATACTTCAATCATATTTTCTTCATTTCTACTTAATGTCACTTTTCTGTTCCAGGATCCCATCCAGGATATGACATTAAATTTAGTTGTCATGTCCTTGGAAGCATATTTCATCTATTACTTTTCAGTTTTTCCAAGTGTATTAAAACAGAATTACGTGTACAATATTTAAGAATTGAATAACATTGTAATGCATTTTTAAAAATTCATTTTAACATTTGAATAGTGCATTTAAATAAGAATTTATATAATTTTTAATTAATTTTTAAAATATAATTCATTAAAAAACTTAAAAGTAATTATATCAGTTTTATCATCTTGATATCTAGAATGCATGCTGAATGCATTTTGACTGCAGATGTAATTTGCAATCATTTAAATAAATGTTTATAGAAAAATTATTAAAATTTATACAAGAACTTATATCATGACATCAAGTCATTAAATATGGTATCAATCACATCATGATATTGCTATATTTGGAAGGCATGAGGTAACAAAAGAAATTTCCATAAACTCTCACCAGTGGCAGTAACTTTTAACATTTGATCATAATTCTAGTCCTGCTTTTATCTAGGTATATTTTTCTTACAAACCAGAGATCATATTGTATACAAAGGGATTAATCTCACTTTTTCCTACTTAAAATGTAGACTGTTTAGAAGAAAGAAGTTTCTTGGTGAAAAAAATATTTTATTTCTATGCTAACCTTTATTTTAAAAATCCATTTCCCCACTGATAACCATTTAAATCCTTTTCAATGTTTTTATATATAATTTCTGAATGAATATTTTTAATAAGCACTTTGTTGAAGTATGATTGACAGTCAAAAAGCTGTATATATTTAATGTATATAATTTGATGAGTTTGGAGATAAGTATGCACTCATGAAACCGTCACCAAAATCTGTGCATACATTACCCATCACCTCCCAAAGTTTCCCTGTGCCCTTTTTATTTTCTAGTATTTTTGGAGCTAAGAACACAACTTTTTTGATAATAAATTTTCATATGGTTTTCACATTTTTAGGAGCTATTTATTGCTTTATTCTTTCTCACTTTCCAAACAGAATTTGAGAGACTACCAAACATACATATACTACATTTTTTTTTTAATGTTATGATAGATTACAAGCTTGTGAGATTTCAGTTGTACATTTTTGTTAGTCATGTTGTGGGTACACCACTTCCCCCTTCGTACCCTTCCCCCACCCCCCCTTTTCCCTGGTAACCACCGATCAGATCTCCTTCTCAATATACTAATTTCCACCTATGAGTGGAGTCATATAGAGATCGTCTTTCTCTGACTGACTTATTTCGCTTAACATAATGCCCTCGAGGTCCATCCACGTTGTTGTGAATGGGCCAATTTCGTCTTTTTTTATGGCTGAGTAGTATTCCATTGTGTATATATACCACATCTTCTTTATCCAGTCATCAGTTTCTGGGCATGTAGGCTGTTTCCACGTCTTGGCTATTGTAAATAATGCTGCGATGAACATAGGGGTGCAACGGACTCTTGAGATATCTGTTATCAGGTTCTTAGGATAGATACCCAGTAATGGGATGGCTGGGTCATAGGGTATTTCTATTTTTAACTTTTTGAGAAATCTCCATACTGTTTTCCATAGTGGCTGTACCAGTTTGCATTCCCACCAACAGTGTATGAGGGTTCCTCTTTCTCCACAACCTCTCCAACATTTGTCGTTCTTGGTTTTGGATGTTTTTGCCAATCTAACGGGGGTAAGGTGATATCTTAGTGTAGTTTTGATTTGCATTTCCCTGATGATTAGCGATGATGAACATCTTTTCATGTGTCTATTGGCCATATTCATATCTTCTTTTGAGAAATGTCTGTTCATGTCCTCTGCCCATTTTTTGATCGGGTTGTTTGTTTTTTTGTTGTTAAGCAGTGTGAGTTCTTTGTATATTATGGAGATTAACCCTTTGTTGGATAAGTGGCTTGTAAATATTTTTTCCCAATTAGTGAGCTGTTTTTTTGTTTCAATTCAGTTTTCCCTTGCCTTGAAGAAGCTCTTTAGTCTGATGAAGTCCCATTTGTTTATTCTTTCTATTGTTTCCCTCAGCTGAGGAGTTGCAGTGTCCGAAAAGATTCTTTTGAAACTGATGTCAAAGAGTGTACTGCCTATATTCTCTTCCAAAAGACTTATTGTCTCAGGCCTAATCTTTAGGTCTTTGATCCATTTTGAGTTTATTTTGGTGTGTGGTGAAAAAGAATGGTCAATTTTCAATCTTTTGCATGTGGCTGTCCAGTTTTCCCAGCACCATTTGTTGAAGAGACTTTCTTTTCTCCATTGTAGGCCCTCTGCTCCTTTGTCGAAGATTAGCTGTCCATAGATGTGTGGTTTTATCTCTGGGCTTTCAATTCTGTTCCATTGATCTGTGGACCTGTTTTGGGACCAGTACCATGCTGTTTTGATCACTGTAGCTTTGTAGTATGTTTTGAAATCGGGGATTGTGATTCCGCCGGCTTTGTTTTTCTTGCTCAGGATTGCTTTAGCAATTCGCGGTCTTTTGTTGCCCCATATGAATTTTAGGATTGTTTGTTCAATTTCTGTGAAGAATGTTCTTGGGATTCTGATTGGGATAGCATTGAATCTGTATATTGCTTTAGGTAGTATGGACATTTTAACTATGTTTATTCTTCCAATCCATGTACAAGGAATGTTTTTCCATCTCTTTATGTCATCGCCTATTTCTTTCAAGAAAGTCTTGTAGTTTTCATTGTATAGATCCTTCACTTCCTTGGTTAAGTTTATCCCAAGGTATTTTATTCTTTTCGTTGCGATTGTGAATGGGATAGAGTTCTTGAGTTCTTTTTCTGTTAGTTTATTGTTAGTGTATAGAAATGCTACTGATTTATGCACGTTAATTTTATACCCTGCTACTTTGCTGTAGTTGTTGATTATTTCTAATAGTTTTTCTGTGGATTCTTTGGGGTTTTCTATGTATAAGATCATGTCATCTGCAAACAACGAGAGTTTTACTTCTTCGTTACCTATTTGGATTCCTTTTATTTCTTTTTCCTGCCGAATTGCTCTGGCCAGCACCTCCAGTACTATGTTGAATAGGAGTGGTGAAAGTGGGCACCCTTGTCTTGTTCCTGTCCTCAGAGGGATGGCTTTCAGCTTTTGTCCATTGAGTATGATGTTGGCTGTGGGTCTATCATATATGGCCTTTATTATGTTGAGGTACTTTCCTTCTATACCCATTTTACTGAGGGTTTTTATCATAAATGGGTGTTGGATCTTGTCGAATGCTTTCTCTGCATCTATTGAGATGATCATGTGGTTTTTGTTTTTCATTTTGTTGATGTAGTGTATCACGTTGATTGACTTGCGGATGTTGAACCATCCCTGTGTCCCTGGTATAAATCCCACTTGATCATGGTGTATAATCTTTTTGATGTATTGCTGTAATCGGTTTGCCAAAATTTTGTTGAGGATTTTTGCATCTATGTTCATCAGTGATATCGGCCTGTAGTTCTCCTTCTTTGTGTTGTCCTTGTCAGGTTTGGGGATCAGAGTGATGTTGGCTTCATAGAATGTGTTAGGGAGTTCTCCATCTTTCTCAATTTTCTGGAACAGTTTGAGGAGAATAGGTATTAAGTCTTCTTTGAATGTTTGGTAGAATTCTCCAGAGAAGCCGTCTGGTCCTGGACTCTTGTTTTTGGGGAGGTTTTTGATTACCGTTTCTATTTCCTTACTTGTGATTGGTCTATTCAGATTCTCCATTTCTTCCTGATTCAGTTTGGGGAGATTGTAGGAGTCTAGGAATTTGTCCATTTCTTCCAGGTTGTTCAATTTGTTGGCATATAGTTTTTCATAGTATTCTCTTATGATCTCTTGTATTTCATTGGTATCTGTTGTGATTTCTCCTCTGTCATTCCTGATTTTATTAATTTGCGATTTCTCTCTTCTTTTCTTGGTGAGTCTGGCTAGGGGTTTGTCAATTTTGTTAATTCTTTCGAAGAACCAACTCTTTGTTTCGTTGATCCTTTCTATTGTCTTTTTTGTTTCAATATCGTTTATTTCTGCTCTTATTTTTATTATTTCCCTCCTTCTACTGAATCTGGGCTTTGTTTGTTCTTCTTTTTCTAGTTCTGTTAGGTGTCGTTTGAGGTTGCTTACGTGAGCTTTTTCTTGTTTAGTGAGGTGAGCCTGTATTGCGATGAATTTCCCTCTTAGGACTGCTTTTGCTGCATCCCAAATGATTTGGTATGTCGTGTTCTCATTTTCATTTGTCTCCAGATAATATTTGATTTCTTCTTTAATTTCTTCAATGATCCATTGTTTGTTGAGAAGCGTGTTGTTAGTCTCCACATTTTTGCACCTTTCTCTGCTTTTTTCTTGTAGTTGATTTCTAGTTTAATAGCGTTATGATCAGAAAAGATGCTTGATATTATTTCAACTCTCTTGTATTTATTGATGTTTGCTTTGGTTCCCAAAATATGGTCAATCCTTGAGAATGTTCCATGTGCACTTGAGAAGAATGTGTAACCTGCTGTTTTTGGATGAAGTGTTCTATATATATCTATTAAGTCCATCTGGTCTAATTTTTCATTTAATTCTATTATTTCCTTGTTGATTTTCTGTCTGGATGTTCTGTCCATTGGTGTTAATGGTGTGTTGAGGTCCCCTACTATTATTGTATTGTTGTTGATGTCTTCTTTTAGTTCTATTAAGAGTTGCTTTACAAATTTTGGTGCTCCTGTGTTGGGTGCGTATATATTTATAAGTGTTATGTCTTCTTGGTGGAGAGTCCCTTTTATCATTATATACTGTCCCTCTTTATCTTTCTTTATCTGTTTTGTTTTGAAATCTACCTTGTCTGATATTAGTATAGCGACACCTGCTTTCTTTTGTTCATTATTAGCTTGGAGTATTGTTCTCCATCCCTTCACTCTGAGTCTGTGTTTGTCTTTGGGGCTGAGGTGTGTTTCCTGGAGGCAGCATATTGTTGGATCTTGTTCTTTGATCCATCCTGCCACTCTGTGTCTTTTGATTGGGGAGTTCAATCCATTTACATTTAGAGTGATTATTGAGACGCGGGGGCCTACCACTACCATTTTGTGTCTTGTTTTCCGGTTTTCTTCAGTTTCCTTTGTTTCTCGTCCCATGGTTTAATCTGTTCTGATGTAGAGCTGCTACTCTCTGTTGTCGTCCTTCTACTTATCTCCTCTGCTCTTGGTTTTGTAGCCCCTTTCCTTTTTTGGATTTTTCAGGAATGAGGGTTTTCCTGAGGATTTCCTGAAGAGGAGGTTTTGTGGCAATGAACTCCCTTAATTTTTGTTTATCTGGGAAAGTTTTTATTTCTCCATCGTATTTGAAGGATATTTTCACTGGGTAGAGAATTCTTGGCTGTAGATTTTTGTCCTTCAGATTTTTGAATATATCATTCCACTCTCTTCTAGCCTGTAAAGTTTCTGCTGAGAAATCTGCTGATAGCCTGGTGGGGGTTCCTTTGTAGGTTAGTTTCTTTTGCCTGGCTGTCCTTAATATTTTCTCCTTGTCGTTGACTTTTGCTAGCTTCACTACTATATGCCGTGGAGTTGGTCTTCTTGCATTGATAAAGTTTGGAGATCTATTGGCTTCTGTCACCTGAAGATCCATCTCCCTCACCAGATTTGGGAAGTTCTCAGCCATTATTTCTTTGAATAGGTTTTCTGCCCCTTTCTCCTTCTCTTCTCCCTCTGGTATACCTATAATCCTTACGTTGAATCTCCTAATTGTGTCTGATAATTCTTGGAGAGTTTCTTCATTTCTTTTAAGTCTTGCTTCTCTCTCCTCCTCTGCCTGCAACAATTCTATATTGCCATCTTCCAAATTGCTAATTCTTTCCTCCATATTATCGGCCCTACTGTTCAGAGCATCTAGATTTTTCTTAATCTCCTCTATTGTGTTCTTCATTTCCAATATTTCTGTTTGGTTCTTCTTTATTGTATCAAACTCTTTTGTGACATAGCTCCTGAACTCGTTGAGTTGTCGGTCAGAATTCTCTCTTAACTCATTGAGAATCCTAATGATGGCTGTTTTGAAGTCATCATCATTTAGGTTATATATCTCATTTTCTTTGGGATTGTTTTCTGTGTATTTGTTACTTTCTTTCTGTTCTGGAGATTTAATGTATTTTTTCATATTGCTTGATGATGTTGATTTGTGCCTCCGCATGGAGATAGAGTTTAGTTGCTCCTTTCACTTGTTTCAGCTGCTGCGGTGGGGGGAGCAGCTGTTTATACTTCACCAACCAGGAACCCTGTCCGTAGTTGCTAACTGGGCCTGGGCCCCTCTTCGTAGCCACAGTGGCCCTTTGGATTCCCTCCTCTGCCGTGGGGGCCGTCACAGGGGGGCTTCAGGCTGCAGGTGCCTACTGTTGTTGCCCACCTAGATGCGCTCTCTCCTTGGGGTCTGCAACGGTGTTATGGGCTTTTCCAGTGGCCAGGGGTGGGATCACTTATATTTGTCGCTCCGTTGCTGTCGGCACCCACCAAATCTCTCTTGTCCTCTATGGGTCGCAGGAGAGCTATTGGCATCTTCTACAGTCTGTGGTTAGTACACCTAGCTATGCTGCTTTTGCCCTGGGGTCTTCCAGCCTTGTGGCTGGCGGCTGGGTGCCTTCTACTGGTGCTGTGCAGAGGCTTTCCCTAAGGCTGCTGTGAGCCTGTAGGGTTTCCCCCTAGGCTACTAAGCTGGGTCTCTGGAACTCTCTCCAGCCCCAGTCCTCTCCGAGATCTCCGGCAATCCCTAGCCTCACGGGGCGGGCAACGGCAGCTGGGGGTCACCCCGCCCTCTGGGATTCTCTCCGGGCCTCTCCCGGAGCCGTAAGTGCTCAGCGTGGCCCCTCTGCTAATGGCAGACAGAGAGTTTTGTCTGTTGCCCGGGCGGAGCTCCGGCGCTTCCCCTCCGGGTCACCGAACCGGCCTTTGAAAGTTCCCCCAGCCCCGGTCCTCTCCGATCCTCTCTGAGATCTCCGGCAATCCCTAGCCCCACGGGGCGGGCAACGGCAGCTGGGGGTCGCCCCGCCCTCTGGGATTCTCTCCGGGCCTCTGCCGGGAGCCCTGAAGGCTGGGCATGGCCCCTCTGCTAATGGCAGACAGAGAGTTTTGTCTGCTGCCTGGCGGAGCTCTGGCGCTTCCCCTCCGGGTCGCCGAACCGGCCTTTTGAAAGTTCCCCCAGCCCCGGTCCTCTCCGAGATCTCCGGCAATCCCTAGTCCCACGGGGCGGGCAACGGCAGCTGGGAGACCTCCGTGCCCTCCGTGTCTCTCTCTGGGACCCTGCGGGCGCCCCGAGCACCAGGCTGGGTCTCCCTGTCAATGGCGGGGAGAGACTCTCCCCGCGGGCTCAGGTGTGCAACTCCAAAGTTTCCCTCTGCGTTTAGGAGTAATTGCGGGGGGTTTAGGTAGGGTTCTGGTCACCTGTTTCCACCGTCGCTCCTCTGTTGTGTTCTCGCTCCTGCCCTAGATGTGTGTGGATCCTCTGGGGGCGTCCGTTGGAAGAAAGCCGCTTGCGGGTACTAGGCTGCCCGTCGGGGTCGGAGAGTTTTCACCTATTTCCACATCCTCCCGGAGGAAAGTCCATCCGCCTTCCAATGTATAGTCGCGTGGGTGTCTCAGACGTCCTGAGATGCTGTCTGGATATCCTTTGTCAAGCGATAAGTGTCCAAATAATTGTAGACTCGAAGGGCGAGAGACAAAGAGGACTACTCACGGCGCCATCTTCCCATTCTACATATACCACATTTAATACTCTATAATAAAAGCTTAGGTAGAGTCCCTGAAATGAATTTTTGCATTAAAGAATATACTCATTTTAAGGCTTTTGATAAACATGGAAAAGTTCCAAAAAGCTTTTACTCAAAGGCACTGTGTGAAAGTGTTTTCTCAGAACCCTTTCCAACACTAGGCATTTTTCTTAATAAAAAATAATAATTAGATAAACAAACACCATTATCCATTGTATGCTTGAAATTAACATTGAAATCTTTTCAAATATTTCTAACCATTGCATTTTCTCTTTTTTAAATGACCTATTTATATCCTTTACTCATTTATCTATTATAATGTTAGGGCTTATCATACTAATTTGAATTAGCTCCAAATAAAGTTATTAAAATGTTTCTCTCTTCCATATTTTATGTTTATGTTCAAATAAATTCAGTGGTTTGCACACACAAAAATGTTAAATGTTTATGTACTCAAAATTTTCATCTGCAGTATCTTCTATTGCTTTTAAGGTTAAAATGCACTCAGTATTCACTTATCAATGACTATGATGCTCCATTTATTTTCTTCTGTCTGTTACAAGAGTCAATCTGCCATGAGCCCTGAGCTCCCTCTGGTTCTTGCCAGGTGTGCCAAGAATATAAGGCTTTGACCACTCTTTACCCATGACTTTCTCAGGGTTGTATTTGCAGCCAGAAACCTTGAGTGATGAGGTAATATATGCTCCACAAAGATCAGACTTGTCTACTGCTTACATTAGAGCAGTGAATTCTTTGAGCTCAGTGTTCCTCAGCTGCAATGAAAACCCACTGAATGTACAGTATCTATCTAGGTCCTTCCAAATTGTCCCGGGGCACTTGGGGAATAACGGAGACCTATGCAAATAAGATGCTTATGCTGCCTGCTGTATTATACCTAACAGTCTTTTGTCTGATCCTAGAGTTTTATGTCTTCTGCCAGCATCCATGAAACAGTAACAAGCTAACATGTTAGCATTTAAGTAGGATAAAACCCTAGATTGTGATGGTTTTAACAAGGATGAAATGCTGACACAGACATAACTTTCTGAAAGGGGAAGGAAGAGCGCCCAGGTGGGCTGGATTTGGGGCTATGGGAAGACTTCATAGGATCAGTTAATAAATGCTTTTGCCAAAGAGATAAGGGAGATGGAAGGATAAGGTCACCCATTGTCCTACTGTGAATGAGTCTGAACAGCAAGAAATAGAATTGAAAGAAACAAGTCACCTAAATGGCTCACTCTTCTCCAAGGAGGAGAAGAAGAGGGAGGAGTAGGAAGAAGAAGGGAAGAGGGAGGAGGAGGGATGTTATCATGACAACGGGGCAGTAAGGGACCCTATAGCTGAAATAAATGGTGTTAGCAATGAGGAAATAAAACTTTAAGTGTACAGAAAAGATTAAAAGATTCTTGAGTCTGAGAGATCAAGAGACCCTTGAAACTGAAAATAAATGCAGTCTACTTTACTGGAGTGGAGCTGCTCTCTTCTTCTATCCGTCCTCATCCCTCCCTCCTTCCCATTTATCCTGACTTCATCTGATTGAAGAAAAAGGCTAAGTATGTGGGGAACTTTGGGAAGAGAAGGACTCAGACTTTTATAACTGTTGAATACATGCACCCAAGTCACATTCTACTTGGCTCCATTGCAAAGGGGCTGATAAGCACAGGGATGCCCAAGGATCCAAGAACTGCAGGGAGGAGCCATAGAAGTGAGGTTGGGGGCACAAAAGTGTCCCTGGAGTTGCCTGCTTGCTAGACCCTTGAGATGCATATGGGAGGAGGAAATACCCACCTTGGAGCTAAGGACCTAAGAAGAATATTCTTCCCCACTGATCTCTTCTAGCACCACCATCTCCCATGGATTAGCCTCCCCCACCCCGTACTTCCTGTGTTCCAGTAGAAGGCTAGTATAATCTCCTAGTGGCTGTGGCTGTAGCTTCTGACAAATGTGTTTAAACCCCTTGGTCTGTGTTCTCAACTAGGGAAAACACGCTTAGACTCAATCGATAGGGTTTGGGCAAATTGTAGTGAAGAAAATTAAAGTGATCTCTTAGGTGAAGCCTTTGGGGTTATTCAGTGTAACGTTGTTGTCGGCTCCACTGTTGCATGTATAATTGGAATTGATGTGTCATATACTTGTGCTGTAAATGTTCATAAAGTCTAGAGTGAATTCTTCCATTCAGGCATGCCCTACATGGAGAGGTGACAATGGCTACATAAGGAAAGGCCATTTCTCAGTACAAGGGTGCAACCTGCTTGAAGCAAGTAAATTCTTTCTAAAAGAGGTTGGTGGATGGGTGGGGAGTTTTGTCCTGCTGAAGCTGAGCACCTACAATTCAGAGAGTTTGAATCTCTGGGACTGACTGATGGCCTGAATTTAGAGTAGGTCAAATCAGACCTCATGACTAATAAGGAAAGGGCCCAGAAAGACTTGCTAATCAAATGGAGATCGTAGAGACAGCTTGGCCCTAGTATCACCTTGGTTTTACGTGAAGTGGTAGCAGCTACCCTTTTGGGCCCAAGTAGCCTTGGATAACACCAGGTATAACAATTGACACTGGAGCTACTTCATGATTCTGCCCATGTGATTCAATCAAACCAATGTAATTTAAGTAAAGCTTAACAGAAAGTTCTGAACTGAAATGAACCTCTTCAGGTAGTGTTTGTATGTAGAGAAGATTGGCAATGTAATGTCTCCATGGGAGTTACTTTTTGGCCCATCCATTGCTTGCTATAATTATTGGCAATGACAATAAAGACAAACAGGTCCCTTGTGTGGGTCTCCAAGTGGTGAACTTCTCTTATATCACATTCTGTATCTCTTCTTCTAAAGCTTCACAGTATGAATCTTATTGTTTCTAAGCTTAACTCTTGACATATAAACCCAAGTCTTAACAAGTAAAATACTTTTATTTTTTTAAAAAAGTCATTCAATCTACTGTTTCAGAAATATAATTCAAAAATCATAATTGAGAAATTCTTTGTTCTACTAGGAAATTAAGTAAACCTTTTGGAGAGTGAAGTAAATCACTTTGATGGAGAACTGCAGAGTAACATGATTCATGGGGATTTTTAGAAGGGCATGAACTTTCTCTTGTGATATTATGGTTGATTAGGAACAGTGGCTCACAGTGCATGTCCTATGAAAGATATAGTTGCTCTGAAAGAGAAAGTTCCCTCAGAGTTTCTAAGCAATGATCTGTTGATTAGAAAAGAGTAGGGAGCTGGGACTTACATGGACAGGATAACACTAAGTACCCAAGTCTTCAAAAGCACAACTCTTAGGATTCTGAGCCTTGAATCAGCAGTGGAAATATGAACTTAGTATCATAATCTGTGGAGCAAGAAAAATTAAATTCAGTAAGAAAAATGACTTGCGGAAAACTGGTTTACAATGTTTTGAAAAACAAGAGTTTCCTTACCTCTTACCTTTGAAAAAGTAATTCCTGGATATTTAAAATCTAATTGAAAGAGATAAACTATAAAGTAAAATAAAATAGGAAGTATTTCTTTAAACATCTCAGAAGGCAAAAATCATAAAATGAGAATTTGGTGGATTTTACTACATCAAAATAAAATTTTATTTTAAAGATAAGTTTTGCAGATGTACAAAGGACTGTTAAAATATATATTTGTATTTATTTCATGGAAGAGGAAATAAAAATTGCCAATAAGTGTGATCAACTTATACACTTTAGAGATGCAAAACTTCATCAGTAATAAGAGAAATAAAAGTAAAAAAATTGGGAAATCCCTTAATATCCATTATATAGGCAAAGAATACAATTTTGGATAAACCAATGTTTATGAGATATGACGTGGAAGTATAAACTTGTGAAGCTATTCTAGAGTGCTATATTGAACTATTAAGTGAAATTAAAGTTGTCGCTATCTCAAGATCCTGTAATATCTCTCCTGAAAAAATATCTCACCCAGAGAAATTCTTGCACAGATGCATTATAGGATATGTATAAAGACATTTTTTTCAGCACTGTGTGTGCTAATTGTGGACAACAAAGCTGTCTATCTCTAAGCTAATAGATAAATATAGTTTGGTGAATGCATAGGAAAGAATATTATATAGGCATAATATCAGAAGCATCAATGTGGAGATATATATATACATATATATATATACAGCAGTATGTATGGTTTTTAAAAGAATAATTTTGAGTTTAGAAATAGCAACAGAGTGAGATTCATAGCAAATTTCATTTATAAACATTGAAATATACACACAAAATATCACTATATACTTTTCAATTTAAGTACCTATATTAAACACATTACAGTTCGTCACTATTGCAGGAAGAAGGAGAGAAAACACAAATGATGGGGAGAAATGAAATTATTTGTAAAATAAGAAAAAGGCCCAGTACAGATCAATGACTATCATTTTTCATGAACCAAAGGCTGTGATAAACTCAACTTTCCACTCTAGCTGAGATTCCAACATGGGTGGGGGTAGATGCCAATCAAAAACCTCTCCAAGAGCTGGCCTTGTGGCCCAGTGATTAAGTTCGTGCACTCTGCTTCAGCAACCCAGGCTTCAACAGTTTTGATCCTGGGCACAGACATAGTACCACTCACCACACCATGCTGAGGCAGCATCCCACATAGCAGAACTGGAAGGACCTACAACTAGAATGTACAACTAGGTACTGGGGGGCTTTAGGGAAAAGAATAAATAAAACTTCCCCCATACCCCTAAATTTCCAAGGAGCATGCGAGCAGAGGTTTTCAATGCCTTAATTCAAATGACTGACTAATTTGGGGACTTTGAGATATTAAATAAGTTGGAGGAGGAAGTTTTTAATATTTTGAAACATATAACTCTCTTGAAGCTGATAAATGCAATGGTGATGGAACGGCAAGTTCTATTTACCCTGAGCTCTATGGTTTTTTGAAGATGCCTTAGAGGCTAAGTAGATGAAACTTCGGTGTCCTCAATAAAAAAGGCAATTTCTTATATATTTGGCTTCTTAAGATTTATTCTGATAGAAATATCTGTCATTAAAAAGTCATGATTTTTATAACATTTTATTTAAAATGACCTTGAAACATAATTCAATAATGTTCCTTCTTTGAATTATTTATAGTGCTTTGGGTGTATAGTAAATTTGCCTTTATCAAACCTTTATATTCTATTTTATAAAGAAAATAATGGTAGATGTGAGTAGTTATTTTTTCAGTGGTGCTAAAAATGGAATACAACTTAGTATCATTTATTCATTTATAAACTTATTCTTTTAATCCATGTACTATAACTCTTATTATGTCACTCTTTTAGGGGAAATATTCATTTTGAAAAATTGTTTTAATAGAAATATAATGAAAAAATATGAAAGCTTTCAAAGTTACCAGGTATTAAAATCTTTCCTTGATATAAATATACTTACACTTAAAATGTAGTTATATTTTGATTATAAATGTGAAAATTAATAAATGTACTTCATTCAGACGCAACTAACATCAATTGAACACAATTTGCTAGGGATTTTCATGTAGGCTTCCTCATAAAATTAACTCAACAACTGAGGGTCAGATAGTTAAGTTCAAACACCTAATAATGAGATAATAGAGCCTCAAATCTAGGCAAATTTTCCAAGGAAATCCTTTGTTCTATTACCACACTGCCAGAACCAGATTTACCAGGAAGCTAATGATGCTTAAACATCAAGGCCCTTCACATCAATGCTCATCTTGCAATTTGTACCTAATTTTAAAGTCATAATTTTTGTAAATTTTTCTTCACAAAAGGATCCTAAAGCTATATAACTTTCAAGCTTCCCAAAGCCTCATAATTCTCTACTGTCCATATTGCTTAGTTATGAATTTGCTATAGAATCTGAAAGTAAAACACAGAAGACTTTTTCTTTTATAACATGTGAGCATGATCAGTGTTGTAGTATAGGAGTCCCCAGAAGATAGTTGAGGCAATGATTCAAAAGTGGATTAAAAAAAGACTTTTTTTCATTTCCAATGGAGTCATGAGTGAGAATGTGAATTGTATAAACCAAGAGAAAGTTAAACTGCTCTGAATAAAAAGGAATGGACAGGGGCTGGCCCCATGGCCTAGTGGTTAAGTTCAGTGCACTCCACTTTGGTGGGCTGGGTTTGGTTACCAGGTGCAGACTTACAGTACACATCAGTGCCCATGCTGTGGCAGTGACCCACGAACAAAATACAGGAAGATTGGCACAGATGTTAGCTCAGGGTGATTCTTCCTCAAGCAAAAAGAGGAAGATTAGCAAAAGATCTTAGCTCAGGGCAAATCTTCCTCAGTAAACAAACAAAAAAGGAATGGACAAATCACAATGAGAACTTTGGATATGGGGAAGGAGAGGAGAACATAGCCGGAGGGAAAAAGGAGAAGATTGAGAGAAAAATTTCTGTGCAAAAGCAAGAAAGTGAAGATGACACAATGTTGTTTAAGACAGTGCACTCTAGCAGACTATTGAGATATTAGAAGAGTGTCGTATGATGTGACAGACTCACATGCACACACACGTACCACTCATTAAAATTCTACTAACTCTTCAAATATTTTATAGACAGATTTGGTGGTGAAAGAAAAAGTACAGGTGTTTTTATGTTGAATGCTGTACATGGCCTTAAGGTGAATACAAAGTCTGATTACACCAAAGAAATCAATGATTTTTTTTTGAGGAATGTTAGCCCTTAGCTAGCATCCACCGTCAATCCTCTTCTTTTTGCTGAGGAAGAGTGGCCCTGAGCTAACATCTCTGCCCATATTCCTCTATTTTATATGTGGGACACCTGCCACAGCATGGCTTGATAAGCAGTGTGTAGGTCTACGCCTGGGATCTGAACTGGTGAACCCTGGGCTGCCAAAGTAGACAGCACTAACTTACCCACCATGCCACCAGGCCGGCCCCAAGAAATCAATGATTTTTGTTCACCAATTATATACTAAATGTAAGGACTAGACTAGCTGAAAATTAGGAACTCTCTGATTTCAAGAAATTTATGATTGTAATGGACAACTGGGACAGAAATTATGTAGATGGATAAGAAAAATACGTACATGAGAAAGAAGATCCTAGTGTGGTCAGAAAACTTGGTCCAGGTGGGATGCTGAGTCTTGGGAAGGACTCAGGAGAACCAGAAGTAAAGTTCTTAGGAAGGAAGAGTACTGTTGGACACAGCAGAAGGTTTTGAAGTTGAATAATTCCAATAGAAGAAATTGAGAAATATTTTTTCTTCCATTGGGCATGAGTCATTTGAATAGGTTTATTTCACAAATTGAATCAAAGAGCTAGCACAGCAAAAGAATTGATAGCTTAGAGTGTGGGGATGCAACTTCTCTGGGTTTCAACCCAAAGTTATGACAATTTGGTAATGTTATTTGACCTCTTGAGGCTTTATCTTCTCTATAAAATAAAGATCATAATATTACCTACTTCACAACATTGTTGAACAATTAAATAACGGCTATAAAATACTTGCAAAGTCACCAGCATTGAGTTAGAAATTATTTGTAGATTTTAAATAAGTAAAACACATTACAGATTTTCTTTGAAATTTTAAGATGTCATAATTTCCTTATAACTTTTTTTATTTGTCAAAGTTAAAACACAGAATAACTTTTCTTTTATGACATCTGGACAAGAGTATTGTCTTAATGGAGGAGATACCAGAAAAAGATAGTGAGGCAATGATTCAAGGGTAGCAGGTTTATTTTGTAGACAAAGCCCAGAAATATTGTAGAAATGAGACAGGAAAGAGAAGGCAGCCAGCACAGTGCTCTTACAAAGAAAGTTATCACAATAATTGAAGCTCATCCTGTTGGGGAACTGGAAGTAGGATAAAATGTGCACCTCAGAGTTGTCTTAGCCAGGATTGAGGGAGCTGGATATTTATACCTTACTCCCTCCAGTCATAGATTGAGGGCTGGTCTTGAGAAACATTAAATCCTTGTCTGTTGCATGGCTATAATGTGAGCTTTGGTAATAGTAAAAGACCTCAGGCAGACAGATGTAGGTGCCATCAGTTGAAAGGTGGGGCAGTGTACACTGAAGTGGTAAGGGCAAGGAGACCTGGAGGAGCATTGACAGTATTTTCTACAAGGGGTAACTTATTCATGAGTGTAATATATAACACAATGACAGATATGTGTACTGTTTATAACCAAAGAGGAGAATGTATTTTTCTTCAAGACCAGTCTGTACCACATTTTTTAGGGTATTTAATAACTAAATAAAAATTTGTTATAATTTTATATTTTAAAATTTTCTATATTGTATGCTGACCTTATATAAAGAATATAAATGTTTTTTTAAAAAACCTCTATAAATGGAATTCTGGTTTCCAGTTCCACATATAAGCAGCTTGGAAGTCACCATTCTGTCCTAAGAACAAGTAAAGAGCTGAACAGACTGAGAAATGAACAACTCTTCTTGGATACTTCTCCTCCAGTGGTAGGGATACAGGACAAACCACTGCCTCAAGACTGAAGAGACAAAAAGGCAGATGGAAGGCATCATGGCTTACCTGAGCAGAGATTCATGAGTGGAAACTGCCAGGACAACCAGTGCGTGGAATGAAAATCTCAGCTGTAACTGATAAATTGCTGGAGGCTCAGTGTGGACAAGTCTAAGTTAAACATTCCAGGGGGCCCCAGCCATAGGGGAGCCCCCACACTTCTGTGAGATTTACCTCCAGGAGATTGACAAGGTTCTCACAGTAAATAAGAGAGAAATCTCCTTGTGCTTCTAGCAGGAGGAATGGAAAAGGAACCATTGTGAACTACGCCATAGCACTCTGTTCTTAACAAGACCTATCCTCAGGAGAAACTAATTACCCAGAGCCTAACCCACTGTGGTATTATCAGAGCCTACCTGACCTGGGGAAAGAAAACCCAACTTCTGTCTAGCCTTCCACAAGGGAAGAGGAAAACACCCAATTCCAGCCCACTCTTACCATTTAGTTCCACCTAAAAGGGCAGAAAAACTGAGATGCATTTGTGAAATTCACAGTCAAGAAGAAAAGACTCACTAAAAGACTAAGACCTAATCACAGGACCATAGAACACTTTCTCTCCCCACAGACACTATCACCACATTACTAAAGACCTATTTACAGCAGTTCATTTTACCCAGTATATCACATCTGGCTATCAAGAAAAAATTACAAAAATTACTAAAAGGCTAAAACACAATTTTAAGAGACACAGCAAGTATCAAACCAGACATAACAGGGATGCTGGAATGATCAGACTGGGGATTTAAAACAACTATGATTAATATGCTAAGAGTTCTAATGGATAAAGTAAATAAAGCAAGAACAGATGGGCAATGTAATACAAAAGATGGAAATCCTAAAAAAGAACCAAAAAGAAATGTTAGAGATCAAAAACACTGTAACAGAAATGAAGAATGTCATTGATGAGCTTGTTAGTACAGTGTACATGACTGAAAGAAAGAATCTCTGAGCTTGAGGATATATCAATAGAACCTCCAAAACATAAAAGCAAAGAGAACAAGACTGAAAAAACAGGATAACAAATGACAATGACAAATGGGACAATGACAAATAGTGTAACGTGTGTAATGTGAATACAAAGAGAGGAAAGAAAGGAACGGAAGAAATATTTGAAACAATAAGGATGGAGAATTTCTCCAAATCAAAGTCAGACACCAAATCACAGATCCAGGAAGCTCAGACAACACCAAACAAGATAAATGCGAAAAAAAAAAAACAAACACTCTTAGGCATATCATTTTCAAATTATAGAAAATCAAAGAAAAAGAGAAATCTGAAAAAGCCAGAGGGAAAAATCATCTTACCTATAGAGCAACAAAGATAATAATTACATACAACTTCTGAGAAATCATGCAAGCAAGAGAGGTCAGTGAAGTATTTATAGTGTTAAGAGAAAAAAACCCACCAAACTAGAAGTCTGTGCCCCAGAAAATTATCCTTCAAAATTGAAGGAGAAATAGACTTTCTCAGACAAACAAAAATTGAAGGAATTTGTTGTCAATAGACCTGCGATGTATAAAAGTTATACTACAACCACGTAACATTTATCTCAGGTATGCAAGGGTGGTTCAACATTCAAAAACCAACTAATGTGATCTATCACATCAACGGGCTAAAGAAGAAAAATCATATGATCATACCAATAGATGTAGAAAAAGTGTTTGGCAAAATCCAACATCCATTCATGATAAAAACTTTGAGTAAACTAGGATTAGGTGAAACTTCCTTATTTGGTAAAGAACATCTATAAAAACTTAAAGCTAGCATCAAACTGCATGGTAAGAAACTCAAAGCTTTCCCACTAAGATCAGGAGCAAGGCAAGGATGTCTTCTTTCACTATTCCTTTTCAACATCATACTGGAAGTCCTAGCTAATCCAATAAGATAAAAAAGGAAATAAAAAGTATACATATTGGGAAGGAAGAGATAAAAGTCTCTTTGTTCAGATGATGTGATCATCTATGTAGAAAACCTGAAATAATTTACCAAAAAACTCCTGGAACTACTAAGCAATTATAGCAAGCTTGCAAAATACAAGGTTAATCAGCAATGAACAAGTGAAATTTGAAATTGAAAACACAATGTCATTTGCGTGAGCAATCCCCACAAATGAAATACTTGGATATAAATCTAATAAAATATGGACAAGATCTATATGAGGAAAACTACAAAACTCTGATGAACAAATCAAAGAAGAACTAAATTAATGGAGAGATATTCTGTGTTCATGTATAGGAAGGTTCAATATTATCAAGATGTTTGTTCTTCCCAATTTGATCAATAGATACCATGCAATCCTAATTAAAATCCCAGCAAGTTTTTTAGGACATACACAAACTGATTCTAAAATTTATATGGAGAGACAAAAGATGCAGAATAGCCAACACATATTGAAGGAGAGTAACAAAGTCAGAGGACTCACACTACCTAACTTCAAGACTTACTATGAAGCTATAGTAATGAAGACAGTGTGGTGCTGGCAAAAGAATAAACAGATCAATGGAAAGAATAGAGAGCCCAGAAATAGACTCACAAAAACATAGTCAACTTATCTTTGACAAAAAAGCAAAGGCAATACAATGGAGCAAAGATAGTCTTTTCAAGAAATAGTGTGGGAACAACTGGACATCTACATGCAAAAATAATGAATTTAGACACAGACATTAAACTCTTCATTAAAATTAACTCAAAATGGATCATAGATCTAAATGTAAAACCCTGAGTTATAAAACTCCTAGAAATAACATAGGAGAAAACCTAGATGACCTTGGGTATGGCAATGACTTTTGAGATACAACACAAAGGCATGATCCATGAAAGAAAGAATTGATAACTTGGAGTGCATTAAAATTAAAAACTTCTGCTCTGTAAAAGACAATGTCAAGAGAAAAGACAAGCCACAGACTGGTAAGAAAATCTTAGTAAAAGACATATCTGATAAAGGACTATTATCCAATATGTGCAAAGAACTGTTAAAATGCAGCTGTTAAAATGCAAACAAACCAACTAAAAAGTGGGCCAAAGGCCTAAATAGACATCTCACCAGAGAAGATATACAGAGGGCAAGTAAACATGTGAAAAGACGTTCAACATCATATGCCATTAGGGGATTGCAAATTAAAACAACAACGAGATGCCTCTCACACCTATTAGAATGGCCACAATCCAACACACAGATGCCACCAAATGCTGACAAGGATGTGGAACAACAGGAACACTCATTCATTGCTGCTGGGATGGAAAATGGTACAGTCACTTTGGCACACAGTTTGGCATTCTTAACAAAACTAAACGTGGTCTTACCACGGGAATCAGCAATCGTGCACCTTGGTATTTATCCAAAGTGGTTGAAAACTTATATCCACACAAAAACCTGCTTATGGATATTTTCAGAAGCTTTATTCATAATGGCCCAAACTTGGAAGCAACCAATATGTCATATTTTCTATGAAGATAAACTTGAAAAATTACGCTTACATTTACTGAAATCTTGAAACACTTATGTTTTTAGTTATGATTTTTAAATATCCAAATCATAAAATAGGATATTTTTTCTGTTTCTTATATTCTATATTTCCAAATTATATTGGTTATAATAAAGTAATAATTCATATCATCCAAATCAAGATGTTCTTTTGTTGTTGTTGTTTTGTTATTGTTGTTAGCTTTATGCACAAGCTTATATGAGTTTAGTGAAGATTCTTTTCTAGCTGTCCCCAATTGTTGTCTTCTCTGACATTGTCATTTGCATCTGATTATAGTAGGCAAATGTATAGTTTGAATGTCTGCTACCTGCAAAGCACATCTTCTGGCTGTAGGTCCATGTGATACATATGCAGGGTAAGAAGGACAACAGAATTCCAACTCCAATATCAATGTAATATGAGTGTTAATAAAATAAGCATATCTCTCTTTACCCATTAAAATGTAATTCACAATTTACTTAGTACCAGTCTTTAGAAAAGACTGTGGTGTTATTAACATTTATTTAGAAATACTTCCCCTCTAGCTATATTTTGGGGGTATTTTGGGTACAGGTTTTAAAGAAAGGCATAGCACCAAATTGCTTGAAAATTCAACTTGAAAGCTTTCTAATATCCTATTTTAAAAATAGAACTATAAACAGTGTGGGAAATTAGTTTATAAAATTTTCCTAATATAACATTTTCAAAACAACTTATTTAGCGTATCACCCTAAATGTAAATTTTTATTAGTGTGTCTTAGGAGAAAAAACATCTGATTTGATAATCTTGTAGGTGAGTTATATGGAGTGAAAATAAAATTCAGGCTTAAATAGATTACATTATGATTTAATAACAACTAATTTTAATTTTCTTATAATTTTTATGCATAAACAGTACTTTATAAGAGGCAGGGAAAATAAAACTGTGGAATTTCAATCTGATAGAATTTTTCCATAGGGTGACGTATATAAAGAGTCACAAAAATAAACTGAGAGGTGTAGAGAACTAAGAAATGGAGAATGTGGTATCAAGAATTGGTACGTGAAGCTTCTTTTGCCACTAGATGGCATATGTTAGCTGTGAATCTCACTTGACCAGAGTTTAAGGAGATTTAACGTGACTTGTTTTTGCAAAGTATCCAATACACTCTCCCACCTAGCTCCTCTTGCATCTTTCACAATTTTCTGTTGTTGTCTTAAAACTAATGAACTTTTACGTATTTTTTCAAAGATGTTAGAATCAGGTACAATTATTTAGTAGTTGAAATAACAGCACATGATTATTTCTATATTCAGTTAAAATAAAGAAGGATTTTATATACATATTTTAAATATATGAATTATGTAAGGGAAAAGGACATTTCCTCCTGGTCTTTTCTGTGAAAAACGTCACCAAGCATTTTCAATATGAAGCATTAGTCATGTAAGCTAATTTGTATGAGGTCTTAAAAAATAAAACTCAAATCTGATCAGTACTAAGATGAAGGGAAGGCTTTACTTTTTTGAGACAAGTATATTAAAAAAGTGTCGTTTGTGTAATAATTAGAAAGAAGTATTCTTGATGATTATCTACTTTGAATGAAGTAATTGTCTTTAGGAGTTCATAACTATACAAATTCACGATCTGAGGGGCTGGCCCAGTGGGGTAGTAGTTGAGTTTGCACACTCTGCTTCAACGACTTGGGCTTTGTGGGTTTGCACCCTGGGCATGGATCTACACACTGCTTGTCAAGCCATGCTATGGTGGCGTCCCACATATAAAGTGGAGGAAGATTGGCACAGATGTTAGCTCAGGGCCAATCTTCCTCACACACACACATGAAAATACATGGTCTGAGAGGGATTTCTCTTAATAATAAATATTAACGCATATGCAAGCATCAATTGAAATCATTCTCACCTATACTGAGAGGAAGAAAGACGAAAAAGGGAAAGAAATACTACACCCAGAGCTAGGGACTACATTGGAAGGATTACCAATTGAGGGCTTAGAAATTCAACCGCCTTAATTACTAAAAAACTCTTACTGTCATCTTCAGCAAGCAGAGGTCAGGAAAAGCAAGGCTCGGGCTTAGGATATACTCATAAGGGTAATGGAGCTCCAGTGAAAATTATTCTCAACCCTGGAAAGTCTGCTCTACTAACGTCAGGACCTTGATTGAAAAAAAGGTAAAACTTAGAATCAAGATATCTGGGATCATACACTTGATAAACTTGAAACTAGGTCTTTGAACCTCTGGACCTGTAGGAGTGGTCCATTCTCCCCTCTTACAGATGAATGCTTCCCATTTGCTTGAAGACAATGCCTGGCAATTTAACTTGAAGGTTATTTAGGATCGATCTCCACCTCTTCTCCTGGCTAACAGACCAGTAACTAGGGTCAAGTCAAAACACAGCCCAGCTGGGGAAATGCTGATTCTACCAGGGAAGGAAAATGACTATGCTCCAGAAAAGTTGCAGAATCTAGTGTCTCAGTATGTTTGGGATGCAATAACAAACAACCAAAATTTATTTCTCACAGTTCTGGAGGCTGGGAAGTCCAAGATCAAGGCACCAGCAGATTCAGTGTCTGGTAAGAGCTCACTTCCTGGTTCTAGCTGTAACCTTACATGGTGGAAGGAAGTGGCTAGGGAGCTCTGTGTGGTCTCTTTTATAAGAAGACTTCCCATTCATGAGGGCTCCACCCTCATGACCTAATCCCCTCCCAAAGACCCCACTTCCTAACACCATCACTTTGGGCATTAGGTTTCAAGTTATAAATTTAGGGGAATCACATTTAGACCATAGCACCAGCTAGCATGTAGTAGCATAAACTGCAAGACTAAATCCTGAGCATGCTGAGGTTGATGGATCTAGAATTCTGAAACATAAAATTAATAAGGGAGAATTTATCATTATGACAGTGGTGATCACTACCTTAGTAAAGACCACAGGAAACAGTGTTAGCATGATCCTAGAAGCTTGAAAAAATAAACCACCTTACTAAATGATGTAAAAACTGCAGAATTTTCATAGCAGATGGTTCAGGAAGGGATCAAATGGCATTCTAGAGGAGATATACTGGAAAAGGGCAGAAAACCCACTCCCAGCTATTCTCCAAAAGAAGGCCCAGAGAACACTGTATTTCTTAAATCAATAAGGAATCTGCTGGTGAGAGTGGTGTCTGATTGAGAACCTCAATGATAGCTGTTTTCTGTAATCCAGAAATAATAGTAGAAGTTTCTCTTACAGAATTGAGCACCCCAGTTGCAATGGGGGTAATATGAAACCAAAATGAGAGAAGCCATGCACTTAAGAGTCAGAAGCGAGAAACATCATAATGATCAACATGCTCAGAGTAGCAGCTGGAAGTGCTTGGCCCACAGAGAGTTATGGAGATGATAACTAGGACACATTATTCCATGTACAAGATAGATGGACAGCTAATTAGGGTATTTTACAATTTATGTAACTAAAAGAATTCAAATATCCATCATCTGGAGATTCAGGGCAGCCATCTCAATAAAAAGTTATGATCCCATGACCAGTATTCCAGACCTAAGATATTTTGAAGAACCAGAGGAAGCCCCCATGAGGAAGAAAAAACCCATTAATAGTACAGAATATGTAAGTGGCAATAACTCCCCTAGTAGCCCTTTCTCCAAGGGAAACATGTCATTTTCTTCTATAAGTGATCAGTGTAAAAGGGGGCATACCAGACATTTTGACAACTGTTGGATACAGGGTTCAAGTTGAAGTTGAATCCTAGGATCTGAAGCATCACCATGACCTCAGATTTAGGGCTTATGGATGCCAAGTATTATTTACATGGAGTCCCAGTCCAGTTCCCCTTACTATTGGTCTACTCAGCTCGTCTTCCATCTGGTGAACGTTTCCATGGTTCTCAGATGTATAATCGGAATGGACTTGATTGTTGGAAGAACCACAACATTGGTTCCTTGGCCTGTCGCAAAGGCCAAATGTAAGTCTCTGAAACTGCTCCCTCCCTGGCAAAGATAGTAAATCAAAAACAATATCACAATGGTGTAGCTTAGGTTCAGGTTAATTTTCTCACTTTATGTCATAATGTACTCCAAAGGGTCCAAGATTGTCTGGCCATCACATCACATTATTCCATTATATCTATGCCATCATATTAACTGTAGAGATGAGCAAAAAGTGGTACGAAAGTTGGAGGCCTTGGTAAGACACAGGCATCTTAGAGGATGGGAGGCAAATCCTACAAAGATTCTGGGCCCTGCTACCTTAGCAATTTTTTTAGACTTCTCATGGTTTTGGGTAGCTGGAACATTTCCTCCAAAGTATAAGAAAACTTTTTCACTTTGTACTAAATGGAAATACATCAGCTGGTAATAGCACACCGATCTCTTTAGTAGGTGACATTAAAAGCTAACAAATTTGATTGGGGCTTAGATCATGAAAGGGCTCTGGAGCAGATCTAGGCTATAGGATAAGCAGCCTGCCTCCTCGGCCATGTGACCTAGCAGGAATCTATGATACTAAAGGAATGTGGTGAGAAAGGCATCATGTGGAGTTAATGGAAAACCCCAATAAAAGAATAACAATATAAACCCATAAGGCAAGGCCATGCTATCTGAAGGGAGAGAGCACCTCACCGTTAAAAAAAAAAACACTTCCTGGTGTGCTAGAAACCTGATCACGGAATACTAAGTGACATGTGGCTGCAGCTGCCCATCATGAGCTGAGTTCTATCACCAAGTCAAAATCTGGATGAAATCAACAACAATTCAGGATAACACAGAAGTTCATCTGGGATCAGGTATGTGCAGTGCCAGAGGGTAGCCCAGACCTCCATGTCTTTCACAACAGTTGCATTGACACTGCTCCCTCAGTTCATATCTAAGGCAACATAGGATTGAAGAAGGAAAAAGGCTGATTTTGCTTCACTGGTGAACTAGCTCATTATATGGATACAAGCAGAAAAGGGACTTCTGCTGCTGCAGCTGGTCTGAAAACCACAACTGCTATTTCTTATCTCCCTTCCTTACTACCTATTTTAGATTCCTTTCACTTTAAGCTACAACATTCTGATGAGTCCTCTGTTGCAAACATATCACAGTTCTGCTTCTGCCCAATCCTTCTTCTCTCACTGCCTTAGATATTGCTCCCCAAAGCACTCCTGCAGTAAACCTCCAGCAAGCAAATCTCTGCCTGGGAACTGTTCTTTCAGGGAACCCAGCCTAAGATACTATCTGACTGAGGATGTACACTTCGGAAAAACCTAAGCAAGTGCAAATCTACTCTTTTTTTCTTTCCGTATTGCTACTCATAAAATAGCACGAATTTTGCAGTAAAACTTTAAACCCTTTGAAGTATGTTAGGATATTGGAATAAAGTGAGCACATGGGATAGTCTCAAAGCATATCAAACAAGTTCATTGTCAAAAAGGTATGAAATTGCTTATCATTTACATATTTGATCTTGTCCTTTGAAAAAGATAATCAAGCCTTGAAAAAGACCATAGAACATATATATGATATGTACACATATATATATACACATACACACTAAGACAAAATGGAAAGGAAATACATTAAAGAGTTAATGGGGGTTTGTCTGGGTGGTGGGATTGTGAGTTTTGACTTATTCTTTGTATTTTTTGTACTTTTCAAATTTTCTATGATGGACATGTGTTAATTATTTAATCATAAAAACAATAAATATATGTGTGTGTGCACAAGTGTACATGTTTAAGAAAACAAAGAGAATCAAATCCCATTTCTCAGCAGTCTATAAAGAATTCAGTCTAATTTCATGATATATTTTTAATTTATAAATTATTTCATATGAATATTTCTATTTTTAAATGTCTTAATTTAATGTTAGTTATTGAAATACAATCACAATCCAGTCACAATTAGAATCATAGATTTATTTTCTATTGGTGATTAGTCTGTCATTGTAAAATTTTAAACTAAAAAGAAACACATCTCTACAACATATAAACTTTAGAATAATTGCAGCAGTTAAAATAAGACCTATGAAAATATGTGACAAGTTACACAAAAGTATTCAGCTATTTTGAAAAAATAGATATTGTTTTATTGTTAAAAGCTGCATTTTTGAAAGACCTTTTCAAATAAAGCAAGTGCCATGAAGATATGCTGGTTAAACTGAAGTGTTTTCCCTGGAGGAGTCACTTCATTTCCTTTTCTTTTCTTTCTTTTTTCTTTCTTTCTTTCTTTCTTTTTTTTTTGTTTTTGCTGAGAAAGATTCGCCCTGAGTGCCCTGAGCTAACATCTATGGCAATCTTCCTCTATTTTGTATGTGGGTGACCACTACAGCATGACTGCTGATGAGTGGTGTTGGTCTGTGCTTGGGAACTGAACCCAGCTTGCTGAAGTGGAGCACACCAAACTTAACCACTAGGCCACAGGGCTAGGCCACAGGGCTAGGCCACAGGGCCAGTCCCCAGGACTTTCTTTTCTTAATTGTTCAACATCTTGACTTCACCTGTCTGACTGTTGAATGGATATTGTATTGCTGTCACAGAAGAAAAAAATATTTTGTGAAAACATTAATAAAAATTTGAATGACTGTTAAATATTGGAAACCTAAATTTGACCCAATAAAAGTTGACAGAAATGTAAACACTTTGTAACACTAACATTTTGAGGAGATAACTTATTTAATTTAATCATTGGTTCAGCAGCTGTGAACACATGGCACCAGGTTCACCCATAAGTAACAACGTCTTAAATTCTTTATAAGGTATAAACAAAGAGAGGAGGTAGGGGTTTGGATTAATTAATATATCTCCTTTAAAAACATTATAATATATATTAAATATTGTTTATCACTCCACTCCACTAATGAACTTCCTTGACTCTCTTCTAATAAACCTGACAGGGTCACTCTGTGCTCTTGAATGCTTAGTTTATCTTTTTGAGAAATTATTTTCTCAACTTTTACTAACATTTGTTGACTCAGTCTCCCAAGACCCTGAAGAAATTTCTCATTGAAAGATTAGGAAAGATGTGAAGTCTTCAGCATGTGGCAAAATATACACATAGTGGGTACACACATATGCATGCACAAACAATATTGTAAATCATTTAAAGTTGCCTAATCCCCATTCACTCATTCATTCAACAAATATTTATTGAATACTATCTCAGAGAGGTTGGAATTGCAGGCTCTGGAGCCAAACCACTCAGGTTTGAATGTCTCCACCATTTATCATCTGTGTAATGTTATATGAGTTGTTAGAACTTCTTCTGCCTCATTTCCTTATATGCAAAATGAGACTGTTAAATATAGTGCCTACCTCCTATGCTGGATGCGAACATTAAATGAGTTTAAACAAATGCCTGTTACTTAAAAAGAGTGATCAATAATCAATGGATTTTTTGTCAACTGATGATAGAAGGGAAATTCCCTCCTCTTGTGTACATATTGTCATATGGATCTACTCTCCTGTAAGACTTGAAAGGTTTAACTTTTCACCCTTAATGAAGAAATTAATTAAGTAGCAGAATGGGTGGAATAAATCAAGAAAGAACAAGACTAAAATTGAGAAAGCAATGAATTTAACATTCATATGGGAGGTGAATTCCTAGAATTGGTGACACTCGTTGATTTGGGGTGGTTCAATTTCCATGTAGAATGTACTCTGGCATTAACTCTGGGAATCACTTTTCATTTTTTCTCTTGGAATAGGAGTAAAATGACACATTTTAATAGCAAACTGGGTATACTTAACACACACTTTCATTTTCACTAATTTTTTTCTACATAAAGGTTACAACTATTCACGAAGACATGAAACAATAGAAAAGAGACTGTGGTGAACGAATACAGAGATGAGTGAATTGTTTTCTAACTAAGGAAGGAACAGTACGGTTGGTTGGCCTTCACTGGCTGAGAGTAGTCACTCTATCATACTGGCTAAGAAAAAATTATGCAGAAACTCCCCTGTTTGGTACTAAACTAAACAAATGCTCACATATTCTCACAACTATGTGTGATATAACCATTGGTCTTTAAATGGACAGCATTAATCCAGGTCAAATTACAGTGAAGGAAAGTATCAGGATGGAAACAGGGTTATTATAACTATTGTTCCAGATTACACAGGGAGATAGATGGAGAAATTTGGAAAGGAAATCTTTGGAGAAAAAACAAAAAGTAATGGTGTTTGGGTTGGATTCTATACAACAGGTACAACTAGAAATAAAATTAATTTGAGAAATTGATAATGCATGTTATTTTTTGGTCAGTAAAAAATAGAAAGTCAGCCAGAATCCCTGAAAAAATTGAAAGCTATTTCATAAAGTCATATTTCAAATATGAGGCATATTAAAACATGATAATCACAGCAATGGATATAAAGTATGAAAAAGAATAATTTGACCTTGATGATAAGGATGTCCTCCTTCATGTAGCACAGAGCCTGTAACGCTGAGTCTGTAAAGCAATGGCCTCTAAGGCTGGGGACATAAATCATAAAGGGCGCGCAAGATGTCCAATAACCACAGAAAGCATATCAGGAATTTTGCTTATTTTTATTGTTTTTAAAAATTATATTTTGTCGATGTTTTTGATGCACATAATAGTACAGTACTTCACACGCAAACATCTGTATATAATATGTAAAAAACAATTATTTATTGGGGTTGTTGCTCAAAATAATTTATTTTCTGATGGGCTTGCACAATGAAAAATGTTTGGAGAGCAATAATGTAGCAAATAAAATGACCCACATATTATTTTGTTCTTCAGTGAAGAGTATTGATATAATCACAATATCATATGGCTTGTGATTTATTAACTTTTAGAATCAAATTATTAAAATCAAATTATAGTTATCTCTGGAGATTGACTCTGAGGTGAGTGGTGGGGTGCTATGGGACGAGGTAGAAGATAGTTGCTTTTCATTATAAGCTTTCATGTACTATTTTACTTTTACCATGTTCATATATTACTTAGGCACTTCAAAAAAGCCACATTGTTTATTTTCTTAAGTTTAATGTTAGCTTTCGTGCTCTGATGGTGATATCATGTGTTATATTAATCATGTGGTACATTAATCAGGAAACGACAGCAATTCAGGTTGGCATTTTTCAAATACTCTAGTCATTACAATAATTCAAAAATATCTGTTAAAAATACACATTTCCAAGTTGCTCCTCCTGAAGATATTTATTTAGGTGAAATGAGACCTGGAAATCTATTTAATAAGCATCTTAAATAATTGTTATTATTAGGCAACCTTGGAAAACATTGCTCCTGAATATACTTAATAAATTTATAATAGAGACACAAAATTGTCATTTTGACAAATTTTCTGTGGGATACATGATGCCTATCTAGATTTGTTTGGCAGCATATTAAATTTAATATTAATAGGACATTTTTCATTATATCTGTCATGTTCAAAGTATACTGTGAATAATAAGTAAGTTGTAGATGTGCTTTATGTGCTTTATTTTTTGTTTTATTTATATTTTGTTCCAAACTCAGCCAACATAATGCTTCTCTCCCCCTACATACCAACTTTTTTGATGCCTCACTTCAAATACAGTTAACACCCAAAGAACAAACACCTCACTCTTGCTATTGGCTCCTTTACTCTCATATTTGTCTATTAGCTTCTGCTTCACTTCTTTTACCTTCACCTTTTAGAGTTCCCCTCACCTATCCTTCTTATGGGGTCCTCCTACTCTAATCACAAACCAATCATCAAGACTTGAACAAGAAAGATATTAAAGAGTGTCAATCCCTCTGCATAGAGCAGTGCTTCTCAATCCTGGCTGCACATTTCAGTCACCTGAGGAGCAAATAGGCTTTTACCATACTTCAGTCTTAGTCAACAAGAACTTCTGTAAGTAGGACACAGGCATCAGCATTTTTTTATAAGAATGATACCTCTCATTTACAGATGAGGAAGCTAATATTCAAACAGACCAAGTGTTTTCCTCAAGACTATATGGAAATTGAATGAAGCTGTGACTCCAATTTAGCTCTTATTTCACCCAAATTCTTCCTTCTGTCTTTAATATCTGAACCACACATTACTATTGTTTACTCCATCTATGATTCCAGTAAAATTTTCACTTTAGCTTATCATTATGCGCACACACAAATTACACACATACACACATAGAAGAGATATAAAGATATATGCAATCTGCCCTATTCTACAACCAAAATATTTTATAGCTATCTCTTAAAAGTGATTTATGTGGTGCAACTATCCCATGCCTTTCTTCCTTTCTGTTAGAAAATCTTTGAAAAGAACAGTTTATCCCCAATTACTCATTTTCATTAAGTCGCTAATAGCTTGTAACATGGTATTTACCTTCTTAAAGGTTACCAGCACCAAATCTCCTCGTAAGCAAACATGATTTGAGTGCCCAGAATTTGGGCGGCAATGGGGATAAACATTCAATTAATATATCTGTCTTCCAAGATGTTTATAGTAAGAAAGACAAAGAGAGAGGCCAATGATATTATATATGGTGATGTGTGATAGAAGTACAGTCAAGGTATGCCCAGCCAAGGAAGATTATCCAGGGAATGTGTTGTCTGAGCTGTCTTGCTTTGTAAGTAGGAATTACTTGTTGAAGAAAGGTGAAGGGAGTCAGAAAGGGCATAAACAGAATATATGCAATGAAGTCCAATGCAAAAGAATAGAAGCATGACATATCATGACAGACTTAGTGAGCTACAGGTGATGCTATATTCCCAGAATTAATTGTATATATCTGGGATTGTATATGTCTAGGGATAGTGAAGAACATGACTGTTTTCATTAGCAAAGGATTTGAATTGGGGCAATACGAAGTTGGCCCTAAGTTTGTTTCCTTATAGGTCAAAGCTGAAATAATAATATTACCTTCTTCCTGATGATTTCATGAGGATTGCACATTATGATGTTTTTTACACACTGGGCCTGGCTCTTGGTACATGCTCATACAATGTTGTCCATATTTTATTTCATTATATAGTAGCAGTGGAGGCAGTATTGGAGTTGTTGAAGAAAATGCAGGATACGTTGAGGGCAATTAGGAACCTACTGCCTTGGCGGGCAAAAAGTGATTAATTAAGGCTATTCAGTTAGTAAATGGAAATTAATGTTGGTCATTGGAGATATGTAAGGGCTGTATCAATGGAATGATGGAGAAAAACTCCTCTTTAGAGTGAGTAGATATTTGGAGGCAATAAGTTGTATATAGCCAGGCTAGATAACTCTTTTCAAATGGTATTATCATGAAGAATAACAGAAATGGAGTGGTTGCTGAAGAGGGAAATGGGATCAAGGGAGGCACTGAAAGAATATTGTAAGTCATGTAAGGTAATGTGAGTCTAGCAGAGAGACAGAGAGAGAGAGAGAAAGAGAACTTTTTCCTGTGAGAATATCAGAGAGATAAGTACCCAGAGCACAATCAGAAGGATGGCTTTAGATAGGAGCAGGAGCACTTTTTCTGGACTTAGGAAGAAGTCAGACCATAGAGTACGATGAAGGCAGGTTTGTGGAATAGATTCTAGGAATCTGAATTTTAAAATCTAATTATGTCTCTTTTCTTTATGAAATGTGACAATATATTGCTGATCAGGGTGAGAAAAAATGGAAGTGTTAGAGATTTGAGAAAGCAGGAAAACTCTGAAATTGTCATTACTGGAAGTGGTTCAGTGCATTTATCAGGGACATGTAGGCAGATGTGGCTGTATTGAGCTACCATTTGAAAGCATGATCATAAATCTGAAGTGAGTCCAAACTATATAGTTGTGTTATTTTCAACAGGCTGTGTTATTTTCAACAGGCTGTGTTATTTTCAACAGTCATAGATCAGATGATAGTTGGATTTAAGCAGGATTGAGATGTTTTCCTGAGTGAATTTGTAGGAAGCTGGTGAACAAAACAGTTAACCATTTGCAAACACAGAATAATGCTGGACAATGGATCCAAACCAGATAATAAGAGAAGGGACATATGAAAGAAGTAACAGGTAAGGAAAAAGTAGTAGGGTCATCAGCATGGAGGATATGGGATAAATAAACATGTAAATATTTTAGATTAAGTTGAGCAATGATCAGAGTAGGATATTTGTCATCTAGATTTTCTTAAGTGTTACAATAATTGATGATGACAATGTCCTGAGGGTGACCCTGGGAGTCGGTATCTGGATAGGGAGAAGGACAAAAGAGTAGGACAGAGGAGTTAAAAAAACTGATCATCCATAATATTGGTGGATAATTTTTTGTGGAATTTCAGTATGCCATGAAATATGCCAGGAAAAGTGGTGGAAATAAACCCATAAGCCATAAATGAGTCATTGATAAATTTGAGGATGACAATAATAACAGCGAATACTTGTTAAAATCTAGTGATATATACTTCAGAGGGCAGCAATTTGTCAAGGAGGAAAGAGACATATGCTGGAAGAGGAAGAAATGGGGAACAAGTCACTTACTCCATCTCTAGGCTCTGAGATATTGGCATGTGTTTGTAAATATAACCTCTGCAGTGGTGTTCTTCAAGGTAAAAAAAAAAAAATTCTACTAGCGCAAGAAGGTTAAAGGAATAGCATGGTGGAAGAGACACACATGCATGTTTTAATACAGTGTCATAAATTCTATGATGAAATACATGTAGATTTCTATAGATTCATCTAACTTTGCATGGTGGGATTGGAGAGTGTGGCAGTGAGGGTATCTGAGTCCAGTTCCAAAGTATAAGAAAGGCAAAGAAAGGAAAGCTGATCCAGGTGAAGTGAAAGCTTGTGAAAAAAACTTGGAGTTTGTACACCTTGCTTTTTTTTTTATTAAGATTGGCACCTGAGCTAACATCTCTTGTCAATCTTCTTTTGTTCTTCTTCATATTCTCCCCAAAGCCCCCCAGTACATAGTTGTACATTTTAGTTATAGGTCTTTCTGGTTGTGCTATGTGGGATGCCACTTCAGCATGGCTTAAGGAGAGATGCAATTGTTCACACCCAGGATCTGAACTGGCGAGACCATGGGCTGCTGAAGTGGAGGGCACAAATTTAACCACATGGCCATAGGGCCAGCCCCTGTACACCTTGCTTAATGTCAAGACTATGCAACCTCTTTTCTCCCATTCTCCCTCTATAAAACACATATTATTCATGTGAACCCCAGTGATAATTCTTCTACAAAGTTTCCTCTGACTGGGCTAGCTCACAAGGACCTTGCTGTTCTCTGTATGCCTATGGAGCTTATTCCCTACAATATTTTACTTATATCTTTTCCCAGCTGGTATGTGGGATCTTGATGAGTGAAGACTATGCTTTATACTTTAAATTCTTTCAAGTAATCTGCAAAGTGAATTTGACAGTTAAATGTTGCATAAATACCTGTTGGATGAATCTTATTAATTTAATTAATTTAAGTGCTAATTACTTTGAGATTGACTGGAAAACATCTATCCAAAGACACTGAGACAAATATAGTTTTACATAATTCAGTAGTTCTGTAATCCAATAAAACATTGTTCTTTGTTTTCAATGTTTTAACTCCAATTTGAAATAAAATATATGCTAAATTAATATTGTAATGGAAGAACCACTATAAGACAATTTGCCATCTAGTATATATTTGTTGAATACCCGAATCACAGGCATCGTTAGCAAAACCTCCACTATACTCTCTCTGTAATCCAATTTCACCTATCTTTTTTTGGCAGACATCAAAAGGGAAAAGGAGAGCAATAGAAATTTGAATGCCACCTAACCAATACACGTCATCAATTTGTGCTTCTGCAGATGTATCAACCTTAGAATATTATTTTTCTTATCACTGATATCACCAATGTCACTCACTTAAAATTGAATGTCAGCTCTTTTCTCCCTCAATTACCATTTGTATTTTCTACTGATATTCCTAAATTCTTTCATTTATCTTTGAGTTACCTCTCACTATAATTTGCTTACAAATACTTTCTATTGTCTAGAGGTTATGAAACATGAAAGGGTAATTATCGTAATACTTATGATTTTTCTCTTTGCCCTTACCTGATGATTTCCAGGCAGCAAGTTTGGCTTCATGTTTGATTTTGGGTCACTATTCAATAAGTTTCCATGCCTATAAAAAAATCGAAGAAATAATGGAAAAATTTGTTTTAATCCTTAATATAAAAATGTATTTTAGTGCATTTAGCATAAATAATAAGTGATTCAATAGTTTACTTTTATAAATAAGTAGGCAAACACTACATAATGATATATTTAAATAGAATTTTTAATAGGCCCTTGATAGCCTCCTATATATAATAAATCATAATCATTTTATGTTAAATGCAGATTAACAAAAGTGTTTTTATTATTATTAATACCTTCAGATACTATCTCTTCTTCTAAATAGAGATAATGGATCTTGATGCTGTTCTAAGGCAAAAATGTATTTCATCTTACATTTTTGAAAAAAGCATATTTTTTCTTATTCCTGTGGCATTTATGCCTCCTCATCATAAATAAACAAGTTCACTCAAAAATAGTAATAACATTATACAGTTGGCAATAAAATGTTAGTAGTGGATGTTAATGCTCATCTGTGAATCTGATTTTGCTCTTTGCTGTGTCCTTATGCCTGCAATAGTATTTAAGTAGTCAATAATTATTGTTGACTAAAGATAGGACTACTTAAAAAAATACTTTGATAAAGAATTTGGGGGTGAAATTAAACCTTTTTACAGGTGAATCAACAGTTTTTGGCGCTAAACTTGAAATGTAATGAAGCGTTAAGGACCAAAATCTTAATGCTTAAAATTTCTTTCTTTAAAGCATCAAGTTGGCTTTTCCCCTGGTACCTACCTGGGGTCCTTGGTAGTGAGACTTGGTTGGATCTGCTGATGTTCGTGACAGTGGGGAAAGAACCTTGGAATGACAGGAGCACTATAGATAAAGTAACAAAAGACAGAGAAGTTTCAAAAGAAACTGAGTGCTTATTATTTTATCAAAATTGTCAAAATTATCAAAATCAATTATCTGCTTTGATATTAATCAAATAACATTTAGCTCCCCAGCTAACACTCTCAACACACACACAAAATAAAACTTAATCTAAACAAAATGTCAATAAGTGTTTGTAAGTATTTATTTTGTATATGAAAGTGAAAATGATACCCGTAAAGCATTTTAATAAAATTTCCCTAACAAAATATCAGCTTCTGAGATGCTAAAGATATTTCAGATTTCTGCCATTTCTGCAATAAGAAAAAAAAATAAAACTGTGAATATGCTAGATGGCATTGGAATACCTGGGAAGAAGTTTCTAGTTTAAGAGATACTATGTTGTAGCAATATATTTCTGTCATGCTCCTCTTGGCTATAGTACAGCCACACATCCCCTTCCATGATCTATGATTTCAGACCAGAAATTCATTATAGAGCAGAGCAGGAAATGGATGCAACACAGTCTTTTAAACCCACATATTATACTTTCTTAGTTAACTATATTATTCTGACAAATGGTTTTTAGCTTTAGTTTTGGAACCAGAAGATCTTGGTTAACAATCCTGAATCCAAATCTAAAGCAGTGATGCTGTTATCTGTCTCTTAGCTTTGCTGTGATTATCAGCAAGGATAGAAGCAAGTAAAGCATAAAAGTAATAGGTGCTCAATGCATTTTTCCCAGTCTCTTCTCTCCACTTCCACCATGGTCCTTTTTAAGGCATTCTTGATAGACTATGGAACAAACTCAAATAAAAGCAGCAATTCAAATCTGATTATTTGAAGAGGCGCCATGCAACATCATAGAGACACATCAGAAAAAGAACTCCCTCTAGCGTTAGCACTGCAAGAATGCAGTTATCAAGGCTCCAATAATGTGAAATCTTTGTTAAGACAGAAGTGGTAATCTGAGATAAATATGTATACATATTTACATAATACATAATAAATATGTATTAGGTATTAGTGGCAGTGCATTTTTGTCAAAATCAAAAACAATATACACTGAGAGTCTTTTCCACGGTTCACTATTTCTGCCTTTTACATTATTAAAATAAAATTATCACCTCATATTTACTTGAAAAATAAAAAACGCAAACAAATTACAAGGCATAATAAAATAACATCTCTTTCTGCCACCACAAACAAACAAATGACTCTGGCCAGAATTCTCTTTGTTGTCATGGTGAACTGGTGTAGAACACTAATTCACTTATCAGAGTTATCTTCCATCATTACTTTTGCAACACTGACTTCTGGGTAGAAATTACCACATCTCCTGTTCATATTTCTACTGTAACATATAGAATAATTTACCACATTTTATCCCTTTACTTGTGACTCTTCTACTTGGAAATAAACTCCTATTAAACAAGTACCATTACGTGCTCATCTATAGGGATATAGATTCTATAGAGTTATTGGCACAGAGAAGATATTAATGAGTTTTGGCTAAATGGCACAATGAATGAATCAACAAGCTGTTTATAGGACAAGGTATTTTTAAAAAAATAAGTTGTCATGGGGCTGGCCTTGTGGCTCAGTGGTTAAGTTCGCACATTCCACTTCAGTGGCCCAGGGTTCACCAGTTCAGATCCTGAGTGGGGACCTATGCACCACTTGTCAAGCCATGCTATGGCAGGTGTCCCACATATAAAGTAGAGCAAGATGGGCATCGATGTTAGCTCAGGGCCAGTATTCCTCAGTAAAAAGAGGAGGATTGGTGGTAGATGTTAGCTAAGGGCTAATCATCATCAAAAAAAAAAAAACGTTGTTGCAAGAGTGATGTCAGCATCATGGTGCAGTGAGTTGCTTCTTTTCCCTCCAAGTAACAATGAAATGGACATTCATTAACCAATAGAGGATTCCCTATGCAGCACAGCAGGATGCCTGAGAGATCTATGCATCCATACAACTGAAGGTGGGTGGGCTGGATCCCTGGGAAGCAGTGAATCTAGGTGAGTGGATGCCTTACCCTCCCCAACCCCAGTTGCAGCAATCCATGCCTCAGATCCTCACAAGGTGGCTGATGTGACTGTAAATAGAGGCAGGGGCAGACTACCCATGTGCAAATGCTTTCAGAAGTGTAGCCCAGCCTGCAGCAACACTCACTGTGCCACAGTGGCCCCACTTATAGGAGCACTCCCCACCGAGTAGTAGTGGCTCAGCCCCCAGATAGGCACCCCTATCACCTAGTGCTTCAGCTCAGCCAAACTGTTTGTAAGGGCAGTGCTGGCCTGCACAGAAGAAAGCAGCTCTCCTTCCTAGAGCAGCAGCTCACCTGGTACCCTGCTGAGCACTGTGACCCCAACCATGTGACAGTGACCCAACCATCAAACACAGAGGCCCCACCCACATGAGCACAACCTGCCAAGCAGCTGGAGCTAGCCTGCACACATGTAGAGTGGTAAAAATGGTACAACTAGAGATGGGGCAGAAACAAAAAGTACACCTCCTGCCCCTGCTCCAAGCAGTGAAAAGGGGAATCTGCAAGCTGATACTATCACAAGCGTGCTGCCAAAATATTGATTCACCAAACACCATGAAGAATTACAGTAACACTTCAGAGGAGAAGTAAAATGACAAGTCACCAGAAACTAATCCTGAAGTCATAGAAGTTTACAAACTAAATGACAAAGAATTCAAAATAATTGTCATAAAGAAACTCAATGACTTACAAGAAAACTCTGAAAGACAGTTAAGTGAGCTCAACAATAAAATTAATGAGCAGAAGGAATACTTCACCAAAGAGATTGAAGTCCTTAAAAAAAAAAAAAACAGAAATTCTGGAGAGAGACGGAGCAAAATGGCGGGGTGAGCTGACCTGGGACTCTCTCCCCTCCAAAATAAAACCAAAGAAATGGAAAAACTGGATTTCAACCAATGACCCCTAATGCTGAGACCATCAGAGACCTACAGAGTAAGAAGACAGAATGGAGAGGCTGTAGCCACCCTCGGAGGAGCTGAATGGGGTAAGAGAGAACTTCACTCCCCCCCCAGAGACTGGGATCGCTGCCGTGGCTGCAAGAAGGAGTGGGGGAGGGGCCATGCGACTGGGGGATCATCCAGAACTCCTGCCGCTGGTGCAGTGGAAACCCACTGATGGGGGAAAGCTTCTGTGTGTGGGGACCCCATAAAGCCAGGACCCAGGAGACCAGAGAACAGAGCTGATCCGAATCAAGATCTGCACGTGAGAGAAACTGCCCCTCCCCACCAGCAAACTGCGTTGGGTGCCACCATCTTGCCTGAAGGTGGAGAGCTCAGAATGCACAGCTCTCGACCCCAATCTAGTGGCAACAGGCTGTAAATGCAACCAAATTCTACCATCATGTGCAAAAGCCACTCCTCTACCATCCAGCAATTTATAAAAGCTCCAGATCAGAAGGAAAACAATAAAAACACAGAATTAAGTCCTGAGGAATTGGAAATAGGTAAACTAAGTGAAAATGAGTTCAGAGTAGCTATCATCAAAAAACTCAATGAGGTAGAGAGAAAGATAGAGAAACAAGCCAATGAGTTCTGGAGTTACTTCACAAAAGAGATTGAAATTATAAAGAAGAATCAAACAGAATCACTAGAGATGAAAAACACAATGTACCAGATAAAACAGAATACGC
The DNA here is from genome assembly GCF_037783145.1 of Equus przewalskii. Lineage (NCBI taxonomy): Eukaryota > Metazoa > Chordata > Mammalia > Perissodactyla > Equidae > Equus > Equus przewalskii. The sequence goes on from NC_091834.1 coordinate 26,003,247, forward strand.
ATTCCCTGAATGCCCGTGTAGACACCATAGAGGAGCAAATTAGCATAATTGAAGATACACAGGCTGAATGGCTCCAGACAGAGGAAGAAAGAGAACTAAGAATTAAAAAGAATGAGGAAAATCTCTGAGAGATAGCGGATTCAATGAGGAGAAAGAATTTAAGGATCATAGGAATTCCCAAGAACATGGAAAAGGAAAATGGAGCAGAAAGTGTGCTTAATGAAATTATAGAAGAGAACTTCCCAAATCTAGGGATTGAGGGAGAAATGTGTGTAGAAGAAGCTGTTAGATATCCTAGATTTGTCAATGTAAAAAGACCCACTGCAAGGCATATAGTAGTTGAAATGGCAAAAACGAAAGACAAAGAAAGAATACTCAGGGCAACAAGACAGAAGAAAATAACCAACAAAGGAATTCCTATCAGACTTTCAGCAGATTTCTCTACAGAAACCTTACAAGCTAGGAGAGAATGGAGTGATATATTCAAAACTTTAAAAGATGAAAAACTTCAGTGAAGAATACTCTATCCTGGATGAATATCCTTCAGATATGAGGAAGAAATTAAATCTTTTCCAGACAAACAAAAGTTAAGGGAGTTTATAACCAAAAGTCCTCCACTACAAGAAATCCTCAAGAAGGCTCTCATTCCTGAAAAAAGAAAAAAGGGAGAAAGGGATCACAAACCACAGAGTAGGGAGACAGATATATAGAACCAGAATAGGATAGCAAATATTCAACTATAGCATTAGGATAAAGGTAAGGAAACTACCAAAGCAAAGATGATATTATCACTCTAACTACGAACTCATAACAGGAGTTGGAATAAGAAATGAAAGTAGTAATGTAGGAGGGGAAAACGAAAGGGACTAAATCAGTCTAGGCCAAGTAAGTAAGAGACCACCAGAGAATAGACTATATTATGCATGAGATTCTAAATACAAACTTCTGGGTAGCCACTAAACTAAAAAACAGAAGAGGGCCACAAAACATAAATAAGGAAAAATCTAAGAAACCCAGCATAAGAAACTACAGTATTAAATGGGTAGGCTAAAGCACACAGGACGAGAAGAAAGGTAATGCAGGAACACCAGATAATGAGAGACAGATTGACAGCATTTCGTCCACATGCATCAATAATCACCCTCAATGTAAACAGATTGAACTCTTCAATAAAAAGACACAGAGTGGCAAAATGGATTAAAGAACAACATCCGACAATTTGCTGCCTCCAGGAAACACACCTCAGCTCCAAGGACAAACACAGGCTCAGAGTGAAGGGTTGGAGGACAATACTTCAAGCTAATAGCAAGCAAAAGAAAGCAGATGTTGCAATGTTATATCAGACAAAACTGATTTCAAAACAAGGCAGGTAAAGATAGACACAGCGGGACAATATATAATGATCCAAGGGACTCTTCATTGAGAAGAAATAGTGCTTATAAATATCTATGCACCCAACATAGAAGCACCAAAGCTCTTAAAGCAACTATTAGCAGACCTAAAGGAAGATGTTTAAAACAACACAATAATAGTAGGGGACCTCAACACCCCACTCACATCAATGGACAGATCATCCAGACAGAAAATCAACAAGGAAATAGTGGAGCTAAATGAAAAACTAGAACAATTGGACTTAATAGACATATATAGATCACTTCATCCTAAAAAAGCAGAATACACATTCTTCTCAAGTGCACATGGAACATTCTCAAGGATAGACCATATGTTGGGAAACAAGGCAAGCCTCTAGAAATTTAAAAGAATTGAAATAATAACAAGCATCTTCTCTGATCATAATGTCATAAGGCTAGAAATTAATTACAAGAAAAAAGCTGAGAAAGGCACAAAGATGTGGAGAGTAAACAATACACTACTGAACAAGCAATAGATCATTGAAGAAATTAAAGAAGAAATAAAAAAATACCTGGAAACAAATGAAAATGATAACATGCCATACCAACTCATATGGGATACAGCAAAAGCTGTATTAAGAGGAAAATTCCTTGCAATACAGGTACATCTTAACAAACAAGAAATATCCCAAATAAGTAACCTTAAAGTACACCTAACTGAACTAGAGAAAGAAGAACAAACAAAGCCCAAAGTCAGTAGAAGGAGAGAAATAATAAAAATCAGAGCAGAAATAAATACTATTGAAATGAAAAAGGTGGTAGAAAGGATCAATGAAACAAAGAGCTGGATCTTTGAGAAGATAAATAAAATTGACAAACCCCTAGCAAGACTTACAAGGAAAAAAAGGGAGAAAGCTCAAATAAACAAAATCAGAAGTGAATGAGGAGAAATAATAACAGAATCCACAGAAATACAACAGATTATAAGAGAATACTACAAAGAACTATATGCCAACAACGTGGATAACCTAGAGGAAATCGATAAGTTCTTGGACTCCTGCAATCTCCCAAAGCTCACTCAAGAAGAAGCAGACAATTTGAACAGACCAATCACAAAGAAAGAGATTGAAACAGCAATCAAAAACATCCCAAAGAATAAAACCCCAGGACCAGATGGCTTCCCTGGGGAATTCTACCAAACTTTCAGAGAGGATATAATACCTATCCTTTTCAGCTATTGCAAAAAATTAGGGAGGATGGAACACTTCCTAACACATTCTATGAGGCCAACATCACACTGATACTAAAGCCTGACAAGGTCACCATGAAAAAAGAGAACTACAGGCCAATATCACTGATGAACATAGATGCAAAAATTCTAAACAAAATTTTGGCAACCAGAATTCAGCAATTCAGCAAAAGGATCATGCGTCATGGTCAGGTGGTATTCAGACCAGGGACACAGGTATGGTTCAACATCTGCAAATCAATCAATGTGATACACCACATCAACAAACTGAGGAAGAAAAACCACATGATCATCTCAATAGATGCAGAGAAAGCATTTGACAAGATCCAACAGACATTTATGATAAAAACTCTGAACAAAATGGGGATAGAAAGCAACTACCTCAACATAACAAAGGCCATATATGGCAAAGCCACAGGCAACATCATACTCAATGGGCAAAAACTGAGCACCATGCCCCTGAAAACTGGAAGGAGACAAGGATGCCCTCTATCACCACTCTTATTTAACATAGTACTGGAGGTCCTGGCCAGAGCAATCAGGCAAGAAAAATGTATAAAATGAATCCAAATAGAGAGGGAAAAGTGAAACTCTCGCTGTTTGCAGATGACATGATCTTATATATAGAAAACCCCAAAGAATCCATTGGAAAACTCTTAGAAGTAATCAACAACTACAGCAAAGTTGCAGGGTATAAAATCAATTTGCATAAATCAGTAGCATTTCCATATTCTAATAACAAACTAACAGAAAAAGAACTCAAGAGCACAATACCATTCATAATCGCAACAAAAAGAATAAAATACCTTGGGGTAAATTTAACTAAGGAAGTGAAGGACCTATATAATGAAAATTACAAGGCCTTTCTGAGAGAATTGGATGACGACATAAGGAGATGGAAAGACATTCCATGTACACGGATTTAAAGAATAAACATAGTTAAAATGTACGTTGTACCTAAAGTAATCTACAGAGTCAATGCTATCCCAATCAGAATCCCAATGACATTCTTTAGAGAATTAGAACAAAAAATCCTAAAATTCATATGGGGCAAGAAATGACCCCGAATTGCTAAAGCAATCCTAAGAAAAAAGAACAAAACGGGAGGCATCACAATCCCTGACTTCAAAACTTACTACAAAGCTACAGTAATCAAAACAGCATGGTACTGGTACAAAAACAGGTGCACAGGTCAATGGAACAGAATTGAAAGCCCAGAAATAAAACCACACATTTATGGACAGCTTATCTTTGACAAAGGAGCTGAGGGCATACAATGGAGAAAAGAAAGTCTTTTGAATAAACGGTGCTGGGAAAACTGGAAAGCCACATGTAAAAGAATGAAAGCTGACCATTCTTTTTCATCATTCACCAAAATAAACTCAAAATGGATCAAAGACCTAAAGGTGAGACCTGAAGCCATAAGCTTTCTAGAAGAAAAGGTAGGCAGTACACTCTTTGACATCAGTATTAAAAGGATCTTTTTGGACATCATGTCTTCTCAGAAAAGGGAAACAATAGAAAGAGTAAGTAAATGGGACTTCATCAGACTAAAGAGCTTCTTCAAGGCAAATGAAAACAGGATTAAAACAAAGAAACAACCCACTAACGGAAAAAAATATTTCCAAGTCATATATCTGACAAAGGCTTAATATCCATAATATATAAAGAATTCTCACAACTCAACAACAAAAAATCAAACAACCTGATCAAAAAATGGCTGGAGACATGAACAGACATTTCTCCAAAGAAAATATATGGATGGCCAATAGACACATGAAAAGATGTTCATCATCACTTATCATCAGGGAAATGCAAATCAAAACTACACTAACATATCACCTTACACCCATTAGAATGACAAAAACATCTAAAACTTACAGTAAGAAATGTTGGAGAGGTTATGGAGAAAAAGGACCCCTCATACACTGCTGGTGGGAATGCAAACTGGCGCAGCCACTATGGCAAACACTATGGAGATTCCTCAAATTTAAAAATAGAACTACAATATGACCCAGCTATTCCACTACTGGGTATCTATCCAAAGAGCTTGAAGTCAGCAATTACAAAAGTCTTATGCACCCCAATCTTCATTGCAGCATTATTTACAATACCCAAGACATGGAAGCAACCTAAGTGCCCATTAACAGATGAATGGATAAAGAAGATGTGGTATATACATACAATGGACTACTACTCAGCTGTAAAACAGAACAAAATCATTCCATTTGCAATAACATGGATGGGCCTTGAGGGAATTATGTTAAGTGAAATTAGCCAGTTAGAGAAGGATAATCTCTGTGTGACTCCACTCATATGAGGAACTTAAAAATGTAGACAAAGAGAACAGATTAGTGGCTACCAGGGGAATGGTGGGGTGGGGGTGGGCACAAAGGGTGAAGTGGCACACCTACAACATGACTGACAAATATTAATGTACAACTGAAATTACACAAGATTGTAACCTATCATTAACTCAATAAAAAAAGTAGTTATATTTCAACAGAATTAACAGCATCTAAAAAAAGACAGAGGATTATACAGTAACAAACAAACCAATGATTAAATATTCAGCTATATTCACAAAGTCTTCCACGTTACATCTTACTAGCATCTTCTAAATGTCAATTTTTCTAGCAAATGCTTTCAAAATGGAAGCCACTCTTTGACTGTTCCTGGTAAATAAAAAGCAGTGACCTTAGCTGACCGCAAAAAGAAAGTATGCAGTGGTAATAAGGTAGGAACTCAGGATAAAAAGTTGCCTTCTCTTAAAAAAAAAACCTTTATGTACTGGTGCCTGGAAATCCTTTCCCAGCCTATAAAAGTATCTCACAATTACAGAGATTCATTTGTAAATTCTTTCTGATTCATAATAAACCTAAATTTCTACTCAAGTCTTAAAAAACCCCCAGAAATTATGGATATGAAGAAAATAATAAATGAGAAAAAAATAATCTAGAAACTATAAAAAATAGAGATGATGTTACAGGGCAGAATTAGTGAAATAAAGGATAGAAATAAAGAAATGTTTCAGGTGGAGGAGGAGCGAGAACTAAGATTTCAAAAAAATGAAGAAATTCTTCAAGAAATATATGACTCAATTAGGAAAAGCAATATAAGAATTATAGCTATTCCAGAGACTTAAGAGAGGGAGAAAGGAACAGAGAGTTTGTTCAAGAAATAATAAATGAGAACTTACCAGGCCTGGGAAAACAACTGGACTTACAACTACGTGAGACCAAAAAAGAAACTCTTATTTACATCAATTCAGAAAGACCTTCTCCAAGGCATATAATAGTAAAATCCAGCAAAAGCCAATGACAAAGAAAAAATATTAAGGGCAGCAAGGCAGAAAAAAATAACCCAAAAGAAACTCCTATCAGTCTTTCAGCAGATTTCTCAGCAGAAATTTTCTATGCTAGGAGAGAATGGAATGAGATATTCAAAATGTTGAAACAGCAAAACCTAAACAAGGACACTCTATCCAGCAAAAGTTTCCTTCAGATACAATGGAGAAATAAAAGCTTTCCCACATAAACAAAAGCCGAGGGAGTTCATTGCCACCAGACGTCCTTTACAAGAAATGATGAAGGAAGGCCCTTCTACCTGAACCAAAAAGGAGAAGTTTACAAAACTTTGAACTAGGAGATAACTAGACAGACAAAATCAGAAAATTGCCGCTCTCTATCAGAACAGGTGGGCAAACAATTATAACATAAAAGTTAAAGGGAAGGAAAGCATCAAAAAGTAATGATAAACACTTCAATTTCATCTCAAACTCATGACACATAATAAAGGATAATTTGTGACAACAATAACTCAGAAGGAGAAGAGGAAAGGGATGGAACCTGCATAAGCTAATGGAGATAAGAGGCTATCAGAAAATGGACTGTCTCATCTATGAGATCTTTTATACAAGCCTCATGGTAACTACTGAACAAAAATCAGAGCAGAGCCAAAAATCATAAATAAAGAGAACACTGAGAAAACTATCACAGAAAATCCCCAAATTGAAATGGCAGTCAGAAATACAAGGGAAAAGAAACAATGGAAATAAAGAACATCCAAAAAATAAGAGATAAATGGCAGTATGAAGCCCTCATATAGCAACAATCACTGTAAAAGTAAATGGATTGAATTCTCCAATCAAAAGACACAGAATGGCTGGATGGATTAAAAACAAGACCCAACAATATGCTGCCTGCAGGAAACACATCTCAGCTCTAAAGACAAATATAGGCTCAGAGTAAAGGGATGGAAGATGATACTTCAAGAATATGGCAAGCAAAAGAAAGCAGATGTTGCTATAATTATATGAGAAAAAGCAGGCTTCAAGATAAAAAAGACAATGAGAAGCAGAGGTGTAGTATATAATGATAAAAGGGACATTCCACCGAGAGGACATAACACTTAAGAATATATATACACCTAGCACAGGAGCACCAAAGTATATAAAGCAACTACTAAGAGACCTAAAGGGAGAAATTGATAGCAACACAATAGTAGGGAACCTCAACACCCCATTTACATCAATGATCATCCAAACAGAAAATTAACAAGGAAACAGTGTGCTTAAATGAAACACAAGAACAGATGGAATTAATATATATACATACAGAACACTCCATTCAAACACAGCAAAATGCACATTCTTCTCAAGTGGGACATTCTCAAAGATAGACCGTATGTTGGGAGACAAAGCAAACCTAAATAAATTTAAGAAGAGTGAAATCATGTCAAGCATCCTTTCCAACCACAGTGCTATGAAACTAGAAATCAGCTACAAGCAAAAGCTGGGAAAGTCAAAATATGTGGAGACTAACCGACATGATACTGAACAACTATTGGGTCAATGAAGGAGTCCAAGGAGAAATTTAAAAATACGTGGAGACAAATGAAAATGAAAACATAATATACCAACTCTTATGAGATGCAGCAAAAGCAGTAGGAGAAGAGAAATTAATAGCAATCCAGGTCCACCTCAACAAACAAGAAAAATCTCAAATAAATAATTTTAAACTACACCTAAAAGAACTAGAAAAAATAGAACAAACAAAGCCCAAAGTCAGCAGAAGGAGGAAAATAATAAAAATTAAAGCACAAATAAATGAAATAGAGATTAAAGAAACAATAGAAAGGATCAATGAAACTAAAGCTGGTTCTTTGAGAAGATAAAGAAAATGGACAATCCCTTTGCCAGACTCACTAAGAAAAAAGAGAGAAATCTCAAAAAAATTAAAAATGAAGAAGAGAAATTGCAATGGATATCACAGAAATAAAAAGGATCATAAGAGAATTTTATGAAAGACTATGTGCAAACAAATTGGTTAACCTAGAGGAAATGGATGAAGCTTAGACTCGTCTAACTCCCAAAACTGAATTGAGAAGAATTAGAGAATCTGAATAGACCAATCACAAATAAAGAGATAGAAAGAGCAATCAAAAACCTCCCTCCCACAACTAGAGGGACCTGCAACTAAGATATACAACTATGTACAGGGGTGTTTGGGGAGATAAATCAAGAAACAAAAAACCACAAAAACCTCCCAATAGGGGATGGGTGGATTAAAAAACACCTCCCAAAAAACAAAGGTCCAGGAAACGGCTTCTCTGGAGAATTCTACCAAACGTTCAAAGAGTTAATACTTATCCTTCCCAAACTATTCTGAAAAACAGAAAAAGATGTAACAATTCCAAACTCATTCCTTGAGGCAAACATTACCCTGGTACCAAAACCAGAGAAAGACCACACAAAGAAGGAAAATTACGGGCCAATATCGCTAATGAACATAGGTGCAAAAATCCTCAACAAATCGAATACAGCAATACATTAAAAGGATCGTATACCATGACCACGTGGATTTATACCAGGGATGCAGGGATAGTTCGACATCTGCAAATCTATCAATGTGATACATCACATTAACAAAATGAACAATAAAAATCACATGACCATCTCAATAGATGCAGATAAAACACTTGACAGGATCCAACATCCATTTATGATGGAACTGTCAATAAAATGGTTATAGAAGGAAAGCAGCATTATTCACAATAGCCAAGATGTGGAAGCAACCCACCTGCCCATCAACTGATGAACGGATAGAAGAAGAGGTAGTACATATATACAATGGAATACTACACAGCCATAAAAAAGATGAAATCATCTCAATTGCAGCAACATGGATGGACCTTGAGGGTATCGTGTTAAATGAAATAAGCCAGACAAAGACAAACAACATATGATTTCACTCATATATGGAAGATAAACACATGGATAAGAACAGGTTAGTGGTTACCAGAGGAGAAGGGGGTGGGAGGTTAAGTGAATGGGGTAAAGGGGAACATATGTATGGTGATGGATCAAAACTAGGCTACTAGTGGTGAGCACGATGCAGTCTATACAGAAACTGATATATAATAATGTATGCCTGAAATTACACAATGTTATAAACCAATATGATCTCAATAAAGTAGTTGAAAAAAATTATAAGTTCTTGCCCTTTCTCATTCTCTATCATACAAATGCAAAAATGTTTTTTCTCAGATAAATTCCCATAAAATTATTACCATTTAAGAAGAATCATTAAGAACAAAAAATCCAATGTAGATTTTTATTTAATTTCCATGACTAAAGAACATTATGCTCCAGCAGATGGCAGTATAGTATAAGGAAAGAACACTTAGGCATTAGGCGTGCCGTTTCTTAAGGCAACATCAGTATGGGGCTTATTTCACAGAAATGACACAGGGAGAAAACAGACCTTTGACAACAAGTATCCATCGACGGTGGTGGTAGTAGAAATAGCACTACTTTCATAAGTAAGGGAGAGAAATCCTGATTACTTGTTGAATTTTGGTAGTTGTTGAGGTTAGGCATTAGATGAGTAAATATTCTATTTTATACTACAACAATCTGGGCATGTCTGAACACAGAGAGATCAAGAAATCAGACTAAGCTCCAGCAGTGTCGGTGGAAAAACTGTGGCCTTGTTTTCCTAAGAATATACTGTATTTCCAAGTGATAAGTGACCATTATAGACCAAGTTGGTTATGTCTTAATCACCTAACTCTATTTTCAGCTCATTAAGAAAAAACATCCCTACCAAACACATTTGGGACAAATGCCACTACTAACATGAAAAAAGAGACTCCAGGCCTCAACCTGTTAACATAGCTAGTTTGTTTTCTTTCCCTTCCTTCCTCTGTTCCTTCGTTCCTTCCTTCCTTCCTTCCCTCCTTCCTTCTCTTCCGTCTTTGCTTCCTTCTTCCCTCCCTCCCTCCCTTCTTTCCTTCCTTTCCCTATCTACCTCTCAACAAATATTTATTGGACTCTTCATCTCAAGAAATGTGCATCAGAATCACCATACATAGGAAAAGTTTTATAAAATTTTAAAACTGTAAAGAGTATGAGGAGCAATTATTTAAGAGCCACCATGTGCCATGGTTGATGCTAAGCCTTTTAGCTCTGTTAAGTTTCCTCTAATGCCAATCTTAAAAGGAATGTTCGCTGTTTCCAATTTACAAAGGATGTCTGCGAGTCAGGGAGGTTCTGTATATTGCTTAAGTTCCACAGTTACTAAGAGGCAGAACTGGTGTTCACATACAGATTTTGTTCTTTCCAGTAAACAATGTTCCATCTCAAGAAAATGAGGATATTTTGAGAGTTTTGAGAAAAAATTCAATTCCTATATCATATAAAAGTAATTATAAATTTTTTTTCATGAGAACTTAGCTGTATAGATCAAAATAAAGGTATTTGAAAATTGCTTAGAGGTTAGATGAAAGAATCATCTTTACTTCTTTTACTTGGTTTGCCTGCCAAACAGGGTAGATTTCCCAGTTTCTTTCTTTATTTTTTTAAAAATATCTCCTTAATGTTTTTTTTTTTTCCTTAAAGCTTGGCACCTGAGCTAACATCTGTTGCCAATCTTTTTTTTCTTTCTTTCTTCTTCTTCCCAAAGGCCCCGAGTACACAGTTGTATATTCTAGTTGTAGGTCCTTCTGGTTGTGTTACGTGGGATGCTGCTTCAACATGGCTTGATGAGTGGTGCCATGTCTGTGTCCAGGATCTGAACCAGTGAAACCCTGGGCCACTGAATCAGAATGCATGAACTTAACCACTTGGTCATGGGGTAGCCCATCTTTATTCTCTTTCTTTCTCTTTCATGTACATACACCAAAAATATCTAAAGTTTTTATGAAAAAAGTAAGCCACATCTATTTTTTTTAATATTTCAAAGTCTAAGATATTGGGATATTACTTTTTTCAGGAATTACGTAAAAAGAGCAAAATATTTCTACAACGATTAAATATAATATCAATGACTTGTATTTACATAACAAGTTTATTACAAGAGCTCTCATGACTCTTGCTTCATTTGATCCTTGCAATATCCTTTGTACAATACATACAGCTATTCTAATCCTTTTAGTAATCCATGTACACAGAGTAAATATTTAAATATGGATTATGTGCAGGCTTGGCTCTCTCAATTATATACTCTTTCAGTTGGTGATTCAAAACAATTAAAGAAATGAATTTGGGTCTTAGCATTTGATACTCTCAGTGCTTCCACAGCTTACTACATTATCATCTTATTATCAATTGTTTTTAAACTTTTTGGAGTCCCCAGTAGATAATAATCATGAGGGCAAGGATATTCACTCCTGGCTTACTTCTTGCAGTAGTAACCTAACTGGTCTTGCTGCCCTGGTCATCTCCTCTTCCTCAATCTATCCTCCACTCTGCTGATAAAGTTAGTTTTAATCCTGAAGCCATTTATGCTTCCCAGGAATCTAAATTGGCTTTGCATTATCTATAAAACAAAGTCCAAAATCCATAGCATTGACTTCAGATCTGCATCAATCTACCTAATATCTGCCTTTCTGGGCTTACCTCTGGTCAACTCTCCTTACATACTCTAGTCACACTTGGTTTGTCTCCTTTAAATAACAGACTATGTTCTCTCACTCCTATATTCCTCAATTTCCACCATTTCTAAGTGTCTTTGCTTCTTGTTCTACCTATCAAAGGCCTACATAAATTTCAAATATTTCTTCTTGGAACTTCTCATATTCTCCAAGCCAGAATTTGTGACGTTGTCTGTACTACCACACATTTGGTCACTCTTCCTTTATAGCATATGTCATAATGACTTGTAATTTAAGTGGAAATAAATCTATATGCTTACTGTAACTTATAAATCTTTGCATGATACGACCTTTGCCAATCTCTTCATTTTATTTCACTCTTTTCTCTAACTCAGCACACTGGTCAGAAGATTGTTCAAACCTCAACCATTTCTCTTTTTGCCAGTCTTCCTGAATCTACCACTTACTAAGTCTGTGACTCTGGGAAAATTATTTAAACTCCTGAAGTCTCAGTTTCTGCTTTTGTAATATGGACAAAAGTAGCTGAAACTTTTAATTTAATTAAATATTAAGTTATGTATTAAATTATAATGGTTTTAACCACGTGAAAATTTTATGTATAGATAGATTTACAAACATAAATTTCATGACTAGATAGGAAGTTTTGTTAATATATTAATGGAGTTATTTTCTCTTAATGAAAATTATTAAAATTTGATTTACTTATTGTATTAATTGTTGTATCCTATGTATATATTATTGTACAAAGTATTCTTTTATATCTACATTTTAAATACAGGTTGAAACATTTTTTATTGCTTATGGACTTGCTTAAATAGAAACCATGAAGATAGTCTGATAATTGAACAATTGGGCAGTTACTCATTTCTATTATGATGATTGGGAGTGATGAAATAGATAGCTAAGGATTAACAAGCCACTGGACTATGTACATCATCAAACATTTGTCTCACCATTAGCTAAATCACTAGTGAAAACAAAAGAATTTTCCATCAGTTATTTGGTCATGTTCTAAGCTTCTTAAAGCTGTGTGCAGTTAATTTTGTTTGATTCATAACCTTAATTACTGAACTTGTTATATTTTACAGAGAGGATAATAATATTCTTCTCTGTCATGAAATCTTTCATCAGTGGGTATTAGAGTCATAGTAGATGTGCAAGGCTATAAACCAGCAGAGTAAAATTCACATATTTCTGCTGACTTTCAAACTTTTTCATTTAAGACGAGTTTTTAAAAGTTTGCCAATAAGAAATTCTGATTCGTTTATATAATAGTTGCTTCTCATGCTGTCTCAAATACTTCAAGTCAAATATAGGTCATATTAAATAAAAAATATGTAATTTTTAGTGGTAAAACACTGCTAATTTAAGCAGAAATGGTAGTTTTCCCATTTTCCAAAAATTACTATAAATTAATGCATATTATCAAACAATTTTTAAAATATTAATATTATAAGTAAAAGCACGAAAATTTTTTTCCTTGGTTGGAATTACAAATGAGAAGTAGATGTTTGATAACCATATCAGCCATTACTTATACCTAATGTTTGCAAAGAATCTGAATCTGTTTCTGTGTGTTCAGTAAATTAAAAAACATTTTTAAAATAACTAACATAATACTTCTACTTATTAATGACCTCCTATGTTCTGGGAACTACACTAGGAGAGGATTCTGAAGTAGCTTTTAATAATCCCCATCAACAGACTAGGAACTGAGGGTCAGAGGTGGTAAATATCATGGTTATTGAATGGAAGACTTGCGATTCAAATCTAGATCTGCTTATTCTGAAGGCCACACTCCTTCTGTTATATAACTTAGACTTTAAGATTGCTTACTGTCCATGTAAAAACTATTTTGACAGAATTTGCATAAAATTATACTAATATCTTTTTTTTATTTCAAAGTTTCATTTGAAAGCTCTACTTTCTTTTGATTAGAAGGCCTGGTCATACCATGAATGAATGAATATGGTGAGAATTTACAAAGTAATGTTGTTGGTGGATCAGCCCCATGGCATTGTGGTTAAGTTTGGTGCAGTTGCTTTGGCATCCTGGATTTGTGGGTTTGGATTCCATGCACAGATCTACACCACTCATCAGCCATGCTGTGGTGGTGACCCACATACAAAATAGAGGCAGTCTGGCACAGTTGTTAGCTCAGGGCTTATCTTCCTCATGCAAAAAAAACAAAAGGGGGAAGATTGGCAACACATTTTACCTCAGGGTGAATCTTCAGCAAAAAAAAAAATGTAATGTTGTCAAATTGTTTTCTGAGCATTGTTATTATTAAAAAATTAACTCATTTTTTCTTTTACTATGATATCACTCAGAGCATATTATTCATTCACATATCTGAGGTGCTAATTCAATTGGAATATGTTACACAAATGAAAATAAATGCAAAAATAGAAAAAACATTAAAAATTATTTAAAAGTAAAAAGACAGAAGTTTAAAGCAATTAATTATGCAACTATAATTATCCTAGAATGAAGGATAGAGCCATTAGCAAAAAGGAAAAAAGGAAAGCAAAACAAAAATAATTATTTCCTAAGTCTCTTTCATCAGTGACTTATCTCACTTTGATTAAACATTTTATTACCCTTGAAGACCATGTGACTTTCTTTATATTCTGTAAAATATCAAATACACTATTGGATTCTAGTCTACAAATAACTTTTTAAAATAAATCAACTATATTAATAAAGTTCCAAAGAAAGTTATGTTGTATCTCATAATGAAGTAATGTTAAATCTAATATCAGTGTACTTAAATATGCAAATATGTGACAAATCATATAGTAAAAGTCGTAATCCACATCATGAAGCTGAGCATTGTTTTATACCTGCACGTTTGACTAGCCATTTTTTTAAGTTTGATCCAATGTTTTCTTGCATATGAAAACTCACGGGGGCCGACTCTGTGGCTGAGTGGTTAAGTTCGCATGCTCCACCATGGCAGCACAGGGTTTCACTGATTTGGATCCTGGGTGCAGACATGGCATCACTCATCAGGCCACATTGAGGCAGCCTGCCACATGCCACAACTAGAAGAACCCACAACTAAAATATACAACTATGTAGTGGGGGGATTTGTGGAGAAAAAGCTGAAAGGGAAAAACGAAAAGAAAGAAAGAAAAAAAGAAGATTGGCAAAAGTTGTTAGCTCAGGTACCAATGTTTAAAAAAAATTAAAAATAAAGAAAACTCACATGTAGCAGACAGTTATAAATTTTTGAAACTTTGAGGACTTTTATGTAGGAATTTCAGTAAATGTGACCAAACAAAGTCTTATTTTTTTCCTAGGGGGAGGAGAGAGTTTATTTATAAGCCATAAGCATATAAAACCACCAATCAAGAGACTAATATATGTAATTTTATTTTTTAAATTAGATAATACTCTATTTCCCTTGAAAAGAAACCATAGCTCTTCTGCTATGCAGTTCAGGAAGGCTTAGTCATGTACCTTTAGGCAACAGAATAGTCAAGTAGAATCAGAAAGAGAAATTATATATCCATGGTCTAGGATATAATTTGTTTATGAAGTGATAGGAGAGTTATGCCATATTGGTTTTGCTTATCTCTGCCGACACATTTTTAAATAGTTCCTTCCAGAAGTCTTCTTTACTCTGTCTATTTCCTACTAGTTGTATGGACATGAAGGTCAAGAAATAAATGAATGTAAATGTGATTCTCACTATTTATTCACAGAGCTAGTTTTCTTATGAAGTATATAAATATGTCACATAAAACAAATGAAAATAAATACCCAAACACTTGCTTAACATATGTCAGTTCTCAACATAGAATAAAGTGAAATATGTTGAAGGTCACCAAGAGGCTTTACTTCCAAGCCACTTGAAGAAAGAAGAGGGACAGTCACTTGATTCCCATGTCTGCAATTAAAGAAGAAAAATTAGATAATTATAGATAAAAGTTGAACAGCAGAATGATTCAAGATATAAAGAAAAGATTTCCATCTATTCCCATAGATCCAAGGGAACTTTTATTACTGTTTCACACAGAGGGAATACATCTGTGCTGCATGCTCAGTTAGAGCAGATAAAAATAGGCGTGCATTCCTTTTTTATGTTTCTTCACACTCCACTTCTGGCCTATCATAAAGGTGTAATGTTTATCATTGTCAATACATTATATCAATGCTTCTTCACTGATCTATTCTCAGAAATAATTTAGGAGACATGAATTTGTTATAATTCTGCTACAACATTTAAAAAGTTACAAATTAATATACTTTTTTCTATTCTTATTACAAAAATAACATAAATCAATGCTGGGTGTTTGGGAGGTATTTTTCCTTATCAAAGGGTGTATGGATTAATCAAGTATAAGAAATACAGTAACAGTGGAATAGTGGAACAAACATGGACTCTGGAAATTGACAGATCTGGGCAGAAATTGTGACTGTTGCTTAATTTTGACAAGATAATTTCTGTTTGGGACAATTCTTTCTAGTTAGTAGGGTTGCTATGAGGAATAAAAATAACCTATGCAAGCTTCTAGCATTCAGTAGGCAATCAATTAGTGACCACTATTACCACTACTACTATGTCATTATTTCTTTATACTAGAAAAGAGAAAGAACAAGAGAAATTTAGTTCAGGGTGGGAGATGTTGGACAACCACAGAAATGCCACAATGAGCTTCACTTCTTGGGCTGACAAGGCAGGGTGGCTGTTAAAGCACAGCTTACAGCAAGTAATATATTTCCCTAATTTCCTATGTAATTTTAGACAGATATAAACAGTAAAGGTTAGACTCAGATCAGCAGAAAGTGCCAGTGGCTTCCATGGATGCTCTGAACTATTAAAAATATGACTATAGCACTATATTATTCTTTAAAATGAGGGGTTAAAAAGTAAAGTAAATACTCTTTCATTTCTGGTGGCAAAATTTTTGCTTAACGTACATAAGTATGTGATAATTTCTCTCAAATCTTCTTCCTACCAACTTTAAATTTCTTTTGCCTTTTTAACTCTACTAAAGAATAAGATATACAGGTTCAGTAGTGTGCTGATAAACTAACTCTTAAAATGCAAAAAAAGAAAACTGATGTCGGCATTATGGCAGAGTGAGTCATTCCCTTTGTCTCTCCTCCCTTAAGTTACCACTAAATGGACATTCAATTAGCAACAGGAGATTCCCACACAGCACAACAGGACCCACACAACTATACATTTGAAGGTGAGTGGATTGGATCCCCAGGAAGCAATGGAACTCAGTGAGTGCACCCTTCCTTCACCCTGGCAGCAGCATGCCAGGTCACAGAGCCTCACAAACTGACTGTGAATGACTGTAAGAGGACGTGAGAGCAACCTAGTATGGTAGCTCAAAGTGGCAGCCCAGCCCATGGGAGTGCACATCGTGCCATGGCAGCCCTGACCATAGGAATGCTCCCCACCAAGAGGCAGCAGCTCAGCTCCTGTGAAAGTGTCCCATCCACCAAGCAGAGCAGCCAGTGTGAATGTTAGAGGAGGCAGGGACAGCCCAGTGTGATTGTGAATGCCTTCAGAGGATTAGTCCAGTCTGTGGGAGTGTGCACTGTGCCACAGTAGCCCCACCAAAGGGAATGCTCCTTACCAAGTGGCAGCAGTACAGCCCCCATGAAGGAGGCCCACCCATGAAACACAGCAGCCAGCATGACTGTAAGAGGAGGCAGGAGCAGCCCAGCATGTTTGAACTCCTTCAGAGGGTTAGCTTGGCCTGCAGGAGAGACCACAGTGACTCAGTGGCCCTGACTATGGGAACACTTTCACTGAGTGGTAGCACCTCAGCCCCTGCAAAGATACCCCATCCATCAAGTGCAGTGGCTCAGCCAAATCACTCATGAGTGCAGGACCTACCTGTGCATGCACAACCCACCCACTGAGCACATAGGCCCCACCCCCATGAGAGCTACCACCAAGTGGCTGAGACAAGCCCATGAAAATGTAGGGCAGCTGCACCTGCACAACTTCCCGCAGATGTGGCAGGATCAGAAACACAGCTCCTGCTTCCCACCACAGGTGGCAGGTGGAATCTGAGACCTCATATTATCACAAATGTGCAGACAAAGGATCAGTTCATAAAACACTATGAAAAACTACAGTAATGCTTCAGAGGAGAAGGAAAACTACAAATCTCCAGAAACCAATCCTGAAATCAGAGAAATTTATAATTGAAATGACAGAGAATTTAAAATAGTTTTCATAAAGAAACTCAAAGAGTTACAAGAAAACTCAGAAAGACAGTTCAATGAGCTCAGGAATAAAATTAATGAGCAGAAGGAATACTTCACCAAAGAGATTGAATTCTTTAAAAAAATTATCCAGAAATTCTAGAGAGGAAGAAAATAATTAATGAGATAAAAAATAATCTAGAAACCATTAGAAAAAGAGCTGATGTTCTGGAGGACAGAATTAGTGAATTAGAGGACAGGAATCTAGAAATGCTTCAGGTGGAGGAGGAGAGAGAGCTCAGATTTAAAAAATATGAAGAGATTCTTCAATAAATGTCTGACTCAATTAGAAAAGCAACATAAGAATTTTTTCCAGAGAGAGGAGAGGGAGATAGGGCAGAGAGCTTGTTCAAAGAAATAATATCTGAGAACTTCCCAAACCTGGGGAAATAACTGGACTTACTAGTAGATGAAACCAAAAGAACTCCTACATACAACAATGCAAAAAGGTCTCCAACATATATAATAGCAAAACTGGTAAAAGTCAATGACAAAGAATAAATGTTAAGGGCAGCAAGGCAGAAAAAACCCACAATGGAATCCCTATCAGGATTTCAGTAGATTTCTCAGCAGAAATTTTACAGACTAGGAGAGAATGGAATGATATGTTCAAAATACTGAAAGAGAAAAACTTTCAGCCAAGAATACTCTATCGAGCAAAACTATCCTCCAGATACGGTGGAGAAATAAAAGCTTTCTTACATAAACAAAAGCTGAGTGAGTTCACTACCACTAGATCTCCCTTATAAGAAATGATGAAGGAAGCCCTCTTACCTGAAACAAAAAAGGAAAGGGTTACAAAACTTTGAACTAGGAGATGACTAGACAGACAAAATCAGAAAATTGCAGCATTAGAACAGGTTATCAATCACTTAGTTATAAAATAAAATATAAAGGAAAGGAGAGCATCAAAGGAACTATAAACATTTCAATTTCATCACAACCTCATGGCACATAATAAAGGATAATTTGTGACAACAATAACTCAGAAGGAGAAGAGGAAAGGGATGGAACATGTATAAGCTAATGGAGATAAGAAGTTATTAGAAAATGGACTATCTCATCTATGAGATCTTTTATACAAGCCTCATGGTAACTACTGAACCAAAGAATCAGGGCAGAGCCAGAAATCATAAATAAAGAGAACACTGAGAAAACTATCATAGAAAACCCCTAAATTGATATGGCAGTCAGAAATACAAAGGAAAAGAAACAATGGGAATAGAGAAGACACAGAAAACAAGAGATAAAATGACTGTATTAAGCCCTCACATATCAACAATCACCGTTAAAGTAAATGGATGGAATTCTCTAATCAAAAGACATAGAGGGGCTGGATGATTAAAAAACAAGACCCAACAATATGCTGCCTGCAGGAAGCACATCTCAGCTCTAAAGATAAACATAGGCTCAGAATGAAGGGATGGAAGATGATACTCCAAGCAAAAGAAAGCAGGTGTTGCCATATTTATATCAGAAAAAGTAGGCTTCAAGATAAAAAAGACAATGAGAGACAAAGAGGTGTAATATGTAATGGTAAAAGGGACATTCCACCAAGAGAACATGACACATTAATATATATGGAACTAACATAGGTGTGCCAAAGTTTATAAGGCAACTATTTACAGACCTAAAGGGAGAAATTAACAGCAACACAGTAATAGTAGACTTCAACAGCCAAGTTATATCAGTGAATAGATCATCCAGACAGAAAGTCAACAAGGAAACAGTGACTTTAAATGAGACACTAGACCAGATGGACTTAACAGATATATACAGAACATTTCATTCAAATACTGCAGAATACATTCTTCTCAAGTGCATGTGGAACATTCTCAAAGATAGACCATATGTTGGGATATACGGCAAACCTCAATAAGTTTAAGAGGATTGAAATCATATCAAACATCCTTTCCAATCACAGTGGATGAAACTAGGAATCAACTACAAGAAAAAAGCTAGGAAAGTCACAAATACGTGGAGACTAAACAACATGCTACTGAATAACCATTGGATCAATGGAGAAATCAAAAAAAATATGGAGACAAATGAAAATGAATAAACAAAATACCAACTTGCATAGAATGCAGCAAAAATGGTACTAAGAGGGGAATTTATAGCAATATAGACCCACTTCAACAAACAAAATAAATCTCTGATAAGTAACCTTAAAGTACACCTAACAGAACTAGAAAAGAACAAATGAAACCTAAACTGAACAGAAGGAGCAAAATAATAAGAATTAGAGCAGAAATAAAAGAAATAGAGAGTAGAAGATCCATAGAAAGGACCAATGAAATTAAGAGCAGGTTCTATGAGAAGATAAACAAAATTGACAACATCTTAGTCAGATTTACTAAGAAAAAAAGGAGAGAAGGCTCAAATAAATAAAATTAAAAGTGGAAGAGGAGAAATTACAACAGATACTGCAGAAATACAAAGGATTATAAGAGAATACTATGAAAAACTAAATGCCAATAAACTGGATACCCTAGGAGAATTGGATAAATTCTTAGACTCAAACAACCTCCCAAAACTGAATCAAGAAGAATAGAGAATCTGAATAGACCAACCAGAAGTAGAGAGACAGAAGAGCAATAAAAAACTTCCCAAAACTGAATTTCCCATATCAAATTGCTTCTCTGGAGAATTCTATGCAAACATTGAAAGAAGATTTAATATCTATCCTTCTCAAATTATTCCAAAAATTATAGAAGATGGAATGCCTCCTAACACATTCTATGAGGCCAATATTACCCAAAAAACCAGACAAGGACAACACAAAGAAGGAAAATTACAGGGCAATATCACTGAAGAACATAGATACAAAAATCCTCAACAAAATATTGCCAAACTGAATGCAGCTATACATTAAAAGGATCATACACCATGACCACGTGGGATTTATACCAAGGACATAGGCATAGTTCACCATCCACAGCTCAATCAATGTGATAAGCCACGTTAACAAAATGAAGAATAAAAACCACGTGAACATCTCAATAGATGCAGAGAAAGCATTCGACAAGATCCCACATCCATTTATGATAAAAATTCTCAATGAAATGGGTATAGAAGGAAAATATCTCAACATAATAAAGGCCATATATGGCAAACCCACAGCCTACATCATACTTAATGGTGAAAAGCTGAAAGACATCTCTCTGAGAACAGCAACAAGATAAGAGTACTCACTCTCACTACTTGTATTAACATAGTACTGGAGGTTTTGGCCAGAGCAATTAGGCAACAAAAAGAAATAAAAGAAATTCAAATTGGAAAGGAAGAAGTGAAAGTTGCCGTTTGAGGATATTATTCTATATACAGAAAATCCTAAAGAATCCATCAGAAAACTGTTAGAAATAACAACTACAGCAAATTTCCATGGTAAAAAGTCAACTTACAAAAATCAGTTGCGTTTCTATACACTAATAATGAACTAGCAGAAATAAAAGTCAAAAATACAATCCCATTTACAATCACAACAAAAAGAATAAAATATTTAGGTAAAAATTTACCCAAGGAGATAAAAGACCTAAACACTGAAAACTATAAGAGATCATTGAAAGAAATTGAAGAAGACATAAAGAAATGGAAAGATATTCTGTGTTTATGTATTGGAAGAATAAACATATTTAAAATGTCCATATTACCGAAAGCCATCTACAGATTCGATGCCAGTGCAATCAGAATCCCAGTGACATTCTTCACAGAAAGAGAACAAAGATTCCTAAAGTTTATATGGAACAACAAAAGACCCTGAATAGCCAAAGCAATCCCAAGAAAAAAGCACAAAGCTGGAGGCATCACAATCCCTGACTTTAAAATATACTACAAAGCTATAGAAATCAAAACAGCATGGTACTGACACAAAAACAGACATGCAGATCAAAGGATAGAATTGAAGCTCAGAAATAATACTACGTATATAGGGACATCTGATCTTTGAGAAAGGAGCCAAGAACATACAATGGAGAATGGAAAATCTTTTCAATAAATGGCATTGGGAAAACTAGACAGCCATATGCAAAAGAATGAAAGCAGACCACCATCTTACACCATACACAAAAATTAACTCAAAATGGATTAAACGCTTGAATGTAAGACTTGAAACCATAAAATTCCCAGAAGAAAATGTAGATAGTACACTCTTTGACATGGGTCTTAGCAGCATCTTTTTGAATACCATGTCTACTCAGGCAAGGGGGACAAAACAAATAAAGAAATGGAACTACATCAGACTAAAAGGCTTCTGAAAGGCAAAGCAAACCATCAACAAAATGAAAAGAAAATCCATCAGCTGAGAGAAAACATTTGCAAATCATATATCTGACAATGGGTTAATCTCCAAAATACATAAAGAACTCAAACAATTCAACAACAACAAAAATGAAACAACCTGATCAAAAATTGGGCAGAGAATGTGAACAGACATCTTTCCAAAGAAGATATGTAGACGGCCAAGAGGCACATGAAGAGGTGTTTAACAACACTAATTATTAGGGAAATGAAAATCAAAACTACAATGAGATATCACCTTACACTTGCTAGAATGATTATAATTACCAAGACAAAAAACACTAAATGTTGGAGAGGGTGTGGAATAAAGGGAATCCCTATACCCTGCTGGTGGGAATGCAAACTAGTGCAGTCACTATGAAAAACAGTATGGAGAGTTCTCCAAAAATTAAAAATAGAAATAACATACAACTCAGGTATCCCACTACTGAGTATTAATCCAAAAACATGAAATCAACAGTTCCAAGAGACTTAGGCCCCACTATGTTCATTGCAGCATTATTCACAATAGCCCAGTTGTGGAAGCAACCTTAGTGCCCATCAACTGATAAATGGATAAAGACTATGTGGTATATACATACAAAGGAATAGTACTTAGCCATAAAAAAGACAGAATCGTCTCATTTGCAGCAACACGGGTATTATGTTAAGCAAAATAAGCCAGACAGAGAAACACTGTAGTTTACACAGAAACTTAAATGTAATAATGTACACCTAAAATTACGTAATGTTATAAACCAATATGACTTCAATAAAATAATGGGAAAAAGAAAGCAGAAAGAATTCCTAGTATGTAGCATTTACCAGTTATCATAGTGTTAATTATTCTCACCCTGACCAATTTCAAGTTACCAAAGGTTTAACAACCAGCCTACATAATTTTTTAATATTTAACAACAGACTCTCATTAGCTTGAATGAGCCAGCTCCAGCACACCACAGTTCCAAATTACCAGCTGAAAACAAAGTTCTGGGCATATTTGACTGTAAATTATTTTGTGTGGTATATGCTAGTAAAGGATTGGTCTTTGATGAGTCAAAATCAGCCTTATCAAAGTAGGTAAGTGCCTCTGCAGTAAACAAAATTGTGTAGAAAACATGTAAATTTATAAAGATAAAACCCCTTAGTCTTCAAAGTTCAGATTAAATGAAAGACACTGAACAATTCCAATTTTGTCACTCTATGCATTGAATGACTTTTTCAATTCTTCATTGGTGGGTTAAAATCCTTTCAGTGTGCTGGTACACTTTCTA
Source organism: Equus przewalskii (assembly GCF_037783145.1). NCBI lineage: Eukaryota > Metazoa > Chordata > Mammalia > Perissodactyla > Equidae > Equus > Equus przewalskii. The sequence continues at coordinate 26,026,529 of NC_091834.1, forward strand.
AAACATGCATGGGTTACTAGAATGAATTGATGGAAAGATTAGACAGAGTTATTTATACTTTCCCCTGTTTACTCTTTTACCTGTGCACTGTTTATGTTGAAATAACAGTAAAAGCTATAGTTACAAATTAGTATGATTTAAAGTTTCTATTATCTTTCATATTTTAAAAATGGATACTAACTCTGGGCTTTTCATTGTGGACTCATTTTGCTGCATGCAGATAGTTTCAGGAATTTTGATTCACAATTCTTTGGGGATTGTATTTGCAGGAAATGGTGTCTAGCCAGTTACCTCATTGTCTCATTAGCCAATGTGCACTTAAATTGGATGAGTTTAATTCAGGTCATGAAACATGACTTAGTTTCTTTCTTCTTCTCTACTTGCCCTGAAAGGGACTTTGGAATAGGCAAGTATAGATTCAAAGGCAAAGGTTAATCAGGAGACAATTTACAGCCATCCTGTTCATTTTACTTAGAGTTGGGCTTATTTATTATTAGCTTATTTGACTAAGACTTTATACATTGAAGATAAAAGAATTTCTTCCTATTTTCCTTTCTAAACTTCAAGGCATTATTTTACCTATTGTAATGTCCATAAGAGCATGCCAAATGTTAACATATTTAAGGAATATATTAAGTAAATTTTTCTCTATGGTTGTTTTAGTAGCTTATATTGCTTTGTTAACTGTATAATAATAGAAATATATTTTGCTCATGGAAACATCTTTTTACAATTCAGAAGCAGTAATAAACCCTTGTTTTTAGTCAGGGTTTCTTAATCTGGGTTCCACGGATGGGATTTTACAAGCCCCTAACGTTGAATATAAAAGTGTATATACATACACATGCTTACATTGTTCTGGAAAGGGAAACCTTAAGTTTCATCAGATTCTGTAGCAGTTTATGAATACTCACTCCCTCCAATTAATAACTATCACATTCCTTTCATATAACATGCACATTGGTCCTTTTACTTATTAAGTACCATATTGGCATAGTAAAAGATGCAGAAGTCTTTATTGAATACCTTCATTAGATTACAATTTATGGGATGCCTTATTATTTTTTTCAAGAGCCTAGATGAATTTTTTGGAAAAAAAAAACCCACCCTCCATTTATAATGAATTTCATCCTGAAGATGTCTCCTATAATATTTGTAATATTATTGAATTCATTTTTAATTACTTTTTTATACTCAGGACCTAATTTCTCTATAACTCACAAACATATTGTTAGCAATCTGGCTTTAAGAATGTTCTATTTTTTGTAGTGGGATTTTACAGATATATTTTAGAAGCAAATAAAATTCTGGCAGTAAATTCTAGCTATCTAGAAATGTTTTTAAGTTTTTTTTATCTTATTCAGCATTCTAAATTGAAAGATTTGCCAAATAATAAAAACCTACAGTCTAATAATAATGGCCAAATCCTAAGAGAAATTCTCTTTCCCCTGATATATTATAATACACAAATTTCAAACACAATTAATGGTGAATCCTATTGTTTATTCATATTTTAGATCTAGCACTCCATCTCTACATAAAGAGCCACTGCCTTATTTTAGGGCCTAACACTCTTTTCTGCATTATTAAAATAGAATTCTAATTGATTTCATGGGCACTGCTTTCTCCAATCACCAACCGTCCCTTGATGTTTTCTCCACAGCTATTCTAAAATCACTCACACTTATCAGATATATCTGATCCTATCGTCCTTCTCTGATTGGATCCTCTCTGATTGGATGATAAAGTCCTTATTCCTTAGGGTGATGTACAGAGATCTTCTAATTTTTGCCCTAATAATCAATACTTTTCTCACCCTGAGTTTTTGTTATTTAAGCCACTTCCTGTTGGGCATTCTATTATTTATAGGTTTTTCTCTGACTTATTCAACTTTGTACGCTAACAACTATCACTAGGCTTGCCTATGCAGTTGATAAATAGACAGACATCTGGAGATACAGTGATCTTTACTGGGTAATTTTTATAACATACTGAAAAATAAGTAATAGCTAGTCAGTAATACATTAAATAAAACTTTAGAAATGTTATCTTTTTAAAAACTGTCTTAAAATATGTGGGTGTTTTTCTGTGTCTGTTTGCTCACTCTCAAGCAAATGGAAGTTGTAACCTGTTTGGATACCATTTCCCCTTCCTGCACAATGGATCAATTGAACTATAGAATTTCTAAGGTTACTTCTGGTTTGGTAATACTTTTTGCAAAGAGAGGTATACATGTATCTCCCTGTAGAGATGTGTGTTTTGTATAAATATGCATATAAAAATAAAAGCTGATATAGCTTATGGAGAATACCAAAGACCATTTGCCATAGTCCTGGGGAGTAAATTTGAAAGTCATAGATTGGTAATCATTTCCAGACAGCATTAATTGGTTTGCCTCTTTTAGTTAGCCTAGTGTAGTTTGCCAAGAGAATTATATGGATTAAAATACCACTGAACTACAAATCTAAAAATCCTTTCTTTTGCATCTTGCTGCAGAATTTGCTTATTCTGTCTGTTTTATTACAACATTCTGCTTTGCTAGATTTTGCTTTATTAAGCAGGAATTTGGATGGTAGAAATCCATGTATTAATGTATGTTAGATTTTTTTTCCACTGTGGTAGAGGCTAAAATGATCTCTCCTAAAGGAGCAAGAGCAAATAAAGAAGATTGACTCTGAATTGTTAGGTGAGGTTCATATTGAGCCAGAAATGGAAAACAATGCATTTTAACAGCTTAAAAGCTGCTATAACATCTTACAATATTACTGATGTTATAGCTCCAACTTAGGCAATATTCACCTGACTTATAAAATGATTTAAATGCATATTTGTGGAATGTGAAATAAAGTTCCATGGTCATAGATCCCGGGGTCGGGGGAGGGACTAAGAACTAATTTACTGAGTGACCAGGAGAATATTCATTCTTAAAATAATAAATTTCAGGATTTGATTATATAAAACATATAATTAAAATCTCGAAAGCAGACAGTTTTACTGAAGCTCCAAAACAAGTGAGAACATTTTATTTGTGAGGGTTATTTGGGGAAAACTTTATAGCATTAAATGCTAATAGCTTAAGAAAGTACATAGGCATCTCAGATTATTTCCCTTTCAATTATTTTACAACTATTTTTTGTGATAACTAACATGTATACAAAAGTAGAAAAAAAGTAAAATAACCCACCATATATCCATAACACGATCTCAGTAACTGTCAACCTATGCCCAGTTTTGTTTAAACTTACTTACATTTAGTCTTCTTCACTAAATTACTCTGAAGTAAAAGTCACATAGTCAAATATAGTATCATTTCATCAATAATAAGAAATTCTTAATTCTAATGTATTCAATTTTCTACAAGATTTTCTTATGGCAGCATTTTTTGGTCTTATTTAAGAAATCATTCCTTACCCCAAAATTATTATGTTAGTTTCTTACAGTCTTTTAACATTTAATTGTTTTATTTATTTTTGCTATCTAAGTCTATAATTCATCTGGACTTAATTTAGGTAGAGGATCATTCCTATTTTGTCTATAGCATACCAATTGCCCAATATAATTTATTGAAACTATCACTCTTTTACCACCACTCTGTAGTACCATTTTTGATAAAAAATAATAGGTCCATATGCTGTGGATTATTAGCTGGACTTTGTGTTCTGTTCTCCTGTCTATTTGTTTTCCCTTCACCCATATCACACTGTCTTAATTACTGTATTTTATATTAGGTCTTTGGAGTACAGCAAGTCCTCCCACCTTGATTTTTCTTCATCAAATTTATTGACAAGTTTGTTCATAATATTCTCTTAGGTTTTTTTAAGGATTGCAGAACCTGGTGATGTTCCCTTTTCATTCCTGACATTGGTAAAATGAATTTACTCTTGTCTTTATCAACCTCCTCAGAGTTATACAGATTTCATTATTATTTTTAAATAAACAACTTTTGTCCTTACTTCTGTATGTTTGCTTTCTATTTCAATAATTTCAGTTCTTATCTTATTATTTCATTTTCAAAAATCTTTTTGAGCTTATTTTGCTGTTCTTTTTCCAACTTCAGATGAAATGCAGTTTTAAATAACATGCAAGGAAAAGAAGTTCTAAAGAAATAGCTAATATTTTAAAATGAATTATAACAAAGACATCATATATTAAAATTTGTGAGATGCAGTTAAAATGGTACTTAGGGGAAAATATATAGCCTCCAATCCATTTTAACCGCATCTCACAGCTTTATTATGTAGTATTTTTATTCATTCATTTAAAAATATTCTCTGTTCTCTTAACATCTAAAGATACAGGGAATATTCTAGGTACCTGTCTGTTTTGATCTCTAGCATAATGATTATGACCACAGATTATACTATACATATTTTCAATCCACTGGAATCTGTTAAGACTTGTTTTATAGCCTAATATATCACAAATTTTGTGAATAGTCACATGTGCTAAAAAAAATGTGTATTCAGTAATTGATGGGTATAGCGCTTATATATTCCATATGTAAATATGGTCAAGTTTTAGTTTCAGTTATCTTATTTTTAGTTTATAGATATATTTGATTATTTTCAAATATCCTATACTACTTTTATAGTCTCCAATACCCTGACCAAATTTCAAACTTGACTTATATCTCTTGAACTTAATACGCATAATGATTTTACAGTTTGTGTTTGAAAATTTGTGTAGTTAATGTGTTTTTGTTTCTGCTTTGTGTGATTTTGTTGCTTCTTGATCATGGCATCTTATTTCCTCATGTGCCTGGCTATATTTAAGCATGTGGTGTTTACTGGATTGAAAAAAATGTTAGAAATAATTGAAGGCCTAGGATGTTATTACCTTCCCACAGAGAGAATTTTCTGTTTCAAAGATTTTACTGTTTTCCTTTTTCTCCCCAAAGCCCCCCAGTACATAGTTGTATATTCTTAGTTGTGCGTCCTTCTAGTTGTGGCATGTGGGACACTGCCTCATTGTGGCTTGATGAGTGGTACCATGTCTGCGCTGAGGATTCGAACTGAAGAAACACTGGGGCACCTGCAGCAGAGCGTGTGAACTTAACCACTCAGCCATGGGGCCAGCCCCCCCACAGAGAGAATTTTAATTTCCTTCTGCTTGGCATGGGGGAGCATTACCAGCCCTATACCAATTTAATCCAAATTTTTTGTTTTCTTTGGATCAAGAATGTTTAAATTTGGGGGGCTTATTGGCATAGTGGTTAAGTTCCAGGTGCCCTGTTTCGGCACTGTGTTTGTGGGTTTGGATCCCAGGCGTGGACATACACCACTTGTCAAGCCATGCTGTGACAGCAACCCACATATCAAACAGAGGAAATTTGGCAACAGATGTTACCTCAGGGCAAATCTTCCTCAAGCAAAAGAAAAGAGGAAGATTGGCAGTGGATATTAGCTAAGAGCCAGTCTTCCTCGCACACATACAAGAGAATATTTAAATTTGTATTATTATGATTTTTTATAGTTAATGCAAACCTTCTTCACTGTGAAGTCAAACAATGGGAGGAATTTTCTATAGCTTTTTCTACAAATGCTTATTTTAATTCAAATATCTTTAGTTGTGTTAGCTCAGTTACGTAGAGAGCATCATAATAATGTTAATGAGGGCATGGATATGAATACTTATTTGGCTGTTTAAATTCCACCTGTTTGAAAGTAAACAGTATATTCCACACAAACTGATTCTATATCATTTATTTTCTCTTTATTCCCATATTAACAAAATTTGTGAGGCATTGCGAGTCTATCTTTTCTGCTGTGAAACTTTTATAACATTATGTCTTATGTAATCATCCCAACTTCTCATCTTTTCATTCAAGATGTCCCATGCTTGAATATTTTACATATCTACCATGAGCTTCCTTTTCCCTGACACAATATAGCCTCAAGCTTCACTGCCTTCTCAACATTCTCCAGAATATATTATATTCTTCCCAGGGTAATTCTACTCCTTCTTGCAAAGCCTTCTTCTCTTTACATTAAAAAAAAATCTCTTATTAAAGAAGTACGTTATTATTTTCTTCTTCTAGTTATAGAGATTTTACTGCCTCTTTCAGCCCAAAGAAACTTACCTTATTTTCAACCTTAAAGTTAAATAACAATTGCACTATCATTTGATGCTGGTTAGTATTTGTTTAAATTATCTGAGTGTATATCTTCCTTTCAGTGAGACTGTATGCTTTTCAAGGAAATAAGCTTGTCAGATATTTTTTTAAAACTTATATGGTCCTATGTATATGACAAAACCTTCATGATTACTCATTTAAGCAGGGAAAAGTTTAAGATGATGAGAATCAACATAATTACTAAGATTTTAAACTAAACAATAGCAAAAGGGCCTATAAAAATGATATACATTGATATATTTACCTTGACTCAAAATTAAAGACTACCAGCCACAATAATTTCTCCTTATTTTGGTGTTGGAAATCCTAATGTATTAAAGTAACTGTTTCATTGATGTCTTTCATTGTCAAAATGTGAGGATAACTCCTGTGAGAGTTCCCAAATACTCTTTATATTTTTATGAATTCAGACTACATTAGAATTATATTTCATCACTAAGTACCTACTGTAGTTGTAGTTGTTTTTGTGGAAGAAGTTGGTTGCATTTTGGTCCAAGGAAACACATGAAATATGACTGTTGTAGTGGCTTACAGCTGACTAGATTTATTCCCACCTAATTCATTAGTAACTTCAATAAGGAGCTGGAAAGCCATAGTGTCCTGAATACCTTGAAATACAGCATACTGGAAATTCTGTGTGGTGGCCAGAGAAGGAGGATCAACACCTAGTCTCCAAAGTGTGACTTGATTATTTGTATTTCCAGACAATGATTAATAAAACTACATTATGTATTATGTTATTTCTATTGTCTCTTGTAAGTTCTTATTTAAAACTCTGTTTCATGATAATATGTTTCCAACAGTTACAAAATAACTCACATGGATATCTTGTAAAACAACATAGAAGTTATCTTACCTCCTACAACTGGATAAATCAGCTGTTCCTGTGGAGAATCTTTGTCTGAATGGTTGACTTGAATAAAAGGAATCTTAATAGTGGAAAAACTCTAATTTCCAAATGTGGTGGATTGCATACAGGAGGCTCATCATTTATATTCTGTAACACAAGAATATTATCTATTTTAGATTATATAAAAAATATTTCCATATCTGATCAATTATTTGTTTAATCTTTATTGCTCATTATTTTCACCTTCATAATATTGCTCAAGCATACTTTTACAACTCATCTTAATTGTTTTACATTTGAAGAATATAGTTTAGTGTTTTGTCATAGAAACTTTGTTGTTTGGGGTTATCCAGAAGTTTAGTCTATATTCTATTTTTAATTCTATAAATGAAGAATTAATTTTTAATAAATGTCTATTTCCTATGTAATACAGCTAGGACAGGTACTCACAACATTTATGAGATTACTGGATTTTAGAATTAGATTGGAAACTAAATATTTTCTCTAATCTCTTCCCTTTAATCCAAAAGATGTATGTCATCAAGTCTCCTCTTGAAAAATTCCTCAAAAGGATTCTCACTAGTTTTTGTTCTGAAGAGACTCAAAATCTAGTAAGACATGTGACTTAACATTTCAAACACAGGAAATTCTAGCAATCAGATTGAAAGTGGAACTATATTATCTCTGAAATGTTCAAAGTCTAAGGTTCTTTGACTCTGTAATCTAGGATAAAAAATGTCTGATAAGCTACTTCCCACTACTCCCCTTCTCCTTCTCATTTGTAACAGACATTGCTAATCTGTTCTCTCTCCTGAAGAATACAAACATAGTCTCAGAGATATTTCCAAAGTAGCACTCGAAGACATTACCAATTTATCAGAATGGAATGTGAAATAAAATCAATTTATGTCCTTGACTTAGGAAAATGAAATGTTTAATTCCACATATGCTTTCCTTCCTTTCCTTAGTAATATGTCTTAAACATCCTCAGGCTTCTTCACTTTGAACGATCAATTCCTTAGAAGCCACCTGAGAGTGCACAGCAAATTCCACCATCATTTTTTTTTCTCCTGGGCAATGCAGCTTGGTTTGTTGGATTGCTCACTGGAGGTCATAAAGGGATACTTACTAACATTTAAGCCCTATTTCACTAAGTACTGATTCTTTTAAAATTAAAGCCTGGATAACCATATTTCACTAAAAATGAACATCATTAGTCTCCCTCTTTTGCTCCAGACATAGTCCAATAAAGGGAAAGATAGTATCTGTTCTTTCACAATTTCTTATAGCTGCTTTAATAATAATAACTATAACAAATATTTATTGAATTCATAATGTGCTAGACTCTAATTTACTGACATTAATATATATTCAACAACACTTTGAAAGATGTAGTATTGTTATCCTAAAATGGCAAGTGAAAAGAGGTAAAATAGCTCAGACAGCTATACAGTCTAAAGGGACCAGAATTCAAAAACAAATATCTCCAGAGCCCAAGCTTTTAACCTATGTGCTATACTGTCTCTCTATTTAATACTGCTTTATGCTTAATTATAATCAGAGTTTACAATATTATGACACTAGCCTACTCTGTTATGTGTTCTCATAAAAAGTCCCTTATACTCTTTAAAAGAAATTCTGAATGGTGTTAATTCATTGAAAGAGGACATTTCTTTATCTTTTAAATGATGGCTCAGTTTATTTGCACTCTTAAAGCATTTCCAGTTCTAAGAACTAAAAGCTATGGCTTGTGTATTTTATAAAGTCTTCATATTGGAGATAAAATTTTTAATAAAATTCAAAATAGATTTCCCTTGCTAGTCAAATATTATTTTTTTAATTAGCCAAACATAGTTTAAACTGAAATAATGATTATAAACACAATACATTTAAAATACAAATGTGTCTATATTTTTCTATGAGCTAAAAGTCATTGCCCAGAACTCAACCTAAATTTTCATTTTTTTCTATTAGTTTTTCTTTTCCACTTTAATGGAAAGGAAAAATATGTACAGATATATTTGGAGAAAATGCCTATTAAAAAACCCCAGATTTAGAAAAGCTATTGGAAGCACAAACAGAAAAATATTGCAGAAATGGATAATCAATACGTGTAGTAAGATGTAGGTGGAAGTCATTATGTCAAAACATTTTTTCTCATCATTATCTGTATTATTTTATGTTCTTATGATTTTTTCTTGGAGTATACTTGAAGATTTCAGAAAAACTACTTTTCTTTTGCTTATGGAGAATATCATATTTATACTCAGGTACACTGAACTCCAGTCAGTAACATATATAATAATACTGTTATTCAAATTTCATATATCCTTAAGATGCATACTAGGAAGATAATATTCCTTCCATGTAAGGAGTGATTACTAACCTAACATGGCATTAAGCAGAGAGAATGCTTTACGGAATCATGATCTGGACCAAGTGGTCTATGCAGCCCTCTTCCTTTGGAGAATGAGACTGCTCAGTTATGCTATACATGTGTGTTATGTGCAGTCAAGGCAGCTCCAACTTCTGGAAATCCTATGACTCACCATGAATGAATGAGTGATGTACACAATGTCCCATCCTCAGCAGCCCTACTCAGCTTCTGTAGACTCATGCCTATAGCTTCCTTTATGGAGTCAATCCATCTCATATTTGGTCTTCCTCTTTTCCTGCTACCTTCTTTTCCCAGCATTATTGTATTTTCTAAAGAATCCTGCCTTCTTATGATGTGCCCAAAGTAGGATGCCTCAGTTTTATCATTTTTTTTTGCCCCCAGTGATTGTTCAGGCTTTATATGCTCTAGGACCCACTTGTTCATTCTTCTGGCAGTCCAGGGTATCTGTAGAGCCTTCCTCCAACACCATATTTCAAATGAATCAATTTTTTTTCCTGCCAGCCTTCTTCACTGTCCAGCCTTTGCATCTGTACATGGTAATTGGGAATACGAGAGTATGGATAATCTTGGCCTTGGTCTCTAATGATGTTTCCTTACACTTGATGATCTTTCCTAATTCTTTTATTGCTGCCCTTCTGAGACTCGGAAGGTCAGTAGTGCTGTGGATACTTTGATGTAAACTACAGAGATACATACATATAACTAAACTGAGATATATATATATTATATATATAAATGTATATATAATTTGTATAATATGTATATAGTAAACTACAGAGATACATTATATAGCTAAAAATGCATACACACAAATATGCATATCTATATTCAATGGTTCAGATCCTGTGATTGCAGAATAGCCAAGATGGTTTAAATGCCCAGAGCTGGATGTTGACAGGGTTCTCCACCTCTACAATTTGGTGCAATGTGCTATTTTCACAGAAAATTCCTATTCTACCACTCATTTGCCTATTTGACTCATCTATTCCTTTACCTTTTCTCTATCCTCAAGTTACTCATTTGTTAAATAAAATAGATGTACTGAACTACTAATACTACTGATTTGAATATGCAGTAGCTCTTTCACAAAGATTATATAGGAAAATGTATTATTGAAAATGTCTTATTCTAAAATGACATAAAATAACACTTAGGACCCCTGACAGCTTTAGTATGGATGTTATAGCTAAGTACTATCGCTACAGGGATAGTATGAATTTATGAAGAGATAAGAAATGCTTAATTATTAAAAAAAACTTACTATAAGCTTACAAGGACAAGAATCAAATGGTAAGGGCATGAGTTAATTAACTGAGTAGAAACTATTCGTGAATTTTCTTGTAAAGTGTGTTACCTTTAAAAATTAATCCATATCATAACTTTGAGGAGTTAACAAATCTAAAGAGAGTGAAAGCATTACTGAAAAGGATAGAAGACAAAGAGAAACAGTTCTTAGAAACTGTCTAAAAGCTTTCAAAAAAATCTTTCAATGAGCATTTGTGGCTTTTATTTATAGTGGCTTCCAAGTTCATCTCCTAACTTTATTTTCTAGAGCTGCAATTTTCCAGAATCTTTTTGACATCTTCATGTTTCTGAACTTGAGGAACATGTTGGAAGAAGGAATTCTTCCTTCTTAAACATTGTTATATCCAGCCTTTAAGCTAGTTGCTAACACTCAGCAAAAGAGATTATGCCAAGCTTGAAGCATCAACTCCCATTTCTAGGGTGCTGTTTCTTGGCATTTAATATGTTACGCTAGTCTTGCATGTCAGAATTAATTTTGCCAGAGACCATCATTATCCTGACTAACTGAATCTCCAATTACAGGGTAATATAACACATTCACTTCTCTAAATATTCCTATTTAAAATATTAGAAATATAACTGTTGGATTATGGAAATTTGCTCAATATGAAGTCTATAAGAGAGAGAGAAAAACAAAGTTTTAGCTATTTATACATTTCAAAAACAGAATTATTAAATTTTAGAATGCTGGTAGATAAATAAGAATCTCTTTTCACTAAGAAAAAGTGGTAGGTAATGTTTCACTTTTATCCCACAACACAAAAATGTAAATAATAAGGCAAGCTAACATAATTTAAAACACTACTGCTCATACTCTATAATTTTGTTACATGTATTTATTAACTAAAGTTCAGTAACTAAAAACAAATTTAGGCAATTTATCTGGGAAATTCTTTCAAAACTGGTACCAATTAAAGACAAATTAACCTAAGATTACCTTTAAGTGATATAGAAAAGCCATTTTCAATTTCTCTCTTGTTAGAGAAGAAACCAGAGCTATCTGTCTTTTCGATTTCTTACTCAAGAAATTATTATTCTCAATATAAAAATTATAATTCTTAACAATATTTATTATTATTTTCATCTTATGTACTGGAGATAGGATAGTTTTCCTTTAAGTGTAAAAGGTATATCAATTGTTAAATACAAATAGATAAACTTGAACCATTTGGACAGCTATGAACCATTTTCATATTATAAATTAACTCAAATGAAAAAATCTCAGATGGAAAAAACTAAATTAAGCAAATTTTCTAATAGTAATGTGCTATGCTAGCATAGGTACTATATACTGATTCTTCCTATTCAAAACAGAGTAATACTTATAAAATAATGGATTTAAGTACTTATGTTGCAAGGGGAAATTAAGAGCTTAGGTATTTGTAGACAGGGCATTGTCTGACAGAAATGTTTAGAGAAGGTGTGAGTCTTTAATAGAAAATGATAGTCTATTATTTGCATGAATATTCATGGAATTCATGGAGGGACAAATGGGATTAAATATTATCCAAAGTGTTTAAAAAATCTTCCTTTTTACAAATTGATGAAATAGATAATGGTAATATTCAGGAAGTGGCAAAGGACTTTTGAATATAACTTTCTACAAATTATGTCATGTATAAGTTTGTGACACGTTCTTCACATTTTCATTTTGCTTCCTATATATTTACATACCAAAAAAAATGGAATTCTGAACTTACCGAATGAGGCAAAGCAATTTGTAAATTTTCCAGTTCACAAAATGATCAATTCGAGTGACAAATCACCCTGTACTTCATGTTATTTTAATTACACTTTACACAAAACTTCTCAAGAACAAATCCATCTTCAAAAGTGAAGGATATTTATGCTTTACAAAGATTACAGGATCTCATCAAGATGGTGGCATAAGCAGACTCTCAACTCATCTCCTCCCACGAACACAACAAGGTTACAACTATTTTTGGAAAAATTACCCTGGATTGAAAACTAGACAAAAAGAACCCCCACATCAAGGGACAGTCCTGACTAAGGTGGAAGAGGAAGAGGAAGAGGAAGAAATTCCTGCTGGAGAGGAAAAAAGCCACCTTTGGGAGCAGCAGACATTCTCAGCTGGCCAGGCAGGAGACACCCTAAGTTATGCAGCCCTCCATGGAGGAGTGAGGTCCAGAGTGGGGGCCAATACTGCTATAAGCATACTTCAGACTCAGCCCAACTGAGACGAGGGTCTTACCATTTGTTTCACTGGCTATTAACTGCAGCAATGATACCCCCAGAAAAGCTATCAGCTGAAAGCCTACAAACCCCAGGTCTTTTTTTAAAATTATTATTGAGTTAATGATAGGTTACAATCTTGCATAATTTCAGTTGTACATTAATGTTTGTCATTCGTGTTGTAGGTGCACCACTTCACCCTTTGTGCCCACTCCCCACCCCACCTTTCCCCTGGTATCCACTAATCTGTTCTCTTTGTCCACATTTTTAAATTCCTCATATGAGTGGAGTCATACAGAGATTATCCTTCTCTAAGTGGCTTATTTCACTTAACATAATTCCCTCAAGGCCCATCCATGTTATTGCAAATGGAATGATTTTGTTCTGTTTTACAGCTGAGTGGTATTCCATTGTATATATTTACCACATCTTCTTTATCCATTCATCTGTTGATGGGCACTTAAGTTGCTTCCATGTCTTGGCTATTGTAAATAATACTGCAATGAACATTGGGGTGCATAAGACTTTTGTAATTGCTGACTTCAAGCTCTTTGGATAGATACCCAGTAGTGGAATGGCTGGATCGTATGGTAGTTCTATTTTTAATTTTTTGAGGAATCTCCATACTGTTTTCCATAGTGGCTGCACCACTTTGCATTCCCACCAGCAGTGTATGAGGGTTCCATTCTCTCCACAACCTCTCCAACATTTGTTACTGTTAGATTTAGATGTTTTTGTCATTCTAATGGGTGTAAGGTGATATCTTAGTGTAGTTTTGATTTGTATTTCCCTGATGATCAGCGATGATGAGCATCTTTTCATGTGCCTATTGGCCATCCGTATATCTTCTTTGGAGAAATGTCTGCTCATGTCTCCAGCCCATTTTTTGATTGGATTGTTTGATGTTTTGTGGTTGAGTTGTGAGAATTCTTTATATATTATGGATATTAAGCCTTTGTCAGATATATGACTTGCAAATATTTTTTCCCAGTTAGTGGGTTTTTTCTTTTTTGTTTCAATCCTGTTTTCATTTGCCTTGAAGAAGCTCTTTAGTCTGATGAAGTCCCATTTGTTTATTGTTTCTATTGTTTCCCTTCTCTGAGAAGGCATGGTGTCTGAAAAGATCCTTTTAATACTGATGTCAAAGAGTGTACTGCCTACGTATTCTTCTAGAAACCTTATGATTTCAGGTCTCACCTTTAGGTCTTTGATCCACTTGGAGTTTATTTTGGTGAATGGTGAAAAAGCATAGTCAATTTTCATTCTTTTACATGTGGCTTTCCAGTTTTCCCAGCACCGTTTGTTCAAAAGACTTTCTTTTCTCCATTGTAGGCCCTCAGCTCCTTTGTCAAAGGTAAGCTGTCCATAGATATGTAGTTTTATTTCTGGGCTTTCAATTCTGTTCCATTGATCTGTGTACCTGTTTTTGTACCAGTACCATGCTGTTTCGATTACTGTAGCTTTGTAGTAAGTTTTGAAGTCAGGGATTGTGATACCTCCCGTTTTGTTCTTTTTTCTCAGGATTGCTTTAGCAATTTGGGGTCTTTTGTTGCCCCATATAAATTTTAGATTCTTTGTTCTAATTCTCTAAAGAACGTCATTGGGATTCTGATTGGGATATCGTTGAATCTGTAGATTGCTTTAGGTAGAATGGACATTTTAACTATGTTTATTCTTCCAATCCATGTACATGGAATGTCTTTCCATCTCCTTATGTTGTCATCCAATTCTCTCAAAAAGGCCTTGTAATTTTCATTATATAGGTCCTTCACTTCCTTAGTTAAATTTACCCCAAGGTATTTTATTCTTTTTGTTGCGATTGTGAATGGTATTGTGTTCTTGAGTTCTTTTTCTGTTAGTTCATTATTAGAATATAGAAATGCTACTGATTTATGCAAATTGATTTTACATCCTGCAACTTTGCTGTAGTTGTTGATTACTTCTAAGAGTTTTCCAATGGATTCTTTGGGGTTTTCTATATATAAGATCATGTCCTCTGTAAGCAGCGAGAGTTTCACTTCTTCCCTCCCTATTTGGATTCCTTTTATTCATTTTTCTTGCCTGATTGCTCTGGCCAGGACCTCCAGTACTATGTTAAATAAGAGTGGTGATAGAGGGCATCCTTGTCTCATTCCTGTTTTTAGGGGGATGGCGCTCAGTTTTTGCCCATTGAGTATGATGTTGCCTGTGGCTTTGCCATATATGGCCTTTATTATGTTGAGGTAGTTTCCTTCTATGCCCATTTTGTTCAGAGTTTTTATCATAAATGTCTGTTGGATCTTGTCAAATGCTTTCTCTACATCTATTGAGATGATCATGTGGTTTTTCTTCCTCAGTTTGTTGATGTGGTGTATCACGTTGATTGATTTGCAGATGTTGAACCATACCTGTGTCCCTGGTATGAATCCCACTTGATCATGACGCATGATCCTGTTGCTGAATTGCTGAATTCTGGTTGCCAAAATTTTGTTTAGAATTTTTGCATTTATGTTCATCAGTGATATTGGCCTGTAGTTCTCTTTTTAAGTGGTGTCCTTGTCACGCTTTGGTATCAGCATGATGTTGGCCTCATAGAATGTGTTAGAAGGTGGTACATCCTCCCTAATTTTTTGGAATAGCTTGAAAAGGATAGGTATTAAATCTTCTCTGAAAGTTTGGTAGAATTCCCCAGGGAAGCCATCTGGTGCTGGGGTTTTATTCTTTGGGATGTTTTTGATTGCTGTTTCAATCTCTTTCTTTGTGATTGGTTTGTTCAAATTGTCTGCTTCTTCTTGAGTGAGCTTTGGGAGATTGTAGGAGTCCAGAATTTATCCATTTCCTCTAGGTTATTCATTCTGTTAGCATAGTGTTTTTCGTAGTATTCTCTTATAATCTGTTGTATTTCTGTGGAGTCTGTTGTTACTTTTCCTCTTTCATTTCTGATTTGGTTAATTTGAGTTTTCTCCTTTTTTTTCCTTGTACGTCTGGCTAGGAGTTTGTCAATTTTATTTATCTTCTCAAAGATCCAGCTCTTTGTTTCATTGATCCTTTCTACTGCCTTTTTCATTTCAATAGTATTTATTTCTGCTCTGATTTTTATTATTTCTCTCCTTCTGCAAACTTTGGGCTTTATTTGTTCTTTCTCTAGTTCAGTTAGGTGTAGTTTAAGGTTGCTTATTTGGGATTTTTCTTGTTTGTTAAGATGTACCTGTATTGCAAGGAATTTTCCTCTTAATACAGCTTTTGCTGTATCCCATATGAGTTGGTATGGCATGTTATCATTTTCATTTGTTTCCAGGTATTTTTTTATTTCTTCTTTAATTTCTTCAATGATCTATTGCTTGTTCAGTAGTGTATTGTTTACTCTCCACATCTTTGTGCCTTTCTCAGCTTTTTTCTTGTAATTAATTTCTAGCCTTATGACATTATGATCAGAGAAGATGCTTGTTATTATTTCAATTCTTTTAAATTTCTAGAGGCTAGCTTGTTTCCCAACATATGGTCTATCCTTGAGAATGTTCCATGTGCACTTGAGAAGAAGAACGTGTATTCTGCTTTTTTAGGATGAAGTGATCTATATATGTCTATTAAGTCCAATTGTTTTAGTTTTTCATTTAGCTCCACTATTTCCTTGTTGATTTTCTGTCTGGATGATCTGTCCATTGATGTGAGTGGAGTGTTCAGGTCCCCTACTATTATTGTATTGTTTTTAACGTCTTCCTTTAGGTCTGTTAATAGTTGCTTTATGAACCTTGGTGCTCCTATGTTGGGTGCATAGATATTTATAAGTGTTATTTCTTCTTGATGAAGTGTCCCTTTGATCATTATATGTTGTCCCTCTTTGTCTCTCTTTACCTGTCTTATTTTGAAATTCACTTTGACTGATATAAGAATTGCAACACCTGCTTTTTTTCCCTTCCTATTAGCTTGAAGTATTGTCCTCCAACCCTTCACTCTGAGCCTGTGTTTGTCCTTGGGGTTGAGGTGTGTTTCCTGGAGGCAATAAATTGTTGGATCTTGTTCTTTAATCCATTTTGCCACTCTCTGTCTTTTTATTGGAGAGCTCGTTCCATTTACTTTGAGAGTGATTATTGATCCATGTGGACTTAAATCTGTCAATCTGTTGCTCATTATCTGGCTTTCCTGCTTTTCTCTTCCTGTGTGCTTTATCCTACACATTTGATACTTCAATTTCTTATGCTGGGTTTCTTAGATTTTTCCTTATTTATGTTTTGTGGCTCTCTTCTGTTTTTTAGTTTAGTGGCTACCCAGAAGTTTGTATTTAGAATTTCGTGTATAATATAGTCTTTTCTCTTGTGGTCTCTTACTTTCTTGGCCTAGACTGATTTAGTCCCTTTCCTTTTTCCCTCCTAAATTAATATTTTCATTTCTTATTCTAACTCATGTTATGAGTTTGTAGTTAGAGTGATAAGATTGTCTATGCTTTGGTAATTTCCTTACCTTTATCCTAATGCTATAGTTGAAAATTTGCTTTCCTATTCTTGTTCTATCTATCTGTCTCCCTACTCTGTGGTTTGTGACCCCTGACTCCCTTTTTTCTTTTTTCAGGTATGAGAGCCTTCTTGAGGATTTCTTTTAGTGCAGGACTTTTGGTTACACATTCCCTTAAATTTGTTTATCTGGAAAAGATTTAATTTCTCCCTCATTTCTGAAGGATATTCTTCCTGGATAGAGTATTCTTCACTGAAGATTTTCATCTTTGAAAGTTTTGAATATGTCACTCCATTCTCTCCTAGCTTGTAAGGTTTCTGTAGAGAAATCCGCTGCAAGTGTGATAGGAGCTCCTTTGTAGCTTATTTTCTTTTATCTTTCTGCCCTGAGTATTCTTTGTTTGTCTTTCATTTTTGCCATTTTTACTACTATATGCCTTGCAGTGGGTCTTTTTACATTGTCAGATCTAGGATATCTGAAAGCTTCCTCTACACACATTGCTTCCTCAATCCCTAGATTTGGGAAGTTCTCTTCTATAATTTCATTAAGCACACTTTCTGCTCCATTTTCCTTTTCCATGTTCTCAGGAATTCCTATGATCCTTAAATTCTTTCTCCTCATTAATCTGCTATCTCTTGGAGGTCTTCCTCGTTCTTTTTAATTCTTAGTTCTCTTTCTTCCTCTGTCTGGAGCCATTCAGCCTGTGTATCTTCAACTGTGCTAATTTTCTCCTCTATGGTGTCTACATGGGCATTCAGGGAATCCGTATTCTGTTTTATCTGGCCCATTGTGTTATTCATCTCTAGTAATTCTGTTTCATTCTTCTTTATAATTTCAATCTCTTTTGTGAAGTAATTCCAGAACTCATTGGCTTGTTTCTCTATTTTTCTCTCTACCTCATTGAGTTTTTTGATGATAACTGCTCTAAACTAGTTTTCACTTAGTTTACCTATTTCCAATTCCTCAGGACTTAATTCTGTGTTTTTATTGTTTTCCTTCTGGTCTGGGGCTTTTATAAATTGCTGGATGGTAGAGGAGTGGTTTTTTTCACATGGTGGTAGAATTCAGTTGCAGTTACCACCTGTTGCCACTAAATGGGGGTTGAGAGCCACGCCTTCTGAGCTCTCTTCCTTCGGGCAAGATGGAGGCACCCAGCACTGTTTGCCAGGGCGGGGAGGTGTGGTTTTTCTCACGTGCTGAATTGGATTCGGATCAGTTCTGTTCTCTGGTCTCCCAAAGACCTTGGTTTATGGGGTCCTCATGCACGGAAGCTTTCCCCCATCTGCAGGTTTCCACTGTACTGGCAGTGGGAGTCCTAGACAATCCCCCAGTCACACGGCCCCTCCCCTGCTCCTTCCCACACCCGCGCAGCAATCCCAGACTCTAGGGGAGGGAGCAAAGTTCTCTCCTACCCCATTCCAGCTCCTCCGAGGTCAGCAGCAGGGTCTCCATCTTCCATCTTTTGATACTGTAGGTCTCTGAGTCCTGGCATTAAGTTTATTAGCTGAAATTCAGGGGTTTTTTTTCCAGCCCTTTGTTGTAGTTTGGTGGGGAGAGAGTCCCAGGTCAGCTCACCCTGCCACTTTGCCTAAAAACCCCAGGTCTTAAAGGGCCCATGCACAAACTCCCTCATGGCAGCAACCTAAAATCATCAGAGAGAAGGCTGACAGTCCTTTGGTGAAACGAGACTCACCTGGTGGGCTCTGGTGGTATCTTCGTGAGAGGAGAGACCTCTCCAGAGACTAAGACATTGGTGGGGACCATTGTTCTGACCTGGTCCAGGTGTGCTGACACAGACCCCAGCAGGCACCATTGAGGTTCTTCCCTTGGCCTGTTAGCCCAGGGCCTGCCACATCTACTAGAGCATGGATCCTTCTCAAACTCTTCCAAAAAATTGAAGAGGAGGGGAGGCTTCCTAACTCATTCTATGAGACCAAGATTATCCTGATACTAAACCCAGACAAATACAACACAAAAAAGAAAATTACAGGCCAATATCACTGCTGAACATTGATGCAAAAATCCTCAATAAAATACTAGCAAATCGAATACAGTAATAAATTAAAAAGATCATACATCATGATCAAGTGGCTTTCATTCCAGGGATACAGGGATGGTTCAACATCCACAAATCTATCCACATGATACACTACATTAACAAAATGAAGAATAAAAATCACATGATCATCTCAATAGATGCAGAGAAAGCATTTGACAAGATACAGCATCCACTTATGAGAAAAACTTTAAATAAAATAAGTATAGAAGGAAAATATCTCAACGTAGCAAAGGCTATATATGACAAACCTGCAGCAAATATCATTCTCGATGGAGAAAAACTGAAAGCTATCCCTCTAAGAACAGGAACCAGACAAGGATGCCCACTGTCACCACTCTTATTTAACATAGTACTGGAAGTCCTAGCCAGAGTAATAAGGCAAGAAAATGCAAAAAAACAGATACAAATTGGAAAAGAAGAAGGGAAACTCTCACTCTTCACAGACAACATGATTTCATATATGGAAAACCCTAAAGAATCCACTAAAAATCTTTTAGAAGCAATAAATGAATACAGTCAAGTCACGAGATCCACAATCAACATACAAAAATCGGTTGCATTTTTATACACTAACAATGAAGTAGCATAAAGAGAAATTAAGAATACAATCCCATTTACAATTGCATCAAAAAGAATAAAATACCTAGGAATGAACTTAACCAAAGAGGTGAAAGATCTGTACACCAAAAACTATAAAACATTTTTGAAAGAAATTGAAGACACAAAGAAATGACGCACTTGGATTGGAAGAGTTAACATCGTTAAAATGTCCATACTTCCTAAAGCAATCTATAAATTCAATGCAATCCATATGAAAGTTCCAACAACAATTTTCTCATAAATAGAATCCTAAAATTTATATCAAACAAGAAAAGATCCTGAATAGCCAAAGGATTCCTGAGAAAAAAGAACAAAGCTGGAGTTATCACACTCCCTGATTTCAAAATATACTACAAAGCCATAGTAACAAAAATAACATGATACTGGCACAAAAAGAGACACACTGATCAATGGAACAGAATGGAGAACCCAGAAATAAACCTACACATTTATGGACAGCCAATATTCGACAAGGGAGCCAAGAGCATACGATGGAGAAAGGAGAGTCTCTTCAATAAATGACGTTGGGAAAACTGGGCAGCTACATGCAAAAGAATGAATGTAGATAATTACCTTACACCATGCAAAAAATCAACTCAAAATGGATTAAAGACTCAAATGTAAGACCCGAAACCATGAGATTTCTAGAGGAAAACATAGGCAGTATGCTCTTTGACATCGGTCTTAGCTGCATATTTTCAAGTATCATGTCTGACTGGGCAAGGGAAACAAAAGAATAAATGGACAAATGGGACTACATGAAACTAAAAATCTTCTGCACAGCAAAGGATTCCATCAACAAAACGAAAAGACAACCTAACAATTGCGAGAAGATATTTGCAAACCACATATCAGATAAGGGGTTAATATCCAAAATATACAAAGAACTCATACAGCTCAACAACAAGAAAACCAACAACCCAATTCAAAAAGGGGCAAAAGATCTGAACAGAGATTTCTTCAAGCAAGATATACGGATGGCCTACAGGCATATGAAAAGATGCTCAACATCACTAGCTATCAGGGAAATGCAAATCAAAACTACCATGAGGTATCACCTCACTCTGGTCAGAATAGCTATAATTAACAAGACAGGAAACAACAAATGTTGGAGAGGATGTGGAGAGAAGGGAATGCTTGAACACTGCAGCTGGGAGTGCAAACTGGTGCAGACTCTATGGAAAGTAGTATGGAGCATCCTCAGAAAAATAAGAATAGATCTACCATATGATCCAGCTATCCCACCGCTGGGTATTTATCGAAAGAACTTGAAAACACAAAGGCATAAAGATACATGCACCCCTATGTTCATTGCAACATTATTCACAATAGCCAAGTCTTCGAAGGAACCTAGGTGCCCATCAAGGGACGAATGGATAAAGAAGATGTGGTATTTATACCCAATGGAATACTACTCAGCCATAAGAATGATGAAATCTGGCCTTTGTGACAACATGGATGGTCCTTGTGGTTATTATGCTGAGTGATATTAGTCAGAGTCAAATATCGTATGATCTCACTCATAAGTAGAAGATAAACGCAACAGCAAACAAACACATAGCAATGGAGATTGGATTGGTGATTACCATAGGGGAAGCAGGGGGAGGGCAAAAGGGGTGATTAGGCTCACATGTGAGGGGATGGACTATAATTAGTTTTGGGGTGATGAACATGATGTAATCTACACAGAATTCGAAACATATTACGATGTACATCTGAAAGCTATATAATGTTATAATCCAATGTTACTACAATTAGAAGAATTAAAAAATTTAATAAAGATTACAAACAATTTTTTAATATTTATGCATTACTTATTTGAGATAAGTGATTCTTTAAACTTTTGGCTGTAAACTAATCTGCTTTTTTTCTTGTTGAAATTATTCTTTAAACTAGTGACTTCTCGGGTCCAGCCCTGTGGCCAAGTTTGTGTGCTCCACTGCAGTGGCCCAGGGCTTTGCTGGTTTGGATCCTGGGCACGGACATGGCACCGCTCGGCAGGCCACATAGAGGAGGCATCCCACATGCCACAACATCCACAGCTAAGATGCACAGCTATGTGCTGGGTGGGGGGGATTGGGAGAGATAAAGGAGAAAAGAAAAAGAGATTGGCAACAGTTGTTAGCTCAGGTGCCAATCTTTAAAGTAAATAAATAAATAAATAAATAAACTAGTGACTTCTCTTATCTACAGTGATATAATATTTTATTTTTAAATAGAACCATGTTAATAATCAAAATTAGTGTTTAACATAACCTAAACTCAAGAAGCTTATTTCTATTTGATAAGACAGAACTGGGAAACATGAAACAGAGGATAACTATGTACTAAAACATATGTTATCGTTAAAATTCAGAAGACATAATGATAATATTTGGAAACACTTTATAGAAGTGGTAGGGAGGCAACACTGTTCAGAAATTTATGCCACAATCTCACAGAAATATTTATGGCTTGTTGGCCTTTTGAATAATCATACAAAAATTTTCTACAAAATTAGATTTGATTATAAATTATATTAAAAATAAATATATATGCATTTATCAGTTGATGCAAACGCAAATTACTTTATTGACTTTGAAAGTTAGAAGGAACTTCGAGATTATCTATTTCAGAAGTTAACTGGTCTACACAGAAAAATCCTTGGTGGGTTTTTAGAACATAACTACCCAAACTCCTTCTAGCCACTCATGTTTTCTTCTACTCCACTAAATTTGTACGTCTGGTACTAAAGATAAAAATTTCAAAAAACAATTCAAGGGGCTGGCCCTATTGCCTAGTGGTTAAGTTTGTCATGCTCTGCTTTGTCAGCCAAGGTTCATTTCCCAGCTGTGGACCTATACCGTTCCTCAATGGCCATGATGTGGAAGTGACCCACATACAAAATAGAGGAAGATTGGGACAGGTGTTAGCTCAGAGCGAATTTTCCTCAAGCAAAAAGAGGAAGATTGGTGGCAGACATTAGCTCAGGGTGAGCCTTCCTCAGGGGGGAAAAAAAAAACCCTTCATGTCAAAATATTAAACACCCAAAGGGAGATTTTATATATATATATATATATATATATATATATATAAATGATAAATGCTAATAAAAAATCTCTGAAACTCTAATTCTGTATTTTAAAGACATGGGACAGTTGAGTAGAGGATATGTTTTTGTGAAAATGCAGGATAAGGGGCATGCTCTTCTTTCTCAAATAAGTAGAGGCAATATTACACTTATTATACCTATAGGTGAGGATAGGTAGAATCACTGGAAAAGAACATAAATCAATATTTGGAAAGGAAGGAGATCCCAGAAACCATATAAAGCATAGTGTTGTACAATATATCAAACCAACTAATTCTCAAGCTCCAAAACTGGAGGATAACAGTGTGATTTTTCATTTATTTGTTTAAGGTAGCATGCTCTCTACTAAATGAAAAATTCAAATTTAAATATAATTGCTGTATTAAGTTTGTATGTAATTGTAGATATAATCAATCACATAAGACTACTTGTTAAAAAAATCCCATTATATATTTTTAAAAAATTGTTCTTGAGATTGTCTGAAAACATAGTAATATATGACATTAGTACCTAATCCTAAGAAACTAATGTTCTAGCTTTGAGATAAAATGTTTTTATATTAAACCTACACAAAATAAGTATGCTTAATCATGACGAACTGTTATAGGCTTTCAGAAGACAGTATTTTGAAAAGAATTCTTATAGGAAGTAGGGGAGGAATATACTACAGAAATTCATCACAGGCCAGAAAAAAATAGTGGCTTTTCTTTTTTTTTTTTTTTTTACCATTGTGAATGGTCAGATTAACAATCCTTTTCATAATTGTGATTTGTAGATTTTGTTAAAAGTAAATATATGTCTAAATCTTGGTTAAAGCAGGATCCAAATTATATCACAGAATATGAATGTGAGAATTAAGTTAGAGATCATCTAGTTTACAGTTCTCAAACTGTTTATTCTGGAATTAGCTGAAAATCTTAAAAACTGAAAATAACTGAAGATATCCAGTTTCCATCTCCAGAGATTCTGATTTTGTAAGTCTATGATGAATTCTAAGAATCTCTGTTTTGAACAAGTTATTCACAGGATTGTGAAGTGCACTATGTATGAGACCACTGACTCAATGAATTGTTAAATAAATCCTAGAAACTATGGTTGAGGAGTTGATGGAAAATTCTAAGTCATTGTAATAGGGTTCTAGATTCAAAACATATTACAGATTTCTAAGATTTTTCACTTCCTCAATTAGATTTTAGGTTAAGACTTTCTACTATTTATTGTTTTTGTGCCCTTTATATTTGTCTTTTATAAAGTGGCAAATTTTCAATATAAACTATATTTTGTGAGTGTTTTATGGCTTTATTTTTTCTTGTGCTATTATGATGGATGACTTAACATGTTATATGGGTACAAGCCAAGATTGAATGTTGCATGTCAATAATCTAAATCAAGAAGAGCTATATTGGCAATGCTGCCATTCATATGACACCTTTCCTTTAAGACAAATGAAATTTCAATAGAGTTCTAAGGTGAATGATTTGTTGTCTCCATAAATGTAAGCATTTGAATTTGGCTTCTAATTCTTACTATGTTCAATACAGACTAAATTTTTTATCTACATGGTAAAATATTTAGGTATCTATTAAAGAGAATCATCTGGAACATGCATTGAAATATCTCTTCAACTTGGATATAAATATATTTTAAATGACCTTTAGAAATTTCAAATGGAAATTCAGGAAAAAAATATGATGGTCATCTAGTTACAGTTAAGGATAACTGTGGATAATTCTTTAAAAGTTTTAATGAAAATGTATAAATTTTACTCTAAAATATTCTTCAATGCCTTACACCAATAATTCTCAGTATTTACACCAGTAATTCTCAGGCAGCGAGTTCTTGCAGAATCACCAGCATATATTAATTAAGTTTAAGTAACCAAAAGTTTGCGCGAGAATTTCACTTTGTGGAATATTCAGACCAGTTGCTGTGAAGGTCTGTGCTGTTACAAATAGATTCTAGATAAAATGTAATGATTAATGCATTCATGGCCTTTACAGAATTAAAATATTTTATGATAAAGAGAGAGAGAGAAAGAAATTGGAATTCAAATTTGTAAGTAAATGCTAAAGCTGGCCAGTGACCATATCAGTACAGAAATCTTGAATCAGACTTGAAGCTAAGAGAACTGAATCTAAGACACTTGTGTTAAGCCATGCTGCATGAAGATTATGGTGGTTTTTGTTTTTAAAGAAGATCAGCCCTGAGCTAACATCTGCCACAATCCTCCTGTTTTTGCTGAGGAAGATTGGCCCTGAGCTAACATCTGTGCCCAACTTCCTCTACTTTATGTGGGATGCCTGCCACAGCATGGTTTGGCAAGTGGTGTATAGTTCTACACCCAGGATCTGGGCCGGTGAATCCCGGGCAGCAGAAGCAGAACATGTGAAATTAATCATTGTGCCATGGGGCTGGCCCTACAGTGGTTTTTAATGGGTAGTGAGGCCTTTCTCAAAACAAAGGCAAAAAGTGAATTCTCTTGGGAAGAAAGTATCCTCAATTTTCACCCCAGGGTTCCCTTAGAGTGAAATCATTCTCATATGAGTTAAAGCTAAAGGCCACACGGAGAAAGTTCTAATGAGTGAGCGTTTGCTGATACAACCGGCAAGAGGATATTTCCAATGGCTGCTTATGGTTGTTGGAGATCCTGATCCATCCTCAGTGGTGTTGGGCTTCCCTGATGTTGTCAGATTCCCATTCCATCCTGCAGCAGAATGAGCCTACCTGAGCTGCCTTCTAATGTTAGACTGGGGGTCAAGAAATGAGGGATCTGGGTCACTTTCTTCAGTTGGATGGGGAAATGCAACATGCCCTCCCACTATGTTATTCCTCAAATCATGGGGTTCCAAACAAGTTTGTCTTTTTCTTACAACCTTTGAGAGCTCTCTTTCTGTTGCCCCTTGTGTTATTTCTTGGGTTTATAGCTGTGCTTAGCAGGGAGGAGCAGGGAGAAAGAAAACTACACCATCTTGACTGGATGTTAACCTGCTATTTTTGAAAATGAACCTAATAATTAATCTAATCTTGAAAACTCCCAGGCCAGAGAGAAGGCAGGGAGAACTTTTTGAAAGTTAGAGAGGGTATCTTAATTTGTGATCAGTGTAGGGTACTCTTTGTCCACTTAGTAATTGTAAATTTCCCAGACATTCACTAAACATTCGATTATTTTTTCCTTTCTGGAAAAAAAGGTAGGAATAACAATTTTTTCCTGTTTATTATTTTTTTCTCGATAAAATTACATGAAGATTCTTCTTCACCTTTCTCAAAAAGTTTAATTTCACATTATTGCTACATGATGTATTCTGTGCTTACCAAGTTCCTGTGAGACATTTTTGTCCAAAACTTGTCAGGTTACTTTTATATAGAACCATGAAATGTCTCCTCAGCCCAGTGAATTTGCCTCAAATGAAATTAATTCTATGAATTCATCTCATCATTGGCAGCCATTTGTGTCATAAAGAGGTTGTCAAAAGGACATGAATACATCCCTACTTTGAAGTAGACACTTTTGTTTGCAATTTCACAAATGGTAGACATTCCATAATTGTTTGGGAATACAAATAAAAAAGAAATTCCACAATTAGAGGATGGAACAGTGTGGTAATATCTGAATTTTACATAATATGGTTTTAAGTTGAAGTTAAAGAAGTTTGAAAATAATACACATCTAACCATACAGTGTTTCCTACTCCCACCATTCTATTCTTATACCTGCCTTCAAAATATCATCGCCAGAGATAACCTTCATCCTGAAATTAGTATTCAATATCTTGCTTTGTTTTATTTTTATAACTTATGAAAGTGGGTATAATGGTGTTTGTAATCTTTTGGAACTAACCAACACTTAAAAGCACGTTGCTAACATCCATGTGTATGGCTGGGTATTACTGTGAATCATTCATTTGACTACTATATTATCATTTGCCCACTGTTCTACCTTATCTTCAAGACCCTGATTATTATTTTGTGTCATAGGCTTGAAGGTACTAATTATATTACTAAAAATAAGTAATAAAATCAGGCCATGGAATAACAATGATAATAGTTATGAACCAAGAATTACAAAAGTGTTCAAATTTGTGCACCTGATGTCAACTTTATAAAATAAATGAAAAGGTCCTTTCAGATTTCCAGAAAAAATGACAAGAACATCTTCTACTACAAAGTGTCTAAAATGCTGAATATGAGCTTACTGAAATGATTTTACAAGAAAGAAAGGGAAATCCATAGATGCCACCAATGGAAAGGAAACTGAAAGGCAGAGCAACAAGGGTGCAAACACATTTTGCCCAGACCCTGGAGGATCATCAGATTTTCACAGGGCCCAAACAGTAAGAAGTTTGGCATTAAGGTCTGCACGCAAAGATGGAAGAATAGGTCTTTAGACTGTATGGGACAAGGAGTTGAAACTGACAAGTCTGCAGAGTCAGAACTTATGAAAGCTGATAGTTTCATTGAGAAGAGGATACATACATTCTGTCCACAGCAAGAAAGCCTTCCTCTCCCAGGGCTCTGGAAAGGAAAATCAAAAGATCCTTGGAATAAATAACTTTGTGTTTGTTCTGGTGTAGAGTTCAAATTTACCCTATATTCATACTGTAGGAATTCTGAAAAAAGATTAATATAAAATTTCATCCAGAACACATGATATTCATAAAGTACAGAGAAAAATTAAAGGCAAATCTGTCCTAGAGGGATAATTTTACAAGTCAGTCAATGGATTTTCCTGAAAAATATAAGTGTACAATGAGAAACTGCAAAACACAAATAGAAGTAATCCTCCAGGAAATCATAGAATTATCTGAAAGGAACAATAAAAGCAAGTATGCTTAATGTGGCTAAAGTAAAAATTTTAAATATTGTAAACCACAAGCAAAGCATAAAGCCTTATGAAAAATACAAGATTTGATAAAATGCCATTATTCTTGTTTCATTTGGGAAGAATAGTAAAGATCATGTAAAAAGCATCATTTTTTGTGAAGATGGAGTTTATGCTAATTGTAGTTTATGATCTCACCATTGAACTTGACTCTGCCTTACTCATTATAAACAAATACAATAAATAAATTATTTCCCATACAGAAACTATGGCCTCTCTATTCTCCCTACATATTGGGAGGCTCCTTGCAAATTAAACAAGATAAATTTGCTACCCTCCTATAGCTTTACTTGAAAGGAAACACAAACACTGTCCCAAAACAGCATACAATACAGGAAACCAATGAAAGTAATGATCTCTCTCTCTTTCTCTTAAAAACTGGTTTATTTTTGTAAATAACAAGACAAGGTAGCAGTCTGTACAAAGTTTGCTAAGAGAATAAGAAATGGTACTTGAATTACTAGTGAAATCTTCCCCTTTAATTCAATCGTAGTTTTTTGGAAATTAGGATAGGAGATAGGACTATATCCCCTAACTAACATAGTGGGATTCAAAAGTCATTTCTTTATTATATTTTTCTTCTTAGTTTATAGGATCAATTTTCCATATAGTATTTGTAGTTCTTACAGGAAAGTTTGTATTTTGGCTTTCACTCTTGTAAAACACATGTTCTTGAGTTCTTGGAATCTGCTTGAACATGCCCAGAAGGCCATATTTATGTCGTCTCTGGGATTTACAACACACAGTCTTCAGCCAGGGGCTACACTTAATTACTTTAACTTAGGAGGGTTTTCCAGTTGTGGGTGGGCATAGACATAATTTTCCGTTTGTCTTTGTTTCCCACACAGATTCTCTGAGCCCAAATAACAACAAAAAAGTAATCATAATTCTTCCTACCCGTATTTTTATCATGCTAAGATTTGCTGCATTGTTAAAAGAAAAGTAGTTTGGATGAAACAACAATAGCATTGAAAATAGAAGAAAGCTCATATTCAGATTCAAATAACAAAAACAAAAACCCCTAAGTCTTTGTTTCTGCATTTCCTTGTTTTATCCAAAGAAGAAAAACAAAAGCTCTTGCATGGCTATACGTATCCAAGGTTGTTGTCATAATGTTCAGAATCTCATGAGAAATCTTGGCTTTCATAGTGAGTGCAATTGTATGTCTAACAGACTGCACTAATATAAGACAGTATGAATGTTGACAGACTATATAGAAAGCAAAATGGCACTGAAGCCAACATGAAGAGTATCGGTTAAATTGTAATATGGAATTTCCTTGGTTATGCTCTGGCAAATTTCCCATTAACAGAGTGAAAATAGTAGTACTACTGGGGATTATCCAGTATTTACTTGTCCAAATCTTTTCCATGCCCCTTAAGCTTCCAATACAATTTGTCTCTTCCTTTTCAGTGTGTGACCCTATCTCCATTAATGAAGCAAAGGCATTCAAGATTAAGCCCCTTAACTTTCATCCTCTAAAAATTTTTATGCTCTTTTGTCCATGTTTTATTAACATATGCTATGCCTTGATCATAATTTACCTTTCATAAAGTACAATTTCTCAAGTAAGTTTCATAACAGTCCTCCAAGTTAGACAGAAAAGAAAACGTGCCTATTTGATGAATAAGGAAGAAAAGGTGCAGAGTTGTAAATGACCTGGGTAAGTTGCCAGTCTGATAAGTGATCAAACTGGTCTCCAGTCACAGGTTTCTGCCTATCGGCCTATGCAGTCTGGAGTGGGAATTTGGGGATAAAATCCTGTCTCCATGCCAGGCTCCTGGGCAAGGAATCTCTCAGTTCTTTACTTGTAAAATAAGAATAAAAGCTTCCAATTTTTTTAGCTTTTTGTCAGAATTAAGAGACATATATAAAGTGTTTAGAACAATACCTGTATTATCTTTAATAAACATTAATTATTGTTATTATTTCCTGAGAAATAAAGGTTTTTTCCTTCTTTTGTAACTCTAGTACCCCAACTCGTATTCCTTTTCCTATTCAAGTCTATAAATATCCTCCCCCATTTAAATAGTCAGTCTACCCACTCTCTACCTTGGATCTTTTCCTTCCTGTCTACGAACATGGTCAGGATTCTTTCTTATACATGAGAAAACAGTCATTATTACTCTCTCAAGTATCACCTTTTTTTCTCTCTCTCCCTTAGTCTAAATTTTTTCAAAGAGCCATGAATCATGAAATTTTCCAGCTGGAAATGACCCTCTAGTTCACCACTCTTATTTCACAGATTAGGTACACAAAGCCCAGAGAAGCTAGTGCTTTATGCAAGGAAACAAGGCACCTACCTGGAGGAGCAGACCAAAGCCCTGAAACCCTGTCAGGTCTCTCAAAGGGAACAGTGCTCTTTCACATTCCCACACTCTTCTTGCCTCCGTTTCTATACCTCAACTCACGCATCAATTCCTGCCTTTTGGACTTTTGCTTCACAACTTTTCTAAAAATGAAGACTTTGGCTCACTCCTTTTAGCTTGTAAAACTCAATTTTCTTTTATATCTCTGCCTTCCAATAGAACGCTAATTTTCCTCTTTTAATTCTCCTTTTAAAATGCATTCTTTTCTTTCTCTATCTAGGAGAGATGCTTTACCAAATTCATTTCAGCCTCATTTTCTCACTACACTTCCACCTTTGGTGACTGAATTCTTTCAATGGCTTCCTTCAATCATTATGTCACTACAAATCATTTCAAAATAGCTTCATCAACACAACCTGTATTTGTTTGAACCCCAACAATGAGACAGGCTCTGTTTCACACACTGTATATAGAATAAGAAGAAAGAAGATCTAGTCATTCAGAGGCCTCAGAAAACTTACAGACTAGTGAGCTGCTGTTTAATAACTGACTCTACTCTCCCCCTCAAAGAAAAAAACTCTGATTTATAGAGTTTGCCAAGTAAATACATTGAAAATACTCCCACCATAGCTGATTTCAAGCTACCAAAACGTTACTGAATGCAAAGTTGGGAAGAGACACTAACAGTGGGCTCTTGTGAGCCAGTATGAGAACTGATGAACATTAAACACAAAAACCCAAATAAATAAACACTTATAAATTACATAAATGCTGTGCACAATTTTGACTTCTTTCACAGTATTTACAAAGAGCCTAGGCTAATTTTTCCATTATAGACCATAAATCCTTGCAACACTCATCATATATTTGCTTTATTTCCCTCTTTTCAGAAAAAAAATTAAAAATAAAACAATTACTACAACTATTATTTGGAAGTAAGTCACCCTGTGGTCTGTACCTTTTTGCACTGTGGTGCATTTGTTACAATTGATGGACCTACATTGACACATTATTATCTCCCTATGTCCATAGTTCACATTAGGGTTCAGTCTTGATGTTGTACATTATATGGGTTTGGACAAATATATAATTACAAGTATCCACCACTGCAGTATTATACAGAATATTTTTCCTGCCCTAAAAATCCTCTGTATTCTGCCTATTCATCCCTCACTCTGCCTGTAACCCTTGGCAACCACTGACAATTTTCCTGTATCTATAGTTTTACTTTTTCCAGAATGTCATATGGTTGGAATTACACAGTATTGTAGCCTTTTCAGATTGGCTTCTGTCACTTAGTGATATACATTTAAATTTCTTCCATGTCTGTTCATGGCTTGATAGCTCATTTCTCTTTAATGCTGAATAATATTCCACCGTCTGGATGTACTGCAGTTGTTTATCTGTTCACCTACTGAAGCCTGTCTTAGTTGCTTCCAGGCTGCTATAAACATTTACGTCTGGGTTTTCATGTGGACATGTTTTCAATTCTTTTCCGTAAATACCAAAGAGTATGATTGCTATATTGTGTTGTAAGAGTATGTTTAGTTTGTTAAGGATCTGCCAAACTGTTCCAAAGTAGTTGTATCATTTTTCATTCACACCAGCAGTGAATGAGAGTTCCCATTCCTTCACATCCTCGTCAGCATTTGGTGGTGTCAGAGTTTTGGATTTTGGCCATTCTAATAGGTGTATAGTAGTATCTCATTGTTGTTTTAATTACCATTTCTCTAATGATATATGTTGGACATCTTTTCATATGCTTACTTGTTATCTCTTTATCTTCTTTGGTGAGGTGTTTGTTCAGGCCTTTGGCATATTTTTTAATCAGGTTGTTTGTTTTCCTATTATTGAGTTTTCAGAATTCTTTGTACATCTAGTCCTTTATCAGATATGCCATTTGCAAAGATTTTTCTCCTAGTCTGCGACTTGTCTTCTCATTCTCTTGACATTGTCTTTTGCAGAGCAGAAATTTTAATTTCAATGAAATCTAGCTTATTTATATTTCTTTCAAGTATCATACCTTTTGTGTTATGTCTAAAGAGTCATCACTATACCCAAGGTCATCTAGATTTTCTCCTATGTTATCTACTAGGACTTTTATAGTTTAGGATGGATTTTGCATTCGGCTCTATGATCCATTTTGAGTGAATTTTCATGAAAGCTATAAGATCTGTGTCTAGATTTACTTTTTTGCATGTAGATGTCCAGTTGTTCCGACACCATTTGTTGAAAGAACTATCTTTGCTCTATTGTATTGCCTTTGATCTTTTATCAAAGATCAATTCACTATGTGTATGTGGGTCTATTCTTGAGCTCTCTATTCTGTTTCATTGATCTATTTGTCTATTCTTTCATCACTACCACATTGTTTTGTTTCCTGCAGCTTTATAGTAAATCTTGAAGTTGGGTAGTGTTAGTCCTCGAACTTTGTTCTTCTCCTTCAATATTGTGTTGTTATTCTGTCTTTTGTCTCTCCATGTAAAGTTTAGAATCACTTTGTTCATATCTAAAAATAACTTACTGGAATTTTGATTGGGATTGAACTGAATCTATAGATCAAATTGGGAAGAAGTGACATCTTGACAATATTGAGTCTTCCAACCAAAGCATTTTGTTTGTAGGTTTTAGTTCAAATAATTGCAGCAGCAAAATCTCTTAAG
This sequence comes from Equus przewalskii, assembly GCF_037783145.1. Lineage (NCBI taxonomy): Eukaryota > Metazoa > Chordata > Mammalia > Perissodactyla > Equidae > Equus > Equus przewalskii. The sequence goes on from NC_091834.1 coordinate 26,059,419, forward strand.
CTAATCTCTAAAGTTGTCATCTAAAATTACTGTAATAGATAAATTTTAAAAATATGCTAGCAGTAAAAGTGTATGTCTAAGAGGCTAGATTGTTCACTAATATCTGTATAATTTAAGCTACATTATTAGACTTAAATCTCTTGTTTTTATTTTAATCTCAATTATTTATTATTTGTGTACATTATTTCTCAATGCATGTTCTAAGGAGCATAACGTTCCCAAGGTATGCCATAAAGATTTGGTCCATAGACTGTGAGTTTGGGATCTACTATAAACTATTATTCCCAACCCCCTCAGAGATTCATATACATGTTAGCCTATTAAATTCTCTGAGAATTTAGGCAAACCATAAAAAAATTTTTGACATTATTTATTCTATACTCTCCTACACATTACCCTATCATCTGTTTATCTATCTATCCATCTATCTACCTATCTGTCTATCTGTCTGTCTGTCTGTCTATCTATCTATCTATCTACCCATCCTATGTTTTGGTTTAGTTCTAAATTGATCAATGTTACTGAATCCTGGCCAAATTTTCCAAACCTTCACCAAAAAGTATATTTATCATATTAACTAGGAAAATGCACATGATATTGCATAAGTTAGAGAAAATTTCAGTTCCTGTATGGAACCATTCAATGTAAGTTGGTTAAAACTCTAATAAGTTGTAGCAATAGCAAAAACAACAATAAACACTAAAATTTACTATGTCCCTGGTACTCTTCTGGATTTAATAATCCCAAAATCTTTGAAGTGAGTACTATTGTTAGCACATGTTACTTGTAAGGAAACTGAGGCCCATCGATTTAAATAATTTTCTTAAGGTATGGGCAAAATGGCGACTTCTACTAGATTTATCTAATGCCAAAATCCATGTTTCTAACTACTATTTTAAACTTCCTTCCCAAAAATAGAATTGACCAAGATGACATATGATTGTTATGAGTTGAATTGTGTAACCTCTACAAAATACATTCAAGTCCTATCTCCTGATTATATGTGAATCTGATATTTTTTGGAAAGAGTCTCAGATGTAATCAAGTAAAGATGAAGTCATTGGAGTAGAGTGGGCCCTTAATCCAATATGGCAATCTTATAAGAACAGAAGGAACACAGAGAAGAGATACATAGGAAGAATACTTTATGATGACCAAGGCAGAGATTAGAGTGACGCATTTACAAACTAAGGAAGGCCAAGAATTGCTGGTGACAGCAGAACTAAGAGAAAGACATAGAATAGAGTGTCCCCCAGAATGTTCAGAGAGAACACAGCTCTGATGACACCTTGATTTTGAACTTCTAGCCTTCAGACTAGGAGAGATTATACTTCTGTTGTTTTAAGCCACCCAGCCTATGGGAGTTTGTTATGACAGTCCTGGAAAACTAACAACAATGAACAATTAAGCATTTAAATCTAATAGGATACACATATTTCTCATATTTGCAGAAATGTTTGCAGATTATTAGCAAACGGTTGATATAGAATATGACTCATCCCCAAGATTTCAATATAATTTAAAATAATTAAACCTATTTTCAAGTTAATGTATCTAAAATAATAATAATAAATGATTATCATTCAGGAAATAAATATACATATTTTCATTTAAAAAGGTGTACACACTTGTTATCAATTTTGCTCAAATTTAACTTACACAAAAGATTTTGTATTTTTGGTTAATAACATATTGTAGGGAATAAATCCTGTGATTTATTTCTCCCTCACTTGCCAATGGAATTCATTAGAGAAGAATTTTAAATTATGAAGACCAGAAGTGACATTTTATGTTCATTTTATGTTTTTTATGGTTTTATTTAAAGCAATCATCAAATTCTCTCTCAAAAAATTGTGTTTTTCCAGAGATACACTGGTTTCTTGTAGTTTTATATAATAATCTTGTATAACAATTGTAGTCTAGTAAAAATATAAGATAAGGACAAGTTAGAGACAATCTTCATCTCAAGATGTTGATCCCATAAATCACTTAATATTGAACAAAAATTCCAACATAGATAATAAATTTTAAAATTACACAGATATTTCACCCCTATTTTTGTGACTTTCAAAATATATTATCTTTTATTGTTGAAGTTGAAATAATTTTTTCTAAAATAATTATTAAATTTTATCAATAAATCTCTGAGTTTCTTTTTACTTTATCATTCAGTAATACTGGAAAAATTATCAAACAATGATAAAAGCCCATAGTTTTAAAGAACATTATCTGGTAAATATTTATATTGATGATTTTTTCCAAGAAAAATTCTCCATATAAATGTTTACATACTCTTATAACCTAAATAGAACCATAAGAGCACACAAGAAGTGCATCTTGATGTTATAAAAAGATTGTTGGTTACTCTCAAAGCCATAGGGATATAAAGATGGAAAGAAATTTGTGAGAATTACAACTATTTGGAAGAATCCAATTGTCATCGAGAAAAATTCTGCATGGGCACAATAGACTAGACTATGTTGCATTAACAATTAAAACGTGAAATTTGATTTACTTAAGATGGAACACGGTTAATTCTTGCCTGTGCCACAATCATACATGTTAGGTGGGTCTTCCTGGAGGCTCTTTTTCAAGTAGTGACTTCTATCTCTTAAAATCACCTCGCAAAGGGAAAGTGGACAACTGCAGTGGGGTTTCCATGGCCAGACTTCAGAATGGGCTTCAGCCAGCATCTCAGTCACATGGCCCCAATCTCACTGAAAAGTGGCCAGAAAATGTAGTCTTCCAGTCTATCCAGAAAATAAAACAGGATCTGATGAGCACAAAGCAATGTATCTGCCATTATTTCAACTTCAAAGCTATACATTTGGGGAAACATTAATAACCACATTGCTTTTCAACTTTAATAAGGCAAATCTCTTCTGTATAAAATGAGAGAAAGGGAGATACAAGTTTCTCTTAGGTTTTCTACAGCCCCCAAATTCTTATACTCAAGGACGATAAGTACTTAGGCCCTATTGTATTTTTTCCCATTCAGAGTTCCTATTGAATTTATAGTCATACACGTATTTTCAGTAGAAATCTTGTGCTTAATACATAGAAATAAAAGATATAGGAAAGAATCCTGCCTTCAAGGACTTAACAATTTAGTAGGAAAAAAATGATTTTTATAATGTAAACCAGAAAGATTTGAGTGACAAAATATCAATATAAAAAACATTAGAACGCTAAGAAAAGAACAATTAATTTCCAGTTCAGAGATCTACTAGAACTGTGGTGAATGAAATGGTTAATTTTGTCAACTTGATTGGATCATGTGATGCCCAGATATTTGGCTAAACATTATTTCTGTGTGTGTCTGAGAGGGAGTTTCTGGATGACGTTAGCATTTGAATAGGTAGACTGAGTAAAGCAGATTGCCCTTCTCAATGTGGGTGGGCATCATCCAATGCATTGAGGTCTTGAGTAGAACAAAAAAGTGGAGGAAGGGAGACTTTGCATTCTCTGCCTGACTGATAAGCTGGTACATTGGTCTTCTCCTACCCTCAGACTGGGACTTACACCATTGGCACTCCTGGTTCTCAGGCTTTCAGACTCAGACTGAAACTACACCACCAGCTTTCTTTGCAGCTTCCACAAGCATGTGAGCAAATTCCCTATAATAAATTGTTTTATATAAAACGATAGATATTGATTAAGATGTATATAGATATAGATATAAGACATATATTTCTCTGGAGAACTCTGGCTAATGCAGTGGGTATTTTTTTTTTTTTTTGCTTCCTTCAGCTTGCATTATTATTATTATTTTTTCTGTGCAAGATTCACCCTGAGCTAGACCTGTCACCAATCTTCCTCTATTTTGTATGTGAGCCACAGCCACAGCATGGCCACTGATAGACAAGTGGTGTAGATACATGCCCGGGAACTGAACCCAGGCAGCCAAAGCAGAGCTTGCTGAATTTAACCTTAGGCCACCAGCGCTGGCCCTCTCCTTCAGCTTGCATTATTTTTTATCTCAAAATGTGATCTCACATATCTTGTAAATAAAATCTACAGTAAGTTAGTTCTTTTCGCTATATTTAAAAATTCTTTAAGCTATGCCATATTTAGTATATGAAAGAAACCGACTTACAGTTCCAGTTTCATAATAATATAAACAATTCAAGAAACTATGCTTTTTAAAAACATGCAGGCTTAGTGACTTTTATGTTGTAGCTTTGTTCTATAACCTGCCAAAAATAGGAACATTTTGACGTGTTTACCAATCACATTTAAGTGGTTTCTGGCCTTTTTTGGACAATTAAATAATGAAAATCCAATCTTAAACTATATAGACTCAAAAGAACAACAATTCCATCACTTTTCTTTCTGGTTGTGGAAATGGTTTTAGTTTATTGATTTACCAAACACTTGTATGGTGTCTATTATGAGCCAGTCAGTACTTTACAAGTATTTACTTTTTTTTTTAAAGATTTTATTTTTTTCCTTTTGCTCCCCAAAGCACCCCAGTACATAGTTGTATATTCTTAGTTGTGGGTCCTTCTAGTTGTGGCATGTGGGACGCTGCCTCAGCATGGTTTGATGAGCAGTGCCATATCTGCGCCCAGGATTCGAACCAATGAAACACTGGGCCGCCTGCAGCAGAGCACGCGAGCTTAACCACTCGGCCACGGGCCCAGCCCCCTCAAGTATTCACTTTTTAAAGCTTCATCTCTACCTTCTGGGGGAGACACTATTATTATTGTCATTTTATAATGGAAAAACAAGGCAAGAGAGGTTCATTAACTTGCTCAAGAGCACAAATACAGTAAATGGTAAAGCTGAGATTCACATCCAGGCCATCTAGCTAAAGAATCTGTGCTCTTAACGAACATGCAATGGCATAAAACATATTTGGCAAAGCCATCTTCTCTAAATACATGTGGGAATAGTTACTGACTCTTGTGTTAATAGGCATCCACGTTAAAAATATAGAGAGATCCAGTACCCATGTCTTTGGCACAAAAATTCTCCAAGGGAATATTAGCCACAGAGAGAATCTTGGTAGTGCCTTATCATTTCAGATGGTTATTTCTGTGCTTTCTAATGCTTCTCTGTTGGAAAGAAAAGTAAGTAAAATTTGCCAACCAAACGCAGTTTATTTGTAAAACCAGATAAATTAGTGTGGTCATTACCACGCTTTTGCATACTAGTTCTTTTAGAAGACAATTGAGGTCTAAGAGTTTTACTACTCTTATAACCACATTCAAGGAAGGATAAAAATTAATTTATAAGTCATTGACTCTGTTAATATTTTAGAGATAAAGAAAATGGCTTACATTTTTACGTGTTCTGGAAATGAGGTAAGTATCTGGCCACAGTTTGGAAATAAAGGGAATGTGTTTGGTAATAATTTCTTCAAAAGAATCACTGAAAAGACAGTGATGATTTAGAAATTATCCTCTGAGGAAATTTATCATGCTCTTTGCATGAGACAAAGCCTTCAATTTTGTATGCAAACTCTTGTCAGCAAGCACACAGTGGTGTAATAGACAATGTATGATCATGCTAGGAAATTGGTTTTATCATTTCTTTTTACATCAGTAAAGAAGTTTCTGGTTTGTTTTTCTTCAGATCCAGGCAGGAGCATTATTGGTGAATATTGATTTACTTTACTCGAGCCTTAAGGATGCCAAAATTTTGTCTCTGACTAGATAAAAGCATATTTCCTTTTAGTTATTTGCTTTGTTTGTGCCTTATGTCGATCACTTTCTGATCGACATAAGGCACAAGACTAACAGCTGACTGAAGCCACTCAGTCATGTCCACTTAAAAGGGCAAGTTTTTTTATCTTTTTAAAAACTTGTTTCAGATATCACAATCCACTCATAAATTTGATTTAAAAAACCTGTTGAAATTTCTTCAGTTCACCATTTTTTCCATTTTCCAATGAGTATGTTTCTCTAGCTTTTTAAGTACAATACAAGGCTCCTTGTCAAATAAAAATGCAACTTGGTTGGATGCTTGTAATAAAAACTTCTCAACTAACACATTACTAAATGACCTCCCAGCTCCTTTCATTACAATAAAATAGTGTCCTTCTAAATATCAGGACCACATCTAATTTTCACTACTGTTCACTTTGTTAAAATGTGCAGAATACTTTGAGGATTTTAGACCAGTTGCCATGTAAACATTGTATTCACTAAGCTCTAATCATTTACATTGTACAAATGTTCTACTAACAATATAGTTATCTTCCACATATGTTTCTTTTACCCCCAAATAAGCAAATACTACCTATAGTTGTTATGCACATTTAGTATGAAGTAAACATTATATGTTAATAATTAGCAGCTAAATGACATAATTAGCAGCTAACCAAAATAAAACAAAACCATAGCATTGTCATATCATGATCTGTACATGAGTCAGCAATAGACTTCACAACACAAGGAAGCAAACCATTCATGGTCACGGAGTCATCTCATAAGTGTGTGCTAGTCTGTGCATTACATCCAGGCCCAAACCATCTCACTCCAGTCATTTCAGCTTACAGTCAGTGAAATGGGAGTGAAATAACTCTGTATTAGTGAATTCAGTACTCTGCATATTGTAGCCTTGTTCTAAGAATTTGTGATTTTAGATTCTGAGCTCATAGTCAGCCAGGTTTTTATCTATAAGAATCTTTTACAGTTTAGGTGGAGGTTAGACCTCTCCGGAGAAGTTTTGATTCTGTTTCTGCCAGGAACAACTCAAAACAAAAGATGCCCAGGACCATGTTTTTTCTAAAGTGTTGTCTTGGGTTTTCTAATATCTTGCAGTGTCTATAATTTGAACCCAACTTATTTGCTTTGCATTTCATGGGAGACTTTTTTCCTCTTAATTCAGAGCCCAGGTTTAGATGAGCAAGCTTTCGTGTTTCCTTCCTAAGCCAGTATGTGAAAGTGTTCTTTCATTTTTTATTATTGTGAAGGCCCCCTTGTTATAATGGATTCCAACTCCCTGCCTTTCTTGCTCCTTGAATTTTATTTCCTGTTTCCCAGTAGCTGTGAACTTGCAAGCCTCTTCTTTACTGAAAAAAGGTGTTCCCAGGACAATTGACAGTTTTGAGTAGCCACTTTATTTTTGACCCCTGGAAATTTCTCTTAATTTCCTTAGAAGACAATTTTCTATTTTAAAGACTTATGTGTTATATTTTATTGCACATTTGAAGGTGTTTTGTGCCAGGAGATTCTTTGGGATAGTGCTTTTACCTTAAAGGTGAAAGTGGAAATAACTTGTAAATTGTACTCCTGCTGATTTGGAAACTCCTGGGTTGAGCGGCACTACGAGGCAGCATCAATTAGTTCTTTTATGGCTTAATTTGTGTGTTCTGTAATTTAAAATCTGAACTAATTTGTAGGTCTTACAACCCAAAAGAAGCATCTTTCATACTAGCATCTTAGTGGGCGATATGTACCCTGGACAAGAATAACTAAAACAGGCTGCAGGCTTCTAGAGAGCAGAGAAATTAGGTCACTGTATGAGAACAGTCCCTGTCATACAGTTTCACTTAATACTTGCATTTTATTTTAAAAGTAAGGCTTCATGGTGGGGGTGATGTCAGCAACATGGTGGAGTGAGCTGTTTCCTTTATCTCTCCCACTTTTGAACTACAACTAAATGGACATTCACTGATGCACGGAGGAAGCCCACACAGCACAACAGGACGCCTGAGACACATGCAGCTATACACCTGAGAGTGAATTGGCTGGCTACCCACGAAGTGGCATAGATGGGTGAACATACCCTGCTTTCCCCTGATAGCCCTGTGTATGCACAAGAATGCTTTTCAGCCTGGTGTGCAAGCACCTTGAAAGTGGGAACACTCACTGGGGCAACCACAGCAGGTGGTAGTGGTAGCCCTTGCCCACATTTGTGATCGCTCTTGCTTTCCCAGTGAGAAGGGGGAGACCATCATGCCCCTGTGCCACCTAGGAGTGACACTAGCATGGGTCCCAGCAAGGAAGCCCCACCCACCAAGCACTTCAGCCCTGAGGACTGTGAACAGAGACAGCAGCAGATTTTACATGCTTGTGCAAGCACACTCCAGGTTCAAGCAAGCACTAATAGTGCTGCTCAGCCCTGAAAGAGTTCACCTCGGGTTCACCTTAATGGTGGAGAAAGGGAATTTGGAAAGAGGAACTCTGCAGTGCCAAGGAGCAGCCCTAACCCAGTTCCTAGTGAGGAAGCCCTATCCCCACAAGCACAGTGGCCCCATGGACCATAAACATAGACCATAGCAGGTTTATGCAGTGGGGCAAGCACTCCCCAGGTGTGAGCAAGCACTCAGAGTGCTGCTGATCCCCAAAAGAGGGAACATGTCTAGGCAGCTGTGGGAAAAGGAACAGCAGCTTCAAGCTTGCCTGGGTTCACCTTCCTGGCAGGGAGGGGGAGTCTGTAGGCCCCCTGTGGAGACAAGGAGAAGCCCTAGCCTGGGTCTCAGTGAGGGAGCCCCAGCCACCAAGCACAGCAGCCCTTTGCACCTCAAGCAGAGACTGCAGCAGAACTACACACTGCAGCAAACACAGCCCGGGCCCCACACGCCTGAGCACTCATATTGCTGCTGAGTCCCTAAAGAGGGAATGTGTACTGGCAGCTGTAGGAAGAGACAATAGCAGCTTTTAGCCCACTGGTGATCACTTCCATGGTAGGGAGGGGCAGTTCATAGAGCCCCTGTGGTGCCAAAGAGTGACCCTAGCTCTGTCCAGCAAGGAAGCCCTGCCCATAAAGCACAGCCCACACAAGCACCTAAACACACACCCAGGCTGGGACAAACACCCATAATACCTCCACAGCCTCCAGCAGACAGGGTGGGGCCAGAAACTCTGCTCCTGCTTCCCTCAGCAGTAGCAAGTGGAATCTGTGTCCTAAGAATACCACTAATGCCCTGACAAAAGATTAGCTTGTGAAGCATCATGAGAAACTGCAGCAACAATTCAGATCAGAAGGAAAATGAAAATTCTCCAGAAACCAACCATGAAGACACAGAAATTTACAATGCAAATGACAGAGAATTCAAAATAGCTACTATAAGGGAACTCAATGACTTGCAAGATAGCACAGAAAATAAAAACACAGACAAAAGACAATTCAAGGAGCTCAGCAATAAAATGAACCTATTCACTGTAGAGATTGAAACCATAAAAAAAATCAAGAAGAAATACTGGGTATGAGAAACACAATTACAACTTAAAAAAGAAAGGGAAAGAAAGCATTAAAAGTAGTGATAAGCATTTCAACTTAGCCACAAACTCACAAAATTAAAAACAGAACAATTTGTAACAGCAATTACTCAGAAGGGGAGAAGAAAGGGAAGGGACCTCCTTAGGTTAATGGAGATAAGATGCTATGAGAAAATGGTCTATCTCATCTCCAATATCTTTCATACAATCCTCATGGTAACCACTAAACAACAAATCAGAGCAGAGCCACAATTCACAAAAAGAGAAAAAGCTGAGAAATCTCCTTCAGAAAACCACCAAAATGAAATGGAAGTCAGAAATACAAAAGAAGAGAACAATGGAAACAGAACAATCAGAAGAGATAAAATGGCAGTATTAAGCCCTCATATGTTGATAATCACTCTAAATGTAAATAGAACAAATTCTTCAATCAAAAGACACAGAGTAGCTGGATAGATTAACAAACAAGAACCAAAAATATGCTGCCTCCAGGAAACACAACTCAGCTCCAAAGGCAGACATAGGCTTAGAGTGAAGAGGTGGAAGACAATTCTCCAAGCTAATGGCCAACACAAGAAAGCAGGTGTTGCCATACTTTATCAGAAAAAGCAGACTTCAAGTTAAAAAAGACAATGAGAGACAAAGAGGGGCAGTATATAATGATAAAAAGGACACTCCACCAAGAGGACATAACACTTATTAACATACATTCACCCAACACAGGGGCACCAGAGTAAATAAAGCAATTATTAACAGAAATAAAGGGAGAAATTAGCACAACACAATAATAGTAGGAGACCTCAACACCCCACTCACATCAATGGACAGATCATGCAGATAAAAGGTCAACAAGGAAATAGTAGATATAAATGAAACACTTGATCAGATGGACTTAATAGATATATATAGAACATCCCATCCAAAAACAGCAGAATATACATTCTTCTCAAGTGTACATGGATCATTCTCAAAGATAGACCATATGGTGGGAAATAAGGCAAGCATCAATAAATTTAAGAAGATTGAAATCACCCCAACCTTCTTTTTTGGCCACAGTGCTATGAAACTAGAAATCAACCACAAAACAAAACTGGGAAAGCCAGAAATACATGGAGACTAAACAACATGCTGTTGAGCAACCGTTGGATCTTTGAAGAAATCAAAGGGGGAATTAAAAAATACCTGGAAACAAATGAAAATGAAAATGCAAAATACCAGCTCTTGTTGGATGCAGCCAAAGCAGTCATAAGAGAGAAATTCATTGCAATACAGCCCCCCCCCAGAAAGCAAAAAACAAACAAAAACAAAAACAAAAAACTCAAATAACTAATCTTAAAATGTACCTAACAGAGCTAGATAAAGAAGAACAAACAAAGGCCAAAGTCAGCATAAGGCGGGAAATAATAAAAATCAAAGCAGAAATAAATGAAGTGGAGACTAAAAAACATTTAAAAGGATCAATGAAACTAAGAGCTGGTTCTTTGAGAAGACAAAGAAAATTGGCAAACTCTTATATTGACTAAGAAAAAAAGAGAAAAGCCTCAAATAAATAAAATTAGAAATGAAAGAAGAGAAATTACAACAGATACTGCAGAATTACAAAGGATTACCTGAGAATACTATGAAAAACTATATGCCCACAAATTCAATAACCTTTAAGAAATGTATGAATTCCTAGACTCATAATACCTCCCAAAACTGAATCAAGAAGAAATAAAGAATCTGAACATATCAATCACAAGTACAGAGATTGAAACAGTAATCAGAAACCTCCCAAAAAACAAAAGTCCGGGACCAGATGGCTTCTCTGGAGAATCTACCACACATTCAAAGAAGATTTAGTACCTATCCTTCTCAAACTATTCTGAAAAATTGAAGAAGATGGACTGCTTCATAACACATTCTATGAGGCCAACATCACCCTCATACCAAAACCAGACGAGGACAACACAAAGAAGGAAAATGACAGGCCAATATCACTGGTGAAATTCAATGCAAAAATCCTCAAAATAATATTGGCAAATCAAATACAGCAATACATTAAAAGGATTGTACACCATGATCAAGTGGGATTTATTCCAGGGATGCAGAGTTGATTCAACATCTGCAAATCAATGTGACACACTACATTAACAAATTGAGGAATAAGAATCACATGATCATCTCAATGGATGAAGTGAAAGCATTTTACAAGATCCAACATCCATTTATGATAAAAACTCTCAATAGATATAGAAGGAAAGTACCTCAACATAATAAAGGCCATATATGACAAATCCTCAGCCAACGTCATACTTAATGGTGAAAAACTGAAAGACATCCCTCTGAGAACTGGAATGAGACAAGGGTGCCCACTCTCACCACTCCTATTCAACATAGTACTGGAGGCGTTAGCCAGAGCAATTAAGTGAGAAAAAGACATGAAAGGAATCCAAATTGGAAAGAAAGAAGTGAAACTTCTGCTATTTGCAGATGACATGATTCTATATATAGAAAACCCTGAAGAATTGACAGGAAAACTATTAGAAATAATCAAGAAGTACAGCAAAATTTCAGGGTACAAAATCAATTTAAAAAAATCAGTTGCATTCCTATACACTAACAATGAACTAGCAGAAAGAGAAGTCAAGAATACAGTCCCATTTACAATCACAACAAAAAATTAAAATATCTAGAAATAAACTTAACCAAAGAGGTGAAAGACCTGTACAATGAAAACTATAAGACATTATCGAAAGAAATGGAAGAAGATATAAACAAATGGAAAGATATTCCATGTGCATGGGTCAGAAGAATAAACATAGTTAAAATGTGTCTACTATCCAAAGCAATCTACAGATTCAATGTAATCCCAATCAGAATACCAATGACATTCTTCAAGAAATAGAACAAAGAATCCAAAAATGTATATGGAACAACCAAATACCCTAAATAGCCAAAGTAATCCTGAGAAAAAAGAACAAATCTGGAGGCATCACAATCCTTGGCTTCAAAACATACTTCAAAGCTATAGTAATCAAAACAGCATGGTACTGGCATAAAAACAGACAAACAGATCAATGGATCAGAATTGACAGCCCAAAAGTAAAACCACACATCTATGGATAGTTAATCTTTGACAAAGGAGCCAAGAACATACAATGGAGAAAGGAAAGTCTCTCCAATAAATGGTGCATGTTGACAGCCACATGCAAATCAATGAACACAGGCCATTATCTTGCACTGTACACAAAAATTAACTCAAAGTGGATTAAAGATTTGAATGTAAGATATGAAACCTTAAAACTCCCAGAAGAAAATATAGACAGTACACTCTTTGACATTGATCCTAGCAACATCATTTTGAATACCATGTCTACTTGGGCAAGGGAAACAAAAGAAAAAGTTAACAAATAGGACTATATCAGACTAAAAATCTTCTGCAAAGCAAAGGAAACCATGAACAATAAGGAAAGACAACCCACCAACTGGGAGAGAATATTTGCAAATCAGTTATCAGACAAGGTGCTGATCTCCAAAATATATAAAGAACTCATACAACTCAACAACAACAACAACAAAACAACTCGATCAAAAAATGGGCAGAGGACACGAATAGACATTTTTCCAAGGAAGGTATACAGATGGCCAATAGACATATGAAATGATGCTCAACATCACAGATTAATAGGGAAATGCAAATCAAAACTACAATGAGATATCATCTTACAACTGTCACAATGGCTATAATTACCAAGACAAAAAACAACAGATGTTGGAAAGGATGTGGGGAAAAGGGAATGCTCATACATTGCTGATGGGAATGCAAACTGGTGCAGCCATTATGGGAAACAGCATGGAGATTTCTCAAAAAAATGAAAATAGAAATACCATACGATCCAGCTATCCCACTACTTGGTATTTATGCAAAGAGCTTGAAATCAATGATCCAAAGAGATTTGTGCACTCCTATGTTCATTGCAGCACTATTCACAATAGCCAAGATGTAGAAGCCCCTTCTACAGATGAATGGATAAAGAAGAATACTATTCAGCCATAAAAAAGACAAAATTATCCCATTTGCAAGAACATGGGTGGATCTTGAGGGTATGGTGTAAAAAGAAATAAGCCAGACAGAGAAAGACAAATACTGCATGATTTCACTCATATGTTGAAGATAACAAATACATGGATAAAGAGAACAGACTAGTGGTTACCAGAGGTGAAGTGGGTTGGGGGGGGTGGGCGAAAGGGAGAAAGGGGCACATATGTATGGTGATGGATAAAAATTAGACTACTTGGGTGAGAATGATGAAGTGCATTCAGGAATTGATAAACAATAATGCACACCAGAAATTACACAATGTTATAAACCATTATAATCCCAATAAAATTACTTTAAAAGTAAAGTAAGACTTCAAATAGAAGGAATATATTAGACCTTGAAGGATAGATAGAATACTAACAGATGAAGAGAGTAAAGGACACATGAAATTGAGAGCAAAATCAGGAAACCTGAAAGCTCATATTCTGGTGCATGGACAACAGTAGATGAATAGATGTCATTAGGTAATGACAGCAGCCAAGAGAAAAGATTTTCTAATTTCCTCGGAAGTCATGGTGGTTAGGAATTATCATTTTATCAGACAGATCATGATTCCCTGATGGGCGTAAATGGGATGTGTTCTGAACTTCAATTCTTTTTAGAAAGTTCCCTGAAAGTTCGGTGCCCAATTTTGTCAAAGTGAGAGCATGTCCCCCCAACATCTGCTTCTATAGAATATGCATTTTCTAACAAACCAGCTTATCACCATGATGCAGTTTATTATGGTAACCTAGGAATTGTACGAGAAACATATGACCCAAGAAGATAATTATTTCAGAAAGAACTGCAGATCAACTAATCAATTGACAATAACAAAATTGAATTTGCCAACAGCTAATGATGTCTAAAAATTCATCTCACTAAAACAATTTGAAATATATTTTGAAACTAGTTTGTCTTGGAGAATATAGCAGAAGATTGTATATATGCTTTTCGAGTGTGGCCTTGGGTGTGTTTTTCAGTGTCCTTTTGTTTTGTTGCTGTTTTAGAGACAAAGATAGACGTTCTGTACTATAATTGCTTCAATTAAAATTTTCGAAAGACATAGATAAGAAGAATATTTAATGACATGGATGTATATCCATAACATATTTTCAAATAAAAATGCAATTTAGAAAATAACATTTGCTATGATTTGAGATAATTTTCCATCACAGAAGTTGGAAGTATAGTCTTTGCGTTTATGCTTTTGAAAAAATACTCGAATAGAAGCATAGAGTGATTAAAGGAGTGGACTAATGATTGGTTATGCTTTTGAGAACCATGTTAGGCTGGTTAATTAACCTCTGTAAATGTCAGCTCCTTCACATATAAAATGTGAATATTAATTTGCATGCATTGCCAAAAATCCCTTCAGAAAAATTGTGCCAATTTAATTTAAATTCCCAGAGAAATGAATTGTCCATTCTTTATATCATTTTTAATGCAAAATATCCTTTGCTCTTTTTTTGCTAGTACACAAAAATGAATTAGGTTATTTCTATTTTCATTCCTTTGCTTACTAGTAAAGTTGCTAATTTTTTCTTATGTTAACTTGAAATTCCTATTGAGATAGTTTGTTTTCTTTCTGATTACAAAGGTCTTTTTGTTGACTAAAGATATTAATATTTGAAATTCTGCTATAAATGCTGTAAACATAATTTTGTCAGTCTTTTGTTTGCCTTTCAGTTTATTTTATGATATTTTTGAAATGAAGACAGTTTAAATGTCTTTGTAGTTGGATCTAGCAATCTTGTCCTAGATGTTACCTACTTATGGTGCTTAGAAGTCTTTCCCCAAACACAAGATTTTGTAAATACTTACTTATGTTTCTTCATTTACATTTAGAATTTATTTTAAATTTAAATCTTTAATCTTCCTAAAGTAAGTAACAACATTCATTTTTTGCCAAATGATTTATTCATTATTTTAACCCCATTTATGGTTAATTAACTTATCATTAACCTACTATTTTGCATCTTGGATCCTAGACTTCCTAATTTGTTCCATTCATCTAGGTATGTATCTATGATTTGCTAGGAATATATCTTTTATTATTATAGTTTGTAACATTTTTATGTTTGTTAAAACAAACTGGTATTTGTCTTTGCTTGGGCTGCCATAACAAAATAATATATTTATTTTGCTAATATAGTTATATAATTATAGAACTATATATGTTAGTTATATTAATAACTAATATAGTTATGTGCTTAAGCAATAGAAATTTATTTCCTCAAAGTTCTAGAGAATAGAAAGTCTGAGATCAAAATCCAGTCTATTTTGGTTTCTGGGGAGAGCTGTCTTTCTGACTTGCACGGCTGCCTGCTTGCTGTGTCCTTACCTGATGGAGAGAAAGCAAGCTCTCTGGTGTTTCCACTTATAAGGAAACTAATCCCATCAGACCAGGGCCTCAGTCTCAAGACCTCATCTAGTCCTCATTAGCTCTGAAAGCCCTCATTTCAATATACCATTGCACTAGAGATTAGGGCATTAACATGTGAATTTTGGTGAGATACACACATTCAGTCCCTAACAGCATTCATCCTTCATTTTATGAAGGCATAATTTTTTTCTTGTTTCTTCAGTCTTGCAGTGAAATTTAAATTCATTCATCTACTTCTAATTTAAGTAGTATTGTTATATCATATTTATTTTTATATGTACTTCAATCTTTCTTAGAACAAAGTGTAGTATAAAAAAAGTAAATGTTGGGAATTTTGGCCTCAATTTATTTTTCTGGATAAAATATTTTGATACCTTCCACCCAGAGTTCAGTTGGAAGTATCTTTAGAGGAAAGCTATCTGAATTCAGCAAAAACATCTTAAGCAAATTTAATCCCACCTGGCTGATGGTAAGGAGTGTATAGCCTTTTACTTGGTCCCAAGAAATCCCATTCCTGAAGTATGCATTCCTGAATAAATCCTTCTAGCCCAATAAAAGAAAGAAATGTGAATGCTTTAAAGCTGAGGAACAAAGATCTTTTGTTCTATACCTATCTGAATATAGGGGTTCACAAACAAAATGAAAGTGGAAATGATCAGCTATAGAAGTGCAAATACAAAGGACAGCTACTGGAACTTAGGTAACTCAGAGTACACTTGAATGTATAAGAAAAAACTTGCATATGGACAGCAGGTTCCTTAGCTTATGACATCCTCTGAGTCATGGTTGAAACGACTCAAGTCACTTTATTAAATTTCTCTCCACAAAGATTTTTGGCCTGGTTCATTGAGTTTTCCATACATGATGATTGGGGACTGTAACACTGAGTCATGGGCACCACTAAGGATTTTAGCTCACCAAGAACACATATGAAAGTGTTGACCATTTAGAGTATGCATAGTCTCTAAACAGTGTTTGTGGTTTTAAATTATGTTTATTCGAAGCCATTGCCTGTTTCATAGGATCCACAGTTGGAATTCTTACTGCTCTCAAGTAGCAACAAAGAGCACAAAGTCATATGATAAAGAAAATTTGGCACTATCTATAAAGGAGAATTTTTCCTTTTGTATAGTTCTGCCAATAAAAGTAATGTACGGAATTGTATTGATGTAAGTTGTGAATAAGCCAAGTCATATATATTTTTGCTTTGTATATTCAAAAAGTATTTACAAGATAGAAGTTCTTGCTTACATACTTCCTGTTTGTGAAACTCTGTAGCTGATCTCTGAGAATCTTCACTTGTGAATATATTAAAATATTTCTTAAGTGAAAACCAGAGGGGGAGAGGACAACCAGATGAGCAGAGAAACAGATTTTTAAAAAGAATCAAACAGAATAACCTCCTAAAACTCTTGGTCTGCTTCTGGAAGTATGTATAACAACAGAATGATTCTTCCAAAAACTTCTTAAATACACCTTTAGGTATCAGGCACTCAATCTAAATTCAGATTTGTGAGACAATCAAATTCAGAAATTACACAGATTAGTTTGTATATAATGACAACTTTGTCACTGTATGTTATAGTTATGTTTTTGAATCCAACATGTTACTCTTTGAACTTAGATCCATGCTGAGGGCACTGAACTTTAACCATCCACAATTTTCCCTTGTTTTTATTTCCCAAGAATATACCTCCTAACACATAACAGCATTTGAAGCAGTGACTAACTCTTACCAGAACATTGACGGTCACCTGAGCAGTGACACATCTCTGTGTGAGGGGGTTGGGGGACAGCATCATTGCCCAAGTCTGTTATTCTCACAGCTATCTTATACTGTGATTCAACGTCCCTGTCTAGTAAATCCAACAGCTTTATTATTCCTGACACAAAATGGAGAACTTTTATCCCAGGATCACTAAATAGTCTCAATTTATGCTAAATTATAAATTATATAAATGAAATAATCACAATAATAACAAATGGAAGTGCACTAATATAAATCAACATTAGCTATATATTCATAGTCCCAGCATGTAATTCATCTGTGAAGTCATGGCAGACATTAATTTACATACCATTTTAGTCACCTGTTATACATTCTTAGATGTGGAAGAAATATATATATGCACAGGCTTTCTGAAGATTTAGATAGCAAAGACCAAAGCTTAAGTGCTTTTCCTGATAATTAAGAACTCATGAATATAGTTAACAAACCAATGTGACCATTACATATTTAAAAGACTTCAAAGACTATGTTTAAGAGAAAGCTATTTTATTTTTTATTGCAGTAACATTAGATTATAACATTATATAACTGTCAGGTGTACATCATAATATATTTCAAATTCTGTGTAGATTACATCATATTCACAACCCAAAGACAAATTATAATACATCACCATACATGTGTGCCTAGTCACCCCTTTTGCACTCCTCCCTCCCCCCTCTCCTCTAGTAACCACCAATCCAATCTCTGTTGCTACGTGTTTGTCATAATTTTTATCTTCTACTTATGAGTGAGAAAGTATGCTATTTGACTTTCTCCCTCTGACATTTCACTTAGCATAACACCCCCAAGGTCCATTCATGTCATCACAAATGGCCGGATTTCATCATTTCTTATGGCTGAGTAGTATTCAATTGTGTAGAAATACCACATCTTCTTAATCCATTCATCCCTTGATGGGCACCTAGGTTGCTTTCAAGTCTTGGCTATTGTGAATAAGGCTGCAATGAACATAGGGCTGCAAGTATCTTTATGCATTTGTGTTTTTAAGTTCTTTGGATAAATACCCAGCGGTGGGATAGCTGGATCATATGGTAGATCTATTCTTAATTTTCTGAGGATACTCCATACTCCTTTCCATAGTGGCTGCACCAGTTTGCACTCCCAGCAGCAGTGTTTCAGGGTTCCCTTCTCTCCACATCCTCTCCAACACTTGTTTCCAGTCTTGTTAATTGTAGCCATTCTGACCAGACTGAGGTGATATCTCATTGTAGTTTTGATTTGCCTTTCCCTGAAAGCTAATATGTTGAAAATCTTTTCATGTGCTTGTTGGCCATCTGTATATCATCATTGGAGAAATGTCTGTTCAAATCTTTTCCCCATGTTTTAATTGGGTTGTTGGTTTTTTTGTTGTCAAGCTGTATGAGTTCTTTGTATATTTTGGATATTAACTCCTTATCTGATACATTGTTTGCCAATATCTTCTCCCAATTGTTGGATTGTCTTTTCATTTTGGTTTCCTTTGCTGTGCAGAAGCTTTATAGTTTGATGTAGCCCCATTTGTTTATTTTTTCTTTTGTTTCCCTTTCCTGGTCAGACATGATACTTGAAAATATGCTGCTAAGACCGATGTCAAAGAGCATACTGCTTATCTTTTCTTCTAGAAGTTTCATTGTTTGAGGTCTTATACTCAAGTCTTTAATCCATTTTGAGTTGGTTTTTGTTCATGGTGTAAGGTAATGGTCTACTTTCATTCTTTTGCATATGCCTCTCCAGTTTTCCCAACACCGTTTATTGAAGAGAGTCTCCTTTCTCCATCGTATGCTCTTGGCTCCCTTGTTGAAAATTAGCTTTTGGTAAATGTGTGAGTTTATTTCTGGATTCTTGATTCTGTCCATTGATCTGTGTGCCTGTTTTTGTGCCAGTACCATGCTGTTTTTGTTACTATGGCTTTGTAGTATATTTTGAAATCAGGGAGTGTGATACCTCCAGGTTTGTTCTTTTTCCTCAGGAATCCTTTGGCTATTCAGGAACTTTCATTGTTCCTTCTAAATTTTAGGATTCTTCATTCTATGTCTGTGAAAAATATTGTTGGAACTATGATAGGGTTGCATTGAAACTATAGATTGCTTTAGGAAGTATGGACATTTTAAATATGTTAATTCTTCCAATCCAAGAGCATGGAATATCTTTCCATTTCTTTGTGTCTTCTGCAATTTCTTTCAAGAATGTTTTATAGTTTTGGTGTACAGATCTTTCACCACTTTGGTTAAGTTTATTCCTAGGTATTTTATTCTTTTAGTTGCAATTGTAAATGGGATTGTATTCTTAATTTCTCTTTCTGCTACTTCGTTGTTAGTGTATAGAAACATAACTGATTTTTGTATGTTGATTTTGTATCCTGCAACTCGACTGTATTCATTTATTATTTCTAAAAGGTTTTTAGTGGATTCTTTATGGTTTTCTATATATAAAATCATGTTGTATACAAAGAGTGACAGTTTCACTCATATATCCAATTTGGATCCCTTTTATTTCTTTTCCTTGCCTGATTGCTCTGGCTAGGACTTCTGATTTTATGTTAAATAAGAGTGGTGAAAGTGGGCATCTTTGTGTGGATCCTGTTCTTACAGGAATAACTTTCAGTTTTTCTCCATTGAGAATAATATTAGCTGTGTGTTTGTCATATATGGCCTTTATTATGTTGAAGTATTTTCCTTCTATACTGATCGTATTTTGAGTTTTTATCATAAATGGATGCTGTATCTTGTCAAATGCTTTCTCTGCATCTATTGAGATGATCATGTGGTTTTTTTATTTTTCATTTTGTTAATGTGGTGTATCATGTTGATCATTTGTGGATGTTGAACCATCCCTGCATTCCTGAAATGAATCTGACTTGATCATAGTGTATTATCTTTTTAGTATGTTGTTGCATTTGATTTGCTAGTATGTTTTTGAGGATTTTTGCATCGATGTTCATCAGTGATATCGGTCTGTAATTTTCTTTTTCTGTGTTGTCCTTCACTGGGTTTGGTATCTGGATAATGTTGGCTTTGTTGAATGATTTAGGAAGCTCCCCTCCTCTTCAATTTTTTGGAACAGTTTGAGGAAGATAGGTATTAAGTCTTCTTTGAATGTTTGGTAGAATTCACCAGAGAAGATGTCTGGTCCTGGAGTTTTATTTTTTGGGATTTTTTGGTTACTGTTTCAACCTCCTTACTGGTAAGTGGTCTATTCAAATTCTCTACTTCTTCTTGATCCAGTTTTGGAAAGTTGTATGATTCTAAGAATTTACCCCTTTCTTCTAGATTGTCCAATTTGTTGGTGTATAACTTTACATAGTATTTTATAATTTTTTGTATTTCTGAGGTGTCCATTGTAATTTTTCCTCTTTCATTTCTGACTTTATTTATTTGAGCCTTCTCTCTTTTTTTCTTGGTGAGTCTAGCTAGAGATTTGTTAATTTTGTTTATCTTTTCAAAGAACCAGCTCTTGGTTTCATTAACTGTTTCTATTGTTTATTTAGTCTCTATCTCATTTATTTCTGGTTTGATTTTTATTATTTCCTTCCTTTTGCTGATTTTGGACTTTGCTTTTACTTCTTTTTCCAGTACCTTTAGATGTCCTGTTAGATTGTTTATTTGGGATTTTTCTTCTTTGTTGAGGTAGACCTGAATTGCTATAAACTGCCCTCTGCGAACCGCTTTTGCTATATCCCATAGATTTTGTCATGTATTTTCATTTTCATTTGTCTCCAGGTAATTTTTGATTTCTCCATTGACGCAATTGTTTTTCAGTAGCATTTTATTTATTCTCCACATTTTTCTGGCTTTTCTGATTTTCTTCCTAGAATTGATTTCTAGTTTCATATCTTCATGGTCAGAAAATATGCTTGGTATAATTTCAATGTTAAATTCCTTGAGACTAGCTTTGTGGCCTAATATGTGATCAACCCTGGAGAATGCTCCATGTGTATTTGGAAAGAATGTGTATTCGGTGGGTTTTGGGTGGAATGTTCTATATATATCTACTAAGTCCATCTGGTCTAATGTGTTATTTAAGGCCAATGTTTCCTTATTGATCTTCTGTTTGGATGATCTATCCATTGGTTTAAGTGGAGTGTTAAAGTCCCCTACTATTATTGTGTTACTGTCTGTTTCTCCTTTTATGTCTGTTAATCATTGCTTTATATATTTATGTGCTCCTATGTTGGATGCATAGACATTTATAAGTGTTATATCCTCTTGTTGCATTGTTCCCTTTGTCATTATGTTGTGCCCTTCTACATCTCTTGTTACAATTTTTGTTTTAAAGTCTGTTTTGTCTCATATAAGTATTGCTACACCAGCTTTCTTTTCTTTGTCATTTGTATGGAGGATCTTTTTCCATCCTTTCATTTTCAGTTTGTGAGTGTATTTAGGTCTGAAGTAGGTCTCTTGTATGCAGCATATATATATGGGTCTTTTTTTTTTATCCAATTGACCACCCTATGCCTTTGATTGGACCATTTAGCCCATTCATATTTAAAGTAGATATTGATAAATATGTATTTATTGACTTTTTTTACATTTTTTCAGGGTGTTTCAGTAATTCTTCTTTGTTCTTCCTCTATTGTTGTCTTCCCTTGTGGTCTGATGGCTTTCTTTAGTAATATGTTTGATCTCTTGCCCCTTACTGATTTGTTTATTTATTATAGGTTTCTGTTTTGAGATTACCATGAAGTTCCTATATAATATTCTACATATATAGCAGCCTACAATTGAGTTGATAGTCTCTTTAGCTTGAGCTCTTTCTAAAAGCTCTACTGTTTTACTCCCCTCCTCTCAGATTTTATGTTTTTGAAATCATATATAATCTTTTGTTTTGTGTGTGACTATCCATTGCCCTCTTATCATTGAAATAGGTAATTTCAGTACTTTTGTCTTTTAACCTTCATATTATCTTCATAGGTGGTTGATCTGCTACCTTTACTATATTTTTTCCTTTACCAGTGATTTTATTGCCTTTTTTTTGATAATTTTCTTATCCCTATTTGTGGTCTTCTCTTTCCCACTTAAGTTCTTTCAGCATTTCTTGTAGAACCGGTTTATTGGTGATAAACTTCTTTAATTTTTGTTTGTCTGGGAAGCTCTTTCCCTCTCCTTCCATTCTGAATGATAACCTTGCTGGATAGTGTTCTTGGCTGTATGTTTTTTCCTTTAAGTATTTTAAATATTTAATGCCAGTCTCTTCTAGCCTGTAGGGTTTGGCTGAGAAGTCTGCCAATAGCCTTATGGGCTTTCCTTTGTATGTCACTTGTTGCCTTTCTCTTGCCACATTTAGGATTCTCTCTTTATCTTTAATTTTGGACATTTTAATCATATTGTGCCTTGGTGTGGGCCTCTTGGTGTTCATCTTGTTTGGTGCTCTCTGTGCTTCCTGTACTTGGATGTCTGTTTCCTTCTTTAGATTAAGAAAGTTTTCAGTTATTATTTCTTCAAAAAGATTCTCTGCTCCTTTGTCTCTCTCTTCTCCTTCTGAGACATGTATAATCCAAATGTTAGTGTGCTTGATATTGTCCCAGAGTTCCCTTAGACTGTTCTCATTCTTTTAAATTCTTTTTTCTTTTATCTATTCAGCTTGGGATAGTTCCTCTAGTCTCCATCCAGCTTGTTGATCTGTTCTTCTGTATCATCTACTCTACTTCTGAGTCTCTCTAGTGAACTTTTCATTTCTAGTATTGTATTCTTAATTTTTGATTGGTTCTTTTTTTATATTTTTCAATTCTTTGTTGAAGATTTCACTGTGTTCATCCAGTCTCCTCCCAATATCAGTGAGCATCCTTATGAGTTTTTGTTTCAACTCCTTTGTCAGGTAGATTGCTTATTTCTGTTTCATTTAGTTCTTTTTCTGGGGTTTTGTCCTATTCCCTTAATTGGAATATATGCCTTTGTCTCTTCATTATGCCTCTTTCTCTGTACTTATTTCTATGTATTAGGTGAGTCTGCTATGTCTCTTGATCTTGGAGAAGTGGCCTTATGTAAGAGATGCCTTTTGAGGCCCCGCAGTGTGCTTCCCTCTTGTCACCAGTCCAAATGATCCAGGAGTGGCCACTGTGTGGGCTACTTGTGTACTTTCACTGTGGTGGGGTTGCTCTTACTGCAGGTACCCAGGGAGTCTAGTCTTTCCCTCCTTGGCCAGTTGTCTGTAAATTGGGTTTGGGGAGCCCCAGCACCATTGGCTACAAGGTCTAATAGCATGTTCCTGTGCAGTTTTCCTGTTAATTGGGTAGGTACCCAGTGTACCTGGTTGGTAGATGCAGGAGCTTATAGTTGCTATAGGCCTCAGGCCTGCAAGACTGTTGTCAGCTCTCTTAGGATTGCAGCTGAGTATATCTGGCCCCAGGCCCAGGAGCAACCAATTGTTTCAGGCTTTGGTAGGTTGGGCTGATACTCTTTGTGGCTATTTGTTATGCACAGGTCTTCTGCCACTGATAAGCCCCACCCCCGACAGGTCTACATACGCTGTCAACACAGTCCTGGCCCATACACACTTCCCAAGCCCCTGGAGTGTATCCTGCTGCCCCAATGCAGAGGCCTCTCCACCAACACCCCCCACATTCCACCTGGTCCTCACACAGGCCTTGCTCTACAGAGGTAGACACATTTGCCTACACGTAGAGGATCAAGGCACCCAGTCTATGCAGGCTAACAGGTAACCTGAGGGCTTGCTGTTGGGTGGGGCTAGTCCCTAAGGCAGGCTGCCTGCTCTAGCTGAACTGGATTAAATCTGTGCTCTGGAGGGTGTGACAGACCCCTAGGCTAACAGGTCAGGGGAAGAGCTTCAATGGAGTCTACTAGCGTCTGTGTTAGCATGGCTGTACTAGTCACAGCAATGGCCACCACCAATGTCTCAGTCTCTGGAAGGTCTCACCTCTCACTGAGATGCACCCAGAGCCTACAAGGTGAGTCTCTTTTCACCAAAGGACTGTGAAGCCTTCTTTCTGATGATTTTAGTTTTCTCTCTGAAATGGGTGAATTTGTGCATGAGCCCTTTAAGAGCCAGGATTTTCTGTCTTTCATCCAATAGCATTTCTGATGGTATCCTCCATTGTAGTTAATAGTCAGAAAAGCCAGAAAGTAGGACACTTATCTCAGTTGTGCTGAGTCTAAAGGATGGTTATAGTGGTGATTGGTCCCCACTCAGGGCACCACTCCTCCCGGGAGGGTTGTGTACATTAAAGTGGCTCCCACCCACCCAGCTGTGAAGCTCCACAGGCCACAAAGGTGACTTTTTTCTCTCCAGAAGGAATTTCTGCCTCTTATGCTTCAGTCAGGACTGTCCCTTTTTGTGGGGGTTCTGTTTATCCAGTTTTCAGTTTTCTCTCCAGGGTAATTGCTCCATAGTTGTAACCTGGTTGTGTTTGTGCGAGGAGGTGAGTTCAGGGTCTGCCTATGCTGCCATCTTGATGAGATCTCTCAGAAAGTTAGTTTTTAAGATGTTCTGATACCCAGAGTTTCTCAAAAAAATAAATTCCCAATGAGTGTATATGATCTTTGTATTTTTATGATTAATTGATATCAGCATTTTTACAGTACTGTGTCTTGTTCAGTGTAAAATTTTGGAGGTGACCGCAAATTGCCTCCAACAATGGTATATTTTATATTATTAAAGGGCCAGTATGCATCTGTGAATGTAACTTTTCCTTCTAGGGTATCAGCTGGACTATTTTCAAATATGCTGAAGGCAAGTGCTAATGTCATTCGAATTGGATTCAGTTCATTTATGTGACTCACCCTTATGAAGATTGTAATAGTTGCTATGGAGAAAAAAGTACATAAAAATGTAGCTAAAGTGATGCTATCTGTAATTATATATATAATAATATTTTTCTATAATTCTATAATTATAGAAAATAATTCTATAATTCTTATTTTTCCTTTCCATTTTAATTAACATATAATATTATATATTAAATTTTACGTGTGAAAATTTTACAAATACATCTATATTGTTAAGTTCTGTTATTGAGTTATTGCCTTTTCAATTACAGAGAATTTAAAAATGAGTCTAGGATTACAACACTCTATTAACTGATTTTGAATACCCATCAAAACAATTTTTTTATAATGTGTTTATACATAACTGCTACTATTCTGAATTACAGATCATATTTTACAAGAGCAGATATTGTTCAGTAGTCAAAATATGATTAAAATAGTTAAGCATGTCAATATAATAGAGAAATATGAAGAAAATGCAATTTACTATAAGAATGTGAACACTAGTATTCTCTCTAATGCAAAATAAATTTATTCCCCTAGAAATCTTTTAAGTGACCATGATTTTAGAAAAATTCAACTTTGAAATTGCCTTTAAGTAGGTGCAATGTGCTGTAATAACATTTGGACGTCATTGTCTCACTCATGTTCTAATTTTTATTTGGACTTTCTTTTTTTAAATAGCAGGTCATAGGCATTAAATAAGTTAACATAAGAGTAATAATTTGTATACTTCATTATAAAAGGTCATCCAAATCTTCACAAATATGACAAACTTCTAAGAACATATTTTAAATTATTTATTATTTTATTTTAGTCAAAATATTTTAATTTTTAAAATTAATAATTTCTTACTTGATAGTGGAAGACTTCCTTCATCAGATACTCTCACAAACAATGCATATTTGAAGTGATTTCTTAAAAAATAGCATTATCATAATCTAATTGTGTAGGTCTAATATGCAGATGAAAAATATTATATTGATGGGTTTTTTTGATTAAACATCTATTATTTACATGAATCTAAAACCAAGACTTGTGAAACCTTTCATAAAAAGTAAGTGAAAATGATATTCCATAACAGTGCTTTTCAATAGGGGTATATTCAGTAAGAATGCAAGCCATAAATGCAAACCACATATATAATTTTAACTTTTCTACTAGCCACATTACCATCATATCAACATGCTAAAAAAGAAAAATCACATGATCATATCAATAGATGCAGAAAAAAAACTTGACAAAATCTAACACCCATTCATGATAAAAACTCTCAGTAAACTAGGATTAGAGAGGAACTTCCTCAACACGATAAAGAATATCTACAAAAAACTACAGCTAACATCATACCTAATGGTGAGAAATCATAAGCTTTCAGAACTAAGATCCTTTTCAACATCGTACTGGAAATTCTAGCAGCCACATTTTAAAAAGTAAAAATAAAACGGTAAATTTAATTCTAATAAAGTATTTTATTTAATCAAATATGTTCAAAATACTATCATTTCAACATGTAATCAACACCAAAAATATTGATTAGGATGTTTATATTTGTGTTCATGCTAATTCTCTGAAATTTATTGCTTTTTTCTCACTAGTAGCATATCGCAATTCAGACAAGCCACGTTTTAGGTGTTCAAAAGCACATATAACTAGTGGCTTCTATAGTGGAGAGCAAAGTTTTATAATATATAAACTATAAATTTATTGCAAAAACTACAATAATATTACTGTGTGTTCTGGTGCTGTGTAACTGTTACTTCATATTGTATAAGTAATAGCAAAACTAGAGTTACATATTTGATGTACATTCGTTCACACCTATTAATTTGCCACAGATTTTCTTTTTCCTATTCCATTCATTCTCTTCATAAATAGCTGTTCTGATGTGTATTTAAGATTCATAAAAAATTAGTTGTCATGAATTTATTTGCATTTTCAAAAAATGCTTAGGTATGAGTTAGTATTAGCAGGAATAATCTCTCAGAAGCAAGCTTTAAATTGCAAGCTTTGTAATCACACAAAAACAAAACTTGAGATCAACTCAGTGAGAGAGGTCAAAGCATCTCATATTTTTGCTGTTTTACTTTACTCTTCTGGGAAGGATGTGCAGGGCAGGATGATGCATTGAGGATCTTTCATAATGTTAAATAAAAGGGGCAATGGTAAGAGCCTCCCCCTTCACAGCTCATGCATAATCACACAAGCCTCAGGGTGGCCTTAGCTAGAGTAGGTCTGAGGCCATCCAAGAGGACTAGAAAGAATACAACTGCATGCTGTGTCTTCAGTTCTTCTGAGGTCAATTCTGAGCCTTAGCAACATTCACATTAACTATTTTTTTCAACAAACAGCCAATACCTATTACTGAGGGAACTTATGTGTAGAAACCAGGTGATGAATTGGTGCAGAAAAGTGTAGGTGAATAATTGTTTTCTTAAGATTCTACAATATTCCAAGAATTATAGAAATCAGGGACTGTAAATGAATTGTCAAATGAAAAAAATAGTTTCTGTGTGAATGAACATTGGGTGATCTCTAAAGTACTTTTTAGTCCTAAAATTCTGTAGTCTATATTCTAAGTAGGTAAAGAGAGGTGACATGAAGAACACTGATGTCACTGAACCAGATATCAGTCAAGAAGTTAATAATTCACACTGGTAGTGCTTCTGTTAATTACTGTGTGTCATTTCTCATTCTATAGACATTAAAATAATATGGAAAAATTAGAAATAAATTAAGCATTGAAAAGAACTACAGCAACAATAGGAAAATAACCAGAGGCAAGCACAAACATATAGAAAAATTCTATACATGTCAGAGATGTCATTGCAGGTCACTGTAGAAATATCACTGTGTGAATTGGTATTACAAATGGTGAAAAAAATCAATTGAATTTCTACTTCACTCTAAACCACGAAATCACTTCCTTTGTGTTAAGAAAACTTAAATATGAAAGGCCACTTTTTAAAATATTTACAAGAAAATATAAGATATTTTACAGAACATATGAATATATCATATAAATCAACAAGGAAAACAAACAACACAAGAATGGAAAAATACATGTTTATGCTTTTCACACAAAGGAAACACAAATATTTTGTGTTTTTTCACACAATTGATGAATATATGAAAAGATGTGCAACATTGGTACTAATCAAGGAAAAGCATTTTAAATTGTGTGAGAGTACCAGATATCATGATAAGGATATTGATGAAGAGCAAAATACAAAATTCTTTGAGAACCCAAAGAGAAGCACCTGACCCAGATAAGAGGGAGAGGAAATATCAGAGATGGCTTCCTAAAAGAAGCAATGTCTAAAGAAAGTTATGAAGGCTGTGCAAAAGTGTGCAGGTAACAGGGCACACAATAGCTGGGGAGCATTTCCTAGTAATATGAACAGTGTGAACAGCAAGAGTAAAAGCCAGAGCTGAAAGACAGCACAGGGTTTTAAGATTGTGAAATTGATTCTGTGTGCTTCAAGCATAGAGTGTGAGGCAGCAAATGGTAAAGATATTAGGAGTTTGTGTGAAATGCAACTTGGGGCTGGGGTAGGAGTCTAATTGCAAGGGATTCTGTCAAATCAAGGCCAAAAAACTGCTTATTACCTGTCTATGTCTTACTTATACAGACCGTGTCCAGTGTCTTAGCCAATTGGTTAGATGAGCAATTTTTTATCATAACAATATCCAGATAGTAACCACTAATCCTGGTTGAACACAATACCTAATCCAACCTTGCTTATTCTATTTAAAAATATGTGGATACAGCAACATATATCTGATTTTGGTTTCAAGAATTATTAAAAGTAAAATTTAGATTTATTGACTTGGTAAAATATTTAAGCTATTGTATAATCCAAAGTGCAGTAATAAAGTATGCATATTTATTCTATTTCATTAATGCTCAATAGTTATTTGATATACTTATCAATGGCAATTATGGTGATTTTAACACATTCCAAAAGTATAGCCAATACTTTATCATCGAACCATTTGTTCTAGGAAATTTATAACCTTCCTAGTTCAGTTCCCAAGATCAAACTGCATTCCAGCATTCGTTCCAAACTAAGATATTTTGTTGGCAATTTAAGGCTCAGTTGAAAATACAGGAACAAATTCCGCCACCAGCTATTTGAACTACTGTGGCTCATTAAGAATTTTATAATAAAAATAAAATATTTTTCTATCTAAGGTTAATCACGGGGCCACAATCAGAGAGCAATTTTAAAATACTTACTTTCAGTTCATTGTTTGTGAGAGTAAAGGTTTCATTTGAAAAAGTATCCATAATCAAATAATAAGTGATATTATTATTGGGAACAGTTCAATCCTTATCTGTACAAGTTAGGGTGACTAAAAGAATTTCAATTGGGATATTTTCAGGAAGGACAATTCTCTAACGAGTAAAATATGAGAAAAAATGTGCTGTAGCACGTTAATCTAGATTTATGAAGATGATAAGATTTAATTTAAAATGGGTTCATATTTTAAATAACCACTTCTGCCAATAATAAAATTATAATGTTGATGAAAATGTGAAAGATAAGAAGTTATTTGCCACCCTTGCTAAATCCTAGAGAAAATGAGCCACTATTATGTTGGATTAATCAGCAGAAAATTTAGCAGGACACAAACACATATTATCATTGGAAAAATGACATTTTGTACCTTAAATTTGTAATTTTTTATTTGTAAGTCCTAGATTTGAAAGTGATAGGAAATTACTTGCTCCATACTTTTACCTTTAGGAACATAAATTATTTTTTTCCCATTTTAAAAATACAGAAACTGAGAACTAGAGAAGTTAAATGACAATTAAAAATACACAGGGTGGAGAAAAGAATAAACCCTTGACCTCTTGCCTCTCTGTGCTGCATAATTTTCTTTGTTTTCTTGGTTTTAAAACTGTCTTCTTGTTGGGAAGTTGCCTAAATAATTATTAGACTTGAACTAATATATTGATCTGCTCCATGTATAGCTCAAGTTACAGTAGTCCTACTACTGACTGTCTAATAAATCTACTTAACTGTTAGCAGGGGCTGTTAATTTCTACCAATATTCATATGCCTCTATATCTCCCAGTTTTCCAACTTCCACAGTTGGCTATGGGAGTAGGGGAAGAGAAGAGTGTGCTGGCAAATGAAAGGTAAGTGGAAACGCTATGTATCAGTCTTGGCAAGATAATTCAACATTTGGCTTACCTTCCACATGCTCTCACTCTCTCTCATCTCTCCCTGTGGTTGGAAGCAAAAGACAACAATATGGCAAAGCCAGAGGATCCAATAAACCAGGACTCCTGAGTCACAGCATAGAGGAGTGCTCCTCAGTGGAGCCAACAACCTTCATTACTTTTTCCATAGGGACAAAGAAATGCTTATTGAGTTTAGCCAAAGATTTTTTTAAATTTTATTTTTTGTTACAGTAACTACTAAGTATCCTGCCCAACAAAGACAGCTGTATTTTTTTTCTTTAAAAGAATATTTCTAATTTTAGTTACTTATATTACCTTAGCTTTGAAAAAAAATAGTGGAATAAAAGATGAGTTGCCTAACTTAAGAAAAAGAATATTCCAGAAACCAAAAATTCTAATATTCCTTCAGTGAGCATCTGTCAAGTACTAGCTGAAATAGAAAGAGCAATCTACAATTAGAGTGGCTACAGAATTATTATTATTTCTGCCTCTCGGTTATTTAGCAAAACATATCTCTGACAAAAAGCTTATAAACTACAAGTCAGTTTTTGAAGTACAATAGAGCAATGTCACTGTTTCTACATGTGGATTTTGGACTATATGTTGTTACTACAAAATTATCAAATATACGCCTGCAATAATATTCAGAAAGTATTATTTTAAGTGGGAGATAGGTTTTTCAAGAGCAGACCACCTAAACACTTTTACAACACTTTTACAACAGCATATAAAACATTGTTTCTGCTATGTAAGTGAAAATTTTGATTGAGCGGAAGCCGCCATTGCTCAACTTGCAGGGCTATCGAACTTTTACTCCATATAGTTGATTTTGGCTTCATCTCGATCATCTTCTGTTGCTTGATGATATAAAGCACGTGTTTCTATGGTTTTCCTTAGGGTTGGTTATTACACACACTGTTGGAATGAGACGTATAACTAGAAACTGAAAGAAGAGTGTGAATACTCCCATACTAGATTAAGAATTTTCTGAGCAAATGAGTATTCTGTAGAGAAAAGTGTACCAAGGATCAGGAAATTTGGGTTTCAAGATCTAGTACACTCCTGATTAACTGTGTAAACTTTGTAAGTAAATGAAATCTTACAGATTTGGCACTCCATTTATATAATGGGAATAACCTAACATGCCTATATTTTTAAATCTCTATGTAATTAAAAAGCCACACCAAGAAAGATAAGTTTGCATGTGGCTTTAGAAGTATCTTTAAATTAATGTCAATAAAATTTTTAAAAATGAATTATAACTTTACTATATATACAAATAGTTTTTCTTTGCTTTTTATACATATATACAAATATATAGATTTTTAATGTGATAGTTGTTTTACCTCCCTGAAAACAAGGGGCTAGGCAAAAATCATCCTTTGGGGTTCTTTCTAGCTTTAATTTTTATAATTTTCTAAGACAAAATAAAGCAAGTTCAACATATCAGGGAGGAAAAAAGAGAAGATACAAACTGTTTGAAAAATATAGAAGGAAGGAATGAAGGGCTTCTTCTTCATTCCAGGAACGGTATGTTGCTTACCCATTTATTTTTCTCTCTAAGCCAAAATCTGAAGGCCAAATTGTTATGATAACTTACATGTAAATATCACGAGTGTGTTGAAGTGGATTGTTATTAACATCTTGTAGAATCACTGTGAGTGTTCCAGTTCTGAAATGCATTCATTCATTGTCATAAGCACTAACATATAATACCCAAGAATGTGGGATGGCTATGTCTTCATAATCCAAAGGACAGGAAATTGTGATCTGTCCTGAATCCAAAACGCAGACACATACAAATGTGTTCAACATTCACAAGATGAACACGTTATGAATTAAAATAGTGACATGGATCAAATAATTCTAGGGATAAATTAAAGGACAAATCACAGTTGTCGTCTGATGAAGCTCATAAACTAGTCACCACTGGGGATCTCTGGGGAATGGTTAGTGATGGGGAAGAGAGAAGCCACCTTAGCGGCATAGATCAGAAAATGTTACATAGGAGGGTCATGGCAGGTGGGGTGAGGGGTGCACAGTGAAGTCTAGGCTGAGTGTTGAAAAACCAGCACAGGAAATACAGGTAGAGAAGTTTGGGGTGACGTGGAGATTGCAAGGAGGGAATTATGGCAAACAGAAGCCAAAGAGAAAGAAATAGAATGGACACGCCAGGCAGGTGGAACAGCACATGGAAGGGCAAAAACACATGCAAGAACAGAGCATTTTGAGAAAAGTAAATTGCACTGCTGAAGACTGGGTGAGAGATGTTGAAAGAACAGCAATTCATATTTAGCAGGTAGACTTGATAAACGTATATTCTGGCTGATTGGACATGTGTATCTGGCAGGGGGTGCAACACACGTAGAGTGAAGACAATGAGAGAAATTCTTAATATCTTTACTATAATCCATCCACTTTTCAAATTATTTTAAAGATATAGCTTATTGCAATTGAAAATAATTATATACTTATATTATGATGGGGTGTATTCACATATTCTAAGTCCAAAAGAATAATACAATAAGCCTCCATGTACCCATAACTAGCTTCAACAATACATGTTCAATTTTGATTCATCTAGAGCATCGTCTACTTTATCCCCTACCTGGATTATTTTGAAGAAAAATATGTTCCTATCTATTCTTTTAAAATATAACTAGGACATAATTATCATACTTAAAAACATCACATTAATTCCTCAGCATTACCAAATATCCAGTAATGATCAGATATCTTGGATTGTTTCATGACGTTTTGTTGCTTTTCAAATCATCATCTAAGTAAAGTCCATATTTTGTAATTGGTTGATGTCTCTTAATTCTCTTTGAAATTCTCCAACATTTTTAAGTTTTTTATATATTGTATGTTCTTTCCTTGGTAAATTAAATGGTAATACACCATACACACTTTTCTCCACCTTTTTCCCTCTAATACATCTTGGAGATCATTACATAATAATATAGAAAGAGACTCCCTCATTTCTTTTTCTAGGTTCATATTATTCCATTGTCTAGTTGTATCACAGCGTATACAACCAGTATGTTATGGATGTTTTCAGCCTTGCTATTAAATAATGCTGCAATGAATAGCAAGTGCATACACGTCTTTTATACTTTTCCTATGTTTTCTGAGATATTTTTTAGAGGTTGGATTGCAGAGTCAAATGTAAATGCATACGCAATTTTTCTAGGGTCTGCCAAATTTTCCTCAGTAAGTGTTGTAGTATTTTTCATTCTCACCAGCAGTATATAAGGTCTGTTTTCCCACAACTTCATCAACAGAGGATATTGTCAAACATGAAGTTTTGCTAATCTGATACATTAGAAACAGCAACGTAGTGTCATTTTAATTTTCAATTTTATTGCGAGCAAGATTGAGCATCTTTTCATATGGCCAAGAATCATTTGCAATGACTCTAAACTGATAATTCTTATCTTTAGCCCATTTTTATAGATGATTGTTACTCTCATTTCTTCTAATATGCAAATGTTTTCTTTTCTCTTTTGTATTTTTACTTTGCTCATGGTGATTTTGTTTGTTTGCCATAAAAATGGTGTTATGATGATGATGATGATATGATTAATCACATTCATCAATTTATTCCCATGTGGTTTCTGAATTTTGAGTTATAGTATAAAAGTTTTCCCTACTCTTAGATTATAAAGAAATTCATTTATATTTACTTATATTACACATATGGTTGCATTTAAAAAAATCTAGTCCGTTTAATTTGTTTTGGTGTACAGTATAAAAATATTTTATTTTCTTAATGCTATCCAGTAATTACATCACTTATTAAAATGTCAATCTTTTATGCACTTTTACTGAATGCTACTTTTTCATGATCATTTGGAACTCTTATCAAGATTTTATATTCTGTTTCATATGTCTAATTGTCTCATCATTTGTCAGTATCACACTGCTTGCAATTCAAAGGCATTAAAATATGCTTTAATATCTGCTAGATTTAGCTTCCCCTCATTGCTCTTCTATTCCAATTTTTTTCCTACCATAAATACTTTTTCTTCTTCTAGCTCCAGTTAAAGTAGGGTTGAGGTAGGGGGCTGTATGCAAAGAAAAAAACAAGAACAAAGCAAAATTCATAAAAAATAAAAACTGTTAATATTTTA
Organism: Equus przewalskii; assembly: GCF_037783145.1. NCBI lineage: Eukaryota > Metazoa > Chordata > Mammalia > Perissodactyla > Equidae > Equus > Equus przewalskii. The sequence goes on from NC_091834.1 coordinate 26,093,857, forward strand.
ATTGAGTTGCTTTTTAAATAATTTTATTGTATCTCTATTTGCAGAGCATGTAGACTTTATGTGTAATATCTCCTATGTCTCCTTTATAAACATTATTTATTTTTAATTCTCTAAGTAAATATATGTTTAATTCTCACAATCATTTCTTACGTTGATATCTCTGCAGTTATTTTGGTTGTCTGGAGTGCATTCTTTAGTGAATTCCTCAGGAAAAACTCATAGGAACAGTATTTCCTGAGTGCTTTCATGTTCCTAAAATTTTATCTGCTTTCTTTACCTATGTCATTACCACAACACCAACATTACCACAATAAAAAGAAGAAAATCCAGAAGTTAACATTAATACATCTACTAGTGAGACCCCCTTTCAAGTTTCATCAATGTCTCAATAATATTTTTATAGCAAAAGGTCCAGTTCAGAATCACACATTGTCACATCTCTTTAGTCTCCTTCAATCTTCCCTTAAGTTTTATGACCATTTGAAGACTAAAGGCTGGTAATTTTGGAGAATTTTCCTCAAATTGGATTATCTACTCTTGATAAGATTTGGTTATGTAGCCTTGGATTAAATATCACAGAAGTGATATTGTGTTCTTATTGAATGCTATCAGTTTGTTTTGGTACTGACGATGTCCACTTTAATTGTTTGATTAAAGTGGTGTCTGCCAGGTTTGTCTACTCCAAAGTTGCTATTTTATCCTTTTCAATTAATGAGTATTTTGTGGTGAGATATTTTGAAAATATGTAAACATCCTGTTCACCATCAAACTATTTACTTATGTATTTACGTCTCTATGGACTCATGGTGTCCCATTTTATATAATGGGTTATAATCTGCAACTATTATTATTCACTTTGATGTTCAAATTGTCCTTGAAATGGCTAGAGGAAGCCAATTCAAGCTGATTTGTGTCTTTTTATCATACCCTCATCATTCTTTTGGCATATTTTTGCTTTCTGTCACAACAAGATATTTCAAGCTCATCTTGTATTTTAACTCCTGTCACCTCAAAAAAAAAGAAGCCACTTCACTAAGGAGCTCTTATAGGGTAAATGGTATTTAGAAATCAATATCTGGGTACTAAGTGTGCTCATTGTTATTGTGGTATCATCCTCCTAAGCTCTTTAACTCTTTCAGTAGACATAACTACAGAAATGCATTTGTATGTGTGCGCATGCATGTGAACAAATACAATTACATCAATATTTATTTATGTAACTATACACACAGACATATATCTTCCTATACACATACTTAAAATGAAAAACTTAGGTTTACTCTAACACCTTCAATTTTAATTCATTCTCATATTGTTCTTTCTAGTTTCCTCATTTTCTCCATTTGTAACTCGCATGTCTGACAGGAGAAGCCAACCTCCATTTATTTTAACATAGTTATTTTATTAATCCCGTTATATGTAACTAATCTATCTCTGCCCCCACTCTCTTCTCCTCACTACTGGCTTGGGTACCCTTTCCCTTTGCCTAAGCTCTGATTTGCCATAGGTCCTCGCCTCCACAGGTCACTTTCCTCTGATTCTACTCCCTACATTTACTCTTTCCGCTGATATGGTATGCAATGTGTGTTTAATTTTGCCCTTTTCATGTGTGAAAATGTACATCACCTCTTAAGAAGAAAGAAACCTGTCTTTCTCTCATGCCCTTGCTTTATGCCTAGGTTGTTTGAATTGTGAACTTTTGGTCATACAGCATGTACTTAGAGTTATAGGTGTCGTAATCAAACAGATTGAATTCAAGTGCAGATCTTGCCATGCAAATTAGCTGCACGAGTTTGGGTAAATTAACTTTCCCTTCCAGACATCATATGTTAGATGAGGATTAGGATAGTAAAAGCCCAAAGAAGTTATTGCGTATGCAAAGTGCTTATGAGAATGTATGATATAGAATAAATATTCAATTTATGTGACTCGTATTCTGGTTTCCATGGGAAAATCCACTTCTCAGAGAAAAATCATACAATATAATCCCAGAGAACATTGCTGCGGGTCTAGATTGTTGGGGAGCCCCCGGAGTAGACATGTTGTGCAGACTATTTCCGTACTTCTGAGACGGAAGGAAGGATCACTTTTTACCTCACAAAAAATATACTAAATATTCTTCCCAGTATTTTAAAGATTCTATTATCCTAACAGAATGATAATCAGGTTTATTTTTAATTAGTGAAAAACACACTTTATATTATACTTTATAAAATGATTGGCAACAAAAAGTTATTATACCCTCACTTATTGAAAATTATTTTTGTGTACCTATCAATTCACAATGTACTGAGTCTCCTATGTCTCTATAAGTTGCTGTAAACTTGACTAGCTTTGTTCCAACAGGCAGATTTTCATAAATATTTATAGGTGCATCTGGTATGCATCTTTAGGACAAAAGGGATTTTTTTATCATTTAGTGTAAACAAATGTCTCTTTTCACCTGTGTCACACCACAAATATTTTAAATTTCATATGATATATATGATACAGTTTCAAGCCCCTGTCATTAACAAAAAAGATTTCTTTATAAATTTTTATATATATATATTAGAGAATGTTTATGTATTATAAAGTAAAGTTAAAAGTTTCCTCTTACCTATACTCTTTCTCTAGTCCTTCTGCTGACTGGTAAATTATATTTTATTTCAGATAACAAAATACTGCAAACACATCTGCCATCACTTTTTCATTTCAAATATGTTTGGAAATATTTCCATAACAGCAAGTACTTATTGCCCAAAGTCCTTTAATAGCTACATTGATTTTGCAATATGAATGTATCAATGTGCATTTCTACAATATTTTATTTATTAAAGACAAACAGCAGGAAAATAGAAAGCTTTGAATTCTTATTCCATCAGAAAAAATATGACTCTTCTGTGGTTTCAAGCACAGAATATAAATGGAGTTAATATAAATGGAGTTAACTGTATGTAAAAAGAGCAATAATACAGAGCTCATAGCAGTTGGCTTCTAGGTCACTTTGAATATTTGTAAGAAATTTGACAACGGAACTAATAGCAAAACACTGATATTTACCCGATTATAAAAAAAAGCTTCAATGGTTAAATGTTAGCACTTAAATATTTAGATTACTCATTTCTTACTTAAGAAGAGGATTCTCGTCATTAACATTCTTAACGTTTCTAGTTATGGTGCCAATGCATGACTCCAGAGACAGGTTCTCTCTATTTCTCACAACTACTATCCGGAAATGCTAAAATAAATGAGAGAAGACAACTTTTTTCTTTTGAGTGCTTGAAATATGCAATTTCCCTTTACTTAAAAAGTGATTTAAAATAAAATTGAAAAAACACTTCAAAAAGTTGCAAGAATAATAATGTAGATCCATTCCCAAGACATCTTAAGGTCATTTGTTAAAATGAATATATTTTGTATTCTCATCAGATTTCTGTGATTAATGCTACCTACCAATTGTTATGGAACTTTGACTATATTTTTAAACACTGGTTTTGGTATGCTACATTTCAGGCAACATAGTTGATTTAAATTCATTGAAATATCAAATGAAAAAAGTAACTTATGTTTCCCTGTTTGGGAAAAAAATTACATGATGCTAAACAACTATCTTTGGGGGGCCAGCCCAGTGGTGCAGCAGTTAAGTTCACACGTTCTGCTTCTTTGGGGCCCCGGGTTCGCTGGTTCGGATCCCAGGTGTGGACATGGCACTGCTTGGCACGCCATGCTGTGGTAGGAGTCCCACATATAAAGTAAAGGAAGATGGGCACGGATGTTAGCACAGGGCCAGGCTTCCTCAGCAAAAAAGAGGAGGACTGGCAGTAATTAGCTCAGGGCTAATCTTCCTCAAAAAAAAACAACAAAAACAAAAAACCTATCTTACTTTTGGAAAAATTTTAAAAATCATGAATACTTTAGAAACCTCAAAAAAAAGTTGTAAAATTTTTTTAAAAAGTTAATATTTCAATGGCCAAATAATTAAGAAATGTGGCCTAATAAGGTAATAACTAATAAGTTTGATGAAGTCAAAGAATTATTTTAATTTTTGTTTTGTTAAATTTAATTCTACAATTAATAAGTGGAGTATGTGTATAAACAGAAAGCACTTCAAAGTGCTTTTAATTCTACAAGATTGTACCTTATTGAGCCTCCCATTTCAGAAATATTTCAAATGAATGAGAAGAGATGAAGATTACAAGGAACTTTTAGCTAAACTGTGGCTTGACCAAAACTGTATCATCACTGAAGTAAATTATTATTCAGAAAAAAATGTATAAACTGCTTAAAAGGTAAGGGAAAAGCGTGATTTACAAATGAAAAGTTAACCCTCAAATAAGTAAAGTTTGCCTTTCTTTGACACTCCCTTAAAAAATGAGGTTTCCCCATAAACCTCCTACAAGAAAATATAGGCAGTACATTCTTTGACATCAGCCTTAGAAGAATCTTTTTGAATACCATGTATACTGCGGCAAGGGAAACAAAAGAAAAAATAAACAAATGGGACCTTCATCAGACTAAAGAGCTTCTGCAAGGCAAAGGAAACCATGATCAAAGACAACCCACCAACTGGGAGAAAATATTTGCAAATCATATATTTGACAAGGAGTTACTTTCCAAAATATATAAAGAACTCAACTCAACAACAAAAAACACACAACCCGATCGGAAGATGGGCAGAGGATATGAACAGACATTTTTCCAAAGAAGCTATACAGATGGCCAACAGGCACATGGAAAGATGTTCAACATCACTAATTATTAGGGAAGTGCAAATCAAAACTACAATGAGATATCACCTCATTCCCGTCAGAATGGCTATAATTACCAAGACAAAAACACAACAAATGTTGGAGAGGATGTGGAGAAAAGGGAACCCTCATACACTGCTGGTGGGAATGCAAACTGGTGCAGCCACTATGGAAAACAGTATGGAGATTCCCCAAAAAACTAAAAATAGAAATACCATATGACCCAGCTTGAAATCAACAATTCAAAGAGATTTATGCACCCCTGTGTTTATTGCAGCATTATTCACAACAGCCAAGACTGGAAGCAACCTAAGTATCCAGCAACTGAGGAATGGATAAAGAAGATGTGGTATATATATATACAATGGAATACTCCTCAGCCATGGAAAAAAGACAAAATCATCTCATTTGCAACAACATGGATGGACCTTGAGGGTATTACATTAAGCAAAATAAGCCAGAGGAAGGCAAACACTGTATCATTTCATTAATATGTAGAAGATAAACAAATCCATGGACAAAAAGAACAGATTAGTGGTTGCCAGAGGGGAAGGGGATAGCGGGGTCAGCAAAAGGGGTAAAGGGGCAAATACATATGGTGACTGACAAATAATAATGCACAATTGAAATTTCACAATGTTATGGACTATTATGACTTCAATGAAGTAAAAAAATGGGGTTTCCTATGATAGCACAGATGTTCTGAATTAACCATTCATTCAGTTCTTCACTCATTCTCAACACATCCATTAAGTACCAAACATTGATATTTAAAATGAGCAGCACCCTCTTTCTGCCTATAGGGAGATTACAGCAGAGCACAAAAACATAAGGGAGGATAGTAACAGCTTCTCAGAAGAGATGACAAGCCAACAGTGGCAAGGTAGTGTAGTGGTGAAGAACTCAGTAAAGTTAGGCTGCTTGCATTGGAATCATGATTCAACCATTGACCTGCTGGATGAACTGGGGTCAGTTACTTATTTATTTGGACTTCATCTGTAAAATGGAGGTAATAATGGTATCTGCTTCACAGGGTTTTTATGAGCATAAAGTAAGCTATTATTTGTAAAGCACCTAACTGGTGCCTAACACATACTTAACATAATGTAAGTGTTTTGTTTCTTTAGAAACATGCAGGAGAAAAATAAATGTGTAGTATTTTAGAAATCAGGTTGAGTGCCAACACAGTACTTGGCATACAGCAGATATTCAATAAAATGTTTTCAAACCAATGAATCTATTGTTTGTCAATGTTTTGTCTTAACAAAGCACACATACCTTTGAAATTGGTAGATAGAGTTCATGTTTCATTCAAGAAATATTTCTTGAGCACTGACTATATGATGCACTGTGCAGTACACTAGAGATAAGAACTAAATTAGAAATAATCTTACCAAGGAAGAAATCACATTCCAATGGGGAAAACTGACATGCAAACCAAAGAAACATAAAACTTTATCAAATGAAGGTTTGTTTTTAGATCAGGTTGGTGGACAGAGTAAAATCATTTGGCAATAATCCTTCCATAATACTACTGAAATAAAATTATAGGAGAAAGAGAGAGAGAGAAACTCATAATAGGTAAGACTATATTACACACTTAGCTCAAGAATAGCCAAGCCATGAAATTAACATATAACTTCCCTGAGGCCAGTGATACCCTAGGGATATCCGGCAGAGAAATAAGCCTTTGCAGGGACATTACTCAACACTGTCCAAATATGTAAATATGTAAACCTCTTTTAAAGATGAGCTCACGTGTGGAAAAAAAAATAAGTGAACAAACCACCTTGACCTTTAGTCAGCAAAGGCAAGGGGAATTTTCAACATTAGAATCACAAAATTAAAATATTATCAAATTGAATATAGCAATCTGCATTGCAAACTACCTTATATAGGGTAGGCTATATGCCAGAAACACAAGGCTGGTATGATAATAGAAAATGTGTTAAACTAACTCAGAACTTTAATAGATTTTTTAAAAAACTATATAGTTTTCTAAGCAGATTAAAAAAAGTTATAAAATTCATCATCAAATTTCTGATAAAAACTCTTAAACTAGGAATAAAGGAAACTTTTGCTATTTAAAGATTGTCTACCATAACTCTACAACAAATGTCATTCTCATTTGAAACATTTAAACAATAACTTTTGATATCATGATGAGACAAGCGTGCCTCCTATTACCACTTATAGCAAACAGTTCTGGAAGTCCTAATAGAAAAATAAGGCATGTAATACAAGTAAAACTTTATGAGAATTAGAAATAAAAAACTTTCTCCGTCATTTTTCATGGATATTTTATGAGTGTTAATACATAGAAAATAAAAGGTCATCTAGAAATGATTAGAATCAGTATGAGGAGTTAGCAAAGTTGTTTTCAAGATCAAAATATAAAAATCAATAGTTCCCTCTATAACCCTGAGGAACAATTAGAAAATGAATATTTAGCAACAAAATTCAAGTTGTCTAGGAATGTCATACATATAACATGTAAAAATACAAAATTTTATGGGGAAAAATAGAAGATGTTATTGAAGGACTTAACGAAGTTCTGAATAGATGAATGAATCCTCCAGGTTTATGGAGCTTTTCTCATAATGTTAATCTTGAATGTTATGTGAGGAGTAAAGTAAAGAAACAAAAAGTACGAAGGCACTTTGTTAGGAGTTAATGGAAAACAGCAAAGTTGATAATATAAGAGATGATCCTAGAATACCAGGGTGAAAAATAATATTGCAAGCCGTTAGCCAATTGTCCTGGAGCAACAGCTGCTGCTTTTTACTTTTTCTCTAGCTCTCACACTGTGAGAAAAGTCCTGATCAAAATATCTGCAGTTTATAAAGGCTTCTTCTAGGTAGGATGATGTTAAACAAAAAACAAAACACCTGCTAAGTCTACTACTGGAAATAGTGAGAAAATTTAAAGAAACTGGAAAATATTGGAAATTTAAGTGGTCCCATTTCCCAGATTGAATTGGTAGGAAAAGTGATTTATTACGTTTTTCCATCCCCTTATACCTCTTTCTTCTTTCGAAATAGTTGCAAATTTGAAATTTGATCAGGACATCGGGGAAAAAAAAGACTTAGATGAGATCTCTACAGTCAAGTAAAACCAAGGATAGAGGCAATTCTCCAGAAAATTTACAACTGTAAAAAGTGTAATTTTATTTAATTACCCAGAACATTGCCTCAGTTCTATGCTTTTGAATATGCTTTTGAGACAATTCCTTCTCCAACTTTTGTCTGAAACTAAAGAGGAAAACACAAAAATTGAAAAAACATTTAAATAGAGTCTAATGGAAAAAGTAAAATAATGTTCTAAATTTATTTTCTTAGAGTGAATTTATGCTTGGTCTATGTGAATATAAAAATGCAATTACATAAATTTTATATTTTTAAAATTTCAACTTAGGTAAGTTTTTAAAATTAATCTTATTGAAAATATTGAAAATCATTTTTATTGAGAGTATTTTAAGATTATTATTTTGATGTTGTTTTATATTTAGTCTTTCCTTAGGATTTGTTTCATAGTCCGTGGTTTAGAAATGACACCATCACGCGAATCCAAAGTAAAGTAGGCAGTAGCATTAACTGAAGAACTTAATATTAAAAACTTAAAAACACACAAACACAAATAGTTAATATTTTATTTAAAAAGCATGGAGTTTGAACTGACAATCTTGATGAAGTTATTTGTTAAGACCTAACTAAACCAAAGTTAATTTTGTGAAGCCACTGCCCATAAAATAAATGCTAAACTTTCAGTTCCAGACTTCAAAAGTAATCTGAAAATTCTTTTACATTTTTAGTTGTATTTTTTCCAAAGGTTTTTATACTTAAGTATTAGAGCATTTTGGTAAATAACTATCAATGGTTTTATAATTACTTTACTTTCTAGTGTTACATGTACAGGTTTTTCTAATATATAAAAAAGTCATTCCCTCTTGTATCAGGAAGTATATCTAAAGGAGGTACACACACCAAATTATTTGGAAGAAGCCATTTGATCTAATCTCTGTATTGATTTTTCTGTATGGCTCAAGAAGATATTGCTTTAGACAAACATATATTTTTATGGACACCAGCACTCTGTTATTATCACTCATGCTTATAACTAGGCTCAGTTTCAAGATGAATATCAAAGATTCTTAAAAGGATTTTATAAAGACATTATACTTTTTAAAAATTTACACCCATCTTCTGGCCCAAAGGACAAAATAAAACTTGGGAGATATGATATCTAATGTGATTTCCAAAAAGAAACCACAGCCATTTTGATGGGCATATTCAATAACTTTTATTTGTCTATAAGTAAACAACCAAAGTTTACTTATAGTAAATATTCTTATGAAAAATCTCATTTTCTTTGTTTCTGCTCTTATTTTTACAGTTTTGAATTTGTTAAAAAATTACCATTTTCCAAATCTTATTTTGTTTTCATTTCCAAATGACTTTTACCACAAAATCTAGATACTATACATTTTAGTTGTAGAGAACATACATGTAAACACATAATTATAAACGATGTTTACATAGATACTCACCCTCCATACACATGCACATATCTGCACATATCTGGCCTAAACCCACACCTATATCCACACATGCTTAACACACATATCCCCATATCCTGACCCCATCTCTCCACACATAGTCACACACCCACATACATGGAGCTTCTGAACCTGGTAAACCAGAAATTATATTTTTTCTGTGTTGTCATCTGTCCTCACTCCAAAATTCACATAAGCAAAGAAAAAGAAAAAAGAAAAAAAAGAAACTAGGAGAGCTTATCAATGCCTCATTATAATTAGGTCATCAGAAAAATTATATACAGACTAAATTCTCTGGCAAATTTCCCCCCTAAACTTTCATTTCAACCATATTCCCAGGCGATATTTATGAGACAGCTGTCAGAGTAAGTATGAACAAATGGAAAAAACTCAGTTTGCTCTAAAGAGAATTAGACTAAGAAACACAACATTTAGGGCAGAATATTCCAGTGTACTAATAAGATTTATAAAATATTGTGTTATCAAGAAATCAAACCTTTTCTTACAAATGTAATTAGAATACAGGTCATATGTACAACACAAAAATTTCTGCAAAAATCTAGAGTGATGAATTATCTTGTATTTCTTCTTTACCCTCTCTTAATCCACAACAATTTTGTCATCTATTATTTATTAATTCTCTATACTTTATTAATTATTACAAAATCAAAAATAATGTTAAGATATAACATAGCCTTTATTCAAATTATGTGTATAATAAAGAAAATGTCTGATCGGGGATGAATAAAAGGCAATGAAAAATTAAAGACTATCCTCTCAGTTGTGTAAATGTCACCAGATACATGTGAAAAAATGTAAGTTCTAGTTTTCAAAAGTGTTTTCAGACCATTCAAATTCTATTGCTTTCATTTTCAAGTTATATCATTTTAGTCTGTGTTACTATATTCAAAGGTTTAAATTCCTTACTTCACTTCTATGACCACCATAGGATATTAAGAGTACTTTAATTCAAAGTCTGATGAAATAATTTTTTGCTCATTGAAAGTCTGAGCACTCTGTATTTTTTAATCAAAATTGGAAAAAAAAAAGTAGATGATAAGAAAACACTTCAACTTCTTGTCCTGGATCTGGATCTCTTGCAAGAATCATATATATAAAAGCAGATGCAGGAACATTATCAGGAACAGACTCTGAAACACCTATACAATTATGTAAACCATGAACAATAATTTAAATTGAAACAGTCTTCTGATACTTCTTGCTTCATATTGGCGCCATAAGTTGGCATGCCATAAGTATTTCTCCCTATAGCAGTTTTCGTTTTTTTTTTAATTTTTATTTTTTTCGGATGTACATATTTCAAATTCTGTATACATTACATCATGTTCACCACCCGAACACTAATTATAGTGCATCCCCTCACATGTGACCCTAATCACCCCTTTTGCCATCCCCCCTCCCCTCTTACCCAATGGTAACTACCAGTCCAATCTCCAATGCCATGTGTTTTTTTTTTTTTTTTGTCGTTTTTATCTTCTACTTATGAGTGAGATCATATGGTATTTGACTTTCTCCCTCTGACTTATTTCACTCAGCATAATACCCTCAAGGTCCATCCATGTTGTCACAAATGGCTGGATTTCATCATTTCTTATGGCTGAGTAGTAGTCCATCGTGTATAAATACCACATCTTCTTTATCCATTCATCCCTTCATGGGCACCTAGGTTGCTTCCAAGTCTTGGCTGTTGTGTATAATGCTGCAATGAACATAGGGATGCAAGTAGCTTTATGCCTTTGTGTTTTCAAGTTCTTTGGATAAATACCCAGCAGTAGAATAGCTGGATCATATGGTAGATCTATCCTTAATTTTCTGAGGATACTCCCAATTGCTTTCCATAGTGGCTGCACCAGTTTTCACTGCCACCAGCAGTGAACAAGTGTTCCCTTCTCTCCACACCCTCTCCAAAATTTGTTGTTTCCTGTCTTGTTAATTATAGCCATTCTGACTGGAGTGAGGTGATCCTCATTGTAGTTTTGATTTGCATTTCCCTGATAGCTAATGATGTTGAGCATCTTTTCATATGCCTGTTGGCCATCTGTATATCTTCTTTGGAGAAATTTCTGTTCAGATCATTTGCCTATTTTCTAATTGGATTGTTGGGTTTTTTTTGTTGAGCTGTATGAGTTCTTTGTATATTTTGGATATTAACCCCTTATCTGATATGTGGTTTGCAAATATCTTCTCGCAATTGTTAGGTTGTCTTTCCGTTTTGTTGATGGTTTCCTTTGCTGTGCAGAAACTTTTTAGTTTGATGTAGTCCCATTTATTCATTTTTTCTTTTGTTTCCCTTGCATGGTCAGACATGGGACTTGAAAATATGCTGCTCAGACGAATGTCATAGAGCGTACTGCCTATGTTTTCTTCTAGAAGTCTCATGGTTTCGGGTCTTACATTCAAGTCTTTAATCCATTTTGAGTTGATTTTTGTGCATGGTGTAAGGGAATGGTCTACTTTCATTCTTTTGAATGTGGCTGTCCAGTTATCCCAACACCATTTATTGAAGAGACTCTCCTTTCTCCATCGTATGCTCTTGGCTCCCTTGTCGAATATTAGCTGTCCATAAACGTGTGGGTTTGCTTCTGGGCTCTCAATTTTGTTCCATTGATCTGTGTGTCTGTTTTTGTGCCAGTATCATGCTGTTTTGGTTACTATGGCTTTGTAGTATAATTTGAAATCGGGGAGTGTGATACATCCAGCTTTGTTCTTTTTTCTCGGGAATCCTTTGGCTATGTGGCTATATGTTATTCCATATAAATTTTAGGATTCTTTGTTCTATTTCTGTAAAAAATGTTGTTGGAACTTTTATAGGGATTGCGTTGGATCTATAGATTGCTTTAGGAAGTATGGACATTTTAATGATGTTAATTCTTCCAATCCAACAAAGAATTCTTCGATTTCTTACAACAATGTCTTATAGTTTTCAGTGTACAGGTCTTTCACCTCATTTGTTAAGTATATTCCTAGGTATTTTATTCTTTTTGATGCAATTGTATATGGGGGTGTACTCTTAATTTCTCTTTCTGCTACTTAGTTGTTAGTGTATAGAAACGCAACTGATTTTTGCACATTGATTTTGTATCCCGCAACTTGACTGTATTCCTTTATTATTCCTAAAAGTTTTTTAGTGGCCTCTTTAGGGCTTTCTAGGTATAAAATCATGTCATCTGCAAAGAGTGATAGTTTCTCTTCTTCTTTTCCAATGTGGATCCCTTTTATTTCTTTTTCTTGCCTGATTGCTCTGGCTAGGACTTCCAATACTATGTTAAATAAGAGTGGTGACAGTGGGCATCCTTGTCTGGTTCCTGTTCTTAGAGGGATAGCTTTCAGTTTTCTCCATTGAGAATGATATTTGCTGTGGGTTTGTCATATATGGCGTTTATAATGTTGAGGTATTTTCCTTCTATACCCATTTTATTTTGTTTTTATTATAAATGGATGCTGTATCTTGTCAAATGCTTTCTCTGCATCTATTGAGATGATCATGTGATTTTTATTCTTCATTTTGTTAATGTGGTGTATCACGTTGATAGATTTGTGGATGTTGAACCATCCCTGCATCCCCGGAATGAAACCCACTTGATCATGATGTATGATCTTTTTAATGTATTGTTGTATTCGTTTTGCTAGTATTTTGTTGAGGATTTTTGCATCAATGTTCATCAGTGATATTGGCCTGTAATTTTCTTTTTTTATGTTGTCCTTGTCTGATTTTGATATCAGGATAATGTTTGCGTCGTAGAAGGAATTAGGAAGCCTCCCCTTCTCTTCAATTTTTTGGAATAGTTTGAGAAGGATAGGTATTAGGTCTTCTTTGAATGTTTGGTAGAATTCACCAGGGAAGCCATCTGGTCCTGGACTTTTATTTTTTGGGAGGTTTTTGATTGCTGCTTTGATCTCCTTACTAGTGATTGGTCTATTCTAATTTTCTACATCTTCTTGGTCCAGTTTTGGAAGGTTGTATGTTTCTAAGAATTTATCCATTTCCTCTAGATTATCCAATTGGTTGGCGTATAGCTTTTCATAGTATTCCCTTATTATCTTTTTTATTTCTGAGGTGTCCGTTGTAATCTCTCCTGTTTCATTTCTGATTTTATTTATTTGAGCCTTCTCTCTTTTTTTCTTGGTGAGTCTAGCTAAGGGTTTGTCAATTTTGTTTATCGTTTCGAAGAACCAGCTCTTGGTTTCATTATTTTTTTCTATTGTTTTTTTAGTCTCTCTCATTTATTTCAGCTTTGATTTTTATTATTTCCTTCCTTCTGCTGATTTTGGGCTTTGTTTGTTGTTCTTTTTCCAGTACTTTTAGGTGCACTTTTAGATCGTCTATTTGGAATTTTTCTTCCTTGTTAGGTAGGCCTGAATTGCTATAAACTTCCCTCGTAGAACCACTTTTGCTGTATCCCACAGTTTTTGGCACGTCGTGTTTTCATCTTTATTTGTCTCCAGGAATTTTTTTGTTTCTTCTTTGATTTCTTCATTGACCCAATCATTGTTCAGTAGCATTTTGTTCAATCTCCACATTTTTATGGCTTTTCTGGTTCTCTTTCTGTAGTTGATTTCCAGTTTCATACCTTTGTGGTCAGAAAAGATGCATGGCATATTTTGATCTTCTTAAATTTATTGAGACTTATTTTGTGACCTAATATGTGATCAACCCTGGAGAATGTTCCATGGGCATTTGAAAAGAATGCGTATTCTGTGGTTTTTGGATGAAATGTTCTGTATATATCTACTAAGTCCATCTGGTCTAATGTGTCCTTTAAGGCGAGTGTTTCCTTACTGATCTTCTGTTTGGATGATCTATCCATTGGTTTAAGTGGAGTGTTAAAGTCCCCTACTATTACTGTGTTACTGTCTATTTCTCCTCTTATGTCTGTTAATAATTGCTTTATATATTTATGTGCTCCTATGTTGGGTGCATATATATTTACAAGTGTTATATTTTCTTGTTGGATTGTTCCCTTGATCATTATGTAGTGCTCGTCTTTGTCTCTCATTACAGTTTTTTATTTAAAGTCTATTTTGTCTGATATAAGTATTGCTACCCCTGCTTTCTTTTCTTTTATAGCAGTTTTCTTAATGGTACTTATTTCAGGGAAAAAAGATCACAAATTATTAGTCCCATTAAATATCCATTTTAAGAGAGCCATCATAATAATATCAGTTTACTATTTCCACAATTAAATTTTGGACTGGTATGTGGAATGGGATAAAATTGCTCAGTGTCTGGCAGAAAGTCAATGGTCATTAAGATGTGATTTCAACTTTGACTGTTTTTTTTTAGAAGAGCTGAAACTTTTTTTTTTTTGCTGAGGAAATTGGCCCTGAGCTAACATCTACTGCCAATCTTCCTCCTTTTTTTCTCTCCCAAACCCCAGTACTAGTTGTATATCCTGGTTGTAGGTCATTCTTTCCTTTATGTGGGGTGCCACCACACCATGGCTTGATGAGCAGTGCATAGGTCCGTGCCCAGGATCTGAACCTGCAAACCCTGGATCAACAAAGTGGAGCATGCAAACTTAACCACTCAGCCATGGGGCTGGCCGCTGACTCTTTTATTTCAGATAATTGAAGCTTTTTATCTCTTTTCACATTATAGGGCACAGGTTGTGAAATTAGCAAGAAATGTTTTTGAATTTCTGATCTACTAATTATCTCATCTGTACAATGGGGATAAAGTATATTTTCAACCTTAGAGTAGTTCTAAGGATTAAATAAAATATTATACATAATACATCTCACAAGAGCCCAATAAATGTTACTTTCCTTTCTCCAACCACTGTTCCTATCTTCTTTTCAATGTCACCAGTTGTGATTCTGTCTCACCTCAAAATCAAATAACACAAATGTACACACATTTAAATCATAAATAGTTTCTTCACCTGTTGTGTGATTTTACAGATGATATTCTTTTTTAAAAAAAGGATTCCTGCTTTATGTACACTTGAATCTTGGATACCAAGTACAGCGAATATTGTACTATAATCTAGACTAGGTAGTCCTGCAAAAGTCTCATATAGTTTGACTATTTCTAAGAATTATGCAACTGTTTTTGTGTGAACAGGTGTTACTTATTTTGAACCTTTGTTTCAAACTGAACATATGTAAACAGATTCCCTAATTTAGTGGTTTGCTCTAGTTCCTTAAGTCAACTAGGTAATTTAACGCAGTAAGTGAGTTGTATATGTATGTGTCACGTTAGCCTCCTGAAAACAGTGTCAATACCTTGTTTTGGGTAACCTCAAAGAGACCCACAGATTTACCTTATTTTTGATAGAAAGTGATATTTTCTTTTCTGCTATTCCTCTGTCCCAAGGACCGTAAACCCACATGTTAGAAGGGAAAGATATCTTGATCTTGATGCTGCATAAGCAGCTTATGCTGGTTCAGCCAAGTCTGTGGTGGAATTTATGTTGGAATAACCTCCTTGGGATCCATGTGTATCTTTTTAAAGCTTCTATAATCTGGGGGAGACCAAAAGGAGATTACAAAGAACATCAGTTAAATTGTCTCAAAATGATCCAAAAGATAATCTTTTCACAAATACCAGACCTATAAGCTGGTTCATTGCCAAGGTCTACCTAGGATACTTTCCTTTCCTAAGCTTAACCTCTGTGAACAGGTCCCTTTATCACAAATTGTTATTTCAGCTAAATTTATTATTACACATGCCAGAAGATACGTTTTGGTTCAAAGTAAGAAGCCTGTGTGTGGGTGTTTTGGAACTTTTGAGTTTCCAAAGGAGTAGTGTTTCTTAAAAGTGGAGAAGGGGCCTGGTCCTGTGGCCGAGTGGTTAAGTTCATGTGCTTTGCTTCAGTGGCCCAGGGTTTTGCAGGTTCGGATCCTGAGCACAGATGTGTCACCGCTCACCAAGCCATGCTGAGGTGGCATCCCACAGAGCACAACCAGAAAGACCTACAACCAGAATTTACAACTATGTACTGGGGGGCTTTGGGGAGAAGAAGGAAAAAAAAAAGAAGAAGAAGATTGGCAACAGATGTTAGCTCAGGTGCCAATCTTTAAAAAAAAAAAAAATTGTTAGAGTAAGAAGGCCCTACCTGAGGTTGACAAAAAAAAAAAAATGTGGAGAAGGGATAATGCTGGTGGTGAGAAATGGACAGAGAGCAGTGATGGACTGGAATCCAGGAAAAAAAAACCAAAAAACTATTTAACAAAGTTTGCCTTGTTCCATTTGCCCTCAACTTTACTTTTCTCTCATTATCTCCCAGTTACGTGGGTAGTTTCTCTTAAAAGAAACAGCAAGAAAAAGAAAAGGAGCTGAAACAGAGAAGGTAGAAAGAGTAGTTAGTGTTTTAAAATGACAGGTAAGCAAGTAAGTTTAGAAATAAATGGACGGAAAAGAGTGGAGAGACTAACTAGCAGAACAGTTGTAATTGGTGAGCTCGAGTTAACCCAATCAAATTTAAATCAAGGCAACTTGTGTTTTCTGAGATTCTACAATGTGCAAAGTCTCTAGTACACTGAAATGTTTAAAAGCTTTTATTTTCAGTAGGTCTTCACGAAAAACACAAAAACACACAAGGGTGAAATCTGGGAATGGTATATGAGGTTGTGGTTTGTATAGCATTAATGAGAAGAGCATACTTCATTATCTTATATACATGGGTATACTGATTCCAATTAATACATTACAAACGTTTTACTTAAAAAATGAAATACAATTGACAAAATTTTAATTTATACCAAACTTTTAGGAATACATCTATTTTACTCATACTGAAGGATACCTCCATATATTAGTTTACATATCTATTCTGTTATAGTTGATATAATTGAAAACCTATTATAAACAAGTACTCTTTTGGAAGCAAGAATATCAGATGAAATAATTACATACTATTAAGAGTAATGGTGATTCTCATTCAAAAAGTTGAAATTTTTTAACCAAAGCTACAGTTTTGAGAAACATTAAAGAAATTAACAGTAGAGAACATTTATTAAAAGTGTTGGGAAATAAAGAATAATTTCTTGCAATCATACAAAAAAAGAGATAATAATGGTTATATATAATGGTGTGTGTTTGTAATTGTCTGTTAATATCACATATACAACAAAATTAAGGAAACGGGTTTTATAGTTTGTATTATCTCATGCTTACTATTTTTTGAAAGGATAACTTTTAATAGCTAGATAGCATTTTATCAAATGGATAGACTGCCTTTTAACCAATTTCCTATTGTTAGACATTTTGGTTATTTCAAACATTATGCTACTACAAATTTTGCACATAAATCTTGACCATATCTCCAATAATTCTGTAAAGATGAACTCTAAGAAACAGACATACTAGAATAAAGATTATATTCATTTTAGTACTCTCTATAAATGCTTACCAAAATTATATTTTGGGTGGTTATTCAAAATCCCACTTTATGAAAGTGTTCATTTCTTAATATTTTAGTCAACACTGCTTTTTTCCCTTATTATTTTTAAACCTTGCTCAATTTAGTAGTTGAAAATTATATTTTATTGTTTAGATTTTCATCTATTTGACAATTTGTGAGGCTACTTGTTAATTTCGTATTTTGCAGATAAACCTAAAATAATTTTGTCATTGCTCGTCTCCAATATGCCAAGCAAAGAAATAATTATTTGAATGTTAATGTAAATTATACTAACTCTATTATTTTTTCTTTTTAGGAGTATATCTCTCACTTTAGCCAGTTCTTTTATCTACTTTTCTTTTATATAACTAAAAAAAAAAACACTTGAACTACAATTCCAAGTTTTATTTTAAAATTTTCCTACTCTATCATTGTTTCATGAATGTTATCAATAAAATTGACCTGTAATATATCTGCTCCTGTTGAAAAACTTGAGTCACATACAATAGCATTAACTACATTCTCCACCAAAACTATAAACATATAGGTACTGGTATTAATTCCAAAATCTCTGGCCTCAATTTCCAAAGAGTAGATTTTAGGGTTATTTGGGTTGATGAGATTCAAAGGCTGAAAAAGACTGATTATGCCTGGGACTAATGAAAATAAATAAAATGAAGAAAAATTACTGAACTCAAATAATTAAGTATATGTTAATTTATTCATATTGATATTTTAATTCACTTGATATACATTATTAGTGAATGGAAAAAGTGATGTTTAGCAATTCTATATTCACTGAAAATATTTCTTTAAAAATGCCTGCTTGCTTATGTTTTCCTTTAAAATATAATTAAATATTAAAAATGGTTTCATCACATTTTCTTCCAAGTCTCTAAATTGTCACTTATACCAAACATAGGTAGCATCTTTATTTTTAAAAGCGCCAGACACAAATCACTATCTTTGATTTAATTATAATAGTAAAGAGTTATTAATGTTTCTGAGCCTGAAAAAACTAACCAAACCATATTAAAATCCTAATCATGTATTGCTTCTGCCATCCAACCTCACTCAAAGTTATTGTATACAAAGATGAAAAATGAGCTCGAGTGTCAAACTTAGGAAAATTTGTAAAGATGGAGATGACTGTTCATCCCTGGCACCACCAAGGGAGATTCATACTTGGCTGGGAGGGTGGAAACACAGCAGCTGCCATTTCATTTCTTGTATATGTTTTTGCTGGTCCACTGTTTCCCCATTGATGTGAAGTAGCAGCTGGGTCTGCTCTAGCTCTAGATCCTCTTTCAGCTTCTCTGACTCCTAGACCAGGTATGTGTGCTCAGCCTTGTGATGAAAGGCTCAGCTTCTATAGGACACCCACACCACCAAAGTCAGAGGCAACAAGAACTGACAAGGGTTTTAGTCTATCCTCATGGAATCCATGCCTACTTATGTGTTCCAGTCTACCCTTAATCTTCCCCACTTTTCATCTATCTTCCCATCCTGACTTCCTGCTTTGTGGACTCCAAGCTCCAGCATCAGACACAGAGACAATAGCCTTGCAGTGACTGCTTAACCACCTCTCACAGTTGTGTTCCTGGTAGTTTTTTTCCACTGATTGAATGCAGACCAAATAAATCAGGTACTGTGGTGGGCCATAGGAAAACAATATTTCAGAAGAGTAATCCTACCTTAATCCATGGGCAGAAATCTGTCCATACCAAATATCCAAAATCAAATTATTCAAGAAAAGTCTCAATTTCCACAAATGAAATTAAGGAGATTAAGTCAAATATATATGACTTACTTGTCCTATAGTTTACAAGCACTTGTATTCACTGTCTGTGAAAGATGATAGCCAGTTATAAAAATAAGGTACTATGACACTCATTATTTCACA
Organism: Equus przewalskii; assembly: GCF_037783145.1. Classification (NCBI taxonomy): domain Eukaryota; kingdom Metazoa; phylum Chordata; class Mammalia; order Perissodactyla; family Equidae; genus Equus; species Equus przewalskii. The sequence continues at coordinate 26,113,411 of NC_091834.1, forward strand.
AGAATGTCATTTTAACAAATAGAAAAATACCAATTGTCAAGTGCCACATATTTTTGCTATGTTTCCTTCTCCATATTTAATTTAATTTATAAAGTGTAGTTTTACCATCCCAAGTTATGCGGAGATTAGCCAGTGAATGTTTAACCAAAGTAGGCTAGAAGTTTGCATTTAAAACTTACAAGGGTCCAAACCAAACATTTCCTGCTAAGTTTTAAAGGAATGAGTGATGCTGCTATCTTCATCTCGATCTGTTGCTTTTATTCTTCCTGTAATTTCTCCAACAGGTTTTTTTCAGTCACATTAACAGAATTCAGAGGAAATGGTCTAAAGAAAAAAAATATGGTGAAAAATGTTGAAAATGCAAATTCATATGCACTTATCTGTCGAGTTATGATAACTTGCAAAGAATCCTTTGGATTTGTGATAATATCACCTTCATCTTGTTAAGAATTTAAAAACTTTACAGTATATTATTAGGCAATACATATATATCTTTATAATATGTTTTCTGTTATGTTTTTTGGCTTTCTTAAATTAGATATATCTTTTTATTTCTCTTCGAGGCAGTTAAAAGAAACATAAATGCTTTCTTAGTTAACTAGGTTTGTCATATATTTCAAAATAGCTTCATTTTGTATATCATTAAATTTCACTCAAAAGTCTTTGCAGCTTGGCCGTATGCCTAAATATAGAATAAACTGAACGAAAAAGATAATGAACAAATTCCAGATTGAATCATAAACCCTAAATACAATACACTGAAACTATTCACAAAGTGGGGAGTTTGATGTTAAGCCCCAGAAACAGGACTATGAGTTATGCTTTGCCATCAAGGACAGGAGGTAATTTCTGAAGAGTTGAGAAAGCCATCAGATGTCAAGTATTTTCCTCATCAGCCTGTCACACATCTCACCCTTTAGATATCATTCACACATATCAGTAGGTGTCCTTCTGGAAAAGAAAAACAAACCACTGCTGAGACAGTGAGGTATCTACTCTAAATCTCTCTTAAGCAAACATTCAATAAGCCCTTACAATGTGCAAAAATCCAAGCTGTAGAGGGGCTGACAATGATTGTACCAAACTTAAATCTCTCGGATGGGTACCAGCATATCAAATGTCAAAAAATGAATTGGTTATTTACGTAGTGGAATATGTCTTAAAGAACTTAGTAGAGGTTTGGTTGAATGTGTGAATCAAGGGTCAGAAGTAAGGGGCCAAACTGCTTAATATGTGGCTCATATGCATAATCTCCAATTTTTTCTGCCTAATTTTAACCTCATATTGTAGTCCTAAGACTGAAATTGCTTAAAAGGTAAGTATCATTAACTTCTCCACCATCCTGTAACATTCAACATACCCAATTAAAATTGAAATAGAAATCATTGGCTTCTTCTACCATTTATGTTATTTTAGGCTAGAAAGTTGAGATCCTCTTTAATTTTTAATGCTTCTTTCTTGTAAGGATATTTTCAGAAGCAAATTCTCTATTTTTTTCTATCAATTCTTACATTCTCCCCTTTATGGCTATTTTCTCGATAATACATGTGGAGGATTTCTGAAAATAGGAATGTTTTAACAGGAATAAAAAATAATTTATCCCTTTATTTCTCAAATTTCATACTTTGTTTCTCTGTGGACAGATTATCTCAATAGCCTTCTAGCTGCCTTCTTTCTAGTCAGTTGTTCCTGGTTACACATCCTTCATTTTTCACTCAGAAAAATCTTCCCCAAAATCCTTTCCTTAAATTATCTTTCTTATGGAATTATCAGAAATTATTCTTCTTGCTACTATATTAATTTCAAATTCATCTATATGATTTATAACCGATCTTACCTTGTCTACAAATGTATTTTGCCATTCTAAGTGGGGCAGGATATGAACATTCACATAGTTTCAATATGAAAACTTGACTGTTTTAAGTTTCTTCCATTACTTTTGTGTTTAGAAAAATTTAAATTTTAATGATTTAATTTTCCCTAATTAGACAGTCATTTACATTTTTTTTTTTTACCTTAAACTTCTTTAGATAGATCTAAAAAGTTAAGGTGTGATTTCTATGCTTTGAGTAACACACAAAGACTGGATCTAGACTTGGTTAACTGTACTAATTCTCATAAATGAATCACAAAATATTACTCTTCCATTAAAGTAATAATGTGTTTAATTTTTCAGGCAGAGTTCAAAGCTATAAAAATTCCCTATCACTTTCTGTAGAATAATTAGTAAATATATTAATTAAATGATAGCCAGCATCAAAGTCAAAGAGATCTTTGCCTTTCAAGCTAACAATGCCACTTATCGAATCCACTGCAAAAGAATTTGCTCCTTTGTTTTGTCCAGATAACTGTGTCTCAATGGAGTACTAGAAAAATAAAATATACATTACTCACACCTAAATAAATGAAAAGATCTATTATATGGAAGATTATTATGATACAATAATAGAGCAAATATGTAGAAAGTTCTCTATTTTCACAGTGATCAATTTCAGTCTTTCTTTATTATCTAGCTTGTATTAAAACCACTGGCATATACTGATGCAGAGTATAGGAAAAATAAAAGTTGGTTAGCCTATTAACATGACCAAAAGATTTGCTATTATTTTATAGATAGCAAAATATAGGTACATGACTATACATATTTTTCTAAGAGAATTTAAAAAAATACTTAATTCTGATTCTGCAAATTAATACAACTCTGAAAGAATGTACCAAATAAACTCACTGTAACTAAGTTTGAATTTTAAGAAACAAAAGGATTATAATGATATAAACTAATTTCAAATGTTAATGCAGTTTATAACTTATCTTACTTCTTGATTCCACATTTTATTTCTTTGCCACTACCTCTGAGAAGAGGTTAGATCAGATAAATCTCTTCTGAAAAGCATCTGAAAAAAATGTAGTTTAAAATGAAGTAAAATTTGATTAAAGAAAAGTTAAATTATACCTGTGTATTGTTTTAAATGTCTGAGGGGCCAGCCTGGTGGCTTAGTGGTTAATTTTGTGCACTCCACTTCAGTGACCTGGGGTTTGCGGGTTCGGATCCCGGGGTGGACCTACATGCTGCTCAGCAAAAGCCATGCTGTAGCATGTCCCATATGCAAAATAAAGGAAGATTGGCACAGATGTTAGCTCAGGGCCAATCTTCCTCACCAATAAAAGAACCAAAATAAAATTAAAAACCTGATATCTATCTAGCCTCTAACAATGGAACCATTTCCAAAACACTAAATTTTAAAACTATCACCTTCTGGGTCCATATCACGTTCCTGCAAATGACAGAACTGGTAATAACTATTTTCAACTGGACAATAAATTAATTCTTAATCTATTGGAATGACATCATCTAATAGGAAAGTTCTCATCTTTCTTAATTTCATGTTAATTTCATATTGATGTCTACAACAAAATACTTTTGAGCAGGGATTTTGAGTAATTTGACTGACAATAGCACATATATCACTGAAGGTTAACTGTGTAAATCAAGGGCAAGAGGGATTAAGTGACTTCTCCAGGATCACACACTAGTTAGTAGCAAAGCCATAAATTTATCCAAAATCACCTGACAGCTCCATTACTTCACCCTCATTTGGCGCTCCATTACTGCATACTGTGAGTTACTAAATTAGAAGTAGTAAAGTCTTTCAATACATATTTAAAAAGAATAGCTGCAGAGCAAGCTTGCTGACTTTTCTATTCCAATGTACCTCAATTCTCGAGATAGAGCTTTATAGGTTCTTTTTATTTTGCAAAATTTCTAGGACACTTTATAACGATGAATCAATTATGAGAGTAGTCTCTTACTGTTAGATATGTAGTAATTAGGATACTGAAATATCAAAAGTTATAATCACATTCACATGTATTATTGAAATGCTAGAAAACTGAAAGAGTTCTGAATAGAATCCAAAAGGCAAAAAGGCTCAGTTTTTGGCTCAGCATTAACATCTTCTTCCCAGCTACCTATCCATTAGAAGTCATTGCATAATTTTTTTGTACATATCAAGAAAATATCTTTTTCTTGGGCCAGCCCAGTGGTGCACTGGTTAAGTTCGCCTGCTCTGTTTCGGTGGCTCATGATTCGCCAGTTCAGATCCAGGGCACGGACTTACACACTGCTTATCAAGCCATGCTGTGTCAGGCGTTCCACATATAAAGTAGAGGAAGATGGGTACCGATGTTAGCTCAGGGCAAGTCTTCCTCAGCAAAACGAGGACGATTGGTGGTGGATGTTAACTCAGAGCTAATCTTCCTCAAAAAAAAAGAAAGACAAGAAAATGTTTTCCTAAAAATGCTATTTTCAACATTAATACAAATATGGTTGTCAACTTCATTAGATTCTCTTTAATTATCAAATTAAATATCTTAACTACTCTCAAAAAATATCTCTGAAGCATAGTGCTGTATGCTGAAGTGATATACTCATCTCACACAGTAATTGTACCAATCATCAGTCTATCACCATTTGCAGAGTATTCATCTGTGGCTGTCATTCTATAAATGGACTGAAATAATGGATAGTTCTCATCAATTTCCAAGCCAGCTGTGAAGCAAAAATCAACACATTGTATCAAAAATCAAAGTACATGATGCAATCGTTAGCTCTTTATATAATAAAAACAGAGCAGTAATAATTTTAGATTGGATTGTGGAGATGAGATAATATAGATAAGATAGCTGTCTATTTTTTTTCTCATTTTTGTTTTTTTCCTTTGGCTTCCTATCATCTTTCCTTTCCTTACAGGGTATCTTTTCCTTACTTCCCGGCACTGTCTGTGGCAACTATAGCTTAAAGAAAAAGAGCATGACACACACCCTGACAGACCCCCATGGGGAGCCAGCAGAGTAGCTTCACAAAAGATTCTGTACTCCAATTTCTAGACCTGATGTGACTATGTGTAGAGGAACTCTTTCTTATAGAAACGCATTTGTGGACAACTGATTGACTTCCAACTTTCACACATCTCCTAACATCTCCCTGTAACCTTGACTATAGGTAAAAAATCTAAACTTCAGTACAACATGGATGGAGTGACCTCAGGGAAAACTCAGATTAACTGTTTTATTTGTTTTCTGGTGCATTGTCTGTCTCTCAGTCTGTATGTGTGCATGTTTCATTACAGCCCATGGAGTATAAGTTTGAAATACGGTTTAACTCAAATTGACATAATAAGACCTTTAAAAATTTTCCCTTTTGAACACACGTGAATTTGTGGGCCAAATTTATACGTATTACAATAAATTTAAACTTTTACAAGTTGCCCAACTAAATTCAATTGATCTTTGTTTTTCTAAAATAGTTACATTTAAAGTGAATAACCGAGAGATTTTTGGGTAGGTGAAGATAATAAGATGATGAAGATAATAGCAGTTGCCTAGAAATGTGTCTTCCAATATTTTCTCCAAAAACAATAGAGAAAAAAGGAGAAGAAATAAGATTACACAAAAGCTTGTCCTCAGCATAACTTGAAGAAAGAACATGACCATGACATGACTTCATAATAACTTCAAGTAAACTTTTTAAAAAGGAAACGAAACAAGCTTAACAAATCCTGGCATATAATGTCCCAAGTTTCCATCCCACCATGAGGCCTTTCGTCAAGCAAGGGGTAACCCAGAACAATTATCGGTAACAGAAAAAGAGAAAGTGAATTACAGGCCTGTGATTGATGTAAAATTACTGCCGGAAAGAGTCAGTCAAAAGTGTAAAAAAAAAACCCCAAAACTTCCATTATGTTGAAAGTACCCTGCGTAGTACTGTGGGGAGATACACAAGTGAAAAAAGCAAGTTTCAAATCCTCCAATTTATTATTTTTCTTAAAGGCAAATACACAGAAACAAAACATTTCAAGATAAATATCTTTAAGCAGAACAATGAATGAAGTAAAATGTGTACTAGAGATACACTGGCATTTATAACTTGTTTTTGACTCAGATAATCAGAAAGTTGGCCTTAAAGGTTTTTTTCATTATCCAACATTTAGATAAATGTCATATTTTATGACTCTTCGTAAGTATAAGCTTGAATTATTGATTGCAAAGAAAATTAATAGAGGAATAAATGTATTGGATCCTCAGTACTCTTAAGCAAGTCTCTGTTCTATTAAATAGAAATTCTTTAACTTTCTACAACAATTATTTCAAACCTTACCCTTTTCCCCCAACCTCTCACCACTTGCATTCTATCTCATTTCCCATTGAGGCTCTCTCTTCTTACTGCATAGAGTATATAGAAACCATTAGACTAGTCATAGCTCACCTTTTTGCATAAGCTATACAACCCCACTTACATCTGCACATTTTCCCCTCCTTTTATAGTAACAGGAAAGAACTTGTTGTCATTAATGATAATCCCTGTCCACTGGGAGTGTTTCTACTTTCTCAGGAACTTGACTCTAACTCTATTTCCCATTTTCCAATACTCCCTCACTATTGTCTACTTTCCATTAACACATGCTCGGATGGCTTCCATTTTTAAAAATAGCAGCCTGACCCAAGCACACTTTAACTGTGGTCCTGAAGGGTCCTTAACAAATTAAAAATTCCTTCATGCTTTAAGTTTTCTCCTTTCAGATTGTACTTGCAGCTCTAGTCTCCAAAAAAGTGCTACTGAATTGAGGGTACCAGTTTATTTGGATGTGTGACTGAAAGAAATGTTCTTATCATCGCTGCAATTAAAATACAATATTTTGAAAACATGCATTATTGTCCCTTGACTTGAAAAATCTCTCTCCTACCCTTCAGGACCAGAGTTTTGTATATTTCTTCACCTCTCGCTCAGTCTTTAGTCCACTCAACCAGATGTTCTGCCCCACTAAAAAACACCAAAACTTCTCCCCCAAAGCCATCAAAGCCTCCATGCTGCCAGACCCAATCAACAATCAGTGTCCATCTTATTTGACTTCTCTTCAACATTGTACACAGTAGAAGCTTGATTTTTCTCTTGTCAGAAAAAAAGATCAACGCGAATCTATAGGATTTGCTCTAAAACTTTTAAGTGCCTCTGGAAAAATTGCCTGGGAAAATCAAACTTGGCAATGTTTCTGAATAGCCATTAAGTTCTCTGATAAGACAAAATCCTTATTATAGCTTTTCAAATCTTAACCAACAACTTCATAATATTCTGCAGTCTCCTTTAGTTAGCATCCTATTTTGTCATCTTTGAGGGCATACCTTCTACCACCTCATATCCTGGACAGAGCCAGCGCTGGGAATGGAAAACATGAAGGACTCAAGGACCCTCAGTGTGACACAGAAAGGGGCCCAGGAAAGCTTGGGAGAGATGATGTGGAGTCTTATCCCTTGATCAAGAGAGAAAGAAAAGAAAACCAGGAAAGGATTCTAGTTACTCATTCCCATCGATAGCCAATATCATTATTGAACGTGTGCGTGTTTGTGTGCACATGCGCATGTGTTTGCTTTGAAAAGTAAGTGCATATGGTTATCAAAGAACACTGCCTTTAATAGTGAAAATTAGAAAAAAGAATGCTTTTGTGTCAACATAATAGAGTATACATTATATTTCTGAGTGTAATCAATGCCCTCTCTACAGCTTTAAAAAAATGAATGTGATATTGAGTACTATATAATATAGAAAAATCCTAGTTTATTTTTATAATCAACCTAAAAGCTATGTCATATGGCAGTTTAATTAAATGAATTATTGGTTTTGGTTTATATGGCCAAAATTTCAAAATGGTAATTTTGAAATTCTTTTATATATTAAAAGAAATTTATAGTTTACATTCATGATTTTCCAAGTCAAGGGATAATAATGCATGTTTTCAAAATATTGTATTTTAATTGCCGTGATGATAAGAACATTTCTTTCAGTCACACATCCAAATAAACTGGTACCCTCAATTCAGTAGCACTTTTTTGGAGACTAGAGCTGCAAGTACAATCTGAAAGGAGAAAACTTAAAGAATGAAGGAATTTTTAATTTGTCAAATACTATAAAAACAAATTGAAAATGTAAATATAGGTATATAAATGTTTAGAAGACAGATGAGTAGATTATATTGATAGATGATTGATTGATTCCACCTGGGCTTTGATCCCATCTCTCTCTCTCTCTCATATGTTCACATGTCTTCAAACATCCAGTCAAATGAATTCTCTCCATTTGTTTGTAAAATTCCCCAAGTCTCCCTTTAAAACCAAATAAACCAGACAAAACTCTTTCAATGCAATATAGTTCTGCCACTGCCTTCCATCCAGTTTTACACATAAATTTCTTAAAAAGTAATTTCTATTTTCACAATCTCACTCCTCAATCTGCTCCATTCTGGCTTCCACCCCTCTATCACCAATAAAATAACTCTCAGTAGACTCATTAGTTATCATTATCTCCCTATCATTTACTAAATGTAATGGACATTTTAATGCCTCCTTTTACATGATTGTTGGACATTTTAATGCCTCCTTTTACATGATTGTGGAATTCAAGTCTACTAACCACTGGCACTCTCTTTCAGCACCCTTTTCCAATGCCATCCAGGACATAACACTCTCTTTTTTCTACTACCATTTAAGCTGCTCCTTAGTCTCCTTGGCAGGCTGACCTTCTTCCCCATGTCATTAAGCAGGCCTCAAGATTTGGCCCTATGCCCGTCTTTCTTCTAATTTTCTATTCTCTGAGTAATCTCATTCAAGTCCATGGTTTCAGTTACAAAACATTTTTCCCTTTAAGCATGACCTCTGAGCTCAACTGCTTACTTAAATCTCTCCTTTAATATAACAAAGGCATATCAAACACATGTTCAAAAGTGAACTCAAAATTTTCATGTCTAAGTTTTATCTATTTCTAGATTTTTCTATCTTACTGAGTATCTACAAACAAGTTACACAAATCAGAAACTCAGAACCCTCCTTTCTTCCTTTATATTTAATTCAATACCAGATTCATTTAATACTTAAATATCTCAAGACTATCCTTTTATCTTTATTTCTATTACCTTCCTAAACCAAACTATACCTGCCTTTGCTTGGATTACTGAAATAATCTGATAACTAGTCTTCCTCTCTCTACTCCATGAGTCTTCAAACTACCACCCATGAACCAAATCCAGACTGCTGCCTGTTTTTGTGTGGTCTGCGAGTTAAGAACGGTTTTTACATTTTTGTTTTTTTAAGAACGATTTTTACACTTTATCATTTAAATGATTAAAAAATCAGAAAAAGGAATATTTTCTGACATGAAACATATGGAATTCAAATTTCAGTGTTTATAAAGTGTTAGCAGAACACATACACACCCACTTATTTACATATTGTCTATTGCTTTCTTGCTATGCTGGCAGAGTTGAGTAATGGAGACAGAGACCATGTACGCTGCTTTTATCACTTCGTATACTATAAATTGCAGCAATCTGGTCATAACAGCATTCTGAGTACCATATTATTTTTTTGTTACCATGCCTATCCATCATGGCTAAACAAGAAAAGAGAGACTTGGTCTTTGAATGCTGTGCTTATAAGGCATGCTGGAGTATGGATTACTTTGTTATTGAATTATGTGACAAAGCATTGTGTTTATTATACAAGGCACTATAGTTGAGATAAAAGAATATGACATACATCGGAATTATAAGACTAAGTACTCAGCACAGTATTACCCATTTACAGGAAAACAACGATCAGGAAAAATAGAAAATGTAAAACAAAATCCCTGATGACAAATTTTATTCACAAAAATAAATCAAAATGAGGTTGCAACCAAAACAAGATTCTGAGTGGCTCATTTGATAGCAAAGTAAGGAAGACGATTCACTGATGTTGAGTTATTTAAACCTTCCACCCAATAAAGGGAAATATAACCCCCAAAAGAGAAACTTCATTCTTCTCATTAGATCTCTATTGCAAAATTATAAACAATTGTTACTATTATTATATTAAAATTTTGTCAATAAAAACTTATAGAAATTTGTTTCCTCCATTGTTATATAAGTACTACATTAAATAATATTCTTGATTTCACCTTTTGGCCTTCAAAAACCAAAATATTTACTATCTGGTGCTTTACCACATCTGTTGACACCTATTCTACCTTTGTCCCCTTCAAATTTTTCTGTACACTCAGCCAGATGGATCTATTTAATCCTCCCATCTACTTAAAATACTTCCAAGGATTCCCACTACCCTTAGGGCAAAGACCAACATTCTTAAAATACCCGTATTATCTTTCAATAATCATTTTGGATCATATTACTTAGTTCTCTCTCCTTTTGAATCACACTAGACTTTCATTTCTTCCACTCACCATGCTCTACCCTGTCTCAAGGCATTTGTACATACAGTTCCTTCTACATGAAACATTGTTCCCTTTCTTCTTGCTTATTTACTCATATCAGAGTTGGGATCTAAAGTAAATTGTCAGTTCTTTAGAGAAAAATCTTCCCTTATGTCTCTGACTTGGTCAGTCCTCACACACAAACATACACTGTTTACTTTCATAATATGAACATATCCTTTGAACATTCAGGGTATTAAAAATAAATTACTCTTTGTGGCATTTTCACAAGTAAAGGTTTTAATTTATGTATTAAGTCGTCAAAGCCTTTTATCTATTTTTTTCTGTACTGCTTCACTTTTCCTACAATAAGTCTTTTGAAGAATCTCTATTGCTGTTTTTAAAGTATTTGCTCTCCAATCTCTTACATGATAATTTTCACACGATAAACTTTTTTTTCCAAAGTATTCCATAGAGACGTTGTTTTGTTATATACATAAATATCTGCACATATTTTTGTATATTTACATAAACATATATTATATACATATTAAAAATCACTGAACATCTCCAACTGGAGAAATATGTCTGGCATCTTTCATTATAGACAGCTGTTAAAAGCAAACCATAGGAAAATGATATATCTTACCTGTCTGTGCCTGAAGAAAACTGGGGATCAGCAGTACAGTTTGAAGGTTCCGGAACATCAATAATATTAGTAGTCGGAACATGTCTTGTGAGACCTCCTGTATCAACTATGAGTAGAAACTTTCTGGCATCAGTTTCATAATTAAAAATTTTGGTAGATGTGATTAAACTAGAACCTAGTGAAGAGACAGTACGTAAATTATAATTACTATAAGTATACAGAAGCATACCTTTTGAGTCTTGAAAGATTTTGGAATTACATATTTTAATTCTTTTATAAAGAACCTAAATGGGGCTGCTCTGATGGTGTAGTGGTCAAGTTACTGGGCTCTGCTTCAGCAGCCCAAGATTCTCAGATTTGGATCCCAGGCAAGGACCTAGCACTGCTCGTCAAGTCACACTCCGGCAGCATCCCACCTAAAATGGAGGAGGATCTGCTGCAGATGTTAGCTCAGCAACAAACTTCCTTAGGCAAATAGAGGACGATATTAACTCAAGGCCAATCCTCCCCCCACACACAAAAAAGGACCTAAGTGGGAAATGACATGATCTACCTAAAGTCACACAATTAGCAAGCATCATATGACTCTTTAATTGAAGGGGGAAAAAAAACAGGAATAAAAGTAGTCCCAATTCTTTTGTAGCTATCTCACAAGGAAAAGATTTAAAATCTGAAAATAAATAGCTAACACTAATAGTTGAAATAGTTGACTTATTTTCTTTTTAAAATGTTTCACGATTTAGACTTCTAATTTTAGTAAACTGTATTTTGCTTTCAAACATTTTCATTGAAATTCTTTCTAAAGATTACAGGGACCATCAGTGACAAAGATCATATTGTAATCAAATAAACTTCATCACGAAAGTGTCCCTGTTGTCAAAGGAGGTATACTGCCTCCAAAAAGGTACTTCTATATGCTACTTACTGCAACACAACCATTTTCCATGCCAAGCTAGCCTAAGACTTGGGTGTAAAATAATTAGCTGTTTTAAGTGAAGATAAGAAAACAAAGAACAAATGAAGGAAAGAAAAACACAAGCACTGATAAAAACAATATTTTTAAATTTTCTTATCATTGTGGGCAAGATTAGTCCTGTTGAATCTAGGCGTTTTTAAGAAATTATCAATTTTTAATAAAGAATATCATTTAAAATTAATGAAATACTTGGGGTAGTCTTAGAAAGTCTTGAAACACAAAAGATACTGAAATAGAGGAAGAAAAGATTATTCTTAATTATGAGAAAGTCACTGTTATCAATAGACAACTCTTTTAAAAAATATACGCTAATTTTAACTAATGGGTTTAATATAGACAAAAAATTAAGCTTCTTTGTAACAAATAAATTTCCATTGTTTTTGTAGTTTCTTTTTCAATTTTATGGAATAATGAGTTAAGCAAAATCAGATCATAACAAGAAACAAGAAGAACCCAATGATGAACTTCTTTCAAATTGAGGTGTAGCTTATATATTTCTTCCAAATAGGATAACAAACAATCTCAAACTGTGACATTGGATCAAACCTAGTGGGAATAGTAATAGGTTTAACCCATTGAGTGGTTGTTTTCTATAATGTCTCCTAATAGGTCTCCTCCAGTCAGATTAATGGAACTAAAACTTGATTGAATAATCCTGTGAGTCTACCCCGATTCCTCTGGACCAAAGAAAAATTTTTTTACCCCTTTATCTTTGGGTGTCAAGGATACAAGGGAGGAAGAGTCCCAGTATAAGTATTGACAATGTTTCAAATAACTGTGGTTTAATAGAATCAGTTGGATTCATCCAGGGGCTAGAGATTGCTAACTAACTTTCAGAGATGTTAACATGTACTTTCCTTTGGAAAAGACGTGAACAAACTTTTGGAATTTAGCCTTATGAGTGAACCCAGACAAAAACAGCAGAAGAATCATTCAGCCAACCCACAGAATTATGAGAAATAAAACTTAGTGTTGTTTTAAGCCATGATATTTGGGAATGGTTTGTTACATAGCATCAGAAAATTAATATAAGAAGCATGCAGATTTGAAAAGCTGGGTGAAGAATTAGAAATACAACTAAGAATCTATTAATGCAAGAACACACACAGAGATACAAAATCACGTGGGAAAACAACTGAATCAGGCATAATCTTTGTGCTCCTTAGATTCAAGTAGCTAAATAAAATTGCTAAAGAGTGATTTAAAAATACAAAAGAGTTTCATTCTACCTAATGTTGGGAGCAGGATGGATGCTGAAATTACTTCCTGGAGGGAATTTTTTCTGAGCTAATGCCTAAAAGATGTTAAGGGGTTGGTCAGATGAAAAGGAATAGAGGAAGAATAGAACATGATATGTACAAAGGCCCACAGGCAGTAGACAATTTTGCATTAGGAGTTGTATATTTTGACTGAAATATACAGCATGTAATGGAGAGTAGTAACTTTTGAGACTGGAAAGATAAACAGGAGCCACATCTTGAAGAGATTTGTGTGTCAGCGTAAAGAGTGTGGATTTTACCTTAAGGAAAATAGGAAGCTATCAAAGAGTTATAAGTGGTAGGACATTCATAGATGATAGATAGTATCAAAGAATTATAATGATGTGAACCTATTTGTACTTTAATAAAATTACCAAGTCAGCAAAGAGAAAATTGTGGAAGAAGTCTGGAGGCAAGGAGACAAATGAAGAAGTAGATGCAACAATCTAGAGGAAAGGTAATTAAAAGTAACTTGAAATAGTGGTAATGGAGATGAGATAAATACACCATAATTTAGAATCCATAGAATTTGGTGATTGATCAGAGGTGGAAGATGTGACAAAAGGAGTCAGTAGTGCACACCTGTCAACATAGTTTTCTGAATGGTAGATGGCAGCAAATTTACCACACATGATGGTGTCCTTGATGTCCTGCAAAATAGTAGATGATGATTAAAGGGGTTGAGGATTATGTGCCATACTTCTTGGCTGTTTCTGCTCCTAAAGAGGATTGCTTTATATAACTTACTCAAAGGTTAAAGTAGAAGTAGATTTTGGGAGAACATAACCAGTCCAGATTTGAATAATCAAATTTAAAATAATTTTTAAATTTCTGTAAAGTAGATATATTGGTCTGGAGTTTAGTCACAGTGTTGACCATTGTATATATATTCAGGATCATCAGAATATATGTCATAATTATAGTCAAAGGATAGATGAGATTGCTCAGGTCAAACATGCAGAGTAGGAAGAGAAGGAAATCTAAATAGCCCTGAAAAACACAAACATGTACAGAATAAATAGAGGAAGAATATATGTCAAAAAAGAAGAGCAAAGAGGAGAAGGAGGAAGAGAAGGAATCAGGAGGGGTAGGAGAAGGATGACAACAAGGAGGTGGAGATGGGGAAAACCAGCAGAATATAGTCTCATCAAAGGATGAGAGTGTTTCAAAAAAGTATGGAATGTTACCAAATGTTCTAAATGTTAAAAGGGGATTATATGAGATGAGGGCCAAAATATGGTATTGTATTTAACAATAAAGAAGATTGTCATATATGGTGACTTGTCTTGGTGGCATCATCTGTCAATATTCATACTGAACTTTGTTCAAGAATAAACAGAAGATGCAGGAGTAGAAAAAGTGATGCAAGTATTCTTTAAAGATGTTTGATCAGTTAGAGCAGAAGTGAGACATTCTATAAAAAGTCAAAAGGAAAACAGTCAAAGGAGAGGGATGTCAGTCAAGAGTGGATTTTATTAAGATAGGAAAGACTTAAAAGGCTACTTAAAATTTAATAGAAGGGAACCAGCAGAAAACAAAAATATATATAGGAAAAAGGGTATAATCAATGCAGCAAGATCTCTGAAGAGGGGGAAAAATGGAACGCAGAAGAAAGTTGAAGGGAATGGAAATAGGTGAAAGAAAATCTACATCTTCTTTTGTAACAAGAGAGCAGAAAGAAAGAGTAGATTGCAAAGAATCAACTGTCTATAGGTAACAATGGAAGGAAATTCCCTCCTGATTGCTTATATGTTTCCTCAAATATGTGAGTTGAGTTCATATGGCAAGAGAAAAAATTTTAGAAAAGTAGGAAATTTGAGAAGAGACTGAAAGAAAATTTAAAATAGCTAAGTTCACAAACGAAAGAAAGATCTGACTAGAGCAATTTTGAAGGATCACCAGAAAGTACATTGGACCAAGTAAAACTTAGAGTCAATATTCTGGTCCATGTGATTTTCTCTAACAAATATCATTAGCTCAGGTAAAATAGGATACATCAACTATTGGATTTGTCTCATGTTGGAGTTTTCCTGGTTAAATTTGTAGAGGAACAACAAGGCATCTGAGGATATTGTCAAGTAGGGGTTGAAAGATGAATCACAATGATATATAGGGAAGTAAAGAGAAGAGAGGTATGATAGAAAGAAAGTAAGTCAATGGATTTGTGATCTTTGTGATGTTGACAAAACAGTATAGTAGGTATAACTGAATAAAAGAGCACAGGAGTGAGATGTTTGAGATGAAGAGTGCAGAAGTGCAACTATTCCAGGTGTTGATGAAGTTCTGGCTGTGGCCATGGGAGTGGATAGATGGAAGTAGATTTTAAAGTCACAGGGATTTAAGTACAGGGATTTACACTATATAAGCTAGAGGGTTTGATCATGTAGTATGCTGAATGGCCCATAATGTGAATATTGACTTAACCTAAAAGATGGTGGCAGGACTTGAACTAGGGAGAAACACTGGAAGTGATATATTCAAGTCCCCAGGGCTTGAGGGGGAGTGATTAGTATATTTGCTAAGGAGCCAAATATTCTGAGCTCCAAATGAGCAGGAGAGTTTCCAAAGAGGATCAGAGTAATGGTCAGGAATTAGCTTGGGGAGTGAGAATAATGTTGACTTCCCACTTCCTGAGATATGAGATGTGTGGGTGAATGAGTAACATCAGTTTGAGGCATGCTGTGGCTGTCCCACAGTACAACAAATTTCAGTTAAAGCAAGTGGTAAAGAAATGTTACAATGGATCTTGAGAAAGCAAGAGATTTATTTGTTTATTTCTCACATAATGGGGATTTCACAGACCGTAATTGAAAGGTATAGGAAAGCAAGAAAAGTGTGAGGTTCTGCCAGGAGAGAGGAAGCTTTGAGCAGTATGGCAATGAGAATAGAGAAGAGGATAAATACAAATTTGAAGGAGATTTCATCTTATGCAATTACCAAGGATAACAGGGATTTGAGAAACAGGGAATTTAGCGGGCACACAATCTCCATATAATTTGATTCAGATATTTCCACATTATTAAGGAAGTGGTATGCAAAGAGGATGGGGGATTCTTCTGGGATTTGGTCAAGATCTGTGGTATCACTCCTAGCAGAGGTCAAATAGATAAAAAAAATGCCTTGAGTCCAAATGGCAGGCAATCAGGGAGCCTGAAGAGATCGGTGTTATTGTAGTCTGACTACAAGGAATCAGTAACTCTCCCACCAAAGGAAGTCTTCCAGTATCTTGACCCTCATCAGGAGGAAACAGAGGGTGTAGGGTTGCTCGGATATTATTCAGAATGTGGAGGTTTAGCTTAGTCCTAGTTACTGAGAGGAATGGCAGCAGGAGAGTCAACAGAGCTTAGAATCAACTTCAGGGGAAAGGGTTTGGGTGTGTTCTCAGAGTGTGGGACTGCACTGAACCACAAGCCAAGCATTCAAGTGAAGTCACACTGGGCAGCAAACGAGACAAAAAATGGTCTATTTCTGTCTTCAAGACCATTTTCTTAAATTTATAAAAATCACAATGGCAATATTTTAACATTTCCGGAGGACACTACACAAATAAATACACTCACATTTTGACAGTAATCTGAAATGTAGATAACAGCTATTCTATCTTAGGTCTCAGTTTAGAATTAACATCTAGTCAATCATATATAACTATAGAAATCATAACCTGAGTAAAAAGTATCCTGGTAAGAAAATAGGTGGACCCTGTTTCACAGGAATTCAGAAACATCGTTTGTATTTGTAACTGGTGGTGGCTGGATTATTGATTGTGAACACAAAGGTTTTTTGGACTTTGGTTTTAACTGAGAGACACTGTTCCACTTTTTCTTTTAACATACTGAGGACTTTCTGTGCAAACCACCTGGTTAGGCACAGGGTGCTATGGGAAGCAAAGCACAGTAAATATTCCTTGACTCAAGTGCCTAATTTATTAATTCTTCCTTTTTGGACAAATTTCAATTTACTTGGCCAGAGTTTTTTCAAAATTTTTTTCTTGAAATTAGTACAAAAATATGTATTCTGGATCATCTTTCCTATTATTCAAAGAACTTCTTTTTCTCTGAAAAGAATGGAGTGACCTTAAGCGAAATTAATGAACAAAAATTTTTTTTTTCAGGAAGCATCTGTGGCAACGTTGGGATATCACGAATGTGGAGCAGGCTAGGAACAGGAAGCTCCTTTAGAAATTACGTGTTTATGTAACTATCTGCAGAAGGTTTTGACCAGGAAATCCAACATAACACTTGGGTTTAATTAAATACATTTCTTCAAGGTCTGAATCTTAAAAGTGATATATATAAAATAAATAAAAATATAATGCTAAAACTTATTTACTTGCATTGATGATAAATTCATTTATTTTATTCAGAAAGCGGTAGGCATCTGTTTTTCCAGCTGCATCCTTACCATAAGCTCAACTTAGTTATGTACTAGGAAGCATGTTTTCAGGCAAATTCACTGGATTAATTAACATCTGAATTTCTGTTGCAATGCGTGAAAACACTGGAGAGATAACACAAAGAAACTTAAGTAAAATCAAGTTAAAATATAAAATGAATAACTTTATCAATAATCATTTCATGTATTTGTCTCTGTAAATTATTACATGCATAAGTAGAACTGTACTTTTGAGAGAAGTTTCATTTAAAATTGTCATTTTTTTTAAATTCACATTTCAATATTGTTTTTTCTGTCATGCTGTGCAGAACAAACTTGAAAGAAAGAACAAGTTGAGATCCCAACTTTACTACATCTTTATTTCATCCTTTCACTAACAACTCCTATGTAGAACGGTTATTTCAGTCAAGACTAGTTTCATTTATTTCCTATTTTAGTTTATTGATCATTTCAGTCAAATCACATATTTGCATAAGTTATATTTTTAATGTAAAAGTTTGTTGTTTTATAATTTAAAATGCTAGTTTAAAAAATCAGTAAAACTTCCTTTCCACTTTAATTTACTTAATTATTTTCATTGCTTTTCTTTCTACTGAAAAGAAAAGAGTTTCTGTTTTTGGTTAAGTTGTGACTCATTGTAAATTACATTATGCTGCACCTCTAGAGCAAAAAGTAGAAATAGGCATATCCTGTAACTCACTCCAAGAGTATGTAGTATGACTAAAAAGCAATATAAATAATATAAAAATAGCTCAATTTTAAAAAATTGTCCTAAATGAATAAATAACATTTCATATGATATTTTCTTATATAACAGAGAAAGATTTTTACAGCAAATTGCTCTAAGTAAAGAGGATCCTGAAGGGAAAAAAATATTTCAAAAGTAGAGTCCTGTTTGAAATAATCCAATATTAAGTGCTTAGTTTTTATTCTTTATTTAAACATGCACACACACAAACACACATACACTCACACAAAGTGGTAGAGTGAGGATGAAAAAATAAGAGAGAGTAGTAATCAATGAATTAAAAAGATCTCATCAGGGATTCAAATTCCTTAACTAACGCTTAAACAAGTTTTTTCAAAACAAAGAAAACATCAAAAGTTAAACAAATCTGTGCGTATTAATAAAATATTAAAGATCTTCATAGCTAGACTAGCTTCCCTAATACCTGTAGCAATGCTACTAACAATGCCTGGTTTTGGCTATTTATACAAATTCTATCTTTGCTCAAATTAAGCCAAGAGGTCAATAACATTGAGGGCAATTGTGTTATTTTGTTTAATTGAGTGATTATGCACATAGGTCATATTTCAGCTTCTGTGTCTATTTCCCCTGTATATGTGGTAAGAAGATTACCAGAAAAGCCAGGATAATTATATAACATAAATTTAAATTATAAGCATTTACTGTTGATATAGGGTATTCTTTGGAGAATTTTTGGCAAGCAGTCTAGGTGATTTGTTGTTTAATTCTCGTTTACCTAAGAAAGCTGCTCTGTAATGGGATAAAGACTTATTTTTAACAAGACTCTATATATATTTGCAAACTCTCAGACAATTCAGTCAACACTTATTTTTGAGTGCTACTAACTATGTACTCATACTCTCTTGATTGCTGAGGAGCTCAAGAGGTGAGCAAGAGCCGTTCTTAGGTAGTTTATAACCTAGCAAAGATAATGGATGGATTAAAATAACTAAACCACAGCAGGGTGGGTGATGTTTCAGTAAAATAATATAAAATTTCAGAAGAAGGAAGAGACACTTCCAACAAGGAAAAAAGAGAGAAATTTTCAAGGAATTGGTAGTTTTTATAAAATGAGGCTTTAAAGTGCAGAAGTTTTTTGATAATCACATCTTATTAGTAAAATTGTTTTCAGTGGGTCCCTCAACATATGTGCTTTTACATATTTATAAGTTATTCATTTGTAACACTGGATAATGTGTTTATAAAATATAAACAAAAATTAGAATAAATTTAAAAGGATGATATAAAGATGGAAAACATTGTATCTAATTAGTTATGTATAATTAGTGTATTGCAAAATGGTATAAATTCGCTACAGTAAAATGTTTTTCTCTCTTTAAAATATTACAACTAGGGAGTGACATCAGCATTGTGGTGAAGTGAGTTATTCCCTTTGTCTCTCCCCCACTAAGTTACAACTAAATAGACAATGATTAACCAATGGGGGATTCCCTACACAGCACAATAGGGTGCCTGAGAGATCCGCATAGGCATACATCTGAAGATGTGTGGACTGGATCCCCCAGAACAGTGGAACTAGGTGAGCAGACCCTCCCCCCTCCCCAGAGGCAGAAACACAGGTCATGGGTCCTCAGAAAGCTGCCAAGAGGAAGCAGGGGCAGCTTGGCATGCACATGAACACTTTCTGAGTAGTGGCCCAGACCACGGGAGCACCCACCATGCTGCAGTGGCCCTGCCCATGGGAACATTCCCCACTGAGTGATGGTGGTTCACTCCCCAGGAAGGAGCCCTGCTCACAAAAGGCAACAGCTCAGTTGAACCACCCACGAGCACAGAACCAGCTGATATGTGAACCAAAGTGCCCCTCCTGTCTAGCACAGCTGCCCAGCTGGTCCCCTGCTAAGTGCAGTTGTCCCAACTGAGTAAGAGTGACACACCAGTAGAGCAGAGAGGCCCCACCTGTGCATGTGTGTGAGACCTGCCAAGTGGCTGCAGCCAGTGCCCTACCCAGAAGAGCCCTACAGGCACAACTTTCAGCAGATGGGGTGGGATCAAAACACAGCTCCTCCCATAGCCCCAGTGGTGGCAGGTGGAATCTGTGACCTGATACTACGACAAATATGTTGGTAAAGGATCAATTCATCAAATACCATGAAGAAATACAGTAACACATCAGATCAGGAGGAAAACTACAAGTATCAGGAACCAATCCTGAGGTAACAGAAATTTACAATCTAAATGATAGAGAATTCAAAATAGTTGTCATTTAGAATTCAAAAAGAAAAATCAATGAAGTACAAGAACTCAGAAAGACAGTTCAATGAGCTCAGAAATAAAACTAATGAGCAGAAGAAATACTTCACCAAAGAGACTGAAGCTCTAAAAGAAGACAAATGGAAATTCTGGATGTGAAGAACACAATGAATGAGATAAAATATAGTCTAGAAACCATAAAGAATAGAACTGATTCTGTGTAGGACAGAATTAGTGATTTAGAGGACAGAAATATAGGAATCCTTCAGGTAGAGGAGGAAAGAGAACTAAGATTTTAAAAATATGAAGAGATTCTTCTAGAAATATCTGACTCAATTAGGAAAAGCAACATGAGGAGTATAGGTATTTCAGAGGGAGAAGTGAGGGTGAAAAGAGCAGAGAGTCTGTTCAAAGAAATAATAGCTTAGAATTTCCCAAAACCGAGGAAAGAACTGGAATTATAAGTACATGAAACCAATAGAATTCCCAATTACATCAGTGTAAAAAGACCTTCTCCAAGGCATATAATAGTAAGACTGGCAAAAATCATTGACAAAAAATATTAAGTGCAGCAAGAGAGAAGAAAATAACCTACAAAGGAACCCCTATCAAGCTTTCAGCAGATTTCTCAGCAGAAACCTTACAGGGTAGGAGAGAATGGAATTTTATATTTAAAATACTGAAAGATGAAAACTTTCAACCAAGAATACTCTATGCAGCAAATCTATCCTTCAGGTATGATATGTAAATGAAAGCTTTCCCAGATAATAAAAACAAAAGCTGAGGGAGCTCATACCCACTACACCTGCCTCAGAAGAAACACTACAGGAGCCCTCACATCTGAAACTAAAAAGCAAAAGTTTACAGAACCTTGAGTAAGGAGACAAATAGAATCAGGAAATTGCAGCAGTATATCAGAATAGGTTAGTAAACACTTAGTAATCACATAAAAGATAAAAGCAAAGAAAACATCAAAAATAACTATAAACACTTCAATTTAGTCAGAAACTCACAACACAAAGCAGAAAATTTGTGACAACAATAACCCAGAAGGGGAAGGGAAAAGGGATGGAACTCGATTAGGCTAATGGAAATAAGAGGCTATCAGAAAATAGACTACTGTATCTATGAGATCTTTTATACAAACCAGATGGTAACAACTAAAACAAAACAAAACAAAAGCAGAACAGAGCCCCAAATCATAAATAAAGAGAAAACTATCAAGAAAACCACCAAACCAAAATCACAGTCAGAAATACAAGGGAAAAGAAATAATGGAAATATAGAACAACCAAAAAACAAGAGATGAAATGGCAGAATTAAGTCCTCATGTATCAATAATTACTCTAAATGCAAATGGATTGAATTCTCCAACCAAAAGACAAGACTCAACAATATGCTGCCTCCAGGAAACACATCTCAGCTTTAAAGATAGAAATACGCTCACAGTGAAGAGATGGAAGATGATGCACCAAGCAAATGGGAAGCAAAAGAAAGCAAATGTTGCATATTTATATCAGAAAAAAACAGATTTCAAGATAAAAAGACAATGAGAGACAAAGAGGGGTAGTATATAGCGATAAAAGGGACATCCCACCAAGAGGACATAATACATTAATATATATGGAACTAACAAATGTGCACCAAAGTATATAAGGCAGTATTAACAGACCTAAAGGGTGAAATTGACAGCAGCACAGTGATAGTAGGGGAATTCAACAGCCAAATTACATCAATGAATAGATTGTCCTGACAAAAACTCAACAAGGAAACAGTGATCTTAAATGAAACACTAGATCAGATGGACTTAATAGATATATGGAGAACATTCCATTCAAACACAGCAGAACACAACTGCTTCTCAAGTGCACATGGAACATTCTCAAAGATAGACCGTATGTTGGGAAACAAGGTAAACCTCAATAAAATTAAGAAGATTGAAATCACATCAAGCATCCTTTCAGACCACAGTACCATGAAACTAGAAATCAACTACAAGAAAAAAGCTGGGGAAATCACAAACATGTGGAGACTAAACAACATGCTACTGAATAGTCATTGGATCAATGAGGAAATCAAAGGAGAAATCAAAAAATACCTGGAGACAAGTGACATGGAAAAACTCAACATACCAATTCTTATGGGATTCAGCAAAAGCAGTTTTAAGAGAGAAATTTAGAGCAATACAGGCCCACATCAACAAGCAAGGAAAATCTCAAATAAATAATCTTAATCTACACCTAATAGAACTAGAAAAAATGAACAAATGAAGCCAAAAGTCAGCAGAAGGAGGGAAATAATACAATTTAGAGCAGAAATAAATGAAATAGAGACTAAAAATACAATAGAAAGGATCAATGAAACTAAGAGCTGGTTATTTGAGAAGACCAAATTAGCAAACTCTTAGTCAGATTCACTAAGAAAAAAGAGAGAAAGCTCAAATAAATAAAACTAAAAATGAAAGAGGAGATATTACAATGGATACTGCAGAAATCCAAGGATTATAGGAGAATACTATGGAAAACTATATGCCAACAAATTGTATAATCTAGAAGAAATGGATAAATTCTTAGACTCATACAACCTCTCAAAACAGAATTAAGAAGAAATAGAGAATCTGAATAGACCAATCACAAGTAGAGACTGAAACAGTATTCAAGCACCTCTCAAAAAACAAAATTCCAGGGCCAGATGACCTCTCTGCAGAATTCTATCAAACATTCAAAGAAGATTTAATACCTATCCTTCTCAAACTATTCCAAAAAATTAAAGAAGATGGAATGCTTCCTAACTAATTCCATGAGGCCAACATTATCTTGATACCAAAACCAGACAAGTATAACACAAAGAAGGAAAATTACAGGCCAATATTGCTGATGAATATAGATGAAAAAACCTCAATGAAATATTACCAAATCAAATACAGCTATATATTCAAAGGATAATACATCATGATCAAGTAGGATTTATACCAGGGACACAGAGATGGTTCAACATCTGCGAATCAATCAATGTGATACACCACATTAGCAAAATGAGGAATAAAAATGATAAGATCATCTCAATAGATGCAGAGAAAGCATTTGAGAAGGTCCAACACCCATTTATGATAAAAACTCTAAACAAAATGGATATAGAAGGAAAGTATCTCAGCATAATAAAGGCCATATATGACAAACATGCAGCCAACATCATACTTAAACACTGAAAAACAGAAAGCCATCCCTCTGAGAACAAGAAAAAGACAAGGGTGCCCACTTTTGCCACTCCAATTTAGCATGATACTGGAAGATTTGGCCAGAGCAAATAAGCAAGTAAAAGAAATCAAAGGAACCCAAATTGGAAGGGAAGAAATGAAACGTTCACTGTTTGCAGATAACGTGGTTCTATATATAGAAAACCCTGAAGAATCCATCAGAAAATTAATAGCAAAAATACTTAAGAGTATTGAGCAATGACAGATATAAAATGTCCTTAATCCTTGATGTCAATTAAACTTTACTTCAAACTTTTCTTCATTAGAAGATATCACATTTTACATTTTTATCAGTTAGTTAAAAATCTGCCGAGGCTTTTGATGTGGAAAAATTTTAAACTGATTAGTAAATTCTGTTTCCCAATACAAATGGGCTCACATAAGAATTTTTGTAGGTGATGCACTTGGAATGGTTTGAATCACAAAATGATGGAAATGTTTCCAAATTCGTCTCTCCATAGCACGACTTTTTTTCAGAAAGCAGTTGCTTTCTTATTTATGGCTAAACGCCACGTTTGTCTTTAAGGGACTGATAGAGTACTTTTTATAATTATTATCTTCTATGAATCACTTGCATATTACAGAAATGGTAAACAAATTGGGAAGACCTATCCTTCTGTAAGGGAAAAATATGAAACTCATCTTTAAATTTGACAGTTCTTTAAATACTGTGCCACTTAATAACAAATAAATATGTATAGTAAAAAGTGTTTTCATCACTTTTCCCTATCTCTTTTCAAAGCATTATGATCTTAAAGATCAGTTTCCTCATCCCAGCCTCCAAAGTAGCCACTACTTTCCACCTCTGGCTTAAACTTCTCCATCTTTGCTGTAATAATTTGCCTATGGATAGTGTAAATGAATGTACTTCACATATGATGCTATTTCTGTAAACTAATTCTTGAGTCCTCTGTTTAGTTTTAATTCTGATCAAAACAGCCATTTTATCAGAGGGCTTCCTCAGATTTTTTACCTTTTTTTTTTTTTTTTACTTAGAGTAGTCATTTTTTTTATGAGAGCACTTTTTCTTTAGTGAACTTTTCGTTTAGTGGTTCAAAATAAGTGATTCTTCAAATTTTTCATTATTAAAATAGAATCTAACAAATACCATACGCTAAGGCATGTTTAAAATCTGCACTTTCATCCAACTGTAGTGCATATTTCTCACACTAAATTTGTTCTAAGAATTGATTAGAACTACTACTATACTACTAACAATCTAATAAAATATTTGATTATAATTAATAATCTAATAAATGAATAGTTCTAATAATTGTTTAAATCTTTAACATTTCTCCATTTTTCTACTGTATGAATAACAATTATTTCTTCAATCAAATATGGACTTTTGAATTTGTTATTATATATTTATTGCTGAACTCGTAAAATTTTGTCAGGTTCCAAATGTACCCCTAATTTGCAGCATTGCTAAAAGTATAGCATAATTTTGACCTCATGTTCTAGGTGAAAAGTTTTAACATTTTACTAACTGTGATGTCTTCAAGTTATCATGAGCTAATATTTCCAAAAAAATATGCTCTTAAGTTAAAATTCATCATTAATAACAGGTGCATACGGGGGCCGGCCCTGTGGTCAAGTGGTTAAATTCGTGGCTCTGGTTAGGCAGCCTGGAGTTTTGCCAGTTCCGATCCTGGGCGCAGACATGGCACCACTCATCAGGCCATACTGAGGAGGCATCTCACATAGCAGAACAGGAGGCACTTACAACTAGAATATACAACTATGTACTGGGGGCTTTTAGGAGAAGAATAAAGAAAAAGAAGATTGGAAACAGTTGCTAGCTCAGGTGCCAACCTTTAGAAAAGTAAATTATACATGTAAATCCATACTTCGTATATTTTTTTCTGAATAATACTGATTTTTTTTTGGCTGACTTCTTGATATGGCGGATCAATTTTTATCTCCTATACTAGCAGTGGGAATGGCATGGCCAATGTCATTTCTTGCCACTCACCATTTTTTCCTTCATTCTTGTCTTATTGAATTTAAATTTCTTTTTTATTTAGTTTAAACAAGATAATATAGTACATAAGTCCACTTCAGGTTCATTTACATAGAGTACAAATGATCGCAACATGCCGGACATGAACAAACATGGGAGAAAGCCGTTGTTCATACAGTGGATTCTCACTTTGCCCTCCACATGGCATGTGACTGTTCGACATGAAGACCTGCTAAGAATGCCACTGCCTACATGAATATTAAAGCTTAATTTCTCTTTTGTATGTTACATTAAAAAAAAGCGCAAATAGGAATTCTCATATTTCCTTCCAGCACCACAGTAGATTATTTTCTACATTCCCTCATGTGTGAGAATCACACTTTGAAGAACGTGACCTTAATTTACTTAATTTATATAAAATACTCCACCAGTATATGTTTGCTGGTTTATTCATTAATTTATATATCCGTATAATAAAGGGAAGAGGAAAAGGGGATAAGGAGACATCCATGGAGGGGCTAGTAGGAGCAAAAGTAGTACAGTGGGAAAACATTTTTGTTTAATGAAATCCACAGCAGTTTCTCATTATTTGCCTTTGAGTAATGGCTGTGACGTGACTACAAATACATTTCAGAAAGGTTAGTATAAAGGGACGCTGAGAGTTTACTAGCAAGGTTAGAAAGTGGAGGGCGGAATGGTAAAAAGATTTTTGTAACTATGTGAGAAGTAATGAGTACTCAAAATAGGATGTTATCAGGAACATAGAAAGATACACTTTAAACTTATGGAACAATATGTGGTATATGGAATATATATTTATATTATAAACAATCATATGTGTATACATACTTAACAAGGACAAGGTAGTCTTTGCTTTACACAGTATTGCAGGGCTATAAAAATGCCTGTGTAAGCTGAAATAATGCAAATCAATCTTAATAATTAGTAAGAAAAATTAAGATTAATCCAGTACTTTTAAAGTTTTTGTCAAAATATTAAAAACTGTCTTACTATAGGTTAGAAATAGATAGGGAATTTTAAAAATGTAAACATATTTATTTAATACATTGTAATTTAAGTGAGAATTAAAATGTTTTATTTCTTTATAAAAAGACAACAGTAGTTTGAACAGTGCTTGCCTTCTTCTCAACATATAACATAAGATACGGAGCAACGAGCTTTTCTGTGCCTTGACAAATTGTCCTATTCCTTTCTAGGTTTGGATCAGCTTCCTATATTCTATCCTTTGCACTCTCAGTATTGTGAAATGTTTTTGAGATTTCCTTTAACATGAAGGGTTTTTTTTGACATTGTCACTTCCTCTGGGACATCTTCATCCTTTTTATTACAGCCATTTCCTTCATTTATGTTGAGAAGTCACCTTCACTAAGTTTCTCTGACTGCATAACTAGAGTTTTGGAAATGACAGCAGTGTCCGCATTCCCACAATCAGCTATTTCTTCTAATTGCATTTATGTTCAACTGGAATCCTGTGATGTTATTTGCACAGTGCAGTATGTTTCTGCCTTACTGCATGCACCATTCCTTTCTTCCTGGGTGCTCTCATGATTTCAAATGCATGCTTTATGTCATATTTCATCCAAAGTTTACCTAAGGATATTGCACCATCTCCAGTTGTTGTGTCAATAGTTGAAAAATCCATCTAAGGGTATAGGCTTTACAAGTTGAAATAATTCTTTGATCTATTTACTGGAATAATGAAGTTTTGATTGGTGATAAAAAGAAAATTTTCACACTTTCATTCATGATCCTAAGAGAATCAGGATGACTTGGAATACTATCCAGCAGCAGAAGTCCTTTAAAAGTTAACTTATTTTGCTAATAGTATCTCTCTACCACTGAGATGAAACAAGGGTATATATGATTCAAAGTTACAGTGCTAGAAAAATGCTTTGACTGTGGCCTTTAACTGTGGTATCAAAATCTACCAAGGAGTGAATATTTCTATAATTTGACTAAAAATCAATTCCACACTGACTTATTACTCATCTAATGAAATGTAAAGACTTCTATACAACTCTGGAAGTGAAATAGAACTTGGCTTAGATTACCCATGTCAAGTTCTAGGAAATGTTTGCATTTCAAGGCTGCCATGGGAATCCAGGTATTTAAGATGAAAATGGTGATTGGTTATGCTCCCTCGCATATCCTCAAGCACAGTTTCCTCTTGAGTGAAATGCCGGGAGACATTTCTCTCTGGGTTTTTTGCATTTCTGTAGATCTTGTGAATTTAGGCCCTGACCACCTTCATTCTAGACTGTCTTTTCAAGAATTTTTGTTATAAAAAACATTCCTGAGAAATAGAGATAGTATGTTTCTCTAGAAAAAGTGGCTGATTTGTTTACCTTACAATACAGATGGCCCCTGACTTATGATGCTCAACTTAATGATTTTTCAACTTTTCGATAGTACAAAAGCAATATGTATTCAGTAAAAACTGTACATTTAATTTTTCTATTTTCCCTTGCTAGCAATCTGTGATACAATACTTTCTTATGGTGCTGGGTAGTGGCAGCAAGCCATAGCTCCCAGTCAACCATGCGATCAGGAGGGTAAACAACCGATATACTTAAAACCATTCTGTACCTACAGAACCATTCTGCTTTTCATTTTCAATACATTACTCAGTAAACTACATGAGATATTCAACACTTTATCATAAAATAGGCTTTGTGTTTGATGATTTTGACCAACTGTAGGATAACGTAAGTGTTCTGAGTGCTTTCAAGGTAGGCTAGGCTAAGCTGTGATGTTTGGGAGGTTAGACGTATTAAATGCATTTTCAACTTACTATATTTTCAACCTACAACCTACACCCTTATGACATAACCCCATCATAAGTCAAGGAAGATATTTATAATAAAGATAAAGTCTCCCTCCAAGGCAAAATTCAGGTAGACTTAATGCCCTTTATTTATGATCTTTTAAGATTCAAGTTTCCTAAACTCAAAGATTCTCTTCTCTAACTTAACTCATCATGTGGCACTCTTTGCATTACTCTTTGGGATACAAAACTTAAAGAACAAGTGTGAATGCTGACACTCCAGCTTCTACAATTCCCTTGAGCAATAATGTCCCTTGTCTCTGGCCCAAGAATCTCATGTCTTCTACCAGCAACTATGAAGTTGTGAGAAGAAAACCTTGGAGTTTGCATGCAAGGCAAAATCTCAGACCCTTCACAAGTTCTTGCCATGAGAAACCTCAATATATTTTTCTATTCACCAAAACAGACCTCAGCGCATAAACCAAAGCAAGTTCAAAATCTTTAGAAGAGAAAATATTTCAGTTGTGTGCTATGCCTTAATCAGAAAATGCTACAGACACAAAAATGCACCAAATTTTCAGAGAAGTAGTATAGCAAAGCACTTTCAATCAAAGATACCTGATTCAAATAAAAACTGTTTCAGCTATGGATGTCACTTAACCTTCCTACACATCATTATCCTTACTTATAATATGCAGAAAGTTACAATAACTACCTCAGAGTTGTAAGGAGGAGTATATGAGGTAACGCATAAAAGAAACAAGCACGATATGGACATACAAGAAGCACTCAACAAATATTTTATATTGCTTTAGAGTTACTTAGGAGACCTCATTAAATAACTCAAACACTAGAATGAAATCTTGTAGATCTTCATATTGTACACCCCATGGGATTGTGAGTTCAATATTTTCAGAAGTAACCTATCCTATTCTGAGTTCTGTTCTACATCAACACTAGCAGTAAGATTTCTATGTAATGTTATCAAGATTAACCTGAAGAATTAAATCATCTTTATACTTGTATCTACAGGAATCTCTTATGAACAGCTGGTAACTGTAGAAAGTTACCTGAATAGTGCAATCTATCCTCCATATCCACCATCAGGTAGTCCTAATTTACAAACCTGATTATATCAGTTTTCTACTAAAATATTTTCCTCCCAAATGAGAGACCAAATAACTTAGTATTTCACATTTCACTCAATTTCCCCCTCATATACCACACATCTAGTAAAATCAAGGCTTTTTCATATTCTCTTCAATACCTCCATTTTTATAGATATGATTCTGTGCCCAGAAATGCCTCTCTTTCATTTCTTCCTTGTGAAATCTTACTCATTCTTCAGGAACCATATCACATATCACTTCCTCAGTGAAGCCATTCATGAATTTCTCAGGATAGTCAGTCACTCACTTTACTATCATCTAAAAGAGTTCTATATGCATTCTATTATGGTACATATAATGTGGAATGTAAAGACTTGCTTACGTGAGTGTTTCCCTATTGTTTAATTCATGTTTGTGTTTTCAGTGCTCAGGACAATGAAAGGCTTACTATTTATTTGTTTGGTCTTTGAATGAATGAATAAACAAAAGACTGTGTCTACCATGATATTATTGATAAAGTTCTATTATGAGAATTCACTTCCCTTGCATCTTAAGGAGGTATATTACCATAGAATCTTACATTAAAATCCAAAACTGTCTGGCAGGCACATCCTGCCAAATATGCTGCTGCCGCAGTCTCTTTGAACTGACCATTCTCTCTGCCTGGAACACTCTTCCCTTGGATGTTCACAAGTCTTGATCCATTGTTTCTTTCAAGTTTTTGCTCAGTTACTACTTTCTTACTGAGGTTTACATGCACGATTTTATTTAAATAGTAACTCTTCATTCTCCCCTTTCCTGTCTTTATTTTTTTCCATAGTATTTATCATCCTTTAACCTACTATGCAATTGTTTAAAGTACACTATCTATTGTTGATTTTCACTCACTGCAATGTGAACCATATGAGGACAGAGATGTATTTTTGTTTTCGTCAAAGAGGCATCTCCAGTAACTAGAAGAATACCAGGTTTAATGATTATTTGAAATAATTACCATAAGGGGCAAACTATGACAAAGATTTTTACATAGCCTTCTTTCTGAATTCAGCATCCTATAAAAACTGATTCAGAGAGAAGTGCAAGTATTTGACTTATGATATTGAAATGGATTTTGTAATTCCTCCAATACAGATTTCATAGTTCCTTGCAGGACCTGCATAGATAGATAGATAGATAGATAGATAGATCGATAGATAGATTTATATGTTTATATTGCTTTTTTCTCTCAGTGATTATCTGTTAGTCAGTCTTTTCTAGAATATAGTTTAATATATGAAATAGCTATAGTTTTTAAAAGCATCTTTGAAAGTCAAGAAATAAGATAAGCAACAGAAGGGCATGCTGAAAACAGTCAATTAATTTGTGTGTTCTGGCTAAGCAGGGAAGAACAGAGGGGAGTAGGGGAAGGAAAGAGGAGGACTAGCTTTGTTACTCATTCTGTGAGTCACTGGTTGCGTGGCTGAAAAATACAGATCTTTTGTGAGTGACTCAAGTTTTTTGAACCAAAGGCTTAAGTAACCCTTGGAGGAAATGGGAGTTTATAACTGGTTTCTGAATTTTTGTTTAATCTTATAACTAGGACAAATCCATTGATACACCAATTCCCTCATATAAGATATCAAACTAATAGATAGATGTAAGTTTACAAAGTAGTAGTCTCTTTTTACCCCATTGATATGTTTATTTAGGACTACACAATATTTTAATAGGACTAAGAGATCATCCAGGTATTTGCTTATTGTTTGGTTGGTTGGTGGATTTTTAATTACCTGTTATTCTGAAAACTCCCAAAACACTTGAAAGAGCCTCAATTTAAAAAAAAAAAACCTGCTAATATACCTTTGATAGAAAAGATGTACAGTTAAAAGTCACCCCATTTTGGGCTTTGTTTTTCCTGAACAGAGTGTTTATGTTGACAGATGAATGGAGAACGAAGGGGAAAAAATCAAAGGCAAATAATTTTTTTCTTTTCTAAAATGTTCTTTTAAAAGTTTCCTTGTTTATGCAGTTTAGACAAGTAGTCATGCCTTGAATTCTTAAAATTATCTACCAGTGTATGGGCCATGCCCAATCAACCTGTGATGAAATGAAAATTGGAAAAGATTTTCTGACATTTAAATAAACAGCTTTAAAGAGTCAAAATTAATTATACCAACCTCTCAAGTTCTTGAGGTTGTGATAACAGAAGAATTCACGAATACATTTAAACATATGAATGCATTCTTGGTTAATTTGGTGTCACACAAATAGGTGATGAATCTAATAGAAGATCATGAGGCATTAGGGTATTCTTCGGAGCTAGAGAGAATATAATATTCACTTCCAATATTTCCTTTTGTACATAAGAGGCCAAGATCATGAGTGGATATATTGGACATTTCATTCCATTCTTGGAGAACTCCATTTCTATACATCATTTGACAAAGGAGAGAACTGGAAGACTGCTCATCACTTAATACCTCTGTTATTTATGGCTTCTCCAAACCTTTCTTCTTTCTAAAAATGAAGATAACATTTTCCTCACAGGTTTTAAAAATTATTATATATGACGTATATAACATATATGACATTTCTTTGCTCATAGAGTTATTAAATATGTTCAACTCCATCACTTTTCTCTGTATATTGAATGAAAACTGTCTCTTTATCTTCCACTTCATCATCTCAGATTTGTTCTCTGGAGCTACATTAAACAAGCCTCATTACAATTCTTTTTATTTTTTTGTGAATTTGAAAGTGAGTATCATTTTTTTTAACTTAATTATTTAATCATCCTATTCTCTAAGTTAAACATCACTAAACCTGTAATTCTTTTTTAGGTGTTACAATCTCAAGTGTTCTCCAGAATGTAGTTATTTTTTTCAAAGGCACATCTGCAAATTTCTGAAATGCGATGTCCTGAACTCACTCAATATCTGCAAGAGAAGGTTGATCGGTTCCGAGTAGAGTACAATTATCTTGAGGTGTATGTTACACTTACATAATCATGGTAAGATTGCAATGACATTTATTTTCTAATAACTTTTGTTATATTCTTCTATATTTTAGAACAAAATGACTGTTAATAATTGTATTCAGAGAAACGTAGGTTTCAATACTGACTGCATAGCCACAAATCCTACAATGTATCCCATAATATCTATTATATTATTTTAGGAAATGCTAATTTTGTTTAAGCCTCTTTGGTCTTTTTTGTAAAACAAGCATAATAATATCCATCATATAGTTTGTGTTAATTATAGTGTCTCTGGCACATGGAACACACATTAATTAATAGTGATATTAGCAGAAAATTATCATGTCATAATTTTATTTTCATTATCAACATTATAGGGTTCTAAGAAGCCACATGTCTTTTAGCTAATTTACCCTTTTCCTTCATGAAAGGAACTAATCTTGAAATTATCACTTTGAAATACTCCCTCTCTTCTTTAGCCACATGAATTTTAAGCTGTGAAGTCTTTTTCTTGAAGGTGGGGAAGTCCATACTTCTAATGTATAGGAAATATCTTTGATCACACTCTCTGTTTTCTACCTTGATCATCACGCACATTAAAATGACATGGTCACTTTTCCCCAAATAGCATTAACCTTACGTTATCCTTGTTCTTTCAGATTTAAATCCAAAACATCAGTTTTGCTAGTCACTTCTTTTAGTTTCTTGAGAGAAAAAATAGTTTCTAAGGCAGAATAAAAATATAATAAGTGCTATCACTTAATAAAGTAAAATTTATATTTGCTATCTGGATTATCGAATTCCCATATCACAAATAGTTCTTGTCTTGTGACTCAGGTTTGTGATCTTTGTCATGACATGTAGCACATTCTTCAACTTTGTGTTTTAAATGACCAACACGTTTATTTTAATGCCAGGCAGCCTATGGTATATTTGTTTTTTCCCCTTCTCCTTAGATCTTTACCAAAAGTTTTCTGCACCATCCTATAGCTTTTTATATACATGGATATTTTCTTGATATAAAGTATAGTCACATTTGCTTCTTTTGAGAAAAATATGCCCTTTATTTGAAATACTACAGGTATAAGCCCAGTGTGACCGATGTTAGTAACTTTTCCAATATTTATTTGTAGAAACACATAGATATCTGAAACACACTTTCTGTTAAATACTTCTGTGATTATTGGTAAAATGACCTTCCACTCTTGTTGGCCAGGGATAGTCCAGGTTCACACCTACTCTCCCAGCATAATTACCAAATGTCCTTTCACTCTCAAAACACTACCATTTTAGAGGATAAATTATATAGTTCCTCTGATTGAGAATATCAATCTACTTAAAATTTTATAGCATATTGATATACTGTCAAAAAAACAATACAAACAAGATATTTTCAGTCAGGTTATACTCTAGATAAGCATATATACGATTTCACAACTAATTACATATATAGTCTTTAAAACATACATTTTAAAAAATTTTTCTTGCTTCTGTGTTCTGATTCAAAAAAGTAAAATATCATATTAAATTTAGTGCAAACATTTGAAGGCAAGTAGCTATTGGACTCATTCACTAATATGTTCACTCAACGAATAGTTAATTAGTAATGCATGCATATACTGGTGGTACTGTGACAGCTGTCATAGTATACAAGATGATTATTATGGCATCTATGAACTCCAAAGTGTATTTGAGTAGAATAACCAAACACTCATATAAATAACATGCTAATAAATATAGATGTGATAATATGATCAGTGTTCATATTTATCAATATTATGTGTTCTATCAGGTATTGTTCATTCTTGCAAATCCATATCTTTTGGTTTCCACCACTCCCAATAGCATCTTCTGCTCAAGCCATAAGAAACTTTTTCAGGTTTTCCCAACTGTAAGCTGCCATTTTAAACCACCTAGGCTTTCTATTTACAGTTCTTTCTCTGTTTTTTCTCCCTAGCAAGCTCCCAGTTATCATTAAATACAATTCCTAGATAGAGTGACTTACTCCTCCCATTATTAATGTGCCTACTGAAAAGCATTTTAATTGCTTGTTAATATGTCTCTTTGCTATATCAAATTATGAGCACCTTGAAGTCAAGCATAATTTATTTTCCTCTTTGTGCTGTGTGAACTGCATATAATATGGAATTCACTGAATAATGTAATAATGAATGAATGTATGAATTACATGAATGACTAAATAACTGAAAGAGTGATTGAACCACTAAATGTGTAACAGTTATTAAATCTGGAACACAATCAACCATGGAGAATGCAGTCTATTTCCCAACCATAAAAAGAACTGAGGAGCCAAGCAGACCTTAGAAACCTTTGTTTTTTTCTCTTTAAAAAGTGAATAAATGACAATAATTAAAAACCTGGAGGTTGTGCATCAAAATCCAAATTCCTAACTTACCTTGGAAAATCGTAACATTTGGCAACACATAGTATGCATTTCTACATGACAACCGTTGGCTCAAAGTTCGATGGTAGCTGCCTGCTTTAGTCTGGCACATAGAGTCCCTGTCCCTCTCTTCTTATGTACAGAATTCTCGCACTCACTACTACTGCATGAATTTGACCCTGGGATTCAATTTTAACTTGAACATCACTATTCTCAGTCAAAAGGAGCGACACACATTGTAGGGAGGGGAGAAAGAATGAAGAAATGTGTAAAGATGAGGCTCATATAATAAAAATGAAAAGAATGAAGAAGGCCTGTTCTGAATCTTAAAAGAAGCAATATAGTTCAGTGCTTAAGAGCCTGAACCTTGGATCTAGAGATCTGACCTGGAATCTTGCTAGATTGGACAAACTGCTTAACTTCTCTGAGTTTGTTTCCTTATCTGAAAAATAGGAGTGATAATTATATTATTTCAGATCTACCTCTTCGATTTATTTTAGGGATTAAGTGTGACAATTGATATGCAGGCTTGGTTGAGATAAAGAATTTAGTTATGCCTAGACATATGCAGACATTTATAATAGACTAAGATAAGTACCTGAGCACTACAGAGAGAGGAGCTGCAGGCAGAAAATGAAGGAGATGTCTTGTGAGGGTCTCTAAGAGACAAGAGGTAACACAAGCAGAAATGCTTGTGAAGAGTGGTGCAATATGCCACCCC
This sequence comes from Equus przewalskii, assembly GCF_037783145.1. Taxonomy (NCBI): domain Eukaryota; kingdom Metazoa; phylum Chordata; class Mammalia; order Perissodactyla; family Equidae; genus Equus; species Equus przewalskii. The sequence goes on from NC_091834.1 coordinate 26,149,080, forward strand.
AAAATATGCCACTTTAGCATAACGATTATCTTGAGCTAAAGACATTTCAAAAACAGCAGATGAAAGAAGGCAACTCTGACCTCTCCTTTTGTTTCTGAAAGCAGGAGATAAAACTCTCATGTGAAAGATTCCTTCCCTATACCAGGAGGAAAGAAACATTCTTGTCACCAGAGGTGAGGAGTCGAGGCCAAAAGAAAACTGTACAAACAGATCATGTTAAAATCACTTTTATCTGCAGCCAGCTGGTTGGCATAGTGGTTAATTTTGCATGCTCTGCTTTGGTAGCTGAGGAGTCATCAATTCAGATCCTTAGTGCAGACCTATGCGTCATGCATCAAGCCATGCTGAGGCAGCATCACACATAGAAGAACTAGAAGGATGTGCCACTAGGATATACATCTATGTACTGGGACTTTGGATAGAAAAAAAATAAGGAAGATTCGCAACAGATGTTATTTCAGGGCCAGTCTTCTTCACCAAAAAAAAATTAGTTTTATCCTGGGGCTGGCCCTATGGCCTATTGGTTATGTTAGCTGCACTCCACTCTGGTGACCTGGGTTCAGTTCCCAGGAGTGGACCTAACCACTTGTCAGTGGCCATGCTGTAGTGGCAACCTATATACAAAATAGAGGAAGATTGGCAACAGATGTTAGCTCAGGGCTAATCTTCCTCAAACGAAAAGAGGAGGATTGGCGACAGATGTCAGCTCAGGGTGAATCTTCCTCAGCAAAAATCCCCCAAACAAACAAAAAACAAACCTGTAATCTTCCTTTAGTCTTCCCATATATTTCAGTTATTTTTCCACAATTGCTATGCTTTTTTTTTATTGAGTTAATGATAGGTTACAATCTTGTGAAATTTCAGTTGTACATTAATGTTTGTCAGTCATGCTGTAGGTGCACCACTTCACCCTTTGTGCTCACCCCCCACCCCACCTTTCCCCTGGTATCCACTAAACTGTTCATAGTCCATAATTTTAAATTCCTCATATGAGTGGAGTCATACACAGATTATCCTTCTCTCGCTGCCTTATTTCACTTAACATAATTCCCTCAAGGTCAATCCATGTTGCTGCAAACGGGACGATTTTGTTCTGTTTTACAGCTGAGTAGTAGTCCATTGTATACATATACCACATCTTCTTTATCCATTCATCTGTTGATGGGCACTTAGGTTGCTTCCATGTCTTGGCTATTGTAAATAATGCTGCAATGAACACTGAGGTGCATAGGACTTTTGGGATTGCTGACTTCAAGCTCTTTGGATAAATACCCAGTAGTGGGATGGCGGGATCATATGGTAGTTCTATTTTTAATTTTTTGAGGAATCTCCATACTGTTTGCCATAGTGGCTGCACCAGTTTGCATTCCCACCAGCAGTGTATGAGGGTTCCTTTTTCTCCACAACCTCTCCAACATTTGTTACTATTAGTTTTAGATATTTTTGTCATTCTAATGGGTGTAGGGTGATATCTTAGTGTACTTTTGATTTGCATTTCCCTGATGATCAGCGATGATGAGCATCTTTTCATGTGCCTATTGGCCATCTGTATATCTTCTTTGGAGAAATGTCTGTTCATGTCTCCAGCCCCTTTTTTGATTGGGTTGTTTGATGTTTTGTTATTGAGTTGTGAGAGTTCTTTATATATTATGGATATTAAGCCTTTGTCAGATATATGACTTGCAAATATTTTTTCCCAGTTAGTGGGGTTTTTTTTTGTTTCAATCCTGTTTTCATTTGCCTCGAAGAAGCTCTTTAGTCTGATGAAGTCCCATTTGTTTATTCTTTCTATTGTTTCCCTTCTCTGAGAAGGCATGGTGTCCGAAAAGATCCTTTTAATACTGATGTCAAAGAGTGAACTGCCTACGTTTTCTTCTAGAAGCCTTATGGTTTCAGGTCTCACCTTTAGGTCTTTGATCCATTTTGAGTTTATTTTGGTGAATGGTGAAAAAGAATGGTCAATTTTCATTCTTTTACATGTGGCTTTCCAGTTTTCCCAGCACCATTTGTTGAAAAGACTTTCTTTTCTCCATTGTAGGCCCTCAGCTCCTTTGTCAAAGATAAGGTGTCCATAGGTGTGTGGTTTTATTTCTGGGCTTTCAATTCTGTTCCATTGATCTGTGCACCTGTTTTTGTACCAGTACCATGCTGTTTTGATTACTGTAGCTTTGTAGTATGTTTTAAAGTCAGGGATTGTGATGCCTCCCGTTTTGTTCTTTTTTCTCAGGATTGCTTTAGAAATTTGGGGTCTTTTGTTACCCCATATGAATTTTAGGATTCTTTGTTCTAATTCTCTAAAGAATGTCATTGGGATTCTGATTGGGATGGCATTGAATCTGTACATTGCTTTAGGTAGAACGGACATTTTAACTATGTTTATTCTTCCAATCCAGGTACATGGAATGTCTTTCCATCTCCTTACGTCGTCATCCAATTCTCTCAGAAAGGTCTTCTAATTTTCATTATATAGGTCCTTCACTTCCTTAGTTAAATTTACCCCAAGGTATTTTATTCTTTTTGTTGTGATTGTGAATGGTATTGTGTTCTTGAGTTCTTTTTCTGTTGGTTCATTACTGGAGTATAGAAATGCTACCAATTTATTCAAATTGATTTTATACCCTGCAACTTTGTTGTAGTTGTTAATTACTTCTAAGAGTTTTCCAATGGATTCTTTGGGGTTTTCTATATATAAGATCATGTCGACTGCAAACAGCGAGAGTTTCACTTCCTCCTTCCCTATTTGGATTCCTTTTATTCCTTTTTCTTGCCTTATTGCTCTGGCCAGGACCTCCAGTACTATGTTAAATAAGAGTGGTGATAGAGGGCATCCTTGTCTCATTCCTGTTTTCAGGGGGATGGCGTTCAGTTTTTGCCTATTGAGTATGATGTTGGCTATGGGTTTGTCATATATGGCCTTTATTATGTTGAGGTAGTTTCCTTCTATGCTCATTTTGTTCAGAGTTTTTATCATAAATGGCTGTTGGATCTTTTCAAATGCCTTCTCTGCATCTATTGAGATGATCATGTGGTTTTTATTCCTCAGTTTGTTGATGTGGTGTATCACGTTGATTGATATGCGGATGTTGAACCATCCCTGTGTCCCTGGTATGAATCCTACCTGATCATGATGTATGATCTTTTTGCTGAATTGCTGAATTCTGGTTGCCAAAATTTTGTTGAGAATTTTTGCATCTATGTTCATCAGCGATATTGGCCTGTAGTTCTCTTTTTTCATGGTGTCCTTGTCAGGTTTTGGTATCAGCGTGATGTTGGCCTCATAGAATGTGTTAGGAAGTGTTCCATCTTCCCTAATTTTTTGAAATAGCTTGAAAAGGATAGGTATTAAATCCTCTCTGAAAGTTTTGTAGAATTCCCCAGGAAAGCCATGTGGTCCTGGGGCTTTATTCTTTGGGATGTTTTTGATTGCTATTTCAATATCTTTCCTTGTGATTGGTCTGTTCAAATTGTCTGCTTCTTCTTGAGTGAGCTTTGGGAGATTGTAGGAGTCCAAGAATTTATCCATTTCCTCTAGGTTATCCATTCTGTTGGCATATAGTTTTTTGTAGTATTCTCTTATAATCCATTGTATTTTTGCAGAGTCTGTTGTTATTTCTTCTCGCTCATTTCTGATTTTGTTTATTTGAGCCTTCTCTCTTTTTTTCTTTGTAAGTCTGGCTAGTGGTTTGTCAATTTTATTTATCTTCTCAAAAAACCAGCTCTTTGTTTCATTGATCCTTTCTACTGCCTTTTTCGTTTCAATAGTATTTATTTCTGCTCTGATTTTTATTATTTCTCTCCTTCTGCTGACTTTGGGCTTCATTTGTTCTTTTTTCTCTAGTTCAGTTAGGGGTACTTTAAGGTTGCTTATTTGGGATTTTGCTTGTTTATTAAGATGTGCGTGTATTTCGATGAATTTTCCTCTTAATACAGCTTTTGCTGTATCCCATATGAGTTGGTATGGCATGTTATCATTTTCATTTGTTTCCAGGTATTTTTTTATTTCTTCTTTAATTTCTTCAATGATCCATTGCTTGTTCAGTAGTGTATTGTTTACTCTCCACATCTTTGTGCCTTTCTCAGCTTTTCTCTTGTAATTAATTTCTAGCCTTGTAGCATTATGATCGGAGATGATGGTTGTTGTTATTTCAATTTTTTTAAATTTGTAGAGGCTTGCCTTGTTTCCCATCATATGGTCTATCCTTGAGAATGTTCCATGTGCACTTGAGAAGAATGTGCATTCAGCTCTTTCAGGGTGAAGTGATCTATATATGTCTATTAAGTCCAATTGTTTTAGTTTTTCATTTAGCTCTACTATTTCCTTGTTGATTTTCTGTCTGGATGATCTGTCCATTGATGTGAGTGGGGTGTTGAGGTCCCCTACTATTATTGTTTTGTTTTTAACATCTTCCTCTAGGTCTGTTAATGGTTGCTTTATGAACCTTGGTGCTCCTGTGTTGGGTGCATAGATATTTATAAGCGTTATTTCTTCTTGATGAAGTGTCCCTTTGATCATTATATATTGTCCCTCTGTGTCTCTCTTTACCTGTCTTATTTTGAAATCCACTTGGTCTGATATAAGAATTGCAGCACCTGCCTTTTTTTCCTTGCTATTAGCTTGAAGTATTGTCCTCCACCCCTTCACCCTGAGTCTGTGTTTGTTCTTGGGGCTGAGGTGTGTTTGCTGGAGGCAACAAATTGTTGGATCTTATTCTTTAATCCATTTTGCAACTCTGTGTCTTTTTATTGGAGAGTTCAATCCGTTTACATTGAGAGTGATTATTGATGCATATGGACTTAATGCTGTCAATCTGTCGCTCATTATCTTGTTTTCCTGCGTTTCTTTTCCTGTGTGCTTTAGACTACCCATTTAATACTGCAATTTCTTATGCTGGGTTTCTTAGATTTTTCCTTATTTATGATTTGTGCCTCTGTTCTGTACTTTATTTTACTGTCTACCTTGAAGTTTGTATTTATAATCTCGTGTATAATATAGTCTATTCTCTGGTGGTCTCTTACTTACTTGACCAATACTGATTTAGACCCTTTGCTCTTCCCCTCCTAAATAATTATTTTCCTTTTTTATTCTAACTCGTCTTATGAATTTGTAGTTAGAGTGATAAGATCGTCCTTGCTTTGGTAGTTTCCTTACCTTCACCCTAATGCTATAGTTGAATATTTGCTATCCTGTTCTGGTTCTATCCATCGGTCTCCCTAGTCTGTGGATTGTGTCCCCTTTCTCCCTTTTTTCTTTTTTCAGGTATGAGAGCCTTCTTGATGATTTCTTGTAATGGAGGGCTTTTAGTTACAAATTCCCTTAACTTTTGTTTGTCTGGAAAAGATTTAATTTCTCCCTCATATCTGAAGTAAATTCTTGCTGGATAGAGTATTCTTGGCTGAAGATTTTTGTCTTTTAAAGCTTTGAATATGTCACTCCATTCTCTCCTAGCTTGTAAGGTTTCTGTAGAGAAATCCACTGACAGTCTGATAGGGGCTCCTTTATAGGTTATTCTCTCTTTTTTTTTTTACTTCCCTGAGTATTCTTTCCTTATCTTTCCTTCTTGCCAATTTTACTACTATGTGCCTTGCAGTAGGTCTTTTTACATTGACAAATCTAGGTGATCTGAAATCTTCCTCTACACACATTTCTCCGTCAATCCCTAGATTTGGGAAGTTCTCTTCAATGATTTCGTTAAGCACACTTTCTGCTCCATTTTCCTTTTCCACATTCTCGGGAATTCCTATGATCCTTATGTTCTTACTCCTCATTGAATCCATTATCTCTCGGAGATTTTCCTCATTTTTTAAAATTCTTAGTTCTCTTTCTTCCTCTGTCTGGAGCCATTCAGCCTGTCTATCTTCAATTATGTTAATTTTCTCTTCTATAGTGTCTACACGGGCATTCAGAGAATCCGTATTCTGTTTTATCTGGTCCATTGTGTTTTTCATCTCTAGTAATTCTGTTTGATTCTTCTTTATGATTTCAATCTCTTTTGTGAAGTAACTCCAGAACTCGGCTTGTTTCTCTATCTTTCTCTCTACCTCATTGAGTTTTTTGATTATAGCTGCTCTGAACTCATTATCACTTAATTTACCGAATTCCAAGTCCTCAGGACTTAATTCTATGATTTTATTGTTTTCCTTCTGGTCTGGGGCTTTTATAAATTGCTGGATGGTAGAGGAGCGGTTTTTTCGCATGGTGGTAGAATTCGGTTGCAGTTACAGCCTGTCACCACTAGATGGGGGTTGAGATCTGCGTGTTATGAGCTCTCCACCTTGGGGCAAGATGGCTGCGCCCACTGGCTTTGCTGGGAGGGAGGGGCTGTTACTCTCACACGCGGGTCTGGATTCAGATCAGTTCTGTTCTCTGGTCTCCCGAGGCCCTTGGTTTATGGGGTCCCCATGGACGGAAGCTTTCCCCCCGTCAGAGGGTTTCCACTGAATGAGCAACAGGAGTCCTGGATGATCCCGGTCACGTGGCCCCTCCCCCGCTCCTTCCCAACCCACGCAGCAGTGATTGCAGACTCTAGGGGAGGGAGCGATGTTCTCTTCTACCATTCCAGCGCCTCTGAGGCTGTAAGTAGGGTTTATGATCTCCGCCTTCTTGGTATTGTAGGTCTCTAACATGCTGGCATTATGTTTATTCTCTGAAATTCAGTTCTTGCAATCTTTTGTTGTATTTTAGAGGGGAGAGAATCCTGGGTCTGCTCACCCGGCCATTTTGCTCTGCCCCTTCTCTGCTATGCTTTTTTTCAACCTAGTATATAATGTATAAGTGCTTGGCTCTGTTAGCTTTTGGGTCTTCATTTTCCTATGGGAGCCCCCATATACATGTAAAAAATGTATGTTTTCCTCTTATTAATCCATATTATGTCCACTTAATTCTCAGGCCCAGGTGGAGATCCTAAGAAGGTAGAGTAAAATTTTACTTCCCCTACACATAGATGTACCTCTAACAGCCATTTTCCTATTTTGCAACAGAACATTGTGTAAATTTGACAGCCCAAAGATCTGTACTGTCTTGTCTTCAAATGTGCACAGAATGTTTAGACACAGCAGAATCCAACAGATGATTCATCAAGAGATGGTGGTATATGTAGTAGGGAGTGATACATGATGAGTGGAGACAGTGGTACCCAGCAGCTGCTTAGCAGATAAAAGGTTGTGTGGCAGTAGTAGGTGTGTTCATGACTGTCTTGAGATATTTTCAGAAGGATACTTGAGGATTAATTTACAGGTAGCCGATATCCTTTGTGAAAAGGAGAGGCTAAGTCTAGTGACATTTGTTATGAAATAGCATGATCCTGTTCTGACATTTGCATTATATGTATAAGGAAATATAAAATATTGTGTTTAAATATTTGAAGAATGTTCTATTTAACTCCACTCCCAAGATTAGCAGAGATAACTTTGCATTCACCAAAACTCATATTCTATTTTTCTTGGTACACAGCTAGAGGACATTTTTGATCCTTCTTTTCGTTAAATGTGGCCAATGATATGTGGAAGTGCAGTGCACAGTTCCAGGCCTGGCACATAAAAATCTCCACCATGATCATGTAACTCTCTCTGATTATTAGAGACTGAATGACCTTCAGCAGTCTTTCAGCCCTACAACTGGGAAAGCCACATGATTGAAAGAAGCTGGGCCCCTGAAAGACAGATGGAAAGCTGCCCACTAACCAAAAACATCTGCATTAGGCTTGAGTGAAACAGAAATTTCTATTGCGTTAAGCCACTGGTGTTTGGGGGTTACCTACCTTAACAAATAAACCTAGTCAACCAAATAGTCTGAAATTCTCTCTATTTACATCTTTTTGGCTGGTTATCTGTCTCTCTGAGTCAATGTAAATAAGAAAAAGCATAACCTAAAATAGCTAAAACCAGAAATCATAAGTAGCCTTCATTCACAAGTAAGTAGCTCTGTCTTATCACCACCATTATTTCAATCTTTGCATTGTCCACCTGAGAACTATCGAAAGTACTGTTTGTCATATTCTGTTCCCTGTCTGGAAGAAAGTAGACATGTTCAAACTTCCATGGTCCTTCCAGCAATATTGCTAAAACATCACCACATACTCACAAATCTGTACTTTCATTCCTAAAATAGGGTGTTGACCTCAGATGAAAACAGTTCTAGGCTACATCTACATGGGTGACCATGTGTGGCATAAAATAGATTTTCCAGCATGTGTTTATTTGGCAATGACTTAAAAGTACAACCAGATGTTTTCACAGAGAACAGCTCTTTTAGCCACAAATGTTTCCAATTTAAATACATTTGTTTTGACTCTATTTTGCTGCAGATGGAAAACATCCATTTTTGTTCTTTCCAGTGGGGATAGACAACGAAAGCTGGCAAATCTCATAGAGAATGATTACCAGTGTAGACAAAACTTCAGTGAAAGCTCTGTTTCTTTAAGGAGAATTTTTAAAAGACAATTTTGCATTTTTAACAGATTGGCCCTTTCAAGAACATTTTTTCTCCTGTAATTTGTACCATAGTCTTAGACATCTGTAGGTGTTTGATCCAAGGGAACAAACTTACTTTGAAATGATAAGTCAGATGGATCTATTCAGAATGACAGCACAGCTTCTGGGTGTGCCATCAACAGCTACTGCACATAGATATTTAAGAACTTCTTATCAAAATGTGTGTTACATAGAAGTTCTTTATCAAATTTACTTTCAATTCACAGGTTGAAAAATAACAGGGATGTCAAATATCACATAAAAATAGAAGAGATTTTCTTATTTTCTCAAGAACAAACTAATGTATACATGACAGAGTATAAAATGATCTTGGCAAGAGTATAGATGTCTGTTTTAAGAAACTAGGAGTTTTAACTCACAAAATATACGATTTTCCTTAACCAAATTATTCTTAACACTTGCTGTTATAGTTTAACTCTATGATTTGTGAGAAGCTTCTTGAAAGACAAGATGTTTTAAAATGTTATTCCATGTCTTAGGTATTTAAATGAGTAAAAAAAATCCAAATACTGTTTTGAGCAGCAAAATTATAATCATTATTTTTCCCCTGAAAAAGTGTGCTATCAATCAGAATATAATACTTCCATAGACTGAACACTTTGATATACAAAAGTGTTTTCAAAAATATAAAGCCTTTAAAAGGAGATAAAACTGCTGGCATGAATATTGATTTTTATGTTAGTCATTAGATTAATGCAAGAACCATTCTTTGTTTTTCTCCCTATGTCTTCCCATTTCAAGTGTTTTCATTTAAGGTGTCATTCTTTGTGGAAAGTATCCATATCTATGCTATTCAGATTTTTCTTCCAGATAGCAATAATCTTTGTTAGATATCTTTTTCTTATTCTCTTCTATCATTGATTCTTCAATAGAATTTTAGCAAATTCAAACAAATGTTATGTTCCTAAAAATACTTTTCATCCTGTGTTAACTACTTAAGTTTCTGCCACCCAATATGTGATCACTTTGGCTTCATTTACAGGATATTGGTCTCACAAATAGCTACTGGTTGGGGAAAACCTGGGATTCTCCTAGATTCTAGTTAAGGAGAAGAACGCTGAGATCTTGGCCCTGGTCCAAAAGCTCAATGGCTTTCCCAGCTTGATATCACTGGGGAAAAACTTATTTTGCCAGATCACAGAGCTAGACAGGGCTCTGAGAATGTGAAGTAGTTATAGATTGTTTGAATGATCCACTGGAATTGACTGTTGGCTGGGGAAAATATGGATTAAAAGGCACTTTGCAGCAGCAGAGTGAAATGAATGTTCAGAAATTATCTGGTGTTATCTGGAAAAGCAAAAGCAATACTTGTCCATTTGTTTGCAAATTACGGTAATAAATAGAAAACATGATCACTTCACTACCACCGCAATCTGACATACTGTGTATGAGGGGAGTTTTGATGGAAGAATAAAAGATAAGAATATCTCTTCGTTTCACTCAAACTAAATAGGTGATTTTATACTACATTTAATTAAGAACTTCTACATCTCTATTAATTTTTGGAAAATTTACTTAATGCTATTATAAAGCACTGTCAGTAGGAATGTTGTATATTATCATAAAATATTATTTATCATTTTTAAATCTGTTGACAACTACTGGAATATCTACCTTGAGTTCAGGAATAGTTTTGTGTTTGTTTCATGATAGAATGACTTAATACCTATGTCTATTTAAAAATATTATTCGGCATATTTTCTTTTTTTGTCTAAAATTTTAAATTGACTAGCATAAAGTTTTTAATAATATTCTTGGCTTATCTCTTTTTCTAGTTTTATTGACATAGAATTGATGTAATATTGTATAAGTTTACAGTATACAAAGTGTTGATTTGCTACACTTGTATATTACAAAATGATTACCACTATAGAGTTAGCTAAAACCTCCATCAGCTCACCTAAACCATTTCTTTTGTGTGCTGTTCGTTGTGTTGTAGCAACTTTCAAGTAGGTGTATAATACAGTTTAGTTATCTATAATCACCATGCTATACATTAGATCCTCAGAACTTGTTAATCTTATAAGTGGAAGTTTGTACCCTTTGACAAACATCTCCCCATTTTCCTCAACCTCTAGCCCTAGTAACCATCATTCTACTCTCTGTTTTTATACATTTGGCTCTTTTAGATTCCACATATAAATGAGATCATACAGTATTTGTCTTCCTCTGTCTGTCTTATTTCACTTAGAATAATGCCGTCTGGTTTCATCTATGTTGTCCTAAATGATAGGATTTTCTTCTTTCTCACGGTTGAATAATATTCCATTAAATATATATATATATATACATACACCACATCTTCTAATGAACACTTAGATTATTTTCATATCTTGTCTATTGTGAATAACGCTGCAATGATCACGGCAATGCATATATTTTTTTGAGATCCTGATTTCATTTCTTTGGATATATACCCAGAAATGAGAGTGCTGAATTATATGGTACTTCTATTTTTAATTTTTTGAGGAAACTTCACACAGTTTTTTATAGTGGCTGCACCAATTTACAATCCCACCAACACTGCACTAGGGTTCCCTTTTCTGCACATCCTTGACACTTATCTCTTTTCTTTTTCACGATAACCATTCTAACAGGTATGAGGTGATATCACACCGTGGTTTTGATTTGAATTTCCCTGATGATTAGTGATGTTGAACATCTTTTCATGTAGCTATTGATCATTTGGATGTGTTCTTTAGAAAAACGTCTATTTGGTTCCTATTCCCACTTTTAAAAAACATTATTTCATTTTTTGGCTGAGTTTTATGAATTCTTCACGTATTTTAGATACTAACCCTTTATCAGATATATCACTTGCAAATATACTTTCCCATTCAGTAAGTTGCCTTTTCATCTTGATTGTTTCCTTTGCTGTGCAGAGCTTTTTAATTTGATATAGTTCTACTTAATTGAGTTTTGCTTTTGTTGCTTGTGATTTTGGTGTCATATCTAAAAAATCATTGGCAAGACCAATGTCAAGGAGCTTTTTTCCTATGTTTTCTTCTAGGAGTTTTACAGTCTCAGTTCTTCTTTTTAAGTCTGTAATTTATTTGGAATTAAGTTGGATGTAAGATAGAGGGCTAATTTCATTATTTTTGTCTGTGGTTATCCAATTTTCATACTACCATTTATTAAAGAGACTATCCTTTTCCCGTTGAGTATTCTTGGCTCCCTTGTTAAAAATTAGTTGACTCTATATGGAGGAATTTATATCTGGGCTTTGGATTTTGTTCCATTAGTCTATGAGTCTATTTTATGCTAGTATCATACTGTTTTGATAACTATAGCTTTAAAGTATAGTTTGAAATCAGAAAAGTGCTGCTTCCAATTTTGTTCTTTTCAGGCATGCTTTGGCCATGGACAGCCTTTTGTGTCTCCATGCAAATTTTAGGATTTTTTTTTTTATTTCTGTGAAAAAATGTCATTGGAATTTGATAGGGATTATATTGAATCTATAGATGACATTGGATAGTATGGATATTTTAACAGTTTTAATTCTTCCAATCTGTATGTTCATGGGATATCTTTCCATTTGTTTGTGTCTTCAATTTCTTTCATCAAAGTCTTGTAGTTTTTGGTGTACAGATATTTCACTTCCTTGATGAAATCCATCCTAATTGTTTTTATTACTTTTGATGCCATTGAAGATGGAATTATTTTCTTTATTTATTTTTGAGATAGTTCATTGTTAGTGTACAGAAATGCAATTGATTTCTGTATGTCAATTTTTTATCCTGTAACACTGAATTCATTGATTAGTTCTAACAGTATTTTGGTGAAGTCTTCAGAATAGTCTACATATAAGATCAAATCATCTGAAAACAAAAGCAATTTTACTTCCTCCTTCCTGATTTAGATGCCTTTTATTTCTTTATCTTACCTTATTACCCTTGCAAGAACGTCCAGTGGTGAAAGTGGTGAGCATGGGCACCCTTGTCTTGTTTCTGAACTTAGAGGAAAAGCTTTCAGCCTTTCGTCATTGACTGTGATGTTAGTTGAGGGCTTGTCATATATGGCCTTTATTATGTTGAGCTATGTTCTTATTATACCCAATTTGCTGAGAGTTTTTATCAAGAAAGGATTCCGTGTTTTGTTAAATGCTTTTTCTGCATCTATTGAGATGGTCATATACTTTTATCCTTCATCCTATTCTATCCTTTCTCCTATTCTGTTAATGCAGTATATCACATTTATTGAATTGCACATGTTGAACCATTCCTACATCCTAGGATAAATTGCATTTGATCACTGTGTATGAGCCTTTGTAATGTGGTGTTGAATTTGGTCTGCTGGTATTTTGTTGAGATTTTTTTGCATCTACAGTATATTCATCAAAGATATTGGTCTGTAGGTTTCTTGTATTGTCATCTGGCTTTGATAGCAGGGTAACACTGGCCTTGTAAAATGAGTTTAGGAGTGTTTCCTTTTTAATTTTTGGAAGAATTTGAGAAGGATTGGTGTTAATTCTTCTTCAAATGTTTGGGAAAATTCACTAATGAAGCCATCTGGTCTTGGACCTTTTCCTGTTGGGAGGTTTTTGATTACCGATTCAATCTTTATTCATTATTAGACTGTTCACATTTCCTATTTCTTTATGATTATGTCTTGGTAGGTTGTATATTTCTAGGAATTTATCTATTTCTTCTATGTTGTCCAATTTGTTAATGTATAATTGCTCATAATAGTCTCTTGTGATCCTGTGCATTTCTCTGGTATCAGCTGTAATCTCTCTTTCTTTTCTGATTTTATTTATTTGAGTCTTCTTTGTTTTCTCTTAGTCTAGCTAAAATGTCTGTCAATTTTGTTCACCTTTTCAAAAAACCAACTCTAAGCTTCATTAATATTTTCTATTGTTTTTCTGGTCTCTCTTTCATTTATTTCTGCTCTGATATTTATCTCCTTCATTCTGCTACTTTGGGCTAAGTTTATTCTTTTTCTAGTTCCCTTAGGTGCAAAATTAGGTTGTTTACTTGATATCTTTCGTTTTTCTTAGTGTATGCATTTATTGCTATAAATTTCTCTCTTAGAACTGCTTTTGCAGCATCGCATACATTTTAGTAGATTGTGTTTCCATTTTCACTTGTTTCAAGATTTTTTTTTTATTCTCTTTGATTTTTTCTTTGACCCATTTGTTGTTCAGGAGTATATTGCTTAATTTCCACATATTTGTGAATTTTTCAGCTTTCCTTCTGTTATCAATTTCTAGTGTCATACCATTGTGGTTGGATAAGACATTTTGTATGATTTCTAGCTTCTTAAATTTGCTAAGATTTTTTTTGTGACCTGTCACATGATCCATGCTGGAGAATCTTCCATGTGGACTTGAGAAGAATACATATTCACTGCTGTTGGATGAAATGTTCTATACACATCTGTCAGGTCCATTTAGCCTAAAGAATAGTTCAAAGTCCAAAGTTTCGGTGTTGATTTTCTGTCTGTATCATCTATCCATTGTTGAATGTGGAGTACTGGAGCCCCCTATGATTATTGTACTGTTATCGATATCTCCCTCCAGATCTGTTAGCATTTGTTTAATATATTTAGGCACTTCAATATTAGGTGCATAATATATTTATGATTGTTGTTTCCTCTTGATAAATTGACCTGTTCATCATTATATAATGAACTTCTTTGTCTGTTGTTACTGTTTTTGGCTAAAGGATATTTTGTCTGGTATAAGTATTGCTCCCCCTGCACTCTTTTCCCATTTGCATGGAATATCTCTTTCCGTCCCTTCACTTTGAGCCTATGCATGTCCTCAAAGCTGAAGTAATTCTCTTGTAGGCAGCGTATAGGTGAGTCTTCTTTTTTTAAATCCAGCCATCCACTCTATGCCTTTTGATTGGAGGATTCAATTCATTTACATTTAGAGCAATTATTGATATATGAGGACTTGCTAATGCTCTCTTACTAATTGCCATCTTATTATCAATTGTTTTTTGATTGTTTTGTAGTTCCCTTTTTCCTTTCTTCCTTTCTTGTGCCTGTCTTTGTGAATTGATAATTTTCCATAATTGTGTGATTTGATTCCTTTTTCTTTATCTTTTGTGAGTCTACTATAGGTTTTTGCTTTTTGGTTATCATGAGGCTTACATAAGACATCTTACAGATATAACAGTCTATTTTACGCTAATAATAACTTAACTTCAATCACATACAAAAACGCTACCTTTTAGTGTCCTCTTCTTTTATGTTTTTGATGTCACAATTTACCTCATTTTATATGATGTATTCATTAACAAATTATTTTAGCTATAGTTTTTAATACTCTTCGGACTTGCAAATATAAAGTTACTCTTCTGTGAATTAAATTTTTCTAGAATGTTTACTTTCCTTATTTCATATTCACTTAAGAATAAACTGAGATGCATTTTAGTGTTTTTGAATCTATATATAACTTTCATTTATTCTTATAAATGTATTTGTGTCTTTTTTAAATAAGAAATTCAGGGGACCCAATTGATATTTTATAGTTACAAATGTATTCAGAGTGTAAGTAAATGGTACTTTAATGATTATCTGCATTACAATAATCTCCAAAGAATACAGATGTTGAAAATCAATGTTCCATGCTTTATGAAAATGAAAGAATTTTGGGAATTTCAAGTAAGAATAAATTTTTGACATCATTTTCCGTTATACTCTATTTAGCAAGCTGTTGTTAAAATATATCGTGCAAAAAGATTATGATGATGCATCCGTAAACAATAGTTTATTTTCATAAATTACCTCATGGACCTATGGGGAATTATTGGGCTCTACATCTGGTATATGGTGAATAATACTGAGCAATCAAATTAGAAGATCTTGATTCAGGAAATTGAGTAAGCTTAAGGAAGTTAAAACTTCCTATAACAACTCAATGTTAATCCATGAAAGATATGGTCCTATGAAATCAAAACACTTGTCTTTGAAATTTATTTAATAAACCTTTAACACAATTTATTAAAATCTGTTGAAATTAAAATCCCTATTTCTTTCACCACAAAGAATTACTTAAAATTCAATATATTATGAGCCATGAACCAAAAAATATAAAGTAGTAAGTATAAAGTAAAATAAATGAGCTCCTAACAAAAAAGGATAATTGAGTAAAATTTGATAAACAATAGACCCTTTATGACTAACCTCCTTAGTCATTGATTTATACCTATATTTGGTGAAATTAAGGATAAGTCAGTAAAACAATTAGTTATTTAGTAGTAACCTTGGCATATTAATCATATTATATTATCTCCTCTGCCTCTAAATGGAAACCAAGGAACTTATATCCTTGAAATTCAGATTTAGCCTAGGCTCTGTATGTCCCCATTTAACTATAATTCTTTCTCCTCTATCAAAACTTTACCCTACCACCTACTTCCAGAAAGAACAAAAATAACAACCATTTTAAAAATATATTCTCAGATTAATGTACATGACACTCTGTTTTTGTTTTGTTCTACATTGGTAAGAATTAGTCAACTGTAAATCTGTATCAATTTATAGTGAGTATGATAATTACTAGAATTTTAAGGCAAATAGGGAGCTAGATGATAACATATAATTACATATTGGTTTATAATTAAAACTATAAAATCTTGGCATTAGGCTGTAGGTTAATTAGAAGTTAATGCAAGTAGCACAACCAGAGGCACTCACAGAAGAAGAAGAAGAAGAAAAATAAAAGAAGATTGGCAACAAATGTTACTTCAGGTGACAATATTTTAAAAAAATATTAACCCAAGTAATATTCTCTCTGTATGCAAATAGTCCAAATGACTCTGGACTCTAAGAGCAAGTTGTCTAGGAAACAATGTACTTAATCTTTTATAACAGCCTCAAAAGTCACACAGCATTACTTCTGCCATACTCTATTGGTCAAAGTGGTCATGGCCCACTCAGATTCCAGAGAAGGGGAAATAGACCCAACTTCTTCATGGGAGAAATGTCAAAGAATGTACTGCCATCTTTTAAAATGCATCAGTATGCCTTCTGACCATAAATTATTTATTAACCTCCCATAAGCAAATGCACTTTTTCCCTTCCAAGACCCTTCAAGAGATTTATCCAATGCACATAGGATCAAGCTCATGGTCAAGGATGTCATAATTTAAATTAGGTCCAGTTACAGATGGAGCTCTTTTGGTGCAATTCTTTAGTTACAGTTTCTCTTGACCTGCCCCTGCCTCCTGCCACCACCACCATCACATCCAATATTCAATGGTGAAACAGCATAGGTGTATTATTCAGGGCTCTCCAGAGAAACAGAACCAATAGGAGATGTATATGGAATTTGGAATTGACTCACACAGTTATGGAGGCCAAGAATTCCCACAGTCTGCCACCTGCAAGCTGGAGAACCAGGAAAGCCAGAGGTGTAATTCAATCCCAGTCTGAAGGTCAGAGATTTGGGGGGCCGATAGTGTAAAGTCTTGGTCTGAGTCTAAAAGCCCAAGAATCAGGGGTGCTGGTGTACAAAGGAAGGAAAAGATGGATGCCTCAGCTCAAGCAGAGAGTAAAATTCATCCATCCTCCACCGTTTTGTTCTATTCAGACCTTCAATAGATTAGATGATGTCCAAGAGCATTGGTGAGAGCACTCGTCTTTACTCAGTTTGCTAATTCAAATGCTAATCTCTTCTAAAGATACGCTCACAGACATACTCAAAAGTAATGTTTTACTACCTATTTAGGCATCCCTTAGCCCAGTCAAGTTGACAAATAAAATTAACCATCACAATGGGATTACCTCAATAGAAATTATTTTCAAAAGTAAATCTTAAAGTACATCTTAAAAGTTCTCATCACAAGAAAAAGAAATTGTGACTGTGTGATGATAGATGTTAACTAGACTTATTGTGATGATCATTTTGCAAATCGTGTTATACACTTGAAACTAATGTAATATTATATGTCAACTATATCTCAAGAAAAGAAAAAAGGAGAGGAAAAGAGAAAATATACAAAGTTATCTATAGCAATTCTGCAAACCAGGCACATCCACAAGCTATTTATTTGATTAGCATCTAGTCCTGTTCCCTGAAAATGATTCTGTATAGCATGTGGCTCCACCCTGCTCATGTTCACATTTGAATTTACTGCCAATAGTAGTTTAGGGATATAAAGACCACTTCTTATTTTATACTGTGTCTATCTCTTTCAGTGCAGGCTAGTATAATTTCTTTAAAAACACTGTCTTTCTTAATCCATAGTTTGTAATTCAATTCATTAGACAAAAGCCCTAACTACAAATATCTTCCACTTAAACCTTTCACTACCTTAAGTTTCACAACTTTGAGACTGTTGTATGAGAAAACCCTAATGATTCTTAGAAATCCCGTTAGTTAACAGTATATACAAGGCCTACCTGTAAGATTCTTAGAAGAGCTTATGTGTTTCTGAAATATCTATGAGAAAGCACCTTAAACTTTTCTGGAACTTCAACAAAGGGTTTCTCTCTCAAACGTTGGCTTCATTTTTACCCTGAGACCATGGTTTCCTGGCAGTGCTGTGGATTTAATTTTTTCCTGAGGTCTTTCTTACTTTGAGACCACTTTTCAGATTAGAAAGACTGTCAGAGTTCCATTTCTTTGAGCTTCCAATGACATTTCCCCCAATTCTTTCCTACTTTTTATATACAAATTCTTCAAAGTCTGGGAGGCTTCCATGTATGTGGTCCCTAACCTAGCATGTCATAAATTTTTTATGAAACTCCCAAAATTTGGTTGTACTCTCAAATTATGTCCTGGTTTCCCATTTTAAAAAATAAGATATCACCAAATCTTAATAGCAAAAGACAATCATTCTATTTTACTCATGGTTCTATGGGTCAAGATTTTAAATAGAGCATGGTGAGGGCGGCTTGCCTCTGAATCACAATATTCAGGATCTTAGCTGGAAAGCCATAACAGCTGAGAATAAATCAAATGGCTAGAGATTGGAATAATTTGGAGGTTTCTTTGCTCATCTGTCTGGGACGGGGGGCTAGGAGGACTCAATGCCTAGGTTCAGCTAAAATTATTGAACAGAACAGCTGCATAGGCTTTTCCATTTGGCTTGAGCACCCTCAGTTCAAGGGATTTTTATTATAGTCAGACTTCTTATATGATGACGTGTATCTAAGAGTGACTGTTCCAGCAAAAGGTGAAAACTACATAGCCAGTTATTATCTAAATTTGGAAGTCATATAGAGTAACTTATGTTATAATCTTTTGGATGAGGTAGTCAAAGTCTGGATAGATTCAAAAGGAAAAGTTAGAATCCATCTCTCAATGGGTGAAGTATCAAAAAATACGGGACCATGTTCTAAAATTACCATAATAATATATAAATATTAAGCAAATAATAATGACTTTATATTTGATAATATGGGATAATATTTTAAGGGCTCTACATATTATTTTTCACGTATTTCCTTCATATATTTATTATTTAAAAACTCCAATCTAGATTTTTTATATGAATATTAATTTTAAGGTGGATATTTATTTAGTTTATATTTGGTTTGAATAGGTTATGAAACACAGTCTCTAGTACAAAATTGATCCAAATGTGAATATCTGAAGTAAAGGCAATTGAAATATAATTATGTAGGTTATCAGCATATGGATTAGCAAATTTATTAGAAAGCAAATTAACTTAAAAAATTGAAAAGATTGAAAATATATTGCCTTTTCTTTTTATTGGTTTTTACAATTATTTAATGTATATTCTTCTCTCTTAGCACTCTAATTTATTCAACCATTCTAATTATTTTATATTATATTGACAATCAAAAAAATTGGAAATTTTAAAAACAAATTTTAGACAAAAATAGCTAGGTGTTTCACAGCACTCTTCTAATTAAAATATCTTATTGAAGGCATTAGAGAACTAGAATTTCAAGACCAAATACAGAAATGGTGAAAAGATGAATAAGTTGACAAGATTTTTTCTCTCTCCTTAAAGCAAGTTTTTATTCTGAAAGCTGAAAGTAAGAAGCTAAGTAACTAAGCAAATCTTTCAGCAGAATTAGAGTCTATGAAAGAAAAGAGTACTAATAAATCCAACAGATTTTCAGATGGGACTCTGTTAAACTATATCACAGGAATCAGAGTATAACAGAAATTTACCAGGTTTCACAAGGACCAAAGCACAGATTTGAAATATTTTGCACAATAAAAAATATTACAAAACAAGAAACATAAAAGAACATTTACAAACTAGAAAATTTAAAAATGCAATAAGTGTAACTAAGAAATTAATAAATGAGATTAGACAAAGTTGAAGAGAGACTTAGTGAAATGGAAGATAAAGCCGAAGAATATATCAACCTTAAAGTTATAAATGGATTTAAGTGTGGAAATCACACACACAAAACAACTATTAAGCAAACATATGGAAGAGTTTGTAAAAAGTATAATATATGTGATATTGCTATTACAGAATAGGACAAAAGATAAAATTGGTAAGGAAGAATATTTGAAGAGATAATGACCAAGAATTTTCCAAAGCTGACAAAAGTTATTAAGTCACAGATTTAAGTAGCACTACATGAACCCAAGAAAGGTAAATAAAGGAGAAAAAAATCGTCTATGGTATCACCCACTTTGGCTTAAAATTAAATACAGAAAGAAAATTTTAAGGTAGTCAGGAAAAAAATACATATTAGCATCAAAGGGGCAATAAAAGTCTAATCTCTGACCTCTCAATAAGAATACAGTTATGTGCCACACAATGACATTTCAGTCAAAGATAGAATGCATGTATGACAGTAGTTTCATAAGATTAAATGGAGCTGAAAATTTTCTACTGCCTAGTGATGTCATTGCCAGTGTAACATTGTAGCACAACGCATTATTCATATGTTTGTGGTAACACGAGTATAAACAAATCTATTGCACTGCCAGTCATACAAAAGTATAGCACATACAATTATGTGCAGTGCATAATAATTGATAATGATAATAAATGACTATGTTACTGTCTTATGTGTTTACTATACTATGCTTATCACTATTTTAGGGTACTCTTTTTACTTATAAACAAAATCTTACTGCAAAACAGTATGCCGTATTATGCCAGCAGCAGCCTCATACACCTCATATTAACCCCATCTCTTGATTGCACTATTTTCTCTTGTGTTTGATTTAATCTTATATTGTTTGTTAGTCATGGCCCCTAAGCATACAAAATCGACTGCTACTGTTCCCAGTAACAGGTTACATTGAGTGATCTACCTGGAAACAAAATTAAAAGTGATTAAGGACTATGATGGTGAAAAATCAGTGATGATTATTTCTCACCAGTCAGGCATGTCCCATTCCATCATAGCTATGATCTTGAAGAACAAGAACAAAGTGACAGAAGCAGTTAAAGGAGCTGTTTCATTGAAGGCAATGAGACTAACAAAAATTTGAGGAGGGCCTATATGAGACATGAGGAAACTTCTAATGAACTGTATTGAAGACCAGACACAGAAGTGTATCTCTAGCAAAAAAAGTTTGTGATGTTGAAACAAAAGGCTGAATCTGACCATAATTTTGAATTTATTGTTAGCTCTGGGTGGTTTAAATGACTCAACAATTATTTATTGCATAATATGAAAGTGAGAAAGTGAGTGGTGAGTCTGTGAGTGCTGATGTAAAGGTAGCTGAAGAATTTTTAGAAACTCTAGCTAAGCTGAGTGTGGAGGAAAATTTTGCTTACTGTTGATAAGGCTCCTGGACATCATCCTTTTATTGATGATCTTCATCCCAATATCAAAGCCATGTTCCTCTCTCCAAAAACCATCTCTTTGATACAACCAATGGATCAAGAAGTTATAGCAGTTTTTAAGGCCTACTACCTGAGAAGGACCTTTGCCCAGGCTACTCCTGCAATTGAAAAAGACATTGAGAAGATCCTGATGTAACTCTGGAAGGATTACAACATCTATGACTGTATCAAGAATCTTGCTTAGGCTTCGGGTGATGCCGCCAAGAAGTATATTAATGGCATCTGGAAGAAGACACTCAAGGAATCTGTCCATGACTTCAAAGTGTTTACCAAGGATAAGGAGGTTCCAAAAATCAACAAGGCTGTGGTGGAGATGGCAAACAACTTTAACCTGGGTGTGAATGAGGATAGTATTGAGGAGTTCCTAGAGGTGATTCCTGAGAAATTGACTGATGGAAAATTGTTGGGAGTGGAACAGGAATGCATAGCTGAAGGAGAAGCAAGAGAAAAGGAAATAGTAGGAGAAGAAAAGGAATAAGAACCCTCAAGAAGATTCACAGTGAAGTGTTTAGCAGAAGATTTTGTTCATGACAAGCTCCTTAAAAAGTTTGAGGAGAGTGATGTCAGCATGATGGTGGAGTGAGTCACTCCCTTTCTCTCTCCCCTCTAAGTTACAACCAATCAGACATCCAGTGACCAATAAGGGAGTCCGTGTATAGCACACCAGAATGCCTGAGTAATCCATGCATCTATACAGCTGAAGGTGAGTGTACTGGACTTCTGGGAGGCAGTGGAGCTAGGTGAGCAGCCCCCCTTCCCCAGTGATGGCAATCCAAAACATGGTTCTCAAAACAGCATAGAAGCCAGTGACCACAGGCTGCAACGGCAAACACATCATTTATGACATGGTTCTTGCCCCTCCCAGTGGTGGTGGGTGGTGCACATGTCCTGGGGCTTCAGGATGCAGAGCAGAGCAAGCAACCTGGTCCCCTTGCCCTCTCCTAGAAGTAGTGCCAGTCTTTCCAGCAGTGGAGACTACATACAATGTGTAAATTTCCCTGACAGATGCAGGGTGGCCCTGATCTGAAGTTTCAGAGCAGACCACCATTGTGTGCCAGTACTGGTGACCAGAGGCTGTGATCCCAGCCCCCCTCAGAAGTGGTAAGTGGCACACATGTCCTGAGGACATTCAAGATGCAGCAGTGACAGTGACTCAGCCCCCTCCTCCTCTCCTGGCAGTGGTGCTTATCTCTCTAGCAGTGGGTACAGGAACAAAAATGCAGATTTCACCAGCGGGAGAAGAGTTCCCTGGTCTGATGTCTCAAAAAGCACACTGGTGGGCACCAGTGATCAGAGACTGCAGGGCCAGAAATAACACTTTCAGCTTAGCCCCTTCTCCTCCCTCAGCAGTGGCAGGTGTCACTTGCAACCTGAGGCTTCAGGATCCAGCAGAACCTGAGACCTGGCCCTCAGTGGCAGTACCACCGTCACGAGCTCGACCAGCAGTGGGGGCTGCATACAATAACCTGGGCCCCTGACAGCAGTAGTAACACCTGTGAACCCAGCACCCCTGTAAGTGGTGCTGCCAGCAACCCCAGATAACACAGGAGTAGCAGCACAGATGGTGCACAGGGCAGCAGAACCTGAGCTCATGGAGAGCAAGAGGGGGAACAGACCCAGGTGACCATGGAAGTAGCAGTAGTGCTCACAGCCTGGGGACCCTGGTGGTAACACCTAAGACTGCAGCAACATTGAAAACAGCCAGGCACCAGCACATCAGAGGCACAAGCAGCACAAAGAGGGTACAGACAATTCCTCCAGCAGAAGCAGCAGAGGGTGGAAAGTGCAGGCTCTCAAATACAACAAGAAACAGCTCAGAACTAAAGTAACAAAGTCTGTACCTAAATAAGAAAAGTGGTTACTACCACAAATGCACTGGCAGAGGATCAATTCAGCAAACACCAGGAAGAATTAAAGTAGCACAAGAGAACAGGAGAATGACAGTTCTCCAGAAACCAAACCTGAAGTCACAGAAGATTACAATCCGACTGATGGAATTCAAAATAGGTGTCATAAAGAAACTCAATGAATTATTGGTAAACTCAGAAAGAGAGTTCAATGAGCTCAGGAATAAAATTAATGAACAGAAGGACTATTTCACCAAAGAGATTGAAGTGCTTAAAAAAGTCCAGAAATTCTAGATATAAAGAACACAATTAATGAGATAAAAAATAATGTAGAAAGCATAAAAAATAGAGTAGAACTTATGGAGGAGAGAATCAGTGAGCTGGAAGATAAAAACCTAGAAATGATCCAGATGGAGGAGGAGAGAGAACTAAGATTTTTTAAAAAGGAAGAAATTCTTCAAGAAAGATCCAAGTGAATTAGGAAAAGTAACATAAGGATTATAGATATTCCAAAGGGAGAAGAGAGGGAAAAAGGAGCAGAGAGGGTCTTTAAAGAAATAATAGCTGAGAACTTCCTGAACCTTGGACAGGAACTGGACATGTATGTACAAAGAGCTAATAGAATGCCTAATTACCTCGATGAAAAAAGACCTTCTCCGAGGCATATAATATTAAAACTGTCAAAAGTCAATGACAAAGAAAAAATATTAATGACAACAAGATAGAAGAAAATAACCTACAAAGGAACTCCCATCAGGCTTTCAACAGATTTCTCAGAAGAAAACTTATAGGCTAGGAGAGTGTGGAAAGATATATTCAGAAAAAGACAAAAACTATAAGCCAAGAATACTCTAACCAGTGAAATTATCCTTCAGATATGATGAAGAAATAAAACCTTTTCCAGATAAACAAAAGCAGAGGGAGTTCATAGACCCTAGAGCTGTCTTACAAGAAATGATGAAGGGAGACCTCCTGCCTGAAACAAAAAGGCAAATATTTACAAGCTTTCAGTAAGGAAATAAATAGATAGATAGAATCAGAAGATTGCAGCCCTATATCAGAATAGATTAGAAAAAAATTATAAAATTAAGGAAGAAGGGAAAGAAAGCATCAAAAATAATTATAACCACTTCAATTTGGTCACAACACAAAAAAGAATAATTTGTGACAACAAAAACCTAGAAGGGAAAGAGGAAAAGGATGAACCCTACATAGGCTAATGCAAATAAGAGGCTATCAGAAAATGGACTATCTCATCTATGAGATCTTTTATACAAATCTCATAGCAACCTCAAAACAGAAAATCAGAGTGGAGTCACAAATCATAAATAAAGAGAAAACTGAGAAAACCATCACAGAAAACCACCAAAATGAAATGTCAGTCAGAAATACAAGAGAAAAGAAACAACAGAAATATAGAACAACAAGAAAACAAAAGATAAAATGGCAGTATTAAGCCCTCAGACATCAGCAATCACACTAAAAGTAAATGGATTGAGCTCCCCAATAAAAAGACACAGAGTGGCTGGGTGATTAGAAAACAAGACCCAACAATATGCTGCATCCAGGAAACACAGTCAGCTCTAAAGACATAGACTCAGAGTGAAGGGATGGAAGATGATACTCCAAGGAAATTGCAAGCAAAAGAAAGTGAGTGTAGCCATACGTAGACAAAGCAGACTTCAAGATAAAAAAGTTAATGGATACAAAGATGGCCATTCCATAATGATAAAAGAGACATTCCACCAAGAAGACAGACCTAAGGGAGAAATTGACAGCAACACAATAACAGTAGTGGACCTTAACACTCCACTTATGTCAATGGATAGATTATCCAGACAGAAAGTCAACAAAAAAACAGTGGCTTTAAATAAAACACTAGATCAGATGGACTTAATAGATATAAATAGAACATTCCATTCAAAAACAACAGAATATACATTCTTCTCAAGTGCACATGGAACATTCTCAAAGATACATCCTATGTTGGGAAACAAAACAAGCCTCAATAAATTTAAGAAAATTGAAATAATATCAAGCATATTTTCTAACCACAATGCTATGAAACCAGAAATCAACTGCAAGAACAAAGCAGGGAAAGTCACAAATATGTGAAGACTAAGCAACATGGTATTGAACAAATGTTGTATCAATGAAAAAATCAAGGGAGAAGTAAAAAAATACCTAAAGACAAATGGCAATGAAAACACAACATAGGAATTCTTATGGGATGCCACAAAAGCAGTAAAAGGCATATTTACAGCAATTGAGGCCTACCTCAAGAAACAAGAAAAATCTAGGGCTGGCCCCGTGGCCGAGTGGTTAAGTTCGCGCGCTCTGCTGCAGGCGGCCCAGTGTTTCATCGGTTCGAATCCTGGGCGTGGACATGGCACTGCTCATCAGACCACGCTGAGGCAGCGTCCCACATGCCACAACTAGAGGAACCCACAACGAAGAATACACAACTATGTACCGGGGGGCTTTGGGGAGAAAAAGGAAAAAATAAAATCTTTAAAAAAAAACAAGAAAAATCTCAAATAAGCAAGTTTACCCTACAACTAAAAGAACTAGAAAAAGAAGAACAAGTGAAGCCCAAAGTCAGTAGGCAGGAAAAAATTTAAAATCAGAGCAGAAATAAATGAAATAGAGACTAAAATAAAGTAGAAAGGATTAATGAAACTAAGAGCTGGTTCTTTGAGAATATAAACAAAAGTGATACAACTTTAGCAAGGCTCATTAGCAAAAAAAGTGAGAAGATTCCAATAAATAAAATCAGAAATGAAAGAGGAGGGGCCGGCCCCATGGTTGAGTGGTTAAGTCTATGCGCTCCACTTTGGTGACCCAGGGTTTCACCAGTTTGGATCCTGGGCACCAACACAACACTGCTCATCAAGCCAAACTGAGGTGGCATCCCACATAGCACAACCAGAAGGACCTGCAACTAGAATGTGCAACTATGTACTGGGGGATTTTGGGGAGAAGAAGAAGAAGAAAAAAGAAGACTGGCAACAGATGTTAGCTCAGGTGCCAATATTTTTAAAAAAAGAAATGAAAAAGGAAAAATTACAATGGATACCACAGTAATACAAAATATTATGAGACTACTATGAGAAGCTATACACCAACAAACTGGAAAACCCAGAAGAAATGGATAAATTCTTAGACTCATACAACCTCCCCAAACTGAATCAAGGAGAAATAGAGAATCTGAATAGCCCAATCGCAAGTAAAGAGATTGAAACAGTAATAAAAAACAACCCAAAAGACAAAGTCCAGGACTAGATGGTTTCTCTGGATAATTCTACCAAACATTCAAAGATTAATAACCATCCTTCTCAAACTATTCCAAAAAATTGAATAAGACAGAATGTTTCCTAAGTCAATCTATGAGGTCAACATCACCCTGATACCAAAACCAGACAAGGACAACACAAAGAAGGAAAATTACAGGGCAATATTGCTGAAGAACATAGAAGCAAAAATTCTCAACAAAATATTGGCAAACTGAATACAGCAATACATTAAAAGGATCATGCACCATGATCAAGTGGGATTTATACCAGGGACACAGGGATGGTTCAACATCCACAAGTCAATGTGTTACACCACATCAACAAAATGAGGAATAAAATCACATGATGATCTCAATAGATGCAGAGAAAGCATTTGACAAGATACAGTACCCATCTATGATAAAAATTCTAAATAAAATGTATATAGAAGGAAAATACACCAACATAATAAAGGCCATATGTGACAAGTCCACAGCCAATATCATACTCAATGGTGAAAACCTGAGAGCCATTCCTCTGAGAACAGCAGCAAGACAAGTATGCCTTGTCTTGCCACTCTTATTAAACACAGTACTGGAAGTTTTAGCCAGAGAAATTAGGCAAAAAAAAAAAAAAAAAAGAAAGAAATAAAAGGGACCCAAACTGGAAAGGAAGAAGTGAAACTCTCCCATTTGTGGATGCCATGATTCTATATACAGAGAACCCAAAGAGTCCACCAAAAAAACTATTAGATTTAACCAACAAATACAGTAAAGTTGCAATGTACAAAATCAAAGTACAAAAATCGGTTGAATTTCTATACACTAAAAACAAACTAGCAGAAGGAGAAGTCAAGAATACAATACCATTTACAATCACAGAAAAGAAATAAAATTCCTAGTAATAAATTTACCCAAGGAGGTGAAATACCTATACACTGAAAACTATAAGACATATTGAAAGAAATCAAAGAGGGCATAAAGAAAGGGAAAGATATCGCATGCTCATGGATTGGAAGAATAAACATAGTTAAAATGTCCATATTACCTATAGCAATCTATAGATTTAATGCAATCCCAATCAGAATCCCAATGACATTCTCCGTGGAAATAGAACAAAGAATCCTAAAATTTATAAGGAATAACAAAAGACCCTGCAGAGCCAAACTGTCCAGAGAAAAAAGAACAAAGTTGGAGGTATCACACTCCCTGAATTCAAAATATACCACAAATCTATAGTAATCAAAACAGCATGGTACTGGTAGATAAACAAACACACAGATCAATGGAACAGAATTGAGAGCCCAGAAACAAAACCACACATCTATGAACAGCTAATCTTTGATAAAGGAATCAAGAACATAAAATGGAGAAAGGAAATTCTCTTCCACAAATGGCGTTATGAAAACTGGGCAGCCACATGGAAAAGAATGAAAGTAGACCATTATATTACAGTATACACAAAAATTAATCAAAATGGATTAAAGACTGGAAGTTAGGACCCGACACCATAAAGCGCCTAGAAGAAAATATAGACAATACACTATTTAACATCAGTCTTAGCAGCACCTTTTTTAATACCATGTCTACTCAGGGAAACAAAAGAAAAATAAACAAATGGGACTATATCAGATAAAAAGTCTTCTGCAAAGCAAAGCAATCAACAAAAGAAAAAGACAACCTACCAAATGAGAAAAAATATTTGCCAATCATATGTCTGACAAGTGGTTAATTTCCAAAATATATAAAGAACTCATATAACTCAACAACAAAAAATGAACAGCTCAATCAAAAAATGGGTAAAGGATATGAACAGGCATTCTTCCAAAGAAGATATACAGATGGCCAAGCACATGAAAATATGTCTAGCATCACTAATTATTAGGGACGTGCAAATCAAAACTGCAATGAGATATCACCTCACGCCCATCAGCATGGTTATAACTAACAAGGGTGGAGACGATATAGAGTAAAGGGAGCCCTCACACACTGCTGGTGGGAATGCAAACTGGTGCTGCCACTATGGAAAGCAGTATGGATTTTTCTCCAAACTCCAAAACTAAAAATAGAGGGGCCAGCCCAGTTGCACAGCAGTTAAGTTCCAATGCTCTCCTTTGGTGGCCCGGGGTTCACTGGTTATGATCCCAGGTGCAGACCTATGCACCGCTTGTCAGGCCATGCTGTGGCAGGTGTCCCACATATAAAGTGGAGGAGGATGGGCATGGATGTTAGCTCAGGGCCAGTCTTCCTCAGCAAAAAGAGGAGGATTGGCAGCAGACGTTGGCTTAGGGCTAATCTTCCTCAAAAAAAAAAAAAAAGAAAGAAAAAAAAGAAAAATAGAAATACCATATGATTCAGCTATTCCACCATTGGGTATTTATCCAAAGAATATGAAATCAACAATTTAAAAAGATTTATGCACCCCTGTGTTCATCAGAGCATTATTCACAACAGCCAAGACATGGAAGCAACCCAAGTGCCCATCAACTGACTAATGGATAAAGAAGATGTAGTGTGTAGATATATATATATATATATATATACATGCAATGGAATACTGCCTAGCCATAAAAAAAGACAAAATCATGCCATTTGTGACAGCATCAATGGACCTTGAGGGTATTATGCTAAGTGAAATAAGTCAGACAGAGAAATACAAATACTATATGATTTTACTTATATGTGGAAGATAAACAAATAGATAAGGAGAACAGATTAATGGTTACCAGAGGAAAAGGGGGTGTGGAAAGGGCAAAGGGGGTAAAGGGACACATGTGGATGGTGGCAGATAAAAAGTAGACTATTAGTGCTGAAAAAAATTAAAAATTAAAAACAAATTAAAATTAAATTAAAAAACCAAAAAGTTTTCACTAATATAGAGGAATGTTTGTGTTGCATTATCTCTATACAAGCAAATCTATGCCAGAAAAAACAAACCAAGCAAACCACCATGGCCATATTTCTGAAAAATATTGACATCTCTTTAAGAGCCTCACCAGGTCCTTCATGAGGTGTTCCAGATGAAAACATTGTTATCATAGGAGATGACAGCTCCTTGTATATTATTGTTCCGAAGACCTTTCAATGGGACAAGATGTGGAGGTGGAAGATAGTGATATTGATCATCCTGACTCTGCGTAGGCCTAGGCTAATGGGTATGACTGTATCTTAGTTTTTAACAAAAAGTTTAAAAAGTAAAAAAATTAAAAATGCTTATGTTGGAATAAAGTTTATAGAATAAGGATATAAATTAACGTTTTTTATACAACTGTATAATATGTTTGTGTTTTAAGCCAAGCGTTGTTACAAAAGACTCAAAAAGTCTAAAAATTTTAAAAAATTTATAAAGCACAGCAGTTACAGTAAGCTATGGTTAACTTATTGTTGAAGAAAGACTTTTATTTTTGCTGAGGAAGATTTGCCCTGAGCTAACATTTTTTTTTTTTGAGGAAGATTATCCCTGAGCTAACATCCGCTGCCAATCCTCCTCTTTTTGCTGAGGAAGACTGGCCCTGAGCTAACATCCCTGCCCATCTTCATCTGCTTTATATGTGGGATGTCTGCCACAGCATGGCTTGCCAAGTGGTGCCACGTCTGCATCCGAGATCCAAACCGGCGAATCCTGGGCCCCCGAAGGGGAACATGCAAACTTAACAGCTGCGCCACCAGGCCAGCCCCTGAGCTAACTTTTATTGCCAATCTTCTTTTTGCTTGAGGAACGTACGGCCTGAGCTAACATCTGTGCCAATCTTCCTCTATTTTGTACGCGGGTCACTGCCACAGCATGGCCACGGATGAGTCGTGGCATGCCTGGGAACTGAACTTGAGCCACAGAAGTGGAGCATACTGAACTTAACCACTAGGCCATGGGGCTGGCCCCAAGAAAAATATTTTTTATCTATTTGGTGTAGCCTAGGTGTACAGCGTTTAGAAAGATTGCAGTAGTATACCGTAAAATCTTAGGCTTTCCCATTCACTCACCACTCACTCACTGACTCAGAGCAACTTCCAGTCCTACAAGATTCATTCATGATAAGTGCCCTATACTGGTATATCCTTTGTTATCTTTTATATTGTATTTTTACTGTATCTTTTCTATGTTTAGATACACAGATACTTACCACTGTATTACAATTGCCTAGAATATTCAGTACAGCAACATGCTGTACAGGTATATAGCCTAGGCGCAATGAAATTGCCTAACAATGCATTTCTCAGAACATATCCCCATCATTAAATGACACATGACTGTAATGGACACCACAGGAAGATGGAATTATTGCATTTTTAAAATGCTGAAAAAGAATTCCAAACTAAACATGCAAATCCATAAAGCTTTTGTAAGAAAACATAGGAGAATTACTCCATGAATTTTTGAGTAAGCATTTTTTTTTTGCAGATTATAAAAAACCCAACAATAAAAAATTTATAAATGAACTTCATCAAAATTATAGATATCTATTCATCAAAAGATATCATTAGCTAAATAAATAGACAAGCTACGGATTATTAGAAAATGTTCATTACATGTACCTCTGACAAAGATTTTTAAGGATAACACATTAAAAATACCCCTAATTGTAATAAAAAAAAAAGACAAACAACACATCTAGAAGTGGATAAAAGACTTGAACAGACATTTTGCAAAAGATTTTTGATTGGCCAAAAGGTCATGAAAATGTGCTATCAACATAGGCATTAGATAAACAGAAATGAAAACCACGCTGAGATTCCATTTTTACATTTTAAAGGGGAAAAAAAGACTGACATTATTGAATGCTGGAAGATGTGGAGCAGCTAGAATTCCATACATTGTGTGGGAGTAAAATATGATACAACACCTTTGAAAAACTGATTTGCAGTTTCCTATAAAGTTAAACATATATTTATCCATGACCCAATAATCCATTCCTGGGTATTTAACCAACAAAGTTATATGTCCACACAAAGACTTGTACTAAAACATTCATAGTGGTCTTATTCATAATAGCCATAAACTGGACAGAATCCAAATGTCAATTAGCAGAAAATGGATAAGTTGTGATATATTCATATAGTGGAACAAAATTAAGTGATAAAAATGAATAAACTACTCATATATACAACACTGGATGCATTTCAATATAATTACCTTGAGAGAAACAGAGCAAATACAGAAGAATATGTACTGTACAATTCTGCTTATATTAAGTCCAATAACAGGTGAAATTAATCTAAGGTGATAGAAATAAGAAATTTGTTGTATTCAAGGGTAGAAGTGGGAGAGGTATGAGAGGTGACTAGGAAAGGATACAAAAGAATAGAAAGTTGAGTATAAAATGTTGTTAAAACTCAAGGAACACCTCACTAAAGATGTAGGCATTTTGTTATGTATGTATTATGAATGAATAGACACTGCATTCTAGGAATGCAAGCTTCGTTTAAAAGACCATCAATATAATTCACTATATTAAGAGGATAGGAAAAAACCTCATATATAGTAGGTGCAGAAATGGAATTTGATAACATTCATATTCATGATATGTCTTTGTAAACTAGGAATATAAAGAAATTTTCTATAAAAACCGATAGAAAACATAAACTTGATGAAATTAATTTAATTAATTAATAAATAGTAATGAAAGCTTTCCCTTTGAGCTTGGGAATGAGGGAGTACTATCTGATATCATTGCTTCTATTTAACAGTTTACTTGATGTTTTCCTACCCAATTCAGTAAGTTTCCTTACTGAAATAAAAGAAAAATAATGAAAAAGAAGAAATATACCTGTCACTATTCCAGATGACATGAATTTGTAGAAGAAAAACAAACAGAATCTATACCAAATTATTAAAATAAATAAATAAATTTAGCAAGTTCACATTATAGAAAATTAATTTATTCCCACAAACCAGCACAATTAGAAGCTGAAAAAAGTTTAAAGTCCTATAATAATTTCATCAAAATCATAAGATACCTTGGAATGCATCTAATCAAAGTTTTGAAGAGTCCACAGAGAAAACAACAAATCATTAGAGGGATATTTTAGATTCTAGAATTAATATTGAAATGCAAAAAGCCAAAAATAGAGAAGAAAATATTGAAGGAAAAAGTTAGAGTCCTTAGTCCATGGCACATCAAATATGATTATAAAGACATAATAAGTAAGATTTTTGTTATATTGTTATAATATTAGACAGCTAAAACTATACAGTATTATAGAATCCAAAAATTGATACACATAAGACAAAAGTGGACTGAAGAACAGTGGGGGAAAGGATAATCTTCTCAGTAAACAACCTAAGTATCTATTAATAATAGAATAGATCAAAATATTAGATGTATTCATATAATAAAAAACTATACAATGTACTGGTTCTGAAAGAGTGGTTGAGGGAATCCTAGTGGTCCCTATGGCTCTTACAGGTGGTCTACAGAGGCAAAACTGTTTCATAATACTAAGATGTTATTGACTGCCTGCCCTCTTATTCTCTGACAAGTGTTCAGAGTACTATTGCACTTATAAGAAGTCCAAGAACAGATGAAACTAATCTAAAGTGACAGAAATAAGACATTGTTGTATCCAGGGTGCAAGTGGGAGAGGTATGAGGAGTTGCAGACTAACACAGTTTCAAGTCCACATTCTAACTTACCTTTAAGAAATTACCATACGTGGAGTTTTCTGTAGTGTCAAGAAAGAATATCCACAATTACCTGTAAAAGATATTGACAACCTTCCCTTTCCAACTACGTATTTTCATGAGACTATATCTCCTTCAAAGTATTTAACCAAACAACATATAGCAACAGATTGAATACAGAAGCTGATATAAAAATTCACCTTTCTTCTATCAATACAAATATTAAAGAGATTTGAAAAAATTTAAACAATGCCAATTTTCTCACATTTTTTGTTAGGAAAATATAGTTATTTATACATGTTTATTTTGTGATAATCTCTTCTTCTGTACACTTATGTATACTTTCATGTGTGTATACTTCAATAAACACTTTATTAAAATGTAGAAATCTTTAATTGGGGGTAATGACTTTATGTCATAGGGAGGATTTTCTAGTTCTTTTTCCATTAAAATATCACTGATTTTTAGACTATAATTTTTAAACAATTCTTTATTACCATTTTCAAGAAATGAACAGGACCTTTACTTCTAAGATTAGAAACATCAACTTCATTTCCTCTTCATTACTCCTCTTTTCCATATTTAAACAGAGGTTGAGATTACAAAATATTACTAAAGCTCTCACAATTTTTCATGATAATTATTTGGCTGTCCTTTAGCCATTCTGTTATCTGAATTAATAACATAAAGCAATCAAACAGATATTTTTTCAAATTCAATTTTAGACTGGTTGAACAAATTGATCCCACTCAAGATGATTGCCAACCGTGGAGATATTATTTCAATACAATCAAAGATTAGCAATGGAACACACAAAAATATCTTTTGAGTTTTCCAGGTCCTTGTTCAAAGATGGTCAAGGAGAATAAGCTGGGGTCTTGGAGAAAAAGGAAAGATGAATTGTTACTGGGAAGGAAGAACAAATATTTATTATCCTCTATTTGTACAGGAGCTATCCATAGTTACATTAATGCTGTCAATAATGCTGTGAAATAGAAGATTTTTTTCTTGGAATTTAATATCAAGGAGGCTTTCATATAACTATCAATGATCTAGCCAGAGGGCAGACACAAGTCTGTCTCTTGCCAAAGTTGGTGGCCTTCCAATTCATCATAAATGCATCATAATCATCGGAAGTGATTTAAAGTTGGTAAATCTCTAATAACGGCACAGTTATTACTTTGTAGTCACTAGAGTGGTAGGCTTAGAGAAGTAGCAAACAGGTTGACTCTGCCTGAAGAAAAAATATTCAATAAGTTGGCCAATATTGCGCATCTGTGGTCCCACTAAAATAATCCACAGAATAAGACATATGAGAACTAATATTCTAGAAGATATTTCCTTAGTCAAAATCCTGTCTATCTGCATATAATCACATTTCAACAAATTTATCCTTTGGATGAATTAATTCTTTATGGTAAGTGGTTCTTCACTTGAGTCTCCTGATTTGGACACACTTATAAGGGTCATATAACATATTTCATTTTTAATTTGCAGGAACTTTAACAGTCATATTAAAGAATTAGACTTGGAAAATAAAAATAGGAAAACTTTGTGGTTTTTTTCTTTATACTTTCAACATTTTCTCTCAGGATTCACTATTAATTTTCACTTAACAGCAATCTCAAAAGTATGCCTCTTGGTCAATTCCCTAGAGAAAATGGTAAACCAGTAAAAACAGAGACAGTACAATCATTTTTGGCAAGAGAGCATAACTTATTTGAACACATCAGAAAGTATCAATAAAATATAGTGATGAACAAGATAAATGGAAATGTGATACACTGTATAGCTATGGATTAAAGAGTGTCTCTTCTTCTAATATACATGTCAACGTAGCAAGGAGATGGTGTATAGCTCTCTGGTGTCTATCGGGCCATGGAGTCATCCTGGGAAGATATAGTACAGATGATGTCAAGATCCACAAATGGAACACTGTAAACAAACAGAGGGATTTATGTCTTTGAGGATTTCAAGAGCTAATATTTCAATTGGAGAATTATAGTGTTTAGCCTTGTGGATTGTCACAGAGTCAAGATTTTAAAAATACCTTCATTGAAGCAGTCACTTATGAAATACTTAACTCCTTGATTTAAAAAACTATAGAAAAAGAAAAAAGGAAAATGCCAGATAGTGTACTCCATTCCACAGAACTTCAAGTAATAGGAAAATTAACTGGGTTGTCCGAGATAATATTTATGTGATAGGTAAGCCCTCAACCAATTGATTTCTATCCAAATGATTATTAATAGTTCATATTATGTTAAATTTTTCTCCATTTCAAATTTTTAAATGTGAAAATATTTATTAATCTTATCTGTGGAAAGTAGTGTATTTAAATATATAGATCGATAAGTAATGTTTAGCAGACTCCAATTTCCTTTTGAATATTACAGTACCACCACCCATAGGACAAATGATATTTTATTAAAATATCTGTAACCAAAGAAAGAACAAATAATAAGTATAAAGAGTATCCCATTTATCACACCATTTAAAAAAATCTAAGCCTGAAAATACATCTTCAGATAAGACTTATCAAACATTTCAATATGAGTGAGAGGGAATATCTATAATGTTTGTTCACTGAAAGAACACTGCAGTTAAACCATCTTGCTTCTAGCTGCTAGGAACATCCTCATTTATATACATATTTTCCTAAGGCAATATATAACACATATGTTTGTTCAGTTTAAAATAGAAACCCTTATTAAGGGCTCATTACTTACCTCACTACTGAGCTAAGCATTTAAGGAAAGAAAGATGAATAAGATACCATCCCTACCTGAAGAGAATTAGTTTCATGGGGAAATAAAGAGGCAAAAATAATTTAAATCTATTATGGTAATTTAGATGAGAAAGATTTGAATTGAGGAAATATATTTAACTAAATCTAAAAAATTCAGAAAACTCCTCTCTGAGGAAGTAACATAAGAGCTGAGTTCTTATGTTATATCACATGTTCTAACCAAAGTAGAAATGAAAAGAAATTCCTTCCAGGAATGGGAAACAGCACAAACAAAAGCACTAAACTATGAAATGGCACAGTACATGTGCTCCTCTGTGCGTGTGTGTGTGTGAAAAAGAGAATCAGTCCAACTAATGAGTGAAGTGTGAGGAAGGGCATGACAGAGGATGCAGCCTACATAGCAGATCATGATGACCTTGTTAAGTGATGATTGTTTTAAAGGGATGATATAATCAGAT
This sequence comes from Equus przewalskii, assembly GCF_037783145.1. Classification (NCBI taxonomy): domain Eukaryota; kingdom Metazoa; phylum Chordata; class Mammalia; order Perissodactyla; family Equidae; genus Equus; species Equus przewalskii. Next base: position 26,185,254 of record NC_091834.1, read on the forward strand.
TTGTGTTTTAGACATCAATTTGAATGTGTTGCAAAGTTTTGAGGGGTACAATCCAATGCACAAATCACATGAGACTCTGTTGCAGTTACTTAGGTGATGGGTAATAAGGATCCAAGCTAAATCAATATAAACACAAACGGTAAAAAAGGTGACAACTTTTACTAACATATGCAAGTGATGAAATGAGTAAGACTCGATACTTCATTAGATGTGGCTAGTAAGAGCGAGGTGTAGCCTAAGTTGTTCCCCAAGTCCCTATCTTGGGTGTTATATAGATGGAGGTGCCATTAAGTGAGATGCAAAATGAAGGAAGAATATCTGAATGATGATCTGAGTTTGGGTTACATGTGAGACATCTAAGTGGTTATTCACTAGGTAATATATGTAAATATTTTTTGAAGGTCAGAATAGAGATGAGGTCAAGAAGTAAATATCTGGCATAAAAATGAGCATAGGGTTGGGGCTAGCCTGGTCATGTAGTGGTTAAGTTCATGCACTTTGCTTTGGTGGCCTGGGGTTCACAGGTTTGGATCCTAGGCATGGGTCTAGACCTGCTCATCAAGCCATGCTGTGGCAGCATCCCACATAAAATAGAGGAAGATTGGCACAGGTGTTAGGTCAGCCACAATCTTCCTCAAGCGAAAAGAGGAAGATTGGCAACAGATGTTAGCTTAGGGCCAATCTTCCTCACAAAAAAAAAAAATCAGTATAAGGTTGTTAGTTAAAATCTGGAGTATAAGTAAGAAGGACCATAGAAGAAAACAAAGAAGCAAAAAAGCCACTATTAAAGGGGTTGGCTCTGTGGCATAGTGCTTAAGTTCATGCACTCCACTTCAAGGGCCTGGAGTTTGCACCTGGTTCGGATCCTGGGCTTGAACTTACTGCTTATCAAGCCTGTATATAAAGTACAGGAAGATGATCACAGATGATAGATCAGGCTAATCTTCCTCAAAAAAAAAAAAAAAGCCACTATTTAAGAAGAAGTCCTAGTAAGATGACAGCACAATGGAGAATGGGAAAATATGATTTAAAAAACAGAAGAAATTAGGAGAAAGATTGTCAAAAAGCTAAGGAAATAGAGTTCAACCATTGAATTTGATGTCTTAGAAGTCATTAGTTAAGTTCCTTCGTCAAGATATTTGTAAGGTGAATGGGAAGGATCCTCTAAAAAGGAAGAGAAGATGAGAGAAAGGAAGAGAGAAAGAGGGAACAGCACTTAGAATTGAAAAGTGGAAAAAAGTTGTTTAGAACAGTAGGAACTTGAACAATGGAACTGATAGAGAAAAGAGCAGATCATCAATGGTTTGTGCTCCCTGAGAAGAAAGGACATAGAATCTTAGAGCTTAGAAGCAAGAATTGGCCTTCATGGGGAAGGCCCCTCAACTTCTGAGGATAGATGAGAAAATATTACAGTAGAACAATGTAGATAAATATGGGATGGGATTAAAGTTGAGTCGTTTGTGATTGCGCATCTCATTTTCTTAAAGGAAAACAGAAGGGGAAATTGTAGAGATCAAAGAGAATAAGTTTGTGTAGAGGGCTTAAATGAAGCAATGAAAAGTATGACAAGGGAAATAGAAAATAAGAAAGGTAAAGAAACAGACAGACTGTAGTGGATGTTACTTCTCTATTATACATTTTTAGTTAGGACATTTGATTCCAATGTCAAATTCAGCATACAAGTTTAGCATATTCCATCCATCCAAAGGATAATTTCACATGACTAATATGTATATATTATACTAATAGTAATAATATATATATATATATATAAATAAATGAAAAGAACTGTAATGGTGTTAGAAAACATAAAAGGGAACCCTAAGCAAGCCAGAAATTATGAGCAATGCTAGAAGATGTAAAACAAATGGAATTGAACTACAGGAGAAATGGAAGGAATACTTCAGCTCAAAACCTAAACTAAGAGCAACAGGGCCTTTAAGAAGCTTCAGGTTGGGAGTCAATAAACTCAAAATCTTTGGGAAGGCCTTAGGCTAATCATCAGAGTTTAGAAGCAAACTTCATTCTGGAGAGCAGAACCAGATGGGCTGGGTGGATTTGGCCCTCAGCCTACAATCCAAGAACTGCTCTGGAAGCAAAATGAGCCATCTGCTAACCAAGTTATGCAAATATGGGGGTTGCAGAATAAGGAATCTGCAAAGCAGACCTGGAAGTAGCTATAGAGTCTAGACTACTACACATAAGGCTGTATAAAAGCAAAGAGAGTCCCACTGGAGAGCAAAATACACTGAAACCCTCAAATGCCAGGTGTAAATATCTTCCTGTTTCAAAAAAGGTGGAGACTCTGGCCTTTCTGCTAGCTGCAGACTCACACACACTACACTGAATCCTGACTGTGACAGCAAGTGCTGATGTAGAGCCCTCAGCTACACTCTATTAAAGAACAGGTCTGTTGGAGAGATTTACCTAAATCCAGGCAGACAAAAACCCCACTAGCTACCTAGGTAATTAACCTAACCATTCATTTTCAAATATGAACAAGCTGCCATGGGTCATCAGATAAAGAAAAGAAAAAGTCTGAATGAAAATGATCAAGATAAAGAAACTGACCTGGAAAACAAAAATAATTCAAGGAAGAGAAAAGAAACTTGTTTCAAATTTGTGGTTAGTATAACCACAGACAGATAATTAAGATAATATTTAACATTAATTAAGGGCCTATTATGTGCTGGCCATAATAGTTCAGACACTATTATTATTTTTAGTTTACATGAGGCCCAATACAAGTTTTAGAATTTGGATTTGAACACAGATTTTTTGATATATTGGGTTCTCAATCTATGTTCACATAACACCCCTTAGACAAAAATAGGCTACTGTGAAAAAATAATGCTTCAAATAACCAGAAATATTACTGGAAATTAAAAGTATGATTGAAATTAAAATAAGAAAAAGAGTAATGAATTATACAGTAAAATGAATCAAGTTGGTGATGTACAAGGTAATATCTAGTCATCCTCACAAAAATAAATAAAAGAGACAAAGACATGCAATATATCTGAGAAAATGTGGAAGAGATGGAGGATAAATCAAGAAGTTTCAGAAGTCCAGAGACAATGTAGAGGAGGAAATATTCAAATAAATACTCCTGAATCCGAGTGATTCAGTTGTTAGTAAAATTAATAAAAATAACCCACACTAGACAATTATAAAAGTATCTTTCCCAATCCACACTTCTGACTCCTTACTCCAAATCCCAGAATTATTTCTTTTTATGTTTCTTTTGAAATACATATACATATACATAATTATCACTTTGAAAGTGAATAGTTAGTCAAAGATTTTGTCAAACATCTTCAATTTAGCCATTAAAATTAATAAATGATACAGTAAGTTAAACATATAGAAAAAGTCAAGGAAGCATAGCAATACTTCCTTCCTAATATAAAACTTACCAAAAAATAACAAGTTTATTTTCAAAATCAGGGAACAACCAGTGATGAAACAGCAGCAGGAGTGAGCATTTCATTATGCAATATTTTATTTGGAAAGATCAAATGTCAAAAGATGAAAACTGAATGACTCGTAAGATATTCTCATTAAAGAAGGTTATTTTATAGAGGAATCTTCTTATAGCTACAAAAGTATAAATTTTCCTGGAAGTTCAAAGTGAATGTTTTGATGCAGGTAGTATGTAAGCACAGTTGAAGCTAAAAATACCTGGTTTGAGAGGGATTAGATGTACATAGAGAAAGATACTTTCTTCTAAAAGAAGATATGGGCTTCAGTTGATTGAAAAAAAAGTCATTCAGATAAGATCAATTTAAATATATCAGAAACACTTTTATTATAAGAAAATTTTAGATGTGAGCACTGTAATGAGATTAGAAAAATTTATTTTTATGGAATTATAGATTTGGTGTCCACTTAAAATGTGAATAAAATCAATGGATAAAAAGGGAAATATTTGTAACTTATAATGAACATTGCTTTTAACTAGCATTTTTGGATCTATGATACTTAATGAAGCTTACTTGGGATGGTAGAATATGAAATGTAAAAAAGTGAAAAAAAGATAGCAAACCTTGGAATGTCTTTTTTTTTCTTTTGTAATGCATTTTGACAATGCTATGCATTTCCAGTTAATGGTTTTAGTATAATGATCATTGCTTAGCTCCATTATTTCATTGGGGACGTAAATGATGGCTTTTAAAAATTCTGTCATTATTTCTGAGCTCATTAGCTGGACTTCTATAAAGAAATTTTCCTCATCAACTATTTGATTACTATAAAATACAGTTTTTACAGAAATCCAGAATAAATTTGTCATATTTACCTTGACACATTATTTTAGTAGTAGTGTTGGCTAACTACAGCCCATGGGCCATATATGGCTCAAGGCCTCTTTATGTATGATACATAAGCTAAAATTCTTCAACTTGTATTAATAAGAACAAAGAAGAACATGCAACAGAGACAGTATGTAGACTTATTGAAGAAGAAGGAGAAAGAAGAAGAAAAAGAAAGAGAAGGAGAAGGAACAAATTGGATATGGACCTCAAATCCTAAAATATTTATATGTGGTCTTTTACAGAAAGTTTGCCAACCCCTGGTTTAGAATAGTTTGGACAAACTTCTAACAGTAAAGATAACCAATAAGTAATTTTTTAAAAATATACTCATGGACTTTAACATAACTTGTGGTTTCAATCATTGCAGTTATTATTTTCTTTAGTACTATACCTTCCCTGAATTTTAGGCCAATGGGAACACTCTCAAGTGGTTTCCTGGTTTTGCTTAGTTTTGTTTTGTAATTTTAATTGGACTCCAGTGATATTTGATAGCTTCCTTTGTTTCTGACACAAGATGTTCCAGGACCATCTTGTAATTTTCTTGCCTCAGACCTAGAACCAATGATTTCTTCAAGGAGTCCTGGTTCCTTTTAGTAAGAAAACATATTCAGAAACCCAGATCTGGGTGTTAGAAATGCTAATTGCTACTGAATTGTCTTTGCTGATAGACTACGTTGTTATTTTTCTATGCCTTTTCAATGAATGGAGCTTGGTAAGACATATTTATTTTAGAAATATGAAAATAAACTATTAAATCTTTTTGATATTTCCAAATCACCTTTAAGAGTATATTTATCTTAATTCATTTGATTTTATATTATATCACTTTTATTTTATGCTGAATTCTTAATTCATAATATTAAAATAATTTCTTATTTGCTTTATCTATTATATGTTACAAAATAACATTAATGAAAACAGTTAAAAATTATGTGACTTTGTTTTATGTGTATATTTCTGCTTAAAGACACCTCATTTAATATACATATTGTTGATTCATTAACATTGAACTCATGGCCAACAACACTCTCACTTATTTCTGAAAGAAGCTTATCTGACTTATAGACACATTTTCTCTGTAAGGCACATCAAAGCCTGCTTGCCCTTAGGAACACTAGACAGCACTTTAGGTGTATACTTGGAGTTCATTTTAAACAACAAAATCATCAAAAAAAACCACAAAAAATGTGAAAAATGTGGCACTAAAGAGATTGTAAAGAGGACGCTTGTTTATAGTAACAGATCTGAAACAAAGCAGAGCATTGCCTTCTTTGATCTTCACTGGGGACTTGTATATCAGGCAGCTCAAATTTTTTTGCCATTCTGTGCATCTCCATGAACGACTATGAAACATCTCTGCGTACTGATTTTGGGGTTACAAATAAATTTTAGCAAGTAGATGGATTCTCAAATATGGAATCTGCGAATACTGAAGATTGGCTATATGTGAAATATTAATAGTAACGTTTAGAAAGGACAGAGATACAATGCTTAAGAGTAGGGAAATGTTATATCAGGTTGACTCCTAGCTTAGGAGTTTTAACTAGAGAAATTTGGGCATGAGATAGGAAGATTAAAGATTTTAAGCTGAAGAGCAATAAGACTGTATTTTAATTTTCTAATGATCATTCTGTTTATGTGTGGTGGAGAGACAGAATTGATGAGAAAGAAGTTGGAGACTGATCAGGAGCTATAGTGCTAATCCTGGTAAGAAATAGCAAGGCCTATAGCAAGGAAGCAGCAATGGCATGATGTGAAGGGGTGAACAAGGTGACTGATTCAGGGTGAAGGATAAATGAGAAGGAGCAATCAAAGTTGACTCTCTGGGTGATGGAGGTGCTATGTACTGAGAAAAGAATGAAAGGAGAAGGAGCCAGTTTCAAGAAGGAAAAAACAGAGAATTAAGTTTAGCCAGTATAGGGAAGGAAAGAATTTTTCTCTACTCTCTTAGGGCTTAATAATTAAACTGACGTAAAACAGATTAACAAGAGAAAACCATGTAAATTTTAATTAATTTTTTACATATACAGGGGAACCTTCACCAGAAAATTGAAGAACCAAAGAAGCAGAGGTGCTTCTACTGAGTTGAACAAAGAGGAGTAAATCTTGAAAAGGTGAAGGGCAAAGGGGCTTGAGCTGGGGTAGTTAAATAGGAAGATAAAGGTTATTTTAACAAAGCTTGTACAGACTTCTCTTGGTCTCAACTTCCCATCCTTGGTGATAAGAATTTTTTTTTTTCCTTCTGGTATAGGGAGAACATCTTTAACATGGGAATTTCATTTGCTTTTAAGCAAAAGAAGGAAGGTCAGAGTGTCTTTCCTGATCTGCTGTTTCTCAAATACTATTAACTCAAAATAGTCAATACCAGAGTGGCATATTTTTGAATGGTATGTTCTAAACTCCTTCACCAGGTTGAGTTTTAGTTGCCTATAAGATCTCCATGTGTAGATTTCCAGAAATATTTAGACATCTGAATCAGCTTTTAGACAAAATTTAAGTAATGACAAGGGATCTGAGAGATGAATTTAAAAACAAAACAAACGAAGAAAAAAACAAAATAAGACTAAGAAGTAGAAGGAGGTAGAAAAATATGTGAAAGAAACTATCATAATAAAAAAAACGATATAATGGTAAGAAGTAAATGGAGAGTGTTTTCATGGAAGCTAAACAAGAGAGAGTTTCAAGAAAGAGGTGGATAATGCTAATTATGGCAAAGAAGTGAAGCAAGTTAAACACAAGAAATTCAACAATTAAGAAGGACTTGGTGACTCTACCAAGGAGAATTTCACTGTAATGAAAGCCAGAATGATTTAGATTGAGAGGGAAACATGGTAAGAAATTCTAAACAGGCTATTTATGATCAAGCATACAAATTCAGGCTTGTCAAGGTTCAAATCTCAATTCTCCCACCAAAAAACTGTGTAAACTTTGGGAATTTATTTAGTGTCTCTGTGTTTTTGTTTTGTTGTCTACACAATAGGTTTGATAATAGTACTTAAATTACAGGGTATTGTTCTGAAGGAGAAATGCATGCCAGGTCCTTAAAGCATTACCTGTCACAACATAAGCACTTAATAAACTTTCAAAAACATACACTCTGAGCACACATTTTTATAATAAACTTACTGTTAAAACAAATACAACAATCAAAGAAAGCATCTATATAATTTAAATCTATCATAGAAGAAGCAAGACATATAAACTCTACAAATATCTTTAAAAATTGGGGAAGTCCTTATTTACCATTAAGCAAAAACAGACTGCAGAAAATTTAATTATGCTATATACTTCGATTTCACAAAACCAATGTTTATTTTTAACTTTGAAATCATACTCCCTTCAAATACACTTTATAATATTTCTTGTAAATTTAAATGCTTTAGCATTTATCATTTTAAAATGCATTCTGTGCCGTACATTAAAATGTTTTACATCTCAGTTTTGCTTAGGCTTAAAACATTTAAAAATTTCTAAATTAAAAAAATAGTAAGGAAGATGAAAAACTGAACCTTTATTTTATTTAATTTCCAGTTTAATCAAAATGTTATGTTTTATTTATACATCCTTTAACATCGTGAAGTGTTGAAAATTTGCTTAATGCTGTGGTTTTCTTGGACGCTGCACTTCCATGAAACTGCAATGTTTTAAGTGTGAAAGCTTTAGAGTTTCAAGTTTGATTTGGCATGAATACTTTTCTTTGGCAAACCATCGACCTCAAAGACATACATGACTATTTCTGGTTTCTTATGGTTTTGAGCCTCTTTGGGGGAAAAATATTGGCTTAACATGGTTAAAAATATCTTTGTGGGGTGCTGGCAGGTAGAAAGGGAAATAGACAAGAAAAGACTGACTACATGAAGGATTCTCAAAAGATGTCCCAGGAGGGGAAAAAAAAGTCATTCTGTTAAGCATGTTAAAAAAATTACCCATATTGGGTACAGTTCAAATTTGACAAAATTGTGCTTGGTGTTTATTTTAGCTAGATTTACCTTGGTATTAATCCCAGTTATTCAGTTTTCTATTTCTAGAACTTACTGTTAGAGTTGTCTTTACACTCAGCATAATACCCTCAAGGTCCATCCGTGTTGTCATAAATGTCTGGATTTAATCCTTCCTTATGGCTGAGTACTATTCCGTAGTGTATGAATACCACATCTTCTTTATCCATTCATCCTTTGAGAGACACTCGGATTGCTTCCAAGTCTTGGCTATCGTGTATAACGCTGCAATGAACATAGGGGTGCAGGTATCTTTATGCCTTTGCATTATCAAGTTCTTTGGATAAATATTCACCAGTGGACTAGCTGGATCATATGGTAGATCTGTTCTTAATTTTCTGAGGAAACTCCATACTGCTTTCCGTAGTGGCTGCACAGGTTTACACTCCCACCAGCAGTATACAAGTGTTCCCTTCTCTCCACATCCTGTCCAACATGTGTTGTTACTTGTCTTGTTAATTATAGCCATTCTGACCAGAGTGAGGTGATGCCTCATTGTAGTTTTGACTTGTATTTCCCTGATAGCTAATGATGTTGAGCATCTTTTCATATGCCTGTTGGCCATCCGTATATCTTCTTTGGAGAAATCTCTCTTCAGATCTTTTGCCCAGTTTTAATTGGGTTGTTAGATTTTTGTTGTTGAACTGTATGAGTTCTTTGTATATTTTGGATATTAACCCCTTATCTGATATATGGTTTGCAAACACCTTCTCCCAATTGTTACGTTGTCTTTTTGTTTTGTTGATGGTTTCCTTTGCTGTGCAGAAGCTTTTTAGTTTGATGTAGTCCCATTATTCACTTTTTCTTTTGTTTCCCTTGCCCAGTCAGACATGGGACTTGAAAATATGCTGCTCAGACCCATGTCAAAGAGCGTACTGCCTATGTTTTCTTCTAGAAGTTTGATGGTTTCAGGTCTTACATCCAAGTCTTTAATCCATTTTGAGTTGATTTTTGTGCATGGTCTAAGATAATGGTCTACTTTCATTCTTTTGCATGTGGCTGTCCAATTTTCCCAACACCATTTATTGAAGAGACTCTCCTTTCTCCATCGTATGCTCTTGGCTCCCTTGTTGAATATTAGCTGTCCATAAATGTGTGGGTTTATTTCTGGGCTCTCAATTCTGTTCCCTTGATCTCTGTGTCTGTTTTTGTGCCAGTACCATGCTGTTTTGGTTACTATGGCTTTGTAATATATTTTGAAATCAGGGAGTGTAACACCTCCAGCTTTGTTCTTTTTTCTCAGGAATCCTTTGGCTATTCAAGTTCTTTTCTTGTTCCATATAAATTTTAGGATTTTTTGTTCTATTTCTGTGAAAAATGTGTTGGAACTTTCATAGGGATTGCTTTAAGTCTATAGCTTGCTTTAGGAAGTATGGACATTTTAACTATGTTAATTCTTCCAATCCAAGAGCATGGAATATGTTTCCATTACTTTGTGTCTTCATTGATTTCTTTCAACAGTGTTTTATAGTTTTCGGTGTACAGATCTTTCTCCTTTCGTTAAGTTTATTCCTAGGTATTTTATTCTTTTTGATGCAATTGTAAATGGGATTGTATTCTTAATTTCTCTTTCTGCTACTTCGTTCTAAGTGTGTAGAAATGCAACCGACTTTTGTATGTTGATTATTGTATCCTGCGACTTGACTATATTCATTTATTATTTCTAAAATTTCTTAGTGGATTCTTTAGGGTTATCGATATATAAAAATCATGTCATCTGCAAAGAGTGACAGTTTCCCTTCTTCTTTTCCAATACGGATTCCATTTATTTCATTGTCTTGCCTGATTGCTCTGCTAAGACTTCAAATACTATGCTAAATAAGAATGGTGACAGTGGGCATCCTTGTCTGGTTCCTATTCTTAAAGGGATAGCTTTCGCTTTTTCTTTGTTGAGAATGATATTTGCTGTGGGTTTGTCATATACAGCCTGTATTAGGTTGAAGTATTTTCCTTCTATACCCATTTTATTTAGAGTTTTTATCATAAATGGATGCTGTATCTTGTCAAATGCTTTCTCTGAATCTATCGAGACGATCATGTGATTTTTATTCTTCATTTTGTTAATGTGGTGTATCACGTTGATAGATTTGCTGACGTTGAGCCATCCCTGCATCCATGGAATGAAACTCACTTGATCATGATGTTTGATCTTTTTAATGTATTGCTGTATTCGATTTGCTAGTATTTTGTTGAGGATTTTTTTTTTTTTTTTCCTTTTTCTCCCCAAAGCCCCCCGGTACATAGTTGTATATTCTTCGTTGTGGGTCCTTCTAGTTGTGGCATGTGGGACGCCGCCTCAGCGTGGTTTGATGAGCAGTGCCATGTCCGCGCCCAGGATTCGAACCAACGAAACACTGGGCCGCCTGCAGCGGAGCGCGCGAACTTAACCACTCGGCCACGGGGCCAGCCCCATTTTGTTGAGGATTTTTGCATCGATGTTCATCAATGATATTGGCCTCTAATTTTCTTTTTTTGGTGTTGTCCTTGTCTGGTTTCAGCATCAGGATAATGTTGGCTTCATAGAATGAGTTAGGAAGCTTCCCCTCCTCTTCAATTTTTTGCAAGAGTTTGAGAAGGATAGGTATTAAGTCTTCTTTGAATGTTTGGTGGAATTCACCATGCATCTTTTCTGACCAAAAAGATATGAAACTAGAAATCAACTACAGGAAGAAAACCAGAAAAGCCACAAAAATGTGAAGATTAAACAAAATGCTACTGAAGAATGATTGAGTCAATGAAGAAATCAAAGGAGAAATCAAGAAATTCCTGGAGACAAATGAAAATGAAAGTACAACATGCCAAAATCTATGGGATACAGCAAAAGCGGTTCTAAGAAGGAAGTTTATAGCAATTCAGGCCTACCTCAACAAAGAAGAAAAATCCCAAATAAACAATCTAACAGTGCATCTAAATGTACTGGAAAAAGAAGAACAAACAAATCCCAAAATCAGCAGAAGGAAGGAAATAATAAACATCAGAGCTGAAATAAATGAAATAGAGACTAAAAAAACAATAGAAAAAATTAATGAAAGTGCTGGTTCTTTGAAAAGATAAACAAAATTGACAAACCCTTAGCTAGACTCACCAAGAGAAAAAGAGAGAAGGCTGAAATAAATAAAACCAGAAATGAAAGCAGAGAAATTACAATGGACACCTCAGAAATACAAAAGATAATAAGAGAATACTATGAAAAGCTATACACCAACAAACTGGATAACCTAGAAGAAATGGATAAATTCTTAGAAACTTCTAAAACTGGCCCAAGAAGAAGTAGAGAATTTGAATAGACCAATCACCAGTAAGGAGATCGAAACAGCAATCAAAAACCTCCCAAAAAATAAAAGTCCAGGACCAGATGGCTTCCCTGGTGAACTCTACCCAACATTCAAAGAAGACATAATACCTATCCTTCCCAAACTCTTGCAAAAAATTGAAGAGGAGGGGTAGCTTCCTAACTCATTCTATGAAGCCAACATTATCCTGATGCTGAAACCAGACAAGGACAACACAAAAAAAGAAACTTACAGGGCAGTATCACTGATGAACATCGATGCAAAAATCCTCAACAAAATACTAGCAAATCAAATACAACAATACGTTAAAAAGATCAAACATCATGATCAAGTGGGTTTCATTCTATGGATGCAGGGATGGTTCAACATTGGCAAATCTGTCAACATGATACACCACATTGACAAAATGAAGAATAAAAATCACATGATCATCTCAATAGATTCAGAGAAAGCATTTGACAAGATACAGCATCCATTTATGATAAAAACTCTAAATAAAATGGGTATAGAAGGAAAATACCTCAACATAATGAAGGCCATATATGACAAACCCACAGTGAATGTCATTCTTAACAGAGAAAAACTGAAAGCTATCCCTTTAAGAGCAAGAGCCAGACGAAGATGCCCACTTTCACCACTCTTATTTAACATAGTATTGGAAGCCCTAGCCAGAGCAATCAGGCAAGAAAAAGAAATAAAAGGGATTCACATTGGAAAAGAAGAAGTGAAATTGTCACTCTTTGCAGATGACACGATTTTATATCTACTATAGTTTTCTATGGGTGCAACAAGTGTAGCTTAGACTGGATAATGGCAGCAGAGACGTTGAAAGATGGATAGCCTTGAGAGCTACCTCAGGATTTAGAATTCCAAATGATTAGCTATTGGTTAGATTTGGGTAAGGAACATATACGAAAAATTCATAGGTTACTATCATAAACAACTTTGATTACTAGATTATGGGAAATACAAACTTTTTACCCAGAAGGGCATATATACTAACCTATGCATATAAATGTGGATATTGTTTTCATACTTCATGGAGCTAACAACTGCATAAAGTACATGCAGTGGACACTCAGGACTCAGAGATCTCAAATTAAGAAATTCTGCCCTATCTATCCTCTGTATCATAGATTATATAGAAGTTAGCTCTCCTGCTGGTGGAGTGAAGTTTCAATGCTTAGATCACCAGAAATTAGTTTAGATAGTGAAAGCAGTATTGAAGGTAAGTTGAAGTCTGGATCCAATTCAATAGCAGAAAACACCTAATGTGAGAATAGTGAACACAAGAACCAAAGTCCAAAGAGAAAATTCCATATTTAAACTAGAAAGCAAAACTTAGAAATCAAATGTCATGCATAATTCCAGAAGTTGTGTAACTGCTGTGGCAGATACCCATGAAAGCACATAGCTGGATGCTCATAGGTTTTTTTCAATTACTCTTACAGGTAACACATATTTAGCCTCATGCCATAAATTTATAATCACTTTACAAAATTTGTCTAAAAAGTTACTAAAAATCTGTCTCTTTTCTATTTCTGCTACCACTGCCCTATTTCACTAGACTGTAAGTTCCATGTGGCCGAGATAGTTGCCTGTTTTGTTCACATCTGTATCTCCAGCATTTAACACTATGGTAGTGCCTCAATAATATTTGTCAAAAACATTCATCAACTCCCTGCCTTCTTTGCTTTTATTATAAGCTAACAAAATAGATCCTGGACAGTCACATTTTAACTACATATCCTGATAGGGCCCAGGGAACAAGACACAAATGAATGCATTTTTTTGTCTTCCAGCTATGATGGAGTAGCTTGTAAGAGACAAATTCTGTTGCTAAGAATAAGTATAAAAACTATATGAAAAATTTTTTAAATAGTTGTTAGGAGGATTTAAAAGAGAACTAAGGCAGACAGGACTTGAGGGGCTAAGCTGTTGAGACAGGAAAACACATTAAATTACCCCCAAATTCTTCACTGATTTTCAATCCAAAGTACTTGCATATATTTAATTTATGCAGGCTGATCAGTAGCTCAGCACTTTTGAAAGTCAGAAGTGGGTAGGTAGGCAAAAAATGGAGTTGAGTACTATAAGTTAGCCCTACAAGTTATAACTACAAGTTACAACTGAAGGACTGCGGTCACAGAGAAACAAAAGAAGCTATTGGGAAATGAACATGGAATTCTATAATGCTTTATCTGGAGGTGTTTCCTAATCCCTATATTGCATATGGAAAGTGGCCAGAAAGCCAAACCTAACGCAGCAGAGTCTAAAAATCTAAGCAAATCTTTAGCAGTGACACAGTACTAGGGAGACAAAAACTGGAGCTCAAAAACTAAAAAGAAGGAAGTTACCTGGAACACAACCGAGGGCTACAGTTGAGACTTTTGAAGGACTCACCATAAGAGGAAAGACAAACAAGGTCACCCTTTACAAGTGCTGAAATATAGCCTCAAGTCAATTGATACTAATCTGCACTTATTCTAATAAAATGCCAGACAAACTAAATCTTCCCTGAAATAAGGTTACAGAACTCAGAGAATAAATCATTTTTATACACAATAGCTATTAAATCAACAATTACAGACATATCAGGAAGATCGATCAGTCAAAAAACAAGAAAAAGACCATGAAATAAAGTCATTGGAAAGGTGACCCATATATTGTAGTTTTCCAACATGAATTCCAAAAACCTAATGTGTTTAAGAAAATGGATTTTAAAAACTATAAAACTTCACCACAGAACTTGAGACCATTAGAAAGAATCTAATGGAAATTCTAGAATTGAAAAGTATGATAACTTTAAATAAGTCAATAACTAGGTTAACGGCCAACTACTGCAGAAAGAAGAGTAATAAACTGGAATACTGATCATTAGAAATTGTTCAAACTGAAGAAAAAAGGGAAACAGAAAAAACCTTGTTCAAACTGAGGAAAAAGATAGAAAACAAGTAAAAGTTTAAGAGAGATTTGGATCGCAGTAAAAAGTTTTCACATATAGTTGACTGGAACTCTAGAAAAAAAGAAAAAATAGAGGAGAAAAGTCAATATTTGAAAAGTTACTGGCCAAAAATATTTCAAAAACTAAATTAGAGCATCAAGCCACACAGTCAAAAAGCTCTACAAACATCAAACAGGACAAATGCAAGAATGCCATACCGAGCTACATCCTAGTAAAAGGCTGAAATCCGAAAACTAAGAGAAAATATCAAAAGCATCCATTATCTTTAATGGGCCAATAATAAGATTCACATTTCAATAGAAACAATAAAAGACAAAAAAAATTTGACATTTCAAAATGATAAACTAGCAACCTAGGACTATACAAATAGGGTCCCACAGAATAAGAAGGGGAACTGTTGGTAGCTGGGGGCTCTTGGCACAAGCACTGACATGCTTCCCATGTGAAGAAAGAAGGAGCAGAGGTTGGATTTGGTGGGAGGAGGCTGTCTCAGCCACCATAGTCTGCATAGACTCTCACTCCTCTATCTGCCCTAATATACTGGCCACAGAGGGCCCACCTGGGACGGGGTTCTGGCACTAGCAAAGAAGGTACAGGGAGTCCTCATCTAGTTGTTCACTGAGAAGAGACAGTCTCCCTCTGTCCCCCATTTTCCATAAGCATGGCATCCCTTGAATTGCCTCCTGGAGGAGACCCCTTTCTCTACCAGCTTCCATAAGAGAGGAGATACTGTCCTCACTGAGGAAGTTTCTCTAGGTGGGATCACTCTGGCTGGTGGAATGGAAGAAGTCAATCCATACTGCCTCCTCGGGCAGGAATGACAAGAACTGCAGATTCGTCAAGCAGAATGGCCCCTGAATACTAATTCTCACTTTGCCAGGTTCAGAACTTAGTATAATCTGCCTCTCTATACAGCTCAACCATTCATCTTTACTTTCTCTGCCTACATTGATCCCAGCATGCAGGCAATCCCAGTGTCACCAGTAACAGCACCCAGCCCTGGCACAGTTTTAGCATTGTGTCCTCTACTCCTTCTAGCCACACATCTCTGTTCATTGCCCACTCTAGTGCATCAGGATTGTGACCATCCAAGAGGACCAAATGCCAACTATCTCTATTTTCAACATTTCCTGCTTTCTGCATGAAAAACTCATCCGTCCCCTCAAGAACACTGACTAAAACTTATTTCAGAAGTATCCAACAATGTGGTGTCTAGTGGTGACATGGGATAGTCTATTGTTTACAGAGATTAAGAATCCAGCAACCTTCGCCTGTCTGTCTTTCACATAGGGTATGGTAGCAAAGATTTTAAAGCATGAAAACAACTGCTCTTAGCTTAATGCTGTTGAGGATCAGCTGTCTGATGTGGAACAAGCATTAAGAACCGAATATATGGTTAAAATTCAGGTGCTTCAAGGATACAGACATCATCCTCATTGATAACTTGTCTCTGTAGTTATAGTCTGGTCAAGGCTGAGACAGCTGTATCAGCGGGAATATAGTGTTCTATGAGAAGAGGCCTAGTTTGAATATGTGGACTGCCAAATCCTGTTTGTATAAAGCTTAAAAATGTGGAAATTCATTAATCTGTACATTTGATAAGCATTTTGATCCACTTTTACGATTCTTATGGAAAAGAATATAGTCTATCTGTGTACCATGAAGATTTATCAGAGAGTTACCCTTAGCAATCTATATTCAGCAGCTTCTCTCAGCTTCTTAAAGAATCAAATGGAAGGTGACATCAGCATCGTAGTGGAGTGAGTTGTTCCCTTTGTCTCTCCCTTCTAAGTTACAACTGGTAGGACATCCATTGGCCAATAAAGGACTCTCTGCATGGCATACCAGAACACCTGAGAGATCGATGAATCTATACATCTGAAGGTGGGTGGTTTGGACTTCCTAGAAGTTGTGCTACCAGGGGAACAGTGGTGGCAGCTCCTGAGACTGGAGGTTCCAGGATCTGTGGCTGTGCCTGCAAACAGAGGCCCCAGGAACTGAGTACTGCCCATGAACAGAGGCCCCAGGAACCCAGGCAGCCCACACTCCTGAAATAACCAGGAACTTCTGCAGGACCCATGACTGGAGGCTCTAGGAACCATGAAGATACCTGTGACCCAGCCTTCTCCCCCTCCTCTGGTAGAGGTGCCTTTGACCTCAGCCCTCTCAACAGTAAGGGAGCATCCAAAATCCCAGTACTCCTGGCAGCAGTGGCAGTGCCTGTGACCTGAGGTTCCACGAATTGTGCCAGTGTCCAAGACCAGAGGCTGCAGGAACCACAGCAGCATTAGTGACTCAGCCCCTCCACCTCCCCAAGCAGTGGTGGGTGGTGCCCATGACCTGAAGCTCCAGGAACCACAGTGGTGCCCAGGACCCAGCCCTCACCCCTCCCCCAGTGGCAGCACCTCTGACACCAGCCCTTCCAGCAGTGGGGTCTGTATAAAAGACCCTGGGCTCCCAGCAGCAGCAGTGGTGCCTATGACCTGAGGTTCCAGGAACTGTGCTGGCACCTGAGACCAGAGGCTTTAGGAACACCAGCAGCACTCACGATCCAAGTACCCCTCCCCCATAGCAGTGGTTGTGTGGCCTATGACTCTAGCCAATCTGGTAGAAGCAGTGACACCCACAAACTCAGCACTCCTGGCAGTGATAGTCCCAGCACTTCCAGAAAACCTAGGAGCAGCATTGCAGGTGGCACAAGTGACTGCAACATCTGAGCCCATGGAGAGTCCTCAGACAGCCAGGTAACAGTGAAAGCAAAGACCACGACCCTGCTCCCCTATGCTGCAGTGGTGCCTGCAACTTCAACGACCTCACCTGTAGCAGCGGTGCCTGCAGACCCAACAAATCCAGACGTGGTGGAGGAGCCCATTACCATGGCTCCTGTCCCACTCTCCCCCTCCCCCGAATTCAGTCAGGGAACCCACAACCCAGATGACCCTGGAAGCAGCAGAGGTGTTTGCCAGCCCAGTGACCCCAGTGGCAACACTTACAACTGCAGCAACATCAGAAACAGCAAGGCAACAGCATCCTCAGAGGCACAAGCAGTAAAAGGACACTGATGACACCTCTGGCTGAGGCAATGGAGGGTCAAAAGTGCAGGCTCTCAAATACAACCAGAGGCAGCTCAGAATAAAAGTAAACAAAGCCTCACCCAAATAAGACAAGTGTTTGCTACCACAAAGGCACAGCAGTGGAAAAATTCATTAAGCACCATGAAAAACTGCAGTAACACAGTATAACAAAAAGAAAATTGCAACTCTCTAGAAACCAAACTTGAAGTCACAGAAAATTATGATCTAACTGACAGATAATTCAAAGCAGCTGTCATGAAGAAACTCAATGAGTTACAGGAAAACTCAGACAGTTGAACGAGCTAAACAATAAAGTTAATAAACAGAAGGAGTACTTTACCTAAGAGACTGAAACTCTAAAAAAGAGCCAAACAGAAATTTTGGAGCTGAAGAACACAATAAATGAGATGAAGATAAAGTAGAAAGCAGTGGAAATAGAGTAGACTATATGGAAGAGAGAATTAGTGAGCTCGAAGATAGAAATCTATAAATAATTCAGGTGGAAGAGAAGGGAGAACAAAGATTTTAAAAAATGCAGAAATTCTATAAGAAATATCCTTCAATTAGGAAAAGCAACATAAGGATAATGAGTATTCCAGAAGGAATACAGACAGAGGGAAGGGAACAGTGAGCTTATTTAAAGAAGTAGTAGCTTAGAACTTTCCAAACATGGGGAAAGAACTGGATATACAAGTACATGAAGCTAATAGAATGCTTAATTATCTTAACACAAAAAGACTTTCTTCAAGGCATATTATATTAAAACTGTCAGAATTCAATGATAAAGAAAGAATATTAATGGTGGCCAGAGAGAAAAAACTAATAACCTACAAAGGAAGCTCCATTAGATTATCAGCAGATTTCTTAGCAGAAACTCTACAGGTCAGGAGAGAGTAGAATGATATATTCAAAATATTGAAAGACAAAAAGTGTCAGCCAAGAATATTCTATTCCACAAAGTTATCTTTCAAATATGAAAGAGAAATAAAGGCTTACCCAGACAAACAAAAGCTGAGAGAGTTCGTTGCTACTATATCTGCTTTACAAGAAATCTTGACAAGTACTCTCCTACCTGAAACAAAAAGGCAAAGGTATACAAAGCTTTAAACAAGGTGATAGATAGACAGATAAAATCAGAAAATTGCAGCTGTATACCAGAATAGATTAGTAAACACATAATTATAACTTAAAGGCTAAAGAGAAAGAAAGCATTAAAAAGAACTATAACCATTTTAATTTGGTAATAAACTCACAATACAAAAAAGGAATAATTTGTGACAACAAAAACATAGACAGGGAGAAGAAAAGAATGGAACCTGCATAGACAAAAGGAGATAAGATGTTATCAGCAGACAAAGGCTGTCTCATCTGAGATCCTTTATACAAATCTCATGGTAATCACAAAACAAAAAATTCAGAGCAGAGTCATGAAACATAAAAATGAGAGGAAACCAAGAAACACATCACAGGAAACCACCAAATTGCAATGACAGGCAAAAACACAAAGAAAAAGAAGCAATGGAAATATAGAACAACAAGAAAGCAAAAGATAAAATGTCAATATGAAGTCTTCATATAGCAATAATCACCCTAAATGTAAATGTATTTAATTCACAAGTCAAACGACACAGAGTGGCTGAATGGGTTAAAAAATAAAACCCAACAATATATTGTCTCCATAAGACCCATGTTATCTCTAAAGACAAACATAGGCTTAGGGTGAAGAGATGGAAGATGATACTCCAAGCAAATGGCAACCAAAAGAGAGCAGGTGTACCCATACATATATCAGAAAAAATAGACTTCTAGCTAAAAAAGATAACAAGAGGCAAAGATGGACGTTATATAATGATAAAAAGAACATTCCACCAAGAAGATAACATTTATTAATATACATGCACCTAACACAGAAGCACCAAAGTATATAAAGCAACTATTAACAAACCTAAAGGGAAAAATTGACAACAACAAAATAATAGTAGGAGATTTTAATACCTCATTTAAATCAATGAATAGGTCATCCAAACAGAGAATCAACAAGAAAACATCAGCCTTAAACAAAATACTAGATCAGATGGACTTAATAGATATATATACAGAAAACATTTCATCCAAAAGCAGTGAAATATACATGCTTCTCAAGTTCATATGAAATATTCTCAAAGATAGACCATATATTGGGAAATAAAAACAAGTCTCAATAAATTTAAGAACATCAAAACCATATCAAGCATCTTTTCCAATCACAATGGTATGAAACTAGATGGAAATCAACTACAAGAAGAAAGCTGGAAAAGTCACAAATATGTGGAGACTAAACAACATGCTACTGAGCAACAATTGGATCTACAAAAAATCAAGGGAGAAATCAAAAAATAACTGGAGACAGATGAATATGAAAATGCAACACACCAAAATCTCTGGGATAAATCAAAAGCAATACTAAGAGGAGGATGTATAGCAGTACAGGCCTACCTCAAAAAATAACACAAATCTCAAATAAACAATCTAATACTACATCTAAAAGAACTAGAAATAGAAGATCAAATGAAACCCAAAGTCTGTAGAAGGAAGGAAATAATGAAAATCAGAGCAGAAAGAAATGAAGAAGAGATTAAGAAGACAATATAAAAGATCAGTGAAACTAAGATCTAGTTCTTTGAAAAAATAAACCAAATTGACAAACCCTTAGGTAGACTCACTAAGAAAAAAGAGAGGCCCAGCCCTAATGGCCAAGTGGTTAAAGTTTGGTGCTCCACTTCAGCAGCCAAGATTTGGTTCCCTGGAGTAGTACCACACCATAGTCCGTCAGTGGCCATGCTGTGGTGGCAGCTCACATAAAAAACAAACAAACAAACAAAGAGGAAGATTGGCAGCAGATGTTAACTCAGGGCAAATCTTTCCCAGGAAAAAAAGAAAAAATGGAGAGAGAGAAGGCTCAAATAAATAAAAGCAGAAATGAAAGACACCACAGAAATACAGAGGATTAAAGAGAATACTATGAAAAGCTATACACTAACAAATTGGATAACCTAGAAAAATAGATAAATTCTTAGAATCATGCAACCTCCCAAAACTGAATCATGAAGAAATAGAGAATCTGAATAGACCAATCACAAGTAAAGAGATTGAAACAGTAATAAAAAATCTGCCAAAAAACAAAAGTCCAGGACCGGATGACTTCTCTGGTGAATTCCAGACATTCAACAAATATTTAATACTTAGCTTCCTCAAACTTCTCCAAAGAATTAAAGAGTATGAGATTCTTCCTAACTCAGTTTACAATGACAACATTACTATGACTTACCGTGATATCAAAATCAGAAAAGGACAACACGAAAAACAAAAATTACAGGCACATATTGCTGATGAACATTCATGTAAAAATTCTTAAGAAAATATTAGTAAATCAAAGACAACAATATATTAAAAGGATCATATACCATGATCAAGAAGGATTTATTCCAGGGATTCTGGGAAGGTTCAATATTCACAAATCAATCAATGTGATACACCACATTAACAAAATGAAGAATAAATCTCACAATATTATCTCAATAGATGCAGAGAAAGTACTTGACAAGATTCAACATCCATTTATGATAAAAATTCTCAATAAAATGGTATAGAAAAAAAATACCTCAACATAATAAAGGCCCTTTATGACAAACCCACAACTAACATCATACTCAATGGTTAAAAACTGAAAGTTAGCCCTTTAATAAAAGGAATAAAACAAATATGCCTCCTCTTGCCACTCTTATTCAACATAGCATTGGAAGTCCTAGCCAGAGCAATTAGGCAAGAAAAAGAAATAAAAGGGATCCAAATTGGAATGGAAGAAGTAAAAATCTCACTATTTGTGGATGACATGATTTTATATATAGAAAACCCTAAAGAGTCTACCAAGAAACTATTAGAAATAATTAATGAAAACAGTAAAGTTGCAAGGTAGAAAATCAACATACAAAAATCAGGTGTCTTTCTATACACTAATAATGAATAGCAAAAAGAGAAATCAAGAATACAATCCCATTTACAGTCACAACAAAAAGAATAAAATACCTAGGAATAAATGTAAGTAAGGGGCTGAAAGACCTATACACTGAAAACTATAGGACATTATTGAAAGAAATCAAAGAAAATTTAAATAAATGGAGAGATATTCCATGTTTATGAATTGGAAGAATAAACATAGTTAAAATGTCCATATTACCTAAAGCAATCTACAGACTCAATGCAATCCCAATCAGAATCCCAATGACATTCTCATGGAAATAGAACAAAGAACCCTAAAATTTATATGGAACAACAAGAGACTCTGAATAGCCAAAGCAAACCTGAGAAAAAAGAACTAAGCCAGAAGTATCACCCTCCCTGAATTCAAAATGTACTTCAAATCTATAGTAAACAAAAACAGTATGGCTCTGACACAAAAACAGACACACAAATCAATGGAACAGAATTGGGAGACCAGAAATAAACCCACACATCTATGGAGAGCTAATTTTTGATGAAAGAGGCCAGAACATACAACAGAGAAAGGAAAGTCTCTTCAATAAATGGTGTTGGGAAAACTGGACCACAGTAAAAGTAGACCATTATCTTACACTATACATAAAAATGAACTCAAAATGGATTAAAGATTTTAATGTAAGACTTGAAACCATAAAACTCCCAGAAGAAAATATAGGCAGTACACTCTTTGACATCAGTCTTAGCAGTGTCTTTTTGAATATGTCTCTTCAGGAAAGAGAAACAAAAGAAAAAATAAACAAATGAGACTACATCACACTAAAAAGCTTCTGGATGGCAAAGGAAACCATCAACAAAACAAAAAAGCTACCTACCAATTGGGAGAAGTTACTTGCAAATCATATATCCAATAAAGGGTTAATATTCAAAATATGTAAAGAACACCAACAACTCAACAACAAAATAACAACCCAATCAAATACGAGCAGAGGATCTGAGCAGACATTTTTCCAAAGAAGATGTATAGATGGCAACAAGCACATGAAAAGATATTCAACATCACTAATTATTTGGGAAATTCAAATCAAAACTACAATGAGATATCACCTCACACACATCAGAATGGCTGTTATTATAAAGACAAGAAATAAGTGTTGGAGAGGTTGTGGAGAAATAGGAATCCTCATACACTGGTGGTGGGAATGTAAATTGGTACAGCCACTATGCAAAACAGTACAGAGATTACTGAAAAAATTAAAATAGAACTGTCATATGATCCAGCTATTTTCCTTCTGAATATTTATCCAAAGAAACATGAAAACACTAATTTGAAAAGATGTGTGTACCCCTATGTTCACTGCAGCATTATCCACAATAGCCAGGTCTTGGAAACAACTTAAGTGCCTATCAATGGATGAATTGATAAAGATGTGGTATATATGTATATACATATATATATACATATATATATATGTGTGTGTGTGTATACAATGGAATACTACTCAGCCATAAAAAAGAGAAAATCTTGCCATTTGCGACAACATAGATGGACCTTGAGGGTATGATGCAAGCGTAATAAGTCAGAGGGAAAAAGACGATTATCATATGATTTCACTCATATTGGGAAGATAAACAAATAAACACATAGATTCAGAGAACAGATTGGTGGTTACCAGAGGGGAAGAGAGTAAGGGCAGAGTGACAGGGGTAAAGGGGCATGCGTGTATGGTGACTGATGGCAACTAGACTTTTGGTGGTGAACACGATGCAGTCTATACAGAAGTCAAAATACAATCATGTACACCTGAAATTTATATGGTGTTATTAGCCAGGGTTATCTCAATTTAAAAAAGAAAGGAAGTAAGAAATTAACTTGGAATGTTAACCAAAAAAAGATCAAAAATTATTCATCCTAACATGCTAGTGTCAAAATATGTATGTACATGGCAAAAATCAATGCACAAGTAAATAAATAAACACATATTTTGTGAGTAGAAAAAAAAGAATTAGATATGTTTCCATAATGTTACTGATATGGATGTCATTAGCATGTTACTGGGAGGAGGTGCTTCAGATACAATATTTTCAATAGGACATTCATTCTGTTCAGATATATCCTCCTTAAACAATGCAGATACTCTTGAGATCAGCATGAAATGATCAGTGCTAGTGAGCTGCTCTTAGTTTAGATATCAATTAGCGCTTGATTAAAAGTGCTGATCAAAGACCAGAGCTCCATGCACAAGGAACATAGCAGGGAGATAATAAGAACACTTTGAGAATTTCAGAAACATGCTACCCTTGTATCCGTGAGCTCACCTCTAAGCCAATTGCCACTAGGAAGCTAGATTCTTCATCTCACTTTCTTAGGACTCTCCAAGGAATAGAAGCTCTTATTATGACCAAAGATTGGTTTCTCAGGGCAACTCAGGCAAATGAAGTTGCAGAGGATTCCTACCATAATGGTCAGTTTTGGACCTACAAAATGGAGCTATAGATACCTCTGTCATCAAGATGGGCATTCTGTGCCTTCTACTATGGTTTGAACACAAGGTCATACCTAAGATCTGGTTTACAAAGAAAAATATAACATTAAACTCATTGCTGTTTCTATCAATTACTAAAAAGAGTTAAAAATTTTCTTAAACTATTTTCATTAGAAACAGACTCAGGAACATTTTGAAAGTGTATATGTTTGATTGCTGTTGTAACAGGTGATTTTTAAAGATGTTATATAAGATAGACCCAAGAGAAAAGATTAGAATGTGTTGCTTCTCTGTTCTAGTTTTATTGTGAGGTAAGATCTGCTAAGTGTGAGATTCCCTCTGAGCAGGGTTTCCCTTGGTAGAAGTCTTCAGTCTCACATACTTGTTGATAGCATGTGTTAGGAAGAATTTAGGTCAGGAATCAATTATGTAAACTGAGTGAGAACCTTCAACTTTAATGCTGAGTTGACTTTTTTTTGTGTGAACAGAATAAGTAAAGGCTAAATATATGTCAGAAGAAATGTGCCCTGCATGAAGCAGGCTGCAGTCTTCATTTGGACCTTATGAGCAAGTATCACATTATTATGAAATATCAGTATACAGTATAAAGAGCAATTTTATTGCTGATTCCTGAATATAAATTTTCTCTTTTGGGGGCCAGCCCAATGGCATAGAGGTTGAGCTCACATACTCTGCTTCGGTGGCCCAGGGTTTGCCAGTTTGGAACCTAGGTGTGGACCTGTGTACTACTCATCAAGCCATGCTGACATGGCACCCCACATACAGAACAGAGGAAGATTGGCATAGATGTTAGCTCAGCAACAATCTTCCTCCCCCCAAAAATAATAAAAAAATAAATAAATAAATAGTCTCTTTTGTTTTCAGTAGACAAATGGAATGATAATGCTTTCTTCCAAAGAGAAAATAGTAACTATTTTAGCAATAGGATTTATCTATTTTTCAGCAGTTAAGTATGTGGGGTTACATGAAAATGCTCCAGGAAAGGATAGTGCCTGGCAAAGTTCTTTGAAGTAGATCTAGATCTGGATCCACTTTGAAATAGGACATTGTAACTTTAGAAATAATTACATGTGAAAATTTATTGCAGATATTTTTATACATTTGAAAATAGTTATCTGTCTCATATTCCATGTTATTAAAAATATACCCTTGTGATAGAAAACGGAAGGCAAAATAAAGATGTTTTCAGGAAAGAAAAAGAAAAACAGAAAATTTGGTTTAAGCAGACCTCTTCTAACAGAGCTCTTCAGGCAGAGGAAAACTCACCTGTGATGGAAGCATAAAAATTTAGGAAGGAATAAGAAACACCAGAAAGGGGAAATAGGTACCCAAATCTGCATTAATAATAATTGCATAAAACAATATCAATATGAGTCAATATATCTGACAAAACAAGCACAAAAGACAAGAGGAAGTAAAAGGAGATCCAACTGATCTAAGGTCCTTGTATTCTCTTAGAAATGATGAAGCTACCAATATATATCACACTGTTGTAAGTCAAGGATATATTTGGCTTTCCCCAGTGTAACCACCAAAGCAAATATTGAGAATTGAGAAATGTATAATGCATAGCTATCAGAGGGAAGAGAAACAAGGTAATTAAAAGAAAACCATTAATCTAAGATGAAGAAAGAAGGGAGACAAAAAAGAGCAAAGAAAAAATGATGCAAGGAGATAAAAATAGTAAAATGATTGTTGTAAAACTAAATGTATCACTCATTGCATTGCAAGTAAATAGATTAAAAAGTCCAATGAAAATGCAAGATTGTCAGATTTCATTAACAAATCAACAACTATTTTCTGTATACAAGAAATACACATTAAATCTAAAGATACTGAAAGATTTAAAATTAAAAAAAATATTTTAAAACTTGCCGTGCAAACATTACATACAACTATTTGTGGAAAGAAACATTACTAGAGATGGCAATGGATATTCAGCAATGATAAAAGAGTCAATTCACCAAGAAGATATAAAATTCTAAATGTTTGCAGCTAATAACATAGTAACAAAATATGTAAAACAAAAGTGAGTGTGATTATAAAAATACACAGAAAAGTCAACAATTATTGTGGGAACTTTTAATAGATATTTCAAATAACTGATAGAACATGTAGAAAAATAAATCAGTGAAGATACAGATTGAATAACAATATTAACTAGCCATAATTGACATGTATAGAATATCATGTCCAATAGTTGTAGCAAAATCAGTACTTTCAAGAGCAGATGGGGCATTTACCAAAATGCTGGAGGCAAATCTATATACATTTCCAAGGGTGTAAGTAATATAGAGTATATCTGTAAGCCAATTGAATTAAACAAGAAAACAGTAGGAACAAGACGATAATGAAAATCTTACATAAACTTTTCAAGTATTGTAGAAAAGAGGGAAAACTCTCCGTCTTGCTTTATGAGATAAGCATAAGCACAATACCACAACCTAACAAGGATATCACAAGAAAGGGAAAGTATGAATCCATCTTTCTCATAAGCATCATCACAAAAGTTCAAAATAAATATCTGCTAATTGAATCCAGATATGCATATGATAATTTCTCAATAGTAAGAAGTAAGTAAAGAGTATATTCCTAATCTGAGATAAGGCATCTGTAATACAAAAACCTACAGAAAATACACACATTTACATATTTGTTTTCAAAAACAAAGATATACATTTATGCAATATTGGAAGTATCTCCCAGATCTCAAGTTTAGAAATGAGACAAAGATAGCCTTTATCATCATTTCTATTAATCACTGTTCTGGCGATTTTGTCCAGTAAAATAAGGAAGGGAAACAATAAAACTGTCATTATTTATAGTCAACATGATTGTATAGATAAAAAAATCTAAAATAATCTATACAGTGTACTTTTACACTAGTTTTCAGTGAATCCAATTTTACTATTAGATTTAGTAAATTAGAAAGATTGATGATATAAGATTAATATAAAAGTCAAATATATTATTTATATTATGTATCAAAGATATCTGTAAACAATTAGAGCATAAACTTAAAAAGTGATAGCATATATATAATATCAATAAGATATTTATAATACTCAACACTGAACATTACTGAAGAAAGTTAATTACCTAGAATATATAATGGTAATAGAAGTACTTAATAATTAGAAAAATGTCCACATTTCTTTCCTGACCCATGGAATAAGGATTATTATGATCAGAAACAAAAGTGGAAACCCTTGGAACCACTCCCACCCCTACTCCAGTCAACACTGAATCAAAAAACAAAAGCAATTCCATGTCTTTAGATTGTGCAGGCCAGGATTTTAGACTGTACCCAATTCCCACATGAGCTATAAAGCACTGTGAGTGAAGATCTAGTTTCGATTCTTAGTGCCAGACTTGTTAGGCAATGCTAGACTAGCCATTCCAAATTCCACTCTGCATTTTAATCTGAAGGGAAGTGCAGGAGCTAAACCTTTCATGTGACTTGTCCACAGGATTTTAAAGTTCACCTTCCACCTTATGGTTTCAATTTGGCCTTGGATTTGTTAATTACATGAATTCCGATAATATCCTAGAAATCAGAGACATTTAGGTTTCAGCTTCACACAGAGAAACATTATAGCTTTTATCAATGAATGCAAAGAACGTAGTTCTATATTATAAGGAAATATACAATCTTCTTGTGTTAAAATAGAACTGAAAGAAATTATCCAAACTCATATACCAGAAGGTAAACAAGGCTGTGATGAAACTCTGTGCCTAGGAATCAGGTTTTCTCAAAGAGAAAATGTAGTGGTTTATAAAAGATGCTTCAATGAGAAAGGAGCAGTTGATGAATAAGAGACAAAAAGAAAGAGAGAGAGAGATTGAGAGACAGAGAGGGAAAGGAGGAAAGGTGGATGGAAGGAGGGGAGAGGAAGGAAGACAGGGTGATTCAATTGGAAGAAAAGAGATAATTTGGCAAAAGATTGATATCCGAAGTTTAGACTAGAGATTTAAACTGCAAAAATGATGTATTGAAGAGAAAAGTTGATGCTTTCAGATCTAATTACTCTTAAAGAAATAAATAGAGGAAAATGCATTAGCTGTTACTGGATTATATTGAGGCCTCGATGGAGCAAATTCTGAAAGAACAGATTGGATCATTCCTCCAAAGCACGTTAAGATCCAGAAAATTATTGAGAAGTGCCTCTTAAATCTTAATAGTAAGAATAATTAGGAAATTATGTTAAAGAATGAGACATCCAGACCGCATGTGTACAGAAAACAATTCACTAACTCAAAAGGGGAAGAACGGGAATATTGGAATAAAAAACTCAAAGGATTGGTAACTGATTTTCAAGATGATATTGTAGGTGGAGTTCCAGACACTGCCTGTGCCTAAAAGATGTATGAAATTAGGCATCTAAGAGAATGTCCAGAAAAGCACACACGTTGAAGCATAGGGGATAGAGATGGAAAGACAAAAACAGGCATGGGTAATGTTCTAATGGGAGGATATGTCCTGGGTGTGATACTTCCAAATCAAGAACTTCAAGATGGACACAATTTATTTGGACAGTGGGTATGTAGGGGCACTAGCCTCTGTGCCCTTTAAGCTATGCATCCTTGAAGTCCCTTGTCTGGGCTACCTACCAGCACCCATGATGATAACAGTCCTGGGCTCAACCAACCCAGCTATTTCTCATGGGATAGTTAGCACAAAGACCATCACACTCTGAGGGAACATGGAGGCCCTCTGGGGGGAGCTCTGGTCCTTGGAGTGCACGTCGTACAAGGACAATCCCCCTTGCCAAGTATGCAGGCTTTGTTCCTCTGCCTATTTAAGTAACCTTCTCTCAGGGGGCGGCAGCGGTGTACAATTCCGGCCAGCCAGCCACCACTGGACTTTCCCTGTAAGTATCTCCCAATAAACCCATATATCTTGTTGGCCATCTCTGGGTCTTTTCTTCAGTATCTCAGCAACCTATCCCACGCTGCTCACCCAACTGGATGTGTGGCAGAACAGGGTGGTTTGGGGAGTCCCTGAACGAAGTTTTACTATTTATCCTGTGGAAGACAACACAAAGCAACTAATAGAAGATTATGAAACTAGAGGGCAGGGCAGATATTGGGGCAAGAAAAAAATGGAAGGAAAATGAAAGAAGTGTTCTGACCCAGTTTTAGTCCAAGTGTACCAAAGATGGAAAGGAAACAACTGGAACTTGTACACACTCGGCTAAACCTTCCTAAAAAGGATAAATAAAGAGTATAGAGATATTGAATACTAGAGGCATAACCAACTCCTGCTAAAAAATAATATAGCAGATAGAATGCTGTTCAAGACCTTAACGCTACATAAGCCTTTCAAAAGCTGACAAATGACAATGCCTTGAGGAGCATAATTAGTGCCACTGGTTCTGACTTGAACAATAGGGCCCACACTTCAGTCATCAGCTGCAGCTTCAGTTCAGAAATCTCATGAGAACAAATATACAACTGAAACAAATGTGGAGATGAGGGATAAACCTTCCCCAGGAGTCAGGAATCAGCTGAAAGCCTGTAGAAGACATGTCATCCTTAGAGGCCATACCTAACTCAGCATTAGAAGGAACATATCAAGTAAGAGAGTTTGAATGTACTGGACAGGCACATTTAGTGCAGGCTGGCCAAAATGACATTCCCTCAGAGGGAAGAGAGTATGCATCAATGGCTTTTACCTCTGACAGGAAAATGCACAATGACAAATGGACCACTTGAAAAGGCCAAAACAGATTTTCTGCATTTGCTCTCAATATGTGAGATACCACTGCATCTCCATTTTATATTTTGGAACCATTCTGGAGTCCTATATTTGCCTGAAATAATTGCTTTAGGAGCTAGGGTTTGACATTTTTGTTCTTTTGTTTTTTTAATGTGGTGGGTTAGGGGCCAGTGTGGTGATTATCTCATTTATTCTGTTAATTCTTGAGACTAATTAGGACTCTGAAGTACAGGAGGAACCACACTGATTCCCATGCAAGAGAACCCAGGCTACTAATGCTTAGAGGCACTCACGTCTATGCAGACACTGAGAACATCTTTGACTGGGACTGAACAGAATAAAAAATCAGGGAGAATGAGTTTTAGACTTCAATTTCTTTGAACTTTACCTCACATGGTCAAAAGAATTTGATTTTCTTCTTTAGCCATTCCTACTCTTTGAACTAGCAATTGGAAACTTGGCCAAAGTCAACCACCTAGGGCTCCAGAAAACTGGCCAAAAATAATTTCTACTCTTGCATGTTTGTGATAGGAAAAGTTTGGTAAAGCATAAATAGTCAACAATAAGATATTAGTTGAAAGAATAACGTCCAGCAGTGGGAATTTATATATTGCAAATATAAATTCTCCAATATATATGTAGGTTTATATAGCTGCACGCATAATACAGTTTTGTAAAGATGATAGATACATAGATAGATACATAGATAGATAAAGTAGACAGATATCATCAATGATTCCTTTTTTTCCCTGATATTTCAAGACTTCAGGCAGAAGCACACTGTTTTGAGAGGATTGGAATTTTTCTCTGCTCAAACAAAAGTTTAAAAATTGATTCTTTTATTTCTGTTTTTCTTATCTGCCTATTTTTTTATTTGTGTGAACAGGATGAAGCAAATTTATTTTCTTTTAAAAGATGACCAACTGGCCATGCTTGTTTTTCCAGTGTTTCCCTAGTACAAACTTAGAAAAGGTAAGATAGCTGACTGAAAATGAATTTAATACAACAATAATGACGGTAATTGCTAACATTTATTAAAGCGCTTAAGTGCCAGATGCTATTCTAAGGGCTTTACAAATACTAAGGTATCAAATCTTCATCAAACCAACATGAGGTTTGACTCTGTTATTCAGAGGTTAAGTACCTTGTCCAAGGTCATGCAGTTGTTTCTGAGAAAATGATTGTTAGAGTGGCAACACTATCTTTGGTTTGAGCAGAACTTGATAAAAGACATTGCTATTTTCAGAGCCTGCGTGGACATTTCTAACAGTGTTGTTCTGTGTTTCTTTATTTTTTAGTATTTTGTCACAATACAGAAAAATCACCTAGGGTGGTTTGAATTTGCACTTAGTCTAACAAATGATTACTAGTTCTGGGATCTTAGCAAACTTATGAATTTGATATTCATTCATTCTTCATTGCTTATGTGCAAGAAAGTATTCTAAGCACTGAGGATATGGTCACGAAGAGACACAGCAAGGTCTCTGCTGTCCTGGAGACTACACTCTAGTGAGGGAAATGTATGTTAATCAGGCAAACATAATAATAAGTAACATAATTTTAGATAGTTAAGACTTTGTAGCCTCAATTTTCTTTTTTTATGAATTAAGAAAAATGCTACCTATTTCATGACTGTTGCAATTATATAAGATAATATGTGGAAAGCATTTAATCCAGTAAAAATTATAGCTCTAGTATGGCTACTATAGAAATATGTATTAAATTTTTGTTTGAATCTCTTTCTGTATATAGTTTTTTTTCTGCTTATAAAGCAACACATGTGTACTTTAATAAGATTTAAACACTGTAACTCTCTTTCTTAAGTATTACACAATAAGAATCTTAGCTTATCTTTGAAAATCTAGGCTCTCAGTATCCTCATGGTTAGCAATATCCTATTGTGTGTTCAAAATCTTTCCCTTCATTAGTAGCTTTAAGGAATTTAAGATAAATGTTTGCATAAGAAAGAGTTTTTTATTGAAATGATCCCAAATCAACATATGCTTTGTTGTTTGCAATATTCCCCCTAGGAAGTAGAATGAATAATAAATTGCCAGCCAGATGTAGAACTTATTTAAGTACTTAACAAAGAGTTTATATTTGAGGCATTTAGCCGTAACCATTCTTCAGCTGTGTTTTTGTTTTAAGACATTTTTTTTCCAACTCCATGCATACAGAGAGCTACAAACATTTACCATCTACTTTCACTCTCTCATTTTTTTTAGCTCTAAAAGAATTCAGTAGTAAGAGAGTATGTAGTTAAAACCTGGCAAAGAAAACAACAAATTTTTCTCTAATCTGATAAATGGCATTGCTCACAGGATACTACCTATAGATCAATGGTGGGTTGTTTACTAATAGAAAAATACAGTGAACTGTAAGATATTTCTAGAGGCACTTTATCCTGGTCAAAATTAGACAAAGTACTATAAGTTTATACATTATAAATAAGCAGATAATTTTATTGTTCATTTTTTAAAGACAGATATACTGATGGTTTTAATTTAACAGCCTTTTTTATAGCAGTTAGCATGTACCAGACAATGTTTTAAGCAATTTACAAATATTAATTAATTAATACATGGTAAGAACCTAATGAGGAAGATTCTAACATAGCCCCTATTTTACAGATAAGGAAACTGAGGCAAGAGAAATAAATAAATTTCCCAAGGTTGCACAGCTAGTATGTGGCTGTAGGGGAGGAAGATATTTCCTCTACCCTCTCTGGGTTCGTCTGGCCAGAGAACGAATTAAATTCACATGAGACAGAATTACAGGAGAAAATTAAACAAAGCTTTATAACATGTATACATGGGAGAGGCTCAGGCAAGCTGAGCAACTCACCAAAATGGCTAAAGCCCCCACCTTAAATATCATATCCAGCTAAAGACAAAGGAGGTGGGTGGGGGGAGTCAGTTACAGGAGGTTACCAGAAACAAGAATAAGATTATTATGCAGATTTAAGTCCTAGCCTTTGGCATTGATTAAGAGTTTCTAGAGATAAGGTCATCTGCCCTTCTTCCTGGTACAGAGAGGGAGACATCTTTACAGATGGAGATTTCCTTTACAACGTAAATGTCTCCTAACAAAGGGTAAGTAAATTCTACTTTTCAATTGCTTTCCTGTCTGCAAAGTAACCAGCCATAAATAATCATCATGCCAAAGAGACATATCTTAGGGTGGCCAATTCCAGGTCCCCACATGGCTGAGTCAGATTGAGCACCCGCAGATGGGCTTCTGAATCAAGGTTCTTAACCACAGCCCTCTGTTGCCTCTTACTTGAAAACCATGCAGACGAGGTCACTTCTGGGTAGTAAAGTTGAAGTCAAAGCTGGTTTTGTTTAATGTTATAAATCCCTGAACTTTTGCTATTTCTTTTTAAAAATATCATTCTTTCCTTGAGCCCTACCTGGCGGCATAGTGGTTATGTTTGCACCCTCTGCTTAGGTGGCCTGGGGTTTGCCGGTTTGGATCCCAGGAGAGGACCTATGCACTATTTATCAAGCCATGCTGTGGCAGGTGTCCCACATATTAAAAAAAATAGAGGAGGATGGGCACAGATGTTAGCTCAAGGCCAATCTTCCTCTGCAAAAAGAGGAGGATAGGCAGTGGATGTTAACTCAGGGCTAATTTTCCTCAAAAAAAAATTATTATTTCCAATAGTAAGTAATAGTATTCTAAGATAATTCTTATACTTCTCAACAACTATCATTTGATCTATGTAGTTACTGAACTTGGTATGATTGTGCAAAGCAGAATGGATTGTTATTTTCCAGGGAGCAAAAGATATAGCCACAAAATCAGAATGCTCAGATATGTTTTACAAGAATTTTCTACACTCTTTGAAAGACTAGAATGCAAGAATTTTATATGTAACACCAAATACAAAATGCATTTTGTGAAAGTTGGCAAATATTCTCTCAGAGACTCACATAGGTTATAGAGTGCATGTTACCAGTGCCCCGGGTTCTTGTCATCCCCCAGGATAGAAATCAAGAGAGACAACTAGCAAGAGTGAGATGATAGAAAATTTATGAGCTTGTGTACAAGAGAGTCAATCATGAAAATGGAAAAAGGGAGAGAGAGAGAAGCGAGTGGCTACCTGAATAGCCATACTGCGGGGTTCTCATCAGGTTAGGGCAGGGGATATGTCTTCCATCATGGCATGTAGCAGTGGGCTGTGCTTGCACCTGTGCTCCAGCACAAAATACTACTTCATGTGTTTCATGTATTATTAGCATGCCAGCTCTCCACCCCAGGTGTGATTTTTATCATGGTAATGAGGCAAAAGGTCACTTTCAGCCAGCTCCTGGGTCCTAGGGCACATGCATAAGCTTGAGAAAGTCCCGAGGCTATTCAACATGCATCTTGGTGGTCTCTATCTGATTCTCCTAGCTTGCAGATTGGTTAGGGGACTTATCTTGTTATGCCAGGGGACTTGCAGCTTCAATGGCAGACAACCCTATTTCATTAGGCTGGTTCCTGTCTCATGCAGACAACTGTAATTGTAAGCTAATTTATTTCACTAATATTGTATCCAAAAGAAGATCATATACACTTTGGTATTGACATTTAAAGTTCAAGTTTTTCTCTTTATTAATTTTGTGGCTCATCATAGTTTCCTAGCAGAATTTAGCTATGATGTGTAAACTTTGAGCCATAATATAGTGAGACCAATTGCTTTTATTAGACACAAAGTGTTTTTTAGCCTGGTGCACACACGAGTTAGTTGAAAACTCAGAAAAGAGGAAAATAAAAAAATGTCATAGAAAAGAAAGGGCATATTTCAGCTAATTAATAAAGGAAAATCCAAGGATTACTGAATAAGTTACGTTTCACACCGAATCTGGATAATTTTGCCATTCTAAATAGGAATGAAATTACTACTAGCTGTTAAGACCTTTGTTACCAGACCCTAAGGGACCAGTGACCCGCAAGTGGGTCTTTTTGCCCGAAGCTGCTTTCACCAAAAGAATGAGACCGGGTTCAGAATAGCAGAGCAGAAACTTTACTCATTGATCAATTAATGGAGGAGGCAGAGCTCATGCTATAAAACAGCTTCTCCTCAAAGGGAAGGTGAGCAGCGTTCTTGTGGGATGTGGCGGAGGAGAGGTCTCCATGTCATCCTTCAGTGCTGGAGCATTTGGGGCATTTGCAGACCTTCCCTTGTTGCACAGATCTTCCCTTCTTGTACACGGCACCTTTTGCACCTGTTTCCTTTTGTGCTTGGCACCCCATCACCATCTTGGATGTTTCTGGTTTGGACTGGTTCTGCCCTTTGACCACATTGCATTGTTCTGCATTGGTTTCTATAAGCAAGTGTGACTTAAAAACAAAGCGTTAGACATAGAAAATGTTTAGGGACTTCCCTGGGTGACACCTTGGTATTCTTAGCGTAGTAATATAGATAAACCATTAATCATATGCCATTATTTCCCCAATTTGGGCCATAACACTCTGCTATATCATAATTATATCCTATAAGATTGGCCCTTAATTAGGTCAACCACTTGCCAAATCACAAAGTCTCCAGACTTGACTGACAAAACTGAATAGCTCTCCGAAGGTACTTGGAAGTTTAATCTTGAGTTCCTTTTACTTAATGTTTGTTAAAAATTCATCATTATTGAACAGTAACTGATGAATCCACATTCCATTCCCTTTTTTAAATCTGACCTTGGATTAAATCTAGAATATAGATGACCAGATAGCCTACATGGATCTTTTTAGGTGCATTTTCCCTTTGGAAAAGCTTTCCCTGAAATATTTCTTATTCAATAGTATTTGTTTAGATTTAAAAATGTTGTGAGGAACGACACTCATCACTACAAGGATTTTGAGGACATTGTTCATTACTTTAAACTGTGTCTTCTTTATTAGAACACTTAGAACAAATTCATTCTAGTTTTGGGATCAAGAAAGCTCTGCTGCTTCTGAGTAGTTTTTGACACTGTAAACTATATGGCTTCCTATGTTTGTTAGGAAGCTTAAAAAAATGGATGCCTCCATTTATCATGGTAGTATGTTTTTGAGACAGAGTTTTGAATATATTTTATGTGGGTCTCAGCTATCAGCTAGGAGCACCTGGGGCACTGTTGTGGGCCTGTACTACTTGTCGTGAGCCCCAACAAATATTTCCCTAGTGGGAGACAATGTTGTGTCTGGACAAGCCCCTGTAGTTCTTATTATGACTGCAAGATGCACCTCAGCAACAATCATCAGGAAACTTTCAAAAAATAAGTTTTATTACTCACAAATCCTGGAGGTTACACAGTATTCCCAGGGCCACAGAGCAAAGTTTATGGGTAGAGAGAGTGTGGACGTGGGGTTCTGCTGTTATTGGGATCAAGGGTTAAGTGACTAGGATTTTGTGGGTTCACTCAATTAGTGAATTTAAAACATAAGAGCAGGAATTAAAGTATGGGAAGGGAAAAGCAAGGTCACTCAAGTGGTCAGTTATCTTACCTCCAGACTTGACTGACAAAACTGAATAGCTTTCCAAAGGTACTTGGAAGTTTAATCTTCCAAGTCAGAGTTTTCTAAAAGGGGAACTTCATGGGTGAGGCAACCTGGTTCTTTAGTTGTAGAGATGGCAATATGTTTATTTGAGATGGAGGTCTTTGAAATGGATGCCTTGGTAATCAAAACCTTAATGTCATGCATTTACATTACAATCAAAAAAGGTAATTTTAGGCATTTACACTACATTATACTAACCTCATCTTTGCTCAGTATTACTTTGCTATCATTTTTTTCCTTTGGAATTCTCTCTCATGCACTCTTTTTTTTTCCCCCCTGTGTGGAGTGGGTCAGCCCCTCCAGGGGGAGATATGACAAATATAGTCTCTATTATAGGAGTGGCAATCGTAGAAATTTCCAGCCCCAGTTATGATGATGGCAATGGCTGTGGAGAAAGCTAACCAGGGAGAGCAAGGTCCTCAATAGGGCTTCATGAAAAAAGGAAACAGAGAGAGACCTTGGTGATTCAGTCTCTTCTGTAACCCAATCTGGGGAGGGAGTCCCAGTGGAGCCTGTCTGTGATAGACGCAGGAGGCTTGGGGTGGCCTCTAGCTTCTGGGCCTGGTTTCATCCCCTGCCCTTCCTTGAACTCACCCAGTAGATGCTATGTTGTTTCTCATAAATGAAGGCAATGACTTCAGCCAGCACAGCTAGACTAGCTGCTGGAAGCTGGGTGTGTCTGAGGCTCTCATATGGATCCATTATCACTTCCCCTACTCTGTTCTTCACAAGGGGACTGACCCCTGCAGGCCTCACTTCCTAGCTCCTCTTAGTTTGTCACCCACTGTCACCAGCCTATGGGAGGCGCTTTGGAAGATTGGATGGAGCAGAGGATGGGAAAGGCTAGACAACTTCTCCCCATTTCTCTCTTTCTCAAGAGATGCAGTCAGTGACTGCTTCTTCCTTGTGGCCCTGTTCTTTGCCAGCCAAGCCATGCTACGTTTAGCTCCTATGAGGAAGTAATAGTCCTTATGACATGCCACTAACCCGGCCTCATCACCACATCCCTTGAGCTGAGGATAACAGTTGCATCCTACTGTTGCTAATTTCTATGTCGCCTCACTGTCCCCTTTGTGGCCTCTCCCTCGTTTATTGCCTGTGTAAACAATTTCTTCTATTAAATTCACTTTATTAAAACCTGATTAGAGCAGTTTCTGTTTTCCTGTTTAGACCCTAACAGTTATCTTGCTGAATTCTATATATTTCCATATCAGGTATCTTAAATTCTTTTCTAACACAGTAGAGTTTGGATAGACAGGGGGAGAGAGAAAGGAGGAAGACAGAGAGAGAGACAGACACAGACAGAGAGAGACTACGTAAATATTCTAAGTTTATACTAGTTCTAAAAAGATTACTAAGATATAATTGCTTTCAAAGTTGCATTTCTCAGACTCTTTGCAATTCATTCAGGTTTTTAAATTTATTTTTGCTTGCTTTGTATTCTTTTTAAGATTGCTTTGAGTGAATGTTAAGTAATCTCATTTATGAAAAGAAACAATTAACTGCTTTTTGCATAATTCTGAAAGTAGCCGCAATCTTTTAATACTTTCCATTTCGTATTTGGATTTATTTAAAAGATTCTTCAGCCTTGCTTAAAATAACATTTCTTACTTACATACTATTACTCTTTGAGTCAGTTCAAATATTATGCTCAAAAATCTGATTTTTTCAAAGAAAGAAACACTTGTTTTCTTTATAATGTCATTAATATTAGTCACTCCTAGGATTTTCTGATATTAACATGTAGGGAGAATGATGGTGATGTTATAAATCTGTTTAACGTTACAGCAACTCAACAGCCGTCTTATTCCATATGTATTCCAGATATTTTTCCAGGATCCTTTAAAGAGACATACTTGTATTATTATGTACACACAATTTTAATGTTTGTTAGGAGTTGGCTTTTTTTAATTTATCATTTTTTTAAACATTTCTTTCTGACATGCCATATGCCAAGAAAAGACACGTGACGTGTGAATTGTAGCTCTTCAATAGCAGATGAATGTCCATGGGAGACCTCAGGTTTCCTGTTGTTAAATATTTATGTGACATTCACACCACAAACTAAACTCTCAAGAGGCAGCACTGATTTTTCCCTTCACACAAATCTTTATATAATAAATATATTGAAGAAGGCAGCTACTCTCCATTTGGCAAATATTAATTATCAATAGAAAAATCAGCAATCATTACTAATTATAATTTTAAACATTGAGACAAAGACTCTCTCCTCCCTTAAAAACAAGGCTAAAGTTTCGCAGATTGGTAATTATGATTACTGTTAATAAATATGTATTACATTGCAGTATTGGTTTCTTTTTTCATAATACATTCATTTCTTTCAACTCAATATACTTATGATGTATACTCCACTGACTTCCAATAAGATTTTAGTAGGAATAAATTTAAGTATACAGGAAAAGGGGAAAACATTAGGAAATTTAAAAATACATTAAAGACCACAGATATAGGAGTTGTCAAGCCCCAGATAAACTAATTACCAATATTAAGTGATAAATAATGCTAATCCATTTCCTGAAAATTAAGGCCAAAGAAGGCAAACAAATATTGTGTCACTCGCAAAGTATGCCAACTCACATGTAAATATATATTTTTCCCCAGAATTCAACAGGGAATTTACCCTCCATGACATTTAACAATACAGTAGAAAAATACCCTTAACTGCAAAAAACAATCTTGAAATTAATTTTAATTATTCCAATAATATCAGTTAGTTAAAATTTTCCAAAAGATGCAGAGTCACTGTTTTAGTGGTCCAGACACTTTTTTTAAAATATACTCTTACTTAATACTGGAATAGAACTTGGAATATGTATTCTAGTGGATAGAAAAAATGTCCAGTAGGTGGTTCTTAAGTGTCTGTGTTTTAAAAGAGCCTGTGGCAGGTGTTAGATAGTAGTCAAAATGTGATTGAATCCTCTGATAAGTATATTTCACTCAAATATGTAGCTAAAATGAAATTTGTATGCTTTATATAGCAGAAGCAAGGGAGGGAAAGTCGTCATCATCATACTTTAGATTTTTAAGAATTGGGTATTTAATCTCAAAGACAATTCAGAGTTGATGCAGGCATTAGGCTTCATCAGTTAGATGTAAGTTTGTACTCAGAAAAGAGCTTTGGATCTTCTTAAGTGCTACAAGAAAATGTCAGAAGTATGAACTTTAAATCATAGGAGATATGACACTGTGAAAACAAAAAATCAAGGACGTGTTAGAAGCTCTGTGTATCTCATGGAACATCATTTAGACATTCTATTTAAGTATACTATTAAGTATACTATTTAAGTATAAAGAATTATGCCAGGCTATGATTAATTAAACCATAAAGCTAAAAGAAAGTTTCAATGTGTGGTTTGAATTTTGGAGAACACTTGTGAAATACAACAATTTTTGATTAAGTGGAATTGAAACTGAGACGCTTTT
The DNA here is from genome assembly GCF_037783145.1 of Equus przewalskii. Classification (NCBI taxonomy): domain Eukaryota; kingdom Metazoa; phylum Chordata; class Mammalia; order Perissodactyla; family Equidae; genus Equus; species Equus przewalskii. The sequence continues at coordinate 26,225,061 of NC_091834.1, forward strand.
CCAGGCATCAGTCAGTCACCAAGCCAATTTCAACATGAATCCACTTCCAAAATGCAATAAGTGTGAAGGGTGATGCTTTGTGGTTGTATTTTCCTAGAGGCAAGTCATCTACTAACTCACTAAAAGAACTACTAAGTGATTATGGATTAAATAGTAAAAAGATATGAGGAAATGGCCATTTGACAATCATTTAAGGTTGGGATTATATCTGGGTGTAACTGATGTGGTAGTGTCAGCATAAAAGGGCATTAGTAAAGATTAAAAGAACAAACAAAAATTTGTGCAGAAAGAGAGGAAAAGAATGAGAAAGTTAGAATCAATGTTTAAAGTATCATCTTGATAAATTATCTTCTTTGGCTAACTCTGGAGAGTAGTTCAAGGGACTTCTGGTTATTGTAACACAGCAGAAGATAATAACTAGCTTATAATGTTTCCAAGAGTAATTTTAGTTTAAACCCAAGGCTTAGTTTAACTGCCAAAAAGTACCTTGTTCTATCAAGCTCTAAGTCCTAACTGGTTTGAAGGACTAAGAGAAAGTAGACCAATCAATGAGGTTGCATAAAACTCCTTTTGAAACTATATTTACTTATAATTTACATGTAATACACTTGCAATTTGCCTCTTCCAAGATTTCTATTTTGTTGTTTTTGTTTTTTGTTTTTAAAGATTGGCACCTGAGCTAACATCTGTTGCCAATCTTTTCTTCTTCTTCTCCTTCTCCTTCTTTTCACCAAAACCCCCCAGTATGTAGTTGTGTATTCTAGTTGCAGATCCTTCTAGTTGTGCTGTGGGATGCCACCTCAGCATGGCCTGATGAGTGGTGCTAGGTCCACGCCCAGGATCCAAACCAGCAAAGCCCTGAGCTCTGAATCAGAGCCTGTGAACTTAACCACTTGGCCGCAGGGCCAGCCCCTCTATTTATGGATAATTAATTGGAAGTAATTTATGGATACTAAATACAGGGATACTAAATGGGAGTAATTTATGGATACTTAATACCTACTGAGAGTGTGGTTATTCAAAGTATGGAGGCAGAATGATAAGAAAAAACAATTGTGGAAAATTCTTCTCCACAATTTAAATCAAAACTATGAAATGCATGATTGTGCTAAGAAATATATTTCATAATTTTGAAATAGTCATATTACTTAAAGTCATCTATTGTGTGTTTCCATTCTATGAAAACTGGGACCAAAACTAAAATACAATACCAGATACAAACTCTTATTCAAAAATTGCAGTCTTCCAAAGGACAAAGATAAGGCAAATTGATACCTTTAATCTTGATATCAACTATGGAAATTGGTTAGGAAGTAAGACGGCTTAATTTACCCAAGAAAACCTCTAAAGTGGAAGTTACTGTTCACATGTACAGTACAGAATCCTTACATTTCAAATTTCTAACAAAATTTAACTCTAATTCTAAAGTAAACTTTGAAGTTAATTAAAGATAAAATGTATATCTTTGAGCCAAAAGTGAAAGAGTTAAAAACAACTATAAGAATTTGGAAGTCAAACTTGGTGACTTGCATTTTCTGAAAGGGGAGAAAAATGATTTCTTGATACTTAGAGTCACAAAAGTATATATAATAGTTTAAGGCAATTTAGCTTAATTTACCGCTTGATTTACCATATGATTTAGTTAAATATATACACATATGTATTTTATATTCATTTGCAAAAAGAAAATAATTTTTGCGCAACTATGGTAATGTTCTCTTTTGCTCTAACAAAGAAAAAAAAAGGAAAGAAGGAAGAGAAGGAGGAAGGAAGGAAGGAAGGAAATTTGAATGCTCAAGTTGTTTCACTAATAGAAACAACTTGAAAACACACTATGTTTTATTATATATCAGCCTAGTATTTGCGCAAGGGAAAAATTTGTTACTAAAAATATCCCAAAGGGTGAGCATTATAAGAATTAAAAAATAAAAGCCAATTTGGTCTGCAATTCAATCAGGGAAGTCAGAGCAGTGAGCTAATTGGAACAAGGGTGGGTGACAAATTGGCGTAACAATTTTCAATTTTAAAATATGCACTTCTATTCCTCATAATGAAGAAATATTTATTTGCTGCCTTCTTCACTGTTAGGATTTACCTTTATCTCTTCTTTCATAGATTTCTTTTTGTTTCCTGCAGTCCCTTCTGAAAGAGAACAAAAACTCCACTCTTGAATTGCCTTCCTCCATTAGGAGCCAAGATCTACTCTAAGAACTTTCTGGGAAGCTCCCTATTGTTGGGACCTAAGTTAAAATCTAGCAAATGCATTTATCAATTGCTACAAAAACAAGATATTGATGTTGATAAGTTTAATACCCTATGCTACAACATTAGCACCACTTCCTTAATCATGTTAATGGCGTAGACTGGACATTATTTCAATAACCACCTTAATTCTAAGGCCAAAAGAACTTAATTTATAAAATAGCCCTGTATTTACAGCAGATAAATGTGCAGCATAGCTGCATTTGCACTTGATTCAAAACTACATTGCATTATATACCATTCTTTAGAGAGAATTTTACTTTTAGATTTATTTTTTGGAAAAAATCAAACAGCTGCTTTTAGTTTAAATAGTTTACTCTTGCTAAAAGCGATGGCAGTCCAGAAACATTTTTCTCTCAAGGTTTATCTCCACTTGTTAAAGTACAGATAAGAGACTGCCAGATTTTCTGCTTCAAAAGAGCTAAGAACAAATGTAGCCACAGACACTGCTCATTTATCACTAGCATGTATGATTTTACAGAACAAAGTAAAAATACATTTATTCTGCTTATAAGGAGGATATATTTGAATTAGACCAAGGAGGAAACATTAGATATTTAATTTCAAAAGATAGTAGCACAATTTTTGTACAAGAGGAGAGAATAATTCATAACTAATACAATAATGAAATTTTAAAGGTAAAGATAAATTAGTTTTGAACTTCACTAGACTTAGGTATTTTTAAGGGTTTTTGGAGAAAATGGAATGTTTTAAAACAGTCACTCATCTTTATTCTAGGGCTCAGGATTGAAACATAGTGATTTTTCTATCCAAGAAGATTTGCAAATATTTTTGATGCCTACAGAGTATCCTTTTTTATTCAGCCACTAACATTTATATGCATTTAAACAAATAAATTATTTAGAATTATTAATTATTATAAACAAAATAACTATTGGAAATTATTCTGTAGGTAGAATAACCTAGGCACGATGCTAAGCACAGAAGATTAAAAGAGAGCAAATAAAGAATTCCAGAGGGAGAAGATACAAAAAAATACAAGTAATCAGAATGTACTGCAAGAGGAATTATGGGAGAACAATGAGTGATCAATGTATGGATAAGGCAAGATTCATGGAAAGGAGGATATTAGACCTGGGACTTGAAGAATAATTAGAATTATTCCAAATAGGGAATGAGAAAGGGAAAGGCATTCTATTTAAGGGGCATAAGCAAAGGCATGGGGATGATAAAAGGATATTAGGAGTTTGGGGACAGAAATATATTTACTGTACATTAAGAGGTGCTGAAATGGACTGGTAGGAAACAACATAAGAGGTAGAGACTTGGCCAGATAATGAAGAAAATTTAGTTGAAGCTTTGGCAAAATTGCATGGTACATTTCTGTCATGACAAATAGGTCATGATGGCTAAAATATCTTTGGGTAACCAAGGAAAAAAGAGGCAGATAAACAGACTGGAGAGATATGTATGTAACAAATTGAGAAGGGTTTTGCATATCACATTATGCTAAAAAGTTTGTATTTAACTTCAGTCAATGAAGGACCACTGAATTTAAACTGGGAAATAATTTGATGAAATCTTTCATTTGAGAAAACTGCAATGATGCTGTGTGGTATAAGAATATGAAGGAACTGAATTTGAATTGCAAAAGACAAGGGTCATGTTAATTTTACCTTCGCATCACTGTTCTTCCGCCTTTTAGTAAAAGTACCATTTCCTTTTTTCTCACTCTGGGAGTGAGGAGCATCCTATCCTCCCTAGCTAGGTTAATTATAGCATCCTTTATCCCTGGCTACAGTTAAATAACCAGCGATGGGTATGTATGCTTAACAAAGGAAATTAGAGTTTCCCCTGGGACTATGTTTTTCCATAAATTTCCCCTTTTTTGAGTAAGTTAGCTAGATTAAAGATTCTGACACAACTAAACGAATTCTAATATAACCAGTTAAGAAAGCATTTCAATATCTAAGGTGAGAATTCAAGCCTGAAATACTACGGAATGTACAAGACATTAACACTAAAGACCAACCCAATAGGTAATTCACAAAACTTGTTTACCATGATTTGGGACAAAGAGAGTATTATTAAAAATGATGCTAAGTTTTCAATTTAGAAAAATTAAATGATTTATAATTAAAATGGAGACTAAAGAAGCAGAGAAAATAAGGGTGGCCTGGGAAAACAGTAAGCATAACTGAAGTATGTTGTATCTAATGTCCTAAAGGACATAAAGACAGAAGTGAGGGGAGGGAGGAGTGGAGTTAACATTTAGTGTTTCAAATAGTTATGGAAAGGTTAAATACAACGGAGTCTGAAATGAAGGCATTGAGTTTGATAATTAGCAAGGCATGGTTGAGTATTCCAAGAACAATTTAAGTGAAACAATAAAGTGAATGTAAGAGAAAGTACAATCTGCTTAAATCATTAAGGGCTATTATTATATTCTATATAGCTACACACATATATGTTTTGAAAGGTGGGGATACATATGCTTTTACTCATTCATTTGTTCAATAGTTATTTATTGCCTGCTTTTTGCCATGTTTATTGTTAGGGGTGGAGATAGAGCCTCTGATCATAGTCTAGTGAAGGGGATAACGTGCACATATACATGAAAAACACTAAAAATGATAGACGAAAATATTAAATAATATAAATGACAGATTATGATAGAAGTAGAAATAACCAGCTCTACCTACCATTAAGTTTCCTGAAAGATAACATATGAATTGAGTTTTAAAGTATAAATATAAATTTTCCGTTTAGATAAGCAAAAATTGACCACTCAGTCAAAGAAACAAACCAACCAACCAGCAAAACCAACTTACCTGAATGTACAATGTTGTAGAGTTGAATGGGATATAATCAAGAAATTTCATCAGCTTGATTTTGCTGGAACACAAATTGTGCTGTGGAAGTTGTAATCAGTGAGGTTGGGGACAAAAGCAGAGTCCAGATCATGAAGAGCTTTGTACATTACTAAGATTGGGATTTGTCCTATAGAGGAGATTAGGAGTGGAAGATGCTTAAGGGAAGAGGCTACAAGATCAGATTTTTGTTTAGAAAGATAACTCAGAGGTCAGTAAGGAGATAAAAAGAAGTAGAGAATGAGGCTGGGGTAAAAAGACAGTCCAGGTCACACATTTTTCCAACTTTAGTCATTTCCATAAGAAGCCATCGGGATTTTCTGCACATCAATGTGTTACCTATACATATCTTTACTTAATGCTTTACTTTGTATCAACTTGCTTTAAAATTCAAACCTATTCATTCAGAAAGAAAACTTACATTATCTTAAAATAAATAACTTTATTTTTATGATTGATTCTTATATACTATCTAAAATAATCTTCTGTTCTACTAGTGGTATGTGAACAAGTTGGAAAACAATACCTTTTGTCATTATCAGCAGTAACAACAGGGAGAGGAAAAACTTGAGAGACACCAAGAGAGAGACTCACTAACGCCTAGTAACTGATTGAGTGATAGCGGTACTATTAGCTAACTTTATATTAGACACTTAATATATACTGAACACAATTGTTAGCACTTCACCCAAAAACTACTATTACTGTCTCCATTTTATGGAATTATACACACTTTATAGGTGGAAAATGAGGCATGGAGTCTAGTAGGATGATTCTCAGGTTTCTCATCTTATTGGTTTTCTCTAAAGACTCAGGTGGATAAAATAAAGAAAAATTTAATATCATTGTAAATATGCCAACATCTATTGAACACTTTATTATAATGAGATTTTGATGATATTTAGTGATATTAAATCCAGGCACAAATATTGAATAACCATATTCTACCCTGCTTATAAACACTAACCTCTTGTCTTCCACTACCATGTGAATTTCCCTGTGGAATTATTCTTAAAGAATGGCAGCAAATTGAGGATTAAAGTGCCCATTGAGACAGTATTCCATAATCCCAAGGGAAAACTGGTGACACTGAGGTGGAATGTATATCTTGGGCATTCTCCTTTCTGCTGATCTGCCTTTTTTTTTCCTCCCATTCATTTGGTGAATAAATATCGGGTACATATACTGTGACAAATACAAGGATTACAGGATTGAGCATATACTTCTCTACCCTACTGGAGTTTATATTCTATGGAGAGAAGAGAGAGAATGAACAAGTAAGTTAAATTTTTAGTATGTTGGATGGTCATAAGTGGCATGAAGGAATAAATAAAGAGGGAAAAAATGACAGAGAAAGCCAGAAGGATGGGAATGCAGTTTGTAATAGGGTAAATGAGAGAAGGCCTCTCTGAGAGCTTTGCACTTTGACAAAGACCTGAAGGATGGAAGACATGAAATAATTGAAGTAAAAGGAGTCTCTGCAAAGGTGGAAAATGAGAGCTGGAAGGCTCAGCTAGGATCTTATCCATGCAGCTGCCTACAAAGAGGAAGTAAAAGAGAAGGATCAAACAATGGCAACCACCCTTTAAGTTATTGTGACTCCATTTGCTGGTTATTGTGGTTTATGATATATCCAAGCTCTGATCAGGCAGACCAGGAACTAGCTCTTCCTTGAGGAAATGCTAGGAATGGCTATAGCAGAGGCAGGCTTGGCATGAGAAAAGGGCAAAAGTGTTCTCCCCAGTGCTAGTCTTAGATTATTTATAGGTGAATAGAAGATCTTTGAACAAATAATTCTAGTTCATGTCCAGACTGTGTTCAAAGGATTACTTTTCCAAACTGACTTCCCTGTGTTACCATCATGTATGCGTATACTTTACTTAATTCATCGCTGAAATAAAGCCAATACTATGCTTAACTACAACAGTTGTTTTCTAGTATGTTATGGGAAAATTGAAGGTAGGAAGTTTAAACACCATAATAATGCAATTAATCACTATTCTTCTTAGAGTTCTCTCACTTAAATGTAACCTTATTTTTTTAAAAAGTGTTGTTTCAGTTTATAGAAATCAATACCTCATTGGAAAAGAATTTTTTGATACCATAAATATGCATTCAAGCAGTAAAGTTGCTCATAAGAGGAAAACAACCTCCAAATATAGCACATGATTGAAACGAAATTCTTATATCTCCCACTGGAAAGATTCTGTTTCTAAAATCATAAGAAGAGAGTGTTTATAAAAATGAATCAAAAACCACTCAAATATCAGCAAAATCCAGTGGAAGAGACTCTAGCTTGCTTTTCCAATGTTGGCTTTCCCAGAACTAGAAAATTATAATTGGAGAAGGTACAGCTAGCATGAAGCCACAGAAGGTTCTGGTGCCTTTAAAAAGAGGCCAGGGGAGTCTTCCCTTGGATCTTTTGTTGCCCAACAAAACGATATAGATTATTTGAACCTAATAGTAAATTCTGGCAATATCTCTTGGCTGCTTTGAATTGTGCTATAGTGAAAAGAGACAACTATGTTGCCACAGCCCAGTTCCTTTACTGGTTAGAGAACAACACCACCAATCTGTGGGTTGTCATACCGTGGTGGCTGTATATTGCTGTGATGCTGAAAGCTATTCCACAGGCATTTCAAATACCAGCAGGGTCACCCATGGGTGGACAGGTTTCAGAGGAGCTTCCAGAGTAGACAGACTAGGAAGAAGGACCTGGCCACCCACTTCTGAAAATCTGGCCATGAAAACCCTATTAATAGCAGTGGAGCAGCATTGTCTGATACAGCTCCAGAAGATGAAAGGATGGTGCAAAAAAGATCAGGAAGGGTTCAGCTTTGCTGGACACAGGGTAGCTAGGAGTAAGAATCAACTGTAGGCACCACCACTAACAAGTATTCCATGGTATTTATTTGGCTCTCATTTCTTGAGCACTGACTGTTTGCTAGCCAATGGGCTAGACTGTGGGGAAGATAAACAGAAGCCTCAAACACAAATCTGACTTTCCATAAGTTTGTGTTCTAGTGGAAAATAGAAACATAATTGTACTATGTTATGATATATACTTTGGTAAAGGCCTGTCTAAATTTGCTTTAGTAGCTCACAGGAGGAAGTGATTATTCTCTCTGAGGAAGTCTAGGAGGGTTTCCCAGAGTTAGTGACAATTTAATGGGATGTGAAATATGAATATAAGTTCACAGTTTGTAGAAGTGAGGTGGGGTAGCATGTGAGAAGGCATATGCAAAGTTGTGAAAAAACATGTCAGGTTTGCTGAATGAAAATTAGTTCTGCATGATGATGGTATTGAGAAGCAGAGGACAAAAGAGTTTGAATGGTTTTTTTTTTTTTTTGGGTGGGGGGAGATTAGCCCTAAGCTAACATCTGCCACCAATCCTCCTCTTTTTGTTGAGGAAGACTGGCCCTGAGCTAATATCTGTGCCCATCTTCCTCCACTTTATATGTGGGACACCTGCCACAGTGTGGCTTGCCAAGCGGTGCCATGTCTGCACCCGGGCTGCAAACCCACAAACCCGGGGCCGCTGAGGCAGAATGTGCGAACTTAACCACTGTGCCACCGGGCTGGCCTTATGAATGGTTTTTAAACATTGTCCATGATCTAAGACTAGATCCTTTATGGAATTTGAAACCATTGGAGGTCTTTAAGTTGGATTATTAAATTTCACTTTTAGAAAGATAAATTGTGAAGCAATGTAAAACAATATTTTTTATTACAAACACTTAAGTGACATTAAATGGTTTAATGGATGGAATAAAGGCTATGTACTTATACAGACATGTCCAAATACTACCACAACCATTTATCACTTTTATTTTTCAAATTTTAGAACCATTTTTCCCTCCCTTTTGTAAAATGATGACAATAAATCTAACTTGCATGATAGCTGGACAAAATCCACACAGCATCAGGTACATGGTAGATGTTCAGTAAATATTTTATCACCGATGGCTTTTATTCACAGGGTTATTATAAAAATAATTTATACATTTAAAATTCCTAATACAAACCCTGGTACATATGAAGCACAACTTTTCATTTCCCTTTCTCTTTATTTTTAAACTGAAATAAGTGGGTTTTTTGGTGGTTATTTCCACAAGAACAGGAAAAAAACACCTCATTTGGAAGCGCCATAAGGAAATCTTGGGGATTAAGCAGTGTGAATAAAAAAAGTGATAATAAAGTTATGTGATATCCATTCACATGCAAAAATAATAGTTTCCAAATGAAATACTGACCCTATACATAGAACTAAAATATAGAATGACTTCAGATATAGGGGAGAGAAACGGTTTATAAATGTGGTCATGGGAAGAGGCACATGGTAAAGTGTTGAGAGTACAACTTACAAAACAATATCTGTAAGTTGACCACATTTTAGAAAACAAGAGTATATTATTATATTAATAGAATACTGTTTGAAAGATATATGCCAAACCATTAATATCCTTTCTGCGATTTTGCCTTATATTGTTATATTCTTCTGCATTCTTTGCATTTTTATAGTCATAGGCAAGAATTACATTTTTATTATAAATACAAAACTGGGTAATACACACACACACCCCTCAACAAGCTATTTATTTATTTTACACTAAGATAATACACAAAAGATAGCATGAAGAACAAAGCACTACTTCTTTTCACAAGGGACTCTGCTGACAAAAATGCAAAGCGGAAGTGATGACTTTACCTTAATGAAGATAAAGCTGACATTGCAAAAGTCCAGGGGAGGGTAATTGAAGAGACATGCAGAGGTGTGCCTCCACTCATTTATGGTTACTGACTACAAACACTGCTGCTGAGCATGGACAGCAGAGACAACCTGCGAGGCTTACAATTCGGTAAATAAAGATAAATCTCCTCTTTTATTCTACACAGAATTAGACACAAAAGGGGTCAGGGACCGAGGTGATAAATAGCATAAAATTAAAATTCCCACCTACAGCCACACAGGATATGTTTTCAGAACTCCAGCTAGAGTTAAGAAAGAAAGTTTCCATCATTTTCAAATGATAAATTGAAGATACGAGATTATGAAATGGATTAATAAGGAGTTATAAAGAGTCTCATTCTGAGTTGCACAAAAAAATGTTGGCGATGTTGAGGGGAAAAATACTATTTTTCATGTAGATGAGAACTCAAATTTTCTGTGTTAAACACTTTATGAACATTTTACATTTGTGTATATTATGTTTTCTGCTTAGATAATGACAAGGCTGAGAAGGAACGTTTGGAAAAACATAAACTAAATTTACCTGTTAGTCCAATACATCAAATTTAATTTCTTTTCTCCCTCGATTGAATCTTGTCTTTCTAAGATCAACCATAACACACTCTAACTGCCAAATCCAAATATAGGCTCTATTTTTTCCTGTATTAAATGTGGGTGTGTGCATACATGATAGAATAATAAAATTTAGTAAAAAGTTGCAAGGATAATTTAAAATCACATCCTTGTCCTTCTTTTTATGATTACAGATGTTGCCATTTTGATTTCTTGCCATCTCATAGGTTTTTCTTTTTCACTTTTATTTTCACTATGCTATATATATATTTAGAGAGAGAGAGACGGATCACAAGTACAAGAATTTTACACGTATCTCAGCAATGTAGCATATTATAATAGCAGCAAAATATATCTATGAGCTTGTATTATAATTTACATCATTCTAAAGCTGGATATTTAGATTGTTTCAGCATTTAAGTATTATAAAATTGCTATGCTAAACATATTTGCGTGCTTTTTTTCTCTGTACATATAATTGTTTCCTTAGGTTAGATGAATTAGCCTTCTTGGCCTTGCTCTCAAGAATCAATAACAGTACTTAAAATAAATAAGTCTCTGACACCACTTACCATGGACCAAACCAGAGTTACCCATGAGTGGCATGTCAACTCTAAATCGGCACCCCTTCATTTGGAGTGTCTGCCTTTCTGAATTTTAATTTTGGCTTCATACATGTAGCTGATCCTGAACCTGTTAATCTCAGGTCTGTGTCCCATGAGCAATAAGCCAATCATTGAGACATTGGTACTTGGAAGTAGAGAAAGGTTTATTTGAATTAGCCAAAACAAGAAGGCAGGAGAGTAGGTTCTCCTAGATCAACTTTAACAAAAGAAAAAAGCAGGGAGTCTTTAAAGGACTGCAGGGCTTGGAAGGTGAAGTTTTGGGGAAACAAAGGGGAAGTCCATGTTTCTTTCACTTCAGACAAGACCTTGAGCAACTAGACTTCTTGGTGCCAGTGGCAGCTGGGGTCAGGTCTTCTGGTGGTCATCTTTTGCTTTAAAGCATTCTTTTTCTTCTGCAAAACAAACTCATAAATCTGAGTCAGCGGTCTGGTCAAACAAGATTAACAAAATTAACAAGCTATAATTATGCGTGGGCTGCAAAGAAAGGATTTGAGCTCAACAAGTGGATCTAATGGGGATTGAGGTTATTTATCTAGGATTTATGTGGGTACTTCTTTTCATCTGTGGTTGTGCTGGGAACAAAGTTGAAAGGTAACTATGTTCTTATTGAATATTTACAGTAACCCTCAGGTACCTGGCTTCAAAACCATCATTTGTTTTCTCATTACATAGAATCTTTTTTTTTTCAGTTTTATTAAGGTATAATTGACAAATAAAATTGTAATAGAATCTTAATGCTTATTGTGTGCTGCTCTTACTGACTGACCTTCATGTAAGGGTCTTAGTGTGCCTTAGTTGCAATCTTCTGAAGCATAATTATATAAATCAAGATAAGCTAGATTATGTCATGGTAATAAACAAGATGAATATCCTAGTGGTTTTCAAGCCAAAAGTTTTCTTCCTTTTCACTGCACATGTCCCTTGCTAGTGGAGAGTGCATTAAAAAGGCCATCTTCAGAGCTAGACAGATTTGTATTCAAATTCTAGCACTTCTTGGAAGCTATAGCAGGAGAAAGTGTCCCTATTGTACTATACGAAGAAACCAAAACACATGAAGCCAGAAAACAAACTACTAATGATGCTCCAATGACATTTAAATTTTCATAAATTGTTGATGGGAACTTAAATTCATGCAACCCTATTTTCAAGATTTAAGAATATGTTTGAAGAGCTTCAGGAATAATGATCTCAGTATCCCATGATTCTCTTTCTGAGGCTTTAAATAGGTAGAGATTTCAACTTGTTTATCTGGTGAATCTGTCTGTGTCAATAAAAATAGCTAGAACTTTTCTTTTTTTTGAAAAATTGGGAAAATGTATTTTAAATGGTATGATTTTAATTTTGTTATATGGAGTATGTAAAATTTATTTGGGGGGCCAAAGGTAACAGACAGTTACAATAACAGACAGTTATTTTGGTAGATTATGTTATTATCCACAAATGTTCCTCCCCTCCCTGGGGAAGTACTACACTGTCTGTCTCAAAACTTAGATTTCACCTCGTGACGTACTCTCATCAGTGAACTGAATGTAGAAATGATATGTGTTGCCTCTAGGCAGCAACTTTAAGTCCTCTCTGCAATGATGACTGACAGTGGTCTGGACTGAGAGCTTCCTACTACATTTAGAAGAAATCCAAACTCCTAACCAGGGCCTGCAAAGCTCTCCATGTGTGATCTGGCTCCTGTCTACCTCCAAACCTCATCTGCTACTCTCCAAACTCTCCTCCAGACACTCAGGCCTCCTTGTTGCTCTCATTCTTCAACCATATGCCACTTCATATACTCTTTTCTTCATTCCCTCCCCCATTGAGTATGCCTTTTTCCTCCTGGTGTTTTCTGACTCTACTCAAATATGATCTTCATGAAGAGAGAGTTCTTTTCTGACCATAGACCTTATAGCTGAGGCTCTTCTTCTGATTTATTTCTCTACTCTTTTATTTCTCACTCCTAAAACCATTGTTTTTCTGTTTTTAAAATTTATTTACATGTTTACTGCTTGGCTCATTCACAGCTGTGTTCTTAGTGCTTAGAAAAGTATCCAACACAAGACATCTGTTCAATAAATATGTGCAGGTTAAATTAATTAGCAAATGTTGTAATTTAGAGCAGGGCCAAGTTTCACATCCTTTAATAAATGGTTTGTTGTCTTGGTGCAAGGAATTTCCATAAATATCAACAAACAGAAAATGAATTAACTCTTTGAAATGTATACTTAAAAACCAGGAAGACAGAACATACGAATACAGCAACAACACTAGCATGCCTGTCAAAATAGACGTTTTAGCTATTTCATCCTGATATTATAAAAGAATGAGAATAAAGTGCATGTCATGGTAGAGCAAGATGAAAAATCCATGGTAAAAAGCACAGAATGGATGTGATCACTTTAGTAGCTATCATCATGCCTAGTTCCTAACATTATATTAACTTGTAAGTGAAATGAAGATATACAGATTATTGTGAAGATTAAATTAGAAATGTATATTCATTCCTTAGTACAGTGTCTGCCATATAGGAAGCACTTAATTAATATTAGCTGTTTTATATTATTTTTAATAAATATCCTTTAAATTTTGAGTCTATAAAACATTATTATTTGGAAGTATATTACCTAATCGTAAATATTTTCCAAATGAAATGTCTGTTTAATAATGAGAAAGTAGGCATTACATTAGATATACACTTTAACTTAAAACTCCACCATTATAAAATAAAACTGTCTTCCTTGTAAGTATGTAGACTCCATATAAGAAATTCCTATGGCATATCAAGTTTTCATGGTATTTTTTTGTGTATTGCATTCTTTATTGCAGGAATACAAATATGTTTAATTTAAATTGAAACAGTTGCTAGGACTTGTATAAAAAGTACTACTCCACTTTCCTGTATAAAATCTAACTCCTTCATAATTATCCAGTATATCATCAAATCACAAGTGTTACCTGAAGTACTTATGATGAGAAATTAAATACAATTTGTCTTCCTAATTTTAAGAAGATATTGTTTAGATTTTTTCTTGTCTTTTAAAAAAGTCACTGATTGTGCATTTTCTTCCCACAAAGTACAAAAAATTGATTAAAATAAAAGTATACTTAGTAAAAAAGTAAAATACCTTAAAAAAATGAAATTTCAGGGGCTGGCCCAGTGGCACAGCAATTAAGTGAGCATGTTCCGCTTTGGCGGCCTGAGATTCGCAGGTTCGGATCCTGGTGCAGACATGGCACCACTTGGCAAGCCATGCTGTGGCAGGCGTCCCATGTATAAAGGAGAGGAAGATAGGCATGGATGTTAGCTCAGGGCCAGTCTTCCTCAGAAAAAAGAGGAGGATTGGCAGCAGTTAGCTCAGGGCTAAGCTTCCTCGAAAAAAAAATGGTGAAATTTAAGAACAATGACCAGATGAAAATAGTAGAAAATTAATATAAAAGGACAATTTGGGGAATATGAACTTTCTTTAGCAGATATTCCCATTCTCATTATGAATAACTAGGAATACTTATTTGAACTCCTTACAAATACCTAATTGTCCCTTAATGTAACCTGATCTTGTCATTTAACTTCGATAATTATATCAATATTTCTTCTAAGTAAGAATTATAAGTATTAGTTTGTTATTTTTCCACCCTCCCCATCTGAACCCTATTACACAAGGAAGAGAGAGCTATATACTAGGTATTCTCCTGTAAATTATGAACAGTTCTTCAGAATTCATATTCATAGTTGAGAAGAATGGAAAGGAAGGTTTAAATGTTTTCTTTAGAAAAGTAAATCTCCTCTATTGCAGTTTGCTAGTATTCCCACAAATCCATTTTCCAATTCTTCCTTCGTAATAGAATCCCCATTATTTAGTTAGGTGCATGGAGCCTGAAACACCACACATTCTAGACATTCTTTCAGCTAGGTTTGACCATGTGACTGAGTTGTGGCCAACGATCTCCCGGGAAGTGTTCTTAGCAGCAAGCTGCCCTTCCTTCCTTCCTCTTTCCTGCTGTCTGGAATATGGATGTGGTGATGGAATCTTGAGCAGCCATTTTGGACATGAAATTGAGCTGAGTGCTGAGAATAAATCAGCAATAAAGTAGAAGGAGTCTGAGTCTCTGATTATTTCCTGAATTTACCATGCCAACTCTGGACTCCTACCTCTACATTGCCTTTATATGAAAGAGAAATAAAATTGTTATTTTGAATTTTTTTCAATTGTAGCCAATTTTAACTGATAAACCCACACCCATGGCATTTTCTTTTATATTAATAAACAAAAGACTTACTATCAAAATACTTAATCTTGCAAACCGCAACAAAACCGACAAAAGTGTAGACAGATTCCCTTAATATCACACAAGTGATGTTAAGTACTTAATTGGAGCAGAAATTAGAGTGAGCCAAACAACTGTTGATTAACTATAAATCAAAATTAAAATCAAACAAATCCAAGGTCATGATAATCTTAAAAGGCATTTATGTGTACAGTGTTCTAAATTCCATTTCACAGAAGGGAAAGCAAAATTATCAGAATATGGTTCAATGATAACTTTTCCCCCTGAAATTGTGAGCCGGTTAGGTGACATTTGATGTGGAAACTGATGCTCCAAAGAAGAGAGACCAACTGTGAGAACAATGTTGCACGGGTTTTATATGCCACAGTTGTTCAAGATCTAGGGGGGGTGGCCTGGTTACCAACTGTGGAGCTGAGATCCTGTAGCTGCAGGGAAAGTAGGTTCTTTAACGATATCCATCTCAAGAGAGATGGAACAGATCTAAAGTGGCAGTAGTGCTCTTTTATTTAAAGAATAGTGTGGAACAGCTTGGGGACAGGACCCATGGGCAGTAAAGAGCTGCTGCATGGGGACAGGACCCATGGGCAGGAGGAGCTGCTGCTGCAAATGTGGGTTGAGGGTAGGGCTAAATTTAAGGCATAGGTATGTGAGTTATCTCTTTACAAGACAAAGGTAAGAGTATGTAAAAACGTTGTTAAAATGGTATCAGTGCAGGTGGGGTCTGGTTATTGGGTGGTCTTATAACTTTTAGATAAGAATCAAACCGATTAAGTAAATGCCAGAAGCCACCATCTTAAATATTATCTTCAGCTAAAGGCAAAGGAGGATGTTGGTGGGGGGGGGGGGGTCAGTTACATGAGGTTACCAGACAGTAAACAACTTAAGTCCTTGCCTTCCCCATTTATGTGAACGTCCTGATCATGCTCATGATTTTCCAAGGTACATAGAAATAGAGTTTGAAGATTCAAGCTGATGAATTAAGATAGCTGAGGAATATATAAATTATGTGCATAATATGGGGAACTATAAGTACTATTTAATAAGCCCTTAATCCCAGTGTATAACCTTGCAGTATTTGGGAAACTTAGAGCTAGAGTTTCAAGTTCATCTACCCACAGATTGCCCAACTGTAGAATGTTGTGACACCTGTATGAGGAACCGAAAACAAAGCCAATACTCTAAGGCTGCTTTAAAAAATAAAATCACCTCTCTAAGTGAGGAACTTTTGCAGATTTCTGAATTGGTTAGACCCTGAAGGTTTATTTCTTCAAGGGTTGGGAGGGGTTGTCCACACTCATCATTCCATTTTATGCTACTGCTTTTTAGCATGTGCTTTAGCATGTGCTTTTGCTGCACTTCAATTCCATTTCTGCAAAAAAAAATATTAATCCCCTGGCTTGTCCTTCTGGCTTGGAAGGCTTCTTCCCAGTCAGGGATGGGGTCAGGCCACAAACTGAGCTAGGGAAGGAAAACAAATGACATCCACCTTGGCGTGCTCCTTCTGGAGGAGTTTGCTAGATCTCTACCTGGAATTGGTGTTCTCTGCTAGGCCTTTGTCCAGATCCCTTTAGGCTGTAAAGTAGATTGGGCTTCACTTTTGTTTGGGCAACATTGTAAGTTTTTGCTAACTATTCATTCTTTTAAAATTCTTTTTAAGTACTGCAGTTCTTTTACAGTTTGATGAAATTTCAATATTATGTACTTTATATTCTCAGTTTAGAAATAAGTAAATAATAAAACCAAGATTTTGAATTAAAAAAAAGAGTAAATTTTGTTTCCAGGACTGGCTCTCCCTCTAGCTGCACGACCCTAGGTAAGTCATTACACTTTTCTCTTCTCTTTCTTTTGTTTGAAAATCAAAGAGGTGATTTTCTGAGACAAGTATTTCCAGGACTGCAGTGGTCCTATGTAACTGATTATAATTTCCTTGGAAAGTGTTCCCCTCTTTCATAAAATATCCTCCGGTATCTGCAATAAAGAGCAGGCAATGTTACTACTTTACTTTGTTTCTGAATAAATTCTGAGCTTTCCCCCCCCCCACCCTTCGGGGCCCCTTTGAATTCTTACTACCACATGTTTCTCTACAGTTCTTACTATTTCTGTCTCACGAGTCTGTTGCTTTTCTTTGTCAATAGCTATATCCCCCTCCCCCATCAAAGATAAAGAAACTTGCCGGGGGCCAGCCCAGTGGCACAGCTGTTAAGATCACACATGCTGCTTGGGTGGCCTGCGGTTCCCTGGTTCAGATCCAGGGTGTCAAGCCATGCTGTGGCAGGAGTCCCACATACAAAGTAGAGGAAGATGGGCACAGATGTTAGCTCAGGGCCAGTCTTCCTCAGCAAAAAGATGAGGATTTGTGGTGGATGTTATCTCAGAGCTAACTTTCCTAAAAAAATAAAAGAAACTTCCCCTGCTAAACTAGCCCCTTTCCACACTAACCTTCAATTCCATAGTAATTAGCATTTCAAGCCACTCTTATTTTAGCCTTTCATATTTTTTTATTGCAGTAGCATTGGATTATAACATTACAGCTTGCAGATGTAGATCATAATATATTTCAAATTCTGTGTAGATTACATCATATTCACCACCCAAAAACTAATTATAGTCCATCCCCTCACATGTGAGCCTACTCATCCCTTTTGCCCTCCCCCGTCCCCTGTTCCCCTACAGTAACCACTAATCCAATCTCTGTTGCTACGTGTTTGTTTGTCATCATTTTTATCTTCTACTGATGAGTGAGATCATATGATATTTGACTTTCTCCCTCTGACTTATTTCACTCAGCATAATACCCTCAAGGTCCATCTATGTTGTCATAAATGGCTGGATTTCATCATTTCTTATGGCTGAGTAGTGTTCCATTGCGTATATATACCACACCTTCTTTATCCATTTGTCCCTTGATGGGCACCCAGGTTGCTTCCAAGTCTTGGCTATTGTGGATAATGCTGCAATGAACATAGGGGTGCATTTGTGTTTTCAAGTTCTTTGGATAAATACCCAGCAGTGGAATAGTTGGATCATATGGTATGATCTTAATTTTCTGAGGAAACTCCATACTGCTTTCCATAGTGGCTGCACCAGTTTGCACACCCACCAGTGGTGTACGAGGGTCCCCTTCTCTCCACATCCTCTCCAACACTTGTTGTTTCCTGTCTTGTTAATTATAGCCATTCTGACCAGAGTGAGGTGATACTTCATTGTAGTTTTGATTTGCATTTCCCTGATAGCTAATGATGTTGAGCATCTTTTCATATGCCTGTTGGCCATCCGTATATCTTCTTTGGAGAAATCTCTCTTCAGATCTTTTGCCCATTTTTTAATTGGGTTGTTGGTTTTTTTGTTGTTGAGATGTATGAGTTCTTTATATATGTTGGAAATGAACCCCTTATCTGATATATGGTTTGCAAACATCTTCTCCCAATTGTTAGGTTGTCTTTTCGTTTTCTTGGTGGTTTCCTTTGCTGTGCAGAAGCTTTTTAGTTTGATGTAGTCCCATTTGTTCATTTTTCTTTTGTTTCCCTTGCCCAGTCAGACATGGTACTTGAAAATATGCTACTAAGACCGATGTCAAAGAGCATACTGCCTATGTTTTCTTCTAGAAGTCTCATGGTTTCAGGTCTTACATTCAAGTCTTTAATCCATTTTGAGTTGATTTTTGTGCATGGTGTAAGGGAATGGTCTACTTTCATTCTTTTGCATGTAGCTGTCCAGTTTTCCTGAGACCATTTCTTGAAGAGATTCTCCTTTCTCCATCGTATGCTCTTGGCTCCCTTGTCCATAAATGTGTGGGTTTATTTCTGGGCTCTCAATTCTGTTCCCTTATCTGTGTGTCTGTTTTTGTGCCAGTACCATGTTGTTTTGGTTACTATGGCTTTGTAGTATATTTTGAAATCAGGGAGTGTGATAACTCCAGCTTTGTTCTTTTTTCTCAGGAATCCTTTGGCTATTCAGGTTCTTTTGTTGTTCCATATACACTTTAGGATTCTTTGTTCTATTTCAGTGAAAATTGTTGTTGGAACTTTGATAGGGATTGTGTTGAATATATAGCTTGCTTTAGGAAGTATGGATATTTTAACTATGTTAATTCTTCCAATCCAAAAGCACAGAATATCTTTCCTTTTCTTTGTGTCTTCTTTGATTTCTTTCAACAATGTTTTATAGTTTTCAGTGTACATATCTTTCACATCTTTGGTTAAGTTTATTCCTAGGTATTTTATTCTTTTTGATGCAATTGTAAATGGGATTGTATTCTTAATTTCTCTTTCTGATACTTAGTTGTTAGTGTATAGAAGTGCAACCAATTTGGTATGTTGATTTTGCATCCTGTGACTTGGCTGTATTCATTTATTGTTTCTAAAAGTTTTTTAGTGGATTATTTAGGGTTTTCTATATATAAAATCATGTCATCTGCAAAGAGTGACAGTTTCACTTTTTTTTTTTTTCCAATTTGGGTCCCTTTCATTTCTTTTTCTTGCCTGATGGCTCTGGCTAGGACTTCCAATACTATGTTAAACAAGAGTGGTGAAAGTGGGCAACCTTGTCTGGTTCCTGTTCATAGAGGGATAGCTTTCAGTTTTTCTCTGTTGAGAATGATATTTGCTGTGGGTTTGTCCTTTATTGTCCTTTATTATGTTGAGGCATTTTCCTTCTATACCCATTTTATTTAGAGTTTTTATCATAAATTAGCCTTTCATATTTGAAAGTGGAGAGGCCATGCTCCTCTAGCCAAGCTTTGAAGGCCTGCATGAAAAGCAGATTGACCCCTGAATAGCCGCTTGCTCAGATCCTGCCCAGATGATGGCAGCATTCTCTTGTTTAAATAAGAGCTTTGCCCTTTATCCTACTTTTCTGGGCAACAATTAAATTAAATGTTCATTAGACGCAATAGAACAAAAGGGTCAAGCAGAATCAATATTGAAAATCTGCCCCTAAGTATCTTCTTATTACAAGTTATTTTGATACCTCCTTTTCTCTAATATGGATGTATTTATAGAACCTGCTTATATAACATTATAATGATGATTAAACAAGGTAAAATAGACCCCATAAAATAGAAAGCACTGAAGAGGCATTATCTATTGTTACCAAATCATCTTCAAATGTAATTAAAAACTTATTATGATAAAACATTTATCACTCTTGGGCTAGCAAAAGAAATCTGTATAATTCCATCTCTAAAAATTGCTAATGTTCTTACCACTTGAGAAATTATATTATTCTCTTGATAATAAATGCATAAACCTCTGCGAATCTACTAAGTGTCATGAGATTCTTGGGAATGTAAAAAAGAAGGGGTAAGAGTTAAAAGATTAGGAAACTGGAAAAATTGAACAAAGAAAGAGGAGATAAAGGAAACTCTGAACTTAGTTAAATGATTAGTAATGCAATGATGGAAGTGTTCATAAAATAGAAAAAAATAATATTCAAATTGGCAGGATTTAAAACTAGAAGAATGTAGAAAGATTAAGGAAAAATGAGCCAAAAGGCTCAGTAAATCTTGTTATATTTTCCAGAAGCTATTTGCACTTCTTACTTAACACTTTCAGATTCTTATTTCATGCTTGTCTTCCAGACTTGTCTGTATTTATAATGATGGTAGGGGCCAAGTTTTATTTATTGCCACTATCTAGCACTATCACTGTAAGTGATTGATAAATATGTGCTGGTGTAAAACAAAAGTGTTTCACAGAAGCCAGTAGAAATCACCTCCCCAAAACTACCACCAAAGGAATTTGGAGATATTATTATTTTAATAGTAAACAAAATGTAGAGATTGTAAAGTGATTATATTTTGGAATTGAGTAAAAATAAAAAAAATCTCCAAACAGGTAATTACTGATAGATTTACTTAACAAATATTTATCATGTAGTACTTAGCCAGCATTGAAGATAAATATGTGAAGAATTTAGACCCAGCCCATGTTCTCATGGAGCTTATAATCTAGTAGGAGAGACTCTTTCTATACGTGAATATATATGTACATATATATACACATAACAATTTAATTAACTGAGGTAAGTATTCTGAAATAGAATTGCATCATACTTTGAGATGTGTAACAGGATTGAGAGACTGGGGTGGGAAGAGCATTAATGACATTTAAGCTGAAGGATGAAGTAAGCATTAATCAGGCAAAAACCTGTAGGTGGGGGTATAATTCTAGCCAGAAAGAATAGCAGATGCAAAGACTTTGAGGAAGGGAAGAGCTTAGCCTATTTGCAGAATGGAAACAGTCTGATGCAGCAGGAATGTAGTGGGTGAAAGAAAAATAGGTGATGGAGGAATTGAACAGTCAAGGACAGTTCATATAGCTATTGGTAGGTCAATGGGAAATCATTAAAGAATTTTAAGCAGGAGAATAACAGTTATATTTTAAAATGTGTTCTCTGGAAATTGGATAGAAAATGGTTTGAAATATATATGGAGAAACATTTTGATATTATTGTGGTAATGAAGGTGAAAGAAAGTTGTGGTTGGGCTAAGGTGGAGCCACTGGAGATGGAGATATGTGAGTGATACAAGATATTTTTGAGAGGTAAAATTAATGTCCTGGTGTTTGGATAGACAGGGAGGCATAACACAGGTAAAAAGTGACTTTCTGGATTCTGGTTTGAGAAAACCAGATTGGTGTGCCTTTTATTGAGAAGAAGATTGAAGGAGTTGGAGGGATTCGCATTTACTTTTGGATACATTCAGTTTAGATGCTGAAAGCACATCCAAGCAGTGATGCCAAGTAGACAGCTGAAGTTTTGCTTTTGTCTCCATCAAGTACTTCAGTTCTTTCCCATCGAGCTGTTTTGCTGACATTTCAGCAAGTTCACCTGTAAGTTATGGCAGTAGAAAGATGCTGAAGCTCTTGAAAATGAGAAGCACATTGTAACATTTTAGACAGCAACATTAATATAGAGAAAGCTTTGCTTTTCCCTTTTACTTTGGGTCACAGGTAAGATATAATTGAGGGAGACAGCAAGTAAAATGAATGGAGAAGATAAAAGAATAAAAATGAGACATTGACTGTGAATGTAGAGGAGCTATACTCATGCTCCATGTTTCTTCATTTTAGGGTGACTCATTATACTTAGTGTTTACAAGTGGATTTGTGAAATACAAATGGTTGTGACTAAGAAGGAAAGAGGCTAATAAAGAATAATGCTTTAGATCTTTTTGTTGACATCCCCTCCAGGGACATGTAAACACCTCCTGAAAACTTTCCCAGCTCCCCTCCAAGTTTTTTTTTATTCTTTTCTTCCATTTCCTTTTTGTTTTGTGTTACAACTATTATTTGTCTTTTTGTTCCCTTAGTTCTCCAACTTCCAAAGCTGGGAATTTCAGCAGCTAAGGGGATACTGTGAAGGCTAGTAAGATAGGAAAAAATTAGGCTACTTCATCTTTTTTGTTTTCAGCTTTGGGTTGTAAAATACTACCACCTTCATATTTTTTGTTATGAATTTTGATTTTATATTAATAATATGATATGAAAGCTCAAGTGGATGTTACACGTAGGTCAAGAAAAATATGCCTCAACTCCTCCTGTCTGAATTTTACTCAAAATGAGTATTAAAGAGCAAATCATGTAAAAAAGATTGATCTGAGAATATTTGCCAAATGGAAAGATTGCTGGGAGATGTTTTGTCAAGAAGAAAAATGATTGTAGATTATAAAAGACAATAGAAATCTCAAACTATGTATTTACTACCGTTTCTCATTTAGGAAATAAATATGTAAATCGTTTTCTTGGACTGCATTTAAGCAGAACTCTTCCGCTAAAGGTGTAAATATTGTCTCCATAATTTTAAGGGGGTTCTATAGTACAGTAAATTTGAGGAATACGCCATATCATGCTCCCTCATGGAGCTTCAAAATGTACACGAACATCCAAAGGCTCTTGACAATGCTGCACAAAGTGACCTATACAAAGCATCCCAGCATCTCTAAAACTTATTCAAGCCCTGAACATTTTGTTCTTCTCAGCACAATTTTTAAGTATCTGTTCCACAAGAGACCAGTTTGGGTCAAACTTACCTAAGTCAGTGAAGAAATATTTGCTATTTTAAGACATGACCATAGTAAGACATTCTAGATTTTCTTATTCATTTATGTATTCTGTAACTTTCAGAATTAGGGAGTTCTACCTGGTACCTAAATTATCTGACTGAAATATTAATCTTATTTTTCCCAAATTCTTAGTTTCTTAACCAGAAGGACCTACGAATTTCCTCTCAGGATGACCCTTTGAACAACCAAAGAAAGATATTAAATCATAGTGTACCTTCTCTTCTCACCCTAAAGATCCTTAATCACTTTTATTATTGCGTAGTATCAAATTTCCACTTATTAAATTATTCATTATTTTTCTTTTATAGGCTATAAAATCTTTGTTTTAGAGTATGATCTTATATGCTAAATTATTACCACATTTGGATTTTGGCCACTTAAAAAATCAGAGGTCAGAAAACTGGACAATATTTTTGTAAAATTTTACAAATATATATACATAAAAAAGAAAATCCATCTGACTTTCCTTCACTTCATTTCATTGCAACATATTACCCAAGTCAGCTCCTCTCAGTTAAGAAAACTCATAAAATGAAAATCTTTTGCTAATTGAGTAACAATATTGTGAAACTTCTCAAAGCACAGCAGATGGCATATTTGCACATAAGTAATGAGTAGACCATTCTTGACTCAGAATTTTTTTGCAGTAATTAATACAATCCTTTTCCCCTAAATGTTATGACATCAAGGTTTCATGGAAGAAACTCAGATGGGAAAATGTTCAGCGACACAATCAAAAATGTATTAGCTTGTATGAAGTAAACACCTGTATCCACTAGCAAACTAAATCTAATTTTCCATTGTTATTTTTAATACATTTACAAATATAAATGTATAAACTCTTTAAAGTTACTAATTCTTCTCTTTTCAAGCTGCATGCTTTAGTGTATGAAATACAATAAGCCATTTAAAAGTAGTGCCACTTATTAATTCAAATCTAAATAATGCAATTAAATATAAATCTCTAAAATTCTTAACCATCAGTAAGACCTGTGCAAGTTTTACAAAAATTACAAATCTCTGGGTAATACTGATAAGACTTCAAAAAGTGAATGGCTTATAAAACGTCAATAATTATAAAATATATATAGGGTATCATGATGAATAAATAAAGAATAAACAAATACTAATAACAAAACATTGCTGATGTCTCCAGGAGCTCAAATTGAGTAGAGGTAGATTGCACATGAAAAACAAAGCAGAATAAAACAAAACAAATCTCAAGCAGTCATAGGTAGGTAGACTGTTATAACAAGTGAAAAGAATGCATCAGTAACCCAGCAGTTGGCTAAGGAAGTCATGATTTCTAGGTAAAGATGTTGAGGATGAATTCACAAGGAAAATTATAAGACATTTGAAGGCTTCCAGGTGTTAAAGAAAAGCCTGAAGTTCGCAGGAACTGTTTGAACACAAGCATGAAGATTAAGTGTGAAGGTGTGTTCAAAATGATGAAAGTGAAGTGATGAGTGTTCAGTATCTAGGGGAGATGAGGGTCCAAAGTTAGTTTGGAGTTAGACAGTATGTCAGATTGATAGGTTTTGTTTTGTATTGTTTGATGTAGTTCACTTTAAAGGATAAATATACATATGAACAATGTATAACCTCACAAATCTTTTGAATTATATGAAGTTAAAAGTGTCTTTCTTTTGCCCAGAATTTTCTGTCTTGCTTAGACTTCCTTTAGGTAATAACATATTTTTCATAGTACTGTAAACTTTACCCAAATTACTACAAATATTCTTTTTATCTTGAAATTACTTTTAAATTTCAGCTTTCCCAAACAACACATGCAGTTGAGATATTTGTAAATGTAAGGGACAAAAGAAAAACAGACTGTTTAGAATAAGACTTTTAATCTGAATTTTACATGAAAGGGTTGTAATTTTGTAAAATGATACAGAAAGCATTTTTAGGATTATAGAGATTAAAAGTGGTGCCCACAGATTAAAGATGGCGCCTGTATAGGAAATTAATGAAATAGAATGGCAATAAAACTCGTGGACTAAAATGTTGAGGAAATGCAAACCAAGTGATTCTATTCAGGGCATTGACAAATGATGACATATTAAAGCATTAGAATTTATAAGAGTAAATAAATAAACTATATTAAGAAACCAACAAAAATATTGTCCAAGTTTTATTTATCAGCCCTCAGATATTTTTCACATAGCTTGCTCTCTTACTTAATTGAGGACCCTGTTCAAATACCATTTCTTTTTTTTTTTAAGATTTTATTTTTCCTTTTTTCTCCCCAAAGCCCCCCGGTACACAGTTGGGTATCTTTAGTTGTAGGTCCTTCTAGTTGTGGCATGTGGGACACCGCCTCGGCATAGCCTGATGAGTGGTGCCATGTCCGCGCCCAGGATTCGAACTGGCGAAACCCCGGGCCACCGAAGCAGAGAGTGCAAACTTAATGACTCGGCCACGGGGCTGGCCCCCCAAATACCATTTCTTAAAGAAGCTTTTCAGAGCTACTCTACTTAGGATAGCAGAACATAGGTTTAGAATGGAATAGAGTTCTAGAAAAGAGAGAGGAAAAGTAAAAATTTAGAAAAATCAAGTCAATATATTTGAAATATTCTTACTGACACCAGAAATGAATAAGTGCATATATTCTGTTTGGATCATAATCATTAAGAAGATCAGATATTTTATCATGGGCTCTAGAATTAGATACATTAATCATCACTTGAGATAAGTATCTATGCCAGAAAAATTAGTAGAACAGCCTTTTTGGGGGAAAAGCAGTCTAATATAACTTTAAATAATCAATGCTGTTACAGAGCTCTTTTGGTTAGATCAATTCATAATTAGTTCTTCCAATCTTGCTTCCAATTTGAATTAAATGAGTCTACTTGATTCATATTATTTTGAATTTAATGCATATTTTTAAGATATACTCCACATTGATTAATTGAATCATTTACAATCACTTTTGAAATATATAGTGATATATGGGGCCAGCCCAGTGGCATAGTGGTTAAATTTGCGTGCTCCACTTCAGTGGCCTGGGGTTTGCCAGTTCAGATCCCAGGGGAGGACCTATGCACTGGTTATCAAGCCATACTGCAGCAGGTGTCCCACATATAAAATAGAGGAAGATGGGCACAGATGTTAGCAGAGGGCCAATCTTCCTCAGCAAAAAAGAGGAGAATTTGCAGCAGATCTTAGCTCAGGGCTAATCTTCCTAAAAGAAAAAAATAAGATAAGAAATATATAGTGATATGATAAAGGAATTTGAGTGATCATTCGTGACAATACTTTGTATATATTATAAAATTACATCATAGCACCATTCTAGCAAATATGACAAATGACTGAATAATTATATTTTACAGTGGAAGAAATCAAAGTGTGTAGAGATTAACAGTATACTGAATACCACTGATATTGCCTTGGATAGATATTGGAAGAAAATAATGATTTTTTTGTCTTAGTTCTATAAACAGGTTATATGACACTTCTTGCAACAAGGTACATGTCCTTTCTGTGAATGAGATAATTGTTGTTTTCTGCATTAAGCCCTAGAGTAGATTCAAATATGTCCATGTAAATAACTATAAGAAGGGAAACGTTTTGATAAAATATTTTATTATTATTAAGAATAATAACAATATAATCATGGTTATAAAAATAACTTTATTAACTACAGAAACTTTATATACAAGTCCTAACCACAGTATTCTCTTTTTGGGTAAGCATCCAACTATACCACTCAATAGATAGCTTATCAATTTCCTATTTACACATAAGACTAACAGTCATAATATCCACAGTATTCCATTTTCAGTTTCCTAAAGACAAAAACTTTCTGTGCAAATGGAAATGAACCTACTTAAAATTACAATGTCAAGATTTACAGGGTCCAGAGAATTTTAACATTTTTTATTAGTAAATTCTTAGTTCAAAATTCATTTGAAAGATAACTTCTTTTTGGACCTTACTGTGAAAAGTAATTTATTCACACAAAGATTGTGTCTTTTTATTCAAATTAATTTTATTTTTCAAATGAGTTTGTCCTTAAATATGGAATATAATTGATTGAAAGTAGCTATCTTTTGAATCTCAGTAAATCAGTTTAAAACTTTTTAGTGTGAGAGTTTATTAAAATTCTATACCTTATGATCTCTATATTGCAATACCAGTATTTCTTTTTTAAAAAAATATTTAGAAGCAACAAGAAAATGCCTGACAGCAATTTCTCACTTCTTGACAGTGTTTTTTTCCCAAGAGAATGTTGTGGCTATAAGATTCACTTTGTACAGTACCATTGGTACCAACAAGAACTATTCACAGGAATAAGTGAAATACAGTTTTGCTATCACATGCCATTATTGTTATTTTTCTTGCTTTTCAGTGTCTCACATTTGTCATAGTTTGAAACACTTAGATAGCAAGCAAGAGCCTGTTAATACTAGAGATTGACTCAGTATAAACTATTTCACTGAGGACCTGCCCACAGCAAATAGGTAAAAGTCATTATATATTTTACAATAAAATTAAAGCAGTATACAAAAGGAATATCATCCTTTCTGCACGGCAGAGGCATTATGACAAATATTTTAATTTTACATTACTATTCCTGGTAGACATAAGAAAATGTCCACAGTTATAACAGCATATAGCCATTATTCAAACAGCCAAAAAAAAAAAAAAATAGCATTGAAAACTTCTAATTTAAAAGATCCTTTTGTCCATCACTCAAAATGAAACGGATTTTTGGATATTTGGATTTTTCACTTTTGTAGTTTATTAAGAAAAGAATGCCCAGGAAATAGTATCTTCTACCAGAGAAAAATGCATGATTATATCCTGTCTTACCACCTAAGGTAACATGGATCTTGTTCATCTTGCTTTCATTGTCGATTCCACCGGTCTCCTTCTATTACAAAGGAAACTTCCCAAAGAAAGAAATGCTTTGTACACCAACTATGACGGTTTATTGGTGGTCTTGTTTTTACTCTTTAATAAAGCGGAAAACATTGAGTTCAAAATGTCTGAGAAGTTAGCTGCATCTTGTATCTAGGTAATCCCTATCTCTCTTTCCATGGAATTTTAGAGGAAAAGACATGAACAAAGTATTTTAAAATGCGACTATTTAAAAATGTTACAATTTTATAAATTTTTACAAATATCATTAATATGTGACAATAAAATTTTGCTGGCAAGAAGAAACTGAAAAATACTTTAATATTTGGGTAATATGCCTTTGAAATTTATGTGTGTTTTTATTAAAATGGTATACTGATAAGGGAAAGAGGAATATAATCAGATAAGATGGTGTGGACTGGCAACTCGTTGGATCTCTGTTTTCATTGTTTCTTAATACCAGCACATATCTTATTACAAAAAAATGTGGCACAAATTGGATAAGCATCTCTGGATTTGCTGCCCTAGACTCTTGAACTAAGCTCTTGGATAAACTTAAAACCACTCTACTCAAGATTGAATAGTGTCCTATAGAGCTTTCAGAGCATCGTCTTTATCCCTGGCCTTAATAGAGATCACTCAAGAGAAACACATAAGAGAAAGAATATTGGATTTGAATCATTCAAATAATTATTTTTAAAGATCTTTTATACAGGAAGATTTTGTGAAAATTCAGAGCCTATCCTATTACTCTGTTATTTCATTCCTTGACAAATGCATGATCTTCAGCTAATCATGACAAATACAATAATAAGTATGGTAATTTGCTATTATCATACAAAACATGAAATTTGAATGAATATCTCCCGTGGCATTAGAAAAGATCTATGTAAAGAAAGTAAGGTAAAATGAAGATATCTTGATAAAATATCTCATTCAGCAGATTCAACTTTACTTTAAAAAATAATTGAATACAGAGTTTACAAAAGCTAGTTCCTTTCCTTTCCTGTTTTACATTTGTTTCTTCTTTTACTGGAGTAAAGTTTTATTAAGCTAAAAGACTTCCTGGGTGAGAAAAGTATTTTGATTTTTTTCTCCAATATATACTTTAATGCATAATTTACTGAAGGGCTACTTAGAAATCTTTGGAGACAAATGGAAATTTTCTTCTTATATATAAAAAAATTTAAAGAGGGTGAACTCCAAGCCAATCACAGCAGCAAGCCTTACTGTTAACATTCTTAAAAAATTTTAAATACCGAAACATTTTAAAGCTTCACTTGGAACAGTTATCTAAGAACTTAAAAAATACTTTAGGGAAATAGATCTAAAAATATCTTGCATAAATAAGTGGCCCTAAATTTGGAGGGAAGAAATAATACTAATACACATATCACCCTCTTCCCTTTAAGAATTAGAAACTACACAAAATAACTAGGTTGATAAATATATGTAAACATCTAAATTAGGTTTTTATTTAACTTTGTGGGTCATGGCCACACCTTCAGTGCCAACCAGTAAAGGTCATCTGCAAATTATGTACGGAGGATGAGCTAGTCACTTCTACTGTGCACTTTTTCTTAATATTTCTATTTTTTTCTTAAGGAAAAACTATAGGTACTCATCTTCAGATTATTTAGGGGTAACATTAGATACACCACAATTTGAACTCTAGTGCAAGTACACGTGTACCAGGCATGTGCATATGGGTACATGATTTCGAAAAAAGTTACATGTACTAGTATTATAGGATACACAATAAGGAGAAATGAACGAAATATAAGGTACGGCATATGAGAGGTAATATAATTTGATAGAGAGTTACAATTTAAGGACACAGGTATAAATTGTTTCTGTGAGGTTAAAATAACGTTTAACTTATGATTTATTCACTATTAAAAAACTAACCTTGGAAAGCAGCATAGAGAGATTAATTGATCTTTTCCATTAAATCTTTCATCATCTAGCAATTACACCTTTGCATTTTTTAATCCATTCAAGTATCTTCAGGAGATATGTTACTGCACTTGCATGTACCTTAATTCACTTCAACATTTACAAAATAACACTGACAAACAAAACAACAGAAAACACCCATAAATATTAATGAGTATCTTAACAAACATGACACTCAAGTAGTTGTCTTAGGATTAAGTGACATTTTAATTCCATGTTCTGCAAAATCTTCATGTAAAAGAAAGTTGTATTGATGGAAGCTTCTGACATGGTTACATCAGCTACAACTGTGGTACCTTATATGTTAATATAATTTTGTGTATCCATTTTGCATAATATGCTACTCGGACAAAAATACCAGGACGATTTGGAATGGCACATCCACGACCAGGAACAATGACACCAAGAACCATTCTCATTTTATGTTGTTCACAAACAAGTGGGCCACCATAATCCCCCTAGGAAGAAGACATGCAACAATACAACAAAAAAAGTCTTATTTTAGAAATAAAAATTAATAATTCATTAACATTTCCTATATAGATTCCTACATGTATCTCAAAGGTACATAAATACAGAAAAGAGTAACTGCAACTAAAATATGAAGACATAAAATTGATGTACTAGACCATTGGTTGCCTTCTGTTAAATTACCCAAGTGAGACAGAGATAAGTACAGAAGTTCAAAGTGTTTTATCATGTGTAGTATTCATTTAAGAATGACTTGTCTTTTCCAAAATATTCACTCATCTTTCAAAATAGATTTTGCCTTTGTTGAATGCAGACTAATTAACACAAAACCATTGACAACTATTTATGAAAGTAGATTTTATATTTATTTTTATTTACTTCTGACGTTCAAAATATGTTCAATATAGAAAATTTGAAAATGTAGAAAAATACAAGAACAAATAAAACTCTACCTATAATCACACAGTTTTAACGTCTAAACTACATTAAATTTTCTCTTATGTTTAAAGGTCTTTTTTTTCCCTTCCTCCAATCCTGCCCCAGAAAGATCTTAACAAGTTAAATAAAAACTTGTGGTTGATAAAATAATTCTATTTACTTTTTGGAAATTGCCTTTCCAAGCATAAAGAAGGAATGCTCCTTTACTTACTGTTGATATTAGTTGTTAATATAGTTGTATTTATATTTATACCCCTCTTTGTGGGAGGTAGCCTATGATTCTTGGCATTTCTTGTATGGTAACCCTGTTGTATCATGAGATATACATAGGTGGTAGATAGATGAAAGATGAATAGATAGATTGATAGGTTGATTTATGTACATTTTAATATACATATATATTTACACATATTGTTACACTGTTACATTACAAATGTGCTGCATCACTTTCATGTACCATGTAGCCTCCTAAGATTGCAATGACTGGCTTTTGGCATCCTTAAATGAAGAAGAGTGTTTGGAACTATCTTAACATTTCCCCAACAGTGATGTGATGAGATAGAACTAAACTACTGAAAAATTGTCTTCTGTAATAAAGGTGGAAAGAAGACAGCTATCAACATTTCACGATGGGGAAAATCAAGGAGGGGGTGAAGTAGAAGATAAAACAGTAAGGAAAAATAGTTTATTCTAAGAGACTTAATATAAGCTATACCACATGAGTTAAGAAATCTGACTTTTAAATAAATGAACCAGTGATTACTGATGCAAACTCTTCAAAGAAATTCACTTTGGGAGACTATCACTAAAGGTGATGCTGTTGCTATAATACAAACATTTGAGAGATTTCTTTTTCAGGAGTTTAGATTTCTGTGGTTTCAGTGATTATATTACCCTGTTTTAAATATCAGTGATATAAAAAGACATTCTGAAGGATAAATGCATTTTTGAGAAGTGGCAGAATCAATTTGAAGTTGTCTGGTCAATATGGATAAAAAATAACAAATACATGATAGTGTGATAAATACTTCAATGTTAAAGTTAGGTATCTAAGATTATATAGATAATAAACCGGATTACAGGCTATTCCTGAAGAGTAGTTGCCAAAGAATTTTTAGTAACGGCAGTAGGGTTGGGTTAAGTGCATAGCTTCCTAAATGATCTCAAAGATTGGGTCTATCTCAAAACTTCATACTTACAGGGCTCTCAGGGAAAGAGAAGAGAGTACAGGAGAAAGAAAGAAGAAGGAAGGAAGGAAGGAAGGAAGAAAAAAGTAGTAGATTTTTCACTTGTTATAAGGAACACAGTAATACCAATTTACTGGAAAGCACCAAATTTGAAAGTGGTTATAAACACATAATCTGTTTCCAACCATATCACTTTAAAGCAGTTCTAAAAACTCTAACTTACTAAAGGTTTTCTTTTCAGGAATAAATCTCAGAGCAATATATATAACACATGCATTTCAATACATATTTATGCTCCATATTTAAGGCATTTTCCTACATGTCAAAAGATATTTCACATTATTGAACTTATTCCATGCTTTGAGACACACGGTGTTTTACAATTCCGCAGCTCCCAGGCTTGGAGAGCATGTCTTTTACATTCAAAATAAATCTAAAATAACAGTGTAACAGCTTGTCTATGTAAAATAAGGATAGGAATCCTGCCAAGTTGAAAGAACAGTTGCCTAACAGATGAAATGTCCTAGCTCTTAAAGTCACAAACTTTGACCTTTGGAGTTTTTTTTAAATAGAATTTGTTTATACACACACACACACACACACACACACACTGGCTGGATCCAAAATACAACGTTTAAACTTTTAAAGGCACATATCTCTTAATAAAACTTTAATAGAGTTCATTTAGGGAGAATTTGGTAAGATCAGATAAATTTTTTAAAAATGCTAGAAAAATGCAAGCTATTGTATCAATCTGCATAGGGATACTTCTAATTTGAACAGCTTTCCCTTAGAGTTCTGGCTATGTTAGTTTATTGTTTTTGTGAGAGACAAATGTCATCATAGTTTGCTGCTAATGAAACATGGATTGTCTCACTGTTTAATTATAAGAAATGCACAAGGATAGTACAGGGTTATCTTTCCCAGTTCCTCTTTCTTAGAACAGGCTGTTGTAGACCGATTTTGATTTGAGAAAAATATAAAAAAAATAAACATAAGAAACTATGCTATCCATCACAAACTCCTTACTTAAAAAAACCTCCCTTTTTACCTCGCATGGTCCTGATACAATATTTTCAGCCCCAGCACATATTTCAGACTCATTCAAAGTCACCTTCCCTTGATGATATTGGCTGCACTTCTCATTCCCCATAATATAGAGATGTGCTACTCGTAACAGACCATCAGAGTTGATCACTAGAATGGTGCAAAAAATGTACAGTTAATGAGCACAGTGTAAGGTAAGAAAAATAAGAAACAAATACAATTTTTTAATAAAATAAATATGATATTGTCTTATCTTTTTAAAAATAGCTTACATCCAGTGTAGCCCCAGCCATAAACACTGCAAGTGGTTTTTTCAGGAATCGTGCATCCATAATTAGGTAAATCAATTGTACTAACAAAATCATCCAAGACAGCAGGCCTGAAAAGAGAAAATATAATGGTAAGTACCTTTGACTGAATTCAACACAAAATTAACATATTAAAATGTAGTGTTAATGTTTAATATGATATTTAGAGAGAAAAGACAGTCATTTCTTTTTAAAAAAAGAAAAAGGGAGTGTCTCATATATAATGTAAAAATTTCAGTAGGTAGTAGAGAAATGAGCTATTTATTTGCTAATATTTAAGAATAAATGATCATTGCAGTTTTTTAAAAATCATTATTATACTTGTTAAAGTTATCAGATAATTGTTCATTGAGCTTTAGTTTTAGAGCAGGCTGATGAGACTGTTGGCTCAACTTCATTTATTCATTTTTGCAAATTCTGAAAATGCCTCTCTCTCTGTCTCTGTGTATATGTGTATATTTATATATTGACTCACATATACACATATATAAATATATATGACATGTGACATATGATTTTATAATAAATCTACGTGATAGAAAGAATAGCCACATAGCTGAAGAAAAAGTTTCAACAATTCCAGTCTAGGATAAAAATACAAAACCTTCAAAAGGAACTAACCTAGTAAGCTTCAGTAATACCAGATCTGATCCTTCAGGCCCATATACCAGCTGGGAAACATTTAGAACCTGTTTGCGTTTCTCATCTCCTCTTCCATGGACATCATGAATCCCAAGCCAAGCTTCATAATCTTTCAAGTCTTTGTTTCTAAGTGAGAAATTAAAATGCAAAATGTAATTTTAAATTATGTAATATTATTCAGATTTATTGTTATTTTAGCTTATATAAATTTAGGTTATTTCAGGGCAGATAAATAACCTAAATTTGAAATATGATTCAAAGTATAATAAAGAGGAACACATTTGTTATGGGAGACTATGCAGGCATATAAGCAGAAAGAGCTTTTAAATTGCTGAAATTCTAAATGTCTATTTTTTAAAAATTTGATTATGCTTGAAAGATTCTCAAAGTACCTTACAAAAATTATAATTCTACTGCAAATTTTCCTTTTTTATCTCAGCTGTGTATATGCTTGGTTTGTTAATGGAGGTTGAAGATTTATACTAACAAATTCAAAGTGACCTTGATGAGAATCAGGAAATAAGCTTAGAAATGCTGCCTCCTTATCTTTTTGTAAGGCTAATTTTCATTGACAATTATCCCCAGTCTGTTTCTGAGGTGGGCTCTACATAAGAAAAGAGAAGTGAGGATGGAGAGAATTGCGTTGATAATTCAGAAAAAGAATTTCTATGTAGTAATACAGAGTGCAAGTAGGAGGTTCGGGTAAAAATTACTTACATAATTCTGGCAAATTTTTCCCCCAAATGAGAGTAATGCCAATTGTGGAAAGAGGTGGACAGAAGTAGTACCCAATAAGTAAATATCAATTAAGTCAAAGTAAGTTTTGTAAGCTAAATCTAAAAAAAGAAATTTATTTGTTCACCCCATATTGCTGAATCTAGTTATATGAATACACATTCTAAGCCTAAAAGCTAAGTGGGAGCCATACATATCTTCAAATGCTCAAAACAAATATTGGTTTCAGAAACACTTTACCGAGCAGGGAAACATTGTCTTGCAGTAAGAATCCAACTTTCCTTTATCAATGATCCTCCGCAGATATGTTTATTTCTATGAGAAAGAGGAAAAAAAACAAGTAACATCTGTGCAGAAAGCATGCCTGCTAATTACTGCAAAATCTATGGCTCCATTTGTTAAAAATAAATGCATTTGAAAGGAAAATGTAGAAATTAACCCAACTAGAATAAAATGAGTAGTCCTTTTAATGAGAAGGATAGTATTTAGTGATTGTAGCATTAGCACTTTTTTTTAATAATGTGATTACAATTTTATGAATTCAACTTTATTTTTGTATAAGGAACCCTGTCACTACATAACAACATCCATTCTCAGCACACATGTTCACATGTGTGTGTGTCTATCCTTGTGAGAGAGAGTATGTGCCATAAATACAGGATAATTAGAATACATAATCACAAAAGAACAACAAAGCAATGTAGATCTATTTTAAATTCAGTGTTTGATATGAAAAATGAAATTTGGGTTTTTATTAAACCCTGAAAACTATCTGGTGGTAGTAATGTATAAAATTGTACATTATTGTCTTCTTCTTTCATTACCATTATATAATTCTAATATGTTAACTTAGAATACAACTGTTTGAGCAAATTTATTAGTTCAGCTTAAGACTAGCAATATAATATTTCATTTGTAAAATTTCAACCATTGTGCAGGACGTATCATCTAGGAAATTATAAAATATTTATAGAGAATAATAAATACTAGTACATTTATTTGATGATATCCAAAATCTGTAAATCTATTATGTTTTGGCCAAGAAATGGAAAAAGTACAACTTTTCACAACTTACATTTCCAAAGAGTACAGATGTTCAGAGCTTCAGAAGGCAAGAGAAGAAGATTCCCAGGCTAAGACCACAGTTATTTACGGCCTGTGCCGCACAGGATGTTCAGAGCATATATCGAGTTTGAATTTCTATTTCTCTCAGTACATGTTTTGAAAGAATAACTAAACAGCTGTTGTTACTAAGAACTTGGATTTAAAATGAAAAATATTTTTTTCTAAAAGTTTATAGTTTCTGATCTGATGAAAAACAGTTTCACTTGCTTCTCCAGGGATGGAGGCTTTCAAAGAAGTGTCCTTGTACATTCTCCTATTGGCAATAATAAACTCACAAGTATAAGCCTCTTCTTTTTTCTGGAGTTATAAGATTTGCAAAAAATCAATAATTAATTCAGAGATGTGGATTCCTGGAACATTTTCTATAATAAATAAAATGAAACATTCCCTCCAAATTTTATAGCCTTCATTAAAGCTTTGTATTGCACAATGAGCTTTAATATTCTGGTGAGTCTCACAATTATATTTCAGAGCTACACACCTAGGACAGCTATGCTACAATTATTGACATAAACATTTATAAAAGTTGATGAGTTACTCCTTAAAGAAGGACATCCTAAAAGAGAACTTTAGGCTATCTTCTACCTAGTATTTAAAGTAACATATATATCAAAGGATATAAACTCCATGCTTCCTAAGAATTGGCTTAGTCATAAAAACCCTCAGTTTCAAGTTGTCTCTATTCTACTTTAATGCTACTGTGATTTGATTCTGGTAAAAGATACCCTTTCTTTCTCTATTCTAGGAGGCTAGAGGTAAAGGAACAGGGAGGGGTTCCAAAAAGAGGAGATATTCAAGTTGGTATGTGAAGAACGAGAAGGATTTTCCAGGCATAAAATATGGAAGAAGAAAGCTGCAACATGCAGTGGCAACAACAGCATAAAGGCTTGGAAAGAGAAACATGGGTTGTTGAAAACAAAGGAAAATGTGGCAAGAATTAAGGTGGATTTTAGGGTATGTTGCATGAAGAGGTTCCGATAGAGATAAATATAGACAAAGATATTTTAATATTCTCATTACCATATGGTATATATATGTAGTGTATAGAAAATTGCAACATCAGATTTTAAGTTAATTCCTATTTTTAATATTTAATTCTCATAACATAATTACTAAGCTTAATTTTTGTATAACAGCATATTTTGCAAAAAAGAAAATGTCATTGATTCTAAAGAGCATAGAGAGAGATTTGTCAAGAATTTTTTATCCACAGTGAATATTATAATAGCAAGACTATTCCACTATCAATATAGTTTGTTAATTTTTTTCTTAATGATAAAATATTCTAGAATTTAAAATTATTACCATTTTTCACTAGGACAACAATGAAAAAGTCAGAAGTTAAAAACAAAATTTCTGATGCAATCATGCATAGGCTTATAGAAAATAAAATCATAATATCCTAGATTGGGAAATTAATAACATATATATTACAGCTACTATGGTAATATAAAAGTATAAGTAGGTTCTCTGCGTTGTCTTTTGCTTAATCAGAACTGAAGTGTCACTTAGAATCAGGGACAATGTCAACACATATGGGACCTTTGTGAACATTTAAAAAGGCGCTTATCTGGAGGCATAAATGGGAAAATCCAGGGCTCTTTGGCAAGCATTATGTGATCAGTCCTCTCTTGTGCCACTTTCAGATGGGTGCCCGTGTGGACAGTACAATCTGCATGATTACACAGCCCCATACTGCTGGGAAATGACTTTTGCAAAATAATCCAAAGACATGTGATTTGTGTCTATTAATAATTACCTGTATTTCAAACTAACCATCCATCCCACATTTGTTCGTGTTGGAATTCCATTTACAACTCGCAATTGTTTTGTTTTGGCGCAAGATATTACAGGATCTAAAAAGAGGACCAAACATAACATTTTGACAAAACATTTTGAAATAATCAGTGCCTCTAAGCTTTCTTAAATGCAATGGTAACTAGACAAATGTAACTGATATAATTGTGTCAGAAGAAGACTTTGGGGGACAAAAAAAGATAAGTATTATGGCTGGAGGCCCCAAAACTCAGGCCCCAAATGTTTTCTATCCTCATCTAAGTAGACAGAAAAACTAACCAACTCAACGTCAAACAGTATTGCCAGGATAGCGAGAGGGCTTTGCTCTCCTAGCACTAATAAATTCTTCAGGTCTAACACTAATTGTATTTTCCTCACCTCCTCAACATAAAATGGAACAATGTTACTTATACTGATTTTTTCTAAATGCCAATGGAAATCAATAACCTGAGTGAAAAAAAAAAACCAAACTATATTTAGTTTTTTACTTCTGAATTTGTACAGTAAGAATAGAGAGACATTTTGAACTATGTTACTAACATTAAATTTATTGAAATTGTATCCAAATTACATAATTATGATGTCCAAATCATTATATTTAAATGACATAATACAGAATTCTTTGGAGTAAACTTTTTCCTGACCCTCCTCTGTGTTTCTTGCCTTATCCTTTCTACTCTTGTCCATGGTCTAAAATAGATTTCCATTTGCTTCTTCATCCTGGGGCACAGCAGGTAGTCTCTTAAATCAAAAACCTTGAGTAATTTCCCTCAGCGCAAGAAATACGTGAAAATCAAAAACAAGCAGCTCCCAACAGATTTTCTCAAACTGAGGATTAACTTAACCTCTCATATTGTGTCATCTCTTGCCTGGTAGAGAATGCAAAGAGCTTTAGACAGAAATGCTGCATAACTTTCCAACTTTCTGGTTTCACTCTTTCTGACTCTAGCATCCTGATTTAATATAAAGGATAAAGTCCATTATATATATTTTGTCTCAAATTAAAAGTAATATAAATGCTCTTTTCAAAGTGAAATATAACATCTTACATTTTCTGATAGAGAACTGAATTTCGATATTCAGTCTGCAGTTGCCTTTGTAACTCCTGTACACATGCACATAGAAAAAATTTTCTTAAAGATAAAAACAGATTAACTTGTTTTTATGACAGAAGTTAATGTGGTGATAAAATATTCTTCTGTGAAGAAACAATGACATCTTTTCTGACTCATAGAGGCTGAAATGCACCATATATTTTGAAAGATTACTTACGGTCTAAATTGACTATTGTAGGTGTGGTATCACCTTCACCTGTAAAAATAAATATATGCAATATACATAATTCATACATACACATTTCTGTTATATAGCACCAAAGCTATATATTGAAATCTATCCATGAATTTGATAATTTACTAAAATTCTTGACATTTTATTCAAAGATAAAATATAATAATTCTCATTTGAGTAATTGTGTATCACTTTTACTGAACAATATTGAAATTACATGCCTTCTAGTGGTGGAGGATGTGAGGAAAGCTCTGTTTCATGACTGTTGAGGTTCTCAGGTGTATGGTTTAATGAGTGTTGGCAGCTTGAATTACACTGCTGGCATCAGGGAGCTGCCTCATTCTACCAAGCTGCCCAATACTGCACACAAGGAACATTTCACTGAATAAGAATAATGTTTTATTATGGTTTGCTTGGGCCATTCATATAGATAGACTTTTTTCCTGTAATTTGGCCCATTTATATTTTTTCTGAAAATTACTTTTATTTTTTTATATGGTTGAGGGTAACTGAAACTTCATATGCTTCAGAAAACTCTTCAAGAATTCTAGAAGATTGAAATCAACATTACTAATGGACAAAGAGGGATAAAAAAATATAATTATGTTTTGTTAGAATACTTCAAAGATTGATTTTTCCAGATGGTACCAAACAGAAAAAGTATGGAAAGAAAAGAACACTGGAAACTGCAAATGAACTCTATAACTAAATCCTCATAACTTACTCCTTTTTCATAACCTCCCTACTGGAGTTTTATTGTTACAAAGAGAAAGACTTGGAAGATGCTAGGATTTGAAAATACTTATGTAATAATGAATGAGGTACAAGACATTTCCCGGAGTTTAAGGTCTGACTGTTCAGAATTGATGGCATCGAGTTTAGTCAGGCACTATTTGGACCCCGCTGGTTTTTAATCCCTGGAAATACCCTGAGCTCAAATAAACCAGCAACAAAACAGTAATGGCATATGGATTCCTTTGTAACAGATGCAAATTTGATTGTTATTTATAGTGAATCTCAGGAGAATTAATGCATGTTAAAAGGTTTTTATTTATGTTCATTTTCCAGATCTAGCCATTTTAAATGAATAAGGGTAAAGGCGAACGCATAAATTTCGTCATTTCTCTTTCCCTTTAGCTTATCCTGGCGAGGATTTTGTCTTAGCTGAGGTCAGTGTTTTAGTTCATAGTACAAATTAGGATTGAGGCTGTCTATGGTCATTAAAACATCAAGAATATTGGTTTTTCCACTCAAGTCAATTACTTGAAAATTCTAAAATAAAAAACTAAAAATTTATTCCTTATGTTGTTGTGATGAGAAAGACTAGACTATTCATTCTATCCTTAATTGCACATCAAGTTCATAATTCTAAGTATCAAGTTAATAGGTCAACAGAGTATTTAGTTCATTATTTGTACCTTACTAAAATATTTAAAGTTTTAAAAATTTGTAGATATTGTAAATTTGGGGTTTTAATAATTGACAGTTATATTCATTATAAGTTACATTTATGCTTCCCTGTAAGCGAATATGTCTCACACTTTCGAATAAGCTGAAATACCACTTAAAATTAGATTTCTGGAGATTCTGGGGTGGTGGTTAGATTATGAATTTTGAAAAAGAATTTCAAGTTCTTCTTTTGCACACTTTGAGCAAAACTTTGAGAAACTGCCTTCTAGGTCTTTTCCATTTTATCATCAAGTACTGTTCTCACTTCTCTTTTACTTTTCCCCCACTATCTCCACACCAATATTCAAATCTGAAAAAATATATTTGATACAAATCTTATGTGATAAAAATCTTGATTTTGTATTGATTTAACTTAAATTTGAAGAAGGAAAATGTGTTAATGATCAAAGTTCTACTTATGGAAGAATAGGCAAATGTGTGTGTGTTTATATGGCCTCAGGACCAAATATGAGCTCTTACTGAAAACATAGAGAAACCTTTCTTTTAGAAAATTCTTAAAGTTTTGAGTCAAGTTCAAAACTCTATGAACATCACATATTTTTCCAGGCAGAAAGCTATGTTCCCAACCTCTTTATATATTTCAGTATTAACATATATTTGTTAAATGATTATATTTGCAATTATTTACATAAATGTCTCCTCTCTATGCTGAAAATTATTTGAGGGTAAGAAACATTGTTTATATTGTTGTAGACCTAGCATGTTATATACAGATTTGCACACAATAGCAGCTCAATTTAAAATTGTTAATCAATGAATAAATAAATACAAAGTGAGATGGAAGTAACTTGCTCAAGGCACTTATACCAACAGAGCTAGAATTTTTACCCAGGAGGTCAGAGTTGAAGCTTGTAACCCCTACACTCTTAGTAGTTAATACTAAAGATTTTTCTATGACATACTGAATGTGTATGTGTATAAACAAATATATATGCATTTCTACAGTTTTATTTTTGTATATTTGATAATCTTAAAAATATGTTAAATATTATTTTGTAAGCAATTTTTAAAAAGGAATAAAAACCTTTACATATTTTGTAATACAAATGTATAATGTGAAAATGATTTATACAGTCTCTGCAGTTAAATAAATAAGAACTCAAATCTTCTAAAGATAAATTTTATTAGCCTTTCAGCACGAAGAAGTAAATAAATCCTGGATGCAAATATTAGTTAGAAAAATGACAGTGTAAAAATATTTAATGAAATTAATGTTCAGAATACACTGAAATAAAAATGAATTAGGGGCCAGTCCCATGGCTGAGTGCTTGGAGTTCTGCTTTGGCAGCCTGGGTTTGAGGGTTCGGATCCAGGTGTGGATCTATTCCACTCATCAACCATGCTGTGGAGGCATCCCACATACAAAATGGAGGAAGACTGGCACATGTTATCTCAGGGCTAATCTTCCTCAAGTAAAAAAAAAAAAAAAAAGAGGAAGATTGGCAACAGATGTTAATTCAGGGTGAACCTTCCTCACCAAAAAAAAAAAAAAGTTATCTGCAATAGCCTTTAATCAAATGCTAGCAACACCCTGAAGTCTTTCAATAGCACATTACTAACTTTTAGTTTAAAAATGTTTGAAAATATATTTTGAAAACTTTTAAATTATTAGATCTTGTGTCAGTTAAGTTTATAAACCAAATCACAGTTCCCTGAGATTCTACAGAAGCATTTTACTCTCAATTTTATCTATGTGCTAAAACTAAGCTTCTGTGATTTTTACAAATCTGGAATTCTGTAGGGTAAGCAAAAGAACATGTTTCAGAAGCCAGATCATTGACTTTCTTGCTTCTTCCTAGATCATTCGATATTCTATTAGCCTCCATTATGCTTAAACATAAAGACTTTACAAAAGGTACTGTGAGGTAAAACTAATAGTTAGAAAATATAATCATTTAACCAACTAAAAATTTTTGTCTGTGCCAGAGAGGTACATTTGCTTGTTTGTTTTAGTGTTAAAACTTGAAAGGCATCTTCTGTACAAGAACATTTTGAGGATGTATGCAAACGTACGCTAACATAGAAAAACTAGGACATTAGGAAAATACTAATTAATTTGAAAGGCTATGATTATAGTCGATGAAATAAAATATAATAATATGAAATATTATTTCTTGGCAAACATACAGGATGTTATATTATTACAGAGAATTTCTTTATTAAAAATAGGTTGAGAAGTTTCAAGTCTTAACTATAGACATACTTGATTAACATCATATTTAAGGAGTTTGCCAGTTTGCCTTTTTAGGCTAAAATTTCATGAAACATGACTTGTGTTTTCACTTAAAGTGAGAAATTATCTCTTGATTTAACAAACTATGGAAAAATATAGACATGTTTGTATTACAGGTTTTAAAGCAAACATTTTAAAATTTTAAAACATTTAAAATCATTTAAAATTATTTTAAAATAGAAAATCATTTCTTCAATTAATCTCTCTTTTTAAAGTGGTTATTTTTGCTGCTGTTTTCAAGGTGTTTGCTACTGGCTTGTCTCACAAGAAAATAATTCTTAAAATTCTTATTGTCCTTTTTAAAAGTGTGTCCTTTTTAACAAGAAGGTAGCGTAACATAATGTTTAAAGACGTTTGCTGTAAACATAGAGCTATGAGATATATAGTATAGTAAAATAGTCTCTTGCTGCTGACATGGCT
This sequence comes from Equus przewalskii, assembly GCF_037783145.1. Lineage (NCBI taxonomy): Eukaryota > Metazoa > Chordata > Mammalia > Perissodactyla > Equidae > Equus > Equus przewalskii. Next base: position 26,268,408 of record NC_091834.1, read on the forward strand.
TTGTAATGAGGTTTTTTCACTCAATAACATTGAGGATCTTTTCCGGTCTCCATATATATTGCTCTACATCAATGGTTCTCAATGGGGATGATTTTGCCCCCCACCCAGGGGATATTTGGCAATGTCTGGAGATACTTTTGATTGTCGTGACTGAAGGGAGGGTAGGTGCTGTTGACATCTAGTGGGTAGAGGTCAGGGACACTACTAAACATCTTCTGATGCACAGGACAGCCTCCCACAACAAAGATTTATCCAGCACAAAATGTCAGTAGTGCCAAGGTTGAAAAATCCTCATACATTTCCCCAAACTGACTTCCAGACAGACTTTCTAATTCACAATGTAGCACAGAATTGAGAAAGCCTGACTACCCAGGCCCTCACTAATACTGGAGATTAACAATCATTTTCTTATTTTTCAGCCTGATGGGTGGAAATGGTTTCTTATGCTTTTATAATTTTATTTTTTCTTACTACGTTTTAATAGCTTTTGTTTATTAGTTATATTTATTCTTGAAGATTCATTTTCTAAATTATTCTCCTGAGTTATCTCATCTTTTTCTTCTTGATATATAAGAGTTCTTTTATATAAAGTATATCACACGTATATATTTTACATATATCTTTTACTTCACACCCTAATACTCTTTTAATGAAATCATCTTAGGCTTAGAGAAGTGAATAAAATGCTCCAAGCTTCTTAGTCTTGGGGTAAAGAACTGAGAATAACATGGAAGCACCACTATCTCAGGTCTGTTCATGGGTCTGTTAGTGGGCCAGGACTTTGCTGAGAGCTCTGCTACATTCAGAGGCTGAACAGTTGTTACTGCAGGTAGTGGGGTCTTTCTAGCCCAGCCATATTAGAACCGTGGCCATTTATTGCTTCTGGGGTCCAAATGAAAATTTTCTAATTGAGGAAAACCTTCTTTAAAAGGTCAGCAAAATGTCTCCTTGTCCAGAGGAGAGATGAAAAAAAGTGTGTGTATGTGTTGCTGTCTGGAGTGCATCTTCATTTTGGGATCACCTCCAGCCCTGCTATATTATTTCCATCTGTGATTAAGGTATCACTTTGAGGAGACAAAGTATATTTAAAATATATCACCTGAAAAAGATTACTGAATGTACTTACAACGAGAAATAGGGCAATAATCCCAAGGAATGAGAGGATGCCCTGTGTAACACCAGGGACCATGAGCATCATCATCAGGATTCCGGCAGTAATTCTTATTCAGCTTACTAGCGTCTGGTTCCCAGAAGATGTGCCTGCAGAAGCAACAAACTCTGAACATCACAAGATGCTCATTTTGTCTAAGAGGAACAAAAGGTCACCAAGAAGATATAATCTTAGCACATAATTTTCATTATAGATACAACACAAGTTTCTATTTGGTGTGAATTTGGCTTATTTTGTTTGAGATTTATTTTGTTGTTGTTCTTACAGGTTGGAAGCATGGTCTCTAACTCAAGACTATGGGACAGGGCTGCATAATTAGCATAGACAAAATGATGAAATATTTTGTGGCTTTGCTTCACTTTAATAATTACAGTGGCAAGGTAACAATACCTCTGTGCATAGAAATGGAGACACATTGCCAAAAAAAGAGCAGATGACAAAGGAGATCAAGGTTATAAAATGCATAGAAAATACAAGCTACTGCAAAAGTATTTTTTTCATGTTTTAGAAATATATGAATCATCACTAGCAACATCACCATGACAAAGTAAAGAGAGAAACACTGAAAATTGATAATAATGTGCTAATTAATTAAATTCTAAAATTTCACTGGTCATATAGTTGCAAAATATGATTTTTTGACAAATAACTGAGTAACACTTCAGTCTTTCTCATTCTACATCTTAACTAAATTTATTACAAAAGAAAAGCAAAAATACTGTGCATTATTCTTGCCCACTCATACCGTGTCCTCTCATATAACTTCAATATTTATATTTACCTCAAGAAGATTAATGAAGTTAAATTCCACAAAGCTAACCTGAGCAAGCCAAAGAAAACTTACATCTAACTGAATTTGTTTTGGATTATTAATTACTACCATACTCAAATTTAATTAATGTGTCATTAAAAATAATTGAGAAGAGCTTGGACATGGAAACTTAAGGTATCTTTGCAAACTCAGGTTCGTTTTCTGGACAGGAAACACATGTGGCACTGTAGTCCTATGTGCCAGATTTTATTATATGTGATTTGCGTATACTAAAATCTTAGACCAGCCGAATGAGACAGCCTTTTTGATTATGCTATTTTATATTTGAGGAAACTGAAATTCACAGAGGACAATTACTTTGTCTAAGGTCACATGGCTTGTAAGCAGTAGAACAGGAGTTTAAACACATGGCTCTTTCCAGAGTCAGTGCTCGGAACCACCGTGCTGCGTTACGTCCTCACTAGGTCACAGTTTGTTCTTAAACCAAAATGCTGCCATTCAACTTCATCATTCATCAATTTACTGCAAATTGTCTCCAAATGACTTTTAACTCTTTCCAAAGTTAAACCTAAACTCAATGAATTAACTGTTATAACCATTGTGGCCCCTGGTTAAATATGTCACATATTTCCAGCAATATGCTGGTAAAAGGGTAACAACTGGCATTTTGAGGTGTGCTTGGGGTGAGTCTTTGTTACCCTTGCTGATTTCTGTGGTGTAAATACTTCCACCATAAACTACCATTTCCAATGTGAAATCACTGAAGGCAGAGTTGGTACAACTGTATCACCAAAGTCTGTGAGAGCTAGAGCCAATCCATGAGGTTTCTAAAAATTCCTTCAAAAATATCAGTGTTGAAATCAGCATTTAATATTAATCATGCAAATTCCTGCTTTAATGAATCCCTTTAATGCTTGGGATAAAATCTAAACTTCTTAACACAGCTTACAGGGCTTTACATGGTCTTGCCACTGAAGAATTCCTTCTCTGTGGACATTGACCAAATTACTCTATGTTTCAACCTTACCAAAATTATTTCTGACTTTTAAACACTTCAGTCTTTGGGCTTTTGGACAAGCTATTGCTTCTGCCTGATGTACTCTTTCTCCTACACTTCCTCTGATCAACTACTACTTATCGCATATGTCCCAGCTAGTGCCCCTTCCTCTAGGAAGCCTTCTTGACCGCCTAAGTCTGGGTTGCACTTCTTTGCATTCCCATAGCACAAAATATGCTATTTTTCATGGTTTTTATATTATGGTATTGGCATTTTCTGTTTTCTGCTATTCCAGAGTGTGAGATACATGAGGGAAGAATTCTGCTTTTCTTTGCAGCCCTAGAGCTACATTGTCTAATACAGTAGCTACTAGCCACATAGGGCTACTGAGAAATTGGTGTGTGGCTAGTCCAAATCGAGAGGTGCTATAATTGTAAATATACACCCGATTTTGAAGATTTAATATGAAAAAATGTAAAATATCTTATTAATAATTTTCATGTTTATAATATGTATTGAAATGAAAAAGCTTTAGATATGTTGGATTAATAAAAATATATTACTAAAAATAATTTTGCCTGTTTATTTTTACTTCTTTAAATGTGGCTGTTAAAAAACTTAAAAGTACATGGGTGGCTTATGTGAGTGATTGCATCTTTATGTTAGAGAGCACTGCTTTATAACTATCACTATTTGCATTGAAGCAAATTAATTGAAACAATATCATCCACTAGTGAGTATATTTTAGAAGAGGATAAAGCTTTAAAGTTAAAGGAGGACTGGAGGCAAAGTGACTAAACGTCTCTGATCCCTTAAATTCTTATTCACACATACAGAAATATCTTTATAAGATTGTGACGGACCAATGAAGTAACAGCTCATGTAAAGCAACCATATTGTAGGCATTTGATCAAATGACACTAATTTTTTTTCTTTTATTCTAGTGCATATATTCTGGGGTATTTATTAAAAATCTGTTTTATGTCACAACTATATCTCATACTTCTTTTGTAATTTCAAACATATGAGCAATATTGCTAAAGTGGAAGATAACTTCTTTTCTCTAAATGTATCCAATGCCAAAATATCTAATTCCCTGAAATATATGGATTTTGAGTTACATATACATTTAATTATAGAAAAGTTTTATGTGTCAAAATAAAGCTATACAATGGAAATCTCTCTCTTTAAATTTTTAGTAGTTAAGTGAATATGTAAAGTATGTGTATATATGAAAATGATCACACTGATTTTTCGTGAACTGTTATAAATAATTCATTAATTATGAGAACATAATCATATAATGTACTATTTGAAAAACTAGATTTGCCACTTAATTTTACATTGTCTTATCAAGTTCATGTAATTGTTTTCTTAATATGACCATATCCTCCTTAAAGGTGGAGCCAAAATGTATGCCTACTTTTTGTTAATGTTCCCAATGGCACCTATCACAGAGCAGAACACATAGTAAACACTCAATAAATATGTGATGGATTGAATTGCTTATTTAAAAATTTGCTAAATAGAAAGAAAATGTTAATTGACTTGTACAGAATATTCAATCTAATGTTTTTATTAGATTACTATGATATATAAAAGAATAGAAAGAAATAGCAATGTACATATCTGAATATACCTATCTGCTATCACTACATAATACATATTGAAAGAAATGTACACACCTGTGTAAGTCCTCCATGTTCTTGTCCCACATTGAACATGTTAGTCCCGATCGTGTTTTGGATAAATTGCCCATGTAATTTTTGCCATTCCCACGATAACAGTCTAAACATAAAACATGTAGAAAGAAGACTAATGAAGCATAGAATGAAAATTTTTTACAAGTATATGAATTCATGAAAATCAACATAAAATTAAAACCAAGCACTCTGAAATCTGCACCAATAAAAGAGATTTAAATATCTCAGATTAAAGTATTTTTATTTTTAGCCAAATTTCCTCTTCATTAAAGTGAGAGTTCATGTATCAAATTACAAATTTAAAAAAAATCAGAGAAAAAATGAAATGAGTGGCTCATAGGGACACTAAAAAATTGAGAATTTTTAGAATGACATACATATTTCCCAACATTTTCTTCTGAAAAATTTTACTCCACAGAAAATTCACAGGAATGATAAAATGAACACTCATATACCCATCACGTTTGTCGTGTTCTGATTTTTGTCTTTTACGAGACACACATTCTGAGTCACTCAAGCCAGCTGTTTTGCAAATGCTATCTCATTTCATTTCATCTGATTATTTTTCTCATGAATAAAATCAAGTTAAAGACAGGAATATTGCATAGGTGACATTTTACCCTCTTCAGACCATTATATCATGTGACACGTGACGTCAGTTTATTCCATTGTTGGTGGCGAGTTTGATAACTTGGTTAAGTGGTACAAAGCAAAAACTTGTCTTTGTATAAATGACAACGAAAACATTGTTGGGGATTTGAGACTAAGTAAACATCTTATTGCCAAACAAATTTTCACAAAATGGCTTAGCCATACTTTGATTAATTGTACATGAATCATTTATTACTATTCTGGTTTTAAAATAGTTATTTTTCGATTTCTTTATCTATTAGTTGTCATTCTTCTGTAAATGACAGTTTTTCCTTCTCCCTTACTCCTTCCGTTTAAGCATTATCGCTACTAGTACTAGTGGTAGCAGTGGTAGCAGTAGTAATACCAGTGCTAATAGTAACAGTACTAGTATAAATATGGACTCATGGATTCTCTTTTTATTCATCGTTATATGTAATCTATTCCTGTTCATTTTGATGCTCAAATCATTCCAAATTTAACCAATGGAAGCCACTTTAAACTGGCTCCTGTGTCTTTTGACATGTCCCACTTTTTTTCAGTTGGGCAATTTGTATTCTATTAAACATTGATAAAAGTGTCCATAGTCTTAAATTTTTTTTTGAGGAAGATTAGCTAACTTTTCAAAATCACATAAAGAAGTCAAGTTCTTCCAAATATGTAAGTTGTAGTTCTACATTTGAAAAGAAACACCATTCCATATCTTGAAACAATACCACATATTTAAAAAGTGACTATCTATTAAACATTCCTAATTTTTAAATGAATAAAACCCGATTTGACTATAAAATATTATCTACCAATGTACATTAACATTAAGATTATTCTCTGTTTTAAACTTGGTAAACCATGGTATATTATCATTGGTTTTAAGTATGCTACGTGGTTATAATAAATAATAGGTACAAGTCCCAATAAAAATTTTAAAGGAGTAACAATTTGTTCAGGAATCAGTTAACATAGTGAAAAAGAAATAAAATAAGTATATCCAATAGTTATGTTTTTGTATCCATGGATCACATTTTGCAATAACACTATAAGAAATTTAAGCTTAAATATAAAAACTAAAATAGGATAGGATTTGATACAAATAATATAGCAGTCATTACTGTATACAATAAATTTTTTTTCAGAAATCATACACTTGCAAAATCTAATACTTGAACCTATGCAGAATATACCAAATAAAACATTTTCCTCTAGCAGTGCTTTTTTTTTTTTTTTTTTTTTGAATTAGGAAAGATTAAACTGTTAGGTAGTAAATTCTTTAGATAGGCTCTTACTGAAGAAAGCAATTGTGCAATGCAGCTTATTGGTACTGCTTTTTTATACATCTTCATTTTTTACATCTATGTTTTCTGTGTTGGAGGAAGAGATCATCCTCACCACTACCACCTTTTATTTGAATATGGGCTATGAGCTAGCTTTTTTCCCCCAGTAAACTTTTTATTTTAGAATAGTTTTCAATTTACAGAAAAGTTGTAAATTGGTACAGATTACCAACACACAATTTCCCCTACTTCTAGCATCTTACATTAGTCTTATAGATTTTTCACAACTATTGAACCATACGGATGCATTATTATTAACTGAAGACCATATTTTGTTTACATATTCTTAGTTTTTACCTAGTACCTTTTCTCTGTGTGTTCTGGGATCCCACACGATACCATATTACATTTAGTTGTCATGTCTTCTAAGGCTCTTCCAGATGTGACAGTTTCTCAGACTTTCTGTTTTGATGACCTCAACAGTTTTGAGAATTGGTTAAGTATTCTGTAAAACGTCCACCAATTGAGTTTGTCTGATGTTTTTCTCATGAATAGATTTGGGTTATGGGTTTTTAACGGGGTGACAAGAGTTTCTGAGCGCTTCTTAACTTGCTGGCAAAAAATATTCCAGGTTCATCGTGTATTTTTCTTGTCCCAGGCCTGGAACCATCAATTTCTCCAAGGAGCCCTTATTTATTTTAGCGATAAAAAGTCAGTAGCAGATAGAAGTGGGTGCCAGGGGGCTCATTGCTATTTGGTACCATCGTTTCCAGTCTTTTTCATTTGATAGAACTGAGCAATGTTTGTGTGTGTGTGTCTGTGTGTGTGTGTTTTCAGAGTAACCATTGATTCCTCTAACTCCAATCCACCACCGCAGAGTTCTTCCTTTCCTCCATTTCATTTGTGTATTTCCTTTCTCCCACAGTGAGAACTCTGATTCTGGGTAACAGCAATATGTTTGCTCATTTTCTTAATTCTACAATGCACATGAAATAATTTCAAAGCTGCTACATCCTAATACTAACAACAAACGTACACTTTAAAGTTTGAAATGTGTTTACAGTTATTTCACTTTACATATACCTAATAAGGTTATATGCAGTCAGAAAATTGTGCCCAAAAGTTATCTGGATTTTTTTTTTCCTTCTCTGTAGTAATGGTATCCATTTGATATACAGATAGGCAGGCACATTTCCATGTTTCCTTCTATTATTTTTGAAGTTACTTTTTGAATATTTAAAATATTAATATCAGTTAATGGTCAAAACTATATGAAAACGTTGTACTCAGAGAATTCTCATTTTCCCTTCTGCCTCCGTGTTTATATTTGTACCCACTACCCACCATTACAGGTAACTGATTTAATTAGTTTCCTGTTTATGGCTTCTGTGTGTTCTCTTCTCTTTATTTTTAGCAAAACTAAGCCCATATGTGTATACATACACACACACACACACACACACAAATATATAATACAAATATGCAAATCGTTTGTATATATAGTCTATATATGTATTATTGTATCCCATTCTTTTTTACTTGTAGTAAATCTCTTTATTCATTACTAATGGAATACCAAATACGTACTTTAGTAACTCGCTTTTTTTTAATTAATAATATACCTGAAAATCACTCCACATTAGTTCATGGAGAGTTTTATTATTCTTTTTGCAAATTCATAGTATTCAATTGTGTGTCTGTGCCAGAATACATTTGGCTTGTTTTACTATCACACAAAATGCTGCAATAAAAAACCCGTGCATGTGTTTTTGCATATTGTTAGAGCTGTATATTCAGGTAGTAAATTGTTGGGCCAAAAGGTGAATGCTATGGAATTTTATTAATTATTGTAAAATTCTGTTGCACTCGTAAGGGCAATATGTGAGAGTTCCTTTCCTCATACGGCTTTGCCAAAAGGTGGTGTTGTCAAGCTGCTGAATTTTTGCAAAAGTGTATGTGACAAATGTAGGTCTCATATTGTGAGACATCTCAATACTTAGATTTTACTTTTCTCTTATTATGTGTGAATTGAAGCATAATTTCATGTGGTTAAGAGAACTTTTACATCCTTTTTTTTTTTAGATATCTTCCTCTTCGTGTATTTTGTCCATTCTTTAATTTTTTTTGTCTTTTATTTTTCAATTTCAGAGTTTCTATATATTAAAAATATTTTCTCTTTATTTGTCATATGCATTTCAAAGCTTATTTCCCAATTTTTCATTTGTCTTTTGAATTTAAATATAGTGAGTTTGTTTAATTTTTTTGCCAAGGTAAGTTTTTGAAGTGGTTTATAATTTTTTTTCTTTTATTACCTCTAGATTTTGAGTGTTAATTAGAAAGCATTTTGCCACATCTAAGTTACAAAGGCATTCTTCCAAGTTTACTTCTAGTATCTATGTTGTTTCCTTTTTTATGTTGAGATCTCTTATCCATTTGGAGTTTATATTCTGGAATGGTATGAGACCTGGAATTAATTTTATCGTTTATCCAAATGATTATCTTGTTTATCCATTATTATATTTTAAAAGTTCCTTTGTCACCCAGTGATATATAGCACCACATTTTTAATGTAATAAATTTCAGTAAGCAGTCCATCTCTGGACTCAGTGTTCTGAGTCCTTTTCAAGATTTTCTTTAGTATACTTACATTTTATTCTTCCAGGAGAACTTCAGAATCAATTTGTTTGATATCAAAAAAAGACTTGTTGACCTATTTATTAATATCACATTAAATATATAAATTAGCTTATGTATAATTGATGTATTTATGATGTTGAGTTCTCATATCAAGAACAAGGGATGTTTTTCCACATGTTAAAGTACACTTTTGTGGCTTTCAGGAGTTATTTAAAATTTTTATCACATAGATTTTGCACATTTCTTTCTAGTTAATTCTAAGTTTCCACCAGTTTTATTGCTATTATAGATGCAGTTTTTCTCTTTAATTAGATCTTCTAACCCATATACGAATGCCACTGATATGTGTATATTAATTGTATATTCTGCTACCTTAGTGAATTTTTTTATTATTTGAATTCAGTCTTTCAAGTATATTACTACTGTATCATTTGCATAAAAAGAGACCTTTTGCTTTTTTACCCAACCAATATGCCTTTTTATCTAATTGTATAGAATACTATCTCCAATACAATGTTAAAGAGAAATAAAATGTAAAATAAAATATATTCACAAGGTTAAGTAGTAAAGAAGATAGTAGGCATTCTTATTTTCTTTCTGACCTTAATAAGAATGCCTCTAATGTTTCCCCATTAAGTTAGTGGTGGTTTTATGACAGAGATACATACACACACAGATATATATATGTATGTATATATATGTATGTATATGTATATGTATGTGTATATATATATATTATTTACACACACAATATCTGTGGGGGGAGTGTGTGTGTGTTCTATATATGTATGTGTTAAAATGTGAATATATATGTTAAGGAAGTCTCTCTATACAGATATAGATATATGGATATGTGTGTCTATATATTCTATAAATTCTTATTTGAGTACTTTTGTGGGGAATAGGTGAACGTTGTCACAAGAATTTCAAAATCTGTCGAGATTTATTATATGATTGTTTTTCTAAGATCTTAGATGAATTATGTTAATGGGTTTCTAATTCTGAAACTTTTTTGTCCTTAGACTAAACTCTACCCAATCATTATGTATTATTTTCCTAATTTCTTTATTAGACTGTTCATTCAAATTTCATGTAGGATTTGTATATTAATATTCACAAATGAGATAAATCTATCTCATTCTTTTTCTGTGCTATCTTTATCATGTTTAGGTATCAATATTACAATTCCATCATAAAAATAATTTAAAATTTTGTTGTATTTGTTAAGCTACAGAGCAATTTAGGTAGGAGTGAGATTATCTGGTCTGTGAATGCATCTAAGCGTGATGTATTTTTGGTGGAATAGTTCATTAACAAATTTCTATATTTATTCTATAGGAATTATTCTAGTTAAGGTTTTTTTCTTTACCAGGATCAATTCAAATAACTTGAATTTTCCTAGTAAATCATCCATTTCATTTTCAAAATTTTTTACGTGAGGTTGTATAAAATAATCTCTTATGTTTTCTAATTTTCCTGTTTCAGTGGTTATTCCTCCCTTGATAATTATATTTTTATAATTATGTACAGTCATATGTCATTTAACAATGGGAATACGTTCTGAGAAATGCATTGTTAGGTGATTTCATTGTTGTGTGAACATCGTAGAATGCACTTACACAAATCCAGATGCCATAGCCTACACCACACCTTGGCTATATGATGCTGATCTTATCAGACCAAGGTCATTTATGCGGTCCATCCTTGACTGAAATGTCTTTATGCAGCACGTGACTATAAATAAAAGCATCTTAATACACACCAGAAGTTTATAAAACAATTGTTCTCATTTGCTTTTATCACTCACAAATTATCAGTAATTGTTTCAGTGAACAAGACAAAGAAGATGCAGCTGGTACCAAACCTCCCTTAATCATTGATTTCAACTTTATTTCCAACTGACCTTTAAAATCTGCCAGAGAACAGTGAAAGTGACTGAAAAGGGACTCATCCCCTCTTCTCTCTACAACTGTTTTCAGAGTCGCTCATGAAAAATGTCACTAAGGAAAAAGTTAAAGGATGGAAGAAGTATGTATAAGGCAATAAATCTACGAAATGGAGCTTTAAATTTGGCTTGGACTTTTTAGGATAATTTAGGACTGACCATGACCATGACCATCATAATTAAATTTATGTGAAAGATTATGATTATTTAAAAATCATAACTCCCATTTCATTATATACCAATGAATGCCCAGAGCCCAACATTATTATTAATCTTTGACAAATGATTTCTTTTTAAAACCTATTTCAATCTTAATTTTCTCTACAACTGCTCCCTGAAACAATTAACTTCGATGGCGTCTATGTTCCCAAGTACAACGGTGATTGATCCCAAGCCTCACTGCTACCCATCACCTCCACTAGTAATACTGGGGTCCACATCACTCTCATCTCTTGCCTGAATTACTGAAACAATCACTCAATTGATTCCCCTGTTTTGGCCCTTCTTAAAAGTTCTGGCTACTTTCCATAAGGCAGCCAGAGTTGTCCAGTTAAAACTTAAGTCAGACAGATTGTTAAATTTCCCTTCACAGAACCCTACAACAGAGCACTTTCTCTTTCAGAATAAAGGTATAAATCCTGCCAATTCCTCTAAGACCCATGCAAAGTTAGCCCAACTACTCTCTAACTTCTCTTGCTACTCTGTCTGGCTCATTCTCTACCAGCCACAACAATGTGCTGTTTCATTCCTTTAACTTTTCAAGTACTCTCCCATCTCATGTCATTTTCATTTGCAGTTTCCTCTACCTAGAATGCTTGTTATATAATATATGAACATAGCATATGGTGCTCCCTCCCACTCCTTTCAGGTTCTCCTTACATGTTACCTTGATACGTAAGATCTTCTCAAACTATTAAAATATAAAATAGCAACCCCTCTTTTTTAACTGGGACATTTTTCTCTCTGGCATGTACCACAAACTAACTTACTATCCCCACCTCAGTTTTTTATTTTACTTCTTTTCTGTTTGCTGCAAATTAGTTCGATGAGGTAGAGAAGTTTATTTTGTTTACTGGTATATGCCAGTGCCTAGAACTGTGCCTGTCACTAGTATACACTCAAATAAATAAATAAATGTTGAGCAAATGAATATGTAAAAGAAATCCAACTTCAGACTTGACTTTGTTTGCTAACCAGCAAAACCAGTGCAGAAGAAGTAGATAATTCTGCTATAAAATGTGAACTCCCTTTAGACATTTCCTCTGAATTTAATCATGTCCACACTGCAAAATGTCAGCTATTACCTTGTCCACTTGACACGTCACATTTTGGAATTTGGGAGCAGTAGCCAACTCGGATGTTTGGATCAGCGGTAAAACACCAGGGTGACTCAGCCCCATCTGGATTTCGGCAATAATTTTCTCTTAGATCCCTATTGAGAATAAGCATGTTAATGTAAGTTGCCTGAGTTCTTACAGTGGTGAAGTCAGGACTGTTACATTTCTAGAACCCCAGAATGTATGCAAGTCTACAAAGCAGCGTCCTAAGTTTTAGATTTAGGATAGATATAACAACTTAGAATTCAGTATACACAACTGACACTGCCCACATTACTGAAATGAATGCTATTAGATGTCAATATTTTCCTTCCACAGGGCTGGCGTTCCACACAAACACTACTGATTTGTAAAAGAGAGAAATAGTACCACTTCATTCTTCTCACTCATTCTCAAGACTTGGACTCTCAACTATACCATTTTTAAAAACTGGCCTGTTTATTATGTTTTCATGGCCCATATATAACATAGAAACGACATGTATCTCTCTTTGCAGAAGAATGGCTATTATTAACAGTCATTAACAATTCTCATTTAAAATAACAGTTCCACCTATTCAGACATTTACCACAAAAAACACAACAGCTATTTCTTCCTTGAATTCTGTATTCCTTTGATTTATTTAATACACTGCAAGGATTTCTTTTAAATACAAAGTAGTTCTTCCTTGATTTAGAGAAGTTACCTGAAATATTTATAAACATTTCTGCAAAATTAAGGCCTAATTATGCTGTAGAATATCTCACTATAGAAGTTGCCAGTATAGTACATGTACATCCTTTCTTTCTTTTTTTTTTTTTTTGACGAGGAAGATTGTCCCTGAGCTAACATTTGTGCCAATCTTCCACTATTTTGTATGTGGGATGCTGTCACAGCATGGCTTGATGAGTGGTATGTAGGTCTGCACCTGGGATCCAACCTGCAAATCCTGTGCCGCCAAAGAGGAGTGCACGAACTTAACCACTATGACACCAGGCCAGCTCTTGTACATCCTTTCTTGTACCAGTGATTTAATTAGATGTTTAGAGTTCTCAGTAAGGAAAAAGTCTACACTAATATTCTCTGTACGTAAAAAGAGTCTACCTTAATACAAGATTCACATTAAATAAAATTTAGAATTTATGGGGGCTGGCCCCGTGGCCGAGTGGTTAAGTTCGCGCACTCCGCTGCAGGCGGCCCAGTGTTTCGTTGGTTCGAGTCCTGGGCGCGGACATGGCACTGGTCATCAGACCACGCTGAGGCAGCGTCCCACATGCCACAGCTAGAGGAACCCACAACGAAGAACACACAACTGTGTACCGGGGGGCTTTGGGGAGAAAAAGGAAAAAATAAAATCTTTAAAAAAAAAAAAAATGTAGAATTTATGATTTGCTCTCCTGAAAAATGCTCTCTAATTTGAAGCAAGTGTGTACTTTCTTTTTATAGATCTGTGGCTAACAATATAACAAAATTAATATTCAATCTATTGGAAACTATATTATTTACATCGCTTAGGTCCAATCACAAGTACTACAATTTCATTAATACCCAAATTGACCATTAGGAATGAGAAATTTTTAGGAAGAAGCTTGGGTTTGGTTATAAAAATCAATAAGTAATAGTTTATCCAGTCAAAATACATCCTGATACAAACCATTATTTAAGGTTATAAGAACAGCGATTACCAATAGTTAAGACCATTGTACAGCAAGTTTTGATAGTTATAACCCATATTCAAGCCTTTAGCTTTCTTATAAAATGATAAAATTATTAATTGAAAAGTTGAAGAAAATCTTTTATTTCTTTTAACCAATTTATGCTTTAAAAATTTGTCAGTACAAAATATGTGCATTGAGTTTTACATAAAGTTTACAGAAATTTGCAGTTTTAGGTAAATAATTGCTTAGTTAAATTATTTTGAGTTGTTAACTTACGACAAGATAATTAAATGGAGATCTAAGGCTATCAAAAGTCTTAGTTTAGGCCCACTCTGTATCCAGAAGCACATTACCCTAGATTAAGCAAGAATGAGAGCCAAGATTTCCCCAAATATTTTTTCCTAATTTCTTTCCCTTAAATTGAAAAGGAATTGTTTACAATTACTAAATCAAATTAGTGACTATATGATTCATGTAGATTCATCATAGTAAGTACTGTTTAGTTATAGTGTTTTAAAAATTGTCATTTGTAAAGAGTCTCAGTACTGGGGCAAATAGTGTTTAAAACAACCAGAGACACCTTACCAGCATACCATTCTCTGCTAGAGCACAAATAGTAAATGCATCAATATTGTGAACAAAATGTTGAGTCATATTTTATCATTTTTATAACACACCTCACTTTTCTCTTTTTGATATTTATATTTGGTTATCTTGACCAAATAACTAAATTAAGAAAGGATGGCTTAAATTCCAATAACATACAATAACTAAACTTTTGATAATTTTTAATTGTGAGATGTGTGAATTAAATTTCTATAATTATTCTCTTTTTCTTACAGATGAACTTCATTGGGTATTTGCACACACACAATTTCTTACTAGACTATTACCAATCATTAGAAGTTAATGAAGGAAAAGTGTGAACGGCACTGACACCGTCTCCTTTGTCTCTCAACTATTCTTTTCTCATTTTCTTTGCTTCCTCTACTTTGATATTTATTTCGGAGTTCTGAAACACAGGGGTCAGGAATAGAGAGTGAATATCTATAAATAAAATGGTGGGAATAAATGCACAATGACTACAAATTCATTCCTATTAAATGAAAAAAATCATAACAGATGAATATGTACTATCTAAGCAAATACACTGAATTAACTAAAAAACCAAAAACAAAAAAACATAAAATATCTCCTCTCTTTAGTGGAGGGGCAATTGGTGCTCACAGTTCTCCATCTTGAAATGTTAAGCTCTCTTATTAAAAGCTAATTACATAAAGTCAATATATATTATTTATAGGTGCTATTTCAGCAAAGCCACTATGAATGGCATTTGTGTTATAAATTTCAAAAGCAATCATTTTATGTTCCTCGTAACAAGGTGGACAATTTAAAAACACATGGCTTGTGGCTCTATCTGTCCAACAAAAGTCAAGTGGTGAAAAAAAGCAGCCAAGGAGACGGCACATAATAACTATATAATTGATATTCAAGGGACGTTTCCTTGGCTGGATTCATCTAAACAATTGTTTTACCTCTCCACTTTTTAAAGCAAATCTAGAAATAATAGAAAACATTGATTTAAAATTTTTTACATAATTTTGTTTTGAGGCTGAAAACCTAGTTTACCATGTTGACTGAAACTAAGGTATGCCTCTTCTTGTAAGAGAAAACATATGCAACCTCCCCGAAAGTTAATACGAAAATTTAAGAAGGCACTAGTTTGAAACTTGCCTGGTTATCTTTACCACTAACTGGTTTATTAAATAGACATGCAAGAACAAAGCTGTGATCGGACACCTAGAAATGTGTTTCCCAAAGCACAGTACATCAGTCGTCTGATTTAGAATTACCTAAAGTGCTTGTTAAAATACATATGTGAGGTCCAAATATCAGTCCTAAGGAATCAAAATCTCTGGGTGGATGAATCTGCCTTATAAGTCCTGATTATCCCTAGGTACACTAAAGTTTAAGGATCACTAACACAGAAGTTAGTAAAAAGTAATCACTCTGCCTCATTTCCCCACAGCCTACTGAAATTTATAATATTTGCCTAATTTACTCACTTGCATTTGAAATTTTCAGGAGTTATATCATGCTGATGAGGATACTGGGAATCCCAACGCTGACATGGAATTCCATTCCAAATGGTATTGATGGTGCCCCGGTAACCTTCTCCTTGACCTTGAATGCATTCAGTTGTTTCCATAGGGATATCTGTGTCATTCATAGTACTGTGAGCTATTGGTAAAAAGAAACACAAACTTAAATAAAATCTTTCAACCTGTCATCCTCCTCTTAGAGTTCATTTGCATTTGTATCACCAAGGTTTTCTGTCACATAGGTTTTTCTAATAATTGAGAGGAATAAAAAATTCAATTTATCGTTATTACTATCTCACTCAACCTAAAGGAGTAAATTAACATGGTGGACTCAGTTGTGGCATTTCTCTGCTTATGAAATGTAATATTCTAGCTTGGCTATATCTAGATCCATTTGAAAAATCATGGTCTTAGAGTATTTAAATTTCCTGGATCTGTCTAGTCATTCATTAACATTAGATGTAAAATCTCTCTATTTATTAAGGTTTAAGTACAGCATATATATTTTTTAAAAATCACTTTACTTTCTTTAGAAATTGAAAAACATCTATGAGTAATATAGTCACTAAATAGGGAAAAATTAAAAAGCACTGTGTTATAAGTTTGGCCATAAAGAAAAAGTAAGAAGAAGGAAAATTAATGTTGGTCTAGAAATCAAAGTTACAAAAAAAATTGAATTTATCATTATCTCCACTCCAATTTTTCTTTCAAACATTAAATTAGTTTATTTGAAAAATTCTTTAAAGGCATTATACTTTCATATATCACTATAACTTATATATGCCGAATACACAGTGTTTCTGAAATGACCATACAATTATTGCTAAAATTAGTTTTCTTAAATACGTATAAAGTTGGCAACGGTATTAATCATGGTTTCCCTCTAATGTGATTATATTCTAAGCTGATATATTAAATTTTTCTTTTTAATCAACTTTTGGCATTAAAAAAGCAAATCAGTTGTTCCTAGGCAGATTTATTTCTTGCTTCTTTCCTAGTGCAACTGCAATGCTTCTCATACTTCATAAAGATCATTAAAATCTCAGTAATAAAATAAAAAAAAGTACAAAATTAGATTTTTACCATAACTTAGGCTCTCTCTTTTTATCTTTAATATTTACTTGCTTAAACAAAATATAACAAACATTCTGGAGCAACTAAAATTCATATACCTTTTCAAAAGATATATGAAAATGTTTACGGTTCAATAAAGTCAATGTAAACTTCCCAGTTACCTTTAAGTTCTTAATGGTCATTCAAGATGCCTCTGAATAAAACTCAGGTTGACACTCTCTAGAACAGTTTAAGATTTGCACAAAAGTCTTTGATTCATTCATTCTGGGATTAGATGTATCATTTCTCAAAGGAGAGGTCAGAATTAGACATGCCTTCATAGGCTAGGGATGTCTATAAAAGTGTTCCACATTTATTAGTGTAAATTCTTTTAAAATGGCTCTTAAATTTTTTTAAAATTTATTTCTTCTTTCAAATAATTACTACCTTATGTGGCTGAATGTTTCATTTTATTGAGTTCCATGAAAACTAAGTAGAGCCTAAGTTTCAAGCTATTCTAGGAAACTTTGTAAAAAAATGAAGGAAGATTAATTACTGACCATTCCAACCACTGGAATATGTTGTATATACAGGTTTTCACGAATTGACCTTTTAAAATCCTTTCTTCAGCTTATTTTAAAATGGGCTTTTATTTCTTATGTATCTTCTTAAAGGAATAGAAATGTCTCAGAAATATCTTAAATTAAAAGGAAATTCAAATGGAGATGAGAAAATGTCCAGAGATTGACCCATAAAATGGTCATTGAGAGTACATAGCCTAGAGAATTAATATATATTGGTATTGGTAATAAGTATCAATTCAGGAAGAACAAGAATTGTTGGGCTGGGAGAAATAACTTGTATAGAAAAAGTTGGTGCTGGTTAGTCAAGTGCTTTATGATTTTAATATTATCTAAAGTTTTTTGGTGAAACAGAAAATAAGATGGATTTCATAGGTCCCAAGGAACTATATTTCCTCAAAACAAATTCCACTAATCTACTATACTTCTGAAGATTTGAGTTAACTGTTAAATGATTTGAGAAGACTAAGCATGAGGGGGATATCTTTAAAGGGTTATAACTCTAAAACAGGTTAAAGGTCAAGCTTATACTGACACATTCCATATCTAGTTATAAAACTAGGATGTGAAAGAAGACAAAAACAAATGTCTCCAGGAATTCATCAATTCATTAGCTTAACATTTTAAGAAAAAAAGTTTTGATTCTTCTACATCTTGGTCACAAGCTCCTGGGTAGCAAATTCATGTCCTTGGTCAGAACTCAGAATCCTAACAATGGGAGTAAGGTCAGAGGTAGGGCAGCCAGAGCAAAAACACTTCCACACATCTTCTCATGGTCTTCCTTGCCTGTCTTGGGTACTTCAACTCTCTTACTTTCTTAATTATTTGTGTGTGTTTTATTTTATTTGTTTATTATTAACCCATTTTTCTCAAGTATTACTCTGGCACTGTGAACATGTAACAAAAAAACCCAGTCTTGATGAGTCCTGATGTCTATCAGGGCCACCTCTGTCTCGATACAGGTCCATCACATCTCACTGAGAACACGTTTGAGGCTGAGCCCATCAGAGATTGACACACTCTGCTCTTTGGACATTAGTATGATTTGTCAGATAGCAACCTAAACAATGAAAAAAGGAATATGAAATTCAGACATGATTAGAGATTTGGCCATTATTTGATGGACTGTCTAAATGTTGAAACAGGTGCAGAGGGCTGTTTCCTCTTCTGTGTGAAGGCAGCTTCACACTATAAATCTATGCCTCGGTGGGGGTGAGAGAGTCAAACTTTATGTCTACAGTGTAAATATAAGATTAAATATCAGGTATCAATTCTAGAGTGTGTTATTAGACAAGTGCAATTGGATTTTGCAAGCAATTTTTTCATAAATATCTTTTTTAAAATGATGCTCTTGTAGAAATGACCCATGATAGTTAAAATTTGAAACAATATGTAGAGCCTTAAACTCAAAAATAATTTGAATTGCACTGCTCTTTATAAAAAGAGGTGATTATTAAAGAAATATTATCATAATTCATTAGGAAATCAATACCTGGAAAATTCAATGAGTAATTTCAAGCAACCACATGATCAACAGAAAATATTAAGAGGAATGATAAAATTTAAAAGCTAGTAAAAGATAAATACTTTCCTAATTTGAAGGTAAAGCTTTCAAATTTTAGGAGTTTCTGTGAAAAGAAATATTAGAAAAACTAAGTCAAAGAAAAGACCACTCGTACATCAGGGAAAATATTTCACTGTTGAGTGATACACTGAAATTTCAGTGTCAAGTAAGAATACTTGAATTATTGGTACTAACTTTGCACCTCCACTGCAGAGTTTCCTAAGATTTAATTAAGGAATCTTTCACTTTTAAAAATAGCAATCATAAAATCCTCATTTGAACAATTATGTTGAACAGCTTTTTCTAAACTTTCATTAGTATATTTTAAAACCTTTGACATAAACTTATTTTTAGGAGTTACCAGATATTTATGAAAAGAAAATGTAAATTAAAATGGTTAAGTAAAAACCAAAATTTTGGTTTGGGAGTAAATAATTTGTATTATTTGACTCTAATTTAGAGGTAGAAACTTTTTAGTTTAGGAAACTTTTGAAATTATAAAAACCACAGAATACAAAGAATTACTGCACATTAATGAAATACAATATTGTACAGAATATATTTCTACTTCTAATTTCATTAGGCCTTGCTATAGAGTGAATGTTGTATCTCCCTCAAATTCATATGTTGAAATCCTGATCCCCAATGTGATGGTATTAGGAGGTGGGGCCTTTGATAGGTGAGCCCTCACAAGTGGGATTAGTGTCCCTTCCACTATATGAGGACACAGTGAGAAGACAGCCATCTAAGAACCAGGAATCGGGCCCTCACTAGATACTGAATCTGCTGGCACCTTGATCTTGGACTTCCAGCCTCCAGAATTGTGAGAAATAAATGTCTGTTGTTGGGCCAGCCTGGTGGCACAGTGGTTAAGTTCACACGCTCCACTTCAGCGGCCCAGAGTTCGCCAGTTTGGATTCCGTGTGTGGACCTACACACCTGTTGTCAAGCCATGCTGTGGCAGGTGTCCCACATATAAAGTAGAGGAAGATCAGCAGGGATGGTAGCTCAGGGCCAGTCTTCCTGAGCAAAAAAGAGGAGGGCTGGTGGCAGATGTTAGCTCAGAGCTAACCTTCCTCAAAAAATAAAGAAAGAAAGAAAGAAAGAAAGAAATGTCTGTTGTTTATGAGCCACCGTTCTATAGTATTATAGTATAGCAGCCTCAACCAATTAAGACAGGCCTTATCAAGGTATAAAGAATCTAAATAATAATATTATGATTTTTTGTCTTTTATTTTAATAAGTACCTATAACTTTGAAATATATAACCTCAAACAACTTGATGGTTTTACTTATTCTTGTGTTTGAATTCAGTGAAAACATTTCTTATGTTTTAACTACAAACTAGCAGTTTTCAAATAGTATTTTTCTTTAACTAAAATGTACCCTTTGAAGTTAGTGCATTTGTATTTATCCCATTTGACATTCAGCTGCTAGAAGCAACACCATAAATAAAAATTACATAATTCTGGAGACAATGTATAGAATAAATATACAGGCAAAAAAAGTATATCTATTAGTACAAGTTAACTGCATAGTTTTCATCAATAAATAAAAGTTATTATGAGACTTCGTGCAGCTGTTTGGTAAATATTATCTGATGAGGACTATGATGGAGATCTGCCCATAGACTGCGTAACTGTGATATAAATGTTAGACCTTTGCTGCCTTCACTCACACTTACTACTCAAACAAAATGAATTATTCCTGAGCTGCAATAAAATAGACTCCTTCAGCTGTCCTACTGATATTTATATGTCCTATTTGATATTTATCAAAATTTGTTGCAAAAACAAAAATATTTCACACCAATTGATTTAGAAAGGGCTATTAAATGTTGGGAAAGCTATTCCTTTGGACTTAATACTTTAACATGGGACCTGAACAAGGGAAGAATTTTGAAGAATCTCTAGTGGGCAAATGAAGTGTTAAAGAAGCACAGAAATATTCCCAAATATCAGCCGGGGCTGAACAAGTTTAGCCAAAGCAACACGTACTTAAAATACTAAATGCCCACATACACAAATGTTTTTGCAAGAATGTCTACCAAGCTCATACTGAAAATACCAGGAACTCTTCTGAGGGTTCCTCACAAATAAAACATTTGGCCAGGGGTGTCAATAGTAGGCACCCTTTGGAAGCAGATGCAAAGATATTTATATGATCCTCAGTGGCCTATGAGTGAAGGAATGTTTTTCTTTGATGACTGACACAAAGTTTTCTGTTTGGAAATGCTTTAACGAAAATAACATTTGCTGTTGAAATTTTTCACTGTCCTGTCAGGACATGATCAAATACAGTGGGTGCCTCTTGGAACATTAATTTCACTTTGCTGGTGTGGATGTGTCATGATTTGATTGCTACAATATTTGGTAGAGAACTTTAAGTTTTGAATAGATTTTTTGGAAAGAATGAACATTAACTGTTATATAAATCTTGGGACAAACATCTTGCCTCCTGAACAGAAAGAGTCTAGTAGAACAAAATGACTAATAATAAATCTGATCCATTTTCTCCAGGAAGCCTAGCCAAATCCTTGCAGAGAGACCACATGGCCCTGATGGAGGTCCATGAATGGCAACTGGAGAATGTGAGTGCATATATATATTACAGAGAGCCATAGCCAGGGCTCTGTAAGCTTTACATGGACAAGCAAATCCTTACATTTACACTTCCCCGTTCCCTCCAAAAATCAACATTTTGCAGTGGTGATAATGTATTGCTGTTCTTTTGCCAATATATAGAACAAGTTCCTTCATAGGCCATTGGACAAATACCTGATTATTCCTTGGAGTAGGTCAACCCAACCCAATTCTTATTCCCAGCTACTAAAGAGCAACTAAAATGTAGGATTTACTTTATGTTAGTCCCCAGAGATTGAGAACAGTCTGTAAAGCTACTCTCCTATCAACAGACTTGTGCTCTTCAGACCACAAAGGACAGGATCAGGCTCAATGGAAATTTAAAGAGCTTCTTGTTTTAAGATTGACATGGGAAAGTAGCATAAAGACCTGCAAAGTACAAACCTCAAATTGCTTGCACACTTGCCTTCCGTGTGAACCTAGGATTCCTATCTGAAACTTTTCCCTGGACTTTATCCAAGCCTTTTCTGGTATAAAATGCTTGAGAGACAAGACTTTCATGAAAGGTCTTCAACTCTATACTCTTATTCCTTAGCAGATGACTTGGTAAAGACCTCCAAGTACAAGATCTTTCCCTTGAGAAAGGATATTGATAGCATTGTTTTTTCCTGACTCAGAATATAATAATAAGATTTTATTTCTATGACTCTCTGGCCTTGGATGAATTAATAAAATTTAGAGAAATAATCAGCTTTCTTTAAGAAAGAAAAAGAAGTTGCTAAAATTATTTTTCCAACACACAAACACACTGAATTTTAAAATGTGAGATATTCTCTTAAAATGATGCCAAAGTACATTGCTTACTAGAAAGAAGGATTCAATTATTTATTACCAATGACTGCATACCTGTATTAGTCTGCTCGGGCTGCCATAACAAAATACCACAAACTGGGGGGCTTAAACAACAGAAATGTATTTTCTCACAGTTCTGGAGGCTGAGAAGTCCAAGATCAAGGTGCCTGGCTGGGAGGTCTCTTCTTGGTTTACCGATGGCCATCTTCTCGCTGTGTCCTCACATGGTAGAGAGAGAGATCTCTCTCTCTCATCCTATACTTACAGGGCCACTAATCCTATCAGAGTAGGGTTCCACTCTTATAATCTCATTTAACTTTAATTACCTCCTAAAAGCCCTGTCTCCAAATATAGTCACACTTAAGGCTTCAAAGTATGAATTTTTTGAGGGGAAGGGGACAAAATTCGGTCCATATCAATACTTTTTCTTTTAAAGATTTTTTTATTTTTTTCCTTTTTCTCCCCAAAGCCCCCTGGTACATAGTTGTATATTCTTCGTTGTGGGTCTTCTAGTTGTGGCATGTGGGATGCTGCCTCAGCATGGTTTGATGAGCAGTGCCATGTCCGCACCCAGGATTCGAACCAACAAAACACTGGGCCGCCTGTAGCAGAGTGCGCGAACTTAACCACTCGGCCACGAGGCCAGCCCCCATATCAATAATTTTAATAGAAATCTTAGCTATCAAAGTTCTGCCTAGGTCACACTTCTGAAATGATTTGCTCAACAGGTATAAAGTTTCAGTTATGCAAGATGAGTAAGTTCTAGAGATCTACTGTGCAACATAGTATGTATAGTTAACAATACCACATCGTATACTAAAAAATTGTTAAGAAGGTAGATCTCAAGTTAAGTGTTCTTACCACCCACAAAAAAAGGGCAGCGGGGAGGGAGGAAACTTTTGGAGGTGATGGATATGTTTATTACCTTGATTGTGGAGATGGTTTCATGGGTATACGCATATGTTCTAACCCACCAAATTGTACACATTAAATATGTGCATTTGTTATATCAATTACACCTCGATAATGCTGTCCAAAAATAAATAAAATGGCTCTGGACACTTACATATCTAGAAGTTTAAAAAATAACAAGGAAAAGAAAGAGGAGGAGAAAAATAAGGTAAAATATGACAAAACTTGTCTATTTTGTTGGTAAAGGGAAAGCCATCAAGGCAACCAGCAACAAATGAACAAATGAACCAGGGAAGCATGAAACCTGAGGACGAGTTGAGATTATGCGAAGAAGGTATGAAGCAAATCTTCCTGGTTGGCAATGTCTGAGGAAAGCCAAGTTTTCATATGAAAATCAAGAATCATAGGAGAAATTCCAGGAGACAGAAAAAGAAAATGAAAAACTACCACTCTGTAGGAAAGTAACATTTATTCATTCAACAAATATTCGTTAAACTCCTGTCATGTGCAAGGCAATGTGCTAAGTTCTACAGGAGACAAAAAGAGACATGGTCCTTGCTCTGCTGGAGTTTACAAATTTTGATGAAGAGAACTATTAACCAAATAATTTCAAAAATAAATGTAAAAACCAGACTCTGAGAACATGGAAGGAGAAGTTTATGGAGCTCTAAATACATAATAAAGAATTTGACCAAGTCAGGGAAGTAGAATGAAGAAATGGTAAATAACTGAGGAAATAATAAGTGAGGTGAAATTTGAACAACGGGTAGCTGTCAGCTAGGTGAGAAAGGAAGAGAAAAGTTTTCGAGGCAGAGGAGACAGCACAGGTGAAGGAACTATAATAAGAATATGGAAAATATGAAGTATAGGAAGAAAACTACTCTGGCTGGAACAGAGAGCCTGGAGAGAAATGTGGTAGTATATGAGGTTAGAGATAAGGGTGGGGGAGTAAAAGATGGGGTTGTTTTTTTGTCTTTGTCTTAAGGTCAAAGGGAATCACTGAAGGGATTTTAACCGGTGTGTGTGTGTGCAGTGTGTGTGCTAGGAATGGGGAATGATACACTCATAGATTTTGTTTTGTTTTTTAAAGATTGGCACCTGAGCTAACATCTGTTGCCAATCTTCTTTTTTTCTTTCTCCCCAAAGTCCCCCCACCCCATACATAGTTGTTTATTCTAGTTGTAGGCGCTTCTGATTGTGCTATGTGGGACGCCACCTCAGCATGGCCTGATAAGCAGTGCTAGGTCGCACCCAGGATCCGAACTGGCAAAACCCTGGGCTGCTGAAGTGGAGCAGGCAAACTTAACTCGGCCACAGGGCCAGCCCCAATATACTCAGATTTTTAAAATATTATTCTATTTGTAGTGTGGAGAAAGGATTGGAGGGGAAAACTAGTGAATATAGATACAACTCCACTCAGAAGGCTATTCAAAAATTCAACATGAAAAATAATACCCTTTTGGATAAAGGAGACAGTGATGGAGTGAAAAGGTCATATTTGAGAGGTACATAGAAGCTAAAATTGACAGGTCTGAGGATGGATCAAATGTGAGGAGTGAAGGAAATGGCATGCCTAGGATTATTCTAGGCTTTTGAATTTTAAACTGTGTAAATGGTGGTACCAATAATCCAGAAGATAGCTTAAAAAGCAGATTAGACCATCCTACAGGATAAATGAAGAAAATCAGAGAAAAAGATAATAAATGATAGAAGTCTCCAACCAGGTGTGTTGCTGAGCAGCCAACAAGCATCTCCTAGTTAGTGTACTCCATTGGGACCACATCAGCCTTATATGTCTAATATGTACCAAAAAAGTTCTCAGAGGGACTCCTAGGGTTCTGGAGATCCTTTCAGGATCAAAAGATCAAAAACTATTTTCAAAGGAGATAAAAAACCACAGGAGATCAAAACTATTTTCATAACAATGCTAAGACATCATTTGTCCTTTATACAGCGAAATTCCCAGACTACACTTGATATATGATATCCCAAAAGACTGAATGCAGAAGCAAATATGAGACACTCAGCTATCTTCTTCTAATTAAGGTGACATTAAAGAAATTTGCAAAAAATCTAGAACAATGCCATTGCTCTCCCTATTTTTCTGAAAAAATATAGTTATTTTTCATTTAAAATATATTAATATCCAATGAGATTATTATTTTTAAATGAATTAATAAATGCTTTTTTAAAAATTTATGTTTTAATTTCCAATACAGTAAATATTGATTTATATAACCCACATAGACAATTTGGGGTTCTCAATAATGTTAAAGAATGTAAAGACATCTTTAGTCCAATAAGCTTATGAACAACTGATTTAGATAATCAATGAGATTTTCTAAAGGACATCAACCACAAGATAGCTTTTCAATTGCCAGAGAGCTATTAAAGTTCACTTCAGAAAAA
Organism: Equus przewalskii; assembly: GCF_037783145.1. Classification (NCBI taxonomy): domain Eukaryota; kingdom Metazoa; phylum Chordata; class Mammalia; order Perissodactyla; family Equidae; genus Equus; species Equus przewalskii. Next base: position 26,294,563 of record NC_091834.1, read on the forward strand.
TACAATTAGTCCCAACAAATATTATTTCTCTCTGAAAAGCAGTGAACTAATCTATATAACAAAGTGTTACTCAGAATATGAAGTTATTATAGGGAAAAGCCATAAGAAAATCAGTACTACATTCAGGCACTATGGAGAACTGCCAATCTTTTTATATGTGTGCAATGTCTTAAAATTCCATATACCTGGAAGTCTTAAAAGTTATATAGCCAGCATATTTGTGGGCTACTGCCGTTTGGGTAGACATCACCTTCTGAGGAGTATGGTGAAGGAAGACTGAGAAGGCCTGTCCTAGACACCCTGGCACACGTTTGTCAGGTGATGAGTAACATTCATCCTTCACTTTCAGTGATACACTGATTGTAAGATTAGAAGATTGGAAACGAAGTGACAGGAACAAATTTGTGGTTCATTCAGCTTTTTAACAAATAAAAGGAGGGCCAGCTCCATGGTCGAGTGGTTAAGTTCGCGCGCTCTGCTGCGGCGGCCCAGGGTTCGGATCCTGGGCGCAGACATGGCGCTGCTCATCAGGCCACGTTGAGGAGGTGTCCCACATCCCACGACTAGAAGGACCTGCAACTAAGATATACAACTGTGTACAGGGCGGGGTTGGGGAGATAAAGCAGAAAAGGAAAAAAAAAAAAAAAGATTGGCAACAGTTGTCAGCCCAGGTGCCAATCCTTAAAAAAAAAAAGGAAGATTGGCAACAGTTGTTAGCCCAGGTGCCAATCTTTAAAAAGAAAAAAAGAAACAAAGAACAAATAAAAGGAACTGAGAGCAGTATTCAAAACCTTGGCTCTGAAAGGTGGGAATATCCCAATGTCAAGGCGATGTCAACCTTTACTTTACTAGTTTGTGCTAAAGCTCTGAAATTTCAGTTTTATCATAGGCCTGGGCCTGTTTTTTTCACTTCTATATCCACAGAATCTAGGAAGTGTTAAACAACCCTCTTTTTTTAAAGATTTTATTTTTTCCTTTTTCTCCCCAAAGCCCCCCAGTACATAGATGTATATTTCTCGCTGTGGGTTCTTCTAGTTGCGGTATGTGGGACGCTGCCTCAGCGTGGTCTGACAGCGCCATGTCCGCACCCAGGATTCGAACCAGCGAAACACTGGGCCGCCTGCAGCGGAGCGCGCAAACTTAACCACTCGGCCACCCAGTACAACCTCTTTATATTCTCTATGTGCTCCCTGGGAGTGCGGCTAGGCCTAAGGCTTTTGCCATCACTGTTGACTTAAGACTTTGCATGACCTTCAGAGAAGACTGAACTTAGATGTGCTGTAAGCACAGACATCAAACACTTGCATCTCAACAAAGGCAGAACTAAACTTATTATCTTTCTCCTCAAATTTATACCACTCTCAAATATGCATCATCTACCCAATAACTTAGGAACTTTTAGACTTTTCTCTTTCCCCATCTCATTTTCCACTACATCCAATTTGTCATTATAAACTGGACATTTTACCTCTTTAACATTGTTCACGTCCTCCCTCACCTTCTTATTCCCACTGCTTACTGCCCTAGCTCACATTCTCTTTTTTTGTTACTGGCCTGTTAAAATCAGCTCTTATCGGACTCTGTCTCCTTTCTCAGCCTTCTCCATGCCAATTACTCGAAATGTATTGCAATTCTTCTGGGTCACTGGTCCTTAAATGTTGGTTGTTTTTTGTTTTTTGCTTTTGTTACTAGAAGAATTTTGAACAATTATTCATATTCCCTCTCATGCTTTTAAGTTGACATCTACACTTTTTATGGCAAGTTTAGTTTCAAAAGATATGATTTCTAGCATATTTTCACTATTATTTATACAAAAAAATTTATATCACTCTTTTAAGTGGATTTAATGGAATTTAAATACCACAGTGATTTGATGAGTACCTGTTTCCAGATAAAAGGTACATTATCAAATTTTTTTCTCCTTGAATCATTTTTCCATTCTACTTTACCCACAGAATGTTATTGCAATGCAATGTATTTTATTTCATGTTAGAGAGTCTTTTATTCCTTACCCTGTCAAACTTTTCTGAAAGATTTTCATATATTGAGATTAATTTTTTAAATTTTTGGGGACTACAAAATTCTAAGAGATAAATACACACATACGCTAAACACACAAATACACATATGTATATATATATGTACATATTCTGGATAGAATTACAGAATTATTAGTAGTACATAAATAATAAATAGCATGAATACATAGTATTTTCAAAGGATTCTTTGTTTAGTAATCCCAAGGTTTTTAGATTCCAGTACAATAAACCACTCAGGAAGGGTGGGCAGTCTACCTTTGTTCAGTAAAGTAGGCAAGGGTAGTTGTGAATGGTAAGGTAGGATGTTGAATTTGACTGATTCCTTAGGAATATGTGCATCTCAAGCAGAAAACTTTGGGAAAGAATTCGTATAGAAGCAGAGGAGCTGGACTTTGAACCCTTTAAGCTATCCATGTCCACAGACCCTTAGGAAAGTCTTTGTGTTCTCCTGGGTTTTGTGGACACCAATTTGGAGACTACTATCACAAATCAGGTAAGACCACTCTCTCTGCTTAATTTTTCAGTGTTTCTAATGGCAACTGGATGGACTACTCTTGGATTCTACTTGACCTGCCTCCATCAATATTATTTTTCTCATCTTCTTCCATTTCTCTGTTTTCATCCCATTCCTACCCATATCAACCTAATTGCCATGTCTTGATACTGCAATGTTTCTCCACCAGTCCATATCTTTGTAAACCTTTCCTTACACCTAATCACAGTCATTTGTAGAAGTGAAATGAGGATTATTGATAGTAGATGGACAGCTGCTTTCTGTAGGTGTTAAATAAATAGTGGCAACTCTAGTTTTCTAATACAGTTATTATTTAATAAAACAAGAGTTTAAAACTCCTCCTTCAACTTATGAGAGGATAAATAACAGAATCATCAACTCTATTATTCAAACATGTTGAAAACTCAGAATGGATTCAAGTAGTCAGGACTGAGAGATAATCAAAAAGCTCACCCAAGAATAGAAGGACACAAACAAAAAGTGATAATCAATATTCTGTTACAACCAGTGCATGTAAATATGTGTGTGGTATACAGAATTCTAATATGGGCCCCAAGATTCCCACTCGTTGGTGTACACTCTGTATAATCCCCTCCCCTTGAGTGTGGGTAGAACTTGTGGATATGACAGGAGAGCCACTCCTGTGATTAACTTATATTGTACAACAAAAGTGAAGAGATTTTGTAGATGTAATTAAAATCTCTAATCAGTTGATTCTAAGTTAATTAAAGGGAGATTACTATAGATGTGTCTGACCTAATCAGGAGAGCTCTTTAAAACAAGGTTTAGGGGTCAGAGGCAGAAAGCTATCCTGTTGGCCTTGAAGAAGCAAACTGCCATTTTGTAGAGAAGGTCATATGGTAGGAAACATCAACTGGTTTCTAAGAGCTGAGGACTTCAGCACTATATCCACAAGAAACTGAATTCTGCCAACAATGAGTGAACTTGGAATGAGACACTGAGTTATAAATGAGACAGTAAGTGTGGTGGGCACCTAGATCATGGCCTTGTGAGATCCTAAGCAGAGAACCCACGTGATTAATGCCTGGACTTCTGACCCATAGAAACTATGAGATAAGAAATGTGTGTTATTTTAAGGCGCGAAGTTTTTGGTAATTTGTCATGCAGCAGTAGAAAACTAATACACAATTGAAACCACCACCAAATTTCTTGGTTTTGCATTATAGACTTTACTATACATGTAAGCCAAAATATTTGGAAGAATATTCGCAAAACATTCTCTCTCATGCTTTCCAGAGTTCCAGAATGTTAACTTCGCTTCATTCATTTTAATAAAAAGTGCAGTCTCAAGATACAATTTTACAAACTAAAAGCTGTCTTGTAAAGAAATACTTCCAAAATATTCCCACAGCTCAAAAGCTTATTTTAATTGTAGCTATATAAGTTTGGCTCACAAATTCTACCACCACTTTCTTAGAATTAACATCTTATAAACACCACCCTCTGTTTAACAAAGCCATTGGAATTATTGCATGTTAGTTACATAATACGCCAACTTCTCTTTGGATAGAAAAGAAAAAGAAATCTATGTAATAGTTAGGAAGTGCCACATTCATTCTATTTCTTTCCTCTCCCAATGTCTTAAAAATAGCCAAAGATTGGTTGGGAACTGAAGAGGAGGGTAACACTTGGATTTTTTTGGTGTGTGCATTCCAATTAAAGGATGAATGTGCTGGTGAGTGTGCATGTGAGTGTGTGTGTGTTTGTGTGTGTGTGTGTATTTATACTGGTCTTATTCCAGAGATGATTTATAAGAGTATCTAAAACACGAAAAACAGAAAGGAAACAGGTAGTTTATTGTACTTAAATGATCTAGAATTATGGAAAGATTAACAAGATTTAAAAAGTCAATGAGTAGAACTAACTCAACCTATACAGAGAAATACTGTCATAGGAGTTATCTTTTATCTTAAAGGACCAAACAGATGACTCAATTTCTGTGAACATTGTGTTCACATTGAGAACCTTCCAGAATCTGCAGTTATTTCACATATGCCAGGCACATCCCTTCTCTGTGGGCTTTATTTGAGTGGTCTAAAACATTTCCTTTTATTAGCAGGTTTAAGTGGAGAGAGATTATCCTGGCAGTATCGTAGTGTGGATAATACTGAATTTAAATACTTGTTCAAAGAAATATCCTTATCATGCTGTTCTGGTAAAATACACAAAGACTTAACCATATCCTCACAATTGTATATTTATCATTCTGGGAGCTCATACCTGATCTTATGCGGATTATTTGTCTTTTTATGGCTCTCTCTATATACATATCTTTATGTTATCAAATCAATTTATAACATTATTACACTTTACTGAATTTATGCAGTTCTACTGGTCTTAAAGCATTTTAGGATCCAGTTGAAAAAAATAAGACCTGTACTCATAGAAATAAAGACATGTCTATAACTAATTTTTATTTAGGATTATTTCAGGGAACAGTAAAAATGTGTGTTAACTCTGGAGGAAAGGGACAAGTACAGATTTAAAGGCATAACACAAAGCAAATGAGAAAAGAAGCTTTTTATTATAAATTCAGGACAATTGGGTAAAGGTCAATATATAGAAAAAGACTAGAACTGCTGAAAAACAGGTTGAAACAGAATGCAGTGTGCGTACAAGGACAGCCAGAGAGGTGAGGATTGGCTACTAGAGATGAAAGACACCTATAAGAAGCTTCTATCAGACTTATTATTCTTCATGGCAGCCTCTGTCATTCACCAGAAGAGGTTCACAGTCAGTTGATAGCTCATGTTATGTCTGGTGAGGAAGAATAGGGAAAGTATACAGGATTGGAAAGTAAGAATCTAAGGTCCTAGCTTTTATGGCTCTGATGACGTTTATAATACCGCACTTATTCCCTGACTTCTTTCTCCCTCTCTGGAATTTTTTTCTTTTTCTTGACAACATGAGAATGTTTAGGCCTTTACCCTAAGTATAAATATTTTGTGTATATGTGTGCACTTGTGTATTTATCTCTTTCAAAATAATGGCTCTCTGAAAATTCAAAAGATTGTGTAGGATTATGTGACACATTTTTAAAATATTAAAACCTGCACCCATTAAAGCATCAAGTGAAATAGTTGTTAACCTGTCTCACTAATAATCACCTGCTTAGATCCAGTCTGTGAGAGGAAAAGGAAGCAATAAATTTGACCCTAACTTACCGCACACTTTAATTGCACAGTACTCCCAGGGGGTGTCAGGGTCAAGAGTATAGCACCATGGCCTCGGCTTGCCATCAGGATTGCGGCAATAATTATCATCAAAGCCCTTGTCAGGATATCTGCAAACCACACCAAGAAAAGTGTCACATAAATCTGCCTAGAAACACCACCCAGCCCACAACTCACAAAATAATTTTCGACTCAGCTCAGATGCTACTAGCTGGGGAAAAAAGAAGTTTCCTGTTTTGCCTTACAAGGACTGCTAAATCTATTAACTTACAGATTCTAGTAAGTATAGAGTACCATCCCTTTTGCTGGTAAGTTAGGTCCATTTGGTACTTATCCACCAGTTGAGGTCCCAAACTGAATGCCTTTGTCACAAAGCCCAATTAAGAAAGATTACATAAACATGACCTCATGTAGAATGCTCATTAAGAAAACAGGTCCTTTTCTGGGCCAGGCTTAAAGTTCAAACTGAAAGTCAGGTTTCAATAGCTCTGTTACTAATGATAGCTCAATTTTGGAAATAGAGCCTTTCTGGGTCATGCCCTCACCTCCACCAGAGCCAGAGACAAACTCCATCACACCACTTTCTCTATACCCTCTTCCCTCTAAATTAACAGAGTCCTGAATTGGTGACTTGATTTTAATTGCTACCATATCCTTTCTGTTCTCACTTAAAAGACAAGAGATGAACTTAAAAATAAATGAGAGTTTTAATTTCATTTAAAAGAACAACAAAAAAACAAAAAGAGAAAGAAGAAAGAAAAAAATCTGTCAGCAATTTCCAAAAAAGGTGGGGACAGTTTCCTCTATAATTATTTGTACATTTATTCTTTATAATAAAAACAAGAGAATTCACTTTTTCTTTTTTCAGCTACAAGTTTCATGTGAAATGAATGGGCCAAAGTAGACTTTTTTTTTTTTTTGAGGAAGAGTAGCCCTGAGCTAACTGCTGTCAATCCTCCTCTTTTTGCTGAGGAAGACTGCCCCTGAGCTAACATCCATGCACATCTTCCTCTACTTTAATACGTGGGACACCTACCACAGCATGGCTTTTGCCAAGCAGCACCACGTCCGCACCCGGGATCCGAACCAGCGAACCCCGGGCCATCGAGAAGCGGAACGTGTGAACTTAACCGCTGAGCCACTGGGCTGGACCCAGACATATTTTTTTTTTTTTAACTATTTAAACTCAAAACCTACCTCTGAGGAGAAAAGTAGACTTGGTTACCTGACTTCTCCAGATTGGCAATTTCAAAATACACCAGAATAAACCAAGCAAAAGAATTGTTTGCTTCACTTTTCATTCCCTTTCTATGAGCATGACCTATGTGATAGTGTCACAAATGTGACCCTACTTTACCTAAGTCACTGAAGATGTGGCTTTAGAAGGAGATTGGTTTGTATTTGGCAATAATGCCTCCTCCCACAGCTTGGGCCTGTCAAAGTGGTCAATATCGAATGGGCCTTTTTTTCTGCTATGGAAGAGAAAGAGGAAGCTTCTGTTAGTGCTTCCCTTCTGCACCCCATTGATGCTCCTGTGTTCAGGACCATCCTGATTTCAGGAACTCTTAACCTAGTCACCCAAAACCAGCTGAAGGTGTAACCAGCATTCTCATATACTTCATCATAAATCCCTTTTCCCCAAGACTATCCAAAAAACATCATATATAGAGAATTTCCATGGCAGTTTGTCATGGAGTAAATAATGGTATGTAAAAAGAATCACTGGAAGCATGATTTGGTGGTATTTTACCTTTCTGGCAAGAATTTGTGCCGGTGTGGTGTCTGATGATCCCAGCGCTGACAAATCTTGCCTGATTCTGTATGATCCATGGGACCACGATAACTTTCCCCATTGCAGGTCATGCATTCAACTAATAAAATTAAAGTATGGCATGTTAATTGCTTCTGACAGCAAAATCAGGACCACCACTGTTCCTTTTAAAGAACAGTAAATCACCTGTTTAGCAGAAAGATTTTTAGAAATGCTTACAACCATTTTAACTTTAAATTAGGGCCTAATGTTCATAAAATAGTGGCATAAAATACTCCCTACAGAACTCTTCATATAGTTTAAACGGGGTTTTGTAGTTAGCGTCAAACAGATTTATCATAGAGCCAGAATGCTGCCTTTCTAATTTTTCAATGTGTCCAAAGGTATGTAGACACTGAAAACATAAGATGGAACCTTGGGGATCTTCCCTTTGTTGGTCTAAAATGCAAAGGATCTCAGTATCTATACTGACAGCACAATAGTGCTCTTCTCTCAACTTATCCTCCAAATACACATACAGGAAATACATAATTTAAAATGAGTACATGTCATTCTCCTATGGTTAATGCCAAAATCAGAACCAGATAGACTTGAGAGACCATCTTTGGATAGAAATCTGGCACTCTGGTACTATTCAAAGAACATGGATATTTTCCATGAAGAAGAAATCATGAAGAAAAAGAAGAAAAGAAGAAATCATGCTTCATTTCTGTTAGTGAACATCCAAGTCGAATAACTGGGCAGGCTCACATTCCTATCTAGCTGAGGATAAAGGGTGACCTACTATTGAACTTCTTGTACACATTGTAAAATATATAAGGTGCTCTGATTATGCAGGATCTTACTGATGACTCTGGGAGGTTAGTTAATAATTCTTTTCTGGCTGGCCTTTTATGACACACAAACTCTGAATCACATCAACTAGCTGAAAATGAGGCTTCTCAAATGGATAGGTTAATCTGTAGCACAGCAGGAATCCTGTGGAATAAATCCTTGCTTGGTTTTCCTACAAATCCGAAAAACTTCCCCAAACACACCATTTGTATCTTGTGATTACTGATCATCTAACTTTAGCTGAAGTGGGGAAAAGATATGAATGTTTGTTTTATCCACTGAGATATAGCCTAATGAGTATTTGTAGTATTTTGGGGTATAACATTAGAATCATCACTTTTGAACCTTTCATTTTTATAATCTAATAGGACATTAATTATTAACTTCCCCAAACATGAAACCCTTTGGCTTGATTCATCTACTTGTTGTCATGTAGGTTAATCTGCGAACTAAGACAAGGGACCAAAATTCAGCTTCCTCTCATTTGATACTGAGATTTCTCAGAGAACAGTCAGTAAGCACCTGAGCTATAAATAAGAGTAGTCCAAGAGCATATTGATAAAGGTGCTCTGGTTGGCCAAGGTCATTTGCATATTGAAATGCTCGACATATGTTATGCATTATCACATTTCAGCTTTCCATTTGAATGGGGTACAGATTTATTTAGCTCCTTTTTTTTAAAAGAATGCAAGGTTTGATATCTTCACAGAAAATGATGTGGCATTTATCACAGTTGTTTGCTTCTTTATATTGAATGAAAAAGTAGAATAGAATGCTATGGTCAAACATAAGAGGTAAATATCCAAATGTACAATTTCTAACCTTGTATAGTACTCAGGAATCAGGATATACCTATTTTGTCTCCATCAGCAAATACAGTTTATGAGTATATCCCTTTCTCATGAGAGTAAATAAGTTTATTTTCTGGGAAGCTGTACTATGGGCATTATTATAAAACATTTTTTCTGGACTTTAGGATTTTTAAGTTTCTTAAGGAAAAACAGCTACACAAATGAAACAGGTAATTCTATTAAGAGGACTATTTTCTGAAGTGAGTGTGGTAGATCAATTCAATGCTTCTTCAAACTTCAATATGCATAAAAGTCACTTTGAGATCTTGTAAAAGGGCAAGTTCTGATTCAGTAAATCAGAGCTGAGGTATTAGTAACAAGCTCCCAGGGGATGCTGATATTTCTGATCCTTGGACCTCACAATGAGTAGCAAATCTGTAGATAATTTGTTCTATTCTAAAAATGGCTTTTTGGGAGAGAATTGATTTCACTGGATCTTGAAGGATAGATGAGATTTGGATAAATTATAAAGGGCAAAATAACATAAAATGGTACAGAAACATGAATTAGTATGCTATGTTTATAGTAAGGTGAAGAGAGTTGTGGATGCAGGTGCAGACCTAATGAGATTTTAAAAACATATTAAAAGTTAACAAGAACAATGCTAGATTTTGGAAGGCAATGAAAGTTGTTGTTGGGGTGGGAATTAAATATATCTTGTGGTACGACTGAGATGCTAAATATATTATAGTTACATGTTCTGTGATTATTCAGCACTTCTAGCAAATAAGAAATCATTTGATCCTTGCAGTGAGGAAAACAAGGCTCACAAAAGTTTTAAGGGACTTACCTAAAACAGAAAATGTCAAATCTGTGCCTGGAACACAGGTCTCTGACCCATAGTCCAGTGTTCTTTCCAGTGTCTTAATTGCCTTTTTGTCCTACATATTTTAAATTGTTTCCTACACATTCTAATTGGTCATACCTTAAGATAGACTGATAAATTTATAAAGTCACTCTCCCTGCCTTTTTCAACATTGCCCCCATTACCCTCTGCCTTCTTGTTTACAAGAGTAGGTTGGCCTCCTGTTGGATCCTCACTTATTGAAGGATGGGGGGAAAGGAGGTCATGAAAAAAAGCAACTAGATTGGCCATTTTATCTAAGACTGAAAAGTTTGTTGTTCTACCATTGCATCAGACCTTCAGGTTAGCCATAAAAATTACCTCAAGAAAGGCAAATTGTGAACTCATATTCACTTTTCTAACTTCCAGAATTCTAAGAATCTTCTAAGTTTTCCCAACTCAAAGTCAGGCAGTACAGGTGGAAACCAAGTCCACTTACTCAAGGAACCAGGTGAAAGCATGATCTATATAATAGTGCAAGAGGGTGAGGATTGCACTTCCTGCTCTATTTCATTTGGGATCTCTCTATTCTTGCCAGTGTATTATTATTTAACCATTCCAGCAAGTTCTTGCCTTTAAAAATAAAGAGCAAAATACTTTTCCAGATTATATAAACTCAAACTAAATAAATGTTTCTATTTAAAAGTAGAATTTTTTTTTCTAAATATAGTTCTGGCTTAAATGATAGTAGAAAACTACAAAAACTACACCTGAATTGTAATATAAGTAGGATTAATTTAACATCTTTCTCATCATACTAACCAATTAAACTAAAAAAAATACTGTGTTCCTTTTTCTCAATCATAAAACCACAGGTAATCTGAGTTTACAGACTAAAATAACTACTTTGAGAATATCTCTGAGAGAAATCCATGCTGGTGATCACTTTAACAAAACTGAATGTTTAAAATATGAATAGTCTCACAAATCCACATTTATAAATAATAGTTTTATTTTAATCTTTAGTTTTAAAAGTCTTTCTCCACACAGAGCATAGAATCACATAAATAAAGTTATGGCAGTATTATTTGGGATTTAAAGTGTAAGGTATTAAAAAATAATGATTATGGTTTAATAAAATGTATTTACTTGAATATTTGACAATCATTACATATAACATCTGTTCCAAAGACTAGTGATTGCTTTATTTTAAATCCCAAGTAAATGTTACAACAAAAAATTGAATTTTACATACCTCAGTTTTCCTTGAATTAAATGTTAATTGTAATATTTTCTTCACACAATTATGTAAAGTTCTAAATGTGATAAGAGTGTTCATTTTCTTTTGGAATGCTTAATATATTTCAAAGGTTTAAATTATAAGAAAATATTAGTTATTGGATACCAGATATATTTCCTTTATGAATCAAAATTTCAGATGATTATTTAGCCAAGACTTTAATATAGTTACAAAAACTTCAAAATATATATAGTGTTTTACATGTCTTTTTCAAAAGAACAGTCCAAAGTTTGACCACAGGCCTTTTTCTGGTTTAATTTTAAATATACAAAATGATTTGATCATTACTACCTCATCCATAATGACATAACCTTTGGAAGTTGCCATTTAAGAAATTAATATGCATAGATAAAAATAGCTCACCCATTATACTGTTTAAGCATCCTGGATTTTGAGGTTTCTCCCTCTTATATGTATTTTAATAGACGTTTACATCATATCTACATTATTTTGTATATTTTGTATTATCTGTTTTATAAACAGCATGCTTTTTTCTATTAGTGTAGTGACAATGCTTCTTATTTTAGATCCTATTCACTAAAATCCTGCTAAAACATTGTTCATTTTAGCATGCATTTAAATATCACAGCTCAATTCACACTTCCTGAAATATGTTTGGCCTATAGGTCAGGTGTTGATCACTTCTTTCACAGGAGGGTCATTCTATGCTATCAGACCTCTAATTGTTCCCAGAAAAATCATATCTGCAACCTTTACTACCACAATGCCAATAGCATCATGTGCCACTAATACTAATGAGCAACCTTTTAAGAGAGGTGCAATGACCTCAAATTATTAAAGGATATTAGAGATGTATATTTAAATGAGATAAGGATAAGTGGAAACAGGATTTTCCCAATCACTTCTTTTCTAGAACATTTATTCTACATTGCATATGGGTCCAGATCTACGCCAGTGTATTTTGATGAAGGTTTTTCTTAAAAACTAAGGATTGAAAAATCACATTCCCACACAAACCAGGCAGGTATCATAAATGCTAAGCTGTTTAAAGTTTGACCAAGTTAACTTCCCTTGAAAACACTTTCCCAGGTCAAACAAAACTCCTTGCCAATGACTTTCAACCTCAGAAAACTGTTGTCGTGGAGAGTTACCTAGAAGTAGGATTTTTTCTTCCATGTGTAAATTTAAGACAAATATTAATTATAGACTTATTCATACAAAACAGACTTGTTCGTAACTTTATCACAGATCAGTTTATTATTTTTAAAAGAAAAGAAAACAATGAAGAAGTTATAGTGAACAGAATATGATATAGAATGGAAAGTAAGAATTTACAAACAGAGATGGAACTGGCTCTAGCACATGGAGCCGAGAATTTTAAATTAACTAACAACAGAAAGCAAATTCACCTTCTCTGTGACAATTAGCCAACAATGGCCTTTTTACGTGATAAATATCAACCTAATGTTTAACGGATATTTGTGGAAGAAATATTTCAAAAAAATATTTGGTTAATAACAAACAGGTAAGATATCTTACTATAAAAATTGGACAGCATTCCAGCAGCCCCTGCCCCCAAGTACTTCAAAATCCTATTAACCCATGTTTCATTCAGATTTTTAGAATTTTAGTTTCCAACAGAATAACCAGATAACTATGAAAAATGAAATCACATACAATGCTGACATGGTTACTCTTCCTTCTTGTCAGTTATTCAATTTTCCACTACAAAAGTAAGGGCAGTGCCCTTTTATGTTGGCAGAGGAGGTAAAAAGCATAGACACGGGTTTAGGGTGCTTGCCTTCAAGACAGCTTGGCAGCTACTGTTTTGATCTCTTCATAAACTATTCTAAATGGTATTCAGCTCCAGTCTATGTATCAAATTTGGTTCTAGTCACACATGGGGATATCGACCTTCCAGTGACCCCCTCCAATATTCTCTGCTGGATCCATATATCCTTGCCACACCACTTCAGAGTAGGTTTGACAAAACTTCTGCAGAAGAAGGTGCCAGGTGAATATAATTAGCATTACTTATAAAGGACTCAGTTTCATTCCGGAGCAGATTTTGAGGTATGTGAGCTCCCAAGAGTGGACGAGAAAGCCCAAACTTTTACTCTCCCCAAAGAGATACCTCAGGCTCTGTTGAAATTCAAACTGATAACTCGCTTCATTATTTTGCATTTATCTGATGATAATCGTTTTTAAAAACATTATGTAAAAAATGCTCAAATCATCTATAGCTGCATTTGAAGAAACAGCATATTTATTGTGATCTGATTTGTTCCTGTTAACCTGTAACGTGAGCTGCAGTTCTACACAAAGGGGTGGCAGAGTGCCCCAGATGGCATTCAGGTTCATTTACCTTCTGAACACTGAGGAATGTCACAGACTTCGTAGCGTACCTCTGGATTGCTTGTGAAACACCAAGGTCCCCCTTCTTCCCCTCGAGGGTTTCGACAGTAGTTTTCCTGTAGGTCTTTACCCCGATAGCTCGAAGGCAAAAAGCTAGTTTTAAAATGATAATCATTACAGTATAAGAGCATGCAACTTGATTTTTGGTCTATTAATTTTACTAATTAGTTGGTACGTTTTTCCTGAAAGCAGAGAAATCCTTTATTCTGTCTCACACCTCCATATATTTTAACTTCAATTCTGTCATTCAAGAATTCAAGAATGTCTACCCATTCTTAAAATACTTAAATTTTATAAACGTTCACCTGAATTCCCATATTCAGCATCACTAAGAATGATTTGTCTCTGGATTTGCTAAAAGTCAATCAGGCTGGAACTTAATTGACAGTTTTGAACCACAATTTCAAAGCTCCACTTGAAGGCAGCAGGTGACTGAGCAAGGCCACTTAGGAGAGAACTGAAGAAACACTGCAATTGACCACGAAATCTCGCTATTACATTGCTTATCTGAGATAAATTACTTCTTTGTTTACTGCTTTTCTTATGAAGAATAGCCCCCTTTTCTTCTGCACAATTGAGAAACAGATTAATGAAGTAATACAAACAAAGAGTCTAGAATCAAATTAAACCTGGACTCAAATTTCAGCTTGCTCTTTTACTAGCTGGAGACCTCAGCAGGTAGTTTAGGCTCTCTCAGCCCGTTGGCTTACCTGTACACTGAGCAGAACCATAACTTATAATATCTTATACCTTATATGGTTGTTTTGAGAAGTTCAAAGAGTAATTGACACAATAGATGCTACATATTATTAAGCACATGCCACTTAGTCATAGTGAAAAACAGAATTGCTTATTCTCTTCAAAAATTTTAATAGTTTTCTCTGTGACTTGGGGCTTGGTGTTTTCAGGTTTAGTTCACAGAAGTAAGCCTTTAGTGCAGAGACTGAAATACATTACCTTTACTTAAAATTTCTAATGCCGTATTTATAGTTTTGTTACTAGCATAAAGTTTTTCAACACAGTATCAGAAAAATCCAAAGCCTTTTTATTCCTTTGTACTGCTTGTGACATTGGCCTGTGACACTGCACTTGTCTGCTAGATTGCACACGAAAAACCGCAAATAAAGAATATACATCTGTAGGTGACACTAGTAAACACTTGTTTGAAAATCCAGTTACATTTTCAATATTCAGTTCAATTTTTGTTATAAAGCTTTATTTCTACTTTTACTGACCTCTGAGTTCTAAATGGTACTTAAATTAGAGTGAAATCCAAGGATTACAAACTAGCATTTTAAATATGAGGAAAAAACATAAGAGATTAAACCATATAATTGACAAAAACTATCATAAAATTAAAGCTTATCATGATTTCACAGTTCCTAACAGTATTTAATTTTCAAATGAAAAATAAGTCATTTTGTCTTAATTTTAGCCCCATTATTCCAGAATATTTTAGGATGTTTTTTGTTTGTGCCATTGTTTGAAATTTACTTTCTTTCATTTTTGCCACTTCTCCAACTTTTCCTAGTAAATTTATAATGAAATACTGATGAAATTGCTGATATATTGAAATTTATAATGAAATAGTCATTTTCCAAAACTGACTTTAACTTTATATTTTTTCATAAAGTAATGCATTAATCAATTTACTTAAAAATATTCTACTATAGTTCTATTTTATGAAAAATCTTGGTATAGTAGAGTGGTAAGAATAAGTAACTGTTAATCACAAAATCTATACTGTTGCCTCATGTATCACCCAACTAGCATATGACATTAGCCTTTGAACAATTTATTTACTCTTTGGGTTTCAACTTCTTCACCTATAAGATGAATAGAGTGAATTAGATTATTATAAGGTCCTTTATTCTGTATCATTTTATGTATTGCGTTTACTCAAGAAACTAAATAATGGATTTAGCATGTTAAATATACACGTATTAAATATTCACAATTTTAAAGAAGATTTTTGTTACACACACACATACACATAGAAACACACACATATACATACATACACCTTCCCAGTGGATTCATAAAGCCAAAATGAAGCTGTGAAAAGCAGTGAAGGAATTCCATGATTTAGTAGGAAAAATACAAGTAGGAAGGAAGCGAGATAAAGTAGAAATCAAATCTAGATATGGCCAAAAGATGAGTAAAGTTTTCCCACTAGAGTTAATAAAATGTAACATGAAGAAATGAAGAGAAAGGATGCACATCTTCACAATTCTGTATCAATGCATATTAAATTCTTCCTTAGGTCATGCACAGTAAAGAGTAGTCTGGATCATCTTTTCTCTTATTCTTTGGTGTATACGACTTTTTCCCCAAATTAACTGGTTTTCTTTTGTCTTCTAAGGTGTTTAGCCTGCTGTTCCTTAGCCTCCCATACTTGACCAATGGATAAAGCCTAACCCTGCTCTTTTCACTTATATGTGTTCATTCAACAACCGTTTATGAGAACCGATTACACATATGCCCTGTGCCAGTCAATAAGTTCTATAATAAACTTTTATTCACATACATAATGTTTTTGGTTCTTTGTCTTTGTTAGCAAGGCTTTAAAAGAGATAAGTAAAGAAATATTTAAAATTGAGTTATATCCAAATATACTTTGAAATATAAATTAGATCTCCTGGAGACTAGCGACCTTTTCTTTTCATTAATAGAAACTGCGTTTTAGGAAACCTGACCTATTCCATCATCTGCTTCATTAATGAATGCTGGGTGGCCAGTGAAGGATATAGATGTAGATATCAGGTCACCTGATTTTCTGGTTAAGCTTCTATACTAATTTCATCATCTATCATCATGTTCCCATTAAGCCACTTGTAAAATATTTCAATTTAGGGAGTCATCAATAAATCACTCCTCTAGACACAGACATATTTCTTTTTCCATTTCCCATAAAGTTAATACTTAGTTAACTCAAAAGTGTTAAGCTACCACACAGATACACCAATAAGCAGCTAACTGATGAAAATTAAGTATTGCTCCCACTGAATTAAAAACAATTTGATTAATATACATGATTCTCTCCCTCATATACCTCTATATCACAAGGAAATGTTTGTTGGTAAAATAGCTGGTTGGACTGGGAAGCCAGTTCCCAGGGAGATCTATTTCACATTTACTCCTCCCACAGATAATCCCAATCATAGAGTATTTCGGTTGAAATAAGACCTCCACTGGGTCAGTCCAGTTCGCTCTCCCTGAGTAGGGTAGGACTGATTTTCCAAAGCTATTCTTTTGTTCATGAAAAACAGATCTATCAATTTAAATAAAATGTTTTCCTCACTTTGCAGGAGTGACACCATCAAATCCTTATGAGAGGGCAAAACCAATTATATCGTTCCTTTCTTTTTGTAATATAAGGATAATACTATGTTTCAGAGGTATTTGTGTATAATTGTAAGTAACTTATTTGAAAAGAATTAGTCACTTTCTGTTACTGAAATACGGCAAAGCTGATCAGCTTGGATACTTAGTAGCTGGTGTTAACTGACTGAGATCACAGGCTTGACCTCAATGTGGAGCAACTAACTCTTTTTCTTTACATGTGGGCCAATTATCTGCTCTCTGTTTACTGAAATAAAATTATTGCATAATTATGCCCCCCCCCCCAAAATGAATGAAATGAAATAAAAAGAGGATTCATCAAGGCAAAGTCATCAACACTACTGCAGAAACAAGTTGCAGCATTTGTCCTACTGATCAGCCAAGTGTTTCATGCCTTGGAGTTGTTAAAAGCACAGGTTATACAGTGAAATTGGCTGGGTTCAGATTCTGGCCATACTGCTTACTAGTTGTGCATGACCTTGAAAAGTTACTAAGGCTCTTTGTGCTTCAGTTTCACCATATATAAAATAGAGCTAATAAAATCACCCGCTATGGGGTTCTTGTGAGGATTAGAGATAAACCAAGTACACTGTTCAGCAAGGTAATTGGCACATGGTAAACTAAACCTTCCAATGCATTTAACAACCAGGGAAAGCTGTTTTAAAATACTTTAGCTCCTGTTAAAATTATTTGTCAAATAAATCTTGAAAAACCATGGCTACAATACATCTTGGGTATTAGATATCTATGTTTCTTTTCAATGATGATTAAAACTCTCAGACTAATTAGCCTATGGATATTATGTTTGCTCATCTTTAAATATCATTCATCTGTTATAATGAACACAAGTATTCTCTTAAGTGTAGACATTTAATCCAAGGGATGAGAAGTTTTCTCCAGCCATTAAGCAATAGGTGAAATGGGAAAGCTGGTCAATCTGAGGTATGAATTTTTAGCAGTGGTTCTCAATTGTGGCTGTACTTTGGAATCATCTGGGGAACTTTAAAAAAAAATACTGGCCTGGGTTATTCCCCCAAGAGATTCTGATTTAATAGGTCTGTATTGATGCCTGAGTGGTGGGAGTCATTAAGGGCTCATAGCAGGTGATTTTAATGTGCAGCCAAAGTTGACAACCACCATCTGATCCATCTCCTATTTACCACAGTCAGTTTCTCTACTGCAGCTGCAGAGTGCTGTACCTTCTCGAAGGCAAAGAGAGGGGAAAAAATCTCTACAAAAAAATAACATTTTCACTATTTCTTCACACAAACATCAAGATCTATAAATTGGGGTTTTGAGGTAAGATAAAATGGTAAATTTAATCTTTGGCTACATATCAGTGATGAATTCACATAAGCCTTGGCCTAATACAATTCAGTAAAGTTGGCTATGTTGTTACAGAACTATAGGGTTATTCTGAAGGACTCACGTGAGATTGCTAACATGTATAAAAAAGAGAGGCTCTATCCTCTTTTCCTCATGCTGGTCTTACCTGTGCTCATGTGGTATCATGGAATTCCAGGGCTGGCATTTGATGCCACTCTTAGTGATAGACACCGTTCCCTTGTAGCTACCTCCTTTACCAATGATGCAGTTTCTAATGTAGTCTATGAGAAGAAAGTAGAGAAAAATGTTATAACCGTGTGTTACATATGCTGCATATATATTAACAAGAAAAAGAAAATTCCTTTTAAATCTTTAAGTAACTAACGCTTGCAAAACTATCTCAAATCATATTGAAATTTCTTGTCTAAAGCTTCTACTAATATTTTCAAAATAATACATTTCAGAATAATCCAAACCAACAAAAGGCAATCAAGAAGTTTTAATTTTGTGAGTATATACCTGAATAACTGCAGAGATAAGTCTGTTCTTCATATAGATTAGTCTATATACTCAACTGGCCAGGCAAATTTAATTTGGCAGAAAGATTTGCTCAAATATACAGACCACTTTAAGAAAACATCAAAAACAAAAATTGAGCGATTTTTAAAACTTATATTGAATTCAGAAAGTTACTCTAAGATAATAAAAATAATTAATTTGTCTTTATCTCAGCAAAAACTGTGTGGATTTATATATTCATGTATGTGTGCTGTAATTACATTATGTTGATTATTATTTTCCATATTTTTGCTAACGTTTCATCTGCTAAATTATAGGGCAATCACACTGAAACAAGGTGTATATTCCTATTAGATAATAGTATATACAATTGTTAGCAACCTAGATTGAAGATGGTCTTATACTAGATTATGAATTATGTTTAGGATTTATAGAATTATTGGGGTATATAGAGATCATCTTATTTTCTACCATGAATTAATTTTAATTTGTTTTAAACATCTACCCTATTACCAAGGAAATATCTGTGTATATTACCAAGTACCCAAATTATTAAGACACAGTATGATTTAAGAAAATATTAAAATTAAAATAAATGCTATTATCATAAATACAATCCATGTTTATTATTTTGTGTGCTGAGGGACTCATTTTGTAAAATTCATAATTATTTAACATTCTTCAATTATTTCATTGATATAATTCTGCTTTTGAACAAAGTAAATACCTTGTGAATACACTATCAGACTACCAATATAGACAAATTAACAATATGGTCTCAATTCTTCCTTTAAAGATTTTTTTTTAAGTATATGATTAGGAATAGATCCAACTAATTTTTCAAAATCTCCACAGTTTGTTATCAGCAATCATCACTACAACTTAGATGAGTTATCCAAAGTTGTTAAAATTTAAAATACTATAGTAAGCTCAAAATGTGCTGTAATATGAGATGTCTTAAACTAACTGGGTGGCACTTTCTAAAATGAACATGGAAAATACGAGTTCTAGCAGATGCTCCTAGAAATAAACAAAGAGGGAGCGGATAATTATGAGAATTTTGGGAAATGCTGCCTTTAATCTAAAGAAGCATACTGAAAATAGTCAAGATACTAGTGTTATCAGTCTTAATGGATGAACTGACTGCATCACAGATTCTTTATATAATTGAGGAAAGAGCACTGTGGCAGGAAATTATGTATATTTTATGCTTTATTTCATAATAAAATATTTAGGGAGAAGCCAGTTACCTTTGTTTTCATAGAGGTCGAATTCATGGCCAAACTCTTTTCTCACTCCACTTGACATACTATTGAAAGGGAACCAGAGGCATCGTTTTCTTGCTTTATCAAAAACAAAGGACCTGAAAAAAATATCTGAATGAAAAGAAGGAATGCTACTATTTATACAGTTTTTAAAGAATGCGCACATAGTTTAACCAAAGAGGGCAATATAAAAAGAGACACATTGTTACATATATGTAATAAAAGCATGAATGATATTTGAGCCCACCATTTTTTTTTTTTTAAGATTTTATTTTTTCCTTTTTCTCCCCAAAGCCCCCCAGTACATAGTTGTATACTCTTCGTTGTGGGTCCTTCTAGTTGTGGCATGTGGGACGCTGCCTCAGCGTGGTTTGATGAGCAGTGTCATGTCCGCGCCAGGATTTGAACCAACGAAACACTGGGCCACCTGCAGCGGGGCGCGCGAACTTAACCGCTCGGCCACGGGGCCAGCCCCTTTGAGCCCACCATTTTGATGGCCAAATGAGAAAGAACAAAATTAAGTGTTTCTAGGTGTAGATTTAAATATCACATTGAATACTATTTGGGATGTTCTCATGTTATTCTAAACATCTTGAAAAATGAGGATTTCAACAAACGAGATCAATATATAACACAACTACTTGGATTATTTCGGAAGACTATTTTTTTGTAAGTACACAGCAAGTTGGAAGATTTTGTTTATAGTTATATGCAAATGATTATATTGTAAATATCATGATCAATTTCCAAAGTTTGTGATTGTATAAAGTACATTCTAAAGTGACATTTCCTAAAATGCATTAGATAAATTATCACCCCAGAAAATTCTCCTAGCAAGGAAGGATCTGAAATCAAATGTTTGGAAAATTTTCCATATAATACCCCTTCTTGGTGAGTTATAAAGCACTGAATCTTATTGAAGGCTACGGAAATCTTGCTATTAGGATAACTGTTTATATAAGTCAATGTTTCCTAAATAGATTTGTTTGCATAAGCATTTTTAATTAAAAAAAACTATTAATACCATAGAAAATATGCTTTTGGTATATCATCTTGAACAAAATTACTAAAATGTGTCACTCCTACAATTATCATTCCTATCACTGTTATATTGATTTTTTTGTTCACGAAAAAATGTCTTTCTAAAGCAAAATGATAAATACAAAAATTCCTTAGCCAAGAATAGTTAACTACTTGACAGAGTTTAAAACATATTAAATGTTATCATTTCTCACAATATGGGAAATGAAGTTAGAATTTGAGCTGTTTTCCTTCTATTAAGAAATGCTATTGAGGGGGGCCAGCCCGGTGGTTAAGTTCTTGCATGTGCCACTTCAGCGACCTGGTGTGCACAGGTTTGGATCCTGGCTGCAGACCTATACACTGCTCCTCAAACCATGCTGTGGCAATATCCCATATACAAAATAGAGGAAAATTGGCGCAGATGTTGGCTGAGGGCCAATCTTCCTCAGCAAAAGAAAAGAGAGAGAGAGAGACGCTATTAAAACTCCTTCTCACTTTGTTCATGCTAATTACAATGCCACCATCTAATTAAAAGAAATACACAGATTTTCTAAGAATAAAGATTTTTCACATTCAGTTCATATATTTTTGAGAACTCATTATTTTCTTCTAATTTTTGATATTTCAAATTAGTAATTTACTTCTAAGTATTTTGACAACTTTCAAATAATTTTAAGGGGAATAGCTTTTATAAAACAGATATTAAAAAGGCCTTATCAAATTATTTAAAATATTTTACCTATTGTCATATTTTTATTTAGTACATTTTATTCTATATCCAAATAAGTTTAAAAATTATATTCATAAACTTTATGCTTTGATTTACATACAGATATTTTGAAATATCTACATACAAGAGCACTGTAGCTGAAATAGTAATTAAGAGCAAATCATAAAAATATATTTTTGCAGCTGTAGCAGAATAACTTGATTAGAGACTTCAATTTTGATCTGGTAGGCTGAAAGCTTATGCAACACATGTTAAATTTCCTATCTCCCTAATATAGGGTGTTGGGAGGAAGGTGTTAAATGACCTTAAAGGATACAGATAAATATAAAAACTAAACAAACATGTAAAAGGAAATTTTAAAGTAACAGAGTTAATAACCTGCCACTTAACTACACATTCAAATAAAAATGTACCACACATGTATAAGCTACTTTTCTACAGATAATATGATTTTGACATGAAATCGCCTTGCATATTTGCAGATGACTCGAGAGCCCCATCAGGAATATGCAAGATTTGCCTCTGTGAATACAAAGGTGATTCCACCTGGAAAGTGAATAACAGGGTTTCCAGTTTGCTGATTTCATTTACTCTTTTCTCTGATTCCATTACAATGCCATATTCTCTCAGAAAAGTGTTTCTTTACATCATTTTACACCTCTGTATGGACTGGAGGAGTTGCATCTTCTTTTAAATTTTACTTTGAGTCTTTATCTTAGCTTTATTTTAATTACCATCTTCCTTTCAAGAATTTACTTTGTCTAGTTTTCTAGTTGTTTATGGCAAGAGGGCAATTCTCATACCGTTTACTCAGTCATGGCTAAAAGAGGAAAGCCTCCTATTTTTTCCTCCTGAGTCAATTCATGAATTAGCAATTTTCTGAAGATCTTAGGATGAGGCATTCTGGTCATCTTTGCTACCTAGCATAGAGGAACTTCAATCCCTATAAAACCAGGATTGTTGATCTCTTCCTAAGAGGAAACAGTGTTTGAGAATGTTCCACCCCATGCCCACTTGAATCCCAGATGCTTTAACACAGGTTTGGTGATATTTTTTAAGCATTTTCATATATTTGCCATTGTTTTTTAGTGAATCTGGTCCATATAACAAGGCTGCAAAAAGATCCTTTAATTTATTAAGAACTTAATTTCAGAGAATTACAGTATGTCCATTCCATTCTGAATAAACTAATGTATTTGGTGATTCCAAACACATGTATATATTTATTTGGGATAGACGAGTGAGAAGGATGACACCTCTTCTGGGCAGAAGAACTTTGGCTGTACACAGGTATTATTACATGTAGATTTCTGCACACGTTGTCATAAATTTGGAGACTAAATATAACTCTACCAGAATATAGTAGGAATGAAACCTCTTATACATGGGATATGTAAAGATTTATTAATCAGGTCACCTGTGTTCTCCAATGCAGCAAAATCATTTTACTTTCTCCTAAATAAAACAGAGGGAAAGCTTTATTTCTTTATTTATTTTTTGCATAAGGCTGACTAATGTGAAAATGGAGAGCTAGCAATACTTTCCTTGCTTGTGGATCCAGGAGATTGTATTTTCAGATTCAAAGTTAAAAATCAACAAGGAGGTGTGGTTCTCCAGTTCCCCTTGCCCCGCCCTGCCAACCCTGAGAGGGGAAACTATGATAAATCCAACTTCCTCAATTGCCAGAAGAATATCTCCATAAATCTACACAGCTGGGATGTTGATTGAGCGTAGTTTTCTCTAATTTATTTCTAACAATTTCAAGGCTTTCATAAGAAAGTCAGGGAATGAAACAGAATTATTAGAGGAATATATGTACAAAGACGATTCCCAACTGCTCTTGCCAGGAAATATCGTCCTGACAGTGGCAGTTTGGTTCTAAAAAATACTTTCAGAAGAGCTGTCAATGAACAGAAAGGAGATAGTCTCTCCTCCCCCTAAATCTGTTGAAGACCTTCTCTGACCATGTCCTTTCCCTCAGGCTCATAACCCTCATTTCTCTGAGAATGGCAAGATGAAATTAGGACTGCCTGTCATGACATTTCTAAACCCTCTGTTCACACTATGTGTCACTAGCCAAATGTAACAGAGGAGAATTTAAAACTGACAGGATGTTATGTGCAATTCTGTAAAAAAAAAATGAGATGAAATGGAACAAAAGGGTGGAAAGTAAGTGAGGGGAGGGAATGTTTATGAAGAAGAACTAGGAAATGCATTTTCTTCTGGCAGTTTGGAAGGTTATTCAGATGAAATTGGCACCTTCATGGCCCAAATTCCAAGTCTTATCCTTTGGAATCACTGGCAAAGTAGTAAGGAATTCTCTCCTGTGAGGTCACAAAGGGACTTTCAAAAGATAAGAAAACTCTCTGAGTCCCTTCATGCATCTCTGAATTGCCTCATCTCTTTTCACCTAAAACTTCATCATCTCTACCCCCTAACGTTTTTCTTTTTAAAGATTGGCACCTGGGCTAACAACTGTTGCCAATCTTTTTTTTTTTTTTTTTTTCCTGCTTTATCTCCCCAACCCCGCCCTGTACACAGTTGTATATCTTAGTTGCAGGTCCTTCTAGTTGTGGGATGTGGGACGCCGCCTCAACGTGGCCTGACGAGCAGTGCCACGTCCCAGCCCAGGATCCGAACCCTAGGCCACCGCAGCAGAGCGCTTGAACTTAACCACTCGGCCACGGGGCCGGCCCCTATATCCCCTAACTTTTTTTAAACAGCCTCTGCTGCTGATACCATTCCTTCTAGTTTTTTATCTAATTCTCTCAACACCTTTTATTTAAATCCCTAAAGACAATGACATAAATTTTGGAGTAAATTTTGGCTGTTGCCCAACTTATATTCTGAAAATTTCTCCATTCCTCTTGCAAGAAAAAAATAGTTTACTTTGAATAGACTATTTTAAAGTGTTAGAAAGGTAAAAGTCAATCTAATTGAATTTTAGTTCCTAAAGTTGAAATGTACATAAGATGAAAAAGCATCAATTCCATACCCAAAGCCACTGCAGGGTCTAAAAGATAACAGTTTATGTTCTCTCCCTTACTCATATTTCCATCAACTGAGAGCTAAGTCTTCTGTTGTAAGGAGTAAAAACTAAAGTCAAGCTTATAATTTTACCTGCAAATTACATTGAATAAAAAAAAATGATAATAATGAGTAAATACTGTATTTGAAAAATTATCCTAAGAACAAAATGAAGCAACTTACTTGCAAGTGAATGGAAGTCCTTTATTCCTAATACATCTATTGGCACATTGGTCTGCACTGTTCATTTTTTTTGTCTTTATCTTCAGTAATGGGTCTTCTTTAATTAGAGTAGTCTTTGCTGACTTTTTGAATTCATGAAGTGTGTTTCTTCTTTTCTTCTGTCCTTCTATGAATAATAATAATTTTAAAAAATGGGGAAAACCTTTTAAGGCTCATACAAAAAAAATGTCTTTAAGGATCATCTACAAGATAACAATTTTATCTGACAACGTACTAGACCTCCAGGGATAGGAGGTGAAGTGAGTGGGGAATGATACTTTCAGATAGTTAAAGAGCAAGAGAGGAATATTGTAATCAGTGAAGAATAAATAACTTGTCATGTAGAGTCATTCATCTACATTCTTTCAAATGAAGGATGCTTTTAAAAATTAGGACAGAGTTCACTCTAAAGAAATAAATAAGATGATATTCTCTAAACAGTATGAAAGCAAGTGCAAGGGCACATCATAACATGCTCCATAATTAAATTTTTCATTTCCTCCTACAATTAGTCCTTATGAAAGCTATAGTGTTAATTAGAAAAGGCAATTCAATGACAGGTGAGAAACTTCTCACTAAAAAAGGTGCAGTAGATAAATTCTTCTGACTTACTCTTTAAAGTAGTTCATACTATTAATATTTTAGCTCTTCTCCTTTCCTATATAAGTGTTTTCTGTGCTTTTGGGCACTATTTCTTAGTATCACTGAACTGTTTGTCTTGAAATCAAGCCAAATGCTGTAAATCAAATGCATGTAAAACTTCACCCTTTAATGCAGCAATATCATTTTTCTTCATGAAAGTATTCTAGAAGGCCCCTAGATAGCATGAAGTCTCCTACTAAAAACCTGAAAAACAAAACTAAAACATCCTAAAAGACTTAATCTTTTGGGTAACTTTAGAGTATCATGAACTTGCTTCTTTATTCTCAATTTGCCCAAAGTTACCCAGTTTCTCATGATGATCACTACCTTCATAATGAACATCAAAATGTCTAAGAGATTGCGGCTGTTGTATGGAAAGGATGGACACGATTGTGCCCCTCCTCTGCCTATCAATTCTTTTAAAAACCCTTATAACAAAGGCAGTAATAATAAATTCATTTTTAAGATGAAGAAACCCAGACACAGGGAAAAATTAATTGACCACTTAGAATATCTGATTCAAAACCCAGCTGCCTAGCTTCAGAATCCCCCACACTTGAAAACTTACAGTGCCATCTTTAAGAATTGTTAAGAAAGTGTGTGGAAATATGGCTTGTAAACATTTCCTGAATATTTGGTTTAGGGCTATGAGTAGAGAAGAAACTTGGATGGTAGAAGAGGAAATGCATTCCTGGTCTTTGTATGTGGTGAAATGGGTCAAGAAAAGAGGGTAAAAATTTTTTTGCTTAAAATTTGGGAATTTGGCTAGCAGAGTGAGTTACCAAGAATGGCATCATGCTCTAAGTTTGCCAGGAGCCACTGGTTCCAGTTGGTTTATTAAACATGCAGATACTACTCATTGATATCTATCCTATCCTAACCTGAAGTCCACAATAAATAAGAGAAAACATGAAGTCTTCTAAATTTCTGGCTCTCTGTAAAACTCCAGAACACAATCCCCAAAAGACCCATACTAATTCCCGTAATAATGCTTTCATTTTTACCTTTTCTTTGCCCTACAAAATGGAATGACTATGGTACAACAGATATAATTTAAAAGACATTTTGACATAGAAATTCCATCAACCAAATAATCTATCAACATGTTATTTATTGAGTGTGGAACAAATGCCTTGCATAATGTTGGCAGACAGACGATAGTTCTGGCATTCTTATTGACTTGCAAGATGACTTTGTTTAATTACCTGAAATGCTAATATTCCAATTATTCAATCTACAAAATTAAACTTACATTATATCTGAACTAAAAGGAGCTATTTAAACTATCATCATTAAGTGATATTTGGAAATCAATTTAGATTAAAAAGTTATGAATACACAAAGTTTTAGTTTTGTTTTTGAAATTTCATCCTTTAATTTCTGGCATAAGAGAAGAAACTATTATTCTCCAAAGCAAAGAAGTGGTATAATTGTTTTCAAATTTTGATTTCTGCCACAGGATCATGTTAATGGAAGATAAGATTCCATTAAGAGTTTCTCCTTCTTTTGACCTTAATGCACTATTTCTTAGGTGCTGTGAAATGTTTCACAGCATAATAATCATGTGATTTCCTGTAAATTAGAATATTCTTAGAAACAAACAGTAGTTAATGGAGACAGAACATCCATTTTAAAAACTGTCCACCAAATGGAAGAATTGTATGTATACTTCTCAAATAAATGTAGTTAATATAGAATTAAAATTGGACTGATGTATAATGTGTTTATTATACATGTCTACGTGTGAGAGAAAAACATAAAACTAAATTTAAAAAGTCTAAGACAAACATTAAATTCAGATATGTATTTTACTAATTATAAAAAAAAAAAAAATAGAACCCCTGGTGACTGCTCTAGTTTCTTTTCTCAATTCCATGCAATATGAAGGTAAGCCCTGAGGACTACTATAGAGAAAAGAGGTCTCTGTGGGATTGCTGGTTGTGTTTAATTCTTCAGATACTTAGTTGTCCTATTGAAATGTGTTAATCTGTGGCCGCGCCTTATAGAAATAGTCTACTCTTGCTTGTTAATAAATTTTTCCATCACTACCTGTCATCTAAGATCAAAAAGCATTCTGAAAACCCAAGTAAATCTATGATTTCCCTTTACTAGATAATAAATAGGAGTGAAAAGCTTGTCTGGGGCTACAATGCTAATCAGAGGCAGATACCAGGATTCCCTTTTCATTATTTATTTCTCATGACTTAGAAGCTTTCCCTTATTATTCAGTCATTTCTACTAGGTCACAACTAATTACTCAAAAATGTGAAGTTCAAGTTAGTTGTACATCATGTAATCCACACATCCATAAAGTTAATTCCTTCTTCAATAAAAGAAAAATTCAAAACGGAAGTCATTCAAAAACAGAATCGAAAATAAAATTCCTTTGCTGAAAATACTTTCAACTTTCTCTTCCTTATGTATTAACAACCAATGCCTGTTTTACTGAAAACAATTAAAAGACAAGCTTAATTTGGGAAGAAACTCAAAAATATTTTTGGATCAGATTTTTCCCTACTATTTTTTTGTGCATGACTGTTAGTTCAAGTTTATAAACAAAATATTGAAATGAAATCAAAGGGTGAGAGATCACTGCAACTTTGTCATGCTTTCCTGTACTTTAAATTGCAAGTCCTTTTTCCTCTTCTCCCAGTATGGGAAAACATTCTGAAGGCTATATTTCTTGAAGAACATGAAGTCCTTGTTTTAGAACTGAAATCATTAGGATCTTTCTGAAAACCTACAAACAGAAAGTAGGGTCACATGTATCAAGATGCTTGAAGAAACACACATTTCTCCCTCTTGTCCCTGGGCCTCACACTCATTTCTCTCAGTACCTCATATATTTTCTTCTCTGTATGGATTAACCATTGACTTCAAAGGAAAACTGTGCAAGGAAAGGATTTGCAGGGTGTGGAAAGAAGCAGGAATCTGGCTCCACATATTCTGAGAAACCTACCCACATGATTAGTGATTAACAGCTTGAAGTGGCAAGATGTTAAGATGAAAGTACACGAATAATTAATGGAAGGGAATGGCTGTAACTGGAAATTTTAAACTTCCCAAAGGCAAGAATCATAAACACTTGTCCAAATTTTCATTGTTGCTATCTAGGACTGGGATTTCACAAATCATCTCCCCTTCTTTAGAGAAGGTAACAATATCACAAATAAGGATCTCAAGAAGAAAGGGATTGTGTCAGATTTAAATCAAATGTTGGTATTTGAGAAGCTGCATAATAAGCTCTTCTGAAGAGATTTACAAAATGAAGCAATATTCAACATGAGATTAGGGGCCTCCCTAGGTATTTCCCTCTTTTTCATTCCACTTCCTTGTTCAGGATTTCATTGTTATAGAAGCCTCCTCCTGGTTTCTTCCTTTACCATCTGTTTCTGCCTACAACTCTGCCTCCAAACAGCAACCAAAACCACCACACTGAAGTACAACTTCAGGTAGGTATCTTATCAAAGCAAAAACTTTCAGCTGCTACCCACAATGTTCAGAACAGAGGAGGTTAACATGACATTCAGGACTATACATGCTGCCATATCTTACTTTTCTAATCACAGGCCATACTGCTCCCCCTCAGCTACTCAGTACGCCAGCCTTACATGGTTAACCATCCTTTTTTTACACTTTGTTACCCCTATGCCTTTGGCCACTTGAGTTCCCCTGACTTAAGTACTGACCATGCAACTACCCATCTTTTCATGCTCAACTTGAATATCATATACCCCCTGAACCTGGTTTGATCCTTTAAGCCAGAAATGAACTCTACCATAGTACAATAGTATTTATAACAGAGAGTTTTTCTTATATTAGTTAGTGAAATGGATTTTTAAAAGGCAGTTTCAGTTGATTTCACTGTTGCTGGCTTCAGTATAAACAAAAGGAAAAAGATTCACATATTTCATTCACATAGATTTGGGTAGGAATCTCAGCTCTATCCCTTAACTAACTAAGATTACAAGATAATTAAGGTCTTTAACCTCAGTTTCCTCATGCAAGATGAGTCCAATAATTCCAATCTTATTAGTATTAACTAAGCTTTATTTTTAGAGCTTGGTCCATAACAGTTGCTCAACAAATTTATGTTTCTTTCTCATTTTCTCATCTTTATATCACCACAGGCCCCTGGACATTAGGTGCTCATTTAATGCTTCTTTTGTAACAAGAGATTGGATACTTGCTTTCAGTCAAGTTGGGAGTGGATAGAGGGTAATTCTATGTAGACCAACTCCTATAAGGATGGTTTGGGCCCACTCTATCACATATTTCTTAAGAAACTTTTTAATAAAGTATCTCCATAATACATTCTGCTCATAACTGGTTGTCACCTCTTTATAGTATACACTTTCTAACATTGTGCTATTTTACAGTATGTACAAGCAGAGATTTAGAGGATAAATCAAAAAGTATAAACAGAACAAGTAACAACAACAACAAAACTCTAAACGTTCAAAGTTACATGAAAAAGAACAAACTTTCTTGTATGTTCTAAGAGGGCTATCCACGTTTTCTATTTTGGAGAATGTTATTTTAAAAAAAAAAAAGCTATCAAAATAAACTTGCCACACAAATAAAGGCAGAACCTCTTTTGATGACAATTTTAGCATTATCCACTTCAGGAATTATTCACAGCATATCTCTAATTCCCAGTTGGCCCCTCCTTGCCTGCCAGCACACTCTCAGGCTACATTCTCCTTATACTCAGGAAACACAGTCATTTCAACATTTGCCAAAGTGAAATATAATTACGAATGTATATCTCCTGCCAAAACTTCGTAATGAGTGCCAAAAACAAATAGACATTGTCTGTGGTTGATCTACTGTTTGAGTTTTCCACACTGTGTTCCCTTTGCATTAGCACAGATGATTTCAGGTAACCATATTCTACTTCAGACAATCAGCATTTTAATATTTAAAAATGAAAACCATGAAAATATTAGCCATGATTTCAATTTATGCTCAAAATCCCCTAAGCCAGCAATATCTTATATAAATCCATTTTAACATGACACACTTCAAACATGATAACCTGCTTTATTGAACTAACTTCTTTTTCACCTCTTCAGAAATCTTACCTAAATGTTTTCAAACTGACCCTTCCCATACATTGTTGTTTTCCAAAAGAGCTACTTCACAAAACAGAAGAAAGCCAGGTGGTTGAATTCTTGATGTTTTCAACCCTTGTATTACATCAGCAACTAGATCAGAGGTCTGACGAATTTCATATTTAATTTATCTCAAAGATACAGCCAGTTCTCTGTTTTATATTATAAAGAGGCCATGTCTACAATCTGGGCATTTGTTCTATTCTTTTATTCCCCTGTGCTCACCCATGCTGGTCACTACCTCTCCCGTTGGCATCCCAGCCACTACAATGATAATACAACCAAATACAGATGTTTCCTCTTGCCCTGATAACAACGGAAAACTTCCCAAAGCAGCAAATGAAATCTCTAAACCTCCAGGCAATATGAACTCCCAAGCAACTCCTTCCCAACCTATAAATTCAGGGGAGAAAATGGGAGACAGAAAGGAGCAGTTCTGCAGCTTTAATCAAAGTCATACAATCCTTGCCTTCCTCGCACTGCAGTTTCAAAAGGGCAGGCATCCATACCCAGAAAGAGTGAGATCTTAGAAGAGAGGCTTTCTCTTTCATTTTCATAACATGCATATACTCAGAGTTTAATCTGCCTTGTCCGAATGAAAACCTGTATAAAGTCATAATTTGGCCCTGAATGTTGACCAAGTGATGTGAGGTAGTGGATTATCATGGAAAATTATCCTCTAGAAAAAAATGAGTCCCTGCTGTACTGACGGTCACTCCCCGCTCTTCAGACCAGACCCTCTGTTCAGCTTTAAACTTGTCCAAACCAGCAAAGTTCCAGCCAGTTACCACTTTATTCCTATCCCACAGTCCACAACTATCAGGCTAAGTGAAACAGGGTTGGGTCGGCTGAGTAGGGAGGGGGAGACCCACTTAAGGGATGTTAATTATCATTTCAAATGCTTTGCAAACAGAAAAGAGTATCAAAAGAAAGCACAATAAGAGGTTTAAAAAATCCGTACCCCACACTGAGTTAAGAAAGGATGCTGGGAATAGGGTAAAGAGAGAGAGTGTTATGAAAAGGCAAGGTTAGCAAGAGAGAGTTAACATAATAACGAAGAAGAGAAAACTAACCTGCATAGGGTATGGCGATGGGAAGCAGAAGGAGATGCAGAAGGACATGCTGCAGCAGCAGGACTGGCAGAAGTTTGGTCACCCACATGGTGCTGCTGGACGTGCTAGAGGATCTCACTGCGGGAGATGCCTGGGTGAAAGAATCCTGTTACGACTCAGTGCCTCTAAGAGCCAGTCGGCTCTGAGCTGCTTTTTACTGCGATGAGCTAAGTTTGTTGTGTGATTAACTGGAAAGATCTAGGTCTGAACTCCCTCTTACGGTAAGAAACTGTTTAACAACAGCCCTTTACTCTCTTCTACTCCCTCTGCTTTCCTCACTGCTCCCCACAACAACACGAAGCAGATCCCACCCTCCCCACCCCCACTCTGCTTAGGAAAGAAACTTACGAGGAAAGGTCACTTGGCCTGAGGCCAGCTTCAATTTGGAAGCTCAAGCTCCAGATCTCAGTGGCTTCTATCCGACTGGGAAGGGAGGAGCAAGGCTCAGCCCAATAGCTAAATCAAGGCATAGCCAGAGGACCAATTTGCTAAATTTAAACAGGGAAATATATGTGTTTACATATCTATTTGGGAAAAGAGGAAGGGGAAGCAGCATAAGAAGAAAGCAAAGAGCTGCCTTTCAGTCAAATGTACCTTAGCTCCTAACCTGTCTAGTTTCCCTGCCACAGCAATTTAGTGATTCAAAACCCTGACATGGGTTCCCAAGAGTGTCAGAAACGGAGGGAGGAGAGAGGCAGGCAAAAAGGCAGAGCACCAGCAGGTCCAGCCCGGGTAGAAAGAGGTGAGGTAAGAAAAGGGTGTGGTATTGTGAGGTAAATATAAATAAAGAAGAAAAACAGAAGCACCCACAATATCAGGTGGAAAAATTGCCCCTGCCCAATGGATTCACAGCAGGTAGGTTTTTTTCAGAAGCTGCGCTAAGCTCCCCAAATCACCACAAATGTTCCCAAAGTGCATAAAGGAAACATCCGATTTGAGGTCTATGATAAAATCTGATCATGGTCTCTCTTTAAATATCTAAGAGATTGGGAAGATCCGCTGCCTGTCCCCGACAGATAAACGTAACATGGACTGTGTGTCCCTGTGCACACACTCACACTCACACATGTGTGTCTATAAGATGTGTGTGCCTTCTAAGACTATCACTGGAAATCTCTTAAGCTGTTTTAATTAATGAATAATAAATGCACCTCTCTTCTCCAGCTCCATCCTGCTGTTTGCAGCCACCAGGCTCCCAAAATCTAAGTGGAAGGATGTAGAACTTGCATGGCGGGTGGGGAATGGGGGGAGTGGATCATGTCTGTGGAATCTTTATGAGATCTTTGCCTAGACATCTCATTTTATTGAGAGGATTTGTCTTTGGACCTTGAGTGATGCTCTTACTTTAGGCAAGAGCTTGCTTTATTTTTAAAGGATTTTGGGGGATAGTTGCCCTGTGTATCTCTGAAATGGGCGCTAGTAGGAAGTAGGAACCAGCGTCTCTGTCAACAGAGGAAGGGAAAATTGGCATGATGTGGAAGTGACTGGAGCAGTGTACAGAAGTGGTAGCAGGCAAAATTAAAGCCATCGACAGAACAGCCTTCCCTCTATGTACAGCTCTCATTCCTCCACCTCCAGCCCTACCCACTCCCACCTCCAGAAAAAAGGTAAGGTTGTGGGAAAGCTAGAGAAGCTAGGGATTAAGAGAACTACTTTTGAGGAGTCCACTTTATATTACCTTTTCCTACTGTTGATCCTTCTCTTTGATCATTTTCTCTTTATATAAACAAAACCAAGCAAACTTAAAAATCATTTGTCAGTCTCTCCCTGGTATCCCAAATATCCATTTTACTTTCCTTTTTGCTTCCTGTTACACTTTTTGGAAAAATCTCAGTTTTAGTGTATTGCCAACCCATGATCCTGAATTACCCCCTGGCATCTTCTGCACTTTATTTAGGAATTCAAATTCCTTTTAAAGAAGCTAGACTTTACCATAAATAAATTCTTGTAAGTACAGAATGAAGGAGATCAATCTTTCTTTCTTTTCTTTTCTTTCTTTCTTTCTTTCTTTTTTTTTTGAGGAAGATTGGCCCTGAGCACAAGTGGTGCTATGTCAGCGCCCGGAATCCAAACCTGCCAACCCCAGGCAATGGAAGCAGAGTGCACAAACTTAACCACTATGTCACCAGGCCAGCCCCAAGGAATCAGCCTTTCCATTTGTTTACTGTCTCTTTCAGAGCAAGCACAATCAGGGCTGTAAGTATAATTGCAATTATCATTATAGGCCTGGGGAAAACTCTGTCCTGGATAAAGACAAATAAGAGATTCAGGGCACAACAAGGAAACTGAATAAACTTATCTAATAGGTCACACATTTTCACAATTTTTATTGTTACGTTAAATACGATAAATGCTTACACCTATTTAGAAATATATATTTATATTTCTTTTGTGACTGGTTATTTGTTTTCTCTATATTGAAATGATAGCTAATATGCATTGTGTTTTTAGTGTATGCTAAGCATTGTGCCAAGTACTCTTAAAAAGATTGTCTTATTTAATCCTTACTATAAACATATTAAGAAAGAATTATTAAAATTCCCATTTTATAGTTGAGGAAACTTCAGTAAATTATTTTTTGTATTCTTAAATAACTTGCCTAAGATCCCAACAGAACAAAGATTCAAGTGTGAGATTTGAAGAGTTGGTCACACCCCATAGGATGGGGTAAATTTCTGCAAATCCCATGAGAAGAACTACCTGCCTTTTATTCAAAACTATAATCACTGAAATTAGCATAAGACCAAACATATAGGAGATGCTCAATAATAATTTACAAAATAAACCAATATATACATAATTTGAAATCTCCCAAAACTATAATGAAATGTACAGATGAAATAAATGATTAGCTGTGCTATTATTTTACTTTGGCTTGATAGCACATTCTTTTTGTTCTTTCTAAATTATAACAATGATGTTTTCCCCATGCCTTGCTATTCCTTTCTACTTCTTAAGTGTTAGTGTCTGAAAATTTTTTGATAAAACAGCAAATCCTATAAGGAGAATACTTTAAATTCTACAATTTGTACAATTACTTAAATACAGGATGAATATGCGTTGTCCATATAATATCATTTTAAATCTGTCAGAAGATTGAGGTCCCTAGTATCCCATGTAAACTAGATGGATTGAACAGAAAAACGTACATTATTGTAGTTTTTAAAAAGGCTGCACTTCGTTCCAAAAAAAATATATATCTTTGTCTTCAAAAGCTCCATGTTTCTCAAGCACAAGTGATGTTTGCGTCTATGTACATGGGCAAGAAACTGATGTGACTTTGTGCTCTGTAGACCACTAATGAGTTCTGTGCTCTTGGACTAGTCATTTTATTTATGAAGTGACTGGCATGTGTGTGGTGCCATTCTGCATGCTGCTACTCCTGTAGACTCAGTGTAGCCATATGCCGGGTTTCAAATCCCGGCTGTCTCACTTACTGTGTTACTAATTGCAAAAGTTAATTAATCTCCTTATACCTCAGTTTTTCTACCACTAAAACGGGACACTGTGCCAGGTACTGTGCTAAACATTTCACATGTATTGTCTCTCTTACCCAACAGCCCCTTCCCCCAAGAAAGAGATATGCACATCTAGGATATGTATATTATTATTGTCGCTTGATTTACTGATGGGGAAACTGGGATTTAGAGATGATAAGTAACTCGCTCTAGTTTAAACTCCTGATAAAGTGTGATTCTAAGTTATGGCTGTCCAGGTATCAAGTCACCGCTATCAAATACTATGCCACATTGACAGAGATCCAGATAGAGAGATTTCCAATGTTCCTCTCAGCTTTAAAATTTTATTATTCTACTTATCTGAATTCTTTAGTGATCACCATACTTTTATACAATTCTTACTTTCCACATGTGAGAAAGAAGCACCTGTGTAATCTTTTGTTTTTCATAGTCCAATACTTTTTTTCTTTAGTTTTTTTTTTAAATTTAAACATTATATATTACTTTTCTTTCCAATGCAACCATGTCTTGTCATTCTTTCCCTCCTTATTTTGTCCGTCCTCTAAAGGATAATTTTTCATCTATAGGCCTCACCACTGAATAATCTGTGTTGACTACCTTTAATGTAGGAAATATTGCAAAATTCATTAAAATTTGTATTAATTTCTTTTAGATAATACAGCTTATTTCAGAGCATCTGTATATAATTTCGGTCAACGCTTAATTTGCCTTGACTTATATCCAAGGTGCTATTGTCTGAATGTTTGTATCCCTCCAAAGTTCAAATATTGAAATCCTAACCTCCAAAGATGATAGTATTGGGAGGTGGGGGCTTTGGGAGGTGCTTAGGTCATTAGGGTGGAGTCCTCAATGAATGGGATTTGTGCCTTTTTAAAAAAGGCTCCAGAGAGATCTCTTGCCCTTTCTACCATGAAGGAGCATAGCAAAAGACACCATCTATGAACCAGAAAGTGAGTCCTCATTAGACACCAAATCTGCTGGCGCCCTCAACTTTCAGCGGCCAGAACTGTGGGAAATAAATTTCTGTTGTTTATAAACCACCCACTCTGTGGTACCTTGTTGTAACAGTCCAAATGAACTAAGACACAGGTATCTTTAACAGAAGCTTCTAATGAAGAAGGAATATATGCTTTAGAGAGGGAAAATGGTTATTGCACAATTTCTTTTCAGAACACAAAATTTAAAAGCATGTCTAGTGTCTAACACTGAGTAGCGTTTCAACTAAAACTTCGGATCAGATAGATAACATTTTTAAATACCTGAAGCAGAATTAGAACACACTATGATACAAGCAGACATGATGGCATATTTATTTGAAAAATTGTTCAAGAGTGAGTACGATGGCCACAGAAAAACCCAGACCTGTGCTGTCAGTATGGTAGCCACGTGTGGCTATGTAATTCAAGCTTAAATTAAGTAAAATTAAAACTAAACTTTCAAAGTTGCACTAGCCGTGTTTCAAGTACTTAATAGCCAAATGTGTGTGGATAGTGGACAAGGCAGATAAAGAATATTTCATCATTGCTGAAAGTTCTATTAGATAATGTTGATCCTGTCTAAGATGATTGGCATAAATGTCATCTAAATGTGATTATGGGCTCAACAAGAGGGGCAGAGCAAGACAATAACTGTTAAAGATGTAATAAAAAGAGAATACTAAAAAGTAATCTGTACTTTGGTGACATTTAGTTTGAAATTCCCCATTTTCTTTCTATTGGTATTTTATATAGTTTGAACAAGGGTAACAGGACTTTACCTTGTCTTTTGAATATAAAGTAACTACGACAGAAGAAAGCTCATTGTCTGGAGGATGTGTCAGGCACACACCACAGACACAAGCACAGAGAAATTGGTCATGTGGAAAACTCTTTTAAATAGGCGTTTCTAACAAAACACCAATCTACTAAGGAATGTGACACAATCTACACATTCAAGTATAGGGCTTCTGAGAATGTGGCAAGTCTTTGTCTATTACGTTAAAAGAAATTGGCCTAAATGAAAACAACTGACAAGACTTTAGGACACATTATAGATGTAAAGTTTTTTCTAAACTAAAAAGACTGTAATGTTTACTCAATCAAATCGTAGACTCAACCACTCACCTATGCCTTTTGCCACACTCTGGGGAAATCTGTTGCAGAATTAGTAGTAAGACCACAAGGCGACATCATGACAGTAACAAAGTCTATCACAAGGTAGGAATTGTCAAGTGTGTAAAAAGACAGGGTTATTTTTTTCTCTAGAAATATGTCATATACTTAAGCAGAAATCATCATTTTTCTTCATGCAGTTCACTAATGTTGCTAAAGCAATAGCATGGCGCATATTAAAAGAAATTCCTCTAAAACCAAAAGGACAGTTATGACTGGAGCTATTGCTTGCCTTTTGGAAGAAAAGAGAAGACAGGCATTGAGAACACAAGGAAATCTGAGCATAAATTAAACTCTATGATGCTGCCTTTTCAGTTTTCTTTTCTGAGCCCCGAGGGGCCATTCTCTGAATTGAGGGGACCTAGTTAACTAACACTCATCACCTTATGCTTTGAGGTCAGCTTTTATATATTTCCAGGTGTTGGCTGCTTTGTTAAATCTGCAGTGCCCCCAAACTTATAAAGCCTAAGCATAGCATTCCATACTTGGGATGTTGGACACTGGCATATTAGTAAAATGTGTGAATTTGGAGAACAGATTTCTTTTTTCTGAGTTTAGAATTCAACATTGATAAAATCATTAGTGTAAGAAAACTGAAATATTCACGATAAGGTCCTTTTCAAAGCAACTGTTTAACCCATTTGCTTTGCATCTTAAAAGCTACATAATAAAATTGAGGTTTGTCTTTTACTATATGTACATGTTGCATGTTTATTGTGGTCTTGGGGATAACTGAGGGCAACTCCATATACCAGATGGCACTCAAAACCAGGAATTACATTTCACACTCAAGAGAGAAAGGTTTCACCTGGTGAGGCACTGCTGTTGTGTGAATGTTGTGTGTGTGTGTTTGTGTGTGGCTGGGGGTGTGTGAGTTTGTTTCTTTATAATATACTATACTGTACCCAGCTCATCTAGTCTATTGACCACACTCATGAATTACTTGAAGAGCTATTTAACTAGCACTATGATAGCATGGTCCCATATAGCATAACCTTGGTAATTTTTTCTCAAATGATTAAATTTATATCTAGTTTGTTTGTAATAAGGCCGTATGGTTTAGGTTTTTAAAGAAGTTTACTCTTAAATTCCTAATCTATGAGCCTGGGACTCCTCACTTTAAATGGTAGGGTCTTTGGCAGATTCTTTACCTCTCTCAAGTTTGGGAGTATTTGTACTCACTGGACTCATGTCCTGTGGGACTATCAAATCCATCAGAAACATCACTTTTCTCTAGCCACACAGTGTTGAATATGAGAAGATAAATATCATGGTTCCTGAAACTGTCTATATTTTTTAATTATTTAGTCTTGCTATATTTATATGCTTTTACAATTCACAATAATGTTAAGGGAAAAATGGCAAAATTATGAAAAATGGCAAACTTAAAGGACAAATGAAATATATTGCTCAATGTTTTAATCTAATCCTGAATGAAGGGAGAAAACTCTAGAATGACCAAATGTTCTCACCCTGCAACTCTAAACAAAATTATACCTCATATATTGAATAGGTGATGACATTTAGCAGAACACTTATGATGGAGAATAGCAGATTATAGCTATTTTAAACTTTTTTTTTCTCTGATAAAAGAAAAATGTTCAAAGTTTTCTGAATTTCTTTTGCCTGGCTAGTTTATTTTTTATTTTTATAAATAAGAGAGGTTATAGCTTTCTTTCTATTTTTTTTTTTTTTTGGTGAGGAAGGTTCACTCTGAGCTAACATCTGTGCCAGTCTTCCTCTATTTTGTATGTGGGTCACCGCCACTGCATGGCTTAATGAGTGGTGTAAGTCTGCACCTGGGATCCGAACCTAAGAACCCAGGCAACCAAAATGGAGCATGCCAGACTTTAATAACTGTCCACAGGGCAGGCCCCAGCCTTGTCTTTTAAAAGTAAATAAAATGTTTTCTTTAGCTGTCTCTGACCAACCTCAAAACAATATATTTATCCTAGCATTTCTTATGTCTAAATGTGTACTAATATTTTTTCCCAGTTATTTCTGTCTTTTTCCTCAGAAACAACTTCCTAACTCTCCAAAGTGCTTTTACACCTTATGGTTATTCAGCATCATCCTAAAAATTACTTATCAAAAGAAAACGTTGTGCCTTGCTTAATTTTTAATTCAGGATTTCTGTACTATATAGCTTTAATGCCCTATGATTTAACATTTCTTGTTATGGATTTATTTAATTCTTTCTTAATGTATGCAAAGTCAAGACCAGCTGGTTCAAGTCCTAATTATACCATTGACCAACTGAGAAAACCTAGACAAGTTAATTCACTTTACTCACCTGCAAAATGATTGTAATAATGGTTCTGACATTTATTTATAATTAAATTTATTTTATAATTATTAATTATAGTAATGATTGGAGAATAGTCATACAAAGCACATGGGAAATATTTAGCAACACAGTACAGTTTTAGTTATTATTATCCTTATTGATACTGAAACATTTA
The DNA here is from genome assembly GCF_037783145.1 of Equus przewalskii. Classification (NCBI taxonomy): domain Eukaryota; kingdom Metazoa; phylum Chordata; class Mammalia; order Perissodactyla; family Equidae; genus Equus; species Equus przewalskii. The sequence continues at coordinate 26,334,639 of NC_091834.1, forward strand.
AGATACTCTTTTGGTCATTTAATTTCACAAACAGAAAAAACCGAATTTAAAATGCAGAGTGAAGACATGCTTTTGGCATAATGATATTAGGAAACCCTCTAAAAAAGGTTTAAAAGTTATTTAATCCAAAGTGTGTGTTAATATTTTACAATAAACTTAAAGTGACACTAAATATGAACTTAACTTTTCCACATGCATCTACATATTGACTAATCTAGGGAAGCAGAGAAAGCCACAAAATTCCATGTTATGAAACACTGCTGGTGAAAAATTAAATATAAGTCAAATAATTTGATATTTTAAAATGTAAAAAGTGTTGGGCATGCTCAACTTTGCAATGGCATCTTGCCTGGATAAATGTCATTAAAATAATTTTCTTGAAGTTACTTATGGGAAATATAGCATCCAGAAACGAACAGTATTTGTGTTTTGTTCCATTAAATCAGTAAAAAAGAGATTCATTTTACATTCAAGTCTATAAAGTGTATGTTTGAATAGATATTGTCCACCTTGCACGTTAGAGCCCATAGCTGTGTCTAGAATATCTCAGTGACTACCAAAAACTGTTTAGACTTTGAATAGACTTTATTCCTTTTGATCTAACATATCCAAAATGTTTGATGTTTGTCTTCAAACAGCATGAAAAGATAATAATAAATTCGTCATTTAATTTTACCCACATAGACACACTACACACACACAAATGAATGCATAAATAAAATCTGTTGGTCAAAACCACCATAAAGTACTCTATGGAAAGCCAGTTTACCATTTAGTAGACTGCTAGATTTTTAAGTGACCCAAAGTCTGTCAATTGACAAAAGAAGAAATTGAAACTGAAAGCAAAGTTCTAATTTTCTAGAAGTCTCAGAGATCCCCTATTTTTGATACACATCTTTAGAAATTGATTTAAGACAAAATCAAAGATCCATGTCCATTGACAGTCTATTGAGATTGATTTCAGCTCCAATAAATACCATCTTAATAGTATATGATTTGTAATAGCAAAATTTAGGAGCTATTAACATGCATTGACATTAGAATTTATCTTTAATAATTGTAACAACATCCAATAATATATTTGTAAGCATATGCATATAATACATTCTGAGTTATCTTTAAATCTTTGGATTTGAAATCTTTTGTCTTCAAACAACTAGATATTTCTGTAGCCATAGTCAAATCCTGTAAATTTATGTGTAAGTGATGTCTATTTCTAAAACCTAAAACTTTCCTTATATCTTTAATATATTGCTTTATACATCTTTCTGTTCATTCATTGATTCAAAATATTTATGGAGCACTCTGCTAGGTGCTGAAGATATCACAATGATTTTACATGCTGTAGTGGGCAGAAGAATGGCTCCCAAAGATGTCCGTGTCCTAATCCCTCAACCCAAAGAATACGTTACCTCACATAGCAAAACAGACTTTGCATGTGTGATTAAGGTTGAGGATCTTGAGAAGGGAGATTATCCTGGGTTATCAGGGTGGACTCTATCTCATCAGATGAGTCCTTTAAATCAGAGAACCTTTCTTAGCTGTGTTCAGAAAGAGAGAGCCAAGAGGACTGAAGAAGGATCAGAGAAATACAAATTGCTGACTGTGACATTGAAGGAAGGGGCAACAAGTTAAGGAATGGGGGGCAGCCTCTTGAAGCTGAAAAAGGCAAGGAAACTGATTCTCCCCAAGAGCCTCCAGAAGGAACGTTACCCTGCCATCATCTTGATTTTATCTTAGTGAGACTCAGGTCAGACTTCTGGCCTACATTAACAAATAAACTTGTATTGTTTAAGTCACCAAGTCTGTTGGTTGCAGTTGGTTACAACGGCAATAAAACCCATACATATGTATATGTCTTACCTCTCCGGGTAGTTTGTAAATTCTTTAAGGGTAGGAGTTAAGCCTTTATTTCCTTATATCTTTCCAAATTACCTATATCTATGCTTTCAATTTAGCAAGTGTTCAAGAAATCTTGATTGAGTGATATAACAAGGAATTTTGTTTTAAAAAAACTGTTCGTGCTGATTAGGTTGTTATGGCAATCTTAACCTCATAGTGGTTTCTGCTTTGCTCTTTGCAATGATGCATTAACTGCTCTCTGAGAGAAACATTTTGCAATGTACTGTTTATTCAAGTAATCAGGAGAAGCACAAAAATTACACTTGACATTTCAGGAAGATTAGCAAACAATAGCACTGTTTTGAAAGACAGAGATCTGTATCTTTGAAAGGGGAAGTTGCAAAATTGTCTTTTCCTTTATCTATTCAGATTCCTAAGGAAGGAGGATTTTACAACTAGTATTACCCTTGTTGGAGACTCTTTTATATGTCTGGCACTCCTCCAGTCCAAGTTTATCTGATACACTAAGGCTTCCCGGAGAGCCTCCTCTGGGATGTAAATCCAAAGTACTTGTGCAAAATTTAACTGAAAAATTTATGTGGCAATGCAAAAAATTTGCCAAATAATTTATTTAAAAGGAGCAGAAAAATATTTATAGGAATTACACAAAGTCTGTTAAAAACAGATGGGTTTTGCTAAAAATCTTGGCCACATCCTCTAGGACCTGTGGGTGTGAAGTGGGTAATTGAAAGTATTTTTATCCCCGCCAACCTTATTGGCTCATTTACTATTTCGTGGATGACTGCTGTATTTACACATCTTATTACAAACATAAATCATATATTAAAACCTACTCCAATTCTTGCACCTGCTGGGAAATGGTATTATTAATCTTTGAGTGCCCGATGTACTAATAGATATGAGGTCATACAAAGAAATAGGAGACATGATCTCCATCCCAAGGAAGAATTGTCTTCTACCAATAAGCCTAGCAATGATAATGTGAGAGAACCACTAGAGATGTATAAAGTTATTTCATTTATTTTTACATTTAATTTTGTGTTTCCATTCTTTGTAGTACATTTCTAGTGATTTTTAAACTGTTAAGTAAGTAAATAGAACTGGGTTTATTCTCTTCCTTTCTTCCTCAGTTTTTCTAGTTTTTGGTCATCATGATGGCTAGTCAGTAATATTCATCCACTTCCAGTTTTTTAATCTGATTATTTTCACTATATTTTCTAATTTAAAAATAACTAGAAATACCATTTTCATTAACTTAAGACTGTGCATGGGAAATCACCAGGTTATCTTCCTTATTGCTTTTGCTATAAATAATTTAAATGCATTAACTCCAGATTGTAAATAATGATAGACAATTATTGGAGCACTATTCTAAGCACATTCCATATTTTATACTTTTTAAATATATTTTTTTAAATCGTTACAACAAACGTATGGTTGGATACTATTATTATCTCCACTTTACAGATGAAGTACTGAGTTTTACTACATGCAGCCAGTACATGGCAAATCTTGGATTGGAACCCGAGCACTGCTTCTGGAGCCTATGTTGCTAACCTCTAGCAAAAAAAAAAAAGAAAAAGACTAAATACTGCACAGCAGTCTAAGGACAGAGAATAGAAGTTTTCCTCTAATTTGAACTTGAATTAAATGTGGAAAATGGAGAGAAATCTGTTCGTTAATAACATAACTGATTTCTCCATTTGGTAGGTGGCAGTATGGATTAGCCACTTCTCTTAGTCACTACTCAGGACTGCCCCATTCTCTATAAACATCCATATAACCTTTTTTCTGTACCTTATTAGTGGTTACAAGTTTCTGCATATTGAAATAAAACATTGACTCTAAAATCCTAGTTACCATTGCTGCAATTGACACCTTCAACTTAGTCATTCATGCTCTCTTGTTTCTTCCAAGACAAGAAATCTATCATTTTAGGTACTGTTAGAAAATTTGTACGGCTAGAAAATTCTTCGTATTGAGTGATGTGAAATCTACCACCTTATAACTTTCGTGCATTTGGTCCCGATTCTGCCTCTCAGAACCAAAGAATATAAGACTACTCACTTTCAAATACATAAAGATGCGTGATACTTCTTCAACTGACGCACCTCATTACAGTCCTTTCAACTACTCATTTTCAGCTGTTTCTTATGCTCAAATGCCCTCTTAAATCACCAAGTTCAAAGGAGAATAGAACACTATAAACATGATCTAATCCACACAGAGTGGAACTCAGATGATCTCTATTAATGAATTAAAAACTACAAAGATGTCGATTGGATTCAATTCTTATAATGCATGATCTTCCATCTATTGACAGGCTACATATGTCTAGAACTGGGAAAGAATTTTATATAACACCATACCATTTAATTTTCATAATAATCCCTGGAGGTGAGTACTTTGGGGAACAAGGCGTACTATTTCTATCCAGATGCAAGTATTCTTTCTCCACATTTTGTTCACTGTGGTCTCTCAGTGCCCACTCAGTATCACTTCTTCAAGCAGCCTTATGAAACTTCTCTTACATACTTTGTGGATATTTAGGAACAGTAAAATATAAAATGTACAGAAATTTTTTATAGTAGTATTAAAACAATGTAGTAAAACTATTCACACATAATAAATCGTCATAAATGCAGTAATTTTAAAATGTTATTTTCCCATGTAATCCATTCTTTATCTCATGCTTATAAGGTTATATCAGCTCATATATTTACATGTGATTTGATTATGTAACATTTACAGATAAATATTTAGTAATAGAATTTTTAACTTTTTTTCAAAGTTGAAATTATCGTAATTAGGAAAACATACATATCATTAAGAAAAAGCTGTCTGGAACATAAAATAAAGGCAACTATACAAAAATTATCCATAAATCACAAAGAAAAGACGTTGAAATATTTACCCACACTTAAAACCAGAGATCTTGTTTTTCAAGTGGAATAAAATTTAATTATGATACCATTAGGATCAAGAATAATTGTCCAATAATGTGTTTTATATTAACTAAATGACACCTTACACTCTTTTCACATCTACTCCAGGAACCCCTGATCTTCATAGTTCACAAAAATATAAACAGACTTGTCAGACCTCACTAAATTTATTAAGGTTTGGCAGAGTGCCTGTGGGGAAAAAATCATATTTCAGAATAAAGTTTAAAATGAGTAAGAAAAATAACCTCTTGAAAGTCAAGCAGCCAAGCAAAGCAGGTTGCAGCTAACTGGTGAAATAATGAGTTCCTTTAGTATTTATCTATCATGTACTTATTGTTTCTTTTCTTTTTTGAAACAAAGTTCTAAAACAGATTGACTGCAGCCTGAGTTCTGTTCATTCTGGGAGATGTAATCAAAATCTTACTGAGGTAAAACTGTGTCATGAAAATGAGGGGGAAAGATGAAGATAAGCATATTAACTAGATGATGCTGTCACGTACACTGATACCTTAAATTTGTTTTCACCTGTATCTTATATTTATATGGTACTTGGTAAATCATCTCTGTTATGTTGGCTTAGTGGACTTTAGGCACAGAACATCAGAATGTGGCTATTTAAAAATAAATAATAAAACAATGGATAAGAATTGTTTCGTGATATTTATAGAAATAAATTGCACCTAAATCACCATTCTTTAATTTCTTTATTAAAAAATTAAGAAAATATTAGTGAAAAATAAATGCACATATATAAATATACATTCACATGTTCAAAAAGTATGCAGAGAAATTACGAGTAGTAAATTCAAAAACATTCCTTAAAATAGTTGATAGTTCAATGTTATTATGCTTAAAATTTCATCTCCCCAAAACTGTGTTTGCTTTTATTTACAAAGATTTTGGTAACTATTCATCAAGGATTTATGGCAGTGTAACATTTTTCAAAGATAGATCCATCTTAAAATGTAATGACTCAATATGTTTGATTTAAGAATGAAAAAAAAATGTTTTTTCAATATCCAAGGGCTTACTAACATGGTGCATTAACTGTGTTCATGATTAACCTAAATTTCTGCTACTGTGCTTAAAAACGTGCATAGGATCTAGTCCTGTAAATAGAGGATATGAATTTTCCAGATGAATCTGTAATTTAAACTGATTGTTAGTCACAAAAGGAAAATGACTTCTGAAAAAAATAGAATTGTTTTATAAATTCGTGATTTTACTTTAATTTTTGAAATAAAAGCAAAGAGAAGTCAACTTTTTTTAACCTCCCGTTGAATATATCATAACAACAAATACATTCAAGATAAAATAGTCAAAACTCAAACAAATTTGAAGACTAAACTACTAAGTATATAATTACGCCATGAATTACAGATTGAGTGTCAGTTCTTCCAAAATAAAATTTAAATGGTAATAATTAAAATGTAATTTTAATTTTCTGCCAAGAGAAACATTGTTTTCATTCTTGCTAATCTTTTCCAGCTATTGAACTACCACTAATGTTACACTTCTCTCCAAGTAGGCCCACTGATTTCAGAGGAAAATGATAGTATATAACAGGCCAGAAATTGTGTTCTCATGTAGAGAAAGATCATTCCATTTAAAGTGTTAGATGTAGCACACATTATGATACTTTTTTCTATTGTTATTATATATTTGTTACACTATATAAATATAATATAAAAAAGCATATTGAAATTTGTATTTAAAACATCACCACAGAAACATTTCAGTAATGTTTGGGGCCAAAAACGAAAGTACTGTAAATTTTTAACATATTACTTATCTTTGAATAGGACTAAAAAGACTAGAAGTAGAGTTAATGTTAGCATCTAAGTAGGCCCTACATAGTTTTTATTATCTCTGAAATTAATCAGTAAACTACAATTTAATATTTTTATCCTGTACCACAAATGTTCACCACAAAGCATTTTCTCACTTGGTTTCCATGATATTGTAGGATCATACTTTGCTATGTGCTTTTCTTTTTCTTTTTTGCATCAATTTTGTTCCCACACATCATATCTTTGTCTGCTCTCCAGAGTTTAGTCCTTCTTTTTGTTCTTATGGCTAAACAGCTTCCCTCAGAAAACTGCTTTATTGGGGCTGGCCCCGTGGCCGAGTGGTTAAGTTCGCGCGCTCCGCTGCAGGCGGCCCAGTGTTTCGTTGGTTCGAATCCTGGGCGCGGACATGGCACTGCTCATCAGACCACGCTGAGGCAGCGTCCCACATGCCACAACTAGGACCCACAACGAAGAATATACAACTATGTACTGGGGGGCTTTGGGGAGAAAAAAGAAAAAATAAAATCTTAAAAAAAAAAAAAAACTGCTTTATTGTCATGGTTTACTCCTTAATGACAAGCAATATGCTTCATTAAATTATGAATCCTCAGTATTTAACTCAGAGACCCACATACATTTCAGTCGAATTATCTACATTCATTCCTTCCTTCTTTTACTTTTCTTCTATAAAAATTTATTGGATGTCTACTTTCTGCCAATAACAGTTCTAGGATCTAAAAATACACTGATGATCAAGATAGGCAAATGACCCTGGTCATCTGGGGATGATATTTTACTGAGAAGAGAAACAAGTAAACAAGTAAATGAACTATTTCTAAGATTATTTCACATAATAATAAGTGCTTTGAAGAACATAAAACATGATGATGTGATAGAGAAGACAGAGAGGTGACAAAAAAGTTAAACCCGCATATCAAAAGGAATTAGTTCTGGAAAATCTGGGACAGGGAATTCCAGGCAGAGAGAACAGCAAGTATGATTTTAATGCTGTATTCCCAGAGGGAGCTTGTCACCTGATCTAGCCTCTCAATTATCTTCAGTTACCCACTGGTCATTTCAATAAATATTTAAATATAAACTCAGAGTCAGTTTATCATACCACCATATTAACTTCCTCTTTAAATTGCTTGCCCTTTTAACTTTAAAATATTTTTGGTGATGTTACCATTTTTCAAATCACCAGATTCAAAATCTTGAATTAGCTCATACCCCACATCCTTTTTTTTCAGGATGCATTAGGCATTATTCTTTCAAGATGCTCTCCTGTCTCTTTCTTACTTCCTTGGATGTGTCAACCTAGACCAGTTCACATGACTTCTTTAACACAGAGTTTCTCATCTGTAAAACAGAGGTAATAATTATACACACTTCTAGTGGAAATAACATGGGTCATGGAAGAGGCAAACAAATTTAAAATGTGGCCCACCACTTATTAGCTATGGCCTCAGGAATGACAACCTATTTTAATCTCATCTTTTTTACCTTATAAAAAGAAAATCCATTAGAATAAAAATGATGTACTACTTTTTTCACAAGATTTTCATAAAGAATAAGGGGAAGATATCACACAAAAAGAACCTAGCAAATTTTAAAAAATGAGTGTTAAGTAATTTTCCTTGTCCTTTTTGATTACAGAACTAAAGGAATTAATATAGGTAAGTACTTTACTGATGATGCAAAATAATTTGTCAAATATTCTTTATGTTTTTCTCCCCTTGTGTTCCCAATGTCATCATCTGATCCAAGTCCTCATCTCTTCCAACTTGAATTTTTCTCTAATCTTTGGATGCTAAATGAAAAATTCAGAATTTGTCTGCCTTTAGCTCTCTCACATCAAGCGAATTGAAGTTGGGACATTGGAGCAGAGAGCCTGGAGATTTTGCCTTAGAATAGGTTATAAGAGACAAAAACTGTCATTGAGAATAGAGTTTTGGCAGTTCAGGTATCATTTGATTCTTGCTCCACCACAAGTAGTTCCTTGTGAATGAATGCCTAAGCCCAGTGTAAGATAGAAGGAGGATTCCAATCATCCTATTAGAAGGAGAACCTTCTCCATTAAACTGTGATCTCCTGGAGGTCAAAGCCAGGTCTCATTCACCTCGGTGTCACCAGTGCTCAGCACAGTTCCTAGAACATGGTAGGTACTTAATAAACGTGTGCATTTATTTTCACCAGATGCTAATATAGTCTTCAGTGAATTTCAAATAAGGGGAATATATCACTGAATATGAAACCATCAAGCTTCATCACACTGCCCATGATTGAGTTTCAAAGTGTGCAGAGGTTCACATGGAGAAATCTGTGACCTCTGGCACCGTGTGGTTTGAGTGACTGGTTATTCTGACCACCTAGTCTTGTAAATCCCACACTACCCAGGATGAGAAGCCTGGCAGCTTCCTCTGCATTCTTTGCCAACAGAGTGACTATCATATCACAGAGCAGGTCACAGCCCTCAAAGACGAAGAGAGAATCGCCTTTTTGAAGCTATCATTCCCTACACTGGGAGGTCCAGCAAAGATCTTTTGCTGTGGTTGCTTTATTTGTTTTTGTTTTTGTTTTTTTTTTTTAACCACGTACAAGGCCAGAGAAGTGTATTGCCCATAAAGTAACCCCAGAACTTCATGCCAGAGGAATTTCTGACAAAATGAATGGTTTCAAATGCAACAGCCTGCTACCAAGTTCCCAGCTTACGATCTCCCTGGAATCTGCGGTCTCAGATTACCCTCAGCAAAAAAGTCCCTCATTCTGATGCTTCTGCCATCCCTATTGTCTGCTCCACTTCTATGGACCCTTTGGGCTGGGTAAGCTAATTTGGACAACTAGATGTGTGGTCATACTTAAAAGCCATTTGTTCTATTGCTTCCAAATATATTTTTAAAAGAATGTGAGGAGAAAGTTGCAAAGCCTCTTTAAAAACCCAAATTCAAAACACAGCAGAAGGAACACAGGAAGTTTTACTGAGTAAATGAAGTGATTACATGCAAAGCACTTTCCCATAGTCAAGGAGTTTGAAAGGAGGGTAGAGGGTGATTGACAGCATTGGCCATGCTTGAAACTACATCCTGATTGGAGGAAATAATTACAAGGGGGGGAGAGAGATATTCAGCAGTCTACATTTCTTTATTTTCAGGTTTAATCTGGGAGAAGGATGGAAATAGTAGAAAATGAAATTTCCAAAGTTTAGAAATTTTGTTCTTGGGGAACAGGAAAGCAGGAGTTCCTGCTATATCTCCCACAGATTTTCCTCTTTTTTTCTTGTATTCATTTACTAAACACCTACTATGCTCCAGGTTATGAGAAAGGTCAAAGGATATGATGTCATGAAAGTTATTCATGTGAACTATAAACATATAAAAATATATAAGCTGTCATTGTAGATATTAACTTTTCAAGAAAAGTAATTATGACAAAGTGACAAGCTATGATGCCAGATTAAGCTTGCTGTTTGTCTGCCAGAATGTACATCCATATACACTTATGTGCAGATGGATGCTGAGCAGTTTCAGTGGAAGTAAGCATGGGGTCACTTGACTCCAAGAATCTTTGGAGCTCCAGGGAAGCATTTGAAAGCCACTAGGCTAGAAGGAAGTGTTCATGCATCTGTGTCTGCCTTGGTGCTTTGCCCTTCACAAGGAGCCAGGCTGTTTTCTTGATATCTTTGAAATGCTTCCTCTTTTTCCCCTCTAACTTGTTCTTCTACTCCAAGCCTCCTACCTTCAATGCTTGATTTTTTTTTCTAAAAAAGCAAAAGCCTGACCATCTTCCCTGATGATTCCCCGATTCACATTCATATCTTTTGATTTCCCCCAGTTGCCTGTAGTAACTACTAAAAATACAGTATTTAATTGCATACTTTTTAAAATTACTTGCTTAATGTATGAGTTTCTCATAAGTCCCAAGAAGCCCATGAGATAATTATCTACATGTTTTGGAATACTTATGACAAATGCCAAGTCTTTGGAGTCAGCTTGAGAAGGCTCAAATCTTGGCTCTACCAATTAATTGCCATGACCTGTAAGTAAGCTACTTACCATCTCTACAATTCATTTTCTTCATCTATCAAATGGTGATAATATTAGTGTTTACCCTTTATGGTTATTTTAAGAGTTAAATAAAATGATGAATGGACAGTGTTTAGCACGGTGCCTAGCACATATTAAGTACTCAATAAATTTCAGCTACAATTGTTGTTATCAATATTATAAGTATTTTCTCAGGCAAGTTTTACTAAATGGAATTCTTTTGAATAAAAATTAGGCCTATGTTCCAGATTCTTTTGCAAGGAGAAAAATGGAAACTTTTCAGAAAATCACCCATTTACAAGAATGCATTACCAAAATCAAATGGGAGCAAACTAGAAAATCCTGAATGGAACTGGCTAAGCAGAAAGTAGATTAGATTAAACAACACACTGGATGATGTAGGGGAATAAGGCATTAATAAGAAAACATTGGCTTTGAAATCCCTTGTCACCCATGCTCAAGTTGGATGATCACAGTGATACAGCCCAGCTGCCTTCCTTGCCACGGCTCCATCCATGTTGCAAGCATTTTCCTATGACAGGCTTAATATCAATAGCATTTAATCCTACCTTTATGTATTCTGTTCCATTTTAAGCTTAAATCATTCTGTTAGATCTTTAGTGGATTTTAGAAATTAACTATTAGTGGCAGAGTTCAATTAGTCTAAAAACAAATGCAGAATTTGGATCTTTTTAGAGACACAGTTAACCAGCTAGTCTCAGCGTAAGGACTGGACCACCAGTCTGCTGTGTGCTGTATTAGTGTGACAGAGTGGTGAACCATGAAAAGCTGAGCAAAACTTTAGATTCTACGAAACAGAAAACATTATGACATTTGCAAACGAAATATTTCATAAATAGTATACTACATTGAAGCACCTTAAAAGGATTCCTTCTTTTAATCATGTTTAAGTAAATTTTTTAATCTTGCAAATTTTTCTAATTTGGTTGACATTCTCTCTAGCAATCTTGTGAACTAAAATATGTTGGCCATTGGTCCAACTCAATCTTATGTGTAAAAAATGTTACTTTGTTAATAATTGAAATTTTAACTATTTTATTCCATATGTGACATATAAGATAAAGAAAAGTATTGAATCCATTTTTGAAAAAAATAGACTATGTAAATTGTATAAAACATTGAAAACATTTGTGATCACAAAATTAAGTACAGTTCCCCAGGCTCCATATATAGTGGACATTATCGGAGACAGAATAGAAGAGAAAATATTTTTAGTTTTTTAGTTATTCTCCCTATTTATAGAAGCCCAGGAATCATAGGATAGGATTGAGCCACTCATTTAGTATATATTTATTGAACTCCTTCTACAGCCCTGAATAGTTATAATCCTCTGGTATGCAAAAAACAAATTATATATGTTTTATTATATGTATCTATATGTGTGTACATATATGCATATATATGATATATATAATATAATATGTATGATATGTACATATATATATATGATATGTATGTGTATAGCAAGCAACTACAGAGTTCTTTTTATGTGCCAGAAATTGCTCAAAGCACTTTACCCATTTACTAATTCAAACAATCCAGTGAAATATGTATTATCTTCTATTTTTGTAGATGAGTAAACCGAGACACAGAGACCCCAAATGAATTTCTTAAAATCATACAGCTTTTAAGTGGCTATAAACCTACTTAATCTGCATCCACAGAAGATGGATGAAAAGAAGAATTTTAACCAGGAAAAGGAGAATAGAGTACTGCATTTGTTTTTGTGAAGTTCATAGCTGCTTGATGAGAGAAAAGAAAATTCCTTTCTTCTGAGTTTGAGCAAAAAGAGTTTATGTTCAAAGAAACATTTTAATCATTACTAATTAAAAAGCTGATTTCTCTCCAGTCCTTAAATCACTCTTGTATTGGTAGTAATATTAAAGAGAGGTCTCGATCAAAACACTTGGCATTTATATATGGTTTAATAAAGATAATTTTTTAATAGTCACAACACTCTAAAAAAGAAATTTTGAAAATATTATTCAGCTCAGGTTTGAAATTTTTCTTCCTCTTTTTTTTCCATTACACCAAATTACTTCCCCAGTAGTAAGGCAAATGTTATTATGTCCATTTAACAGATTAGAAAACCGTAGTGTTAAGAGGTCAAGCAACTTGCCACATCCCATTACATTGGACCAAGATGAGACTAAAAGCCAAATCTCCACATTCCTACTCCAGAGTTTTTCAGCCATTTCATGCGACCTTCTCACATCAAATGGTGCCTAATACTCTAGAAGCAGATTATAATATAACCACTGTGTTTAGATGGTAGTGGATAATGCTGCCATCCCGCTCAGTGAGTGCCTTTCCCATCCACTGCGATTTCACTTTCAATATCCAGTACCTGTGACTCTTCTTCTGAGGATGACTGCAAGAGTTTGGGGATTGTTATCCCTCTGGAATGGTAAGCAGTCCTGAGGGCACCCGAGCTCCCATGCCTCGGGGAAAACTCCTGAGAAACAGATAAACTTCAGAGTCCCTCTGCAGCATCAGGCTGAAGCTACCCTCTGCGGGATTTTGCCTGAGATGGCTCCTTTCTTTGGCTTACCCCCTTGCCCTCTCCTGCTTCTCCCCTCCTTTGCTACTTTCCCTGGGATGTTTCCTTAGTAAATCACTCATACCTGCATCCTTGTCTCAGAGTCTTCCTCTGTGGAACTTAATCTAAGACAGATGGTATTTGTGTATTATTATTAATATTGTTGTTGTTATTGTCATGATAATTGAATTTTTGCTTTCTGTACCATCCCATTGACTACAATACTCTTATGTCACATTCTTACCTCCTCTTGAGATCCAGGTTTGGGTTGGCAGTTACTGAGGACTATTTACGTGGGTATTTTGAAAGTCCTTCTAATGTCCAAAAGAGAGTGCACTGTCTTCTCCACTCACCCTCACTGTCTCTCCTTCTTGTCTCTGTTAGTGGAAATTTCTTAAGGAAGAAACATCAGTGGTTTAAACTTTTTATTCTTATTTACCTTCTTATTTTAAATTAGTCCCCAATACCTACATGTTCATGCATTCTTTTTCAAATAATTATTTCTTTTCTTTTCATTACTACTTAGTTTACATTTTCAAATACTCTAATAATATTCTACATTTGTCCATTTTCTATTATCTAAACTCAAACTTATCCTACACCAAAATGATCTTGAAATATGACTATATTATTTCTTTGCCTGGGGAACTGATGAGTTTCCAGAGCCCGGGATTCAAGCCGCTTCCCAAGCCAGCTCTAATGAAAATCTCTAGTCTCATCTCATGACAAATTTTTCCACTCAGCACAATGCCAAAGCTAGTCAGAACTACTGAGAAGATTTATGAATGAACCTTGCACTTTTACATGTAGGTGTCCGTGGAGTGTCCCCTCTGCCAGTACTTTTCCCAATTTATCAGGCTGTTGCTTATTTTTTATCATTCTATTTTATAACCCAACACCTCCACTGAATTATCTTCTCAGTCTTCACCAGACAAAAATAGTTCTTTCCTCTTCATTTTTACAATGAACTGGTTACAATATTTGTCACATGGTTTTGTCCAGTGTATGTCTGTCTCCCTTACCTTAGGCTCTTAGCTTCTTGCAGGCAAGGGCTTTATTAATCAGCCATGTATTTTCAGTTTGAGGCACATACTAGATGAACAAAATATGGTTGTTGAAAAAACAAATGCTAAATATTTTCTGAGTAAAGAAAAACATATTTTTTTAAAGTTTTCTTCTAATACTTTGAAGGCCTAGATTTATAGAACTCTGCTAAGTTACTTTCTTGAATTCAGAAGTTTGTCCAACTCACATCCCAATTCCAGGAAGACCATTAACAATGTCCTTAATATGTGTGGTTCACCCACAATTGGCTTCGACACAGTATTCTGAGTTTTATTTTCTTATCTGCAAATGGGAATAATTCTATCTATCTCAAGGGTAATATGTAAAACAAACAAACAACAACAAAACTCAGGGTCTTAATCAGCTTTTACAAATGCAGATGTTACTGTTGGCACTAGGGAGTGACAGCACGAGAAGTAACAACCTCTGAGACACTTTCCATTGGAAGGCCATTTCCAGCAGGGAAGATTGTTGATTATATTTGAACAAACTCGTTCTTTTTTGGGGCGGCTCTAAGTCCATATTTCAGTAAACAGTGCTCATCCACTTAATATGTTAATGAAGTTGCTATATAGTATCTTTCAAAGGACAAAAAGGAATGCTTGCATCTCTAGTATCTTTAGTGGCTAATACTTACATCAAACTGAATCATCCAAAATATTCCATTAAGTAACCAACAGGGTTACTACAGATTTAGCTTTTTCTAGATTTATTGTAAATAATTCTGTATTAAATATCTCATCTTCTAAAACAATATCTTTTCATTAAGAAACAGATTAAACATTATAGATTCTCTGTTCTGAAAAGGATTTATGTCTAGGAGGATGATATCATTTGCTTCTAGATATTCTTTGTTTTCATACAATCTTTGATCTGTACACAAGAGTTAGATGTACAAATTGCTCTATAAATATTGATTGCAAGTGTGTATAAGCTCTGATGAACAAATGCAGGAGAATATTTAATATTTCTAGATTTAAATGCTAACATATTTAATCATGCCTTTAAGATTCTTTCTGTAACCCCTACTTCTGATTTAAAAGAACTTTAAAATATGCATATTGATACATAGATGCTTTTAGTAAAATTTCCTGATTGATCTTGATCTCCCTATGTAATGCCTTCAAGAATTTCATTTCCTTGTTACATAAAAATGCAAAAATTTTCAGATGAATCATACAATGCACATTGCTCAGTGAAGTTCATGAAATGGTACGAATGGCAAGAACTTTTATTTAAATTACTCCCAGGGCTGACCCCACAGCCAAGTGGTTAAGATCGTATGCTCTGTTTCCATAGCCCAGGGTTTCACTGGTTCAGATCCTGGGCACAGACTTAGCACCACTGGTCAAGCCATGCTGAGGCGGCATCCCACATAGCGGAACCTGAAGGACCTACAACTAGAATATACAACTACGTACTAGGGGGCTTTGGGGAGAAGAAAAAAAGAAAACAAAGAATGGCAACAGATGTTAGCTCAGGGCCAATCTTAAAATAAATAAATAAGTAAATAATTACTCTCAATGCTAACGTAGATGTAGGTTAGAAAATAGGCAAGGCTCAGTAGGAAATAGGTTTACCTTAAAATGTGGTGTATATGTTTCTTTAAGTTTGGGAAAAATAAATGGTAGTTGTTTACTTCATTGTGTTATAGTCCTATGTTGAAAGATTAATAACAGACTTCCATTAATTAGACAGTGGCTAAAAAAGAATCTTTGTATGGAATTTTAAATGCATTTAACCAATGTTGGTAAGAAAACCTCCACCAGCATCAAAACATGAATAAAAATGTAAATAAAGATCAAAGGCTTTGCACAGCTGGCAACAGTGGCCACTCAATTCACACCAGGCCTCATTGAGCAGTTAGCAAAATCAAGTTTAATAGCTATGCTGAGGTCAGTGTCACTTTGAAAGCAATGTACAGTTGGAGATCAGGGAAGGAAACTGGAGAAGGGATTATAAAGAAGAGAAGCTGAAAATATCAGCAAAACTCCCAGGAAAACCTTGCCCTAGAGAGAAGAAAATTACTTGGGCATAAAACATTTCATCCTTAATAAGCAGATTTATTTTGCAGACAATTGCTCTAAACCATTTCTTGAATTAGTAAATATTTTGATTTTCAAAGAAAACCACAGGACAATATCCACTAACCTTAAGTAAGATTTGACACACTGTACATCATCAATTCCTCTCTTTAAATCAGGCATGCAAATTCCAAGTCACTCACCAGGGCTCAAGAGTGAATTATGTCTTGCTTATATGAGGTTGTTTTACGCACAATCTTCATTCATGGAATCATTTCAAAGAACGTAGTGATAAATATGAATTGAATTCTTCCAGAATGAGATTATTATGTAGAGCAACAATGGGTGGATCCCACAATTTGAGAAATAGACCATTACTCCCCTTCTCTTTATACTACCCTTTAAAGTCTGTCTATTATACATCTGGTGTTTGTTCTCCTAGACTGAAAATAACTAGTAGACCACCAGTAATTTAAATTGTACCTTGTTCCAAGGATATTTGACATGTGGTCCCTTTGGAAGAATTAATGCAAAAAACTGGCTCTAACCCTGTGAATAAGGTTACTATAGACTCACAGAAGTTTGCAATTAACTACTATCGAGAAGGTTAACCTGCAAATTTCTCTCTCAAATACATACTAATCTCATTTGTAAACCATTTTATGCAGTTGCAGGCAATGAAATAAGGGTTATAATGTTTAATTTTAAATTTGATTTCTTTTCTCTGAAAAGAAAAATAAGAAGGAAATGTCACATTAAGTTAATAGTTACCAGTCATGCCAAAGAACACACACACACACACACACACACACAGTGAATTTATTTAATGCCTAAAGTTTGTAGATATGAGAGAGAGGGAGAGACATTCCTTCTGAAGACCATGATATCTGTTTTATTTTTATTTAAACATATTTAAAGTAAATAAATAAGACTTTATATTTTAAGGTCTTCCTCCATCATTCTCTATCACTGTGCTTTCCTAAAGGATACACTCATTAGAATAGAGCATAAAGAGTTAGAAATTATGTAGTTTATCCACTGCAGTTTGTAGATCAGGAAACCAAAACACAGGTCACTGAAGTGATTTGCTGCAGTCTGCACAGCCAGTTCCTGGAAACACGAACTAGAAATCTGTTTTCCTGATTCAAAGTCCAGAACAGTTTTTTACAATACCATAGTGTCTCTCATAAAATATTCTGCATGTATCTCTGTAATTGATAAAATATGGGCATACTTAGCTAGAAGGGTAAATAGTAGTGTATAAAACTTGGTGACAAATTTAAATAAATTCTTGTATAAAAAAGGTTCCATTTTAGAATATTTTTTTAAATGGGGGTACAAAGAAAGTGAATTTTATAATTAAAGGAAGTAATCTATTTATTTGAATATTTTTAAATAGAATCTGATCATGAAACGGTTAAGATTTACCTATAATATAGAGAATTACTTTAGTTTCATGTTGACTATTTGGAATAAAGTGCATAAACTAGAATAGGTAGGGACTTGTTACTCCAGTATCCTATGAATTACAATGCTGTCCATCCATGTTATGGGGTTCAGGGCAGGCTGCCTCAAGATGCACCACTCTGGTATGGGGACTATTTCGAGCTGAAGACAATAACGGCTCAGAAGATTCAGGAAGAGCATTGGACCGTCCCCCGCCAAACCACCTAAAGGACTTTAACATAGAAGGCCTGTTCCAGGAAGGAGCTCGTACCTTATGACAGCTATAGTAGGATGTAAAATAGGTGTGATAAAAAGACACCAACAAACCCATTTTTTTGGTCCAGCAAAACCTGTTTAACAAACATTTGCATTCCATCTCTATGTAAATTGTCTTCCTCCCCTTTGAAGCCCCAAATCACTATCCCTAAGGTCCTTCTTGTCTGTAACTGAAGATATTTAAACAGGCAGCCTTAGCCATATGGCTGAGTTATTCAGTTTCTTCTGGGTTTCTCTCATGTATAAATGCTATTAAACTTTGTTTGATTCTCTTGCTAACCTCCCTCTTTGATTATTTGACCAGCCATAAGAACCTTAAGGAAAAGCGGGGAGAGGACAATTTCTCCCAGTTCCCCAATACATGCATAATAGGATCAGTAGAAATCCCTGTGATATTTTCTTTTTACCTCTATTACTTAAGAGAGCATATTACAGAACCACACATCAAGCTCAAAAAGCAAAATAAAATAAAATAAAAATTGAACCTGACATAGAATATTAACTTATATGATGATAAAAACAGAAAGTTTGTCTATAAAATAATAGAGATCAATATATATTTAGCCTAAGAATAAGTAGTTTATTCATCACTTTAGTGGTTTACATTTGTCTCAAAGCCCTGCAGCACCCTCTCCCTAATGACCACCCTTTTTCTCATGTTTTCTCATCCTCTTTTTTCTTCGCTCATCTACCTATGGAAAATTGGATCACTCATTTATTTCCTCCATGTAAATATGAAATACTGAAACATAATTTGTAATAACATTAAAACCTAAAACTGTAAATACTGTTGCACTAAAATCATTCTTAGTTTTTTATAATATATTCAAAATAAACAAAATTGAACAACAAATTTGACACTAAAGATGTGAACAAGTTCGTTGAAGTACAGATTCAACATGGGGAAGGAGATGAGCATTTGAAATACTTAACCAAAGTCACTAATAATAAAGTTAATAATCCTCATAAATAAACTCAGAGATATCTACAAAAAATGTTACTTTCTGATGATGAAATTTTGACATACTGTTGAAAAAAATTTACTTCTATAGATTTGATCTTGAAAAGTGTCAAAAATCAGGAATGATATTAAATATGAGCAAAAATAATATTCAGCAACTCCTACATACATGATCAAATTAATTTCCAAAATAGATCTAAGCTACTTTTATTTTTGAGACAAAATCACCCTAAAAGGAATACATCAAATTTGATTCCAACTTTTCCTTCAAGGTCCAGAGAGAAGGTCTTCTAGAAGTGCTAAAGTAGTTACGAAAACAGAGAGATTATTGGTGTGACTTGTTGCTTCAACTTTTTAAACCGCACTTTCCTCATCTGAAACTTATGGAAACCAATAAGTGTCTGGAGAATTGTGTTCAGTTTACAAACAACATATGTAAAATGCCTGGTTCAGAAGAGGAGTTTAATAAATGAGAGCTAGTGTTATTAATGTGACTGGGGGACATAGGCTCAGCAAAGCAGGAGAGAAATGTCAGACAGAGGAAAGGAATAGAAAACATGAGAATTTTGCTAGGTTTGGCAAACATCTTGGCAAGAACAAATCATTTGTACAAAGCAGCATTTTTTATGCAGGTGCAAATGCATGATTTATGCACTTATAAATAAATCTGGCTTTACACATGGTTGACTATGTAAAATGGGGCTTTTCTATCCAGAGGATTTGTGATCATAGTATCTGTGTATAAAAGAAAGCGGAATTGTTGAGAACTCATAACAATAGGAATTGTGGAAATGATGATGTCAGGAAAAGCTTGAAATATTTAACAATAATTTTTTTAAATATTATTATACCCAAGCCTATGGTCATGGTTTACTTTTTAAAAAATAATACTGGTATCTAATACGCTATAGTTAACATCAGTGTACAAGAAATAATATTCTTCAAGTAATTAGAGAGTGAAAAGAACTTTAAAACCAAAATCATAGGCAATGTGCTATTACATAAAGATCTCTATGGAGAGAACCATTAAACATGGGGTAAAATTTCAATTATTCACTTGCTATCTGTGAGGCCATAGATAAAACACTGGACCTTAGTTTTATTAACAATAATCTAGGTCAGTGTGTCACAGATTTCCCATCATTTTATTTTTAATTTTCTTTGTTTAGCCATGAAATCCTTATTTCAAAAATAGCCTACTCATACTCCTGCTATGTAAGACAGATAAAATTCTATCTTCTCTGATTGAAGCAGAAATAGTACCCTGGCATTCTTCTACCTTGCAGACTGGCCTACATACCCTCATCTCGGTGCACCAAACTCGATGGAATCCAGTTTGAAACAATCTCTTCAGGAGTCTTTTGATAGTAAAAATGTTTGGTCCAATGGTTCACTTAGAACAAGTGCTATACATTCCTTAAGAATATATCTCTCTTTTTGATTATTCAAAGAAGAATAATTAGGGGCCAGCCTGGTGATGTAATGGTCGAGTTCCCGAGCTCTCCTTGGGCGGCCCAGGATTTGCAGGTTTGCATCCTGGGTGCAGACCTAGCACTGCTCATCAGGCCATGCTGTGGCAGCAACTCACATAAAATAGAGAAAGATTGGTACAAATGGTAGCTCAGGGCCAATTTTCCTCACAAAAAAAGAAGAATTACTCTCTCCCATTTATTTATAAATATAATATTTTGACATGAGTCATCTACAGTTCTCCTGAAAAGACAGTATGGTATGAAGTAAACAAGGTGAAAATCCTTTTGAGCAACAAAATGTGGTTTGGTTCTACTTGCCTCCATTTACAATCTGGGTGACCTTGGTCAAATCTCACTTCTCTGAGCCTCAGTGTCCTCAAATATCTAATGTACACAATAAAGTCTATTTACCTCAAAGGATTGTTGTGAGCTTCCAATAAGCTAAATATGTAAAACTGCTTGTAATATTTATAACATTCACATTCTGTACTATAACTGTAATTTCCACAGATTTGGGTTATAAAGTTTTGTTTAATATTCAGATTGATTGCTGGTTCACTTCTCACTTTAACTCTTTGAAAGTAACTACTTCATAAAAATACTAATTCATAGAGTCACCGATGAATATTGCAGAATTTTACACCTGCAATAATAAATATATATTCATACCTCAATTACTAATAAAATTTTGACATATGAATCTTTTACTCCAAGGAAGTAAATATTCAGATGTGAAAAATAAATCTGAAGGGCATGGCCTATGTCTTTTACTGGCATTGGTGTGGCAATTAGAGTTCACAGGAGCCTAATCACTTTTCATATACAAGCTCAGAAATGCCAAAAATGACATGGAAGCAAGACATCCACCGTTTTGCATTTCCAAAGGTCAAGGCTGAAGCCAAAGCCAATTAGTCGATTTGGGATATATTTAACGACTGAAGGAGAACTTTGGTGCATCTTTGAATGTATTTAAACTACATGAAATCTTTCTTGTTTTCTATTTGTTCTTTTATTTTGCTTTATGGAAATGATTATCATTTCAGATCTCTCTGAGGGTAATTCATACAGATTTATTCAAGTTTGCATCTGTGTTCTGAGCAGGGAAGGCCTGCTTCACAGGTGTGCAATCTGTGCAGTCTCACAGGGATCCGTGCTCAGAAGGTCTCTCTCTCATGCACTGTGGTGGCCACCTTGAAATCTTTAATAATTGTTGAACAAGGGGAACTGTATTGTTTTCACTGGGCCCTACAGATTACGTGGCAGTTCCTGGTCCTAAATCCACTCTTTCTTCTTGGGTCAATTTTATTCTTCTCAGTTTAATTTGTTCTCTTCTTTTTTTCAACTCTCTGTAGTCATCTTTGGTCACCTATTCATTTTTTAAGGTGAGGCAATTAAAAACGCTCTTGATATACCTGTATACACAGGCAGGACTTTGCCTTAACATGCTCAGGCAAGGAGACTTCCTCTCCCTGCAGGAACTTAAAGTTTGTTCTTGGAACATTCAATTTCTCCACAGAAATTTCTAATTAAATGTAATACTGACACGATCACCTTTCAAGTTAGGGCCACTCCAAGGTACAATGAAAACAGACTCCTTTTTATCCTCCCCATATATAGCAGAACACATCTATATAAAATATTTTCCCAGAAAAATTCATCTCCTATGATGATCTTCTTGTTATTTTATCATCAAAAATCTAACAAATGATTTGTTTCAAGAGTTAAGCGCAGCCGTTAAGTTCATTCATTCTGTTTCTCAGTGGCCCGGGTTGGCCGGTTGGGATCCCGGGTGCGGACATGGCATCGCTTAGCAAAAACCCATGCTGTGGTAGGTGTCCCACGTATAAAGTAGAGGAAGATGGGCATGGATGTTAGCTCAGGGCCAGTCTTCCTCAGTGAAAAGAGGAGGATTGGCAGTAGTTAGCTCAGGGCTAATCTTCCTCAAAAAAAAAAAAGAGTTAAGCAATGCAAAATGTTAAGATTGATAAATGTTGTTTTAAGTAGCTAAAGGAAAGCCACGCTAAAGTAAGGTGATTCAGGCACACAAAATACCGAAGGAACTTCAAGAGAAGATTCTTTAGTGTTTATTATGGACATGAGAAAATGTTAATCCCTGTATGTCGCCACACACTCATATGTGGATACATCATCTTGTCTATTTTTAACAAACGAAAGATTCCATGCATTGAGGAGAGTTGGGGATGGGTGAGAAGGCTGGGGTGGCTGAAAAAAATTAGTAAAATCAAGTGTCACTTTAATCTGTCTTACTTTCACCTATTTTATATTCAAAGTCTTAGTGTTTTAAAATTTGAAATATGCCCCAGAAGTGCAATATTTCCAATAGTCAGTAATTCCTTTCTCAAAAGGTGCTCAAAATAATAAAAATTTAATGTACTACCTCAACCTATGCAACAGAGACACAATTTGAATTTGTAGCAATATCATATATAATTTTATATATTATATACATCATATTATATATTATCACATATATAAAATATTATGGACAGCATTCTTCTATGGATCTTAACCTAAACAGAGTTAAAAAAAATAACACCTTTTTATGAAATTAAGATCATTTGGGTGTCTTTGGCAATTTATTTATTAACATTACAATTATAAATTAGTGTACCATCTTCATGGGGAGATTGTAAAGATGAACAAATGTAAGGCACCTAACAGTACCTGGCAGATAATAAGCACTCACTAAATGTCAGATAAGATACTGCTACTGTTGTTGTTGCCGCTGCCATCTGTATTGGACATTGATCCATTTGGATTGATTGCCCAGCAATCCATCTCTTAACAGAATGGTAATTCCCTTTTGGCAAACTGCCACTCCTCATTTTGTGTAGCCTTGTGGGATTGTAAATTCAGATGCCTACTTTCCCAGTAGAGAAGCCAGTGAGATCCCTGGAACTTCCTTACGTCAGAGGCTTCTGCTCAGTGCCCCACCTGCAGTTGTACGGGTTTGTGTGTCACCCAAGCTCAGCTAATAACTCTCTCATGGGATTTTAAATCCTGAGCATTTTGCAGATCTGGAGCCATTTTTAAAAAATATCTTATACATCTTTTGATTTTTAGTGATGGCTGTTTATCTCTCTCTTTCCCTGAAGGTGATATGTTTAACTCCTCCTCCTCCTCCGTCCTCCTGCACTGTGGCCTGGGGGAAGGGGTGAGGAGGAGAGAAGATTAAGATTCCCATTTAAAGTGTTTCATTTTTTTCTTGAAAAATTCTGTCTCTGGGTACAATGATACGTAGTCTTATCAGATTGTTGACTTTCGCTCTCATTTCACTTCAATATTCCCTCTCCCCTCAGAATAATTTGCTTACCTTTATTTATCTTGACCTGACAAGGTCTACTAGCCATTGACATAGAGGGAAGTCGGGGTAGACAATGAAGGCAAGAGAAGGAAAGCAGTCCAGATCCGAGTGACTGCCACAAGGAAATACTTGTTACAGAAGCAAGGGCAATAGATAAGTGGGCTAATTCATTAGAACAGTGCCTGGGAGAAACTTGCAAACTCTTTCTGCTATTGAGACACAAGTCGTCTTTTTATAGCAATAGACACAGGGACAGCAGGGAAGTGGGACTTATTGAAGTGCTATTGCCTGGAGAGACTGGCAGACTGTTCCAGCTACTGAGACTCTAAAAAGACTGGTTCCTTTTGGGTCCAAGCCTTGTTTTTCAACCTTCCTTTTGATGCTGGGAGCTTCCTCAATATCTTTTCAATAAATTTCCTTAAGTTACTCAGAGGTGGTTTCTGCTGTTTGAAACTAAGACTAACTAAATAAATGCTGTACAATGTTACTTATGAGAGAAACTCCTGAAAACTAGTACTAGGAGAAAATTTGTTTTCCTGGCATTCTCTTATGCTTCCCATGAGATAATTTATCCTATATCTCTTTTTGCTTAGCTGCTAGGAAGTTTAGGGCATAGCTACAGTAGCTATCTTTAAGCTAGAATTTAGGGGAAAAAAATAATGCCCTCTTTTTCTTCTAGTTGCACTTCTTTACCTTATTTTAATTTTTTTAACCTTATTTTAATTTTTAACTACATATCTGCCTTTTATCACAAGCTGTTTCCTTTATAATTAAATGGATGAATAAATAAAAAACAAAACAAACAAAATTAACAAAATCAAAGAGATGGTGCATTTTCATTTCAGGCGATTAAAACATTTCCCCATTGCCATCTATTCTACTGTTCTCCTACACATGCCCCAAAAGAATCAGCTGTGAAGACATAAATTTGTATTCAATGTAATAAGTTAGCCTTTAAGTTTCTTTTACCAGATTTCTTTTAAAAGTGATATTTGAATATATGTATAGGTATGAAATTTTACTGTAAGTCAGATTATCATGAAAATTTGCATGATTCTTTTTTCCCCTCTGATATTTAATGTCATTGGGCCCTTTTTTTAAAATTTAAACTCTTCAGTGACACTCACTAATGATTAATGACCCTCTGGCTCGTGCTGCCTTATAACATGAAAGTCACCGAAATGCCTTTTCCCTGGAGAGCACTTATTCTATGGAACAATATCCCCTACTTGGTGCATTGAAGTCCCAAAGTCTGGCTGTAAAACTTGCAGTTGTAATTCCTGAAAAAGTCCAGAGAGCCAAGTTTTGAACTGCTGGGGATTTTATGCACAGTCTCATTTTACTAGAACAACTTGTTTCTTTTCTGCCTTTACTTTATAAAGATTTTGAAATAAGTAGCAGGAAAGGCAAAAACTTGAAGTAGCTATTTTTCTATTTAAGGATACCTATCTGGGAGCTATGTATTTCCCAACTTTTTGGCTTGTGAAATTAAAATACTGCTAACACAAAAAATGTACAAATTCAGGTGTGTGTATGTGTTCAGATGCTCATCCATTTTGATATTTCAATGGGGTGAGACAATTAGAAAGAGAATGCAGCTCAAGCATCAGAGTTACATTCTGAAATAGTATAGAATTTCAATATATAATTCTGTATGTAAATCTCTGGTCCTTGAAGTAAAGGATGCTTCCTATTCTGATACTTCCCTTGTCAGCAGAATATTCAGAATATTTGGCTCAGGATAAGTATATAAATAAAGCCAAAATGATTAGACTTGTAAAATCTAAAGAAGTGACTAACCTCCTTGAGATATTTGATACCGAGGGATAACATGCCAGCTTTTCCCATCTGCTTATAAAAGATAATAATGCATGTTTAATGAATCAGTCAATTAGTAAAATATCACTTTTATGAGTCTTCAATTGTTTTGATGCTATGAAATGTATACGGGATATTAGTTCTCTGCAATAAGTATTTATAGTCTCCGTGGTGAGATAAATATACCATATCCATTAGAGCACAATGAAGGACCAGAGAATATGCTACTGATGAAAATCATAGGAATTCAGAAAATGGATAAATCATAATTAACTTCCTTAATCATAGAAGATGGAGGACAATGATTTTTGAGCTGAGGCTCCAAGTATGGTTACAGTTTGAATACAAGGAGAGGTAAGAAGGAAGAAGAGAAAATTATTCAAGACAAATTTTTGAAGCAGAAATAATGTGACTTGTGTAGGAGAGTGGGTGAAAAATGGCCTCCCTTGAGCTGAGAGTAAATGTCAGACTATCCTAAAAAACAGGCTTAGATTAGAAAGACTCAGAATCCCAGAAGTGTTTGTACTAGCTAGTGGCTGTGAATATTGACAGGCCAATGATCTGAGGCCAGAGTGGTGGATGATGGAGTGTAGGCAAGGGAGTCATCCTGAAGGCTTTTTCAGTAATTAGGGTCTGAGGTGATGAAAGACCTGAGTAGTGAGGTAGCTGTGGGAATCAAGCAAGGAAGGCAAAGTTGAAGGGACGAGAACTCTTGGGCACAGATCATAATTAGACAATGAAGGAGCAGACTGAGTAAAAGATGACTCCAAAATTTCTAGTCTCGTTCAGATGACTAGATGAATAATAGTATCTGTGAGAGATATGATGCAGTTAGGACTTGATAAATTGAATGTAGCGGCCAGACAGTTCAGTGGCAACACCCTACAAGCAGTTGGAAATATGACTCAGAAGAACTGCTGAAAGACCCAAGATATATATATATATCTTGTGTACATATATATATATTTATGCATATATATATATACATAAACGTTTATATATGTCTTGAGATATAAGTTTTTCTAGGGCACTATGACATTTGGGAGCGTGCCATAGAAATTAATAAACAGCAACCTGGGTAACTTAAACTAATTTCAATTCTGATACAAGTAAAAATAAAATGCCATATTAAGAAATCTCATTTATTCAAACTTGATATCTGTTGACCCCAGATAAGTGCCTCAGCCACTTTGCATATCAGTCTCCTTATCTGTAAGCTGGAGATAATAACTTTGGCCTTTCCCAACTTAAAAGAAAGTATGTTAACCTTTTCATCCTAATTATGCTTTATACTTATAAAAAAAATAATTCCTGGTTAATCAATAAGCCAATAAAGTAAAAAATATTTTTTTGTGTTTGAATTTTGTGTTATCTCTGGTGATATAAAGATAGCTGTAATATATAAACTATATATGGCTATTCTGACTAACATGCACATCTATATTTGTTACTTATTGATAGCTACCTCAACTAGCGAGCTCCAGGCTTACCCTCCGGGTTATTGTAGAGTATATCACTTACCTTATCCATGTGATGGTTAACGTGAGCCAACTGATGTCTAACAAGTTTACTGCAGTGCACCACCATCTGCCTAGCACCATTACCTCCTACTTCTGCCATTCCTGAGGCCTGTGGGGAGCAGTGGAACATGGCTGCACTGATGGCTATGGGAGGAGGGGAAAGGACAGAGAAGAGTGGGCACTGTTCCCCAGATACCATCAGGCTGTTAGCAACCGTAGTATTCCACAGTCTCCTGCTACAATAGAGAAGAAGTGGAATGGAAAGAGGAGAAGAAACAGGCAAAGAGTAAAGTTGAGAAGGAGAATAAATCATGGGGAAAGGAGAGAATAAGGTTAAGACATTTTCAATCTTCAGCAGATTTTCTAGAGCACCTCTTTATCACTTTACCACTTCCCTCCTATTTCTCAGTACTTAATCTCTGATACTTGAATTCTGCTGTCTCCTTTATCCTCTGTCTGGAGTCCTTGATTTCCATAATCTTCAGGTTCAGAGTATTAAAGACAGTGCCACTAGTCTAGAGTTGGGGACAGTCTTATTTATCACCATCTACCAACATCTAGCAGGACACAAGACATGGAACAGTGAGAAATAAGAGAGTTTTCTGCCCGTTGCACTGTTGTGTGATCACAACAGTGACTGTCTTGATCTCGAAGGTCACTATTATAAATGAATTAATGTCACTGAACATGTGAAGATTTTATTGTCCTTTTCCTCTCCTTTGACTATTTATAATGCATTTTCAAAGATTTCTTAGCACGTAAGCTTTGGGAATTCTACTTTACATTATTCTCATTCATAATGTGTTTATTATATTTTTTAATCTCTAGGCAAGATACAATCATAGGTATTTTCCAATTTCTTAATTTTTTAATTAAATAGTTTAGATCTTCTCTACAATTCAGTATAAAAGAAAGCACTAAACCAAAATTAAAAAAAAAATTATTCTTGTCCCAACTCTGCCTCAGTGGCCTTGGGCACATCACATTGATTTCAGTTTTTGTAATGTCAAATGTAATATCTTGTATGTCATCTCTGAAATTCACTTCACTCAATGTAAACTTGAGATAATATTTATCTTACTGGGTTCTTGTGATCTTTAAATTATGTAATGTAATTAGAGCATTTGATAACTATTTTTATTTGATGATAGCTTTAAAGTTCTCTCTTCTGTTTTTAATGAGAGAATCAAAAATGTTTTGCAGTATGGAATGACTTCAGTAGTAGATTGGATAATGAAACGAAGTAATCAAGCCACATTATGAATTAAACATTTTTGAATTCAGAAACTCTTGATTTTATAAAGATTTAAAAATTTTTTTCAAATAGAGAGAAAGGTTGCATTTGAAGACAAAAAACGTTGGGTTTTTTTTCTCTTTTTTTTTTTTTTTGAGGAAGATTAGCCCTGAACTAACATCTGCTGCCAATCCTCCTCTTTTTGCTGAGGAAGATTGGCTCTGAGCTAACATCCATGCCCATCCTCCTCCACTTTATATGTGGGACACCTGCCACAGCATGGCTTGCTAAGCCATGTGTAGGTCTGCACTCTGGATCCGAACCTGTGAATCTTGGGCCACTGAAGCAGAACGTGTGAACTTAAGCTCTGCACCAGTGGGCCAGCCCTGTCTTTTTTTTTTGAAACAAAAAAATTTTTATAAAAATAGAGTTAACAGATGTCTAGAACCTCAAACAAGTAGATAGGGCAGTAAAACCTCACTGGTCGTGATCCACTGTCTGCTTGCCACAGGCAGAACTTTTTCTTTCCCAGTTGCCACCTGCTCTGTATTTAAGTAGCATTTTAGTTCCATCATCAAGGTAGTATCAAGGGAACAGATGTGCAGGGGAACACAGGTGCCTGCTCTTGTGGATATAATAGAAGACAACTAGATGATCTTAATGCTGTTACAAATAAACTTGTAAATATATTTTTTAATTAGCTTTGATTTTTGTTGATGATTATGATCATGAAGAATAAAAATAGAAATTTAAAAATTTTAATTATAACAAAAAATAATTCAATATTAGAAATAGTTTTAAAGATTTGCAACTTGCATGTTACATACAGATCTCTTTTCTTTCACTACATAATAATGCATTTGGATACTAAATTCATATATACAGGAATGATAAACTGCATTTGTATTCTATTGAAATTTAGGTAAATATTTTATTAATGAAGCAATATAACATGTGTATATACTCTATTTTAACAAATCTTGCCTCAATTTTGCTAAATCTATGACCTTTCTACAGGCATTTCCATATTTAATTGATAAGATGTACAACTGCATGTTTATTCATCCGAAAATTAGTAATAACATTTTTCTCTATTAATTCACATTCTGAGGGAAACAACTGTGTTTCTGTATTATGATTTCTATCATAAGGATATTGTACAAATTGCTCGCTGCTATATTCTCTGGCACCAACAATCTTGAAGGGAAAAGTTTAGACTTCCTCTATTCTGGAGTTTGGGATAGAGGATTCTCCTCATAAAATATTTCCTAACATCAGAAGCTTGGTCTTTACCATGTTTAGAGATACCATAGAAAGGGTATAAACACTGGAGTAAGGCAGAGTTAGTCAAAAGTTAGCTCAGCTTCCAGAGCAAATAATTTCATTTCCCTTTGCCTCATCTGTGAAATAGGGCTAATAGTGCCTTTCTCATTGGTTGTTAGGCAGCCCATGTGAAGACTTAACACATGACCTAGTAAAACTGTTAAGCATCCCTACCATACTTGGCATTGCCCTGGGGACAGGCAGTTAAGGGCACGAGCACGTGTTCACACCACACACATGCACACCCCACCCCCCTTTATTTCTTAGGGCTGAAAGATGCAATGACACTGTTCTGAGAAGGCTCTATTTATTTTCTTCTAATGAAACCAAAGTTTATAAATACAAACTGTGTGCACACCAACATAAAATGCCATAGAGTTAAATTAATTTTCTCTTTGGACCTCCTGTACCTTAACCTACCAGTCACAACTTAAACTGCAGACCCTCAAGACAGTAAAGCAAGGACAAGCTTTCCTCTTTACACTTGTCTGCACGGTGAGGATGGGGCATTGTCTCAGCTTCCTGTCAGCTGGTTTATAAGAACCTCTACTCAGGCCTCCCTTAGAAGAGCGCAGATCCAAGGGAAAGTCATTCTGTTTAGGACACTTCCCAAAAGATATTTAACTAAATATTAGAGCAAGTTTTAAAGGGAAAAGAAATTTTAGAAGCCCAGCTTGAATGCTTCTTTGCTATGTTGCTTTGGAATTATTGGCAGCCTGCCAGTAGGCACCTTACATGTTCATGAGAAAAGCCTTCTTAGACTTTCTAAAAATAGTTTCATCTATAACTGGAATGAGACAATACAGGACTGAGACTTGACTCTTTAGAAATAAGCACTGGGTAGGGGAAGTTTAGCTCCATATGTTGTCACACCAGAAATACCGAAGATAATTTAGGGAACTTAGCAAGGGTTTATGACAAAAATATATTTATAATACTGTAATCTTTACATTTGGTATTTTCTGGAGTTGCTTTTGCCATGCTAAAAAGAGTCTAGTTGTAATTAAACACGAGAACAATAGTCCTTTATAGATGAAAAGAGAAGCACGTGATACTCTTCTCAGAATAAACCTAGTCTCTCAGGGATTCAGGGATGAAGATACACTATGAGACTTGCTTAGAGCGGTCAGTGCAAGACGCTGGACTTACTCCACCAGTCCATGCAATCATGTGCTCCACCAAAGCCTTGCACTGACAACACAGGGATTGCTTGCTGATGCAGCAGGATTATTTTTAAGTATTATTTAGTGATCTTGAGTCCATTGTTGAAAAAAAAAAAAGCAAATGAGAGGAAGAATTCTTCTTTCTTTTTTAAGTAAGGCAATACATAGCTGGAGGCTCTGACCAGATCACCAAGACCTGATGCAGTAAACTAACCCTGTGGAATAAAGTTCCACTTCTCAGCTGACTGCTGCGGCACCACACAGAACAGCTTTAGAGACAAACAGAAGGCAGCAAATCCCGTAATATTCATCTAAGACCCTTCATTTCTTTTATTTTTAAGGAAGATTAGCCCTGAGCTAACATCTACTGCCAATCCTCTTCTTTTTGCTGAGGAAGATTGGCCCTGATCTAACATCTATGCCCATCTTCCTCTACTTTATATGTGGGACACCTGCCACAGCATGGCTTGACGAGCGGTGCGTAGGTTTGAACCCCGGATCGGAAGCAGCGAACCCCAGGCCGCTGAAGCGGAGCATGCAAACTTTACTGCTGTGCCACGAGGCCAGCCCCAAGAGCCCTCATTTCTGAAATTCTCTTACGATATTATGAGAAGGAAATCAGTCCTTGATTGATTAAATGGGTAAGCCCTATAAAGTCTAACATTCAATGACTTCTAACACAAACTAAAAGTACGATGTGTGTATATAGACACAGGACATAGGGTCACTATGGCCAGCACTGTTGATCTTTGAAAGAAGTCAACTATGATAAGACCAGGTTCTGCCAGCTATGTGACTTTCTAAGAGGTTTCACAACTTGACAGCTCCCTAAGAGAGTTACCTGATCTTCATAAGTGAGAGGTATAGAAAGTTTATTTGGTCAACACACCAGAAGTGGTCTAAAGCAAATATATTAATCTAGCTCACAGTAAACTCTGGATAAGCCAGAAGGTCAATTATCAGTTTACAACAAGAAATGCAGTTGTATTGGAAACTGAAAACATTGCCCACATGACCAATTCATTTTCTTTTTGTAAGAGACCAACATGGGAATGTATCTAAACTGTAACTCGAAGCAATAAGCACCAAATCAAAACAGAGAGAATTACCCATATCATTTAAACTAGGATGCATATCTGGATCATAAGCTAGAGAGCTTGCTAAAAATATGGATCATCTAGCCACACTCTGCAGATTCCAAATGGGGCATGAGAATTGTATTTTAAAAGTGCCTCAGACAATTCTTTTGGCACCATTTCACATACGGGAATGAGTGTGAGATCATCCAATGTGCATTGCAATCTCTCTAGGACAATCAAATGTGTTCACCTCCTCATCAAACATACGCCAGCCTCCTGACTAAACAGTTCTTATCCTAATCTTGTGTCCCCTGGACATAGGTAAATGAGCACTGTCAGTGAAATTCCTTCTCAAAATATCTGTGGCGGTGTAATTACTTTTTTAACCCATGCCTTCTTTATTTACGTACATTGTTACCTTTATTTGACCTTTTTATAACCTAGGATCTATTCTGTTTCCTCAAAGGTAGATTTCTCAGATTATAATTATACTTATGGAGCACCTATTTATTAGGTACAAGATCTAATGCAACATAATTTACATACATTTTCTCATTTAATCCTCACAATTGCTCTGATAATTTATTCTTATTTTACTGATAAGGAAAAGGAATTTCAGCAAAGTTAACTGGTTTGCTCAAAATAAAACTAGTAAAAAAAATGGTGACACTGGAAATCAAATGTATTTTGGGTTCATTGTAATCCCAACGCCATAACCTCTAGACATATTGCCTTGTACATTGTTTTTATACTTCAAGTCACAAAGAACATCGTTAATTCCAAACACTTGGTGTAGCCTCTCATTCTTCCTCTTTCTTTTCATGCTTTGCCTACCTAGAGACTTGAGATACACAACTGCCTAACAGTGCATTTACCTCAACCAAACAAAGGATTCAGGAATTTTATTTATATATTTATTTTGTCCATTTCCTCGTTCTACTCATAGGTTCGGTGAGAAAATGGAAAATGTCTACTATTGAGAGAGAGCTTTTAAATAATTTCTTTTTAAAATGGAGATTAAATAATAACACATGATAATTTTTATTAGGAGACTATACATACACATATGCTGGAATAGGAAATGGAAAATAAATATTGAAGAAAATACGTTCTTAATTCACCACAGGGTTCTTAGAAAACATAAATTTCTTAATCTTGAAATGCAGGAGGTCAGGATGCCCCCTCCTCATTTTCATTCTTTGCTTTCCTTCCCCATGATGGGAAGATAAGATTAGGGAAAGAGCTGTCTTTGGTACGATGTGGACACTATTAGCAAAGGCAAAGTTTATTTAGCTTTTGTGGTACTTCCATTGAAAACATATGAAATATTTAAAATTTCTTCCAGCTATGATAAGTAAGGCACTGCTTCCTGCCTTCAAGGATCATTGGCTTGAGTCTCCATTATTGCAAGGACATTTGTCCTAAGTCATAACTAGGGGACTTGACAGAGAATTGGAAAAAGTTGAAGAGATGATAGGAAGAAGAGAGAAGGCTGCAGGAGGCTATCATCAAAAGACTACAGAACATTGGAAAAAACTCGAATTGGGCTAAAAGTTAACTCAGTAGGAAAAGGAAATAAATGTTTGGCATCATTGAACAGCTGCTAGACTTCACTAGCATTCTGTGTCATCTAAAATAATGTTTTCTTTCAAGTAGAAGACTATATCTAAATGTCCCGCTAGATGCTAAAGATGTAACTAAGAGGTTAGCTTATATTACCCACACTTTCTTCAAGCAACTTGTCCAGCAATGAAAGTAGTGTCACTAAAGCTCAAATTCACTAAACCTCAAATTCTGCCGAGTCCTCACCTTTTAATTTTGAAAAGCATCAATGTACTTGACAAATGTCCAAAGGTGAAAAAAAGGTTAATTCTACTGCTTTCCTAGTTTCACACTTAATTCTTCTTCCCAGTTTGATTTGAAAATTCTTAAACTTCTATTTACTTACAAACTTTTATTGAATAACTACTATGATGTAGACACAGTTCCATAGTGATCAATCTGCCTGTGGATTAAAGCTTTACCACTTGATGAGCTCATAGCAAATAACTTCTCAGGCTGTTTAATGTCTCTATACTATTGCTCAAGGTTTTTCTTCTTGCTGTCATGTCTTACTATTTTGGTCCAGAAATTAAGCATCTTTACATTTTGAAACTCAGGCCAAAGATCACCTACTCTGCTAAGGCTCCCATGACCCTTCCCAATCCTCTAGAATATTGGACACTTTCCTTTGTGCCCTGATTAAGCTTATCTCTATTTCTACAATAATATCTATGTTACATAATATATCTTTAAAAAAATCTATAATAGACATCATATTTTATCTTCCTGGATAACTTTTGTAAAGTTATTTCTCCGCATTTTAGTCCCTGTGTTTCAGGTGGAACTGACTTCACTATCCTGCTTGGAGGCTAGATACACAACAGAGAACAAAGCCAATCATAATATTAAATTCCTCTGACCACAATGAATAACTCAGGAAAAACAAATGACCCAAGTGGTAAAAGCCAGATTCCACTTTGAAACTGATATGTACACCTGAATAAAAAGGTCTCTTTTCTGAGATCACAGTTACCAAGCATCATGTAAATTTGCAGGTCATATTTGCCACCTTTTATTGGAAACATGCCTGAACATGAAGCCATTAAAAAGTAAAGAACAACCAAGAAGTCAAGAGAAAGAGAATGAACCCTAAAAATTGTTTGAGCACCTGAATTTAGCTTTGGCTGAAGCCATTTGTACTCCTGGATATTTCAGCTATACTTGCTAATGGACATGACTCTAGGCTAGTTTAAGCTGTGTTCATCATTTGCAATCAGAAGAGTCTGCATCATGCCTGTCTCTGTCATTATACTGTGATGTAGAAATTGCCTCTTCTATGACAAGACTTGGAACAAAGTGGGTACTCAATTTGTTTACTGATTAAAGAAGAAATGAATGAAACAAAAAAAATAAAATATAGTCTAGGAATGCAAGAAAAAATTTATTTTTTGCTGTAATCCCAGCATGTCAATAATTTGGTGCCCTTTTACCAAAACAAACAAACAAAAATCTTCCAAGTAAAAATTATTTTCAAATTATTGTACTGCATGGTGCTGGATCATATTGGGTCATGAAAAAATCCTTAAGGTGGCTTACTCGGATTGGATGGATTTAGTAACTATCTCAGGATAATCAAGCCTTTTATTTACTTCTTAACACCAAATGATATACTCCAGGTCCTAAAGTTACTTTAAATGGCACGTGAGATGGCATCTCTGTCAGTTCCCTTGGGATTGGGTTTCATGGTCTAATCAGACTCACCATTAATAATCTTCCCCTGGACAGGAATGGAGCTAATATAGTGTGATGAGAGAGTGTTGGCCTGTGGCTCAAGCAGCTCTGCAAGTTTGCACATGTGGATTCTATTTTCAGACCTGTGATTGATTTACTTTCTGACTATGGCAAACCACTCATTCTCCCATATGATGCTTATCAACAAACGAGGTCTGCTAACTCATTTATTGAGAAAATATAACCACATTTCAAAAATTGAAAATTATTTCCCATGAACAACTTTTGCTTTTCTTACCACAGTGCTATTCTTCATGTGTGATTTACAACCTGACCAAAATAAAGTTACTTTGGGACAGTTATTCAAAATTTTGGAAATTCATTATTTCCTCTTAATAAAGATATTGACCACTTTTGATAATTTGATATTTCTCTTATCTTAGTTCATATATTATTCATAATCTCTACCATAAAAGATACCTTTTGAGGATGCATTGTTTTAAAGTGTTCGCCAGTTTGTTCCCTACAGACTGTAAACTACTCAGATAGGGAGAGATGAGTATTGAGCAAGCATTTGTTGATTTGACTTATTGACTTTTGACCTTGAGGCAATAATCATCAGTTTCATGTATTATATATAGTGATGTGTGTGTGTGTGTGTGCATGTGCATGTGTATAATCTCCAAGTATGAACTACTAGAAGAAAGGAGTGCTCATTTGGGATTCATTTTTCTTTTGATGTTATACAAATCTGAGCTAGCTTGTGTTGGAATGAAATGGCACGGGCTGTGAAAAATAATTAGAGCTTCTGAATTGCTGCTGTACCTTAAAGTCCAGAGTTAGGACAGTTGACCTTAAGGGAATCCTTTAGAAATGATTCTGTTATTTGAAAACCAATACAACAGGAGAAATTTTATAAGACATTGTCACAGATAAATTGTCTTAAAAAATTTTTTTTAAATATACCTGTTTGTATAGAGATTTATGGTCAGAGTTATGCTGACTTACTTGTCTCCATGTTACAGAACACACTAACTAAGATCAGCATTGTCTATTCCTTCAAGGTTTTAAGAAGAAAAGTTATTTAGGAAATTGTCTAAGCTTGCACTTTGGGAAGAGTATTAACTCATGATTCGGTGGCCATTTTTACCATGGTTAATGGTTTGTTCAGTGTTTCTCTCTTTTCTAGGGTCATTTTTAAAATTATTTTGTTTTTTTCAGCTATTTATGTATTTTGATTTATATTGTAGAAATTCTTCCATTTCTTCTAGGTTTTGTCATTTATTTACTTATGCTTTTGTAAAATATGCACTAAAATTGTTTAAATTACCTCTGTGTCTGGACCTTTGCACTCTTTTTTTTAATAACTGTAGAATCCTGTTTTCTCATTTCATTTCTGCTTTTTAAATTATTTTATCTAAAAAAATAAGCTATTCTACTCTTTTCTATTTTTTGATTCATTTTTTACTGGTTTTAACTCTATTTGTACCCTTTCCTTAGGTTTATTTTGTGGTCTATTTCTATCTTGTTCTATTAAATGCTTAATTTATTCTTTTACATTTATTTTGTATTGAATTAAGTAACTAAGGTGTAAGACTCTGAATTTTTCATCTAAGCCCAAGTTAGCTCTATCTTATATATTTTTTTATAAGTAATCGTTTAATTTTTTATATATTCTATCTATCCTGAATATTAAATATATTGAAATACACATACATTACATACATATATGTTTATGTGTGTATATACATATATGTGCATATGTATATGTGTGTGCACACTGGATACTTTTTTATTTCATTGTTGTTATTTGGTCTATCTCACGGTTTGGAATGCGTTGTCTAAAATACTCTATTTTTTGGAAATGTAAAATAACTCGAGTCATTTTACTCTAGTGCCATGATATTTATTCAGATATGTATCTGGATCAACCTTATATACATCTATGTCTTTTTGTTTATCTACCTGATTTTTCGTGGGATATAAGATTTCTTGGGCTACTCTGTTATTTCTATTGAGTTTCTATAGATTTTTATTTGAGAATCAGTCATTCTTGTTCTATATATTTGACTGTTTGCTATTTGTTGCATAATGATTCATTCCCCTGTTTAGGAACATTAGTTTTCTATAAGTTTAGCATTAATTCTTTGCCCAATATAAAACATCTTTTCTCTAGCTAATTTGAAGACAGTATTTTAGTTTTTAGATATGTATATTTAGTCTTTCTTGACAGTCATTTGTTTGTTAATTCTGTAATGATGTAGTTTTTATTCTCAAGTTGTTTCCTTGGTTCCACAGGCCTAACTTATATCACTCTGTTGTTTCATTTTCTCACCCAAGATTTATTTTTTGTTTCATAGATTTTGTGTTTGTTAGTATTTCTTCTCAACTTGAAATTATTTTTAAAGAAAATCTTTTTAAGTATGTTGTGTAAATTCTCTATGAAGGATTTTTTTTTTTATTTTAAAGATTTTATTTTTTCCTTTTTCTCCCCAAAGCCCCCCAGTACATAGTTGTATATTCTTCATTGTGGGTCCTTCTAGTTGTGGCATGTGGGACGCTGCCTCAGCGTGGTTTGATGAGCAGTGCCATGTCCGCACCCAGGATTCGAACCAATGAAACACTGGGCCACCGGCAG
Organism: Equus przewalskii; assembly: GCF_037783145.1. Lineage (NCBI taxonomy): Eukaryota > Metazoa > Chordata > Mammalia > Perissodactyla > Equidae > Equus > Equus przewalskii. The sequence continues at coordinate 26,372,457 of NC_091834.1, forward strand.
CAGAGAGCGCGGACTAAACCACTCGGCCACGGGGCCAGCCCCTCTATGAAGGATTTTTTAAGCTTGTATTGCATATTATGTTCTTGAAATTGAGGTGGCATTTTTTCATAGTGCTCCGGGGTTTTCCTTTCATCTTTCTTGTATTTAATGTGGGTAGTTATGTCTGAATATTTTTCCCCAGATAGTTTGTATGAATTCTCTATGATTCTTCTACTTCCTTATTTGAAAGCTCTTGGTGTTCACCTCAGACTATCATGAAGTTTGAGGGCTGATTATTGCCAGTTTGTGTTATGTCTGTATTTTTGTACTCTTATTTTAGATTGGAGGCATGAGCTCGCCTATAGAGGCTGTGTGTTAACATAGTTGGTGAATAGGTCTCTGGTCTTTTTTTATTAAAGATTTTTGGAAGCAGAAGTCAAGACGGCAGCATAGGTGGACTCTGAATTCACCTCTTCCCATGCACACAACCCATTTACAACTACTCTTGGAACAACTACCCCCGAGAACGAACTGAAAACAGGATAAAAAAGAACCTCCCAAAAAAGGGTCAATCATGACAGGTGGAAGAGGCAGGAACTCCTTTCTGGGGAGACAGAAAGCCACTGTCACAAGCCACAGTGCTTCACAGCTGTCCAGGAGCAATCCTAAAGTACGTGGCCTTCCCTGAAGGAGTATGGGACCTGAATGGGGAAGCATTACTGCTATAAACATCCCTTGGACTCAGCACAACTGAGACAAGTGTCATAATATCTGGCTTTGCTGGCTACTAATAACAACAACAACAATGGGGAATATCCCCAGAAAAGCTATCAGACGTAAGCGGAAAAAAGCCAGCTCTTAAAGGGTCCACACACAAATTCACCGATTTCAGAAAGCAACCTAAAATCACCAGAAAGAGAGGTGCACAGTCCTTTGGTGAAAAAAGACTCACCTGATAGGCTCTGGGTGCACCTCAGTGAGAAGTGAGACCTCTTTAGGGACTGAGGCATTGGCAGCAACCATTATTGTGACCTATTGGAGAAACACTGGCAGATGCTGGCAGACACCATTGGTGTTCTACCACTGGCCTATTAGCATAGGGTCTGCCCCACCCCCTAGAGCACCAATTTAATCCAGCTCAGCCTGGACAGGTAGCTTCCCTAGGGACTAGCTCCATCCAACACAAGCCCTTGGGCAACGTGTGGGACTGCATAGACTGGGTGCCTGGATCCTCTGCAGCCAGGGAAGTGGGTCTGCCTCTGAGGCGTAGGGCATGCACAAGGAGTGGGTTGAGAGTGTGGGTCATTGGTGGATCACTTGTGTTTCTCAAACAGCAAAATAGGGGCTTGGCCCCACCTTCTGAAGCCTGAAACAATTGGGTGCTCCTGTGCCAGAGGCCAGCCCCACTCAGCTGCAATCCTGAGAGAGCTGATAAGAGCACTACAGGATCGAGGCCTACAGCAATTGTAAGCCCCTGAGTCTAGCAACCAGCCATGCTGGGGGCTTACTTACTTAAAGAAAATCTGCAACAGTAATGTGCTATTAGACCTTGCAGCCACCTGTGCTGGGGCTCCCCATGCCTGATAAAGTGACTGAAGGCTCCATAGCAGTCACATGAAGCTGAGCATTACAACCGTCTTGCCAGGGAAACAGCCTAGCCTCCCTGGGCACCTGAATCAAGATCAAATCTGCCACAACAAGTCACACATAGCCCACAGAGGGGACACCACTGGAACACTTGGAACCGGTGATGAGAGGGAAGCACACTGCTGGGCCTCATAAGGCATCTCTTACATAAGGCCACCTCTCCAAGATCAGGAGATGTAGCTAACACACCTAATACATAGATATAAGCATAGAGAAAGAGAGAAATTGAGGAAGAAATGGAAGGGAACAGGATAAAACCCCAGAAAAAGAACTAAATGAAGCAGAAATAAACAATCTACCTGACAAGGAGTTGAAAAAAAAAGTTGTAATGGATAGACTTGGTGACAATATCAACAAAGAATTAGAAAATATAAAAAATAACTAATCATACGTGAAGAATGTACTAATGGAAATGAACAATTTACTAGAGGGACACAACAGCAGAGCAGATGATACAGATGAGAGGATCAGCAAGCTGGCTGAAAGACTAAAGGAAATCAGCCAAGCTGAACAGATGAAAGAAAAAAGAATTTAAAAGAATGAGAACAGTCTAAGGGACATCTGGGACAACATAAAGCACACTAATGTTTGTATTATAGGTGTTCCAGAAGAAGAAGAGAGAGACAAAGGGGCAGAGAATATACTTGAAGAAATAATAGCTGAAAACTTTCCTAAACTAAGGAAGGAAACAGACATCCAGGTACAGGAAGTACAGAGATAAACCCAAAGAAGCCCACACCAAGACACATTATAATTAAAATGTGAAGAAGTAAACATTAAGAGAGAATCCTAAAAGACATAAGAGAAAGGCAACAAGTTACACACAAAGGAAACCCCATAAGGCTATCAGCTGACTTCTCAGCAGAAACCTTACAGGCTAGAAGGGAGTGGGATGATATATTTAAAGTGCTGAAAGGGAAAAACCTACAGCCAATAATACTCTACCCGGCAAGGTTATCATTCAGAACGTAAGGAGAGAGAAAGAGTCTCCCACACAAGCAAAAATTAAAGGAGTTTATCACCAAGAAACCAGTCTTAAAAGAGATGCTAGAGGGATTTTTATTTAAGTGGAAAAGAGAAGACCACAAATAGGTAAAAGAAAATTATCAAAAAAACTCAATAAAATCACTCGTAAAGACAAAAATACAGTAAGCGTAGTAGATCAACAACCTATGAAGATAATATGAAAGTCAAAAGACAAAAGTACTAAAATTACCTATTTCCATGATAAGAGGGCAATGTATACACACACACAAACAGAAAGGTTAGATATGATGTCAAAAACATAAAATGTGGGAGGATGGAAGTAAAGGGTAGACCTTTTAAGAAAGGAGAAAGGCATGGAGAATTGGCATGGAGAAAGATACTCCATGCCAATAGCAATGAAAAGAAAGCTGGGGTAGCAATGCTTATATCAGACAATTAGACCTTAAAACAAAAACTGTAAGAAGAGACAAAGAAGGGCACTACATAATGATAAAGGGAAAAATCCAAGAGGATATAACACTTGTAAATATCTATGCATCCAACATGGCATAACCTAAATATATAAAGCAATTATTAACAGACATAAAAAGAGAAATAGACAGTAACATAATAATAGTTGGTGATTTTAACACTGCACTTACACCAATACATAGATCCACCAAACAGAAGATCAATAATGAAACACCGGCCTTAAATAACACATTAGATCAACAGGACTTAGTAGATATATACAGAACATTCCAGCCAAAAACTGCAGGATACACAGTACACAGTCTTTTCAAATGCACATGGAACATTCTCCAGGATTGATGACATATTAGGCCACAAAACAAGTCTCAAAAAATTTAAGGAAATTGAAATAATACCAAGCAACTTTTCTGACCACAATGGTCTGCAACTAGACAACAAACGCAGGAAGAAAATCAGAAAAGCCACAAATATGTGGTGAGTGAACAAAATGTTACTGAACAACGATTGGGTCAATGAAAATCAAAGGATAAATCAAAAACACCCAGAGACAGGTGAAAATGAAACTACAGCATGGCAAAATTTATAGGATGCAGCAAAAGCAGGTCTAAGAAGGAAGTTTATAGCAATACAGCCCTACCTCAACAAACAAGAAAAACCTCAAGTAAATAATCTATCAGTGCACCTAAAGGAACTGGAAAAAGAATAACAAACAAAGCCCCAAATCAGTAGAAGGAAGGAAATAATAAAAATTAGAGCAGAAATAAATGAAATAGAGATGGAAAAAAATCAATGAAACTAAGAGCTGAGTCTTTGAAAAAATAAACAAAATTGACAAACTTTTAGCTAGACTCACCTAGAAAAAAAGAGAGAAGGCTCAAATAAATAAAATCAGAAATGAAAGAGGAGAAATTACAACGGACACGTCAGAAATACAAAAGATTATAAGAGAATACTACGAAAAGCTATATGTCAACAAATTGGATAATCTAGAAGAAGTGGATAAATTCTTAGAATCATACAACCTTCCAAAACTGAGTCAAGAAGAAATACAGAATTTGAATAGACCAATCACCAGTAAGGAGATCAAAACAGTAATCAAAAATCTCCCAGAAAATAAAAGTTCAGAACCAGACAGCTTCCAAACATTCAAAGAAGAACTAAAACTAATACCTATCCTTCTCAAACTCTTCCAAAAAATTGAAGAGGGGAGTAAGCTTCCTAACTTATTCTATGAAGCCAACATTACCCTGATACCAAAACCAGGCAAGGATAACACAGAGAAAATTACAGGCCAATGTCACTGATGACCATTGGTGCAAAAGTCCTCAACAAAATACTAGTAAATCAAATACAGCAATATATTAAAAAGATCATAAACCATGATCAAGTGGGATTTATTACAGGGATGCAGAGATGGTTCAACATCCACAAATCAAGCAACGTGATACACCACATTTACAAAATGAAGAAAAAACATTACATGATCATCTCAACAGATGCAGAGAAAGCATTTGAGAAGATGCAGCATCCATTATGATAAAAACTCTGAATAAAATGGGTACAGAAGGGGACCGGCCCGGTGGTGCAGAGCTTAAGTTCATACGTTCTGCTTTGGCGGCCCAGGGTTCACCGGTTCGGATCTGGGGTGTGGAGCTAAGAACTCCTTGTCAAGCCATGCCATGGCAGGTGTTCCACAAATAAAGTAGAGGAGGATGGGCACAGATGTTAGCTCAGGGCCAGTCTTTTCCAGCAAAAAAGAGGAGGATTGGCAGCAGATAATAGCTCAGGGCTAATTTTCCTCAGGGAAAAAAAAACTTGCTAAAAAAAATGGGTATAGAAGGAAAGTACTTCAACATAATAAAGGCCATATGTGACATACCCACAGCGAATATCATTCTCAATGGACAAAAATTGAAAGCTATCCCTCTAAGAACAGGAACCAGACAAAGACGCCCACTTTCACCACTCTTATTTAACATATTATTGGAAGTCCTAGCCAGAGCAATCTGGGAAGAAAATGAAATAAAAAGGATCCAAACTGGAAAGGATGAAGTGAAATTGTCAGTATTTGCAGATGACGTGATTTTACATAGAGAAAACTCTAAAGAATCCACGAAAAAACTTTTAGAAATAGTAAGCGAAGATGGTAATGTTGCAGGATACAAAATCAACATACAAAAATCAGTTGCATTTCTATACACTAACAAAAAAGTAGCAGAAAGAGAAATTAAGAATACAATCCCATTTACAACCGCAACAAAAATAATTACATGCCTAGGAATAAATTTAACCAAAGAAGTGAAAGACTTGTACACTGAAAACTATAAAACCTTGTTGAAAGAAATCAAAGAAAAGACAAAGAAATGGAAAGATATTCCATGCTCTTGGATTGGAAGCATTAACAATTGTTAAATGTCTATACTTGCTAAAGCAATCTATAGATTCAAAGCAATCCTGATCAAAGTTCCAATGATATTTTTCACAGAAATAGAACAGAGAATTCTAAAATTTGTATGGAACAACGAAGGACCCCAAATAGCCAAAGGAATCCTGAGAAAAAAGAACAAAACTGGAGATCTCACATTTCCTGATTTCAAAATATACTACAAAGCTATAGTAACTAAAACTGCATGGTACTGGCACAAAAACAGACACACAGATCAATGAAACAGAATCGAGAGCCCAGAAATAAATCCACACATCTATGGACGGCAAATTTTCAACAAGGGAGCCAAGACCATACAGTAGAGAAAGGAAAATCCCTTCGATAAACAGATTTTGGAAACTGGACAGCCACATGCAAAAGAATGAAAGTAGACCATTATCTTACACCATACACAAAAGTTAACTCAAAATGTACCAAAGACTTGAGTGTAAGACCTGAAACCTTTAAACTTCCAGAGGAAAACATAGGCAGTATGATCTTCGACATTGGTCTTAACACCATATTTTCAAGTTCCATGTCTGATGGGGCAAAGGAAATGATAGAAAAATAAACAAATGGGACTATGTCAAACTAAAAAGCACAGCAAAGGAAACCATCAACAAAATGAAAAGATAATCTAACAGTTGGGAGAAGATATTTGCAAACCATTTATCTGATAAGGGGTTAATATCCAAAATACACAAAGAAATCATATATCTCAACAACAAAAATCTAACAACTCAGTTTAAAAATGGACACCAGCTCTGAAGAGTCATTTCTCCAGAGAAGATATATAGATGGCCAACGGGCATATCAAAAGATGTTCAACATCATTAACCAGCAGGAAAATGCAAATCAAAACTACAACTAGATATAATCTCATGCCTGTCAGCATGGCTGTAATTAACAAGACAGGAAACAACAAGTGTTGGAGAAGATTTAGAGAGAAGGGAACTCTCATACACAGCTGGTGAGAGTACAAACTGGTGCAGCCACTATGGAAAACAGTGGAGTTTCCTCACAAAATTAATAGAGCTACCAAACGATCCAGCTATTCCACTGCTGGATATTTGTTCAAAGAACATGAAAACACAAATGGGTAAAGATAGATGCACCCCTAGGTTCACTGCAGCATTATTCCCAATACCCAAGACTTGGAGGCAACCTAGATGCCCATCAAGGGATTAATGGATAAAGAAGATGTGGTGTATATACACAATGGAATACTACTCAGCCATAAGAAACGGCAAAATCTGGCCGTTTGTGACAACATGGATGGACCTTGAGGGTATCATGCTAAGCAAAATAAGTCAAAGGGAGAAAGTCAAATACCATGTGACCTCACTCATAAATAGAAGATAAAAACAACTACAAATAATCATATAGAGACAGAGATTGGATTGGTGGTTAGCAGAGTGGAAGTGGGCAGGGAGGAAGGAGAAAGGGGTGATTAGGCACATGTGTTGGTTATGGATTCTACTTCGTCTTTGTGTGGTGAACATGATGTAATCTACACAGAAATCTAAATATAATGATGTACACCTGAAATTTATATAATGTTTAATCCAATGTTACTACAATAAAGAATAAATAAATTGTAACCAAAAAAGGTGGAAACAACCTAAGTATCCATAAATTGATGAATGGATAAAGAAAATGTGACATATGTGGATGGAACATTTTTCACCCATAAAAAGGAATACTGACACAGGCTACAACATGGATGAATCTTGAAAACATTATACTACTTAAAAGAAGCCAGTCACAAAGGACTACACATTGTATGATTCCATTTATATAGAATGTCCAGACTAGGCAAATCTAGGCACCAAAAGTAGATTAGTGGTTGCCAGACGCTACAGGGCCAGAGGAATGGGGAGTGATTGCCTATGGGTATGGTTTCTTATGGGGGTGATGAAAGTGTTCTTGAATTAGATAGTGGTGATGGTTGTATAACTTTGTAAATAAGAAAAACACTAAATTGTACATTTTTAAATAGTGAAATTGGTGAATGTTATATGTGAATTTTAATAAATTTTAATAAAATTTAATAATTAAAAAACATAAGGTTTTATACCACCTAGTTAGAGGTCCCTTGTAACCCAATAGAAGATACCTTTTAAGTTAATATCAGAGACTAATTATGAAGGCTCTATCTCTCACGGACTCAGCCAGAGGGGTTGAGTTCAATACCTTTGCCAACATTTCCCCAGCAACATGCCACCTCCTCTCTTCGCCAGAAGAGGGAAAAATAAAGTATAGAGTTGAAACAGAGCTTTCTTTGAGGCCTTTCCTTTGGGTTCTTAAACAGGCTCAGAGATTCCTGTGTAACTTAGTTTCTCTTTTGTGTTTCTATCTGATAATTTCATCTTTATTGTTCTTGACCATTATTATTGTAAGTTGCCTCTACTGGCTTTCTACCTGCAAGAAAAAACTCATTCATGTGTAATGAATAATACTTATGATGATGATGCCATTTGCCTTCTCTTACCTTTAGCTATCAGTCTGCTGATAAAATTAATTACTCTTGAAATGAGGTTTGCCAATTATTTAACCTGAAGTAATACATTTTCCACAGCTCAATCAAAATTCTGAGAGTTTTGAAACAAATGTTCTTCGTATCCACAATGGTCAATCTACCAGAATACTCATTTTCTTTGCAAAATGTCCATTTTATGTTTCTTAGTTCCATGATGATAATGAGACATGCAAGTCATAAAAAATTCCAGTATTTTAATTTTAAAATTTCGATAAGCTACAATTTCTGCAAGACTAAAGGCAAGGCCATTTCTTTAGTTTTGCCACACTAATTTGTCCTGGTCAAGCCAAAATATCATTTTAGTTCATGTGGTATTTAATTATGAACAGCAATGGCTAAAGGATTTTAAGGGTCACTAGGACCAGATGTTTGGTCATTAGTCACCACCATATAACTCACCTTCAATATAATAAATATGGATAAAATAAGGAAACACTTCAGCCGTCAACAAGATTAGTGTTCAAGACTAATAGGAGCCTGATTTCTGCTTTTTAACTTTGTTAACATTTAACCCTTTGAGGGCAGAGGATTGCACTTGAAGTAAATCTCTCCTCACACACTCTGCTCTTATTTTCTGAAGTTCATATACCTTCATTAATGACACATCTATTCACCAAAGAAGTGCAGGCATGCTTTTAAGTATTTTAATACTTAACATCACACTTCATATCTTTTTCTTAACAACATATTGGAATGTTTAAGAAGGTGGTTTTGTTGGACAAAACTGATAAAGTGACCTATGTCTGTGGCTATGGAGCAGTCTATTTGAAAGAATTTATTGGGCTTATTGGGCTGATGTACTCCCCCAAGCAATAAAGATTCTTTCAAAAACTTTTTTGTGTGTTTGTTTTTCCTTTTCTTTTTCAGTATTTATAGAAAACAAAAAGGGAATATCCTAAAATTTTCTATCTTTAATGTAGTACTGCTCACCAGATGCAACAGAAATAACAATCTGCAACTATATTGTTCAGGCCTTAGACGTGAGATACACTAGAAGCCATTTCTATCAGTTCCTCTGCTGAAAAGCAGAGAGAATAATACTAATAACCAGGGAAAGTTGTTGTCTGGATTTAATGAGATTATATAAGCATTAAATTAATGCTAATTTTCTTTTTCTTATTTATAGAGCTTGTACAATAGTCTAACACATGTATTTGCAAATCAAATATCTACTTTAAAAAGCAGATGAGATTATTAAGGTGCAAAATAAACAGACTGGATCTTTTTGCTGATATTTAGCTGTTATTTTGGCATTATGTAATGCCAATAATTTTACATCTAACTCTTTTATGGAAGTTCTTATGTTTTATCATTAGATTAAGTATCACCTTGATTCCATATTTGGGGAATATTTTTACTGTCAAAACAGTCCTCATTCTGTACTTTTAATGAATCACTTAAATTCTAGGTTTATCTTAAAAAATTTCTTAATTAAAAAAATGAAAACAAAGGAAAATATATATCTTTGGCTAGTTGATTCAGTTTATTAGGATGCATTTCCAATAAAGACATAAAGGAAATTGCAACCCTCTTGAGTACAGATTATTTCTGCTCTATTGCATTGCTCCAGAACCCTAAGTCTGGCCCTGTTAAAATCACAGCTTGCCTCCTCCAAGCCTTTGAGTCCCTCTTTGACCTGTCCCAGGAGCTAGGTGGCAATGATCCAGATGGAAATAATTGTTCGACTGAAGAAAAATAGTGGGAAAGCAATGGATCCCCAAGTCCAACCAAAAGGTGGGAGTCCATTGACTAAAGCCCGGAACAGTGTCAGAAATCCTTTTTTTACGAATTGTATGGCTTTCTTCTGTTTCCTCCTACCCCTACTCCTCCTTCCTCTTCTCTCTCTCTTTGTATAATTTATTATTTTCACTGCTCCAAACATTAAGAATCATCTCATTCTATATGGTCTATTCTCATGGCACAGTGCATTTTTATGAAAAGAAAAAATAAGTAATTTATTTCTATGTCAGTTGTATGGTCATTAAAGGCCAAATTTTTGTAAGCATCTATATAATAATTAACTGCATTGTTTATTTTCTATTGAGATGTTTTCTTATTTTGAAAACTCAATCAGCTTTGGTTTTATTTAAATATTGAGCTAAATTGTTATCAATTTACTTACCTATAACCTTGATTTTTCAAGACCATTTCTCAATCAAAATATATAAAATGGTTACATTTAGTATATGTCTATAACACATGCATGGATAAGTATATATAGTTTAAAGCAGTATACGTATATATAAATGCACATAAATATTCAAATTAATAGCTATTTGTATTCGGTTGATGTTATAAATCTAAAAATAAGCTTTCCAAATGCTTACCTCAATCCCTATGGACCCTGGGAAGATCATCACAATTTATGTCATACGTTGCTATGAGGCTAAGGAGAAAATATCCGATGTATTTTTGAATGCTGACTAAACTCTTTATAGATTTTTTTCTCCATCCCTACCTATAATGCTTTTAGTTAAGTTAGTACAGCTGTTTGAAAAATCTGATTTAAAGCCTTCAAATGTTTCCTTTGTCTTAGAACAGATACCTCCGGAGACTTTCCACTAGAAAGGTACATTGGATTACCACAGCTTGTTTTCCTACTACATTCTTTAAACAGAACTGACACCTCCAAAATAACAAGGGCAATTTATTTGTTAGGACATGTATGGAATTTAAAGAGAGGACGTATTTTTACCCTACCAATATGAGGGAGACAAAAATAGGTTGTTTAGGAAACAATTTTATATCATTTCAATGAACAAGAGGAGGTCAAATGAGATACTTAAACATGTCAGGCTTCTATCAATGAAATGGATATTTGCAAAATGAGAAGAGAGGTTTACTGGTGAAGAAAATTAGTATATCAGCTTAGTAGAGCTATCAATCCAGGAATAATTGTATGCTAAAGATATTTGACATATGATAGCAATGTTGAGTGCACACATTATGATCTTGTTTTATTGGAACACACACATCAATAGAAGCCATGTTTATTGATTAGGCAGAAAAGAGGCATCGTGAGATCTAACACAGAATCTTTAACCCCTCAAGAGAATAATGGTTTAGCGCAGAACACAGCACCTGCTACTTTTCACCAAGTAAGATTTAGGGATTTATTTTTATCTTGTAACTCTGAACTGAGAATGTGGACTTTGGATAATACCTCAGAATTAGAAAACACAACTCTAAGATAAAAGATAAAGGTCTGTCACAAATTATAGAAAGCTAACTCATGAAAAGTAAAGAGGAAATATAAGCAAAATATAAAGAATCTTATTGCATTCCTCCAATTGTGTGAGGGGGGAATGTCCCTGAGTATAAGCTTCTCTTTTGGGCAACAAAGATCTTGCTATTTGGCAAAGCAATTTTTCATCTTGAAACAATAGCTTTTGTATACTGGATTCTAGCTTCTGCCTGACTTAGTTTATGCAGGCACTGGTTGTGCTAATGGTGTTATTCAAATAATGAGAGACTCTCTTAAGAAGTAAAGATGAAGAATTCTCACACAAAAAACCTGCATGTGCATTTTAGCTTCATTATTTTAATAACAAAATACACATTTTAATACGTGTGGCAAAAATGTATCTGATGTGACTCGTTGAGTGTATCTAAATTTTATTTTTTCACAAAGCAATATGAAATAGAGGAATTTTTTTAAAGCAACAAAAGGTTAGACTATCAACAACAACAACAAAAATATGTATATATAATAAAGTAGCCACTATCAGTAGGAAGACTTTAAACTATAATTGATGAATTGCTGGAGGCACAGTGAGAGTTAAAAACGCAGAGGTGACCCGTTCTTGCCAGGGGTAAGGGGGTACATTTTCATGACTTTGCTTTCAGTTACCCTATCAGGTTCTATTTGTGACGATTTGAGAAATATTCCTCATGCTTCCAGCAGGAGGAGGGGGAAGTAACCATTCTGAAATATTTTCAGAGCTCTCTCTTCCTCGACAAGGCCTGGCCCCAAGGAAACTGTTACACCAGAGCCTAACTGATTGGGGCTTTACCAGAGCCTCCCCAAACTGGAGAAGGAAAATATCCAACTCAAGTCTTCTCTAGTCTTTGGCATAAGGAAGGAAAATACCCAACTCTGGCTCACTAAATGAATGAGACCTAATCATGAGACTAGAGATCACTTTCCCTCTCCAACACCTTACTACCATATCAATAAGGCTCCTGTATAATAACAAGAATACAGCTAAAAGAACTTCAATCCTCAGATCTTATTTAAAGGGTCTCTAGGAAAACAAAAAATTACGGGAGGCAAAAACACAGACACTAAAGCAAATTTTATCCTTTGAAACTACATCTACAGCAAATATAAATACAGCCTAAGCCTTAGACAGAAAGACATAAAACCTCACACTAAAGGCCTATCTACCTCACTTCCTTTTACCTGATAGTCATGCCTGGCTTTCAACAAAAAATTACAAAGCATGGTAAAGAAGAAAACACACTCTGTAGAGCCAAAGCAAGCATTTGAGCCAAGATCATTTATAACGGATATTTCAAAATTATCAAACTGGAAATTTAAAATAGCTATGATTAATATGCTAAGGGCTCTACTGGAAAAAGTGGACAACATGCAGGAACAGATAAGTAATGTGAGCAGAAAGATGAAAGTTGTAAAAAAGAAGCAAAAGGAAATGTTAGAAATTAAAAGACTATAACAGAAATGAAGAATGCCTTTGATGGGCTCATCAGTAGACTGGGCACAACTGTGGAAAAAATCAATGAGCTTAATGATATGTCAAAAGACATCTCTAAAATTGAAATGCAAAGAGAAGGAAAGAAAGAAAAAGGTGGAAGAGAATATCCCATAACTAGGGGATGATTCCAAAAGGTGTAACATATGTATAATGGGAATGCCAGAAGGAGAAGAAAGAGAGAAAGGAGTAGAATAAATTTTTCAAATAATAATGGCAGAGAATTTTCCAAAATTAATGACACACATCAAATCACAGATACAGGAAGCTCAGAGAACACCAAGCAGGATAAATGCTAAAAATTCTAAACCTAACACCATCATATCCCAGCTTTAAAAAAGCAAAGACAAGGAAAAAAATCTTGAAAGAAGCCAGAGAAAATAACAGCATTACCTACAGAGGAATAGGGATAAGAATTACATTGGACTTCTCTTTAGAAACCATGGAAACTATGTAAGCAAAAAGAGAATGGAGTGAAATACTTGAGGTGTTAAGCGAAAAAAACACCAACGTAAAATTCTGTATCCAACAAAATTATCCTTCAAAAGTGGAGGAAAGTACTTTGGTACTTTGCTATGTCAATAATCAGTTGTAACAAATGTACCATTCTGGTGGGAAATGTTCATAATGGAGGAAGTTATGTATGCGTGGGAACAGGGGATATGTGGGAAATCACCGTTCCTTCCTCTCAATTTTTCTGCGAACCTAAAACTGATAAAAAATAAAGTCTCTTTTAAAATTACATTTTTAGATTTTAAAAAAAGTGAAGCAGAAATACTTCTCAAAAATTCAGAGAATCCCTTGCCAGTGGATTTCTTACAAGAACTGTTAAAAGAAACTCTCCAAAGAATTCTTCAAATTATATAGGTCAGAAGCTCAATCTACAGAAAGAAAGAAAAAGCATTAGAGAAGGAGAAAGTGAAGATAAAATATATTTTATTTTTCTATTCTTAATTGATCTAATAGATAACGATTTGTTTGAAAGAATAACAGTGTATTTGATGATCATAGCCTATGGATAAGTGAAATGGAATGACAACAACGTTATAAGGGATGGGAGGGTATAAATGGGAATGCTCTGTTATAGGTACTTGCATTACCCATTAAGCAATATAGTATTATTTGAAAGTGAATTGGATTAGTTGTAAATGGATATTGAAAACTTTAGGGCAAATATGGGCCATTCATTTGACATGGTTTAACTCACATAATTCATTCAACACTGTGTAGTAAATACTTATGTTCTATTATAGATGTGAAAACTAAACATACTTTAGAAAAACAAACTAAATGTTTTCTAGATGAGAAAACTTATGCTCAGGGAAATTAGTTAAACCACATAACTAATAACTGGAGGACTCATGATTTTAACCCATTTTCATCAGCTTTCAAATCCTATAATTTCCACCACAGGTTCATGATGCTTCTCATTTGTGAGCTATCTTTAAAAGATCAAGGAGTAAATTCATGACTAAATGATCCAAGAAAATTAAGGTAAAAATAGATAACATTTTTCCTTAAAAATGGTATCGGGGCCGGCCTGGTGGCAGAGAGATTAAATTTGCACACTCTGCTTCGGCAGTCCAGGGTTTGCTGGTTCAGATCCTGGGTGCAGGCCTCGCACTGCTTATCAAGCCATGCTGTGGCAGGCGTCCCACATATAACGTAGAGGAAGATGGGCATGGATGTTAGCTCAGGGCCAATCTTCCCCAACAAAAAGAGGTGAATTGGCAGTAGATGTTAGCTCACGGCTAATCTTCCTCAAAAAAAAAAATGATATCAATGTAAGAAATATATTTGGAAGTAACAAATCTGCTTGTCACATCTACATTAAATAAAGGTATTGACAGAATACATATCCAAAAATGTCCCATTCTTTAAATTCCAAGGAGAGTACTGTTATCAACTAAATTAAGAGTAGGAATTGTCAAAGGATGGAAAACTGATGTCCTCCAGTGTCGCTGACAGGCATCCAATTCTTGCCTCCCAACCCAGCCAAAGGTTCCTTCATTCCTTCCATAAATGTGCATCTACCAGGTACAGCATGCCCTGAACAAGAAGACCCTCTGGTATTTCTATACCAGAACAGCTCTGATTGTTAGAAAGTTTGTCTTTATATTCTATTTAAAGCTATCCTCATTAGTCCTAATTCTGCTTTTTGAATAAAAACCAATACCTTTGCTACATGATAGTCTTGGGCATATTTGAAATATGTCTCATGACTTATCTGGACTAAACATTCCTATGCTTTTCCCTTGGCGGGGGGAAACTCATGATTTGAATTTTTCTAGCTGCTATCCTGAGAAATGGTTCCAGATTGGTGGCCCATGCTTGTACATATAGTTAAAAACATCAATTGCCAAGATTAAAAATCAGAAGATAGCAGTTAGCAATAAATAGATCTTACATTTTGATAAATATTTGAATGTCTCAAGATCAAAGGTGTCTGGAATAGTTGCCCTTAACCAAGGCATGTACTACCCACACTGCTCACTGGTTCTTATTGCCTGAGGCACACCAAGCAACAGTTGCCATTTAACATCTTGCTCTCTGTTGCTCTCTCTCTCTCTCTCCTCCGTTCCTCCCCCTCACTCCCTGCCTGCCTGCCTTCCTTCTTTCAATTCGAGGTTGACTTCATTCCTTTACACTACATGTCCAGCACCTTAGGCAATTAAATTTGTTCCTAAACTGTATGTCTTTACCCCTCACAAAACTTTGCATCCAGAACTAAGTGCAAAACAGCATTTTTTAGACCTCCCTCTTTAATTATGATGCTACATCCTTATCTGATGATAACAATTGCATTACATTTCTAGGTAACCAAACTAAGCTTATATTAATTTCACAGTCAAGTAAAATTCTCAAGGCTGAAGTGCTGCTCTCTACACAGCTGGAATTCTTTGAAAACCATCTGCAGACTCAACACTTTCCTCCATCCTAGAGTGATACTTAGAGCTCTAACTAACTGTGAGACTAAACATAAGTCACCCCTGCAACAACCCAAAGCTATGTTCTCACAACTCAGCTGTTACCTCGTTCTCACTTGAAGCTTTGTTCCGATGTCTGGGTCCCTGCCTGTTTACCTGTGCTGAAGCTCCTTCTTGGAAACTTGCCATTCCAGAACATGTCCCTGGTCCTCAGACTCTGGTAACTGATGCTGTCACTGACTTTAATGAATGGCAAGTTGCTGGTATGTCAAAATGAATCCTGCTGCTGTATTTCCCTGTTCTCCTAGCATCTTCATTTGTCATTATTTCTTTTCTACCTTTTGGGGTTTTATGCCAGCCCTCTGCACAGGGCCCTGGTCCCCTGGATGTCAACCCTATCTTTAGCAGATAGGGCCAGATCCAGGTCCCAGGTACTGTTAGCAGTCTATATGATGCGTCTGTTAAGTAAGTTATACCTACTTTTATTTTTTTAATGTAAATAGCAGTTAAGTGATTCTTTGTACTGTAGCAGTTTGAATTTTTTGTCTTAATTAATAATAATATTTACTAGTGGTATAATTAATAATGTAAGCATATGACTATTTTTTCATTAGTATCACGATACATTTGCAATCTATTTAAAGGGCCTTTACAGTGTCTATGTTTCCCAATTGTTCCTCCTTTCAGTCAGCATCAACCTCCACGTTGCTCATGTTAGCACTAAACTGTAAGTTATAGTTGAATTTTTGAAACAACGTATGGGATTTTATAAATGTCCCTACTATATTTACCTAGTTAGACGGAGACTTTCACTTCATTTTTAAGTGCCTTTCAGCCTTGATTAAGTCACTAAGTATATTACATATGTATTGTAATTGTAAAGCTTCTGAAAAATTGATAATTGTCTCTCTCTTATCTACAAAGTAACCAGAGAAAACTTTGAAAGGGCCAAATGTAGAGACTTGTGGTTCCTTTCTATAGACAATTTTCTGAATTAACACATTTCTTGATTTATTATGTCATTAGACCTTGAGTTTTAGCATTTTCCCCACTTCCACTATAACATTGATGTTTTTAATAGAGAATACGCAGTAAATAAATATGGATTCTGGCATTTAAAATTCTGAATTAAAATTTCTTCTTCATCAAAAACGTACAATTAGTCCAGGTAGAAATCATAGAAATCTGGTATAACTAAATATTTGAGTGTAGAATCCACAGAGCTCAAGCTAATTCAAAATGAGGTGGAAAACAAAAGCAGAGTCTAGCCTGACGCCTGAGTCTGTGATGCATGATGGTGTAGCACAGCTAAGAGAAAAAGGGACTTAGGAAGAGGGAAGAAAATAAACTCTATTTTAGATATGAGGTTTGTCAGGGTCCTGTGGATATCCAGGAATAGATGGATAAAACACGAATAGATATATTATTCTGGAACTCTAGAAAGTCTGTAGGGGAGGAAAAGATCTGGAATTCAATAGTAAACAGGCATGATGTGAAGTCATAGGAAATAATGAACTTGCTCAAGAAGAACATGCACTTGAGAACGGGAAATATGCAGAAGAAATAACATTGGATGACGTCACGGGACTTATTTAAATTATGACATTAACTACTCCACTGGATAAATAATATTCAAAAAGAAATTGGAAAGCCTGCCAACAACTCCATACTACTCCACAAAAGGCACTAGTTTCAAATGGTTTCATATGGAAGTTTTCACACGCATTCAACTTTTGATAGCATACACCAGTGGATTTCAACCGGGAATGATTTTTTGTTTGCCAAGGGGACACTTGCCAATGTCTGGAGACATTTTTGATTGTCACAACTGGACAAGGTGATGATGTTGTGGGCGGTGGTGGGGGCGGAGAATGTTCCGTTTGGCCTCTAGTAGGAACAGGTTGAGGATGCTGCTAAACATCCTACAATGCACAGGACAGCCCTCACAGCAAAAAATTATTGTCTTAAAATGTCAAGAGTGCCAACGTTGAGAAACTCTGGCATAAAAGAGAAAAAATATTACATATAAAAAAGCTTATTCTTAGTTTACATCTGAAGGCAAATGAAATTCCAAAACTAAAATCTACTGAAGATGGCTATGATAAAATTATGAATAAAGCTTACTTACAATTGTTGATGCAATTACACCAATAAAACACGAGCAAGTCCAATGTTCTTATTAAAATAATACACCACGACAGAGAAGGCTTTATTTCAAGTATGCATGGATGATTCCACAAAAGCAAATCTGATAATGTATAATGTCAAATATAATGGGGAAAGCTGCATCTCAACATATCCCAAACAGTATTTCATAAAATTCAATATCCAACCCTAATTAAAAAATTAAAATCCCAGCCTAGTGAAAGAATCTTTCTTAACATGGTAAAAAGTACATGTTAAAATAAAAAAAATTATATTGACCAGTGAACTACTCGAAGCATGTCTATTAGAATTAGGAAGAAGAAAAGTGAGACAATCACTGGTATATTGGGTTATACTCTATAATGTAATAAGACAAGAAAAGACCTAATAATATAAATTTTACAATAGAAAAGGTAAAACAATCATTATCTACATATAATATTTTTGAATGCTTAGAGAACTCAAGAAAAAAGGCAGAAAAATATTCAAATTATTGAAAGAATATTTAAAATTTTATTAAAGCAAGATAAAAAAATCATTAATTTATTTAATACCAGGAATAGTCAACTAATCATCAGGAGTTAAAATTGTCATTCTATTCACTTTAATAATAATGATAATAAGCTTAAAATGGAGGCTATCTTTTGTTTTTGGCTACCCACTATCTCCTCCTTTTCTTTTATATAATAACCTCCCAGTTTTATGGTGGAGAATTGGAGATGTCCTTTATGTGTTGGTATCTAGATCCCCAAAGTTACTCAGGCCATCTGTTCTTTCTGACACCATTATTTTCCTTTGTTTATAGAGATATCCAATATAGGTTCTATTGATTTGAAATTGTTTGTTGGAGTAGTTTTATGGTTTCCAACCAAAGAACTAAAACAGTGGTATGTGGAGGACCAAAAGAGAGAAAAGTCTAATCAAAAAGCAAAAGAACACATGAGCAATTCGGTATATGTTGTTCCTGGGTGGGGAGACACAATCAGCAAAGATGTAAATGTTCTCCCAAATTAATGATTATAATTCTATGCAATGACAATTCCATTATCTGGATGTGACCCTTAACTAATTAATATTATATTATTTTTGAAAAACAAATGCAAGAAAATAGGGCAATTTTTATGAGTATAATGCAGTGGATCTTCCCATCAGGTAATAAAAACAGAACAAATAAGCCATGTTTATTATAGAAAGAATCAGGAATAAACACATAGATGAAGACAAATAGAAATTCTGGCAATAACTTCACATGATAAAATTCTAATTGATAACGAGGGTTGCTATGTTCAGTATATAGTCTCTACTTTATGGAGTGTAATCTGAAATTATTAAAGCAAAGTCTGCAAGAATATATATCACATGATTATAGTGATACTGGGGGATAGGAAATTAGAATTTTTAGGTTTTTTCACTTCATACATTTCAGTACTGCTTAAAATTTTCACACAAATCAAATGTTATTTTCGTAATTGTAACACAACAATAGTTCAATTTTGAAAGAAAAGTTGGGTCAGAAAAAAATAAACCATACATTTGGACCCAATAATCTCACTTATTATAGCTGACCCAAAGAAAATAATTCAAAATAAGAAAAATCTACATAACTGCTTTATTGAGTCATAATTTATAATTGTTAAATATTAAAACCAGCATATGTGGCCAACAATAAGAATATACCATTTGATGTAATATTGTGAAGCCATTAAAGTGTAAGTATGAAGACTTGTAGGAACTTGACACAACATATTTCACAAAAATAAGTGAAGAAGTAGGATATAAATTGTATGTGTATAAACATTCAACTATGCGCATATGTATGAAAGATTAAAACAGGCATTCTTAATGTTGATAGGATTCTTCTTAGTGTGTATTATGTTTAATTTTTAAACTCTTAGTAATCTTATTTAATTTTATTTCATGAACATACTTTTAAAATGAGGCATGCTTTGTTTTTTTCCGTTAAGTCTCCTTGGCTGTTTAGTGAACTCCTGGGAGGGAATTAGTTTAACCATTGATTCTTCACTGCCATTTCAGATCACTTATCACAGTTTTTATTATTTGTTTATTTGTGTAGTTATTGCCTTATAATCCTTACAAACTTAATCATGCATTCATAAATTCTAATTTTTTCCCATTTGACTCGCTAAATTCCAAAGAAGATGAGGGCAACCACCATACCTGTTTATTTCCACTCTTTTCTAGTAAAGTTGTTAAAATATTTCCACATTTATACCTAAATGGTATTAGTACTCAGAAAATAAAAATCACCCAGATATAAGAAATATATATACATAAAAAAGAGAGACGGGCACAATAAATGGAGGGGTGGCAACACACAATTAACGTTTATTAGGTACTTGGTGCTGTTACTTATAAGCACTTTACATGCATTAACTCCTTTAATCCGCATAATGACACTATGAAGCAGGTACTATTGATAAACTATTTTATAAATGAAAAAAGCTGAATTTTAAAGACTTGAGGACTGGGTACACCCTGGCTGTAAACCCAGGCAGTCTGGGCATTCTGGCTCCAGAGTCTGCCATTCTTTTACCAATGGGATTATCTAATATGGCTTTGTGGTATTATTATTAAATGAGTATATTAACTAATATTAAGTGATATACACATTGAATAATTTATTTAAAGAAAGCTCTTGAATATATGTATATATATTGCACATAGTGTTGAAATTTTACTATTTATCATTTTTTTTGAGGATTTTATGTACTTACAGGAGTTGGTCTCAGGGAACCCATTAGGATCTATCTGAACTATATTTTCAGTTGAATTAGTAAAGAGTTCTTTTTGAAAAGCTATCAGATAACATTCCTTTTCCCTAATTCCAAAGCATCATTTAAAATTAAGAAATGAAATTGGATATATCTAACTCATACAGAATCTAGACTATTTGGGAAGTTCATTTGTCTTCATTGGGTTTTTGAGACCGATCAAGGAAACAAGACTAGCAATTGTAAAACATGGTTGGTCAAATTTTCCCCAAATCATCATAATGGATTGCTGGCAGTGGGACAGGAATTTCCACTGTATGGAAAGAAGCAGCCATTAATTCTACTTAAAGCCAATCTACTGAAAGATTTTGGTAAAAAAATGTTGTTTAGTCATTAGCAATGCAGCAGTAAAAGTATTTTCAGGGAGACAAAATGGTCATTTTTAGTAGGTGGGGTCTTCCACAAGTTAAAAATGTGTTCTTCACTTATACGTAAACTGTAAACTTTACAGATTAACCTTTCACCTACTGTCAATGCAGCACAAGGTCAAGCTATTAAACTTTTTAAGCTGTAAAAATAATTCAATTATTATATACACCTTACAAAGAATGCTTTACAAATGTAGTCATAAATTCATAAATACTTTTTTTTCCCGTTTCAAAATGCTTTGAGGCTATGGTATGGCTATAGCTGTGATGGTCTATCTAATCTGATGTTATTTTATTGTTTTGGCACGTTTGACGATAAAGAACGAAATTATCTTTTCAACAAACTTAGCAATGGTGCTATGAGACATTAGCAATCAATAAAAGCAAAATAGTCATATTTTTATACCTCTTTTAAGTCAATCAAAAGGGCAATAGTGCTCTACTGTTTTGTGATATGACAATTTTTGTGTTTTCTTACTTTGAAGTGCCCTGTGCCTTCTATAGAGAGTAGATCTTACTCCTTAAAAAGACTGTGAATATAAAACAATATAATATATGTAAAAGCACCATGGAAAGTATAACGTAGGCAAGGTATTCTTCATCATTCCTATGTCTTAATTCTTAAGCTGTTGTTGTTTTTTTTAATCATATTACATCTTCCTTTCCCTTTCCTTTACCTAAATATCAAGCTTCCCTCCATTCATCCCACATAGGGTAGGTTCCCTACTAGTCATTAATCAATGAAGTCATTCAGTCTACTCGGGGTATGGTCAAGAAAGTTACCCCAAAATTCTAATTAGCTATGTTTAAACAGTGGGAAAAGATGAGCTGTCAACTCATCCTATTGTCATTTAAAAAAATCCAACATATTCAGTTAAAGCATTTGTGATTTGACACTTCCTTTTTTAGTCTTTAAATTTCTACCTCCACCCCCTCAAAGAGAGGCTAGTTAGATTCACAGTAGGAAACATCAGGTAAAATAAAATACTCAAACTTTGGAATCTGACAAAACTGGGGCATCATCTTACTTTGCTATCTCGTGTTTTTGGGTCTACCATTGACTATGTCATCTCTCTAAACATGAGTTTCCATAGCTGTCAAGTGAGCACAGTAATAAAACTTTTTAAGCTGTTACGAAACTTAATATACAATCTATGGCATTTGGTAAACTCCTTATGTGTGACATTTAGTGTATATTCGTTCTATGACACTTAAGGTCAACTCCTCTTTGGAGAGCGATTTTTAAAAGTCTTAAGTAGTCTTCTTTAATGGCACCTATATGATAGGAGTTTTAAACTCTTTGCCTCTGTCTTAACAGGAGTGACCAAATTATATGTAAACCGAATGTTCCAAAAACCTCAAAACATTATGGTATTTGTTTGACAGTTAGATATATCTTACAGACTAATTTGGATTCTTGATGTTTAGTTTCCTCTTTCATTCTGCTTGCAACCAAGATGATAATTGAAAAGAGATATAAGAAATGTTTACAGTTTAGTTTATCCTCTGGTGTTCTTCATTAACTTACTGTGGGTGTTGTTCTTTTAAAAGGCCAAGGTTCACGGTTCTGTTTTTTAATTGCAGTTCACTCTTTCCTCCTTCCAGGAGCATCAGCTTTAT
This sequence comes from Equus przewalskii, assembly GCF_037783145.1. Classification (NCBI taxonomy): domain Eukaryota; kingdom Metazoa; phylum Chordata; class Mammalia; order Perissodactyla; family Equidae; genus Equus; species Equus przewalskii. The sequence continues at coordinate 26,395,069 of NC_091834.1, forward strand.
CATCGCCATGAGATTTACAGCACATCCTTCCATCGTCAGCTTGCTAATAGGCAGTTGTTGAACTCCCTAGAGTCTAAACTAGGAAATATGAGCAGTATGCAATTGCTGTAGCTGGAATTGCATTCCACTTCAGAAGCTTCTTAACAGCATTCTCAGATGTGTGAATATCCATTAGTGACCCAAGGGGATTACTCCCTGGCACCAAGTTTACCTTTATGAGGGGCCTGGATGATGAGACTATAAGCAGAAGGTGAGGAGAGGCAAGGGGCTTGGAGGTTGGTGAATTTAAAAAGAAAATGTGTGGGAAAAGACGGTGGTTTTAGAAGAGAGGAACTCAAAAGGAAAATTATAAAATTTGGCCTTGGGGGTATGTAAGTTTAATATTTATATTGAGTAAATAGTTAACTTATTTATCAAAACATCCAAGGGCAATAAGGCTAAGTAACATGACTTGGTCTTCCTGTGTCTGTTTATGCGGATGGCAATTCACAGTAAGCAATACTGAACTTTCACTTCCTGTTCACTGTATCTAGCACAGACAATACTGGGAGGATGACTCAGTTGCTCCAGCAGCAATTGCCCTTTGAGGAAAAAGCTTCCTGATTTCACCATGTCTCTTTTTAAATATTTCTACTCTTCCTGCCCACTGCCAACAGCTCTTGAACTTCTCTTTTTGCAACAACATTTCTAACCACTGCCCCTTAGATGTTATAGTGATTAGAAAGTCTCTCCTTCATAGTTTTCAAATTAAGGGAGAAATATTTTTGTATAGATGTGCCTACTTTACTGCAGAGGTTATAGGTTTCTTGCATAAATGATATCTGCATTATTACGTTTGTGCAATCAATGTGAAGGGCTACCATGTGTTCAAGTGATATGTACAGTGAGAGGATGAGCAAAGAGAAAATTCTGGGGTTAAATTTATGGATTAAACCTGTGATATCAGCAAAGTGAGGAAAGAGTTCATTCAAACTGGAATCAGGAAAGTGTCTGGCCACAGCATATAGTCTTTCACAACTCCTAGTAGAAACTTTTGCTTCTAGTAATAAGCATACTATTCTATATTAGTGTGACAAATATAGGATTTAGTAACATATGTTTTAAAATTATAAGTTTTGAATGAATATATGAATGAATGAATGAATATAAGGATCATTTAATTAGAATTAGGCCAAGAGTAATGGCTTCTATGGTTCATGAACAGATGGGTATTCAGATTTCATTCGAGTATGTTTTACAACATTGGCTACACATTAGAATCACCTAGAAAGCTTTAAAAATAATTTTTCAGTAAATATGAGTAAGAACAATACTTTTCTATGCCTCAAAGACCTAGTAACCTAATGAATTTAGAAAACTCTGAGGTATTTTTACATGCTTATAAGACAACAAGGAATAAGGCAATTTCAGTATGAGGTTATATCAAGGTAATGAAAATATGCTGAGTGGTGGCCATATGACAAATCTTCCACTACCATAAAATGTGTATACAGTTCTAAACTTTTGCAGATCTGCATTTGTGGAAAAACTTTCTAACTAACAGATACACTGTATTAGAATCAAAGGGAAAATGCATGGATAACACTGAATGTCATTTAACCTAACCAAATCTCACATAATTGATAGAAGGCAATTATCAGATCATCTCAAAATAAATAAATGTACATCAAGATAAAAAAAAATGTACATATATTTGTTCCATTTAGATCTAATTTTGGTGATCTCCCTTATTGATTAGGTTTCCATTATATTTATCAGAACAAGGTTGTTCTTGATCTTAGTAAACTTTTCACGTAATTCATTGTTGTCATTGTTGTGGTGAAGGCCAATGCTTTACTCCCAAAGGATTTTTATGGTAAGGAGGCATTGCACTTCAAAGTCACTTTTTGAAGTGACTTTGGTGACTGATGTGTTTTAATTAGATCTACTCTTACAAATGTCCTAAAGGAGCCTAAAATTTTTGGTTTTATCTTTTACAAACTTATGACTTTCTGACAACCAGATACTGGTAATTAAATGTAGATCCAGTGTAAACATGAGAGGCCATAAATCATAGTATCTTTCTTCAAACTAGCTTAGTGCACTGTGTATGTATTTCAGAAAACCTGGAGGATGTTAAGCTTGCTCAAAACAAAGCAAACAAAACCCCTTTATTGCACTTGAGGTGTATTATTATTGCTGATGTTGCTGTTTAGTGATTCAAAAAGGCAACCAACTTCTAATTCATAAAAGCTGAAATTTAAAAAAATCCCTGTTTAACTTCAAAAGAATTGTTCTGACTTATCATCTAATCCTGATAATCAGACCGTTGAAAAGCAGTTACCTTCTGTAAAAAAGGAAAAGGTTAAATTGGGCAATATTATTTTTATAACTAATATCATAGAGTATGTGCTTTAAGCTGAATTAAATGATACTCATAGACAGAATTTATGGCATTTTTCTACCTAAAATGATTATTTGTATACAGTTCTATTTATATGCAAAGAATACATTGAGAAACTATAGAAGGTTATCATTTTTTTTTACCTCACATTCTTACTTTATGGCAAAGTGTTTAACATCCATAGATATTCTCCTCTAATTTTAAGTTAATGCTAATGATTTATGAAAGGAAATGAAATATGTCCAGATTAGGTCTGCAGAAAAAAGCACTTAGAGTTTTATGGTTTTTGGATACATTTTCTTTTTTTAAACATACAAAGCCCCTCCTTAGCCCACGTGGAATTATTATAGGATATTACTCACCATTAGTGATAACCCTTGACTTTTGTCATGCTGTCAAGTAGTAGGCTGAAAAAACAAGTAGCCTTAGATTCTGATAGGATCGTATACTCTTTTCAGCTGGATTTAGACAGTATTAGTGTTCAGTTACATTGCATTCATCATGATGACATGAATATGAATGATGCAGTATAGGAACAGACACCTGTCTCAAACTTCTGAACTCAGAGTCATTCTCCTTCGCATGGGTGCTTCTTGATCTGTATTCTGAATCACAGAACAACTCTTTCAGTTTGCCTGACAGGCCAATCAAACCTGAGCATATTATAAATCCATTGGAAGTTTCAGTTACACTCCAACGTTTTGTATTTTATTTTTTGTATTGTATTTTATTTTGTATTTCGTTAAGCTGTATGCTATTTTTTCATCTTTTTTCTTTGTGCACAGATCTGATTTGTATTGCCTTTTGGAGTAGGCCCTGAAATCAAAGCATACCGTTACAACAGAAAGAGGAATTGGCAAATAAAAAAATGTATTCTATATTTGTCTTATGCATATTTTAAGGGAAATGGAATTCAAATGCCTTTGCTAGATATAAAGCATAAAAATTTTGGAGGACTAGACCAAGAAATGTTTGTTTCCCATTTGGAAGAAGACAACATTAGCACATGTATACCAATATAAAAGTCATGCATTCTATTTATGAACTCTAAGAAGGATTTAACAAATAAAAAACATTTTCTCACCTGTATTCTTTTGTGTCCCTCAAATCTCACGCACGCACACAGGCAAACACACTGCAGACTTTCTCAATGTATTGGCCCTCCTATACCTTTTACGCCACAAAGACATTTAGGTCCATGTGGGTATTGAAGAAAACATTGTTATACACTGATGTGAGACAAAATATTATTACTCTTTGCTTTTTTCTTTTAGAATAGGTGAAGTATGCTTTCTAAATTTTATGCAACTCTCAATACAAGAAGAAAAGATGTAATATATTGTTGATGTTTTTTATTCAGATTCAGGAATAATGTTTTAAGGAATTATACATAATGATTTATGAAAGGAAATGCAAAGAAATTGAACCACAGTGCCAAAGGACTGCATAAGTCTATGTTTACTAGATTACACGAGCAGTCAGAAGTTTAAAATGCGTGTTGAGTTAATTAACTGTCATCCCCTGTAGCCCAAAGGATTATTGCACAGTTTTGCAAAATGATTAGCGTAAGTATTGTTTTGTTTTTTAAATCAGTGTGACAGAGGAATATACTTAATAGATATTAACAATATGAGTTTTACTAGATATATATTTTTAATAGATATTTTAATAGATATATTTTAATAGAATATATTTAATAGATATTAACAATATGAGTATTACTGATGTTATGATTACTGATCAGAGGTGGTTTGTTTTTTACATTTTTAATTCTATAATTCTTTCTCACTATCCCTCCAAGTATGAATAATTTTTTCAGTTTTGATATCTAGTGTGGGTTATAAAGGCAACAGGTATATCAAACAGTCTTTTTCATAAATTCCAGAATACCTCTCTTATCTACAAGATACATATTTGGAAAGGATGTATTTTTCAGTCCAACTCCTGGTGGAGAATGACTCTCTAGAATGATGGATTTTTTATTAGGAGTTAAAATATTATGAGTAACTATGAACCAAATTGAAAATAAAGCAAGGAACCATTTACTTGATTGAAATATTTAAAATTGTAGTGGGGGAAAATTCCCATTTGTTACTTAGGCATTTTTAACAACAAAGTAGGGGGTCATGCAATTCTAGTGAAAATATATTATCATTATCATGCCTATACTGGGAATTCTAGATTAGTATTTGTGGTCAGTTAAATAGAGGCACTGAAAAAGAGGCTTTGGGGGAAACTTGCTCTGCTGACACCTTAAATTTCAGACTTCTGGCCCCCAAAACTGAGAGAAAATAAATTTTGTTGTTGTAAGCCACCCACTTTGTGGTAATTCATTATGGCAGCCCTAGGAAACTAGTACAGTATACAACAGTATAAATTAAAGAAAATACACGCTCGTTGTAATTATAGACCATTCTATAGGCATAGGCAGGGGCTCTGCTTCTTTTGGTCACCACGAATGCAGAAAACCAGGTGCATAGTACGTGTAAGTAAATATGTGTGCTAAATGGCATCTATCTTTTCTTTTGATACCACAATTCATGTAAAGTGAAAAGCATAAAAGATAGAAAGTAAAGCATAGATTTCATATCTTGTGGGTTCTTTTATTAAGTATAATGGGGAAGCAAATTTTCGGTGTTTCTAATGTTAGTGTGGAATCAACAGGAATCGAAAAGCCTGAAAGAGAACCTCACATCCCTCCTTTGTGAAAATACGCTGTGCAATATGTGTATTTTTCATGAAAGGAAAGTTTCATCTGAAAACATTGACAATTTACCATAACTTGCTTTTACCACAAAACCATGAATGAAATGGCACAAGAGTTTTTAAGCTGTTTTCGTGTAATATGAGATACATACAAAAGAAAAAGTATAAAATGTTTCATATACGTTAGGAAGCACAGTAAAAAATTAACCATGAACCCTCTGCCTCCATTCACTTAAGAATGTGAACATTAGGGATGAGATTGTTTTTACCTTTGTGATTATTCCTTGGTTTCACAATCCTTCTTCTTCCACTCATCCCATCTGTATTAGTTTTCTTTTGCTGGGGAAAAAGTTGACAAACTTAATGGCTTAAAACAACATCCATTTATTATCTTAGAGTGTAAATTCTGTACCTCATGAGAAAATTAAAGACTCATGGAGCTGTGCTGACTAAATATGTCATTGTATTAGTAAAAAGCTTCTGTCTCCCTACATAATTGGACCCAAAATACTAGTTCCTAAATCTGTTTCTCAGAGTTTCTGGCCCAGCATGCCCAATGTATTTTGAACCAGTTGAGAAATAGATGCAAGGATCAGATTGAACTCCAAATTTTCTCTTTATTTCCAGTACAGAAATTGATCTAATTTCTAGTTTAGAAAATGAAGTTTGATTACCAAAACAAACTCAGTTATCATACTATTTCTTCCCCTGCAACTGAGTTTACTTACCCAGCCAGAAGGAGTGAATGATAAAAAGCAGAGCCTACCAACTAAGTTTACCATGGGGAAAAGAAAGCAGAGCAGAAAGCACATATTATGTGAAAGGCAATTTATTGATTCATATAGGAGCACAGTCTTTTAACTTATTAACTCTCCTAAACCATTGGGCAGGCTCTTGCAAGTCCTTGACTCCATCGCTCTGCCCATCCAGATGGATCCAGGGACTGGTGACTGTGTGAGTTACTGCCCCACCTCAGCCTTCCTTTCCTCCAACTAAGTTTATTGCAATATTATCATCCACCAGTGCGTAATCTACCCAACAGATCCTGGCCCTCAGGAGATCATAGGAAACTTTAGCTGGAACATTTAGATTCTCAGATTATGGTTGGAGACTGGAAGTCACATCAAAATGTGGAAATAATATATAACGGTCATGTGAATAAGCACTTTCAAAAGTCCTTGTAATGAGGGAAGGAGATATTCAAATATTCATTAATTTGACACATTCCTTAATATTTGACTACTTTTGTTCCTTTATAGATTATTAGCACTTTGTTCAGTCATTGTGACAATTATAGTATTGTATTATACATATATTTACATATCTATCACTCTGATTAGACTATGAGCATCTCAAAATAGGACATCACTCTTTCTCATGTTTCTCTTTAAAGCACTCAGTATTATTGCTGGCTCTACAGGTACTCAAAGAGTTTGAGGAATGAAGATATATTATTGGCTACTAAACTTTATAAGTGAAGTTAAAGAAGGAAGAAAAATCTTAGGTAAAGTGATTAAGAAAAGATGTGCCAGTTTTGATGGAACTTTATATCAAACCCATTTGGAGGGCTGACCTAGAGAACCTCGTTGATCAAGATGGATGGCTGGCAGACCCAATCCTATGATCCAAAGGAATGTGATCAACATAAATTTGATTTTGACTGGCTTCTGTATTGAGCGTAGCCTGATTTGGTGGAGGCAAACCCAGAAACTAGAATCATCAGGGAATCACATTACATTGGGTGGGAGCAATGTTATTGATCAGGATATTGGTTCATTTTAAAATAGTATCCCAGTCAGCAAATGAAAGTACAGCGAGTAGAGAGTACAGGGTTCCTCCCTACAAGACCAGAACTTTGATTGTCACTGCAGGTGGCGTTCTGAGTGCAGCTTTAAATCTAACAGGGAAATTGTAGTGCTAATTAGAATAAACTTAGTTGTAGAGAATGACTAAAAAGATAAGAGAAAACTCTGGCTTAGTGTGTTTTCTAATGTTCAGAGTTCAATCATAGACACTTCTGTACATAAAAGTTTCAACATCGATGTGAGCATTTTGATATGAAGCCAGCCTTGGCTAGAAGGCTTTGCTTTCAAGTTAAAAGCAGGTGTGTATAAATTTAAAAGCTACTTTAAAAGATGAGAACAGAATACATGATAAAAGCTTTAGAATAGCAAATATCAGTAACTTGCAGCAATGTAACATTTAGCTCCCTTAAGAAATGATGATAAGAAATTATACTGACCATCCGTTGTTTTATAAACTGGTATTACTAAAAGAGAATTATGTTTTTTCTGTAATCTTAGTTTTCCTTCCAAAAAGGCAGGATTCAAAGTGAAACATTTTTGGTGGGCTTTTTTTTCAAAACATATATTACTTGTGAACTCTTAATTTCTTGCATTCTTCTCGGTGCATGGATTTAAGAAACATTGCTGTATTTGACTATCCCTACCATAGGGAAACTGTAAACATAATGACATGGACATTTATTAGCCTCTCCTGGGGGTCTTTCTCACTTCATCTAGTGTGGCATAGCCTTATCACTGATATCTGCTTCTCTTCCTAGCAATACAGAATATTACATTTTCAGGTTCCCTTCAAATTAAGTTGGGACGTGTTGGCCTCGCTGTGGAATGTGGCCTGTTCTAAGGCTGTGTGTTCATCCTCACTCTGTTCTATTTCAGCAGTAATCTTGGAGCCCATATGTTCAAGATGGCAGGGTCACAAGAAGGAGGAACCTGGACCCCTGAGTCACTACTTACCCAACTCATTATCTTTTTTATGATGTGAGCAAGAAGTAAACCTTTATTGCGTTAAGTCTTTGAATGAATTTGGGTGGTTATATATTACCAACACTAACATTAGTTAATTTGACTAATACTTCTAGTCGGAGTTAAATGTCTTCCATTTCACCATGTTAATATCATATTTAAATCTCAGTAACTTTTTTTTTAGTTTACTTCTCCCCTTCTCTCTCTCTTTGCTTGAGATATAAACACCAGCTAAACTAGTTAAGAGGGTCTAAAAAAATAGCTCTCAGTGCCCCAGGGTAATGATAAGGAAATCTTGCCTATGTCAGGGCTTCAGTGGCAGAAAAAAGTCTTCCATGAGAAGAAAAATTCCAAGCTTTCATACAATTCTGTGCACATGGCACTCTTTGGGAGGAGGGGGGAGGAGGGGCTGGAGGTGGACCTCACAAATGAAAATTAGAAAACCACGGTTAGAAAACGTCCTCCAAGAGGAAGAATCAGTAAACAAGGGATCTGTCAAAATGGCCTCGTTAGACCCTTAGACCAATCTTTCAGAGTAGATATGCAAGACAACATTCATTATGCCACAATCATAAGAAACAAGTTTTCTCCTCACTAGTATTGAAAGACATACATTTTAAAAAGCCTAAATAATTTTGAACTTTTTTTTTTAGGATATTGTATTCGTTTCCTAAGGCTGCTGTTATAAATTACCACAAATGGGGTGACTTAAAACAATAGAAATTTATTCTCTCACCGTTCTGGAGTCTAGAAGTCCAAAGTCAAGTTGTCAGAAGGGCCATGCTCCCTGGAATGGCTCTAGGGCAGAATCCTTCTTTGCCTCTCGGTTCTGGTGGCTCCAGCAATTCCTAGCAGTCCTGGATTTGTGGCAGTATAACTCCAGTCTCTGCCTCTGTCTTCACAGGATTTTATTCCCTGTGTCTCTGTGTGTCTCCAGAGCTCCCTTTCCTTATTAAGACTCTAGTCATTGGATTTAGGGCCCACCTTAATCCACTATGACCCTCATCTTGAATTGATTGTATATGTAAAGACCCTATTTCCAAATAAGGTCACATTCACAGATACTTGGGATTAGGACTTCAACATATCTTTTTGGGAGACACAATTTAACCCATGATACATATATAAACACTTGTGGTGATTCAAAGAAATAGATATTCTCATAATTTTCTGTCAAAAATTTTGCAACTTTTCTGGAGGAAATTTTGCAATAATTATCAAAAGATGTAAAACACTCATATTCTTTGGCACAATGACTTTACTTTGAGAAATGTATCTTCTAGAAATAATTGGAAAGATGTAAAAAATGAGGTACAAAGCTATAGCAACTTCATTTATAGTAAAAGAACATTTTAAAAATACATATCACTTACATAGTATTAAAGCTTTTAAATTATATATCAAGTAACTTTTAATATATAGCAAAATGCTAAGGAAATAATTTAAAGTTAAATATAATTTTGTACCAGTTTTTTGAGGTGTGCTACTCATATTTTAAAAGATATTTTCCTAGGTGTCATAGTTTTTTATTTTGCTTTTTATATATTTGTATTTTTTTTTCAGATTTTCTCCAATGGGCATACATGTGTTACTTTTATAAGTCAGGAAAACAAAAAACAATATTATTGAAAATCCACCTATTCTCATGGTCATTTCAGCTGCAATAATTTCGCAAGCTCTAGTTATAATAGATTGTATCTGTTCATCTCTTTTTTGGTCTTTTGTTTTCCTGAATTGTAATCATGTCTTTCCTCAGGCTCTTTTGATCAACTCTGTTATTGTTTTTCATTATCCTACTGAAATAATAATGTGCTGTGTGTGATTACAGACCTGCTGAGGTAAATAGAAAGGGATTCTGAAAAACAGCTACTTAAAAAGTGCTACAAAAATCCCTCAGCCACACATTTATTGAGTCACATAACACTCTAAAAACATGCTGAGAAGTTACTATTTCACAAATGTGGCAGAGAACTATCAGTGAAAAGGTAGCAAAGTAGCCATAGCAAGAAGGAAAAGGACTAAGAAAGATCATAATAATCCATGTATTGGAAACTGAGGAGCTGAATAGCTAAGATACACCAGAACTTTTGGATTATTTCATTATAACAGAAGATTTCCAAACTTTTTTTGCTATACTTATTTCAATAAAAGGTATATCCTAACAAGACTCTCTCTAGAACTCAAAAATGAGCACACATTGATAATATTTTAATGTCCCACATGTGTTGAGCTCTATGGAGACCTATCAAGGCAATCCACTCTACTGGTCTGTAGGAATTTACAATCTCTTGAGGAACAACAGCCTGACATTTAGAACACTGTGGGAAAAAAAGTTATATTAACAATTAAAATAAGTTACCAGAGCATTAAAGTAACACAAGAATTGAAAAGAGAGAAGTTAGATCCGAGAGCATAAATTTTAAATTGAATATTGGGGTCAAGAAGAACACCAAGAACAACTCAGGAGGCAGGTGGGGAAAGCTTGAAGGGAAGAATGAGCTTTGGCCCAATCACTGGCTGCAGTAATATCTCTGCTGTGAATATGGGTCTTGATGGCTTCCAAGGAGAGGAGACTTGGTTGTTGATGAACTTGACATATCAGCAATAGTATAATGAAACATCTTGGATTCTATTTGACTTTCCATCTTCCTCTAAAACCCTCATAGATGATAAAAGTCTTCAGATGTGTATACATAATATTTTAGTGAATCAAAGTTGTATGTGGATGCTACAGAGATATGTGATTGCATTGAGGAGCCACTAAATCTGTCATACACTTATTCTAACATTGCATATATTTTTTAACCACAAGGAATTGTCAATAAGAAATTTATTTAAAACATGTCGTGCTATTTTTCATATATCAGATTGTGAAACGTTAACAAAAATGACTGTGCTGAGTGTTGTACAGTATATGGAGAAAATACATTCTCATATGATTTGTAGGGCATGTAAATTGGTACATAATTTCTGGAGGGAAACTGCTATCTTTGAGAACAAGACAATTTTGATTAAAGATGTTGCTTCTGGGAATTCATTGCAAGGATATATAAAAACATTTTACAGTGATATATGAATAAACATGTTCATTCTATTTTTTTAATGAAGTTTATAAAAAAGAAAAACAGCCTAATATACAAAAATGAGTGCTTCTTACATGTAAAAAGTTAAATATATATAAAATATTAATAATTGAAAACTAAATATCTATAAATAGAAGACTTTACAGGAAATTAATAGAAAAAATATCTTGCTTCAGATTTATTGATATTAGAAAGTATCTCTGCTACATTATTTATCAAAATAAAATTAAAAAGTAAACTTTAATTATTTGGGATTATTAAGAATATGTAGGGTATGGAATGATGTCAGCATCATGGAGGAGTGAACTTGCCTGGGACTCTCTCCCATCCAACATACAGGAAAAAGGGGCATCCAGACTCCAACAGAGGACATCCTAACAACACAAAAATATCAGAGAGACACGTATCCATATGTTGGAGGGCAGGGAAGCTGGAACACCCCTCGGAGGAGCTGGAACAGGGTAAGAGAGAAGTTCACTCCCTCCCCTAAAGACTGTGATCTCGACTGCAGGAGGTTCTGTGAGGGAAGGAACAAGGGAGGTGTCACTCATTTGTGGGATCACTAAGGACTCCCTAGGGCCCTTACAGCCTCGAGGGAAGCTCTCTAATGGGACAAAAGCTTTCACAGGGGGTGACTTCATCAAGCCGACAAACCAGCAGACCAGATAGCCAGAGCTGATTGAGAAAGCCCAGAGTGCACACAGGAGAAAGTGCCCTTTCCCCTACCTGCCGCATGCTGCTCCACTGCCTGGGATATTGGCTGAAAGTGGAGGGCTCAGAATACACAGCTCTCAATCCACACCCAGTGTCAATAGGTGGTAACTGCAAACCAAAAAGTATCAGAATGCATAAGACCTGACCTACCTCTAGCAACATCAGACACTACATCAAATCTCCAGATCAGAGAGAAAACGACGAGCACCCAGAATTCAGTCCTGAGGACGCAGAAATGTGTAATCTAAATGATAACGTATTCAAAATAGCTGTCATGAAAAAAATCAATGAGGTAAAAGAGAATGTAGAGAAACAATTCAATGAGTTCAGGAGCTACTTCACAAAAGAAATTGAAGCTATAAAGAAGAATCAATCAGAAATATTAGAGGTGAAAGACACAATGGAAGAAATAAAATAAAATACATATTCTCTGAATGCTCAAGTGGACATCATAGAGGAGCGTATGAGCGTAATCAAAGAAAGACATGCTGAAATGCTCCAGACAGAGGATAGAGAACTGAGACTAAAAAGAAATGAATAAAGTCTCTGAGAAAGATCTGACTCAATGAGGAAATGCAACCTAAGAATTATAGGTATTCAAGAAGGGGAAGAGAAGGAGAATGGAGCAGAAAGCATGTTCAAAGAAATAATAGCAGAGAGCTTCCCAGATCTAGGGAAAGAGAGGGAAATCTGTGTGGAAGAGTCTTCCAGATCTCATAGATTTGTCAATGTAAAAAGACCTACTTCAAGGCACATATTAGTAAAACCAGCAAAAATGAATGACAAAGAAAGAATACTAAGGGCAGCTAGGCAGAAGAAAATAACCTAGAAAGGAACCCCTATCAGGCTTTCAGCAGATTTCTCTCCAGAAATGTTACAAGATAGGTGAGAATGGAGCAACATATTCAAATCTTTAAAAGACAAAAATTTTCAGCCAAGAATACTCTATCCAGTAAAAATATCCTTCAGATGTGAGGGAGAAGTTAAAATTTTCCCAGACAAACAAAAGCTAAGGGACTTCATAGCCACAAGACCCTCCTCACAAGAAATCCTCAAGAAGGCCCTCATACCTGAAAACAAAAGGGTGAGAAAGGAGTCACCAAACACATAGTAAGGAGATAAATATGTAGACAGAATCAGAATAATATACCAAATGTTCAACTATAGCATTATCAGTTCCAATGACAAATACAGGCTCAGAGTGAAGGGGTGGAAGATGATACTCCCAGCTAACGGCAAACAAAAGAATGCAGGTGTTGCAATATTTATATTAGACAAAATAGACTTCAGGATAAGACAGACAAGAGGTGTAGTATATAATGATCAGAGGGATACTCCATCAAGAAGAAATAACACTTATAAATACTTATGCACCCAACACAGGAGCGCCAAAGTTCATAAAGCAACTATTAGCAAACCTAAAAGAAAATATTAATAATAGCACAATAATCATAGAAGACCTCAACACTCCACTCACATCAATGGATAGATCATCCAGACAGAAAATCCACAAAGAAACAGTGGAATTAAATGAAAAGCTAAACAAGTTGGACTTAATAGGCATATATAGAACACTCCATCCAAAAAGAGCAGAATACACATTCTTCTCAAGTATGCATAGAACATTCTCAAGGATAGATCATATGTTGGGAAACAAGGCAAGCCTCAATAAATTTAAGAAAATTGAAATAATAACAAGCATCTTTTCTGATCTTAATGCTATAAAGCTAGAAATAAATTATGAGAAAAAAGCTGAGAAAGGGACAAAGATGTGGAGACTAAACAACATGATATTGAACAAGCAATGGATCATTGAAGAAATTAAAGGAGAAATAAAAAAAATATCTGGAGACAAATGAAAATGATAACATACCATACCAACTCACATGGGATACAGCAATAGCCATATTAAGAGGAAAATTCATCACAATACATGCACACCTTAACAAACAAGAAAAATCCCAAATAGCAATCTCAAATTACACCTAACTGAATTAGAAAAAAGAAGAACAAATAAAGCCCCAAATCAGCAGAAGGAGAGAAAAAAGAAAAATCAGAGCAGAAATAAATGCCATTGAAACAAAAAAGAAAGTAGAAAGGATCAGTGAAACAAAGAGCTGGTTCTTTGAGAAGATAAATAAAATTGACAATCCCCTAGCCATACTTACAAAGAAAGAAAAGAGAGAACACTCAGATAAACAAAATCAGAAATGAAAGAGGAGAAATAACAGACACCACAGAAATACAACTGATTATAAGAGAATACTACAAAAAACTATATGCCAACAAAACAGATAATCTAGAGGAAATAGAGAAATTCTTAGACGCTTACAACCTCCCAAAGCTGAATCAAGAAGAAACAGATAATCTGAATAGACCAATCACAAGGAAAGAGATTGAAACAGTAATCAGAAGCATCCCAAAGAATAAAACTGCAGGACCAGATGGCTTCACTGGGGAATTCTACCAAACTTTCAGAGAGGGTTTAATACCATCCTTCTCAAGCTATTCCCAAAGCTAAGGGAAGATGGACCACTTCCTAACACATTATATGAGACCAATATCACTCTGATACCAAAGCCTGACAAGGACAGCACAAAAAAGGAAAACTGCAGGTCAATATTGTTGATGAACATACATGCAAAAACCTTCAACAAAATTTTGGCAACCCAAATTCAGCAATACATCAAAAGGATCATAAATTATGATCAGTGGGATTTATACCAGGGACACAGGGATGGTTCAACATATGCAAATCAATCAATGTGATACACCACATCAACAATTGAGGAATGAAAACTACATGATCATCTCAATAGATGTAGAGAAAGCATTTGACAAGATCCAACATTTATGATAAAAATTCTTAACAAAATTGGGATAGAGGGAAATTACCTCAACATAAAAAAGGCCATATATGACAAACCCACAGCCAAAATCATACTCAATGAGCAAAAACTGAATGCCATCCACCTGAGCATGGGCACAAGACAAGGATGCCCACTACCACCACTCTTATTCAACATAGTACTGGAGGTCCTGGCCAGAGCAGTTAGGCAAGAGAAAGGAATAAAAGGAATCCAAGTAAGAAGGGAAGGAGTGAAACTCTCCCTGTTTGCAGATGACATGATCTTGTATATAGAAAACCTCAAAGAATCCATCAGAAAACTAATAGAAATAATAAACAACTACAGTAAAGTTGCAGAGTACAAAATCAACTTACAAAAATTAGTTGCTTTTCTATACTCCAATAACAAACTTACAGAAAGAGAACTCAAGAATACAATTCCATTTGCAATTGCAACTAAAAGAATAAGGTACCTAGGGATAAATTTAACCAAGAAGGTGAAGGACTTACACAATGAAAACTATAAGACATTACGAAAGTAATTGAGAATGGCATAAAGAGATGGAAAGAGATTCCATGCACATGGGCTGGAAGAATAAACATAGTTAAAATATCCATACTACCCAGAGCAATCTACAAATTCAATGCAATCCCCATCAGAATCCCAATGACATTCTTCAGAGAAATAGAACAAGAATCCTAAAATTCATATGGGGCAACCAAAGACCCCAAATTGCTAAGGCACTCTTGAGAACAAAGAAGAAAGATGGAGGTATCACAATCCCTGACTTCAAAATGTACTACAAAGCCACAGTGATCAAAATGGCATGGTACTGATACAAAAACAGATACACAGATCAATGTAACAGAACTGGAAGTCCAGAAATAAAACTGCACACCTATGGACAGTTAATCTTTGACAAAGGTGCCAAGAACATACAATGGAGAAAAGATAGTCTTTTCAATAAATGGTATTGGGAAACTGGACAGACACATAAAAAGAATGAAGGTAGACCATTATCTCATGCCATACACAAAAATAAACTAAAAATGGATCAAAGACTTGAAGATAAGTCCTGAAACTATAAAACTCCTGGAAGATAATATAGGTAGTACCCTCTTTGGCATCGAACTAAAAAGGATCTTTTCAAATACCATGTCTTCTCAGACAAGGGAAACAAAAGAAAAAATAAACAAGTGAGAGTTCATCAGACTAAAGAGCTTCTGCAAAGCAAAAGAAACTAGAATCAAAACAAAGAGACAACCCACCAACTGGAAGAAAATATTTGCAAAGCATATATCTGACAAGGGGTTAATCTCCATAATATATAAGGAACTCACACGACTGAACAATAAAAAAATAAACAACCCTGGGAAGAGGAGATGAACAGACATTTTTCCAAAGACGTGAGACAAATAGAATCAGATATAGAAATAAAATAAAAGAGGTAAAAGAGAAATAAAAGAGGTAAAAGTGGTTCATCCATCAGGAGAATATTAAGATATATGCAACTGGGTTTTAGAAATTCAAACACAGCATAGTAGGAAGAAAGAGCACAGACCTGGTTCCAGTTCAAACTCTATCCCTCCCTAACAGTGTGAATGTGGGAAAAATAATGGCTTCAGTGAAGAGTTACCTTCTCAAGAGCCATAAATATACTTTTCCCAATCATCAAAAACAGCTGAAAGAAATTATCAGGGCCTGGCATATAATAGGTACTTAATAAGCATCTATTATTATTCTTATTAGTTTTAAATATTTACATTGGTTATAAGAGAAAGTCTCATATGACATAACAATATCAATTTCACCTGCCAAGTCAAACATGAACAAATGTGTTTTAAACAAGAGTGTTTAAAATAGGCAATCACATTTTAAATGTTCTCTTCAGCTCTAAAAATTGTCCTGCTTGTGGAATTTTTTGGCCTTGGACAGTTCGAGTAACATTATTATGACGTGTCGTCATTTAACTTTCTCGCCAGGTTAAGAAGAAATGATTAATCCTCTCTTTCAACCACAGATACTTCCTTTGCTTTTGGTCATTTTATGAATTCTCCATCTTCACAACTCTCATAACAGCGGTTTTTGACAATCTAGTTCTTACACCACAGCTTAGAAACAGGAAAACATGATCAAGTACAAATTGACCACTGAAACAATTTTCATTATTGAAAACTCAAGATTTTTTGGAAGTCATCAATGTTACCAAAGATAGCTGCAAAGATGATATTCATACTAGCCACAGAATTTTGAAAGACTTTTCTTTAGTTCTGCAGATTTTCTCATATGCATCGTCCATAGGAGCGAAAAACTACATATTTTATTTATAAACCCATAGATAATAATTGTATTTTCAAATCTTATCTATAGTTTATAGGGAGAGAAGTTTCCATTTTGATGCCACCATTCTGTTTCACATGGTCAAAGCTGTTGACAAGAAAGCTCCCAGTGTAACACTTGTCACAGTCCTGGCCTACCTACAGTCTTCCGCGTTTTGCTCACTCAGAGACCGATCTTTCTGAAGTATTGTTTTTCCAGCACAAAATGCAGTCACCTTAGTCTCTCATAGGGTTGATATGGTCATGCTTTCTTCAATCTGCTCTTGGGGGAATCTCCACCGGGTTGGCTTTTATGATATGGCTCTTCAGATTTCTTATATGCAGTATTTACATTCATGTATAGTGATATTTCTCGGGTTTTCCATCCATGAGACTTTTGTTCAACATTCTTCATTTCTTGGTATGCTTGGTCATATCAAATTTTTCACAGCTTCCCTTGAGTGTCTTTTTCGCTATAGTAGTCATGGTCTACCAAAGTCAGCCAGCCAATATGAAACAAAGCATCATTTGTTCTGAAAGTAAATCTAGGACTGTAGAGAAAGCTCTGGTTGGATCAATAAACATTCTCCCAGTGAATAATTTATTTCTGCTTGATTGATGAGGAAATTGAGGTGCAGAAATATTAAGAAATGAGTCTACACTTAGAAAGCAAGAGTAGGGGCCAGCCTGGTGGGACAGTGGTTAAGTTTGTATGTTCTGCTTCCAGGGGCCCGGAGTTCACCACTTCAGATCCTGGGTGTGGGCCTACTCACTGCTTGTTAAGCCATGCTGTGGTTGTTGTCCCACAGATAAAGTAGAGAAAGATGGGCACAGATCTTAGCTCAGGGCCAGTCTTCCTCAGGAAAAAGAGGAGGATTGGCGGCAGACTTTAGCTCAGGGCTAATCTTCTTCTTCTTCAAAAAAAAGGCAAGAGTAGCACTATGATCCATTGCCAGCTCTGCTGACTTTAGAGGCTCTGTTCTTCCCAGTCAGCAGCCACCATCAGCAAACACAAGATATTCTTGCTTTCTTATACCTGATCCTGAGTCTGGGGCAGATGCTAATTGATCACAGCACCATTTCCAGCTGAATATGAATGTAACCTCTCAACCTTTCTCAAAAGAAATTTGCACACAGGCACTAGCAATTGGCCCAGAGTTGACACTCAGCCATTTTCTGTCACAAAGTTACAATGCACCCTCTCCATGAAATAATTTAGGTTTTTGTTTACTTATCTGTAGAATGGCAGAATTAGACTGGAAAATCTCTTAAGTCTTTGCCACACTAAAATTGTTATGAAGATTATCAATCTGTACATTCACAGAGAATACATAATTTAGGAATTCCTAGGTATTTCCCATAGAAAATATATTTGAATTACAGTATGTTTACAGTATAAAAGTAGCATGACCTGTGAGCTTACATTCATTTTGCCACCTTCAAATACTTCTCCTCAGGGTGGAAATTTCTTATGCTTGATCACAGCTCAAAGATAATTTGGTCCTGGAAAATACACACACTGTATCTGTATTCATCTAGAAGTCCTATCCTGTATGTGAAGAAAAAGAAAAAACAATGAAGAAGAGCCATACACAGTTGAAATATTCCATGTGTCTGGTCTTTACTGAGGCATAGCCTCCTGAGAATAACCTTTTGAATTATGTTTTACAAATTGAATTTTTAATGCAATGTATGTAGTATGAAGCCAGGAGAAATTCTTTCCTTATTTCTTTGAAGTTTCATGATTTAAAAAGAATGCCAATACAGGTTTAGGATTCTTTCAGAATTACATAACTGTGGTTTAGTCTTGCTTTTTAACCTAGAGGTACAGTCTTTTTCCCTTTTGAGAGACACCAGCAAAGCACTGCTCTGAGAAATCTCTCCCTGTCTTACCCCCTTGCCTTTTGGCCAACATTATGCTCACATCTGTCCAGAGAGGAGGAAACCCCAGCCACCACATGCAGTCTTTGTGCTTTCAGCCTGCAGCCCAGGAAATTACTACGTGTGTGGCCAGATCCTCAGTGTACAACCATTAGGTCCACAAAATGAGGACTCAGCAAAAACAAAGAGAGAGAAAGAGGGGGAGAGAGGGAGAGAAGGGAGAAAAAGAGAGAAAAGGAAAGAAATTTCTGTCTCTTCCACCAAAATACTCACCAGCTTTTAGGGTTTCATAGCCAGGGTTATAAACAAAACAAAGTAGAATCAGGAATATGTGTTCCCTTACAAATTGAAACAAAACAAAACAAACACCCTTAATGATATCGAAGAATATTTTTACAATAATAAAAACAATATATTCACCAAGTGAAAACTCTGTGCCAGAGTTTACTCATTTACTCATCACCTCAACTCTATTTACTACAGATTGTCATCTCCACTTTATAGATGAAGAAATTGAGGCACAGAGAAGTTGAATAAATTGTGCAAATTATTGGGCTTAAGTAGTGGCGCTGGGATTTGACTCATGGGCCTCTAACTCTGACCCACAAACTTATCTCCTGGACTGTGCTGTCCCATAGCTAGAATAGATTGTTCATAGGATCTATGCATCTTCCTTAGAGCCTTCATAGCACCACAGAGTTTAAAGTCCTGTAATTATTTTTTAATTCTTAATAGAAGAGTATGAGGAAAGATCTGCTGTTTTGATGGCTCCTCACTTCCACACAGCCTTTAGCCCTTAGCAGATGCTGTTTTAGGAATTCTCTATATCATTCTCTCCTCTACAACACCCCAAGATTACCCTCTCTGTAACACAATGGGGTACTACATGACTAAGTCAACCTCTTTCATTCTGTTGTGTTCTTGCACCTAATCAGATGATTTACTGTAGTACGTGTAAGGGCAGTGATACAGAATCTATAAATTCTCTTCCTTAAGGGCCGTGCAGTGCTCCGCTTCCCATAGTGAGTTGGATAACTATGTTCCAGGGAAAGAGTGCTATAGACACATGGCTGCCACTTAATCAATGCATGTCATTATTAGTCTTATCCCCAGAAAACATCCCCTTCAATTTTGTGTCCTGTTAGACATAACAAAAATTCTCTGAGGAGTATAAAGCAATATTTTATGATAATCCAAGTTGGCATTAATATATGATCAACTTAAAGAGGCAGGATGTACCAATACGATGTTTTCCTGTTTTGCAAGTGCAGCACTTCATATTTTGAGTCTAGTTTAGCTATCTGAACAATCATCAGTAAACAGTAGCCTCAGAGATGTCTTAAAATGGATTTGTCAGTCTCAATTGTCTTTGAGTTCCTCCTCCTTCCTTCTCAACACTGGAAATGTTCAAGCAGGGGATGATAGCCCATCTTCCAGGGCGGTAACAGGGAAAATACCTATAATAGTAGAGAGTTTGAATGAGTTTGAATAATAAGAGCCCATCCTTTTATTAGCTTTTACAATTCTAAGATATTGTGCAGTATTGCTATAATAAGAATAAAGAAGAGTATAAGTCTTAATTATGAGTTTGAAGTTATTCAGAATATAATTTAAACCTAAACCAATTTCCATATGAGTGGTGGTACATTGAATTAGGTTTTGAAAAAGAAAATCTTCTGGCTAGATTCCCTGCAGCTAATCTATATGGTTATGCCATGTGGTTGGGAACAGGAAACACCTGTCTCCCTGCTTGCTAGCACTCACTTAACATGATCCCTGGCAAAACAGTTTTCTCAGCCCCAGTCCAATTCACCAGAGGTCATTTCAATGTGGACTATTTCAACTTGTATTACAAACCATCAGTGTTCAACAATTTTCAAGTACTTTCTGAATATGAATCATTATACAGTCACCAGAGAGTTTTAAACTATTGTCCTGAGGTCCTCTGAAAGAGATCATTTGCACATTTCAAATTCATTGGGATTTTAATACATAAAATACCTTATTTTTACATTTTTATTATCATAGAGAGAATATATCTCACCTTGCAAAATGGAATGTATATTTCTAGTTCTTTGTTTTTAAAATGCATAATAAATAAGGTCTATTGTAAAAGTTTCAAATGTCCGTGCAATATATTTGCTTTAGGGCTTTTAGTTTCCTTCTTTTTTACTTTTTACAGTGCTTGAAAACAGAATTCTCATATTTAATATCCCACTCAAGTTCAGGCTTTGAATTTTGCAGTGCAAAGTTTGACATTTACCACCAATACAGATGCTTCAGATATGCTAAGAATTTCAGCTTTGGGAATGAATATCTGGACTTTTCTTTTTTTAACATTAGCATGGTTTCGTAATTGGCAATCTGCCTAGGGCAAACAAGAAAACAATGAGTTTGGGCAATTGTTTTACCATTCTCTCTGGTTGTGAGTATACTCATTTTTAAAAGAAGGAGATTGGAATACATAGACTAGACTTGTTTTCCCCCCACTTGGAGGGGTTAACAGGCAAATACTGACTTGAAAATAGCAAATTGCAGAATATCTGTTATACAAAACAGTCCACAGTTACTGCACTAGTTAGTCATAGTGTAGAACTATGTGGTTGCTTGAGAGAGCTGTTTTCACCCCTGATGTAACTATTCTTTTCGACCTGTGCACCAGACAAAATTATTTGATGTCTCAAGTAAACACTATGTACAGTCATATGTCATTTAACGACCATGATGCATTCTGAGAAATACATCGTTAGGAAATTTCATCATTGTGTGAACATCATAGAGTGTACTTAGACAAACTTAGATGGTATAAGCTACTGCATAGCTACACTATATGGTACTAAGCTTATGGACCACCATCACATATGTGGTCCATCATTGACTGAAAAGTTGTTATGGGGCACCTTACTGTAGAGCGTCCTAGAACAATAAGACTTGAAACCCCTGGTTCTTTTAATTTTGCATCTATTCTATAAGCTATCCCAGTATACTTCCCAGAAAAATGTCTTTTCCCTGTTAAATTATTTGAAGTCAGTTTTTTTCCATTAAGGAATTCTATTTGTCACAAAATTCAAAGGAAAGACCATTTTCTGAACAGATATACATCAGAGTTCACTCAATATAGATTTTTGGAGAATATTTTTGCCTTGGCATTATAGGCAATATTGTGGAGTCTCCTGAAACATTTAAAAGTTTATTTATGTAAGCTGCCACTCCAGAGAAGGAGATGGGAGATCAACAACATGGAACTTTCCAATCTTGGAAATATTTCTGCAGAATGAAGTCTAGAATTTATACATCAGTTTCACTACAGACA
Organism: Equus przewalskii; assembly: GCF_037783145.1. NCBI lineage: Eukaryota > Metazoa > Chordata > Mammalia > Perissodactyla > Equidae > Equus > Equus przewalskii. The sequence continues at coordinate 26,417,084 of NC_091834.1, forward strand.
AGAATCTGAAGACACCTGGAATACTACAGCCTTCTTTTGAAGATTACTTCTGCTCAGACAACCTCAGAATTGAAATGTGGATTTCTTCTTCATTTCTTTTTAATTTTTTTAAAGATTTTTTAATTTTTTTCCTTTTTCTCCCCAAAGCCCCCCGGTACATAGTTGTATATTCTTCGTTGTGGGTCCTTCTAGTTGTGGCATGTGGGACGCCGTCTCAGCATGGTTTGATGAGCAGTGCCATGTCCGTGCCCAGGATTCGAACCAACGAAACATTGGGCCGCCTGCAGCGGAGCGCGTGAACTTAACCACTCAGCCACAGGGCCAGCCCCCTTCTTATTCATTTCTTATCTGACAAAGACAACATTGACAAGTCATATCTTGCCAAAGATGATGTCAGCCTTGAAGACAAAAGAAAAGATTTGACATGATTTCAAGGAAACGTCTTAGAGAATTCTGGTTTTTCTCGACATAAGCCACACTCATCTGGAGAAGTGGTTATGAGAATTCACTCTGTTTCTGTTTGCTAATGCATACTTTTATGAGTTTGGATTTTCTGCAGCCTGCTGTTAAATAGAAAATGGTCAAAAGTAATTGCTTGTCAATAATAGCATATGTATTACCATGAGAAAGATGACTCACCAATTCAAATTATTTTTCATATCCACAAAAGCGATCTTCATGTTGAAAACTACTTGGAGCAGAATTAAACCAATTTGCATAAGTTGAATTTAGTTCCACTTTTAAGGGAAATGGCCATAAATTTTGCAGCAAAATTAATAAAAGGCAGTTTTTGAAATATAATTTCTTGAATTTTCGTTGTGTGAAGGAAATAAACTTTTAATGCAATATAATGAATTTTAGGTAAACTTTTAAATGCAAGTGTTGATATATGTTGGAATAAGCAGAGGTGGAAGAGGTTTGTAGATTTATTCAATTTAAAAAAGGTCCATGAGTCCAAAAGGCTGAGTTAATTTAATATGGTTTACTTTTTTTGTTGTTATATTTTTCAGTGATTGGAAATATATACATCCTACCTGCATGAATTTTAAATTTTCTGTATAATTTTTTGATGATCAATGACAAGTCTTCTGACTTCCATAATATAAAAAGGAAAATTTACCATTATTTTCTTAACCCTTAAAATTGGAGCCTCATAGATTTCTCCTTTATTGAATATTTTTTTTTTTACTTTTACATGCTGTTTATTGTTAATTACTATATTTTTAAATATCCACATGATCTTTGAAAGATTATTCTTGTAGTTAGCCTCCTCTTTGCCACCATATTTGCTAAAATTATTGAGAAGATTCTATGTTTAAATGCTTCAATATCCATCTGCTAGTTCTTTTTATTGTCCTGTTCTTTGATATTTATTTTTATATATTGAGAATATGTGTTAAGTATTTTGGGGCCATTTTCATATCTGAGAAATACTTCCTGTGTTTTCAAACATAAAATCATTGTAACTGTAGATGGAATTCTGATTTTACAACATTTTACTTTAAAACTGCAGTGAACAGATGATTTCATTTTGTAGATCACCATCTTCAGTTTCAGTCTGATTTTTGTTCAATTTTAAATAATTTTCACACTCCTCTAAAATTTGCATTGTAGAATAGAATAAAGAATATTTTTGTTATGTTGCTTTATTTAATTTAAAATGTATCTTCTAAGTTTTCACTAATTTTTCATGGTATAAGGAAAGCCTTTTAGTTTTCTGCATAGTTTTTTATTATATATATAGTCTGAAGTTTATGTGTTTGGTTTTGTTGTTAATGTATTCTTTTTGACTTTTATATATTTTTGATACTTTATCAAGAGTTTCTTGGGGCAGACCCCGTGGCGCAGCTGTTAAGTGCACACGTTCTACTTCGGCAGCCTGGGGTTCACTGGTTCGGATTCCAGGTGTGGACATGGCACCACTTGTCAAGCCATGCTGTGGCAGGCGTCCCACATATAAAAAAGTCGAGGAAGATGGGCAGGATGTTAGCTCAGGGCCAGTCTTCCTCAGCAAAAAGAGGAGAATTGGCAGCAGATGTTAGCTCAGGGTTAATATTCTTCTTCCAAAATAAGAATTCCTAATTTTCAAACATTGATTCCTTTTCTCTCTGTCTTTGCCATATATTTTTTTCTGTTTTCCTTAGTATAACCAACTTGCCCATTTAAACATCACTACAATACTACACTTAGATTGTTCTTGGATTTGCTCTCTACTTAATTGAAATAATTTCTACTTAAAATTGATTTGATTTCTATAGTGTCTATTCCAGCTACTGCCTAAAAATACATTTTTACTCTGCTACCAATATTTTAGTTTTGTTAAAATAATTTTTAAAATCTCATCAATGAAAAATGACAGTCTTATCTCTTCCTTACCAATATGAATACCTTTTATTACTCTTACTTGCCTTATTGCACTAGCTAGAACCAGCAGCACAATATAGAATAAAAGTGGCAAGAAAACAGATCCTTGTGTTGTTCCTAAGCTTAGGAAGAAAGTATTTAGAGTTTCACCAATAAGTAGGATATTAGCTTTAGGTTTTTCAGAGATGCCTTTTATCATATTTTACAAGTTTCCTTCCATCACCAGTTTTCTGAGAGTTGCTATTATGAATGGCTGTTGCATATTGTCAACTGCCTTGTATATGTGTGTGTGTAACTTTTGAACCACCTTCACTCATTTCACCCACCTCCCATCCCTCACCCTCCACCCATGACAACCACAAATCTGTTCTCTTTGTCTATGAATTCGAAGTCTTTTAGATTCCACATATAAGTGAAATGATACAGTGTTTGTCTTACTCTAACTTTTTCACTTAGCATAATGACGTCAAGGTCCATCCATGTTTCATGAATGCCAAGATTTTCTATTTTTTATGACTGAATAATATTTCATTGTATACATAAATACACCACATTTTCTTTCTCCACTCATCCACTGATGGACATTTGGCTTGTTTCCATGTCTTGGCTATTGTAGATAATGTTGCAGTGAACATTAGGGTGCAGTTATCCTTTGGAAACAGTGATTTCGTTTTCATCAAATAAACACCCAGAAGTAGGATAGCAGAATCATACAATATTTCTGTTTTTAATTTTTTGAGGAACCTCCATACTATTATCCATAGTGACTGCACCAATTTACATTCCCATCAACAGTGCACAATGGTTCCTTTTCTCCACATCCTTGTCAACACTTGTTACTTCTTGTCTTTTTGCTAATAGCCATTCTAACAGGTGTGAGGTGATTTCTATTATTGATAGGTATAGACTTATTGCCATTTTGTTATTTTTTTCTGGATTTTTGTAATGCTTTTTTTCCTTTCTTCTTCTCTTGCTCTCTTACTTTGTAATTTGGTGTTTTCTCTAAGGTGTGCTTAGATTCCTTTCTCTTTATCTCTTGTGTACCTACTATATAGTTTTTACTTTGTGAGTACCATGAGGCTTATATAAAGCATCTATATTTATTAGTCTGTTTTAAGTTGATAACAACTTAAGCTCAAAGTCATTCAAAAGATCTATAGTTTTACTCTCCCGCCACATTTTATGCTTTTAACGTCACAGTTTACATGCTTATATCTTATATATCAATTTACAAATTATCATAGTTATAGCTATTTTTACTGCTTTTGTCCTTTAACCTTCATAATAGGTTTATAAGTGATAACCCACCACCATCAAAATATTATATTATTCTGAATTTAACTATATTTTCACCTTTACTAGTGAGATTTATACTTTCATATGTTTTTCTGTTGCATATTAGTAGTCTATTATTTCAGCTTTAAGAAGTTCCTTTAAAAGTTCTTGTAAGGCTGGTTTAGTGGTGCTGAACTCCTTCCACTTTTGCTTGTCTGGAAAACTCATTATCTCTCCTTCAATTCTTGAGGATAACTTTGCCTGGTAGAGTATTCTTGGTTGGCAGTTTTTTTCTTTCAGTACTTTGAATAAATCTTGTTACTCCCTTCTGGCCTGCAATGTTTCTTCTGAGAAATCTGCTGATAGTCTTAAGAGGGTTCCCTTGTATGTAACAAGTTGTTTTTCCCTTGCTGGTTTTAAGATTCTCTCCTTATCTTTATATTTTGACATTTTAATTATAATGCATCTTGGTGTGGATCTCTTTGGATTCCTCTTACTTAGAACTTTTAGGGCTTCCTGGATCTGGATGTCTGTTTCCTTTACTTGTTAGAGAAGTTTTGAGTCATTATTTCTTGAAATAAACTCTGCCCCTTTGTGTCTCTCTTCTCCTCTGTGAATTTTGGTCTGCTTGATGGTGTCCCATAAGTTCCTTAAGTTATGTTCACTCTTTTTCATTCTTTTTTTGGCCTTCTGACTGGAAGAATTCCACTGCCCTCCTTCAAGTTTGATGATCATTTCTTCTGTTTCATCTAGATGTAGTCTGCTATTAAACCCCTCTTTTGAATTTTTCAGTTCAGTCATTATATTCCTTAGCTTTGTGATTTCTGTTTGGTACTCTCTTATACTTTTTATCTCTTTATTGAAATTCTCACTTTGTTCATGTATTGTTCTTTTGACCTCAGTTAGCATCTTTATGACTGGTATGTCGAACTTTTTACCAGTAAATCACTCTTCTCTATTTTATTAAAGTCTTTTGTAGGGAGGTTGTCTTGTGCTTTCACTTGAAACATATTCCTCTATTTCTTCATTTCCATGACTCTTTATGTTGGTTTCTGTGCATTTATAAAACAGCCACCTCTCCTAGTCTTGAAGGAAAGGTCTCATGTAGGAGATGAAGCTTATCATTCAACCCTGATCTAGTTCTTGGTTCTTTCTCAAACTTTTGTGATTGTCCAAGCAGGCTTCTTTGTTCTTAGTGTCTCCCATTAGTTGAGATGATCTTAATTAGCACCTAGATGCAGGTTGATTGGAAGCTGAATGCTTTGCAGCAGATTTTAGTGTATGCCAATATACCTCTTTTAGGAGAAGACTGGGAGATGGGCATTTCTGTTTGCCCTCTTTGCACTGAGTCCTGGGGGTATAGCCAGTTAAGAACTGTTTCTTTGTTTGCTACCATCTATTGAACCTGTGAACACTTTATCTGATATAAGTATAGTCACTTCTGCTTTCTTTTCCTTCAACCTGTGTGTGTCTTTAATTCTAAAGCGAGTCTATTGTAAACAGCATATCACTGGATCTTGTTTTTTTAACCCATTCAGCCAATGTATGTCAATTGATTGGTCAGTTTAATCCATTTACACTTAAAGCAATTATTAAGAAGGGAGGAGTTAGTATTACCACTTTGTTCATTGTTTTCTGTTTGTCTCCCAGTTCTTTTGTCCCACGCATCTTCTCTTGCTGTCTTCCTTTGGTATTTGATTTTTTTGTAGTAATTTACTTTGGTTATTTTTGCTTTATTTTTTGAGTATCTTTTATATGTTTTCTCTTTGTGGTTAGCTTGAGGCTTGAATAAAACTACTTAACTTCAATTACATAAAAAACACTACACTTCAACTCCCTCTCGATACAAGTCTTTGTTCTTGAAATTAGAGTTTGCATCTTTTCATGTTGCATATCTATTAACAAATTTTTACTATTAACTTTTATATTAGGGTTATAGTAGTATTAAAAAACCTTTACAGTATTATGTTAATCTGTATATGTCTATATATTTATCTTTACCTGTGAGATTTATGCTTTCGTATTGTTGTTTAGTTGCAATTTCAATCAAAAAATGCTCCCTTAAGCATTTCTTGTAAGTCAGGTCTAGTGGTGACGGACTTCCTCAGTTTTTGTTTGTCTTGGAAACACTTTCTCTCTCCTTCTTTTTTTTTTTTCAGGAAGATTAGCCCTGAGCTAATGTCTGCTACTGGCCCTGAGCTAACATCCATGCCCATCTTCATTTACTTTATATGTGGGAGGCCTGCCACAGCATGGTTTGACAAGCAGTGCATAGATCTGTACCCAGGATCTGAACTGGCAGACTGGAACTGATCAAGACCACCAAAGTGGGACACGCAAAAACCACTGGGCCAACCCCTCTCCTTCATTCTTAAAGCACAATTTGCCAAGTATAATATCCTTGGTTTGTAGGGTTTTTTTTTTTCTTTCATCAATTTGAGTACAGTATTCCACTCTTTCCTGGCTTGCAATATTTCTGCTGAGAAATCCACATATATTCTTATGGGGTTGCCGTATGTATGAAGAGTTGCTTTTCTCTTGATGCTTTCAAAATTCTTTTTGTCTTTGACTTTTGAAATTTGATTATAATATGTCTTAGTCTAGTCTTCTTTGTGTTGTTCCTGTTGGAGGACTTTTGAATTTCATGAATCTAGGTGTCAATTTCCCTCCCAAGATATGGAAATTTTCAGCCATTATTTATTTAAATGTGCTTTTTGTCCTTTTCTCTCTCTCTCCTCATTTTGGAACTTCTATAATGTACACATTGGTTTTCTTGTTTGTGTCTTATAAATATTTCACTCTTTTTCATTCTTTTTTCTTTTTCCTCTGACTGTGTAATTTCAAATGACTTGTGTTTCAGTTTTCAGATTCTTTCTTCTGTTTGATCAAACTGTTGAAGTTCTTTAAAGTCTTCTTGAAGCTATTGAATCTGCTATTTTGAGGCTTTCTATTGTATTTTTCATTTTATGCATTATATTATTCAGCTCCAGAATTCGTTTGGTTCTTTTTTATGATTTCTCTTTGTTGAACTTCTCATTTTGTTCAGGTATTGTTTTCCTGACTTTGTTGAGTTGTCTATCTGTGTTCTCTTGTAGTTTTTGGACTTTCATTAAAACAATTATTTTGAATTCTTTGTCAGACAATTTGTAGGTCTATGTTTATTTGGGTTTCTGGGAAAATATTTGGTGATGTCATGTTTCCTGATTTTTTTTTCTTTTTTGTAGCCTTGTATTGATGTCTTCTCATTTGAGGGAGCAGTCACCTCTTCCAGACTGTATGGGCTGACTTCACTGGGAGAAAGACCTTCACCTATGGGCAGGTGTGATGGTGTTAGATGGGAGGAGTGCAGTAGCTCTTGCTCTATGGAGATGCAGTGGTGTAATCTCCATGGAGTTCAGTAGTCTGAGATTAACCTTGGCAAAGACTTTAGGGGTCATCAGAGGCCAAGACTTTGTGTGTCCTTGGTAATGAGGACTGTTGGTGTCCTTGGCAGCAAAGTGTGCTGGGGTCCTCCTATTCTTTTCCCTTGTGGTTGATGGGTCCTTCTTGGCACTGGATCTGGTGCATGGGTACAAATATGGCAGCAGCAGTGCTAGGATCTGGGGAATACATATACTAATGGTGGCAGTGGCAACAGAGTCAGGGGTGCAGGTGCACACTGAGTGGCCACAGAGCCATAGTCCAGGGCTCATGGGCTTTCAGAACTATGGCACCTGGCCCAGGGTATAGTCTCACTCACCACAATGGCACCAGTGGTCACAAAGCCAGAGTCCAGGGCATGTGTGTGGTTGCAGGGGTGGGATGTTGGCTCTGGTAGGGGAGAGGGGGAACATGCAGCCACAGATCTGACCCTTGGGGGAGTGGGAAACAGTGGTGGCTCTAGCCCAGCATATTGGATGGGTGCGGCAGTGTGGACTCCAGGCAGCTCTATCAGATGGATTCAGCACCTGAAGTCTGCAAGGGTCATCAGTGGCAAAATCTGCAGGGATCCATCATGGTGACGTGCACTGCTGGGATCCTCCTGCTCTCCTTTTCTCACATGAGAGGAGGTAAAACCAAGGGAATTTCTCTTGGTGCCTGGCTGTGCCAGCCTGGGTGATGGGTTGATGCAAGCAAAATGCTTCCTTGCTTTTCTGTGCACCATCCTCAGTTTCTGTGCTCCACAGCATTTCTGTATCTCCTTTAATGTACTCCAGAGCTCTCCCAGAGCTATTTTCATTGGTATGTAATTGTTTATTCATTGTTTTTATTGGAGAAGACAAGTTTTGGGATCTCCCAGTCTTCTATCTTGCTGACTTTAACTATTAGCCTTTCCTTCTTTAGTCTCTATATCTTCCCTCTCCAAAAATGATAAACCTGGCCCTCACAATCCCACCTTTCATCTTACATGTTTATTTATAAGTTCCTTTTATTCTTTAGCCCTACAGTTTCCAGTCAATCATTGTTTTCCAAGGCTAATTAAGTCAGTTTCTCGCCACTTCCTCTTCAGTGAGGTTATGTCATACATTGGTAATACAGTTACCTTCACTTGTCACAGTCTGCATCCCATCATGGGAATCCCCAAGAAACCTGGTTGATGTTCTTTTTTCTTTTCTTTTCTTGTGCTGTGAGTTTTGACAAATGTATACAGTCATGTACCCACTATTCTAGTATAATACAGAACAGGTCCCCTGTGTGTCCTCTTTGTAGTTAAGCCCCCACCCAACTTGAGCAACCACTAGCAACTATTGATCTGTTTTCCATCTTGATTGTATTGCCTTTTCCACAAGGCAATACAGAAGGAATACAATACAGAAGGAATAATTTAATAGGTGGTCTTTTCTGTCTAGCTTTATCCATGTAGCAAAATGCATTTAAGATATTCATGTACCATGAAACAATAGCTCATTTCTTGTTATTTCTGAATAGTATTACATTATTTGTTTCTCTATTCTCCTGTTGGAAGACAACTTGATTACTTCTAGCTTTAGCTATTATGTGTAAACTGCTATAAAAAGGTTTTGCATGTGAACATAAGTTTTCAAATAATGTGAATGAATGCCTAGAAGTGTGGTTGCTGGATCAATTGGCAAGTTTATGTTTAACTCTGTAAAAAACTGCTGAACAGTCTTTCAAAGTGCCTGAACCATTTTTAAGTTCTCTAAGTAATAAATGTTCCAAATCTTTGTCTACATTTGGTGGTGTCAGGTTTTTGGATTTTAGTTTCTTCATAGTTGTATTCTGGCATCTTGTTGTTTTAATTTGCATTTCCCTAATTACAGATGATGTTAAGCATTGTTTCATGTATACATTTTTCATCTGTCTGGTGAAGTTCTGTTCAGATCTTTTGTTCATATTTTATTGGGTTGTTTGTTTTCTTATGGTTGAATTTTGAGATCGTTTTATATGTTCTAGATGAAGCCCTTTATCAGACAGGTGATTTTTAAATACTTTTGCATGGTGTGTGGTTTGCCTTTTCATTCTCTTAGCATGTCTTTTGCGGAGAAATTTTTAAAATTTTGATAATATCCAACTTTTTGATATTTTCTTTTATGGATTATGCTGCTTCTGCTGTCTCTAAAAATTGATTTCCAAAGCCAAGGTGATATAGATTTTCTCCTATATATTCCTATGCATTCTATAGTTTGTTTTTTTAAAGATTGGCACCTGAGCTAACAACTGTTGCCAATCTTTTTTTTTCTGCTTTATCTCCCCCAAATCCCCCTAGTACATAGTTGTATATCTTAGTTGCAGGTCCTTCTAGTTGTGGCATGTGGGACACTGCCTCAACATGGCCTGATGAGCAGTGCCATGTCCCCGCCCAGGATCCGAACTGGCAAAACCCTGGGCCACCACAGCAGAGCACGAGAACTTAACCACTTGGCCATGGGGCTGACCCCGAATTCTATAGTTTTCTGTTCTTACATTTTGGTCTATGACTCAATTTTTGTATGAGATATTAATTCCCAGTGTCTCAGAATACAATTGATTTCTGTTTATTGGCCTTGTATCTTGCAACTTTGCTTAAACTCATTTATTGTTTCCAGAAAAAAATTCTTGTAGTGTCATTGGGATTTACTACATGGAAAATCATGTCATCTGAATAAAGACAGTTTTATTTCTTCCTTTCTGATTTGTATGCTTTTTTATTTATTTTTCTTGCTGTATTGTACTAGTTAGGATTTTCAGTGTGATATTGAATAGGAGTGATGAGAGAAAGCATTCTGGCCTTGTTCCAGATATTAGAGGAAAAGCATTCAGTCTCTTAACCATTAAGTACAATGTTAGCTATAGATTTTCTATAGATACTCTGCATTAGGCTAAAGATTTTACTTTCTATCACAGTTTGCTGAGAGTTTTTATTATCAATGTGTGTCGCTTTTTGTCAAATGCGTTTTCTATATCTATTGAGATGGTCATATGGTTTCTCTTATTTAGTCTGTTAATATGGTAAAATTCTTGGTTATTTTCCTGTATTGAACCAGTCTTGCATTCTGTGGAAAAACTCCACTTGGACATGATGCGTTATCTTTTTTATATATATTGCTGGATTAGATTTGCTAATATTTACTGGAGAGTTTTGTGTCTGTATTCATAAGAGATATTGGTTTGTACTTTTCTTATGATGTTTTTATCTGGCTTTGGTAATATGCTGGGGTCATAAAAAAGTTGGGAACCATTTCCTCTGATTATATTTTTCTGGAAGTGATTATGTAGTTCTGCCACTACATATGTTATATAGTTCCACTATTATAGAAAACTGGCATTATTTACTTTTAATTGCTTAGTAGAATTCTATTAAAATCATTTGGTCTTTGAGTGAGTGAGTTAAGACCTACAATTTTTAGCTACAACTTAATTTCTTTAGCACATCTAGGACTATTCAGTTTATCTATTTCTTCTTTGGTGCGTTTAGGTAATTTGTGACTTTCAAGGAATTGTTCCATGTCATTTAAGTTATTGACTTTATAGGCATAGATTTTGGGGTAGTATTTTTTTATTATCCTTTTAACCAGTTTTGATATCTCCAATTGGTACCTGATATTGGTAAGTTGTACCTCCTCTCTTTTTCCTTGGTTTCCTGGCTAGAGTGTAGACTTCAGCTAATAAAACAATGCAATTTATAAATGATACCAGAAGAAATGAAAACAGTATGTTAGGAAAAGAGAATTTTAACTTATATTTCCCTCTAATAAAGCAAGAGGATAATTAAAGAGGAATATAGAAGACCAAAATAATATATTTAAGATGGTAGATCTAATTGATATACATCAAACTCTGTACTCTAAAAAAAAGAAATTATTTTCTTTTTCAGGGTTTATGGAATAATCATGAAAATTGATCATATATTACTTCACAAAGAAAACTTTCTAAAAATACAATCTAGTAGTACTACTATATATAACATTCTCTAATTACATGGCTCAAAACCTAAATGTTAATTAATAACAAATAAAATAACTAACTGTGGTAAAACAGGGCAAAAATGAGACCAAATCAAGTTAACTAAGACATATAAGTCCTCTTTGAAAAATCACTAAGTCAACCAAAATGACTCTAGTGCATGGAACTAACCATGCAAAAATTGCTATGTGCTAGTAGTGAGTAGTATGGTTAAACATTTTTATTTCTACTTATAATTTGTGTTTATACAGAAAGTTATTTGCACAGCTTCCCTGGTTTGTGGCACGAATATGTAAGGCCTCTTTTGAAATTTTATAGAATTTTCTATCAATATGCACGTATTTTTGAGAATGCTTCTGGTTATATAATTTTTATGATGCTCTGAGGTGATTTTGAAAACATTAGGACAAGTAATTATGCATTCTATATTTCACAGCTTATCTTAAAATGTTTCTATGTTCTTATTAATATTAGAAGAGGAGAATTTTCAATTTACATAACTCTTATTACCTTTTTAATGACTTGTTTATAGGTACTGGAGATCTATGTACTAATTTGAGGTCAAACTATTTCTTTAAGATGTAATAAGTGCAGAGGCTAGCCCCATGGCCTAGTGGTTAAGTTTGGCATGCTCCGCTTCAGCAGCCCAGTTCAGTTCCTGGGCACAGACCTACATCATTTGTCAGTAGCCATGCTGTGGCAGCAACTCACATACAAAATAGAGGAAGCTTGGCACAGATGTTAGCTCAGAGTGAATCTTCCTCAAGCAAAAAGAGTAAGATTGTCAACAGATGTTAGTTCATTGTGAATCTTCCTCAGGACAAAAAAAAGATGTAATAAGTGCATTTAATACCACACATTGGAAAACGTGGACTTTTAAATATTATTAAATTCTTCTATAATAACACCTGCAATCAAAAAGCCATTTCCCACACACTAAAGCTCTGTATTGCATGGCAGATGCTACTGAAGGGAAAGTAAATCTCTCAAGCTTGCCAGAATTTTATATGTCTGAACAGAGTTGATGATAATAGGTTAATTTCATGTTTGATAGACTTCTAGTGAATTTCTACTCTAATTGAATGTAGTTTTTTTCATTGAGTTAGTGGCTTATTTTGAAAGATTACAAAGATTATCAAGAATAGATCTGTTGTCCTACTTAGAAAATGTGTTTGAAGCAGGGGAGATTAATTAATGTGTGGTTACAACAAAATATTCAGACACTGTTGTCATTATGAGACTATTAAGATTGGATAACAAGACTTTATAGTTCAAAATATAAAATTAAAGCATTTATGTCAATTTCATAAACAAATTAAGGACAAAAACGGCCTCATTTAATTTTCCTCAGTCTTCTTTGGAAGCTATTTTAATCCTACAAATTTTCTGTTCAATTCACATGCAAATTTGTCAGGAGTGTCAAAATGCAAATTTGTTTCAAGAAATAAAATTTGAAACTCTACTTTCCGTTATAATTTTATCTTTCTACAGTTATTCACTGCAAAACACATTGGCTCACTATCAACATAATATGTTTTTAATGCCTTTATCTCAGTTCCTGCTTAATTCATCAAGGGTGGTTTCTGTCCTTAACACTTCATTGCCATCACAGTCATTAGGGTCAGTAGTTTGCTGTCTTCCATCTTCTTTGTTTAATCTCATCAATATCATTAACCTAATAGGTCAAGTGCTTTAGTTCCCCTCCCCACCTTCCTTCCAATCCTCCTCCCTTAACTCCACCTCCTTGTCATTTCATGAGATCATTTTCTCATACATTTCTGAAACTGAGCATAAAATACTCAGTGAAGAAGTTGAATAAAAATTTATATTTAAGTAAATAATAATGCAGTGAAAATTTTAAAATAATAATTATTTCATCTCCAGGTAAAGTATGTGAATACTGTGGAAAAAATTTCCAGAGTGACCAAAAACAAAAAAATTTTTCAGATGACTTGAAGGCCATTTCTATATTTTATTTGAAACAATATGCCTTTCCTAAAATAAATCGTAAAATGAACATTAGTGGTAAATTAACCATATTGCTCAAAAGCTGTAAAATGGACTTATTCTGAAACAAAAATGAATACATACAATACAGTTGCTTTGTTAATTTAAGCATTTCAGAGGTCATTTTCAAAGTATTTCATTGGCCTAGAGCCAAATTCTATGCTTCAGGTGAACACAAATTTGTCCTTTCTAAATGAACAGTACGGACTGGTAGTTTACCTAGAGGAGAGAAATGTTTAACATATTTTCTCTGCGATAACTATCAATAATGATATAGATAAACTATAAAATATAAAAGAACCTCTTTGTGAAGAATAGGCTTTACCTCAGCCCTGTGTTAAGATAAATGCAATTTTTACTCACAGAAAAACAAGAATTTTCTTTTTTTTTTTTTTTTGAGGTAGATTAGCCCTGAGCTAACATCCATGCTCATCTTCCTTTACTTATATGTGGGACACAGACCACAGCATGGCCTGCCAAGTGGTGCCATGTCTGCACCCGGGATCTGAACTGACCAACTCCAGGCCACCAAAGTGGAACATGTGAACTTAACCGCTGCGCCACGGGACCAGCCCCCAAAAAACAAGAATTTAAAATAAAATTTAGTACATGTCACGTCAGTCTTAAAGGACTTACTTATATCTCATCCATATGGATGAACATCGGAAAAGACTAATGTCAATTAGATATATATTTTTAGCAAAAGAAAAAAATAGGTGTTTTCATTTTCAGGCTTAAAATATTGCTGTTATAAATGCTTTTTTCCCCAAAGCTCATGAATATACCATACATTTAAAATAATATCACTGAATTATGAAACTGTTAACTATTCAGGGTTTGAATACATCAATAATAGATCTGAAAGTGCAGAATAAATCCATTATAGCATGTAGCACATAATTAACTCTTCATAGGCTAAGAATTTTTAAAACTCTGAAATCAGATTGTTTTTCAGTAAAATGTAATAATTTATCTTATGATTGTGATAAGAAAATTAAGATCTAATAAAAAGTATTGTCATCAAGGTTTATTGAATCAGTGTGTAAGGACAAGTGATAGTGATTATATCTTTTTTTAAATAGTATGTCTTTTAAAACGTTTTTTATTTTCAGATGTACATCATATTTCGAATTCTGTGTACATTACATCATGTTCATCAACCGAAAACTACTGTCCATCCTCTCACATGTGAGCCTAATCACCCATTTTTCCCTCCCCCCTCCCCCCTTCCCCCAGGTTAACCACCAATCCAATCTCCAATGCTATGTGTTTTTTTGTCATCGTTTTTATCTTCTACTTATGATTGAGATCATATGGTATCTGACTTTCTCCCTCTGACTTATTTCACTCAGCATAATATCCTCAAGGTCCATCCATGTTGTCACAAATGGCCGGATTTCGTCATTTCTTATGGCTGAGTAATAGTCCATCGTGTATAAATACCACATCTTCTTTATCCATTCGTCCCTTGATGGGCACCTAAGTTGCTTCCATGTCTTGGCTATTGTGTATAATGCTACAATGAACATAGGGGTGCAAGTATCCTTATGCCTTTGTGTTTTCAAGTTCTTTGGATAAATACTCAGCAGTGGAATAGCTGGATCATATGGTAGATCTATCCTTAACTTTCTGAGGATACTCCATACTGCTTTCCATAGTGGCTGCACCAGTTTGCTCTCCCACCAGCAGTGTACAAGGGTTCCCTTCTTTCCACATCCTCTCCAACATTTGTTGTGTCCTGTCTTGTTAATTATAGCCATTCTGACCAGAGTGAGGTGATACCTCATTGTAGTTTTGATTTGCGTTTCCCTGATAGCTAATGATGTTGAGCATCTTTTCATATGCCTGTTGGCATCCGTATATCTTCTTTGGAGAAATCTCTCTTCAGATCTTTTGTCCATTTTCTAATTGGATTGTTGGTTTTCTTGTTGTTGAGCTGTATTAGTTCTTTGCATATTTTGGATATTAACCCCTTATCTGATATACGGTTTGCAAATATCTTCTCCCAATTGTTAGGTTGTCTTTTTGTTTTGTTGGTGGTTTCCTTTGCTGTACAGAAGCTTTTTAGTTTGATGTAGTCCCATTTGTTCATTTTTTCTTTTGTTTCCCTTGCCCTGTCAGACATGAGACCTGAAAATATGCTGCTCGGACCAATGTCAAAGAGCATACTGCCTATGTTTTCTTCTAGAAGTCTCATAGTTTTGGGTCTTACATTCAAGTCTTTAATCCATTTTGAGTTGATTTTTGTGCATGGTGTAAGGGAATGGTCTACTTTCATTCTTTTGCATGTGGCTGTCCAGTTTTCCCACACCATTTATTGAAGAGACTCTCCTTTCTCCATCATATGCTCTTGGCTCCCTTGTCGAATATTAGCTGTCCATAAACGTGTGGGTTTACTTCTGGGCTCTCAGTTCTGTTCTACTGATCTGTGTGTTCGTTTTTGTGCCAGTACCGTGCATTTTTGGTTACTATGGCTTTGTAGTGTAATTTGAAATCATGGAGTGTGATACTTCCAGCTTTGTTCTTTTTTCTCAGGAATCCTTTGACTGTTCGGGGTCTTTTGTTGTTCCATACAAATTTTAGGATTCTTGGCTCTATTTCTGTAAAAACTGTTGTTGGAACTTTGATAGGGATTGCATTGAATCTATCGATTGCTTTAGGAAGTCTGGACATTTTAACGATGTTAATTCTTCCAATCCAAGAGCACAGAATACCTTTCCATTTCTTTGTGTTTTCTTTGATTTCTTTCAACAATGTTTTATACTTTTCGGTGTACAGATCTTTCATTTCTTTGGTTAAGTTTATTTCTAGGTATTTTATTCTTTTTGTTGCAATTGTAAATGGGATTGTATTCTTAATTTCTCTTTCTGCTACTTCGTTGTTAGTGTATAGAAATGCAACCGACTTTTGTACGTTGATTTTGTGTCCCACAACTTGACTGTATTCCTTTATTATTTCTAAAAGTTTCTTAGTGGAATCTTTAGGGTTTTCTAGATATAAAATCATGTTGTCTGCAAAGAGTGACAGTTTCACTTCTTCTTTTCCAGTGTGGATCCCTTTCTTTCTTTTTCTTTCCTGATTGCTCTGGCTAGGACTTCCAACACTATGTTAAATAAGAGTGGTGACAGTGGTCATCCTTGTCTGGTTCCTGTTCTTAGATGGATAGCTTTCAGTTTTTCTCTATTGAGAATGATGTTTGCTGTGAGTTTGTCATATATGGCCTTTATTATGTTGAGATATTTTCCTTCTATACCCATTTTATTTAGAGTTTTTATCACAAATGGATGCTGTATCTTGTCAAATGCTTTCTCTGCATCTATGGAGATGATCATGTGATTTTTATTCTTCATTTTGTTAATGTGGTGTATCGCATTGATAGATTTGCGGATGTTGAACCATCCCTGTATCCCTGGAATGAAACCCAGTTGATCATGATGTATGATCTTTTTAATGTATTGTTGTGTTCGATTTGCTAGAATTTTGTTCAGGATTTTTGCATTGATGTTCATCAGTGATATTGGCCTGTAATTTCTTTTTATGTATTGTCCTTGTCTGGTTTTGCTATCAGGATGATGTTGGCTTCGTAGAAGGAGTTAGGAAGCCTCCCCTCCTCTTCAATTCTTTGGAAGAGTTTGAGAAGGATGGGTATTAAATCTTCCTTGAATGTTTGGTAGAATTCACCAGGGAAGCCAAAGGTCTTGGACTTTTATTTTTGGGGAGGTTTTTGATTACTGTTTCGATCTCCTTACTGGTTATTGGTCTATTCAAATTTTCTATATCTTCTTGGTCCAGTTTTGGAAGGTTTCAAGGAATTTATCCATTTCTTCTAGATTATCCTACTTGCTGGCATATAGATTTTCATAGTATTCTCTTATTATCGTTCATATTTCTGAGGTATCCGTTGTAATCTCTCCTCTTACATTTTTGATTTTATTTATTTGAGCCTTCTCTCTTTTTTTCTTGGTGAGTCTAGCTAAGAGTTTGTCAATTTTGTTTATCTTTTTGAAGAACCAGCTCTTGGTTTCATTAATTTTCTCTATTTTTTTTTTAGTCTCTATTTCATTTATTTCAGCTTTGATTTTTATTATTTCCTTCCTTCTGCTGATTTTGGGCTTTGTTTGTTGTTCTTTTTCCAGTACCTTTAGGTGCACTTTTAGATTATCTATTTGGAATTTTTCTTCCTTGTTGAGGTAGGCCTGAATTGCTATAAACTTCCCTCATAAAACAGCTTTTGCTGTATCCCACAGATTTTGGCATGTCATGTTTTCATTTTCATTTGTCTCCAGGAATTTTTCAATTTCTTCTTCGATTTCTTCATTGACCCAATCGTTGTTCAGTAGCATTTTGTTCAATCTCCACATTTTTGTGGCTTTTCTGGTTCTCTTTGTGTAGTTGATTTCCAATTTCATACCTTTGTGGTCAGAAAAGATGCACGGTATTATTTCGGTCCTCTTAAATTTATTGAGACTTGTTTTGTGGGCTAATATGTGATCAATCCTGGAGAATGTTCCATGGGCATTTGAAAAGAATGTGTATTCTGTGGTTTTTGGATGGAATGTTCTGTATATATCTACTAGGTCCAGCTGGTCTACTGTGTCCTTTAAGGCCAGTGTTTCCGTATTGATCTTCTGTTTGGATGATCTATCCATTGGTGTAAGTGGAGTGTTAAAGTCCCCTACTATTATTGTGCTACTGTCTATTTCTTTTCTTATGTCTGTTAGTAATTGCTTTATGTATTTAGGTGCTCCTATGTTGGGTGCATAGATATTTACAAGTGTTATATTTTCTTGTTGGATTGTTCCCTTTATCATTATGTAGTGCCCATCTTTGTCTCTTATTACAGTTCTTGTTTTAAAGTCTATTTGGTCTGATATAAGTATTGCTACCCCCGCTTTCTTTTCTTTGCCGTTTGCATGGAATATCTTTTTCCATCCCTTCACTTTCAGTTTGTGAGTGTCTGTAGGTCTGAAGTGTGTCTCTTGTATGCAGCATATACACGGGTCTTGTTTTTTTATCCAATTGGCCACCCTATAGCATTTGATTGGAGCGTTTAGCCCTTTGCTATTTAAGGTAGCTGTTAATAAATATGTATTTATTCCCAGTTTGTCACTGTTTTTTTCTGGGTGTTTTAGTAGTTCTTCCTGTTCCTTTCTTTTTCTCTTGCTCTCTTGCCTTGTGGTTTGATGGCTATCTTTAGTAATATGTTTGATTTCTTTTGTCTTACTTTTATTCCTGCTTGTTATATGTTTCTGATTTGCGGTTACCATGAGGATCCTATTTAATATACCATGCATACAACAGTCTATATTGAGGAGATAGGCTCTTTAGCTCGACCTCTTTCTAAAAGCTCTACTTTTTCACTCCCCACCTCCCACATTATATGTTTTTCACCTCATATATAGTCTCTTGTTTGTGTGTGTCTATTCATTACCCTCTTATCATTGAAATAGGTGATTTTAGTACATTTGTCTTTTAATCTTCATATTACCTTCACAGGTAGTTGATCTGCTGCCTTTACTATATTTTCACCTTACAAGTGATTTTATTGCCTGGGTTTTTTTGTTGTTGTTATTTTGGGGTTTTTTTTGATAATTTTTTTATCTCTATTTGTGGTCATTGCTTTCCCACTTAAGTCCCTTCAGCATTTCTTACAGAACTGGTTTCTTGGTGATAAACTCCTTTAAGTTTTGCTTGTCTGGGAAGCTCTTTATCTCTCCTTCCATTCTGAATGACAACCTTGATGGATACAGTATTCTTGGCTGTAGACTTTTTCCTTTTAGCACTTTAAATATGTTGTGCCATTCTCTTCTCACCTGTAGGGTCTCAACTGAGAAGTCTGCTGATAGACTGATGGGCTTCCCTTTATATGTCACCTGTGGTCTTTCTCTTGCTGCTTTTAGGATTCTCTCTTTGTCTTTAATTTTGGACATTTTGATTATAATATGTCTTAGTAAGGGCCTCTTTGGGCTTATCTTGTTTGGAGCTCTCTCTGCTTCCTGAACTTGAATATCTGTTTCCTTCTTCAGGTAAGAAAATTTTCCTCTGTTACTTCCACAAATAAATTTTCTGCCCCTTTGTCTCTCTCTTCTCCTTCTGGGACCCCTATAATCCAAATGTTAGCACACTTGATATTGTCCCAGAGTTCCCTTACACTGTTCTCATTCTGTTTAATTCTTTTTTCTCTTTTCTGTTCTGCTTGGGTGATTTCCTCTAGCCTTTTGTCTAGCTCACTGATCCGTTCTTCTGCTTCCTCTACTCTGCTATTGAGTCCCTCTAGTGAATTTCTCATTTTGAGTATTGTATTCTTCATTTCTGATTTTTTTAATATCTTCCAGTTCTTTGCTGATGTGCTGTGTTCATCCATTCTTCTCTGCATATCTGTGAGCATCCTCATGATACTTTGTTTGAACTCTTTGTCAAGTAGGTCGCTAGTTTCTGTTTCACTTAGTCCTTTTTCTGGGGGTTTGTACTGTTTGCTTGGAAAGTATTCCTTTGCCTCCTCATTATGCCTCTTTCTCTGTGCTATTTTCTTTGTAGTAGGTGAGTCAACTAAGTCTCCTGATCTTGGAGAAGTGGCCTTATGTATGAGATGCCTTATGAGGCCCAGCAGTGTGCTTCTCTCTCATCACCAGTCCATAAGAACCAGGAGCGACCCCTCTGTGGGCTTCTTGTGTCCTTCTGCTGTGGCAAGGTTGCTCACACTGCAGGTACCCAGGGAGTCTGATCTTTCTTCTCTGGCCAGCTGTTTGTAAATCCAGTTTGGGGAGCCTCAGCACTGTTGGCTACAAAGTCTATCAGCACTCTCTTATTGCAGTTTTCCTCTTAATTGGGTTGTTACCTAGTGTAGCTGGTTGCTAGGCTCAGGGGTGTACAGTTGTGATAGGCCTTAGGCCAACAAGGCTGTTGTCAGTTCTCTTAGGAGTGCAGCTGAGTGGGGCTAGCCCTTGGCATGGGGGCACTCAATTGTTTCAGGCTTTGGAAGGTGGGGCTGATCCTTGTTATGGCTATTTGTGAAGCACAAGTCTTCTGTTGCTGATAAGCCTCACCCCCCACTGGACCACATATACTGTCAACACAGTCCTGGTCCATGCACTCTTCTCAACCCCCTGGAGCATACCCTGATGCCACACTGCAGAGGCCTCCACCTTTCTACCAATGCCCCCCACAGTTCACCTGGTCCTCACACAGGCCCTCCCCCACAGAGGCAGACACCCTTCCCTGCCTGTAGAGGACCAAGGCACCCAGTCAATGCAAGCTGAAAAGTAGCCTGAGGGCTTGCTGTTAGGTGGGGCCAGTCACTAGGGCGGGTTGCCTGCCCTGGCTCAACTGGATTAAATCTGTGCTATAGTGGGCATGGCAGACCTCTGGGTTAATAGCCCAAGGGATGAGCCTCAATGGCCCCCACCAGTTTCAGTATCAGCACTTGGACCAGTTCAGAACAATGGCCCCCACCAATGTGTCAGTCTCCAGAGAGTCCCTTCTCTCACCAAGATGCCCCCAGAGCCCACAAGGTGAGTCTCGTATCACCAAAGGACTTTCAGCCTTCTCTCTGGTGATTTTAAGTTGCTGCAATGAGTGAGTTTGTGGATGGGCCCTTTAAGACTGGGGTCTTTTGGGCTGTCAGCCGATAGCTTTTCTGGGGGTGTCCCTGATGCAGTCAATAGCCAGCAAAGCCAGACGGTAAGACCCGCGTCTCGGTTGGGCTGAGTCTGAAGGATGCTTATAGCAGTATCACACCCTCTCTGGACCTCACTCTTCCAGGGAGGGCTGCGTTCCTTAGGGTGGCTCCTGCCTGGCCAGCTGAGAAGCTCCACTGCTCCCAAAGGTGGCTTTTTTCCTCTTCAGCAGTAATTACTGCCTCTTCTGCCTTCGTCAGGACTGTCCCTTGTCATGGGGGTTCTTCTTATCCAGTTTTAAGTTTTCAATTCAGGGTAATTCTTCCAAAAATTGTTGTACCCTGGTTGTGTTCACGGGAGGAGACGAATTCAACATCTGCTCACATCGCCATCTTGACAAGATGTCTGATTATATCTTTATAGCAGCAAACAGAAAAATGCTTCGTGGTTTCAGTTGCAGATAAACAGAATAAAACAATATTGTTTGTCTTGGAATCTACAGGAAGAAAATGTATGTGAAAAACTGATAGATGGAAGAAATGAGGCCAAGGTAGGGGTAAGCTTTGGGCAGTGGAAGGGAGTTCTCAAAAACACTCAAAAATGGAAAATGTGGGTTAGATCAGAAGAACAGTGTATGTGTTATGTTGTATTTTCAGAAAGTGTAATCTTATGTTAGGGTTAGTAAGAGGAATGAAGCTGGTGAATAGCATAAATGTCTCCTATTTCAAATTAACTTTGAAAGCCTGGTTGTTATACGTGGATTCCTAAAAAAGTGGAGAAGTCAAGAATCAAACCACACAGCCCAAACTTCTATCTATGACCTATCTATGATTCAATCACCACTGGTCAGTGATTTCATCCAGGAAATAAGTCCTGCCTGGAAAAAAACCCCATAAGTTTTCATAGTCTCCTCCTTTCCTTGATGTGTTCTTTTCCATACAACCAAAATATTGTTTGTTAAGGTTATTTTCATTTTTTGCCTCATGTAAAACTAATATTGACATGTATTCTCATAAACTTTAAAGTTAACACGTTTAGTTTTAAAGATAAATTCCTGTTATATTTAATGTTAATTCTAAAAGTTAACTTAGTGGTAACTGACATCTTTATTATAGATTTTCTAACCAAGCTCAAAGAATATTTTTCCACATTCAAGTTCTTTAGTAGCATTTATTTCATTAATTTATTTTTACACATTTCTTGTTAGTTTTTTTCCCTATATATTTAATCTTTTTATTCCTATTTTTTAAATTTATTGTTTGTATATAGGAAGACTCCTAATATTGTGTATTAATTTTTTACCCACTACTTTTCTATATAGCTTAGTGCTTGTGATATTCTCTAGGGTTTAGCTCATACCATTTCATCAACAAATAGTGATAACTTTACCCTCTCCTTTCCAACTATTTAACTCATTCATTTTTTTATTTCTCATTGCACTTTATACAGTTCCATTCAAAATGACTCTTGAGCTAAAGTGTTACAATAACTTTGCTAGGTCATTTTGGAATTTTTTCATGAAAGAGGTATATTTTAGAATGCTTTAATGTAGTGATGAACAGAACAAATGAAAGTGTAGCTATGAGAGGAATGTCTGGTGAGAAGGTTCAGAAGTGGAGTAGATGACTGAGGTGAGTGCTGAGTATTCTAAGAAATTATTTGTCAACCTCATTTTGCTGATGAAATCACCAAGGCAGAAGTAGAATCTGCCTTTTGCTTTTTCCCCTGTTTTATCTAACATACTTCGGTTTGCTGTCTTTCTCCTAACCAGTTTCTGATGCTGACTGAGGTTCTTAAGCTGCTCTGGCCATCATGTCTTGCTACATTATGGTCTTTCTTTAGTGCTAAGGGCTAAGTGTGGTCATCTTCTCAAATGTGCTACCAGTTAGATTTGGGATCTACTGCCCACTTATTTCACTGGTCACTCATGTTAATCCTGGAATGTCAGTTGTCCCCACCCTTTGTTTCTTGTTCCCACTACCAGAGCTACTGTGAAGGGACTGAGCCCCAGACCAGTGTCATGTGACCTGCTACTTCGAGGGCAAAACTTTCAAATGACCATGTAACCCACTAGTTTCCAACCTTGACAACATATTAAAATGATCTGGGAAGCTGTACAAAATTTACATGTCTGTGTTTCAACCCTAGATGTCTGTGTTTCAACCTTAGATATCTGATTTCATTAGTCGGAGGTGGGCTCTACAACTGTATACTCAGTTTGAGAACTGATATACCTTCATTCGAAAATGCCATCTTCTCCTCTTCTCTATCTTTCTGGCTGACATTCCAACACTATGTGGATACCTTTGGGTGACTATGGCCTAGACTAGCCTGGCTTTATTTTTTCCTTCGACCACTGTTCTCCGTATTTCCCCCTTAGTAGATGTTCCATTGTCACTCTAACTCACCTGTCAGCCTATTCAAATCTAGTAAACTGTTCTTTCTCTCTCTCTTTACTTAGGCTGTAAGGAACATCATAATTCACACTTTAGTCACTCACATGGGTAGTTAGTGGCAAAACCAGGGCCTGAAACCAGGTGTACTGATTTATAAACATCTGTTCTTTGCATTATGCCTGAATGCCTGTAACTTAGTTCATTATTTACTTTTCCACGTTCTGGATTCTCCCTGTTTCCCGACATTTGGGCCTAGTACACTCAATAAATATATATTGGTGATCATTTTTTTTACACACTTTCTCCTTTTGTACACATATCTCATTTTAGACAATACTAAAAAGATCATGATTCATTAGTCCACATAGTAACTAACAGCTGGAGTCCATTAAAGTGACCAACTCATATACCACATGGTACAGAAGCTGGATGAAGTTTTTATTGAAGCTGGACATTGGTAATGCAATATGTAACATATATAGACCCTTTATCACATTTCATTCCGTATGTCCTTGAACTTAGGTGCTATAAGATGGCATGATCAGATCATGAGAAATTGCGATGTCAGTTTTTTCAAAGAAATAACTCTTTTTCATTCAGCTAGGTCCCCACAACTTCACTTTAAAATGAATTAGAAATACAAATTATCTTTCACACTTTAAGACTGAAAGAATCTTGAAAAAATAGAAAAATGTGACTTAAAGCATTGCTTACTGATGTTTCTTATAAGAAGTCATAGAATTCTTATTCTTTTTTTCCTCTTTAAACCATCTAGGAGCAAGAAGAAGCATTTTCCTTTTTAACTGTCATTGATAATTGGAATTTTTTATTTTAGGAATAATTTACTAGGAAGAAAAGTAATCAATCCAAATACAGGAGCTAAAAATAAGCATTCCTAAAGATCATATTTCTGTAAATTAAGCTACCATACTAGACATGTACATCATATTATATAGTTTAATACCTTGATCACTAAAAACTTAAATAGGTATCATATATGTGGCCTACAACAAATAATAGCAAATGTGGTATTTTTCAATGTTATAAAATACAATTGGAACAAAATTAAGAAAAAAACATTATAAAATATTAAACTATTTATGCCTTTACCATAGGAAACCACACTCAGATGGCATCATAGGTGAATTCCACAGGTATTCATAGACTTTAAACTGAAAACAGAGCCTTTGATTGCATTACCCATGTATCAGATCACACTAGGCACTGAACTATTTTTTTTTTAAGATTGGCAGCTGAGCTAACATCTGTTGCCAATCTTTTTTATTTTTTCTCCCCAAAGCCTCCCAGTACATAGTTGTATATTCTAGTTCAAGGTCCTTCTGGTTGTGCTATGTGGGATGCCGCCTCAGCATGACCTGGTGAGCAGGTCCACGTCCGTGCCTAGGATGCTAACCAGCGAAATCCTGGGCCACTGAAGTGGAGTGTGCGAACTTAACCACTTGGCCTCGGGGCCAGCCCAGCACTAAATTCTTATTCTCATTTATTTACTGGTTATGGTAGTTGTCTAAATAAAGGAGAGTAAAATTTTGCCTACTACACATAATTGAGAAATGAGATAGAGATTGGAAAAGGGTGATTCTAAAATAAAATTTTCTTCTCAACAGAAATGCTTAAAGTGTAGGTTAGTCTAATTTTATTTTATGATTTATTTTTATAAATAAAAGACATTCTTTTTCTCCCATATAGGCCAGTAGTTGTGTCGTAGAGTGCTCTAATTTCTTTCATCTCTAACTTTAGTTAGCATCTTCACAGTACAGTCACATTATTTATTTACACACTCTTTAGTATGTGTCCTCTACTCAAAGCATAGTTACAACTTAGTGCAAATAGAGATCCTTGGCTGTCACCAACATGGAGAAGATCAGGAAATTTCTGAATGTGGTGCAAAATGTGACTGAGATTATGTAACCAGCATGCCTGCTAAGCATTCACAGTGGAATGGGGCAAAGCGACCCTCTAGTTGAGGCTATAGAAGGAGGGTTCAAGCTATATTAGGAGATAGCTGAGTTCAGAGCAGCAGATACATGCAATAAGGACTAAGGTGGGACCCAAATTGACAGGAGAAGAACCACCAAGCTCCAGTTCAGAAAAAATACTGTACATTTCCTATGAAAGTAGAGACCATAAATTATTCCATCTGGGAACATAATTCTTGCAATGAATATGGTGGCTAATATCTTAGGTCAGATATGCATGGCTATCAAGGACAGACATCAGTACTTGAGCAGGCACTGGACTACTAGGTACCTCCAGTGCCTACTCCTTCCTTCCACCAACAACAGAAGCAAAAGAAGAGTCCCAAGAGCCCAAGCTTTAAATCCTTAAGTATCTCAGTTACCTTGAATTGGCCATATAATTATTTCTACTACCAAACACTAATTGGGATTCATGAGCTAAAAACAAGTTTCTATTAGGAAGAAATATAGACACATTAAATGGACACTGTAGTTGTGTTCATTTGGCAACTGCAACTGTTCAAAGCACATTGTAAACTCTCAGTGCATTACCCTACTGCTTCAGAACTGCTCTTGATAAGTCTGAGACTTATTATAGCCAACAGTTATTAACAGTTTGTTAGGTCTAGGTACTGTTCTAAGCAATTTAAGGTCTTAACAACCATAAAGATAAAAACTATTATTTCCATTTTATAATCGAAGTAACTTAAGCACAAGTTAAATTGTCCAAATCATGTTAACTATGTAAGTTGCAGCACCTGACTCTAGACCTCATGTGCTTAAATACTACATTACACAGCTTCTCATGACAGTCACTATCGCATTGCCCTTTAAGTGACTTTTTGGGGCGGGGGGTGAGGAGGAAAATTGGCCCTGAGCTAACATCTCCCAGATTCTCCCAGAGCCAACATCACCATTTGCTTCACTGTTAGGTCTATGTCTGCTGTGTTCCAGACGTCTAATTGTTTTCTTTCTTTCTTTTAATTGAAATATATTTGACATGTAACATCGTGTAAATTTAAGGTGTATACGTTAATTTGATACATTTATATCCTGTACTATGATTGCCATTGTAGCAATAATTAGCACCTCTATCACTTTACATAATTATTCTTTCTTATCAGTGGTTGCAAAAATTAAGTTCTAGTTTCTTAGTGAGTTTCATGATTATAATACAATATTGTTGTCCATATTCACTATATTGTGCATTAGATCTCCAGGACTTATTGACTCTTCATTGCAAGTTTGTACCCTTAAAAGAAAGTCTGTCCTACCTCTCCACTCCCCATCCCTTGGTAACTACCAGTTTACTGTCTGTTTTTATGGATTTAGCTTTTTTACATTCCACATACTTGTCTTTCTCTGTCTGACTTATGTCACTTAGCATAGTGTGCTCAAGATCCATCCATGTTGCAAATGGCAGAATGTCCTTCTTTCTCATGGCTGAATAATATTCCATTGTATATACATAACACATCTTTTTTATCCATTCATCTATTGATGGGCACTTAGGTTTTTTCCATATCTTGGCTATATGAATAATGCTGCAATAAACATGGGACTGCATATATCTCTTCAATATCCTGTTTTCATTTCTTTTGGGTATATACTCAGAAGAGGAATTGCTGGATCATATTGTAGATCTATTTTTAATATTTTGAGGGACCTTCGTATTGTTTTCCATAGTGGTCGTACCAATTTACATTCCCTCCACCAGCGCACAAGGGTTTCCTTTTCTTCACATTCTCACCAACACTTATCTCCTGCTTCTTGATGATAGCCATTCTAACAGGTGTGAGGTAAAATGTCTTTGTGGTTTTGATTTGCGTTTTTCTGATGATTAGTGATGTTGAGCATCTTTTCAGGTACCTGACGTTCATTTGGATATCTTCTTTGGAAAAATATCTATTAGCTCTTCTGCCCACTTTTTAATCAGATTATTTTTTGCTGTTATGTGAGTTGTTTATATATTTTGGATATTAACCCCTTATCTGATACATGGTTTGCAAAAATTATCTCCCATTCAGTAGGTTGCCTTTTCATTTTGTTAATTGTTTCTTTTGCTGCATAGAAGATTTTAAGTTTGATGTAGTCCCATTTTTTGATTTCTGCTTTTGTTGTTTGTGCTTTTGGTGTCATATCCAAAAAATCATTGCCAAGACCAATGTCGAGGAGTTTCTTCTTCTCTCTGTTTTCTTCAAGGAGTTTTATGGTATCAGGTCTTATGTTTAAGTCTTTGATCCACTTTGAGTTAATTTCTGTGAGTGGTGTAAGAGAGGTGTCCGATTTCATTGTTCTGCATGTGTTTATCCAGTTTTCTCAACACCATCTTTTGGAAGTGACTATCCTTTTGTCATTGGATGTTCTTGGCTCCCTTGTCGAATATTAATTGTCCAAATATGTGGGGGTTTAATTATGGGCTCTCTCTTCTGTTCTACTGGTTTGTGTGTCTATTTTTATGCCAGTACCATACTGTTTTTATTACTGTAGTTTTGTAGTATAGCTTGAAATCAAGAAGTGTGATACTTCCAGCTTTGTTTTTTTCCTCAGGATTGTTTTAGCTCTTTGGAGTCTTTCATGTTTATGTACAAATTTTAAGATTGTTTTTTATATTTCTGTGAAGAATGCCACTGATATTTTGATAGGGATTGCATTGCATCTATAGCTGGCTTTGGGTAGTATGAACATTTTAACAGTATTAATTCTTCTGATCTATGAACATGGGATGTCTTTCCATTTGTTTGTCTTCAATTTCTTTCAGCAAAGTCTTGTAGTTTTCATTGTATAGATCTTTCACTTCTTTGGTTAAAGTTATTCCTTGGTATTTCATTGTTTTAGATGCTATTGTGAATGGGATCGTTTTCTTTACTTCCTTTTCAGATTTTTCTTTATTAGTATATAGAAATGCAACTGATTTTTGTATGCTGAATTTACATTCTGCAACTTCACTAAAATTATTGATTAGTTTCAACAATTTTTTAGTGGAATCTTGGGATTTTTACAAAATCATGTTAACTGCAAATAGTGACAATTTTACTTCTTCCTTTCCAATTTGGATGCCTTTTTTCCCCTTGGTCTTGCCTAATTGTTCTAGGTAGGATTCCCAGTACTATATTGAATAAGAGTGGTGAGCATGGACATCCTTGCCTTGTTCCTAAGAGGAAAAGTTTTCAATTTTTCTCCTTTGAGTATAATGTTAATTGTACATTTGTCATATATGGTCTTTATTATGTTGAGGTTATGGCCCTTCTATACCCAATATGATGAGGGTATCACAAAAGGATGTTGTATTTTGCTTTTCTGCATCAATGGAGATGATCATGCAATCTTTTATCTTTCATCCTATTAATGTAAGGTTTTACATTTATTGACTTGTGTTTGTTGAACTATCCTTGCATCCTAGGGGTAAATCCTACTTGGTCATGGTGTATAACCCTTTTAAGGTGTTCTTAAATTTGGTTTGCTAATGTTTCATTGGGAATTTTCACAACTATATTCATCAGAGAGATTGTTCAGTCTAACTGTTTCTGAGATTTGGATAAAAACACCCAGGGAAGTTTGGATCTCCCATTTACCTTCTTACCATCCCAGCCACTAAACCCAGTTCAGTTTCTCCCACCTGTTTTTTTACCCTGAGGAAGATTCACCCTGAGCTAAAATCTGTTGCCAGTCTTCCTCTTTTGATTGTGAGCTGCCACCACAGCATGACCACTGACAAACAAGTGGTGTAGGTCCATGCTTGAGAACCCAACTCAGGCCACTGAAGTGGAGCATGATGAACATAACCATTAGGCCACTGGAGCTGGCCCCAAACCCAGTTCAGTTTTCATCAGGCCCTGTTCTCCCACTAGCAATCAGTTCCTTATTACCAAGATCTTTTATTGCAAAGTGTTTTTCTACAGTTAGCAATTATATGTTTATTTACATGATACTTTTGGACAAATTTTCTTTCTATGCTCTCATACAGCTTGTGCGGTGTTTGTATTTCTCATCATTATTATTGCATCCATAGTGCCCAGCAGAGTAAAAAATTAGAAGTTCTGGCAATATTCTTTACACCTTAGGACTCCAAGTCTCTCTAGGCACTCTTGAAATCATCAGTGTCAGAATGATTGAGCTTCTGAGGTAAGAAGTAGAGGCCTGAAACTATTAGTGACTTATCATTGTTTTTATATACAAATACTTATGAAGTCTATAGTATAAATTGGACAGACAAGGAACAGAAAGTTAGAGATTTTATGTAACATGCCCAAGTTGGGAAGCTGGGATGTGGACCCAGGCAGTCTGACTGGAGAGCTTAGAATCTCTACCATGTACCACATCATGATCTCTTTTGCCTCAGTCAGATTTCTTTGAGGTTCTGTGGATTAAGATAGTTGGGTAGTCTAAAATCAATCTAAAACATTTATCTCTTAAGTGGATCTTAAAAAGCTTTCATTAGCTTTTTATTTTATGAAGCAATAGCCATTATTTAATTAAATATGATATAGACAGAAACCAGAGTGTCAAGTAATATTTCCTAATTTTATTCTGAGTTACAGGATTATTTGCCATAATAATGAACCTGATTAACGAAGTTCTCTGATAATATTTGTATTATCTGTGGTTCAACTCTATGAGACATTTACTATCATTAATATGACTTAAACAGGAATAGAATATCCTGTAGTAGGAATTGTCTAAATAGTGGTCCTGATTACAACCACAATCAATGAGAACTTTATTATGGCAGTAATGTTAAATTTCCTTGTTAAATACATTTATTTAAAAATAGTCCATTTAAATAAAAAATATTAAATAAACAGCATTGCTGATTGTACGCCAATTTACACAAAATTGTGTAGGTGCTCTGTGAATAATTCTACTTTAAGATACAAAGATTTAAGAATCAAGAAATGCCAAGGCCTTGAATTTACTGGGACCTCATGCCAGTAACTAAACATTTTCAGTGGTAGCCCAAAACTAAAAGTCAGAGATAATATGCCTTTGAGAACTAAAATTCTAAGGCCTGGTTGAATATATTGTAAAGAGAAGAGAGCACCAATGTGTGCCTGTGGATGTACAAAGGAGTATTTTAATTCTGGGTTTATAACTCTAGGAATCAATAGGGCTAATGGGCAGCCGATTTTTCTGTTTTGCATAGCAGTGTTCTGAATGTGTGTGCAGGAAGGGGGAAGTAAGCCTGCAGAAAAGGGAGGCTGAATATGTTTGAGAAAGGAAAATTGATGAAGCAAGGTCCCAAGGCAAGAGGTGGGAATGGGATCAAGAGATTGATGGAGGAAATGAGGGTCTCTTGGGAGTAAGAGGGTTGATTGAGGAGATAAATATAGGATGAAGCCAGATGTTAAAACAAATGTTATTTACCTTACACTTTTAAGTAGGATTTTTTTCTGTTAAAATGCATTGATCAGAAATTACGAATCAGATTTTCTAGGAATCACCATCATTGGTACTTAGACATTACATTCCTCTCATGTGTAGGTATTTTTTCCCCTCTCTTATGAGAGTCCTCAGAAGGAAAAGTAGGCTTCCATCATACTAGATTCCTCACAATATCAGGCTCATTACTTTATCAGGTGAGCACAGGAGGGCAGGTCGTAAGCTGGTGTAAACGGAAAAGGGACCAATTTTTTTAAACTCTTTTACACTAGACTTCATTGCTTCAGCTGCTATTTGCCGTATAATGGCGAGGAGAAATATTTAAATATTAGCCAGATGTATAAAAGATATGCACACTTAAGATACTCTAAATTGTTTCTTTCTTTCTTTCTTTATTTTTAATGACAAAGATTGTCCCTGAGCTAGCATCAGTGCCAATCTTCCTCTATTTTGTATGTGGGATGCTGCCACATTATTGATGAGCAGTGTGTAGGTCCACACCTGGGATCTGAACCTGGAGAGACATGGAAACATTATTTTTGCCTAGCGTATTTTTTTTTTTTTTTACAATAGAAAGCCAAAGTCTGATTTAACTAGTTCCTGAATTCTTTGATGGCAAAAGCACATGTGCGGAGAGTCAGAGTTAGGTAAAGGAGCTGCAGCTGCATCTGTTTCTTTGTAATTGCAAAAGCGCTTTTGTAATCCCAAGTTTTATTGCCACAATGTAGAATTTTCTCCACAGGACGGCCTGCTTTCTTAACATATATTCATGACAGAGACCTCTGTCTCTTTCAACTGGGCTTTTATAATTAAATAATCCAAACTGTAGTGACTTTAAATGATAGGCTTTTATTCTGAATATACTGTTTTTGCACAAGATTTAACACAACATTTTCTGGGATTATAAATATTTTTATAACAGTATTATACAAATTTTTACAAAATGTTTTTATCAGGCTAGTTAATTTCCACAAAAGTTTTAAGAGAACAAAATAAAGGGGAGAAAAGATCTTTTGTTCACAAAGCCACTTGGCCTTTTGCATGGCTGCAAACTGAGCATTTCAAAAAAAGTATCCCTAAAAGCATGATCCAACAATCATACAGCAGAACAAAAAAGACAGCTTCGTCAGGTCACACTGAAAACTCAACTGGCATCTATATGAGACAGTATCCCATTCGTCTCAGTGGAATTTCTGTGAGTTAATTATGTGGACTAGAAATAAAGTAGATGAAACGATTGGTAAGGGTTGTCTAAGTCTTCAAAATTCTGGGATGTTTTTCAAGACTTGATATTTCCATTTTATTGATTTGCTCTTTACAGAAATGTACACAGAATAGTAGCAATATTAACATTCTGCTATGGGAAAACAACACAAGCTCTAGATAATAAAATATTTGAAATTGTGAGCAAGTAAAATAATCATTCTATTCTACCCTTAAAAAAAAGTCACCACATCCATTTTGTTTCACTGATCAAACTCCATACCTCTAGACATTTTAATGTCAACTAACATGATTAATGGAATAGTTTACAGTTTTAAATTAAGACACAGAATTTAAGCTTTGGTGGAGTCAAAGATTTAAATGAGATGTAAAATACAAGACAGCCTCAAATAAACAAGTAACACTTGGGTTGCAAAGGTCGCTTAAAAGGGATACTGCCTATTTGAACCCAGTAAGGCCAGTTTTAAAGTTAATAAAAGGAATATTATAGGAAAACTTACAAATGGCGGCAACACTATGTTGTTTTTCTCCAAGTTAAGCAATAATGCTTTAAGCATTAGAAACATGAAAAAGATCATACTAAATTCTTATAGGCCAAGGACCTAAAAATCTCTTCAATCAAACTTGCTAATTATGTCATGTTAAAAACCAGTTACAAATATGGACCACGACTGGTGTTTGGCAGTAATGCTGGTTGTTCAAATGAAGAAAATATAAAGAAACCATTAATGTAAAATTTGTTCCTGTAACTCAACACCAATGCAATACCTATTTTGATCTTGTTTTAGTGACAAACTACATTAAGCTGCGTGAGTATAGCAAAAATAAGTGAAGAGTTTAAAAGCTTTTAAGTTGATCTCTTATACTGTTTAGTCTTTGAAAAACGAGTATTTATAACAGGCTATAATTTAAGTTCTTTCAACAATTAGAATTCACAGAAAAATCCTAAATTAAATATAAGAATTTGATGAATGTTACTGTTCTTTAAAAAGTATGCTAAAAGCATGAAGACTAGCATTAGGCATGAGAACGATTTTTATTCAGAGAGCACGTTCTTACCCAATTTATTAACATGTACGTGGTTCTCATAACATCTAAGTTTATTGTATAACAGAAAATAAAGGATCATAGCAAGACGTGTGTATAAATATAATTTGATGGCAAATGAAATCAAATAGGATCCTGCCAAGAGATGCCAAGTTTAACTACAATTAATACAACAATAATGTAGTCGATAAAAACAAACTATTTCAGTGACATTAGCCATGAAAATATATTTAATAGATTTTAAAGATAATTTTAAGGTAGTTTGTTGTATGCTGGAAGCAATTCAACTGTTTTAATGCATGTTGTTTATATACACAAACTCACCTAATTTTATATTTTGATATCCCCTTCCCAACACTTTCATGATTTAAAATAGTCTAGCAAAAGTTAACAATAAGTTTTAAATATTTAATTCGCAAACAACATGATTTTAACATATTGTTACTAGAGTGAGAAGTTCCATATTTTTTAAAATCACTTTGATGTTTTCTAAAATGTCAGCATCACTTACAAATGAGACTACAAAATCACAACAATGCATTAGAAATGGGAACTGATGTCAACTCTTAGAACAATAGTTGGCAAAGTGATTCCATTTCCCCCTGCCTCCATTTTTAAATGAAAAATATTTTAAATAAGGAAATGTACACAAACAGTACCTAGGGTATTTTGGTGGCATGAAGGAATTACCAATGTATGCAAAAATATAAACAAAACAAATATATCTTTTAAATTATCCTAAAGAACTGGTTATATCTTTGATGTGTGGAGCATATTAAATTATGCTGGATAATGTTAACAAGATTTTGACTTAAAAATGATATATAAGAAAATTTCCAGCATATACACATACCAATATTTGGCATGTTCAAAAAAGGAACAAATGCATTTTACCGTAAAAAAATATCTACACACTTTCAGCCTTCAGCAGAATTATTTACTATAACTAGAGTTATACATGCCTTGCTTTTACCCTTTCTTCAAATACTGTTTAATTCTGAAAATAATTTTTAAAAGCATAAATAATATTCTGCTACCGTATTAATCTATAACGAAATATCTGATTTACTACACTAACCATTTCCACCAATGAGGCTGTATAAAAACAATTTTAATTATTCACAATCAAGTATTCATGTGCATACATATAGATTCAAGGTTTCCTATTTGTTCAGATTATTGTAAAACCCTCATCAAACTGCATGGAAATTTTAGTCAAGTGATCATACCCTTTAAAACGGAGAGACAAAAACAGCAGCAGTAGCAATTTCTAGATTGTACATGCTACTATACAAACGAACAAAGAGGAAACCTAGGATGAGTCTTCATTGAGAACATATATGTGCTTTTCAAAAAATAAATGTGTCAAATCTGATTTATGTACTTAAAATATCTGTACATAGGTTTACAGGCAAAAGCACAAATCTGTATAAAATCCATTAATTCTCATTTCACCATTGACCTAACCCAATCATTCAGCATTTACATCACACAGTATATTCAGAGTAGATTAACAACATCTTTAAAGATGACTTAAGTGTATTACACTGCAAGGTTCAGATTCTTACATAACAATAATGTCACTCAGTTAACTTTTCAATGGACTATATTCTACAGTAGGAGAAAAACAAACTGAAAGTTAAAATAGCAGCAGCATCATGCAAAATACCCTTGTAACCAAAGTTCATTAATCACAAGAAAGAACATTTTCCCCTCCCCCCAACAAGCTTTTCTTAGAGCATTTTGAAATATCTGGCTAGTACCATGGAACTTTACTATGAATAAATGGAACATTACATCGAAGCATTTATTAAGGGCTTACATATATGAGGAAATATGTCACATATTCAACTTTCACCCTCAAGCACCTTTAGTTTAATAATTTCTTAGTTATTATTTCAAAAACCAATTCATTACCCCACCAAAACTTAATTGGTATCATTTGTTGTGTGTTTGGCAGAGAAGTCACTATTCATAAGGCTCTTTATTCATGGCAAATTTTTTATAGAAAATTAGCCATTATTTCTATTTCAGCAGATTATACCACTGTTAATTTTCTCTCAATATACACATTTTTTCAATAATAACTACTTAAAGCAGGAAATAATTTTTAACAGAAGAATAGTGAAGGCAAAAATAAGTCTTATTTTTCCCACTAGGAATTTTCTTGGTAGAAGAACAAGGATTGTAGCAAGTCAAAATTCCAGGTCAATATCAAGACAATTTGTATGATTCATAAATGATTGTGCAGGGAGCCCTTTTACCTGTCATCACCAGCACTGCAACGACACACTCTCAACTTTTCCAATAGAACACAGATAGAATTTTGCTTGGATGTTATACACGGATGATGCAGCATTCACACAAGTTTAAGGATCTGACACCCTGACATGCAGCCAGTGGGTGCCTTATGAGTCTGCGCCTTAGATTTATGCCATGGGATGGGCCCAGCTAGTGTTCTGCTGATTCCATGGTTGACCCTATTTTAACACAATTGAGGGCTCATGTTTTGGCAGGGTCTAGAGTTTAATTATGCAAATTTGTTTTTAGAAGGTCATAAGTGGCAGTGTCTGCTGCCAGATAAAAGCCAAAGTAGTACAAACTGGATTCCAAGGATGGACCACAGGGAGGGATTCAATCCAGAAACACCACCACAGTCAGTATAATCCTCCTGTTGGAAAGAAAAGGAAAAAGGAAAATCTTGAAAAATATTTAGAAAGACATCTTTCAGAGCACCTCATGTTTAGTCCACGTCTGAACTTACCTTATAAAATTGCTATAATTTGAATCCAAATAAATTACGTTCTCCTAGATTTTATTCTTCAACAATTTTTGATAAAGCAATTTCCCTAGTACCATTTGAAGAATGCTTTAAATTTTTAATTGTACATTCTGATGATTATGAAAGAAAATACTTTAATAATAAATGCTGTTTTGAGTAATATATCAATTTCTAAATTAAAAAACTTACTCTCATAGTATAAAATATTCCTGTATATATTTATAAGTACAGGAAAAAAATAAAATTTAATAGTATGCTTTATAATTCCCAAGAATTATAATTTTAGCAATTATGCTCAATCAGGCAAACTTTGACACTGGTAAAATAAATAAATCTCAGAAATGAAATTGTGTTTCACATATCCATTATATCCAGTTTCTAAGGTGAACATATCATGTACATGTAGCATCGGGACCTGCATCAAGAATTAAAATGAAGAATAATGTATTCGAACCATAAATAATGAAAGGACAGTCTGAAAACATATATCCAAAATAAGGAGCTAAGCAAGCAAGAGAGATTTGTTTTGTTTAGAGAACCATGAAACATAAGCAATGAATATACTCATTTGGATTCCCCACTGTCTAGTAGCGGCTCATTAGGTTCACTATTTATACAAAGTTATTTTTTGTCTTTTATTCCTAGGTTTTGTATTCTGTTACATTTTCTACGTCTTTTACTTTTTTCTTTATTTTTTTTTTTTGCTGAGGAAGAATTGCCCTGAGCTAACACCTGTTGCCAATTTCTTCTTTTCTTTTGCTGGAGGAAGATTAGCCCTGACCTAAGATCTGTGCCAGGCTTCCTCTATTTTATATGTGGGTCACCACCACAGCATGGCTGACAAGTGGTGTAGGTCTGCGCCCGGGATCCAAACTTGGGCTGCTGAAGTGGAGCGCTCTGAACTTAACCACTATATCATGGGGCTGGCCCCTTTTACTTCTTTTTCATATACTGAGTTTCATTTTTAAAATCCCTCATATTTAATTATTTTACTAAACATCTTTTAAGAATTCACTAATCCAAGGTTCATCTTCCAATAACCAAAACAGGCTATGTAAGTAAATAAATTTTCTATTCTTCAGAATACTTTTAAAGAGACTCTGAGCTCCCAGAGAATAAGAACATTGGCTTTCTGCTCACTAGGGTTTAATACGGTACCTGCCATTTAGTAAATAAATATAATTACTTTCCTGATCTATATTTTACAGTAGCAGAACGTTTTTCTGTTTGTTAAAGAGAAGTCTGGGGAAAAAGAATCTATTAAGGAAAATTTTATTTTTCAAAAGCTATCTCTCAAATCTAAAGAGAATCATAAAATAATGATCATTCTTAGTCCTCATCCTATTTCACTTTTCAAGAGCATTTGATAGTGTAGAATATTCTTTCCTTGAAATATTTTCTCATGTGTCTTTGGCTAACACA
Organism: Equus przewalskii; assembly: GCF_037783145.1. Taxonomy (NCBI): domain Eukaryota; kingdom Metazoa; phylum Chordata; class Mammalia; order Perissodactyla; family Equidae; genus Equus; species Equus przewalskii. Next base: position 26,453,955 of record NC_091834.1, read on the forward strand.
TCTTCTGGTTTGCCTCCAAACCTGTTTGTGGTTCATCTTGCTCTCTTTGGCTTGAATTCTTTGTCTTCATGCTCCTGAAATGTTAGACTTTTCCAGCAGTTAGTATTATCTCTTCATTTCTTTCTTTTTTTTTTTTTTTTTTGGATGCTGAGGTGCACACTTATTTATTTATTTCTCATACTATTTTTTAAAATTTTACTTTTTTTTAATTGCAGTAACATTGGATTATAACATTATATAGCTTTCGGATGTACATCGTATTTCAAATTCTGTGTAGATGATATCATGTTCACTACCCAAAAACTAATTATAGTCCATCCCCTCACATGTGAGCCTAATCAATCCTTTTGCCCTCCCCCTGCTTCCCTTATGGTAACCACCAATCCAATCTCCAATGCTATGTGTTTGTTTGTCATTGTTTTTATCTTCTACTTATGGGTGAGATCATATGGTATTTGACTTTCTCCTTCTGACTTATTTCACTCAACATAATACCCTCAAGGTCCGTCCATGTTGTCAGAAATGGCCAGATTTCATCATTTCTTATGACTGAGTAGTATTCCATTGTGTATAAATACCACATCTTCTTTATCCATTCATCCCTTGATGGGTACCTAGGTTGCTTCCGAGTCTTGGCTATTGTGAATAATGCTGCAATGAACATAGGGGTGCAAGTATCTTTATGTCTTTGCGTTTTCAAGTTCTTGGGATAAACACCCAGCAGTGGGATAGCTGGATCATACAGTAGATCTATTCTTAATTTTCTGAGGATACTCCATACTGCTTTCCATAGTGGCTGCACCAGTTTGCTCTCCCACCAGCAGTGTACAAGGGTTCCCTTCTTTCCACATCCTCTCCAACATTTGTTGTTTCCTGTCTTGTTAATTATAAGCCATTCTGACCAGAGTGAGGTGATATCTCATTGTAGTTTTCATTTTCGTTTCCCTGATAGTTAATGATGTTGAGCATCTTTTCAAATGCCTGTTGGCCATCTGTATATCTTCTTTGGAGAAATCTCTGTTCAGATCCTTTGCCCATTTTTTTAACAGATTGTTGGTTTTCTTGTTGTTCAGCTGTATGAGTTATTTGTATATTTTGGATATTAACCCTTTATCTGACATATGGTGAAAGATCTGTACACTGAAAACTATAAAACGTTGTTGAAAGAAATCGAAGAAGATACAAAGAAATGGAAAGATATTCCATGCTCGTGGATTGGAAGCGTTAACATCGTTAAAATGCCCATACTTCCTAAAGCAATCTATAAATTCAACACAATCCCTATCAAAGTTCCAACAACATTTTTCACAGAAATAGAACAAAGAATTCTAAAATTTATATGGAAAAAGAAAAGACCCCGAATAGTCAAAGGATTCTTGAGAAAAAAAGAACAAAGCTGGAGGTATCACACTCCATGATTTCAAAATATACTACAAAGCCATAGTAACCAAAACAGCATGATACTGGCACAAAAACAGAAACGCAAATCAATGGAACAGATTCGAGAGCCCAGAAGTAAACCCACACATCTATGGAAAGCTAATATTCGACAAGGGAGCCAAGGTCATACGATGGAGAAAGGAGAGTCTCTTCAATAGATGGTGTTGGGAAAACTGGACAGCCACATGCAAAAGAATGAAAGTAGACCATTCCCTTACACCATGCACAAAAATCAACTCAAAAGGGATTAAAGACCTGAATGCAAGACTGGAAACCATGAAACTTCTAGAAGAAAACACAGGCAGTACACTCTTTGACATCGGTCTTAACAGCATATTTTTGAGTACCATGTCTGACTGGGCAAGGGAAACAAAAAAAACAAACAAATGGGACTACATCAAACTAAAAAGCTTCTGCACAGCAAAGGAAACCATCAACAAAACAAAAAGACAACCTATCAATTGGGAGAAGATATCTTTATTTCTTATTTATACTTTCTCTCTAAGGGATCCAAACCAGGCCTACAGCTTTAAATTTCATATATTTGTTAATAAGTCACATTTATTTTGGTTTTTATTATGAAAAAATCTTTATGTTTTTGTTTTATGTTACTTTTTAACTTCAGTTTAATTGAGGTATAATTGGTAAATAAAATTGTAAGATATTTCAGGTGTATACTGTGGTGATTTGATATACTTACACATTGTGAAAGGATTCCCCCCATCTAGATAATTAACACATTCATCACCTCACATATTTGTCTTTTTTTTTCCTTTGGTGAGAACATTTAAGTTCTACTCTCTTAGCAAATTTCAAATTTGCAGTGTTATCAACCATGTTTTATTAGATCCTCAGCCCTTATTCATCTTATAGGTGAAAGTTTCTACCCTTTTACGAATTCTCCCTATTTCCCCAACCCACCAGCACCTGGCAACCACTTTTCTATTATTGTTTCTGAGTTTGAATTTTTTTTTTTTAATTTCACATATAAGTGATACCATGCAGTATTTTGTCTTTCTCTGTCTGGCTTATTTCACCTTGCAGAATGCCCTCAAGTTTCATCTATGTTGTTGCCAATAATAGGATTTCCTTCTTTCTAATGCCTGAATAATATTCCACTGTATATTTTTACCACATCTTCTTTAACCATTCATTGCGGATGAGCACTTAGGTTGATTCCATATTTGGCTATTGTGAGTAAAGTTGCAATGAACAAAGGAGTGCAGATCTCTATTTGATATTCTGTTTTCATTTCCTTCAGATATATACTCAGAGGTGGGATTGTGGGTCATACAGTAGTTCTATTTTTAATTTGTTGAGGAACCTCCATACTGTTTCCCATAGTGGTTGAACCACTTCACATTCCCACCAACAGTGCACAAGGATCCCCCTTTGCTCCACATCCTCTCCAACACTTGTTCTCTCCTGTCTTTTGCATGGTAGCCATTCTAACAGGTGTGAGGTGGTATCCGATTTGGTGATTAGCTGATTGTGCTTCTGATTTGCATTTCCCTGATGACTAGTGGTATTGAGCAACATTTCATAGTCCTTGTTGATCATCTGTATGTCTTCTCTGGAAAAATGTCTATTCGGTTCCTCTCCCCATTTTTTAACTGGATTGGTTGCCTTTTTGTTATTGAGTTGTATGAGTTCTTTATATATTTTTGGATACTGGCCAATTATCAGATACATGATCTGCAAATATTTTCTCCCATTTAGTAGGTTGCCTTTGTATTGTTTATGGTTTCCTTTGCTGTGCAGAAGCTTTTTAGCTTGATGCAGTCTCACCTACTTACTTTTGCTTTAGTTGCCTTTGCTTTTGGTGTTAAATCCAAAAAATTGTTGTCAAGATTGATGTCAAGGAACTTACCCCCTATGTTTTCATCTAGGAGTTTTATGGTTTCAGGGCTTACGTTCAAATCTTAATCCATTTTGAGTTGATTTTTGTTTATGATGCAAGATAGGGGTCCAATTTCACTCTTTTGCATATGGCTGTCCAGTTTACCCAACACCATTTATTGAATAGACTGTCCTTTGCCCATTGTATGTTCTTGGCTCCTTTGTGGTAAATTAACTGATCTATATGCATGGATTTATTTCTGGGCTTTCTATTCTGTTCCACTGACTTACGCATCTTTTTTTAATGCCAATACCATATTGTTTTGATTAGCTTTATAGTATAGCTTGAAATCAGGAAGTGTGATACCTCTAGCTTTGTTCTTCTTTCTCCAGAATGCTTTGGCAATTTGGGGTCTTTTGTGGTTCAACACAAATTTTAGGATTCTTTGTTCTATTTCTGTGAAAAATGTCACTGGAATTTTGATGGGACTGCACTGGATCTGTACATTGCTGTGGGTAGTATGGTCATTTTAATAATATTAATTCTTCCAATCCATGAAGAGGGAATATCTTTCCATTTACTTGTATCTTCTTCAATTTCGTTCCTCGATGTCTTATAGTTTTCAATGTACAGGTTTTTCACCTCCTTGGTTAAATTTCTTCCTAGGTATTTTATCCTTTTTGATGCAATTGTAAATGAGATTGTTTTCTTAATCTCTCTGATAGTTCATTATTAGTGTATAAAGACACAGCTGATTATTGTATATTGATCTTGTATGTTGCAATTTTACTGAATTCATTTATTCTAACACTTTTCTTCTGTGAAGTCTTTAGGGTTTTCTATATATAATATCATGTCATCTGCAAATACATATTATTTTATTCCTTTCTTTCAGATCTGGATGCCTTTTATTTCTTTTTCTTGCCTAAACTCTCTGGCTCGGACTTCCAGTAGTATGTTGAATAAAAGTGATAAGAGTGCATATCCTTGTCTATGTGTCTGATAGATGTTGTCTAATCTTAGAGAAAAACCTTCCAGCTTTTTCCCATTGATGTTAGCTGTGGGCTTGTCATATATGGCCTTTATTATGTTGAGGTATGTACCTTCTATACCCACTGTGTTGAGAGTTTTTATCAAAATGGATGTTGATTTTTCTCCAATGCTTTTTCTGCATCTATTGAGATCATGTGATTTTCAACCTTCATTTTGTTAATGTGGTGTACCACATTGATTGATTTGTGGATGTTGAACCTTCCTTGCATCCCTGGGATAAATCCCACTTGATCATGGTGCATGAGTCTTTTGAGGTACTGTTAACTTTGGTTTGCTAATATTTTGTTGAGGATTTTTGTGACTATATTCTTCAGCGATATTGACCTTTAATTTTCTTTTTTTATAGTGTCCTTGTCTGGCTTTGGTATCAGGTTAATGCTTGCCCCATAAAAGGACTTTGGATGTGTTTCCTTTTCTTTTATTTTCAAAGAGTTTGAAAAGAAATGGTATTAATTCTTCTTTAAATGTTTGGTAGAATTCACCAGTGAAGTCATCAGGTCCTGGACTTTTTGTTAGGAGGTTTTTGATTACTGATTCAATCTTCTTACTGTGAATTAGTCTGTTCAGATCTTCTGTTATTCAGGAGTCAGTCTTGGTAGGTTGTATGTTTCTAGGAATTTATCCATTCCCTCTAGATTGTTCAATTTGTTGGCATATAACTGTTCACAGTAGTCTGTTATAATCCTTTATATTTCTGTGGTAGTGTATGTAACATCTCCTTTTTCATTTCTGATTCTGGCTAAAGGTTTCTCTATTTTATTTATCTTTTCAAAAAAAACAGCTCTTAGTTTCATCTTTTTTATTGTCTGTTTAGTCTCTGTTTCATTTATTTCCACTCTGATCTTTGTTATTTCCTGCCTTTTACAAATATTGAGCTTCACTTGTTCTTTTTCTGGTTCCTTGAGGCATAAATTTCGGTTGTCTATTTCAGATCTTTATTCTTAATGTAGGTGTTTATTGCTATGGACTTTCCTCTTAGAACTGCTTTGTCACTTCCCATAGTTTTGGTATGTTGTATTTCCATTTTCAGTGTCTCAAGATATTTTTTGATTTCTCTTTTGACCCATTGGTTGTTTAGTAGCATGTTGTTTAATCCCCACATATTTGTGAATTTTCTAGTTTTCTTCTTATAATTAATTTCTAGTTTTATACCGTTATGGTCAGAAAAGATGCTTGATATGATTTCACTCTTCTTAAATTTATTAAGACATTTTGTGGCTTAACATATTATCTATTCTGGAGAATGTTCCATGTGTGCTAGAGAAGAAATGTGTGATTTGTTGCTTTTGGATGGAATATTCTGTAAATGTCTGCTAAGTCCATCTGGTCTAATGTATCATTTACTCCGACGTTTCCTTATTGATTTTTTGTCTAGATAATCTATCCATTGACAAAAGTGGTGTATTGAAGTCCCTTACTGTTATTGTATTACTATCTATTTCTCTCTTTAGGTTGGTGAACATTTACTTTATATATTTAGTTGCTTCTATGTTTGGTAAATAAATATTTACAACTGTTACATCCTCTTGTTGGGCTGACCCTTTTATCATTATGTAGAGACCTTCTTTGTCTCTTATTACATTCTTTGTCTTCAACTCTTTTGTCTGATAAGTATAGCAACTTTCTTTTGTTTTCCATTTGCATGGAATATCATTTTCCATCCCTTCACTTTCAGTCTGTGTGTGTTCTTAAAGTTTCAGTGAATCTCTTGTAGGTAGCATAGAGTTGGATCTTCTTTTTTAATCCATTCATCCTTTTGTACAGAGAATTTGTACATGGACTAAATTCCATTTACATTTAAAGTAATAATTGACAGGTGTGAACTTATTGCCATTTTGTTAATTTTTTTCCAGATTTTTATAATTCGTTTCTTCTTCTTTTGGTCTCTTCCTTTGTGATTTGATGATTTTCTGTAGTGATATTCTTGGATTCCTTTCTTTTTATCTTTTACGTATCTACTATAAGGTTTTGCTGTGTGGTTACCATGAGGCTTACATAAAATATATTTATAATAGTCTATTTTAGGTTGATAACAACTTAAGTTCAAATACATTCTAAAACTCTACAGTTTTATTCTCTGCCAGACTTTATTTTTGAAGTCACAATTTATATCTTTTTATCTTGTGTTCATTAATAAGTTATTGTATTAAGTTATTTTTACTACATTTCTTTTAACATTCATATTAGATTTATAAGTGATTAACCCACCACCATTACAACATTAGATTTTTCTGACTTTAACTGTATATTTCCTGTTACCTGAGGGATTTATACTTTTATGTTTTCTCATTACTGATTAGTGCTGTTCCATTTCAGCTTAAATAAGTGCCTTTAACATTTCTTGTAAGGCCAGTATAGTGGTGATGAACTCTTTAGCTTTTGTTTGTCTGGAAAACTCTTTATCTCTCCTTCAATTCTGAATGACAATATTACCAGGGAGAATAATCTTGGTTGGCAGATTTTTTTCTTTTAGCACTTTGAATATATCATGCCACTCTCTTCTGGTCTGCAAAATTCTGCTGAAAATCTGCTGATGGTCTTAGAGAGATTCCCTTGTATGTAACAAGTTATTTTTCTCTTACTGCTTTTAAAATTCTCTCGTCTTTTACTTTTGACAATTTAATTATGTGTCTTGGTATGAATGTCTTTGAATTCCTCTTATTGGTAGCTCTCTAGGCTTCCTGGATCTAAATGTCTGTTTCTTTCCTCATGTTGGGGAAGTTTTCATTCATTGTTTCTTCAAATAAGTTTTCTGCCCCTTTCTGTCCTCTTCTTCTGATACTCTATAATGTGGATATTGATCTGCTTGATGTTATCCCATAAGTTGCATAAACTTTCTTCACTCTTTTTTCTTTTGCTTCTCTGATTGGATGAATTCAATTGTTTTCAAGTTTGCCGATCCTTTCTTCCACTTAATCTAGTCTGCTACTGAAACCTCTATTGAATTTTTCAGCATAGTTATTGTATTTTTCAGTTCTGTGACTTCCGTTTGCTACTTCCTTATATTTTCTATCTCTTTGTTGAGATTCACATTGTGTTCATGCATTGTTCTCATGACCTTGGTGAGCATCTTTATGACCATTATTCTGAAATCTTCACCATGTACAGTACTCTTCTCTGTTTCATTAAGGTCTGTTTGTAGAGTTTTACCTTGTTCTGTTGTTTGGAATATATTATTCTGTTTCTTCATTTCCTTGACTCTCTCCTGTCTTGGTTTCTGCACAAAAGATAAAACATCTACCTCTCCAGGTCTCGTGTAGGAGATGAACTTTATCATTCAGCCCAGTGTTAAGTCTTGATTGTATTTCAAACCTTAGTGACTCCCCACAGTTGAGGGTGTGCCTTTAACTGTCAATTTCCCAATGGGGAGGAATTAAGACAGCACATAGATGCAGGCTGATTGGAGGCTAGACCCTCAGGCAGCAGCTTTTAAAGTAGGCAAACAGACTCTTTCAGGGAAAGACTGGGAGATGGGCATTTCTGTCTGTTCCCTCTGTGTGGAGCTCTGGGGGGATAGCCAGTTAGGAACTGTTTGCTAGAGTGCTATGGTACCTGTGAATTCCAGTCCCAGTGGCCACCAGAGTCAAGTGGTAAAGAGGTGTAGCCTTTGGATGGCAGCCTCAAAAGCTGGGATACCATGTGTGCACAAGCTCCTTCCAGGGGGACGCCAGCAACCTGGAGTGGGTCAGAGGGAGAATGTGGAGGCACCTCCCATGTCTCCAGGAAAGAACACAGTCAGACACTAGATGTGTGCTGAATTAGAAGGCTTACCTTCTGGCAGGAGCTTTTAAAGTATGCAAATAGGCCTCCTTCAGGGAAAAACTGGGAGAGGAAATTTCTGTCTGCTCCTTCTTAGCTGAGCCCTGGGAAGATAGCCACAGCAAGTCCTCAAGAGCCCATTAAGAACTATTTCTTTGTCAGTCTTGTGGGTCTCCTGGATGCAAGCCCTACTAGGCTTTCAGAGCTAGTTTTGGGGTCCCATCCCTCAATAGGAAGTCTTAAAAGTTGGGGCACCAGATATTTAGTCAAAACTCTTCACTCCTCAGGGAGAAGCTGGGATCTGTGAGTTCCTTCCCAATTTTATGCCACTGTGCTGGGGTTGAAGCTTATGGCAAGAGTATAGCTCAGCCTTTCCTACCCCTTTCGATGTGGGTATTTTCTCATTTGTACAATGTGTAGGGTTTGCTCAGCTAGTTTCTGGATTTTTTCAGAGGGAGTTGCTCTGTTTATAGCTGTAGATTCAGTGTGTCTGTGGGATGAGGTGAGTTCAGGGCCTCCTGTGTCGTCATTTTGAACCAGAACCTCAATAAGTCACACTTTTATATCTTCAGGCCTGAATTCTCCTCTGACCTCTACATTCATTGATCACTACCACCTCTCCTTTCATATATCTCAGAAACATCTCAAACTTGCCCCAAAATATTATTTTTCTGAATGACACTTCTAGGAGTAGTGGATCAGATCAAAGACAAGTCATCTGTGATTCCTCCCTTTTTTCTCAAATCTAATCCATCAGCACATCTTCTTAACTCCAGTTTCAAAATATATCCCCAAATCTACTACTTTATGCTATCTCAGGTCCAAGTCATCATAACTTCTTGCCTAAACTCCTGCAAAAGCTGCCTCACTTGCCTCACTGCTTCTACTCTTGCCCTTTTGCAATCTCTCCTCTAAAAAGCTGTCTTCTTAAAACTATATATCAAATCCTTTCACTCCTTTCTTGAAATTTCTTATCACTCTCAAAACAAAAATCCAAATTTCTTACCAAGGCCTTATGTAGTCTGAAGCCCTGCTGCCTCTGCATCTTCATCGTCCTGTATTCCTCTCCCCTCCCCCACCACTCACTTTGCTCCAATAACACTGGCTTTCTCTGCAACAAGTCAAGGTGTTTACTATCTCAGGGCCTTTGCACTTGTTCTTTTCTTTGTTTAAATACTTTTCCCCTTAGGTAGGGTAACCAGATAAAAAACATGGTGCTCAGTTACAATTTCATTGCAGCTTTTAAAAAAAATTATTTTTTAGTAAATATATCACAAATATCTCACACGGAAGAGTAGCCCGATACATAGTAGGTGTGCAGTATTAAATAAATGTCTAGTAGGTACTCAGTAAAGTAGCACATATATTGATTGGTTAGAAGCACTGCAAATATAAAATACTAACTAAAAGGCATAACTGTCATTTCACCAGGAAGCCTCCCCAGTTCTGATTCGGTATTAACTTGATGGAATGGAAAATTAGCACACATACGAGAACCATTAATGTATTTAGGATGTATTTTGTCAAGGCAATTCTTATTAATATAAAGCACATCTTTATATTCTAGAAATGTTTTATGGAAAAATATTCTCTCTGGTTCTTATTCCATTGTTTTTACTTTTTACATTTTTAGGGGTTTTTTTTGTTTTTGGTTTCATTTCCTCTGTGTGACGATGAGATATGTCTGTTTTAGTTTGGGAGGTGGTAGTTTAGATAAGCTATTTGGAGTCCCTGAAGTCTGCATGTTAATTCACACTGAAAAATCTGCCTCTTCAGTTTCCTGATCACATTTTCTCAAGTGTTTCATCTGGTGCAACCACATATACTAAGACAAAATTATTCTGTGAAAGTAAATTGAGAGATATTCTAAAAACATTCTAAATTACAAACGCATAGATGCGGGAGAAACCTCAGCATTTTCTCTGTTTTAAAGAGACCAATCCCACTGACACGATGACCAGACAAATCAGCCTGACTTTTAAAGATTACTATAGCAAAAAATAACACATTGGTACCTTGTTTCAGTTTAACACATTAAAATAGAAAAAGGATGCAGTGCCAATATTATATATATTTATTTTAAAATATAAGAGACTACTTTTATTAGATTTCCTTCTAGGGACCTCTCTCAAAAGACTCTTAATAAAGATATCAACTTAGAATTCCTCATTTCTTTTTCCTTTTCCATTTCTCAATATTCATATGATTTTCCCCATGGCTTGCTTTTTAAGAACATGTATACTAGTAGCCAAAATCTCCTCAATTTTCTCTTGTTAAACAAGTCTTGCTAAACTCTTACTCTGCTTTTCTATTCCCAATCAGATCCTGGAACAACTAATTGCACATGTAAGAGCCAAATAATTTTTAATGTATTTAAATAAGTTTAGAAATAAATTTTCCCAAAGGAAAATTTTCTGGTCATTTGGCTAAGAAACTTTTGTACTTTCCTTCCTGAATTATAGTCATCATTAAATTCTCTTCAAAAGGTAAATCACTGGTGAAGACATCTGCCAAATAGAGGCTAACTTTTGAATTTAGATAGGTCTCTACTTAAGTCACCCCCAGCAGTTTCAAAGAAAATCTATATTTAAAATTATTTAGGCAGGTGGAACTACACAGTAACTCTTTTAATAGGAGTAAGATCCCTAACAAATAATTTGTTCTTCTACACAGCACCTTAACACGCTTATCACATTAACTCATGAGGTAGGTCGTATATTTGTTCAACTATTTATACATGTGTGTATGCATATATACACACATACAGATACATACATTTATGTATGCATATTCAGTTTTCATGTACCCAAGAACATGCTTTTATAAATTAAGTTTTGCATAAAATAATAAACTTCCTCAATGGCACTTATTATTGGATTGTTTTACTTTCTTCTTTGATAAATAAACCTCAGCTTTTTTATTTGTTTGCTCTTCTTTTGCTCTTCCTTACCACTTAGATCTTCAAAAAGCTTTTGTCAAAAGGTCTCATTTGAACACTTGTGTTTTAAAGAACTGCTCATGGTATGGGGCTTCATAATTGGATACTTATAATCTATATATCCTTTTTGAACTCCCCAGGGTACAAGGGTCCTAGCTTTGGAATGAGTCATTCTTTAGAGGATTAGGGAGATATCACCTGTTAGAAGACTTTAGAGATGACACCATCATCCCAGCTTTCCTGTGAGCAGAATCTAATCTACCACAAATTTCTAGTTATAGCCAGACTAACACTGAAGCTTGGATTTTGACCTTTATTAGTCCTCAGTGTGGGGAACAACTGTCAACTAAACTCTCAGTATTTTTTGTAATATTTTTTGTTACTTTTTCAACTTTCTTTTGTTTCAGAGAAAATGATACTTCCTTTGCTATCATATCAACAATCAAATAGCATAGACTGGATTTACTGTTCCATACTGCCAGCTGTTTTTAAATACCCAACCCTAGTCTTGTTAATGTAACATATATGTCATCTACATCATCTTCAAGACTACCCATTATATATTCCCCAAGGACACAGGAATATCAAGGAATCTCAGAGATGCTCTTTTCATCTTTCAAAGATAATTTCTTGGTAAATTTACAGTTATGGTGGGAAAGATATCATCACAGGAAAATTAAAAATTCTATTTTTTTGGGGGGGGCCTTAGATGAAAACTTATTTTAAAATTCATTGTTACCTATAGATTTTTAAGGCTAAGGTAAAAAGGGAGCTGACCTATTCAAAAGGAAGTTGACATTCAAAAGCACTTCTTCCCATTTTGGGGTCTGATTGATAGCCTATAAATCTTATCTAAAAATTCTGTGATTGATAGAATTAAGCTTTTGAATCACAGGTGAAAATATAGTGGATTTTTACACTATTCCTCACCTATAAAATATAACGTAATATTTTTTTTCCTTTATGTGCTGGTTTGCTCATTTCTAGTATCATCACAAATAGGGCCAAGTATAAAAAATATATTACTACACTTTTCATATGTAAATGGTGTGATTACCTATATAATTTTCTTTAAGGTATCAATTCTTTAAGGGATCAATAAAATTATATTTCAAATAGCTGCCTATATATCAATTTAAAAAATATGTCCATGGAGAGGGGTTATTTATTTTTGATCTTCTATTTTAATTATTAAAATAAGCTAGGTTTCCTTTACTTGGAATCTTTTGCTATGAATACCATTATTTTATTATCCTAAAACAAATTTTATTTTCTGAGATTCCCTGTGCTGTGCCATGTTTTCCCCCCTCTGATGATCTCATTCCATTCATAGTAACGACCACATCTCCACCTAGTGGTTTCCTAATCAATGAATACCTGGACAGCAGTGAAGAAAGAACACAGCAAAAGTTGCTCTAGCAACAACAATCAGGGTAACTCCAAAGCATCAGAAAAAAAATTGCAAAACTGTAAATGAAACCTGAACACAAACTCAGGCTCTAAAATATCTGTTTAGTAGTATTGACTATAAAATCCAGAAACTTGTCAAAAGGCTAATAAATAATGATAATTTTGGCCTAGAGAATGTAAGTAATATTAAACCAAATAAACTTAGAAACTGGAAGCACTCCTAATAAAATATTTCACTAAGAATATCAATATTTTTGGAGTAAAAAAAATCTAAAAAGTTTAAACCATATTTCTTAAAAAAGAAAAGAAAAATTAGAATGATTGACAGAATTTCTTAAATAATGCATGATAAAATGAAATGGTTCATTGATTTTATGGTAGCATTTTTTGAAAATAAATTGAGAAGACCAGCTGTAATAATTGTCCTTAGGGTATTTGTCTTTGGTAAAAGTAAGACATCATGGAGCATGTATAATATTTTTTTCCACATTAACTTAATCCTTATGCAAAACCTATCGAGAAAATACTGATTTTTAAATAAATAGGACACATATGCTCTGTTGAGGATAAGAAACTTATGCAACCTTTGAAATCAGCTCTTTACAAAACAACATTAGTAGTAGGATTTTAATAACCTGGTTTCATGACATTTATTATAGTGGATTTAAGGATACGGATTATTTTTTTAAATTTCAAGCCAAAAACAAAAACAAAGAAAAATTAGAGAAAGTGACTGACCATCCACACCATATGAAAACTTGCAGTAAAATGAAGATAGGAGCTGACATCATGGTACAGGCACGACTCGTTGTGCATATAAGTTGATCCTATTAATAACGGGCAAAGTAGCAAGTACAGGAAAAGGAAAGAAAACACAAAAAAGAAGACATACAAGATGAGATTTCATGCAATTTGCTTGCAGTTAGCAGTTTATGTGAGCCTCCATCCAGAGCAGATTCACAGTGACCATTGCAAACAAGCATTACTAAAATATTCCACTGCTGAAGAAACACCAGACATTATTAGCACAGTAAGCTACTGAGCAAGAGTTGTACTTTCACACACAATCTACTGTATAATTTATAGGAATTGTTGGAAATTTTTGTCTTAGTCAAGTCTTTTTAAGCCTTGGTCAAAAGATAGCATCTCCTAGAGTGACTCTAGCAGACTATTATTTTAGGGAATAGGGTTTCTATATGATCTTTAAAATTCATCTGAGTGAATTTAATGTCTTTGGTGATAAATAGTTGATGCGTGAGTTTCCCTAATAAGTGACACTACCTTTGGGCCAACATACAACATTCTTTAGGGAATGATTTTACACAGGCAAAACTCCTGAACGTATGGTAGAACAACAGAAGTCCTCATATCTGGATTTTATTTAAGTCTAATTGGGTAAAATGGAAAAAAAAAAAGACAACGTAGCTGCAGCTTTGAATCACTTTCCCAATCAAAGAAGAATGATCAATAGTCCTCACAGAGATAACTAGAATTTACTGACTAAAACATCTTGCTTTTTTAGTCCTATTTCCCATCACTGATTTTATTTCTTCTTTGCTCCACTCCTAATTTATATTACCTAATTGCATAATATGTATCTGTGGAAATGCTTTATTTTTTCTGTGACAAATGTGGGTCGTGTACATAGTAGGTAAATCTATTCTAAATAAATAATAAAAACCTCTATAAGTGCACACTAATCAATACATGATCTGACATGTTTTTAGAATAAGCATTTCATAAGATGATAATGCTCCATGTTTGCATGCTCATTGGTTTGTTCAAGCCACTTAATGCAAAGGCAGACCTTGAAGAATCAGAATTGGGGAATATTATATTTAAACTTTGTTTTAAAAAGTAAGGAGCCAGCCCTGGCAGCCTAGTGTTAACCACTTAGTGTTCCACATGCTCTGCTTAGGTGGCCCAGGTTTGGTTGCTGGGCGTGGAACTACACTAGTCTTGTCAGTGGCCATGCTGTGGCAGCAGCTCACATACAAAAAGAGGAACATTGGCAGTGGATGTTAGCTCAGGGTGAATCTTCCACAGCAAAAAAAAAAAAAAAAAAAAAGGCAGAAATTTTTATATGGCATTTATGTTTGAGAATAAATTAAAGTTTCTAAATTAAAATAATTTTAAATGCATAAATCTGATTAAATATACAGTAAGTCAGCATAGTATTTATTAAAAGAAGACAGCTGACCTATAGGAAAAGCAGTGGTCATCTTTAGATAATATACATTAAATACGCTTCGTAAAATGTTATCAACTTAACCCTATGTAATAGACCTTGTCTAATTTCAAACAAAATAAAAATAAATTAATACCATTAAGAGAAATAATACAAATCTAATGTGTAAACGAATCAGAAACCATGTAAAAAAAAAAGAAGAATTAGGAAACAATAGGACAATAGCTGTTTAACAGGCTTTTAAATACACTGAATAAGGACTAAACACAAACTAGTAAAAATATAACAAAAATAACTTTTATATCTTCAAGATTGGATTATAATGAAAGTAGGCAACTCATATAGCATAAATAACATTTACTGTTAGTTATGTTAATATAAAGTCCTTAAAATCATTGGATTTGTGACCTTAGATTGTTAGTAAATTGATCAGAATTGTGTTTGAAAGTACAATTTCTGTGGGAAGGACAGATAGGAGAAGCGATTGTTAAGCTTATGCTAACCATAAAAAATATTGAAATGAAAAATCTATCTACCAGCAAGTACTATGGTTTAAGACATTATGTTTGAGCTAAAATTGCAATTTGTCTCTTTAAATTCTTGTGGTCAATGACCATTGAGCTATGGTATTTTAATAAAGTAAACATTCGGTCTTACCAGGACATTGTTATCAAAGCAGACATCAGGCCCTTTTCGATATCTGGGTTGCTTAACCATATCACAGGGGTCTGGACCATCAGCTAAAGAAACTTGTTAAGGAATATCAAGTTAGTTTTTCTCACAATATTAAAAAAATATAATGCAATATATTTATTTCCCAAAGCCAGCAAGAGATACCTATGTCATTACGCTAGTCCAACACAACCAGTTCAAGCACTTAGGAATTTAATAAACTAAATTGCCACAAATTTTCTCCTGTCAGACGAGGGGCTGTATGAAGAAATGAATTCTTTTTTATTTTTACTGCACATAGCATGGTCCCTGGCACACAAGAACTACTCAGTAAATATTTGTAGAATATTAGTGGATGAAATGCACAAATGATGCAGAGTATAAGATAGGGGCCTACATGTAAAACATAGCATAAGAGAGGACCAAGGTGCCTCCTATTTAGCAAGACAGAAATATAAACTAATTTCTAATAATAAACATCAATTCCAAACATAGGTGAGGACTATTTTTAATGGCAAAAATTACAGCCATTTTACAGAACCTCTGCCTACAATGCTTTAATAATCATTGCACTGTCATTTAGCATTTTACTATCAGAAGTAGTTTTAGTGTTACTGCCATTGCAGTTGTAGCATATGACAGGATTTCCTTCTTTTCTTTAAGGCTGAATGGTATTCATTGTAGGTATATATCATATCCAGCTCCATTTTTGATGACTGACTGTTGACAGCTTTCAAGCTACATTACTCCCTTTCCCTTCTGCCCCACATCTGGGCAACCTGATAGGGAAAACCGAGTGCTCCTTCCTTTGGCACGACCTGGAAGTTCAAGCCCATAAGTCCCAGCTAGCATAGACAAAAACTCAGCACTACTCCTCACCCACATATCAATCCCCAAGCCAGCTGTTCCTCCCTGCTCTCTCAAGCCATCTTCAGATCTACTTGGGAACCTGCACTGCTCTTTCCACAAAGCCTCATTATGCAAGTAGGAAGCTTTTCACACTCTCGGTGCATGTGTAGCATCATTTGTCTTGACATCCAAGCCAAATTTTGCGTGAGGGGTCCTTTCTGCCTCTGTGAGGTGATTGTAGCACTCTATAATATTTTTTTCTTTAAAGCATAAACAATGTGACAAGGTTAAAAATGCATTACTTTAAGATGGCTTTCTGTTCCGAACATCGCCGACATCAAAGGATACAAGTCTGCTCTGCTTGGATGAGCAGTCGTGTGTCACAGGGGCAAGTCCCTTTGCTCTCAACCATTATGAATATTAAGTTGGTGTTCATAAGTTTTTCTACATGAAAGATTCTGCAAAATAAATATTTAAAAATCACAGAAAATGAACATTATCTTTTGGGAAAAGAATAAAAGTATTTCAAATATTCTCACATATTTAACTGAAAGACAGAATATGACCTCTTGAAACACAAAGAATCACCAATGCAAACAGTAAAATAGAAGGAGAATGATTTCAGAAGAGAAAGATTATCATGTTTTACCATTTATCAGCATGCACATATTACCTCTCTCAAATGAATACAAAAAAATTGCAACAGGTGTTTTAAGTGTGACTTTTGTTTTTTAAGTGTTAGTCCTCAATGCAAAGCAAGTACTATTTAGTTGTTGAAACTCATAGAAAAAGTGTTTTATTTTACATGTTTAAGAAATTGTGGGGGCTGGCCCTGTGGCCGAGTGGTTAAGTTCACATGCTCCGCTTCAGCGGTCCAGGGTTTCACTGGTTTGGATCCTGGGCGCTGACATGACACTGCTCATCAGGCCATGCTGAGGCGGCGTCCTACATAGCACAACCAAAACGATCTACAACTAGAATATACAACTATGCACTGGGGGGTTTTGGGGAGAAGAAGAAAAAATAATATTAACAATAATAAAGAAAAAAAGCAAGAGGAGATTGGCAACAGATATTAGTTCAGGTGCCAATCTTTAAAACAAAAAAAGGAATTGTGGTATTTATCACTGAAAGTATGCCAAAGTTGCCTTACTTTATAGATAAGAAAACTAGGACCATGAAAATGGCTAAGCAGGGGCTGGCCGGGTGGCACAGTGATTAAGTTCGCACCTTCCGCTTTGGCGGCCCGGGGTTCACAGGTTCGGATCCTGGGTGCAGACATGGCACTGCTCAGCAAGCCATGCTGTGGAAGGTGTCCCACATATAAAGTAGAAGAAGATGGGCATGGATGTGAGTTCAGGGCCAGTCTTCCTCGGCAAAAAGAGGAAGATTGGCAGCAGATGTTAGCTCTGGGCTAATCTTCCTCAAAAAAAAAAAAAAAAAAAGGCTAAGCGTCTTGCCCAAACTAATGGCAGAATTAAAGTGCTATTCATCAAACTTTCTGTGAAGAGGGAAATGATTTCTGCTTTGTCAAATATGGTAAACAATTGCCACCTGTGGTTACTGAGCACTGAAATGTGATTAGTGTGATTGAGGTACAAAATTTTAATGTTAATTAATTGTAGTTGATAATTGAAATAGCACCTGTGGCTGCTAACTACTGAGTTGGACAACACAGATATAGACAGAATCAAGGGCTTTAAATTCCATGCAGTGTTTTTTCCACATCTTATGCTGCTCTGCCTTCTTTAGCAACCAAGATAAAAATGTAAATCTGTCAGTAAAGAGTAACTTCTTTATGATTATACACTTTCAAAGAAGGGGGATTTTTTTTCTTTCTTCCTCACTGAACTTGGGACACAGCATAAAGCAAATCAAAAGAAGCCATGATTCAACTTAATATCTTGATTACATTGATCTTTACATTCTACTTTAACTTTGCTATTACTGGATGTCAGGTAATGAAAGGCCCAAGGACTCTGAAACTCTTTTTCACGTATCCATTAAACAATTCTGTTTCCTGAAGTTGACAGCCTGATATGCTAATCTCTAAACAAGATGGTCTGTTTTTTCTGAGTTCATCCATGACTCCTCCCCTTTCCTCTCATTGTCATATCCTCGAACTCCTCCTAGGACACAGAGGTTTGCTAAAATAAGTCATAAAAACATACTGACCACATCTATTAAAAATTCATGCAAGTTTAACTTAACCCCTTCCTGAAAGTATTTTTTTTAATTGTTATAAACTTCTTTTCTGAATCCCGTAGCAATGAAGTATTCCAGCCCTTTCACCTGCTCAGATTACCTCACCTCCTCATATTTCCCCTTCTCTGTATTAATGTTTCTTCTAGAATAATCTGGCCTCAGTCACTAAAAACAAAGTGTCCCAACTCTGTGCCTTGTAAACTGTGACTTTCTGCTCCATTCTCAGGGATCCTGTGACATGAATTATCACTTTCCTTTCAAGACTCAATAATCGCCACCTTGCCTTTCTCCCCTATCCCATTACAACCAAATTAAATTCTCCATCTCTTCCCAAAAAGTTTTCAAGATGTTTTATCAATACTGATGTCTAACAGTAGCTTTGACCTTAGGAAATGATCTCCTAGTTCCTTCAGTTTAAAATAAAAGATACATACAATTCTAAATTTATTGAAGACTAGAAATAAAACAACACCCTCCCCACCCCGAACATCTTTTGGAGAACCTGTTTAGTGACCACAGGTAAAAAGAAATATTTGGCTTAAAATTAGAATTACTTGTATAATTAACTCTAATCAACTTTATATAGGAAGGTTTTTTGTCTGGGTTCTTTTAGACAAAAAATACATTAAAATATAATCAAATTTCCCTATGTTCTCCCTAAAAGTGGGTGTGATTATTGTGATAATATAATTATTATTATAGTTGAAGGGACTACAACTTATCAAAGTTAGCATTAATTTAAAAAACTGTAAATTTTAAAAACCTACACAGAAACTGAGGATTTCTGATGTTTTCAACTTAAAACTGTTACTCATATCTCTGTCTTGAACAAGAATCTCCATTATTTCTGTAATGATTATAAAAGTGAATACAATTTTTAGTGAAATAAGACTAGTCTAGAAATATAGAAACAAATTACCTGGAACAGTTTCCACAGTCTAATACACCACTGAATGATTTGCTATCATTATCGAAGAAATACTGGGTTTGTTCAGTAATGCAACTCTGCTTTGACAGAGAGGCCGTAAAATCATCCTCTTCCATCTCAACTGTGGAGAAAACAAGGGCCATCATTATGAGAGGACACTACAGTCAGTCCCCTGGAGCCTTCATTTCTCAGGGAGCAAAATAAATGTCTAAGGGCAGGTGCCTCGACTGGCTTGTTTGCTGCTATATAATATAGAGGCAGCCCTAACAGGTACCCAATAAATATCAATAGAAAAAATTAATTCAAATACAACTGAAAAATGGAGGCCAATGTGGCCTGGGAAAGTTTCTAAAGCGTTAGGAAAGTTTTGAAAAGAAGATTTCAACCTACAAAAGAGTCAAGTGGACAAACTCTCTCTCCTACACTTCCTCTCTGAGTTTATAGAACTCAGCACAACCAAAAAGAAAATTTTAATGGTCATTATGACAATATCTGAGCATTTACCTACCTGCCTCAAGAAGTCGTGGGAACGTCAAACTCAAGAGAAGTTGCTGTAGAATCGACCTGGATTTTAAATATGAATAATTATTGATAAAAATCTAGATATTTTCCTTTATAAATTATATAATAAAAACCTGAGTATTTTTGCATATACACATAAACACATATTTCTTTTTCGAAAAAACTGAGAATTTGCTAACAGAAAGTTTAGGAGCATTTTATATAAGTATTTCTTAAATTATACAAAACATCGTAAATTTTTCTGTAAAAGTCATGAAGTTGGATGTGTTCATGACCAAGAGAAGGAGGCACATATATGTTTGAAGAGGTGTAATATGAAATGACATTGTGGAAAAGTGGTAACTCTAAGAGAGAGAAAGTCAACAGTTCAGTGCATAGGTTTCACATTAAGGATTTTCTCCTTATTTTAGTTTTTAAAACTCTGTGATGGAAAAAAGATGACTTTGTGCCATGAGTTTGCACACTGTTTACTTTACAATATAGAATATATTTGTAAGTACATAATGTGACATTCATGAAATAAAATATACATATTATATATAGGGCATATGACGTGTTTTGGTTTTATAATAAATGGTGAGTAAGCCAAATATTAGTATAAAATCATCTGGATCTGAGTTTAGGGAAAAAAAAGGCAGGCGGTGGTTGGGGAGGAGAGAGATTATGGCCAGAAAATGGCATAAAGGAAATCAAATATTTTCGGATTACTGTGAGATTTAGAAAACCTATGTAAATTAATATATAAATATCACTGTCACTTCAGAAAGCACCATTTTCACTATTTTTTTCAGAAAAATAGGAGTTTTAATCTAAAATCTTTGCTACTTTAATAAAATGGTATAATTATTTAATTTTAGCTAGGAAAACCTCAACATCAAATGTTATAGATTAATCTACATAGAATAAGGCCTTGCCAATACAGTTGGATAATGATACAAAAGAAAGGAAGAAAGGAGGAAAGAAAGGGTGGCAGGGAGGGAGAGGGGGAGGGAGAGAATGCATCCCAGATACAACAGGAGATTTAGTTACTTGACTGACCAGAACCAAACAATGACAAATTTGATCTTCCAGACTATCCACAGCGCCTCAATGAACAGTTTAAATGTCTTATTTCCATAGGTGGCAGGGTATAGGTGAGGGGGCATGAAGGAGGTAGGCAGGGTAGAATCAGTAAAAAGAAAGAATTAGATCCCTTTCAGCAAAATGATGCCTCTAAAACTATGTCAGCCTTTGTATGAATAGCAAGGAGGTAGAAAGATAAGTCAACATGCCATGATTTTGATCAATGAAGACATCTAATTTGGACATTGAAACCAACAAACAGCAACTTTTTATAGATCAGTACACCTAAAATTTAAGGAATTGAGTATAATATTAAAAAAACATGACAAGAGTTTAAGGAGATCTATAGAAAAAAGAAGCCTCTGAAGAGGCTGAAGTTTGCATAACCATAAAATTGTTTTCATATGAAAAATTGAGTAATTGTAACAGTTTTACAGTGACCACTTAAGAAAAACTATTTATAAATATTACCAATATGTGCTATGAGAAATGAAAAAAAGAAACTCCAAGAATAATTACTTACATGTCACAAAATCTGTATTTTCACCAAATTCTTTACTATTTCACAACACCTTTCTCTCATTACCAATAAAACTACAATTTTGACTTACCAGGCAGCAGCAGTGGCCCACCAGCCAATCTGTAATATGTCCGCTATTGATGGCTATAAAATATGATACAAAGCCATTACATTAGTCTACACTGAGCATGCCTTTGAGAGAAAGGGATGAGTTGGATATTACTGACCACATATGCTGAGCGATGCCCTGCTCCTTGTTTTGGTGTAGCTCCAGGTTCACACACTGACTGATAATCATAAGATTTGTTGAAAGCATAAACTGATATATTAACCAGGTGTCTCATCAAACTTGGATCAATCTCTCCAAAAAATCTTCCAATCTGGTACAGAAAAAAATGATAAACTTTCAAATGTAAGCCAAATATTAACACCTGAATCAGTACGATGAAAAGAAATAACACAAAGAAACTGAATTAAAACCACTCAGGAGCTTAAAAACAAAAGCAAGGAATAAACCTGTATACGACACTCCAAAAGAACTCAAATGAGATTAGGCGTTCTCATTTCTCAGAGGCTCTGTGTGATATTTGTGGAAGGAATGGACGGTTTACTTAGTATTAAGGTCACAATCAAATGCCTCCTGAGAAGAGAAAAGTAGCATAAATAAGAGAAATGGGTGGGACTAGAAAACGAAAAGGAACTTGAAGGGCCTGTGATGACCTGCACCTAGTCCCATCGAAAGGGGGAACGTCTAGGCTAATCAACTCCAGCCCATAAACACTGTCAGTTAGGAGAAAGGTCAGTGTTGAGAGGTTTTTTCCCTTTTCTTTTTAAGAGAAGCCAGAAATGTAGATTCAGAAATGAAATTAGTTGGCAAGTAATTCTAATTTGTTTAAAATCCTGTATGAGCCAAATAACCTATGTGCTGCCAATCTGCAAATTTGGGACTAGAAATTTCATCAGTTTCAAGTCAGCCATGTATTAAGTCAGACATTACTAATTAATTAATATGTGACACTGAGAGATCAAAAATAAAAAGTTCACATCATGTTAAAATTCTTAACTCTATAGTTTAATAGTAACTGTTAGTACCAGAAAGTAAACTCAACTAACAAATACCAAGAAAAACTAGATTTAATATGCATTTCTTAATGGTTTATATGGTATTTAGCACTTTAAAATTTATTTTATGACAGAAATAAAGCAACTCATCAATTTCTATAATGGTTTTAAGGAGTTTCGTAACGTTGATCAGGGAAACACACTTTGGTAACAGTGCTTCTCTCCCACTTTAGGTACATACCTGGTTAGTATAATCATCATGATTTGCCATCAAAAGAAACCCACCATCATCTAAAATCACACAATCCATTACCTATAAAAATAAAAATGACAGTTAACACATTTTTAGGAAGGTTAGGAGACTGCATTATCATTATTCCATTATATGTAGATGATTATAACAATAAAATTAGGAAAGAAATTCAAATGACTATCTTCTCTTGAACATATATGATCTAGAGATTCTGATGAAATAAATGAAGGGCATGCGCTGATGCATATTAAACCCTCAGGGCTGGATATTCCACCACCATCCATCTAGTTAAAACTACCAGCTCACTCTGAACAAATCATAAGAACAAATCAGAAATAATTTTTTGCCACTCTAAGGTCAACTAAATGATCCAGGAAATTGGATAGACCAAAATATTTAATAATGTATACTTATTTTATTATTTTAAACACATACTTGAGATTTTGACAGGAAAGATATTTTTAAAAATACATTTTAGTCGCTATGCTTCAGACTAAAAAAAAAGAAAAAACAGCAGAATGAGGATATATATAACTATTTTACACTAAAAATGTTTGGTTGGATAAATTGAAATCAAAAAGCAGAAAGCAAAACAAAAAATGCCTGTGACTGAGGAAAAAAATCATTCATCCTGAACTGAAGAATAAATTCCCACGCAGTTTAAATCATGTTTAAATGCATGAATCACTTTAAAAATATTTATTGTATAAAATCACGATTAAAAACATTGTTTTCAGAGTTGGTGACATACGCATTCTATTTTCCTAATGTAGAAGCAACTTGCTAAAACCTTTGCTCTAAAAACAGTCTTTATAGTCTACATAAAATAGACAAGCTATAAAAAGACTTAAAATTATTGGCTATAATTTCGCACAACTAGAAGTGATAAAATGATATGAACTCCCTACCTCCCTTGGAATATGCACACACACATAAAAAGATTAGAAGAAAATAGTGGAATTCATCCTTCTGATTCATTCTTAGAATAATTTATCTACTATTATTCTCAGAGCATCTTCAACTTTTGAGCAAAAAATTCATATTTGCTTTTTCATCTTCTCAAACAGAAATAGAAATAGAAAACAATGTAAAATCCAATCTATGTAAATGGAACATTATGATGAATTATATAATTTCAAGGTTTAGTTCCAAAAATTTTCTCATCACTATAAATACATTGTGAACAAATTCAGAGAAAGTACAAAAGATGAGGGAAGATTGCATTGATAACCAATAAGGATGCTTTGGTTAGAAACTTCCCATGTAGGAACAGAGCTAAAGGTAAGTATGTACAAAAGAACATAACACAATTAAGATTCAAGAGAATACAGTCCATACTAATATGGCTTTTTTATACCTTCCAATAATATATGAATTTTTTTAAAAATAAAAGCATTTAAGATTAGTAAATAAAAGCATATAATTCAAACTCTTATTTATGAATTATTTCCCAATGCCTTAGAATAATTTCTTTTAGCCTTTGATTAAAATTCCTGTATTTTTTTAATCACTGAAGTCTTAGCAAGAGTAATACAAGAAAAAATTATAGTTAATTTTATTTTAAAGTTTTCTTACATCACTGTTTCTTTTGCAGTCACAAACTGGACCAGCACACTGAAAAACAAAAATACAGTTATCACCTCACATTTTATAAAACATTGGATTTTAATTATAGTCATTAATTATTACCATGTAACAATTAGAAAATTTAGACTAATTTTTTGATGATAAAAGGGCAAATGACAATCTAGTCCATAATAAAAAAAGATAATTGCTTTATCTTTAAAGTTAGAAAATATCAATGAACAGATATCTAAACTAGCATTTCAAATTATAATATTGAGATATTTTTCTTTTTATTGTTTATCAATTTACTATTTAAACAGAAAATTTTTAACAAATAGAATTTCATAATTATGCTTCAATGTAGTGGCACTGAAAATTTATTTTGCCTCTGCGTAAGACTTTACTTTTATTATTTGCATTTAAGATTTTTAAGTGTAGCTACGAATTTTTATTAAAAAAATTATCTTACCGGATCCCTGATTGATGTTTTGGTGAAATTCTCTATCCAGGAATTTACATCAATTTTAATTCCAA
Source organism: Equus przewalskii (assembly GCF_037783145.1). Taxonomy (NCBI): domain Eukaryota; kingdom Metazoa; phylum Chordata; class Mammalia; order Perissodactyla; family Equidae; genus Equus; species Equus przewalskii. Next base: position 26,478,756 of record NC_091834.1, read on the forward strand.
CAACTGAAAAATTATGTAAAGAAAAATTGACACATACATTTAAAAAGTGTAGTTATGATTTTACATATCTATTTTTCCTCTCACATTTGAAAACTCCTCGTAGGCAAACGTAAGTTTCTTGAGATTAAAAAAGGACATTAAAAAGTTGATTCGAATTAATTTAAAAGGCTGCAATTTTAGTTAGCTACAATATAATATTTGCTCCATGATAATTCAGATATTTTATACAATAGCATTAAAATTGGGTTGAATATAAAAACATTATATTACAGAGATATATATCTTGGGGTTTTCATTAAGAAATAATGCTAATAGCTCTTAAACTATTAAACAAACTTCATTTATAATCAAAACAGTTTATTCATTTCCCACAATCTGGCCAATTAACTAATATAGATAGTAAGCCAAAAAAAATTGATAGTGACAGGATATAGCCTTATAGATATGAGGTCATTCAGTGGAATGTTTTAGGAGGCTTCCCTAACCCGACCAATGCATGCAGTTTAAGAAATGTTTGTTGAAGAGTAGGTCGATGAGTGGTTGGGAGAGTGGGTAAATGAAGGAGTAACTTAGAGGAACAACTGTGAGTAAATGAGCAAATGAGTGAATGAAGAAAAGGATGAATGAATTAGTAAGTGATGGAAGAAATCTATATAGTTGAATCACTGTGGGGTAAAACTGCCCTCAGGTGCAGGAAGGCAATTTATCTATCTTCTCAATCTGGCTTAATATATGCTTTTTTAAAATTCAAACAATACTGAATCATACAGTGAAAAAAATTTTTTACTTTATTTGTATCCACTCATTCCAGCCTGCTTCCAATTCTCATTGATGCATTTGTTTTGTTTTCTTGTTTGATTTGTTTCATTTTACCAAAAAAGTCGTTTTCCTATTTTATTGTTGTTTTTTAAAAATAGATTCCTACCTAATTCTTTTTAACAGAGACATAGTATAGATATGCCATAATTTATCTTTTCTCCCAATGATGGAAATTTAACTTTCCATGTTTAAGTTATTACAAATATACACACCCTTGGTCGTATAGCCTTTTGTGTATTTGAAAGTATCTTGGAGGATGGGCTTGTACAGTGCAATTGCTGGATCAATCCAGCATTTAGGATTTTGATATATGAAACTAAATTAACTCCATAAATTTGTGTCAACAGTGTATAAACACAGCACTTGTTTGACAATAACTCAACTCTATAACATATCAATTTTATTTTACCCCCAATCTCATAGGTAACTAAGTGTACTTTTTAAAATTTGCAAGTCTTTGACTTTATTTTGGCTGAAGCTTTCTGATGGCCTTCCTGATAAGCACTGCCAGTTTTTAATATAAACATTAGGTCACCGTTAATTTTGGTGATGTGTATGTGTACAATATATACGCTTACCTGCAGGTTTAAGAAGTTTTCCTTGGATATATATTTCCACAGCTTTGCTTACCATGATGCCTGATTCATAAGCACCAGGTCCACTTTCTAAAAAAAAAGAAAAACAGAACTATAAAAATCCTATATAAATAAATCAAATAATATTGAGTTTATTTTGATAGGTACAAGTAGATAGCATTTTGCTTAAATATTCTAGCATAGATATGTCATAAAGAAGTCTGTGGTCTCCTCTTTTCTCTTCTTCCTCTGTACACCAGGCTAACTGAAGTATCCATGAAGTATCCATGAATTACATTACATTAATTACATTAATTGACTTTGGGTTGTGAAGGAATTATTCATCTTGGCTACATTGAATTCATAATAAAATGGATTCATGACTAATCTCAGCCTCATGACATTTGCTAAAATATTGAGGAGGCTGCTGAAGTGAAGTGGAAGGATTGCTCTTAGATTCCCAAAACTGCCTTTGCATTTCAGACAATATATTTGCCCTGGGCAAAACTTTAAAATTCTCCGAACTTCAGTTTCACCACTTGTGAAACTGAGGATAAATAATACCTACCCTCAGAGAGAGGTTGAGGGATTAAATGAGAAAGTTTTGGGCAAGGAACCCAATGATATATTATAAAATATGGGCTTTTGCTAATTTTTATAAATAATATATTTAGCTAAAACCAACTAAAGGTGGAGTAAACTGATTAGTTACATTTTAAAAAATTTATTAAACATTCTTCAATATATTCACAGTTTGTGAAATGAAGGATTATCTACATGTGTTTCTATGTATTATGTATGCCTGTAGGTATGCTGTCTCTATGTTGATGGATGACTGTTTCTTGTGTGTGCATTTTACCTCCTCAAGTCAATGGATGCTTGTGTCTTTGCAAAGTCGTACATGTAGTATATGCTTAATAATAACTATTCTGAGCAATTAACTTAAAATATATTGTTTTGGGGTAAAGCGGGTAGTAGCAGTAATTTATTTTTTTAAAAAAGGGAACTGAGAAGGCTGAATTCCAATGTAATACTTACTGTTAAAGTAGGGAGCCGTGAAAACATAGTTATCATTATCAAGACTCCTTTTATAGAAGCTGTCCTCATATGTTTCTGGGTTTTCTTGCCAATTTTCTCCAGCCCTAGGGAGGAAATGGTTTGTCATTTTTATTCTTTAATCTACCTGATAACCTATTTTTCCCTTTGGGGACATTGTCGAACTTTACAGACATGTCTACATCTCTGGTATGTTTAAAGAAGTTAGTGGTAATTGATGGTGTAAATGATACTCCTTACTAAGCAATACATCAGCATAGATTTATAAAGGACCAGAAAAAGCTGACTCCTAGTTTTACTCTGCCATTTACTAGCCAGGTAATTACGGACAAGTCAGTTCAGAAGTCAATTATTATTGATAAGCCTACCTAGCCCACCTTATGGACTGTTCAGAAGATAAACAGAGAGAACATCCAGTGAAAACAATGACGTGCTATGCAAATATTGCCACTAGGCTATGACCATGACGTTCATTTAACTAGGTCAGCTTGTGTCTACAAAGAAAGATCTCTTAAATTTTGTAGTATGTATGACAAGCAAAAGTGTCACTGAAGAATCATATAATAGCATATTTAAAGAAAGAGAGTATTTTAATAACATAAGTACTTTAAACGACTTCAATGTGATCTACTAATAATCGGTTTCTCTGAAGAATGGCTTCCTTATACAGTAATGTACAGATCCTTGGAGTAGTCTTTTGCAATTTACTGATTTTTATAGATATTATTTGAACTTACTCTTTGGGATAAACTCGGGTAATCCCACCATCAGTCACAACAAACCGCGCTTTCACTCCCTTGCTGGAACAGAAGACGGATGAAGGGAATTTTTTATTTAACTTACTCTTTGTAAGATATTAATTTAGGTGTTGGTGATACAAAGAGAAATAAAATGAGTTCCTAAAATAAAGGAAGCCAAAGTAAATACATCAATAAATGCAAACTATATTTTAACAGTTAAAATATCTAAGAAATAAGTAAGTAAAGGGAGGATGCTTAAAGAAGACATCTCATAGGAAATAATGATATAGCTGCATTTTGAAGATAGAAGGGGAGTTAAGAGAGATGACAGAAAGCAGGAAGACATTGAACGTAGAGAGAAGAGTATGTTTAAGGGAAAGCTAGTGAAGAGTGATAGTATTTGGTGTAATAAAAGCATAAGGCGAGAGCTGAGAAACAATAGGAAGTGAAGTTTCAAGCACAAGTTTCTTAAGAGTGGTCAGCTCATGAATGATCTTGAAATTCATGCTGGAGAGCTTCAACTTTATCCTGAAGTTAAAACTGCATTTTAAAAGAAGACTCTGGTTAGTATGTATTGTATGGAGAACAGATGGGACTGTGGGGAGAGGAATGGGAAGCACCAAAGGCAGAACAATCAGCTGCTGTAATTTCTTAGACGGGGGAATTGTGACCTTGAGTCTGAAGAAGGGGGGAAAACATTGCTGGAAGAAATACTAGCATTTGGTAATTGATTGGAAATGGTGTGGAGAAGAGACTGTAAATGAGGATCACAGGTTTCTCAGTTTCTTGACTGGGTATATGGTAGTGCTATCAGAAAGCCAACTGGACATTCGCTAGAAACCCTATTTTACCGCAAACACTGAAACACACACAAATACCTATTTAATTTGGTTTATCCACATTGTAATGTATATACCTGTAAAGTTGAGTAATGGCAGATGTTAGTCCTGACACACTCCCACAACTGAAAATGCAACTTGTCAAGAATTGCAAAATGATTTTCTTGAGAAATTGTTTTAAAGATAAATAATAAACTTGAAACTTATGAGACCTATTTCACAAAAATTTCCAAGAGAGAAGCTAAATGGAAATGCAGAATATATATTTTTTATTAATAAGAATAAATACTTACATGTTTTTCTGCTTACTCCAGTAATTTTGGACAAGTTCATTTGTAAAGCCTGCATCCAGCAAGACTCTATTAATCAAATTCGTGTTACCTAACAGAAAAAGGATAGCCTCAATTACACCCACACAGTTTTTTAATTAGTATAACAATGAGACAAATATATTCTCTATTTCCAAAAGCAATTTACAGTTGATAATATTTCTATGAATTTAAAAATATATCCTATATTAATTTTCTGCATTTTTTTAATATTGCTCGTCTCGCCTCACATTTTTCATACTATGGACAGAATTAGTAGTGGAAGAGCCAGTTTTAAAGGAGGCAAATTATTTTGTAAACTTCATCAAAAAGATCTATGAAATATGCCAATCAAGAAAAAAATGAGGAAATATTCTTTCTCTTTTGTTTTTGTAGGTTAGTATGGTGATTCCAAACCATCATAATACTTCATAGACAATTTTACATATAAATATAAATCAACATAATATACATAGTGTTTCTTTTTATTTGTTTTGGCCAAGGAACAAAATAACTTATCACAGACTAACACTATTCTAAGAGTGGCGTTTGGAATTACTGATATTGGTGAAAGAACACAGGCTTCAGGTTGTCTGGAATAACTGAAGAGTATATTAGCCCAAGGTCAAAGATAATGGCGTGGATAGATGATGAGGACCAAGGGTCAATTAATACACATTCTTAAGCAAAGAAACTTTCTCCTGGTTCTTCTGAGCTAAACCCATGAAGCTCTGAATAACTTACAAGTATCCTCTGAAACTTCATAATTCTGATAAAATTTCATTTTATTTAGGTAGGAAACATATGATTTGACTTAATATTCTATTACTATAAGAGATAGGGGTAGGATAGGCTGGAAAACATTTTAGTTGTTTTTTGGTTTGTTTGTTTTTTGTTCTTTTTGCTGAGGAAGATTTATCCTGAGCTAACATCTGTTGCCAATCTTCCTCTTTTTTGCTGAGGAAGATTTGCCCTGAGCTAATATCTGTGGCAATCGTCCTCTATTTTGTATGTGGGTTGCTGCCACAGCATGGCCACCCATGAGCAGTGTAGGTCTGGGCCCAGGAGTCAGACCCGGGCTGTTAAAACAGAGCATACTGAACTTAACCCTCAGCCATGGGGTTGGCCCCATTTTAGTTGATTTTAATTATTTTAATTTAAAATCTCTTTCACCCAGGATTAAAAGGTAAATTTAATCCATTATTTTAGACTTCATTTCTATTCATTTTAGGAACTTTACTATTATATTATTTTAGAAGATGAATCACTTTAAAAAATAGGCTTTAGAAAATGAATGATATAATTTAATTGTCTCAAATCCTTTTGGTAAAACAAAATAAATGAGATCATTATTCTAAGTTGTAATATAAATCAATATTTCAAGTAATTTCATAATTTTGATCATATTTTCATTATGCTGTAAGTCTAAAATGTGTCTTGAAATATGTCCCCTGCAGCTGATTACATAAAATATATAAACAGATTATCAGCATTAAGCTTTACTGTTTTACACACACATATAATATCTCACTTTTACATTAGTTCAAAAATAAAAGGGAATATGAAGATAAATACTCTATAAGATAAATATTTAGATAGCTTAATAAATTAAACATTAGGTGACAACTGTAATTTCACTGATGAATTGTCTTTTATAAAGCAAAATTAAACTTGACTGCACCTCTTTGAAAAAAACTATTCAAATCACAGATTTCAATCACTGATATTTACTTTTAGAGTTAGCGTTATGAATTATTTGATCACATGATGTAAAATATGTTTGAGAAAAATCTATAACATATAACACTGTCAGAGGAAAATATAAATTATTTTATACGTATTAGCTCTTTTGTATAATTAAATCCAATAAAATCTCAATTTTTAACATGGTTATATAATCACCTCAAATATCTCCTACTAGATCATAGGGGAGGCAGATAAAAGGCAAAATGAAACAAGGGAAGAGACTGGAGAACAGATAACAACAGTATGGATATTAGTACTCATATTGAAAATATTTTGTTTAAATGTATTTATACTTTCCTAGGACCTAGAGGCATTCAACTAAAGGAATATTCAATAATATTATTTCAGTTCTCTCTTGGGAATGCCTGTTACTTACTAATAGGAAATAAACAATAACATAAAATAACACTGAGAAGTTTCTGGCTCGGTCCGAGTGAGCGCACATTGAGTGGGCAGGTGTGGAGTCTCTCATGCTCAGATGTGATCAGTGTAGACTTCATCTACCCATGACAGGTTTTCAGAGGAGCTAATTCATGTTAGAGGTGCTAGGAAGTTATTTCTTTTTATGAGATAAATTTAAATTTGAGAGGTGGCTTTAAGAATGGATTTTCATTTTTTATAACTAGGAAGTGTTTTGTTTAATCCTTCCTGATAGAGAGAAAAATAATTTTAAAATAGAAAAGAAAAGGAAGAGAAAGAGAAAGAAGAGGAGGAGAGAGAGAGAGAGAGGAGGGAAAAGGGAGAAAGGACAAGGGGTAACAAAAAAGTCAGGTATGTATACTTTTTTATTTCAAATTATGTTTACTAGGGTAATTTTTGCCAGTAGCTAGTTTTCCTATTTCCTTTTGCATTATACTTTTTCCTGACAGTACTTTCATAGGATTTTTTTTTTTTTTTTTTTTTTTTTGAGGAAGATTAGCCCTGAGGTAACATCTGCTGCCAATCCTCCTCTTTTTGCTGAGGAAGCCTGGCCTTGAGCTAACATCCGTGCCCATCTTCCTCTACTTTATATGTGGGACGCCTACCACAGCATGGCCTGACAAGCAGTGCGTAGGTCCGCACCTGGGATCCCCACCGGTGAACCCCGGGCCACCAAAGCAGAACGTATGAACTTAACCGCTGGGCCACGAGGCTGGCCCCCATAGGGTATTTTTAAGAAGAAAAAATAATTAAGATTTTTAAATGTTTTAAAAGGCAAGAATCCATAAATCTCTATGAAGTTTCATAGTATGAATGATGCAAATTTCTCTGAAAGACAAATATAATGGTCAAAAGCATTACTAAAATTTCTTACCTATTCCAACTTGATTTACTTCATAAAATAGGAAATTATAGAAGCATTTTTTAAGATATAAAGTTAACTGTGATCAAAATAGAATGTCAAGAAGAAAACAAACTCTTAAGTGATATATCTTTATTTATATCTTCTTTTTATTCTATCCATATTAAAACTCATTATATAAATTGGAGGATATAAATAAATCAATAAAAACGTATTGTATGTTTTCCTCTATATAGTAAAAGAAATGCAATGGAAAACCTTTAAAAGATTCAAAAGTAAGTTTCTTACATCTGAAAGGAGCAAAGGTAATCATATCCTATTTATATTTAAACATTTCTATCTATTATCTGACTTTGAAAATTTGATTTTACTTAATAATGAAATAAAATTTCTTTACTATATAAAGGGCCAAATTATTACATTTTACCGTTAAATTCATAAAGCAAATAAATAAGCCAGTATAGCAACAACTAATCTGAACTAAGACTTGACCACTTTGGATATAATCACAGTGAAGCAGTTACTTTGAATCAATGCATACTTACAGGATGGGTTGTTTGGAGTTTTTCTATCAATAAACTCATTGAAATTTAATAGAAACTCAGTGTTATTTTCTGATATTTTAAGGTCATTGCAGTAATCTCTGAAAAACATATTTTAGGATATTAGGTATTAAAATCAAAATTAAAACAAAATGAACATAATAATTACAGGAAGTGAAACCACTGGGTTTTTACGAGCTATATGACTTCGCAAGCTGCTGAACTTCTTGTTACATCCATATCCTCATCTCTACAATGGAACAATTCTTTGACCGTGAGTGGTAAATATTAAGGACAATATAAATTAAACACTCGGCCTCTGAGCAGTAGGTGCTCAATACGTGTTAGCTTTTGTTGTTACACTATTATAACTGAATGTTGTAGGTTTACAAGCTTCACATAGAAATTGAGAAATTTTAAAATATTTACTTATTAAATATCAAGAATAAACCCCTTATATGTTAACATTTTTATGAGAAACTATTGTATTTTTGAACCAAAAAAAAACATGTAGCCCCAAAAAGTGGCATCATTTTACCTATTCGGAAATTGCTTTAATTCTTGACAATAGAGGACAAGCGTGCCTCTGTAGTCAGTAAAGATTTTGTTTGGCACATAAAAAAAAAAATGTTCTCATACATATATGCAGTTGGAAAAGAGAGGATTATCTTATTAGTCTTTTCAGATAATTATGGCTATTCTTTTTTGATAACATACCAAAACTTATCTGTAATTTCTTGATAGTTATTTGTAATATGGAATTTGAAACAATATCAATGAACTTTTTGTACTGTTACATTAAAAGTCAATGCACTGTCTTATACTTTGAATGAGTCTTTTGCCCATCTATGATTTTGTAACATCATAAATTGGTTATTTGGAAAATATGAGTCATGTAGATCTTCCAAATGATGACATATTTCATTAAGCAAATTTGAAAATTCACATTCATTAACATCTTCACTGATCTCACCAGATAAGTCTCTAACTATTGAGAAGCCGTTATGCTCACAGTAATGAATACAACTTTCCCAAAATTCTAATTTTTATTTGAAAGCTCAGATTTTGTCATTGGCAACAAATACACTCAGTTGTTTTCTTCAAAGAAAAGGCTTACTCGATTGATTTTTCAGAAAATGTTTGCCAAATATCCAAGTTACCCTCTCAAGTAAAATCATACTTCATGAAAAATAAAAATATTATTTTTATAAAAAAATAAAAAATATTGCAGCTCTCAATTCAAACAATCACACAAATGTCTTTCCTGGTACACAGCAGAGCTTCCATTTTCATCACACAGAACATTAAAAGACACATACTCAAGGGTAAAGCTTTAAGAAAATTAATAAATTCTTACTGCTTCAGTCAGGGATATTTTAAAGTGAAACTGGCTTTTTCCCTGATGTGGGTGTTTGGCAATGAAGTTTACAATGGCTACCAGTACACTTTAGTGCCACTGCCTTGATTTCTGCTAAGGTATCAGCTCACCATTGGTTTTGTACTGTCAGTGCAAATGTCAATATGAAGATAAGATAAGCATTTAACATTGCTAGGAAAATAGCTTTGACTTTGTAAATTCTCTGAAAGGGCCTCTGGAACCCACAGGGTTCTGAGGACCATTTTTTGAGAATTGCTGTCCCGTGTTTTGGAAATTCAGAATAAATATAAAGCAACATAAATATAAGATTACCATGATAATAACTAGGTTAATACAACCAACAAATTGGATAATAAAATATTCAAGAAAAAATGCAATTAAACAGTAAACATTTTCTGATGCAAGGCCATTACCTAAACATAAAACCTCAGAGAGTAGAGAGGAATAGTGTCAGAACTTCAAAAAAACTTCTTGGCTCATGGAAAATTTTAGTTCAGAGGCAAGGTTTATAAAGTTTATATGATTTATACTCATTTTGCTATTGACAGAGGTAAATTTGACTTCTTCCCACAAGGCTAGGCTGTTTTGGAAATTAGCCTGGAAGTCAAAAGGCCAATATATTGAATTATAATCTCACAGAATTAGAAGCTGATGGCAAGCCTTTAGGACTAAATAAAATGTTGCAAATAATTATTAATAACATGGTTTTTAGGATTACATGTTATTATTTGAAGGCATTTCTAAAATTATCTTTGCTCATTTAATCCCAAAAGTAACTATCAGAAGGTATTTAATATTTTAAAGGTGAGAAAACTGAGATTCAAAGATATAAAAAGATTTACAGAAGGGTACCTAACTAGCAAATGGTCAAGCCCTGAAGAGAAGACGAGTCTTCAGATCCCTGATTATTGTGTTTTACCCATACAATGTGCTTTGAATTTTCACTTTGTGAACTTTCAGTGCTGCAAAGCTCCAGGCCAAAAGCAATTTTAACCTCTAAATAGAAGGCTTTTAGTCTTGTGAGCAATTGTGAGCAAATGTAAACAATGTTATCATGTTGTTTTTTTTTTATTCTTGCTGGCTGGGTTGTGTACAATTTTGTAGTCTAAAGATATTATGGACCTGATGTTTACTAATGGCAAAAGCTGTGAAAGTATTGAAACTATCAGTAAGGAGAGTTGTTAGAATGGCAGCAAAAGTGAAAGAATTTAAACAATGAAAATGTGAGAAAACGCTAAAAAGTTGTGAGTATCAGTGGAATGAGTTCTCCAGTTGTAAGAATAATTCAGAAGGACAACAGAAAATCACCCACCATGTAGAGTATGGTGCCTATGCAGTAGGCAATAGTAGTAAGAGCCTTATAGAAATATTTGATATGTGAATATGTGGCCAGACAAACAGCATTGGTGTTGGTTGCCTGTTAGCCTAATGTTTGTTCAACATGGGGCTGGGAGTTTGACAACTCGAGATAATTACCATTTCTTAGATTCTTGTCCCAAAGGAATCACCCCATGACAGTGAGTGGCAGGTCAGTAACTGTGGTTACCACAACTGCTAAGAAGTTCCCCCAGGACATGTGGGAAGACATGCTAACACACTTTCTATAAAGCACTGTTTTTCTAAAAGGGATCAATTTTGCACGTATTGATCATTAGTTAATCTCTTTTAGGTAAAGAATTCCTCAGAAAAGTAAAGCATCAAAGTGGAGAAATCTTTGGAAGGCTTTAAAGGAACAAATCAAACTTCAATTTGCTGAAAATACCTTCCGGGCCTGAAACCTGTATAATCTCTTTTGGTCATTTTGTATTTCTTACTACATTGGCTTTGTAACTTAAATGGCTTTGAAACTAAAAGACCTTTGGTATTAGAAATTTGGCAAATCATTTATTTCTAGAATACTGACAATGAGTTTGTTCTTATTCCATTCAACAAACTTACATAGGTTATTTCTTTCTCATTCTATCTCATCTTTGAAATGCCTTTCTCATTTCTGATTAGCCAAGAAAGATAGCGAAATTCATCCCTGTTTTCGAGTTTTCATCCCTATGACTGTGCCTCCTAAAGGTAGGACCAATCCTCCGTGTGTCTATATTCTCAACGTTTTCCTTTCACAGTAGTTTTAAAATTTAAGGAAACTGCAAAAACAGAATATTAATCAGGATCAAAAAGCTTAATTATTTTGAAATTAACAAAAATGGTTATATCTTTAAAATTTGCGAGCTTTCTTCTTTGAATTATTTTAAACTAACTACTTTTTAACACCCTTTATTAAATATCACTTCTCCTCCTGCTTCTTACTACAACCACAAATAATAATGACTTTTATTTAGAGCTCATATCCTACCAAGAGCTTGCTAAATACATTGCATGCATTATCTCATTTAAAGCTTATAAAAACTCTATAAGGTAGGTATTATTGCTATTATCATTTTGCAAGGAAAGAAACTAAGGTGCAAAGAATGTGAATTACACAGCCATGACAACGAAGATCTGGGAAACAGACCCAGATAGTTTTGCTCTAGAGTTTGCTACACTGTTTCTCATCAATAACAGTGACAAAAATATATGACCAGTGTCCTATATCACATAAATGTTTGTCTTTTTTGCTCATTTTTTCCTTATGGTAATTTTCTATCACTTTATTTTCCACCACTCTTAGAACACACATTCAATGCTCACTTTTCCAGAAAATGTTTCCTACAAAAATATTTTACTCAGACAGACTGGATGTTCTTTCGAGATCCCTAAGCTTTTATGTCTTCAATGCACATAAATTTCTAAAACTGTCTGCTAATCTGTGAAATGGGATAATAATACTAACATATTATAGACTTCTTTTGAGCTGTAGATATAATCATGCATGTAAAGGGCTTAACACATGTTAACTGAAATGGACACTCATTGTTTTGTCCTATAAGCCACATTTCTTCCCGTCTCTGGTATTTATTCCTTCCCTAAACACATAGGGAAATTCTAGTCTTCCAGTCAGCCATATTGATTGAACGTGGCTCAGGCCACAGAAATGGTCATATGCAAATCCTTGCTGAAATAACGAAGTCTATTGTCTATTAACTGGGAATTGGAATTGAGAGATATATTTATCTTCTCTGTGAGTATCTGGACTTCTGCCATATTTTTCACCTTGTTTAATGGTGAAGCTGAGAAAGCCAGTCTGCACAGTCTGCTATTTAATAACTGAGAGAGATGAGTGAAAATGCTGCCCAGAGAAAAACACAGATCTGAGATGGAGAGTCTTATCAATACAGCACACCTAATTTTGATCTCTTCTTACATTTTTGCTATGTTAATATTCTGTGGGACACTGCTCTGTCCTTAATATTCTCCTTTCTAGCTAAAATTAGTTTTAGCAGTTAAGTTGCTCAAAATTACTTGTATCAAAAAATTGCTAATATTGCAGGTATTATTATTAAGAATATGATTTTAAAAATATTCCTCATATATTTATAGATTCTCCATTCACCAAATATTTATGTAGCCTACTGTGTGCCAGGCAATGCATTTGATATTAGGTATTGAATGGTAAGTCAAATAGATGCCTTTGTGGCTCTGTTGGGGAAATTAAATAAAATGAAATGTGACCAGAGCTTTAGTGTGGGGAATATAGGACTCTATGAAGCAGTCAGCAAGGATGCCTAGCTCAGTGAAGATGAGAAGGAAATTCCCAGATCAAGGACTTTGAAGTTGGAGTTTGAGAAGGTCTGGATGTGTTTGTGTACAGTCCAAAACAGAAAAGAAATTTAGTGAATGGAAAGAGGTAAGGGGGAGGAACAATGCATTTAGGAACTGAGAGAAGTTTAGTGTGGCTGGAATTTAGTGCAGAGGTTGGCAAACTCTTTCTTAAAGAGCCAAATAGTAAATGATTCATGCGTTATGGGCTATAAGGTCTATGCTACAATTACTCAACTCTGCCTTTTGTAGCAAAAGCAGCCCTAGACAATACATCAGCAAATGAGGATGGCAGGGTTCCAAAAAAACTTTATACATAAAACAGGCAACTGATCTGCAGATAGTTTGATGGCCCCTGATTTAGAGTACAGGAGACCACACTGGTAAACTGGGACAAAGTGACAGAGCATTTGAAAGCTGTGATATAAAATACAGATTATCATGAGGACAGTCCTGAGCCATTGGTTAGTATTTAGCAGATTAGAAACATGATTTTATTGAAATTTTAGAAACTCTGATTACAGAAAGGAGACAGAATTGTGAGGTAAGGGGGAACCAGGAGGTGGGGGGATCAATTAGGAGGCAGCTGTAGTAGTTTAGGTGAGAGAAGGCAATGGCCTGTGCTAGGACAAAGGCAGCAGAGTTTGACAGATACACTTGATACTCGTAAGTTAAATTCTATTTGGCAAGACTTGGTGATTGATTAGAGGCTAGATACAAAGGAAGGGGAACAGTCAGAGACAACTATCAGGTTTTAAGCTTGGGCATTTGAGATGATGGTATTTTCTTCATTGAGGCATCACGGGAAGAAGAATTCTCCAGAGGACAAATGTTTGGTAGATATTGAATTTGAAGCACATTGAAGAGAAATTCCTGTGAGCTTTCCATAAACATGAATGTCTAATATTGAAATACATAGAGTACATATAAAGTCTGGAAATAGATACACTGTTTGATCCTATATTGTAATGTAATGTCAATAAACCACATATTATGTTTACTTTGTTTCTAGATATTTTGGCCATCCTGTAGGTTTGGGAGCCATCACTCCAAACTGTAGGCAGAATGGGTGAGGAATAAATGGGTGTCTGTGGTTGTGTGCAGAATCAGCATAAGAAGATAAGAGAGCCTAGGCCAGCAACTTCATGTAAGTGATCTGCAGAAGAAAGGAAGCTCATGGAAGAGACTGTGACTATGCAACCAGGGAAGAAGAAAACCCAGAATAAGGGAGTCATCAAGCAAGAAGAGGCAGAGTGTCAAAGGAAGGTGCCATAGCTCTATCAAACACTGAAAGGAAAGGCAAGCAGGAGAAGCTGTTTTTAAGGGAAGAGTAGCACATGAAATCAAAAATATGCTTTGTTAACAGAGATTTCTCAAAAAATTATATATATATTCTCTATTTTAAAAAAGCACCAAAAATTCAGATATTCTCATGCAGAAATAAAAGAATAACTCAGACCAATTTTTATGAGCCTTGTTTGAGTTTTTAGAGTAATTTCTTTAAGTATAAAATGTGAGAAATTAATAATGTAAGCTTCTGAATCTATTTTCTTCAATAATTTAGCCTAGATTAATAGGAAATATGTTAATTTGAATATTGTATGTGTCTGCTAGAGAGTGGAAATCAAAAAACTAAGGAAAGAAATGAGAATAAAGAACACTTGTATAGAACAGAGTTTCAAATAATTTCATGAAAATAGAGGTAGGGATAAAGATGTATATTAGGGATAGAGACAGGAGATTATGTGAGAAAGAAATAAAATCGGGGAGGAGAAAAAAGAATATTAATCTTAAAAATTACGTGAGAAAGCATCACTATATTAAAATGTGTTTTCCCAGAAACTTGTGTTAGAGTATTAAAAAAAATGAATTATGAGGTTAAATGAAAAAAAAAGTGAATTATGAGTCTAGCCTATGTGTATATATACCCATATATATCTGTATGCATCTATGTATATCTGTGTGTATGTATGTCTATATGTGTATATATAGTTATGTTCATATGTGTAAATTTATATAAAGATACATATAGAGTATGTTTGTGTGTGTATACATACTTACAAAGGCAAATGCCCAATTCTTCATTATTGTGGGATGTACTGTCATTTCCAACAGGAGCAAAGATTACATCTATTTTATTCACCACTGCATCCCTCAGTCAGCATTGCTTAGCACATAGTAGTTGCTCAGTAAGTATTACTGAGTAAATGAATGAATGAACAGGATACTATTTCAGTTTTGAAGTTATTGTTCCCTCTGGTTCCATAATTTGGCATGGAATTAATCCAGAGCAGTCTTGATCCCAACTCAGAACAGTTACTGAAGGCCTATCCATCCCTACAAGCTATAAAAAAAGAAAACAAAATAAAACAAAACCAACCTTGGTGCTATGAATGTATAGCCAGATTCTTCAAAATTATCTGGCTTCAGTGTTTCTGAATCTGCAAAAATAATGTTACAGCATTAGATAAGCAATCCAGAATATACATCCTGAGATTCTATGACAATAAGAAGACATTAGAATAACCTAGAAAAATGGAAATAAACTACTTATATCCTAAATTGAAACACATCAATTAATATAAAGGTCCTCAATACTTCACAATATAATAAAATCCATTTTAATTTCATAACATGGATTATACCAGTTATACGAGAAAAAATGCTATCTATAATTTTCCCATTTACTAACCCTCCCATAACCAAGTCAACTTTTATTAGAGGTATTTTACCTATAATGTCAACATAAATATTTTACCAATATTATGGTAAAGAAAATGATTTTAATAAACCTGTTAATGCCTTTAGTGAATTAATAACATTCATCATGTTAGGTGTGAATTAGTAAGTGAAAGGAGAAAAATACATAAGTATTTAAGCCTAAGAAAAGACTGCAGTGTGATACAGGTTGCATATGAAAACACAAACATATTCTTTCCCCCTTTTTTGATGCTAAGGTTTGAGTGATCATGGAGGAAAATCTAGCAAATGAGAAGCACAGAGGATGATATCCAAAAGGAATGGAAATATCAGTGGAAAATCAAGTTTACTAAAGAGAAAGAAATTGAGCAACAAGAAAATACTTGCCCTTCATTTTGCCCTTTTTTGCTGTGAAAATCCATCAGAAAGAGAAAGCAGGGAAACAAAAAAAAAGAGGGTAAAGCAAAAGGGGTCACAAACAATATTTTATTCAATGACTTTCTTGAATAAAAATATTGTGCATAGATCAAAGGTTTATTTATATACAGCTATAATCTGAAAAAAAGACACACATTTTTGAAGGCTGGAAAGTATGTCCTATCAATGACTACTGGAGCACCCTCTCTGTACTGTGGTTATTTCAAGGGTCTGTTTTACAATGTGGTTAATGCAGGTGCAATACTGATGATGTAAACAGAAGCCTATAAACAGAAACACCAATCATCAGAGACCCACTAGTCATCCCCTCATTTATTAAGAACTATCTCATGTAAAGTTGCTGGTTGTTAAAAGACCATCATATCTATCTACCAAGTGAAAGTGGAAATATCAATGTATGAATTACCACAATGTACTATGAGAACCAGGACTGCAGAGAGAAAAAAGGAACTGACAGAGAAATGAAAGAAACTGTAGTTTACATTAGGTCAGATGTAAAAGGCACCAATATATACACTTTTTGTTTACTTTATTGTAACAGAAAAAATTTAGGTTGTCAGTAATAATTGAGTGATATACAAAGGATATGATGGTCATTTCACTTTACTAAATCTAGTCACCTAAAACAAAGATTAATAATGACTTGAAATATGCACTAGTATTAATAATTACTACACATTCCAAATGATGCTTATAAAAAACTAATCCATTTGAGTAACTGAAGACATTAATTTGGATTATGAGAAGAAAGTTAATTGCCAAACCAAAGCCAAAGACCAATGCAATTTTATTTATTCAAACAAAGTAGAAGATGTGGAGCACAATATTCTTGCCAAATGCCAAAAAAGAGAAAGAAAAAGAAAAAAGAAAGGAAAAGAAAAGATAAAGCTTCACTAGCACAGTGCCATGAGTACAGACTATGTGAAACATTTTGTGCCAGCTAGCAGACCCTTAAAATGACAGCAACAGAGGACACAGCACTGCAATGATTCTATGAGCACAAAGCAAGGCAGGGGAGGGTGGGGGGAACTGCCAGTGAGACTGGAGTACCTGCTCATATTCTATCCAAGTAGAATATTTCTTGTTCCTTGCATGTTTGGAATGGATTAGAATCATTGCTGCAGATTTGGTAATAACACCTACTAAAATGTATAAGCCTTGGGTATTCCAAAATCTAGACGTATTTAAACATCTGATAGTAGGAGATAAGAAATAGACCCTGGAGTCACTTTCACAGTACTTACATCTGGCCTGAGTTATTGTCTCTTCTATTTTGGCTTTTATATAGTAAAAACTGTAGGTTGGTAATACCAAGGCCAAACTGCAATAGAAACAAGAGAAGCATAAACACAAACAAACAAAAATGAAACATAACTTAAAAAAAAGACACGTCGAGTTCATGGAAAATCCAAAGATCTTCCTCATGGGAAGGAAAAGACATAATACTTTGACAGGAAAATGCGTTCAGCAAATAGAGTACTTAATTCGGTCTTGCCATCCAGAGTCATTCAGTTCCTGACATTGTGGGGAATCAGAAGAGACATATGGAAAATAAGCTACTAAATGTGCCTATAGTTTAGCTGAGAAAGAAATGCCATGGGTACTATATTTCCAGAAAAGTGTGTTGAAATACTTTGAGTGTTGAAAGACAGAATAATACCTTAGTTATGTTTAAACAAAGTAAAATTTACCATACCAATTGAATACCCTTCCTTAATGAATTATATATAATGTTAAAATGCTTTGTAGCAAATGTACACTATTTAAAAATTACACTATGTATTTAAAAATGTACACTATGTAAAAATTACAAATGTAGGAAGTATTATTATTATCATTTCTATTACACAATGCATAAAATCATCTTTTGAGGGGTACTATTTTAAAACTATTCTTTAAGGCAATTTCCCCAGTGTCTGTTGGTGGGGAAATTCAGATTCCTTTATAACACTAAGAAAGACTGCCTGCTCATCCCATTGGTTCTTACCCAATAGTATAAAAAAAGTCAAAATATTTAAATATTATGCAGTTTTCAATAACACAAATGCATGTACAATTCTTCCACTCTCGCATGGCTAATATACATGTGTAGGACATAACTAATTATTCCATACCCACATTTATTGTTGCAAATGATCTTTGCTATGCTGTAAATGTAGAAGGAAACTTATGAACTAATGGGTACAAAAAAGGGAGGGTCTCCTTAAGATTCCCAATGCAATTATTTTCAAAAAGTGATACTTGATTAATGTGATCAATCAAGTCATTCAGCATTTGCTTTTAATATTTAATCTAAAATTTAGCAAGGCACAGGAAAAAGTGTGCCTTTCCAGGCTTCTGACTATTTCTAGGCATTTGTAGAAGATCTTTTAAATCACTCAAGACTCATGTTTCCGAAGCTTTTGGAAAGGATGTCCAAACTGTAATCTCATTACATATTTTTTATGGAAAATACAGAACAAGACAAAATATAAAGTTTAAGGTTTTCCTCCTCACGAATACATATGTTAAAAATTCACTGTACGAAGAGAAAAAAAGCAATGGTTTATTTATGCAGTCAAGGTAGCAAAATGGGTGGATGCTTGTTACTTCCAATTCCCAAATCTTTCTCCACCGTTAAGTAATTCATAGACTTCCTTTATGGAAAAAGGTCAGAGAAATAAAGTTTTATGTAGATTTAATGAAAATCTCTCCACTCATTTTATAGGTAACTTCCTTTAAGTGGAGGCAAGGGATTAAAATTAAAATAAGCAATGTAATTAGTCTGAAAGTAAGATGACCTTTCATGATTTACTTGCTATTTATAAAATGTAGAGCAGAATTACTGAGCATTTGAAGATTGTGTAGTACAAATTCCTCTCAAGGGAAATCAGGACATTTTTATTGCCCACTCAGCAGTCATTGCTAAGAGAAACTTCTAATTAAAACCGATAACGTTATATCATGAGGCTGCTACAGTGTTACTCTATAAGCTTGGGTTACATCTCATGTACCACAAAACTAGTGTGGAGACTCATAAGGAACACAACAGAAGTTTTAAAATTGTCATATCAGATATACATTTCATTGGCCTGAAAGTCTCAGGTTGTTATTAAGAGCTACACTCCATTCTATAGAATAATACAGTTACACTTAATTTATTCCCATCTCAAGGCAACAGTTATTTCTTCAACTTATAGCAGATAAGATCTTTACCAGATTTTGAGTCAACGATGCCATCGTATGCAATGTTTGCTGTCTCTCTCTCTATAAAACCAACAGACAAAGGCTGCTTTCATTTTCTCTTAGGGATTAAAGTCTAATAAAGCCAATGGCCACCAGATCAATGGTAGAGCCCATGCGATGTTTTGGAGACTCACATAAACACGGTAAACTAGTCAAATAGAGTACAACAACAATCTTTCAACTCAATCATTTATCTCTATAAAACTAAACTCTTCATTGAAAAACAGAGTAATCTATTAAAATAATTAATTACAGTCACGCACAACATAATGATATTTCAGTCAATGATGGACTGCATATACAACAGTGGTCTCATAAGATTAGTATCATACAGCCTAGGTGTGTAGTGGGTTATGCCACCTGGGTTTGTGTAAGTACACTCTGTGATGTTTGCACAGCGACAAAATCGACTAATGATGCATTTCTCAGAATGTATCCCGGCTGTTAAGTGATGCATGACTGTAGAATATTTCAAAATGTGGTACCTAAGTTACATCTAGGCTTAAATAAGACAGAAATCACTAAGTGACATTTGGTACTTCATTCATTAAATGAAAACATGCCATTTTTTTTCAATTTAGATGTAACATTTTGTTAATTTACCTGTTTATAGAGATTCAGGAAAGTGCTTATAATGCAAATAGGTTTGATCTGGCTCAAAGCCGTAGATTTGAGAAGGGATGTGTGAGTAAAACTTGCAAAAGTGGAGCTGTTGGGGCCTGTTGAGAGGACAGAGATATATATAGGGAGGGTGTAGAGAAATGGCAGGGCAAGTGGGTTGAGCTAGAAATGTGTGATGTGAATATCAGACTTGGAAGTCCAAATTTAACTTGGATTAAAATGGGTGGAGACCAAAGTTTCGAGAATGAGGAATGACATACCCAGAACTGGAGAAAAGAACAATAACCTGGCCACAGGCACAGGGGTTGAATGTAGGAGACATTTGTGAGGTTACTACAAACACAGTTAAGTAAGGTATAATGAGATTTAAGATACCCCTAAAGTGTAATTATGACTGCAGTAGGCCCAACTTTCATTGCTGACTCATTGCCAGTGTCAAAGAGATCCAATTTTTCTAACTTAGAATTTGTTCATCTAAGAAACAAAAATGTAGAACACATTCCCACGCAGGCATCCAATACTGTACATGAAATCGTCTCCAAAGAGACAGTGTTCCCAGATTCCCTCTCTCCTGTTATACCTTTTGACAAGTTTATCTAAAAATTGAAAGGTGGCAATAATCATGGAAGAGGAAGGAGAAATAATGACTTCCATGTGTACATAAAGATTATGTATATGCAAAGAGAAGCCTAAGAGAAGAGATAGAAATCAGTAGATAGAAACCAGTGAAATAATTTAAAAAGTCATTCTCATGTTTTTTTTTTAAACGGATTGCCACCTGAGCTAACAACTGTTGCCAATTTCCTATTTCTGCTTTTTCTCCCCAAAGCCCCCCAGTACATAGTCATATATTTTTAGTTGTGGGACGCTGCCTCAGTGTGGCCTAATGAGCGGTGCCAGCGAAACCCTGGGCCGCTGAAGCACAGCACACAAATTTAACCACTAGGCCATGGGACCGGCCCCTCTGGTGTTTCTTAAGAGGTTCAACAGTATGTCAAAACTGAAAAAGTGAAGAAAAACTGGAATGTAATGTATGATGACATTAATATCTATGTTCTCTTCTATATTCTGTACACCGTCCTAGGAACCCAAAAAGGAAAGAGTTTCCTATGATATCAACATTGTAGCTCTAGAGAAATCCTTCGCCCTCTAGGCTTCCCTGAAATGTTTTATGGATATTCCGGGGTGGGGGAGTGGACAGTTTTGGTTTTATTAGGAAAGGAACAGTTAAGTCTACCACAGCAGATAAATTAGGCTACATATTAGTATGTAGTCAAAGAGTCCTCCATACTTGAATATTTCAATGGATGTTTGGACACCATTATTTAAACATGACAAGATAAGACAAACTGGAGATCATCTTCAATTCTGCAAATATTTACAGAATGTCTATTATTTGCCACTCTCGTGTGAGCTGGGGATTCAAAGGCAAAAGTAAATGAAGCAGGCAACAATCTTAAAATCTAACAATCTTAGAACCTTGTCCTCTTGGAACTTAGTAGTGAAGGTAAGATAAATGATAAATAGTAAAACTAAACTTCTCTATATATGCTTTGTATGTGTGTATATGTGCATATATAAAATATATAAAATGTCAAATGATGATGAGGGTTACAGAGAATACAAAGCAGAAGAGTGAGATAGGGACGTTACATTTTAAATAAGATTGTTGGGGAAGGCCTTACAAAGGAGATGAAAGTAAGAAAAGGTGTGAAGAAGATGAGGAGTGAGCATGTAAATATCCAGGGGAACGTCATTCTAGGCAGAAATAACTTCAAGTGCAAAGGCCCTGAGGCAGAAGGATACCAGTGATTATGAGGAGTAGCAAGGAGGACAGAGTAGCTGAAGCTGGACATGTTCAGTGGAGAATCTGGCAGATAAATTCAGAGAGCTGATGGTGAATCAGGTCAGATGCTGTAGGCTTCTGATGGCTGTGACAAACTGGCTTTTATACTGAATGAGATAGCAGGTTATTGGAGGTTTTGAGTAGAGAAATGAAACATCTAACTCAAGTGTTAATAAGATCACTCTTGTTATCGTGTTGAAAATTGAAAGAGAGGTAAAAGATGGAGATACAGATGCAAGTAGTTATGTACTGTGCTGGGGGGAGTTCTCTTCTGATCATTTCTATTTTTGACAGTGAAATAAGAAACAAAAACATAACCCAAAAGAAAATGGATGGGAAAGTGTTATGGGTTTGAGGAGAGAAGAGAAGCTATCAAAAGTCATCTAGGAGCATCCTAAATTTACTGGACTATTGAGAAAACTAGGCACCACTAAGGCCCATTTGAGGTTAGAGGTCGTGAATTTCATAATATATCAGTCAGGGAGGATTTTACTTCACCCATTTGTAGCTATGTGGGTACAGTGTGGTGCTGGTAATAATTTGCATTTAATCAGGATTGGGATTTGCCAAACTACTGTCTACCAAACCTGAGTATGATGAAGGGAGTTGATGCTATGTGCAAGAGAGTGAATATAATAAGACTCAAGGAGTTTATGCTGAACAAAGAGGGGTATAAGGATGAAGAGGGCAAGGGCAGTGAAAAAGCAGAAGGGATTGATGGATTTCAGGTCTTACTTGAGTTAAAGAATTGTTGGAGTTGGAATCCTAGAGAGAGAGGATAGAAATTTAAAATGTAGTAATATGAGAGGTGGATGAAAAAAATCTCAAATTAAGAATACGGAGGACTTGCAATCTTAAAAATGTGGGAGTTGCAAAATAGGACTTTGGAGTAGGTAGTTAAGGTAGGGGGATGACAAGATCATTAGAGGAGAGGAGATAAAGAAACTAAGAGTCCAGGTACCAGAAAATCATCTATGTCAATGCTACTTAAGTGCGGTCCATGGACCTGGCCCATTTACAAACTGCCTATTACCAGCTCACGACCAGTTAAATAAAAAAATCGAGAGGAAGCATTCGGAAAATTTTATAGCAATCTGACAAACTAATTTTATGTCTGTGGAATCTAATAATAAAAATTGTGAGCTTAAGTTTTTTTTATCTCTCTTAAAATTTATTTTAGTAAATAATTTTTGTTTTACTTTACATAAGTATGGGTATGTCATAAATAGTTTGAGAAACAGTGATCTATATGTGAATATAAGAGAGATTGACAGTGTGCCAGGAATTAAAATCTTATAGGAATGAACAGGTGATGACTGTTAAAAAGGAGGAATAGAGGGTGGTACGGTCTGGTGCCATGACATTCAAAGATGGGGGTTTTAGGGAGGAGGAAGAGAGAGAGTAACAAGAAGAACATACCCATATCAGCCTCAGCATTGTGAGCATGTAGGAAGAAGGACCACAGGGAAGGCCATGACTTCAGAGAAGAGTTAGAACAAGAAAGTGAAGGAAATGCTCAGCAAGTGCTGAAGAATGGAAAATTTCTAAGAGATTCTAGGATATTAGTCTGTCCGATTTTCCAAGGCCCAGTCAATTGGATGGATCAGTATATTATAGAATTGTTACTCATGGCGATAAATGATATCAACTGAACATTTTATATCAGATTATACTATGATGTACTAAGTTTTATTTTTAAGTTAATTTGCAACCTAAATGTAAGTAATATAAACTAAACGACAAGTTAAATGAGGAAGTCAGTGGAGAGGATGACTACACATTATTAAGGGAATTTTGTCAACATTCATTATTGCTAATATAAATAGACAAAATATCAAATAGACATATCACATGTATTGTCATTTCTAAATTTTTTATTTCTAGCTTTTTTCCATCATTTCCATTTTGAAAATCAAAATCTATAATTTTAATACATTATGTGGGAAACGGTAACTTTTCTATTTTAATTACATTGAACATAGCTTATGAAAATGCAAAGACAATATTCATCCACTGAAAAATGTCTACTAAAAGTAGGTGAAAGACATTGAACTGAATGCTCTGTTATACAATACACATTTAAATATAGTTAATTACCTGTAATCTGTGCCATTGACAGGAGTCCATGTGTATGTCCTATTTCCTTTGTCAATATATCTCTAGAAAAAAAGTTTGACATGGTTATATTACCTTATATTCTATGTAAATTAATATGAAGAGCAGAACACTAGGATCTATTAATAAATTCTGTGGTCATTCAATACGCTTCTTCACAAATGTCTGATCTATTATTCATTTATTTATTCTTTTATGAGTGTGTGTGTGAGGCAAAATTTTAGGACAAAACTAAACATCCAAATGATAAATTTTAAGGACTTATAAGTGCAAAGTCTTAGTAATTTATGCCAAATTATTGGCTTCAAAATTTTGAAAACATTTCCCAAAAAATAAATTTTAATAATGAAATAGGACTAAGAAATATTAGATAAGGCTCATATATTTCCATAATGAAGTACGTTTAAGAGATATTGGTAATAGCAGGAAATTAATGCACTCAGTGTGCCTAGATCCAAATATATGATTAGCATATTAATGTTCTTATTAAGTCATTATTATAGTAGCTATCTATCATAAAACACTAATTACTCAGTACCATAGATTAGAAAAACAACTAAATCCACCAGGGAAAGAAGTACATAGCTAGATAACTTCACAGATATAGAATCTTTCATATGTAGCTACTGAACAATAGTAAAGAAATTATTATTCTTTCTTCCATTAGGTATAGTGATGGCACATGTGCATATTTTAATTCTTTTGTTATCTCCAGCTTTATCAACCTCATCAAAACAATACCATCCACTAAAGTGTTGCTTGGTGTTTAGACAACATCCTAAGCACTTTACAATCACTGCCCCATTTAATCAACTTCCTGGAGTAGATACTATTATTTTCCACAACTTATTGATGAAGAAATAAGTCTTAAAAATACTTAAATTGTCTGGATGGAGGGAAAAGTGTGATGCTAAATTCATTTTATAACAACTGCACATGTTGTCTCTATACATCAAACATCCCTATGGCTTTAGCTATGTGTGTGGAGGATGGGTGTTGGGGGGACATCATCTGGTGAGGTTTTTGGACTAGTAAAATTCTTAAAAGAATTAGAATAAATAAGGTGTATGTATTTGTTACTGCTCATAAAAGAACATAGCAAACTAGTGTCGTTCAGCAAGTTAAAAAAATAGTAGCAGATTAGGGAAATATATAATATAATGGTTTCTTTCAATATTATCAATAGGAAAAGTCTATAGGTGGATATTCCCAGTAAATTGAAGGAGGGAAAATATCAAAGTGACTTAACAGAAACACAATTAATTTGTAAGTTGATGAAAGAATGCGTAGGTGAAAGAGTTCTTGGCAGAACAGCATGGAGAAATTGGCAGAACTGTTGAATGGTTTATGTCTTTCCTCAAGAAGTGAGAGGGTAAACAACGTGGCTAAAGTCTAAGTAAAGGGAATTAAGTTTCAACAATGACTGAAGTTGATATATACTTCCCCATGTGTTCCAGTAATGTGGACTTCTAATGATATTAAATGAGAAAAGCCACATGCTAATGAAGGATCATATTTAGATTCTAGGTCCATCTTAGGGGAGGATCTACTGAGGAATTCAGGAGAAATGTATACATTTAAAAACGGTGACATTGTGAGGGAAAAGATATAAGTTACATATAGAAACTTAAATTTTGAGGCTCAAAATCTTCTAGGTTCGATATATTTTTCAAATACTCAAATATATGAACGTCTATGTATTTACTCCATATGTGACTAATAATAGACAGACACATTCCTCATATACAAAGAGTTCTTCTATGTCAATATAATACAATATAAGTTGATTACAGACTTGTGCCAGTGTTGTATGGGGTTAGTTGTGTTGTCTCGATTTAATTTCAGACTTAAATGCAAGGCAATTATAATGTAAAGTGCATAAATAGTAGAAGAATATAAATCAAGGCAGACACAAGTAAACAAAAACTAGAAAAACAAAATAAATACATGAACTCAATAATTAGAATATCTGCATGCACAAACTATATAAATCCTATAGCTACTAAACATTAACTGCAATTTTGCATGATTGAAATGGCCTAAAAGAACATGGCATAAAACTATATTGTGTGCTCTATTTCTTATAATGATAAAGTATATAGATATATAATTTTCTAGAACATATTGTTAATGTTATAAAAATACATCAAAAACCCTAAAGCAACATTATTTTATAAAAAGAAGAAAAAAGAGTTAAAAATATCTAACTGAAAATATCCCTCCAGCTAAGAATACTTTAAAAAAAAGAAAATTTGTTTACTAGTGACATTCCTGTTTTATAAGTAAATATTGCTTTAATAAAAGGACAAACTATCAATATTAATTATTACTAATATATATATGTTTTTATTTAAGAAGAAGCTTGAATTAATTCTTACCTCATCTTGAGATTTAACCAGAGTTCTGAATGTTTTTTCACCACTTTCTCCGTCTATCATTTTATTTCGAATCTAAGGGAAAATGAAACAAGTACTTTATTGCAGGAAATCAACTGACCTACCAAGGGGTGATTATTAAAATATTAGTTTTTCAAGATTTATACTTTATTTTAGATTGAATAAAAATAGTAAGTTGGCTTTACCAGGAGTTGTAGTTGTTCTCTGGGAAAATTTTTTAAAAGTTACCACATGATAGTCATTTCATATTACTTTAAAATAATAAAAACATCCTTAATGAAATATTTTCAGTCATTACTTTTTTGAAATGTAATCAAAACAGTAGTTAATTACTTTAAGGGATTTATTGAGGAGAAAATGAGACTTAAGAGAAGTTAAATAATTTTATTATAATCACTCAGCGACGTTAGAGTCCAAAGACCAAACTCTTCACCATTCCATGATCCTACCTCCACCATGTCAAAACACTTCACAAAAAATATTCATTAATCACCTAAAACATCCCAGCACTGTGTCTCAGTCTAGGGTAATTATAATAAATAATTAAATTCTATAAGGAGGGAATAAATGTGTAAAATGTGCAAAGCAAGTACCAGTTAAAACACACTGTGACAAGTTGTAAAAGAAATATGGTGGCTGTTTCATAGATAAGAAAAGGAGTTAATACATCTGAAAGAATCTTAAAAATCTCTGCTCTGGAGTGCAGGAGCCTGGTTCAAATCCTGGTTCTGCTACTTACCAATGGAGTAACTGAAGACAAGATATTTAACCTCTCTGTACCTCAAATATATCATCAGTACAACAGATGTTATAATAATAATAATAATAACAATACCTATTTGAAAGGCTCTTGAGAATCCATGACTGACACACATCATGTACTTAATAAATGTTATTATTATTACTAAAATGGTTATCCTTATTATTATGGAAGACCCTCTCAGAGGAAGTGACATGCAATTTTGTTTTTGAAATAAAATAGAAATTTTCTGAATAAAAGGTACTAAGACAAACATAGCAGCTTCTCTCATCACATTGCTCATTGGGTGGATGGTTAGATTCCCTCCAACTTTTCTTTTAACTATACAGCAATGTCTTCCATCTCTATGTTTTTTATTGAAATTTACATGTTTATTTGTATTGAAATATTTAAAATATTTCAATCTGTGGAATGAGAAAGAAAAAAAACTAAGGTTCTACCCAACTTAAAATATTTATTCCTGTTCATATGAGCTTTTGGATGAGACAGCCCAGGATCTAGAAATTTTTAAAGACAAAAACGCTCATCTTTGTGCATACAGTACATAAGAGAGAACCTAACACAATGAAGCTGCTCAACAGATATTTGTGGAAGGGATGAATTCCAGCAACTGACCTGAGAGTATTGTTCAGGCCTACTGATTACACTTACCTCCACTTTAATATCATTCTCTAATTCTGCGTCAAGAAAATCCAAAGTTACTGGCTCCTGAGATTTGGGGTTCTACACAGAAAATAATAATAATTAAGCATATATGACATTGTAAAATGATGCTGTGTATAGAATAATTCAATGGATATTTAAATATAAAATTAATTCTGTAAAAGTTACTTACCTAAGGTATATTAAATAGCCAACAAAATAATTGTATAAAGGTATGTTCTTTCATACATATATTTAAAAATAATACCTAGGCTAAATATTTGAGCTTTAAAGTGCAGCAGACAAAATTTAATTAATTGCCATCTGAAGACAGTGTCACTTTAAGTGCTGTGTTAGATACTACATTTACAATCACAGGTTCTGTGGGAATATGAATTTTGAAGATCCACTCACAACTTTTTTCTCTAATTAGGATGGGAAAGGAGCAAAATATAGCCATGTGGATAACATATTTTGCAATAAAACACAGGCAATATATAAATAATATACATTCTTTATTTGTATTCTGTAAAGTAATAAGAAATTATATGATGGAAAATGTTTTAAAAACTATGTTTGAATTTGTAGGCAAAATAAACTCTTCTAACTCATTCCTCCTTCTTAAAATGCATAAAGAAAAGATGCAAGTTTTCTTTGTATATTTGAATCTCAGAAATTTTACATTATATTTTATTAAGTCAAATTAAATCAACTTTATAAAAAAATTTGTGGTCAACTCATAAGGACTCTAATAAAGATTAGCTAATGTAATTAAAGTCTAAGTAGAATAACCCCTGGGTTCACTAAATACTGTTTCCTGCTTTAACATCTATTGGTTTTTCTTTCTGGTGCTCGATAATAAATAAAATTCATTGTGGAACACGGCAGGTTATTTATTAATATAAATATATCAGGTGAAACTGTTAGCCTAACAAATTTACTTCAAATGACATTTTTAAAATTTCTCAATCATAAGATGAAGACTTATTGAACTATTTGATAAAAAAATATACTGATTCTCTTATAACACTTGCTAAGTAATGTAATACGCCATAGTAGAATTTCAAAGTTCTGTTGAACAATAAAATCATAATAGGTGTCTATAATTTTACAATTGCAAAATTTTAGAAACTGGATTTTTAACGTTTACTAAAATAAATACCATGAAAATATGATAATTAGTTAGAAAATATAAATACAAATTATATTGTATTGGTGCAAGGTCACTGGAATTTTAATAATTTCAGCCTCAAAGGCTCTTCCAAAATATGCTCAGATTATCACTATTTTAGGAGGACTCACTACCCAAGACAGTAGCAATAATGAAAGACATATTAAAAGTAAACACCTTATTTATCTCAAATGCTGAATGATATGGCATATTGGCATGCATTTATTTTATAGTTATGGAAAAAATGCCTTCCTTCAAAGAGTAACTCCATTTAAACACTGAAAATTTATGATTCCCATGGGTTTTCATGAATGGGAATTCCTAAAGGTAAATTTACAAAAATAATCTCAACTGTCCGGCACTTTTACTGAAAAAATATTCATTGCTTGTGAACTCAATATCTAGAATCAGGAGGTTCTAGAATATTAAAAATAAGTATTAGATTGTTTAATAGGTGAAAATACTGACCATTGTTTGGACAGCATCTTATTGTCTCAGAAGCAAACATTCATTTGAAATGTAGCATTTCTTATGAAATCATAAGAAGAAAATAAAAATCATCATTGAAAATAATTCTAATACCTTGTTTGAAAAACAAAACCAAGAAAGTCTCTAACAAAAGAGTATTCTAAAGTTGAAAATATTATTCAGAATTGCTTAAAGTCCCATGAAATAAATCATCTTCATACAAACACCATCATATCAACATTAACATTAACAAACTCACTGCAAAACAAAGTCAAAATAATCAAAGTGATAAAATATAAACATAAATAAGAATATTATCTTACATGCAATGGATAATGCATAGCATGACCAGACCCAAACAGCATGCATGGAGGAGGCATTATCAGGAAGAATTGGCAATATGAAGATCATGTCCCAATCCAACATATAAAGACACAGAAAATAAAATGAAGTCATAAAAGAAAAATGTCAATGCATAACTTGTACTTTTTAAATGGCACTCTGGCTGACCATTTTTTAAAAGACCCATCACAGGCACAGTGATTGAAAAATTCAAAAGTAGAATGTTCTATGAAAGAACCAAGAGAGACTTAAGAACTGGAATCCAGTCCCTGTACTCCCCAAGCTTTTGTTTGATATTTTAAGTATCTAACATTTCTCATTTGTAAAATTTGAATATCAACTGACACAATGACCACACCATTTGTGGAACTAAAGTAAAAGGCGAGGTTGTTAACAAATTTTAAATTGAAATAATCAGTAGTTAGTATTATTAAAAATACTGCATAGTTCAAAAAATATTCCAAAAGTTCAGAAGTCTTGCGTGGTTGCTAGTTTGCCATTTGGGGTTTCCTTAAAGGAAAACAAAAATAAAACAAACTATTTATCAGGTTGTTTATTTTTTAATTATATCATAATATTTACATGCAATATTTGAAATTATGGCAAAAAATCACTAAAATGTACATGATTGCAAAAAGCATAATTGAAGATAATGCATCAAAAGAAACATGCAAGGAGAATA
Organism: Equus przewalskii; assembly: GCF_037783145.1. Lineage (NCBI taxonomy): Eukaryota > Metazoa > Chordata > Mammalia > Perissodactyla > Equidae > Equus > Equus przewalskii. Next base: position 26,509,134 of record NC_091834.1, read on the forward strand.
ACATACAATGTAATATATCAAGAAAAGACATAAATATAATTTTAACCTCTATAAGAATCATAAAAGATAGGAAGACTGATGCAACAACATGAAATTCAAATTGTCAAAGATTTCTAGAGCTAGAAGGGAACTGAATTTGCTATTAACCCAGTGGTTCTGCACTTTAGAACAGCCTAGAGGCTTTCAAAACTAATTAGAAGGCTTACTCCCATCCCCAGCCAAATTAAATCAAATTTTCAAGAAATGGAGGCCAGAATCAATACATGTATTTAATTTCCTAGGTGAGTATACTGTGTGGAGTAGAAAACAATTATTAGTGCATCTCTCTTGTTTTTCTGATGAAGAAACTGAAGTACTATGGGGTTAGTGGACTACTCAAGGATGCAGGGTTAGCTATAAGAAGAACCAAACTAGAACTCAGCTCTACTAAAATACTTCTTTTTAAGAAATGATAGGCTTATACATAAAACCTTAAATAACAGTGAACTTTCTTTGGGATTATGAAATTCTTTTACTAAACTATATTGATTATTTTTAGTGTGCTTATAGAAATATGCATACATATAATAACGTTTAAACTTTACTGTCAACAGAGAAAATATTTCGCAGTGAGTTTGCCAGGCAAAACAAATTCACAATCTGAGGTGTTTTTAATTAGCTGAAGGGAAATTTCTCAAACTTCTAATCCAAAAATACAATTTCAGAAATTCAAAGAAATTTTGGCTTAAATTTTGTAGCTCATACTATCACATCAGAACTGTATTTTTATTTCCACTTAGAAGTTAATTTTACAAGCAAACTGTTAGGATTACATAGATTTGACATTAATTTTATAATATTTAATAAATTTATTTTTTAGAAGCCATCTCATTATGATTACTCTGATTATTAACATTATTATTACATAATTTGCCAGCCGTCTTTAGTTAGCCATTGCATACCCTCTGCCATCATTAATAACATTTTTGCTCCAGTTTATTGAGAAATGATGCTCATCTCCATCTCATGCTCTGGAAGCTTGATGTCACGAAAGGTGGCATTAATCATATGCTTTTAAGAAGAGAAGCTTAATTTCAACTTTGATTAAGCAAATTTGAAGGCACTGCTAACATCATTCACAGTTACCTGAAAATCGGGTCTCCTTTTTCTCAAATTAATTGTTGGTATACCTATACCAATAGGCTGAAGCAACACAAAGATGGTAATTCATCATACTACATGTCAACATAGGTAAGGGTTCTATCCTATAATCAATTTTGGTCAGATATTTTCCTTGATCAGAAAGAGGTATCATAGAGTTCATAAGGAGTCAATAAAAAAATGGAAGTTTAAAAATACTTTTAGTAAATACAAATGTTATGCTAGTAAAAATGCTCAAAAAGTTTTTTAGTAAAATGACTGCTTAGGGGCTGGCCCCGTTGCATAGTGGCTAAGATTGGGGTGCTCCACTTTGGTGGCCCAGGTTCACAGGTTCAGATCCCAGGTGCAGACCTACACCACCCATCATCCATGCTGTGGCGCCAACCCTCATATAAAATGGAGGAAGACTGGCACAGATTAGCTCAGGGTTAATCTTCCTCAGCAAAAGAAGAAGAAGAAGAAAAGAAGGACGAGGAGGAGGAGAAGAAGGAGGAGGAGTAGGAGAAGAAGAAGAAGAAGATTGCTAATCTTTTCCTTTTGTTCCTAGAAAAAAAGTGAGGAAGTGGGAAATGAGAAAGATGGTTTGTCTTATATAACTTTTATGCTGTTGTAAAACAAAAAAATAAGATTTTTTAGAATTTACATGATTCAAATGTGGTAGAAATACCATAGGATATTGAAAGGTCTTAAACTTAAAGTTTGTGCCTGTTTCCTGAAGTGATACCAAATGTTATATCTGTGGAGTTAATGGAGAATTCAATCACAACACTGTAGATTTATTTTAAATATTGACTTCTAAAATGTAGATTATGCATAATTTCCTTTACAACAAAAATTTCTTAAGATTGATCAAAATGAGATATCTAATAAGTATACCTAGTCTGGTCATATCAATAAAACAAAGTGGAATAAATTTAAAAGGTATTTTGGAATAAAGCAGGACCTATAATTCAGCATTTGTCAAAACGTCATGATAGAGGCAGTATATTTTGAGAAGATAAGTAATGATTCCTTAGAAAATTAGATGGGTAAAAGGTCCATAGCTATTTTATTTACTGACATTCTGGACTTTTTAAAGGACACTTGTTCTGCCTTCTACAAACTAGAAAATTGTACTGAAATAATTTGAATTAAGATTACAGTTTCAGGAAGGAAACACAAGGCATTCAGCAAAGAATACTTGCTGAATATTTAATATTATGTATCAGACTTTGACCTTGTTAAATAATAATGGGTACTATGGAACATAGCATTATTTTCCCTTACTTCTACTTGTATATTTATGATGAAAGAATTAAAATTAATTTTGTTAGTTTACTAGCTATCACCATATTGGTCCTTTGCATTTGTCAATTTCTAAAACAGCTGTCTTACACTATACCATCCATCCTTTTATGAAGTTCTTGTATCTCTCTTGTATCTGTTGATGGTGTATAGCACACACCATCACCCATAAAATAGAAATCTTAATGTTTAACCTGTTCATGATGAGAATTTACAAGCATATTTAATTCACAAGCATGAATTTCAGAAAAAAAGAATACATTGACTGTTCAAACATTTATTTCTAATGGGTTCCTAAAATAATCTTTTTCTAAATATGTTTCTGTTGCATATTTGCTTTTAATAATTTCCTATACAAAAATATGAAACGCTAACATAATCCTGAAGAAAAATCACCTGGGCTATAATAGGAATTTCTATAGAATTTATATTTTTTTGTAATTCTATGAATTTTAGTAAATTATTCCAAATATGAGGCCAAATATGTTAACATCAAAAAGTAATATAATTTTTTCTATATAAATATTGAGTATTAGTAGAAGAATGTAGAAAAGGGGAAAACCTTTTTAGAATTCTTACCTCTAAATGATGGATTATATATACACAACATATGTGCATTATTCTAATTAATCTTTTTTATTCTTTTGTCTATGATAGATTTTAGTTCCTTTTGGAGAAGGGGTTAAGACCTACAATCTTAAAATAGGGATCTTTCAGACCCTTCAGCACATTGCATTGTCACTGCTTTTAAATCACTTTAGTTATGGGAATATAACTTAAAATACACTGGATATACAAACAACAAACAATAATGTCACGAATCTACAAAAAAAATCCTAAAAAGATTTAAAACGATAAAGATTTTCAACTGTAGCAAAATCATAGAATGTTTAGACAATCATAAATAACTCTATTAAGAGGAATCTAACATGATGTGTTTATAGAGAGCTATGATGGACTGACAGTAACATGAAAAATGCCTATACCACATTTATAATAAAATACCAACTTTAAGAATAATGCAGGGTGATCAGCAGCTACAGCTGATTAGCAAATATTTAGATCATGATGAATTTTATACAGAAATAAGTTCCAAAGTGAGATGAATTCAAATAGAGACATCAATTATAACCATTTAATACGTTTTTGCATTCAACATCAATGGTCCCTAATTATTGATTTGAGCAATATTTAAAAGACTCAGCTTTATATGAGTGTATGTGTATGCATATGCTTGTGTGTGTCTTAAAATATCACTGAATTAAATATCCATGACTGGGGAAAAGGAGGTAGTATGCGTAAGTCTGCATATACTTCCATCCAGCATGGTTTAAAGTATCTTCAGTATTATCTTCAGTTAAAACAGCAACTTGAAGATGCTTATAAATTACAATTACATAGTAAGATTTTGCCGATTTTTACTTTTAGATAAATAAATTTTACCCTACCTGAGAAGCATTAATGAAAAGTGAAAAATATTTTATATCTTGGGAAAATAAGCATAAGGATTAGGATAAAATGGTTTATATATGAAATTTTATCATTTCCAGATAACTCACTGATTAATAGGCATTTACAAATTCTGAAAATCCCCTGGGTTTTACTTATTGAATTTCATACATATTTTTACAAGCCTGCTTGAAACCAGAAAGAAAAAAACTCTTGTAGATAAAAAGGAGAGACAATTGCCAGAAGAAAAGGGGAATGGAAAATGTGGCTTGTGCACAGAGGAACATTACTTATAACTTATCAGGTTCACACCCATCTGAGGCATCTCCTTCACTACCTTACAGCCTTAAGCAAAGTCCCAAGTGGGATGTGTGAAACTCAGCCACAGTGGGTGACAATGACTGCTTTTGAGATAGGACTAAATACTGGATAGGAATATTGGATAGCTAAATTGGTAAGAGGAAATGAAAAGGGCTTTTACACTTTCATATATTATAAACTGTGGTCTTGTACCTTATTAACATTACAGAAATAACATTCCCTTATACTCAGTGCTATATGGCGAATTTAAAAATGATGAACCTACAAGAGTAGGTTCATAAAAATGAAGAACCTACAATCATTAATTTTACAGAACATTAATCACTGTGAACAAATTATATACATACCTTTGGCTGAAGATTGGGATGTAATAAAACATAACCATTAGGATCAATTGCAAAATAATAGCCATTGGGGCACAGCTGAAAAATAATGAACATAACTTAGAGATCCCTGAATCACAATCAGAAATCTACATCCTTTAAAGAAAAATCTCAAATACACATTTTAAAGCATGAAGAAGGATAACACGGTATCTTTATATTGTATTTTAGAGATCCTTTTTAACATTTAGTTCCTTTACCAAGAAAACTGCACATAATTTTTGAGAATTACTTAAGTGCTTTATGCACAAGCTAAATTAGTACAGAGCTTTAAAAGAGAAAAGATACCAAAAGAGTAAATTGCATCTTACTGTAAAACGTGGTGTTAGTCTTTTAATATCTTCCAAAGACACATCAACTCCCATCACACCAAGAATCAGCTGGTTCTATAAGACAGCAAAAAGGTCGTGCATTTTATACCAAAAATTTACATCTTTCTACACAATTATTAATATAGTCATCCTTTTACTTGATGATAGTTGTATTCCATACCAGTATAAACATATACATATAAGGGTGAGGCGCTTTTGGTATCAGTTTATGACGATTCTCAGCTTTGACTGTCTTCCCACAACCTTATCATTATTACCATTTTGCTTAAAAAATGAAATCCTGATGCTTGAGGCTAAAATGTAAAAGATATATTAAAATTTTTATTGGCTATTTCTTGTATTTATTATCCTTAATATTTACTTTAATTGCTACTTTATAGTCAGCAACTGTAGCTCTGTATGTGTGTGTGTGTGTGTGTGTCTAGGTATATGAGGACTTCGTGGTGTATTATGATTAAGAAATCACAAAAATATCCAGATTAAAGATATTGGGCACTATGAATGAGAAAACAATGTATTTTTGCTGCTTATGGTACCTGTTATGTGTAACTATCCTGAAAAGTATGTGCCCTTATTCATAGTAAAAATAGCAGGAATCCTCAAAGCATTGTTTATGGTTGCTGCCAGCTTCTTATAAATACCAAACAATGGGCATTGTAATTTCAGTTGCAATCAACGAGGCTATGCGGCAAATTGCCATCATAATCCTCTATGGGACATCAAGATAGAAATAGAGTTAAAATTTAGAATCATGAATTTTTGTTTCAAATAGAATTATATAAATTATAAAATAAATTGAAATGTTACAAAGAAAATTATAAAATCCAATCGTTAATACAAGAACACTTTAAATTTTATGTAGTTACACATAGAGTGAGAAAGGTATGTCCACAACTATGCTCCTTTCCAGTGAAACAATCCCAATCTGAGCAAAAACTCCAAATTAAAGCAATCCTTTAGACAGTCCATATGAGGAGTGAGAGACTTACTCCTTTGTGAGTTACAATGTTTAGAACTCACAGATATTTAAGAACAGTACTGGGCCCTCAAAGAGGAATAACCAATGTTTTCTATGGCCACATTATTATAATAAGGAATTAAACTGAAGTTTATAATAACTGAACAAGTAATGCTTAAGTGCAATAGACTTCATTATACCATAAACTGGAAATAAATTTCCCTCAAATCAGGAAGGCCAACCCAACTATAAAATGAGTATTGAGTATTTACTATTAAAAACATCTTAACTTCTCCTGCACTCTTAACTTCCTTCTGATGCAAGCTAAGAAATAGGAATTCAACCCTACTTTTAAATCAAAAGTATTTAAAAAATAAGAAATTGAATTTAACAAGTAAAAGATATATATTTTTCAGAACTTCCAAAAGTTTAATTGGTAGCATTTTACTGCATTGACAATATTACCAGTTTAATAGAAATCAAGACTTCCGTGAAACTCATTCAGTATTTTTCCTGAATCTTGAAAAATAGAAAAAAATAAGGGACTATTCATTTAAATCAGATCCTTAAGTTAGATAATGATTAAAAAAATACTGTATGAATGCGAGTTGGAGGAAGAATGATTCAGTAAACATATTTATATACACCTGGTACAAACATCACCATGGTTTTGTTCTTTGGATTTTCTTTCTAAACTCCATGCATTTTAAAAATATGCACACAATAGTATTGCCCATTAATCATGCAATTACTCCCAGAGTCTGAACTTGTGTTCTCATCAGGTCATAGTTTTCTAAATAAGAGTCAAGTTGAATCTTGGCTCTGGGGAAACAGACAACTTGACCTGCATTTCCTTTTTCCCAGGTGGTTATCACACAGGCAGCTGTTGCCTTTTACTTCTGGCCTCACAAGACAGTTACATTGCATGTATTTCCTTATAGAAATATCTTATCCACATTGAGCTTCAACGTCATAGTTTATCATTTATTATTATTAATTTTATCAATTAACTTTTAACCTTTAAGTTTGTCTTATTTTCAACTTGGCCAGTTATGTTGAAGACCGGAAGAGTTCCAGTAATGACAAGTCCCAGTTCCTAAAAATAGATTCAGAGAGAAAAAGCAAATTAAAACTACAATTTAAACTTTGTCATACTGCATTAGTCTATGATATCTGACATAGCATTATATAGTTACTATATTAAGAGCCACAAAAAACTAGTAATTGATTTGAAAGCTTATTTAAAAAATCAATGAAAATGTCTGTGAAATAATCAGGATCTTTCAGGCAGCAATTGAAGCATGCAGCATTTAAAATAATACTCTAAGAAAGTATTGCAAATAACTTAAAAAAAAATCAAATGACACTAAACATTTCAGTAACTCTGCCCCTCCATTCTTTTTTTTTACAGTGATAGTTCACCTAATATCAGGGGCCTCCATGAGTAGAGTGATATTGAAATATTATTTCAAGAGATTTACCCTCCTTGGTTGTTGTCATTCTTAATTTTTTTCATGCCCTAAGCCAAGGTTTTCATGCTAAACCACAGATGTTAGCAGAATAACATTATAAATAGAAGAAATAAGCTATTGAGACTGCATTTCTGGGCTATTCTAGGTAAATACTATGCTGTCTAAGAGAAGCAATATTGCATCTAAATACTCTCCAAAATAAATAGCACTTTTTCACAAAGTAAAATGATGTAGACAAGACAACTGCAAGCATCAAATATAAAATTTTAGTCATGAAGCTGTTTAGTATAACAAAAATAATGACATACTATTGTTATGTAGATAATTTCATATATTAAATGAATTCATTGAGATTAGTTGAAATAAACTGATTTTCCAATCAGAGGTTGCTTTTGTTATTACTGACATCTTCAGCAATTATATATTTTTTTACCACTATTTCATGTCAAAGTTACATTTTTAACAAATTACTCTTTAAAATAATTTTAAAATTATTGTTGAAAGTATTTTGAATTTTCTAAAATGAGAAAATATTAATCTTCATGTGAATAATGACCCCAAATCCAAATTTCATGACCCCTATTCTCATTCCAGAAACAGCACAGTGTCATGGAGAAAATGTCTTAGGTTATGGTTTAAATTTATACATGTGGGAAGCCCAAAAACAATGGGAACCGGATTAGTGAGGAAGAACAATCATAGAGACACTTTCAGCAGAACAAGATACCTGATTGTTTGGGACAAATAAAATTAAGAAAACAACTACATGTAGGTGCGTGATGATGATACACATATTAGTTCTCTATTTTGTCCTAAGCAAGAATATTCAACAATGAAAACATCTTTAATTAAATATGTGAAGTAATATTCACAATGAAAGCTTTCCATCTCAATAAAGTCAGATTACAGATAATTAATAAAATTAGTATCCAAAAGAAAATTCAGGAAAGATTCCTTTTGGCAAATTTCCTATTTAAGTTCTAACGTATATGCTTAGTTTTACAAATACTAACATGGTATAAGGTAAGGTATATATGGCTACAACCTTTTTCTTTGCATCACTTTTGCATCTATATAGAATACATAATTTGCTTCCAAATATGCTAATTTGTGTCCTAAAATGAGATACTAGACTTCTAACATTTTAAACAAATTCATGGATGAACTCATTGGTCCAACTTTAATTTTCTCCCTCATTTATTAAGCAGACAAAAAAATTGTACTCCATTCCTAGACATTGTACAAATCTCTAGAGGATAAAAAAGGCAAATAAGATTTCTGCTCTTCTGGAATTTATTTGATATTTATTTTCTAGAGTCAAACTCTTTTCGATCTCTCTCTTTTTAAACAAAGAACCTCACTTTATCTCTCAAATAAAAGGAACCGTCCACAATATTGTCCCAGTCTTGTTTCTGTCCTTATTTCCCATTATCTCCAAAAGTGACTGAGGTATCACTCCTTCAGTATACCCAGCATTTCCACAACTTTCATACTGTACTCCCTTTGTGTGGTTTCAGTTCTCATCACCAACTGCAGAAACCTTACCTGGACTCACATGTTCAGCTAAATAATGTCACCATCTCTTTAACTTCACCCTACTCCATTCCCCAATATATGGCTACTTTCTTCTGAATTTCCAGAGCCCTTTTCATTTTGCTCATTTACTACATTTGTCTTAGAATATTTTTACATCTTCCTTCTTAACTGTTAATTTGACCAGCATATATTTTGAATCTGCTATGTGCAAAGATTATAAATAAATAATTGGATATACAAGATGGGTCACCTTTCCTTCTGCAGTCAGTAAAAAGAAAACTCCACATGTCCACTGAATAACCAATTCATGTGCCTCATTTTTTTTCTTGTTTTACATTTAGTTTCAGCTTATAGAACAGCATATTTAAAACGAAAATTTCTTCTTAATGTCATTTGTGCTATCAGTGAGAACCTTACCAACAATGCAGACATGCTGGTTAATGAACTTCTGGTCATAGGACATACAACAGGGCATAATTGTTGACTCCTCCTATCATACTCTGTCCTGTTATAGATTTGGAAAAGCGAAACATTTTGACCATAGCTTTAGATGACCATGTGACCTTAAATAAATACGTGATGTCAAGAAAGAACACTGGACAGTAATTTTAGCTAAGACTCGAGGTAAGCAAGCTTCACTTTATCTTTCTCAGCATGCAAGGCTGCTGCTAATAGTGCCTATTCTTCTTCTAACTTCCTTTATATGTTTATTTTACAAGAACCAAATGATAAGCAATTCTAAACGGATTGCATTTTGCCCTTTGGGTTCATCCCTGCATTCAGAAAAGTAGTATCAGCATCTAATTGAACATATAATTTCCAAGTAGGAAAAAGGGTTATTGAATCAGCATTTACTTTTCAGGGCTTAGTATTTTGATTCTCTCCAATATATTACATTAGTAAAATCATTAATAAAGCTTTCTTATTAAGATTAAGCATGTGAATAAATCTAAAGTATGATAATTACTATCTATAACTTTCATATCAGAAAAGTAAAAATTACGTTAAAACAAGATTTCTCAACTTCAGCTCTACTGATGTTTTGAGCCGGATATTTGTTGTGTGTCTGTGGGGAGGGAGGTGTCTTGTGCATTGTAGGATGTTTAGCACCATCCCTGGCCTCTATCCATTACATGCCAGTAGCAACCCCTACCCACTCCAGTCATGGCAATTAAAAATATCTATAGATATTTCCAAATAACCTGTGAGGAACAAAATCATTCCCAGTTAAGAACTACCACTTTGAAATATGATGGAATGCCTGTACTAAAATTTCGATTGTGCAATGGACAACTTAAGACGTTTTTATTACTTTGTACCGGATTTGATCACCTCAATGGCCTATTTCCATAAATATCTGGCGTTGAATCTAAAGCAAGAGATTATACATGAAGAGGTGATTAGATTTGTGATGATTTCAGAGTATGGTAATTTTTTGCCCGTCTGCATGTACTTCTGAGTTTGTTGAGTCTGGCTTGAGTTATGGAGGCTATACATGCTTCTGTTGGCTGAAGTCTACTTTAAAAATACTTTCTTCAAAATTATTGTTCAAAATATGCAGTAACAGGAACTAATTCTCTTGACTTTCAGCATTTTTTACATAATAATTTGAAAAGTTATTGAAATTCCCATAAATTCAAGATTCTAGGTTGGAAATCTACATTCTCAATGGATCAACTAGAAAATAAAATAACACTTTGTGATTCTCAACTATACACAAGTCTAGGCTTTTGTGTAAACTATCTAAATCCTAGCAAAGAACGTTGTGATAAAGGAATTTTAGAAAAGGTTTAATGAAGAGGAAAGAAGAAATGTCACCTAGTAAGAAGTAGAAATCAGCTGTGTGCTTTTGTTATACAGTCTTTGGTTGAACAGCCAACCTCTTACCAGTGCATCCAGGTACACATTTGTCCATTGGACTTGCTTAGCTTTGTCTCCTGCTAAAACCATTGGTCTTCCCAGGACATCCAAATATTCCTAGTTATGAAGAAAAAGAGGGGAATTGAAAACTAGGAATGCCATGTTAAAAAATAACATCTTCACAGGGGAAAAATTATCTAGAGTTAAAAATGAAGCTGGAATCAAAATTATTAAGAGGGTAACTACATAATCTTTTAATTCCTACTTTGGGTACGCCATAAATGGTATGTCTACATATTTTGAATCAACAATATTTGACATATATTATTTGGACATTATACCTACCCCAGTTCTTTTCTAGCAACAATCAAGACATTCTATTTCTGAGGTACAGCCAATGATAAGTGAAATACGTTCCTTGTGAATTGTTTTATGTTAACCTAAACTATTTAAAGCTTTGTGATTTACTGGATGGAACTGCACAAATTTGAAATAATAAAGCAGCCACATACTTGTTTTCATATCAAAGATTGTTTGGCTGAAATTCAAAACTACAGTTAAACATATTGAAATATTAATGAAAACTGTGCCAAATCTAGACATCAGACTCAAATCAAATATAGCCGCTGTTTCATTTCAACATTCAACATATTCAATATCTGTTTCTACAAATGCCGTGTTATTTATGCTAAATTTTGACTTGCTCTATTTTGTGGATCCTCAGTTATGTTTAAAATTGAATAATGATTTTAAATAGGAAGTTAAGAATATTTAAAAATAATATATATTTAGATGAAAATAATTGCTTTAATCTATAAAACAGAAATCTATTTCAACTGAATGGTTGTAGAAAAATCATTTCCCTGTTGTGAGTGTATTTTAAATAGGTAAATATATCTAGACAGGTTATTTGGAATGTATCTAAATTCTGACCAGGACCTTGTATAATTTGTGCAAAATAATTATTGTTTAATTTTCTATGTGGTACCTACAACTTGAAGAAATTTATTTCAATGATTTGTAATAGAACCAAGTACAAATTACATGACATGAGATTATTAGGAAATTTTACTTACTTTATATGATGTTTTTAACATCTAAGAACAATACACTCTTTTTTTTATGTGAGTTTTAGATGTTTGAAAACCCTTGGAATATTAATGAAATAAAAACCAATACATTACCAGGATACTCATCATTTTGTTACAAATATAGTATTTTGTTACAAATGTAATATATGAATTTCTGCATTTTCACTTATTTTCTCCATATTGAACATATTTAAAAGCAGAAAATAAATATGTTAGGCTTTGAAAAAATAGTGTAAAAAAGTTTTAAATAACCATACCTGAGTATTGATTCTTATTGCTCCAATGGAAGGAATTTCATAATAATAACCTGAAACATATATACATATTTATATTATAATAAAAGGCTACAAAATTATTTCATGGCTTTGTAGGAGAAAAGAGCATTTTTTCACTTTAATTTAGTAAACACTAAAAGACCAACACCACTGATAAATTTGGAAAATGTTTGATTATTCATAACAAATGCACAGGCTTTATGAGAAATTTCACTACATCTCTTAGATTGTATAAAATAAATGTTACTTTCTACAAAGTAGTAGGGAATGTGGGGTCATTAAAAATATTTTTTTCATTGTAGAAATTATTAAAGATGCATGATAATGTGTATCAGATAATCATTATATGTATATCAAATGTTTGCCTAAATATAACTTTCAGGATAAATTTAGGTTATTTTTATTGCTGTGTGATCACAGTTTATTTTTCAAGTAACGTCTTGTTTTTTCTGAGTACAAAGGAAATATGGGCTCACTACACAAAATATGAATTACCTAGGAATGTACACAAAGACATTAAAAAAACAATAATTTAACCATTCAGAGAAAAAATATACATAGATGCTACACTTTCTTATATCTAAGTTTTACATAATTCAGATTTTTTTTCATTCTTAATTTTTTCATGTAAGGCTATATTTGATGAGCATCATTAAGTATCACTCAATAAAATATATCCCTTTATGAATATACAATAATATGATCAGAAGTCTGAATTTTTATAACGTAACACTAATGTCAAAGTTTGCTGTATTGTGTTTTCTCTATAGAAAACATGTTCCACATCTTATTCTTGCCTTAATTCCTATAAAAACTAGCTACAACTTTAGATTATTTTAAATCATAATACATAGAACTAACAACTACCAAGTTATTTTTCTTCTAATAAAATGTTGTCAAGAAAACAGATCTGTTACCTTTATTTTCACAGGCCATCCACTGAATAGGTCCTCTGTCATAGTTATGTTGACCAACTGAAAACGTGAATACACGTACCTGGTGAATTGAAAAATAGCTATCTGTTAGGCTGCATGCAATTTAATCGAATGGCAAAACAAAATAGTTGAAGTAAAAAATAAATAAAAGCACGTTTTTCGGTTGATTTATGTGACAAGAAAAATCGAGGCCAGTGAAACATTCAGGAAGGCACCAGAGGGAAACCACATAACCTACTCTAAACATAGACTGCAGTTACTACATTTAAATTAGTGGTAGGGTGCCTGCGCCATACCCTGATCATGTGGAGGGATCATGACTAAGGTTTCATTTAGTAGAAATGGCATCTTTCAGGTCCAACCACAACTTTACCTATCTCACCTGGTTAAAACATATTATCCACATATCTAGTCACTGCAAAAGAACAAATATCCCAATTTCATAGGTGTGTGGCTATAAAAATGTCTACAGAAAGGAGGTCATTGTACTTTTAGTTGCTTAAGGCAATTAAACTTAGTGATGGTTTCACTACTTTCACACCATGGAAATATTTAGCATGCACATGTATGATTATGTTAGTTATATTTCTTATTTTCTATAAAAGATGACTAGCATATACAGATAAATATTTTAAGCTCCCAGAATTTTTAAAAAAGAATCAAAATATTGACTGTTTCTAACATGCTATAACATATGCAAATATTAAAAAATTCAATTGAGATAGTTTGTAAATTGCAGCAAATTAATATTTATTGGAAGCCATTGAATTTAAATAATAGTATAAATGTTTAGAGGATAAATTCAATGATGTCAACAAACATTTAATAAAATGGCTATTTAACATATATTGACTTATACCAATTTAGCAATTTAGCGATCTAGGTAAATCAAGATTCTAAGTTCAACATTTTAGCTTTTTCTAAAGATAAACGTGCGGAAGATCACTTTTCCACGAATTCATGTTCTGGTTTGAACTATGTTAAAAGCTTTTCCCTAATTCATGTTGATTGACTGTTTGAATTGAAATTTTCTAATTGTTTTGTCTGTTTCATCTTTTGCACATGATTGCAGAGCACAAATCTCAAAAGAGACTTCACATCTGTTCTCTGTTCTTTTTACTGGTCTTGGCCACACAGAAATCACATCATAACAATCCTTGCCCTAAAATGTACATTGGGGATGTTGCTTTTTCACTTGTAAATTTTTATGTGAGCTCCCCTTAAGTCTTCTAGGATTGCCTTAGCTAGTTATGTAGGAAGCCATTTAGTGGACACCTCTGAGTTTTAATCACCTCAAGTTGTAAGGAGAAATGACTTCTTCTAGGTTAACAGCAGAAGTTGGTGAGACTTATCCACCTCTCTTTTGTCTCTTTCTCTCTCTCGATTGCTCAAAATGCAAAAAGTTCATTTTCTTAAATTCTTCAGTTGGGTAATTTTTGGGGCTGTCTGTATATTTCATTGTTGTGTTACTACTTACACAGTGGAACTTATTCCTAAATAGAATATTTTTATAAAAAGGTTGGCCACCCTACTGATAATACAATTTAACTGCCATACCTTAAACAATAGTCATATGAATTCAGGGCAGAGAAATAATCCAGATGCTCCAGAAAGCACTTGGAGATCTTCATTATAATTACCATTTGAAAACATGTCTCAAATTTTCAATTTAAAGCACTACTTTGTCTAGTTGATCCTGTTACCACAACAGTGTTCTAGTAAAATATTTTACATAAAGTACTTCTCAGTAAAAAGAAATAAGACTAAAATAATTATTATATCTATGTCTCTGGAAGGTAAGAGACATATATATAATCATTGTTATTATTGTTATTGGAAGTTATTTTTAATAACATAGAGGCTACACTTAGACACACACAGTGTGATTATTTTGACCGATGTTAGTCATCAAATAGTCCAAATAAACACTTGGTTAAAAGACAGACTAGTAAAAGAAGTTTGTTGCTTTATTTATTTTACTACAAACGTTTTGCCTAACTCCCATGGTTTGCCTACGTGGAGCCCTCAAAGGTTGTCCAAGTCAAGGACCTTGGATCAGTGTTTGGTGTGGAAGTGTACAATCCGTTCACAATTAACTATAATTTTATAAAATTTTTAAACACTAATTTTTTTTGGTCTCTGTTCTCTTTCACATAGGTCCTTGCCTATTTGAACATTAGTAGCTACATTAACTGACTGAGTCATTCCCATATTATAAATGTATAATTTGTACCCCTTGTCCCAATTTTTATTTGCCTTGATGTAGACATTTTTAAAGACACTATTTTTCTGAAATTTTTCTCTTAGTGGTTACTAGAATCTTAAGAATTACAAATGCAACCTTCTTTTTATAATTTCTGCAACTGCCATACAATATTTACAAAATCTTTCTAATATATCCAAGATGCTTATTTGTATCTCAGGCTGTGTGTGTGTGTTGTATACACATACATGCACACAAAACACATGTATATATTTAATGATTTTATAGACTATCTTAGAATTTTCAGAAAAGATTTAAAAATATATATTTAGTTGAGAAAAAGTTTAATATAAATCACTCAAAATTTTTAATTCTTTATATGATAATGAAAAAATCAATATAAACATTATTTCAATTCCAGATGCCATACCCATGCTTAATTTGACTTTGCTTTACATATTTTGGCTAATCATGTAATAAGAATTTTAACTTCATTGATTTCAGAAATGTGCAGCATACATTTTATAGTACATGTACATAATAAATTGGTGAAATTTAAAAAACATTTTTTGTGCAATAACTTTCCACTTAGAATTGTAGCTAGTCTTCCTTCTATTACATGCTCTATTACTGCCACCCTGTGGAACAGTCAATGAACTAATTCTAAAATTCCAGATGCCAAAATCCACAGAGATGATCACCATCTCCCCATTCTTCTGATGTTTTCCACTTGTTTACTTTCACAGTTTTTATTAAGCTATAATTTGGGAGAAAGAAAAAATAAAGTGATGCCTTGAAATATGCACAATTTAAAAATCAAGGTAAATTACATTCTCAAAGATGTATACTTTTAGAGTTCTTTTCTTATTAGTGCATTTGCATGATCTTACATAAAAACAAATAAAATGACATACAAAATATCTTGAAATACTTAATAGGAAGTCACACAAGTGACATACTTCATCTAAAATTTCAATTGCGTAAATTAGTTACTCTACACTCTGTCTACAGCAAGGCAAAGTCAACTTTTGTGGAGAAAACATTCCTTTACTCACGCCTAGAAGTACATTTATAATCACAATACTAGATTCATGCAACAAATGCATTATGTTTTAAGTGAAATGATCCTAGAAAACTTGGTAAATGTTCCTCAAGCAATCTGTGTGACTTTAGATAGGCTAATGTTTCAAAATGTTTACTTCTGTGAGGGTCATATATGAAACATATGCAGTTATAGAAAGGCTTTGAAAAATATTTTTCATAATGCTGGAGCTCAGATCTTTAACAGAAATAACATGGGAAGGTAGTATTGAATAAACACGGGGTTGGGTTAAAACAGTTCCATGATTGCACTACTGTATCTATTGCGTCTATTGTAGTGCCTTACATATAAATGGAAGCAAATATTTATTAAATGAAAAAAAGTGAACAGCCAAATAAGTGGTCTCAACTTCTTACCAGAAGGATCTAAGACAAGCTTTGGTGTGTTCTAACATACAAATCAGTTCATTACAATAGAGCAGAACCCAAACTGGGCTGGTAGTTGTCTTGTGTTTTGTAATTTGGGCAGTTTCATTATACTTACATCATAGTAAATTCTTAATCATTTCATTTTATATTATGCAGACTTGTTTAATGGAGTTGAAAAAAACTTTCCAGGCAAAATAAATTATACTTAATACATATATGATTTAAGTACTGCATTATTCCTAGAGAATGAAAAAAATTTCTCATAATTCTTGACCCATGCTTAGTTACATAAGTATATTCATAAAGGCAATAGTAATTTAAGAACCTATTTAATAAAATTAAACTTAATTAAAAATCAGTCTTTATTATTTGCAAATTTACAAAATTTTGCCTTGAGGTGTTTGAAAAACCAATTTTTCTCTGAACAGAATATCATAATTCCAGTACTATAAAGTTGATATGTCAAGCCTGGCCTACTTGATTACAGAAAATTTTTAATTAACAGCAAATCTGGTTATTAAAAAATGGATAACTGATTTGTTCCATAATATACTACTGATTTATAACTTAATCCTACAACTCTGGACTTCTGCTAATCCTGTTTTTTATTTTGTTTTGTTTTGTTTGTTGAAGACTAAAATACTTGTCTTCAATTAAGATTTTTCCAAAGCCACAGGGTCAACCTATTTTAAAAAGCCATAGGAATTTGTTTCCCAGCAGAACCCAGTTACTGGAAACTGTCACCTCAACAATTATCAGTTACCCAGAGTTCAAGTTTAATATACAATAGGCAAATCTCCAAGGAATAATGAAAATGAGACTATGAAGAAAGGATGCCAATAAAACTAAAATTAAAACTTTAGCTAATGAAACATGACAGAAAAATGATGTCAGAAATGAGTTTTATTAATTTACTGTATGTACTAAAATTTTTGGCATTAAGCCTATATAAATACTAGATTGGACTGAATATTTTAGAACAGAATTCTACAGTGGAGAAAATTCTACAGAATTCCACAAATAGACCAGAATCTAGAGCATCTGACTAATGCATATCTCTAGTTTTATACCATTATGAAATAAATAAAGGTGTCCAAATTCACCTTTCACACTTATATTTATAAAGCTTGATGATCTGAAAAGTACTTGCAGCCTGCAGAGTTTTGACGGCTTAGTTTAATCCATCTTAGCCTGTGTGTTAAGGCTATGAGAAGCATGTCTCTTACTGGTAAAGTCTTGCTGTCCAACTAGAAGAAAGACTCCTGTGTGGTCAGATGATGATTGGCATAGCCACAGGGCTGCCTGGGAGAAAGAGAGACAGATGACCACCCAGGTCCATTGGCATAGCGACAGGGCTACCCAGGAGAAAGAGAGTGATGGATGGCCAGCCAAGTACATTCCACAGGAGGTTATGAAATTGGGACTGTAGATCATTTGAATTCTTGACTGCCACTTAGTAGTCATGTGACTTTCAACAAGTTACATTACTTCTCAAATTTTGGTTTTATTTCCAAAATGGGGATGATGTTGATGGTAATAATACTTTTATCATATTACTATTTCAGTTGTAAATGAAATGATACATGTAAAGCATTTATATTATATGGAAAATCATAAACTAAATAAATATTAGCTATGGTAATGAAGAAGATGATGATTACATCAAATACAGTCAAACTACCAGAATTCAATGAGGTAATGTTTTCCATTAGTAGGATATTAGCCATTCATTCTTCAAAAAAGAACTTAAAGTAACTCAAAATAACACCTTTCTAGAGGAACAAATTCAGCTTACTTTCCTACATTTACAATGAACTCTGAAGAAAAAGGACCAATATTGTGTAAATACTATTGCATCCATATGAAATATATCTATATAAAATTTCCCAGGATCTGACAGAGGCAAGAATTTAATCAGCGTCTGTTGAATTTTTTCAAGTAAATAACACAAAAAAACTTTAAAAAGAAAAATAAAATGTAGCAGTCACGTAGGTTTTGCATACATGATCTTAAAAACTAAGCTGATATTTTTCTCACGTCTTACATATGGGTACGTAATACAGATACCTTCCTTAGGATTATATTGGTATTTTTAAGTTTACCACAACTATAATGAATCACTCTCACATTATCTGATTATAAGGAAGTAATTTCGGATTGCCCTTCCTTCTGCATGCACTCATAGTACTTGATAAAGGAGGAATAAGCTGTGGGCACACTGCATTTCCAAGCAACTTGTAGCTCCGCAAAGACTACCTCAGCTGAGAGAAAATAAGCTATATGATGATTAATTTCAGATGTTCTTCTTGGGTAATGCCAAATATTTCTGACAGTAATAATAAGAATACTCATGAAAACCTATGTGTTGGACTGATTAGGGTGAATGGAAAGGCACCATCAATACAATCATTCTTTATATAAACTTAAGCCTTCTCTATTTACAAGATGACATATGCCAAGAGTGGAATATCAATTTTACTCCACATTCCAATTATACAGGCAAAATTATTGTTTTAAATGATTTTTAAAAGAACAAAGCTATTGAGTTTTTTCTAACATTTATGAGTTTCTTATAGTTAACCTTAGAAGTATATTTGTTGCATATTTACCAATATGTCCAAACTATCAGTAAATATTAGTAACTACTGTGCTTCAAGTCCTGTGCTAGCCTCTAAGGATTCAATGGCAGGTTTACAAACTAACAAAGCTCCTACTCATGGATCTTATAATAGAAGAGAGTTCAAAATAAAAAGTGAACAAATACATAATTACAATAATCAAAAACAGTAATCTAGAAGAAAGAAAACAAATAGGAAAGAGGGTGCTGAAATAGAGAGTGACAAAGGAGGTGTCTGGGGAAAGGGAAGTGCCCTAGAGAGACTGAGCAGGGAAGACTCCCCTACAGAGACACATTGGAAGCAGAGTTCTTAATCTGAGAAGAAGGCAATTACAGAAAAAGCAGAACAAAGCGCCTTTTCTGGTATGGCATTTTAACATAAATAATGGACAATCCTAATTCTGGGTTGTTGTACAATTCTACCTAGAAATTATTTCAAGTGCATTTTCTGCACTCTAAGATTTATGTCATGTTACATATTTTGTGCTTAATGTCATATTTAATCTCATTTTTCATTAGATTTGTTTTAGGTACTAAAGACTCTATAAAATGCATGGAGGTAATATTGCTTAAACCTGAAGAAAAGTTACCTGATAAGATTTTCCTTAGTTTAGGGCATTAATTGTCAACATTAATTTTATTCAAAGAGAAACGAATGTCAGTAAATCTGTCAGAGACAAGGACACACACACACACACACACACACACATCATGCCTTTCCAAGCTGATGACCTCTCTATTGGTAGACTCAATGTTACACTGTAGTTATACAGTATATACAGCGATACAGTAATTCTAGCATAAATAATATATTTCATTTTTATAAATAAAAGTATAATTCCTATTTTAAAGCTGAAAATATTTCGGCAACTGTTTAAAGTAGCAAAATATCTGAAATGAAACTGTTTGGAAGCAGTGCATATGTCAAACAGTATTAAATATTTTACAAGTCTGAATGCCGTTTAGTATCATATGTTTGAACATTCCTTCCAAAGGCTTCGTTCTTGCCTGATGGAGAAGGCAGGCAGATACAGTGGAGAAGGCAGTGAATTATTTTCCCTGCCATCTGTTGAAAAACTAATTGACAATTTTCACTCTTACTATATAAAACATACACATAGTCAATCATTTGTGACTTGCTTTAGATTTTTGTAGGCTATAAATTATTTCTTTCTACTTTGGATCTGACAGAAAAATAGCAAAGACTTTTTCAATCACTTTTTAAAAAATTTAAAAAACAATAATCCAACTATTGCCAAGTGATTATAACTTTAGCTATGCATTCTTTATTTTGAAATTTATTTTATATCTATTATATGCTTTTTTCAATTTGTTCTTCTCATTCAATTCATTAGTTATTTTGAAATTTTCATTTTATTAATTTTGAATGCCTTTTGATTTTTTCATTCATCCTCAGAATTAAGCTAAGACTCAGAGAACTATTTTCTAGTTAGCTAGACAACCTTAAGTGTGTCTTGCCAGCCGATCTCTTAGCTGTTCTACAGAAAGGCACATACTTTAATATGGCTAAGCCTGGGAATTAGCTTTCAACTCTGTGTCTGGTTTTACTTTCCTTTATTCATTTGTTTGGATTCCATGATATAGTTCATTTTCGTTTTGGCACCATTTTTAAGGAAGTCTCGTACACATGGGTGAGCCCTAAGGAATGGTGTTGCTGCAGGTAAAGATTAGAAAGTGAATGCATTTTAATTTGGAACAGCTGTGAGAAAAGATTAACATGGATTCAGTTTTAAAGCTGCACCTATCTATAATCAGGTAGATTAATTCTCAAGAGTACTACATTTCACAAAAGAACCCAAACATTTTGTTCTGATTCTCAAAACTTTTGGCCTCGTTAAATCGGACTGTCTATCTGCAGCTTCATTCATCAGCTCGCCGGATGTACCTCATCACATCTACCTGGGTTGCTCTAAATGATTTCTGATGTCCTCGGGATGAAAAATGAGTGTAATTGAAGCATTCAGCAGCCACACTAATGCCAAGCAAGAGGCTTGGGGAAAAAGTAGGATTCTACGAGTAGTTTTCAAATATCTTTTTCTTTGAAAGCTCATCAAACTTTCTTTCTGACTTTGTAATTTTGATATTTTTATGTTACAAGTGGACTTTTAAAAAGCAGGTGTTTTAAAATAGTTATAATCAAAGAATTTTTAAGAGTATCGAAAGTTAATATTTTATTAAATCTATCAAATTTCATTTTTACACATTGGCCATTTGAAAGATAATGTGACTAGTGAAATTCTGAGTTGAAAATTATGTAATGAATATTAATTTTGCCCATATAGAATTAATTTGTCATACACATCCTTAGATGACAAGCATAGATAATTATCTTTTTTTTTTTTTTTAAAGATTTTATTTTTCCTTTTTCTCCCCAAAGCCCCCCAGTACATAGCTGTACATTCTTCGTTGTGGGTCCTTCTAGTTGTGGGATGTGGGACGCTGCCTCAGCGTGGCTCGATGAGCAGTGCCATGTCCGCGCCCAGGATTCGAACCAACGAAACACTGGGCCGCCTGCAGTGGAGCGCGCGAACTTAACCACTCGGCCACGGGGCCAGCCCCGATAATTATCTTTTATATCAGTATCTGTAGGCTGCAAATCTCTCAGAGAGGATGGTTGGGTGTGAAGTAGGGAATTTTGAATGAGGGGAAGTTAGAAATGATTCCTCAATTCATCCAGAAGCATTTGAAGTCATATTTGAAGATGGTAAAAATTCCCTTTTATACATATACACATTATTTTTAGTATGTACATATACACACTTTATGAACACATATTCCCTTAACATAAATAAACTATTAAATGTCTTGACAAAATATAAATACACTAGAAAACATAACTGAATTAAAAATGGTTGCCATCATCTGTTTTCACTGTTAGTGGATACAGAACATGAAATACCAAGGGATGAATATTTTGTTTGTTTAACAAAGTTTTCCCACATTAGAAGACGTGGGAAGGCACTGAACTGAAAGTAGAGTACATATAACATGTAGTACAGCAATGTTTCCAGAAATAGCATTCCTACTTGTCCAATTCAGAAATATATGATGTTATCTCTCTCAATCCCTCCTCTTTCAAAGATCTCCATCAATTATTCTTTCTCTGTTTTGTATCTCTAAGCTTTCTATCTGTGGATCCCTTCATTAACCTATAACATATAATAATGAATTAGCTCTTCCATCTTAAAAAAACAAACAGGGACCAGCCCGGTGGTTCGGCAGCTGAGCATGCACGTTCCGCTTTGGCGGCCCGGGGTTTGCTGGTTCTGATCCTGGGTGCGGACATGGCACTGCTTGGCAAGTCATGCTGTGGTAGGCGTCCCATGTATAAAGTAGAAGAAGATGGGCACGGATGTTAGCTCAGGGCCAGTCTTCCTCAGCAAAAAGAGGAGGATTGGCAGCAGTTAGCTCAGGGCTAATCTTCCTTAAAAAAACAAACAAAAACTCACAAAAAAACACAAATATACGGGTGCTTGTGTGTATGCGTATATATGTGTGTGTGTACACAACTTGATTTGGAGTTGACTGTATTATTTTTTTTTCCAATATTTCTTAGCAAATTTGCAAAGACGTTAGAAAAAAATGGTTTATATTTAGATTTCTACTTCCTCACCCCTCATTTACTTCTCAATTGTTGGCTTGTACTCAGACCACTTTACATAAGAGAGCTCATGCCAAAGTTACAAACACGGTTCCTTGTTTCTGGAGATACAATGGACAGAGCGGGTGTCCCTCTAAAATAGATATAAATGGGTATGGATAGACCTTGTATGTAGGTATGTATACACAGAAGTGCATATATCACAGAACTTTACGACAGCCACTGAAATTAGAATAACATAAACAATAAAATATCTAATTCCAAGAACGTCTTAATTTTTATGTTAGATAAAAATAACATTTATTTAAAAATCACAGAACCTAAGCACTAACTACTTAATTTTCAAAGTTGGTTTGGCATCAATAAAGGTTATGTGCCCTTAAGAAAAGTGTGTGTCCTTAAAGCACAGCAGTCAATATATCAATAGACAAACAGCAGGATTGTTGAGTAAGACTAGATGCATTAGTTTTACAAATGTAAATGTGATATGAATCATTCATTACATGGTTTAGTATGTTGCAAGTAGCCTTTATTTAAAAAGTTGTGTTCTTATAAAAGGTGAAGGGGATGAGAAGCAGTGTTTCAAGATAATATTTAGATTGGACATTTTTAGGATGTATGCATAGAAAAATGGCTTTACACTGGTAAATTCTTCATTTATTCAATCAATTGAACAATTTGTGAAAATAGAGGTTAGAATACAATTGCTGTCCTTATGACATAAAAACTCCTGTATTGTTTTTAAAAAAGGAAAAACAAAACCCCTAAGATATGCCTTCCAAGACATATTCTTGTGTTAATCCTGGATGCTAACAGAGTTTTGGAAAAGGGAAAAAGAATTTTACAAGTTTAGATGAAAATTACTTCTCTTTTTATACATTTATATTCTTTCATTTAAATTTCTTTAAAAATATTTGCGTACTCCTTAAAATCAAGGTCTATCTTAGGCACAAATTCTGATGTAGAATGTGAAATTCATTGCCATATTTGTTTAAGAAATTCTTTCTTTTTGAAGAAAAATATCCAGAGGTGAACTAGATTCCTGGTGGTTGATGTGGATATCACAATATAAGATGATTTATTTAAACTTATATCTCCTAAAAAAAATCATACAAGTAGTGGGGCTTGCATATATATACTCCTTTCATAAGATAAACTATACTTAAAATTATGACTAGGTATAAGATACCAAAAAGTCTCTTTCAAATTATCAAAGTAAGATCAATTAGTAGAATTTTGAGATAAATATATTTTTATTATATTCATACAAGTTGAATTTTGTGTTAAATTTTGTTATATTTCAGTTCTTGAAAATATGGTAATGTTAGATTATTCAGAATACTTAAATAAGCAGAATATTCCTTGCCCCAAGTCATGTTCTATAATTATGAATTTTTCCTATACCAGAAATCATGCTTCCAACTTTTGTTGGTCTCAATTTATTTATTGTCATGTATTGATAACTATCTTTGAAACTCAACTTCTGCTGGATGTCTAGAGTTCAAAGTTAAACAGACACAAGCTCAGTCATGTAGGACCTTGTAATCCGGAGAGGGGTCAGTGTGAGGGACATGTAGGACTCCATACACCGTGCTATGGGGTCAGAGCACAGAATCTGAACAAGCCTGAAGGAGGAAGGGAGTGTCAGAGACATCCTCTAGGTGATGACTACATTGAATTTTGAACAATGAGTAGAAGTTACTAAATAAGTACATTATATATTAGAATAATGCACCCGCATCTCGTTACTTTTAATTCTGACAATTTCTTTGAAAGGAATATTCATAAAATCAGGTTATCATCTGAAGGTATTCACAGTTCATTAATAAGCTCAGTCCACTTATCAACTTTTTCAAAAGGAATGACTCTTCTATACCATTAAAATCACCAAGTGTTTAAAAAAAGCCCTTGCATTAAACTTATGTTATATGACATCATGTTTATAGCATATGCAGTAGTCAGAGTTGAGTATTAAAAAGATTTGTGACTAATTTGAAGTTACATGCATGTATACATTTTCAATTCTTTGATCATTTTCAAATAACATATTGGCTAAAGAGTACCCAAGAGTGTTTTAAAGTGTTCCCAAAATTTTCATCAATATTGTACCCCATTATTCACAAGATTTTTCCTGCCAAAAAAATAAACCTATACCCAAGTATATTAATTCATATTTTTCTGTCTTTTCAATTCCTCAGATGTATAAAAACAATCCATTTGAGCTAACCATGAGCCATACCTCTCTAAATGGTGAAAATTCCAATTAAAAGCAAAGCGAAATAGTATTTTACCCTGCAGTCTTCTTTTGGATAAACGTATAATTTCTGTTGGACTTTTTGAAACAGAGGAAATAGCTTATAATTTTTATTTTTTTTCTTTGTGAATATTTAGCATTTTAGGAAACCGAGTTGAGAATCATTGCTCTCTTATAAAATGTGAAGTCACTTAGAAGATTGAAATAAGCTGATGGTGGGACTGCTAGAAAAAACAGTTACGGTTGATATTATCCACACTACCAGCAGGTTCAGCTACATGGGTGAACTTTCAAAACAATTGTTTCTCTACAGTACTTTCCTCTGAAGTAAAACAACCATTTTCTAACCTCAAGACGCTCATCTTCACATTCTTCATTGCCTACTGAAATGGCATACTTTTAAAATGTTTTACTTATAAAAGGATTTGCCTTAACTCTTTTCTTGAAAGGTATCATCTTCAAATGAGGATGCAGTATTGCTGTTGTAAACTGCTTTATTTGTAAATCTACAAAATAATGTCTGTGGAGACTTTTTTATGAGTATTTAGGAATTTGAATATTACTATAATCTTTAATAATTAAGTGATATAAATTTATCTTAGAACAACTTAAATCAAAGAATAAGAATCAAATACAATTCTATAGGCTCAAATTATTTTATTAACAAATTAGTCATAAGGTACTTACGAATCTCATAAAAAATACTTAACGGTTTTCTAATTCAGCCATGGTTTATAATCCATGAGATGTATGACTTTATAATAGGCACACAGTGTTTTCAACCAAGAATTTTCCTTTTTACTGTCCTCCTACTATCTCTTTAAAAACCATCTAAATTAACATTAAAATTAAAATGTTATAAAATTGATTCACTTTTTTGTCTTTGTTGTATTTGGCAAATATCTCCTGGGCTCTCTCTTCTCCTCCATCCGTGAACAACATGATAATCTTATTGCAGTTGGCTCTGGAAACATTATACTGTAAAAAAAAAAAAAGAAAAAAGTATATCATGCATAATAAGAGGTGGGGAATATAAAGCAATATACAAAGAGCATGAACAAGTTACAAATAATAAGTGAAATGTCTCTTCAAAAAGTTTTTCGAAACCAGTTCCTGGATGAGGCCAGGGCTACCGACACAGGGTCTCCCCTCACCCCTCAGATATCTATAGGCCTCACTTCCTTTGGGTCTTTGATCAAATGTCACCTTGTCAGTGAGTACATTCCCGACAACTACATTTTAAATTGCAATCTCCCTCTCAGGCTGTATTTTTCTCCACATCATTTTACACTTTTATGTATAGTGTATATTTTATTTGTTTGTTTATTGCTGGCTTCCCCCAAGAGAATGCAAGCACTATAAGGGTATGAAGTTTTGTCATTTTGGTCAGTGTTCTTATCTTACCTAGAAGAGTGCTAAGCACATAGTAAATTCTCAGATTAATAAATAGGTTTTAAATTAATTAATGGTTATGTCAATTTTATGCCTTTATAATTTATATAAGAAACAAAGAAATAATATTAATAAAAAATGTGCATACTCTTTCACATATATCTTCAATCCATTTACTAACATTTTTCCTCTCTTCCTTCTTCTCAATCCTACTTTATTTACTTTACATTTCTGAAATTGTAAACTCCTTGTTAGGGAACACCCAATGTTCTTTCATATCTTCGTAAATGCCAATCCTCCTAACCTCTCTCAACCTGCCACACATATTCTAATCCTAAAAGGCTCAATTCCAGTGGTAATCCTCTCATAAACTTTAAGGTCCCCAAAGAGTGAGACATAGGACAACAATGGATTAGCACCAAAGGATCACTAAAATGAACACTTTCCAAAGGTGGACTTCTTGAAGTCTGAAATTATAATCTCAGCCTGTCTACTGTTGTGAAATGTGTTTGCAAGAGTGTTAAGTATAAAAGATCACACTAATTAATGAATTAATTAGCTCAGCTTCTTTGAAAATGTCAACTCTCTTGCTCAGTGCTTTTGCATGGAGATGTGTGAGCCTAATATGTAATTTTAAACTTTCTAATAGCTACAGTAGAGAATATAAGAAGAAACAAGTAAAATATATTATTAGAATTAACTTTAGATAACTCAGACATCCAAAATATTATCAATTCAACATGCAATCCATACAAAAATTATTGAGATAATATACATTTTTTTCCTTTCATCGCAACTCTTCAATATTCATGTGTATTTTATACTTACAACGCATTTCATTTCAGACCAGCCACATTTCAAGTGCTCAACGGCCTCATTTTGGACAGCACAGCCCTGGCCTTTATATGACTAATATTTTAAAAAAATCGTTAGTTCTTCTGTAATGTTTGAGCTTACTGAAGCACCATACTCAATCTTATTTTTCAAAGAAAATAAACCCCATTTCATGTTTTAAAAATTAACAAAGACAGCATTTTGCTTTATTGATAAAAAGACCCTGTTTCATATTATCTCACCCCATTGACTAGTCCATTTGAACATCAGCAGTTAAAGTTTCTAACCAAGCATTGTGAAAACACAAGTATTGACTAATACAATTTGTCACATTCAAGCATGCTTCTTTTCCTTTTTTTTTTTTTTTGAGGAAGATTAGCCCTGAGCTACCATCTGCCGCCAATCCTCCTCTTTTTGCTGAGGAAGACTGGCCCTGAGCTAACATCCATGCCCATCTTCCTCTACTTTATATGTGGGACACCTGCCACAGCATGGCTTGCCAAGCGGTGCTAGGTCCGTACCAGGGATCCAAACTGGCCAATCCCAGGGCCGCCGAAGCAGAACGTGCGCACTTAATCACTGCCCCACTGGGCCAACCCCTGAAGTATGATTCTTATCTTTCAGGATAACCATCTGAGAATTTGACTATACAAAAAATTGCATATATTCTCATTAAAATACTTTTGTGAAAAGTGTTGAAATCCCTTAATTAAAATTAATTTCTCTGATGATTTATCTTTTTTATCTGCATGTGTAAAATAGACAAAATAATATGTACCTAGTACCTAAAGGACTATTTCATAAAAGTGATAAAGTAAGTAAAATTTTTACAACAGGACTTGGTTTCATTTTTGGAAGTAGTGGAGGTATTATTATTACCAAATGCAAATATTAATGTAAGTTAGCACATTGGGTCTTGCTGATCACTTGTATATTAGTGTAAATAAAATAAAAACAACCTTTCCCAGGAGAGACGGATATTAGGATTAGGACACACACAAAAGACGGAATAAAGGAATGTTTCATTTTCAACATGATTCTTCCTAGAAGTAGCCTTCTCAGGACTTCTGCTAGAGCACAGTATATCACGGCATCCTGCCGGCGGGTTTGCAGTTAGCTGAAGAATCGCAGTCACAACAATTGCACGCTACTGACTTATAACCACTTAAGTACAGGAAAGAATTTGACCATTTCAATAAAATTACAATTAGTAGAGTTAGTAATTTACTTTAATGTGTTCTTTCCTAATCCACTTTGTTGTACCCCTGTGAGGACAGTACATAGTGCAAGATCTATGATACACGGACTCAATAAACATTTTTGGAAAAATGCATCTCAATCGATTTGGTAATATTTTATGAAATGCTATCTGAAGCTATTTAAGGTTTACTGTGGGATAAATGATATGTCTAATTCTATTAGATACTTGCTTCAGTGATCTTAAAGGTAAATCTTGCAAGGACAAACAAAGACTAGGGAATGGCATTGCTTGATAATAAGAAGACTAGAAGCGTTCAAAGAGATAAAATATGCTTTAACTTTGAATAATACAGGCCATGATATCCGGGAAAATTATTTTAAAATGAATAATTGCCATACAGAAGGAACATGTGGAAAGCAAAACATTTGAGACCTACAGCAGGAATAACTGAGAACATATTAAAAATCCTTTACAATGATGGTAAAGGTAGTATGAGAGGCCAATAGGAGTTAAATCATATTTTATCAGCAACTAGTAATGAACCGGGGAGTTACCATGGTCTTTCTAATGAGACGAGTTCTGAATAGTACATTAGGCTTGAGGCCCCTTGTCATTTCACAACTGAAACGTGAATAGGAGGGAAGGAAGTGAGGCAAATTAACAAAACTAAGAAGAGTAATTTAAACACCAGGATCTAGAAAACTCTATTGTTATTTAAAAAAAATTATGTTCCTTTACTACAGAAAGAATACATCTCAATGTAATGGTCAATTAGATTTGAATTTCAAAGTTTTGAGTTTGCACTTTTGTGTGTGAGGAAGACTGTTGCTGAGCTAACATCTGTGCCACTCTTCCTCCACTTCATGTGGGATGCCGCCACAGTGGTTTGATGAGTGGTGCTGGGTCCCCACCCGGGATCAGAACCTGCAAGCCCTGGGCCACCTAAGCAGAGCATGCGAACTTAACCACTATGCCACGGGGACGGCCCCAAGTTTGCTTTTTTTTAAATTGATGAAGGTATGTCATTTAATAAACATGCATTTTACCTAAGATTTCTTTGCTTTTCTATCTCCTTTCTTGCTTATCTAACAGTATCTAATAAATTTCACCACCTCGAACTCAACAAAACTGAAACAGCTCTTTCTACCCTCACATTCCCTCTATCTAGCTTCTTGTGTATTCCAGTTCAGAGAACTTGGAGTCACCCAAAACCCCTTCCCTTGCTCAGCAACCTCTCCTGGTCCAGCCAATCAGTTACCATGTCACTCTCCTTAACATCTCTTCACTTCTATTCCAACACCAGAATTTCTACAAAAGCTTTTTAACTTAGAATATCCTCATACCATAAACTTTTAGTTTGCTCCTAAACACTTCATTAACTGATACATCATGGCCTTTCCATTTCTATCATTGCTCCTATATTGCTACGTCCCAACCATGCCAAACCACCTGCAATTCTTCCAATGTGCTACGTTGTCTGGCATACTTCTATGCCTTTGTCCACACTGGTCTTTTCATCTGAAATAATTTTCCTTCTCTCATCTAGCTACCTACATTCTACTGATTCCCCCAAATCC
The DNA here is from genome assembly GCF_037783145.1 of Equus przewalskii. Classification (NCBI taxonomy): domain Eukaryota; kingdom Metazoa; phylum Chordata; class Mammalia; order Perissodactyla; family Equidae; genus Equus; species Equus przewalskii. The sequence continues at coordinate 26,539,340 of NC_091834.1, forward strand.
CGTTTTCAAGGAATTGCCACACTTTCCTGACCTCCTTTGGGTAAGTTGAGTCCCTCCTCTGTGCCACTCAAGCAAACACTCTAAACGCCCTGTAATAGCACTAACACACTGTACTAGGAATGACGATTTAGAGTGTTATGCTGGACCTTCTTGCAAGCAGTCTTGTTTACTTCTGTAATTCCAGCACTAGCACTGTGACAGGAAATTGTGAGGCACTCAATGAATACTGGCTGAATGAACAAATGAATAAATCAACCAATCAGAAATCCCAAAAACTGTTTAGAAGATTCACTTAGGGAACAATGAAGTCAGATTTGCAGAAAAGACCACATATAAGGGCTTATTTAGTGATTTCACAAATATGATAGGAATTATGAGCTGACTCTGTACCAGCCATGTGGTAGTCACTAATCATGGTAATAATGACCATGACTCCAACACCAACACAACAACCTATCCTTGCATGCAGTTTACTATGAGCCAGGTTCTGTGGACAATCCTGTCCACAACCATCTGATGTATGGGCTGTGGTGACCCCCATTGTATAAGTGACTAAACCAAGGTACAGAGAGGTTAGGTCCATCTCTCAACCATTGCAATAATACCATCTCATGAGAGATATAAAACTGAATAATGGCCCCTGCTTTCAAATAGTTCAAAATGAAATAGATGGCATAGCCATTTGAAAATACAGTGTACAGCGAGATACGTGCTACGATGTGGGGCAAACAGTAGGCATGCCAGAGACTGACAGTCTAACTACAGACAATGATGGTTGATTCATTCAGAGGAATCTCCGTTGAGGAAGGAATTCCAGCTCTGGGGCTTATCTTACTGCTCATCTCAATATCTACCGTTTGGACCTATCTATTCATTTAGGAACAACTTAAACACCCAAACTAGATGTTGAGAACTAAAATATTCCCAGCAACCATTTGATAACTGAAAGTGAAAGTTTCCAGATAAATACTGTAGCAGTAGAGATAAGAAAAAAAATTATAATCTAAATATGCCAACTAAATTTCAAGTGCTTGTCAAAGTAAAAGAATTACCTTATAAATGAGTTTTTTAAACATAGTTTGAAAAAAATGACAGAAGAAAAGATCTAAAAGGAAAAGAAAATCTACATTTTGTATACCTTTTGAATTTTGGATCTAAAAATAAAAATAGTTCAAAGATTTCTATTGCCTAGACAAATGTGCTTTTTAAATAAATAAAAAACAGCACTGTTATCTAATACCTAGTTAGCAGTAACTATCAAGATACTGAAATTCAGATGCTGCAATTCAACAATAAAAGAGAAAAGGGGATAGTATTGATACTTACATTAAGCAGCTGCTCAAAAGCAAAACTAAAGCCCTTCTTATAATCTGTGATTCCTTTTGCTGTGATGTTATTCACTGCATCTTTCAGCACTTTCTTATTTCTTACATTTGCCTGCACAAGGTGCTGAAAACAGCTTACATCCTGGGCATTGCTGTTAAACTGCAAAAGATAAAAAAGTAAATATATAAATAAACATTAAAGTCAATCATATAATTTTTGTTGAATTTTGTTTTTATATTACTCAGTCCTATTGCATTGCTTTCTCTTTCAAAAAGAAAAGTGAGTATATTGGTAACAAAAGTACACTAGGATCCAAGAGTTTTTTTCCTCTAAGCCCCCAACTCCTCCTGTAACCCTGAGCCTGTCACTTACCTTCCTAAAGCTTGGTTTCCCTGAGTATAAACTTGGAATTTGAGTTATGTGAGGTGCTTTCCAGGTTTCAAATTTTATAAGCATTTAGACAAACACAAAACAAAAACAAACTCAAGAACAATTAAATATATTCAGAATCCAGAAATGATATGATGATGCCTGCACAGGACACAGGGACAAACTGAGCATTTTACTTGCTTCTCACAAGAAAGAGCTAGATGGAAAACCAGTACACTGAATTAAAGGAAAAGACGTTTAGTAATTTTGCAAGTTGATGGCAGAGTCTTTCTCTGGGAGTTAAAACAGGAAAGCAATCTGAAAGAATCAAGAAAAACTGGTGCCCTTTTCGAACTCTCACTCTAGAGTTTACACACAGAATGCAGTGGAATCCTGGAGACAAGGCAAATGGCAAGCAGACCACTGCAGATGGTTATTGCTGTAAGTGATGAGGCCTGAACAACAAAGAGCTACAGGAGGAGAGAACGAAAACTCCAACGACACTTGCCCCAAATTGAAGATTTAAGAATAATCACCCAGTAACTTCACCAAGCCTGTAAAAAGTATTCACATGGTTCACTGGATATGTCCAAAAAGATAAGAACAATAGAAGCCCTGCAATAAGATCTGGGATACTAAGATGAATGGGGGCATCCTATCATTTATTAACGCTGCTGTTTTTATCAGTCTCTCAGGCTCTTGGGGCATAGACTGTCACATCTGCAAAATGAGAATAATAACAAAAACATACTTGCCAGAAGGTAGGTCTGGCCAGATAAAATGTTGAAGATATTCTCAGATCAAAAATACATAATTAAATAATTTTAATAGGTAGATCACAAGCCAAAATTCAAATTTTATAAATGCTATATATTCTTATAAATATAATGCATCATTCTTTTTTCAAATTTTATAAATGTTATATATTCTTATAAATGTAATGCATCATTCTTTTTTCTCTGAAAACCACTGAAGCCTAATTATAAGGTGCACTCCATATTTCATCAATCCATTAACGAAATATTTACTAACAGCCTATTACGTGTCAAGAATTGTGGCAGGTGATAGTTTTGTGCTTTCAGGCAAATGATGCCTGTGCGCCCACACACACCCTTTATATGTATGTATATAAGCACTAATACGGTATTTACTATGTGCTGCATTTACTATGTACTCTACAAATATTCTTCATTTCCTCTTTGCAAATGCCCTATAAGTATTATTATCCATGAGGAAACTTAAGCACAGAGAGGTTAAACAATTGGTCCATAGTCACATAGCAAATAAGCAACAGAGAGTCAGGACTCAGACTAGCACTGTGGCAGAAGAGTCTGGAAGGCTAGGGAGGAAGAACATTCCAAGCAAAGAGAACAATGTGTAAAAAGGCCCTGATGTGGGGGAAAAGAGCCCCTTTTAGGGAAACATAAAGGAGAGTTTAGCTTAATCACATATGAGGACAAATGACATAAAATGAGTTCAGGGAGGGAGGCAGGATCTAATGGAAATGCTGAAGAATTGGAGTTTTATTCTCTGTCAAACGGAAATGCACAGCCCACTGCAAAATAATTTAATCTAGAATTTTATGAGATCACCCTAGCTGCTCTTTGGGAAATGGATTTAAGTTGACTAAAATTTAAAAGAGGGAGAATAATTAGAAGGCTATTGCAGTAACCTTGCTGAACATATAAAGTGGCTTTGTCATTTATGGATATGGTCAGAAAAGGAGGGATTCACAATCTATTTTGGAGGCAGAATCAATAAGACATAGTGGTGCAGTGAGTATGTGGATAAGTAAGAGAGCGGTATGTTGACATTGCATCTGGATGACTGGAGGACTGGAGGAGTGACAGGTTCAGGGATACTTGAGGAATAGGGAAGAGAAATTGAAGTGAGGGTGAATTTGCAATATAAGTGAGATATTCAAATGGAGATGTCAAGAAATCATAACACTTAAAGCATGGGGCTCAAATAAAGTCTTGGTTAAGGGGGAAAAATATATAAGGCTTCACCATAGAAATTTGGTTTAAAACCAAGTGAAGTAGAGGAGGAATCCCTGAGAAAACTGAGTAGGAGTAAATTCCCATGGAGGCAGAAAGGAAATCAGGAGACCCAACTGTCTTAGATGATGAGAGAAAAAAAATGTCTCAAGAAGAAGACATTACAGTTTAGAGACAGAGAAGGTGAGGACTTAAACATGCCCACTGAACTCATCCATGTTATATAGGCGGTACCTGTGCAGGCAGAACCCAATGGAAAGCACTGAAGAGCAATGGCAAGTGGTAGCACGTGCAGAGGCACATCTTCAAAGCACCTTGGCTGGGAAACAGAGAAGAAAAAGAGGGTAGCACCTGTAAGGGTCGGCCAGCCCTGGTGGTCTAGTGGTCGAGGTTTAGTGCTCTCACTGTCCATGGCCCAGGTTGATTTACCCATCAGAGAACCATACCACCCATCTGTCAGTTTTCATACTGTGGTGGCTGTGTGTTGCTGTGATGCTGCATGTGTGACTGCGTGTTGCTGTGATGCTGAAAGCTATGTCACTGGTATTTCAAATACCCACAGTGTCGCCCACCATGGACAGGTTTCAGCCAAGCTTCCAGACTAAGTCAGACTAGGAAGAAAGACCTGGCCACCCACTTCCAAAAACAAATTGGCCACGAAAACCCTATGAAGAACCGTGGAGCATTGTCTGATACAGTGCTGGAAGGTGAAAGAATGGCACAAAAAGACCTGGGTGTCCCCTCTGTGTACACAGCATTGCTAGGAGTTGGAATAGACTCAATGGCACTAGAAACAGCAAGGGTGGATCTGATGTCAAGGACAGCCTTCTTTAAAATGAACGGTGAGGGACTGGCCCAGTGGCATAGTGGTTAAGTTTGTGCACTCTGCTTCAGTGGCCTGGGTTTCACCAGTTCAGATCCTGGGCACAGACCTACACACTGCTCATCAAGCCATGCTGTGGCGGCGTCCCACATAGAATAACTAGAGGGACTTACAACTAGGATATACAACTATGTACTGGAGATTTGCGCAGAAAAAAAAAAACCCAGGAAGACTGGCAACAGATGTTAGCTCAAGGCCAATCTTCCTCCCCAAAACGTATACCTTAAAAAAAAAAGAATTAAAAAAATAAATAAATAAAATAAAATGAAGGGTCACTAGAGCAAGAGAGGATTGATATTGAAGAGAGTGGAAGAAAACGATGCAGGAAATAGAAAAAAGATGAAAAATAAAGGACGGGATACGGATGGCATGTAGAGAAACAACCCTTTAAGAAAATGTGTATTGACTTCATTGTTCTAGGAAAGGAGAGTGGGATCTGAGTATAGATGCTGGGAGTACACAGATGTGGTGCTGAGAAGATGATAGTTACTGTCTGTGACTTTTGTCCTCTGTGAACAATGAGGCAAGGTCACCAGGACAAACTAAGGGAGGAGATCTAAGGTTTGAAGAGAGTGGAGATGAAACAGGAAGTAAAATGTCCTGCACAGATAAATATTTGAGTTTTTTTTCACTTTTACTTTGAACACTGCTTTCAGGTACACCATATGTATGAGAACAAAGCTCCAACATAATCGTTTACTGTTTTCTATAAATTCAAATGTTGAAAACTTATTATCTTCAGATCCAAATCCCACTGCCTCTTTTTTCTTTTCTTCAATAATATGACACAATCTTATTCTACATGTTCCAATTTGAAAACAAAAGAATGTGAGAATTTCCGAGTTAGAAAGTTAAAAAAAAAATAGTGTGCCAATACATTAACAGTAATCTGTCTGACTTTAGAGAATTATTAGAAATCATTACAGGAAATATTATTAGTGATTTAGTTAAATCATGAATTTTATCATGAATCATGATAAAATGACAAGTTATGCAGAAAATGAGCACTGAATAATGTATTGCCCTGAGTCTTTCGGTTGGCCTTGACCTGCTTTTAAAAAGTGAAGTATCTCATTAAGTCACTTTAGCATACACTGATTAAATGGAAATTCAATTCATTAAATACAAATTTTGTGGTGTATAACAGAAATACTACAATTATACTCATAATAAAACTCATAAATATTGGAAAAAGGAATAACCTACTACAAAGTATAAGTCCCTATAGCAAATCTTATTCTAGGAAAGGGATGAGAAATTTTTGAAAGTTCTAAATTAAACAAGTATATATTTCACAGACATCTTAGACTCATCTGCTTTTAAATAGAAAAAAGCAACAGACTTATTTTCACAAACTGAAATGGCAGTGTTTGGTAATATGTGCCCAGTTTTTAATTTATAAACTACACATTTAATATATAAACTACACATATATTAAAACCCTTAGGTTGAAAGTTTAATAATCTAACATTATAAAGCTTTCAACTGGTACATGTTAAGTGAAAATAGATTTAAATAGCCCTGTTTTTGTCTATTAAGAAAATACTTCCTTTAAAAATGTACATTTAACTAACCCTACAGAGTGAAAAATCCAAACTAACATCACACTGATTCCTTTCTTGATCCCAGAAGATTCAACCACATAGGTTCCATATAGAACTGCTGCGAAAATCTCTGCTAGCATGCTGAGACAGGAAGCTGTGCGGGTGAATGTGAGCATCTGGGGTAGAAAGCATGATGGACTTTGTATGTCTGCTCTAGCATTTGGACATTCTTTTATTTTCTCCTTTCACATATCCTATTCCTTCTGCCTACAACACTTCTCTTCTTCACTTGGTTGTCCCACTTAAGATTATTTCCTTATAAAAGGTTCTCATCATCTTCCCTGATTAGGTCAAATCACCCCATTATAAGCTCTCCTAAGCGTAGAAATATCTTATTTTATAGATTCATACTTATTTGTATGATATATGGATAGACTCTTCCACTGGATTAGAGGCCCACCTAGTCAAAGCAAATAGACACCTCACTATTGCATCCTCGGTACTTGGCATGTAATAGGTATGCTATAAATATTTACTGAATGAATGCATGGAGAATAAGAAAATTAGAAGGTAGTGCATAATGTTGATCAATAATCAAGCTATAGACTTATAAATGTAGGAATTGTATTTTAGCTCTACAATATGTTCTTAAACTTGTACATTCATAAATATAAATATTTTGTCCAAATAGACACTTTTATTAAAATTGTCAAATGAAAATGTACATAGAACACATAGCATAGAGTCTGGCACACAGCAGATGTTAAATCAACTGCAACTCTGTAAATTTAAAAATTATTTTGGTAAAAACATTAATATACTCAATACTGAAATCAGAAAGAGTTCCTAGATTAATGGGAAAGATTCAGATAAATAATATCAGCCCTAGTGAACTTTAAACAAAATTTAAATGCAACTTTTAATACGTGTCCCTCAAACATTAACTAAACAAACATTATTTAGTGTTTGAAACAGTCTGAGATAACCATGAACAGTAAATTTCAATGCTTCCAAAGAACCTCCCTATTATATATCATGGTCAAGTATACACATCAAATTAAAAGACACTTTAGAGCCAAAAACAATCGTTAATTTCTCAAATGAAGTAACTTAAACTCTTGGTTTTATAAAGGCAGCATCTATTTTTGTTCTGATGTCCTCTGTTGAATAAGAAATCATTCCACAAAATATTTGTAAGAAAGGGGGCTTTGCTGCTTATCAGATTAACCCGGGATACAAACAATGAAATGTTGGCATTGCCTTGATGAATACCATAAGTCAAAGTAGCATCAAGTTCCTAGAAAGCAACCTAGTCTAGGAACGGCACCTGTGATACACCTTTATGAAGCACCAAGCCTCCCTTTGAAAAAGTTGGTGGATTCAAGTAATTTTACCCTAGAAGCATTAAGAACTAAAGACAGCCATCCCTGGTGGTCTAGTGGTTAACATTTGGTGCTCTCACCGCCATGGCCTGGGTTCATTTCCTGGTCCTGGAACCACATCACCTGTCTGTCAGTTGTCATACTGTTGCAGCGGCTCATACAGAGAACTAAACTAACAACTAGGATACACAACCATGCACTGAAGCTGTAAAAAAACAACAGAATTAAAGACAGAAGAAACCCAGAAGTGGTATTCTTCCACTTGGAACTGCAGAGAAAGAGAAGAGCCCCGTTTAATCTTTGTCTGACCAGTCAGCATGCCTTTAATTTCCAGCCCTTCAACTCATCCATGCATTTTAAACTCCCATAAAGGCAGACTTGCTTTAGGGCACATTGTTCACTATTTAGTCGTAAAACATTCTTTGATGGGCAAAATGGACATAATTTTAATAATTCCTCGGTTTTTGAAAAATTTCTCCATATCTAAATTATTCTTTAGAACATGTTATAATGATCTGACCTCCCTCTTTTTTGCATGTAAAAAAAATACTAAAAAATTGTGAGCTCAAGCTGTGTAGATGACCAAGAAAAACAAGAACTCTGTTTTAGAACACGGGTGTTTTTTTAAATTACAAAATATGAGTGAACTTCTTTATATAATTTAATTATAATAAAATTTATATTATATAAAATAATTAATTTAAATGAATTATCTAAATTAAGTAAACAACACAATTTTGCTTATCAGGCAGTACAATCACAAATTATGGTATCAGAAGCTATCCACATTTAGGACACCAGATGGCGATGCAGGAAAATGAGAGGAAAGTGAACAGAGGCTGTGATCTTTAAAATCTTGGTTAAGTTTTATTCCTATTAATACTTTTTATTTATTTTTTCTATTTCTTATAGGAAATCTGGAAACTATAGAATATTATAAAAAGCCAAAATGGTTATTCTAAAACACAGAGAAAATAGCTGATAACATTTATCCTTACACATATCTATATATTCCCAGTTAAGAATGATTTCAAAGTTCTTTATCTATTGCCAAATTACTTTCCAGAAACTTGGTGCCAATCTACATTATATGTGTAACAGTCTTACTTCACTCTCATAAACACAACATTTTTATTTGCTAAATTGTAAGCAAAAAGAATATTTCGATATTTTAATTACTTGGAATTTGTTAATGGTTAATGAAGTGAAACTTTTTCTCATATTAATTTTCATATAATCATGTGAAATGTAAGTCCTATTTTTCCAGTTTGTTGCTTACTTTCTGATTTTAACTTTTGAACCTATTCTTTATGATTTCTCAAAATAATTTTAATGTTAGAAAACCATCCATCAATACAGTCTCTGATGATTTTGTTTGCTTATGTTACAATTTGTTATTAGCCATGGTGAAATTTCTTTCCTCTCATAGCATGAGGTGACAATTAGAATAAGCTGTTTTTTCAAATAACCAATTTTACCTTTTGTTGAATAATTATTGGTCCATGATTCATTCTTTTTTTTTTTGTTTGAAAGATTGGCACCTGAGCTAACAACTGTTGCCAATCTTCCGTTTTTGTTTTTTTTTCTGCTTTTTCTCCCCAAGTCTCCCGAGTATATAGTTGTATATTTTAGTTGTGGGTCCTTCTAGTTGTGGCATGTGGGATGCCGCCTCAATGTGACCTGATGAGCGGTGCCATGTCCGCACCCAGGATCCGAACCAGCGAAACCCTGGGCTGCTCAGCGGAGTGCGAGGACTTAACCACTTGGCCACGTGGCTGGCCCATTCTTTACAATAAATTAAGATTTGAGATGTATTTCCAGAATTTTTTACTCTTTTACTTTTCCTTTGTTTCACCAACTTCTTGCTTTTTAATGTTAATAATAAAAATATTAGCTAACACGTATTGAGAATTACAACTGGGCCACGCTAAGCACTTTCAATATATTAATTCATTTAACCTTCATCAAGCTTCTGGTTTTAGTTTTAATACGGTTTCCATTCTACACTTGAGGAAGTGAGTTTTAGAGTGTTAAGCAAAGTGCCTACAGTCACACAGCAAACAAGACTCCGAGCTTTACTTGAAACTCAAACTCCTGACACACTCCTCCAGTGTCAAATCACTTTTGATTTATACCAGAAGGGTAAGCTGCCAATACCCTGACGTGCTACTTTTTTCATGATTGTCTTCTTACTGAACCTTGGAACTATTCTTTTTGTCAAATTAAAATTGCATTCACCAATGAATCTGAGAAAAACTGACATCTTCACTTAAGTCGGCTTTTCATTCCAGGAAGAATTAGTGATTAATTCCATATCACTGGATCTCCATTTCAAGTCTTCTACATAGATCTCATATATTCTTTTCTCTTTTTAAAATGCAGGTCCTAAATATACTATTAAAAGTACTGCTAGGTAATTCACAATTTTGACTAATGTTGTGAATATGACTTTAATTTCTGTTATTAATCCCTGTCCAGGGAAAACCAGAAGTTGTGGTCACCCTCCCACAGTTAGAGACACCATGGTGCTCTGGGACTTTTAAACACTCCTGTTCTCAAATTGATGTTGCTGTCCCCCAACACCGGCTGCTGGTTTGCGGTTTCCTTGCTCTACTGTATTAAAAAGATTTATTTTTGATAAAGAATTTTCCATTTTTTCATTCAATTTAGGAAAACCAAGTCTAGTTCAGTCTTTACCTCTAATAAGCATCAGTGGCCACAACTGATTCAAAGATCTCCTTTGAACTTGAGGTTCCAACTTTCTGAAATAAAAGACTTTACTAGATCTCTTGGAAAGCCCCTCAAACTCTAAAATCCTATCATTTAGAGCTGATAGTTTTAACTATCAGAAAAAAAATTACATAAATAAGTAGGAATAATAAATTCTGCATATGTCAAAAGAAAATGGCACCAATAAAATAGTGAAAATATTGACAAAACTATTGACACAAAATTTATGTTTGCCTATAATTATAAACCATCGCCAATCAAAAATTTTGATAAATGTTTTCACTATTAAACAAATATTCCATTTAAGTTGAATCTCAACATATTCAAAATTCAGTCTGTTGACCTTTGTTGAAATGTTGAATGAATAAGTCCCAAGGATATTTTTTCTTTTTTGAAGAAGATTGGCCTGGAGCTAACATCTGTTGCCAATCTTCCTCTTTTTTCTTGAAGAAGATTGTCACCGAGCTAACATCTGTGCCAGTCTTCCTCTAATTTATGTGGGATGCTGCCACACTGTTGATGAGCGGTGTTATGTCCATGCCCAGGATCCAAACCTTTGAACCGTGGTCTGCTAAAGTGGAATGCACAAACTTAACCACCATGCCATCAAGCTGGCCCCTTCCCCCAAGTAGCATTTTTAATATATTCTATTTGTGTTTTGATACAGAAAACTTTTAAACCTCTCTAATTATAAGCATCTAGAAGAATTTCAAGCAAGTGAGAGTATGCTATTCTTTTGCTTCAAAAGTAGTTTGTATTTAGCTTCTTTGCTTATCTCTACTTGATATCTGTAATTTCTCAACCATCTTTTAATTAACCACTGTGCAATCCTGATTCCATGGCATTCACTCAACTAGAAACATGTGTACCTTTCTGTCCATAATTCTTGACATATAATAATCATATCAGTATTATTTCTACTACAAATATTTTTTCATAGCTTGCGGAAATCTGAATGCTAACTCTCAAATATGAAACTTTAATAAAATGACCAAATGATCACATATTTTTCAATCTCTTCCTCTTTATCAACACTGTGATGCAGAGCTGAGCAATATGTTCAATGTTTTCATGGCATCTGAAGCTAATTACTTGGGACATCTTTCCTAGTTGAAAAAAGTGCAGTTGTGGTGATGGCTGGATTTGCTTAAAGAACACAAGAGAATGATTTACTTATCTAATGTATTTGCAGACTAGAAGTACTGCAGGACTGACACTATGAGTGAGGATGACTCTGGTCATTCAAAATATTATCACTGATTGAAATTTCTTATAAAATTCTCATATCTATGTAGCACTTTTTTTCCCAGCACTGTTATAATAAACAAAAAAAGCAGAGTCAATTCAAGAAGGACCATTATGTGCCTTTAAAAGTTCTATATTCAGTAACATTTGAGCAAAACAGACAGTGTCCCTACACTCAAAGAAGCATCCTACTCTCAGGGAGAAGGAAGTACAGAGATACAGAAAATGAACAAAGAACAAACACGTATATAAAATATCAGGTGGAGAGAAATGCTATAAAGAAAAATGAAGTGAGGTAAGTGATAGAGAAGAACTAACATGATAGAATAAACAAAACTGGAAGCTATTAGAGATACAGGAGTCAAGGAGGGCCTCTGCTAAGGAAGCATTTGAGCCAAGTGGGGGATCAGCATGAACCTCTCTAGGCAAGGAAGCATCAAGACTCAAGGGAAACAGAAGTGATTTCTAATCTGTGCTGATATATAAGACATGCACCTAACAGAACGGATATAACTGCTTTTTAAACAAGGTTGTTAACATCACCAATAAATTCTTTTAAACATGAAATGGCATCTGGGATTAATAGTAACAGTTAATGAAAGTTATTAACTAGAGTTGAAGGAATTATAGTCCACCTAACTCAGCTCCACTGAGATTATATATATGAAAAACTTAACAGCATGATTATGGTATAAATTAATGAAAAAATTTGAACAAAGAAGATACCCATCAATAGAGCATAGGGTTAAGCAGAAGAGATTCCATGAGGAGTAAAAAAAAAATTTGGAATATATTTTAAAGAGTGCAATAAACACCCTTTGAATAAAACATTAGGTGAATTAATTGTGAGGAAAAGCAAATGCCAATATCTGTATCTGAAATTTATAAGAGACCTTAACATGCTAATTGTCATTTTATGACAAAGTCCCTTACAATGGAACATACGACAAAAAGATTTTCATGTCTTAGCACGTTTTCAAGCTCTAACACAGACATCTAAATTCTCAAAATGCTTTTATTTTCAGTCCCTTAGGAATTTGCTAAAATAGGATTTTGCTATTCAAAAATTAAAGTTAAAGTCTACGCATTCTACTAATATATTCCTTAGTATGGAATCAATGTATATTTTAACTTCTTTTGAATTTAAACTTGCTAAGTAATTAGGAACAAATATGTTAATTTAACTTAAATAACTGTGAACAACTCTATAAGGCCATAGCTCAGGTCAGCCCAAGTCACTCTCTTTACCCATCTCAAAATGTAATGACTAAATGTACTTTGAAAAATTTTACCCAATCAGTACTGACATACATCTGTGCTTATTGGGCATGGAGTCTTTTCCTAGTCCTTCAAGCCTCAGCAAATAAGTCAATAATTTTTATATTTTTAAAAATAATAGCTCAGTTCAAAAGAAAAGCATTTTCTCTGCCTCATCTTAAGAATTACTTTGTTATTTCTAAAATTGCAAATGCAACTAATTTCTAAGTACCAAAAACTACCTTTAGTGCATCCTTTAATTAATGGAAAACATATTTATTATGCTTGTCAACACCTTCTTATAAACTTTCCTTATACTCACAAAGCAATTAAGTTATTCTCTGGCAATCTCTTTTTTAAAAAATCAAACAATCTTGGGGCCAGCCCCGTGGCCGAGTGGTTGAGTTCGTGCTTTGTTTCGGTGGCCCAGGGTTTCGCTGGTTCAAATTCTGGGCACAGACATGGCACTGCTCATCAGGCCCTGCTGGGGCGGTGTCCCACATGCCACAGCTAGAAGGACCCACAACTAGAAATGCACAACTATGTACTGGGAGGCTTTGGGGAAGGAAAAATAAAAAAATAAAATCTTAAAAAAAAAAAATCAAATAATCTTGAACTTGCCCTGCTATTATAATCCCTAAATTTGTCCTTTACTTCAGAATCTTTCTTTATAGCCTGCCATTTCATTTTGTGTCTTTTAAATGAAAATAATTTTAAAAAGCACCCATCTTTACCTTAAAAAACAAGTATATAAAAGAGATAGAACTTTGGTTTGTTTAATGAGCTTAATTCTACTCCTTCATCTGTTTTTTTAAAACCCCCCCTCCAAAAAGCAAATAGTTAGAAAATAAAAAAATATGCATAAACACATAGGATTACTAATTCTATGAATTATCAATATTTTAAAATCTAAGTCAATAATAAACAAGATTAGTTATAACAAGCCTCAGACAGATGCCTATTGGACTTTGCTAAATGTACCTCTCTAGTATGATAATTTCCTGTTCCACAATGACATGAAACCCACCTGTTGTACATACAATTAACAGTAATATGATCAAAACATGGCACTGGAATCGCTTGGAGAACTGCTAAATGCGGGTCCTGGCTCCTTAGGCCTGGGGTTGAGCTTGAGAGTCTACGTTTCTGACCAGCCACCGGGCGATCTTCACACTGCTTGGCCACAGGCTCCACTCTAAGCAGCAAGGGTATAAACTACAATATTCTTGTTTGTTGACATAAATGAGATATGAATCAACATGAAGTTTTCCTGAAATCTAGATGGATAACTATTTTATAAGACATGAAATGAAATTACTTTCCTGTAATTCATTTTTCACAAAATCATATTGGCATGCCAAATATTTTTTCTTTTACTTGAACTCTGGCAAAAAGATGGCTTGTTTTGTAAGAGTGGAGAAGTAACTTTTAAATTTAAATTGTGCAACAACTTACAATGTGCTCATTATCATATGCAGAGTAGGAAGGTTCCTAAGCTAAGAAAACTATGTCCTTGTCTAGGAACAGTTGAGGCATATTTTTAGAAGGACAACTCAAATTTAAAGCTCACAGGAAAAGGAACAATCCAAATCATATCTTTCTTGCACGTACAGGCAATTCCATATTTAAACAAACCCCTAAACTGACATTAGTTGGTGTTAAACTGTCAAGTCAAGAACTAGCAAGTGTGTGAGATTTTACCCTACTTTCAAGCTAAGCAGTTAGCCTCCTACAGTTTCATAGATACTGGGAGAATAATACAAGCCCTCTGGGTCAGAGCCAAAGGCGCTTTAGTACTCACAGCAATAGCAGTAACCAGAGTGACAGCTTTGTTTGCACCCAAACCCCAATTCCCACAGGAGGACTGGAGGAGGGCCAGAGGTCATCTGTACTGGCAGTAGGTGTGTTTCAGGCAAGGAATCCCAAGATGAGGAAACCGCTGATCTTATAAAGGCTGTGCTAGCAGCCAGTTCATCCTCCCCTCCAGAGAGAGGCAGTATCTTAATCAGTCTGCAACATAAATTTCTTCTGGGAAAGGAGACATCTCCACTGTTACTATCCTGGAATGTACATAAATCTGAGCAAATTGTTAATGCCTAGACTTGAAGAAATGTGACAGATTCATGAAGAACTGTCTTACAACAGTTAGTAGAAAAATGTTGCAAGATGATGACGATAACAATAACAACAATAATAACCATAATAATGATTAAAATATATAAGCATTTTACATGTGTCTTTTCATTTGGTGCTCAACAACATTTTGGCAAGTTATATATTATTCTAGCCATTTCAAAGAGGGGGAACAGACTCCTAAGCCTGAAGTAACTTATACAAGGTCATATCACTAGTAGTTTCAAAGGTTGTTCATTATTCCTACCTATGCAAGTCCATCTAAGAGGCAGGATTGTCTGAGAAGAGTGGAAAGTAGGTCACTTAACCAGACACAAGCCTTACTAACGTTGTAGCAAATCATGCCAACATGCTCATCCCTTCCCAGCCTCCTACCTGCTGTGTTCCTCACTCCTCATTTTCCACTTACGTTTAGAGATTGTCACTTATAGAACTGTTGTTTACTGACTACAATATGGGTAGAGGGTAGAGCTTATTTAAAAAAAAAAAATTCTCTCCTACAACTAACAGCAAATATATCATAAGGAATTATATATTTTTTTATTCCTTTCTGATGAGTAGTCAAAGACGGCATTTTATAACCACCACAAATTAGAAAAGCTTCCTGGAAAAAAATCGATTCAAAGATCCTTAATGTAATCATAATATTTGCATTTAATTCTTAAGTGAAGAGATATGTGATTTTATTGAAACATATGACCATCTTCTTCAGATATCAATTTTCACATATTGTCCATAATCAGCATACATTTTCCTTTCATCCTCCACTGGCTACCAATATTTTACTCCTAAAATGTCACACTCCTTCACTTTCATAAACAAATTCTACTCACTGTGTCAATATTTGGAATTTTGCCTATAAATCAGAACACGCAGTGATTGAATTGCTGCTCCTATCATCTGCCACTTACTTCTATGACAGCATATAACTGGATTAGTGGGAAAACAGCTACATTATGCTTGCATTTAAGCTTTGCCTAACAGCAGGCTTCTTTTCCGCAACAAAGAATTGCCCTGGAGATAACAGAAACAGTAGGGAATGATGCGGCAGTAGTTCTGACATCTTATACATGATTTAAGCATAAAAATTACTGTTCTTTAAAAAAAAAAAAAGCTTAAAAACATAAACCTAAAAATGAGAGGCTGCTTGAGTTTTCTGTCTGGTGGTTCTAGGCAACTTTGGGAATGTGTTCATATAGGTTGCATCATAACCCTTTGGATGACTCATATGATCCGAGATATGAGGATAAAGAGAAATGCATGAGGGCTTTGTGGTAAAATTACTGTCAAAGTTAAATACAGAATCACTACCGGGTTTCCTCTGTGCCTTATTACTATGCCTCCCTGAAGTGACAAAAGCTAAAAATTACATTGTTTCTTTTCTCGATTTACAAATAGTTTCAAGGAGAAAATAGGAAAAAAAACTACATGCACATGTGTCTGCATACACCCGCCCTGCACCAGGACATTATAAATATATTTTGAAGGGTTTCTTTTTCTTAGAACTTTCATATCATTAAATTGTTAAATTTGTATTTAATGAAAAGGCCTATCTGTTAAAGATATAAATATAATTTTACTTTTCTCTTACCAAAATATTACATAAGAATTAATTCTCTTTAAATATATCAATTTTAGGCATTTTATACCCCCCCAAAAGAATGGTAACTAATCAAACTGAAGATTTCTTTTAAATTATGAAGTTAATGTGGTTGACATAAAATATCATATAAATGTAAATAAGCGTATATGAGCTTTGATAGGAACAAAAGATTCATGATAAAAGAAGTAAATAAATATATAAAAATAAGATATACTACCTAGGCAAAATCAATAATCCAGATATAGTGTTTGAGCGTTATTTGCAATCATAAGAATTAATCAAAATCATTTATGTTTTTTCTAGCCTAAATACAGAAAATTTTCTGAAAGAATTTTTCTACTCAAATGTAAATAAGATGCTTCTTTAAAAATTAATAATAAATTTAGATTTAAAAAGAAGCATTTCTCTTTGCTGTCATAACCTAATCATATTTTTATCTGAGAATTTCTAAGAATTCTAATATTTCAGGATTTTACTTAAATATATCAGATTTCACAATAAAATTAATAACCTTATTTTATATTTTTCTCCAGGATTCAACCACATAACTTTGGATTAAATCTAGACTCATAAACAAAGATGGCTGTGCTCTAATCCTGTCTTCTTCCTTACAAGAGTTCCTAGAATTCTCTCTTTCTTTGTCTGTAAAATTAAGGATAGTAATATTATCTACCTCACAAGGTTGTTGTGAAGACTAAATGAGTTACCATGAAAAACACATAGAACAGTTCCTGTCACATGAGCAGTGTTAAAAAAAAAAAACTCTAATAATTCCCTATAACTTGTGATTAAACTGAGGATTAATAAACAGATAAGATACACAATGAACACGTCTACTTTTGATTTTGTTTGTATTGATTTTCTGAAGGGCAAATCTATGTCTGGAATAATATGATCACTTACAATCATTTAGCGACTTTTCAATCGTGAAAATGTACCAATGATTTTTCAGAAATAATAAAATTAAACAAAAGTATACAGTTAATAACAAATTCAGAATACAGTTGACAAAAATATCTCAATGTGGTAAATAAGGACTATAAACAACTAAAGTAAAGTAAATTGAAGTGACTAACCTAAACTAAACAAACCAATATACCAGGAGCTGACTTACTCCTGAGAGTAAAGTAGGAAATCACTATGACTTCATCTTGCAAATATCTTCCTGCAGTATTTCTCTTACAATTTGTATGAGCTGTGCATCTTTCAGTATCACTCTCTTCCCTATTTCTGAATATGTAACTGAGATATTTTTATAATTTTTAAATTGAGATATTCAGATACATTACTTTCAGATCGACTGCACTCCCAGTTCTTTCTACAAGCAACAGATTCTATTTGCCCATATGTGTTTACCTCACATACTCAAGCTACACCAAGTGAGGATGCCCAAGTAAGGATTTACAAAGAGCTGTCAGTCCACCAATAAAATCTGTATTAACATGGTTCATAGAAATCACAAGGATATACCTTGCAATTGTGTTTCTTAAGAAGTTAGTTAACAATTTTCTTTAAAGAAATATACATTTAACAACCATAATATTTTTAGGAGAAGTAACAATCTTTAAAACTTGTTAGGCATTAAGAATCCCAATGTCAATCCCATCTAAATTCCTTATTTTAAGATTTTATTCTTTTTCTTTTTCTCCCCAAAGCCCCCCAGTACATAGTTGTATATTCTTTGTTGTAGATCCTTCTAGTCGTGGCATGTGGGACGCTGCCTCAGCATGGTTTGATGAGCAGTGCCATGTCTGCACCCAGGATTCGAACCAAGGAAACACTGGGCTGCCTGCAGCGGAGCGTGCGAACTTAACCACTCGGGCATGGGGACAGCCCCTAAATTCCTTATTTTAATTAGGAAAGAATCACTAGTTGCTGGCTAAATGTTGAAAGCATAAAATTAATTCAAAGGCATTTCTATTGTTTAGTCAGAAATTCTTTTAAAACATATTTATTAGTAGCAGTTTTCAGTTTCTAACTGAGGCAAATGCTGTTGGTGCCCCATCCATTTTTCCATGAATGCTAGCTCAAATTTAACTGCCCGAGATTTCTAGGAGTGCTCTGCCTGTGCATATGGTGGCCTGGGAACACCAGGGAATAAACATTGCTTGGGAGCAATCATTAACTTTAAATACTCCAGCACACTTTCCCCTTGGAAAGGATAATTCTGATTCATGTAGTCTACACTGGTTCTCAGAATTGCCCCAAAAGATTAAGCTCTACTCACTCAGAGTGGTAATTTGTTTGATAATTCACTGTTTATTACTTCTCTTCTCTTTTTTGTTTTACTTGTCACATTTCTCTAAGTCTTTCCTAGAATTACTTTCTAAATAAACCATTTGTATTTGAATTCTCATCTCAGGGACTATTTTTGAGGAAACTCAATCTAAGCTGAACCATCAGTGACCTTAGGAAGCAGATCCTCAGGAGAGGATTCTAGAATTAAATCATTCACCAGCCATGTGGCAACAAAGACCCCACTGGTAACTGGCTGTATATCAGTAATAACTGGAGTCAAGAAAACCCCTCTGAGGCTGTAGCATCACAATTACTAAGATTTTCATCTGTGGTGATTGGAACACAATATAAATTGAAGGGGAGGCACCTAGCATTTGAGAAATATGGTGACAATAGTAATAATAAGGGCTTGGACTTAGCTGGTTGTTGTTAAACTCATTGAAGAAAATGACAACTTCAGGTCAGCCAGCAATCAACTAAGGGCAAAGTACGAAAGCCAGAAGACTTCTGTGGCAGCTAATAAAGAGATTCTCACCTCTTACTGTAAAAAGGTCAACATGTGCTAGAAATAGGTGCAGAATTAGATTTTCAGAGTCACATAATTATAAAGGAGGCTGCATTGATAGCCTTTGGCAGGTTTCTATACACAAGTCAGGGCACTGATAGGCAAAGAATAAGATCTCAGAAGTAGAATGAGGACATCTGCGGGGATACAGTTAACACTGAACTTCTAGATTGCCCTATACCCTCTGCATATGCAGAAGTAACCTCTTCCCCTTAGAGGGTGGCAGTTTCTCCATTCTTAAAGACCATAAAAGATGACACTTGCTCTCTTCAAGATCTAATCCCATCTCCCCTCATGACTCAAGGCAACAAAAAGGTCAGCACTCAACATGGCCCACCTGGAAAAGTAGACTCTGCTCCAGGAAAACAAAAAAGAGGATATTTAACAAAATAGATACAAGATCTGCCCAATATGAACCAGC
This sequence comes from Equus przewalskii, assembly GCF_037783145.1. NCBI lineage: Eukaryota > Metazoa > Chordata > Mammalia > Perissodactyla > Equidae > Equus > Equus przewalskii. The sequence goes on from NC_091834.1 coordinate 26,559,033, forward strand.
AGATACTGAGAGAACATGCCACGGAATGAATGTTGAGAGTTCTTAGGGTAAAATATACCTGGTCATCAACTTGGTGTGGAGGAACAAGTAGCCTGAGATAAGAAAACACATGTACTCCTGTGCAGCGGCAAATGGCTTGGCTGGTTGGCCAACAACCTTGAAGGAGCAAGATTGGAAGACCTCTCCCAGACAAAGAGTTCTGGTGAATAAGTATGAGGATGGACATATGGAAATTAAGCATGAAATGTGCACATCTCTTTGTCTCACATCAGTGACCACTAGAGAGCATTCATCACAGAGGAGGTACAGAAAAAATGGGTGGATAAGATGATTTGTCCATTGGAGGTCATCCAGCCTTTGCATGTGACAACTGTAGTGCGTACAAAATGGGCCCATAAATGCAGCAGCAGGGTAGCAGAGAAGGACAGAATATACACGGGTCTAAAAGCATGTGCTCTTCCTCACCAAGTATAGATACAGCTACTGCCACTGGTGAATGACCAACTCATTGGAAATTGTCCAATGCTGAGTCTTCAACATAGTATCACCTTTCAAAAAGACAACCAACAATTTAATATCAAATAGATTATACTTGATTTTATCCCTTTGGAGGCGGATGGAGTAAATTTTGTTTTTCTTGTTATTGATACATACTCCAGTTATGAGTTCTCCTTCCTTGTTTGTAGTGCCTCATCCATTATCACCACTAATCCTCCCAGTTCACTTACTGCCTGATTTATCATCATGGGACATAATTATGGAATCCTGCATAACGTGTTCTCAAACCAAGCAACCTATTGTATGGTAAAGGAGATCCAATAATGAACAAATGACTGCAGGATTCACTGGGTCTACCATACACTGCATCACTTGGAAGCTGCCAGGCTGATAAAACATTTGGACAGTCTCCTACATGCGCAACTAAGGCTCCAGCTTGAATATGATAATCTTTGAGTTGGAATGTTGTCCTTCAAGAGGCAATATGTACTATGAACCACGGTCCCAGAACCCATTGATGTTCTGGGACCAGCTTATATCTGCTCATAAAAAACAATGCTCAGGGAAACCCCTAAGAATCCACAGAAAAACTATTAGAAATAATCAACAACTACAGCAAAGTAGCAGGGTATAAAATTAACGTGCATAAATCAGTAGCATTTCTATACACTAACAATGAACTAACAGAAAAAGAACTCAAGAACTCAATCCCATTCACAATCGCAACGAAAAGAATAAAATACCTTGGGATAAACTTAACCAAGGAAGTGAAGAATCTATACAATGAAAACTACAAGACTTTCTTGAAAGAAATTGACGATGACATAAAGAGATGGAAAGACATTCCTTGCACATGGATTGGAAGAATAAACATAGTTAAAATGTCCATACTACCTAAAACAATATACAGATTCAATGCTATCCCAATCAGAATCCCAAGATCATTCTTCACAGAAATTGAACAAACAATCCTAAAACTCATATGGGGCAACAAAAGACCGCGAATTGCTAAAGCAATCCTGAGCAAGAAAAACAAAGCCGGCGGAATCACAATCCCCGATTTCAAAACATACTACAAAGCTACAGTGATCAAAACAGCATGGTACTGGTACAAAAACAGGTCCACAGATCAATGGAACAGAATTGAAAGCCCAGAGATAAAACCACACATCTAAGGACAGCTAATCTTCGACAAAGGAGCAGAGGACCTACAATGGAGAAAAGAAAGTCTCTTCAACAAATGGTGCTGGGAAAACTGGACAGCCACATGCAAAAGATTGAAAATTGACCAGTCTTTTTCACCACACACCAAAATAAACTCAAAATGGATCAAAGACCTAAAGATTAGGCCTGAGACAATAAGTCTTTTGGAAGAGAATATAGGCAGTACACTCTTTGACATCAGTTTCAAAAGAATCTTTTCAGACACTGTAACTCCTCAGTTGAGGGAAACAATAGAAAGAATAAACAAATGGGACTTCATCAGACTAAAGAGCTTCTTCAAGGCAAGGGAAAACAGGATTGAAACAAAAAAACAGCTCACTAATTGGGAAAAAATATTTACAAGCCACTTATCCGACAAAGGGTTAATCTCCATAATATACAAAGAACTCACACTGCTTAACAACAAAAAAACAAACAACCCGATCAAAAAATGGGCAGAGGACATGAACAGAGATTTCTCAAAAGAAGATATGAATATGGCCAATAGACACATGAAAAGATGTTCATCATCGCTAATCATCAGGGAAATGCAAATCAAAACTACACTAAGATATCACCTTACACCCGTTAGATTGGCAAAAACATCCAAAACCAAGAGTGACAAATGTTGGAGAGGTTGTGGAGAAAAAGGAACCCTCATACACTGTTGGTGGGAATGCAAACTGGTACAGCCACTATGGAAAACAGTATGGAGATTTCTCAAAAAGTTAAAAATAGAAATACCCTATGACCCAGCCATCCCATTACTGGGTATCTATCCTAAGAACCTGATATCAGAAATCTCAAGAGTCCGTTGCACCCCTATGTTCATCGCAGCATTATTTACAATAGCCAAGACGTGGAACCAGCCTACATGCCCAGAAACTGATGATTGGATAAAGAAGATGTGGTATATATACACAACGGAATACTACTCAGCCATAAAAAAAGACAAAATTGGCCCATTCACAACAACGTGGATGGACCTCGAGGGTATTATGTTAAGCGAAATAAGCCAGTCAGAGAAAGACGAACTCTATATGATTCCACTCATAGGTGGAAATTAGTATATTGATAAGGAGATCTGATGGGTGGTTACCAGGGAAAAGGGGGGGTGGGGGGAGGGCACAGAGGGGGAAGTGGTGTACCCACAACATGACTAACAAAAATGTACAACTGAAATCTCACAAGGTTGTAATCTATCATAACATTAATAAAAATAAAAAAAAAAAAACAATGCTCAGGGGCCAGCCCAGTCACACAGCAGTTAAGTTTACACATTCCACTTCTTGGAGGCCCGGGGTCTGCCAGTTCAGATCCTGGGTGAGGACATGGCACCGCTTGGCAAAAGCCATGCTGTGGTAGGCATCCCACATATAAAGTAGAGGAAGATGGGCATGGATGTCAGCTCAGGGCCAGTCTTCCTCAGCAAAAAGAGGACGATTGGCAGCAGATGTTAGCTTAGGGCTGACCTTCCTCAAAAGAAAAAAAAACCAACAATGGCTAAATTTTTAGGAAGTTTTAAAGCCAGTTGACCTCACATAGGTAGCTTGAAATTGGCATTCTGGAGTATTTATGTTATGAAAATTAGCAAATGCTACAAATCAGGGTTCCCCTCCCCACATTTGCTCTGCCCCAAAAGGGCAAAATGTGAGTCTGAGAACCAAGGGAAGGAAGTAGGAATGTCTTTACTCACCATAACTCAAAATGATTTGCTTGGGAAATTTGTTTATGCCCTGTCCCTGCAACTTTAGGCTCTGCTGAAATAAATGTTCTCCTTAACAAGTGGGTGTGTGTAGGTGTGGGAGTGAGGTGGTGCTTCTACAGGGGTCACGGCAAAAATTTCACTAAACCTAAATCCATAGCTACTATCTGGGTATTTTGGGCTTCTCATGCCAGTAGACTAGCATGCCAGAAAAAACACTTACTCCACTGGCAGGGCTGCAGTTGACAAGGAGATTATCATGAGGGAGAACTATGCATAGAACTCAGGGGGTGCATTCAAGCACTTCCATGCTTGGTGATATCTGTGAATGCACAATTGCAGGAACCACTGTTTGAATGGACACAGAAATCATGGATTCATAGGCCTCTGGGATAAAAGTTTGGGTCAAACCACCAAGCAAGAAACCAGCACAAGAGATGGCCAAGGCTACAGGGAAATTAGGAAGAATATTAGAGGAGAGAAAAGATTAATATAAATTACGGACTTGGTTCTAACTCTGGCAGCACACACTTCTCTGATGTACTATGTTTACTCTTTTAAAACTTGTGACCAGTTGCCCAAATTTAAGGATCAGTGCCTGGACCCAGTGGACACTGGCCAAGTTTCTAACAACCATCAGCTACAACTTTTTCTTTCAGTTCTCCCTCTTGTGACCAGAATCTGTTCTGCCCACACATGTGGAAGGCTGGTCCTTAAAACCCCAGCACCTTGGCATTTAGGCAGAATAATCTTGAAGTTCATATTCTATACAGCTTCTAGGATTCCTCAGTAGGATTAAGTTCCTTTGAATTAAATTAAGTTCCTTTAATTGGCTTCCTTCCTTCCCTTGCCTCATTTCCCCACTCCTTTAACTGGCAGTGTTCACTGGGATCATGTTTCAAATAAACTATATACACTTGAATCCATGGTGAAGATCAGGAAGAAGACAGATTAAGATATTAACCATATTTAGTATCTGCTGGTTTTACATAAATTTCATTAGATATGCCAAATCTGTACCAAATTTAATGCTTTTATGATTTTATCCTTTGCTATACCAAAGATAATATTTTGTTAGCAACCATTCCAATGTCTTTGTAATAAGCAATAGGTTTATGTACAAATCAAACTAAATGACTATCTTTTCTGATCATTTTATCTCAGAGATCAAGTGTTATATTTTACTTGTTCGCATTTTGTTGAATAAGTGGTGAGCAAACATACAGGGTCAGATTGTAAAATCAGACTGACATAAATCACAGATCTTATGCAGTATCAAATTTTACTAAATAATATTAAGGATACAGACAAACTAAAGGACTGCTAAGGGTTCACATAAAGGAGAGAAAGATCTGGACCTGGACATGGAGGGTAGTACCCCAAGTATTATAGGGTGGATTGTGTCCCCCTCAAATTCATATGCTGAAGTCTCAAACACCAATACCTCAGAATGTAATGGTATTTGAAGATAAGGCCTTCAAAAAGGTGATTAAGTTAAAATGAGACCATCAGGGTAGAGGCATGATCCAATATGACCAGTGTCCTTATAAGAAGAGGAAGAGACACCAGAGGTATGCATGAACAGAGGGATGACCATGTGAAGAGGCAGCAAGAAGGCGGCCATCTGCAAGCCAAGGAAAGAGGCCTCAGGAGAAACCAAAGCTGTCAGTACTTTGATCTTGGACTTCCAGCCTCCAGAACTGTGAGAAGATAAATTTCTGTACTTTATGATACGGAGTCTGTCATATTCTGTTACAGTAGCCCTAGAAAACTGATAGACCAGGTCATTCCTTATGGTTTTGGGGGCACCCTCTGGCCCAGATGAAAGGAGGTCTCAAAAAGAGGTTCCCAGGTTTCCTTGAATAGCGGGAGTATTTAAACCACAAAATATCTCCAATTTATCTCCCAGAGAGTTATATCACTTAAAAGACATGTTTTTAAGGAATCTTGCCTCATTCATCCTGGGTTCTATTTATGATAGTTACCCTTAGCCAGGGATATCCCGCTAAAGGCATTTTAGGAATACAGCCTCTTCCTCTTAGTAAATATCATTTATTTAATCACCTGGAGCTCAGGCTGCCGAGAGATTATACCTGGTTCCCCTGCCTGATTTTTCCCAGGGGTGCCCTTCCAGTAAAGGGAGGAAATAGATTGCAGGCCCGCTGCTTTAGCTTCTTCCTTCCAAGTGGTTTTAGAGACAGACCCATTCACCTTTGTTCAGCACAAAATGACCTCACCACAAATTCCTCTTCCCTCACCTGCATCTCTGTGAATATAACCACTTCAAATGTGAAATTGTATCCACCAGTAAATGGCCATGAAATCGTTTGCCTATATTCTATGAAGTAAAATGAGACAAGGTAACATTCATTTTGTCCTGTTTTATTTGCTTCCTAGCTTACTACTCTCTAGCTATGAGTAGGAAGGTCTAAGATGGTTCTGGGAAAATACGACTTTAAAAGAAGGACACTCAAGTATCTATTGGTTCTTGTGTTAATAAAAAAAAATGTTTTAAAAATATAATACATTAGGGATATGTGGCCAGTGTGAAATGAGCATTATAATGAATAGAAAATCGCCATTCAATTATACTGCCAAGTTGCTACTTATTAGGAGTTACAATGTTATCAATGAGTACAGAAGTTCATGTCATCTGTTTAAGCTCTCCCAGTAAAGGAGAATATGTGTAATGTTTTCCTTCATATGCATTACTTCATGGGTAAAGGCTTAGACATTCACAAAGGACCCTGGCATGGAAGTATAGGAGAATTAGTAACAAGATAAGAAAGTTCAGTAAGATAGTCTTGAAGAGATCAGAAATACCTCAGCCTGTCTGTGATAAAACACTATAAAGTATTTAACGTCAAGGGGAGATAGAAATTGCAGATTTAATTCAGAAAAATGCAGTCATCTTGTACTTACTGAAGCTACATTCACAAAATCATCATCTGAGAGAGTTTCCAACATTTCAGAGACAGATGTTCGGATCAGTTTAAGTGTCAATCCACTAACACTTCCACTCCTATAAAAAAATGAGTCCATGCAAGTTAATGACCACATATTTAAACAACATTGGACATCCTAAAAAAAGGCAACCTATGCATAGACTCTAGATCACTTATATAATGTTCAAACAACAATTTTGTCTTTACAAAATCAGTAGTATCATATTTCTGATAGAGAAATAAATTATAAGAAATCTTGTCTTTCTTTCCTTCCGGCATCAGAATGTATATATTTCTAACTACAATGATATAAATTACACATCAAATGACAATTTTAAGGAAATATGGATACTCATGACATATTCACGTATTTAGGAAATATATAACTGAATACTCGCTTTATTAGCCAAGTTAGAAGTGAGACCTACAGAGGTTAATAGTCATTGCCTAAGGGAGCCCATTGTTTGACTTGATTTAAATCAATAATAATGAAGCTTATAACAGTTGTGATAATAGAAAGATTTGTGGACAAAATACCTTGTTTTGTATCCTAAAGTAGATATTCTCAGGGGTTTAGTCTTCATTTGTCTTGTGTCTACATATTCTATGATCCTTGGCGACCTCATCTATTTGTGTGGCTCATCTCTAGGCAACTAACTCCTACTTCTACATCTCTAACTCTCGACTTCTTCCCAGTTTTACACATCATTGCTTGTTAAACAACTACTCGATGTCCAAAATGACAAATGACCCTCAGACATATTTTTCTTTTCTATCTGTGTTCTTGGTAACAACCAGGATGGAACTCAGTCAATCAATTTCCTCCTCTCTCTCAACCTTCCTATCCACTCAGACAATCTTCCTTGTTCATTTCACTTTACAATGTTCCTAAAGCAGTGGCCTCCTCTCCATCCTCTCTCCACTCTGCCTCAGGCCTTCGTTATCTGAAGACACTGAACTAGGGTAATAGCCACTCAATCCAGCTCTTAGTCTCTTCTCCTCCCCATGCTAACAGGTGAAAATTCTGGAAACACACCTTGATCCAATACTGTTAATAGGTTATAGTTACCTACTAAATAGCCAACAATCTCAATAGTCCTGCATTCAAAAAACTTTCATAAATCTTTTCTCTCTCTCTCCTTCCTCTACCTCCTCGATATAGTTCCCCCAGATGTTCTCATCTTTGCCACTTTGCTTCTGTCAATTCTTCCACCTGAAATTCCACTCTCTTTCCTCTCCCCTCCCCATGCCTGCCTGGTTAAATCTTAGCTCTAAGGATTCAATTCTAACTTTATCTCCTTAATGAAGTCTTTCCTGACACTTTAAATCAAACTGCCATCTCCTTCCTATGGACTCCTTTAGTGCTGTGTCACACTTTATATCTATAACCTCCTACAATTATTTTAGTTATTTGTGAATATGGATAATATATTTGAATTATCTTTGAGATCAGGGACCACCTCTTAATCATATTTATCTCTATTCTATATTATTACATGGTATCTAGGAGACCCTCAACACATTTCTGTTAAAATAATTTTTAAAAATGGTATTTCAACTTCATAAACACTTTCCAAAGATATTAATAAGAGAAATTGCTTCTGAATATTATCATATATCCAATAGGATTATAACATATTGCACAACATTTAGATCTGTACTTAAGAAGAATATCAAGGATTAGCAAGTGATATAAATTCCACAACAATTTAATTAAGACAAGATGCAATTTAAATGCATTTTAACAAATGAAATGAGAATTAACATTTAAGTTACATTTGTCAAATTCATTCATCTTCTCTTTCTCAGGCTCGGTTCTAAAGTTTCGAACTTACTTACTTCAGGGCATAATGGGGATGTTTTTAAATGCTGACACTAGCTGTGATATGGATTTAGTTGCCTACAAAACTTTGGATTCTGTTTCTTCCAATGTGGCAAAGAACATATGAAGATATACTTTTTTCTCTTGGGGAAAATAATCTAAGCATTTTATTTCTCATGTTTTTAATTCCTTGGTATTGTTCTTAAAAACTAAATTCCATAGCAGGATACATTATTTTCTGTGTTCTAGAATTTCTTCTTCAATCTTATTAAAAGATTATAAACACACACACACACACACACACACATCCCTTCACTTGAAGCAATGTAACAAATAAAATGACCAATATAAAAACTCTTGGAATTCTTTCTAATATATTAGCATTTCCCTTGAAAAAGTCCCATTGTTGACAATATATTTAATATTTATCTATTTTGTGGCCAAATCTCTAAAAGTTATTTGAATCATTAATGATCAAGTGCCAATGAAATGATTCTACATTATTTTTTTGGTAGCAGGAACTGCTTAGTTTTAGCAACCATGTACTTTAATATTGTTTAAAATATAAAGCAAAAAATTGGAAGCTAATGAATAATTTTTCAAAAAGCTCAGACCTTAAAACTATGCCATAATTTTCAATTCTATACAAATTCTTCTTAATTTCAATAAAATAACTTTTGTTTGTTTTGTGACTGTCTTAAATACAGCTTCTTTGTGTGGATAAAAAAGTCATCATAATTATTTTTTGTCTTTTTTTCCAACCTATTTCTCAGTTCCAACATATTACTGTTATCTACAAATCCTCCCTATGTTCTCAGTATATAAAGAAATATGTAATATTTAACTACTCACACATCAACAAGAATTAGCATATCTTTAGGAGATGCAGCTCCTTGGATGTACCTGAAACAAATACAATATGAATATTTTTTCTCTTGAAAAATATCAAACATTGATATTTGTTGAATTACTATCTACTGATCTCTGAGATAAGGTATTTTCCAAGCAAGGCCCTACTTCTATTCTATTTCATAAGACAATGCTCTTTCATTCACAATTCTGTAATGTCAATTTTAAAAAGCTATATTTTACATGATAGTAGAGATGTCAGAGGCATAATATTTAAAGTATATTTTACAGATATTTATAATAAAAGATAAAGAGATGTGTTTTAAGACTAGGAGCAAAAGAAATTAACTTCTGGAAGGACAAGTTCCTGAAAAAAAAAAGAAAATTATCCTAAACTCCAATTTGTTGACCACAGGTTCTAAAACTAACTCTTAGGAATAATAATAAGGACAAATAATAATAAGATTATGTTATATTTTTGAAAGCAAAAAATAAACATAAAAACATATAAGTGGTCTATGAATATGAAAAAACAACATCAAAAGAAAAGAAATAGTGGGCTGGCCTTCATGGTCCAGTGGTTAAGTTTGGCATGCTCCACTTCTGCAGCCCGGGTTTGGTTCCCGGGTGTGGACCTACACCATTCATCTGTCAGTGGCCATGCTGTGGCAGTGGCTCACATACAAAAAGAGGAAGATTGGCAACAGCTGTTAGCTCAGGGTGGATCTTCCTCAGCAACAAAAAGAAAGAAAGAAAGAAATGCAAAGGGACAAAGAAGTAATTAAAAATAGAATATATAATATTATTACTAAGAGTTTCAAGTGGTGACTCTCAAACTTTATAGCATCTGAGAATAACCTGGAGAGGCAGTTTAAAATGCTGACTTCCACACTTAACTGCAGCCCTACAGATTCAGATTCTCTGCATATTAAAGAGACTCTAGGGGAGTTCTACTTAGATAGTTTAGTGATGGAAGAGAGATAAATTTAATTGCAGGTGAACGATCCCAAAATTCATGTTGCCTGGCACAGACCGATGGGGAACAGGAGGCCTGTATTCCCTAACAGGAAGAGCTGCACCTGAACTCAACTTTCTATTTATCTCTGAGGCCTCTTTGCCCATGACTCTAAATCTAACTTCTCAGAAGCCTGCCAGATAATTTGCCAATTCATTTTCCCACAATATCCGACACAGTTAGTATCTACACAGGACTATGTGTTCATGAAGCAGAGTTTATAACTTGCACCAAAGTTTGTTTCTGTATAAGAAGGTAAAGGGGCAGGATTGCCGGGCTATTCCAATGGAAGGCAAATCTAGTTCATGTGTAGTATCTTAACACCGGTCCAGGCATGTCTCTCAACGGGAAGATGAGATGATAGGATATTGTGTGCCTCTTCTGGTTGGCACCTAGCTTGTAAGTTTCCCCCAAAACAATCAGTTCCTGAATCTAAACCCTGTGATGTCATACATAGTCTTTGCCTCCACTGAACAACCCATGACTCCATGCCACCTCCTTTGCAGAAATATTAACAAGAATAATATGTGGATTAACATTAACTAATTAAAAAAATATATATCCACACATTAAATACATTTTTTAAAAACTCAAATATTTTAAAAACTCAAATATCAAAAAAATTATTTTTACTCAAATAATGAAATTATTTTTACTCAAATAAAATACACTAGTTTAATAGTTGTTTCCCAGAGAGTACAATTATGAGTTATCTGGTATTTTTCCAGGAGAATGAGTGGCTTTAGTAGTGAGGCATAAATAAACCTTCTTTTTGGAAAAATGAAACGTAAGCTATATCATTATAACTAGGGGCAGCTCTGACCTTGGGGACTGTTCTCATTAGTTCACTGCCAGAGGCAAATTATCTTCTACTCTATCTAGACACTTTGTCAGAACTCTACTCCAAGCAAACTGGGAGCCTTTCCATAGAAATTCCCACCAGCTAAAAGAGATTCAGAGATGACATTGAATATAAAACTTAAAGTAGTCCATTTGAAATGCATCTGATAAATCATTTCAACAATATTAATTATTGTTGCCTACTTGAACTCATCATCTTCATTTACCTTCAACTGTATTTATTTATTAAAAGAAAAAAATCCACCAGAGATCTTTAAAAAATTATACTATATTCATCCTAATAATGGATAGATTTTTTCCAATATTTTTACACAAAAGGTAACTGCTTCTTCCATTTAATCTTTTCATGACTACCTAAAAATTCTTACCATGGTCTTCTGCGTACATCATAAAGGTCAATCTTGTTTGGGGTTCTACTGTTATCAACCCATGGAGAAGCTAAAAAAAAAAAAAAATAGAGAGAACCTAAATTAAATTGAAAATAGAGAAGTTAAATCAAAATATTAGATATGATCTACAAAAATATTTTAAAACTCACAAAATACCACTGACACATTGCACTTCTCATTCTTCATTGACAGAGCAATGTCAAATGGGGAATATAATTTTTATGCCCTTAACTTTTTTCTTTTTAAAAATGGAATAAAACATTGCAGTACAAAAGAAAGTTAACATAGTCAGTTTTCCTTTTCACCATATTTCATGAAGAAGTTGTAGACATAGGGATTTTGTGGGTGCCAACTTATATGTTTTATCAGGTGTCCAGAGGATACACATTTTCTTTTCTTTCTACTAACAGAAAAATCTACCATAAAAGAAAGTTTATTTGTCACTAACGGAAATTGTACTTTTAGTTATTTGATCCTTATATTTTCATTCAATGCCATACTATCTTGTTCTATAAAAAGACTATTATTTTTCTTAGATTGTTATCATAAAATAGCATAATTTTTTAACCTTATCATTCACATATTTGATAATGGCCAGTCCATTTGAAATTATACTTAAAAGCTTAAAGTATAATTAAAATAACTCTGCAAAAACTTTTCTCCTTAAATTTATTTGAATCATCTGAAGTAATTCAAGCACAAATTCAAGAATTTTCTGTTAGTTTCAGAGACTTTATCATGTTGCAGTAATCAGAAAAAAAACTTTAGTCTAACTGTATTGATTTTTAAAAGCAATCAATTTACACTTATTCTAATTAAATCTATACTTACTTTAATTAAAATGTTTTACACACACACATCCTAGATCCAAGGAGATCAATAACCGCTGATAAGTTGGATGGTAATTTTCTGCTGAAGAAGTTCTCTCTTTGAACACATTTGTACATATGACTCGGGAAAATTCTTAATAAAAATCCATATGACTTATGCCCTCCAATCTATTTTGCCCTTTTCTGTATTAAGAAATTATGGAAATTATGGAGAACTTTACAGAGAATCAGGTTTATCAGCCAACTAAGATAATTTGGCCAATTGAGATATATCAAAAAATATTTCCTTGACTGTGAAATTTCTTTCCTATTAGTGGCTATATTATACAATGATTTATTCTTTTAAATGACTAATCACATTTATATGAAACAGTAAGTTTAAATATGGCACTCCCCCAACAACCATTTACCGACATAGTCAATGCAACTGAAATGGTAGATTTACTTTAATCCTTTCAGTTTGAATTTGCAGAAACTTAGAGGTACTGAGATAAAATATTACTTTTGTGGGTGTGTGTGGTAGCACTGGAATTAAGCAATAAGCATGCTGGTAGAAACGACAGTTCTCTTTCAATTAGTCCTCTACAATATCTGACTCCCCAAGCTGGGGTATTAGTAATAACTAAACATTTAAATAAATGATATCTTACTTTCACTACAATGTTGTGCTGGTTACACATCTATTGTCTCAGCTCCAAATTCACCCTTTTAACTTGCTCTCTGAAAATGGATCTGGGCCCTTTAAATATTTTTCTTTGACCAACAAGCACAATTTTAAGCTTTGTCAGCAGATGGTAAAAGAAAGACGTTGCATGTGTAAAGGGTTTTTGCTTCCTGCTTCTGGTTTGTTTGCTCAAGGTCTCTTGCAGCAGGTGCAGCTTTACTGGTGTCGGCTCCTGCAGTGCATGCGTATTTTCCAGAGCTCAGCTCCTGTGGTGTGGGTAACTTCTCCAGCCCAAGGCTTCTGTAGTGCTCTCAGGTTTTCCAGCACCTAATGGCAGCAGAACTCCCTGAGTATTTTTTGTGGTGGAGTGCCTCCACTGAGGCACTTGGGATCCTAGAGGGTGAACTTCCAGTAAATCCTTCCAGTGTTACACTACAGTAACTTCTGTCATTCATCTGGGCCATAACTATGTCCTCTGTAAGATCTGATCTCAGCCCAGGGGCACTGGGGATTGAGGTTGCTTTCTTGGACTCTCTATCTCAGCTCTAGGGGTAGTTATTATTATATACTAGGTTATATAATATTATATCTGGTATTCCTATATTTTTCAGAGTTCTCTGTACTTTTATCCAATCCCTCATTATTCCAATACTTGTTATAGTTAATAATTCTTTATTAAAAAACAAACTTTCCCAGTTCAAAATATTGCGTTTTCTCTCTCCAGAGTGGACTCAGACTGATATAAACATGTGAGTGAGAAGAGAGATTAGTCACCACTGCCAGTACAATAGCTGCTACTACGAGTTGAGAGTAGTCAACCAATAAATCTGATAAATGGTTTAATAAAATGAACTTGAAAGTCACATTTAAATTAGATTTCTGAATTCTCTGTAGATCACACTCATCTAGGATTCCTGTTTTCACTATAATTGCTAATCAAAATTAACTGTGATATGTATTACTCTGATCCATAAAATTGCTCTTTTTTTAGAGGAAGAAAAAAAGGTTATAATTTACAATATGAGCCAGACCATTAAATTTTAGTATAGTTTATAATCTTAGATGGTTTATATTTAAAAGTATTAATAATCTTCTCTTAGAAGCCTTCTGAGATATTTACTATTAGGAAATATGCCTTGATTATACTAAATTAAGATGTTTATATTCCGGCAAAATTAAACAATGTGCTTTCTTCTGTGATATTGCTAATTTAATTATTAAACAAATTATTTGTTGTAAAATCCCATTGTGGCATTTAAGTGGTAAATTATTTATAGGCTGAGAATTATGGAAGGTCAAATACTAAAAAGGATAATAATCATACCCTGCAATTCCCTGAAATAATCAGTTTCATAATGATGCATAATGAAGCTACGTGTTTTGAGAGGAAATCAGGGCTTCTAAATTTCCTGTAAAAAGTGAAATGTTGCTCATTGTAGATGTCCTTTTCACTTTCCAATAAGATTTTGGGATGACAGGAGAAAGGAATGGAAATACAGTCCACAATGTGGGCGTCTCATTTTTGAATGCCATTATTAATGGTGATAATGATCATTTATGAGAACGTTTTTTCCCTGACCAAAAATGAACTGTGGGTGTGTCTTTGACCAAATCTACTGTACTGCAATTTTACTCCACATGACATTAAGGGTGTTTTATATTAGTTATCAAATCACTGGTTTAAAAAGGTGTTTACGTATACATTAATTCAGAATACTGAGATATGTATTAGAGAAAAATTCTTGAGAAAGTATGCAGATTGTAGAGATATTTCTAGTTAATCTGGTCTAAAAATAATAGATTTTCAGTTTTTAACTTCAGCTGCTAGGAAATAATAAAGCATATAATGATGAATTGAGGGCTGATTCTCTGGGTGGAAACATCAATTCAAATGACAGCTAGTTGCATTTCCAATTTTTCTAATTCTTTTGCATTTTTCTAATTCTAAAAGACTTCACATTTTCATCTCATGAAAAGAAAAAAAAGTAAATCTCACATACTCAAAAATGCCTTTACAAGCCAACCCTGGTCCTATTGCCTAGATCTAATTGATGTTACATGGGTCATTATTTTAGGCTTGTCTCAGTCATCGCCTATGGAATATTAGTCATGGTTCTGAACTGTAAGCCAGGATAAGGAATTTGGGCCATCTTTTAAGCCAGAATTAATTCAACAAATGTGTATTGTATAGCTCCCCAAATTTCCAGTAATCTAAGTGTTGCTGCCCTACTACTACCAACCCAGAATGGGGTCTCCACAGTCCCTAATTTGTATCACGGCTCCCACATCAAGGTCCTGGATGAGTCTCATTAACATAATGCGGGTTATGTACTCATATGGAGGTGCCAGAGAATTTAACAAGACAAATAATTGGCCTCTTCCGATTCTGAGTTAGGAAACAGGCTCTGCTGCCCAGTAAAATTTCTAATCTTAGAAATACCCTAAACATAGAAAGAAGATTCTGTATTCATTATAGTAGCACAAAATAACTTAATAAACAATCTCAAGTCTTTTGTTTCCTAGCACAAATTTTATTTCTCACTCATATAACAGCCTAAGTTAAATATTACTAGTCACAGAGGCATAGATTCTGCTTCAAGCAGGTATTCAGAGACCTACAGCTTGTGGAATTTTTGCCTTCTTCAACACTTAGTTTGCAAGATCACCTAGGGCATTGATATTGTGGGGACCTGAAATTGGCCACCCCAAGATATGTCTCTTTGGCATCAGGATTATTTGAGGCTGATTGCTTTTGATAAACTGGGACCGGGAAGGAAGAATGGAACTTGCCCTTTGTTAGGACACATTTACATTTGCAAGGTAAATCTCTATCTGTAAAAGGTGCCTCCCTCTCTGTACCAGGAAGAAGAAAGGACATGACCTTCTCTCTAAAAACTCTTAGTCAATACCAAAGGCAAAGACTTAAATCTGCATTTTATTGTGCTTGTCTGGTAACCTCCTGTAACTGACTTCCCTCCCCCTCCCAACAGTTGGCATTTCTTTAAGGATTAAGCATCTTACCTTAGGCTAGGAACTGATTGCTGCGCTCACCTGTGACCCCCCAGCTCCAGACAATCGACTTGCCTCCTGCTACACCCACCGAGATAGCAGACCATTACCTGCTGTGTCCATCAAGCACTGTGCCGACAGGGCAATCTTGTGACTATTGTGGGAGGGACATTTCAACCACATGTGAAACACCCTGTTTGGGGGTATATAACCACTATGTGTACCCCACTTCTTAGGTGCCCTTTCTTCCTTCGGGAAGAAAGGCCCCGGGCCATGGTTCCTCATAAAGCTTTGTTTAATTTTCTCTTGCTATTCTGTCTCATGTGAATTTAATTCGTTCTCCGGCCAGACGAACCCACATTTGGGGAGAGGAAATGTCCTCCTCCCCTACAATATGCAGTTGCTAGAGGGAGGGAGAAAGTGTGGAGAAGGCACCCCTAAGTCATAACAATCTCAGGCTTGAGGTGACACATTCAGTCATGTGCCACATAATCTTGGTTCAGTCAACGATGAAGCACATATACGATAGTGGTCCCATAAGACTATCATGGAGCTGAAAAATTCCTATTGCCCAGTGACATCATAGTCATTGTAACGTCATAGCAAGAGAAAAGGAAACTGCAGGAGAAGAAAAAGAATCTCCAAGAAAAATCACAGAGAAGGGTTTAGCCGAAGCTTTTGCAGACCTCAACAAGCTCCTTAAAAAGTTTGAAAACATAGACCTCAACACTAAAAGGTTTTCATTAATGGAGAAGAGTGGTCATGGTGCATTATCTTTTACAAGCAAATCTATGATGAAAAAAGAAACAAACTAAGCAAACCACCATGGCCATATTTCTGAAGATTGACACCTCCTCAAGAAGAGCCTCGGGCAGGTCCTTCAGTGGGTATTCCAGAGAATGCATTGTCATAGGAGATGACAGCTCCATGCATGTTACTGCCCTGAAGACCTTCCAGTGGGACAAGATGTGGAGATAGAAAACAGTGAGACTGATGATCCTGATCTGTGTAGGCCTGTGCTAATGTGTATGTTTGTGCCTTAGTTTTTAACAAAAAAACTTTAAAAGTTTAAAAAGTAAAAAGAAAAATTAAAAATAGGAAAAAATTTAGAACAAGGATATAAAGACAGAAAATATTTCTGTACAGCTGTATGCTGTGTTTTAAGCTAAGTGTTATTACAAAAGAGTCAAAAAGTTAAAAAAATTTAGAAGTTTATAAAGTAAAAATGTTACAGTAAGCTAAAGTTCATTTATTACTGAAGTAAAAAAACCATTGTTTTATAAATTCAGTGTGGCCTGAGTGTACAGCGTTTATAAAGGTTACAGCAGCGTACAGTAACGTCCTAGGTCTTCACATTCACTCACCACCCACTCACTGACTCACCCGAGAAACAACCAGTCCTGCAGGCTCCATTCATGGTAAGTGCCCTAGACATGTGTACCATTTCTTATCTTTTATACAATATTTTTACTGTACCTTTTCTATGTTTAGATATGTTTAGGTAAACAAATACTTACCATCGTGTTACAATTGCCTACAGTATTCAGTACAGTAACATGCTGTAAAGGTTTGTAGCCTAGGAGCAGTAGGCTATACCATAGAGCATAGGTATGTGGTAGGCCATACCATTTGGTTTGTGTGAATAGACTCTATAATGTTTGCACAACAATGAAATCAACTAATGATGCATTTCTCAGACTCTGTCCCCGTCACTAAGCAACACGTGACTGTATTACTTTCACCCATGTTCTACTGGTCCGACATAGATGGCTAAGCAGTCATTTTCAAAATAAAAACTTCACAATGGAATAGGAGGACAGAATTTGGGTGGGCAGCTAGCAGCCTCTGCCACAGGAACAGATGGACAATTAAAAAATGATTAATGTCCACTACTATTAAAATATCAAATTTTCTGTTTTCAGCAATGTCTTCAAGTAAGCCACCTTTAAGATGACAGAGATGAGGATGGGATAACTTCCAGAACCCAGTAAATATCTAAAAGATGTTGGGCTTAAGAATGATTTCTAGACTAAATCTTAGGACTGAGACTGTTTGCACAAGAAACTCACTAGAAAAAGAAAAAACTAGAAGCCAACTCAGTGCTGTCTTTGATGCCGTTTGTGTTACCAAAGAAACCTCAAGCCTAGTCTGCAGAAATCTTGTAATTGTTGTGAACCCTAAAGCAATTTTTGGGCTCTACACCTGCAGCGGAAGCAAACTATGAAAGCTGTTTAGTCCCAAGCACACTCCTTCAGATGTGCTAGTGATGGTTATAGACAAGAGAGTTACTCCCAGGAGCAATCAGATGGGCTAACCAAGAAATTTTATGCAAGAGTAGGAGATCTTTGTATTTCTTGCCTGATGGATTGTAATACATACCATGGACCAGTGATTACTATGTATTTCATGCTCTCTTTTTTGAAATTGGAGTTTTTACTGTAGTCGTCCAGAAGACACCCCCATTATATATTAGATATCTGAACAGTGACAGGAATAGGGTGGAAAAAGTAAGTGGTATTCCGTTGTATTATAAGTAACCAAATTAGGAAAAATTCATATCCACATGATGGAGAGAACTGCATGTTGCCCGGAGAACCTGGATTTTGAGCTGGATGTACTAACTTGTTGGGACTTTGGATCATCTCCTATGGAAAGGAGTATGTTCTATGTCTGTGCACATATACTTGCACTGCCAGAGGAACAGACTGTGACAGGGCTTCAATATAATTTTTTTCTTCTTCTTCCTTCTAGTAATAGTACTCCTCAAGTTTTAGTTGACTGTTCACCAGAAACTCTACTTCTTAGACTTTCTTGCCATGGTGGGGCCATGAGATGAAATTCTAGTAAATAGCATGTGAGCAGAAGTGATATGTACAACTTTTGCATCTTGCTGCTTGCCTTTGACTAACTTTTCCCCTCTTCTTTTGGCTTCAACTGTGGATGTGATAGTGTTGATCCAGTTTTGATCATACAGATGAGGACAACAACTTAAGGAACGGCAGATAGATGGAACCTCTGTCACTGGAAACCTCATGCACCAGACTTATCCTAAATAACTGACTTACCTATTAAGTAGGAATTTTATCTGAGAGAAATGTATATAGTCTCTGTTATGATAGCCATTGTTTAAGGAAATTGAATACATATCCTGATACAGATCAGAACCTTTCCCAGACCTGAGTCAAGTTTTAAAGCTTGGAGAACGTATAGGAGGTAAAAGCTTCATAGAGTGTTTGAAATTTGCTTCACTATATTTTCTTACATTCCTCTATCTTCTTAGGAGAGTATTATTTTGGCCCTGGAAAACTATATAATATTTACATTGCTAAAATATAGGTAGTTTTCATGTCTGTCTTATCTTTCATGTATCAATGCTGAATTTTGCAGTGGACATGAATTTCTGAAAAGTGACTGGTCCCAAAACAGTGGTCATTCCCAGATCAAGTTTTCAAATGCTGAATGACTGAAGATTTATGGAGTAGAACCACCCATAAGATTCACAGGCAGAAGAGAAGACTAGAAGGCAGTCATTCAATTGGGTAAATGCCAATAGGAAGAGTCTATTCTCTTGTCTGTTCTTTAAAATTGTCTTCTCTGATTGGAACTAGCCTAGTGTAAAACTTAAAATATGAGTTTTGGAGATAGTCTACCTAGATTCTCATTGGATAAATTACTTAACCTTTTCAGTAAAATGGGGGTAATAATAGCTCTAAACCTCAGAAGTAGGAAATAAGATTCAATGATTTATACACATAAACCCTTGGTACTAGAGTTGACACATAAGAAGCACTCATATGTGGGCATTTGAAAACAGTATCATTGAGTAACTGGGACTACTTATTATAGATTGTAGATTTTTTAAGTAACATATTATTGTAAGATGTGCTTAGATTTCAACCACTTAAAAGCATATTCCTATGACTAGGGCTTGGAATGTCATACCATTTCCCTATCCTACTCCATCCCCAGTGATGCAGGCTGATGTCACACAGTCAATAAAACTCTAGGAACTCTGTAAACTGACTTCACTAGGTCACCCTGGAAACCCCATGGAGAATACTGGAATAGGTAAAGAGGGTAAGATGGGAAAGGTATACAGGCAGGGACCTAGATAATTATAACTCTATGTTTCCTAGCATTTTCCATCTGCTTTTCCTGCCATGTTTCATTTTATTTAGAAACTGAATTCTCTGAAATTCTACTCTGACACTTGTTTTCAGCTCTAGTATCTATGACCTTGACTTATTTATCCAGCTTAATTTAACAAATAACCATTAATCACTATATGCACGGCACTCTGTTAGGTACACGGGATGTACATGTATATAAGTAGCCACCTCTACCTGCAGTTACTTACACTGCAATGCTTTTTAAAAAGAGCATATACAAAATTAATTCTGAAGGAAGATAAAGTCTGACAGATGTTGTAATATAGATAAAAACCAAGTTCTCTGAGAGAAAAAAGTAAAGTAGGATTGCATGTGGGAAAGCCTTCATGTGGAAGGCAGTGTTTTTATTCTATTTTGAATGACGCACAGGATGTATATGATCAGACATGGGGCTCTAGGGTCAAAGCATATAGAGATATGAAAATTGATGACAGGATGTATAAAATGAAATAAAAATTAAACAAGGAAGAAAAAGGGCAACGTACTTATGTAGGGGTACATGATGAAGGTTGAACTGTGTAGTAAGAAATAAAACTAGAGATGTAGGTTGGGTTAGAGTCCAAAGATGGTCTGAAGGCCACAGTAAGGGAGCCAGATGTCAAAAAGTGAAAAGTTCCAGACTGTATAATTTTACTATACTATATATAATTTTATATATGGATACATATATATAATTACTATCTAAAATTATATATAAAACTGTACATAATTACTACATGTAATTTTACTGCATGTAATTTTGAATCCTTAGAACACTTCAGTTCCTTCAAAAACAAGAGTTTTGCTGGTTCTTACCAGTTTTCCCCTCTTCCAGCTCAGACTTGACTATATTGACCTAATGAAAATGTTTTTGGATTTTAATTTTGTTTCTGAACAACGAGACTCAATGTTCAGGTAATATCATTGTTTCGGCTTGAAGTATCTTTGATATCTCCACTGTAGTATGTCCAGAACACCTCTCTAACTTACAGCTACACAAGTGGCAGAAACTCATACAGAGATACACAGCATTATAGGCAAGGATAAATCACCATAGTTTTAAAAATAAAAGCACTTATTACAAAGTGATTTCCTGGTAATTCTGCAGATGCCAGATAACCCATATAAAACATTTTCATTTAACATAAAGAGATATCTGTCTGTCAGCAGGAGTAGCAGATAACAAGGACAAGTTGTGTTGTTAAGTGGAATATTCAATAAAGTAAATGGTACACAGAGACTTAATCATTTAGATGGCCCATATGTGGTTAACAGCTCTGGCTCAGAAGTAAGCTTGAACATAGCAAGTTCTATAAAGTAAAAGATGAAGAGACTTTATTGGAAAATGATTTCAGATATGCACTACATAGAGAAAAATGTGAACTCTGAGAGAAAAAAGTTCTTATTTTTGTAAGCAAATCAATGCAATTAGACAATAATAATGTACTTACAAAAAACATTATGATTCTATAGGAACACGTTTCCTGTTTCTACAAGTCAATAAATCTTCTTAGATAGTGATGATAATAATACAGTTCTTAACAATTTTATATTTGGTGTACCTGAGAGAAGTGCTTAAATAGTTGTCTAAAGTTTGGACAAAAATGTTTTTAATTTTTCTTAATAAAATATATTGAACATAAAATTAATTACATAGCAATGATGATTCTATATATCTAAAAATGGATGGCACAAGGTATAGAAATTTAGCAATGTATAAAGGAAAAAGGAACAGAATGAGGGATATCTTTTAGAAGTTAAAAATAACTAAACATTTTTAGTAGTACTTATTCACATATTGTATACATGATGTTATCCTCTGTCAAATTACAAGCAGCTCCCATTTTCATATTAACATACTGTTTAACTACTCTGACCTATCAGCAATAAAATAAATCACTTAATTTAAGCATGACTGAATCCATAGTTGACAGCAGAGTGAACAACTATTATAACCTTTACATGTGAAAAATAAGACAGATTCAGGTAAGAGATGACGTTATACAAAAGGCAACAAAAATAAGGCTACAGAATCACCTCTATAAATCAGGATCATTTGAGAACTTCAAAGTAATAATATTAATATTATTTTGTGTGTTTATATCTATGATATGTCCCCTAGACAACATAACCGGTGGATGGTATATAACAAAGCAAATCATTTAATTCAGAACATAAAGCTAATGGTTGGGTGGAAGTAGAACTATTCTACACTCTCCTGTCAACATCTCAAATTTTACCATTTTAAATCACTTTACTCCCCAAAATAAAAATACTTCGGATATTTTATTTCAGTAAACATTCTCATATGCACTCAAACTAAAAGTTATAGTCAACTTATACCCTATGTTTGTCACTAAATTCATTTGTTTATTTTTATATAATTTCTTATTTTATCTTTTTAAATTGATATATAATTCAGATATAACATTGTATAACACCATAACATTAAAAGTGTACAATGTGTTGACTTGATACACTTACATGAGAGCTAAGTGAAATAAGTCAGAGAAAGACAAATATTGTATGATCTCCCTTATATGCGGAATCTAAAATAGCCAAACCTGTAGAAACAGAGCATAGAATGGTGGTCGCCAGGGGTGAGGGGTAGGGTAATTAGGGAGATGGCAAAGGGTATAAACTTTTAGTTAGAAGATGAATAAGTTCTGGGGATCTAATATATAGCGTGTTGGTTATAGTTAATAATACTGTATTATATACTTGAAAGTTGCTAAGAAAGTTGCTAGAACTTAAATGTTCTCATCACAAAAAATTAATGGTAATTATGTGAGGTGATAGAGGTGTTAGTCATTTAGCAATATATGTGTATCAATTCATTTTTTTTGGTAAAGTTCCTAATACCCTCATTTTCTTATATCCAAGGATTCTTCTTTTTAAATTCCTATTTGGTCCCTTGTTCAGATCTATATACTTCCACATCTGACCATTATAATAGCATACCTTTTGGTCAAGGCTTTCTAAGTGTTTCTCCTTCCAATCAGAATAAGCACTGCTTTAACCATAGTATTCCACTGCCCAAAGTGTTCGTGGTATTTCCCTACACATTACATCCCAGACAATGCATTCTGACATTCAAGGCCACATAATCTGCCATTAATAAATCTTTTGATTTGCTGTCACTCTTCCTCTGTAACAAACTGCTAGATTCGCTGGGATCACAAGCCTGCAACAGCACTTGTTCATCTACCTGCTTGTTTACTTTGTGCCTTTCTTTCCTCTAAATAGGTTTGCCTTTTCTTCTTCACTGACTTGATTTTCAATACACAGTTCATAAACCTTGCCCATGACTCTGCTCTGTAACTACCTTATCTTTTTCAAAACTCCTGTAGCAGATCTTTCGTTACTGTCTGTCTAATTTATTTGGCATTTAATCACTTAATGATTTGTCTTGTAACTTAAATTTCAAGACGTATAAATTTTGACTCTCTAATTAGATTAAAATTTCCTGCAGAGCAGAAACAACTCGTTATTTTAAAACACAGATTTGTACAGAGTGACCACAGCAGAGATACGGTAATAAATAAGAAGGTGAGAGGAAACTTTTGGAGATGATGGATGGGTTTATAGCATTGATTGTGGTAATGGAAATAAATGAAAAGCAATAAAACTAACAAGAACAGTTAAGGTATTGAGGTATATGAGGAAACCTTTTGGTTTAAAATTGATTCGGCCTGAATTTATTTTTCTAGAATAGCCTGACTTTTGGCCTGTCAAGCATGCATTGTACATCTGCTTTAAACATTACATGGGATCCCAAAGCAAACAATCTTGCCTTTGAAGATAGGGAGGAATGCCTCCCTCCAATATCAGCATTTCTTTGAGGATAAAGATTCCTTCCCAGAACCAATGTCAGATTGACCTACTATGTGCATTACTGAAATGCTACAAAACATGTTGTGACTGTAGTATTAAAAAAATTTCTTTTAAATGTTTTATGTATATTCTTTGTTCTGAAATGGTGTATAACCATGCTGTACATCTCACTCCTCCAGAGTACTTTCTTCTCTGGTGGAGAACGCACTTCTGTGTTATAGTCCTCAGCTTGGCCATGTAATAAACTAATCTTTAATCTATGAATTGATTACTGGTTATTTGCATCAACAGTGGTGATGGTATCACAGGTGTATACTTATCTCCAAACTCATCAAATTGTATACATTATGTACAGCTTTTTGTATGTGAAAAAATAATAAAATAAAAAGAACAACTCAGCAACAGATTCACTAAAATTAAAATTGCATCTAGTGTATTCCATAGCAGTCATGAGAATCATTTAAAATAACCTCTTCTAACAAGTAACTGAATTCAGCCCATCAGTCATTTTGTCAGTCAACTTGTCTGCCAAGCCATTGCTCAAAAACTGGGTACTGCAGGAGAACACACTTGCTTCCACAGCTAATGTGTTCTATGGGGATCACATGGATTCAGCTAAACTAAACACTTAAAGACCTACTCCAAGGTAAAATGAACAAAAGTTAACACACTTGAAAATTTATGATTAGGGTTAAAAAAAAATTAAAGCAATCATCCCTCACTTCACATTGAAAGAATAATAGAAAGACAATGTATTAGTAAGTTTAAAAGTTAACTGCTGTTTTTAAAAAGAGCCATCTTTGAAAATTGCTCATAACACAACTTGTCTTTCCTTCAACCTCTTGACCCCAGTGTTCTCTCCCTCTTTCTTGTGAAATCTTCTCTTGCTCCCCTTCCCATTTCTCCCTTATAATTCTTATTTGTCTCTTTCTCAGCATCATCAATTTCCCTCTGGTACTGGGCAATTGGTTTCTCATTATTATCCTAATTTGTCTCACTTATCGTTTTCCTTCTTTCCCTCAACTGCTCATATATGGAATTTTGCAATGAGGCAATATATATTAAAGTACTTAAAAGTTACATAATGTTATGTTATTGATAAACGTATTTTTATATTTGTGAATTACTGGATAGCTTACCAGGTATCTAGTTCCTATATTTAAAAATCATAAATGTTTTATAAGACCTGATATAACTTTAAGGTTTATTATATCAGGTTTAATTATGTGTGTGAGTAGTGTATTCCATGGCAGTCATCACTTTTTTTCTTTATATTATCTTATATACCTAAAATTTTCAGTCTCCTGATACATGATATTGTTCATGATAACATAACAAGAATATTTTAGAAGAGTTGTATTATTCTGAAGAATGATTCTGTAAATAGGAAATTCCACTATTATGATAACAACCTATATGGTCATAATTTCCCCATATCAGATATTAACATTTTATTAACTCATGATTCTTTTTCAACATTGAAAAACAAAGTAGACATTTCCTAGTCCATTGGATTTCCACAAAAAATAATTGCCACTGCTCTTACCATTTGGCCTTTGGAACCAGGCAGAAGTTTTCTTTCCCTAATTTGAGTCTATTGAGTCTGATGATGCCCACATCATTTTATTCATTGCTATTGCCATACAAAGCTAGATATGATCTAATTTCCATTTCACCCCATTTTCACTGTTGTGACTTTTTATCGTGAATAACTTATTTGTTAAACATGTTTAGAAAACGCTAGTCTCAAGAAAAATTTTCCCATATATTGTAGCTGTTTAAAGACCAACTACCTAGCATGTATCCCACAACTCAGGCCATGTCTTTGAGAAAGAAAGTGCATTTGTGCTTGTCAGCTTGTTCTAAAAGGAAGAGAAGTTAAAAACACTAAGAGACATTTCACTTAAATTCTTTTCAATGTGTTCACAGGATTTACTAGTGATTTACTTTTCATTTTAGTTATAGATTTATTTCTCCTTAGCCTTCTTTGCAATAATAAAGGATATTACAAAAGTTAATTCATTTTAATTTATAAATTATATTCATCTTAACTGAATATATATCATCACTGAGATGCTCTCAAAATTAATCCAACCTGACACATAAGAATGGTCTGTTTTCCTGGAAATTTCATTTTATTTCCTGTCATACTCATGTTAACAAATCCACATTCACTAATTAAAGAAAAGCATCAACATTTTTCACATAAAAGCATAGACTTGAAATCTAGGGCGAAATATTTCAATTAGTTTTTAAAAATTCTATTCAGTTCTCTAATGTGACTCACAACTTGGTCCATGCTGAGCAGTTGGATCCTTATCTAAGGATTGTTTTAGGATTCATGATAACTCCCTGTTCCAGGTACACAGATACCTGTTCATGGTCTCACTGCAGCCTGGCCTGATTCTAGGTGACAACCCCAAACCCACTCCCGAGCCCTGAGATGATTCTCAGGTGTTTCAGTTTAAAGTGATTTTGATAGATACAGAGCCATGTAAGGAGGAATACTCTTTCCTTATAAAAGTAACATGATAACCATATTCTTCTTACAATGTAGGAGAAGGTAACAAGTGTTCTCAAGAAACATTAAGTCTGGTACTTAAAATTTTGTTTGATACTTATTGAAATACTAAGTATTTACCTGGATAATATCGGGCTAGGCCTGTGGCACTGCCAAACACCTGCCACAACAATGAAGGATCTTCCTCTCGATTTTTTTTGAAAACTTCATCTAAGGCACTTGTCCAGTTGAGCTCATTTAACACAATTGTTGCTAAGAACAAAAAAAGGAAAAATTAATTAATTCAAATGTATAATTAATAATTGAATCTGTCTTCATTTATTTACAAAATAATGTTACAGATTTTCATTGCTTTAGCTACAAGAGTATTCTAATCCAGTGGCTATCAAAAAGTTTAGACATGGAATTATTTCTTCAAGCAAATTTTTATATTACAGTTGCCTTATTGACATTTTGGGATGGGTAATTCTTTGTTGTGGGAGCTGTTCTGTACTTTATAAAATGTTTAGCAGCATTCTGGCCTCTACCCACTAGATGCCAGTACCATTCTCCCAGTTGTGAGAGGCAAAACTGTCTCCAGACATTGTCAGATGACTCCTGGGTGACAAAATTGATCCCTGTTGAGAACCACTGTGATACATAAAACAGACATGAGCAGAGCTCTCCTGTTTGAGAAGTGTGAGGCATGCCTCCCCTTGAGGCAGTTCTGAAGAAACCTACAGGACACCTTTGTGTACAGTTTGATGACCACCTCCCTCAATTATTGGTGATTCTCTGTGATATACTAACATAATTTGGTTTGTTACCTGAGTTAAAAAAAATAGATGTTTGTCACTGAGAATAGTGTATTAACTGTGTTTACACAAAAACATCAACAAATGTATACATTTTGAGAAAGAAAAAATTCATTCATAGGCTTGACAATATCAGTGTTAGAAATAGGAAGTAGCTGATACTTTATCACTACCTATATGAACAACAGTTTTCTTTTTTTTCTGGTTAGTTTAGTTAATATTTAGAGCATGGTACAAATAAGGGCCAAGTCATTGATTTTGATATTTGCTTAAAACTACTGACTGATCTTGAATACGTATTAAAAATATATGCTAATCATTATAATTAAAGAGAAGCAATTATAATGTGAGGTAAAACATAGGCTAAGGCGTGATGTCAGCAACATGACAGAGAGAGCTGTTCTTGCTATCTCTCCCCCTTTGACCTACAACTAAATGGACATTCACTGACCAATGGAAGACACCTACATAGCCCAACAGGATGCCTAAGTGGCCCAGGCAGCTATACATCTGAAGGACGGACTGGGCCCCCAGGAAGTAGTGGACATAGGTGAGCACTCCCTATGCTTCCCCAGCAGCCCTGTGCACATGTGAATGCTTTCCCAGCCAGTGGGAACACCCATAGTGCCACTGTGGCCCTACAAGTGGGAATGTGCCTTGGTGTAACTGTAAGAAGAGGCAGCAGCAGCCCTGAGCCTGTCTGCAAACACATTCCTGGCTGGCAGGAGCACCTGCCACTGCAGTCCCAACGAGTGACCCTGGCTTAAACCCCATGAAGAAGCCCTGCCCACCAAGCACAGTGGCTGGCGTAACCATAAGAAGAGGCAGCAGTAGATATGCACACACCTGTGAATACTCTCCAGGCCAACAAGAGTGCCCACAGTGCTGCTGTGGTCCCACAAATGGGAATGTACCTTGGTGCAACTGTAAGAAGAGGTGGCAATAGCCCTGAACCTGTGCATGAATGCTTTCCCAGCTGGTGGGAGGGCCCATCATGCCTCTGCAGTCCCAATGAGTAGCCCTGGCTCAGATTCCTTGAAGTCCTGCCCACCAAGCACAGCAGCCAGTGCAATTGTAGGAAGATGCAACAGGAGATCTGTGCATGCATGTGAACACTTTCCCAGCCAGTGAGAGTACCCATAGTGCTGCTGCAGCCCCCAAGTGGGAATGCACCTTGGTGTGACTATAAGAAGAGGCAGTGGCAGCCCCGAGCCTGTGCATGAATGCTGTCCCAGCTGGCAGGCATGCCCACCACACTCTTACAACTTCCAGCAGACAGGATGGATCAGAAACATGGCTCCTGCTTCCCCCCAGCAGTAATAGGTGGAATCTGCGACCTGATACTACCACAAATGCACTGGCAAAGGGTTAGTTCATCAAACACGTGAAAAACTATAGCAATAATTGAGAGAAGAAGGAAAATGACAAGTCTCCAGAAACCAACCATGAAGTCTCAAGAATTTACAATCTAAATGACAGAGAGTTCAAAATAACTGTCGTAAAGAAACTCTATGAGTTGAAGAAAACTCAGAAAGACAGTTCAATGGGTTCAGGAATAAAATTAATGAGAAGAAGGAATACTTCACCAAAGAGATTGGAACTATACACAAAAACCAAGCATAAATTCTAGATATGAAAAACACAATTAATGAGATAAAAAAATAACCTAGAATCCTCAAAAAATAGAGCTGATGTTAAGGAGGAAAGAATTACTGATTTAGAGGATAAAAGCATAGAAATGCTTCAGGTGGAGGAGGGGAGAAAACTAAGATTTTTAAAAAATGAAGGGATTCTTTGAGAAATATCTGACTCAATTAGGGAAAGCAACATAAGGATTATAGGTATTCCAGAGGGAGAGGAAGGGAGAAAGAAACAAAGAGCTTGTTCAAAGAAAGAATAGCTTAGAACTTGCCAAAACTGGGGGGAAGAACCAGACTTATAAATACATGAAGCCAATAAAACTCCTAACTACATCAATGCAAAGAGACCTTCTCCAAGACATATAGTGGTAAAACTGGCAAAAGTCAACAACAAAGAAAAAATATTAAGGGCAGCAAGGCAGAAGAAAATAACCTACAACGAACCCCTATCAGGCTTTCAGCAGATTTCTCAGTAGAAATTTTCCAGGCTAGGAGAGAAGAGAATGATATATTCAAAATACTGAAAAACAAAAACTTACAGCCAAGAATACTCTATCTAATGAAACTATCCTTCAGATATGATGGGAAAATAAAAGCTGTCGCAGATAAACCAAACCTGAGGGAGTTCATCACCACCAGGCCTCTCCTACAAGAAATGATCAAGGATGCCCTCATATCTGAAAAAAACGGCAAAGGTCTACAAAACTATGAGCAAGGAGATAAATAAACACACAAAATCAGAAAAATTCAGCTCTCTCTCAGAACAGGGAAGCAAATACTTAATTGTAACTTAAAAGATAAAGGGAAGGAAAGCATCAACACTAATTATAAACACTTGAACTTAGTCACAAACTCACAACACAAAACACAATCATTTGCGACAACGATAACTCAGAAGGGGAGGGGAAAGGAATGGAACCAGCTTAGGCTAATGGAGATAAGAGGCTATCAGAAAATGGACTATCTCATCTACAGGATCTTTTATACAAACCTCATGGTAACCACTAAACAAAAACTAAGGGCAGAGCCGCAATTCTAAAAAAAGAGAAAACTGAAAAAACTACCACAGAAAACTACCAAAACAAAATGGCAGTCAGAAATAAAAAGGAAGAGAAACAAGGGAAATATAGAATAACCAGAAAACAAGAGATAAAATAGCAGTATTAAGCTGTCATATGCCAATAATCACTTTAAATGTAAAATGCATTGAATTCTTTAATCAAAAGACACACAGTAGCTAGATAGATTAAAAAACAAGGCCCAGCAGTATGCTGCCTCCAGGAAACACATCTCAGCTCTAAAGACAAACATAGGGGTCAGGTTGAAGGGATAGAAGATGATACTCCCAGCAAATGGCAAAGTAAAGAAAGCAGGTGTTGCCATACTTATATCAGACAATGCAGATTTCAAGATAAAAAACACAATAAGAGACAAGCAGGGGCAGTATAGAATGATAAAAGGTACTTTCCACCAAGAGGACTTAACACTTAAGAATATACGTGCATCTAATACATGAGCACCAGAGGATTTAAAACAACCGTTAGCAGACCAAGAGGAAGAAATTAACAGCAATGCAATAATAGTAGTGGACCTCAAAACCCCACTTACATCAATGGATAGATCATCCAGACAGAAAGTCAACAAGGAAACAGCGGATTTAAATGAAACACTTGATCTTATGGACTTCATAGATATATACAGAGCATTCCATCCAAAAATAGAAGAATATACATTCTTCTCTAAGGAGATGGGACATTTTCAAAGATAGACCATATGTTGGGAAACAAGGCAAGCCTCAATAAATTTAAGAAGACTGAAATTATATCAAGCATCTGTTCTGATGACAATGCTATGAAAGTAGACATCAACTACAGAAAAAAAGCTGAGGAAGTCACAAATATGTGGACACTAAACAACATGATACTAAACAACCTTTGGATGAAGGAAGAAGTCAAAGGAGAAATAAAAAATACCTGGAGACAAATGAAAATGAAAATACAACATACCAACTCTTACGGGATGCAGAAAAAGCAGTTATAAGAGGGAAATTCATAGGATTACAGGCCCATCTCAACAAACAAGAAAAATCTTATATAAGTAAAGATAAACTACATCTAGCAGAACTAGAAAAGGAAGAACAAACAAAGCCCAAAGTCAGCAGAAGGAGAGAAATAAAAATTAGAGCAGAAATAAATGTAACAGAGACTAAAAAATAGTAGAAAAGATCAATGACACTGAGAGTTAGTTCTTTGAGAAGATAAGAAAAATTGACAATTCCTTAGGCAGGTTCACTAAGAAAAAAAGAGAGAAGCTTCAAATAAATAAAATTAGAAAAGATAGAGGAAAAATTACAATGGATACTACAGAAATACAAAAGATTATGAGAGAATACTTTGAAAAATATATGCCAATAAATCTGATAACCTAGAAGAAATGGATAACCTCCCAAAACTGAATCAGGCTGAAAGAGAGAATATGAATATGAATATGAAGTAAAGTGATTGAAACAGTAATCAAAAACCTCCCAAAAACAAAAGTCCAGGACCAGACAGCTTCTCTGGAGAATTCTACCAAACGTTCATAGAAGATTTAATACCTATCTTTCTCAAACTATTCCAAAAAATTGAAGAAGATAGAACACTTCCTAACTCATTCTATGAGGCCAACATTACCATGATACCAAAACCAGACAAGAACAACAGAAAGAAGGAAAATTACAGGCCAATATCACTGATGAACATAGATGCAAACATCCTCAACAAAATATTGGCAAACCGAGTACAGCAACAGACTAAAAGGATCATACACCATGATCGAGTGGGATTTATACCAGGGATGCAGGCACGGTTCAACATCTGCAAATCAATCAATGTGATATAACACATTAACAGAATGAGGAATATAAATCACATGATCCTCTGAATAGATACAGCGAAAGCATTTGACAAGATCCAACAACCATTTATGATAAAAACTCTCAGTAAAATGGGTATAGAAAGAAAGTACCTCAACATAATAAAGGCCATATATGACAAACCCACAGCCAACATCATAATGGTGAGAAACTGAAAGCCATTCATTTGAGAACAGGAAAAAGACAAGGGTGCCCATTCTCACCACTCCTATTCAACATAGTGCTGGAAGTTTTGGCCAAAGAAATCAGACAAGAAGAAGAAAAACAAGGTATCCAAATTGGAAAGGAAGAAATGAAACTCTGGCTGTTTGCAGACGATATGATTCTATATTTAGAAAACCCTAAAGAATCCATCAGAAAACTATTAGAAATAATCCACAACTATAGCAAAGTTGCAGGGTACAAAATCAACTTTAAAAAATCAGTTGCATTTCTATACATTAATAATGAACTAGCAGAAAGAGAAGTCAAAAAGACAATCCCATTTACAATCACAACAAAAAGAATAAAATATCAAGGAATAAATTTAACCAAAGATGTGAAAGACTGATACACTGAAAACCATAAGATGTTATTGAAAGAAACTGAAGGAGATGTAAAGAAAGAGAAAGATATTCCATGCTCATGGATTACAAGAATAAACATAGTTAAAATGTCCATATTACCTAAAGTAATCTATAGATTCGATGTAATCCCAATCAGAATCTCAATGATATTCTTCTGAGAAATAGAACAAAGAATCCTAAAATTTATATGGAATAACAAAAGACCTCGAATATCCAAAGCAATCCTGAGAAAAAAGAACAAAGCCGGAGGCACCACAATCCCTGATTTCAAAATATACTACAAAGCTATAATTATCAAAGCAGCATGGTATTGGCGCTGAAAGAGACACACAGATCAACGGAAAGAATTGAAAGCCCCAAAATAAAACCACACATCTATGGTCAGTTAATCTTGGACAAGGGAGCCAAGAATACCCAACGGAGAAAGGTGATATTGGGAAAACTGGACAACCACATGCAAAAGTACAAAAGGAGACCATTATCTTTCGCCATATAAAAAGAAAATCAACTCAAGGGGTTGGCCCTGTGGCCGAGTGGTTAAGTTTGGCTCTCCGCTGCAGCAGCCCAGGGTTTCGTCAGTTCGGATCCTGGGCGCGGACATGGCACCACTCGTCAGGCCACGTTGAGGCAGCGTCCCACATGCCACAACTAGAAGAACTTGCAACTAAGATATACAACTATATACCTGGGGGGATGTGGGGAAGATAAAGCAGAAAAAAAAAAAAAAAAAAACCAGATTGGCAACAGTTGTTAGCTCAGGTGCCAATCTTAAAAAAAAAATCAACTCAAAATGGACTAAAGACTTGAATGTAAGACCTGAAACTATAAAACTCCTAGAAGAAAATATGGGCAGTATACTCTTTGAAATAGGTCTTAGCAGCATCTTTTTAAATACCATGTCTACTCAGGGAGGGGAAGCAAAAGAAAAAATTAACAAATGGGACTACATCAGACTAAAGAGCTTCTGCAGTCCGAAGGAAAGCATAAACAAAACTAAAAGACAACTACCAACTGGGAGAAAATATTTGAAAATTACATATCCGACACGGGGTTAACTTCCAAAATATATAAATCTCTCATACAACTCAACAACAAAAAACAAACAACCCAATCAGAAAATGGGCAGAGGACATGAACAGACATTTTTCCAAAGAAGATATACAGATGGCCAACTGGCACATGAAAAGATGTTCAATATCACTAATTATTAGGGTAATGCAAATCAAAACCACAATGAGATATGACCTTACACCTGTCAGAAAGGCTATAATCATCAAGACTAAAAACAACAAATGTTGGAGAGGATGTGGAGAAAAGCCCTCAGGCGCTACTGGTGGGAATGCAAACTGGTCCAGGTACTATGGAAAACAGTATGGAGATTTCTCAAAAAATTAAAAACAGAAATACCATATGATCCAGCTATCCCACTTCTGGGTGTTCATCCAAAGAACATGAAATCAACAATTCAAAGATACTTACACACTCCTATGTTCAGTACAGCATTATTACAATAGCCAAGACGTGGAAATAATCCAAGTGCTCTTCCACAGATGAATGTATAAAGATGTGGTATACATATACAATGGAATACTTCTCAGCCATAAAAAAAGACAAAATCGTTCCATTTGCAACAACATGCATGGACCTTGAGGATATGAAGTTAAGCGATATAAGCCAGACAGAGAAAGACAAACACTACATTATTTCACTCACATGTGGAAGATAAACACATGGATCAAGAGAATAGATTAGCAGTTACCAGAGGGGAAGAGGCCTGGGGGGAGTGGGCGAAAGGGGTAAAGGAGCGATGGACAAAAATTCGACTACTGGTGCTGACCATGATGCAGTTTATAAAGAAACTGAAAAATAGTAATGCACATCTGAAATTACACAATTTTATAAGCCATTATGATCTCAATAACATAACCGAAGAAACCCAAAAAACATAGGCTAAAATAGCATATAATTATGGGCCTCCATGATCATAACATCCTATGTCTAACAAATTAAAAATTTAATTGGCTTAGAATATTATTTTTCCTTTACACAAAAAGATGACATGGATAATCTCATCTTTTTTTTTTTTTTTTTGGTCTCTCTCTATAAAATATGTACCATGCCTCACTCTGCACTTCAGAATCTATGACCAAGCCTAAATAGTGGAAACGAGCTTAGGATAAGGACTCAAGATATTGCTGAACTTCTATTCTTTTCTGTGACCACAGCAAATAAAAGAAACAAATGCAATCATAGTTAAATCATGCACAAGATTTTTTAAAGTTAAAAGAACAAAGAACTTCTATCAAGAAAGATGCGCAGCATATGTGTTTATATTTTAAAGTTTATCATTTACAAAAAAAGGAAAACAAGTGCAATGTAAAATTGTTCTGGGACCAGCATCCTAATGGTTTCCCATTAGGGAAATTCCTAAGCATTTCCCATTATTGAAAACTAACAAGAGTTCCATTTTTATAGATGTGATTACTTTCAGAAAGATCAGTTGCGTGTGTGAATATTCATGAGCTGGGTCAGATCCATAGTGCATCTGAAATACTAGTGAATTCATATTCAAAAGCATGATCTAATGAACACTAAGTGGCCAGTTTATTGAAAATTTATATTCACATAGATAACCTGAATTGATACTCACTATTCATGAATAGTTACAGTAATATACAAAACATCACAGAAAAAGAGGGACATTATGCTTTTCTCTAAACATTCATGAATTTTACAATAATATTCTACTGAACAAATAATTATGTTTATTTATGATTCACATAGACTTCATTAATCCCCAATCTATTCTAATTATCTCTTCAATTTCCTTGACTCTTTAATTCATATTAAACAACTGATATCTAATTATTTTTAACAATGTTTTATTCGTTTTCAAAGCTGTTAATTTTTTCCTTAGATTTGGTAACTTAACAACTACTAAGTATTAGACTCTGATACACTGACTGTGAATTACACTTTTATGTACTTGGGGGAAAATCAAGCTCTGAAATATTCTTATCATCAGGACGATATGTTTTAAAATTTGCAGTTTATACATTTGAAAATTGTTTTTCAGATAAGATGATACAAAAGTAGGTTTCAAAATGTTTTTCTCAAAATTTGTTCATCTGCAAATATGTACGTAAAGAATTTGCAGAATAGGTACTTGGCCTGATTTTAAATTTTACTCAGAATGAAAGAAATGTTATCGGGTACCTATTACATGAGCTAGGTTTATAAACTTGATACTGTGTAGCAAAAAGTGAGGATACAGATACTTCCGTTTGTCACTATATATTTATAAAAATGTTTGAGTACAATCATTATTCTATTAGTCACAATCTTTATTTGAACATCCAGAGCAAGAAATCAAAATTCAAAGAATCTGCCATGAGAGTGCAAATTTAGCGCAGCTTCTTTAGAGGAAATTTTGGCTGTAGCTATCTATCAAAATGCACATAGTCCAACAATTCTTCAAGGGATTTATACTGTGGAGAGAGTATGAATCTCTGGTCCTGAATCAGAGAATTTTAGAGCAAGAGTAAATAATTCAATTACACCATTCAAATTCCTTAAAACACCAAAACTAGAAAGTAAAATAAATTGATGCCCTATGAAATAATCTTTCTCAAACTATACGGAAAGCAGTTAAAAATGTAAAAAAAAAAATGTAAAGCACCAAATCAAACACAAAAACAAGTATGAATACTTGTTTCGTATTACATCCTTCTTGGTTATTTGGCTATATTTTTCTTTTTTTCTTTTTTTTTTTTTTGAGGAAGATTAGCCCTGAGCTAACTGCTGCCAATCCTCCTCTTTTTGCTGAGGAAGACTGGCCATGAGCTAACATCCATGCCCATCTTCCTCTACTTTATATGTGGGATGCCTGTCACAGCATGGCCTGCCAAGTGGTGCCATGTCCGCACCCGGGATCTGAACCGGCGAACCCCGGAACGCTGAAGCAGAACATGGGCACTTAACTGCTGCGCCACTGGGCCAGCCCTATGGCTATATTTTTCTGATCCACATTATGAATCACATTTGACTTATAAACATACCTTATTTGGGAATCCTAAAAATGAGCAGACTTTTATCGTCTTAACCTTCTAAAATTAAATAGCTTATCCAGAACTACTAAGGTGCCCAACATTTCTCCATTTCTATGCTATTAGTATAACTCAGGATAAAGAATACTGAAATAACTGGGTAATCTGCAGATGATGGAATAATAAAACAAATGCAGAAAATTGGCCAAGCTAAAACAAGTTTATGTCATTTCCTGAATGTACTTTCTTCCTCTGCCACTTTCATTATATTTACATGCACATACACAATTTTCTCTCTCTCTCTTATTTAAATTTATAAGTAGAGGTTATTTAGGAAGATGTTTTTAAGTAACTATTCTGGCTACAACTGGGTAAAAAGCCAGGTGCATTAGAAAAGTTAAAAGGTATTATTGGGAGATCTTCTGTTTTAAATTATAAAGAGTTTCTGTGGTTATGCTGATGCTTCTCTCTGTCCTCAGCAGGTTTTTTGTTCTCTCTTGTTTTCCTAACACTATAGTACTTAAAAGGCATAAAACATAATCCTTCCATGATGAAAAAAAAGAAAACAGGACTAAATTCCTCGGAAAATTGTTTTCAGCAAATATTACTCTGGATTATGAAACTGTATTGTTCATTTGCATGAAGACATGACACTCAAGAAGCCGTTTTGCTCCTCTGAATCACTGAAGTGCAGCGGTATAAGGAAGCTCCCTCAGGCAGTGTATATTATAAGGAAGCTCCCTCGGGCAGTGTATATTATAAGGACTTTTAATACGGAGTTATTTTTCTGTAAGTCACAATCCAGAGCAAGAAATCAAAATTCAAAGGATTTTATTTAATTGCAGAAACATTGATACAAATTAGTAGCCAAATAATATTTCATATAAGAATTCAAGAATAACTTATCTTTTTAAAAGAACTTTAAGTATTTCTTGGCTACAAATAAAGCTTTACTTTTTATTTGGACCGATATACTTAAGAACATGGATAACAGTTCTGGCTGGTCTTCTATAAATTGTTACACAGTATTTAAAATTATATTGTATTTTATATTCTCAATTATATATTGTGTATATTTTGCATTGTTAAATATATTGTATACTATATTCACTCATGCCCTTCTTCTCTCCCACCTCCAAAATAGTAATGTTTTATATTCACACAAACTTCTAATTTCTTGCTTGAAGGGAGACTCTGTACATGAGTGGCTGATATTTTTTCCACTGTAGAAGACTAACTGGTCAATGGTAATGTAGCCTTGGACCTACAGCCAGTCGCTAACAAATTTAGCTAAGTGTCTTATGGCTGCTTTAAGAGTAAAATTAGTCCTCATTTTCTGTCAACTTTTAAGAAATGAAGATCTGTATCTTTGTTGGAAAATTAGATTTTGCGAAAATAGTCTTTTATTGATGTCCAAGGCTAAGCTTATTGAAAGCAGTGAATGCTGGGAAAGCAAACCTTGACTTTGAGGCATCTCTCCAGAATGGTACAACAGGATTTCACTGATAATTGATTCTAAACGCCAAGCATATATCTCTATTCTTAGTTTTCAAAAACATGGCCTTGATGTTCAGCAAGTTCTCTCTTTTAGAGTATTCCATTGTTCAATCTGGCTTCTCAAGGGAAGAAAGAAAATTTAATTTGTAACAACACAAAAGAAGTACCTTACATTTGCTGCTAATTCTTCTAAAATACATGACATCTCTATCTCTTGTTTACGACATGGAATACAGAATCGTTGACAGGCTGTGAATCCAATTTTCTTCTGTAAACTTCAGCCCATAAAGTGTTGCACGATTGCTGCCTTTTAGGTTTGAATACATTTTGTTCACCTGTTCCGGGTTCAGGGCCTCACTATGCACTGAAGGCACTATATGACTATTTGAAAACCCTAAGGTTATTTATAACGTCGATTACAGCTTTCAAATGAAGCAGATATATGAGAGAAAATGAAGAGAAATATATTTAGGATTCACTTAAAATATATAACTTTGATAAGTCTGAATCAAAAATACATCTTATAAAACATAAAATAGCTTTGACAAGTCTTTGATAACACCTTTAGACATTAAAGCTATGTAAAGGACTACACACTAAAAATTATTTTTAATAATGCTAAATATGATACAATTAAAGCAAGAGAACTGGCCAAAATGTTTACTATACTATTTTTATTTAACTAATAACACCATTCTGTTGTCATGGGCTTGCCTTGAAATAAAATTAGCATATATTTAACTATTGCCACCAATAATAACAAAGTCAGTAATATTTATTAACCACTTACTGCATGCCAGCAGATATGTTAACCATTTTCTATGCACTATCATATTTAATTCCTAGCATGACTCTTCCAGTGAGACTAATATTAACCATTTCTATGTATTATCATATTTACCTTCTAGAATGACTCAGTAAGAAACTAATATTATTTCTCTTTTTAGATGACAAAAATAAAAACTCGAAAGGGGGTGCAACTTGCCAAAAATCACACAAGGAGAGGAATAGAGACACCACTCAAGTATGTGTGTCAGGTTCCAAAAGTCTTACTGTTTATGAGCTATTTACTTCTAAGCTTTCATTGTATGTGTAGTTCTGATTATTTAGAATTTTAAATCTGAAAAAAATAATCTATGCCTTTGTAGCACAATGGTTCTCAATTGAGAATGATATTCCTCCCCACGGGACATTCAGCAATGTCTAGAGACATTTTTGATTGTCCTGACTGGTGGGAAGCTACTGACATCTTTGTGGGTAAAGGCCAGAGATGCTCTAAACATCCTACCATGCACAGGTTAGCCCCCACAACAAAGGATTATCTGGCCTAAAATGTCAGTCGTGCCCAGGTTTAGATATCTTGCTCAAGTACAACCTACATGAGAGAATTAATCCACTTTCCAAAAAGCAGCATTCCCAACTAATATCATTAAGAAAAAGCTACAACAAAACTTCTTCAAAGTGAAAGTTGGTATATATTTAAAAATATTATTTCATGATATTAAATTATATCAATATTTCAGACTACATTTTGATACCCTTTGCATTGAGCAAATTTTCATTTTAGTCTCAGAAAACTATAACACACTATTCTTGTACTTGAAAAAGTAAGTAAGGATTTCAAAGCCACTTTTTAGTGCTATCAAATGTTATCCTTCCCTACCTATTGCTTCTGGATATTTGTAGAATGTTAAAGTTTGTAGGGGTTTTTTAATGATTCAACATTTAACTGTGTGATTCTAAACTAATTTTATCTTTATAGCAAATGTTAATTTTATCCCATGATATATAAGGTAGTCATGAAAAGAGTTGCATTTAACAGATGAGCTGAGCCACATGTCACTAACTTTATTCATCAACCCTAATCTCTAAAAAGAAAAATGTTAATAAGTCGAAAGCCACTGATCCAATTAAGTGCACAGACAAAAAGAATTCACTTTAGGACTAGACAGTGTGCATAAATATTAAAATGAATGCATCTTTTCAGTGGAGTTGGCTAATGGAATCTCATTTAATCCAAGTGTACATGAAAGATAATAAGGCACAGGGAGATGGGAAGACCAATCTAATCTCTCTAATCACATCTCAGGCACCAGAATCTGCCTCCCACTGAGGATCGGAGACAGAAGGCTTCAAAGCACATGCGGACCCTGATGAGGGGATAAACCTTATTCCTATAGTTAATTTGGTACAAATATTAAAAGGCCCTTGTCCTTGTCAATTCTCTAATCCCCGTATTACCGAGATTTCTGGCCTTGCTTCCTTGCTTCCTATGTCTTTAGTTTCCCCTAGATTGACCAGCTGGCTAATACCCAGAACACAGCTGTTCTGCTTTAATGAAATCTGCAAATTGAGGAGCACCTAGAAGGAGCTCAGAAGAAATCCACTTTATTATTAAAGAAAATAAGAATGCTTCAAGGGGAATAGAAGATACTAGGATCTAATGTCATGTTTATTAACTGAAGAATTTTAAATGTCACTTTCAATAAAATAATAATTACTTGTACGATTTTTCTTGGAGGGGTGTAGGGATTTTGCACAAGAAATATTACAAGAATAGGAGGCAAGGTAAAAACTTTGTTTTATCTTTCAAGCATTCTAAGTTTTTCTATTCCTAACATTACCAAAACCAAATAAATGATTAGTAACTTTGGCAGCCAAGAGTCTCTGTCACAACATGCTACTGAAAACTCAACATTTAACTTCTTGTTGATTCTGTTGTTCTTTCATCTAAAAACTGAACAGAAATATACGAAGGATCCTAGACAGGCTTCAGGGTTAGTATGAATGTCAAATAAGTTTAGGAGTAAAAGGGAATCAGTGAATGACTTAATTTAAATCCCTTCCTCAGCTAGATTAAAACCCAGCAAGGTGCACGTCTCCTATAGATGTCTGACATAGACAACAACTTCTTACATCTCAGCATACTATTTTAGTCTTGTCAGTTATTTTCTTTTACTTGAATAATAACACATTTCTTTTATACACAGCAATTAGAAAGTAGTTTTCTCTATTTATTTTGTAATAAAGCCACATTCCTTCTGTATGCCCCCTAATTTATACAAAAGCTCTTACGTCATGAGACACTCTTCACTGGACTCATACAGTTGAAATGTACAGTTGAAATTTTAAACTAGGGAACACTGCATAATTTTTTACTATAAATCAGGAACTTGAGTAGTTACCTGAAGAAGAAAATATAATTTCTTCTATTGATACTATTTCACAAAGATATTTTTATCATAAATTTGACAATTTGTAATTAAAATGGTAAAAAAAAGTTGAATATCTATTTCTATATATTAGAATAATATTTCAGTAAACACAGAGCCTGCTAAATTCTGAACAAATGAAAATAGCTAAAAACGCCCTAAACATCTTTTATTTAAACTTTACAAAGGAAAATAAAATGTGAATTAAAAAAAATCAGAAACTATAAAGGCATAGAAATAAAATTGGAAGGCATATAAGAATGAATATGCAATTAACACCAAATTTAAAGAACTCCAAATTGAGGGGTTTTTTTTTAAACAATGCATGCAATAGATTATTCTGCTGGTGATGCTTTGTCCTTTGAATAATTGGCATTTAAGAATTGAGTATGTTCATGTATGTAGTACGAGCAAAGATTATTCTCACTGACTGCCCTCCCACTCATAGGCCTCGTGTCTTTGTACCAGAAGTAGCCATTTGACCTTGGGAAAGGGTTTTATCCTGTCTAAATCTC
This sequence comes from Equus przewalskii, assembly GCF_037783145.1. Lineage (NCBI taxonomy): Eukaryota > Metazoa > Chordata > Mammalia > Perissodactyla > Equidae > Equus > Equus przewalskii. The sequence continues at coordinate 26,600,510 of NC_091834.1, forward strand.
ATTTGCCTCACCTGTACAATGGGGATAATAATAGTATCTGCCTCACAGTGTTGTTTGACGATGACAGTTACTTAGAACACTTTCATTTAGGTACTGCATGATAAATGTTACCTGCCCTTATTCTCATTATTGTCTCCTTACCTGTTAATGCTCAGCATATAAAAGATTTTTAAAAATATCTTGATGGAGCAATTCTGATCAAGCTGCTAAAATGCTAGGATGAATGATTAAAACATAGTATTCTCTCCTTACCTCAGGGAACCTTTGCTCTTACCTTAGCCCTAAGTTAACGACCAAGAAGACTAAATTTTCTTGCTATAAATCTCATTAAGAAAATAGCATGTTAACTTTTCCAAAGTCAATTACATTGTTACAAGATAATGCAAAACTGAAAAAACATTCTAATGACAGCATTTAATGTACTGTATAATTTTGGTAAGGAGATAATTTTTACAATGGAATATTCCCAGTGTTCCTGAAATCAAACCACATTGGTGAATGCTGCCCTGAATATCACACAGACACACTAAAATTCTGATAGAAGAAATTAGATTAAATTATATAAGATCTAATAATACATACCAGTCACAACACACACGCACACGTGCGCACGTGCACACACACACACACACACACAGAATTATGTACACACAGTTCTGTTAAAGCAGAGGAGACTCCAGCTGAGAATTATAGATCAAATTAGATATGAGAAATATTTTGCCTTTTGCTCTGAAACTGCCTAACTGCATAGGGAATTTAATGTGTACATATAAATTAGGACTGCTGAATACACAAAGAAGGATCAAAAAGTATTGGAACTGACTAATGAGATACAGTTGAAGAAGGATAGCAAGGCTCCTGGGGACTAGGATGATACTGTTAATGAGGCACACTGCTCGGTACTTAAGGGTCTGTGTCAACCAGTTTTAGAACAAACAGTTGCCTGGTGATTTTAAGATGGAAAGATCAGATGCGCTGAAACATGGTACATGGTAGTTGGCTGTAATCAAGAAGAGCAATCACTTAGTTTAAACACCATGCACTGCTTTTGAGTGAAGCAAAACAAAATAAATCTAAGAAATTGAACTACAGGTTACTACTTATAGAGTCATGTTACATAAACGTATGAATGAAATCCAACACCATTTCTAAGATAACATGAGGTTAATATCCTTATGTCTCTAGTTGCACATGAAGAGAGGATTGTCCATATGCATATAAGCATAGTATACATCATTACATATTTTGATATTTATACAGATAGACATCTATATACAAAAAGAAATAACAAATACATCAACTCTGTCAGTTTTCAGGATGCTTACAACATAGTGAGTATGATTTGTTCAGATTTTAATGTACTTAGTATAGTCATTGACATATTAAATTTATATGTATTAGTCCCAGCTACCGCATTCTGCAGAAAATACCTTAATAATACAGAAATAATTATTTTCCTGTTCCAATGAGTCATGTATTTTTTTGTTTGGTTTCTTTTTTTTTTTTCTTCTGTTAGCCCTGAGCTAACATCTGTTGCCAATCTTCCTCTTTTTGCTTGAGGAAGATTGCTGCTGAGCTAACATCTGTGCCAGTCTTCCTCCATTTTGTATGTGGGATGCTGCTACAGCATGGTTTGATGAGCAGCGTGTAGGTCCATGACCAGAATCTGAACCCACAAACCCCAGGCTGCCAAAGTGGAGCATGCCAACTTAACCAATATGCCACTGGGCTGGCCCCAAAGTCATGTATTTTTAATTTTCATTCATAGCTTAACATCCCACAAAAGTTTAAATTTATCAAAGACAAATTAGTTGAAGAAGCTCAAGTTATTCTGACATAGCTTTAAAATATTATAAGTGATTCAAAATCTGATCAAAATACTCCTAAGATAAGCTTTAAAAAAATGGCTCAAAAGTTTTGATCTGATGAAATACAACAGAGGATGGTAAAGGGCTAGGTCACGTTGGGCCCCGCTCCTGCGTCTCTCTCCTCTTGCTCCGTGGCCACACCCACTTAGGTCTTTTACAATAACCTTCAAATAGTCTCCCTGCCTCCAATTTCAGCTCACTTTTCTCCATTTTTCCCCACTACTGCAACAGTATTCTACTTGGCAAATGCCTTCCCTAAGTAAAAGTCTTCAGTTATTCTCCATTAAGCCTGGTCTTTTATGACTGGCTTCTAGCCAATCTTCCCACCTCCTCTTCCACTGCTCTTCCATGCACAATAAACCCAAGCTATAATGAAAGAATTCTGCTCCTTCCACAGGATATAATGATGACTACTGCCTCCCACGTCATTGCATATCTGCCTTTTCTACCATGATGACTTGTTAAACTTCTCCCTTGTCTCATGTCACAGCTTAGCATCACCTTCTCTGGTGGGTCTTTGATTTTCTCCCCAATCTTGCCTTCCTCTAGCAGAGCGTAAACTCCTTCGCCACTCTCCTATAGCTTTTCTCTATACCTCTATTAAAGCACTTCCCACATTTCACTATCCCTGCTTATTTGCACGACTTCTATTATACTGTCAGTTGCTTTAGGGTAGATACCACATGTTATTTTTTCTCCAGTACCTAGAGTATAGTGAAAGAGGCAATGGAATACGACAAATCTGTGTTTAATGCACAGTTGTACAACAACAGGCAAATTATATAATTGTATATGGTTCTAGTTTTTCAGCTACAGGATGGAGAAAACAGTACCTTTGGTATCTAGGGTTGTTATAAAAACTAAAATATAATGCTATACTTAATGCATAACAGGCATTCAGTAAACAATAATGACTAATATGTTTAGGTTCTCAAAAATATTTGTTCGTGAATGAAAGGGTAAATGAATGCATTAATTGTGATTCTCAAGTGTTGGGTCATCTTTTTAAATTAGAGGTACTTTTCAGAAAAGGGTAAAAAATTTTCAGTTCTTTAATCAACCTTCATTGTGCTACACCATATCTGAGAAAATATAAATGGTCCAATAATTCCTTTCCCTCCCTTCAATCCAATATGATAGGTGAGTGGTGGCTATCATTCGAATTGTAGGGGCTGAATCATCCTAGTCTTCTTTTTATCTTCACTTTAAGTTCCATGATAGATCAATCCCTTTTAACGCAGATGTTTTAAAGAGCCTCATAAACACACTGTGTCCCAGGCTTTAGCAAGTCGTTTAAATAATGAATATTTCTAAGAAGCTTTCTATTAAGTATCTCCCAATTTGTGCGGTTCATTTCCTAATCACCAGATTTCTATCATATACTCATCAAACAAATATTTACTGAGCACCTCTATGTGTCAGGCGCTATTCTAAGCCCTTGAACAGGAGTCAGCAAACTTTTTCTTAAAGGGTCAGATATTTTAGGTCTATGGCCCACATGGGTCTCTGTTACAGCTATTCACTTTGCAGTTGTAGGACAAAGGCAGACATGGGCAACACATAAACAAATGGATGTGATGGTGTTCTAATAAAATTTTATTGACAAAAACAGATGGTGAGCCGGTGGGCCATAGTTTGCAGACTTATTCTCCATAGCTATAGGGTCATGAAGACAGACAGGGCTTCTAACATCCCAGTGGAGGAGACACACAATAAACAAATGAACAACTAAGAACATATCAGAGCATTACAGGTACCTTTTAAAGAATTAAAACTGGGGATGCCATAGAGACTAACTAGGTGGCTACTTTAGACAGGCTGTCAGAAATAGTCTCCCTGAAGAAATCTATTTTAACCTGAGACCTGAAAGACAATTTTCCAAGGAAAGATTGATATAAAGCATTTTATTAAGATAAGAGACCTAATAATACTGACAAATAGGAAATGCATAGTATCAAGAAAATGGCTTTATGATCTAGGGTGATATTTCAAGGATAGAATCTCACACAGTTTTCCTGCAACACCAGAATATCCAGACAGGTACATATGGCACAAAGGAATGCTGTGACAGATTAAAATGGCTTGGGTATTTTTACTGTAATAGATGAAATCCTAGAGAAATCAAGGTCTAATTCCAGTATTTTATTCAATCATTCAAAAAACATTTATTAATAATCCATGACTAGGCTCTTGGAATTAAATTCAAATAAATTATGATAATTCTTCTCAAGATGCTGTAAGTCTAATGGAGAAGACAGAGATACAAATCAAAGCATCTTATATCAAATTTTGTTTTTGTTTCACAGACCCTATTAACTGTTCCTGCTTGTCAGAAACTAAGTAAAGGTTTTGAGGGTCAGGGGAAGAGGTAGTAGTCACAAAAGACTTCCTGGAGGGGGTGGCACACACAGTTTTAAAGAAGAGTGGAGAGGTGGTAGTAGGGCTGGGTGGCTGATTCAGTGAATATCTTATTCAGGGCACAGAGGCAAAAAAGAGACATGAGGCATTCCAGGAGCTGGATATTGTTCAAAATGGTTGAATGAAAGGTGAATGTGGGACAACAGCGGGGAAAATAAGATTTAGAGGCACACTATTATGACGATCCAGAAGTACTAAAGACAGAATAATTTTATTCTGAGAATTACAGAGAGCCATAGAAGCTGAAGTGCGAAATAATCATATGTGCACTTGAGACCTCACTCAGAAGCCAGTGTGAAACAAGACTGAATGTGGATTGGAAGCAAGCCAGGTGTGAGTGGGGGAAACAAGATAGAAAGCTAGTACGCTCACGCTGGTGAGGAATAATAATGGTTTGAACTAAAAAAGCAGGAGTGGACACAGGGAGTGGAAGGAAATTAAAAAGATGTTGAGGAGAAATAATCTACAGACCATAGTGACAAATGGTGGGAAAGGGGAAAAAGGAGTCTTGGTTTTCTGCTTGTGCCTGGATAGTACTATTAACAAGCTATGAACATTGGAGGAAAGGTGTATTTGGGGACAACAATGACGAATTCAGTTTTAAGCTTAACGTGAGGTGTCTATGAAATATCCATTAAAAAGAGTTATTCAAAAGGTAGTTAGAAAAATGAATCTGCAGCTTAGCTATGAAGTCTGTGTAGAAAAATCAGATTTAGGAGTCTGTTTCAGTGACAGTGGAACTACCTGTTTGAAAAAAGTTAGCACTTACTGACACCAATAAGCTCTATGGATCCTTAAGTACTGAAGAAGCCTTACATATTTGAGGGAGATTGCCAAAAGGAAACAATGAGAACCTAACTCTTGTAAACAACAATAACATCTTTTCCCATAAAAAGTAATCAGCAGGTACTATGTTTCAATATCTATTATTTTCATTTAACAAAAACAGCAAAATATGTCTTTCAAATATGATTTTCACATCTGCATTAAGATAAATGCACTGAATACAAATTCCATATATCTATGCATGACTCACAGTCCATCAAGAAGAGATAATATGAAAAGATATTGAAACCAATAAAACCCATTATCCTCTAATGCATATTTTTGAATTCTGCCTTTTTAAAATAGCTATTGACTTAAATCAAGTACCCAGGGATACAGTGACCACATCTGTCATACATAGAGCACTTTAACTAATGCTTGCTGTGCACTGGGAGAATAGGCAAATTCCCTTCTGCCTCTGTTAGAAAGATGAGGTCATCTATGGTGCCTGTATGCTTACAGCCTCAAGAGACTGAGGCTCGACAATTACATGGTCTTATAAGACCATAAAGTTCTACCACAGAGGTCGTATGTGTATTATTAAGACACTTCAAATTGCCAAACATACTCTTCTCACCATCATTGTGTGGCTCTATTCTGCAATTCACTTGCACATTTGACTTTCAGAAGCTGCATCAGAAGCTCTGAACATACAAATGCCAACCACCTTCATTCATTAGAAGCAAGAGTGACAAGATTTAATTACTTAGAAACATATCACATTTTTATTCCAAAAAAGGCAATTTCAATTGACCTTTCAGTAAAATCTAATATCAGAAAGTAACATATAGATCAAGACGTTTTATTTTTTTGATGGGAAAGATTCACTCTGAGCTAAAATATGTTGCCAATCTTCCTCTCTCTGTTTCTCTTTTTTTCCCTTCCCAAAGCCCCAGTACATAGTTGTATATCCTAGTTGTAAGTCCTTCTAGTTCTTCTATCTGAGCCACCACCACAGCATGGCTACTGACAGACGAGTGGTGTGGTTCTGTGCCTGAGAACAGAACCCGGGCCTCAAAGTGGAGCATGCTGAACTTTAACCTCTAGACCACCAGGGTTGGCTCCAGATCAAGACTTTTTAAATCTTATATTTCATAAAACATAAAATTAGGTACATGTTAAGAAGTAATAACCTCAATTTAATTTTAAACACATAGTTACCATTCTGATAAAAACATTGACAGTTTACTAAAATGAATTTTATTGTTCTTACCAAAATGTATTTTCTTTGATATTAATCTTATTTATGTTTTTAAAAGAAGCTTTTACTTTCTTGTTACTTTGTGTTCCGTTTCAAACAGATAGAAGCCAGAATCTTTTACGTTACTTGCTAGTTTCTCTGGCCTTCCAAATAAATCTGATGCAAAGCCTTTTCATTTCTTTGATCCAACTGCAATTTGTTTGTATTTATTCTTCTACAGTATCTCCCATTTTCTTATCCTTTCATCTGCCATTTCTAAATGTGATGTCTCCAACATTTTTTGTTTAAAACCAAAAGCCTCTGTATTTTGTTGTTGTTTAATGTTTTTAAGAATTTTTTCTATTTTTTAAATTACATATCCTAAACAAGGTTGCAACACCTTCTTAGACAGGAAGGGATGTATGTGTGTGTGTGAATCACTAAGGCCACCAGACCATATTATTTTATCAGCTATTTAAACTGATGCATACTTATGATATGCATAATCATTTTAATTTAATTAATTCATTTAAAAGCATTTAGTTATAATAGCCCTTCTAGACACTGCCAAAATTTCACGTAATAATTTTTTGGTGAGGACAGAAAAAAATTTTTTTATGGCTTTGGAAATTACAGATATAATGCGATTTAGATTGAATTTGCTGTTTCTTTGTACTATTCTCAAAGAGGCTTCTTCTGAATGCAAATTTATTCCCTTGCTTCTAAACGTATGCCCAGTGATCTTTTCTACCACTTGGAACCCATCTTATTAATCATTTTATAGGAAATTTACTAGTTTTTTAAATCAAATTCAAATATCTCATCTTATTATCCGGAATTTTGCATCTTTTATTAAAGTTAATAAATCTTTCACAGGTATGTTTTTTGGAGCATAAATATGTGTTCATTAAAATGGAAATGTCCCTGAAATTCATAGACATTGTTTGTTATATCTATGTCTAAACAATTCACTTCTTTCCCTAGCTCAGAATAAGTTGATATTTATGCTATCAACTTCAAAATATAGACTATGGAAGCATATTTCTTTCCTAGTTTAAGGTATTTTTATCTGAAATTTCAATCAATGCACAGCTTCCTAGAAAAAGTTCTATACTTGAATGATATACATATATGAAATGTCTACATGTGTCCTTGCATGCAAAGTAAAATAGGGGTTAATGGGAGATTTGAAATGGTATTCTAAATATTTCAATTTTCAGAATATTTCAAACAAAGGTGTTTATTTCAAACTACTCTTTTTATTTGGGGTCGTCTGTTGTCCTTAACCTTTTTACCTTTTTTATGGTAAATGCTTTAGTGCCATTTCTAAGTACAGCTTGTAATTATAATTTTTGAAATGTATCAATCATAGCTAAGACCATGGTTTGAGGATAAATCTTTGAAATAAAACATAATTAAAATATTTGGTACTATTTTACATTGACATCTAGACCTCACTATTTACATCAAACACAAATGCAGATGTAGACATAATAAATGTGTAAATCTAATATTCCTTTATAGACTCCTATCCTAGGGGATTATTATATACATAAGGTTATATAAAAAGATTAAGTTTGTAGTAACTGTACACTAACATAAAATGAAAATCAAAAGAAAACAACTTTGCACATGTGCCACTGTATGTTATCAAAAGAATTTAAAGTTTCAAATTAAGAATGTCTTGCTCAGAACAAAGTTCTCAACTTTCACTGCACCAAAATCTCCCACACCTTTACCACGATAAAAGGTCTGAACTCAGCATGGCCAAAATCTTAGGGAGGCAGAGAAGAGATAATGGGTCACACATAACTTCTACATTATTTACCCAGAAATCCAACAAATGAACACCAGTAAAATGTCATATGAGAGACGGGACCCATAAGACAAATGAAAATCTAAAAGTTCCAAAATGAAACTTCTAAGTAATTTGCTATATTGTTAAACTGAAAATCAGCAAGGCATATAATGTCCCCATTTGATCCATTAAAAACCTGTAATTTTTAAAATTTTCATTAACATTTTATACTTCATTATAAGAATTAATCAAAATATTTAAGTGAAGTGAATATAGCAATGCTATAATTACAGTAATGGTATGATACTATAATATATAGTCCTCTGTAATGAAAAATTGTTATATTTTATTGACAATTTAAATTTATGTACATTCTTTATACCCTACTAGCCCAGGTTAAATTCAAACCTCTTAATTTAAATTCGCCCTCTAGTCTAATAATTACAGATTACATGTTAGTTCAATTATCTTTTGTCATAAATTATGAACACTATAATTGTGTCAGTGGGAAGGATAGTTGACATCACATATTATGGGCAATGGTTTAATTTTGAGTTTTATAAAACAAGCTAATACCTTGGAGAAAATATAATTTCAACTTATAAAATTTATGTATTTTTAGCATATTTTGATTTGACTGTTGACTTGGAAATGAGCAAAAATGTATATTTAAAAGTGTCAAGAGTCTAAAATCGATCTATTGTCTAACCTCCCAAAAGTATAAGCTGTGGGTTTTTTGCTTTTCCTGAGCTACCAAATTTGTTTAAAATCCGGATTAAGGGGAAAGAGAAAAAAAAATGAAAGGTTGAGAATAAAAGATTGCAAATGACATTGTTTTGTAGCTCTAGATAAGATAAATGTGTTTGATGAGGGCTTTAAGGTTTGCTAGATATTAACTCAAAATTTATCTTGGAGACAGAACTTTTAGATTAAAATTTTGATTTTTAAACTTTTTGGGGAAAAAGTCCTGAGAAGCAGAGGAAGCCAGATTAGTCATTTTATAAATAGAATGATGACACAAAGATAAGTACATGAGTAGTGATATTCTAGGAAGATTAGTTAGGTAGAACAATCAGAACATAAGTGTTGTGTGAGTATGTATTTATATGAGTATTACCTGTATGCATATGTATATGATTTCAGTGGGTTAAATATCAAAGTAGTTTGTTGGCTTGTATGTTTTTTCACTCATCCAACAAATGCATAGCGTATTGTTGGTGGGATCCAGGTGTGGAAGATGGAGTAGTCCCTGCAGTATGTACTCATTCAACTCAGAGGCCTAGACTGATGGAAGTTCAATCTGTGTGGTTTGAACTTCTCCATCTGGTCATGGGGAAGACAGATCCAGAAGGACTAATGTTGACAATTAAATCCACCAGCTTGAAAGTCACACATATCACTTCCACCATAACCCATTGGACAGCACCAGCCACGTGCCACCACCTTGTTGCAGGTGGGAAAGGATGTGTAACCCTCCTATGTGTCCAAAAGAGAGATTCAGAAACAGTTGAGCAATACAGTCTCTACTGAACCTTGTCATATAGTACAATACACTGATTGAAGGTATATCCATGGAATGATTACTTTTAATTTCATTAGAAAGATAACCTATAAACTAGACAATCATGGCTTCTCTTTTAATAATGATTTACTTAGAAGAACACAAGAGGAACAATCTAATAAAAGACAGAAAGTCAGGAATGTCTTTGGAATGATCTACGGAACATGGTTCCATGGAGAAGACTGTTTGGAATGGAGCAGAAGGTTTGTTTTGATCAACAGAGGAGAAAAGGTGCTTGCTTCCGCAGCACATATACTAAAATTGGAAGGATACAGAGTAGATTAGCATGGCCCCTGCACAAGGATTACATGCAAATTCATGAATTGTTCCATATTTTTAATGAGCATAATCGAAGACAGACAGGTTGAATGGCTCCAGACAGAGGAAGAAAGAGAACTAAGAATTAAAAAAACTGAAGAAAATCGCCCAGAAATAGCAGATTCAATGAGAAAATGCAACTTAAGAATCATCGGAATTCCTGAGGGCGTGGAAAAGGAAAATGGCGCAGAAAGTGTGCTTAATGACATAACAGCAGAGAACTTCCCAAATATAGGGATTGAGAGAGAAATGTGTGTGGAGGAAGCTTTCAGATCTCCTAGATTTGTCAATGTAAAAAGACCTACTGCAAGGCATATAGTAGTAAAAATGGCAAAAACAAATGACAAGGAAAGAATACTCAGAGCAGCAAGGCAGAAGAAAATAACCTACAAAGGAACACCTCTCAGACTTTCAGTGGATTTCTCTACAGAAACCTTACAAGCAAGGAGAGATTGGAATGACATACTCAAAATGTTAAAGGATAAAAATCTTCAGCCAAGAATACTCTATCCAGCAAAAATATCCTTCAGATATGAGGGAGAAATTAAATCTTTTCCAGACAAACAAAATCTAAGGGAATTTGTAACCACAAGACCTCCACTACAAGAAATCCTCAAGAGGGCCCTCATACCTGAAAAAGAAAAAAAGGGAGAAAGGGGTCACAAACCACAGAGTAGGGAGACAAATAGATAGAATCAGAATAGGATAGCAAATATTCAACTATAGCATTAGGATAAAGGGAAGTAAATCACCAAAGCAAAGACAATCCAATCACTCTAACCACAAACACACAACACAAGTTGGAATAAGAGATGAAGATAATAATTTAGGATGGGAGGAGGAAAGGGACTGAATCAGTTTAGGCTAAGGAAGTAAGAGACCACCGGAAAATGGACTATGTTATGTACGAGATTCTGAATACAAACTTCATGGTAGCCACTAAACTAAACAACACAGCAGAGACACAAAACATAAATAAGGAAAAAATCTAAGAAACCCAGCATAAGAAATTGCAGAAGTCGATAGGTAGGCTAAAACACACAGGATGAGAAACAAAGGAAATACAGGAAAACTGGAAAACGAGCAAGAGAATGACAGCATTAAGCCCTCATGCATCAATAATCACCCTCAATGTAAATGGATTGAATTCTCCAATAAAAAGACACAGAGTGGTAAAATGGATTAAAGAACAAGATCCAACAATTTGTTGCCTCCAGGAAACACACCTCAGCTCCAAGGACAAACACAGGCTCAGAGTGAAGGGGTGGAAGACAATACTCCAAGCTAATAGCAAACAAAAGAAAGAAGGTGTTGCAATACTTATATCAGACAAAACAGATTTCAGGAAAAGGCATGTAAAGAGAGACATAGAGGGCCAATATATACTGATCAAAGGGACACTTCAGCAAGAAGAAATAACGCTTATGGATATCTGTGCACCCAACACAGGAGCACCAAAGTTCATAAAGCAACTATTAGCAAACCTAAAAGAAGATATCAAAAATAACACAATAATAGTAGGGGACCTCAACACCCCACTCACATCAATGGACAGATCATCCAGACAGAAAATCAACAAGGAAACAGTGGAGGTAAAGGAAAAGCTAAAACAGTTGGACTTAATAGAGATATATAGAACACTCCATCCCAAAACAGCAGAATACACATTCTTCTCAAGCGTGCATGGAACATTCTCAAGGATAGCCCATATGTTGAGAAACAAGCCAAGCCTCCACAAATTTCAAAAGATTGAAATAATAACAAGCATCTTCTCCGATCATAATGCTGTGAAGCTAGATTTTAATTAGAAGAAAAAAGCTGAGAAAGGCATAAAGATGTGGAGACTAAACAATATACTATTGAACAAGCAATGGATCATTGAAGAAATTAAAGAAGAAATAAAAAAATACGTGGAGACAAATGAGAAGGATAACATGCCGTACCATTCACATGGGATGCAGCAAAAGCTGTATTAAGAGGAAAATTCATCGCAATACAGGCACATCTTAACAAACAAGAAAAATCCCAAATAAGCTATCTTAAACTACACCTAGCTGAATTACAGAAAGAAGAACAAACAAAGCCCAAAGTCAGCAGAAGAAGAGAAATAATTAAAATAAGAGTAGAAATAAATGCTATTGAACCAAAAAAGGCAGTAGAAATGATCAATGAAACAAAGAGCTGGTTCTTTGAGAAGATAAATAAACATGACAAACCCCAAGCCAGTCTTAACAAAGAAAAAAAGAGAGAAAGCTCAAATAAACAAAATCAGAAATGAAAGAGGAGAAATAACAACACAGTCTGCAGAAATAGAACGGATTATAAGAGAATACTATGAAAAACTATATGCCAACAAAAGGATAACCTAGAGGAAATGGATAAATTCTTGGAGTCCTACAATCTCCCAAAGTTTAGTCAAGAAGATGCAGACATTCTGAGTAGACCAATCATAAGGAAAGAGATTGGAAGAGCAATCAAAAGCATCCCAAAGAATAAAACTCCAGGACCAGATGGCTTTCCTGGGGAATTCTACCAAACTTTCAGAGAGGATTTAGTACCTATCCTTTTCAAGCTATTCCAAAAAATTAAGGAGGATGGAACACTTCCTAACACATTCTACGAGGCCAACATCATGCTGATACCAAAGCCTGACAAGGACAGCACAAAAAAGGAGAACTATAGGCCAATATCACTGACGAACATAGATGCAAAAATTCTCAACAAACTTTTGGCAACCAGAATTCAGCAGTTCATGAAAAGGATCATACATCATGATCAAGTGGGATTCATACCAGGGACACAGGGATGGTTCAACATCTGCAAGTCAATCAACGTGATACACCACATGAACAAACTGAGGAATAAAAACCACATGATCATCTCAATAGATGCAGAGAAAGCATTTGACAAGGTCCAACACCCATTTATGATAAAAACTCTGAACAAAAGGGGGATAGAAGGGAACTACCTCAACATAATAAAGGCCATATATGACAAACCCACAGCCAACATCATACTCAATGGGCAAAAACTGAGCGCCATACCCCTGAAAACAGGAACGAGACAAGGATGCCCTCTATCACCACTCTTATTTAACATAGTACTGGAGGTTTGGCCAGAGCAATTAGGCAAGAAAAAGGAATAAAAGGAATCCAAATAGCGAGGGAAGAAGTGAAACTCTCGCTGTTTGCAGACGACACGATCTTATATATAGAAAACCCCAAAGAATCCATTGGAAAACTCTTAGAAGTAATCAACAACTACAGCAAAGTTGCAGGGTATAAAATCAATTTACATTAATCAGCAGCATTTTTATACTCTAATAACGAACTAACAGAAAAAGAACTCAAGAACACAATACCATTCACAATCACAACAAAAAGAATAAAATACCTCAGGGTGAACTTAACTAAGAAAGGGAAACACCTATACAATGAAAATTACAAGGCTTTTCTGAAAGAAATGGATGATGACATAAAGAGATGGAAAGACATTCCATGTACATGGATTGGAAGAATAAACATAGTTAAAATATCCATTCTACCTAAAGCAATCTACAAATTCAATGCAATCCCAATCAGAATCCCAATGACATTCTTCACAGAAATAGAACAAAGAATCCTAAAATTCATATGGGGCAACAAAAGACCCCATGTTGCTATAGCAATCCTGAGAAAAAAGAACAAAGCTGGAGGCATCACAATCCGTGACTTCAAAACATACTACAAAGCTACAGTAATCAAAACAGCATGGTACTGGTAGAAAAACAGGTGCACAGATCAATAGAACAGAATTGAAAGCCCAGAAATAAAACCACACATATATGGACAGCTAATCTTTGACAAAGGAGCTGAGGGCATACAATGGAGAAAAGAAAGTCTTTCCAACAAATGGTGCTGGGAAAACCGGATAACCACATGTAAAAGAATGAAAATTGAGGGGCTGGCCCCGTGGCTGAGTGGTTAAGTTCGCGCACTCCGCTGCAGGCGGCCCAGTGTTTCGTTGGTTTGGATCCTGGGTGCGACATGGCACTGCTCGTCAAGCCATGCTGAGGCAGCGTCCCACATGCCACAACTAGAAGGACCCACAACGAAGAATATACAACTATGTACTGGGGGGCTTTGGGGAGAAAAAGGAAAAAAATAAAATCTTTAAAAAAAAAAAAAGAATGAAAATTGACCATTCTTTTTCACCATTCACCAAAATAAACTCAAAGTTGATCAAAGACGTAAAGGTGAGACCTGAAACCATAAGGCTTCTCAAGAAAATATAGACAGTACACTCTTGGACATCAGTATTAAAAGGATCTTTTTGGACACCATGTCTTCTCAGACAAGGGACACAAGTAGAATGAATAAACAAATGGGACTTCATCAGACTAAAGAGCTTCTTCAAGGGAAATGAAAACAGGATTGAAACAAAACAACCCACTAACTGGGAAAAAATATGTGCAAGTCATACATCTCACAAAGGGTTAATATCCATAATATATAAAGAACTCACACAACTCAACAACAAAAAATCAAACAACTGGATCAGAAAATGGAGAGGAGATGTGAACAGACATTTCTCCAAAGAAGATATATGGATGGCCAATAGGCAAATGAAAAGATGTTCATCATCGCTGATCATCAGGGAAATGCAAATCCAAACTACACTAAGATATTACCTTACACCCATTAGAAAGACAAAAATAACTAAAACTAATAGTAACAAATGTTGGAGAGGTTGTGGAGGAAAAGGAACCCTCATACACTGCTAGTGGGAATGCAAACTGGTGCAGCCACTATGGAAAACAGTATGAAGATTCCTCAAAAAATTAAAAATAGAAGTACCATACGATCCAGCTATCCCACTACTGGGTATCTATCCAAAGAGCTTGAAGTCAGCAATCCCAAAAGTCCCATGCACCCCAATGTTCATTGCAGCATTATTTACAATAGCTAAGACATGGAAGCAACCTAAGTGCCCATCAACAGATGATTGGATAAAGAAGATGTCTGTATATATATAGAATGGAATACTACTCAGCTGTAAAACAGAACAAAATCATCCCATTTGCAGCAACATGGATGGACCTTGAGGGAATTATGTTAAGTGAAATAAGGCAGATAGAGAAGGACAGTCTCTATATGACTCCACTCATATAAGGAACATAAAAATGTAGACAAAGAGAACAGATTAGTGGCTAGCAGGGGAAAAGTGGGGTTGGGGGTGGGCACAAAGGGTGAAGGGGTGCACTTACAACATGACTGACAAACAATAATGTACAACTGAAATTTCACAAGATTGTAACCTATAATTAACTCAATAAAAATTAAATTATAAAAAAAAAGTGAGAGAGAAGAAAAGGTTGGCCACAGTGAAATTCTTGAAAAGTAGAGAGAAATATATTAAAATATTGTGATTATGCTACCATGTAACATAGTGTTCTAATAACTAGTCTTTGTACATAATTCCTGATGTTTACCATATGTAGTGCAAACTATATACAGGATACTAGAATACCAAATAATTCAAACTTAATTTGCATTAAAATAAATTTAATTAATTCTTTAATTCATCAATTCTGTTTTGTTAAATATTGATTCAAACATTGATTTTTTTTAACTCAATGAATGAATGGAAAAGAAGATGAGTATATGTGCTCAATTCCATGTTAAGAACTTCTAGGAGATGGCAATATTCTCATCTGACTAAGATCAAAATAATTTATACCTAAGTTTTCTCAGGAAAATGAAGGCTGCTGATGGATAAAATAAGATGCTTTGGTGTAACATTCATCCAACAGCGGTCTAGTTATATCTTTTCCTTTACTCCTCATAGCAGTCCTTTGAGTATTACATATTATAATACTCTTACAAATGGCAACTTTGTCATAATATTTTTGCTAGAGGCCTGTTTATCTAAATATTCATTGGGATATCATTTTCCTTTTTAATTTTAAAATTTTATTTCCTACCCCTTAACTTTTTATTTTTGGTATCATTCTCTATTTATATCAAAGGCTATCCAAAGTACTCCATATTTCACACTGTATGACTTCTTCCTCAACTTTTCTACTTTGAAAAGTCTTTCAATAATCTTCAAAAACAACTCACAACATCCTTTTGAGAACAACAAATATTAGAAATTAATTGAATAAATTTGGACTTCTATGGGAAGATGTTAACAGTAGGAGTTGGTTTAAAAAATGAAATACAAATAAACAAATATGATCAATGACTTTACTGAAACTAAAATAAATAAATAGCATTCTGCATTAAAATGATTATGCACATAACACTTGCATGGTCTTTTAAAATTATAGATAGCCATCATTCAATTAAATCAACTGGACACTTAAGGGAAACTACTATTTCTGAAATAGTTTTGGAAATCCTTATCTTGAATTATATTTTAAATTGATGACAAATATTTTGGCCCTCTCAGAAATTATTTTAATTTTCAAACAGCTGTAACTTCTTTAGAATTAAGTGTGATGAAAAACTCTGGCTGTTCTTTTTATTTATTCTTTTTTTAATATGGTAATTATTTAATTTTTTTTCCTAGGCTAGAAAACTGGTATTATAGGTAACTCCAAAAAGGAGTTGTAAGGTCAAAATACAAAAAAATAACTAATATATATGCAAAATTCTTGCATAAAACTTGTTCACATTTAGAAGGAAAGGAGAAAACATTTCCATATAGAAAGATATTGTTTTAAATTTGAGAATACAAAAACTCCAAGTAATAAATGACAAAATACAGGGGATAATTGAAGTTTTCCATTAGAAATGGGAAAATGTGGGATATATATGTACTGAAAAATAATAGTTTTTCGTATTTTTTTTCTTTTAGCTTTGGGTTGGATCTGATAACTGAAGAGGATCAAAGAATTAAATTTTTCTGGAACGAGGATATTCTTCTATGGGTCAAAGAAGCCCTGTGACTTACAAAAGATGAAGATTAAATAGAGAAGCCATAGTAAGTATAAAAGATACTATCCCCATAGAAGATTAATTTCTTTCAAAAGTAAAGCCTTCCACAAATTATTTGTGTAGCTTTCCTGGGGCATTTATGTTCTATACCTAAAGTGATGTAATCATTGTTGATTTATTTCCATACCACTGGCAGTGATTACCAAGAAAGTATAAAAACAACGATTGGTCTCCAAGGACCTACATGGATAGTAATGGGACATTTCTTCAGTCAGGTTCCAGTCTGGGTGAATGTAAGTTAATAAAGGATTGCAGTGTCCGTGGGAGCCTATCATGAACTTCCCCACAGCTTCTAGTTATTCTCACTTGCAAGAAACAAGCAAAAACAACACAATTTTTACATAAGGCTGAAACAATTAGCAAAGCCTTTATTATAACCATTACAATGCTCTGTACCTCAAGTAATATTTTTAAAAAGTGTCATGTGTTATGCATTAAGTTAAAATCGTATGACTTTATTTGCTCTAATGACAATAAATATTGACTAAATTCCATCTCAACACTCGTATAGCTCATAGCCCCATAATTTCAAAATCTGATCTTTATATCTTGAGACAAAATAGTTTTGAAATCTTTAGTCATTTAAACTCTTTCCCTTTTTAATAGGATTTTAGAAATATCTTTTAAATGCCTCTTTATCTCTAGGGAGAAATTTGCATAAGATTTTAGCCATCTAGCAAAATGCCAGATGATTAAAAAAATTCTCATCTCAAATTGCAGACCTCCATTTTCTCTCCAACTGTCAGTCCCTTTTTAATTTGCTGTGAACAGTACTATCAGTCTGTTTTGGAGGCTATTCTGATTTAAGATTTCATTATCTCTCTTCCTCAACCTTTGAATGGCCTGTCACTTGTTATACCAATCATAAAAGCTAGCCAAGTGCACTTCTGATTCCATCAATTTACAGAGGCATTGATTTGTGCACAAATCCTTTTTCACGTCTTCCCTCTCTGTTCCCTTTTTAATTTCTTTTTAGAAACAAAGAAACAGTGAATTTTTGTTTGTTTTCCCCACTAAATAATAAGAAAAAGCATAGCAAAACTGGACCTTTAACGCCTGAATATTCAGTAATAGACTAAAAAAATTCAGAGGACGTTTTCTTTATAACACAGCTCCTAATATTAAAAAATGAATAGCAATTAAAAAATTTAATAAACATATTGTACATTTGAGCTCCCCCTTAAAAAAGAGCACTGAGAAATAAATGTCAGCTCTGAGAAATTATGGAAAGATCTGTGATATTCCTTAGTGAGTTCTATGCATGCTAAACATAGTGCTGGAATTTAGGTGATCTATATATGGGTGTTATCCTTATTAGACGAGAAACATGAATACAATAGCAAGATTAACCATGTATGTTGACGGAGATTCTTAAAACCTTTTCTAAGTACTCTTGACTCACGGAACATCCTTCATGATATTCCTAAAAATAGACTTTCCATTAGCTATTTCTTATATATTTGGCCAAATATGCAACAATATGAGATAAACTTCGTAATAAAATACAGTATAAGAGACAGAGTAAAACAAAAGAACCATGAGACAGTTTTTGCCCAAATTTTGGCTAACTTCGTATCATCTGCTAGGGCTGGGATGAAGCATAAAGGATGTCACTTCTCTCTTATATTACCCTAGGTGTTTCTGGGGAGACAAATCCAAATTGCCACCCAGGGCCATGGAAGCATCTAGCAATACATTTTCACATAGTATAGAGATGTGTGTCTGCTGGATCAAAGAAACTACAGAAGAGAAGAGTACAGTAAGAAATCTATAAATAATCCATAAAATCTCTCCTGAAGAGAAACAGTCAGTTTAAATTATCTATAAGACCCATCATCTACCCAGCCCTGCCCTAAGCCACCCAGCTAGGTAACAGTCATCATAGAGGAAACGCTAATTCAAATTTGGAATTTTGACTATTCCATGGGAACACACATTGTAATTTCTGAATTGAGATATTTTTTTGGAGACTTTCTATGACTAAAAGTGAACAAGACCATTATATTACTTTAGAATCACTAGGAAAGTCATCTTTATCCACTGTCTTTCACTGAAAAAGTTTGAGTCTAACAAAATAAATCAAGATTTTCACAACAAATCACATCACACTTGTACAACAAAGTGATTCATACAGAAAACAGAATGAGTTATAAATTTTATGAAAAATACTGTGCCCAGTTGTCATTAATATAAAATTTTCTAGATAAAGTAATTAATGTGAATTAAAGGAAACATATATTTGTGGGATGTTAATGTTACATGGTCATAGAAATATGGAAAATAATGGGCAAAACAACTTGAATTTTGTTTATTCCTAGCAAAATTTCTGAGCTTTTAAAGATTAATGGGTACTATGAATCCCCAAAGAAGGAGCTATAAAACACATTTCCTAAATTTACTTGACCAGCAAACCATTATCCCACTTAAGAATCTTCATATAATTTGATTACCTATAGCACAATTTAGAAAATGTGGCATGTTCTAATGAGTAGTTGTCAATACCATGGTAAGTGATATGGAAGACCATGCAACCACCATAATAGATGTCTACATAAAAGAATCTGAGTGGACCTTGCAATAGTCTCCTTCTCAACAGCTAATTTACAACTTTATTTTCAATGAGATCTAGAGGTTTTTATAATTCTAAATATTATTATGGGTTAAAATAACCCTTAAATTTCAAATAAGGTACTAGGATGCTTCACAAATTCAAGCAGTAGGAGAGTATTCTAAAATATAATCATTTTGTAATGTGCACAGGACAAAATTATCTGCACAGACTGGTGATGGAACATAGAATGACTGCCCAATCAATCAGGTTGTTACAATATTCTTCTGTCCTCTCTTAAAAGTAAAAAAATCAAAACTACACTTCAGTAACTTCAAATTTTAGTCTCTGCATCTGCAGAGCCTAGGTACGCACTAAATAACAGGGAACTCTCCATGAAAACCACCAATCTAATTAGTGTTGCTATATAAAAGCCTAGAATTGCATACTAATTGTCTTTCCAATTCAAGTCTATTCATCTATTGAGCTTGGGGAGCATTACTTGATTTCTAGAGCCCATTCATTTTAAGGGGAAATGCAGAAATCAAGATTCTGAATTAAAATGCAAAAAACGGTCTTGCAAATCCAAATTTAGCTGCTAAATATTCGTAAACCATTTCTTTCAGTATGAAGTGTGAAATATCCAGCTTAACTTTTTCATTGTTTTATATTTATTCTTTTAAACCTCAGTTTAAGTCTATAATAATCCTTCTCTGGAAATAAATTTATGTCTTATTCAGCTAAGGGTGTCATAACAAAACACCAGAGACTACTTATTTTCTCAGAGTTCTGGACACTGGGAAGTGCAGTATCAAGGTGCCTGCTGATTCGGTTTGCTGTTGAGAGCTTTCTTACTGGTCTTACCTCCAAACAGGCCCTACTCCAAATATAGTCACATTGGGGGTTAGGGCTTCAACACAGGAATTTAGGGGGCACAATTCAGTCCATAAAAGTTTACAAAAATCCATGAAATTGTTATTCTATTTTCCTAAATGAATTAAAGGATTAGTGGAAGACGACCGTATCTTTGGCATTTGGGTTTTCCTATGGTCAACATTTTCCTATCAGAAAATGAACACTATATACCTATCTATGAAATGAATGTATTAGAGAAACATCATCGGAGAAAGGCAATGAAAGAAAATGCAAACTTTACCTCAGAAGGCGAATTGCTTCTCTTTCTGCCATACTTATTAAATATGATGAAATTATCCTAGCCTAAAAATTTATATTTTATATATCAGGTTTCTCCTCAATGTCTTTTTATGATGTTCCTACTATTTCAGTGCTCTACTCCTAATGAGGAGTAATGCTAATTATGCTTTTTTTTTTTTTAACAAGGGGTGATCAGTTTGTTACAGAATCAACTGTTCTTCTTAAGAGGACCCTTCCTAAACACTTATAAGAAGTGGTGGGGATTTCCCACTTCTCCTCAATTATCAAAGCAATCTTTGTTGTTGGTAGTGGTATTTTGATAAGATTTTAATAAAAAAATGGGTGTAAGATTTTATTGAATGCTTAATCTGCATCGGTTGATATAGAATATTACAACATTATAACATCTAAAATATTCAATTAGTAAGTTATTTATTTTGTCGTCATGCATTATTTTTTCATCATTGCTTTACTTTGCAAAAGTATTCTTTGGAATTTTTCATCATTATTTATAGGTGAGATTGGCTTACAGTTATCTATCTTTTTTGTCCTATGTTTTTTGCATTATTTCGATGTTTTTTCTGTAAGAATTGATATGAGTTGATAAACTTTTCCCATTTTTATGTGTTCTAGTAAAATTTTTAAAACATGAAAGTATTTATTCTCTTGAAAACTTTACAGAAATCACTCAGCATGAGGTATTTTCTTTGGTGAGAAGTTGGAATATGTTTCCAATTTATTCTTTGATTATTGACCTATCATTGAATCAATTTTTTAATTTTAATTTTCATTAATTTTTAATGAAGCTTCTTTCTTTTTTCCCCCAGTAATTTTATTGAGATCATAATGGTTTATAACATTGTGCAATTTCGGGTGTACAGAATCAATTTTGATTATTTATATTTTATAACGAACCAATCTGTTTTTCTTATACATCATAATACTTTATTATAAAATGGTATATAGTTGACAAATAAAAATGGCAAGCAATAGGATATATTGGAGAATATGAGGAAGCCATTTGGTATAAACCTAATTAGGCCTGACCTTGTCCTTTCAAAAGGGCCTGACCTACGCCGTTGAGCACGCATTGTATATCCAATTTAGATATTCCCTATGGCAAGAGCAAAATGCCCTTGAGATAAAGGTGCAACTTCCCTCCCCCTCCCAATGTTGGCGTCTCCTTAAGGATTAAGTATCTTTCCTTAGGCTGGAGGCTGATTGCTGTGCTCACCTGTGACCCCCCAGCTTGAGACAATGGACTTGCCTCCTGCTACACCCACCAAGATAGCAGACCTACTATCTGCTGTGTCCATCAAGTGCTGTGCTGACGGGGCGGTCTTGTGGCTATTGTGGGAGGGACATTTCAATCGTATGTGAAGCACCCTCTTTGAGGGTATATAACCACCCTGTGTACCCCCACTTCTTCGGAGTGCTCTGTTCCTTTGTGGAAAGACTCTCCCGGGTTATAATCCTAAGATTTAAGCTCAGAATAAACTCACCCAAATTTTCATTTATAGATTGGTTATGGATTATTTTCTTCGACATAGTGTTCTTTTCTGATTTTAATCTCCATTTTATCCGGAGTTATACTCTCACTTTTAATATTTTTCTCTCTCTCATTTTCTAATGGCCTTGCCAAATGTTTGTGTATTTTTTTAAAAATTTGCGATTTTATTGCTAAAGTAGGCTTTACCACATTTTGTTATTTTGAATTTTTAAATTTTTCATATTTATCCAAATTCAATTAAATATAACAATTAAATTCAGGCTAAGGTAAAGATGAAAACTCTACAATATATTTTGTGAGAGATCTAGCGTGTGGGAAAATCAGGGTAATTTCTAAAGGAGTTTGTTATCGTCCCCTCAGACAAACTGCTGCTACCTCTCATAGTGCCCTAGTATTTTATTTTAGACAGCTACGGAACCCAATGCATAAAAAGAAACACATGATGTTAAAGCTAGAAAAAAATTAGCAGTAAACTATTCCAACTTATTATCAGTACTTTATACAATTGACAAAACACTACTTAAAAGATAATTTCAGTGTTCACAAAGTTGGACTTAGAAAGGCACTAATCCATTGCTAGTATAAATCTAAACTGGTACTAACCTGCAAGATCAAAGAAATTTATCAACAGCTTTGACCTTCTAATACCAGTTCCTGTATTTTATCCTAATAATGGGAGATGCAGAAATTTATTTATTCATGATGATAAAATGATAACAATCCAAATTTCAACTAGTTATGGAACACATACAGTCATGTATCACACAATGACATGTTGGTCAATGACGGACCACACATACGATGGTGGTCCCAAAAGATTAGTACTATACAGCCTAGGTGTCTTATAAGCTATTCCATCTAAGTTTGTGTAAGTACTTTCTATGGTGTTTGCACATGACGAAATTGCCTAATGATGCATTTCTCAGGATGTAACCCTGTCGTTAAGTGATGCGTGACTATAATACTAAAATGTGATTTTCAAAAAAATATTATTAAATATACAATAAACCTTCTGGTAAGTTAAAAGGTCTAGTATAAACTTATAAACACTAACTCACTTTGGTAATATGTCAGTATTAGTATATTCCTTTAGTTTACTATATATTTACTACTAGAATATTTAGTGAATACATATATACATATATGGTATGCATATTACCATAATTTTACATTTTTTCCTTTCTACTATTTTGTATTTCATAAAATCATCATGTGTTTCCTTTATAATGATGGACATAAGTATTTGAATATTATATTTAAGTTGAAAGCAATTTTAAAAATCCTAAGACATTTGGAAGAAAAACATACACTATTTCAGCCAAGATTCTGGTAAGTGGAACAACCCAATCAATAGTTTCATTTCAAAGAAACAGAGCATAGCATTAGTTGAATGTCGTTTTTTTGGTACAGAAAACAACAGCCAAAACGCTATCACGCACATACAGAAACATCAATAGTTTGTATAATTTAAAATCTGCTGATACTGTGAGGTCTATTATAGGAAATAGACTTTTGGGAGCCAGGTAAGCCCAAAAAAGGAGCTCAGCAATCTGTATCAATGTATACCAATTTATGTAAATAGGAGACATTAAGAAGTTTCTCTGTATATTTTTTCTCTATTTTCCACTAAGATTTCTATCATCTGTTCCTAACTTGTACCACTGAATGATCGGGAAAGAAACTAACTTGAATGGAATTTATTTAACTAGAAAAGAAAATTTAAAAGTTATAGAGAAAGGCATAGAGAGAGAGTCTTTTGATATTCTACCAAACTTTACTTTCATTTAATTCACTACTATCTAAAGATCTTAATAATTTTATCTTAGCACATTGGCTCCTTCTCAATTAAAAGTGCTTTCATGAGGTTTATTTATGAGAATTAAATTTGTATGCCACACTATTTTGAGTAACTAGGTTAATTGACTAGAATGTTTTCAATATAGAAAATTTTTGATAATAAATATAAAATTAGAAGGAAGAGTATAGACCTCAAAAATATACAAGCTTTACACATTTTTGATAGGAATACTTCCTTGGGCTACAACCTTGGTCCAAGGCCCCATCATCCCTCCTCTATTCTTGCCTTTTATGTCTATTCTCAACAAAGTATCCAGTATCCACTTTTTTTTAATGAAGCTAAGGCGGATTATGTAATTCCTCCTCCAAAAAACATCTTATAGCTTTCCATCTCTGTTATGGACTGAATGTTTGTGTCTTCCCAAAATCCGTATGTTGAAGCCCTAACCCCCAAAGTCATGGTATTAGGAGGTCGGGGCTTTTGGGAGGTAATTAGGGATAGATGAGGTCATTAGGGTGGAGTCTCTATAGTAGGATTAGTTCCTGCCTCCATAATGGAATTGGTGTCTGTATAAAAAGAGGAAGAGAGATCAGAATTCTCTCCCTCTGTAATGTGCACAAAGAGGTCATGTGAGCATACACAAAGACGGCAGCCACCTGCAAAAGAGGAAGAGAGACCTCACTAGTAACTGAATCTGCCAGCACCTTGATCTTAGACTTCCTAGCCTCCAGAGTTGTAAGAAATAAATGCCTGTTGTTTAAGCCACCCGGTATTTTGTTACAGTAGCCTGAAATGATTAAGTCATTTACATCAAAGTAAAGACCAAAGTCTTTGCAATTATCCACAAGGCTATAGATGATAAAGCCTCTGCCGCTTTGTTAGTAGAGGCAGGGCAGCTTTTTCCTTTGTAATTTGTAACTGACATCATTTGAAATCCAGTAGCTATATTTTTTAAGACAAAACAAATGATCATCCAGATAAATTACAATGCAGTATTAGCGATTATAAGTAGTTCAATTTATAAAAAGCATGTATTTTTACTAAAGCATGAGACTTCCAAAGATAATAATACAACCCATGAAAATTTTCCTGTCTTCTTTTATCAAAATGAATGTATCTTTGTGATAAAAGTATGCTTATTTTTTAATTTCTAAAATGGAAATAATAATTGACTTGCTTACATTACAAGATAAGTGTAAACACAAAAGTATCTAGCACCTGAAAGTGTTATGCAAGTTGAGGTTCCTTATTATTTTACCTTATTAACGTATATTCTTTTGAAACTATAATAATTCTATAAATAACTATCAACATAAATTTGTTGATAAATGAATATAGATTATTCTATGAAGACACTCTCTACACTCAAATCTAAAGTGATGAAAAAAATTAACAAACTTCTATGATTAAAACCAAATTAAGTCAGAATATACAGTCCTTCTTTTGCTAAGCTGTATGCTTGTTTTTTTTTTCCTTGAGGAAGATTAGCCCTGAGCTAACATGGGCTGCCAATTGTCCTCTTTTTGCTGAGGAAGACTGGCCCTGAGCTAACATCCATGCTTATCTTCCTCTACTTTATATGTGGGACGCCTGCCATAGCGTGGCTTGACAAGTGGTGCTATGTCCGCACCTGGGTTCCAAACCAGGGAACCCCAGGGCCCGAAGCAGAGCGTGTGATTAACTGCTGCACCACCATGCTGGCCCCATTTTATGCTTGTTTTTTATACTCAGATAAATTAGATAGGAAATTAAGTATGTTTTGGGTGCCTTCTAAAATAAAAGTGCCAACTAGTGAAATTTTCAAAAATGAAAACTTTTAGATAATTAAATATACCATTCTAAAACTTCAAATATATCACTGAGCAAAAGTAATCACATTTCAATTCCATGGACTTTAAAAAGTAATCACCTTTGGAAGTTAGAACATGAGACATCTTCTAAGAATGTAGCTACACAATTACCTTTACGTGAAAGGAGAGGCTGTTTCCTTCAGTTAAGCTTTCAATTAAAGTGCAATTTTGCATTTATTAAATTCAGAAACCTAGAACAATCCTGTAAATCTGATATGTTCCAATGAACTGCATGAAGAATACCAGTAATTATTAAATTTTCAAGATCTTGTTGACATTTCTGATTTTACTCCAGTCATTTACTCCCATAGCCCATAACACTGGATATGAATTTTAAAAGAGTACAGGCCAGGCAAGGGTCGGAGTCTTAGTGATGAGATTCAGAAAAGAAGGAGAAGCCAATATTAAAATAAATAGACTAAATAAGTAATCCAAAGACTAAGCTTCTTTTCCTTTTTTAAAAAAATTATGCCTTAAACTAAAGTTTGTCTTAGGACTTCTGCAAACATCCATTTAAATATTTTATCTTATTGATTTTCAAAGTAATCAAAGTAATTTGTTTTTTAATTCTCTGAGGCTATTAAAATCATCCTCTGTAGAAATTTACAAATAGTTGCATTCTAAGTTGGAAAAAAAAACAGCACTTAGACAAAGTCAAAACTAGTGTAAGATATTCAAAAAGGATATGTGTATATTACTGTGACAATTAATATTCTTTAAAAAATGTATGCTTGGATTTACTTGGTGTCATATTTCATGTCTGTTTTAGCATGAAATAGATGCAGGCTTTAATTATCAATGTGATTTCAACTAAGAAAAAATAAAGAGTTAAAAAAAATTAGAAAATGAAGATTCTCATGCTAAGTAATTATCTTACTAACTCCTGTGGACAATCCTGGCTCCCAAATAATATAACCGAGTCACAATTAACTCAAAAGTAAAATATCAGGAATTTTATCTATTGTAGTGATTAAGATTATAAAGTTTGGAATTAGAATTGATTTGAAATCTGACTCCATTTCTTACCAATAATGTGGTCTTTTATTAAAGACTCTGCTTCAGTTTTCCCTTCTTCAAAATTATTTTGACAAAGTTATAGTAAATAAGTGAGATACTATATTAAGAACATTTAGCATGGAGTCAAGCAACTAGTAAACTCAATAAATGGTTGTTATTATTAGTCAGGTCAATGAAATTGTAGAGTCTACTTATCTTTGGTATTTGCCAAATTTGCCCACAAGGTAATGTACTAGACTTGTAAATTAAGTTCTAATTATTTTAGGTTCTAATTATCTATGGAAAAAATACGAAATGTATTTTTTACTTGTCTTTATTTCTTAAACATCATACCATTGAAAAATTAAGCAAAGTCTCTTTGTTTTTATATTCTCTGGGTAGTCTACTCCTGAAGAGAAATCTTCCTCCTCTCTATTTTCAGCCTTTTAACAGGTTAGCAAAAATGTCTTCTCTACTGTAAGTGTGGAGGAAAAGCAAGTTGAAGAAGCAGTATGAAAAAATCCCATTTGGGTTATTTCATTAGTTAGTGTCTGCATTTTAAAAAATATTCTATAGGACTATGCCCCAAACTGATACTCATGATTACTTTCAGGAGGTGCTACTTTTGGAGACATTCATTTTCTATGTTAAATATGTATGCAATATTAAAATTTTTGCCACTGTGGTATATGGCTTTTAGAAGAAGAAAGAAATCTGTTTTTAAAATGCGAGAGGTACTGATATCATTCATGCAGAATTTAATGGAAAATTTGAGGATTTCTGGATAATCACTATGAGATTACTCGAACTTCAAGGAAATATCCCTATACGGTAGAAAAAAGATTGACTGCTCTACATGAGTATTAAGTGCAAAGGAGTAGGAAAAGCCTCATTAAATATTTTGTATACCTGAAGAGAGGGCAATGGGGAGAGAGTAAGCAAGCGTGAGAGGGAGCTGGCAGCTAAGTCTGTGTACTACAATGAGTCTCAAATGCGATATAGAGCAGGAAGTAAGCGCAAGCCATCTTTCCCAGGTTATACTAGGCAAGGGTGCCCACGTCCCGGAAAAAATGAAGCTGTGGCGCACTGGCTCCTGCTACCATATCACTCATGGAGCAGGGCAGGGAGAGGGAATCGGTGCAGAGGCAAAGCTCTCAGAAGGAACCATCTCACTTCCCCCAGCTGCTAGATCCACAAGAAAGCAGATTAAAATCACAATACACTTAACCTTGTTATTTTTCCTTTCTTTGGGCTTGGCAATCAAACAATAATCTATGAACCTGTTCTGAGAATCTATCTTGACTACCAATATTGGACAAATGGAAGGCTTTCTATTAACACAAGGTCGCAAGTAGGCAGGGTTCTGGTCACAACACATTTGTTTCGGTCATAGTGGGTTTTATTTTAATTTCTTTTTACATACAATTTTTCTATGTCAATATATATTTTAAATAAAGTGTTCCATAAACTAAAGCTGTTAAAAAAAATCACTGACTTTGAGGATCTCGCTGACATTTATAAATTACTAAATTTCAGAAATAAGGAAAAAATCCCTCAAATAAGAGGCAACAAAACAGAAGCACAGTCATGAAAGCTTTCTAACAAATCAAAAACACTTGTGTTAACCTCAAGCTTGTTTCACATAGTAACACAGGTTGGAAAAGAATGCATGATATCCACAGAGCATTGACAGAAAATGATTTGACTCAAAACTTCTATATCCAGCCAGTTTGTTCTTCTAATGTGAATTCAATAGAAACATATAATTTTAGAGTAATAAGATTATTATCTTGTTGACATACGCAAAAAATAATAGGTGATAGAAAATTTGAAACAAAATATTTTTAAGAAAACGAGAAACACAACCATACAGGTCAGTATTGTCTAAATAGTTGTTGTAATAACAGTTAAAAAATGTAATTATAAATATGAAAAATAATTCTTAACAAAAAGAACACAACGGTCAGAGTGAAAAAAAGTATGAATCTAAATCCCAGGTAGTTCCTATAAGAATTTGGAATTAATAGGGTGAGGTGGATTGTAAAGAAATCAGATTATGTTTAGTTCTCATGTAACATCAGAGACTATCTATACACAGAATTTTGTTTCTATTATACATAGAGAAAAATCATGACTGTACTATCTTAAAAGAACTGATAGGAAGAAAACAACATGTACTTTTTGAAACATTAAAAAAAGAAACAAAAGGAATGAATAATTTGATAGAAGATGAAATTTATGTTATGAAAAGAATCATACATGTATGCCAAAATGCCCTTTTAAACAACAAATAATCTCACAGTGAATCCAAAAAACAAAAGCCAATTTATAATATTAGTCCCTGTACTTAATCCTTTGTGTCTAAGTAAACTTTAATTGTAATTAATAGTAACAGCAAACATTTATATAGCATTTTACTATGAGACTCGCACTATTACACAAACTTATATTAACTAGTTTTATCCTCAAATGACCTTTCAGGTTGGTAATCTTATCCCCATTTTACAGATGAGGAAATTCTTGCCCAGAAAGTCAAAGGATTTGCCCAAGAAAATAACACTGTTAAAATTTAGATTTAAACCCAGGCCATCTGGCTCCAGAACCCAGACAGCTCTGGATACACTCTGGATACCCAGTACACGGTACAGCCTTTCTAATTAAACGTAATATAAGAAACAGACTTTTGAAAATCTCAAGTGGTTCTTTCCCCTCACCATTTACTTATGTGAGAAAGCAGGGAAAGAGGGGTTGGGAGAGTGGGTTAGAAAATGGATAACACCGAAGACCAGAGCTATGATTGAACAAAGACCCTGCCTTCTGGGTCAGAACTGGTCCTCATAGATGATTAGGCTGCCCTTAGGAGAATTCCTAGTTAGAATTCTCAGGCTCTGCTCTTATTAATACATAGGATGTCTCTGAGAACATCATTGTCACAAGTTTCCTCCCCTGTATCTTCCTAAATCACTTATTCCCCTCCCTTCCTCACACTGAAAGTTTCCCAATCAAATCTTCCATTTGGTGGTTTTCTATTTCTTTAGGTCTATTATCTGCTTCTTTCCTGCAACATTTCTTTTTATCTTCAGCCCACAATATATGGGGAGGGAGGTATCTTTTACCTGTATCCAAGGGTAAGGCAGAGAGAGAGAGAGACTGGAAAACATGATAAGATGTAGTAAGAACTGGAGAGTCTAAAATATAAATCAGTTTGTGTGTTTGTGTAAGAATTTTTGTGTGTGTCCACTTATGCTACAAAGTTTTGATTATTAAAGACTATATCTATTACTTTTCAAGCTATTGATGTCAATTGGGAAGGCAGAATTATTTACTAAACAATAGAGTACACAGACACCTCCAATGGACACAGAAACTCTTACAAATATTCACATAATGAAGCAATATGAGCATAAACTGCTTATGAAAATCAGGTTTCTTTTTTACACAAATCAGAGTTTACCACAGATTCCTGAATGAAATGTAAATAAAACAGTATCACATTTGCTTCTTTTTTGTTTTTCACACATGAGATACATAAGATAGATGAGAGGATGGTATTCCAGCAATTGTTCACATTCTTTTACTTACAGCCTTCATAGATGTCAGTGGGAATATGGACTGCTGCATGCTGATAGGATATTTGTCGTCCAAAATTAGTATCATCAATAAAAACAGGTTTTATCCTCTGGCTGCCTGGCTCACTGTCATTTTTTTCAGGCTATATAGGAAAAGATAGACAATAAGCAGGATATTACAACTTATGTTAACATAAGTATTCTCACATTCACTTCTTCATTTGCGAAATACCTATTCTTCAAAAAATAGATCTACAAGAGTATTTTAAAATATAGTACCATGATGACATCAGATACACAATTTCCATTCAGGTATTAGCATTCACATTTTGTCTTCATGATATTATTTACACAATAACCTAACTTCTCTAATTGCCTCAATCTTGGAGTCCCTCAGGATCATCCTGAGAAGACCAGAGCTTTCCCTTATCCAGCACTTATTAAAATGTACATTTACAGAACAGGATAAGTGCCTTTAAATACAGCCAAATTAAAATTATCCCCTTGAAATAAATTTCACTGTTTATGTTACCAAATTTATATCATGCAGTTGAGGATAACTTTTGGTTTGACAACAAATGGTACACATGACCACAAAAAGATAGCAACAAAGGATTATTGTATTTCGTGTTCCCTTGATTTTTGCATGTTTTCCAGGTATATCAATTTTTGGTTTTAAAAAAGAAAGTATACTAGGAAAGAAGAGATCTATTGTAACTCTAAGCTCAATTAAATCCTAACTTCAACCAATTAGTTTCCCAAGGTGGGAGCTAAGATCCAATCAATAAAAATTCCAGAAAATCCCGCAGGAGTTGAAAGATGAAGATTAATTTTCCATCTATTTGAACTATGCCTTGGATATTGAATTACCTTGTTGTCCTCCCCTGGCAAGAAACTAAGAATCTCACTCATTTTTCAAAATGCATCTCTATAACAATTTTTTTGGCTAATTATGTTAAACTTTTTTTTTTCCAGTTCAAATCTAGTTGTTTTAACTCTCCCCTAACTAAAAATGTTTTGATTGCATTCAGGTCTATATTATCAACTCCATTTTAGAGACTGTTTTCTGTATACCCACGGGAATCTCCTCAAAACAAAAACAACCCTGAAAAAAATCATAACATTTGACTATTTTGGCAGCACACTGCAGTGATGCAAGTGATAAACAATAGAAGAGATTTAAGTCAACAATCAGAAAATTTCTTAACAATAAGCTGGCTGAATGTGGCAACAACAAAAAGGCAGCAGGTCTACAAAGAAGGGATAATGAGCAACTTTCCATATGGCTCTGAAAATTTATAT
The DNA here is from genome assembly GCF_037783145.1 of Equus przewalskii. Taxonomy (NCBI): domain Eukaryota; kingdom Metazoa; phylum Chordata; class Mammalia; order Perissodactyla; family Equidae; genus Equus; species Equus przewalskii. The sequence continues at coordinate 26,632,186 of NC_091834.1, forward strand.
GACCAGATAACACATTGGTATCCTGAGATGTTTTAACACCTATATACACACACAAACACACACGTGTGTATTTTCTTTTTCCCTAGTGAAATTACAACATTGGAAAAATTTTTTAGACAAGATATTTTAGAATTTTTTTATGAATTCAGAAGATTTCTTTAGTTCTTCAGGTAATTAAAACCTTATAATGCCTTAGACTACCTGTGGGAAAACAATAGCATTAATACTTCAGAGACAATTTATTTAATATATTACGAAAAGAATGTTTTAATGTTAACACAAAAGGTAAATTTATAACATTAGTGGTCAAAAGAAAATCGAAGAAAAAATTCTAGTTCTTAAAGATGAGATTTACTGTAAGCCTCCACATATTCTTCTATTAGTAATTATGACGTGCAAAAGGAAAGGAAGAAACAGTCTGAAATAAGCAGACTTTGGGGGGAAAAGGGGAACATTAAGCAGCTGAAACTTGTAATAACACAAAGAAAGATAGCAAGTTAAAAAATACTGTAGGGGATATTAAAGCAAAATATACATATATACATTTTCTAAATATTACAGAGTGAGTCAAGGCAAGTATGAATATGAATCACATAAAAATGAACTACATGAAGTCAAAAAGGCACTGATCACTGCAAAAACATGTTTATTAAATTAAATTTTAAAAGCAAAAACAGACATACTTCAAATAAAATGTATTCAGGCTGCTGATGAAGATTATGGTGATAACATTCAAAAAAGTTGGAACACAGAATCTGAGAACATTCTCAAAACTGATAGACTATGAATTTGCATGATGGATGAATGTATGTGAATCACCTATTCCAGGACCTAGCACACAGTAAGGATGAGAGCCATCAGAATCACAATATAAGCAAGTGTGATGACCAGAAGAGTTGGCAGCTGATTTAAATTCCACATGTAGTGTGAAATTTTCAAATCACCAGTATTAGAAAGGGACATAATACTATAAAAACATATACATATCTATTTTATACACAAATATGTAACCTAAATTTCGGGAAGAGGTAAATAGGCTATTTCTCTGTACTAAGAGATTGTGAAATAGTGTCTTGCATTTGAAAAGCACTATGTGACCTCAGATAGCCTGAAAGTTCAATATAGTCCTCTCCCATGGAAACCGTATAGTATTATACATTCAATCATAAAGGGAAAATATTTAAATGAGGCCATTTTATTTCTAAAAAATTGAAAACAAATTTTCATATCATGAATATTAAGATAGGCAAATAAACTTTTCGAAATATTGTCAGGCCAAAAGAAGTTAAAAAAATATTTTTGCAAAGTAGAATGACCAATTATTTTCCCTTGATATCTGAAGCGGAGACAGGCTAATGCCATAAAACTAAGGTATAGTCAAAGAGCCCGGACTCCAGGACTCCAACATCTCACTTTATTTACAATGAAATAAAAACCTCTCTAAGGACTGCAAGACTCCGAGTGACTATTTCTTGCCTGATTACTCATCCAGATCTCTCGCTCTGCTTATCCTTGCTCATTGTGTTCCTACCACACTGGCCTGTTTTCTGCTCCTTGCACACATCATGCTCTTCTTGGCTTAGATGTCCTTGTGGCTTGCCATTCCCTTTGCCTGGTATGCTTTTTCCTGGTCTCCTTTCCTAGCATTAATTGTTCTTCAAGTCTCAGTTGAAAAATCCTCTCTTGGAGATTGCCCCACCTAAATTATCCCCCATAGAATCTTGAAAATATTACCCCATTTATTACCTTCAGAGCAATAAACTAATTGTAGTTATCTAACTTTGTATTTGTCCCATGTTTGCTGTCTCACTACACTAAAATATAATCTCCATGAGGGCAAGAGACTGCGTTGACATTGTTCAGTTGTATCGCAGCACCTAGCATATCACTCAGAACCGTATTTGGTTGCCATTTTTATAATATTTGTTGAATGAATAAGTAAACTTGAATCCACGTTCGCTGGTCCCCAAATTTATGCTTTTTCTATTACAGTATGAAGCAAGAACAAACATTGGAAGAAATTCGGTAAATGGACAGATAGCGCCTCAGTCAGGAATCTCAGTTCTCATTCTCATTCCAACTCTATGAATCTTTGCTGTGTCGCCTCAGGTTTTTTTTTTAAAGAAAGAGAGGGAAACAAGATCTGGAAGTTTCCTTCTAGCTCTGAAAATACTAATTCTGAAATCTATGAATTTTAACTAAATGCAAATTTTTTACAAGACTTTTTTTTAATGCTAAGTAACTGCAAGAACATGTAAATGGTGGAATGTTGGTATAAAGAAGCATTTATCAAAGGAGTTTTTTGGTATCCAAACCCCTGGTCTCTGAGAATTTCTGTCTTAATTTAGGGCAATACCTTTGTAGTGTAGAGCTATAGACATCAATCAAACAGACAGACAATTTGCAGGTGAACATGAAGTAAAACATTAGTTAGGCTTTTCTCCTGAATTTCATAGGTTTTAGTCTTTCAACTTACTTCCCTCAAGTGATAATTAAGGCCATCTTTTTCATAAGAACTTAAATAAAAATAAATACACGTGTTTCAGTGGTCTCCAAAAGAATTCATTAGAGGGCTGGAAGAAAACATTAGAACTTATACCTATTTCTAGCACATGAAGTAGGGAAAAAAATCAAAGTTTACTACTATTTACTATGTGGTTCAACATTAGCTGCCCTCCCCACCTCCCCACGCCTTACCAACTGTGTGTGAGCTGGTTTCAAGTCACCTGTTACACTCCAGGTACCACAAGGAGAAAGTGGAAACATCACACATTGACAGGTTGAGAGCTGCCTTCTCACTTGTAAGTCACTTTCAATGTACTATTCTACACTTTAAATGTAAGTTTACATATTTTCTTCTCTGGTTTAATCTATTTCATATAGTCTAGTAACTTTAAAAGATTTATGCAAATTAATAATGATTAGAGATGAAATTCTAGCAATGGAAGTGGCATTGAAAAAAAGGAAATGACAGAGATGGTGCTTCTGTTCCCAGCATGAGCTCTTCCTCATGCTCATCACAAGAAAAAAACAGTGATTCAATTAATTCAATTAGGCAAGTTGGTGAAAAAAGGTAAAATTATCAAAAAGACTATTATAAATACGATTTATATTTACTAGTGATAATAATGCCCTGTGTTCAAATGGCATGTTGAGACATTGCCAATGGTAATATGAAGTCATCATAATTAACAAAGGCTAAGCATTCAATAATTAAGCATTCAAAATAACTAAGCACTCAAAAGACCTTTACAGTTTTTCTTCTGGTGATTTTTAATGTCATATGTCATCTAAATCAATACTTTGTAAAATTTCGCTTATCTTAAAGATTTAGAAGTCTCTTTTGAGGTTTCTCAACAAATTAGTTCAATAGCATATATACAGAATTTATAAGTAAATATCCTTATATTGGGCAGTGCATATTTGTAACTGATATGCACGTGCAAGCAAACAAAGGCTGAAGACATCATTCAAACAATCCAGCCCCATCTTTATTTACCCATGTTGTACATAGGATAAGCTTACAATATCCATATAATGCTGCCAAATTTTCCAAACTTAATGTGCCCAAAGCATTAAAAAAAAATCAAGATAGACTCAAAAAATTTCAAAAGAAATTGCCCAAAACATAAGGCAGATTCCCAGAAAAAAAATGGAATCTAATCTAATCTACCTTTTTATGAGTTTTATGGTTTTTTTCCCAATGAATACTAATGTGGCTATATTTCACACAGGGATGCATGCATTAATTTTAAGGTATCCATGGCAAATATCACTAGGAATATTGGACAGAACAGTGGAGATTTATGATTCGAAGTCTAACAACCTTTTTAATCATAGAGATTTTAGTTTACCTACTGCAAATCACTGCAAACTAACAACTGCCAGTGATGAAGCTGGTTGGATAAAATACAAGCCAAATACATCAAAATTAAATATGGACAGAATAATGGATAGGTATAATAAATTAAAATTTTAAATCAAAATCATCCCCAAAAATTTTCACCTTAACTCTTGATTTCTAACAGCTCCATCCAGGGCTCTCTTCTGTCCCCAACATGTGCCCATGGCATAGGCCAGGGCAGCACAGCTCAGTGACACACTGCTACTACTGTGGATCACACCAAGTGCACTGCATTCAAGCCCCTGCACTCTCAAATACCACGTGTGCGGACACCAGACAAATCACTTAAGCTCACTATACTGTCTTATCCAAAACTAATTAAGATAATAGTATGTTCCACAGAGGATTAATGTGAACTTAAAATGATACACTGCATATAAATTACTGCCTAGTACAGAATAAGTATATATATGTTAAGTATTATTATAATCTATTTAAACATATAGCATCCAAAATACAAACAAGGAACCCTGACTGAACCAGTTATTATACAGAAGCAATTAATATTCTATCTCTATGCCATCACCTATTTGAGGATTCAACATCAGTCATTAGCACAGCCTGAAATAAAGGCTGCACACTATAACATAGTTTTAAAAAAGTGAGAAAAGAAACCTAGACTTTGACTCTTACTTTATTAATTAGAATAGATTTCATTGCTGTTTGATACATATCCCTATTAGCTCATTCTAGAACCAGATTTATTTATTTCTATAAAATAAAATAAGATCATAAAAGATTGAGCTTTTAAAAAGACATTTAGATAGGACTGTATGTTCGAATTATTTTTAGTGTAGACGAGACTCTGCTAAGAAAATAAATAGCAACATAAAAATGCAACAGAATTCAGCAGACTAGCCAAATGTCCCAGACAGATGAAATTTTTAACACGATCAATAAAATGAAATGTAGCAAATAAATCAATTCAATTTATTGACATGGGAATTCTGGGTTGAACTTACTTCACTTGGATTTTAGTCAGAAACATAGATCTTGGAACTAGGTTAATAAGGGCTTTTACTGATCTGCTTTCTTTTTGCTTGCTTTGGGAGTTAAGAATATTGTGCAGTTTGCTGGCACAACTCAAGCCTTCTTGGGGAGTCTGCTTCACGAATCTTCATGGAATTTAAGGACTTATTGGGACAGATGTCTCTAAAAACCTAAACTGAGAACTTAAATACATTTCAAAACTAAGATCTTGAATGCGGAATTTCATAAATAATTCTTGCATTACAGCTTTTTTTTATATCGTCATTTAATTTTCCTTTCAAACCTGGATATATAAAACCTACAATGATATCAAGACAAATTTCTGCCTTGTGTTCACATTTTTTTCTAAACATTTTTTGAAGATTGTACTCTGATTTTTATTTTGCTGTGCAATATGTTAAGTTTTTTACACACATGCAAGGATTATATACATAACAATAAAATGAAAAATAACTCAATATACTACCCTTTTATTATTGTTAACACATACAAACATGCTCCATTTTTAGCTAAAATCACTTCAAATCAATCAAATTTGTAATAGTATTAATAATTATTTTTGGGCCGGCCCAGTGGCGCAGCGGTAAAGTTCACATGCTCCACTTCTTGGCAGCCCAGGGTTCGCTGGTTTGTTTTAAAAATTATACTTATTAACATATCTGGATTGCCAAATATGAGACAGGAAATGTTCTAAGTGATTTATGTGTTAACTAACTTAATTTTCACAGTAACTGTATGAGGTAGGTATTACTATTACCTTTATTTTACAGAACAAAAGAGTGAAACACAGAGAGATTATGACTTTGCCGATATCACCCACCCAGAAAATGGCAGAGCTGGGATTCAAATCCAGGCAATGGCACTCCAGAGTACAATCTCTTAACTATCACACTCTGCTACCTCCTGTGTATAACAACACATACAGTGATTATTCATATATGCCTTACTATTTAGGGCAAAAACCCCCAGAGTTGTGTATAGAAGTATTTTGGAGTGAAATGTCCTATCTCTAATTTATCTTAAAATATTTAAGCAAATAATAGATGAAGCAATTAGGGAGAGTCACTATACTATTCTCTCTTCTGTATATTTAGAATATTTTTTTGATAAAAAGTTAAAAAAAATCTGACATTGAAACATTATGCTCATTTTAATGGCATAACCTCTTCAGAAATGAAGTTCAATAACTATTATTTATTCTAATGGTATGTAGAATCAGACAGAACTTTAGTTTGATGGAGTAATTATAACAAGCCTGATTTCATGTTTCACAGAGATTCATAATAACTTAGCTTATCAGATTGGTCCAGACTTGAAATGAAAAATCCTGATCCTTATATCACTTGTAGTAATTGCAAACAAATATTCTAACTCTGCTAGTTATCCCAAACGTGCATCAGTTTTGGAAACAGGGGAAATTATACTGTCTGTTTGACTTTACTCTCAGTTCTCATGACTGTCCCTGGGGCCAATGAGAGGAAGGGGAAGATGAGAGAAGATAAGGAAAAAACGTCCACTGCCACTCCCATTTTCTGTAGCCTGCCCTGTCACATGAACAAACGGAAAACGTTCATATTAAGAATTAATTCAAATATATCCACAGTCACAGCCAGCTCTGCCATTCCTCTTGTAACTTTGTTCCACCCAACTTTGAAACAAAATATTTTCATTTCCACCATGCTTGCAAAGGGCTTCCTGTTTAGTTTGCAAATAGAGCATCACTTCTAAAAAATGAACGTATCTTCACAAAAGCTATGTAAGTACCATGAGTGCTGAAACAGACATCTACCCTTACAAGCATTATCTCAACAATTACTCTAAACTATTAAAGCAGGAAACTGAATAAGATCCTTACCTCAAATTGCTAAAAATTTAATAGAGAAAATTATCCCTGTATACAAATATTATTGTGTAACGTATTATAATATTAAAGCAAGAAGTGTGTAACAAGTTGTTTAGACCACCTAGAGGAAGAAAATACTATTTGCTATCTAGGAAAACCAAGAAAGGCTTCAAGAGGAGGCAGTATCTGAATTTTTTTTTTTTTTTTTTTTTTTTTGGTGAGGAAGATTCACCCTGAGCTAACATCTGCCAATCTTCCTCTACTTTTTGTATGTGGGATGCCTCCAAGGCATGGCTGGTGAGTGGAGTAGGTCTATGCCTTGGATCTGAACCTGCGAACCCAGACAGTGGAAGTGGAGCACGTGAAACTTTGACCACTGAGCCACAGGCCAGCCCTGTGAATTGTGTTTTAAAGAATACTTATCATTTGATTGGAAAAGGTGTAAGATATAATCATCAGGTAATTAGAGGAGAGAATGTTAACATTAACAAGCACACTGGACACAGGAATGATCGTCTTAAATTTCTAATAAGGCTCTATTCCTCATATCCTTCCATGAGAACTGTGGCTCGCCAAATAATTTAGCCCAATTATACATGCATTTTTAAGTTTCAAAGAGAAATCTGTTTAAACGACTATAGTTATAATTTTTTAATCATATTACACAATCCTAAGTGACATTAATTCTATCCCTATTTCAGCCACTGCTGTGGTAAATCTGGCTGTCACTATTTATTTCCATATGCACAAAGTGAATATAAATAGCACTGATCTGAGTAGCACAGATATTATCAAATGCCCCTGAGGAACTTTCATATATCAAAGCCCTTGAAAAGGTTACAACTTGATAGCTGCCCACAAACTGACTAATTCAGACGCGGCCAATAGAAAGTTTACACCCTAAGGAATAATTGACCACTTTTGGATGCTCGTTTTACCTTTAGGTGAGGCCATATATCACCATTGTAATGAACAAAATCAATAGATTACACTTGAATATATCATTCTTTATATTCAAATCTTAACTTGGTGATAGACCAGCATAATAAACATGGAAGAATAATAGGAATCAGGAGATTCCAAACTTAATCCTAAACTACGGCCTCCTTCGGATGAGTTACTTCTATTATGAAAGCTACTCCTTCTTCATTTCCAGCTGCTCGCAGTTAAACGTTGGTGTGCTGAGGATTCTATCCTGTACTATCTTAAGGCACTTTTATTTTATTTTATTATGTTGTATAGATGTATGAAGTGGGCTGAGAGTGAGCCAACAAGGAGTAGTAGAAGTAAAGAAAACTGGAGAACACACCACATCAAAAAGCATTCAAACTCACTTTGTGTCAGGACACCAAAATATATCTGTAGTTGAATCTGGCCTTGCTACATATGCAGCTTCACACTTGCTGAAGAAATTTCAGCCACCTGTTTTCAAAGTCCACTCAAAAGCTAAACATCAAACTACTCTAGGCCAAACTAAATATTCAGCTGCCTAGTAAAAATCTCCTCTTGGATATCCTTGAGTGAGCTTTTGGTATAAATGTTCTTGCCTTTTAAAAATATTTGCCTGAGGGGCTGACCCCGTGGCGCAGTGGTTAAGTTCGCACATTCTGCCTTGGTGGCCTGGGGTTCGCCAGTTCAGATCCCGGGGGCTGACATGGCACCACTTGGTAAGCCATGCTGTGGCAGGCATCCCACATATAAAGTAGAGCAACATGGGCACGGACTTCAGCTCAGGGCCAGTGTTCCTCAGCAAAAAGAGGAGGATTGGCAGCAGATGTTAGCTTGGGGCTAATCTTCCTCAAAAAAAAAATTTTTTTTTTGCCTGAAAGAAACACTGTAGGTCTTTCAAATCTACAAGTATATACAGATTTCTTTGCAGATCTGAATGCTTTCCTCCACTCAACGTTTGATTATTAACTCTAATCCACATATTTTGATTTGATCGTTGGAAACACATCTCTGCATTCTGTCCTCTGTATTTGTTATCTTTTCTCCCATAATATTCTTTTTTATTATTATTATTTTTACATTTTTCACATTCTGGGAGTATTTTCTGTTTCCTCTGTGCATCACTGATGAATAATTTGCATTGTCAAATTTGTTAGCTCTTCCAATGGAAATTTTGTTTTAGCAGTTTTGGTTTAGATGATTTTATTTCAGTCAGTTTGTCATAGGACACTGGTTTTTTTTCTCTGGAGACACTAAGCATACATTTAATGTTGTTTTTCTTCGTTCTGAAGTACCTGAAGTGACACTATCTCAAAGGAAAATTTTCCTGAGTCTTAATATTTAAGTATTTCTACTGTACTGTTCCTGAATTTTTCATGGATTTCTCCATTGACTAGTTTCCATTTTATTGGTTTTAAACAAAGAAAGGCCTACCTAGTGTTTCTTCAGGTTTAGGATTATACAGTCTCAGGATTGGGAAACAGTCCAGATGGTACAGATTTTTTCCCAAGCAACGTTTTCTTTGCTGCTGTCATATTTGTAACTTGAGGGCAGAGAATGATATACAGCATTTGGTATGGTTTCTGGTCAACAGTAGGTATTTTCTAAGAGCAAATGTTTTCTTCAGGGTGTGTATTTCAATTCCAGTCCTCCAAATTACAGAGACTCAGATAGGCCTAGGCTGAAACTGGGGTGGTAGTGATAGAGCCTCTTTAAAAATGAGACAAAGTATAGGGGACAGAAATGGAGGATATATGACTCCGGTTTTCTTCAGTCATTTCACATTTGCGTAAAATGAAGCTTCCATTTTAACTTAGATATATTGACTTACCGGAAAAAAACCTTATTGACTGATTACAACGTGCTAGTTCCTGTAAGAGCTATGTCAGCTGCTGTGAGTATGCCAGAGTTGCCCTCCAGAAACTTATTTGACTCTAGGGAAGGACCCAAGGAAATAATCTACGCAGACAGGTTGTGCTCCAAGGAGAAGAAACTGCCATTTCATTAGAAAACTCATATCGGCTTAGGAAAGAAGCAGTAAAGTTTCTTCAGGGTCTTAAATACCAAATAAAGGCACTAATAACTGATATGAAGATCTTACCAATGAAAAAAATTATGAATATAATGTTTAGGAATATTTATATATTAACAATGTACAGAAAATTTTAAGCATCAAATATGAGACCATTTCAATAGCTCTTAAATAAATATTTGAGAATAACATCTAAAGTCAGATAATTGTCATGGAAAATAGAAGGAAATGATTGTTGTAAGAGAGCTGGGAAATAGAGAAAATGAGCACTATTCCACCAGGCAAAGATGGGAAAGCAAATCCTCTCCTGCTAATGCAGAACTGGAGAAAAAGTTAAAAATGCTAACCATAGGTTCAGAATTTACAATCTTTTAGTCTCCTTCAGGAGGCATAACATTTAAAATAGAATATTTAGCTCTCAGTTATTTATATCACCATTCAAACATATGAGGACAAATTTATTAATTGATAATATTGTTTCAATATCTAGTATTCTAATTAGTTCCTTTGTTCATTATGTATTAGATGTTGATATATGAGATGAAAAACTCACATTATATAATCTTCAACCACCTTTTTTTTTCTTTTCTTTTGCTGAGGAAGATTAGCCCTGTTGTTGCCAATCTTCCTCTATTTTTTATATGTGGGTTGCTGCCACAGCATGGTCACCAATGAGTGTTGTAGGTCTGTGCCTGGGAACTGAACCCCAGCCACCAAAGTGGAGCTTGCCAAACTTAACCACTAGGCCACGGGGCCAGCCCCTACCAATCATCAATTTTTAATAACGTATACGGCTTTGTGGAATTTGAGCAATAAAAATACAAACCTAAAGGGATACATAGTCACAACAAAGAATAGTGATGACAAGCCAATTCAAATCAAAACAATGAGATGGCATTATGATTTGTGAACATTTGATATATAAATATCAAGCATGACACGTATAAAGTTGTGAGTATAGCAGTCAATTAAATTCACCTATATATATATGTTATTGCAAAACTTTTGGTGAAGGTGAGTTAATTTCACCATCCATAGAAGTCCAACTTCATCAGACAACCAAGCATCTTCAAAAAAAGCTGTAATCGCCGAAAATCTTAATGTAGACTATCAAAGTGCAACATTTACTTATATTCCTTAACTTTCTCTCCTTGTAAGATAGTAACTATTTCCTTTGCAGAAAATGTTGATCATAGTGATCAAAATACATGCATTAAGGATAGACTAAAAATTACTCACTATAGCACATAATTTTATAATCATTTTACTGTAAAAGAGAATTTTTTCCTCAGTTGCAAGTTAAAGAATTTGACTCCATTTAAATGATAGAAGTCACTCAGATACGTAAGTAGAGTTTTGGAATTAACTTTAATATATCAAGAAGAACAAACTGAAGATATGTGCAGAAACTGCTAATTATCTCCCAGTTAGTATTCTCCCCATTCTCTCTTTCGTAATAGGACCCTATACTTTATTTGGGTGCATGTTTATTGCGGGTGGATGGGGAGAATTATATTCCACATCCTCTTCCAACTAGGCAAGGCTAGGCACTAAATTTTGGACAATGGGTACAGATAGAAGTGAGGTGTGCAAGCTCCAGAACATGCCCTTAATGGCAAAGGACATGTCCTCCATTGTCACTTGCCTCGTTCCTATTTCCTAGAATGCAAAATCATTGTGCATATTGGACCATCAGTCTTGGATCACAACGTGGAAAAGCTACATTGAGCAGAGCAGAAGACATGAGAAGCACCCTGGGGCCTGAATGGTAGAGAGGCCACATTAGGCCTATACCTGGGATGTTACATGAGAGAGAAATAAACTTTAGTCCTGCTTTAGCCACTAAGGTCTCTCTATGACAACCAAACCAATATACTAATCATTAAATCTGGTTCATTTTTCTTCAATGTCTAAGGGTTTCCAAAAGCAATAGTATTATCATAAGTAAAGTACTTTGAATTTCCCCAATAAAAAGTTGTAGTGAAGTATAAAATGAATTATCTTACAATTCTTTACAAATTCTCAGAAATTTTACATGAAATCATCCAATTCCAGCAAACTTGACTGTGTTTGCAGGATTCCAAGAATATTCAGAACTGGAATGAAATATATGTATCACCTAGTCAACTGTAGCATGTCTTAAATGAGAGAAAAACAGTTTTAACTTTAATAGCTTTTAATGCCATATGGTTGATTATAATCTTAGGGCTGGACTAGGATATGAATCAAAGTCTCTGATTCCTATTTTAGCACTCTTTCTACTATGCAATATTCTTTGCAAATTATTCTGGCACTGTTATTATTTATATATAAGGAAATAGAAATAATTTCTCCAAACGCTGAGCATCTTTTTTAAATTTTAAATTTAGAAGCTGATATTTTGCCTTTTATAGGATTTTGATTTGATTTGCTAAGAGTTCATCTCATGGCCTAAAAAAGAGAACGGATCTTTTTTATAGGCATATTTATAACCCATAGTAATATTACAGGATTTTTTGGATGGGAGAAAGCAAAAAACAAGGAAAGTTCAATAGGTTCACTTATATTAATACTTTTCTCTCTTACACAGTTTTTTTTTGAATATATGAATAAATATCTCTGTTGGCAACTTATGTAAATGTAAACATTGACACTCAAGTGTTACAAGTATATAACCTGTGTGCACTTTTCCACTTATAATGAACACATATGCTAAGTTTGCAGCATAGGGGCTGAAAGTAGAATGGTACTTACTAAAAAGTCATATCTACATTTGTGCATATGATTGCTAAAATAAAAACAAACTGGCTAGTTCTATGCAAAATAAAAAATAACTTTCTAATTAACAAGCAAGCTTGACTTAAGTAAATAGAACTGTTTTACTTAACATTAAAAGTGTAACTAAACAGTTTTAAGAAAAAATATGTATCATCATATTTAGGCAACATTAGACCTGCTAGGTCAGCTTGTTTGTAAAACCAATCATTCTAGAATAATTCACATTATTTATTATAAAATCTTTTTCATAGTTTTACAAACTAAATGTTTAATAAAAGTTGCAACAGGAAGGTTGATGAAGACTCTGTATATATTTTTAAATGATCATATAATTTTTAAATATCAAATACTAATATTAAAGGTGAAACTAAACAACACAAAAATGATATTCATTCGGATACCAAACAATAACCTATTTAAACATTTTGTGTTAGCTGTCGGTTTGTCCTTAATAAGCCTCCTACATCATTAGAATAACACACATATTTACCATAAGAGGATAGTTAGCACTAGTGAAACACTTATGTCTAGAAAGAAGAAAACACTTTTTAAAACAATCTTAAGTTCTTCAACTATAAAATGGAGAAAATAAAATCTATTTCCTTCATAGTGTTATTGTAGGAATTAAAATAATTTGAGCAAAGTGGTTAGTAGTGTGCAGGCAAAGTAGTGCTCAATGCACTAAAGTATTCACAAGCAGTAGTGATGGTAGCGTAATTTGGGAAGGTATGGCACTTCAAGCAAACTATATTTATTGTTTTGTTTTTTCTGAAGACAAGCTACACTTATTTTTATATATTTTTTCACTTTCCTGTTAAATAGCTGGAATAAAATTCTATATCATAATATAGGACTATATTTTTGATTCAGATAAAAAAGTGTGGGGCCAGCCCCACGGCTGAGTGGTTGAGGTTCTGCATACCCTGCTTCGGTAGCCCTGGTTCACAGGTTCAGATCTTGGGTGTGGACCTACTCTACTCATCAGCCATGCTGTGGAGGCATCCCATACACAAAATGGAGGAAGATTGGCATGGATGTTAGTTCAGGGCTAATCTTCCTCACTAAAAAAAAAAAAACCCAAAAACACTGTGAATGACAAATAATATTTGTTTGATTTTTTTCACTGATATATCCCTAGCTCTCAGAAGAATCTTGAAAACATAGGAGGCCCTCAACAAATTTTTTTTTTTTGAGGAAAATTAGCCCTGAGCTAACATCTGCTGCCAATCCTCTGCTTTTTGCTGAGGAAGACTGGCCCTGAGCTAACATCCGTGCCCATCTTCCTCTACTTTATATGCGGGACGCCTGCCACAGCATGTCTTGTCAAGTGGTGCCATGTCCACACCCGGCATCTGAACCAGCGAACCCTGGGCCACCGAAGCATAATGTGCAAACATAATGGCTGTGCCACCAGGCCGGCCCCAACAAATATTTTTAAATAAACAAATAAGTATATGTAGACATTGTTTTCTGATGAAAAAAGTCAAATATATGAGAATTTAAGAGAACTTGAGTGTAAAATTATATTTTATAATTTTATAAATGTTTCCACCATAACTAAGTAATTCGAATGCCTCCCCAATATCTGTCCCAATTTGGCAATATTAGAATTAACTTATTCAAGCTAAAATAATCCATGTTCTAAAATTATTTGCATATGTACATTAGAGTCATTCATTCAAAAAGGCATATTGAGCATTTCTATGCTTCAAAGATTGGGTAGGCAGGGCCAGTTGTTGCACAGCTTCCAGGGTATCATTTACATTGTAGCTGAAATAAGTGGTTCTTCCTGGTATGTGCAGTTCAGGCCAGAGTAGACTTGCCTAGTAACCCTGGTGACAGAAGCCAGGTTACAGAGATGGGTCAAATCCGATTTCTGTCTTTAACATTGCTAATGGAGAACAGAGTATTTAAGTCAGTGTAGTGGACTGAGATCTGGACAGGGGGCAGTGGGAGTTCAGATTCAGAGAAACACGGGGCATTTCTACTTAGGAAGATGCCAATAGTAAGTTGTTAAAGATCACATAACCACCAAAATTCATCATTACCTTGTTGGGTCTAACTAGTATTCTGCTTATGCTATAGAACACTTTTGGAAAAACTAAACCTTCTAGGCCAGCTTGTTTTGTAAAGCCAATCATTCTAGAATAATTAAATTTATCTTGGAATTTAATATAAAACTTTAAATACTCACATCAAGATCGTCCTTTGCATTGTAGTAGACAACTTCATTGCTCTATAACAAAGAAAAGAACAGTGCTTTACTGATTTGAGTAAAACATAAAAATATACTGGATCAAACACTGAATACATTTTGTGCATATTTTAAATAATAAACCCCTTATAATATTCCTTTCATGACATATTCCACAAAGACCAATAAAAATTTTCTAAGAACATATTAAAACACTTTATCAGTGATATTGAAAAATACATATTGCATTGAGAAAAAAGGTCTCAGTATAGGTCTGAGAACTGTTTGTCAAGAAAAAATAAAGAATTCCTAATGCAAAAAAGTTATATACGTACACACACACACACAATATACATACACCTAAATCATAACATGATAAACAGGACAATTCAAGAAAAATGTAAAGTAAGTGGCTTGTTAATATTTTGCTGAAACCATGACTTTAAAAAAATATATATCAAGTGTTGAAATTATTCTTTTTGTTTGTTTCTTTGTTTTTGTTTTCTTTGAGGAAGATTAGCCCCGAGCTAACATCTGCTGCCAATCCTCTGCTTTTTGCTGAGGAAGACTGGCCCTGAGCTAATGTCCATGCCCATCTTCCTCTACTTTATATGTGGGACACCTACCACAGCACGGCTTGCCAAGTGGTGTCATGTCTGCACCTGGGATCTGAACCGGCGAACCCTGGGCTACCGAAGCAGAACATGTGAACTCAACTGTTGTGCCAGCGGGACGGCCCCTGAAATTATTCTTGAAGAAAGGTGTATCTGTACAATATCGGCAGAAATCTCTTCATGAGATTCAGACGAGGGATCAAGAGTAACCATGAATTTAGATAGGAAAAAATATCAGATTATCTAACACATTAATATGCTCATATTGTACCAAAGTGATTAATGAGCATTGGCTTCTCAAGAATAAATGTATCTGGATATTTCTGCTAGCCATCAACGTTGCTGAAATATGCCATAAATATAAATTATGGGCATAAATTGTGTTACAGAGGGAAAATGGAAAAAATGAATAAAATGATTGCCAGGGAAATTAAAATTCCTATTCTTCATGTCTTTGAGACTAGTTCTCTACAATGTTAAAATAATCCACTTATACTGATTTTCTTTTCCTTTCTTTTCCCCAGAACTGACTGAAGATATAACTCGTCTTCCATATGTCTTCATTATTAACTGGAGCACCATGTAAAAACCCATTTTTCTGTGCCTCTTTAACATCTAAAGCATGGATACTCTAAAATTTTATTAAAATAAAACACAATACAAAAAATGTTTTCAAAATTACTTGGGAAAAGAATTCAATATATTAGCATTTCTTAAAGTATGTTCCCCCCAAAATCATTATTTCTTTAAGATATTCTATGGTCATATGACTTTAGAAAACTATATAGATAAATAACAGAATACATGATTCACAATACTGAATAAAACCTATGAGTTTGAATTCATTTCATTTAGAATCAACAGAACTTTAAAAAATACCATTTAGTGAAGAATTATTAAGTGGCTAACAAATTTTAACATGCATAAATTCTAATTACTGGAACATTTCTTATAGCACTAGTTTTGTAACAAAGTTAAAATACAAAAATAAGAACTCATCACATACACAAAGCAAGAGAATCTCCTGAATCCACTTTAGATCCAAATCTAACTACTAGTTTATTGATCCCTGCTGCAACTCTGTAATTTACATAACAGACAATTTTCAATTTAGAATGTGGATTCTATCAAAAGTTAAAACACAGAATAAATTTATCTTCAAACATATCAATTCCTATCCTTTAGATAAAATGATGGATACAGACCAATAATATAAAATAATTTATATATCTAGGATTACACTTGGTCCATGGCACTAGAGCTAATGGACTAAATTGATTACTCAACTTTTTTCTTTATGTGTGACACACGGTCACGTATAACAAAGAGAATTTGCTGATTAGACCTATGTTTAGAGTGTCACATATAGTTTCAAAAGAGGATAAAGTATGATAAAGAAATGCTAGTCTTAACTCAAACTAAGTATTTTGATTCTATTAAGCTAAACTGGGCTTGAAATTAAAATAAAATTGAAGAAAATCTGTTTATTTGAAAATTTCTAAAAGTTTTTCATTTTTTTACTGTACTATATTTTCTATAAAACTTTATTACCCCTCCTTTACATATTTTACATTGCTTCTAAAACTTATCGAAAATATGTATTGCAAAGTTTATTTAAATTTTACACATTTGCACAAGGCTTTCTGGACTTTGGAAGACACAGAATTCCAAAACTGCTTTCTTTTAAAGCAAACTGAAAAAAAAATACATTAATCACAAACTAATACTGTATGTCCCACGTCCATAATCCTTGTAATTAGATACTTTATATTTCTACTTTTAAAAAGCTCTTTCTTTATACAATGTTTATTTCTTACATGGTCAAAATATAAATGCAAAGAAAAACAAAAGTGTGACTTTTGTGTGTGTGTGTGAGGAATATTGGCCCTGAGCTAACATCTGTGGCAATCTTCCTCTATTTTGTATGTGGGACGCCACCAAAGCATGGCTTGACGAGCAGTGCAGGCGTCCGCACCAGGGATCCTAACCCGGGAACCCTGGGCTGCCAAAGTGGAGCACGTGAATTTAATGACAATGCCACCAGGCTGGCACCCTAAAGTGTGACTTTTTATAGAACAACAATACTAGCCACCAAATATATATCCAGGACCAATCTTAACAGGATTGGGACAAAGGACAATTTTCAGGAATAAAGGACAACTCACACTGAATCAGCCCAACTTCTGATGTTTTCATAGGGATGAAGTGTGCTTAAAATTAACTCTGTGCTAAAAGAAAACTGGGAAAGGAAATTATATAAAAACAGTTAAATGGCCTGAGGGGGTGGAATTAAAGGAGAAGACACAAAAATATCGTCTGAATTCCTTCTCCCTTTACCCTGTCCCCTGCCTGCATCCTACTTAGACTTTGTACAGGGAGATTTTCGGATCTCACAACGAACAGAGGGAGCCAGAACCCACTCATTCAACAATACTTTGGTGATTTCACTCTGTGCTAAGTGTTGGAGAAACAAAGATGAAAACTATCTACACCCTGACCTTCATAAGAAACAAGTTCTCACCAATTCACATAGGGCGAGAAGTTAAGGCAGCTGAGTCTCGTCCCTCTCATCTGCTACAACTGAAGAATATCTCTTATTATCCTTGGGGAGCATGAACACTTATATAAAACCAAAACTTGCCAGGTTTCAAAATAGGTGAGAGTTAAGATTTCAGATTCCAGATTCCATTTCTCCTCTGTTGATCAATTCAAGCATGTTTGCAAGTGTGTGTTTGTGTGTGTGTTTCTTTCTGAATAAATTACCTATCCTATCACTCAAAATTCCCTCAATCCCTCCTCCAGAAAGTATACAATTATACCAGTATAACTGGTATACTTTAATATTTTAATACTTTAAAAGTATGGCATATAAACTAATTATCATAGGCACACATTATAGAATTGAGTCATCTTGTTTCTCTATTATCCTTCTGCCTAAATGTTTTAATGCAAATGATTAAACAACATCATCTTGGTGGGCATTTCACACTCAAACAGAGGCTTTAAGTGGATTTCAGTGCATTACGTGCAGTATGATAGGATAAACCCAGCAACAGCCTCAAACTAGATTCATAGATTAGTTAAACCTTTAGAGAGCGATTTTTCACAATTTAAGCACCACCAGATGACAAGAACAAATTGTTTCATTTCTGATTTTTAACCAAGTAGTTTAGCTATTTATTATCTCCTTGAAACAAATTTACCCAAATGGTCTGTGCTAATATAACACTGCTGCTTACTGAAGCTTAAAACATCCCCTAGCAAGTTGAGAGATAAATTACTGTAGTTTCCCAGTGTCTACTGGGAGTCAACATATAAATCTGGACAAAATAGACCATTCTATCTTAAAAATATATATGTTGTGAGCGACAGTCTCTTGCATGTCATTTTCTTACAAAAGTCTGCCTCTGATGAATAGTTTATGTCAAAAATCTGAAGCTAAGTACAAAGCTTCCACATGGAAATAAGATATTGCCAAGGAAAAGATTTAAATATTGGAACTGAAAATTGGGATTTTATAGCCAACATGTGAAATATAGGACACATTCAAAATTCAAATAGAGACTAACTTCTTGCCCAATTTACTAATTCTCTTTTCTTGACTCTGCACATGACCCACAGCCTGACAAATTTTGGGCAACTGTATTGTCTACTAAATTTGCTTTTTTGAAAAAAATCCCATTCTTACTGTCATTTTTATCACTCTTCAGTTCCAAATATGAAGTCAATAAGATGAACATTAAGGATACTCTGTTATCAACGAATTGTGTTAATGATTCTTGCTAACCAAGATCCGTACTGTTTAGCTCACATCATTTATAACTCAAATTTTCTGACTAATATATCTTTGTAACAATTTGATCTGGCAACCATACACACCACTGCTATTGCTTGTGCCCAAGTCAGGCATGGTACATGGGATGAAATAATTAGCAGCACTATAACATTGTGTGCATAAAAGAACTTAGGAAGATGTGTGTGTTTGGTTATGTGTGTGTCTAATTGTGTGTGCATGCATGTGTGGTGGGGGGGGTGTGGGTGAATGTGAGCAGATGTTTCCAAAGATAGCTGAAAGTAACTAAACGAGTAAATTAAAGACAGCAGTCCTTAAAAAAAGTATTCTTCATGTCATTATGTGTTTGAAGTTTGGAATGCATGAGCGTGTTATTTATGAAGATAAAAATAAAGAAATAACACAAGTCCATCTGAAACTCACTGTTACCAGATTACCGTACTAAAAGCATATGATAAACCTACATTCATATTAGGTAACAAGATAATAAATAAAGATAATTGACGTATGTAAAGTGTTTAGCAACAGTGCCTGGCATGCAACATGTGTCCCACATATGTTATCAACTATTATTTTATATACTGAAAAAGAAAAATCAGGCATATCCATAAAATTTATCTATTAGCTATATCTAGTACTTATATATGAATTAAAGCAAATAATTATAATTTCATTTTCTCATCAGTTGGTATGCTCTGAATCTATTTAATTCGTTTAAAGTCCTTTCTTCAAAGATTCCATATAACAGAGTGGAGAAGAAATGGAATTACTAGTTGCTGTTGTTATTTTTAATCTGATAAATTAAATGAGGTAATTTATAAGAAAGTCTAACACAAAGTAATTAAGTGATGTTTCTATATGCATTCTCTTCATTAAATGTGTCGCTGTGCTCCAAACTTCTCTGTGATTCTAAGCACACTCTTTCCAACCCCACCTCTCCTTACACTTCAATCCTTATTCACTCCTGCCTAGAAAAACTCCAACATTGTATTAGACCAAAAGTTGCTTGTCCATCCCAAAACTCAAACTGTAGAATCTTGATGGAGAAAATTATACAAGCAGGACTCACGTAGAGCAAGTCAGTAGTTCTCACATTTTAAAAACTATAGTAAACATGTGGATTTGATTTGATAAATTTTCTTCTATTGAGAAATTTTACAGTCTTTGGGAAACTGTTTCTTCCAATCATGTGATTCTATTTGGCTGGCAAATCACACTGCTCCACTTCTCTGATCACAAAAATTAACAGGTGTCTAAATCTATCCGATAACAGTATCTCATTTCCCTATTCCTTATCCAGAAATATTCCATTTTCGAGGAGTAGTTATGGTCGCAAAAGTTGAACTGCTTAAAGTCTGAATCCTGATGTGCCTGAGGGTAGTTCCATCTGTTGGCTTCTTAGTTATAAAACCAATAATTTCTTATCTTTTTCTTAAGGTAGTTAGAATGTGGTTTCTAACTCTTATAACTGGTAGTACCAATACAAATACCATACAAAGTTTTTTTCCATTCTAATTTCCTGTTACTAACAGTCAAAAGCACTTGCTTATAACTATTCTTGAACTAATTCTCCTATCTGTGCCTTGGATGCTGGCCTTACATCCTTACATATCCCATTCCTTCAGCATCTCTTTTCTTTCCTGTGTGTCCATCTTCTCTTTAATCAAAAGCAGGTGATTTGCGAAAAAGATTTATGGAATGAAAATTCGGATGAGCTCTGGCATGAAACATCTTTTTTGTCAAAATTTTAAAATTTTAGCAGGTTAAAAAAACCAAAGAAGCCATGAGATCAAAATTGTCTTAGTTCATATATAAATAAAAAACATTTTAATATCTTTCTAATAATTTTCTAATGTACTAAAGGTTAAAAATCCCTTAGTGACAACTTAATAGTTTGTGAGTAGTATATAAGCAAGTAATAACCATTTTAAAAATGATTTCTACCAACTTCTTTACATTAGTTCCTCACTAGACTTTAGGAATTATTTGCATGATGAAAATGGAGTAACTGTATAAATTTTGATTATATATCACTGTTTAAATCAAAGAAGATAAAAGTGAAACACTATTGCTAAATATTCCATAATCTATGTTTCCTAACAGAAAAATATATATAATCTATTCTTTCTCAGAACTCTGACCATTCATTCATAAGAATACATATATATTAAGCTATGCACACATGCCAAACCTTGTGCAAGAAACCTAAATACATGTGCTTTTTTGGGAAACTGATTGTGAAAAATAAAACAGTGAATAACATATTCTCAATCGCACTTTTGCATATTGAAAAGCTCAGACTAGCAGAAGTTAAACTGAGTCTAACACACGTCTTCTTTTTTTTTCTTAATCCAAGAATAGCTTTATTAGGCAGTTATTATTTTTGATTATTTATTTTTTAGTGGGGTAACTGGTTTATAATATTTTAAATATATTAGTATTTTAATTTATAATCGGGGTGTATGTAACTATGCATTGTGTTCTCAAGTTCTTTGGATAGATACCCAGGAGCAGAATAGCTGGATCATATGGTAGAACTATTCTTAATTTTCTGAGGATACTCCATACTGGTTTCCATAGCGGCTGCACCAGTTTGCACTCCCACCAGCAGTGTATGAGGGTTCCCTTCTCTCCACATCCTCTCCAATACTTATTGTTTCCTGTCTTTCTATTTATAGCCATTGTGACAGCACTGAGGCAGCATCTCATTGTAGTTTTGATTTGGATTTCCCTGATAGTTAATGATGTACAACATTTTTTCATGTGTCTGTTGGTCATCTGTATAAGTTCTTGGAAGAAATGTCTGTTCAGAAATTTGCTCATGTTTTTATTGGGTTGTTAGTTTTCTTGTTCTTAAGATGTATGAGTTTTTTGTATATTTTGGATATTAACGCCTTATCCAATAAATGTTTTCAAAATATCTTCTCCCAATTGTTAGGTTGTCTTTACCTCTTGCTCATGGTTTCCTTTGCTGTGCAGAAGCTTTTTAGTTTGATACAGTCCCATTTAGTTATTTTTTTCTATTGTTTCCCTTTCCCGGTCAGACATAGTACTTGAAAATATGCAGCTAAGACAGATATAAGGGTGTACTGTCTATGTTTTTGTGTAGAAGTTTAAAGGTTCCAGGTATTACATTCAAATATTTAATCCAATTTCAGTTAATTTTTGTGTATGATGTAAGGTAATTGTCTACTGTCATTCTTTTGCATGCAGCTGTCCAGTTTCCCCAACACCATTTGTTGAAGAGACTTTCCTTTCTCCCTTGTCAAAAATTAGCTTTCTGTAGATGTGTGGGTTTATTTCTGGGCTCTCAGTTCTGTTCAATGATCTGTGTGTCTGTTTTTGTGCCAGTACCACGCTGTTTTGATTACTAGAGCTTTGTAGTATATTTTGAAATCAGGGAGTGTGAAACCTCCTGCTTTGCTCATTTTTCTCAGGATTCCTTTGGCTACTCAGGGTCTTTTGTTGATCCATATAAATTTTTGGATTTTTTGTTCCATTTCTGTGAAAAATGTTGGTAGAACTTTCATAGGGATTCCACCGAATCTGTAGACTGCTTTAGGAAGTATGGACATTTTAACTGTTAATTCTTGCAATCAAAGGGCACAGAATATCTTCCCATTTCTTTGTGTCTTCTTCAATTTCATTCAACAATGTTTTATAGTTTTCAGTGTACAGATCTTTCACCTCTTTGGTTAAGTTTATTCCTAGATATTTTATTTTTTTCCCTGCAATTGTAAGTGAGATTGTATTCTTAATTTTTCTTTCTGCTACTTAGTTGTTAGTGTATAGAAATGCAACTGATTTTTGTATGTTGATTTTGTATCCTGAAATTTCACGATATTCATTTCTTATTTCTGAAAGTTTTTTAGTGGTGTTCTTAGAGTTTTCTACATATAAAATCATGTCATCTCCAACTAGTGACAGTTTAACTTCTTCCTTTCTAATTTGGATCCCTTTTATTTCTTTTTGTCGCCTGATTGCTCTGGTTAGGACTTCCCATATTGTGTTAAATAAGAGCAGTGAGAGTGGGCATTCTTGTCTGATTCCTGCTCTTAGAAGGATAGCTTTCAGTTTTTCTCCACTGAGAAAGATATTAGCTGTAGGTTTGTCATATATTACCTTTATTATGTTGACCTATACTCATTTGATTCAGAGGGTTTTTTTAATCATAAATGGATGCTGTATCTTGCCAAATGTTTTTTCTGCATCTACTAAAATGATTGTGTGATTTTTATTCTTCATTTTGTTAAGGTGATGTATCATGATGATCGATTTGCGAATGTTGAACGATACCTGCATCCCTGGAATAAATCCCACTTGATCATGGTGTATGACCTTTTTAATGCATTGTTGTGTTCAATTTGCTAGTATTTTGTTGAGGATTTTTGCATCAATGTTTATCAATGATGTTGGCCTGTAATTTTCTTTGTTTTGTGTTGTCCTTATCTGGCTTTGCTGCCAGGGTAGTGTTGGCTTCATAGAATGAGTTAGGAAACTTACCCTCCTCTTCAATTTTTTGTAAGAGTTTGAGAAGGATAGGTATTGTCTTCTTTGAAAGTTTGGTAGAATTCACCAGGGAAGCTGATTGGTCCTGGACTCTTATTTTTTGAGAAGTTTTTGACTACTGTTTTGATCTCCTTACTGATGATTGGTCTATTCAAATTCTCTATTTCTTCTTCATTCAGTTTTGGAAGGCTATATGATTCTGAGGATTTATCCATTTCTTCTAGATTATCCAATTTGTTGGCAAATAGCTTTTTGTAGTATTCTCTTATAAACATTCGTTTCTCTGAGGTGTCCATTGTAATGTTTCCTCTTTCATTTCTGATTTTATTTATTTGAGGCTTCTCTCTTTTGTTCTTGGTGAGTCTAGGTAATTTTGCCAATTTTGTTTACCTTTTCAAAGAAACATATCTTGGTTTCATTGATTTTTTTCTATTGTTTTTTTAGTCTCCAATTTATTTGTGCACTGATTTTTATTATTTCCGTTATTCCACTGACTTTGGACTTTGTTCTTCTTTTTCCAGTTTATTAGCGGCACTCTTAGTTTGTTTATTTGGAATTTTTCTTGTTTGTTGAGGTAGCTATGACTTGCTAAAACTTCCCCTCTTAGAAAGGCTTTTGCTGTATCCCATGGATTGTGGCATGTCGTATTTCCATTTTCATTGTCTCCAAGTATTTTTTGATTTCTCCATTGACCCAATCATTCTTCAGTAGCATTCTGTTCAATCTCCACATATTTTTGGCTTTTCTGATTGTCTTCCTGCAGTTGATTTCTAGTTTCATAACTTTGTGGTCAGAAAAGATGTTTGGTATTGTCTCAATCTTCTTAAATTTATACAGAATTGTTCTGTGTCCTAAAACATAAACAAACCTGGAGAATGTTCCATGTGCATTTGAAAAGAATGTGTATTCTGTGGTTTGTGGATGGAATGTTCTATACATATCTATTAAGAGTATCTGGTCTAATGTGTCATTTAAGGCCAATGTTTCCTTATCAATCTTCTGTTTGGATGATCTATGCATTGGTGTAAGTGGAGTGTTAAAGTCCTCTACTATTATTTTGTTTCTGTCTATTTCTCCTTTCATGTCTGTTAATAATTGCTTTATATATTTAGCTTCTCCTATGTTACCTGCATAGAGATTTATAAGCATTATATCCTCTTGCCGGATTGTTCCCTTTATCATTATGTAGTGCCCTTCTTTGTCTCTTGTTACAGTTTTTGTTTTAAAGTCTATTTTGTCTGATGTAAGTATTGTTACATCAGCTTTATTTTCTTTGTCATTTGCATGGAGTATCTTTTTCTACCTCCCCTTTCAGTTTTTGAGTGTCCTTAGGTTTGAAGAGTGTCTCTTGCATGCAGCATATATATGGGTCTTGTTTTTTTTAATCCACTTGGCCACTCTATGCCTTTTGATTTGAGCATTTAGTCCAGTGACATTTAAAATAGCTATTGAGGGGCCAGCCCCGTGGCCGAGTGGTTAAGTTTGCGCACTCTGCTGCGGTGGCCCAGGGTTTTGCTGGTTCAGATCCTGGGTGTGGACATGGCACTGCTCGTCAGGCCACGTTGAGGCGGCGTCCCATATGCCACAACTAGAAGGACCTGCAACTAAGATATACAACTACGTACCAGGGGGAATTTGGGGAGATAAAGCAAAAAAAAAAAAAAAGATTAGCCACAGTTGTTAGCTCAGGTGCCAATCTTTAAGAAAAAAAAAAAAGAAAATAGCTATTGATAAGTATGTGCTTATTGCAATTTTGTTACTTTTGTTCTGGGTGTTTTGGTAGTTCTTTTCTGTTCCTTTCATCTTCTCTTGCTCTCTTCCCTTGTGGTTTGATGGCTTTCTTTAGTATTATGTTTGGGTTTCTTTCTCTTAATTATTTGTGTATTTGTTATAGGTTTCTGGTTTGTAATTACCATGAGGTTCATATATAATAATCTAAATACACAGCAATCTATATTGAGTTGACAGCCTCTTTAGTTTGACCTCTTTCTTGAAGCTCTACTCTTTTGCTGCTCTACTCCTATATTTTGTTTTTGATACCATATATAACCTCTGTGTGTTTGTGTATCCATTACCCTCTTATCACTGAAATAGGTAATTTTCTACTTATGTCTTTTGACCTCCATATTGCCTTCATAGGTGGTTGATCTGCTACCTATACTGTATTTTTGCCTATACTAGTGATTTTACTGCCTCTGTTTCTTTTTGATAATTTTCTTATTCCTATTTTCAGTCTTCTGTTTCCCACTTGAATAAATCCCTTTAGCATTTCTTGTAAAATTGATTTCTTGGTGATAAACTCTTTTAATTTTTGCTTGTCTGGGAAATTTTTTATCTCTCCTTCCATTCTGAATGATAAAGTTGCTGGGTAGAGTATTCTTGGCTGTAGGTCTTTTGCTTTCAACATGTTATTTTTTGCTTGGGGTTTTTTTGTTGTTTTTTGGGTTTTTTGAGGAAGATTAGCCCTGAGCTTACATCTGTCATCAAGCCTCCTCTTTTTGCTGAGGAAGACTGGTGCTGAGCTTACATCTGTGCCCATCTTCCTCTACTTTATATGTGGGACATCTGCTACAGCATGGCTTGACAAGTGGTGTGTAGGTCTGCACCCTGGATCCAAACTGGTGAATCCTGGGCTGCTGAAGCAGAACATGCAAACTTAACTGATACGCCACGGGGCCAGCCCCCACTCAACACTAAATATATTTTGCCACTCCTTCCTAGCCTGTAAGGTTTTGGCTGAGAAGTCAGCTGATAGCCTTATGGGATTTCCTTTGCATGTCATTTGCTGCCTTTCCCTTGTAGCTTTTAGGATTCTCTCTTTAATTTTGGACATGTTAATTGTAATGTGGCTCAGTGTGGGATTCTTTGGGTTTATCTTGTTTTGTGCTCTCTGTGCTTCGTGTACTTGGATGTCTATTTCCTTCTTTAGATTAGGAAAGTTTTCAGCTATTATTTCTTCAGATAGATTTTCTGCCCCTTTCTCTTTCTCGTCGCCTTTTGTGCTTGATGTTGGCCCAGAGGTTTCTTAGACTGTTCTCATTCTTTTTAATTCTTTTATCTGTTCAGCTTAGGTGATTTCCTCTAGTCTTTCTTCCAGCTCACTGATCCATTCTTCTGTATCATCTACTCTGCTACTGAGCCCTGTAGTGAATTTTTGATTTCCAGTATGGTATTCTTCATTTCTGATTGGTTATTATATT
The DNA here is from genome assembly GCF_037783145.1 of Equus przewalskii. NCBI lineage: Eukaryota > Metazoa > Chordata > Mammalia > Perissodactyla > Equidae > Equus > Equus przewalskii. Next base: position 26,658,970 of record NC_091834.1, read on the forward strand.
TTTCAATTCTTTATTGAAGTTGTCACTAAGTTCACCCATTCTTCTCCCAAGATCAGTGAGCATCCTTATGACTATTTGTTTGAACTCTTTGTCAGGTAGTTTGTTTATTTCTGTTTCATTTACTTCTTTTTCTGGGGTTTTGTCCTCTTCCCTTGCTTGAAACGTATTCCTTTGCCTCCTCATTTTGCCTCTTTCTTTGTGCTTGTATCTATGTATTAGGTGGGTCAGCTATGTCTCCTGATCTTGTAGAGTGGCTTTATGTTAGAGATGCCTTTTGAGGCCCAGCAGTGTACTTCCCTCTCATTACCACTTCCACATGTTCCAGGAGTGACTCCTGTGTGGGCTATGTGTGTCCTTCTGTTGTGGCAGAGTTCCTCTTTCTGCAGGTGCCCAGGGAGTCTAGGCTGTCCCCATGGCTGGCTGGTTGTAATGCTCAGCTGTGTCTGCCTACTTTGGACCCTTCAGTCACTTTATTGGGTTTGGGGAACCCCAGCACAGTTGGTTAAAAGGTGTAACAGCACACTCCTGTTGCAGTTTTTCTGTTAAGTCAGTTGGCTGCCCATGTGGCTGGTTGCTGAGCTCAGGGGCTTACAATTACTGTAGGGCTCTGGCCTGCAAGGCTGTTATCAGCTTTCTCAGGATTACAATTGAGTAGGGCTGGTCCGAGGCATAGGAGCACCAATTGTTTCAGGCTTTGGAAGGTAGAGCTGATCCCCTATGTGGCTGTTTGAGAGGCAAACGTGTTCCGCCACTGATAAGCCCCACAACCCACAGGTCTGAACACACCAAAAACACAGTCCTGGCCTGTGCACACATCTTGACCCCCTGGAGCACACTCAGTTGCCCCACTGCAGAGGTCCCCACCCACTCCACCAGTTCCTCATGCATGCCCTTCCCCACAGAGCCAGACACACTTGCCTGCCTACAGAGGATCCAGGCACCCACTCTATGCAGGCCAAAAGTTGCCTGAGGGCTTGCTGTTGGGTGGAGCCAGTCCCTAGGGCAGGCTGTCTGCCCTAACTGAGCTGGATTAAATCAGTGCTCCAGTGGGCAGGCCAGACCCTGGTTAATAGGCCAGGGGAAGACCTCCAATGTTATCTGCCAGTGTCTGTGTCAGCATGCCTGTGCTAGGTCACAATAATGGTTGTCAACAATTTCTTAGTCCCTGGAGAGTCTCACCTCTCACCAAGATGCCCCCCAAGTCTATCAGGTGAGTCTCTTTTCACCAAAGGACTGTGCACCTTTCTTTCTGACAATCTTATGTCACTTTCCAAAACAGGTGAATTTGTGTGTGGGCCCTTTAAGAGCTGGCTTTTTCCACTTATATCCAATTGGTTTTCTAGGGGCATTCCCTATCGTAGTTAATAGCCAGCAAAGCCAGATATTATGACACTCATCTCAGTTGTGTTGACTCCAAAGGATGCTTACAGTGGTAATGTTCTCCTGCTCAGGTCCCCCCTTCCTCCAGGGAACAGTGCATACTTTAGGATTGTTCCTGGCTGGCTATCTAGTGCTGTGGCTTGTGAAGGTGACTTTTTTCTCTCCAAAAAGGAAATAAGGAAATTCTGCCTCTTCCACCTCAGTCAGGACTGTCCCTTGTGGCAAGGGTTCTTTTTATCCAGTTTTCAGTTCTCTCCTGGGAAAATTATTCCCAGAGTAGTTGTAACTTGGTTGTGTTCATGGAAGGAAGTGAGTTCAGCATCTGCCTACATTGCCATCTTGATGTCAATGAATACAGGTCTTCTTATCCCCAAAGAAGTACTTGTTCCTCCCATGTACTAGTATTATGAATGCAGGAATGATCTATTTCTTGGAGACAGTGAATTCCTAATATATTCTACATAGTTCATGTAATAATAAAGAGAAAGTCTAATAATCTTTGAAACACATTCATTCACTTTGGTTGCTCTTTTAACTTTGCCTTATAATCTGTTTTAAAATGTGAGTTTAATTTAATACTAAATTCTTTAGCTTACTAGAAGAACAAAACTGGAAATAATCTTGGCCTTTTAAAGCTTACTTCTCTTATTTTTAGCAAACACCATTTTACATTTATTCATCAGGTAATTACCACTATATATTTGTAATATTATAGATTTTTTAAGTTACTATTATTGTGCTTGTAAATTGAAATATTATTTAATAACTGGCTCTGCACACAAACCAATCATCAATGCAAAGCCACGTAAAAGGAGTGGTCACAGCAAAGATGATAGAGCCAAGTGTCTTTACTATGTTTAAAGACCTAATTACAAAGATGCTAAAACACTCCAGCCCAGTACTGTACACTGAGACTAATGACACAGCTGGAAATGCCATCCTAGATGAAAGAAACATTTGTAATATTCACTAAAGGAAACGTTCACTACTCTACATAAAAGAAGTAAATTTTTTAAAAAAAGGAAAGAAGATTAAATTCTTTTGATTTGAATACAAGGTTCTATTATGCATATATTCAAGGCTAGCACAGTGTCTGGAATGTTATATGAACTGCTATTGAATGAACAGAGAAATGAATATCATAGGTCCACAAGGAAGCATTAGAATTTCTAGACTGAAAATAACAAAACACACATACACATGCACATGTGCACACACACACACACACACACACAATGCATCAGAGTAGAGAAATAAGCATACAGCTTCAAAAAAAGTTTCAAATAAGTTAAAACACAGAACACTTTCTTTCTTTTAAGAAATCAAGGAGAAAGTCCAACTGGAGTGTGATTTCAGAGTTCTGTGGTTCTTGAACTTTAAAGGAGATCAATTCTTTTTAAACATTAAGAACTACAGCAATTTATAATATCTAAATTTTAATAAGAATCTGCCTGGATGCTTGCTTTTGTAGCACTCCAAGTGATATCAATAAATATATTATATAAAACTGTAGGAGAAAAGCAAAAGTAGAACATGAGAGGATAAAGATATTATTTTCTTCAGCCACCAAATCTCCCAGGAAACTCAGTCCAGAAATGAAAACATCTATAATACTGAGGAATTTTCTTTAATGTCCCTTAATCTGTTACTCTAATGAAGATATTGGTAGATTCATCTAAAACATTAAGATTTAATCCACCAAAATATTTCACTTTGTATGCTTCTTATCAACAGACAACCCAAAGATATTCTTGATTCGTGATCAAAGTCAACAGCACTTGATCATAACAATATATGATGTCCTAGCAATAAAGGCTTGTTAATTGTCTAATGGTAATATTAGCACTGCCTCTCCAAATTAATCATTATCAACTTCAGAAAATTATCATACTTCAAGAAAATATAAAAACTTACATTATGGTCAATGAATTACTGAGTATAAAATAATCTGGCCAAAATCAGAGCTTCAAAGAATGTTAAGAAGTTGGTAATCACTATATCAATTTAATTCATCTTTCACTGGACTCCAGGGGCTATGTAGGATGGGAAAGGCAGAGGAGAAGAGACGTTTATTATGTGTCCATTATGGGATAGGCATTTACATATATAGTATCATTTAAAATTTACAAAATTCCTTGGATATGCACAAGGTACAACATGTTTTGAAAATAATAAACTGATAAAAATTTCATTAACCCTGTATCATGGAATCACTTTGTTCCTTGTATGTCCCACCCTCTTCTCTCCTCCATCCCAACACCCCACTATTGAGACAATGGGTTTCCACACTCTAGGTGAAAACAGATATCAGCTGAAACAAATATATCATTGTTTATTCCGAATATTGCATTAGGTTTAAGTTCCTATCAGGAAATAGTCTTAAAAGCCAGGCTTGTTAAAGTAGAAAGTAGATTTATAAATTCCAAAAATGGATAACTTTATACGGAAAGACAAAGCTAAGAAGACCAAACGATGAGTCTAATATAATTAGAAAGAACTCAGAATACGGAACAATGGATGTTCCTTTTCCTTAGGAAAAAGATTGCTGAGAATTTCCTGAGTTGGGTTGGAAGAGCAAAAGAAAAGCTAAAGGAAAGGGGTAAGAGTAAAATCTATATGACATGGCTCCTCTTATAGGTAGAAAACACAGTGGAAAAGGGAAGATGTGTTTGGGAGAAGTTCTAGAGCAGAGCAGAATGTGTCACACTTCCTATTGGGACCCTGGAATAAAGCCAGGCTACACTTGCACATCCAGGAAGCTTTCCTAATTGTGAAAAACTTTTCCCACTTCAAATTAAAGTTAGATACTCCTGTTAATGTCTTTCACAGCACCTTCTGGTATTATTCTCCTTCATAAATCAGAGAGAACAACTGTAGCTACCTCACTGGCTGGTTGTATGGAACAAATGAGTGAAAGCCTGATCGAAAGACCAGCTACATTCCCTTCCCTAGTCTGTACACTTACCACACCATACTGTGTTAGCAGGTGTCTGAGCCCAATGTGAGGAGAGACAATGTCTCAATCATCTTTGTGCTCAATGCCTAGCCAGAGGTCTGTCAAAAGTTAGACGCTAATGACAACTGAACAAGCCTGCCTCCCTCACAAGGTTGCTGAATCACCTGCTTAAGTACTTTTATCCTCTACAGACAAGGTCTTTGAGTTTCTAGCACTGCCTTAGGTTTTGTTCCCAGAAGCAGACATTGTAATTAGGATTTAAGCACAGGTAATTTATCTGGGAGGTGATCCTAGGAAATACCAATAGGAGAGTGGAGATGTGAGATGCGGAGGAGAAGGAATTCAATACAAGGTGTGTTAAAGAGCTGGTGGGCAACCAGGCCTCAGTTCCTCTGGGAATCACTGGGATGTTCTAGAATATCGCTCAAAATTGTTACGCCCAAAGAATGAGAAGAATAGGGTAGTATTTACCCATACCAGTCATCATTGGTTCAGAGTGTTAACTTCTGCCTATTCCTGCCACTAGAGAAAGCCCTCAAGCAAAGATGTGCAGATGGCTGGAGTAGGGAGCTACAAGAAAGTATGTGTACCAAGGAGATGAGGTCAGGAAACCAACAACATCTACCATAGGTACACAGTGGGTGTTTTAGAAAGATTTACTGAGCACATGGCTAAATCAACAAATGACTTTAAGCATTGACCAGTTAGTAGTTTGACTTTCTTAGGCTTTGGATCCTCATCTGTAAAATGATGAGTTAGTTGACAAACATGGTCTCTAGAATCCTTCCATCTGTATATTTCCATGTTTCCATTGAGTGACTATTTTGCTTTAGATCATATGAGGAGACTTATTAGCTGTGTTCATCTATATTTTTCAGTGAGTTTTTGATTAGTTTCTTTCTCTTCTCATGTGAAAACCCAACAGAACTTAAAGAGACATCTTTTGATTCTGAAAAACAAAGGCAAAACTTCTTTTTTTATTTGAAATCTCTCTGACATATTTCTGTAGAAGCAAGTAAAAGTGTAAGAACTTCTCCATCATTATTTTTCTTTATGTCTTGAAAAGTCAAGTCAAAGAATACTCATTTATCCCTGAAAAATAATAACTGTGGCCCTAAGGACGCGTGTGTTGAGACAGAAACATCCTCATACTGGCTTACATCAATCCCATTCTCCTCACCACACACAATCTGACAGTCCCTCCATCACGGCAAGAATTAACTGCTCTAGAGGAACCTTTCATTAATACAATGAAATGTTATTCATTTGTTTTTAACTAAAGTAGAAATTACAGTGTTTTTTCATAGGCAATGGATTACAGTTTAAATTTGTACTGCCTCTGTAAAAATAATTTTGCTAACAGTACAAAGAAACGAAGGCAACTGCAGAAGAAATAAATGAAATAATTTCTGACATTTTAGAAGCATGCCATTCCATCTGAACAATATATAATTGCCTTGGAAACAAACAAAATCCCTAGTAGCCTATACTTAACTAGCCTACTTATAGTAATTGTATTTAATTAAGTTATATTTCAAAGATCTTTTTGCATTCAAACTGTTCACTGATTCAGATATAACCTGTCTCTAAAACATGCATAATTGTTAAAGTGTTAATTTATGAGAGGCTCAATCCAAAGATTCTCAAGGAATCCAAAGACTCTCAACATAGTCCTAGTTAAATTGTTTACTGTACTTCATCTGTCATCCAAATTTTTAAAAAAGAGGGTGAGGGAAAGGGAATTCTGTGGACTATGCTTCATTCCATACCTTTATAAGTTATCCATTTTAATTTTCATAATGCATAACTTTTCAGAAAATATTTTTTTTCTTGAGAGCATTAAATAAAACTGCATCATTTTCAAAATATTATAGGCAAAGTTGTACGAAGCAGAGGCATCATAATGCAATACAAATTTACTGAATGACAAGTTAAAAGATCTGAATTCTATTCCCTAGTCTATTTATTAGCCCATGGCAGCAAACACATAAGTACATCTATCCAAAGTTGTTTTGTCCTCTCATTTATCAATTGGGCAAAGAACTCCAACTTCAAAGGGTTGCAGGGATAATTTAATGCTATAATTTATCTGACAGAACTTCGCAAATTTTAAAGATATATATATATAAAACCAATATTAATACATTATCTAGTATTCAAACTATTTTACTACTTCATGGGCCGGCCTGGTGGCTCAGCAGTTAAGTGCGCACGTTCTGCTTTGGTGGCCTGGGGTTCGTCGGTTCAGATCCTGGGTGCAGACATGGCACGCTTGGCCAGCCTTGCTGTGGTAGGTGTCCCAGATATAAAGTGGAGGAAGATGGGCATGGATGTTAGCTAAGGGCCAGTCTTCCTCAGCAAAAAGAGGAGGATTGGCAGTAGTTAGCTCAGAGCTAATCTTCCTCAAGAAAAAAATTATTTTATGACTTTTATACAATTACAATCAAGATTATTATTTAACATATAATTTATTATTTAATATACAATTCTTTAAGCATCCAGAATATATCTGTTTCAGAGATATAATTATGCAAATAGAATAGACTAAGAGAAGGTGGAAACATCTAATAAAAATTTCCTAAAATTAAAAAAAAAAGATATCTTGGCTAAGTATAAAAAATGAAATTCAGTTTTTAAAGAAGAAATTGAGGGAAAGGGAAGATTAACTGATCAGCAATAGGACTTGCCTAAATGAAGTTGTTTCAATCATAAGAGGCTGGTGTCACTTCAGTGGAGAGCTAAAATACTGCAGAGAAGCCCAGTCAATTACAGAGTTGTCTACATTTTAAACTATTCTTCTAGATGTGTTACTGAACAAAGGAACACATCAACATACTCATCTTTTGATCATACTGACTTCTTTCCTAATGCATAAGAAACTCAGTATGAAAAATATTTTACATTTAAAGAATCAAGAAATTTCAAAGTCAATATCCAGGTGAGAAGTATGAAGAGATGTATTAGCAGCTAATTAACCTTTACAGACACAATTTCCTCTCTACACAATTAGAAGGCTGTGTTCTTTCCTCCAATCTGTTGTATATTTTGGCTACTTTCATGGGGTATTTGTTTGGTAAAAATATAGCAGCTCTAGAAATACCCAAGAGGAACAAGTGAACTGAAAGCTGATCGAGTGAAATTATCACCTAAATTTTGTACTCTGAAAGTAAATTTTTCAAACTATATATCAACAGAGTACAAGATAAACCTAAAAATGATCAACCAAAGCTGATAAATATTACTATACATAATGTCCTTTCCAGTCACTATCAACTAAATGATACAAAAATCACAGTTCTTTGGGGCCAACCCAGTGGCATAGTGGTTAAGTTCATGCATTCTGCTTCGGCGGCCCGGGGTTCCCAGGTTCAGATCCTGAACGCGGACCTAGCACTGCTCGTCAAGCCACATTGTGGCATCATTTCACATCCGATAGAGGAAGACTGGCACAGATATTAGCTCAGTGAAAAATCTTCCTCAAGCAAAAAGAGGAAGATTGGCAACAGATGTTACCTCAGGGCCAATCTTCCTCACACACACACACAAATTCACATTTCTGCAATTGGCCTAGTATTGTTTAGAAATTGCTTAGAGATTTCTCAGAAAAAGAAATAAGATCTTAATAAATATAGAAGGTTGAAGAAAGGTCATTTTGAAATACAATAAGGCATCATCAAAATGGTTGCATTGATAATTTAGCAGCAGTGTATTATTTTTTGATGAGAAAACTCCTAAGAAAGATGGCTATCATATCTACCATCCCACAGATCATGTGGTTGATTCTCATCACTTGACCAACCAGGTAGTTACACACTTTCATTCAAACTGTAGACTATGTGATCTTTCTAAACTCACATAAGTCAAAGGGAACAACATTCCCAGATAGAGGCCATTCCTGATGTTAAAGGTATATGAAAGGCTGACAGCTTGGTGGAATCTGCAAATTAAGGGTTTTATTTATTTTTTTGTGTGTGAGGAAGATTGACCCTGGCTAACATCTGTTGCCAACCTTCCTCTTTTTGCTTGAGGAAAGTTATTGCTGAGCTAACATCTGCGGCAAGCCTCCTCTATTTTGTATGTGGGATACTGCCACAGCGTAGCATGATGAGCAGTGTGTAGGTCTGGGCCTGGGATCTGAACCTGTGAGCCCTGGACCGCTGAAGCAGAGTGCACGAACTTAACCACTACACCACCAGGGCAGCCCCTGAATTAAATGTTTTAAATGACACCTAAGTAATGGTCTTCCTGGTACCACCAGTTATTTTGGTGAGAAGATAAGGAGCCTAGCTTCTTCGGGACTTTATGAAAAGGACTCCGGACTATCTGCAACAAAAAATCTGGGCCCTTATAATTTCCAATCTAAAGGCAAACTAGTCTTGTATAAACAAAACAAAGTAAACTAGAAAAAACTATGTGATAAATTACACTTAATAAAATAAGTATGGATTTGTTTTTTAGATTTTATTTCCTCTTAGTTTATTCATTACAGACTTAGACTCCAATTTCCATAAGTAAAAGACAATTGCTCAGTTGCACAGATGAAAGTTGCTCATTTCACCGTTTTTCTCCAAACTTCATTTAAATGGCTCTTGGATCTATAGTAGCATCTAAAACTGACAAATTATGGAAAAGGGTATAATAGACCGTCAGATTGCCTCATGTATAATATAAATTTGTGACAAACATCACTTTTACAAATTCCAGTGCCTTAAAACTTTTAACCACAGATTTCATTGATAGTTGTATGAGCATCTATTGATGTTTAATTGACCAGTCATTGACTTACAACTGGATTGTGTATAAGGATATCAAGAAAGTTGTATTTGAAGCTCTGATGGAGATTTTTCTAAATTCCTCCTCCATCTACCAACCCCCATTAAGCATCATTGTACTCATCTATACAGTTCCATTCTTAGAGCAAACTACAAAACACCTATTGAACAGGTCAGTTAAAACAAATATTTCAGAAATAAAAGTTTAAAAAAGGAGGAAAATGACAACTATTATAGAACCTACAATTCTGTAGTTAAGCATTAAATACAGTCAGGAGCTTCTTGGCAAACTGGGAAAAAAAGAAATCATAGTAGCATCATTCTCCTTGTCTGATAAAAAGGATAAATGAGATTTTTGCCTTGACCCAGAAGCTTCTTGCTGTAACCAAAGCCTGAAGGACATTGAAAAAAATAATGGGTATACGTATTCTAAGGTGTTTTCTCAGCAAACACAGAAAGATTCTCAAATAGTCAATGTGTCTGTCTGTTTCTCCCTCTCTTTCTTCATACACCTCCATACAAGACGAGTATCATATATTTTTATACATAAACAATATACAATAGTTTAATATCATTCAAGTTTCTTTATATTTGCTAGCACAAAAATTTTTGAAATATTTACTCAAGAAATGTGTGAGTTTTGTAGGTAAAGAGAGGAGAATAAAGAACCTAAGATTATCAGCACTCATTTCTTCCCGGTAGAGCAAAGAACAATACATTACGTACATATATACATGCTCATATAAATACTGAAAAGAAAAGAACTGCGCTGAATTTACAGAGTATAAAATATCATTCAAAAGATGGATGCCAGATGATCTTTGTAGAGCCATCTTTAGTAAAACAAGGTATAAACAATAATAATGATAACATTATGTCCATTTATTGATAATTTAGTATGGAAACCTAGACTATCTCATGCAATGCTCACCTCTGATATTTAGGAGATGTATATTATTACCATTTACAGATGAGGAAATGGAGGTTCAGGGAGGTAAGCTAATTCCTGAAAGTTACATAGTGAGTAGCAAAATAGAATTTGAATCTAGGTCCATCTACCACCAAAGTTCACATTAATTTCTTCTACAGCAAATGAAAATTTTCCTTTCATTTACTAATCTAACACTAGTATACTATATATTTTTAAATTGTGGATTTTCAATAAATATAATGTTAAATAAAACAAGCCTCCTTAGTATGGGAATATTAAATCCTAAATATCTCAACTTCTGAGTAACAACATTCCCTACGGGTGAGCTTCTGAAATGGCATTTTTTGCCATTAGCAAAAGGAAATCAGCTCATCAAAGCTAGAATTTTCTCTAAATTGGTCTCTGTGCTTCTTCAAATCTCTCTGATTATTGTCAGTAAGCCCAAGTGCAACGCAGATGATGTAAAGAAAAAAATGACAATCAAAGGGTCAAAAGGCACAGAAAATAAGGTTTCATTAGCATGAAGAAAGGGTGTAACAAATTATCATCTTCATCACAATATATTTCACTAGAGGGCAGCCAAAACAGACAGCTAAAAGTTGAGGAGACATACAGTTAAGTCCATCAGCAAAATACTATTACGTTTGGCTAGAAATATATTCATCATGGTATATTTGCTTAGATACTGTCAATGTTCATACATTAATTACATTTGGTATTGTGTTCCGCCCTTTAATTTTTAGAACATTCAATCTACTAAAAAAAAAAAAAAAGCAGATTTAGAACTACAAATGACTGTCTTTTTTCTTTCTTCTTCTCCTCCCTAAAGCCCCCCAGTACATAGTTGTATATTCTAAGTGTAGGTCCTTCTGGTTGTGCTATGTGGGACGCCTCCTCAACGCAGCCTGATGAACGGTGCCAGGTCCATGACCAGGATCTGAACCAGGGAAACCCTGGGACACCAAAGCACAGCTCACAAACACAACCTCTCCGCCAAGGGGCCAGCCCCCAAATGACTTTTTTATATCATCAAAGATGTGGTGCTAAAATCCAAGATTTAATATATTAAATGAATACCAAATGTAATTACAGAATACTTAATGTCATGATTTTTAAAAAAAAATTTTACACAAACTAGGTTGGCACATGATGCAGTCAACTTAATTGTCTACAATTTTGCTATAATTCAATAAACCTTGCTTTTAAATTTAGTGACAATCAGTGAGAGAAGTATGTATTTAATTACTTGTGATGTTGACTTCTCTTTACTTTTGGTATCAGGTATCCCCACAGGAAACCCTTTATAACCCAGCTGCCTGGCAGAGAGAAAGCTGCAGGGGAGCAGTTCAAATCAAATTCCTGCCAGACATCAGTCTTTTCCAGGGGAGAAGCGGAGAAATCAATCTGCAAGCAACTCAGAAATCAGTTCTCTCGAATTTTCTGTGTAATCAACTTTCAATCTACAATTCCAAGTAATATACTGCTACCCTACTTTTTTTAAAAAAGAAAATTAAATATCTTCTCCATTTACATTACCTGCACGTCTTAAAGAGTATATAAATAATTGAGAAAGAACTATGACTTTTAGTATAACTGTTAATAAACTCATTTTTCTCCCAAAAAAGGAGACATTCATATGCACAATCTCAAGTAATAGCTAATAACCAAGCTACTAATCACAATTTTTTTCTTTTTCTTTTTTCTTTCTTTCTTTTTTAAATGAGATGCAGAGGGATTTGAAATGAAAAGCTGAGTAGATTCTCTTTTTCATGAAAATGTGCTTGAACTTTTTCTCAAAGGCCTCTATTTGTAAATGTATTATAATCTATCATGAAAGTTGCTTAAATTTTATCGTTTCCACATTCCCAAACTGCTTAGCATTAACAGGATTAAATAGACTCTCTATCAAACTACACCACACTGTTTGATACCCTTTCAAATCAAAGTATTCTGATGAATTTAACTTGCTCAATAGGAACCTTGAATTTTACATCTCCTGAAGAACTTCAAAGCTGTTGAAAGATATGGCTCCTTGGCACTCTCAGGCAGGCTATGAATTACAGCACAATTGCCTGTCCTCATTCTAAATTCACAAAGCTTTCAACATGGCCAAGTAGTGCTTTATAGATAGACCTTGGCTTTTCTTGCCATTGCTGTTTTTTTTCTGAGTCATATAGCATGACTCAAGACAATTTATAATCATCAATGAACTATCCTTGACATTTGAGATTACTGAAAAAGGAACCAAGAGCAAGTAGGCCAGACAAAGCCCCCATGCCAGAGAATCCAATGCTTAAAGTTCCACAACATCCTCTTGGTGGTTATTCTGTGCTCATTCAGATAAGAAAATAAAGTTTGTTGAAAATGACAGACAATGTGATTAAACATTTATGGAATAAAATTATTCACAGCCTCCACCATTCCTCCTTGCAACAACTAGTAACTAACGATGAATCAGAATTTAGAAGTAAAAGCCTGCGAGACAGAAGAAACTTTTGAGATTAAAATCTAAGTTATCAAATTAATAAAATAACTTCATGAATCATAATTTCAAAGAAAACCCTGTAAAAACTAGACAAACTTCTAGGAAGCCTCAGGATTAACATCTATGATATTAAAATAACAGAAACATTGATATTCTCTGTAAAGTAGTTTCATTTCCCTTATAGCCAAAGAAATAGGCTGAAATCTTGAATATATGATTTGGTCACTGTCACTCAGCACACAGATTATGAAAAAAGAATTTAGCAGTAGAACTATCATACATATATTTTAGATTTATTACAACTTGGATTCTGGAATCTATTCTCTCCTGAGTGTAACTACTGCTCATTATTTCAAAACCAAAAACTCTCAGAACATAAACACGATTAATACACTCACATAAAAGTGTGCAACTGTAAAATGTATTAGATTTTACCAGTTGTCAGCTGTAAGGTAATGGGACTTCAACATTTGTACAAACACTAGGTGTGCAGAAATGTTTCAGGATGTTTTAAGAGCTTAAAATAGCTGTGCTGAAAATATACAGATATATGTTTTTGCTCAAAGTAAGAATATAACTTACCAAAATGAATATTTTGATTCTTCACTGCCCTCATTATTTAACATTTCACAGTTATTTGTTTTGGAAATCTTTAAAAACATGTTTCAAAGAGTACATTTGCAAGTATAATCAATCTCAATGAAATGTATTGATTATGTATGTGATAATGTATATGTGAAAGGTGTTGGATGATGGCAGGTTGTTGTACACCTTGCAGATTCCAGGAAAGGAAAGCAGGCAGGAGGAATGTAAGCCCAAGTTTAAGAAACAAAAAACAAAACTAAATTAGGGGGGCCAGCCTAGTGGAGCAGCTGTTAAGTTTCCACGCTCCGCTTCCACGGCCCGGATCCTGGGTGTGGACCTATGCACCACTTGTCAAGCCACACTGTGGTAGTCCCACATAAAATAGAGGAAAATGAGCACAGATGTTAGCTCAGGGCCAGTCTTCCTTGGCAAAAAGAGGAGGATTGGCAGCAGATGTTAGCTCAGGGCTAATCTTCCTCAAAAGAGAAAGCCTAAATTTGACTGCTAATAAAATTTCAATTATATTTGTTTAACCAACATTGAATGGAATCAATGTCTCAATAATGTGATATTATTCATATTTCCTTTATTTAAGCTCGATTCTACTCACCAAAGGATTCCATGCATAATTTTAATTAAGTATCAGAGTAACTCTGTGCTCTTGGTACCAATACTACTTTTATTTTAATGATGGTGAAACTGTTGTTTACAGATTAAATAATCAGCAAAAAATAACACAAAGGAAATAATCAAACTCTTTCTGGCAGCTTGGTTGGTAAGCCTATATATTAGAGTATGCCCCTTCTAAATATAATATTTTTTTGATGTGCTTCATGGCTTAAAAGCAATTTTAGACTTAAAATTAGACAACAAAATATTCTATTGAATGACATGGAATCAGAAGCACACTATACTCTGTAAATAATACTCATGTGCAAATGGTAATATTTGGGTATCTGTTCAAACATCAGGGTATTTATTTTCTGCTTTCTATATCTTTGTACTAGTTGACATTATGCTTTCTTTTCTTCATCATACTTTCTAATAATTTCCAAAGTGGAATTTATAATATCCAGCTGATATCTAGGAGATAATTCAGATATATATTTTCAGGAACATTTATGTTGGCCATTCCCTATTTTGGCTTTGAAAATGCAATTAATTCTACTACCTGCAGTTTTCTATTTTTACTTAATAAGTTCCAGCTGAAAACATAAAAAGGAAATAAAACCCAGTAATAAAGAGAAACGGCAGTCATCATATTGCTGCAAGAAAAGCCATGGCTTAATTGTTTTTACCATAAGTCTTACAGACTTTTTGAACATTAAAAACTGACTGGAAATGTGCAAAGGAAAGAGCATATTTTGGAAGATAGTTGAGACTATTCGCCTTAGTGGAAGCCCTAAACTTTCCTTGGATTCTCTCTTTTTTTAACTTTCCCTCATCATCTTCCATAAAATCATTAGTTTATTCAGAGATTCAGGAACACACGCATAGCCATTTTTTGGAAAGGAGAAGGAAAAAAGGAAAACTAAACTAAAGACATGAAATCCTAAAATAAAAGAAAGAATTAAGACGCACGGTTCTTTACAGTCTCAGAGAAATTATAGATCTATTCTTTTTTTGTTTGCTTTCAATTATTTTATTGAGGTCAAATGGGTTTATAACATTGTGTAATTTCAGGTGTACATGATTATATATCAGTTTTTGTATAGACTGCATCATGCTCACCAGCAATAGTCTAGTTTTGATCTGTCACCATACATATGTGCCCCTTTACCCCTTTTGCTCACCCCCTTCACCTGTTTCTCCTCAGGTAATCAATAATCTTTTCTCTTTATCCATGAGTTTGTTTACCTTCCACATATGAGGGAAATGATATGGTGTTTATCTTTCTCTGCCTGGCTTATTTCACTGAGCATAATGCCCTCAAGCTCCATCCATATTGTTGCAAATGGGACAATTTTGTCTTTTTTATGGCTGAGTAGTATTCCATTGTATAATATATCATACCTTCTTTATCCATTTATCAGTTGATGGGTAGACCTATTCTTTAAAATAGGAAAGACAGCCAGGAAAATAATGAAAGAAAATAAAAAATAAAAGAGTACAAAAGATGAGATTATAAACCAATATAAGTTGGCAAAGAAGCTGCCAGAACACAGAGAAAAATGGGAGATGCAAAAGAGATTATCTAGATAAGAAAGCCACATGAAAAGAACAAAAGCACAGATGCACGTCAAAAGAAGATCATTCAAGATACGCTTCAGGAAATCACACCAAATTAAATGTAAAAAAGCAAAGATGTTTAAAAAAGACTATAATGGAGAGGATACCAGGTTATGGAAAACAGAAAATGATATTATCCAATTTAAGTGGTATTAGTGAAGAAGAGAGCATAAAAAACTATACAAAAATATGCTAAAAGTAAACATCTTGGAAATAAAATTAAACTTTTAATACAAAGACATCAAACAACCAACAATAAGATGTATCATTCCTAGTCCAAGTTTAAGAATAAAGAACATATCATTATGGAATCGGTAAAAAAACTCAAGTCAATTCAGGATGGGATACAGGGGCTAGAATCAGATTGGCTTCAGATTCTTGATAGCCACTACCAATAGAAGAAAGTGAAGAAATGTTCCAAAACTTTTAGGAAAAAGAAATGAATACTTAGCCAAGGTTTTTGCAAGTCCAAAATGAAATGCACAGATATTCTGAATCAGTCAAAAACTCAGGGATTAGAGCATCCCACAGCTCTTGATCAAAACACTGACAACTAAATCCATTCATTGAAATAAGAATTTAAAGAGAAAAAAAAGAAAACAAATAAGATCAATAATGGAGGAGATATCATAGACGTTCTGCTGATAGCATTTAACCCATCAAAATACAGAACCAGGATTTAAAATTGTGGGAATTATGGTTATAAGACAAATCTTCATGTAAAAAAATAATTTAATAAGATTTGAAGATGCATGAGGGAGGGAAGAGGAAACAAAAACATGTTGATTTATTAACAATAGAATGCACTTTCTGCTTACAAGTTTGTACATTCTGTTCATTATATATCACTACAGATCTATGATTTTTTTTTGTGTATGTCATGAAAAATTTCATGAAAAAAGATAAACAGATAAACTGAACATGATGATGCTTACTAGA
Organism: Equus przewalskii; assembly: GCF_037783145.1. NCBI lineage: Eukaryota > Metazoa > Chordata > Mammalia > Perissodactyla > Equidae > Equus > Equus przewalskii. The sequence goes on from NC_091834.1 coordinate 26,675,247, forward strand.
TGTAAACAAGAAATATAACTAGTTGTAGAGATTAAGGAAGACTTTAACTTTCCTTTTGTAGTTATCTATGTCTCTTGAATTTGTAAATTAATGATATTGAAATATTTTTACAAAAACAAGTCATTATTCTTTCAGAAAGAAAGTGATTGAGCAAGCCTGATTATTATTATTACTGCTGTTTTGGTATTAACTAAATCCAACTAGATTATTTTGAGCTTCGAATGCTTATTATAATTTTCAATTGTATATCAAATCTATTACCATTCAATCCCTTATTTCTAAGCTTTAGAACTGCACTTAGACCCATCATTTTTATTTGCATAATCAATAAGCTCTCCAGTTAGTGGTTGTCAAGATTTCTTCAGTCTTAAAACACATGAAAGATAAACCATATTCCCATCAGTTATTATAGTGGCTCACTAGAGAAGCATTCTCCTCGTCTTCAGCTCCATTAGGAAGTCACTGAGACCCTTGGGGAGGGGATATAAAGGTGGACTTTGAAAAAAAGGCATCCAGGTGATTCTTGTAAAATCCCCAGGAGAACTGTCCACACAGTGATGAAACACTAAAACAAAGTAAAGCAGTTTTGCAATGTAACAATTTTATAATTGTTACAGTGGAATAAATTTTTGGTATAAAATTTAACTAACATATAATATATCCCATAGCACACAATAGTAAAATGTCATGATAACTGATTTTCTACAACATTCAGCAATTATAAGCTGTCTTGATTACCTTTTCTCAGACCATAATATGCCTTCTGATGCAGCAGAAGTGGGCATTTTGCAATTACTATTTTAATGTTTGAATTCAAATATTTAAGATTTAAATTCATATAAAACCACACTTTTGTATGATTAATTTTGGCTAAAAGTAATATTTTGCTGTTTTTTCCCATCTAGTTGTTACTTGTGCTGTCTGGATTTTATTGTTGTTGCTGCTACAAAGGCATATTTTTCATGGACACTTTCAGAAATGCAGCACATGCTTTCTAAATTCAGGCTTCTATTACCTACACTACTGTGTTCTGATATTTGGCTAACATATTGTTTTAAAAATTTTACAAGTTACTCATCTTAGTTGGTCCTCAAATGTTTGTGGTAGAAGGATATAAAAAGCTAAGTTTTCCATTATCTTATAAAATTGTCTATAATAAAAATAAGTCTTATCATTCTCTTCCATTTAATTGACAGCCTAAAATCTTATTTATTTATATATATGTTGGGTCACTGCAATTTTGTACAACAAATCTGTGGATACCATAGGACAACAGAGGACATTCTTTGATCCAAAGTTTGATTAACAATTGCAAGATTATTCTGCCTGCAGGATGTGGATGGCTTAAACAAAGATGTGGGCAGTGGAGATGAAGAGAAATGAATGGCTGCATGATATATTTGCAGTTGGAATCGACAGAATTTATACATGAATTATATGAGGGGTTATGGCATAGGCAGAAATCAAGTATTACTCCTTAATTTTGGGTACATTACTGAGGAGAATTGATATCATTTGGGAAGGGGAAATTAGCAGATGGTCAAGATTTAGGGGAGAAAATAATGTAAAGAATAATTCATCTGGGCATGTTAGTGGCATGTGTGTGAGATAGCTAAATGGAAAGAGCAAGTGATCAGGTAGATAAATAAGCCTAAAGCTCAGAAAAGAAATTTGGGTGGAATTACACTTACATTCAACAAAATGGATGAGGTGTCCTAGCAGAAAGTACGTGCATTAAATGCAAGAGGGCTAAGACAGTGCCCTAAATTTAGACAACATTAGAACTACTATAAAGAAAGAGGTACTAAAAAGGAGATTGAGAAGAAATAGATAGTTAGAAAGTAGAAAAACCAGGAAAGTGGGATTTCCTGAAAACTAATAGAAGAAAATTCTTGAAGAAAAGGAAATAGTAAGTGGTGCACTAAAATAACATAAAATGGGAGATGGTGTCAAGACGGTGGTGTAGGCTGACTCTGAATTCACCTCCTCTCATGGACACAACAAATTTACAACTATTCTTGGAACAATTACCCCTGAGAGAGAATTGAAAATAGGATGAAAAGAACCCCCACAACAAGTGACAGTGCTGACTGAGATGGAAGAGGCAGAAATTCCTTTTTGGAGAGAAAAAAGCCACCTTTGAGCCATGACACTTCATGACTGGCAAGGAGCAGTCCTAGCGTACAGAGCCTTGCCTGGAGGAATGGTGGATCTGAGCCAGGGAGCATTACCACAGTAAGGAGGTTTTGGACTCAGCACAACTGAGAAAAGTGTCATAATATCTGGCTTTGCCGACTATTAACTACAACAGGGAATATGTTGAGAAAATCTATCAGACATAAGAGGAAAAAAGTGCATGCACTTAAAGGGCCCACACACAAATTTACCTCTTTCAGAAAGCAACCTAAAATCACCAGAAAGGACAGTGCACAGTCCTTTGGTGCAAAGAGACTCACCTGTTGGGCTCTGGGTGCATCTCAGTGAGAAGTGAGACCTCCCCAGGTGCTGAGATATTGGTGGCAGCCATTATTGTGACTTAGTACAGGTGTGCTCACACAGACGCTGGTAGACATCATTGGAGTTCTTCCCTTGGCCTGTTAGCCCAGGGTATGCCCCACCCACTCGAGCACCAATTTATTCCAGCTCAGCCAGGGCAGGCTGCCTCCCCTAGGGACTGGCCCCACCCAACAGTAAGACCTTGGGAAATTTGTAGGCCCACATAGGTGGGGTGTTGAGAACTCTGCAGCCAGGTGACTGGGTCTGCCACTGCAGGGCAGGGCATGGATGAGCAGTGGGCCTGTGTTGGTGGAATGTGTGGGGCCTCTGCAGTGGGGCTACAGGGTCTGCTTCAGTGGGTCGGGGCATTGGCACAGAGCAGGGCAGTATTGACAGGGTGTGTGTCCCTGTAGGTGGTGGGCCCTGTGAGCAGTAGCAGACTTGTGTTTCTCAAACAGCCACACAAGGGTTGGGCCTCACTATCCAAAGCCTGAAACAACTGGGTCCTCCCATGCCTGGGGTCAATCCCATTCAGGTGCAGTCTGAAGTGAGCACATGATAATCTTGCAGGTTGAAGGCCTGCAGCAACTGTAAGCACCTGAGCCTAGCAACCAGCCATGTTGGGGGCCTACCTACTTAACAAAAACTGCAACTGGAATGTGCTATTAGACCTTGTAGTCAACCGTGCTGGGGCTCCTCATGCCCAAAAAGATGACTGAAGTGACCATAGCAGCCACATGCAGCTGGGTACTACAACCAGCTGGCCAGTGGGGATAGTCTAGCCTCCCTGCACCTGCAGCAACAGCAACCATGCAACAACAGAAGAACACACATAGCCCACACAGGGGTCACTCTTGGAACATTTGGAAGTGGTGACAAGAGGGAAGCACACTGCTGGGCTTCATAAGGCATGTCTCACGAAAGCCCACTCTAAAAGATCAGGAGATGTAGCTGACGGACCTAATACATATATATAAGCACAGAGAAAGAGGCAAAATGAGGAGACAGGGGAACACATCCCAAGTAAGGGAAAAGGACAAAACCCCAGAAAAAGAACTAAACGAAACAGAGACAAACAATCTACCTGACCAACAGAACAAACTAAGAGTTATAAGTATGCTCACTGATCTCAGGAGAAGAATGGATGAACTCAGTGAGAACTTCAACAAAGAATTGGAAAATATAAAAAAGAACCAATTAAAAATGAAGAATAAAATACTAGAAATCAAAAATTCACTAGAGGGACTCAATAGCAGGGTAAATGATACAGAAGAACAGATCTGAGAGCTGGAAAAAGACTAGAAGAAGTCACCCACGCTGAACAGATAAAAGAAAAAAAACATTAGAAAGAACGAGGACAGTCATCTCTGGGACAAGACCAAGTGCACTAACATCAATATTATATATGTCCCAAAGGAAAAGAGAGAGATAAAGGGGCAGAGAATCTATTTGAAGAAATAATAGATAAAAACTTTTTAACTTAGGGAAGTAAGCAGACATCCAGGTACAGGAAGCACAGAGAGAATCAAACAAGATAAACCCAAAGAGGCCCACACGAAGACACATTACAATTAAACTGTTAAGAATTAAAGATAAGGAGAGAATCCTAAAAGACAGAAGAGAAAGGCAACAAGTTACATATAAAGGAAACCCCATAAGGCTATCAGCTGACTTCTCAGCCAAAACCCTAGGCTAGAAGGGAATGGCACAATATATTTAAAGTGCTGAAAAGAAACAACCTACAGCCAAGAATACTCTACCCAGCAAGGTTATCATTCAGAATGTAAAGAGAGATAAAGAGTTTCCTAGCAAGTAAAAATTAAAGGAGTTTATCACCAAGAAACCAGTTTTATAAGAAATGCTAAAGAGATTTATTGAAGTGGGAAACAGAAGACCACAAAGAAGAATAAGCAAATTAAGAAAAATAAAGGCAATAAAGTCACTGGTAAAGGCAAAAACGCAGTAAAGGTAGCAGATCAATGAAGATAATATGAAGATCAAAAGACAAAAGTACTAAAATTACCTATTTCCATGATAAGAGGGTAATGGATACACACACACACACACACACACAAAGAGGTTAGATATGATATCAAAAATATAAAATGTGGGAGGAGGGGAGTAAAACAGCAGAGCTTTAAGAAAGATGTCAAACTAAAGAGGCCATCAACTGAATATAGATTGCCATATACATAGGTTATTATGTATGAACCTCATGAGAACCACAGATCAGAAACCTATAAGAAATACACAAAAAGCTAAGAGAAAGGAAAGCAAACCCAACACTAAAGAAAGAGAAGAAACCACCAGGGAAGAGAGCAAGAGAAGAAGAAAGGAACAGACAGCTACTAAAACACCCAGAAAAAAGTAACAAAATGACAGTAAGTACATACTTATAAATAGCTCCTTTAAATGTCAATGGACTAAATGCTCCAATAAAAACACATAGGGTGGCTGACTAGTTGGAAAACAAGACCTATACATATGGTACATACAAGAGACACACTTCAGACCTAAAAACACTCACAAACCGAAAGTGAAGGGATGGAGAAAGATATTCCATGCAAATGGCAAAGAAAAGAAAGCTGGGGTAGCAATATTTATATCAGACAAAATAGACTTTAAAACAAAAACTGTAACAAGAGACAAAGAAGGGCACTTAATAATGACAAAGGAACAATCCACCAAGAGGATATGACATCATAAGGATAAGAGGATGTAAATATCTATGCACCCAATGTAGGAGCACCTAAATATCTAAAGCAATTATTACCAGACACAAAAGGAGAAATAGACAGCAACACAAAAATACTAGTGGACTTTAACACTCCACTTACATCAATGGCTAGATCATCCAAACAGAAGATCAAGAAGGAAATATTGGCCTTAAATGACACATTAGACCAGATGGACTTAGTAAATATATAAAGAACATTCCATCCAAAACCCACAGACTACACATGGAACATTCCCCAGGATAGATCTAATATTAGGGCACAACACAAGTCTCAACAGATTTAAGAAGACTAAAATAATACCAAGCATCTTCTCTGACCACAATAGTGTGAAAGTAGAAATCAACTACAGGAACAAAATCAGAAAAGCCACAAATACATGGAGATTAAACACAATGCTACTGAACAACAATTGGGTCAATGAAGACATCAAAGGAAAAATAAAAAAAATAGCTGGAGACAAATGAAAATGAAAATACAACATGCCAAAAATCTATGGGATGCACAAAAAAAAAGTTCTAAGAGGGAGGTTTAGAGAAATATAGGCCTACTTCAACAAACAACAAAAAAAATCCCAAACAATCTAGCAGTGCATCTAAAGGAACTGGAAAAAGAACAAACAAAGCCCCAAATCAGTAGAAGGAAAGAAATAATAATCAGTGCAGAAATAAATGAAATAGACACTAAAAACAAACAAACAAACAAAAAATTCAATGGAACTAAGAGCTGCTCCTCTGAAAAGATGAAGAAAATTGACAAATTTTTGCTAATTTTTGCTGAGGAAGGCTGGCCCTGAGCTAACATCCATGCCCATCTTCTTCTACTTTATATGTGGGACGCCTATTACAGCATGACTTTTGCCAAGTGGTGCCATGTCCGCACCTAGGATCCTAACCAGCGAACCCCAGGGCCACAGAGAAGCAGAACGTGCAAACTTAACCGCTGCGCCACCTGGCCAGCCCCTGAGTAATTATTTTTTAATCAAAAAATTACGTATAGGCTACTGTCTGTAATGCACTGCACTGGACTACAGTTTTCTAGGTAACGCAATAGCCATAGTTCTTATCCCTAGGAAGTTTACGTTTTAGTGCTGGGAAAAACGTGGAGAAAGGAAAATTATACAGTGAGCACTTACTGGAATAGGAATATATATTGGGCATTAAGAGACTATATAAAACAGACAACAAATCCAAGATTGGTGGATCAAAGCCAAGAAAAAATTGGGGAGAGAGAGGAGAGATTTATAGGCAGAGATTGTCAAAAGGTCTGAAGATGAAGGAGAGAATATCATCTTAAGGAAATGCCAAGTAGTTTACTCTGTTTGGGGCTTAAAATTTCAGGAGAATGGGAATAGCTGCTGGGGAGACGTAACAGAAAAGTTAGGAAAGGTACAACGGAGTCAGATAATGAAGGCCTGGTATACCATTTATGTCAAATGGAAAGTCACTGAAGATTTCTAAATAAGGAAATGAAATGGATGGAAGTTTATGGAGCAAATCTTTGTAGACTATGCATTATATGTAAATTGCAGTGACTTGTAATGCTTATACATTTTTCTTCAACTTTCTAATTCTTTTGTAGTTGAGAAATTAATGCAGTAAACTCTCACCTTAATGCAAATAAGTGTCCAAAAATTTTAATAAAATGCAGCTCAAGTTATAGAGTGGTTAACAAAATCTCCAAGTTCAAAAATTCTCTTATAACAGCTGCAATTTGGCACCAGGTGGTGGCAGTAATCAACCCTAGCTTAAATATCAATGAGGATGATTCTAGGTGCTCTGCAGGGTTAGAATTTTTAGTATCTTGGCAGCAAATTCAGGAATCTCCCAATAGTTTAGCAATGTTTTCATCAGCTCACTCCCAGGATATTGAGGCACAGATTGGTCTTGAAAAATACAGAGACCCGCCATCCACCTCCCGTTTCCTAAGTCAGAGATGCATGTCCTTTCCAACTTCTCTCTCCCTTCCTGTGAGGGGGGCAAAAAAGAAAGAAAGAAATTTACCCAGCACCATTTAGACCTAAATTTGCATTATCTCAGGACATATCAGCGTGATGTTTTAGTTTAGGCAGTTCTACTGTACTATCATGTGACCTTGGCTTTAACAGAAATAATAGAAAAAGAGGTCAAGAAGATTATCAGAAAATATTAAAAATAAAACCAATGTTATTGGCTAGGTAGTTAAAGGATAAATATTTTTGCTTATACTATTTTTCAATATAAGAAACAAAAGATAGGTGTTATCATCCAGAATAACCAACAATTTAAAGACCATGGTTATTATTTTCTACTTCGCTGTGTTATAATGCTCTCACCTTGGGGATTTCTATATATCCATAAGTAAAAAGAGTGAAGCACCATAAATTTGCATGACTCTTTCCGTAAAATTGCTTTCCCACAATTTGGGGGTAAATCAATTTTGCATTGTGGCTTCTTTTCATCTATCTGGATAATGAGAATAGATTGACGAGTCTCAAAAGAAAAGCAGTAGAAAAAACTGTTTCCCTGCACTGTAGAAGTGTAACAAAAACACATTAAAATATGCAAGCTCTTAATTCCAAAAGGGCAATTCAACCAAAAGTAGAAACTAAGAAAGACTAAATCCAGCCAGATCCTAAAATCATTATGGTGATCGATTAAATTTATTCATTTATTCATTAATACAGAACACCACTCTCCCACTTTTAATTCCTAAAAAGTCAGCTCTTTGGTGCCGGTCCCACGGCTGAGTGGTTAAGTTCGTGTGTTTCCCTTCGGTGGCCCAGGGTTTCACGGGTTCGGATCCTGGGCATGGACATGGCACTGCTCATCAGGCCATACTGAGGTGGCGTCCCACATAGCACAATCAGAGGCACTCACAACTAGAATATGCAACTATGCACAAGGGGGCTTTGTGGAGAAGAAGAAGAGGAAAAAAAATATGGGCAACCAATGTTAGCTCAGGTGCTAATTTAAAAAATAAAAAAAGCCGGCTCTTTCATATCCAAAACCTACACCAAATTATAATTTAGAAGAGTGTTTATCTTTATATATTGTAACCAAAATAAATATAGAATTTTTTTATGGTTTACATATTCACAATTGTCTGTGTTGCAATCAGCAGAAGTGATGCAATTTCATGGAATGAATAGGGTAGATGCAATAATTAAATACATAATGGCAGCACCTATTAATTTAATTCATATAAACACAAAGTTTTAAATATTACAACTTTCTCTTTTTGAGGAAGATTAGCTCTGAGCTAACATCTACTGCCAAACCTCCTCTTTTTTTTTTTTCTGAGGAAGATTGGCCCTGAGCTAACATTCATGCCCATCTTCCTCTATTTTATATGTGGGACACCTGCCACAGCATGGCTTGACAAGCAGTGCATAGATCCACACCTGGGATTCGAACCCCCGAACCCTGGGTCACCAAAGCAAAGCGTTCAAGCTTAAACGCTACACCACTGGGCCGGCCCCTAACTATTATAACTTTTAAAGCCACATTTCAAAATATCATTTGAGCAAAGTGATTTTTTGAAGAATATATAAAAATAAAGCTAAATTAGGAGAACTTAATTAGTCTGATTGATACTAAATAACATTCAACTTCACCAGAAAAATTTTCACCTTCTAATTTAGTTTCTCTGTGAAGCTGAAGCCAAAAAAGACACTTCAAATATTTTATTTACTGGCCAATTTCTAGATGTCTGTACTCAGTCTGCATAGTAACAAGCTGATACTAATAAGCCATACATACAGATCCTACTTATTAAAATACAAATTAGACACCCCTTATGTTTATACATGTGTAAGTACAATTAATATTGCACACTTAGTTAGAAACAAAATTGCTTTAGTTAACCAACCATTGCAAGCAATCAAATGAGATTTCAAATGCAATTGGAAAACATCTCTTCGGTAGAAATAATAGCAATTGTTTCACACAGAACAATTAGTTTTTCAAGCTCTTTTTTCCTTCTCCCACCTGCCCTTAATAAAGTAATTTGTCCATCATAAGTGACATGAAATGCCGCCTTTAATATCCATAAGTGGCACAGAGACCTGAAAGGTAGCTGGTAGACATAGCTCATATACAAATATTGGTTTGAACTTGTAAATGCATGATCGCATACACCTTAATCCATTTAGAGTGTATGCCCTTTCTTCCCTCAATTCTACATTCAGCGGGCATTGAGTGGGGCTGAGGAAGAGCGTGAATTACGTGAGCCCTTTCTTCCTGCCAGCATTTTAGTGCTTTCCCTTTTGTTCTTGTTGTTCATAAGATTTCTCTATATTACACAGTAGGGAATGTTAATCAACATTCTGCCTAAGTAATACTAATGAAACTTGTCTATTTACACTTGAGGGAAGAATCAGAATATTATATTTCTTTTTGAAATGTTAATGTACTTTTTAGGAAATTATTTTTGTCTTCTAAATCATCTTAGTGTTAAATTATTAAAGGGTGGCATTAAGGAATCACTGCACTGATGCAAACAGTTAAAATACCTTAAAAGATAAACAGATTATAAAGTTTAAAAGGAGGACACCTTTTGGAATATGGTAGCATTTAATTTCAAATTAAACATTTTTAAATGGTTAAAATACTGATAAAATTTGCAATTGTTTTGTGTGGTCTCACAAAATAAGGAGATATTTAATGTTGATAATTTCTAATTTCCAACCACAGTTTGAGTTTGATTTGTACTATGGCCTTGAAGGATTTGTTTAACTTTGCGATAAACATGAACTGAAGAGCCAACTAGCTTATCAGGGAAAAGAAGGCAAAGGCGAGAAAGTTTTTTATTTTCGCTATTTACTTACTTGAGTCTGAAGGTTAGGCAATCTCCAATCAGATTCTATTCTCAAACATAAAATCACTGCTATCTCAGTGTTCTACCATCTCACAGTATTTCAAAGGAAAGAGCTATTGTAAAGACTTTACGTATGGCTAATAAGGTAAGATATAGAAAACATCAATTCTCAGTGTGCAAACTGTGACAGATATGTGTCCTGTGAACACTACTCAGAGTCCTTCAAAAAGGGTACTCAGGAAGTGAGTTGACAGGGCTCTAAAGTAACCTAACTTGTATACCTTTTAATCATCTCTTTTGATATCAGTCAATATGTTCACAGCTCCTAAATAAATTGTGAGGTAATCTAGGGGGAAATCAAGAACAGAACTTGTTCAAGAATTCTCCCACATGGTGACCACTATTTGCTAAGAACTCCTAACACTTACTGCGTAAACCTTTTATATTCTATTTAAGCACATAAGGTTTAGTAATGGCTTTTGTGTCACGGTGAGACTGATCTGTCCATTTGTATGACTTCCCAGCAGTGCTTCTGTCTGGATATAGGCACTGAGAGAGTAGATAATAGGGGTTACATTTAAAGGTAAATTTTTTTCATATTTTGAAATCTGACAGATAAGAATACAGCTTAAAATTGTTGGTTCATCATAATTTAATTGGCTTCATTTTTTTCTTTCTTAGCAATACATAAATGATAGGGTGTCTTACATTGACGATGGCTTCAATTCAATAAAATATGGTAATAGTTAACACATACTGTGAGTTTTTGTCTCATCTACAAGGACAATCTCCATTACTTCTGGAAGGAGAAATAAATCATTGCTAAAGTGTTAATTTAGTGTTAATGAGCCCAATATCAAAAAGTTTACAATACATCTGGGAAAGGAAACAACATCCAGAAAGCAATAACATAATAATTAAAAAAAACAATGCCAATGATCTAAAAGGCATTACTATATCCTTACTTGCCAAGTTACTGTGGTAAACATTATTTCTCCCTAGAAAACTGAAAAAGACATACAACTAATAATTGACTACCTGAGATATTACTAAATTCATCTAATGCAAAGAAAAGCTTTTTGAACAGCAATGAAATCTATATATTACAGAAACTGATTTGTGTGAACTTAATAATCTTTTCAGTTCTCAGAATTACAAAGATTTAAACTAAAACAGCACTACCTGCACTACACCAATACTAGGCAGAAGACATGGTCCAGCTTTATACCTATTATGACTTGACATGCTTTTATTATGATACCTCTAAATTGGGGGGGAAAGAGCAATTTCCATTTAATATTAGTCAAAGGATATATATTTGGACAAATTAGTTTGGCTGCTTTCTGTCTATTCAAGAAACAAAAGCATTCCAGTTTACTTTCCTTTCATCTAAAACCAACTAACTACATTGTAAACCCCTCTACTCAATGAGACTACAATTTGTCCTCAGTACTCAAGAAGCTTGTGTTTTTAAGTTAATCACTGATTTTTCATTATACATTATGGAGGATCAATTGACCTTTCTTAACCTACCTACGACAAACAGTGTGTACCAAGCCAGTACTTACATGACACCAACAACTGAGGCAATATGATCAATTTACTGAAAGAATGAAACAAATTAACAGTAGTCAAACAGAGTCTCTAGTTTGTAGACTGTTTAAGAAATATAAATTAAGTAGAAAAGATAGTAAAAATAAATAATATCAGAAGTGTCAAGCATGGAAAACTAATCATTATCATATAAGTGAATGATATATCATTTAGTGTATTTTCCTTTGATATACAATACAATCATATAAACGTAAAATCAAAGTATTAATTCCTAATCCTTACTTTAGCATTCTATTGAGGCAGAATTTTCTTACCTTCACATCTGAGATTTTTGTTTTGCAAAACATTCAAAGACAATCAAACAGCACAACCAAGATGTCTCCTATACTCTAATCCTATTTTAAATGAGGGAGGTGAGGTAGAGTTTAACATCCCCAAAATGAGTTGCCTGAACTTTTCCTGTGATCAGAAACTAAAGAGATTTTCATTGTATAAATGAAATACTTCAAAAATGTAACAGAAGTAGTTTAACTGACTATTAAGGACAGACTTCTTCACTGTGCCCCTTGGTTGTAAGAAGATAGATAGACAGATAGATAGACAGACAAACAGACAGATAGCACTCATCGCAAGGAGAATTTCTGCTATTTGTATAATTTACTCAACGACTCTTGGAGCATCAAAACAAGTTTATCAAAAAATACATGCAAAAGCTAGTATCAGCTGGCATTGCTAAAAGTAAGCCAGAGTAGATGAAATATTAATTTTAGCTAAAGTGGAGCAAATTAAATTTTAAGAGGTTTAACACATTTATTCTCACTTTAATTGTATAACCCACCATCAAGGTGATTACAATAAACACATTGCTTCTTACAAACTCAAAGTTGTTAAATGCACCTTATTTTTTAACTAGTATATTCACATCTACAAAAATTATTCAGATATTAAAATTTAATACTACTTTTTAATGTAATTAACTTTATAAATACCTTTGAATATGGGAGAACATTTCAAGGGACTTTTTTTTTAATATGGAACATAAGCAAGAAAATTTTGACTAACTTAATTGGCCCTAATTACTCAGAAGCAATTTTTTTAAAGCACTAAAGTGTAGCTGTGTTTTAGTCCCATAACACCATAAGATTCCATCACTAAAAAATATTTTAATGTAATTATAAGTGTCCAAACACAAAATGTCAATCTACTTAAATCAAGTGGTTAAAAAGTTTCCTTACTGCAAAATCCTCCCTCCACTGGTGGGCTGCTTGCACTTTCTCTGCTTCCAAAGCCAGGCGCTGAAAAGGAAACAATAAATTCTTAGAATACAAATGACCACATGATTATACAATTGTTATAACAAATACTTGGGTTTTCAAATCAATAATGAGGACATAAACAGCTGAAGGAATTCCTTATATATGATTCATAAATTCTAATCATTATAATCTAACCTACTAAACTTGATCGACGTGTGCTTACCCTTCAGTAAATACTGTTCTTGAATGCCATTAAGTTTACTCCCTCTGCCATCATCGGCAGGCGTGTCCTCTATGATGCTTCCTTTCAATGACTAACATTTCAGTTTTTAGAAAAACCTTCAATCAGCAGAGTATATAAATCTTGGAAGAATTTTATTTTTAGTAAATACAGTTAAAACATAAATTTCTATATAAGGGGAAGGAAACGACACTAAGAGATCAATGAATATGTGCTAAGCACTATACTGGGCACCTTCTTAACAGCATATTTAGTTTTTAACCAAAAGCCACAAAATGTAATAATTCCCTCCTTGCTGAAGCACATTCTTAACAGTAGCTCTTTCAGAGATAATCTGTGAGTAGCAAACTGTCACAATGCTTACATCTGAAAATGGCTTTATTTCACTTTCACTCTTGTATACTCAAGTAGTCAGAGAATTCTAGGTTCACTTATTTTCCTCTAGCACTTTTCAAATGTTAGTTCATAAGGTTCAGTTGGAGATAAAATGTCTCTTGTTAGTCTGCTAATCACTTTTTGTCGATAATTCTTTTTCCTTCTGCAACAGTTTTTAGAGATTTTTCTCTTTCCCATGTCACCATCATGTTGTCTGTGTAACAAACTCTTACAAGAGACAGTAACCTTTAGTGATTAAGAACACAGATCTGAAACCAGACTGCCTGGATTTACATACCGACCCTGCTGCATACCAGCAGTGCAAACTTGGGAAAAGTTCTCTCTTATTCCATTTTCTCATGTGAATAGTGTGAAAATCTGCCTTATGGATTGTTGAAAGGATTAAATGAATTATTATATATAAAGTGCTTAGAACAGTGCCTGGCAAACAGTAAGTAAGATATGTGTCACCTCTCTGACTCTGAAGAGTAATTATGATTCCATTTGCACTGTGTCCCTCTGAGAAAATAGCTCAGTGCTGAGTTCATCTGTGGCCTGCCCCCAGACACAGCTAGAAGAACGTGGCAGAAATAGGACAAGAATAACAGCAAATATAATAAATGTAAAAATATGGAAGTTCAGGCTACACTGGATAATGGAAACATCCCTTTAGTCCAATTTCTCTATTAGTATATTGGATTCTATTCTCTGTTATTTAATATTATAATTTATTCATGTTTCTAAACTATTATGTAGGTATTACAAATGACTACAAAATATTGCCTAATGGGAGATCTCAACTAAAGAATCTCTAGATCAATTTATAGGAAACCTCCAATGCACTTAAATGACAATGGTTTCAGTTTATCAGCTACTAGACAGAAATGGAATATAAGAGGAGCTACTAAATGTTAGAAATTGTACCAGGGAGAGTAACCTAAAAAAGGTCCTCTATTCCTACAAAAACAAGAAACTAAACAGAGCAAAATTTGGAGAAAACAGTATACATTGCAGTAATACTGCATCACAATACTTTTGGAAATTCAAATTCAGTGTGAAAATGTAGCCAAAAAGTAAATAAAATGGCAAAGGAAATGGAAATGGAAGCAATTTCTTTACCGGAAACTTCAGTATGGAAAGATAAAGAAAGAAAAGACAGAATGAGAAAATAAACACGAAGGCACATTATTAACAAAAGTCAGAATGTAAGTCTTCTCTCATTTTTCACAGGCAATATAAGAACAGCTAAATGTTCATATGTATGAGGCAAATAATAAATGTAAGCATTTTGTGAATTTAAACCAAATACTGGATAAAATGTAAATAAGTTAAGTAAAAGATTTTAGATTAAGAACTGTTAGAACTCTAAACTGTCTTTAAGTCTTGGAGAAGGGTAGTAAGATTTTTCTTTGCACAAAGCACAGAAGGAGGATGACACCCCAACAAACAAAACACGTCAGCAGACATTCACCCACAGGGCCACACATGGTTCTCAAGCCACAAGCTCTAACTCTACCATGCTGTTCCCTACTCTGGATAACATGAGAAAGTACTACAACTTAACTGATCTGACCCAAAGTCACACGGCTTATGATATGAACATAATTCATGTTTAATAATCCATAATGACAGTAATCACAACAGTTAATTATTTCCAGAAAAAAATTAAAAAGGGATGAACAATAGCAACAAATTATAAGACAGTTCTAGGAGGAGGAAAGTCCAAATCAGTTTTATTTCTAATATACATTTTTAAACACTAATTTTATGATTTAAATGCCATTTGTTGCAAGATTCTGAAATAGTTTTAGAAACCTAGGCTATGTAGCTATGTGTAAGAAAAACAGTGTACTTTAAAAAGTTAGTTTGCAGCTCCAAAGTTGCTAATTTTATATCCCCAGGGTAGAAATCTAGAAACACACAATCATGAAAACTCACTGCTGTTATCTTCTTTGTTCAGGAAGAAATTAAGGAAATATTTTTTTACCTAGCAAATTTCATGATAAAGCATAATACTGAAACCTAGATACCCAGAGAGCCTATCCTGGGGACTATTACAAACAGTTGCTGATGGTGCTCTTTCTTGTGGCAAAAGCCCAGTTAGTCACGACTTATAGAATACTGACATGTCTTCTGGACACTTCAAGTCCCTAATTAACTGCTATTCTGGTCAAGTGACATTTTATTTCTAAAGCCAGTGATCTACCATTAAATGCCACAGGCAAACTGTGTTGAGACTGATAAAAGTCCTACCTAATAAAGTGCGAATATTTGCTCGGTAGAGCATCTCTGTTTCCATAGTTGGCTATATAAGTATATCCTGTAATGATAAGTCACTTCAGAAAAAAGAAAACGTCTTTTTTCTCATTTAATTTATAGTATACTTTAATATAGTATCAAACATTAAAAGTAGACCAAGCACTAGATAGAAACAAAAAACCCAGCTCAGCATAAATACCTATGAGAGAAAATTGAAATTTAATTCTGCTCACATTAAGATAAGCCAGAAAGACTCATTAAATGGCTTTATTGTAAATGAAACAGCACACGTGTATATGAAAATCCTTTAGGTATGGAATGACAAGTATATATACAATGTCATAGATGTATTAATGCTATATACATCCCTACCTACCTATTGGTTTGAGCATTTAAAATAGAAAATCATTTTAAAGACTATTCTAGGGACTCACAAGTTTAACAAAATGGACTTGAACCCAAGCCCTATGACTCCAAAGCTTCTGCTCATTCCACAAAACCAATCTTTTGTCTCCATCAAACCCATCAAAAGTGTTTATATCACCAGATATTCACAGAATATAAGGCAGTGTAATAATATCAAAACCAAACACTATTTCAGGTTGATGGAAAATTGCCCAGCAGATTTTAGAAATTGCTAAAGACAAAATACAAAAACAGCACAAAAAAATCATATGTCAGTTTGGAAACTGTCTTTGTGTAGATCTTGCCCTCAAATCCTGAGAGAATATTGCTAATCAGAGAAAAAGATTTTCATAAACAGTGATCTGCAGGGGAAAAAAAGAAAAGAAACAGAAACAGAGAACGGGAGAAGTTTTATCAGATCAAAGAAAGATCAGCTCCCTTGAAGGCCTATTCATTCTCCACCTTCACCTCGTGTCATATCTTTATCTCTTCCACTAGCATTGAATTCTGTCAGGTGATACGAAAGTCTAATAAAAGCAGTATAATTATACAGTGTATAAAGAAATAATCCTATCATTCTCCTTAACAATACCTAAATATGTTTTCTCAAATAGACTATTTTCCAAACCTGTAAATAATTTGATTCCTAGACCGTAAGTTAATTGCAGATAAGATAAAAGAAGTTTTCTGAAATATTGAATTATAAATAATTTTCTGTTATAACTTTGAAAGGAAACCTTCAGGGACCATATGACAGTTCAGTTAGACTCTGATAACGTTGACACTCATGTGGAAAACAGGAACTGACTCAGAAATATCATTCAAAGAAACATTTAATTCAAAACAATTGCTTTGGCTAGCATATGTCAAGATTTTTCTTTCTAATAAGGAGGCAATAGATACCCGCCATAGACTATTCTAAGTAAAACATGCATGTGCGATGAAATTAATGTTCAAACAGTCAACGCCCAACAAGGATTAGCAAATTATTACATTATGCCTATGTTGACAATTTTTTTATCACTCTAATGAGTTTTGCCTATCTTCATCAAACATTTTTAACATATCAAAAGAATCAGAATAATTACTTGAATGATCTAACAATACCTACTGAAAATAGCAGACTTAGGTGAATGAACAGAATTATATGTTTTAAAGAAAAGTGTATAGATACAATCAATTACTTTGGAGCAACAGTATAATAAGCATGCACTTTTGAATCAGACAGATCTGATTTGCAATTCTAGTGCTGCTATTTACTGTGGGATGTTAAGCAATGGACTTAACAATTTCCAGCATCTAGGAATAATACCTTATATATTTTCTATTTGGTATGCTAAATATCTAGCACATTATAAACAACAAAGTTTTGCTTCCATTTGAATCTTACAAACATAAGTTCATAGAATAGACTATGTTAGAACTATAATCAGTAAGGACCACTTCAACATACATGAGTGAAATAAATGAGAATGTCTTAATGGTCCCTAAATTTTCACTGTATTTTGCCCTACAGAAAAGCTCTTGACTGTAGACCCATATGGAAGTCCAAAAGCATATGCAATCCAGGGAGTATAACAGTTTAATATAACAGTCAATAAAATGAGTTCAATTTTATTTTATTTTTACCATAAATGGAATGAGAAAGGAGAGCAGATCATTATGCTTTGCTTTCTCATCTTAATTTCGGAACCATTAAAAAAAGATAGTGAGGTGTGACATTTCTTCAGCATTTCTTACACTGATAGGAAGCAGTGAAGACTTCAGTAGACAAGACAACACCATACCTCCACAAATGGCTAGTATAATATTCCATCTAAAGGGCAAAAATGCTCTTCTCTTTCCAATAACCTAGCCAAATAATGGGAAACAATACAAAATGTTTATTTAAAGTCACATAAAACAATGCATTACAATGTTTATTTAAACTCATATAAATATATATGCCCAGCAGAATTCTACCAAAGCCTTCTAGCAACTCGTTATATCCTAGTGAACAAGGATATTACTATGACAATCTTAATGTGTAGAGAAATTGCTTTATGTTTTTTCAAAATGACATCTGCTGTACTTACATATTATTTAAAACGTTTCTATAAAGAAACATTATTGATACCTTGAAAACATCTATTGGCTAAAGAAGCCAGGTTGGATACTGAGATTTGAGGTTAAAAAGTTATAGGAATAGGTTAACCAAGAGAGTTAACTTTGGCATATTTCAACACCTGAGAACTGTGAACATCAGGATGAGGAGGAAACATATCTCCAGGATAATAAGTATAGTGTTTGTTTGCTTTAATTCAATAAATATTTCCTAAGCACTTACTACATGCAAGTGTTTAGGAAATAAAAATACAGGACATATTTCTTGCTTGCAAAGGCAATTTATATAAATCCACATATCATATACTATGGAATACACATATATACACACAAATAACATCATGTGGTGAGTGTTTGACACGTGCTTTCTTAATGGTTACAATATATATGCTTGTTAGTTTTACTTTACTTCAGTGGAATTTGCCACATGGAGAATAAATTTTTTGTTTTGTTTTGTTTTGTTTTTGCTGAGGAAGATTTGCCCTGAGCTAACATCTGTTGCCAATCTTCCTCTTTTTCTATGTGAGCCCTTGCTGCAACATGGCCACTGACAGACGAGTGGTGTAAGTCCATGCCTGGGAACTGAACCCGGGCTGCAGAAGCAGAGCATGCCGAACTTAAGCACTAGGCCACCGGAACTGGTCCAAAAAATTTTTAGAAGTACTGCTTTTATTGAGAATGAAAATATCTCAAAATTAAAAGACAGGAAGGATTCTAAAAAGAGTGAGTGCTGCTAGCCAATGACAGTTTTTACCCACAGGTCTTTTTATTTGCTCGATTTGAGGGCAGATTAAAAATATTGAAAGCACAGAAAAAATAGTTTGGAACCTATTACCCAGAATTCTTCTTTATCTTTTTTATATTTGCTTTATAAGTTCTCATGTACAAAATGAAATATTACAAATAACCTTGAAGTTCACCTTATTCACCTCTCTTGACCAATTTCCCTACCCAGAACAATTACTATAATGAATTAGTCTGTATCCTTTGGCATTATTTGGCGTGTATTTTTTTAATTATGTAAATGTTATCTGATGTTGCTATTGCTGATTCTTCTTTCTAATAGGTTACATGCAGGTTGAATGCCAAAGAGAAACTCCAGCTTCACGGGGGGAAGGGAATGACTTGTCTAAGGAGAAACCCATTACTCTTGGAAGTGATGGTTTAGATTGGACAAGAGAATCAGTTAAGGTCAATGAACTTTGAGAAATGGTTTGCTGAGAGTTTTGGAAAGCAAAGATAATGGCTGCAGGAAGGAAAAACCTTCAGGGAAAAAAGCTGGAGCCATTTCTAAGACGCTTGTTTAGCAACAAAATTCTATGAATTTATTGCATCTTTATCATCAGAACATAAAACAGGCCTTATTTGTAAACACAGTCCTACATACTCCTTCTCCCTATCAAAAGACCATCATTCTTTCTGCACAGGCGTTACTCATGCAATTTGAAAGATTTTAAATCAACCCTTAAGCAAGGCAACTTATCCAAAGATATATCAATCCCCTCTCACCATGGTGCTGTAGGTTAGCAAGCCCACTGTTACAAAGATGACTAAATGTTGTTTTTATGCTTTACATATGCTTGCCTAAAATATGCTTTTGCAGACTTTCTCCTTTTGTTTAATGACATGAAACATAAGCACATAATTATAATCATTATCTTTCTTTTTTACAAACTTGCTTTTGTTTTTCTAGCAGAGCAATCTCAAATTGATTCCAGAACACAAAAAATATTTTTAATAAAATTCTATTTTAATTTAGAAAAATATATTCCAATGATCTGAAAAAATCTACCAAACTTTCCTAAAATAACTTAGTACCACTCCATCTATTTGAGTTTATAGAGGAGGAGAAAAAGGAGTTTGGCTTCTTGACTATTGTTTCTTAAGAGAAAAGGAACAAGCTACATAATATACAACTTTTAACATATACTTTAATTAAAATTATTTGTAAATAGATTGATCAAGTAGAAATAAAGTGTGTAGTCTTGTTATTTACGTCTATTCAACGATGTTAACACTTCTGTAAATATTGGAATTATGAAATAAGAAGAGCAGTATCAAAATTAACAGTAAAACATTAATTTGTGATTATATTAAGACAAATCACATATAAATCTTGCACTGTATATGGTACAATGTAAGGCTACAAATTAATTCTTTTTTGATAGCCAATCATTTTTTTATGATTGTTTTCATTCCAAGTTGTGTGAAATAAAAATTTCATAATACAAACACTATTTTTCTTTCCAGTGCAAGCTTTAAAAGAGGATAATATGTGCAAAACATATAAATAAAGTTTGCTGAAATAAAGCCAGCCATCATTTATTCTTCTATTTGTGGCCCAGTGAAAAATAAATCTTTTGGAACATCGCCTCTGGATCATGTTGTATAGATTTGAGCCTAGATCTGCCATATTCAGGAAATGCTTTTGAAATTAAACACAAAGCTTCAGGTCTAATCTTCAGAGGTGTAATTAGTTCCAAATAAATTGGCAGACTTTTGGAATACAGAAGCCAGGGTAAAGGAGATGTCATCTGGTAAAAAGAGCAAAACTCCTTTTAGCAGTGGTGAAAGTAAATAATACACAACTGCTAATTATCATCACCCTTTTTTGGCTCTACCACACAAAACAATAAGATAAAAAATTGTTCAACTGAATATAATTTCCACATCAGCTCTACATTTTGACACTGGCAAAGAATCACCAGATAAGGTTGTTCAACATACCTAGACATCATACAAACCCACTCAACTCCACCAATATCCAAAGGTTCTGATTCTACACCTCATGTCATTCCCAGAAATCTACTTGTTTAATATAGTACACCTTTTCCTTTCACTAAATCTTGAAAAAACTCTTCTAGAGGGTAACATTTTGGTTATTTTAGACACATGGATTTAATTACTCTTTGAGAAACACTGTTCTAAATAGAAGCACAATTTGATGGAAGTCAACAAAAATAACCCACTGCCCTTCACTAGCGCCAAATCCTTAAGCTATCATGATACCCAACACACTATACTCAATTCTCTCTCTCTCTCTTTCCTCTCTTCTCTTCCTCTCTCTCTCTCTCAATAAATCACTAAATATGAGTTTATTAGGTGCAGGAAGCCGTTCTTTCATGTGTGTACAACTCCAATATCTCATACAATGTGTGGCAGAGAGGGTTGGGTTCACTAAATCATCATCATTCATTATCATGACACTTCGAGAGGCCACTAAAGTTGCCTTTCTACATGACAAGCATATTGCTGGATTAAACATCATTGTCTAATTTTTAAAGAATGTTTGTATAGCAAACAGCCTTAGAAGACAGAGTGTCTCCCTATAGGGCAGAGAAGAGAGTCATTCGTTGCTCAGGAAAACAAAAATAATCCTATGGGGCAAAAGTTAGGCAGGTTTGCTTGTAGGCTCCCTTGAAAAGATAGTGGTTTCCCAAGCTCAGGGTTCCCCAGCTGCGACATAAACTCACGGCATATGCAGTATCCACTTGGACTACTCTGCATGGCCCCCATTTGACTTGACGGTCAGGAGTAACTCATGTGAACATAAAGACCACGCTGTCTGCTATGTCAGGAGTCATCAAGTCCATTGTGTCTGACTCAGGGAGTCTCCTGAATCTTTGAAATTGTGGTTGGCTAGTTTGTTACTTTGCAGGAAGGGTAAAATCTCAGACTCTTTACATTTCTTCACACACCATATCTGGTTGAGGCTGTTTCCACAAAAACGTTCACTGATACATCTCCATATTTTCAAACTCTCAGCACCGTTTAACTGACGGCATCTTGACTTTTTCTTCACTTCTTTACTGAGCTCAAATTTTGCACCCTGCTTAAAGAGTCTTGTTGTCTCTAGAATAGTGCTTCTTCTCAAAGTGTGCCCAGACCAGCCTCTCCTGGGAACTGGTTAGACATGCACATTCTCAGAACCCATCCAAGGCCTACTGAGTCAGAAACTCCTGGGATGGGTCCTGTCAACTAGGTTTAACAAGACTTTCTGGTGATTCTAATGTGCACTAAAGTTTGAGAAGAACTGCTCTAAAATAAAAAGTCATAGCGTTCTTCAAGCAGAAGTTTTATATTATCTTAACAGCAAGCTGTTACAACTGTGAGAAATAAAACAATAACAAACTATTTGTTCTAAAGCCCTTTTTTGAAAAATAAACCCGGTAAATCAGACATATTAGAGATAATAGGTGAGGCAGACATCCCTGATTGGATTGATACCAATTCAGAAGTTTAATCATAAGTTAGAGTTTTACTTTTACTGATTATTATAGTTTATGAGCTTTGTTTCTGAGTCAATTAACTTTCACTTGGAAACTAGAATAATAAGGAAAAATGATATTTGCCTTTTGGAAAAAATATGTAAAACAACTACATAAAGTTACAGAACAGAATATTAAATGTATACTGAAACAGAAGAAATGTTATTGAATCCTCAATAAAATGTCCTACCAATAATTAATTAGATTAATAAAATTGCAATTTATAATTGTATAAAATTATCCCCTCTTTATTATTTTCCTTCTTTGAAATATATTATTGAAACACACTGCCTTATATTTACAGTCTTTGTAATTCTCTCCTTCCTTCCTTTCTTTCTTGGATATGGGATATCAAGTGAGCTCAGACTTGTAGGAACAGATTGTAGGAACTTAGGAAGGCTGCAGGGTTTCATTATATTTTTAATATGTTAGTTGCCAAATAAAGCATAAACCACAATGGTTAATACAAGGTAGAAAGGGAAAAATTGCGATTCTTTAAGAAAATGATTAAATCTTTGTAGAAAGCAGGAAATATAAAAGAACTGATAAAGTACACAATCACTTTAAACAGAAGGAAAAAGATGTGGAAAGGCCACTTTTCCCTCTCAGATGCCTTGCGTGAGGCTGTTTCTTCCTGTAAATCTATAAATATGTTCATGTGGGCCTATGAAAACAGCAAAAACACAATTTAATTGAACATGATACAAATTGACATAATAACAACATAATGTATAATAGAAGTACCTTTGAAAATTATTTCTTTTTACTTTATACCTACTTTCTTTGTTTTTAAGAAAAAACAGAAGGTGAATCAAAAGTCTCAACTCTCATCAAAGACCATAACTAGAGGCAAGAATATAAATAAATATATTTGACAAAAGAACATATTTTTGTAATTCACCTTTGGTTTCACATATGCATACAGATAAGTTTACGTATGTATGCATGAAACTGAAAATAAATGAAAAAAAGATTAGCAGGAAGGACAGATAAAAAATGTCTACCAAATTTATTTTTTTTTCTTTTTTCTTTTTTTGAGGAAGATTAGCCCTGAGCTAACATCTGCTGCCAATCCTCCTCTTTTTGCTGAGGAAGACTGGCCCTTAGCTAACATCCATGCCCATCTTCCTCTACTTTATATGTGGGACGCCTGCCACAGCATGGCTCAATAAGCAATGCATACGTCTGCACCCAGGATCCGAACCTGGGAACCCTGGGCCACTGAAGCGGAACGTGTGAACTTAACCACCGGGCCAGCCCCTAACAAATTTATATTGATATCCTATAATGAAAACTTAACTTAAAAAGTTTATTCTATTGGAAAGGATCATTTCTTTTTTGCATATAATTTACCTTTCAGTATTTTATAATCTCTAAAATGTTCATCACCATGTTTCCTTTGTTACAATTCAAGAGTTTTATTTTATTTTATTTTATTTTGAGGAAGATTAGCCCTGAGCTAACTACTGCCAATCCTCCTCTTTTTGCTGAGGAAGACTGGCCCTGAGCTAACATCCATGCCCATCTTCCTCTTCTTTATATGTGGGACGCCTACCACAGCATGGCGTGCCAAGCGGTGCCATGTCCGCACCGGGATCCGAACCAGCAAACCCCAGGCCACTGAGAAGCGGAACGTACAAACTTAACCGCGGCACCACCAGTCCGGCCCCTACCATTCAAGAGTTTTAAATGCCTGAATTATTACTTCCCACATCAACTCACAGACAGACATCCGTTACCTTCTACTGCTCCCGAACTGCTCTTTGAACAGATATTTGATGGGGGCAGCCACTATACATGAATTTAAAGTAGTAGTAAATGCAATAACGTCCTAATATTAGATGGAAACTAAAAATATTACATAAAGTATTCCCTCAGTTATTCTGAACATAATCTGCAAGCTGGTTTTATTTTCAGTTAAAATTTTGTGCAAGGCTTGTTCAAGAATAATTCATGAAAACTTACAAGGTGTATTGACTTTGAAAATATAGAAGTTATTTAATTTCTGGGTGCCTCTGTTTCTTCATCTGTAAAGCAAAGATAACAGCACCAGTTTTACAGAACTGTTTAGGAGTTAAGTGAGATTTTTGCAAAACAAACACAGCCGTGACATCTTTGTCAAAATTAGCTATTTCAAGTCAAGAAAAGGAAAAGGAGGCGTTCTTTTGTTTTATTGAAGGTACATTCAAACAGGTATATATCAGTTTGGTCTAAGCTCATTGCAGTGTACTCAAGATCCTGTCAGATTGCACCTGTCTCAGCCACCTTTCATCCTTTTAATTTTACAATAATGATTTGCAATCTCCCCCTCTCCTCCTACCACCCTTGCTTTGATTCTTAATATATCAAAGGGGATTTGTTTCCTTTACCTCAGGCTACTCTGACTGGTAGTAAACTATTTATCAGTCCTGCCTTGTTATCTTAATTTCTTTTTAAATTTAAATAATTTACTTTTGAATTTAATTAACTCACAGGCTGCCAATGTGGTGAGTGGGCTAGCTTAAAAGAAAACATGCGATTTTAGACAGTAGGCAAATTTTCTGTTTTGCTAGTGTTGCCATGGAAATACTCTTTTTTACTAATACGTTGAGGGTGAATGTATCATGTTGTGTGGTAGACAGAAGTGTGTATTGTTTGCCCTCCCCACTTGTAAAATTTTTCATCCCAGGAGATTGTAAATCACTACGATGTGTAAATCAGTGAAATTGTTAAATATGCAATTTACTAGGTTTTTTTAAATATGAGAAACATCATCCACTACCAATCTGGAAAAAAAAAATGCCATTCCTGATGCTCCCTTTTCTAGAGAATGTTTTTTTAAATGCTATAAAATATTCAGTAGTTCTTCAGTTTTCATTTTAACTTGAGCAATACTATTATTTCTCCTTGTTCTCAAGTGAGTTTTAATGATCCCAGTAAAATCTTGCAGTAACTGACATTGCCAAAATTTTCTTAATAATTCTCATATTATTATCCTATAATTTTCTGCTCACATTTCTTGGATATATAAACTTCTAAGCAGTGACAAAATTTTTTTGGGGGGAGGGTGTGAAGATTAGCCCTGAGCTAGCATCTGCTGCCACTCCTCCTCTTTTTGCTGAGGAAGACTGGCCCTGAGCTAACATCCATGCCCATCTTCCTCTACTTTATACATGGGATGCCTGCCACAGCATGGCTTGCCAAGAGGTGCCATGTCCACACCCGGGATCTGAATCTGCGAACCCTGGGCTGCCGAAGCAGAGTCTGCGCACTTGACTGCTGAGCCACTGGGCCAGTGCCCAGCAGTAAGAAAATTTGAAACTCTTGGCTCTCAAGTGGAAAGTTCAGGAAGGTTTCTTTTTTCCTTTTTAAGAAAAATTAAAATTGTATATTCATTATACAATGTACATGATATATCATTAAGAATAATGATGGTAAAAATGTGTGTAGCTCCTTACAATTTATGAAATTTCCTCTACATATGGTATCTCAGTTGACCATCATAATGAGATATAAACAATAAGGGCCTGACATCTTTTTAGTACTTACTCTTTGCCAGGCACTTTATAGGAATTATTCCTTCCATATTTCCTATAAACTTAGTAGATACTCATTTTACAGGTAAGTAAATAGACTTCAGACAGCCAGTGATGTAGGGCAACTTAAACTCTCCAAAGTCTGTTTACTTATCTGTAAATGGAGCTGATGATAGTATCTACTAAGTTTATAGGAAAGATAGATAGGATACTTCTTATAAAGTGCTTGGCAAAGACAAAGTGGTGGGAGAGCTAGAATTTGAATAAGGCTACCTATTCCAGATCCCTTGCCTCTACTCCACCTGATGAAAGACATTATACCACTTGTTCTCAATGTCACATAAGAAGAAGACAAACTATGACTAGAGTAATTTCTTCTCATTCCATATACAGTAGAGAGTACCTCAGATATATATCAACCACTTATGCACTTGAAAAAAGTTTCCCTCAGTCTTTACTTGAAATTTTGTTCATTTTCTAAATTTGTAGCATACTTTTACATCTGATTATTTTTATCTCCCCACTCCACTGCACTCCACTGCTTTGCTCCAGCATCCATAGGCTGGGACAATAGGCCAAATGAGATAGAGTTGTGTCGCTAAAAATTAGATAAGCGTTACCCACACTGATAACTCAAAAGTGGCAATGTTACTGTTAAATAAGAATGAATATCAACAATGGAACAAAGGATTAGATCAAAACAAACAAACAAATGAAAATGCATTGTGGAGGTAGGCCTTTCCTCTCAGAAATGCCATTAACTGTTACTCCTTCCAGAGAGATCTATGACATCTATGATTTAAAAGGCTAGTGAAGGGGAAGGATGGTGCTTAGTTTGGACATATAGACTATATTCACTCCAGCAAAGTTTGGAAGGGCAAATGAGATGTTCTTGCAGAGATTTACTTACTCGAGATATCCAGGAGTTTTTAAGAAAATTAATTTTTCCTAAAGAAAGGGAAAATAGACATAAACATGTTTGCAAAAATGGCCCAGAATGGCCCAGAAAGGGCTACAGAAATGGCCCAGATTTGGGAAAGGTGGTAAAGGTTAATTCTGAGTGAAGCCTCTTGAAGATACCTCTAATTGTCAAATTCCAGAATCCAAGGACTTTTGAAAAATAATATTACAAATTATTTCTCTGTAAGGGACTAAAAGCACAAGGCAGTGCAACTTTGATGTGTGTTACAGAGCAGAGCAAAGTGGAGGGTGCAAAGTATTTCCTGTCATTGGCATTACTGGGGCATGAACAACCCAGAGGAGTCTCGGAAATGCCCCAGACCTGACAGAGACAGAAGGTTATTATCACAAGCAAAGACAACCTCAGAGAAATATGCTAGGGTAAATATTCTTTTTTTCCTGAGTAAGATTCACCCTGGGCTAACATCTATTACCAATCTTCCTCATTTTCCTGAGTAAGATTCGCCCTGAGTTAACATCTGTTGTCAATCTTCCTCTATTTTGTATGTGAGCCACCACCAGAGCATGGCCACTGACAGATGAGTCGTGTAGGTCTGAATCCAGGAACTGAACCCAGCCACCAAAGCAAGGCACATCCAACTTAACCACTAGGCCACCAGGGCTGGCCCTAAACATGCTTTTTAAAGTTTATTGTACTCTATTTTTATCTCCAAATTGGGTAACATGTTAGGGCAAAGAGAATAAAATGAAAGACTTCCAGAAAAGTAATCAAATAGTAATCATTAATGGCTAAAAAGTAAACAGTATATCCATATATGATAACATGATGTATCCAAGAATGATGCATCTTGGATTTAGACACAGATCTGAATTCTAACTGTGGATCTCCCACTTATTAGATATAATCTCTAAATCACAGTTTCTTCTCCTATAAAATGGAGATAATGACCTCAAATATCCTCACAAGTTTATGACGAGGATTTAATGTCACAACAAACATAACCCACCTAAGATTTAATCAGTTCAATGAATATTAGATCTCTAAAGTTATCTTTTCCTTCCATTATACTTGATCTATTTTTGAGGTCGTAAATGATAATAAACGATTTTACAAAACTCATGCATCTAAACCTCACAAATACCTAGCTGTAAATAAATATCAGTAATATAAAATCTGGCAGAGTGAAAAAAAAAACCTATTTGGTGAATACTGAAAAAAATGAGCCTATTTTCAATGGAATGCATGTAAAATCTATGTCTCTACCTTCAACCAATCTCAAAAGTTAAAGATAAGTGCCACAATAACCCATAAAATGAATACATTTCTGAAAGGATTAGTTATCCAAAATTAGAAACTGTATAGAATATTATTAAATTGGAATACTTTCAAGCATCAAAGAATCACAAACTTAGAAATGATCGAACCTACAGAGTAGGCATGGAAAAATATAGACTGATTTAAATTTATCTGATGGAAAGCAACAGAAATAAGGACAAATGCATAATAGTATTTATCATGTCAGCAATATCTGTAGATGAGAATCATTTCAATGACAACTTCAGAAAAGGTCAAAAAATAATCTACAAATAAATGAAACATAAGAAAAAAGATGGTCCAGATTTCTGAGGAAATAGCTGATAGTCATTAACAAATTAAAATTGATTTAATTAATTAAATCAAACAACACATATTTGTGATCCCCTACTTTCCAGATGTACAACTTGATTTTAGGAGCAATGTATAAAGGTGTGATACCCAAGAGCTAAACTTCATGCTCAGATCATGGTACATCATAATCTACCTGGAGAAAAATATCACAAAGAAAAAGAAGTATAAAATAGACCAAAAGCACAGTAAGAAATTATTAGTTTTGATTAGATGGATTTGTGAAAAGGGTAGGAATAAAAATAGGAATTTAGCAGACAGGGAAGAAATCTAGTGGGTGAGACAGTGAAAATAAAATAATATCGTGGTCATATTTAAGGCATATTTTACTTTGGTTTATTGAATGTCAAAGAAATTGATGTGGCATGAATTTGTTTAAGAAAATAAGGTAATATGTTGTTGAAAAAGTATCATTGTAGGAACTTGATATAACGTCTTCCTCCTAAATAAACAAAGAAAATTAGGTTTCTAAGAATCCACCAATTTCAACACTATGAAACTAGTATTTGGGCTGCAGTGTTCTGGTCTTATTTACCACATAGGCAGTGTATAAATGGGATTCTTTAAGGGGTAGTAGAGACAAATGAGTGGGAGTCCAGAAAGATGTAGTAGACTGCATTTGTGTCTAAATTTTTCCCTGCTTGGCCAACAGCGCTCTAAAGTTTCTCCATCCAAGCTTCATTCATTTGGCCTAAACATGCATTACCTGTTCCAAAATTACTCTACAATTGACATATCCATGGGAATAATCACCATGAGTTTTCTTAGCACAGAGCTACTATGAATTAGTTTACTATATTGTTTTTAGATAGGAGAGAAACAGGATACTAGAAAATGGGAAATTTCACAAGGATTTAAAGGCAAAGGAGAACAAAAGGATTATTTTAAAATAAAAAGGACCACCTGATTACGGCACGTCTGGGAAAAGGCTCAGAGCAGTGGGTCCTGGAGGGCAACGGAAGAGTACAGAGGTTAACTCTTACAGAAAAGGATAGAGGAGGGGCATGAACTCACACAAGAAAGGTTTCTGTAGGAAAAATTAACTTTCATTCTTGGAGTTTTTATTGAGTTTCTACTAGGCTAGCTGCTGGAAATATGCAGATGAAAAAAGAGAAGTAGTGGGGTCGGTTGGTGGCGCAGCTATTAAGTTGGCACATTCTGCTTCCGTGCCTGAGGTTCGGATCCTGGGTGCGGACATGGTACCACTTGGCAAGCCATGCTGTGGTAGGCATCCCACATATAAAGTAGAGGAAGATGGGCACGGATGTTAGCTCAGGGCAAGTCTTCCTCAGCAAAAAGAGGAGGATTGGCAGCAGTTAGCTGAGGGTTAATCTTCCTCAAAAAAAATAAAAGTGAAAAAAAAGAATAGTAACTGCAATAGGACTACTCAAAGGATAGACATGATTTTGCTTTAGAAAGAATTTAAACTATTTAAAAAAATTATGGATGAATTACTTATTATAATTACTTATTAACTAATTTATTAATGTGTAAATACATTAATTAAATGGAATGATAGGAGCCACAAACTTTATCATAGATATATTTCTAAAATAGGCGATTTAGAATGAATTTGTCATTTGAAATAAGTAGCTAAGCCTACCTTGCCTTGAGAAACATTCCCTGTTGTAGAGTTTGCAATCAGTGTAGTGTCCAACCACGAAAAATTGCCATTTTTGGATTCTTTAGTAATAGATTTGAAGTCAGAGAAGCAAAATTTTATAACTGATAGTAACAATCTTAGAAGCCAAAGTGATACTGTTATTCACATCCACAGAAAGACTCAACTCCACTGAGCAAGATTATACTTCTCTAGGTCTATGCATGGAGAATTCAGTTTATCAGTTCGTTTTTATTTATCCTGAATGTGAGCCAATGTTTAATTGCTTCATATCCATAATTGCATTAACTTTAGTTAATAAGTTGTTTTAAGTAAAAAAGAATTTTGTTCTATGGCACAAAGCAGATTAATTAGTCAACGACAATAGCAATTCTTTGCTATCAATCAAACAAGCAGAAAAACCTGGCCACTTAATGAAGATTCAGCTTCATTAACTTTCTTCAAATCTCATTTGTAATATAAAAGACCACCATATCCTCAATTCCCATAAAGATAAATTTACTTGTGGATTTGTTTACACCATCGTTACTCATTATCTAACTGCAATCTCATGCTCTCTTCAAACTGTAATATCATCTTATTAAATATTCTCTTTTAGTGCTTTGGATATTTCGATGGAATAAATGAATCCTCCCGATATCCATAAAGCTATCACTATTTCCTCTTGGCATTATGAAAACAAATCATAAAATCATATGTTATTAAAGATTAGAAGGGATCTTAGAGGTCATTGGTCCATCCCTCTCACTTTACAGAATGACAAACTAGATTATATAAAAGACCCATCTGGGCATTGAAAAGTCAATAATGGCAACCCCAAATATTTTTGTTAGAAAGGAAGGTATGCTATCGAATGATACTATAAAATTAAAAAATGTGTTCCATTGTATTTACAGGTAAACAATTCACATTTAATAAGTATACTGCTAATGAGGGCAATAATAAACACTATCCTATAAAGAAGATGAAAGTTTTATGTACACTTCCAATAAATCTATGATCTATAAAGATTTTCTTTTCTTTCTTCATCCTATCTCCATAAGATTTCTCTTAATATATAATTAATTATTAAGGATTTGTAAAGAGAAATCTAAGAGCCAAGGAGTTATAAAGTTATTAAATTAATTTGCCTTAACTATTATTAGAAAATATGTTCTTACACATTTATTGTATATTTCATGCCTTTTAAGATATATTTCTGCATCTATTCAACATAGGATTCTAACATGCATATTTATTTAAATATCATTATAATTTATTTCCAGTCTGGGAAATAATTTTTCAAAAGCTATTAGCTTAAAAAACTTTTGCAATATTAGCTTCCCAAAGCAATCTACTGAGCTGCTTTTCAGCAAGAAAGGTGTTTAATTAGGTTGTCTCACACTTCTCTAAATCTGAAAGCCTAATCACCACCTTCAAACTCAAAGAACACTGGCAAGTTGCTTTGAATATTAGCCTGTATAAAACCTTTGGTTTTTCCTTCCAATTATTTCCTCCTTTTATATGAGAAAACTTTGACTTTAAACGTATTTTGTATTTTTTATAATCAAAGAAAAAGTTTGTTAAAAAGTCAAACAAGTTGCAACATGAATAAACCCAGCTAATTTCCTTCTTCTCTTGTTAAGGAGGCATAGGTGTGTTCACGTCTTTGTGCATGTGTGTGCATGCGTATGTGTGCATATGTGCATATAGTAAACTTCAAGCACAAATGGATGTTTGAAAGCAGCAAGTCAAAACACAGAAACAAAGTAAGGAAAACGTAAAAACTGATTTATAGTATTAATGGATATATTTCAAAGGAACAGGCTGTAGTATACAAGCTTAGTCAGATATGCTTTTTCTCTCAATTAGGACTCACATTCATCTTAGAAACCCACAGAAAGATTATACTATCTACTGAGAGTTTAAGTCTTCAAATCCTCCAAAAATAATCTAACCACATACTACAAGGAATTTTTAAAGTCATATTTGCAGAAATTTATGCATTTAAAAAATTTTGACTTTTCTCTATCCCTCTCCACTTTGCTCTGTGATATGAGATTTTATATATATATGATTACACACATATACAATCTTACAGTTATATACATATGATTACATATACATATATAATCTTACTGTTATATATATAAGATCACACACACATATATAATCTTACTATTATATAAGATTACATATATAATCTTACCGTTATATATTTACAAGATTACACATACATATATAATCTTACAGTTATATATATATGTAACTGTAAGCTCCAAGAAACCATCCCTACCCTCAAGAATTTTATAATTTAATGTAGAGAGACAGAGAGGGAACATTAAAAAGATACCATGATTAATGTTATATCCCAAGTCACTTAATATTCAATGGGATTCCAAAGAATAAAATTAAGAGGAATATGACATTTAAGTACTGAGTGCCAAGCATAGTGCTAGATAGTTCCACAACTCTATCAATAGGTATTACTATTATTATTGTTTAAAGGTGTAGAAGCCCTTTTCAGAACAGGACCAAGATTACCTAGATAATGAAAAACAGGAAATATATATATTATTTTATAAGTATATTTAACATGTTAAAAAAATATATATATATTATATATATATATAAAATTTGACAGCAAGTGAAATGACTCTCTAAGGATGGAGAACAATTTTAAAAATGTAGGTCTGCATGGTGTGTGCCCCACAGAGAAGAAAGACTGACAAGGAGCTGATTTTGATTTCTGAATCTAAATGGAATATAGGGACTGCAAAGAGAAGGAGGAGATTAAGTATAGCTAGTATAAAAGCAAATCATTCCTACTAATAATGAATTCCTTCTGAGGAATTTAAATTCTGTGAAATACAAGTTCATTTTGTTTAGCTGTGCATCTAGTTGAGATTACACATAGAACTTTGGGAATCGAACACATACAAGTTTGGCAATCTATCTAAAAAAAGTAGAATTACTCTGCATGAGGTAAAACAAAATTACAATTCTGATGCAATTCTGAGCTGCGGAGGGAAGGGAAACAAAGAAGATACTTCAAGGTCGTACACACAAGTAGAATAAATACAATGGAAGATCAGTGACAATTTCTCATTTTGGGATAGTCAAAAATATTTTAAATAATTGGGAAGTTTAATTTTCAATTTATGTCACTTTTGTGGAAGAGACAAACTCTTATTCTAACTTTATCCAGAAATCTTTAGTATGATACTCATGGTCACTTTGGGAAGTTGAAGAAACATGTTTAGTTTCTTTTGGGCCAATAGATATGTACAAAAGAGATCACAATTGTGGAAGCAGAAGCTCAGCACAAAAATGGCATTGTTATCTTTCAAAGCCACAAAGTCTTGAGGAAGGACTTTCTGAGGAAAACATTGAAATGTTCAGTTTGGAGTTTTGAGGTGCATTGGAATACGGTTAGAGATTACAATGTTTTGGAATGGGGAACTAGAGTTTAAAAAACATGAAAGCATTGACTTGATAGTCATCTTCTTATAATGAAAATTTAAAATGTGATCATAGACAGAGAATGGCAGAAAGTTGAGGGCCAATCCTTGAGAAACATCTGTTTGTGAGGTAGAATGATCAACAGAACCAGTGAAGAAAACAGAAAGTAAGCATTTAGGATGATTTAGAGTTGGTTCCAAAATGTATAAGTCAGGAGCAAAAATAATGGGGGTGTAAGTATTAAATCAACTCCCTTTGGCTGGGGGTAAACTGCCTGCTATATTTTCCTGCGTTCGCTAGTCAATACTCTGAATTGTTTATATGTTCTCTATATGGATTTTCTAAATAGATTTTTGAATGCTAGTAACTTGAGTACCCATTCCTCTCTTTTTTAAATTAATTGCAACATCTAACTTAAATACTAAACACACACACACACACACACACACACACCCTCCATATATTCTGTCTCTATACCTTTGAGATTGTCTCCAGAAAGTATTATTCTCTTGTACAATGGCATCTGCCCTAACCTACATAGAAAATATTAGTCAATTAATGATATTTTAGTCATAGTTTCCATGAAACAAAAAAAGTTATTTTATGAAGGTCACCTTCAAATCTTCAGTTAAGTCGGAACTAGATTTCATCTGTTCTAATTCTTAATACCCTTTGTCTGATGCTTTTTCTGCCAAAATATATTGGTAAGTGATGTGCTGACCTCAAAGGGTATTCACAGATTTAACCTAAAGTTTTAGAGTTAGAATTAGATAAAAATGTGAATTTTACCTGGGCTCTAACCCCCCACAATCTGAAACAGTAAACAAAGCAAACAGGTGAGAGAAAGGCTTAAATGCTATTAATGTTAGACACAGCTAGAATTTTTCCTGAAGTAACTTCAAACAATACACATTTACACATTATCTACTTTTTTGATGCCATATGACAATAAAAAACTAATCTCTTCTGCCACATGTGTTTAAAATAGCCCTGGGCAAACTGACAAACATCTGGGATATTTTAGCAGTCTTTGGAATTAACAATAATTGATCTCATTGCAGTTTCCCAAACCTTGTGAGATGTGTGGTTTTGTGGGGGTATTTTTAAGTCTAAAACGATTTAGCATGAACCACAATAAAATGTCTCTTTTATACAGTACATTAAAAAAATAAAACAAATCTAAGAAAACATGTATTATACGTGAGCAAGCCATAATCTATGAAAATGTATAGAACATTAAAGTGAGTATAAAAAAGCTACTTCACTGAGTTTCCTGGTTAGAGTTTTCTAAATCAGTTTTTGCAATGTTTTGGAAATCTTGTGGAATGCTTGCGTTTTTATCCTCCCCTCAACTCCATCCAAAATTTAATATTTCAAGAGTACATATTATTATTAAGAACAAATGTATTTAATGTGTCAGTTACGACACTTGATATGTTTTAACTTTATCTTTGATTAGCTGCTGTATGACCTGAAAATTCATTTGGTGGTTCTGAACGAAATCTCAGAATTATATTTATAAATGTTTTCAAAATATTCCCCTCATCTATTATGTATATTTTATAACTTAAATTTATGATCTTTTTTTTGCAGGCTGTTTTGATAAGGAAGATTGGCCCTGAGCTAAAATCTGTTGCCAATCTTCCTCTTTTTTTTTCCTCCCCAAAGCCCCAGTACATAGTTGTATATACTAGTTGTAAGTCATTCTAGTTCTTCTGTGTGGGATGCTGCCACAGCATGGCTTGATGAGAGGTGCAGAGATCCACGCCCAGGTTCCAAACTGGAGAACTGTGGACTGCCAAAGCAGAGTGCATGAACTTAACCACTGCGCCACCAGCTGGCCCCTATTTTATGAAGTTTTGAAAAAAGGATCACATCTGTATAATTGCATTCAGAGTGGATTGGAATCTGACTATAATAATTTTGGCATCAAAATCATAAGATTACATTGCTGTTCTGGTAGCAAATTCCCTTAAATGAGGAAGTTTGTGCTGAATTAAATTTCTAAAACTAACCAACCTTATTAGAGTAAGATTTCAAAGCTGCTGCTGAAAAGCCTATGTATCTCCACACACGTTGGCACTAGACATCGGCAGAATCTACACTGTTCTCTTATAAGCTGCTCAGTAGAGCTGGGTCTCAGTTACCATAAGCAACCTTCAGCTGGGCCAGCCTGCCGGAAGTGGTTCTGGTAGCCATATCATGGCACAGGAGCACCTGTGACTGTCTCAACTCTGCCATTCAAAGTGACAAACTTCTTTATGTTTTGTACTAACAAGTAACAAGTAAAAAACTTCTGCAAGCTCATACAGGGTTAGAAAAATAGTCGCTACTTCCTATGCAGGAACAGCAAAAGATGAACATTTTCTTCCCTTGATAATTTGCATGTGTGGGTGTGTATGCATATGGTAACACCATGCAAGGGTTGAGGTATTTATATGGTTGATCTCACACACATTTTTCCTTAAATCTTTAGCTAGTAAGCTAAAGAAAAAGCAGAGTGGGCCTGCCCCATGGCCAAGTGGTTTAGTTCTTGTGCTCCGCTTCAGCCGTCCAGGGTTTGCCAGTTCGGGTCCCCGGTGCAGAGCTAGACACTGCTCCTTAAGCCATGCTGTAGTGGCATCCCACATAGAACTAGAATGACTTACAACTAGGATATACAACTATTTACTGGGGTTGTGGGGAGAAGAAAAAAAAAGAGGAAGATTGGCAACAGATATTAGCTCAGGACCAATCATCAAAAAAATTTAAAAATTAAAGTCAAAGCAGAAACATTAGACATCTTAATGAGAAGAGAGGGCAAACAAAACCACATTGAATTTTTATTTGACATATGATATATTTTTGTGAAAAATTCAATCTGAAAACATCTTCAGATTTGGGGAAAGAGCATCAATAACAATGCTTGGCAAAGATCAGAACAGGGAGAAGAGAGAGTAGAAAGAGAGTAAAATTATCTATAAGGAAGGACTGAAAAACCCATAATGAAAATAACACCTCTCGGTTGTATTCTATAATGAGAAAAGAAACTGTGAAAATACTTGATAGATGGAAGATGAGCAGAGGGTGAGCAGTATTGTTCTTTTACATCTCCCCAGCACAAGGATAATGTGTGAGAGAGAGAGAGAGAGAGAAAGAGTTTGCATGCTTCCAAGTAGTGACATGAAGGTCATCATAACAGGCATAGGCAATATTTTGAATTTCATTCTTGTATCTTCTACAGAAAACGGTTTGTCTGCAATTTTTAAATTTTCAATTAGTGAACTATGCTCCAAGTATTTTTTCAGATTTACATTACATCTTAATTTAATGATACGATTACCAATTTATTTTCATTTATAAAATTATTTGACCTACAGTATATCAAAGACATTGCACCTGGTGTCAGCGGTGCAGATATAAAAGAGAGTTCCTGCATTGAAGAATTACATAGTCTTGTAAGAGAGAGAGATGAGACCACCACTACCCAAATGGATCAGTGACTGCATTAAGTGATGTGCCATAAGAACATATGAGGGAACGCCTCAGGTAAAAGGAGGTGGGGTATGACACTAGGGGAGGCGCTGTCAAGAACGTGATTCCTGAACTGCGTCTTAAGATCAAATAAGAGTTAATCAAGTAAAAAAGGTAATGAAAACTGTTCAAAGAATTTTGGTAAGGCATAGGGTTTGGGATTGGGGGTTGGTGGTAAAAAATAAGGGTAGATAAACAGGGAACAAATATTTAACGATCTTGCTTGCTATCAGAACTGGACTTTTTTAAAATAGGTCTCTAGAACATTGTAGGTACAAGTAACTACCTTTCTCCCTTGCAATGTCAAATCTCCTTTCCCTAACCCAGGATGTTATCTCCTCCAGATTCTATAATTTTCTAATCACTTTCAGGTATTAGGAAAAAAAAAAAAAAACAGCAAACCTTTGGCCTAAAGAAACTTCTATCAAACTGAACATTCAACTCTCTTGTCCTGACTCAGGCTGGGAAACTTGCAGAATAACTTGCACTATTTATATACCAGCCTCTATGACTACCCTTCCACATTTGCTGCAACCTTTAACTGTTGGTTCAGGGAAGGAAGGAGAAATAATGGCGTAAAGGTTCTTCCTTGGCTGCAGAGAGTTGTAATTTGCTGCGAGTAGGTTTGAAGGAATTCCATTGTTAACTCTGTTCTCTGGGAAGCTTTAGAGATTCTATAGAAATTCCCTCCCTGGAGGTCTCTAAATGTGGTCACCTAGCAATGGTGATTCCTTCCCCAACTAGCCTGTGAGCCTCCTCATTCAATGTGGATTCTGATAATCCGTAGCCAGGCTGTTTTGACTGGGGACATCTTGACTCCCACCAGGAGTCCTCTTTGCTTTTTACTACCTAGCCTCAAGGTAAAAGATTAGCTAAAGCTAGAACTAGATTTTGGAACCATTCTGGAAATCCTACATACAACGTCTAATAATTCTCTTTAGAGTTTGGATACTTGGCAGTCATGATCCTTAACTTTGGGGTCTAGCCAAAATTTCCAGACAGGAAAAGTCTTATGTTAACAACCAGTTTAACATGCTATGAAGTTTGGATAAACACAACGCCACTGAAGAATTCCAGGATCTATGCTTGGAAAGAGACAGGAGGGACATACCTGAGGGATTCCTGTTGGATAGTTATTACGCAAATATCCTAGGAAGAAAACGATGAGATCTCAGATTAAACCAGGGGCATTAGGAATGGTAGTATGGAAAAAAGTCAAGAAACAGTAAGGACGTAGAATTGAGAGAATTTGGGCCTCGAGGGCCTAGAGATATTGCTGTCATTGTTCTTTTTTTATGGTTCATTAGTTGGTCTGTTTGTAGATTTGCTTGCTCTAAAGAAATAAGAAAAAACAAAATAGCTGACAGAGAGGAGCAAAGTTATGAAAGAGTAGAGAAAGAGATCCAAATAAGAAGGGAAGATTGTTAGACCTGAACAAAGAAGAGTTCAATTCACCTGAGTCAGAAATAAAGGAGATGAATGAAGACGGCTACAGATGAGAATATGTTGGATAAAGAAATTGAGAAGGTTCCCACCTGACACCCTCTATTTTATCTCTGAATGAACAGAGGTCAGTTGCTTTAAAATGAAGAAGAATATGGTAGAGTGGGAGTAAAGCAGTAGAAAATAGGTCACTTCATTAGATATTAAAATTTACATAGATTAATCTTTATTCAAGATCATTTAATTAAAAATTTGTTATTGTGGCAGGATATAAAACTTGGTAATGTTCAAAGAGAAAAACTAAAATTTAAGGGTAATTTATGAGGCAAATAGAAATAAGATATTTTTAATTTCATCCTATCCATGGTTTTCTGAATAATATATCTGATGTTTTAGGTGCTTCAGAATACATTTCTAAAGTACTGATTTTTATAATTCAAGAATATTAGAAATGTTTAAAATCACATATTTGCTACAACTTTGTGAACCATAAATCACAATATAAGTGCAAGGCATTCTACTGTAAAGATTAGAATTGACAGGCATATAATTTTCTAACAGATGAGGCAGAATAACAAACAATAAATGGTCCTTTTATCATGTGGTAAAAATTACTTTTAATGTACTGTGATATGTTACAAGCTCTTAAGAAACCTAAATGCTTTGTTAAACCTGGTCATTCTTCACAAATTCGGTTGTTATGTGAATGTATGATAGACATGACACAGACTAGTTAGAAACCCTTTTTCAGAAGAATTTAAACATTCAACTACAATTAGATTTAACACAATATGCATTAAAAAAAGATTTTCAAGAAGAAAATTAAGCTACATCTTTTATCCTTCTGATATCTCTTTAAAAGTCATCTATTCCTCTATCACCTATCTTTCTATCTATCTGCTACCACATGATTCTAATTACATTTTAACTTAGCTTCTATCCTAATGTCAGTGGTGTCTATTGAAAATTTTACACATATATATGGAATACATATATTTGGAATAAAGGAAGAGGACACGTAGCACTTTTATTCCCTCACTGAAAAAACTTTTATTAAATGTCAAGGTGCTGAATGCTGACTACAAAGGAGAAAGGAATCCCAGGCCCTGTCCTCAATGAGCTATCATCTTGTGGGCGTCCCATTCATTTCTATACCCCTACTACAAAACAGCAACAACAATAAATGGATATTGCTTGCAGTAAACCAAGCACAACGCCAAGCACTTCACAGTCACGCTCTTATTGCTCACCACAACCAGTACGTACCACAAGCCCCCATTTTACACATGAGAAAACCAAGGCACAGAATAGTTAATTACCTAGAGAAGCAGCAGGAGGGGAGGTGTATGACAGTGAGGTGCAAGAATACTATAGCCAATCTTGGCTCAGCCGCAAATATTCTGTGTGAAATTGGACAAGTCATTTCCCCTTTCTGGGCTTCAGCATTCCAAACACCAGCAAAACGATGCATGGAGCTCTGTGAGCTACCAGGCGCTAAGATGGTGGTTCCCAAATGCTGCTGCACATTAGAAATACCAAGGAGCTTCCAAATATCATGATAACCATAGCTGGATCCCAGACCACTTGAATCAGAATGTCTTGGAGTGAGAGCCAGTCATCAGTGTTTATGCAGAACTTTAATGGGCCTGTGTTAGTATGAGAATGGGAAAACAAGCCAGTCCCATCTATTCACATTCAAACCAATCAAGGAGATATCTGGCACTGAATATTAAAAAAACAAAAAACAGTGCATGCCCTTACCCTCTGGATTGACATCAACGAAAGAAAAGGGATTTTGGAGAGGAAACCTAATAATGCCTTAATCTTCTATCCCTTTAATATTATGCTGTTCCAGTGAAAGTTGGAGTTTTTGATCCTCCCTTTCATTCAAAACTAACGAGTCACAATTTTTGTAGGTTCAAGTTACTCACAGGTATATATATATTCAATCCATTGTAAAAAAATTCAGCTTTGTGAGAAATTTCATTTAATAACTCAAATTGGTATTACAATAATTTCTTCTCATTTCTTCACATTTACAAGGAAAGGTTCAGATTTTCTTTTCCTCTGTCTCAATATAAGAAACAACATGCAGACATCTCCCCTCCCAGACGTTCATAATTTTAGCTTATAGCTGTGATAGTCACAGGCATCGTGTCCCCCTGTGATGTCAACTTGTTCAAAGAGAGAGGAATTATTTACATATTTTTATTATTTTCACTGATTTAGTTTACTTTTACTTGCCTGTATTTACTTATTAATTATTTCATTAATGGGCCAATTACACAAATATTTATTATTATGTGTGTGTTTTGTCTGAGAGTATGGCCTTAATATACAGTATGTTACAAAGGCCCACAAGATTAGGAAACAGACATATTTTAGAAAAATTAATGAAAACAAAATGACTTGCTAGGGTATGTTATGATACCTAATGTTAACTATTAAAGTAATTAGATTTATTTTTTTCATAAATGAGCATGAGTTTGGGGGCTCTGGAACATGTAAAAATGTTTTTCAATAATTCATCCTAAAAGTTTTTATTCAGTAATGAATTATGCTAGCTTCGTGAGAGAAGGTTTAATATGAGATATTTTCATATACAGGAACAAAGATTCCAACAGCTTCTGAACACTCCATCTTTAATCCTGTTTACATTATGAGAGAAAAACCAGAAATGATTAACATTTGTTCAGCCAGTAAATACCTTCATATTGAGTTTTCCTCTTTGGCATTTTCTTATAAAGTTACACATATTCCTCTCTTATGATCTAAGAATTCCACTCCTCAATATACAACTCCTCCCCATACACACACGAAATAAAAACATAGCTCCACAAAGAGACAGGAAAAGCGTCACTGCAGCGTTATTCACAATAGCATGAAAAAATCAGAGCCGACATAAATGTACATCAATAGGAGAACGGATAAACAAATTGTGGTATATTCCTAAGAAATTACTACTGCACAAACCAACACATAAATGAATCCTTAGTATGCTCTGTGAAAGAAGACAGATACAAAAAGAATGCATAGTGCATGATTTCATTTTATGAAGCACAAGAATAAGCAAAACTAATCTACAAGACGGAAGTCACAATGGTGCTTGCCTAGGGTTGGGGGCAAACTGCAAGTATGATTATCCTTAAATAGAAAAAATTATCTAAAACATATGTATGTGTACACATACACACATACACGTACAAATAGATAACAAAGACAATGCAGCAAAATATAGTACAGAAATTGTTAATGTCTGTTTTAAACTTCTTTTCTTACAAATACAAATGGAACGTATATTATATACTGTTTAGCACAAAGAAAGGTTTAAACATTTATAGCCATCAACTACATATATAAGGATAAAGTATTCATATAAGTATTTATAAAATACAGTATTCATATATTCACGCATTATAACATTCATAAGGCTATACCTTTGCATGTTGAAATTATTAAAACTTTCTATTTTTGTCATAGTCTTCCATATTGTCTTATTTTTCTTTTAATACTAAGCATATATTTTTATCAAAAATAATATTTCTATCTTGAAAACGAATAAACACAACAGTTGAGTTTAGCTAAGTTTTTATCTTTTCCCTGATGAATAAAGAACACGACTTCTTATACATTATTTGTGTGGTCTTAAATCTGTACCATGGTACCCTATATAACTTTTAGTTTTTTTGCTCTTAATTTATTTCTTGATGATTTTTTTACTCCTTTATTTTGATCCTTCAATATCTTACTTTTTCTCTCATAAAATGTTGCCTGTTTATGAACATACCCTATTTACAGGCTACTTCATACTTTTGCACACAATTCATCTTGAAAAGGGTGTGAACACTGAATATGCAAAAGGACATGGCAGAAGGAAAGACAGTGTAAAAACATTGAATGATTCAGGAATGTGAAGTTGTTTAGCTTATCTAACTGAAGCCGATTATGCAATAAGAAAGGCAGTGAGATATATAGCCTTTTGAGACTAGAAAGTGCTACTGGAGAATGATAGTGCATGTATGTAATGCATTGATAATACAGATGTCACTTTATAAAGGATTCTTAATAAAACATAGTTTAAAAACAATCTCAAATTGTATACGTTTGTTAATTACCTACTTATCTCGAATACTAAGTGACTCCATTCATGTCCAATGTTCATTGATCATTCACTGATGGTCTTTACATGTAAGGACCATCAAATGCTAGGCATCGAGACAGGTGCCTGTGACACAGTAGTAACACGACAGGGCTTACCACCACTGGGAAGAGAGCTATCAACCATGTAAACCTATGTGCTGAGAACAACAGAGGAGAAGGTAAGGGTGTCAGAAAAGCCTAAATGGTATGAAGAAAGAAAAGTGTCCATTAGTGACACTGAAACCTCAGGGAGAATTTCTGTCAACTTGTGTTGTATATATTTTGCTTTTTGGGTCTCATAGTTCTAATCGCATTTGTTTTGATTAATGTGTTTACATAAAATGTATGTGAGAGAATGTGTATACATAAAAATACTTCAAATAATACATTATGTGTCTGAATAATGTGACCTGCATCATAGATTCACAAAGATTACTTAACAAAGACTAGCAGATTTTCAAACATGACATCAAGTGATTGGACAATGTTGGTGCTTGCCCGCTTCCCTTCGCACGGAACTTTACATGATCAGGCGCACTGGTTCCCCTGCTACAGTGAGATTTAGCTGCGGTTTATAACTGCCCCTTCTCTGGAGAATTACCCTCAACTGACCAGACTCCCTAGAGGTTTTGCCCCCCTTCCTTGCTCCCACGCCTCCTCCATGCAGCCTGCAACCAACAACTGATTCACATGGGGATACAAAAGGCCAACCCCATCTTTGATGTGAGACCAGTTTTGAGGTGTGGTTCATGCTCAAGTGTTCCTCATGGGATCAGGCTAAAGTGAGTCTTTGAGCTGAAACCATGTCTTTGCTTAGCTATTCCCTCTGATTTGTCTCTTGCCCCTTACTAGATTTTCCTGAGAGCATCCCCTAAACAAATAAGAATTTCCATCTCAAGCTCTGCTTCTAGGAGGCATGAACTAAGACAATGATACCAATAGATACATACATACATATATATATATAAAAGTATAAATTTATAGAATGTATATATGTGTGTGTATATATACTATATACATAATTTTTAAGAAAGGTCAACTAATTTTTCAAGTCAAAAATGGTTACAACCCAAATAGTCTAAGTTACAAAAAGAATGGAATGATGTATAATATAGGAATAATTGTGACTCTCTACATTCTTCTTGTAACTTTTCACTGCAACAATATTTTCTCCCACACAGGGAAAAAGACATCACTTAGTT
Source organism: Equus przewalskii (assembly GCF_037783145.1). Classification (NCBI taxonomy): domain Eukaryota; kingdom Metazoa; phylum Chordata; class Mammalia; order Perissodactyla; family Equidae; genus Equus; species Equus przewalskii. Next base: position 26,719,198 of record NC_091834.1, read on the forward strand.
GGGAACAATATTTAGCTGGAAGGGGGTGAAGATTCAGCAGATACTCTTCCCCACTCTAATAGAAGCAGTCTTGATTAGCTAACAGTTCCACCAAGCCTTCAAAATGAGCATTCATTACACATACTTATTTATGTATATCCACATTACAAATTTGCATAAATATGATTTAGAAATTATATACATTATTCCAAATAACACATTTCCCTACAAAAAGTTTTTAAAAAACAGATTTACACAAATATAAATCCAACCCATATAATGTATAATTGCTGACCCTTTGAAGTATTAAAAAGCTTAACCACAGAAACCATAGAGCTGATACACCCTGAAATGTTCCCACAAAAATGACTGAATAAGTACAATCATTTCGCTCCATTAATTTCAATTGTGTATATATATATACATATCTTTCCTAATCTTTTGCATTTTGACAGATAAAAAACTTTAAAATTCTTCAAAAAAAATCAACTAATTAAAAGTTAAACAAAAATATAAACACATAGCATGTGCTTTAATTTGGAGATTTCCCATTAATGTCTAATGGACAATTTGTTTCTAAAATATATGGTACTTCTATTAATCATAACTTTAAAATATGTATTTAATAAAATATGACATGAATGTGAATTTTATGGGTTTTTTTTTCAATTTATTAACTAAATCCTGTTTTATTATTTCTGGAAGCACATTTACAAGTTCAATGTGAATCAGTTAACCGTACCTAGGCCATACATCTTGTTATTTGTAGGTAGATGAGTATATATTGAATTGAAAGACTATGTTTTTATATAAGAAAAGACTATCAAAAATTTACCGATTTCCTTATTTAATTTCATAAATGAGGAATGTAGAAGAGATAAGTCTACAATAACTGTGAAATCAAATATTATTTTACAGTAATTGTAACTTTAAACAAGTAACAACCATGTATATTCTATTTTATTTTATTTCCTAATTTGTCAAGTGGTAACAATATTACTACTATTAACATTCAATAAACCAAATTAGATATTTAGGTAATAAAATAATTAGTATCCTTCAAATCAAGTATTAAGTACATGCAAAAAAGTTGCTAATTTAATTGCAAAAAGAACAGTTTCTGCTGTTTCTTCAGGCAAATCTGGGGGCTTATTACCTTTTCCCTCAGTCTCAGAAGCAGAAGCTGACCAGTCCATTTGGTAATACCGTACAGCAGCAGGATACCAAATTTAAACAAGGATACAAATTACTGTTCCAATAGTGACATTGCTAACTCGGAAGAATACCAGCTAAATGGAGGATATTGAAATATATTAAAAGATATAGATACTTTCATGTGTTTGTTAAAGCCGAAAGCCAAACAGGAATGAGGAATTATAATTATTCATTTATTATTTTACTAATTCTGTTTATAATATTCTTTACAGAATATACATTTTTTAACGATACAATCTTAGACTTATTTATAAAAGCAAATGAAAACAATGAATAAATGTACTGAGTAGAATTTAAACACACATATAAAATTATAAGAATTTCCTTTCCTGGTATGCCTGGGGATTGTCAGTGTTTCTCAACAGAGGGAACACAGGAATTTTAGGCAGAAAAAGTCCTCATGGGGAACTATCTCTGGCCCCATCCACTAAATGCCAGCAGCTGTTATTGTGACAACCAAAACACCCTTTCAAAACACAATTTCAAAAGCTCTCTTGGTGGGAGAGCAGGGCGAGGGAGGGCGGCAGGAGGGTGTTATATCCGCCCCTGGTTGAGAACATGATCAAAATGCTTGAAAAGGAGCAGGCGGAATTCAGTAAACCTGATCCTACCCTAGTAGCTCTGTGATCTTAGGCAAATTACTGCTCTCTCTGTGCCTCAGTTTATTCTTCTGTGATGTGGATTTAACAATAGTTGCCCTCAAGTCTCACAAAATTGTTGTATAGATCAAAGGAGATAGTGACAATGAAAAAGCTTTGTATGATATCAAGTGCCAACCAAAATTATGACATTTTATTTCATTTAACAATTATCCTATGCTGTACTTTTCATGATTAATTAGGGAAGATTTGAAGTTAACAAAAAGAGTATGCAATACTGCCTAATTTGAATGCAAGTGTACTAATTTGAAGGCTCTGATTTTTCCAGTTATCCAAGCCAGAAGCAATTCTAATCCTTGACCCTGTGTTCTTAATGAGGCTCCAGTGACCTGCTGGTGGTGAAGGAAAAGAAGCTGGTACTTAGTAGGAATTTAATAACCACTTAATGGGAAATTAATACCAAACCCTCTTTAGGGTTTGTTCTGAAAATTCCAGTCTTGCTTAACTGACAACAACAATATACCTATTTTAATGAACTTTTATGAATTTAGGAATTACAGAATTTTCCAGTCCATTATGTTTTTTCCCAGTGTTTTTACAAACATATACAAAAAACACACCTAGTCTATTACCAGAGAGGGAAACAAGTATACGTATACATAAGCACAAAACCTTCTCTCTTCTTCATTATTGAAGAAAATTTCTGCCCTCATAAGAAGCTTATAAAGCTGTTTAACTTTTAATGGCAAATAGCAACGTGTCACATTCTGACTTGCTGTGAACTTGTGCCATATACCTTAAGGGCGAGAAAAAGTGACTGCCACTTTACAGAAAGAACGGTGCTTCTATAACAGAGTGACAGAATTCACAGTATAAATGTGATAATGTAAGAATTACTAAAAAAACGACAATTTCAGATTTGTTCCCTTACTTTTTAAATGCTTAATAAATAAAATGCATTATACATGTAGTAGATATGAGGATAGTGCTTAGATTCTATTCTTTGACAGGAGCTCTTATTTCATAGCATTGAGGACTTGACATCATCAATAATTTCTCACGAAGCAACAGAATTTACATTAAAAATATTATAGGCATACATGACACAGGTTATATGCAAATATCTGGGATCAAAAATAAAATCATAATAAGATTAATGCATCCACAGGTAACTACTCATGCATTTTTCAGGAAAAAATACTTTTTTGGAAGAAAAATTAATTCACTTGAAATGAGTGACCTAGTCCTATCATTCAGATTCTAAATCTATTAATTATATAACTCCTCTCAAATCAGTTCCTTCATCTGTTTTTTTAAAAACTATTGAAATTGATTTTGAAATCATTTACAAGCATTTAATTAGAATTTTCACCATTCATCATCCAATTTTATCAGCTTATGTTTATCCAAGAAAAGCCCAACTTATAAATAAAAATGATTTTGAGTAATTGCTTTCTAAAGTAATTTCCAATATTTTTCATCTGTGAAGCAACTGCAAATTCACACACACACAGGCAGGCACAAACACACACACACACACTCAACAGGTTTAAAGAAAATCCTGCAGAGCACATTTCTACCAAATTTATCTATGGAAAATTAAATCAGGAAATAGAGACCATTTAAGATTCTCAGCATACTAGCAAACTCTCCCTGCCACTACTTTTCATTCGTGAAAGCTGTCATAAATCTGTGTCCACTGATCCACTTGCATTTTGAATAGGGGCTGGTACATTATTTATCGAAGGGATTTCTGTCAGAACGGGATTAAGATGTCCTAAAAATTCCCAAGTGGGCAATTCATCACAACACAATTTACAGAGCCACAATAGACCTTGGTAACAAAGTGGAAGTGAGTGATAGGTGAACCAAAACCCCCAGCTTGATCTAAAGAAAGCAGACAACATATACCACTGGTGTCAATCAAACAATCTCCTGAGCAGCCTCATGAATATGAAAGAGGGAACAAACAGATTGGTTTTCCTTTCCTTGTTCTCAACAATTATAAGAAGATATTCCAATGCTAATGAGCTCATTTCTGTATATGTGCCAGGAAGTTCTACCTCTACTTCTTTCCTATAGTCAAAGAAACAAAAATGGGCATTATTTCTGAAATAACGGAGGTTGGGAAATGTTTTATTATTGCCAAATATCTCCCTATCTAGCCAGTGCCACACTTTTGCACTGTGTGAACCAAATAAATCTTGCTCCTTTGTTTCCATAAATTAACAAACTATATTTTTGGTACTTTCAAACAAACATTTACAACACAATCTAAAAACATCCTCAACGTAAGTGTGAAACTTCAATCAGCATGTTAATCTTGAATTTAAAAAAATAAAGAAAAGCTGCCAACTATAAAGCAAATGGCCTCATGTACCAGATTTCTCTGTGATCAGCAGCCATTAAGTTAGTTAAATTTTCTGAAGTCAAAATAAAATCAATTTTTTTCACAGATGCTAATGTAAATAAAATTATGATCAAGAAGATCTGTGCCTAGCAAAGAACATGCACTGTGCAAGTAGTTCTCGTATAAATTAATCCAGGTAACTAATAATGGGTTCATTGCTTTGTTTATTAAGATTAGTTCAAAACATCTCCTTAAAATTATGCTGAATTTGCAATAGTTTGAAACTTTAATTCTAATGTTATTTGAAGTATTCCTCATCTACTATATTTATTGCCTTGGAGAGAGACGTTTTTTGCCTATGTTAACATCTATAAAATCTGGATGAGTCTTACAATGGATGACAAGCCACAGTTAGCAGACTTTTTTAAGTGCTGTATTATTCTGCATCCTACAATTGATGGCATTCTAGATTCAAGGAACATTAGTGAAAGTAATATTTTTTCTGCTATTACTCTGATCTCTAATCATGATAACTGTCTCTAACATCCATTGTAGTACCAATTGCTATGCTAATGTCCTGTACTATATCTGCCTGTAGGCTTTGTTTTCTCAGTTTGAGCTAAGCAGAGCATTTCTGACCCTTTAATGCCTTGCACAGGGCTAGGCACATACAATTGTTCCATATACAATTATTAACCAGAAAACTGAATAATTAGTTAACGTTCTACCTGGAATCTTCCCTTGCCTTTCTGTCCCAGCTGCCCTGGAATTTCTTGGTCTTGGATCAGCACAATCGGTTATCTTTTCTACATCTATACTACTCTATAAATTGGTACATGTTATGGACTGAATGTGTGTGTCCCCCAAAAATTTATTTTGAAAATCTAACCCCCAATGCGATGGCATTGGGAGGCAGGGCCTTAGGAAGGTAATTAGCTCATGAGAGTACAGCCCTCATGAACAGGATTATTGCTCTTATAGAAGGGACTCCCAGAGAGCTCTCTCGCTCATTGTCCACTGTATGAGTGAAAAAGAAGTTGGCAGACAGCAATTTCGGAAAGAGTTCTCACCAGAACCCCACCATGCTTGTACCCTGAGCCCAGACTTCCAGCCTCCTGAATTGTGAAAAATAAATTTCTGTTGTTTATTAGCCAGTCAGTATGGTATTTTGTTATAGCTGCCCAAACTAAGACAATATATAATCATACTCAAGCAGACTCACATTACCGTTTGCCTTTTTTTTTTTAAAGCTTGGCACCTGAGCTAACAACTGTGGCCAGTCGTCTTCTTTTTTAATTCTTCTTCTTTTTCTTCTTCTCCCCAAAGCACCCCCAAGTTCACAGTTGTATATTCTAGTTGTGAGTGCATCTGGTTGTGCTATGGCCTCAGCATGGCCTGATGAGTGGTGCTATGTCCGCGCCAGGACCCAAACCAGCGAAACCCCAGGCCACTGAAGCGGAGTCCAAGAACTTAACCACTCGGCCACGGGGCCGGCCCCACACTGTTTGCTTTTTAATTTATCGATATTTGCTACAACCCTCTCCTCTTCCTCCATCTGTGAGGAAAATTTTCCTTAATTTTTAAGATAAATCTCTTTTCGCCTGTGCTTAGCAGTCTCCCTTCTATTGTTTTCTGTCTATCTATCGGCAGGCCTTTTCTCCTTAGCATTTCCTCAAGGCTCTCTTAACTAAAAAAAAAAATACTCTGTGCTTTTCCATCTAATTATGAAAGTAGCAATGGCTATCTCACAGGCATATGGATGAGAGTTAAATTAGCTAATGTTTGTCATATCCTAAGCACAATGTCTATTATATCCTAAGTGCTAAATAAATGTACGCTTTCACTAGTATTAGGCCCTAATAGCTCACCTTCTTTTACATCAGTAACAATGTGAGGCCCTTGGTCAAACAATGCATACCTCTTCTTTCATAGAATTATAATTAAAGAAATGGAATACAATCACAGTAATGACAATGTTCCACCTAACTTTCCTCTTTTACATAAATGAAGGGTTACTTTACCACAATATTGGATAAGAAAAGCCTAAATATCAGAGTAAGATGGAATTCAGTTCCTAAATTACATGCCTCTTGCAAACAATTATTTCCAAACTCTAAAAGGAAAACTGACACGTCAGTGTCTTGGTATATCTTGCCTGGTATGTTTGTGAAAGTGTTCTCTAAATTATAATGTATAAATATCAGGTGGTTTTATTATGATTATTCTTACTACAAATAAAAAAATCTGATCATAAATTTTCATTATTCTTTAGTATGCAGAAAATGATTTCAGCACTATGAACCTAATTTTTCTCTTGGCCCTTAGAGCTATGTTTTATATGATTTCACAGTATTTTTTGCTATGAATTAGGGTTGAAATGGCAACCATCTGAGGTGTGATACCACAAAGCCAATGAATTTCTTATCCTCAAAGTGTTGGTGAGCTTCTCTGTGACATATCAGTGGGGTGGAGCAAGCAATGTCCAGTCAGTCCAATGAAAGGAATAATGAGACTTCATGAGTGTTGAAGGTAGATTTGGAAAGGAGGGCAAAAGACTCCTACAATCCAGGCCAATAACAGTGAAGATATAGAATAGAATCAGTCTGTCACAAAAAAGAGACAGTATTTTACATTAGTGGAAAGTATTTATTTATTTACTTATTTATTACCCATCTATTTATTGTTAATTTTCAAAGAAGTTGAGCGATCCCTAGTTGTGTAAATATTTAAGTTCAGATTTGAGAAAAGGTGATATTGGTGGGATTGAGAAGTTTTGTTGGTTAAAAGAATATTAGGTTAAGATAATGACTATTGTTGTCTAAACTTTAGATATTTACCAATTTACTTCAAAGAGATAAATTTCAATTCCTTTTTAGAGAGATGTACAAAGAAATTTAAGAGATCCTTTCAGCTGGCCTCCTACATGCACCCAAAATAGACAGTTATGGTATAAATGAGCCTCCCTAGCGTGGTTCTAGTCAGATCCTTGTTATGGAGACTTTTGACTAGCACTTTATCTTTACCAGACAAAGCTAAACATCAGTACAACTATCCTTCCTTGAAGTTCCTATAAAAAATATAACTGCGATCTTAGTCAATTTCTCTTCAGTTTTCTGAACAAAAGGAACAACTAATGAGAACTTAAAATGAGCAGAATAATTCTTTGAATTTCTCTCTTTATAGAAAGCAAATCAATTTGTCATTTGGGATGATTGGAGATTCTTTATTGTTCCTTCTCAAAATAGTCATTCGGGCTACTTCACAACTCTAGTTTTTCTATAATATTGGGTTTATTTTGATAAGGCTTTCCTAAGTAAGACTTCTTTTACCTACTATTCATTTTATCTATTGTGGGGATTGCCTAGGAGGACATCGGAAGGTTACAGATATACTATAAGAAATCACCATAGAAGGAACAAATAGCTCTTGAAAAATAGTCGTAACATTGACTTTTCAGGTCTTCTGAACCATCTCTAAGATGGGACTTTCCTTGTATTGGGGTGGGTGTTGAGAACGTCTCTCCCAGGCCAGAGAACTACAGGAGCAGTAATTTTTAACCTTGGTCTGTGACTTTGGTAGGTCATATGAGCTGGCAATTGGAGATAGAGTTTAGATTATTGGATGGATCTGAGCAGAAGCTACTGGACATAGGGCTGAGTCCCTGGGTATAAGGGAGACAACCAGCCTCTGTGTCTTGGAACAAGGATTTCTGCAGAACTATACACAGCTCAGCATAAGCATCCAGGGATTTCAAAATGTACATTCCCTCTGAGCTAGTAATTTCTCTCTGTTCCTAGGACAAAATCTATTTAGGGAGGGGGAAAATTCTAAAGTCCAAAGATGTTCAACAGAAGTACCTCATTATTCTCCTATAGTTTCCTTCATTCCTATTCAGATTTGAAAACATGAAAATTGTGAAATAATATAGAAGTGCTCAATACATGTTTGTTTAATGAATGGAGTAAATACTTATTTGTTAGAATTAGTAGAGCAGTAATAATATGTCTAGTAGAAAAACAGAAAATATTTACCGAGATTTTCCATGCTCAGGGCCTGTGCCAAGAGCTTTAAAAGGATTATCCCATATGATGTAATCTTCACAGAAGTTCTATTAGAAACTGTGTTTATAAAACGTTTTCATTTGTCTTTATTTTTTGTTTTCAGTCGGCAGAGCATCTCTTATCTGATGACAGCACCTTGATTTTTGTTGTAGGGCTACTTCTCTCCCTTTCTCAATACATTTGCTTTGGTGTGAGTGGGTTTAGCTAATCAAGCGTATAACCGGGCCTAGTCAACACTCCATTATCCTCATCAGAGTGATGGGTTCAGGAATAGATAAGGGCCCCAAGAAGGGTTGCCACAACTAGCAAATAAAAATATAGGATATTCAGTTTAATTTTAATTTCAGATATTGAACAGATTACTTCTTAGTGTAAGTACATTTTATGCAATGTTTAGGCCACAATTTTAAAAAATGATTCATTGTTTATTTAAAGTTCAAGTATATTCGAATTTTATCTGGAAATCCTATAAAGAGAGATGGTAAGACTCAGTCCAGGACTTAGACTGAACCATTGGACAAGAGGCACTTCATAGTTTCCTGCAACTGGTAAATTTGTAGAACGTAAGCCTAGAGTTGCTGGAAGCCATCTTTTGTTCAACATGGGGAAAGTCTGCCTGGGAATGAAGGCTTCACGGAGTAGAGCAGAGCCAAGGTTCTGATGACATCATTTGAGCTCCTGGATTCATAAGGCCTCTGGACTTTGTCTGGATTGGCATAGTTCAAAGTTACTATGCCAATACATTCTCTTTCTTTTCAGTGAAACATGAGTTTAGTTTATGTCGCATGGAACTAAAATATTCTATCTAATATGTCATTATCCCCATAAACAAGAAACAGCTATTATTTTGATAGATTTAAGGTCTCAGAGCAAAGTGGATTTGGAATTTAAAACATGAAAGTGTGGGTACAATATTCTAGTTCTTAAACAATATTCTAGACTGTCTTTCTAAAAAACAAATATGATAACATGCAAATAGCTCTTTCAAAAAATGTTTACATACACAAACTCAAAGAGAGACACCCTCTTGAGGAGCCAATCTCTTTAAGGCTGACAGATGAGAGGATCCCTTGGGTATATGCATAAGACAATCTAGGGGCAAATTTACACCTCCAAATAATACAGAGAAAACTCAGTTCTCCCTTCTCATCTGGTTGTACTTCTATAAAACTATACTCTCTCTCACTCCAAACCACTTTGTAGATTTGAAATCCAAGCTCACTAAAAACCAAAACCCCAAACAAAACCTGTTTTCAATTAAAATTATAGAATACACATCTAAAGCTTACAAATTTGATCATATCACCCTCTTGCGTACAAGCAAAGTATACTTTGCCTATGTTGATGTGGAAGAATTTTAAATTATCTTGCCACTGTCTACTTTTCTGTATTCGTCTTTTGTCATGTCATTCTCTACTTGCACCTGCTGACTTGTCATGCTGAACTTCTGGCAGTTCTGTACATGACTCATGCTTTTTTTTTTGTTACCCTCCAAATAGCCTATGCTGTTCTGTGTATCTGTAATGCCCTCACCTCTTTTCCTGCTACTCACATTTGAAAAGTAAACTAACGGATCTCCTACAAGAAAGCCTTCCTTGATCTGCTACTACTCTACACTGGTGATATAACGCTCTTCTGTTTATGATAGAATTCAGTGGATAGGATGCTTCTTTCATGCTGCATTTACCACCTCGTTAACCACTCTTTGGATACAGGTTGCTCCTGGGAGAAGGCAAGACTTGAGCAAGGTGGCTTTCTTTGGCTGAGTGCCAACTATCAAAAGTCTCACAGCTGAGATAGTAAGGGCCTCAGTCTTCAAGGGGGACTCTAAAAGGAGCTCTAAGTGGGGCAATACAGCACACAGTGCCCAACCTGGAAGTTACAGGAGTCTGGAATGAAACTATTTTATCAGAGATCAGACAAAATATTCTATATTTTATAAGAATGGTCATAGTTGACACATCCATTTAAAATGAAAAACAGTGTCAATGATTGCAGTAAATCTCTTGTACACACAGCGGTTTGTTTCTGTTCACAATATATCAGAATTACTCCTTGTCACAAGTTAAGTTTCAAGAAAATCAATTAACTCTTTAATATCCTAATACTACCCTGGTGACCTAAAAAGCATTTATAAACTTACAAAGGGTTTAACTATTATGAGGTAATTTAAACAATAGAATATATAATTCCAGAATATATAATTCCAGTTTTATCAATAACCTCTTCCTTTTGGGGAAACAGCAGAGGGAAATATTACTTGTCAGCATTCCAAAGAACAACTAATTTAAAAGAAGCTTTTATAAGAAGCAGTTAGCCATATATTAGAACCATATTAGCAAGCAAGGGATCAATTACCATCTAATGTAATTCGTATATGATCTTTTATAAATAATTTTTAAATTTCTCCTGTTAAACCTTTTCATTTACTTAATATGTCCTGATACAGTAGGCATTTCAAATAATTTTAATTGATTAATACTCCTTTAAAATCCAATGCCATAATCTTTTAATTACTTTAAATTTCTTCTTCATGATGAGTTCTTTTATATCAAAATCCCTTTGGCAGTAATCATTTTCTTAAAGCACTAAAATTCAAAATTTGCATCACCTAAAAATAATGTTTTTCTGATTAGTTCTATAAAATTTTTGCACCTCTTTCTTATAATCAGATACATTTACTCTGATATGTCATGAAAAATTCTGTGCAAGATAAACATGTCCTATAGTCCAATTTAATCAGACATTAAAAAATAACAGACATGCAATAAATCTTAACTTTGCCTTCAGTAAAAATTCATCTGTCAAAAGCTATTTTGCCCCAAGTTGACATTTTCCTGCTTAATACATTACTTTTTCACTTTATCACAGATTCCTGGCCCTATTGTCTGATTACAAAACTATGGCTCTTCATTCTTCAATGTGTTCTGTCCTCAACATGAAGAGGTGTTACATTGTGGTCTTCAGATAAGTAGACCTCTTTATCCTATAGAGTTTATCCTCAAATATACTTAATCATACCATGCATAGAAACTTGAAAATATGCAAGGGCATTTTTAAAAGCATCTCTAATGAACACTGTGGTTCAAAAAATTTTTCATAAACAGTATGTCAGCCCAGGACCAATTTGAAGAGAGACTTGTTCCCAAGTCTAGAACAATCCAATAGAAAGGTCATAAGGAAACTAGAATTGAGATTCCACCAAAACGAGATCTGAAAACTACTTTATTCTCTTGAACACAGGCATGTCTTTGACAAGCACTGCTGTATTGAATTTCTGTTCTAGCATATTATAAAAGTAATAGGTAGTTTCTCTTTCTTCCTTCCATTCCCCTACAGTCACACTTTTTTTCCCCAAATATTCCTTGTATTATTTAAATTTCTCGCCACACAAAACAAATTTTTCTAGACAGAGTAATAACAGTAGAATATGAAGTACTTTATCAAAATCTATTTGGCTTGCTATATGTTCATGAGCTACTTGTTCATATTTCATTGGAAATATTCTGAACATTTCTTTTCCAAAAATTAAACAGCTGATTTATTCTTCCTTCTATAAAACATTCTTGAACTTAGAGCATCATAATAATAAGACAGTTTACTCCTAAGAATGGTTTCACTTTGTCAAGTACGTCAGTTATCGAAAGAGCAGACTTCTAGCAAAATCAAGTAACTAGAGCACAATGAACCCAAAAGTAAAGGACAAAAGGAGATAATGTCCTGAATAGCAAAGAAACCTCTAAACATAACCACCAAAAGACTAGTAAATATATCCGATGAACAAAAGAAAGCTTTAAACTCAAAACCTCTTGATCTTCAAATTGGCTATAAGCTTAAATGAATATCATTAAAGGTCTGGATAGCCGAAATACTTGAAAAAAGAAGAAAGGAAGGGAGGGAGAGGGAGAAGGAGAGGGGTGGGGAGGTAGACACCTGGGGAAACCCACTAACTATTGTATTTTCTACAAAGATGGTGTTGAAGACATTTTAAGTTACATTATATGATATGCCTTTTAAACCAAATCAGTGGAGAATTATCTTATACTCACCTACTTTATAAAGTCCTTTCTCTTTATAAATTCCTTTCGCTTTATAAAGTCCTTTCTCTTTATAAAGTCCTTTCTCTTTATAATGTCTTTGACTATTTCCATTAACAACAGAAGCTCAGTCATTTATTCATATCACCTGACTGGCCTAGCTTGTGAAGGATTTTTAATTTGTTCCTCTCAACTATTTTTTTTTCTGAACCCTTTAAACAATATACTTCGAACTAATTGCAAGTCACATACACAAGGTGACAGAATCCTTAAGCTATAAAATCTAAAATAGGCAGATAATCAGAACAAGTAAAGATCAAGATTTTTACTTCTTGTTACATTGACGTCTGTAACATGCTGCATTTTGTGGTTTTTTTTTTTATATCAGAAAAAAAGACTAAGTAGGTTTTTGGAATGAAGAAATTTCATAGCCAGTTTCAAATAAATTAGATGCCTTTTCAAAGCCAACTAAAAAATTATTTTAAAAAATTAAACAAAGGTGGGAAATTTCATTTCAGGTATAGATAGAAGTGCAATAGTTTTACTGCAGCTATTATGTTATTGCCACAAGCAAGATTTAACAGTAGTCATGGTGAGGTTTCACACACATAAAGAATATTTTCATCATAATAAAAACCTACAATTGTCTAAGGTAGTTACCTAATAAGCACTTAACTAAAAAATATGAGAAGTGTTTTGGGGTGGCGAAGTATTCTAAGAGACCTATGCAGTATATATTCAATATGGGTTAAAGTATCACAGGGCAAATGCTTGTGATTTAGTAAGAAGCTATTTGATAGTTTCATTGACAATCACATACAGTATAGTATACTTCATAAAAATTATTTTATGTAGCTTTTTTAAAACTTAGAAATCAGTATAATGGATTCTATATGTAGTAATCATTTTTTTGATTTCTGTATCACTTAAATGAAGGCATCATGATCCTTTCCAACTCTGCAATTTATGTTTCAATATTAACAAAAAACCATATGCTTTAAACTGTTCAGTATTTTTGCTGTTTGGGACTTTTAATATAAAACAACTAAAGACTATCCACCAACTACTGTATTTCTTTTTAAACAGAATTACAGCCAAATGTCTAAATGACATTACATTATGTTTTAAAGTTTCAGGAATATTTGGAAAGGAAAGTCATTTTCTTAGAATAAAAGAGATCCATTTTCATGGTTTTCCCATTGTATATTTTTTATAAACAAGAAAAGTATGAGAAAAGCTAAAAAAGTAACTTTAAATCAATTTATGCTTAAATAAAAATTACAAGCTTGATCCTTAAATTCCAACTAAATTTTAGTTACAAAAATATCTGAGCAACTTTCTCATCTATGCTTTATGATTTAATTTTATCTTATTCTGATGAGAACATTTAAATATCGACATTACAGATACCTACCAAAGAACAGACTATCCATGCAAATATTTTAGACATAGAAAAAAACTCTACAGTGTTGCCAATGGATTTTCATATGTAGACTCTTCATGAAATGATTATGATTTTCTCTTTTCATGATATAAAGATTATTGCAGTTTTGTTAATTTGGTTTGTTCTTGAAAAATACAAAGCATCACTTTTGATTATGGCAGATGACACAACTATTAACAAAAATCTTGTTATCACATCTCAGTTAGTTTGAGAGGCTATAACGAATTACCATAGACTGGGTGGCTTAAACCACAAACATTTAAAGTCTGCAAGGCTGGAAGTCCAAGATCAGGGTGCTAGCACAGTTGGGTTCTTTGTGAGGCTCTCTTCCTGGTAGGTCCTCACATAGGCTTTCCTCCATCCCAGGGGTTCTACTCTTTTTAAAAGGACATTAATCTCATCATGAGGACCCCTCCTCATGACCTAATCTAAACCTAATTACCTCCCAAAGGCCCCACCTCCAAATACCAACATTTTGGGAGCTAGGATTTCAACATATGAATTTTGGGGGAAGCATAAACATTCAGTCCATAGTAATAAGATTAAAAGTAATAACATTTTGTTCTCACTTCACAACAGAGGACACAGAGCATACTTTTAATCTTGTCAATATCTGTTATCACCTTGGAGAAATTCTAGGCATTTGTTGTCTGATCAATTCAAAGGAGAGTCTGAAAGTAAAATACCTTTAGAACTTCATTATACAGATCTAGTAGAAATCAATACAACAACAGTAGTTATTTTAAAAATACACAGGATGAAGATTGTGTATTCAAATATCAATGTAAATCTCCTTCAAAAATTAGCTGCCTGGATTTAAATAGACGTTTATTGTGCTTTCTGGAAGTCAATGCACATCTTTATGTCATGGACAACAATTTTGTTACACCAGTTTTTCTCAATTGTTTTAGTCTCATGACTTGTTTACACTCAAAAATTATTGAGGATCCCAAAAAACTTTTGTGTGTATGAGTTATATCTATTAATATTTACTGTATTAGAAATTAAAATGAGAATTTTTAAAATCATTATCTATTAGTTCATTTAATAAAAACAATAATCCCATTACATGATTAAATGACATATTTTTAATGAGAAATAACTAGATTTTTAAAACAGTGAGAAGAGTAGCAGAGATATGTAGTTTGAAAACAAAGCAATATTTTAATAGTCTTTACAGATAATTGTGGATAATCTTTTGTGAAACTACTCTAAAATTCAGCAAATGGAAATTTCTTAAAGTTTCTTAAAGGGTAGTGCAATGTAAAATCTGAAATCCTATCAATGAACATTTCCTTTTCTGTTATATTAAAACCTATTGGTCTCTCTTCTGTGTGGATTATATTTTCTACCCATGCACCATTTGTACCTTACAGATCCTGTGAAAGAGTTCTGGAAACTCCCAGATGTCGTTGGACCACACTTTGAGAACCACTGTGTTTCAGTATTTTAATACAGACAACTTCTAAAACTTTGTTGCATTATATGCATATCAAATATTACACTTTAGGATTGCATATTACATGTTAAAACTCACTCCTAACCTTTTTTTCTACCATAGATTCTCAAGATTCCTATCAAAGCTATGACAAGGCCTCAGATTTCCAACCTTATGGTGAAATAACTAATTGTTATTAAATTGGTTCACTGTTGTAACAGTATTAGTTTACTACAAATTTTGATAGAACACCAAAATGGCTTCAAGACAAGTTATAGGATATTTTCCATAACAGTTCTTTTAAAGAAAATAGACATGATTTTGATATAAAGAAAAACTCTTGTACTTTGAAAAAATTAGCAGTTTGGGGTGGTGAAAGGACTGCCAACTGTAATAAAAATGAAAATAAGAAGCTCCTTTTAATCAATCTGTAATGCCAAAGGTTTTTGCCAGTATTTGAGGAATCCCGGCCCCTACTTATCTGTGTAGATGCTGGCAGAATATCATTTTTTAAATGAGTAAAATAAGGATTCTGATGGGGAGAGAATAGATCTGCCGCTCCCAGAACTGAAAGAAGCCACCCAAAGATGCAGTTCAAACTGAAGACAATAGAAAGTAGAAACTCTCTCCAAAGAGAGTTATTACTGCATTCCAGGGATTTCAGGTAACACTCAGCCATGAATGGGGGATTTCTCAGAAGAGACTTTTAAGGGAATTATGACCAGAAGCTAATCTGATAAATGGCTAGTTGAGATCTGAGTGGCCAGAGAGAGCTATCCAAGACTATACGTATGTTACACATATACCTGTAACTGCAGTTATATGTACCTGTGACTACAGCTTTATGGTTTTCTATGCTGAAAAAGGAAGACTCTTTTTTTACTCCATAGATCAAGTGAACTTTTTAATTGTGTTCAATTGTAACAGAAGAGATGACCTATCACAAATGCTTTCTTCTCTCTGAAGACTTTCCTGCCATCCATAAGACACATAACTGCTTACTGCTTTCTACTTTCTACTTTCTAATAGAACACTTGATCTTTTCCTTGAATACAGGCTATTATCATTTATTATGTAGCTAAGCTCTTGAGGGCAGGGATCACATCTTATTCATTTTTTACCCCAAGTATTTAATACAGTACCTGCCACACACTAGGCACTAAACAAAGGTAAGGACTATTTATTGAATAAATAAATATCCAACTAAAATTTAAAGTTTTTCAGGATTTTGGTTGTTGGTAGTTTTTTGTTTTTCTACTGTGTTTCTAGTGCTTTATCCTAAAATGCTAAACTGCTATTAAGCTCATTCTAAAATAAGAAGTTTTGTACTTTCAATGCATTGGATCTCAAAACTTTAAAACGCCAAAACCTGCTGTACATCCTCTTCCATTCTCCTCTACCTACCAGCCTTATCAGCTTTTTTCCCAAAGTATCTACCAGAGTTGAAACTATCTATAACATAGATGGAAAAAAAAGTTTACTTCCTCAGGCAAAGTGATTGACGTGCAGTACTAGTAATTTTTCTTTTCTCTTTTACTTTTAGTTGTAGAAACAAGGGAACACAGAGAGCATCGTGCTATCCTTGTGCTTCAGTTACGTGACCTTGGGCAAATCACACCTCTGAATGTTAATGATATTTCCATTTTAGGGCTATTCTGTGGATTAGACAACATATACAATATATACAGTATCGCATCTGCCTCATGGTAGATATTTAACATATTATCAAGTCTTTTTATACACCTTCGCCACTATCAGGCTAGTCCAAAAGATCATCATTTCTAATTCAAACCACTGCTATAGCTCCTACTTGACCTTCTTGATTCCATGCATGCCCCTCATTCTCCACACAGTAGCTATAGTTATGCTTCTTATAATGTAAATCGGATACAGCACTCTCCTGCTCAAAATCATCCGATGACTTCCTTTCCCTCCACCTATCAGGGCTGACATGATGTGCCCCACCCCCACACTCCATAATCTCATCTCCCAACATGACATTCCTACCACTAACTCACTGGCCCCCTTGTGGTTCCTTGAACATGCTAAGCACACTTGGTCTTGGAACCTTGCTGCATTTGAAGACCCACTGCGTGGGATGCTCATCCCTTCACTTCTCCTCCTTTAATTGTCTACTCAAATATCCCCTTATCATCAACCCAACCTAGCAACCACTCTCAGCCCAACTCCTGTCAATCTCTGTTCCATTCACTGTTATTTGCCCAGGATCTAGAGCAAGGCCTGGAACATAGTGGCCCCTCAAAATTATTTGCTAAATGAATGAATACATTATTGATAATAATTTCTAAAAGTTCTAGGAAGCATGCAGCAGAATTATAAAATCACGGAGAAACATTTTTCATTACCTTAAATTAAAAAATAACAACGGCTAGTATTTATTGAGTGCTTACTTACTATACATCAGGGACTAACTAATACGGTCTTCATACAAAACTTACAATGTACATATGATCACTGTCTCCATTTGGCAGTTGAAAAAACTGAGGTTCAGAAGTGATGTAACTAGCCCAAGGTAACACAGTAAATGACAGAGTTTGCTTTTGAAAAGCAGCACCCTGGTTCCAGAATCTATCTGAATTAACACAGTAATTTCCAAAAAGAACTTCACAACAAAATACTCTGGTCTCCTCAGAACATTGATTTCCTTGTAGAGTTCATAAAATCATTTCGATCTACTGTTACTATGTGCCAAATGATTTGTTATAATTCAAAGAGCCTTTTTCCCTGTCATGTTAGGAAGGGTAAGAAATAAGACAGGACCTATTTCTCAGTCAGCCCACACTTGATTGTTTATAAAGGTCTGAGGAGATGTAGCTCTGTGTCTTAACAGAAACCGTGTGAACGGCTCCTGTTCATCAATCACGTAGTGGCTGTTTACTCAGCCCCAGGCCACACTTCTCTCCACATGGCATCCTGGTCTTCCCCTCAGCAAAACTTAAATGTGCAATGACAGATGAAATTTCTGTTCCTATTTGGATGTGAAATTCAAACCTAAGTTGGAATGTCCCACTGTTGGAATACAAATTTAGATCACTAATGAGACGCAAATTTATGTTTGATAAGACTGTCCAATGTAAAAATATATCAGCTATTTAATTATCATGACAGAAAGTTAACACTTAGAATTATATAAAAGTTATCTTTCTCTCTTAATTTTTCTAAAGGTCTTCTCACTTATTCATTACATTTTTGTCCAAGTGACCTTGCTAGTTTTCTGAAAAATGGTAAAATGTGGAAAATAAATTAAATTGACAAAAATAAAGCAAGGCATAATAAGAATTATGAGCAGAAGTTTTTATTTAATGTAGAACACATGCTATAGGCTCTGATGATTACAAAGTTAAATCACTATGGATAGAGCTAGGAAATAAGGGAAGACATTGCTGAAGTAAGAATTAAGATCTAGAGACGCGACCTCACACATGTCACAATGGCCATCACCAAAAAGACAACAAGTAAGTGTTGGCCAGGATGTGGAGAAAAGGAAATCCTCGTGCACTGTTGATGGGAATGTACATTGTTGCAGCCAATATGGAAAACAATATGGAGGTTCCTCAAAAAGTTAAAAATAGAACTACCATAGGATCCAGCAATTCCACTTCTGGGTATTTACCCAAAGAAAACAAAAACACTAATTCAAAAAGATATACAGTTGGCCCTCCGTATCTGCAAGCTTTGCATCACTGATTCAACCAAAGATGGATTGGATAAGAAAGGCGAACTGTATTCATTGTACTACACCATTTTATATAATGGACTTTAGTATCCTCAGATTTTGGTATCCACAGGGATTCCTGGAACCAATCCCCTGTGGTTACTAAGGGATGACTAGATGCACCTCTATGTTCCTTGCAGCGTTATTCACAATAGCCAAGATATGGAAGCAACCTAAGTGCCAACTGACAGACCAAGGGATAAAGAAGATGTATATATACAAAGGAGTATTACTCAGTTTTAAAAATAATGAGATCTTGCCATTTGTGACAACATGGATAGACCTAAAGGGTATTATTCTACTAAGTGAAATCAACCAGATAGGGAAAGACCAATATCATACAATTTCAGTTATGTGAAGAATCTGAAAAACAAAACAAATAAACAAACAAAACAGAAACAGAAACAGACTCACAGATACAGAGAACAAACTTATGGTCGCCAGAAAGGGGGAGTAGGGGATAATGGGCAAAATAGGTGAAGGATATTCAGAGATACAAACTTCTAGTTATAAAATAAGTTAGGGGGAGATAACATACAGCATAAGGAATATAGTCAATAATATTATAATAACTTTGTATGGTGACAAGTGGTAGCCAGACATACCATGGTGATCATTTCATAATATATAAAAATTTGAAATCACTATGTTGTACATTTGAAACTAACATAGTATTTTATGTCGACTATACTTCAATAAAATAAATAAAATAAAAATTACATTAATTCCAACCTCTAAAAAAAAGAACTAGTATTTTTTCCCTGACAAAGGCAGCTGAGTGGCTTATCTAATTGCTTATGTTTTTCCTTCCAACTCAAGTTCCCTGAAGAGTGATGCTCACTGAGATTAATGAACCACCTACCAGAATTAGATTCAGGGTTTCCAACAATCTCTTGAAACTGTACACAAAATTTTGTGTAGGTATTTACATATTGATTTTTCTAGGAAAAGGTCCACATCTTATATCAGTTTTTCAAGGGAATCCATGACCTAACAGGGGTTTAGAAAAAGACTATTTAATAGAATTGTGACAAAATAGTTGACATTTGATATTTATATATTTTCCATGCACACACACACACACACACACGCACACAAACATAGAGAGAGAGTGTGAGAGAGAGAAAGAAGAGAAGCTTTGAAGGCATGTAACCAAGCCTTTTCCTTTGGGGGGAAACAGTGATCCTACAAAGAGAAATGTCTACCCATCCTCTACCAGAAGATAGCTTTAAAATTTCTAGTTTCATTTATGTGTTGAGTGGAAGGAGGTGTTTCTTCTGATTCTTATTTTCTTTTAACATAAAGATATTTCTAAAGTGGCTATCAATGACCCATTTAATTGAGCACCAATGCATATTAATCATGGCTTTCCATGCAAATACAGACGTGGGGTAGAGAACTAAGGTCTGTAGAGAAACTAAATGCTATAAAGACTGTAGTTTATTCATCAGTCAGAATAAAACCAATTCTAAAATGTAAAGTATATGTTCGGAAACCCAACACAATTCTACTTTAATTTTTTAATATTAAAATGAAATTATTTTTTAAAAATTCCCCTAGGTAGCTGTTGAGTTGGCTTACTATGTAGTCAGTCCTTCTTTGATGTCTTTTGCAAAGCACAAGTGAATAAGTCTCATTTACGGCCAAGTAATTTTCTTACACCAAAGACTCATTGGTTCTCACTGATTCACAGAGGTACTAACAGCTTAAAATGCCACCATCAACGAGACCAGACAACAGAGCTTCCTCTGCTGCTCCAACGCCACCATTTATTGAGGGCTGACCCACACTCTGCTAGGCATTTCACACATATTTTGTCATTTGTCTTCACAAAAGAAAGAGATTGAACTGCACTTTAGATGAGGTAAGAAATTATTACCTAGACCTCCTTTCTGGGAAGAAGGCTTTTCCTACAACCTATTCTTTTTGGAAAAAGAGAAGAACTAATTTAACTTCTCAGGCAAGTGTACAGGCTCTAAGACATTTTGTCATCCTGCTAGCATATTGGCTCTTCAGAGCCAAGTGAGTTACAAGACCAAGGGAGTAGACTTCCTGAGTACAGAAAAGGAAAGAGCTCATTCAAACATCCATAGACAAAAAAAAAGAAGCAATTAATATCCTGAAGGAAGAAGAAATATGGGCTTCAGAGGCTTGATCCTATAATGTTAGACACAGAAAGCATCTTAGCTGGCTGTTATTTTGCATCCCTCAATTAAACTCTAAATTGCCTGTTTTTGTATACTTTATTACGTACTGGATATTTTCAACACTCTTCTAAATCAAGAAACAGTTGAGGTAGACACAGTGCCCAGTTTAACCGGTAATATAAAAATTGTTTTAGGAGGCCCTCTCTTTACATTATATGAAATACATAAAATATTCTAATTCTTCTTTGCACAAGGACAGTGAACAATTTTATACTACCTTGTTACTTTTTATTTCTCCAAATTCATGTTACTATTTTATCTTCTTTTAAAATCTTGGATATAGATTAGTAAAACTGAAAGATACTGCAACAGAGGTCAATAGAGCCTCTAGAATATAGAGTTGAAAAAATAAAACAGTATTCATCCCCCACTTTCTAAAAGCACAGTTATTCACTGTAAATGAGCTCAGGACCCTGGGCCTGAAAGAAGATGACACAGGCTGGGATAAGTTGAAAATCAGTCAGCTGAAACTACTGTCATTGTCATGGTCTTAAACGGCTCTAGGAGAAGAGGAAAAGGGCTTTAAAAGCCAAGATAGACAAGCGCAGCTGATCCTCTGAAAGGAAAAGAAAACAAACTGTATAAACAACAAAGTTGAGAATTCGGTATTGATTCCAGAAAAGGCTCTAGAATGGGTTTTAAGCCCTGAGGAGATGAAATAGATTCGAGTATCAGGTTGGTGATTGGTTTAGCAAGCTACTAAGACTTCTTCCAAGACTGAAATTACAGACCTATCCATAATAGTGGCTGCTGGGTTTTTTGGATACATATGCTCCTAGAAGGCAAAAGGGAAATTCATTAGATTAACATAGCTTAATAAAAATATCACTTGATAGCAGTATAGCCTAGTGGTTAAGAGCAATTCTTCTGGACCTATTAGACTTGGCTCTGTTCTGCTACTTGTTCCAGGTCCACAACCCTTGATCCGAAACCTTGAGGCCAGACAGAGTTTGGAATTTAGAACTTTTTTTTTATTTTAGGAACCATGATAAATATTCTGTATATTATATTAACATTCCCAGCACCCAGTACTAGTCAAAAACAGTGAAATGTCTTAATATTCATACTAAGTGGAATAAATAAAGACTATGTATAGTCACCTCAATTTAAGTCAGATTTTGCCTCTGTAAATAAGGACTTGTGTACCTGTAGTTATGTGACTTTAGATAAATGATTTAATTGCTATAGACAACTTATTTAATTACTATGCGTTTCACTTTCCTCATCTTTAAAAGCAAGATAACAACAACTACCTCATTGGATGTTGGTGATAATTTAATAAAATGGTGTATGTAAAACACATGATATACAATACCTGGAACCACCAGGCTGTCAAATTTTATTTTTTCCCTTTCACAACCTTTGCTCTAAACCAGTGGATCTCAATACTAGACACACATTAAAATCACAAAGGGATCTTTAAAAAAATAGCAGTGCTTAGGCCTCGCACTCTAGCAATAATATTAGCATCTTTATCTCTGCTGGTAGGATTAGTACCATGGCCGTTTTAAAAGCTCCCCATGTGATTCTAATGTTCATTCAGAATGAGAACCACTACTCCAAATATATGGTCGCAGAGAATCCTGCCCCTCCCCTTTTTGGTAGCATTTAATGGCTACTTCTGAACAAATTCACCATTAAGAAAGGGAATGTCCAATCACTGAACCAGATAAGCCTACCACTTTACATAAATAGTCTTTCCATTATAAATCTCTTAGATTATTTCAGTAGGTCCGGGCTGAGATTAGTTTAGTAGGCAGTTTATCATAGTCTCATTATTTTCGGGAGACCTGACAAATCACAGTGTTAGCCCTCAAAATACAAGAGACCAAGCCTTAGATCCAAAGTTCAACCAAAGGTGAGGCTCTTGCAGAGCACATCACTTTCCCTGTACTCCATTTCCACATGACTCCTTCTACGATGAGACTGAATATTCAAACAGACAATGCTCAGACTATATTTGCCAACAGAACTCTGACCCACAACTTCTCAAGAAACCAACTTGGGAAGCCAAGCCATCACTCTGCAGTAAACTTGCCCAGAATTATCAGAACTCAATCAAAGGCTGCCAGCCTCTTATTTTTTTTGCCTTGGCTTCCAACTCAGGACCAATTATGCTCCTCGAACCAATCACATGCCAACTTCCCATGCCAACAACATCCAATCAAGGCACATCTGAAGCCTTCCCTTTTTTCACTATAAAGCTTTCCCACTCGGCTCCTTGCCTTTGAGTCTCTGCCAAATGCAAATGATGGTGGCTGCTATAGAAAACTCTGAATAAATAGCCTCTGTTTTTTCTAACTGGTGTGGTCTTCATTTATTTCCACAGAGTTTGGAGGATGAGGAGCATGAATTGTTATAAGCAAAGCTCCATTTCCTGTTATATTTTTCCATTATTCACTTAATTTAACTGTTAATTTTTAAACTTTGTGTTGAAGTATAGTGAACATACAGAAAAGAATATATACTAAGTGTAAAACAGTGAATTTTCACAAACTAAACACACTTATGAAATCAGCACCCAGGTGAAAAAAATTCATGTAATCAGTAGCTCCAAAACTGCCTCTTTCGTGCTCCCTTCCAGACACTACAGTCTCCCCAAAAAGAGTGACATTTATGTTGACTTCTAAAACCATATGGTAGTTTGGCCTGCTTTATATTTTATTGATCAGAGAGTAATACCTACATTTGTTATCTAGCTTCAATTTGGTATCAATAGCTCAATGTAATGTTTCAGTTTCTTCCTTGCTATGTGATATTCCAATGAATTAAGTGTATCACAGTTTATGTTTCCATTTTACTGTTGATGGACATTTGGGTTGTTTCTAGTTTAGGGCTATTGAAAACAGAGCTGCTATGAACATTCAAGGGCATGTCTTTCTGGCAATTTACATATTTCTGCTAGGAATGTATCTAAGAGTGGAATTGCAAGATCATAGTGTATGTGTATGTTTCACTTTGATAAATATGAAAATTACTCTTGAATATAAAAAAAAAAAAACATAGGAACAATATATTGGTGCTCAACTAAAACTAAAGAATGAATTTACTGTCCAAATAGGTACAACCCTGATCATGTGTTTTCTATCATGTTAACATTATTTTAAAAGATAGTATTAAGTTTTTTCTAAAATAACACTGCAGATATTGTGCCAGTTTTACTTCTAGAAATATACAGACTAGCTATGTGAGATGTGATTTACATCTACTAGAAATATATATATATCTGAGAATACCAGTATAATAAAAGCATACTTGGCTTTCTTTTAATGTAGTAAAAAAAAAAGAGAAAGAAGCTGCTCGAATTTTTAGGGAGGCTTAAAATTAAGTAGGACAAAATTCTCCTTTATATAAGCTGCTTGAGGCAGGAACCAGGTCAAATTCATCTTTATATTCCTACCTCCATACCTCTGGTACATAGCAGGCTCTGGCTAAATGTTTGTAGAATAAATGAATCTTCAAAAAGCCATGTCAGCAAACGTTTCTCATGAAATGTTCTTTTAATGAGGTGGTAGGACACTTGATAAAATTCATTAAATCTGCCTTCCCAGCCCTCCTTTTGTTGTTTGTGCTTTTGGCCCTAGAGCACAGTACTGAGAACCTGCAGACAGGCTATATCCTACCATGGGAGGTTGGGAAGGGCCTGAACTAAAAGAAGGAGGAAAGTAAGTGTTTACATTTTACCAACTCTGGTTACACAGACTGTTCACCTATGCTTTCATATAAATGCCCTCCAACCCTAAGGTGGATGAAGAGAGATTCTGCTCTAACGTGAATGTAGCTACAGCAGGGCACAAGAAGGAGTAATAAGAAACACCTAGAAGCCACCAAACCTGGAAGCTCCCAGAGGCCCCAGCACGTTCAAATTTGCTGTTAAATAACTGTTTGTTAAATAACTTACATGTATCTTTTAAATTTTCCAGGAGACGTTTAGGTCAAATTTCAATGATATGTTTTGGAGAGAACCAAACACAGATGGAACTCGACAGCAAAGCACCTCAATTTTGTAAAATTTTAATATTGCCACCAAAAAAATCACATTGTATGGTAAATAGAAATCAGTATGCCAGGAAAAATGTCCTTGGTCTAATGAAAAGCCAGTGCTCTGACATTTACTATGGACTCTCCCTCTTCACCCCACTCTACCCCAAGTGGAAAGCACAAAATTATGTCAACATTAAAGGAACATTATTACCCCATATTCCACCACATTAGCTCAAGAGACATTTACAGTTTTCCTAATTCTTGTAAAGTCTTTGTTCAATTGTATAACTATAGTAAATAATGGTAATCATGGTATGCATAGACTTTTAAAATTTTACTTTACCCCATGAAACACTGCCCATATTGAAACACACATTTTATAATATTTGTTTTTAAATGATATAATACTCTATCCACTGGATAAATTAGAGTTCTAACTACTCTATTATTGTGTGACATGTAGACTACAGATAATTTTTTACTAGTCTGTGGTGGTGGAATTGTTGCCTTTTTCTTACACTGTAAATTATTTTTTGAGGATAAATACTCAGCAACCAAAGCATGAAGCCAAAGAGAATACATAGGTTTATTGTTTCCAAAAATGATTTTGCCAGTTTTAAAAATCTAAATAGGCTAAAATTTAAAACCTGGTAGCACACAAAATTAGGACACCATCCTTATTTGGCCCATAGTCACATCACACTGATAAATGCCAGCTACAACATAAATGTTTTTAATCTGGCTATTGCTTTCACAAAATGATGCATATTTCAAAGTAACAAATGTTCACTTCTTTTGCTGCCAGTAAGTCAGAAAATCCATCCATTTCCAACAGTAGATTAAGGTAAAATCCTCATGGAGGAATAAGGGGAAAAAAACCTAACTTTTATTGAAAACATATCACACACCATACCTTATGCTATAGACTTTCTCATGTGTCATCTAATTTAAGGCTACAAAGTACGTAGTAACTGCTCCTATTTTTACAAAATTCAGGGTAATGCACAGTCCATGTTGTTTCTACTACAACAGCCCAAATACAGAAGAAAAAAATCAATAAACTAATTATGTAGATACTTCAGCATTGCTTTCAAGCAGAAATGTCAAAAGACATAATCAGCTAGCTAATATCTTATGACACGGAAGAAATTAATTGATCATTTACAGTAAAACTATTTCTTTCCTGACTTTGAGCTGAATATAGAAAAGAAACCCTTGATAAAATTTATTTTAGGTGAAAGAATTAATTCTACATTATCTTAGAGTGAATTCTGCATAAAAGCATGTTCCAGAGAATATTTTATCCTTGACATATCAATATTTTTATAATACAAACATTTCTGTAATTTTCTACTGGTGTTCACAAATATTTTTTTCCTTTCTTAACTGTCGAAAAGTAGTTTAGAAACAGAAGAGTGCATAAATCAGAATTATTTTAACAAGGTAGAAGTACTCATGTGATACACTCACATCAAAAAAAAACAGAAATTACCAGCATCCAAGAAACGTCCCTTGTGCTCTAACTTCTAACACCAGAGATTAATTTTGTCTCCACAGATAGTTTTTAATCTAGCAAAGCTCTGATAAATTCTTTGTGACCTTTATTGCAGTATTCATTTAGTTTCTGCCAGTTCTTCCATTTCTTCATTGAATATAGAAGTTTATCCCACGAGATCAAGTAAAGTGGACCTGATGAAAATAGTAATATCAAATTGGCACTGATCGGGACAGTCTTTAAATGTCTATCATTGGTACAAGCTATACATTACAAGATCTTTTTTTCTTTCCACTCTTACAACCATGTGAAAAACAAAAAGATTATGTTTCACTAAAACAACTCACAGATAGTAGTTATATTTGCATAATATAATCTATTTCTGTTTAGTTCACTACCATCTGTTTTCATATTTTAAGCAGAAAGATTTATATATAAAACAATCTTATGTAACTTTTCACATGCTATTTTGGAGAACAACTGGCCCAAATCTGGATTATTTTTTCTATGTATATAAAGTTATTTCCAAAAGGTAGGACACAAACTCTTAATGTCAATATTTTTTTCAGAATAAATAATTTAAAGTTTTATCACAACTGTGATAACAATTGCTTGTTCCATTTATAACAAATTATTAACTGAAATGTGCATAAAAATATATATTCCTGATAGCAACTTCTTTAATCTCTGTAAAACATAAAATATACACTGAACATAGTAGAAAAACCTTGAAAAATTTACTTTCATTAGTGTTTATTTCTTTGAAATGGCTCAAGATGTTTCCCTTAATCAAGATTAAAATAAGGGGGCTGGCCCCGTGGAGCAGCGGTTAAGTGCGCACGTTCCACTTTGGCGGCCCGGGGTTCCCCGGCCCGGATCCCGGCTGCAGACGTGGCACCACTTGGCACGCCACGCTGTAGTAGGCATCCCATGTATAGGGTGGAGGAGCATGGGCACGGATGTTAGCTCAGGGCCAGTCTTCCTCAGAAAAAAAGAGGAGGATTGGCAGCAGTTAGGTCAGGATTAACCTTCCTCCAAAAAAAAAGAAAAAGAGTAAAATAGGATTATGTGAGGAACTAGATAATTATTTTAATAAAAATTTTAGGATTTAATTACCAAAAGCATATACATAATATATTGCTATTTCATATCCTACTATTTTAATAGGTTTTAAATATTAAATGAATATAGTTAACATTCAGTATCATGAGACATACTTTTTTTAACGATTAATTAATACATCTATTAATACATGTAAACTATTAATACATGTAAACTAAAATATCGCAGAGGGTGGGGTAAAGAATGTAATTATTCAGGTATTTTATTCATATAAGCCTGAAAATGTATCTATTTATGTAAAAAATTAGATATTTGACCATACGATAATTAAATATCTATTCAATAAATTTATGTCTTCATTATTTATCAGACTATTTCATGATTTTTGAAGCCATAGCCTTAGAGTTTTCAATATCATTTTAGAAAAAGATAATTATTCTTCAATCTTGAGAATTTTACATTATTTGACCACAAGGGGGCCATAACTACCTTCTGTGAATTTTTTAGACAGCTAGTAGAGAAAACTGAAAATGGAATCAATCAATTCAAGAAAATTAAGTAGTTATAGGAAACATTTATTAACATAAAAATCTGATTTTTGAAAGTGAAATGAATATGAATTACCTTGGTTTGTCCCATACATGCTATGCATTTGAGAAGAGAAACATTTTCCTACTTCCCTCTCCAAAACAGGCATATCTATGTACCTTCTGAACTGACAAGAGACTTTTTCTTTAAATAAAATTAGTATTAAATATGATGGTTTGTGAGAATTACTAATAAAGCTGTTATTATTCAAGTGCAGTAACTTATCAGTTGGCAAATATTAATCTCTACCCTATATCTAACCCAGCAATCTAAGGTGAAACTTGAGAATGAGCAAAATTACAAAAACAAGCTCACCGGGCTCAACAAGTGAACTAAGAGATGAAAATTAGGTCTAACAATGACATGCTTTACTTCTGCTCCTGTTCTTCTTAATTAAAATTACTCATAAAACAGATGGAACAGTAAGCTATATAAAGTAACTAAACATTTTGCTCAAATATTCTCTATGGTGCAATCAGTAAAATCAACTCTTCCCTCTGCGGATAAAAATGTTATAAGGCTTGTCTCCTGAAAGAAACATTCCAAACCAGTGCTAATGTAAAGTGGAACTAAACCAATTATCCTTTAATCCTTTAGTTAGTGCCTTAGAGAATGTTATCCAGCACACTCAACAGAGGCAAATGGACTTTCACTTGAGAGCAGAGGAAGCTTCTTCTACAGTACCAGGAACATTATGAATTCACTATATCCAAAGATCCTTTTAATTGCCAGTAACTCACCCCATTGTTACACATCACTTTAAAATGTGTTATACCACAGAAGTGAAGTGTTGATGATAATAATAGCAATGATAATAGCTAGAATAACTAAATATTAATTGTCTTAAGAATGCTGATAAAAGATATATTGACAACCCTTCTAAGGTTATCTCATATTCATTCTCATGATTTCATAACATCTGGATTTTCTTCATTTTTCTAGATGTTGCCTAAAATGTCAAGGAATACTGCCTAATTACTCCAGTGGTTGATTTTTATGTTTGAAGCAATAGTGTCATAAAAAGCCATGAGCCATAGATAACGGGACAAGAATGGCCTGAGTGTATTCCTAAAATGTCACTGTGTATGAGGCTCAATGATATGTCTGTACTAAAGAATTAGCATTTCCAAAACTCACTTCCCTCATCTGTCTAATGGAAATATACTTATCACTTACTCTACTGATGACTGACTATGTGCCAGGGACTGTGTAAGACCTTCACATGGCAACAATGTTATTTTCTACACAGAGTTTAATAGACTGGATCCATTCTGTAGCATAGGCTCATTCCTCCTGAATGAAAAATAGAGACAGTGTGATTCCAAGAGCCAGCCTGCATTAAAAACAGTGGTAATCATGGAGTCGGCCCTGTGGAGCAGCAGTTAAGTTCACACGTTCTGCTTCTTGGTGGCCCCAGGTTCGCTGGTTCGGGTCCCAGGTGCAGACATGGCACCGCTTGGCAAAAGCCATGCTGTGGTAGGCATCCACGTATAAAGTAGAGGAAGATGTGCATGGATATTAGCTCAGGGCCAGTTTTCCTCAGCAAAAAGTGGAGGATTGGCAGTAGTTAGCTCAGGGCTAATCTTTCTCAAAAAAAAAAAAAGTGGTAATCAATAGAGTATGTGGCATCTGCATTCCAAACTGGTAGGTGTTCTAGGCATACATAACTAATGCACAAAGTCTCTCCTACTTGTTTTTCAAAAGACCTTCAATAAGTTGCACTTGACATTCACAAAGGAGCATATTGTCTGTGATAATGCTAATTCTCTCTTCAGTTTAAAATTAAATGTGACATTCATAATTTAATCTCTACACGCACCAATTGTGTATCAGAAAAATCCACTTGGAGTAAGCATTTTCTTCATTGATTTAAGTTGCAATGAGGAATTCAAACTAAGTTATTAAAAGCTTTGTCCTTTTCTTTTTACTAGTATTTCTAAAATTGTGCTTTTTCTAAAAGTATCCAACTTGACGATGTAACAAAAATAGAAGAAAAACCTTAGTATTTTTAAGCTCTATTTGACTGATATGTTCCTAACAATATTTCCTCACGTATGGCAGAGTTTCACATCATAAAACTAATTTACCATCTGCTGCAGGTGGTTTTTATTCTAAATTTTAAAATTTTATATTGAAGAGTGAAATAAAATAATGAATAATCCAATTAGCAAGAACTTGTTGAAGGAAATCTGTTTCCTCAGCAATGGTTTAATCCACTTACATTTCTACCTGGGTATTTTAATCCAATTATAAATAAAAATGTTCTTTATTTTAATGGGTCCCCCTTAAATCATATAATAGCACCTATAAAAATAAAAATTATTGCACTAATTCCATGACACTGTACTTGCAATGAACATATTTTAAACTGTCTTTTTCTAATAGCCGGGTACTTACTTATCCAATGCTTATATAAATTACTTAAAAACTCAGAACCAGAAAAAAATGTGTTCTAAATCCTAAAAACAAGATTTTCAAGTCTCCTCCCACTTTTAATAAAATTCAAAATAGTAATAATAATGTTTTCCCTCTAATTTTTTTTTAATTTGGGGTAAGGTCAGGAACTAAACAGAAAATCTAATAACTAACACTTATAAAGCTAGCTCAAGGAATTTTTACTCAACACAAGATATCAGAGTTTTATGTGTTATTAGCACAACATCACACATACACACACAAACACAAAGATATACACTTCTGTCTTGTCTTTTAGGGGTTTTTTTCTATCTTCTGCTATTTTTTCTACTGGGATTATCAAGTATGAATACATTGTCTCAAAGCCTACTCATTTAAGTACTTTTTATTCTACAACCAATTCATGAACAACTATTATCCTCATGTTAACATTTTGATCTCCTAATGGAATTATTTTCTGAGCGCAAGGCAACTGGTACAACTAGTGGCTCACCTAGAAATTAAAGATGCCAACTAAAAGTAAGGAAATAAGCGCACTTAGGATGATAAAAGCATTACTTATTATCATTGCTACTCATAGGTGTGTATAGTTACATAGCAATATTTTTTTCACACACTCTATATCTGACTTCAACCTCTCAACCATCCTACATTTTAGGTAGAGTTGATACTATTTTCCTTTGTGGATGAGGAAATTAAAAGGCAGAGGTCTTGAATTTTGTCACACAATAAATCATACAAAAAATTCATGTTGGAGAAGAGAATAGGATTCAGGATTGTCTGTCTTCTAGTCCAGCATCCAACCACTATCTAACATGTGCTAGAACCCACATTTTTTCTGTGTCCTTCACCAACAGGTGGACTTATGCTAACCTTTTGAATCAGTTCTTATTTTTGACATCTCAGTTCACTCAAGTCCAATCTAAAAGGACAGCAGTAAAATTACATCATACCAGTAGTCATTCCCAAAAGCATCCTGGAGCTGTTAATCAGTCACATCAGAGACAGTCTTAAGCAGATCGAGTCTTAAGAGAAAGCCTCAAAATAACCAAAGTCACTGCACCGGAAACTGCCTAAGAGTCCTAAGAAAACAGAAACACAATAGAAGTTCCAGTAGTGCTTATTTTTATGAGTATTTTACTTAAATTAATTTCTTTTTCCTTTTTCTCTAATTCTTTTACAGCAACAGATTATTAATTTAGAAATACTTTGTATCAGGAAAATAAAAGACATTGAAGAGCGTGCTGCTAGTAGAAAGCTGGATCTTATTGCACCTAGATGCCAATAATTTAGTCAAATGAAACTATATGTGGGCCCAATGTGATAAAGTTATAGCACACTCTATAAAAAGATCAAGTTTATATGAAGGCACCATAAGGGAACTAAAGATTTAGTCTACTAGATCATGATTCAATGGACTAATATTTTTTAATATTCAATAGACCCCATCCCCTCCAAAAAACCCTACTGCTATAGCGATGCCTCCCTTGTTGTCTCCGAGTTTCTCCTCATTAGTAATGATAGCAGTAGCAGCAGTTAAACATAATTGTGCTATCTGGGATATTTCAATAAATTCACTGCTCTCTTTAAGAATTGGAATATTAAAAATGAAAATAGCAGTAAGCAATAGACAGAAACTACCATTTCAGACTCTCTATAGAGTGTATGGAATAAGAAAAGAATCCTCAACTTTGGAGTCATCCAGATTCAGGTTTAAAAATCCCATCCCTGGCACTCACACACAAGTTGTATAACTAGGGCTAATTAATTACTGTCTATAAACCTCTGTTTCCTCCTCTATAAAACTGAATAACATCACTGCCCTCATAAGCTTACTGTGGTTATTAAATCAAGTGATATCTCTAAAGGAGCAGGTTCTCAATATACGTTATACCCCTTCAACTTCTCCATCTCTTAATTTACTATAGATGTACTTCAAGAGCATTCAAATTTAATTCCTGATCTAATAATCCCATTTTATATTTTGGATCTAAATCTATATCTGAGTTTATAAAGCTACTGGCCTCCTTTCATGAGAACACAGAAAATACAATAAGTTTTAAAATCTCAAAGTTTAGAGGCAAGTATAAGTGCATTATTGACCTTGCAGTCTCAATGCATCCAAGAACTCTCACAAATGGTATTTTTTACTTTCTGTTGATTTAAATATCATTAATTCATCAATTAACTTATTAATTTATTCTATTAAATTCTTAAAGCACTCTTCCTTAAATTTTACCTAAAAGGCACCTTTAAGGTTTTGCCTAAAAGGTGTTTTAAAGTGTAGTTATGGAAATATTTCAAGACTAGAACTGAAGTAAGAGTATGCAAAGCTAAGAATTTAAACAAGTCCTTAAAATATCTTTAATTTGGTCTCAGGCTCTCAGGATGACAATTCTCCCAGTTGTACAGTAGGAATGATGTAATTCATATGTATACTGAAAATAATTTTTTGGATTTTCTCAGTAGTTATTAACTTTATGATCAGACACCTTTATAAGCTTTATTAATGGTTTAAATGATTACTTTTCTCTTTTCTATATTTTGCTCTCTACACCATGAGGTAGCTGCAGAGAGAATACTACTAACCTGGACTACATTTTGCATTAATTCAGGGACATCTGGAGCTCCACAGACCTGCTTTTCAGACTTGCTTAATGTCAGGCAGCTGAAGAAAAACCAATACTCCACAACAAAATTTCAAACATCATGGGAATACTCACTTCAGCTCTACGGGATCAATTTGGCGATTTATGACAAAAAGAGTCCCAAGAGATCTACTTAGACCATAACCTTCTCACTGTTCAGATTGTAATATCTCTTAATCATTCTAGAAGGCTTGAGGGGAGAGAGGGGGAGGAAGAGAGAGTGAATGAATGTATGTGTGTGTGTGTGTGCGCGCGTGTGTGCATGTATGTGTGCACGTGAGCCAAGGATGAATGGAAGTGAGGGAAGGGGGAGACTAGGTCAGAAGGGTTAATGCTGGGTCCAAGCACACGTATGTGGATTAATTTCTATATTTAATCTACTATGGCTATATCAACGCTATAAATTTAAATACAGTGGCAAGTTAATAACAGAAATACATGCTATTTTAAATTCTTCTAGAAGTAAAATTGCCTCACTGTTCATTATATTGTTCTATTGAAAGACTTAGTACAGGAGAAAATATAACTTCCTGGGCTTTAAGAGCAGAATTATGATGGCACCTCCTCAAGTGCATTTAATCATTCAAATATAAGCTTCTAAAATCATTCTCCAAAAATCTTCCTCAGTTGCTTCACCTTCATAAAGAGGATAAAATCTGTCATCAAAACATTGCTATGAGGCTTGAATAAGAAAAAAAAGGTGAAAAGGTCTAGTTTAGTGCATGACCTAGATTAGGGATTAATTAACATTACGTAAATCTGAATATCCTTAAAGTAACAGTAAATGAATTTTATTGCCAAGAAGAAGAGATAATAGTATAGAGTAGCACACAATACACCAGACTGAGATAATTAGTAATACTAAATGTTTAAACCAACTGTCTAACCTATCTGAGACGTTATTATCAGACAATATTCTAAGATGTAAAATGGAAGAAGAAATTTCAGATAACAGTGGTCATGGCTACCACAAACAATTTTCATAATGTTAGAATAAACACGTTATTAGCCTCATATTCAAATTCACTACAATTATTTCATTTTTGTGTTAGACAAGGAATTTTATTTGTGAATGTTAACTAATTTATACTCATTTCTCCTAGTAAGATTTTCTGTGTTGCATCTTTAAATAAAGTCTACTTTTTCATGCTCATACACTAACTGGCATTGTCTTTTATAGCAGTAATCACTAAAAATAACATGCCTCTGTCACCTGCAAAAGATCCTATTCAGCAAATATTATAAGACAAAAGAGATTTCCATTATATAAAACAAAAACTTTTCCTTCTCCAAATGAACTCACTGCGTTGACTATTTTCTTGATTTGTCTGTTTTGTATTATACGTATCCACACATTCCAAAACAATTTTATGAGTCAAGCTCATACTGAATTTACTACATAAAGAAAAAAATACTTTGCAAAAGCAAAGAAAATTATTTTGTTCACATTTTATTAAAATTAAGAGTGTGCCTTGCAATCATATTAAGTGTCATGGTTAGGAAATAGTTCATTGTACTATGATAAAGTTAATGTTGTTTTAAAACCACAAATCAAATTTTCAAGGAAATCTTTAAAGTATTTAAAAGTTGTATATTTAACTCTGGATAATTATGATACCAAAACATTTTGGTATACATTAAATAGATATTTGTGTTCCCAATAACTATTTAAATTCTGTATCAAAACATTTTAAACTGTGCTGTTCTGATCTTGTGTTTTATAATGAAACCAAGTCGGTAAGCATGGTATATGAAACTTAATTGTTTAGGTGACATCAGCAACATGGCAGCGTGAGCTCACCCAGGACTCTCTCCCCTCCAAATTACAACCAAAAAGAGAAACTGCTTTCCAACCAAAAAAAAAATCCTAATAAGAGAAATCGTCAGAGACCCACAGCAGCCAAACAATGGAGAGCGGAGAGGCTGGAGCCACCCTTGGAGGAGCTGGAACAGGGTAAGAGAGAACTTCGCTCCCTCCACTAGAGACTGGGATCACTGCCTCAGGTGAAGGAAGGAGAAAGGGAGGGGCTGCATGTCCAGGGATTGTCCAGGACTCGCACCACCTGCGCAGTGGAAATCCTCCAATGGGGCAAAGTTTTCGTGTTGGGGAACCCCAGCAAATCAGGGCTCTGGGAGACCAGAGGGCGAGAGCTGATCAGAATACAGGTCTGTGCGTGAGAGAAAGTGCCCCTCCTCCCCTAACTGGCACTGTGTGCCACCATCATGGCTGAAGGCGGAGGGCTCCAAAAGCGGGCTCTCAACCCCCAT
Organism: Equus przewalskii; assembly: GCF_037783145.1. Taxonomy (NCBI): domain Eukaryota; kingdom Metazoa; phylum Chordata; class Mammalia; order Perissodactyla; family Equidae; genus Equus; species Equus przewalskii. Next base: position 26,754,724 of record NC_091834.1, read on the forward strand.
CTACTGGCAACAGGCTGTAACTGCAGCCAAATAATAGCATCAGGCACAAAAACCACTCCTCTACCATCGAGCAATTTATAAAAGCTCCAGTCCAAAAGGAAACAATAAAAATACAGAAGTATGTCCTGAGGACTTGGAAATAGGTAAACTAAGTGAAGATGAGTTCAAAATAGCTATCATCAAAATACTCAATAAGGTAAAGGGAAATATGGAGAAACAACGCATTGAGTTCTGGAGTTACTTCACAAAAGAGATTGAAACAATAAAGAAGAATCAACTAAAAATACTAGAGATGAAAAATACAGTGGATCAGATAAAACAGAATACGGATTCCCTGAATGCCCATGTAGACACCATAGAGGAACAAATTAGCATAATCAAAGATAGACAGGCTGAATGGCTCCAGACAGAGGAAGAAAGAGAACTAAGAATTAAAAAAACTGAAGAAAATCTCTGAGAAGTAGCTGACTCAATGAGAAAACGCAACTTAAGAATAATCAGAATTCCTGAGGGCCTGGAAAAGGAAAATGCAGCAGAAAGTGTGCTCAATGAAATAATAGAAGAGAATTTCCAAAATCTAGGGATTGAGAGAGAAATGTGTGTGGAGGAAGATTTCAGATCTCCTAGATTTGTCAATGGAAAAAGGCCTACTGCAAGGCATATAGTAGAACAAATGGCAAAAATGAATGACAAAGAAAGAACACTCAGGGCAGAAGGCAGAAGAAAATAACCTACAAAGAGACCCCTATCAGACTTTCAGTGGATTTCTCTACAGAAACCTTATAAGCTAGGAGAGATTGGAGTGACATATTCAAAACTTTAAAGGATAAAAATCTTCAGCCAGTAATACTCTATGCAGCAAAAATATTCTTCAGATATGAGGGAGAAATTAAATCTTTTCCAGAAAAACAAAAGCTAAGGGATTCATAGTCACAAGACTTCCACTACAAGAAATCCTCAAGAAGGTTCTCATACCTGAAATAAGAAAAAAAGGGAGAAAGGGGTCTCAAAACACAGAGTAGAGAGGAACAGATAGAATCAGGGTAGGATAGGAAATATTCACCTATAGCATTAGGATAAAGGGAAGTAAATCACTAAGGCAAAGACAATCTTATCACTCTAACTAAAAACTCACAAGGTGGAATAAGAGATGAAAATAATAATTTAGGACGGAAGGAGGAAAGGGACTGAATCAGTTTAGGCTAAGGAAGTAAGAGACCAGCAAAGAATGGACTATGTTATGCACGAGATTCTGAATACAAACTTCAGGGTAGCCACTAGACTACAAAACACAACAGAGACACAAAACATAAATAAGGAAAATTCTAAGAAACCCAGCATAAGAAGTTGCAGAAGTCAAAGGGTAGGCTAAAACACACAGGACGAGAAACAAAGGAAATACAAGAAAACTGGAAAACAAGCAATGGAATGACAGCATTAAGCCCTCATGCATCAATACTCACCCTCAAACGGATCGAACTCTTGAATAAAAAGACACAGAGTGGCAAAATGGATTAAAGAACAAGATCCAACAATTTGCTGCCTCCAGGAACACACCTCAGCTCCAAGGACAAACACAAGCACAGAGTGGCAGGGTGAAAGACAATACTTCAAGATAATAGCAAACAAAAGAAGCAGGTGTCACAATACTTATATCAGACAAAACAGGTTTCAAGATAAGGCAGGTAAAGAGAAACATAGAGGGCCAATATATACTGATCAAAGGGACACTTCATCAAGAAGAAATAATGCTTATAAATATCTATGCACCCAACACAGGAGCACCAAAGTTCACAAAGCAACTATTAACAAACCAAAAAGAAGATATCAAAAATAACACAATAATAGTATGGGACCTCAACGCCCCCCTCACATCAATGGACAGATCATCCAGACAGAAAATCAACAAAGAAACAGCGGAGCTAAAGGAAAAGCTAAAACAGTTGGACTTGATAGACATTTATAGAACACTCCATCCAAAAACAGCAGAATACACATTGTTCTCAAGCGTGCATGAAACATTCTCAAGGTGAGACCATATGTTAGGAAACAAGGCAAGCCTCTACAAATTTAAAAAAATTAAAATAATAACAAGCATCTTCTCTGATCATAATGCTATAAAGCTAGAAATTAACTACAAGAAAAAAGCTGAGAAAGGCACAAGGATGTGGAGACTAAACAATATGCTATTGAACAAGCAATGGATCATTGAAGAAATCAAAGAAGAAATCAAAAAATACCTGGAGACAAATGAAAAGGATAACATGCCATACCAACTCACATGAGATACAGGAAAAGCTGTATTAAGAGGAAAATTCATCGCAATACAGGCACATCTTAACAAACAAGAAAAATCCCAAATAAGCAATGTTAAACTACACATAACTGAATTAGAGAAAGAAGTACAAAGCCTGAAGTCAGCAGGAGAGAAATAATTAAAATCAGAGCAGAAATAAATGCTATTGAAACAAGAAGGGGAGTGGAAAGCATCAATGAAACAAAGAGCTGGTTCTTTGAGAAGACAAATAAAATGGACAAACCCCTAGCCAGACTTACAAAGAAAAAAAGAGAGAAAGCCCGAGTAAACAAAATCAGAAATGAAAGAGGAGAATTAACAACAGACCCTGCACAAATACAACGGATTATAAAAGAAGACTACAAAAAACTATATTCCAGCAAAATGGATAACCTAGAGGAAAAGGGTAAGTTCTTGGACTCCTACAATCTCCCAAAGCTTAGTCAAGAGGAAGTAGACAATTTTAAGAGACCAATCACAAGGAAAGAGATTGAAACAGCAATCAAAAGCATCCCAAAGAATAAAACTCCAGGACCAGATGGCTTTCCTGGGGAATTCCACCAAACTTTCAGGGAGGATTTAATACCTATCCTTTTCAAGCTATTCCAAAAAATTAGGGAGGATGGAACAGTTCCTAACACATTCTACGAGGCCAACATCACGCTGATACCAAAGCCTGACAAGGACAGCACAAAAAAGGAGAACTACAGGCCAATATCACTGACGAACATAGATGCAAAAATTCTCAAGAAAATTTTGGCAACCCGAATTCAGCAATTCATCAAAAGCATCGTATGTTATGATCAAGTGGGAATCATACCGGGGACACAGGGATGGTTCAACATCTGCAAATCAATCAACATGATACACCACATCAACAAACAGGAATTAAAACGACATGATCATCTCAATAGACACAGAGAAAGCATTTGACAATATCCAACACCCATTTATGATAAAAACTCTGAACAAAATGGGGATAGAAGGGAACTACCTCAACATAATAAAGGCCATATATGACAAACCCACAGCCAACATCATTCTCAATGGGCAAAAACTGAGCAGCATACCCCTGAAAACAGGAAGCAGACAAGGATGCCCTCTATCACCGCTCTTATTTAACATAGTACTCAAGGTTTTGGCCAGAGCAATTAGGCAAGAAAAAGGAAGAAAAGGAATCCAAATAGGGAGGGAAGGAGTGAAACTCTTGCTGTTTGCAGATGGTAGGATTTTACATATAGAAAACCCCGAAGAATCCATTGGAAAACTTTTAGAAGTAACTAACAACTATAGCAAAGTTTCAGGGTATAAAATCAATTTACATAAATCAGTAGCATTTCTATACTCTAATAACGAACCAACAGAAAAAGAACTCAAGAACACAATACCATTCACAATTGCAACAAAAAGAATAAAATACCTTGGGGTGAATTTAATCAAGGAAGTGAAAGACTTATACAATGAAAATTACAAGGCTTTTCTGAAAGAAATGGATGACGACATAAAGATATGGAAAGACATTCCATGTACATGAATTGTAGGATAAACATAGTTAAAATGTCCATTCTACCTAAAGCAATGTACAGATTCAACGCCATCCAAATCAGAATGCCAATGACATTCTTTACAGAATTGGAACAAAGAATCCTAAAATTCATATGGGGCAACAAAAGACGCTGAATTGCTAAACCAGTCCTGAGAAAAAAGAACAAAGCTGGAGGCATCACAATCCCTGACGTCAAAACATACTACAAAGCTACAGTAACCAAAACAGCATGGTACTGGTACAAAAACAGTTGCACAGATCAACGGAACAGAAGTAAAAGCCCAGAAATAAAACCACACATCTATGGACAGGTAATCTTTGACAAAGTAGCTGAGGGCATACAATGGAGAAAAAATCTTTTCAACAAATGGTGCTGGGAAAACTGGAAAACCACATGTAAAAGAATGAAAATTGGCCATTCTTTCTCACCAGTCACCAAAATAAACTCAAAATGGATCAAACACCTAAAGGTGAAACCTGAAACCATAAGGCTTCTAGAAGAAAATGTAGGCAGTACACTCTTTGACATCAATATTAAAAGGATCTTTTCAGACACCATGTCTTCTCAGACAAGGGAAACAATAGAAAGAATAAACAAATGGGACTTCATCAGACTAAAGAGCTCCTTCAAGGCAAAGGAAAACAGGATTGAGACAAAAAAAGACAACCCTCAAACTGGGAAAGAATATTTGCAAGTCATATATCTGACAAAGGCTTAATATCCATAATATATAAAGAACTCACACAACTCAACAACAAAAAATCAAACAACCAGATCAAAAAATGGGCAGGAGACATGAACAGACATTTCTCCAAACAAGACATACAGATGGCCAATAGGCACATGAAAAGCTTTTCATCATCACTGTGCATCAGGGAAATGCAAATCCACACTAAACTATCACCTTACACCCATTAGAATGACAAAAATAACTAAAACAAATAGTAACAAATGTTGGAGAGGTTGTGGAGAAAAAGAAACCCTCATACACTACTGGTGGGAATGCAAACTGGTGCAGCCACTATGGAAAACAGTATGTAGATTCCTCAAAAAATTAAAAATAGAAGTACCATATGATCCAGCTATCCCACTACTGGTTATCTATCCAAAGAACCTGAAATGTGCAATTCCAAATGTCCCATGCACCCCAATGTTCATTGCTGCATTATTTACAATAGCCAAGACATGGAAGCAGCCTAAGTGCCCATCAACAGATGACTGGATACAGAAGACGTGGTATATATATACAATGGAATAGTACTCAGCCATAACAAAGAACAAAATCATCCCACTTGCAACAACATGGATGGACCTTGAGGGAATTATGTTAAGTGAAATAAGCCAGATAGAGAAGGACAATCTGTGTATGACTCCACTCATATGAAAAATTTTAAAATGCAGGCAAAGAGAACAGATTAGTGGCTACCAGGGGAAAGGTGGGGTGGGGGGTGGGCACAAAGGGCGAAGGGGTGCAACTACAACGGGACTGACAGACAATAGTGTACAACTGATATTTCACATGATTGTAACCTATCAGTAACTGAATAAAAAATAATAATAATAAAGAAACTAAACTCTTTACCTCTTTTGTTTCAAGTACTCCCTATCTCACATCACCCTCCACCATCCCACTTTCCACAAGCACCATCAAAGAATTTTTTTATTTTTTATTATTTTTATGTGTGTGAGAAAGATTAGCCCTGAGCTAACACCTTTGCCAATCTTCCTCTTTTTGCTTGAGGAAGATTGTCCCTGAGCTAATGTCTGTGCCGGCCTTCCTCTATTTTGCATGCGGGCCGTCTCCACAGCATAGCTTGATGAGTGGTGTAAGTCCATGGTCGGGATCCAAACCTGCAAACCCAGGCCACCGAGGCAGAGTGCACTGAACTTAAGCACTACACCATGAGGCTGGCCCCACAAATGATTTTTATTTGTAATATACCTTTCCAAAGAAGAGAGGAATCTTGGCTGATTTCAGTTATAAGATTCAATTCTACAGTAGATTTCATGTCTTACAAACTTTTTTTAAAGATAGTTGGACATATAATTGCTTCATATTTTTTCCCAAAATAGGGAAACAAAATTCCCATTTGAAAAAATTAGCTATGCAAATATTTACTTGTTAATGTTGGTAATTATGATCAAATTATTATTAAAATAGCCAACAGTTACTGAATACATGCTATTTGCTGAGTAAGATAGTGTTTTACATACATTATCTCTTAACCCCCACAACAAATCCAGGAGTAAGGTTTCACGAACCCTCTTCAGAGGTGAGACGGTCATGTAGCTTAGTCACTCTCACACCATATTACATGTGTGCAGCCAGAAGAAATCCCACATAGTTGGATTCCAGATCTTAAACCCTTAACCTTTATTCTATACAGCCTCCAATAGTGAAATCACAGAATTATTTACATATAGCTCCAGCTTTTGAACTTTTAAAAGTATGGTTTGTGGTTCTCCCATTTAAATGTCAAAATTTCCATTTTTAAAGGTGACCAGAAATCCCATACTAGCTTTACAAAGGGAATAAAGACCAAAGACTTTTAAGAATTTCCTGGGCTGAGCTCTTTGTTTCTTGAACCAACTAATTCAGACGTGTAAGGCCTTTCATATTTCACCTTGATTTGTATCTTTAAATGAGAGCGAAAATAGTTTTCATTCATTACTTAATGTGCACATTAATGAGATAATTTGTGGGTTTTATTATTTTTTCAAAGGCACTAAGCTTCTCAAGGGAAAACATTTCATAGAAACAAAGTACATTCTTGTTATTAAAATTTCCATTTTCATCTCAGTGGATAAATACTTCATATGTATATTCACTTATTAGGATTTTAATCAGCTTTAAGTTCAAATCCTTCATGACAGTAAGGGATGAGTTATCCAAACCCACACACATATCCTTTTATTTATCAAAGAGTTTTCTATAATCCTGTAAAACAGGAGGAAAACGAGCTTGAGGAAGAAAGAAACCTAAAGTAACTATTAATCATAATTGCATTTTAAAATGTTCTTTACAAGACATTTTTTATGTGCAAATTGAATATTTAGGTTTAGTTTTGGTTTTCTAAGCAACAGTTCTGACCTATGTTAAACTGAATCAAGTAATAACTTCTAAGGGACATGCTTAAAGACCAGTGGAAATAAAATAATAACATGGCCAAATGTATTCCCAGCAGCTGAAATAAAAGGAAAATGAAATTAACCAAGAAGTGAAAAACAAGAAATAAAACACGAAATAATTATGATTAGAGGAAGTTAATAGCTACAGAAAAACAAGGTCACATTGATGTGGATTAAGGCTGCCCCAGCTAGAGAAGCCCAAGGTGACATGGCCTACATGCCAAACTATACGACCCAGTGGACTTTTTTTATGGTATGAATTAGGACCGCCCCAGGGAGAGAAGCCCAGGGCATCCTCACCTACATGCCAATCTATATGGCCAGATTCGTATCTAAAGTTATATGACCGCACAATAACCAGACCCCATCTGCACTGAAATCATTTAATGACTTTTTACATCATCTTTTCTTTTCTCCAGTAAAAATAAGTCACGTACCCATGCCTTATAAAATTAGCCCTAACCCTCAACTCGGGGCAGCAGCAGGAGCTCTGACTGCCTGTGGGTCTTGTCCCCACACACCAGCTCTGCCTGCCCATGGGACCTGTCCCCATGCCAGCGGGGGCAGCAGCAGGAGCTCTGACTGCCTGTGGGTCCTGTCCCCACGCACCAGCTCTGCCTGCCCATGGGTCCTGTCCCCATGCCAGCGGGGGCAGCAGCAGCTGCTCTGCCTATCCATGGGCCCTGTCCCCATGCCAGTGGGCAGCAGAAGCGGCCGCAGCAGAAGCTCTTACTGCCCATGGGTCCTGTCCCCATGCTATTCCACACTATTCTCTAAATAAAAGAGCACTACTGCCAGATCTTGAGAGTCTAAGAAATCTTTCTTTCGACTCCTCGGCTCACCGACCCCGCATCAACATGAAGGAAAATTCTTCTCAATAAGAATAAAGGTCTTCATTACTTAGGAATTCTTGCTGTGGTGTCCTCTTTCAGATTTTTAAAATTGAGGTCTGATTATCGTTATTATACACCTATTCCTTTATATAGGACTTCTCTGGGTCTTTCTCTTCAAAGTTTATTTATGGATCAGTAATATTTGATAGACAATCTTGGGGCAAAAATATTCAGCTAAATTTAAGTACCTGAGAAATATAAAGAAAACAGACATTAATAAATAAAGGTAATGAAAATGCAATGCTGGGCAACAGAAAATATTAATGCAAAGACATGATTTGTACCTACACAAAAATAACATATTTCTTAAATTAGATGAATTGCTAAGCTGAAGGAGGCAAAGTAATATTTCAGCAGTAGCTCAAAAGTTGTGAAGGATATGACTGCCTGGGTCATAAACACAGAACACAAGTATTCCACAGATATCATCTTCAGTCAGGGGCACATATTGACAGCTAGATAAAGGATATCCTAGAGGTCTCTGCTAAAGAGTAGTTCAAATATGAAGATGCAAAGGCCTTTTAAAAATCTATTTCCAAAATCTTTTCCTGACAGTCCCAACTTTCCAACTTTAACCAAGTTACATAAACACAATCACTAGCATTGTTTTAAATGCATAATTTTAACTATATTACACTTCTACAATTGCAATGTGCTTTCTATCAAAATCATATAAATTATACATGGGAAAAAATCTTTGATCATTACTGCCTCTCACGCTTGGGAAAAGTGTAATAAAACTGAAAATGCAGCAATAGCTTAGAGCTGATTTTCTAACAAAGCAAAAAATATCCTCCAGCATGTCACTCAACCTACGCAGCAGTGCTGATACTAAACAGGAAGTATAACATGTCGCCTGCACAGCAATGTCGGCCATGGAATGTTAATGTTTCACAATGTCAATGATTACTTTCTTACTCGAATCACCATCGTCACAGGTGAAGCAAAATTCTCTGAATCCCCTTATGCTTACAGCTTGCTCAGCCCTGCAATGATGCACAATTTGATTTTGTCTTGAATAAACTCCTGGGATAATTCTCTATTCATGCAAAAGTCTCCAATACACAGTTAAAATTCACATTCAATGACTTCCAAGAAAAACAGAATTCTTTGGTTTGATCTTTCCCAAGATGAAAGAAAACTCTAGTAATGGAATAACTAAGTACTGGATATAGTAAAATCAGTGAGGATACTTTTATATGAATAAAAATGGAACCCTAAATTTTAGAAAAAGACAAGCATTCTTAAATATTCAGTAGTTCAAAATGTTGCAAATTCTTTACCCAACTAAACACAGAGAGAGAAAGAGAGAGAGTTAGTTTAGAAAACCTTTTAGTTAGTTTCGTAAAATTCGCTTGAAAGAGAAGGTTGTCAAGTCTCCATTTTCAATTATGAGAAATTGGCAACATTAGAGAATAAAATACATGTTTATAGTTTCTTATAAAAGTCTTGGTAACTTCACCTGGCATAGCATAAGCTATAGATTTGTATTTAAACATCCTTTCTGTTCTATACACGTGTATATATTTGTGGCCTCACCTCATTAAAAGTTAGGTGTTATACTGTCTGTGTAGAATAGACTCTGTGCATTCAGGGTAACCTCATTTCAGGCTGTCACAGTAATATCCCTTCAGAGCCATAAGCCTTTGAGTCTAAGAACCCTGATCAATCACTGGTTTTAAAAGTCACCAATAAATATTCATTTATTTTATAAAGTATCTCACGTTCATTATAGAAAAAACCAGAAAATACTGATAAACAAAATAAGCAAACACTCTACAGTTCACTCGCGTAATATCCAAAGTATGTATTATACATATATATACTTGTATATTTTATGCATATGTAGAGATATTAACATATACATTTAATTTATAAATATTTTATCACATTAAAATATACTTGTTTAACCTGTTCTTGCTTATGATAGCAGAATGTGCATGTATTTTCATGTCAATAAACAAATATCTGGTACTACAAAAGTGCATATTTAATTAACTAATCTGCTATTATTTACTACCAAAACGTTTAAGAAACATCACAGGAATTTTTTGGCACTGCATGAGAAGCATTTTACTTTTAAAAACTACATAATGAGTGCATCTGGACAAAATCTCTTCTTTAAGCCCTGTCTGGTCTGTAAGTGTGTGTGTGTGTTGGTGGGGTAGGGAGAATGTTGGTGGCAGAAGAGAGCTGTGAGAAGGGACCTTTTTCTTTGATCAGTTGACAATACGGTTGCAATATCTGTACAAGCTCTTCCAATTGCCAGTTGTTCTGTAAAAGTGTTTTAAACTTATTTTGGGGAATATTAGGACAGTTTTGATCTTTATGAAAAAGGCAAACTATCTTTGGCTGGTGATACAGACACACAAGCCTGGGGGAGAGTAAGATGGAATTTTGGTGCCATTTTGAATTAATTCTGTCAGTTTTGTATATCAGTATACTCTTCATTCTCACTCTCCTCCCCACTGTCATGCCACAAATACACACACACTCACACCAAGAGCAGTTGAGGCGTAGAGAAGCCTCTTACGCCACTTATGCCAAATGTTCTTCCATTTCCCTAGGACCATTGCTTATCCACCAGAGTTACCAGCTTTGAAAATAAGGGAAGCCACAATCTTCTAGATAGGGTATGAGTAGAAGTTTTAGGGCCACTGACCATATTAGCTTTTCTCCTCTTTTAGGTCTCTTGGGGATTTAAAATGGGGACTTGGATTGGGGAAATAACCCTTCAGTAACAAACTAATTTGAAATTAAATCATACCAATCGTTTTTCAAGTCAATTTGAATGAGTAGCTCTGAAAGTGAAAGTGGAGAGACCAAACTCTTCTGACAGGGCCCATGTAGCTCTGCCTGAAACAGAGCCAATCATGTATTGTTGGATTTGTTGGTGCTTTGTCAATGGAAACACAGGTAGTGCTTGATTAGATGGCATCAGGTTGACAAAGCCATTTTTAAAAAATAGGTTAACTATAAGAAGAGAGCCTCCATGCTCAGTTTCATCTAGTGTGTAAGATTTCCTCAGAAAAAAATTAAGTTGGTAATGTTTTAACATTATAAATTTATTATTCAGTAATCCTGAAATTTGGAAAGAGATAAATATTGTACAAAGAATAAATCTGAACTCAAGGAAATACAGAGAGAGAGAGAAAGAGAGAAGCCCTATGCTCTTCAAACAATAAACTTCACTATCTGATAAGAAAAATCCCAATTATTCCTATTTTAGAGAAATGAAACTAGGAAGTAACACAAATGTGTGACAAGGCCCAGATATAAGCAATATGCAGTAAGCAACCTATATTGCAACCAAACTAACACCTTTAACACACTGAGCAGGCCAGCAAAGGATGTCTGTAGATATTACTCAGGCTGTATTTTGGATTCTAAGATTCCATAGGTCATTTGTATTTATAATAATAATAACCATAAAATGAAAATGATAAAGCACTTCATGCATAAGGTTAATGATGCCCACTCAGCAGTCAGGCATTGACTTTGACTGTTTTTTCTAAATTGTTGCCAAATTTCCATGGATCCATACATGTCTTCCGTGAGAGTTCTCTTCTCTAATGGCCCTCCTTTTGGAATACTGATAATTGGAGATAGGGACACTTCTGAAGACCTGAGAAGAAAAGGAAGCTCTCTGGCGGCCCATAGAGGAACTAAACCTAGGTGTAACCCTATTTGAATTGTGCTGTTTATCTTCCCAAGCACTTTGGGCTCACAATCATTTAAAACAGGATTTTGATAGTTATGAAAATATAAAAAGTAAGATTAGAATCCATGTTTTCTTATTCACAGGCTAACTCTTCAAATAACCATTTGTTTTCCAATTAATGAAGGTAACATTATGAAACCAGGTTAGTAATATTTTTCTTACACCTGGTGCCATTTGAAACATGACTATTTTTATCAGTTTCTATAATGGATAGAATATCAGAATGCAGCTACAACTCAATTATAAAAAACAGCACTGATGTAGTATATCAACATTCTGCTAGTGCTATAGGGAGAAAGGATGGTTCTTTGGACACAATAATGAAAAAAATATCTATCCCAAAAATGCTGTAGTGAGAGAAGCCCAAAACCCCCACTTAAAATTCAATATGGAGGCTTTCTGCTTTCCAAGGTGTCATGGGAGCACGGAGGAGAAACACACAATCAGCAGGTGCAACAGGGGTAAAAGATACTAAGAAATACTTCAAAGAGACAGTATCTTAGCCCATTCTGGCTACTATAACAAAAATACCATAAACTGGAGGCTTATAAAAAACAAAATGTTATTTCTCACAGTTCTAGAGGCTGAAAAGACCAAGATCATGTCACCTGGCAGATTCAGTGTCGGTGAGGGCCCTCTAGGGCCGTCTTTTTACTATACCTTCACATGGCAGAAGGGGCAGGGTAGCTCTCTCAGGCCTCTTTTATAAAGACACTAAACCCATTCAGGAGGTTTCCACCCTCATGATCTCATCACCTCCCCAAAGCCTCACCTTCTAACACCACCTGATATCAGGCATTGGCTATCAACATATGAATTTTGAGGGCACACAAAATTTCTGCCCAGAGCAGACAGATACCCTAGAGTTGAGTCTTAAAGAATAAATGGTAGTTAGGCATGCAAGCAGCATGATTAAACAAAGGATTCTAAGTAAAGGGACTTACAGGAACAAAGAATGTGGGAGAAATGAGAGCATGGAACAACCTGGGAATTCTTCACAGGATCACATGGCTGACTTAAAGAGTGCAACAGGGAGCATATTGGAGACAAGGCTGAAAAGGTGTGATAGAGCCAGATCATGAAAGACTAACTCCACTGTGTTAAAGAAAGAAAAGACATTTCGTTGGTTCTGACCTCCTGTATGAGTTGGTGTTAACTTTAGCACATCATCTTCAGCTTTGCCAACCTCATGGTTGCAAAATGTTGGAAAGAGAGATGAAATCATCCTTGTTTTTCTCCAAGGGGAGAATAAAAGTCATATTTGCACAATTACCGGAGCATATTCCTGAGCCTACTATTAGAACACCTGGTAATAGGTCACAACTCTTGGGCTGATTGACCTGTAGGCAGATCTGTAGGCAGATTTTATCTCCAATCCTGAACCGAGTTGATTTAGAACAATCAGAACCACCCCCAAAGCTGAGCCAAGGATCAGCCCTACCTCCAGCTTCCAACTAGTACAGTTGGAGAGCTTTGAGAACTGGGAGAGTAGGGAATGGTTGGTGAGTAGGCAACTAGCCAAACAGTATCCACACCTACCCTGCAGTTGCTCTGCAGGTTAATGTAGCTTGATAATTTTACATGGAGAGAGAAAAACAGAGACAGAGCTGACACTATATACATGAATTTTCATAGTAGGAAAGTATTTTGTTTCTTAAACACAACATAAGTAAGAACTTATCATTTTCTATTGACATGTCCTGAGGATTATTCTCCTTTTTACGTCATCATGTAACTTAGGACATACATCATTCTTAGGGATCCACAGTTAGTGGCATTAATTATCTTCTCCCTGAGGATGACCACTATTACAGAAGGAGTGTAAGCTTCAAATGTCTTGCTTAAGCAATGATTTTACATATAACATATCTCAAATTTTAAAAAATACCAATTTCTCACATACTTTAATATACTAAGACATTTTAATTTTATTTTATATTCATAATTCTGTTTTCAGTATACAGCATTCTTCTAAGAAATTAAACATTGTTTTTTTTAATCTGTGGTTTTAAGATTAAATATTTTTTCTATTTATTTATTTACTTTATTGCAGTAACATTGGATTATAGCATTATGTAGCTTCAAGATGTACATTGTAATATATTTCAAATTCTGTGCAGATTACATCATGTTCACCACCGAAAAACTAACGATAGTCCATCACCTCACATGTGAGCCTAATCCCCCTTTTGCCCTCCCGCTACCACCTTACCCTCTGGCAAACCCCAATCCAGCCTCTGTTATTATGTGTTTGCTTGTCCTTGTTTTTATCCTCTACTTATGAGTGAGATCATATGGTATTTGACTTTCTGCCTCTGACTTATTCACCTGGCATAATACCCTCAAGGTCCATCCATGTTGTCACAAATGGCCAGATTTCATCATTTCTTATGACTGAGTAGTATTCCATTATGTTTCTATACCACTTCTTCTTTATCCAATTGTCCCTTCCTGAGTATTTAGGTTGCTTCCAGGTCTTGGCTATGGTGAATAATGCTGCAACGAACATAGGGGGTGCATGTATCTTTATGCATTTGTGTTTCCAAGTTGTTTGGATAAATACCCAGTAGTGGAATAGCTGGACCATATGGTAGATCTATGCTTAATTTTCTGAGGAACCTCCATACCGCTTTCCATAGTGGCTGCACCAGTTTGCACTCCCCCCAGCAGTGTACAAGGGTTCCCTTCTCTCTGCATCCTCTCCAACACTTGTTGTTTCCTTTCTTGTTAATTATAGCCATTCTGACCAGAGTGAGTTGACATCTCATTGTAGTTTTGATTTGCATTTCCGTGATAGCTGATGATGTTGAAAATCTTTTCATATGCATGTTGGCCTTCTGTAAATCTTCATTGGAGAAATCTCTGTTCAGATCTTTTGCCCATTTTTTAATTGGGTTTTTGGTTTTAAGGTTGTTGAGATGTATGAGTTCTTTGCCTATTTTGGATATTAATCCCTTATCTGATATACGGTTTGCAAATATCTTCTCCAAATTGTTAGGTTGTCTTTTTGTTTTGTTGATGATTTTGTTGCTGTACAGAGCTTTTTAGTTTGCTTTAGTCTGATTTGTTAATTTTTTCTTTTCTTTCCCTTGCCTGGTCAGACATGGTACTTGAAAATATGCTGCTAAGACCGATATCAAAGGCCCTACTGCCTAAGTTTTCTTCTAGAACTTTCATGCTTTTGGGTCTTACATTCAAGTCTTTAATCCACTTTGAGTTGACTTTTGTGCATGGTGTAAAATAATAGTCTACTTTCATTCTTTTGAATGCGGCTGTCCAGTTTTCACAACACCTTTTATTTAAGAAACTCTCCTTTCTCCATTGTATCCTCTTGGCTTCCTTGTCAAATATTAGCTGTCCATAAAGATGTGGGTTTATTTCTGGGCTCTCGATTCTGTTCCATTGATCAGTGTGTCTGTTTTTGTTCCAGAGCCATGCTATTTTGGTTACTATGGCTTTGTAGAATATTTTGAAATCAGGGAGTGTGATACCTCCAACTTTGTTCTTTTTTCTCAAGAATCCTTAAGCTATTTGGCATCTTTTGTTGTTCCATATAAATTTGGGGATTCTTTGTTCTATTTCCGTGAAAAACGTTGTTGGAACTTTTATAGGGATTGTGTTGAATCTGTAGATTACTTTAGGAAGTATGGACATTTTAAGCATGTTAATTCTTCCAATACAGAGCCCAGAATATCTTTCCATTTCTTCGTGTGTTTTTAGATTTCTTTCAACAATGTTTTAGTTTTCGGTGTACAGACCTTTCACCTCTTTGGTTAAGTTTATTCCTAGGTATTTTATTCTTTTGTTGCAAATGTAAATGGGAATCTATTCTTAATATATCTTTCTGCCACTTCATTGTTACTGTATAGAAATGCAACCGAAGTTGGAAGGTTGATTTTGTATCCTGAGACTTCACTGTATTCATTTATTGCTTCTAAAAGTTTTTTAGTGGATTCTTTAGAGTTTTCTATATATAAAATCATGTCGTCTGCAAAAAGTGATAGTTTCACTTCTTCTTTTCCAATATGGATTCCTTTTCTTTCATTTTCTTGCCTGATTGCTTTAGCTAGGACTTCCAAAACTATGTGAAATGAGTGGTGACAGCGGGCATCCTTGTCTGGTTCCTGTTCTTAGAGGGATAGATTTCAGTTTTTTTCTACTGAAAATGATATTTGCTGTGGGTTTGTCATATACAGACTTTATTATGTTGAGGTATTTTCCTTCTATATCCATTTAATTTAGAGTTTTTATTGTAAATAGAAGCTGTATCTGGTCAAATGCTTTCTCTGCATCTATTGAGATAATCATGTGATTTTTATTCCTCATTTTTTTTAAAGATTTTATTTTTCTCCTTTTTCTCCCCAACGCTCCCTGGTACATAGTTGTACATTCTTCGTTGTGGGTCCTTTGAATTGTGGCATGTGTGATGCTGCCTCAGCATGGTTCGATGAGCAGTGCCATGTCCATGCCCAGGATTCAAACCAACGAAACATTGGGCCGCCTGCAGCGGAGTGCGCGAACTTTGCCACTCAGCCACGGGGCCAGCCCCTATTCCTCATTTTTTTAATGTGGTGTATCATGTTGATAGATTTGCGGATACTGAAAAATCCCTGTAACTACGGAATGAAACCCACTTGATCATGATATATGATCTTTTTAACATATTGTTGTATTCGATTTGCTAGTATTTTGTTGAAGATTTTTGCACTAATGTTCATCAGAGATATTGGCCTATAATTTTATATTTTTGTTGTACTTGTCTGGGTTTGGTATCAGGATAATGTTGGCTTCGTAGAATGAGTTAGGAAGCCTCCCCTTCTCTTCAGTTTTTTTGTCAGAGATTGAGACGGATACATATTAAGTCTTCTTTGAATGTTTGGTAGAATTCACCAGGGAAGCCCTCTGGTCCTGGACTTTCATTTTTTGGGAGGTTTTTAATTGCTGTTTCAATCTCCTTACTGGTGATAGGTCTATTCAAATTCTCTACTTCTTCTCAGTCCAGTTTTGAAAGGTTGTATGTTTCTAAGAATTTATCCATTTCTTCTAGATTATCCAATTTGTTAGCGTATAGCTTTTCATAGTATTCTGTTAGTATCTTTGTATTTCTGAGGTGTCCATTATAATTTCTTCTCTTTCATTTCTGATTTTATTATTTGAGCCTTCTCTCTTTTTTTCTTGCTGAGTCTAGCTAAGGGTTTGCCAATTTTGTTTATCTGATCAAAGAAGCAGCTCTTGGTTTCGTTAATTTTTTCTATTGTCTTTTTAGTCTCTACTTCATTTATTTCTGCTCTGATTTTTATTATTTCCGTCCTTCTGCTGATTTTGGGCTTTGTTTGTTCTTCTTTTTCCAGTACCTTTAGATGTGCTGTTAGATTGTTTATTTGGGATTTTTCTTCTTTGCTGAGGTAGGCCTGAATTGCTATAAACTTCCCTCTTAGAGCCACTTTTTCTGTATCCCATAGATTTGGGCATGTCGTATTTTCATTTTCATTTTTCTCTATTTTTTATTTCTCCTTTGATGTTTCATTGACCCAATCGTGGTTGAGAAGCATTGTGTTTAATCTCCACATTTTTGTGGCGTTTCTGGTTTTCTTCCTGGAGTTGATTTCTAGTTTCACGTCTTTGTGGTCAGAAAAGATGCATGGGATTATTTTGATCTTCTTAAATGTATTGAGACTTGTTTTGTGGCCTAATGTGTGATCAATCCTGGAGAATGTTCCACATGCATTTGAAACGAATGTGTATTCTGTGGCTTTTGGATGGAATGTTCTATATATACCCACTAAGTCCATCTGGTCAAATGTGTCATTTAAGGCCAGTGTTTCCTTATTGATCTTCTGTTTGGATGATCTATTCATTGGTGTAAGTGGAGTGTTAAAGTCCCCTACTATTATTGTGTTTCTGTCTATTTCTCCTTTCATGTCTGTTAATAACTGCTTTATATATTTAGGTGCTCCTATGTTGGGTGCATAGATATTCACAAGTGTTTTATCTTCTTGTTGGATTGCTCCCATTATCATTGTGTAGTGCCCTTCTTTGTCTGCTGTTAACAGTTTTTGTTTTAAAGTCTATTTTGTCAGATAAAAGTATTGCTACCCTCACTTTTTTTTCTTTACCATTTGCATGGAATATTTTTTTCCATCCTTTCACGTTCAGTTTTTGTCTTTAAGTCTGAAGTGTGTCTCTTATATGCAGCTTATATACGTGTCTTGGATTTTTTAACCAACTGGCCACCCTATGCCTTTTGATTGGAGCATTTAGTCCATTGACATTTAAAGTAGTTATTGATAAGTATGTATTTATTGCCATTTTGTTACATTTTTTTCTGGGCCTTTTAGTAGTTCTTCTCTGTTCCTTTCTTTTTCTCTTGCTCTCTTCCTTTGTGGTTTGATGGCTTTCCTTAGTGATATGTTTGATTTTTTTGTCTTAGTTTTTGATTACTTATTATAGTTTTTCTGATTTGTGATTACCATGAGGATCCCATATAATATTCTATGCATATAACAGTCTATATTGAGTTGATAAACTCTGTCGCTTGACCTCTTTCTAAAGGCTCTACTTTTTCACTCCTCTCCTCCCACATTTTGTTTTTGAAATCATATCTAATCTGTTTTATGTGTGTCTATCCATTACCCTCTTATCATTGAAACAGGTAATTATTGTGTTTGTCTTTTAACCTTCATCTTATCTTGCCAGGTGGTTGATCTGCTACCTTTACTATATTTTTACCTTTACCAGTGATTTTGTTTTGATAATATTTTTATCCCTATTTGTGGTCGCCACTTTCCCACTTAAATAAGTCCTTTCAGCATTTCTTGTAGAACTGGTTTCTTTGGTCATAAACTCCTTTAATCTTTGCTTGTCTGGGAAGCTCTTTACCACTCCTTCTATTCTGAAAGACAACACTGCCAGATAAGAGTATTCTTGGTTGTAGGTTATTTCCTTTTAGCATTTTAAGTATGTCATGCCATTCTCTTCTCACCTGTAGGGTTTCAGCTGAGCAGTCCGCTGATACCCTTATGGGCTTTCCTTTGCATGTCACTTGCTGCCTTTCTCTTGCCACCTTTAGAATTCTCTCTTTATCTTTAATTTTGGACATGTTAGTTATAATGTGTCTTGGTGTGCACCTCTTTGGGCTTATCTTGTTTGGAGCTCTTTGTGCTTCCTGTACTTGGACGTCTGTTTCCTTCCTTAGCTTAGGAAAATTTTCAGCTATTACTTCTTCAAATAATGTTTCTGCTCCTTTGTCTCTCTCTTCTCCTTCTGGGAACCTATAATGCAAATGTTAGTGCACTTCACATTGTCCCAGAGTTCCCTTAGACTGTTCTCATTCTGTCTAATTCTTTTTTCTTTTATCTCTTCAGCTTGGGTGATTTCCTCTGGGCTTTCATCTAGCTCGCTGATCCATTCATATGTATCATCTACTCTGCTATTGAGTCCCTCTAGTGAATTTTTCATTTCCAGTATTGTGTTCTTCATTTCTGATTGGTTCTTTTTTATATTTTCCAGTTCTTTGTTGATTAGTTCACTGTGTTCATCCACTCCTCTCCCAATATGTGTGGGAATCCTTATTAATTTTTGTTCGAACTCTTTGTCAGGTGGGTTGCTTATTGCTTTTTCATTTAATCCTTTTTCTGGGGTTTTGCCCTGTTCCCTTGCTTGGAAAGTATTCCTTTGTGTCCTCATTATGCCTCTTTCTCTGTGCTTATACCTATGTATTAGATGATTTAGCTACATCTCTTGATCTTGGAGAATTGCCCTTATGTAATTGATGCCTTTTGAGGCCCAGCAGTGTGCTTCCCTCTTGTCACCAGTCCAAATAATCCAGGAGTGACCCCTTTGAGGGCTACTTGTGTCTTTCTGCTGTGGCAGGGATGCTCTTAATGCAGGTACCCAGGGAGTCTAGTGTTTCCTTTCCTGGCCAGCTGTTTGTAAATCCAGTTTTGGGACCCTCCGCAGTGTTGGCTACAAGGTTTAACAGCACACTCCTGTTGCAGTTTTCCTGTTCATTGGGTAGGTACACAGTGTAGCTTGTTGCTAGGCTCAGGGGCTTACAGTTGCTATAGACCTCAGGGCTACAAGGCTGTTGTCAGTTCTCTTAGGAGTGCAGCTGAGTGGGGCTGGCCCTAGGCAAGGGAGCACTCAATTGTTTCAGGTTTTGGAAGGTGGGCCTCATCCTTTTTATGACTATTTGTCAAGCACAGGTCTTCTGCCACTGATAAGCCTCAACCCCCAAAGGACCACATACACCATCAACACAGCCCTGGTCTGTGCACACTTCCCAACCCCTTGGAGCATACCCCAATGCCCCACTGCAGAGGCCCTCACCTCTCCACCAATGCCCCCCATGGTTCAGCTGGTCCTCACACAGGCCCTGCCCCACAGAGGTAGACACATTCGCCTGCCTGTAGAGGATCAATGCACCCAGTCAATGCAGGTCAACAAGTAGCCTGAGGGCTTGCTGTTGGGTCTGTCCCTAGGGCAGGTCTGTCCTGGCTGAACTTGATTAAATCTGCACTCTAGTGGGTGTGGCAGACCCCTGGGCTAACAGGCCAGGGGAAGAATTTCAATGGCATCTGCCAGGGTCTGTGTCAGCAAACCTGGACTAGGTGATAACAATGGCCACCACCAATGTCTCAGTCTCTGGAGAGGTCTCTCCTCTTACTGAGAAGCACCCAGAGCCTACCAGGTGAGTCTCTTTTCACCAAAGGACTGTCAGCCTTCTCTCTGGTGATTCTAGGTTGCTGAGATTGGTGTTTGTGTGTGGGCCCTTTAAGACCTGGGTCTTTTCAGCTTCCAAAAATAGTTGTAACCTTGTTGTGTTCATGGGAGGAGGTGAGTTCAGAGTCTGCTTACTCTGCCATCTTCCCCCTTTTCCAAATATTGGCTTGTTTGTGTGTTCTTTTCTTCTTAAAAAGATTTATGGTTTAATGGTAAATTCAAATACCTGTCATTTGAAATTTTGTTTCTATCACTATCATTTTTTTCCAATGGCTATCAGCAATCAAAAATAACTCACACTTTACCCCAACAGTATCTCATAACTTGATTTACATAATTTTTAATGTCTTTTCAAGATATTTTCAAACGTTATGAAAGTCTTTGCAGATATTTATCTACATATTTAAATAAGTGAAGCCAGGCACAATAAGAAGTCATAAGAAACAAAACGAGTCACTTATCTCTATCTGATTTCAAAAATCTTCATTAAAGCCAGGGCACAATAAAGAATGTTGATCTCTTACTCTCCCACATCTCTCATCTCTCAGTGTCATGATGTAATAAGAAGTTACTGAACAATATTAAACAAAGCCAGAAACACCACCTGCTTCTGTCACCTGCATAATTTCCACATTTTTAAAGGGCCTATATAATAGTCAGTTTACTAGCATAAAATAGTTTGCTATTTTGACATTAGAGAACAAAGACATTTCAAACTTTGCACTAAGAACTAAGAATGTCAGAGAAGAGGGCACAAAGAAACCTTTTGGGGGTATTGGAAATTATCTGTATCTTGATAGGAGTATGGGTTACATTTCTGCAAGCATCTGTCAAACTCATTGACTTTCACACAAGATTTGTGCGTTTCATTGCATATACATTGTATTTCAAATTAAATATATAAATACAAACATATACGAAATAATCCAATTTATTATCAATATATACAATCAAAATATATCAAACATACAATATATTATCATTGTTCCATTGCAGTTAGATCCTTATAAAGCAGTCATTCCACTGGTTATCCCCATGAAGGGTTGTATGGGTGTGAAAGGATTGAGCTGTAATGTATATTTCCATTCCACATATAAGTGATTTGGTGCTCTCTCTGTTCTTTTTATTTTCAGAATCATACATTGAAGACATTTTTCGAGCTTTTGGTATGCCATACATTAGATTCAGTGAAATAACATGCAAGTTAATTAGGAAATGTCAAGTAGTCCATCAGTGGTTACATAGCTTGGAAGGTGCAGGAGGTGGGAGGCAAACCTGGACCTGCCTAATGCCAAATACCCAGTTTCGTAAGGAAGACCTTTAACATTTTTTGTCAATAAACACTTATCAATTGTAGAACTACAAAGGACATGTGAGATAGAAAGTCTAGCAAATCATCACTTTATTTTTATGATTCATGTACTTTTCATTACCTGAATTTGTGGGCCCTTTAAAATAGAAAAGTATCAAATTCTTTATCTGTCATTTACTACATTTTTCTTATTAGACACTACAATAATGACTATTTTCCACATATGTTCTGCCCTATTCTTATTTGTACTCTAAAATGAGAACAGAAATATGCTTTGAGAGAAGTAAAATAAAGATACGGTATACTATAATTTTGATAAACTTCCCTCCTTTGCAATAATAATAAACATTCATTTGAGCACTGACGATGTGCCAAGCATTTTGCTAACTGCTTTATGAAGTCCTTGCAACCGTGCTCTGATGTAGTTATTCTGGTAGCATTTATTTTCGAATCAGGAAGGTAACTCACAGAGAGGCTAAGCAACCGGCCTATTAGTAATAGCTGATAAGTAGTGGAGACAAAAAACTGGCAGGGCTGCCTGGCCTTATCAAACTACACTGGCCATATTCTTTCTCTTAATTAAACAAGTAGTTTCTCATTTATTAAATATATATTTAATGAATGCCCACCATAGTCATCAATGGAGACACAGACTTTCTGGACTCAAGGAGTTAGAAAATAGGAAACGTCACAGCACTAGAAAAAGTCACTGCAGTGTGATGAGACCTAAAGTGTTTAAGAAAAGAAGAAACACAATCCAGATAGAAATTGCAGGAGCTGGAGATGGTGAGTTGGGGGACAGATAAGGGAGACTAAAATCTGGGAAGGTTTTGTGGAGTAAGCCCACTTTTAAGGATGAGAAGTTAACCAGTTGAAGAATAAAACAAAGAGTGTTCAAAGGTTAGGAGACAGTATGTGGGCATTCAGGGAGATGGAAGTGTGAGTGGCCATAGAGAACAAGGAAAGGAATGGCTGGAGAAGAAGGGCTTATGCTGGAATGCAGGCTCTGCTTGACTTTCAAAATAATTTGAATTACATCCGGAAGGGAATAAGAAATGAGTATGGAATTTTGGGTAGAAATATGATATAATAAAGCGAATTTTGAATTTGAAAAAGATGATGCAGTAGTGTGGAAAATCAATTGAATCAAAAGGCAGAGAAACTCTAAAGCATGAACACAGGTCAGAAATGACAAAGGCATGAACTGAGGAAGGGATGATGACCGTGGCAAGACTTCCTATACTTGCTTAAAAGAGGAATCCATAAAGAGAGAAAAGAACTTTGTAATTATGGTATTGTTATATTTCATGTATAAGATATTGTCCAAGAACACTAGCCAAAGACATAATGATAAAAATTACTGGCTCTGGAAGATGATTTCATTTTATAAGGAAACTTGAAAGATACCGATAAATATTTTAACACACAAAACTAAGACAACCAAAAAGAATCTGGTAAGACATACAATATTGGCATACAAAATAAATGTATATTAATGTTGTTAATGGTATTTAATATTAAATTCTTCTCTGTTATTTTTCATTTAACAAACTTCATGGTCCCATATAATATATATTTTATCATGATTTTTACACTAGAAATAAAATATACTTAATGTTTATTCCCTGGAAACTGGCAAGAATTTAGAGCAGATTCCCTGAAGCTATTGAACCTTGAATTTAGTATGTTCCCAGATGGTTAAAAAACATGAGGTCAAAATATTTTTTAAGTGGCAGTTTGTTTGGAAAGGGACACTTTTCTTCCTTGACAACTCAATTTGTTAGTAGCTTCACCCTCCCCTTTACTCTGCTTGGGGAGAGTTTCTAATCTGACATAAAAACAAAACAACATCAAAAATTGATGCCAACAGATTAGTCATTTATCTTAAATTACCAATAGGAAAATACAAATTATATTTTTGCTTTGCTACATACTAAATAGGGGGCTATTAAAAAGTGAATTGTATGTCATTAAGGGGTTAAAAAGATCACATCTTCTTCTTTCAACTTATTCCACCTCTGCAATTTAATTTAGTTTATTCTTATTTTGTCCTTCCAAAAATACATATAAAAGAAACAAAACAAATTAACATTCAGCATAAAGCCCTTGGATATCCTGTGTTTTCCCGAAATGTCCTTAATAGGGGAAAAAAATGTAGTATTATATATGTAATTTTGGAAAAAGAAAGCCATAATTGATTGCTTGTTTCCATATATCTTATATTGGTTCACTTTTCTATAAATTTTCATTTGTTTCACCCTATTACTTCTGTTCTTGATTCTTCATATGACTTTTTGGTAGAGACTCCTTGTATGGGAGGAAGGAATGTGTTTAAGACAGAAGTAAAACTGTATTTATGTCTCTTTACCAACTAAAGGGACATAATATTGCCCAAATAATGGTATCATTTTTGGGCAATGATACTGGCCAAAATTGCCCAATGATATAGCCCAAATAAGCATATCATTTTCTGAGTTAGCAATATGGAGTCAGTCACACATGTTTTGAAACAACAATCATCAGAAGTATGACATTTATGGAACACTGTTGAGAGAGATATATATATATAACGGTATGCTATCATTCATCTCTTTAGTAGCATATACAGGAAAAGTCTACAGGCTCAGGTTGTGAGAAAAAACTGACCTCAAAAGAACTCCCAGGGTGGAGTTCATAACCTTTTTTAAATTTACCACATTCCAGAATCAAGCTTTCAGCTTTACAGAGTGAGAATCCTGGTTTCATCAATGCCCTTGAAGTGGATCAATCTCTCAGATCTGGATATAAAACTTTTCTACTTACTGCATTTAGAAAAGATCCAAACTCATTTATCTACAAGGTTATACTTCGTCTGACCTATCTCTACCTCTACAGCCTCATCTTATCCTACTAGCCTTCTTTGTATATTGCAACTCTAGCCTGCTCAAAACATTTTGTTTTCTCTGCTTGAAAAATTGTTCTCACTTGCTAAACAAATGTTCCTAGCCTTTAGTTCCTGGTTCAAATGCCATTTACTGACTCCCCTCTCTAAATTGCTCCTTCCCTCTCCCCCTAGTCATTTCATGTCACATTACCACATTCATTTCCTTTAATGTGTTTTCCTCAGTGTGACTGTATTTTGTCCTGTCTCATCACTCCAGAATATCAGCTTTTTGAGGACAAGCAATTTGCCTGTTTGTTCATTGATTTATCCCCACAGTACAAAATAAAGCGAATCCCATTAGCAGGCTCTTGATAAATATTTCATGAAGGAAAGAATTAACCCAGTTCACCAGACTTTGGTATAATACAAAACTATCAATTATTTACAAGAAACATCATTTTCTGGATTATTATCATTTGGATAACCTATACATTCTCTCCCTGCAGGAAAAACTTCTTAAAAGCCAAATGATAAACAGCTTCTGAGCATGTGGTCAGAATAAGGGGCCTTAGATGAATCAAATAGTTAACGGGAATGATTAGATTGATGCATCCAGGAATAGTCTCTCCAATGGTACCTAAATGTCAGTGATCAATGGCTAAATGTTTCCCTCTGGCAGTAATGCTTGATTTGTCACTGCCAAAGGTTTTGTCCATGATCTATCTTCTTTCTTTACTCAACTACTGACCAACTGCCCTTCCACTTAGTACCTTCATTCTTTAAATAAGTGAATACATTCAGTCAAATTACTGATGCATTCATTCTGGATTACTAAGACTTATGCTTTAGCCTTCCAATATATGTGCCTGGGCACATCAATTAAAATTTGACTACTGGAGTTTGATCTTCCCAAGCTGCTGTGCAATGCTTCATCTAATTTCCAAATACTGACGAGAATATATAAAAGTATAAATTTATTCTTATATTGTTCAATTCACTGTGTGTATTTTCTAATATATTTTGCTAAAAATCACATTAAGTCTTGCCAAAGAGTAATACTGATAATATAGAGCATGCAACCAATATATGCATTTATGGGTACAGGAAAATACAGACATATACTGATAGCTTACACATATGGCATATCCATCTAAGAGAGAATAAAGATTGTGGTATACAATTATGAGAATTGTTTTTAAAGTACACTTGAATCTTTCAAAATGAGTTTATCATGCCATTTAGAAAACCTTAGTTGGTTATAGCTTAACTTATAAATTAAAGCTTAAAGATTAAGACCCTTAAATCATCCATTAGAAGATACTATGATAATATTATTTTGACAAAAGAAAAGCACAAAGAACCAAAATAATCTGAAGCTCTAAGTCATTTAAAACTTGGAGAAAAAAATTTTAAATAAGACATATTTCATAAAAGAATGTTTGACTTAGTACATGCTCTGATTTATACTATCATCACTGGAAATAATATATCACAAGTTTCAAATATTTAAATACCTTACCCACAATGTGCGCTAAGAATTCATTAGGGATGATGTCAATGATGAAGGCTGTAGCAACAAATCTAACCTTAATTATTACAATTTGTAAGTATTTTGTTTTGCTCCCAATACTAACCGGATTATACTATATTGTCTCTGTTGTTTGTATTTGTGTCAAATTTTAATACTTTTCATTACAAAGAAAAATAAAACTTCTGTGATTTCATTCAAGAAAATAGTTCATTTTCTCCTCCTTTTATGACACTCAGTGTGGCATCTTACATAAGCCATTTTAGTTGAGCAAATCAGCTCTAGGGACTGGCACAGAATATGAGACAGGATTCTGGCCCCAAGCCCACAGCAGTCTATATTTTACCACCATTCATATACATCACTCCTGTCTTGACACTGAAAACAGACACTCAATGCCAGTCATGTATTTTCAAGGAAAATGCACATGCATCTTTGGATAATTTCCATTTACAACTGGCAACTCAATCCATTGAATTAAATTGCACTCCTTGGCTTGATTCTAAGCCAATGTGGTGATGCCTAAAATATGAATACAGACACTGATTTGCAACAATGAGATCACAATAAAGAAATGAAGGAATTCGTGAGAGTAAGAATTCTAAATTTTAGGACCATGTAAACCCTAAAACAGATAGAACAGAATAACCATAAACATGTCCTTCCTTCTTTTATGGTGTTATAGTATCCTCTTTTATGAAATTAAGTTGGTGAGATATAGCAACTGTTAGTAATTTAGACTAGTTCTCACAATTAAAAAATATACTGGTCTGTGAAACCTGAAAATCTGGGAAGCTCTGGTATAACTTTGTCTATAAAGTAAAGTAAAAAAGAAACATAGTTAAAGGGGAAAGAGTTTAAGAACATTTATTTTGTTTGTAGCTTTATCTCATGAGGATGGGAGATATTAGAACATGCACAAATTTATAAGTTTTGAGGCAGGAACAAGCAAACTGGAAGAGATTGAAAATAAAATAGGAAGAGAGATTGTTGGTGGAGGGAGACCCTAATGTTGGAAAAGATGAGAGGCAAATGTTTTTGAAAACAGGTAAAGCCAACAGGAAAGGACATTTTTCTGGCACTGAAGGGAAAGAAGTAGAAGCAAATACAGATAAAGTCTGAAGATATTTGAGTTCAAAGAGGAAGGAATACTGGTCCCCATTCTTATGACTAAAGCAAATCAAATATTCTCCATTCTACAGAGAATAAGAGTATATACTCATAATGCCTTTTTTCCCTTCCCCATTTACTTCAGAGATTATAGTCTTGCAGTCTTGTTTTCACTTACTCATTCTCCCTATGGGGAAGGAGGAAAAAATAATGCTTCTGTGAGTTTCAGCCAAGGAAATAGTTCCTTGGTCAATCTGAAAATATTTGAGACTGTCTAGTTCAATGTAGAACAAAGGTATATATTGGTTTCCTTAAGGAATTTCTACTCTTGAGCATTCCTGGCAGGCCCACCACTTGAGTCCTCCAGCCTTATGCAAACTTTATTGAGTCAGCAAGGTTTATAGAACTAAGGCTCCCAATTCATAACCACTACTGCTCTGACAAACCATGAATTTCTGGTTTAAAATCTGAAGTGTCACCTGAAACAGTTTAGGATGACAAGATGAAATATATCACGAAGAAAGCTCCTTTGAAGGTACTTAAATATTAACCACACCCCTGTCTTCCAAACATGGTATTCTCTTTTTGATCAATAATCACTCATCTGACCTAAGAGAAGAAAACGTAAGCCAATACTTTTGAAAGTGTGTTTTCTGCTTATGAGAAGAAAACTATAACTACTTAAGAAAATAAAGTTATTTATCTAATTCCCAAATAAACATTAGAGTAGCTATGCATAGATAGGTAGATGATGATGATAGATAGATCGACAGATAGATAGATATATAGATAGAGATGGATGGATGGATAGATATGCTCGGAATATGGTCGGCTCTTTTGGGATTAAGTGTCATCTTTTATCTACGAAAGAACCAATATTTATGGCCTCAAAACAAATAGTATAAGTGGTGGTAAGGTTAAAATGCAAAATGTAGTATTAAAATTTTAAATTATAGACATTCCAGTGTCCTTTTATATGTATGTATATAACATTCATGTCAGATTTGATGTTTGGATTACTGGTAAGCAATTTAAAGATTTAATGTGAACTTTCTAATATTTCTATGGTATACATTTAAGTTATTAAGGCCAGAAGCCTGAATTCGAATGTGAATTATTCAGTCACTAAGCCTAACTGAAGGCCCTTTATGCTACTTCCTACCATAGCCTCCCAAACCTGTGAGGTGGGTATCAACATCCCTCATTTATAAATGGGGACAAAAAAATGAAGTGGCAGAGCACTCTTTACGAATCTGGAATTTCAAAAAGGTCTCTGGATATACACACATTTTGATTGTCAAATGGCTAATCAATGTCATTTAAATAAATATTTAAAGTATTTTACGAACTTTTCACAACATAACAAATACAACTAGTCTTTTCCCATAAAGGTCTACTGAAAGATAACATAGATGGTAGCTGAACAGCTCTGAGAACCATTCAGCTGATAACTTTGTTTCCAAGAAAGCACAATTTCTAGAGGCATGGTGTTTGGTTTGATTGGCAGGTAAGGGTGAAATGATTATCAGAACTCTTTGATCAAGTAGGTATTAAGAACATAGTACTTTCAGTCCTCAGTCCTAAAGTAGGTAGAAAGACATAGTCATAGCTATCCAGGAACAATGATATTGGAAGGCTAAAGAACTGAAAAATTAGGCTTGATTTGGGTCACATGTTCTCGCAGGTGGGTGTGCAGAAGAGGGCCCTTCATGAGGGCCTTTTTCTACATATACTGTAGTGATTAAGAGCCTAGACTCTGGAGCCCTATTGCTTGGATTTGACTACTCACTCAACCACTTACTAGCTGTGTGACCTTGAGCTAATTTCTTAAGCCCTCTCTGCTTAATTTGTTTGTTGGTTGGTCGGTCTATAAAATTAAGATAATTATAGTAGATATGTTATAAGGTTGATGTAAGGATTAAATGAGTTAATAGATACAAAGTACTTAGAATAGTGCCTGACACTCAACAGGTGCCATGTTTGGTCATTATTAATGATATTGTCATCAATATCAACATCATTCTTGGCAATCCCACCAGGGTCATATGGAATACAAGTACTTTTTCCATAAGAAGTGAAAAGAAATATCAAGAAGGTAAAAATAACAAATATTTACTACAGGGAACTAAAGACTTCCTTTAGGAATAATGCTATACCCATGAAATAAGTAAATAATTCAAGCAAGACTCAATTAAACAAGGTTAACTCTAAGAAAATATTTGAAATAGGCAAAATATGACTTTAAAGATAACATTCTCTCAAGATTATTATCAAATGACTGCATGATAGAACTTCACTAAGAGTTCTACGTGTATTATGGCATTCTATCTTTAAAACGATCATGTGAGTAGAAATTATTTGTTCCAGTTTACAGTTGAAGGACTGGACTTCAGAAAGGTTAAGTAGCTTGCTCAAAGTTGCTTTTTTGATAGAAGTAGATTTTGTTCTCAGCTGTTCAATCACAAAGGCTGTTTTTAAAACCTACACTAGTATCTCTCAAATTGTTTCAAAGTGTGTCCAAGGAAGATTAATACCAAATAATACTGGGGTGTGTGTATATATACATACATTTTTATATATATATAATATTCAAATGATATAATAATAAACATACGTATATATTATCATTTGAATATACAAGAAACATTGGGCTAAACAAACTTAAATAGGCTTCCTAAATGTAGGACCTTACCATGTCTTTTATATATCGAAAGGTTTAGTGAGTCTATGAGGAGAGAGATATATTATAAAGTGTGTTCAAAATTTATTGGACCGTGGCCCACTTTTTATAGAGTGTCTCTCTGAACCTGGGTGCTATGGGGCACATTTTGGTAAACCCTGCATTGTGTTATAACGCTTCCTCTCCTTAGCAGTGTGTAGCTCTAAGACACTTATTATCTACAAACTTCTCAAACTAGTTTCTTCCTTTTTTTCTCATAAGGTCAAGTGTAACTGAGGCAAAGGTGGATGCTAGTATTTTTAAAACACTGCTACGAGCTCAAAAAGACACTCATTCTGATATTTTCCTTTAAAAAAATAACATAAGATTGACCATATCCACAGAAATAATTCTGAAATTAGAAATAAATATGACTGAAAAAATATCAGATAAAAGTGATTATTTCAATGGAGTACTAATGTATTCTGCTTAGAGACATCTTAAAAGACACATATTAAAAGCGAAAATAGAGGTATGGATATATGTAACATTTTTCAGTGTTAGTGCTACTAGAACTAGTATCCATTATTGTTGGTTATTTTTCATGGAGAGGAAGAAGAAGGCCAGGAAAGCAAAGGTGTATTTGATTTTCCTCTAAATGGTATGAATAAAGTCCACATGGGTATGGTAAGCAAAATAGAGAGGCTTGTCTCAATCTCTCTGCAAAATGAAACATATCACTATAAGCTTTTTTCCCCCCAAGACTAGATAAAGCTATAAAGAAAAACATCATATGGAGATTTTTTTCCCTCTGTTAATTTGGAGAATATTCTAGTTTAACATTATTATGTAGGCTCTCACTGTTTTCAAAAACTGCATTAGGCCCATAAACTCATTCTAATTGGCAGGTAAAAAAAAAAATGATGTTTATCTTTACAGATCCTAATGCTTTTGAGAAAACAGACACCCATTCCCATTTCTTTGCTTCTCAACACATCATGTCGGTGACAGATGTTTCTGAACTGTTTCAGTGTCCCTGTCCAAATATAAAATGCGCACTTAATGATACCCATGTGTGTATATTTATAGCTTTAGTTACATCTTTACATATCTACAAAAAAATTGTTCCCCTCGGTAATTATATTTCTATTCAATATTAATGAACCATTGGTAAAGAAACATCTTTTATGTATATATCCGCACACAAAAGATGTTTTTACACATTATGATGATTATAGACACACAGAGTTACATTTATTTCAATATAAATGGTCACAATGTTTTATATATTTTTCTTTTAAAAGCTTCAACTTCATACACTTTTTTCCAACTTGAGCTATCACTTATTGTGAGAGAGTAAAAGATATGCAGCTTAGTGTCAGCTCTGCTGTCTTTGACTAATCTGCAAGCCACCCACTTTAATGGCTCTTCATAAATAATTCAAATTTTAATTATCTTGCCAGCCTCTGACCTAAAGAGAAATAAAGAAAGAAAAGGAAAAGAATGGACAAGGGAAACCATATCAGGTGAATCAAATTTTGCCTCCAGTAAATGACTTAGTGCCTCAAAGCTCCACTCTTAGTCAAGATGCACCTGCTTCCTCATTTATGAATTTTTAAATAAAATTAGTGTCATCCAAGATATACTATTGATGATGGGGCCATTTACTCAAAAAAGAGGCATGCTTGCCCTTATTTTAAAGAGCTTTATCACTCTATATCTATCATATATATATATAGATAGATCTAAATATATACCTATATTACAACAGACTCTCCCAACTAGATATCTCCCTCAGTTCCAATTTCACCCTCTGTCTTCTCTTCTAAAAAGTCAGTGGGGTTCATCCTATTATCAGACATGTTATTATCACTGCAGTGACACTTCTGATCTCTGTTATATTACAAAAGGGACACATAAGTCTTCTCTCAAAACCAGGTCTTATAAGTTATTGTTGGAGGGATCATTGCCAAATTAATGGCTGGCTACATAGACTTAGGAAAATCTAACCGCATCTGTCGTGTAGAAAGCTAGCCAAGGTAGATCTGACAGGCGATACATGGCTGAGTGATCTCCTCCCTCCTAAAATCATCTTTTAATTGCATCAGGTCTCTCAATACACAGTTGAGCATCTGCTCATTAGGACTAAAGTGCTATTTTTCAAATTGAAATGCTAAATTTCACTGTATAATATTTTTCTAAATATTGCCTTACAATTTTCCTAAAGCAATGCAAATCCAGGCATATTTAATCTAAGATCTCTGAGGCCAAAACTAACCCATGCATATTAATGATTTTTTTCATTTGTTGGTGTCTATATTGTTTTTGTTCCTCTACTTAACAGAGAAGTTATTTGGATTTCATTCACGAAATCCCCAAATCCCATTTGCAATTGGTCCTTTTGGCTTATTTTGGGGACTCACAGATATATATCCAGAAGTCTATTTAATCTGCTCTGGGTTCCTTTTCTTCTCTGAATATCTGCCCTTTACTGCAAGCCCTGATGAAAGATTTGGAAAATCTATTTGTCTCTACCTAAAAGTATAATGCAGCTGTCACAAGGATAAATTTATCTTAAAATTATATCTTATTCTTCAACCACCTGCCATTATTTTCAGCCCATTTTCTATTTTCTTATACATTAAACTTTTGATTTTTCAATCATTCTCTTCTTTATCTCTCTTCTCCCTTATCCAGGATTTGATTCTGAAAAGTGAAAGGCAATGCAGAATCTTATAACTCTATTTTCGGTTAGCTTTTTTCAGTGTTTCTAGCTCTGTTTATACAATGATTAAACAGTTAGATGGAAATATATTTTACCTCATTAAATCATCTCTTTGATCTACAAGATGGCATATTTATGTGTGTGTGTGCGCGCGCATCTAATGGACCATTTTTTATAAAGAAGACAGTCTTACAGGAGCCATTCAATTACCTTGAAAAAAGCCACAAAAGCATTTCTATTCAATAAACCAATTTGGAAAATGAAAGAGAAATTGCCTGCCCCTTAAAATAATGAGGTACATCTCCTTTGTCTATTTGAAATCCAAGTTTTTATTTGAGATTTCTAAGTGCAGGGTGCTACTGGTTCTCAGTGGTCCTTCATAGGTCACTGCTGTTATAATATGCTTGTGCTTCCACTGATTTAAATAAGTATATGCTGTACTCCTGAAATTAAACAGTGTTATAAGCCAATATGACTTCCATAAAATAATTTTTAAAAATTAAAGTGAAATAAATAAGTGTATCCTTCTCCAAATACTCAAGTTAGTTTAGAAGAATATTTTGTGAAAACAGTTATTAGTTTACCATCATTTGCATGTAAAATAAATTATAACAGCTGTAGAAATCAACTCATAAGTAGTATCTTATGAAACCCCAAATATAGCAGATCAGTGCTTGAAAGCCTTCCACCACAGTCCACTGGTGAAACAGATCTTCAACTAATCCTTAACAAAAATGTGTTTGACCTTTTTCTGTGCCCAGATAAACTGAAAGAAGAACAACATTAACCTAAAGAAGACTGAATCCAAGAAGTCCTTGATTTGTTCTAAATCTACATTTCAACCACAGGACAAACTACTTCTGAAATACATTTTCATCTTCCAAATTCACCAGCTAGAAGTTCCCAGTGAATGCATACAGAGTCTAGCCTACTTAAAATTGACAAATTAATTTAAATTCAAATAGATTCAAGGAAAATATCAAAAATCCAAAAAGAATCTTTATTAAAAAAATAAAAGTTCATTTTCAGTGAAAAATATAATTGTGAAAAAAGGTTATACCAATGTTTTAATTTGCATTTCTTTAGGAAGAGGATGAGCACTTCCATATGTTTATTGGCATATGTGTGAGTGTGTGTGTGTGTGTGTGTGAAATGCCTTTTTTTATACTTTGCTTCTTTTACTTTGGATTGTCAATCTTTTGCTTATCGATCTGTAGAAAGTCTGACTTTTTGATGTAGATTCTCATGGTACAGTTCTTAAATGTCACAATTATTTATATCCCAACACCAACTGATATTAAATCCAAATCATGAAAACAGCTCAAAATAATTTGTTTGCCAGCAAGTCATCTTAAGACATTCAATTATAGAACCTAAATGTATAATATGTATAAATGTATAATATGGTAGCACTATGTAACTGAGTACTTGTCTGTTTCTCCCATTAATCTATATGTTCTTTGACTACAAGTACTAAATAGTGTTCTTTGTATAACCATCACTCATACTTTTCCTCAAACACCATATCAACACATGATTGTCCTACTGAATTGAAGAAACTAAAGCTTTTAAAGCTAACCTCTTTAAAACTATAGCTTCTATGAGCTGCCTATTTGGACGACAAAAATCAACAAATTAATAAACAAGAATTATTTTACTACTTCTGGTGAATTAAGTCATTTAAAAATTTTATACAGGCAGAGGAAAAGTCTATTTTTGGCGTAAAGTTTTATTTGTAATACATTTTTTAAAATTTTAGTGAAATACAAATGGAGTATGAAAAGATTGAAATTGATGAAAGGAAATACGGTGTTGTAATTGCACCAAAGTTAAAATTTGTCTTTCAAAAAAGAAACTCTATACTAAATGGCTAAGATTCAATGTTTCAGATATTCTCTCTATAAATAATCAACATACTTTAACCAAAACAGTCATAACATATCATAGATATGAAATTAACTTCTAAAGGTTCTTTTACAAACTTAGACGAAACAGCCAGTGAACCTAATATGGAGGAAACTTGAGACATACTGTTTGGGGTTCATTTAATTATAAAAATTTATTTGGCATAACCCAGTTATTCATTCTCCCTCCAATCACATGTAGTCCATTCTTACTTCTCTTCCCCTTTTACTATTCAACCAAAATGAGAAATGCCCCGAAAAAAAATGAATTACTAGAGTCTTGTGGACCATGGTTGGGCAAAAAGTTGAGAAAACTTTTGGCCACGTGGGGCAAGGTGTCTTCCATAATGATTAAAAGGATGAAAAGCTAAGATGAGCTTTAGAGAAAATGGGAATGGAAAGAGAACTTGAGAAATATTTGAGACAAACAATAAGAAAGATAAAATTAAGGACAGTGAATAGAACACAATGACAAGGAACCTTTCCAAGACAGTAAATCTGAGGAGACTACTAAATAGCTTAGGACAGAAAAAAGACGAGAAGAGAAGAGTATACAGGAAGCTTTAATTCAGAGCTCCCAATCCCTAAGACAGGGTGGCGAGAGGAAATTGAAAAGACAGTAGTTCCTCAGGCCAGCATCAGAGCACAAGAGGAAATGGCATGGAAAAATGCCAGAAGTGTCAGCAGTTTGCAACAGAAAGTGGATGCCCCTCTTGTATACTCATTCTTCTTTAGCAAAAAATATCAGCATCCATTTATTTATCCAAACCAGGAACCTAAATAGTTTCTGTTCTCTCAATGTTCACATTCAGTGGCTCAGTGTGACCTATATGTTCTCCTCTTTCATCTCTTGACTATCTTCTATTTGCATGAAAACTATTTCCCTTCAATCTGTCTTCACTTTCCGGTATTTCCACAATAGCCTTCTCACTGGCCTTCCTGAATGTGATTTTGAAATCCTCTAACCCATACCCAGCTAAAGCTGCCAATGTGAATTTACAATAATATCAATTCTTATTCTCCTTCTTTAATACCTTTAATAGCTTCTCTGTCATGATACGGTTACTTTCACTAAAGCAAAAGCAAGCAGGGCTTTATGCCTTTAATTCTCACAACCCTACAAAATGTACATCATATTCCCCATTTTACAGGCAAGTTATAAAATTCAAATCCAGATGTGTCCACTCCCAAGTGTGGAGGCTTCTCAGGGCACATGCTCTACAAGTGCCTTTATTATCTGGCCTCCACTTACTTCTCTAGTCTCATATCTCACCACATCCTTTATGCATCATGACTTTGCATGTGCACCACCTGAAATTACCTTAGGCTCTCTTCTCCTCAGAAGTTTGAGAATGCTTTCCTATGCTTCCATCGTACTTGTACATCTATTAAAGCTGTTTGTCTATTTGACAATCTTCCCCCACTGGACTGTAAACTCCTTAAGGCAAAGACAACATGTTTCAACTGTATATCCTTAGTACCTAGCTCAATGTCTAGAACATAAGAGGTACTTAGTAAAAATTTTCTGAGGGAATGATTGAGGCATAAGAGATACCAAGAAGAAAGTGGCAGAAAACAATTAATCCCTTCACTTATATTCTCCCCTCCTCCCAAGTCATAGCATTAAACTGAGACTTCTAAGACATAAACAGCAGACAAGAGACTATTTCCTTACATTGTTACATAGTTCTACATCGTTGTTCTGCCTCTCTGGTTTCCATATCTTGAATTATAGACCTATAATTTGGCTTCAGCTAATTAAGCTCTTAAGCTGTTCTCTCCTCAGCTATTTCTGACTTCCTCTGTTATTTTTTTTTACTGTTTTAGACTTTATTCATGTATCTTCATGGTCATTTGAGTCAATAGCTATCCTCCCCTGCCCCCATGCCTGCGGGAACCGCTATTATGGCTCCTGTTACCACAGATTCATTTTGCCTGTGCCTGAACTTCATATATATTAAATCATATAGTATGTAGTCTTTTCTGTCTGGTTTCTTTGGCTCTTCACCATATCTGTGAGGTTTATGACTGCTGGTGTGTGTAGCAATATGTTTTTCTTTTCACTGCTGTGCAATATTCAAATGTATGAATATACCACAGTTAATTTATCCAACCTTTGTTGAAGGACATTTGTGTTATTTTCAGTTAAGAGCCACTGTTAACAATTCTACATGACTTTTGGGAGACATGTGTACTCACTTCTCTTGGGTATGTTCTAGGAATTGCTGGATCATAGGGTTAGATACTGTCAAAGAATTTTCCAAAGTGGTTGCAGTAAAAATGTGTATTACCAAGTCCAATGTACTTAAGTTCTAATTGCTCTATATACTGGCCAACAACTGGCACTGTGAGTCTTAAAAATTTTGGCCATTCTGGTGAATTTGAACAGAGTTTAATGTCTTCATTACTAAACTCCTTTTAACTGCTTCTTTAGTCTCTCTCATTGTTGAACAACTCTTATGGCCTCTGCCTAACTACTCTAATATCCATGATTTTAGACTCAACTATATTTTCTCCATAACCATCTTTCTTGAACTGTATTCCTTATTTAACTACAAACTCCTTTCCCTTGCTGCATTGGATGACATGTTAATTTCAAATTCCCTTGAGAGACTGGCTCTGTTCCCCACTTCCACCTTATAAATATAGTATTATAACTACAGATTCAGGCCTCTGCTCTTGCTTTTTCATGTTAACGCTCACGTGAATGAACCTACATATCCACTACCATCCTTTCTCTTAGAAGTGTCATCCTCTAACTCCACTTGCCCTTAGCCAGCTATAGCAAGAAAGTCTACCATCACTTCAAATTCATCATGCAGAAAAGTAAAGCCACCGCTTTCTCTAGAATCTAACTTCCCTCTAAATTTTCCCATTATTATTTAAAATACCATTATTTGCCCAGTCACTCAATCTCAAAATCTTGAGTCATTTATTTTTACACTTGTTTCTCCCCCATATGCATTAAATGATGAATTATCTTCATTTTTTTCTCAAATTTTACTCTCATTCTTTATCCCATAAAATATACTTATTCCATTAAAATGGAAATTTGTAATAATAATTTTATCTATCTTCTACTATCCATAAATGAACCCATTCCAATGGGCCAAATTGCACACATGATTGCTAATTTTCAATTTGCTGATTTTAGCCCTCAGACTTTCACCACTTACCACCACCACTAACAAAGTAATAACTAGCATGTCACAGCTTTGAATAAATACATTCTTTCCTTTAACCATCACAACTTCCCTGTGGATCAGGTTCTTTTATTATCCTTATTAAGAAGTTGAGAGAAATTGAGCTTTAGATAAAGAGTTATTAATTA
This sequence comes from Equus przewalskii, assembly GCF_037783145.1. Lineage (NCBI taxonomy): Eukaryota > Metazoa > Chordata > Mammalia > Perissodactyla > Equidae > Equus > Equus przewalskii. The sequence continues at coordinate 26,792,463 of NC_091834.1, forward strand.
GAGCCAAGGAGTTAAAAATGCCTCAAGAGTAAGATAAATGGCTAAAGCCAGGAAAGCAGCTAATTACAATATAAAACTCATAATCATTTTCTTCTTTCCTGAATCTATCTTATTCGAAATAAATACTATTTATAATCCTAGACAGTAGATCATAGAATTATCCACAGAGTATACAAAAAATTATAAATTTATGGAAGTCAAAATCCATTTAAGCAGAAATCCAAAATGATTAACTAATGAGACAGAATTTATGATGGAATTTTTCCCTCAATATGATCTCTATCTAAATATAATCTCTATCTCAATATAATCTCTGTTTAAATGATAGGTATTCTATAAGACATGAATATAATCTAACTTGTAGCATTCCAAATTTTAAAAAGGAATAATTTTGACAGCAAGGGAATTGGAATATATGACAAACATGTAAAATAGCCCTTATTGAGTAACTTTTGTACTATAAACAGTGAGGTGGTGGAATTAGTTGTCCAATAGTAATAATAGTTGTAGTAATATGGCCAATGCATTGTTAGCATCCCAGTGAGAAATTAGTAAAAAACTATTGTGTGGCTTTAAAATATGTCTACAGATTCTTTGATATTCCCTTCTGCAAGTGGTAGACCTGACTTAATGACTCCCTTCTAACAAACAGCATAAAGTGGAAGTGACAGCGACAGCGCGAAACTTAAGAGATTAGGTCATAAAAGGTACTGTGAATTCCTCCTCATGCTCTCTTAGATCGTTCACTGTGGGGGGAAGTTAGCTACCAAGTCAAGCAGTATGTAGAGAGGCCCAAGTGGCAAGAAACTGAGATCTTCTGCCAATAACCATGTGAGCAAGACACCTTAAAAGTAGATCTTCCAGTGCTAATCAAGCCTTCAGCTGAACATACCACATAAGAGGCCCTAAAACTACCCAGCTAAGCCACTCCTGAATTCCTGACCAGTGGAAACTATGACTTAGCAAATGTTTGTTGTTTTAAGCCACTATGCTTTGGGTAATTTGCTATGTGGCAACAGGTAACTAATACAACTATACAACAAAGTTGACTTTATGTCCTAAATAAAATCACAAAAGAAATAGATAAAAGTGAGATACCATTTGTTATCTATCAACTTAGATGCTGAAGAAATGATAATATCCAGTGTTTCAGAGGAACTAAAGATGAAGACACTCTCATATACTGCTAACAATTTCAGATGGAGAATTTAGCAAGCTGTATCCGCATTTTTTCAAAAAATAGTATATATTTTGATATGGTCCCACTTTAGAAATTTATGCTAAGGAAATAAGAGTTTTATACATATATTTATATATAAAAATGTTTAGGGATTGATAATTGTGGTACTAAAAAACTGGAGCTCTTCCAAATTAGCCACAGATATTAGTACATCCATATGATGTTGCCGTTAAAATTATGCTTTATATGTTATTATTTATTATGTATTATTTATTTATCTATATAACATAATTTGATTTTTATTATTACATTTGATGGCGTAGATACTCTCAATTCATTAAGTGCAAATAACTGATTGTGTAAAGTATAAATCCAATTTGATAAAAAGTTGCATACGTATGCATGCATCTTTGTACACGTGTTTGTGCCAGTATGAATGTGCATGTGAGTGTATAAAGATAGAAAGAGGAATAGGAATAAAAGTAACACAATGTTAATAGTTATAGCTGAGTAGAACAAAGAGTATATTTTATTTTCCTCTTCTACTTATCAATTTTTTAATGTTGAGAGCAACTTTTCTAGTAAAGAAAATAAGGTTGATCAATGTCACACATTGTGAATGCTCTTCTAGAAGACCATATGTCATCTGACCCCTGGCTGCCCTCTGAACTCTTCTTAGACACTCTCACACCTGCTCACTAAGCTCCAGTCATACTGACCCTTCTGAACCTGGAACACAAAAAGCTCCCTGAGCTTTAGGGCTTTTGGACCAACCACTCCCTCTTCCTAGAGTGGAGCTTTCACACCCACACATGGCTGCTTCCTCCGCTGCACTTTCCTCTCATGTCAGCTTAGAGGACTTTTATTTACCATCAAATTCAAAGCAGCCTCTTCAGGCAGTAAGTTAACAATTATGTTCCTCTGGTTACCAGTCTTCAGAGCACTTTTTTACTATCCGAAAATCTCTTTATTTTCATGTTTGTTTATTGTATACCTCCCCTAATTTATAAAATGTAACATTATACCAGGAAACTTGCCTGTCTTATTAACTACTGTGCGCCTAGTCCCTAGAAAAATGCCTACCAAATAGCAGAGATTTAAGAAATGTTTTTTGAAGGAATGAGTGCTATAATGAGTGCCTCATTTAATGTTGCTGACCATCACTTACTCTTCATACTGTCTCCCCTCTTGGCTTACAGGTACTGCACTCTCCAATTTTTCCTTCTTCATTTTCTAATGAGTAGTTTCCTCATTCACAGAAGTCTGTCATTGCCAGGATATCCTTACCAAAGCATGACAAAGGGTTAGAAAAAGTGGAGAACCCCACACTGTGTGGTCAACGTGTGCAGGCTCATATGAATGCAATATACTTCCATGCTCAAAGAGTACTAGAATGAAAGCTCCAGGAGGGAGACGATTAGTTTTTGTTCTTTATAGCCCCTAAATCAGTGCCTGATATATATTAGACACTCAATAAATAAATTGTAGAATTCTTGTATTAATGAATGATTGAATGAGGAATAGCCAACAAATTTTGCTCCATGTATCATAAAAATGACATAGGGAATGGAAAAAACAAGGCAAATGTAATTGTATGCAAGGACACACATACTGTAACCTAAACCGTGTACCAATAAAAGTAGTATCCTGTAGTATGCTGAATGAAAATCACTTGCTAATGATCAGTGTACATGCAAGCATTTAAGTAAGTTTGATATGAAATAGATACACAGCTGCACAATGCACAGCTATTTCCATCAAGCATCCAGCTCTCTGGTGCTGCCAATTAAATCAGAATGTAAATTTATTACTTCAATTAAACATCAAAATTTACTTAGGATCTACAGCAAGATACTTGGCTCTGTCATGTAGTTCCTTGAAAAGTATTGGAAACAATACCACATTTTAACGATTTTCCCAAGGAATCAAAATTTCAATACCACTCCCTTTTTATAATACTTCTTTAAATTCAAATCCATCTCAGAGAATGCATCCAGGAGTGTTTGCCCATTATTTAACATTTTCTTTTTAACTTCTCTGATCTTCTTGAAGAGATAGCACAGCTGTTCACCCAAGGTAAAGGCAGCACCCCATCAGGTTGCTCTCTGACTCTATCAGTCCTTAAAGCAGCTCTATCATTATCTCCAGAAGGGGTCTTTTCGCAGAGAGCCCATAGTTTGCTTTTGCTTTTCACACACTCTCCAGCATGAAAAACACCATCAAGCTGGCTTTACACTGCCATTTCTATTGAAAACCTGCAATTACTTTCCACAAGAAACATTTCATCCTGCCAAGCTGATTAAAGGCGGCATACACTGGAAGGTGAAGAGCAACAGTGCTCAAACACCAAAGTGTGTATCTTGTAAGCAGTAGTGCAGTGGCGTGCACACAGTAAGCACTAAATAACTGTTTTTAGAAGATAATATTTTGTCCTTTGACAGACAGTATAACTACTGATTTTCTGTTGAAACATAGTAGATTTTCAGAGTGAATTGAGCAGACCATATTGGGCTTTTGAACTGTCATTTATTAAAATTATTCCACCATAAAGGATATGCCATTTAAGGGTCTCCATTCACATCATTCCATTTACATCTATACCAATTAAGTAATTGCTTAACTGTTCCCACTTCTTCACAGGTAAACCAATCAAACAAGCACTTTCACCTTATCATATTCTTTAACTGAGTTGAGTCTATTTTACTTTGGCTGATTAGAGTAATCAGGTAAACCTGAAATGTCAAATCATTTTGACAGAAGAGTGTTTAGAGATAGCATTCTCAAGAGGTACTTAATTACAGTTAGCTAACTAAACTTTAGAATGGCATTCGTCTCAGTTTTTACTTATTTGGTTTTGGCCACCAAATCATCTCTCGATGTTTGGAGAATTTCTCAGTTTCTCAAGATATAAATGACATTGAGAAGCCAAGTATAAAAAATCAAAAGCTTGTTTTGCCTGCCTTTTTTGCCCCTACAACTTGGCCAGCCACTTTGAGTCAGCAAATAGGATGGACCTACCTTGGATTTTGAATGAGAAGCTAGTGACCCAGAAAAGCAGGAACAGTGACAGACCCATCCTGGCTGTAGCAGTAACATCCAATTTTAGAAGCAGCAACAACAGCCGCTGGTGTCCAGTGCTGATGGTAGCAGCATAAGCCATGATGCCTATGTTCAGGGGTAATGGCAAGTGTGTCCTCCTCAGCCTGGTTTTATATGAAATTTTCTTAATTCTGTGAATTACCCCATATACTCTTTCAATAAATATGTTTGCTGTTTAAATCAGCTTGTCATTCTCTGTTATTTGGAGCTGTAAACTTTTACAAGGACAACTTCCAAGTAAAGGATACTCTGATAGGTTATACATTGACACCTTTTTATTCTTTTAACATCAACTAATGTTTAAATCATTTAGAGCTGGTTCCAAATGCTACTCCTAAGAGCCGATGGTATTACTGGACAAGGTTTTCACATTTATCTGTATAGTAGTGTTGGTATAATTCTGTATTTGAATTTTTAATTGTATTTTGCCCCTTTTTATCTTATACAATGACTGTGGATTGGAAAAGCAAAATCACTAATACTGGGGATAGAAGCATAAATATGATTACATTAACAGATTTGGGACAATGATAGACATTTGACCTAACAAAACTGACAAATCTCTAACCTCAACCAGAGATACATGTTTATATGGAATTATACACACATACACACAAATATGTCCAGAATATATCATTTAAGATTGTGTCATAAAAAAAGGCACAACTGAAATTTGCATAATCTTTAGCTACCTGATAGCAGGGCTCTTCCCTCCCTTAATATGTACATTAACTTCCATACATACAACTTTTAGATATGTATCACATATAAAAACAGGAGATTACCTGTACATGTCAAACTCTTATACCATTTATACAACAGATAGAAGGCAATTTATTTACTTTTTAGAAACATCACAGATAGACTCAATATATTGATATTAACAAACAAAATTATACATCTTCTTGACATAAGAAATTTCCGCCTTTGGATGAGACTAAGTCCAAAAATGGAACTTTGGAAAATTTCCTATAAAATTCATGAATCTTCTCCTTTTATTTTTTTAGAATAAAAAATGTAATAATTCAAAGAAAAATTAATGATAGACTACAAGATTGTAATTTAATTCCCACATTTAAAGTTTTATGGGTTTCATTTCAATAGGGCATCCAAAATTTAAATGAACAAATGGCACTGGAGGGCTTTCAGGGCATAAGACTTGACAGGCAAGCCTATGTAAGGCTCTACTTGATCAGCACAGACACTCCTGTATAATAGAACACATGAGCTCGTTCTCAGAAGGTTCAAAGGTTTCTGGAAATACAGGCAAAGCCATCTGACTTCTCTTCTAGTTCCTGGCACCCTTTAAGCCGCCTACCTACCCTTAGCTACCCATCCCACAATTTCTATCCAGGGAAGCTCTGCAGAAAAGTCAGCTGTAAAGTTTTCCACTATTTTCATGAAAATTTAATTGTATCTTGTGTAACAAATGCATGATTTCAGTATTTGGAGAAAAAATAGAATCTTCTTAACAAGGACTTCCCTTATGACTGATGGCTTTACCTGTTCCAAGGAGCATCTGCATTTTCAAAGAGGGTCAATAAAATGAATTATGTTTTGGAGAAATATGTGAGAACAAGGTCCTTTCTCCTCCTCCTTTCTATTCCAAGATACAACTTACCCATTTCCAGCAATAGAGCGCCAATGGAACAGCCACTTCTAAAAAGTTGCCAATGCAAACTTTAGGAAAATACATACTTTGTAGATTAATAGGTCATATATAGAATGTGATTATCAACCACAGAGTCTCTATTTCTTAGAAACCAAAATGACTGGCCAATAATGTCCCTCAAAGATGTTTCCTCATCATTGAACATTAATGCTTTTAAATCTCAGAAGCTACACAGAGCTCCTCCAAGTTTATTCTTCTCTGAATGCCCATAAAACTGCATGAGATTGAACCTACACAAACTACTTAAATAACACCCAATCTCCTCTTCTCACCGAACTTGCCATAGCTGCTGTCCCCTTAAGCTGCAAGCTTTCCATAACCTACTGTTCTTTTAATAGTTGTCTTTTAAAAACTGATCTGTTGTTAGGATCTAGAAAACAATTAAGTTTCCCTGAATAAATAATTACTGTATAAAATGCTTATTATTTGTACCTTGTTGCCGTCTAGTTACAAAAAAACAAAAATGTTATTAGGTTGTAATTTGTGACAAGACTAAATTTGGCCTGGGTAATTTTCACGCAATCTGGTCTCTGTTCATAGCTTCAATAATCAAAGGTAAATTGTACTATATATTTGTGAAAACACAAAAAGCTTATAATAGCCATGTCATTTTTCACATCTTCACTTTTAAGTAATATAAAAACAAGTCACAGTGATCAAAAAAACAAAATATAAAACCTGGCATTCATTTATTAAATGAAAGTAAGTCAAATTATAAAAAGGAGGAATTAAAAATGTTTGTTTTAAGATATAAACAATGTAATTTATCTTGAATCATAAGCGAAAACAAATTCTACTTGTAATGATATTTTTGATTGTTAGATTTTGGCTAGTTTCTATTTCAAAACATTATTTAATATGTAAAAATATGTGTCTGGGCATATTTACATACATGTGCACACATATCATATATATGGGAAAGAAAAGTTTCAATGACATATTTACATACATGTGCACACATATCATATATATGGGAAAGAAAAGTTTCAATGACAAAAGTCCTGAGGAATTATAATTTTCATAATTCTAGTCACAAAAGAACTCAGAGAAATAAAACTCAAGGCTCACGTGATTAATAAGGGAATTTTGTAGCATTTCTTGTTCATGTTAATGTCTTCCCTGATGAAAGCTTGATGTGTATCAACTTTAATGTATCCCAAAGAGTGCACAGACCTGAAGTCCTACTCTCAAATTCTATAGTTTTCTCACAAGTGCCTGAAGGACTAGTGTAGCTATGGAAGAAGCTAATGATCTTCATCATTAACCAAAATTCAGATATTGCTTTTTTTTTCCTACTGTTAATTCAGAAACCAACTTAGGATCACAGGATTCTAGAATTTTGAAGCTAGAAGGGGCCTTTTATGTCATCTCATTCTATCCTTTTTACATAGAAATAACTTATTTGTTTCAGGTCAAACTGCAAGTAAATGGAAGAATTAAGACAAGAATTTAGAGTCCTGATTTTGAACCAAGTTCAGTACTATTTCCACAGCACCATGGATATCAACTGAGTTTCTTTAATCTGTAAATAACTGAAACCCAACTCAAACTGCCCAAATCAGTAAGGGATCTATTGGATTTGGGAACAGGAAAGTCCAGATGTAAGGTGTGATTCAATGTTCACTGACTGAGCACTTCAGCATCATCATCAAGGAATCAAATGTCCTATGATCCAAAGGCTCTCCTCCTGCTCTTATGAGAGCCAAGTTCCAGATCAGTGGGAGAAACAGAAGTCTCCCTTCCTCACAACTACTAAAGAAGGGATTGAGCTTTGCATGGATCATACTATGCCTAAACCAATCATTCTGGACAATGGAAGGCCAAGTGTTAATTAACTGAGTCCTGAGTTGTTACAAGAACCAGTCACTGTTTCAAGAAACACAGTGCCATGTGAGCAACTGGTCAGCGTCATCCAAACCAAATGGAGGCTACACAAAGGAGAGGGGTGGACTGGTTGTTGAAAAGACAGTCACAATGTCTTCTGCACAAGACAATGTGAGGACATAAATTTCCATATAAATAGTTACCTACTAATTTCCATCCCTTGGACAGTGAACATTCTCAATTATATTGAGTTCTACATAGATTACTACGCAACATTATCACAAAAAGCTTTCCAGCCTCTAAAATATGTACAATATATAAAAGTCAGAGAGCTGTGACATGCCTTTCATTTTATTTACACATTTTATTTACATTTTATTCCTATAGAGAAAGAAAGGATAATTAAAAGATTATAAGTATATAGTGGGTATTTTATAAAGAGATTTTTTTTTATAGTTTTTATATCAATATGACAAACAATATTAATACAAACATCAAATGCACACACATATCATTATGAACTTTAACTGAATGGGTAAATGATTTATAAATTCAAAATGTATATTTAATACTCCAAAATTCCATTTTAAAATGGCTTTTCTTCTTATGAATGCAAAGTCACACCTCCTGAAATAACTTACAGAGATTTTCTTTTTATGATAGTAATCTCTAAAACCTTCCATAATATTGTAAATATAACAAAACCAAGCAAGGAAACTCCATATGACAAAGCTAAATCTAATCTGTTGTTGCAATTATGTTTAGACCCACCGAGTGATCTGGAGAAGTTGGAGAAAGTCTGAACCAAAAGAGAACAGCAAGCTCCCACAAGTTCCAGATAGGAAATTTGTGTAAAAGTTGAGATTAATGCATCCTGACCCATGGGCTAAGCCCTGTGAGACAGGTAAGAGTTGGAGCAGAGAGGTTAGGGGACTTCTGAGGAAAATTCTTAACAGGAGGAAGGCACATCTGATTCTTTTAGTATAATGAGCCCAAGTGATTATCCCATTTTCTCACCTTTATAACTAGTTCCCGTATTGCCAACAAATAAAAAAAAAATCATGCCATTTTATTAAAGAAAACGTAGTATAAATAACATTGTAAAATGGGAGAAAACTCACAGAGGGTTATCTATAATGATATCCAAATCAATAAAACAGATTCCGAAGTGAGAACACATCTCTCAGGTTACTTCTGATTTTTTCCTTTTCTTCAAATCTATTGTGTGTGTTTGGTGGAGTGGAGGAGCAACTTAGGTGCACCACGCACCTTCCTGCAATACATTACAAACTTAAACATTGCAATTCGCCCAATATAGGAATCAAATTGAGTAAAATTGTCAATGCCAGGGCAATGGTAACTGTACTTTTTCAAGAATCTTGAACTTTATAACAGAACCTTGATTTAAACATCTGAATCAAGAGACAGCTTTTGTCTCCCACCCTTCTTACAAAATATTCTGGAAAACTTGCTCCTACAACTGTGTTTTGACCACATTAGACCTTCATGAAGAGGACCAATCCACTGTGGCTATAAAAAAATTGAAGTTAAAAAAATTTTATCTCAGAAAGTAAACAAATAATGTATCAATCTTTTCCAGTCTGTAATCCAAATTCAACTTGACCTTCCTCAAGTTGTTTAAGGTTTGACGTTTTTTTTAAGGAGTCAACTGAACTGTTTTTTTTTTTTAAGACTGGAAGCTGAACTAACATCTGTTGCCAATCTTCTTCTTTCTCGTCTTCTCCTCCCCAAAGCCCCCCACTGCATAGTTGTATATTCTAGTTGTAGGTTCTTCTGGTTGTCCTATGTGGGATGCCGCCTCACCGTGGCCTGATGAGCGGTGCCATGTCGGGGCCCAGGATCCCAAATGGCGAAACCCTGGGCCGCCGAAGTGGAGCGCGCGAACTCAACCACTCGGCCACGGGGCTGCACCCTGTTTAATGTCTTATGATACCTTTTCAAAGCTACCTTCCCCAAAAGTTCTTTCCAATAGTAGGAGAAAAACATTCAATATTTACTATACGCAAGGCTAGGGCAAGGTGAAAAAAAGATAAACCAGGAAGTTTCCAGCCTTTAAAGAGCTTACGATTTTGTGGAAGTTTAAAATTTACAAAGAGAGAATAGGTATTTATTCAAGCATTATAATACACAATAAAATGTCATAGATGCTGGAAGCCTTGCTAAGAAGCAATTGGATATGGGGGTTAAGACATTAACACAGATGTTCAAGAGAACAATATCTGTGAATATGGGAAGCAAGATTATAAGGAATTAGGAGTTAAAAATTACATTTTTAAGGGTATAGGATAAAGGAAAGATTCTGATAAAACTATATTAACAACCATGAAGAATATCCACTCTTTAAATAAAATAAGGTTATACATGGACTTTCAGGTATTAAATTGCATTATAAAAGAAAAAACAACTTTAATGCATGTTACTAGTACAACAGTGTACAATTAATGGAAAAGAACTGAAAGTCTAGAAACAGAGGTGTCATTTCAAATTAGCAGGTATGATAAATTCTTTAATCAGTGGGGACATGATCCTAGAATCACCAGTTAACTATTTGGGAAAGAAAAGAATAAGTAAGGTGCCCACTTCACTGCATGTGCCAAAACCCATTCAAATGGATTAAGAGGTTAAATGTGAGGGGGAAAAATATTACAAAAATAATGATAGAATGAATTAAAAGAAAAGGAAGTAGTTCAGGTTAGAGAAGTTCTTTCTGAACAAACAGCAAAGATAGAAATTGTAAAGAAAAAGACTGACAAGTCTAATCACACAAATTAAAACACTGAAGACAAAGGCAACTGGAATAAATGTGAGCATCAGCACTGATTGTCCACAGCTCTCCAAGTGCAGGGCCCATTCAAGCTACGGCAGGGACTGCATCTCCCGTGCTTATCAAAACCCACACTTAACTACTGACTTTTAAGGGAAGGTAAAGAATGGAATCATAATCTATAAAAGCTCACACAAATCAGTAACAGAAAATAAACCAATGGAATAAAATTTGACAAAAGACATAAAAAGGAAATTTACTGAAATAGAAAAGATGAAAAGCAAGTAACAAAAAAATAAGAACATATAAAATTATTCAACCATAGTGGTCACCAAAAAAAGTGCATGGTAAATTGTCATTGTTTTACTGAAAATCACAATTTTTTTTTCAGGAAGATTAGCCCTGAGCTAACTGCTGCCAATCTTCCTCTTTTTGCTGAGGAAGGTTAGCTCTGAGCTAACATCCATGCCCATCTTCCTCCACTTTATATGTGGGATGCCTACCGTAGCATGGCTTGCCAAGCGGTGCCATGTCCACACCCGGGATCTCAATGGGTGAACCCCGGGCCGCCGAAGCAGAACGTGCACACTTAACCACTGCACCACCAGGCTGGCCCCCAGAATATTTTTTAAAAAGGAATAGTATAATATTAGCTAAGGTTTGGGAAAGTAGGAAATTGGTAGTGAGTCTAAGAAAGTGTATTGGAGGCCAGTTTAGCAATATACATCAAAGCCTTGAACCAGTAATTTCATTTACAGAATGTAGGCACTTAAAATAGTCTAGAAGAATACTAACCTTTCACAACATACTATTATAATCCTAAGGAAACAGATAAAGCTTTATCTTCAAGCATATTTACTACAATAAATTTTTTTATAATAATAAAATGAGAAGAGAATGTCAAGATATAATAAATAAATCATATTACATAAATTTGGCATTATGGTGATCTTAAATATTCCAGAAAATTGTAAATTCTCACAATATAATTATCTGTAAGTGAAAAAGCAAACTGCAAAATAATATATATAGTATGACATAAATTCAAGCACATACATGTATGTTTCTCTCTTCCTCCCCCTTACCTTATATCTACTTAGAGCTCTAACTCTATCTTTATCTCTATCTCTCTCAATCTTTAACTCTCCTACATATAAATCCTCTCTCTCCCTTTTCTTTGAGCAATATACATAATGATGCATAATGACTAGAGGAATATACAAAAACATTAACAGTGGTTATCTTTAGGCGGGGAAATTAAAGGTTATTTTTATTTTTTTCTTTATATTGCAATTTCCTGAATTTTTTATATAAAAAAAACCTAAAAACTAAAGATTTTTGTAAATGAGTTAAGTAAGGATGATGATGCCTGCACGCCAAAGAAAAGAGAAAGGTGAGATAGTAGCTTGCATTATTCAAGAGTTGAGGCAAAGTGCCTATATCTGAGCATATTATAAGATTATAAGAAGAAGTTAATGCAAGAGGGGGAAGAGACACATGTAAGGAAGTTTGCAGGAAGGGCAGTTACAATTACTGCAGATTGTTTTACAAATGTAAAACATTAAACACTTGCAAAGGACTATTACTACTAAAGGACCAGGGTCTGGTAGTCTTGGCCAGCTTTAAGCACTTGGAGACTATAAGATCTTGACAGTATTGCTCTATTACAGAAAAGACCTAAGGTATTTAACTAAAGTGAACACTTGGGCAAACTCTGAGTAAACCTAAATTTATAAAATAAAATCAAAGTTTTCTTGGTCTTATGGGCTCTGCCTCACAAATGTTGATGCAGAGTTTATAATTTTAGAGTCTTTTCTAGTCTCTATGTCCTCGGAAACAGTAAAAAGAGCATCAGTCATTAAGAGCAGAGAAAAATGGTAGTGTCTGCCTGGAGACCAAGTTCAGAGTTGTACCAGGAAAAAGTAAAGACTGATTACCATGACGACGAGTCTGAGAGGGAGCAGTGGTGGCACCAGTGTTAATGTATTTGGAGAAACTGTTTTAGAGGCGTAATTGATACATTAAAAAGTCGCCAGAGTTTGTCCGAGTATTTGCTATTTTCCCTCTCACTGTGAGGGTTAATATAGTATATAAATTGCTTGCATTGTCTTTGTAACATACATCAGGCCCAGAGTGGTCCAACCCTTCATTCACTTGACTCTGGGAAGTTGCCTGTATCAGACTGTTATATAAATGGGCCAAAGAGGGCTTCTATATACTAGTCCCTAGGTTGATTATTTCTTCTCAGCAGACTGAGTCCTGTCAGCTCAAAAGCCCGCCAGCATCAAACTCAAATTTTACATAATCAATTATTTTAAAAACAGTCCAGACAAACAGATGTTTAGCCATTTATGGCCTGCCTCCTTTGCATGACCCTCAAAACCCCATTCTACATCTGCTAGCAATAGATAAACCCTGGACCATGAAGATAGAAAGACATGGCTGCCATTCAGAGTTCTCTGACCCAGAGACCCTCTGCAGTACTGCTAAGCAACATCACCTAGAAATTTAAGGCCTTCTCTGATGCCGCTCTCCTCCAGGAGTTCCCTTGCCCTCCTCGCCTTCTGGATGGTGGTCTCTGTGCTATAAGCTTCTGGATGGTCATATGCTTCCTGCAACCTTGTCCAAGCACCGCCCAATAAAGCTTGTTGGATGTTACTGCCTCTCATGGTCATATCTTTTTTTTTCCTTGATCAGGCCTAAGATCCGTCAAACTCTCTCCACAGCCTAACCCTGGATAATCCTGCAGTCCTACTCAGGGTACCTTTTGCAGACTGTGAACCATCACAGTATGTAGTAGCTACCCTTGCAATAGTTATTTCCTTATTTACTTTTAGCAGATAAGGGACTTTAAATATTTGTTAACTCTTCAGTTCTTTGATGAACCAAAAAACTATTATAAGAATCCTATGGGGCTGGCCCAGTGGCCGAGTGGTTAAGTTCGCGCGCTCCGCTGCAGGCGGCCCAGTGTTTCGTTGGTTCGAATCCTGGGCGCGGACATGGCACTGCTCATCAAACCATGCTGAGGCAGCGTCCCACATACCACAACTAGAAGACTCCACAACGAAGAATATACAACTACGTACCGGGGGGTGTTGGGGAGAAAAAGGAAATAATAAAATCTTTAAAAAAAAAAAAAAAGAATCCTAGCTACTGGATAGGGAGTGATAAAGTCTCAGAGACAAGGCTTGTAGATAAATTATTACAGCTTTGGCTGGAATACGTTGGCTGGATCCATTGTGATAAGTGGATCAGATAACATTTAGTTAAAATGGAACCCCTTGGAGAGTAAAATTGAGTGGTATATATAAATACATGGGATGACAGACACAATTAGGAATGCCTGGGCAAACTGGAACATAAGGGTACACTAATTAGGGACTGGAGCCCACAGTACCCTCTATGAAGAATATGGGTTATGAAAAGTCTCTCCCACCTGGTGATGCAATGGATTGAATAGGTTAAATAGGCACAGTTGATAAAATGCAGTTAGGAGTATGTATTTAAATAAATAATTACTCCCATTATTTGTAGATCTAAGAAGAAAAATCCAGAGTCCACTAAATTACTCCTTAGACGATGAGAGCATTTTCTCAGGCTATCCAGTAGCAGTGTTTGTTGCTTGCCTTTTCCCTTGTCTTATATTCACACTTCCCTCTCTACTCTCTATGCCCCTTATATCACACCATTGTTTCCTAATTTCTCTCTTGTTTCCACTTCTCTCCCATGTCTACCTATATAACATTTTTGTGTCTGTCAATAGCTTCCATGGATATTACTTGACACTCAGTAGCCCTGGTCATCCAGTGAGGCTCTTTGGAGAGAAAGGGTACTGACGACCAAGAAATCCCCCTTTGTGGGGCAGGTTGAATGGCATCTCCTAGAAGTCTCTGCTTTTCCTGCCTTGTCTCTGTCCTGCCTGTGCAATTCCTTTGCTCCCTTACTCTGCCACTCCTCATACTTCTTGTCGTCTTCTTACACTTCTGAAGAAGAAATGGATTTATAACCACTCACAGGAAATTTGGATCCTCTCAAATATTTACTTAAACACACACACAAATTGTCTATCCAAAAAAAAAAAAACTATTTGAAATGGACAAGTTCAATCTAGTTAAAAAAGAAAAAAGAGATGCAAGTATCCTTAGCTTTTTACAATCTAAGATAGCAAAATATAAAGTTATAGAAACACACCAAATTGATTTTCTCAAAGTCTTTAATTTTCTAGTTTTGCTCTTTTCCCTAAGTTTCCCTAATTTCATATTCTGAGTCACTGACTCTGATTACTGATGTAACACAGCCTGATCGGAGAAAGGCAGATTAGATCATGTCTCGATACCTCATCTGCCCTTAAAAAGCTTTAGTTTGTTCTGATAAGCAAGGAAGAAGGAAGCAAAAAGAAAATGTTTTATTAAAAAAACTCTTCCCCAATGGGTTTTTACTTCCTTAGCCAAGTGACTTTGTCTTGTTGCCTATTTAAGTGTGTGGGTTGTTTTGTGTTTTTTTCTGTTCATAAAGATGAAATGGATTCCACGGGCTGCTCGGAACACATGTGATTTGTCTATAGGTTTCAAAAGCACAGCAGGTCGAAGGGAATAGAAAAGGCAGGCAGTGCTTTCTGTTTCCTGCACCATTTAACAAGCACACACAGATTACAAGAGTAATTTCTTCTTTTTTTAAATCATCAGCTGTTGCAATTTACAGTTCATTTACTATTTATTATCACTTTGAAAACTCTTTTTAAATAGCAGGTGTTTTCAACCTAGGACAGTGAAAATTAGCACCAATGTATTTTTTTCTTTTTTATGGATTTCCAGGATGTAGTTTCAAGACTAATTGTCCAGTTACTGACATACAAATCAATTAACACATGGGAAATCTAGCCTGAACTTTTTTGCTTCTCCTTTTGCACATTAGAGAACGCTTTGTTTATTTCTAAAAACCAATTTCTTACTTATTTGAATTATATTTAGGTAGGTAGTTTCAGCAGTAAGGTCAGTGGCCTCAAGAATGGATGCCACACTTAGCTGGGATGTTCTGGAGAAATAACCATATTGAATTCTATTACATCTCCTCCCAATCGCATCCCATTGCGTAACTGTTTGTTTTCAGTTTTCTTTCTCATACACAACATCTGTCCTATATGCTTCACTGCACTGTCTTTTCAGTGAAAAAAATGCAGCTCAGAAAGGAAATGAATATCAAATTCAGAACTCCCAGGAGTGCTGACCCAAATTCTCAAATGATAGCATTAAAATGCACTTACTACTTTCACCAGATCTGGGAGATCACAATGTGATCCCTTAATGATTCAAACGTCATGTATTTTTGCAAGTCTTTTAAAAACTACGCAGACAATGAAAATAATGAGAAAATAAACTACAAACCATCTAATGACAAAAAGGGTAAAGTTCTGAGAGTTAGAAGGACTAAAAATAGAACTTGTTTATATTCTTACTTCTCCCTTGGTTACATCCTTTCATACTGTTAGGCTTTTCTCAGCTCCTATGTGGAGCAGAGCGATGGATGCTGGCTGCTTGCTAATGCTATCTGTCTGCTGTATAAAATACAAATGTTTGAGCTACGATCTTCCTAAGTATTTTATACCTAGGTCTTCAGGTGCCACAGAGTAAACATTTTCTGGAGTTGTCTTCTTGACATTCATTCCATTATTAAAATTTGTTTTTGTTATTCAATATTTCTTTTAAAAATGTTACTTTTTCATGGCTCCCTTTGGCCCCACCCTGTCCTCCAAAAGTCACCCTATGAATGATTTTAAGAAAATTGAGGGGAGGGAGGATTGCTTTGGGGCTTAAGCAGCCTGGGCGGAAGATGGAAGGAGCACTCATATCAAAAGTTGGCTTCTTTGGCTTCCCTACCTAATAAATACACACACACACAGGCACAAAAACACACACACACACACATCTGAATGCTTAGCTTCTTTATTAAGAGTCATTGAATTGATATATTTTGTTGAGTAGTCTAGGCAGATTAAAAATTATTCCTACTTAAATATTTGTATCTCACAAATGCACACTTGTCTCTTACAGACACCAGTTTAATATTCCATATCTGTAAGGAATCTAATGCTAATTGAGCAGAGTTTTTTCTGGTATTAATTTTTAATTATTCAGAGTAGCATGAAGCTCTTTGTAATTTCCCACCTGATGATTGGGACCCAAAAGAACAGCTGCTGATGGTTTTATGCTCCTATGAACATACTGGATATCAGAGAGTCAATAGGCTTAGGCATGAATTCTCTGTGTGTTCCGTTGAAGTTATGAAAATGTACCCTTTTGCATGAGTTCAGAGGGATCTGCGACTGAAAATGATGTCCAAGCCACTGTGCAAAATATGACGACAGTCATAGATCTCAAAGGAGCTGCCGGAAGAGAGGCTCCCTGCTGAAATGAACACAGCCCATAGTTAAATAATAAATCACAGCCCTGTAGCCAGCCTGCAGTAGCCACTTTCTATCAGAAAGGCACCATGACCACATAGTGTAAATATTTAGTTCCACACAGTTGTATATCTTGACAGGATCCAACTGATAATAGAGTTATCTATTTGTCCTCACTAAAGGAGAAGATGAATGCTATTTGTTTATGATGATTTGAGAGCTAAAATAATATTATTTGAATTTATCCAATGCAAAAAAATACAATGAAACCTAGTTATATATCCTCACATTTAAATATACCCCCTAGCATGACTGTACAAATCAAATGCCCAACATATACATAATTTAGCACAAACATCTTTTGACAGCTCATATATTTTTTTCGTCTTTTACAAAACAACAAAAGGCTTCCTGTATGAACATGCAGTATTATTCTTTCTCTCAGATATGCCAATTCAGGATACAATGAACCAGATGAATTATTCATTATGAAGTTGCAATTGTTTGTGGATAGAAGTGTGCAGAGGCCCAGGATAAAAGGTAAGTAAAAATGGGAATAGAAATCGACACAGAGAAAAGGGTCTCACCATTCCAAAGAATGTAAATAGCTACATAATTAATTTCTAACTTTGAAGTATGATAAATGAAAGGGTTTCAATTAAAAAAAATTAATATTATTCTCAGTGAGTAAAGACATTGAGGGAAAAAGAACCACCATTTAGCCTACCATAGCTGAAATACAGTCCATTGATCCTGAATCTCTCTTGACAAATACTTGAGCCACCTATTGGTTCTGAAACACCAGCCATCTCTGTGAAAACACTAATATTTACAGCCTTTCTACCAACATGACTTAAAAGGGAAGGGAGTGTCCTTCTAATCTTCATAACCACAGTAGCTAATAGAGTGTCTGGCATATATCAGTGATAAGTAAATAATGTGAGTGAATAACCTTATCACTGGCACCAGGACTAGTGACATAACATGCCTTCTCCAAGATAATTTTCCATTGAAAATATTTTGCCTCATCTTCCCCTTAACTCTTATTGTTCACTGAAAGAAGAACTTGCATCACTGTTGTGACTTCTGAAGTCTAACCTGGAAGCACTGTGGAACAAATTGAAGCAGAAAGAGACCAGGAGCTGGAAGATCATTTCAGAGATTGTCACTATATTCCAGGTGAGAGTCAGTGAGCTTCCAGACTAAGGTAGTGTCTATGAAAGGAAGACTAAAGGATAGAGGCCAGCATAACACAGGAAGAATCAAAAGGATGCCTCAAATATTTACATACTGAGGCCTAGGAGGAGTGATAAACTGTTGCTCTTTCAATCTTATTAAATGCACAAATATAGAATTCAAGAAGAAAACAAATATACTTTTCAGTAGTATTATACTGGGTAAAAATAGGCACAAATGTAGAAAAGATGCAAGAGTCCAAGCTAAATTTGGGGTTTCATATGTGATGCTATAGAAGCTATAAAAATGCAATATATTTCTTTCCAATTAGGAACTGCATACAATATTTTATTGTTAACTAAATTTTGTTTTTCTCAAATAATACAGATGCTTAATTTATTTATTTTTTATTTGTTAAGGACTGGCAGCTGAGCTAACCTCTGTTGCCAATCTTCTTTCTTCTTCTTCTTCTCCTCCCCCTCCCCCACTCCCTCCCCCTCCCCCTCCTCCTTCTTCTTCTTCTTCCCAAAGCCCCCAGAACATAGTTGTATATTCTAGTTGTACGTCCTTCTGGTTGTGCTGTGTGGGACACTGCCTCAGCATCACTCATGTCCGTGCCCAGGATCCAAATTGGTGAAACCCTGGGCTGCCGAAGCGGAGTGGGAGAACTTACCGACTCAGCCATGGGGCCAGTCCCCAGATGCTTAGTTTAAAACTCCATCCGTACTATATGTCTTATAAGGAAAAAAGAGACTATGATTCTTTTAAATTCTGCCACACCTTTTCTCATTCCCAGGTGATCCGCAGAGCCAACCATTTTCAATCAGATTGACTTTCTTATGTTATATACCTCCATTTCTAAATATAACAAGCTAAAATTGCTACATATCATTTTTTAAATTTAGATAATTTCCATAAAATTCTTCTTTGAAAAGTATTTAGTTTTCTTACGTCACCTCCCCTTATCCACTACACACACACATACACATATACATTTTTCCATCCCTCAATTTTTCCCGTATACATAGTCACAATTTTTAGGTAATTCAATATTCAGTGTTTATTTAATTATGACAATGTAAATATTACCCATAGCTAAGCCATGTAGTGTACTGTGATAACACTTTCTTTCTTTTACAACCTTTTGATTTCCCTGGAGTTATATATTGCCAGGTTCTCTAAAGGAAGGGTCAATAACTTCAATAGGTTCAAGACATTGAGCAATTTATTAGCTTTGTGCTTTCCCTGGAGATATCACTCAGGACCCCTCCATCATCCTGCATCTGTTTGGACTGATTCCTGGCCTGCTGTTCAGCTGACATCAGGTAATTTCCATGGCTTCTGTTTTCAATTTCTTTTTTTTTTTTTAAATCCATGTGTTCATTTTATTACTTGCGTCCTCATCTTGTTGGAGTACTTCTGCCAGTAGCTTCCAGACAAAAGGTGAATGGGGGTACAATTTTTTGATAACTTACCCTACTTCACACTTGATTAATGATAGTTGGACTGGATATACAATCTAGTTTGGAAATTATCATCCCTCAGACTTTTGAAGGCATTTCCCATTGTCTTTAGCTTTCATTGTTATTCTCCAACAGTCTATTGCTGTTTGATTATTATTCCATAAGTGTCCTCTATTTTTCTCTGTGGAGCTCTAATATCATCTCTTCAATGTTCTCCAGCCTCCTGACCGTGTCTTTTCTTTCTCATACTTCATACTTACTGATTCCTATCAATCTGGTTTTCATGTCCTTTACTTATAGGAAATTATACATATGTACATATAATTCAAATATTGAAATATATATACAAATATGCATTCATGATATAAATAAAAATATATAATTAAAATCATACACATATGCATACATATGCATATCATTTCTTCTGATCTATTTTTTTCCTTTCTTTTTTGAACTCTTATTTTATTTGGGATCTCCTAGACTGATTTCCTAATTTTCTTAGACTTTGTCTTCTATTTCTTTTCTCTTTTTTTCCTAGGAAACTGTCCTCAACTTTATCTTCCTTCCCTTCTTAATGTTTTCCATTTCTGTTATTAATTTTTATATGTTCTCTTAAATAGCACTCTGATTTTTTCTCAAAGGGAAAGTTCTCTTATCTAAGGATATTCATTATAGTTTTTTAAAGATTTCTTCGGTTTCCTGCACTGTCTCTGTTGCCTCTGTTTTTGTTTTTGTCCTTTTCTCCTTTTTATCCTATTCCATTTTGACTGTCTCATTATGCTTAAAGTTTTCCTCAAATATATGTAGTCTTTGTCTATCCATATTTAAGAGTAAGCCATTGAAAAGTTGATTTAAAGTTCTTTGTGCAGTGACACATTTGCTGATATGTGGGCTTTACCACAAGGTGATCAGCTGGTGACCTCAGCATTTTGTGGGTGAATCCCAAAATGTCAGTCTCTGTAGACCTCATCTCTTAGGCCAATATCTGCAGAAATTAAGTCTGCAAACTCCACTCTAACTCTGGGGGAATCTCACACCTCCAGGTACAGACTTCATTTAACTTTAAAAGAAGTTTACTCTTTCATAAGGATGACGTGTCATATCTCCTGGTATCTCTGAGTGCAGTTTCTTGGGTTCAACCCAAGGCTGAGTCACGTGAGGGAGAGCTTTGGGAATGTAACTTCTTTTTCTTTTTTAGTTGTCTGCATGTTTTCTTTTCTTTTTTAAAAAAATTTTTTATTGAGTTGATAGGTTACAATCTTGTGAAATTTCAGTTGTACCTTAGATTATTGTTTTTCAGTCGTGTTATAGGTTCACTGTTTGAGCCCACCCCCCCATCCCACCTCTCCCCAGGTAGCCACTAATCTGTTCTCTTTGTCTACATTTTTAAATTCCTCATATGAGTGGAGTCATACACAGATTGTCCTTCTCTATCTGGCTTATTTCACTTAACATAATTCCTTCAAGGTCCATTCATGTTAATGGAAATGGGACAATTTTGTTCTTTTTTACAGCTGAGTAGTATTCCACTGTATATATACCACATCTTCTTTATCCAATCATCTGTTGATGGACATTTAAGTTGCTTTACCGTCTTGCCTATTATAAATAATGCTGCAATGAACACTGGGGTGCATGGGACTTTTGGAATTGCTGACTTCAAGCTCTTTGGATAGATACCCAGTAATGGGATAGTTGGGTTGTATGGTAGTTCTATTTTTAATTTTTGGGGGACTCTCCATACTGTTTTCCATAGTGACTGCACCAGTTTGCATTCCCACCAGCAATGTATGAGGGTTCCTTTACCTCCACAACCTCTTCAACATTTGTTACTATTTGTTTTAGTTATGTTTGTCATTCTAATGGGTGTAAGGTGATATCTTAGAGTAGTTTTGATTTGCATTTCCCTGACGATCAGCGATGATGAGCATCTTTTCATGTGCCTATTGGCTATCTGTATATCTTCTTTGAAGAAATGTCTATTCATGGCTCCTGATCATTTTTTGATTGGATTGTTTGATTTTTTTCTTGTTGACTTGCGTGAGTTCTTTATGTATTATGGATATTAAATCTTTGTCAGATGTATGACTTGCAAATATTATTTCCAAGTTACTGGGTTGTTTTTTTGTTTCAATTTTGTTTTCCTTTGCCTTGAAGGAGCTCTTTAGTCTGATGAAGTCCCATTTGTTTATTCTTTCTATTGTTTCCCTTGTCTGAGAAGACATGGTGTCTGAAAAGATCCTTTTAATACTAATGTCAAAGAGTGTACTGCCTACATTTACTTCTAGAAGCCTTTTGGTTTCAGGTTTCACCTTTAGGTGTTTGATCCATTTTGAGTTTATTTTGGTGAGTGGTGAGAAAGAATGGTCAATTTTCATTCTTTTACATGTGGCTTTCCAGTTTTCCCAGCACCATTTGTTGAAAAGACTTTCTTTTCTCCATTGTATGCCCTCAGCTCCTTTGTCGAAGATAAGCTCTCCATAGATGTGTGGTTTTATTTCTGGGCTTTCACTTCTGTTCCATTGATCTGTGCACCTGTTTTTGTACCAGTACCATGCTGTTTTGGTTACTGTAGCTTTGTAGTATGTTTTGAAGTCAGGAATTGTGATGCCTCCAGCTTTGTTCCTTTTTCTCAGGACTGGTTTAGTAATTCAGCGTCTTTTGTTGCCCCACATGAACTTTAGGATTCTTTCTTCCAATTCTGTAAAGAATGTCATTGGCACTCTGATTTGGATGGCGTTGAATCTGTACATTGCTTTAGGTAGAATGGACATTTTAACTACGTTTATCCTCCAATTCATGTACATGGAATGTCTTTCCATATCTTTATGTCGTCATCCATTTCTTTCAGAAAAGCCTTGTAATTTTCATTGTATAGGTCTTTCACTTCCTTAAGTAAATTGACCCCACGGTATTTTATTCTTTTTGTTGCGACTGTGAAAGGTATTGTGTTCTTGAGTTCTTTCTCTGTTAGGTCGTTATTAGAGTATAGAAATACTACTTATTTGTGTATATATACCCTGCAACTTTGCTGTAGCTGTTCATTACTTCTAAAAGTTTTCCAATGGATTCTTTGAGGTTTTCTATATATAAGATCTTGTCTGCAAACAGTGAGTTTCACTTCTTCCCCCACAATTGGATTCCTTTTATTCCTTTTTCTTCCCTAATTACTCTGGCCAAAACCTCGAGTACTATGTTAAATAAGAGTGGTGATAGAGGGCATCCTTGTTTCATTCCTGTTTTCAGAGGGATGGTGCTCAGTTTTTGCACTTTGAGTATGATGTTGGCTGTGGGTTTGTCAAATATGGCCTTTATTATGTTGAGGTAGTTCCCTTCTATCCCCATTTTGTTCAGAGTTTTTATCATAAATGGGTGTTGGATATTGTCAAATGCTTTCTCTGCATCTATTGAGATGATCACGTGGTTTTTATTCCTCAGTCTGTTGATGTGGTGTATCATGTTGATTGATTTGCAGAGGTCGAGCCAGCCCTGTGTCCCCGGTATGAATCCCACTTGGCCATGATGTATGATCCTTTTCATGAATTGCTGAATTCGAGTTGCCAAAATTTTCTTGAGAATTTTCGCATCTATGTTCATCAGTGATATGGCCCTGTAGTTCTCTTTTTTTGTGCTGTCCTTGTCAGGCTTTGATATCAGCCTGATGTTGGCCTCGTAGAATGTGTTAGGAACTGTTCCATCCTCCCTAATTTTTTGGAATAGCTTGAAAAGGATAGGTAATAAATCCTCTCTGAAAGTTTGGTAGAATTCCCCAGGAAAGCCATCTGGTCCTGGGGTTTTATTCTTTGGGATGCTTTTGATTGCTGCTTCAATCTCTTTCCTTGTGATTGGTCTGTTAAAATTGTCTGCTTCCTCTTGACGAAGCTTTGGGAGTTTGTAGAGTCCAAAAATTTACCCATTTCCTTTAGGTTATCCATTTTGTTGACATATAGTTTTTCATAGTATTCTCTTATAATCCCTTGTATTTCTGTGGGGTCTGTTGTTATTTCTCCTCGTTCACTTCTGATTTTGTTTATTTGAGCTTTCTCTCTTTTTTTCTTTGTAAGTCTGGCTAGAGGTTTGTCCATTTTATTTATCTTCTCAAAGAACCAGCTCTTTGTTTCATTGATCCTTTCTACTGCCTTTTTTCTTTCAACAGCATTTATTTCTGCTCTGATTTTCATTACTTCTCTCCTGCTGACTTTGGGCTTTGTTTCTTCTTTCTCTAATTCAGTTAGGTGTAGTTTAAGATTGCTTATTTGGGATTTTTCTTGTTTGTTAAGATGTGTCTGTATTGCGATGAATTTTCCTCTTAATAGAGCTTTTGCTGTATCCCATGTGAGCTGGTATTCCATGTTATCCTTTTCATTTGTCTCCAGGTGTTTTTTGATTTCTTCTTTAATTTCTTCAATGATCCATGCTTGTTCAATAGCATATTGTTTACTCTCCACATCCTTGTGCCTTTCTCAGCTTTTTCCTTGTAATTAAAATCTAGCTTCATAGCAGTATGATTGGAGAAGATGGTTGTTATCATTTCAATTTTTTAAAAAATTTGTGGAAGCTTGCCTTGTTTCCCAATATATGGTCTATCCTTGAGAATGTTCCATGCGCGTTAAGAAGAATGTGTAGTCTGCTGTTTTTGAATGGAGTGTTCTATATATGTTTATTAAGTCCAACTGTTTTAGCTATTCGTTTACCTCCACTGTTTGCTTGTTGATTTTCTGTCTGGACGATCTGTCCATTGATGTGAATGGGGTGTTGAGGTCCCCTACTATTATTGTGTTATTTTTGATGTCTTCTTCTAGGTTTGCTAATAGTTGCTTTATGAACTTTGGTGCTCCTGTGTTGGGTGCATAGATATTTATAAGTGTTATTTCTTCTTGATGAAGTGTCCCTTTGATCATTATATATTGGGCCTCTGTGTCTCTCTTTACCTGCCTTATTTTGAAATCAGTTTTGTCTAAGTATTGCAACACCTACTTTCTTTTGTTTGCTATTAGCTTGGAGTATTGTCTTCCACCCCTTCACTCTGAGCCTGTGTTTGTCCTTGGAGCTGAGGTGTGTTTCCTGGAGGCAACAAATTGTTGGATCTTGTTCTTTAATCCAGTTTCCCACTTTGTGTGTTTTTACTGGAGAGTTCAATCCATTTACATTGAACATGATTACTGATGCATGAGGGCTTAATGCTGTCATTCTGTTGCTTGTCATCTGGTTTTCCTGCATTACCTTTGTTTCTCGTCCTGTGTATTTCAGCCTACCCATTGACTTCTACAATTTCTTATGCTGGGTTTCTTAGATTTTTCCTTATTTATGTTTTGTGTCTCTGTTGTGTTTTTATTTTGGTGGCTACCCTGAAGGTTATATTCAGAATCTCGTGTATAACATAGTCCATTTTCTGGTGGCCTCTTACTTCCTTAGCCTAGACTGATTCAGTCCCTTTCCTCTTCCCCTCCTAAATTATGATTTTCACTTCTTATTCCAAATCTTCTTGTGAGTTTGTGGTTAGAGTGATAAGATTGTCTTTGCTTTGGTGATTTCCTTCCCTTTATCCTAGTGCTATAGTTGAAGATTTGATAGCCTATTCAGATTCTATTTGTGTCCCTACTCTGTGTTTTGTGACCCCTTTCTCCCTTTTTTTCTTTTTTCAGGTATGAGAGCCTTCTTCAGGATTTCTTGTAGTGGAGGTCTTTTCACTACAAAGTCCCTTAGCTTTTGTTTGTCTGGAAAAGATTTAATTTCTCCCTCATATCTGAAGCATATTTTTGCTGCATAGAGTATTCTTGGCTGAAGATTTTTATCCTTTAAAGTTTTGAATATGTCATTCCATTCTCTCCTAGCTTGTAAGGTTTCTGTAGAGAAATCCGCTGAAAGTCTGATAGGGGTTCCTTTGTAGGTTATTTTCTTCTGCCTTCTGCCCTGAGTATTCTTTCTTTGTCATTCATTTTTGCCATTTTTACCACTATATGCCTTGCCATATGTCTTTTTACATTGACAAATCTAGGAGATCTGAAAGCTTCCTCCACACACATTTGTCCCTCAATCCCTAGACTTTGGAAATTCTCTTCTATTATTTCATTGAGCACACTTTCTGCTCCATTTTCCTTTTCCATGCCCTCAGGAATTCTGATAATTCTTAAGCTGGATTTTCTCATTGAGTCCGCTAATTCGTGGAGATTTTCTTCAGTGTTTTTTAATTCTTAGTTCTCTTTCTTCCTCTGTCTGGAGCCATTCAGCCTGTCTATCTTCGATGATGCTAATTTGCTCCTCTATGGTGTCTACACGTGCATTCAGGGAATGCGTATTCTGTTTTACAGGGTCCATTGTATTTTTCATCTCTAGTATTTCTAATTGATTCTTCTTTATAGTTTCAATCTCTTTTGTGAAGTAACTCCACAACTCATTGGCTTGTTCCTCTATATTTCCCTTTACCTCACTGAGTTTTTGATGATAGCTACTCTGAATTCATTGTCACTTAGTTTACCTATTTCCAAGTCCTGAGGACATAATTCTGTGTTTTTATTGTTTTCCTTTTGGCCTGGAGCTTTTATAAATCGTTTGATGGTAGAGGAGTAGTTTTTGCACATAATGCTATTTTTCAGTTGCAGTTACAGCCTGTCGCAATGAGATGGGGGGTCGAGAGCTGTGTGTTCTGAGCCCTCCGCCCTTCAGCCGCGATAGCTGCACACAGCGCAGGTTGGGGGAGGAGGGGCACTTTCTCACATGCAGACCTGGATTCCAATCAGCTCTCACTCTCTGGTTTCCCGGGCCCTGGCTTGATAGGGTACCCCCATGCAAAGGCTATCACCCATTAGAGGGTTTCCACTGCATGGGCAGTGGGAGTCCTGGATGATCCCATGGATGCATGCCCCCTCCCACACTCCTTCCCTCACCTCTGGCAGCAATCCCAGTTTCTAGGGGAGGGAGCGAAATTCTCTCTTACCCCATTCCAGCTCCTCCAAGGAGGGCTCCAACCACTCTGCCCTCTGTCGTTTGGCTGCTGTGGGTCTCTGATGATCTCTTAGTTACTAAGATTTTTTGGTTGGAATTCAGTTGTTCCTTTGGTTGTAGTTTGGAGCGGAGAGAGTCCCGGGTGAGCTCACTCCATGATGTTGCTGATGTCACTCGGAATGGAACTTCTTTTAAACACTCTCAACCAATCTTTATGTCATCATCCCTAACTTACACTCAACGTTTCAAAGTAACCTTTATCACATGTCTTTTTCTCTTGAATCCAGGACTTCAGAGTTATTTGTACTTGAAATTTTTATATGGTGGCATGACTCATCAGTTATTTTTACTATAACTGGATTTTATGCTGCAACAAAAGTGGTTGAAGTTCCACACACTGTGCTTCGGTGGCCCAGGTTCACAGGTTCAAATCCCAGGTGCAGACCTACTCCACTCATCAGTCATGCAAAGGAGGCATCCTACATCCAAAAGTAGAGGAAGATTGACACAGATGTTAGCTCAGGGCTAATCTTCCTTAACCAAAAAAAGAGGAAAACTAGCAAGAGATGTTAGCTCAGGCTGAATCTTCCTCACACACACACACAAATATATATATGACTTTTTGTACTTTAAGATGAGCTATTTTATTGTAGGGGGAGAAATATGTTTAAAAATGCAAAGATTGATTAAAGGTTAAAAATAAGTTGTATCACTAATTATCTCCTAATGTTAAAAACCTATTTCAGAAGTCAAGGAATCTAGCATGCTTAAAATAATTACAAAGGAATCCATGTAACAAAATAGATGATTATCCAGATTAAGATTAGTTGTATCTCTGAAGCCCAACCATGTACAACAAAATTTAAACTAACAGTCAAGAAAGTATTGATACTATCTTTCTGAAACATCATAAACAGATTACACTAATGAATTTAAGAGCTGATTTGTTCATTTATATTTTTCTACTTACATTTTATACAATTAAAATAGTTTTACTTTTTTTACAAGATGATATATTCACTTTATAAAAACCTATAGTAACAAAAGAACAAAGAAAAAATTAAATCAGTCCAAAACATATCAACTAAAGATAACAAATGTACAGAGACCTATTATTATCAATTTATTTACATGCTAAAGTAAACAGATAACAGAGGGAAGATTTGCCATCCAATTATTAATTGCACAAAATCTTTCAGGAAAGGAAGTAAAATAGGAGGTCATTTTGGGGGAAGAAAACATGTATTTCTAATACTCTATTTTGCCGATTTCCCCAAATATTCAGTAAGGTAAAAAAACTCTTAAACTTACAAGTTAATGTTCCTTGTTACAGTAAAATAACAAATATCAGAAGAGAAAAGATTCAATCATTCAATCTCAGTAATAGGAGCATCTGAGCCACCTACTCCTAAGCATTTCCAGAAAAACCAAATTCTCTCTCAACTGTGCTCTGACTCAGACATTGTAGTCAGAGGAATAGCTTCAAAATTTACCCAGATGGGCGGTTTAGTGATTTACAGTGCACGAACATAAATGAGTCACTATTGCTGTAACACAGGACAACTTTGTGAACTGTATAAAGGACTAAAGGGTAGGGGGGAAATGTGAGGATGCTAGGTTAACATGTAGATATTGAATAGGAAAAGCTGTTTCTATAAGTGACCCTTTTAAATAGGATTAACATGTCAGGGCATTTGTGACATCTGAATCAGTCTGCTCAATGTATCAAACTAAAATTTTGCAGTCTTAAGAGCCACAGCTGCTATACGAGATGAAGCTTTGAGCTACCACAATTGATTAGCAGAAAGATGCATAATTAGAAATCCTCTTGGAGCAGCAGGGAGGATTTTGATGAATTTAGAGAAATTTAGACCTGATACCTAATTGTACATTTTCTTTTTACACGTATGTCTCTTTTTTAAGCCATGGAACTCTTATTCACTTCAGTATGTACTGATTTACAATGTAGCCATAGCATTCCCTGACCCCACCACAAATCCAAACAAGGCAGAGTTAATCATTCTCTCTTATGTATTACCACCATAACTTGTATTTTCTTTATGGTTCACTTGTATATAGCATCCCAATTAATTGTATATGAATGTGAATATGAATTCTTCATCTCCAACATCTATGTCCCTGGCTAATAATCTATATACAAAACATAAGATTCTCACACTTGATATTAAAAAAGATTTGTGCATATAGTTGGAGACTGCCTATATATCTGCAAAGATCCTTTTATATTTCAGAGTCTAGGATACTATGTTTTTTTGACCTAAAAAAACCCCATTAAATGCATTACTCCATTCAATAGTATAACAACAATCTTGATAATCGTTTTGTGACATAAATATCTCCTGACAGCTAATATTGAATAAAGATACTACTTACCCTTAATTTCTTTGAGGGGAATAGAAGGTTGAAAAACAATCTACCAGTTATTTCCCATAGGTAACCTAATCTAATTAAAAGTGTATTTTGTCTAATCTTACTGTAAAAGCTGTAGCATAATGGAATGTGTAAACAGAATTTGGTAGACTAGCAAACCTTAAGCAAGGTCAACATTGATTTTCAAAAGGGATTAAAATAAAGAGAAGCTTCATTGTAATTATAGAATAAGGAGGACCCCTATAAAAGAAAAATAACAGATTTCTAGTAGGTAGAGGGTACATGTATTCCTAAGATTATCTTTAGCCTTTTTAACCTAGCAATATCTTCACCAATATCTGTGTCTTATGGCATTGTTCAGCTCATTCTGTATAGCACAACCTCTCAAAAATGTATTATATTTACGGTGCTTCAGGCTAGTAATAAAAAATTTTACTATATAATAGAAATAGAATTAAGCAACCTTAAAAATAATTATGTATTCATTCACCTTCAAAAACAATCTTATTGTCAAGTGAGACCCAATCATAATGTTCCACAGTTACTCTTGCAGCATGGATAGATCAGAAGCAGAATTTATTGCCAAGGGGTAGTTTTAATTAGAATCAAGTAGGGTACAATTGAGGTTTATTTTTTTTAAAAAAAAAAACTTCCCTTATTAAATACATTTAAAAAATTATTATGAAATGCATGATTAATTAGAAAATGTTATTCAAAAAAATCTTCAATTCAATACAAAGAAATGTTTCCAAATATTGTAGAACAATATATATCAATTAGAATTACTAAATAGTATTAAGGATAAATTTTGAAAGTGCTCTAATAGTAAGTAATGGCCACAAAGATCGGTATTGCGTATTTCCCATAAACTGGGAATCCAAGAATAATGTAGACATTCCCATTGACTACCCGTCTTTTCATTCCTGAGTTTCCTAATATATACTAGAGAAAAAGACTATAACTCTAACAGCCACTAAAAGACAGAT
Source organism: Equus przewalskii (assembly GCF_037783145.1). NCBI lineage: Eukaryota > Metazoa > Chordata > Mammalia > Perissodactyla > Equidae > Equus > Equus przewalskii. The sequence continues at coordinate 26,822,384 of NC_091834.1, forward strand.
ATTACAGAGTCACATTTTGAAGTCCTCTAAGATTCCATTGTCTTCCTTTCTCATACGCTTATATATTTCAGTTGTCATAATCCAGATTTTCCATTCTTTTCTATAGTACTATTGAAGCCAGGTACCTGAGGGTTACTGTAAATATTCAATAAGAACATGATTTCCCTTCGACCTTGTTCCCAGCACAGACACAGATGAAAAGTTAATTTTGTTATTTTGCTGTTTTCTTGTTTAACCTGAGGGGTGACTCAGGGTCACAAGGATTTATGAGCTGGTTTTTCAGAAGAAAAAGAATGTCTTTAAGGAAGTTAAGATCACCAGATAACTAGCCCTCAGCTGCCACTGACCCAGAAGTCTGGTTGCCTGAAGGCTTATGTGGAGTGAAAGGAACACAGATTTCCCCTTGTTTCTCCAAAACTCCACTTCCCAAGCCTCTTAGCTCTATATAAGGCCCTGTTCTCTTCTTTTGTTAAGGCAGATTTGAGAGAACCTATCCTCTCACCTTCTTGTTTGGCCAATTCAAATAAGTCTTTCTCCATATCCAAGGCCATGTCTCATGTCTCAGTGATTGGCTTATTGTGCATCAGGTACATGTACTGAACTTGAAATTAAGTTCAGTATCAATTTCAACATCGGAATGGCAGTATCTCTGTCTTTGAAATTAGATACTAGAATTCACGAATTAGTTTCCTTTCTTTATTTTAAATTTTGTAGGTATACTTCAATCACACTATGGAATTTATTTAAAATGAAGAGTCCCACAAATGTCTTTTACAATGATGTGAGTTAAAGTAGGCACAATTAAATTAATAAGTAAAAACAATGGTAAATGCCAAATCATTTTTGTCTGACCTGGTGTATTGGAAAAATAAATAATCTCTCTACTTATCATACAGACATGTTGTTAACATTAAAGACATACTATACATAAAATGAAAGTGATTTGTTTTTTTTGTTTGGGATTTTTTTTAAACATTGTGTTCTCAGAAACAAGAGCAAAGATCAATTAACATAAAAAGTGAGAATAAATCTATATAATTTCAAAGTGTCCTCACTATTGTTTCATGTAAACTTTCAGTTTTATTATTATTTGAGTAGCAATGAAATAAACATGATTCAAATTCATTTCTACAGCCATAAATGATTAGGATCATGAAAAAACAGAAAATATTAGAGAGACCATTAAGGAAACAAAATTGTATTTTAATCACTAAACAACTTATTCATTCAGTAAATATTTATTGAACATTCACCATATATCAGACATTTTTTTGAAGCACTGCAGATATAAGGATGACTAAGAACTGGAATGGGTCCTTATAGATATTACCACTTAAGAAGACAATGAAAATAATAAATAAACAAAAGCTTTAATAATTAACAATTTGTGATCATTGCCCTGAAGGTAATATAGGAGTCTAATTCAGAATAACAATTATGGGTGGGGTGTCTGATTTAAACATTACAGTCAAACATGGCTATTTTGATCAACTGACTTTCACACTGAGATCTAAGGAAAGAAGATTAAGCACTGAGCTGGGGAAGGGAACACAATATTCAAATACTCTTAGGCAGGAATGAAGGCAAAGAAGGCCCATGAACTGAAGCATTATGAGAAGTCATGAGGAACGAAATGAAGTCAGAGAGGAAAAGACAAACCAGATCATATAAGGGCTCATAGGCCTTGATAGGAATACAGATTTTATTCTAAATGAGTAATAGTTTATAATATTTTATATAAAAGTGAATGAGAATTTGAAAAGCTCTTCTGTAATTTAACATACAGATCATTTTGTCCACATAAAACAAAATAGAAAACCCTAAGTAATTCATATAAAACTATAGTTTTATCCAAAATATGTATAAAAACTATTGGTATTTTGCTTTATTTTGCTATCATAAATACACAACAAAGACTATTTTTTTAGCAGTAATTATTTCTATCTTCTTAAGTATGAACATTATCAATCAAGTATTTCAACTGAGAGCAACTGTTAAATGATAGTCAATCAATGCAAGGCTTCTTAAGTAGGAGCATTTAAAACACTGAGGTTAGAGCATTCAGAATACTGATAACTCATATCTAATCCATGTATCTGTCTTGTTCATCAAATAAAACTAAAATATGATACTGAACTAAAATATTATAAATATTATAAATATATATAATATACTTCCTAAAATTAAAATATCCATTATATCATATAACCTCTCTTTCAAAACAGAGCCCAAATATTTCAATATCCTGATAAGGAACTAGTACCTGGATTACTGGAATTAGTGATTGTAAAGAAAGAGTTGATGGCAACTTCCAAATATAAATTTTACAAAAAAAGAATAAGTTAATAATTAACATCCAAATGCAACCACTACCAATTTAATTTACACATTACAACTGCATTATAATTGCATAAAAGTTGAAACGGTAGGAAAGTGAATGGCTAAATGAAGGTTTGTTATCCTAATAGTTACCTGATACAATTACATCAATGAATATTTTTCTCTCATAAATTTGACAAATATGGTAAAGAAAACTTGATAAAATATGGAGATATTTTATATGTAAGTACAAAATGTTGTTGCCCTAGTCATACATAATGAAAAACTAGAGTTGCTAAAAATAGCCTAATAGTGTTCCTTTTCCTTTCCACCAACTTATTAGATAGCACAAAATCTGGTGTCTAATTTTCAAATATTTCCAATCTTAATTCTCTTTCTAATGAGGTTTTTTCTAAAAATGAGGAGCATCTGCATTAAACTGTGTATTATTTTTAGTAAATTATATACTTTCCTATTTTACAAGGAGAATATATTTAAATTTTCTTTCTTGAAAAAAGAGTGTTCCATGAATATATAAACTCTACTGAGAAATAAAATCTTCATGTAATTGTGCTCATTATCAGAACACTAGATTTTCAGGTGTTTGTTGATTTATATCACATCATAAAGAATATTTTATTCAATGATAATGACTTATGTAGTTGACACATATATTTTCAAATGATAATCCCCAATGTAGGCAAAGCTGGGACAAAGGATACACCCAATCAGTGGCCCACATTTTCAGAGCTCAATTTAAGGATTTGTAATAAAAAGCCTTGAAGGCACTGGCCAAGTGGTATAGTGCACTTTGATGACCTAGGGTTTGCAGATTCAGATCCTGGGTGTGGACCTACACACCACTCATCAAGCCATGCTGTGGTGGAGTCCTACATACAAAGTGGAGGAAGATTGGCACAGATGTTAGCTCAAGGCCAATCTTTGTCATCAAGAAAACAAAAGCCTTCAAGTGTACACACCCATCAGCTCAATATCTAATTCTTATAATTTATTCAAGGGAATAATTCAAGATTTGGGAAATGACTACCTACAATGATATTCAGCCCAACATTATTTACAAATATGTAGACAAACATAAGTCAAACCTAGTTGTCCATGGAAGAGGGATTAGGATTAAGTAAATTATGCTATGTACAAAAGATAGTTTAGAGAACCATAAAAACCATGTTATAAAGGCACAGCCAATACTACAGGAAAATGTAGGAGGTGTGGTGTATGCTAAGGAAATGATACCACATAATTTTTAAGATCAAAAGCATCAGTTGTTATCAGTTTCAAATGATCCTGACTGTAACACTAATTAGTCTTGTGATTTTGGAAAATACATTTAATTTATTTAAGTTTCAGTAACTTCTCTCCAAAATGATAATTGTGAAGATTAACATTAAAATTTCAGAAATTTTGCAAGTCTAGTGTATGCACGTACATGCACTCAAAATATGTTGGCATAAGTTTGTAAAGTAAATATTTTTCAAGTAAACATTTGTATAGTACTTTTAAATTTTAAGGTAAATATTTGTATAGAAATAATGGAATAATATATACCAAAAATATAAATCATGGTTATCTCTGAATAATAGGATTTAAAGTATTTACCATTGTCGTATTTCTAACACTGAACACATATTCTGTAAATCAAAAAAATTACTTTAAAATAATAAGTACTAAATAAAAAAAATTAAACTATATTACATATTATGTCAAAGATTTCTACAAATTTTTTAAATATATTTTTCAGGCAAAGTAGTATACATTCTTTTTGACTATTTTTATTTATATCCAATGCTTCAATGAAAGAACACATAGCTTTTTAAAAGAATAAGACAAATAAATAGTGATAAGCCACTACAGTTGTGATTTTAATTTTTTGTCTTTTTAAATATCTGAATTTCAAAGCATTAAAGGTTGCCAAGAGAGACAGATAAATATTTTGCTTTGCTTGATACTATTTTTTTTATTTGTTAAAATACAACTTCTTAACTTAGTTAAAAATTGAAGAAAAAAGTTACATTCGCCTTCATTAATTTTTTACACACACTAAAAGAACTATACTTGTGTTCAAAATGCTAAAACTATTTATTCTTCCAGTTAGCCATAAGTGCTGGTCATTAAAGAATGTGAGAAAGACAGAAAATATTGTTCTCATGCAGTTCTGCCAAACACCATGATAATGAGACTTCTGACAAAAACAGTCTTCTTTGTTGTTCCTGTAATCAGTATACCAAATAAATGTAGTGAATATCAACAATAGGTGGGAAGAAGCGCAAGAAAAATAACATTAGTGAGGTGTGCTAACTATTGGCAATCTTACAGTTGCTGAGAAAAATATCTTGCCTGAATCTTTGCATTTCACTTTTCCCTTTAAAAAATATTAGAACCTCAGTTAACTTACTTGGTTCCTGTTTGGGTAAGAAATATTCACCTATTTCAAGTTGTGATTTTAAACAGCAAGCCTTCTCTCTGGACTTGAAAAATGTTCAACCACCCTAGCAGCAGGAATAATGACATTTTAATAAATGGTACAGAAATGCATGAGATAAACTTATCCATCATTATACTCATGATAATGTGATAAAAATATGACTGATGTTAACGGCTTCAGCACTCTATGTCTTTCCATTCTATTTCATATTCCACTGTGGAAAAAAGGACAAATAGCTTTGTTTCTTCTGCTCTAGTTTTTTAAGCATATTACCTTCTTATATAATATAGTCAGTGCTGAATTATCAATGAGGAAGATAAGATAGTTAAAGGAAGTCTCCAAATAAACCTGAATAGAAATATGTATCTTCCTACAGGAAATTCTATCACAGTTATAAAAAGTAACAAAAACTGCCAAATTTGGATTTTTCCATATTTATCTTTAAGCAATGCCATCCTACTGATTAATGACATGGTTAGAATTTTGTATAATTTACAACTAGATAATATATCCTAAAATAGATATTAATAATTGAAAAGTAAAACAGACTTATGTCTTGCTCAAGAGAATCCAAATGTTTACATTCTTAGTATTTTTCACAGTTGGAACTAAAAGCAATAAACATGTACCGTTTTGCCATTTAATGCATAGAATTTCTCTTGGTAGGGGAGATTCTGGAAGCAAGATGACCTGAACAAAAAATGAAATAAATGTAGGGGTAAAAAGTAAAATAAAATCATGAGTTTCCATGAATAAAAAACTAAGCAGATGAATTAAAAGAGAGGGTAATCATAGTGGATATCTGAAGGAGCAGCCTAAATGATCACATGCAATAATTCAAACTGAAGAAAAATGAAAGGAATGGAAATAATAAAGAAAAAGCTAAGAGATGTGGAAAAGAGATCTAGGCAACCACCTATCATGCAAATAGAGAAATATTCCAAATGAAGAGACCATAACTAAACATACACTAGAAAGAAGTGATCCTGGGGCTGGCCCCATGGCCAAGTGGTTAAGTTCACACGCTCCACTTCGGCGGCCCAGGGTTTCATCTGTTTGGATCCTTGGCGAGGATATGGCACCGCTCATCAGGCCACGTTAAGGTGTCATCCCACATGCCATAACTGAAGGACCTACAACTAGAATGCACAAATATGTACTGGGGGGATTTGGGGAGAAAAAGCAGAAAAAAAAGATTGGCAAGGTGTTAGCTCAGGCGCCAATCTTAAACAAAAAACAAGAAGGAAAGAAGTGCTCCTGAGCTGGGAAAAGACTTGAGTTAGAAGATCAGAATGGCGCACAGAGTTGTAAGATGAATGAATCAGAAATGGCCCTCATTTAGGCACATCCTGGTAAAATTCTTCAATTCCAAGAATAAGTAAAGTTCTTACAAGCTTTGAGACATCATGAACATGTTGCATTCAAAGGAAAAAATAATCAGACTTGCCTTAGCTATCTCATCTGAAGACTAGAGAGAAGACAGTGAGGTAACATTCACAAAGCACTGAGAGACAAGACTGCAGCCCAAGAGATAAAGAGCACTGTTGGAGAATGTGGAATACAAATGCTTTAAAAATATTCTTGAAACAGAAATCACACAGAATATCAAGTAAATTCTAATAAAAAATAATCTCTCTCTTAAAGTTGTATGGATAGTATTCAGGAGAGAAGGTGAAATAGGAAGAACCTATGTCCCTTACTTAGTACTGCTTGTTTGTATTTAGATATATGTTCCTGATAATTCAGGTATTTCCTTTCATTACTAATACCTTTATAAACATTAATCAACTACTTTTTCATTAAAAGTGAAAAAAAGAGATCTTGTCAAGTTGGCACTGTGAGCAGATATTGAACTCGCCTCCTCCCATGAACACAACCAGGTTACAATTTTGGGAAGAATCACCCTGGATTGAAAACAAAATTGGATAAAAAGAAGCCCCATGACAAGGGACAGTCCTGACTAAGGCAGAAGAGGCAGTAACTCTGGCTGAAGAGGAGAAAAGCCATCTTTGGGAGCAGGGGAGCTTCTCAGCTGGCCAGGCGGGAGCCACCCTAAGGTAAGAGCCCTCCCTGGAAGAGTGAGGTCCAGATTAGGGGCGATACTGCTATAACCATCCTTCAGACTCAGCCCAACTGAGATGGGGGTCTTACTGCCTGGCTTTGCTGGCTATTAACTGCAGCGAGGACACCCCCAGAAAAGCTATCGGCCAAAAGCCGAGAAGATCCGGGTCTTAAAGAGCCCACACAAAAACTCACTCATTGGAGCAACCTAAAATCACCAGAGAGAAGGCTGACTGTCCTTTGGTGAAATGAGACTCACCTGGTGGGCTCTGGGGCAATCTTGGTGAGAGGAGGGTCCTCTACAGAAACTGAAACATTGGTGGGGGCCATTGTTCTGAGCTGGTCCAGGCGCGCTGATATGACAAGGGTGGGGGCCATTGAGGTGCATCCCTTGGACTGTTAGCCCAGGGGTCTGCCCCAGCCACTAGAGCACAGATTTAATCCACTCAGCAAGGGCAAGCAACCAGCCCTAGGGACTGACCCCACCTAAAAGCAAGCCCTCAGGCTACTTTTCAGCCTGCACTGACTGAGTGCCTTGATCCTCTACAGGCAGGCAAGGGTGTCTCCCTCTGTGGGGCAGGGCCTGTGTGAGGACCAGGTGAACTGGGGGGGCTTTGGGGGAGAGATGGGGGCCTCCGCAGTGTGGCATTGGGGTACACTACAGGGGGTTGAGAATTGTGCACAGACCAGGACTGTGTTGATAGTGTATGTGGTGAAGTGGGGGGTGAGGCTTATCAGCAGCAGAAGACTTGTGCTTCACAAATAGCCATAACAAGGATCAGCCCCACCTTACAAAGCCTGAAACAAGTGAGTGCCCCCATGCCAAGGGCTAGCCACTCAGCTGTACTCCTAAGAGAATTGACATTGGCCTTGTTGGCCTCAGGCCTATCACAACTGTACGCCCCAGAGCTTAGCAATCAGCTACACTGGGTACCAACCCAATTAAGAGGACAATTGCAGTAAGAGTGTGCTGATAGACTTTGTACCCAACAGTGCTGAGGGCCCCCAAACTGGATTTACAAACAGCTGGCCAGGGAAGGAAAGATCAGACTCCCTGGGTACCTGCAGTGGGAGCAACCCTGCCACAGCAGAAGAACACAAGTAGCCCACAAAGGGGTCACTCCTGGTTCTTATGGTCTGGTGACAAGAGGGAAGCACACTGCTGGGCCTCATAAGGCATCTCATACATAAGCCCACTTCTCCAAGATGAGGAGACATAGCCAACTCACCTACTAAAAGAAAATAGCATGGAGAAAGAGGCATAATGAGGAGGCAAAGGAATACTTTCCAAGAAAGGGAACAGTACAAAAAAAGAAAAAGAACTAAGGGAAACAGAAACTAGCGACCTACTCCACAAAGAATTCAAACAAAATATAATGAGGATGCTCACAGATATGCGGAGAAGAATGGATGAACGCAGTGAGCACATCAGCAAAGAACTGGAAGATATAAAAAAAAATCAGAAATGAAGAATACAATACTTGAAATGAGAAATTCACTAGAGGGACTCAATAGCAGAGTAGAGGAAGCAGAAGAACAGATCAGTGAGCTAGAGAAAAGATTAGCGGAAATCACCCAAGCAGAACAGAAAAGAGAGAAAAGAATTAGATAGAATGAGAACAGTGTAAGGGAACTCTGGGACAATATCAAGCATGCTAACATTCGGATTACAGGGGTCTCAGAAGGAGAAGAGAGAGACAAAGGGGCAGAAAATTTATTTTTCAAAATAATAGAGGAAAATTTTCCTCACCTGAGTAAGGAAACAGACATCCAGGTTCAGGAAGCACAGAGAGCTCCAAACAAGAGAAGCCCAAAGAGGCCCACACCAAGACATATTATAATCAAAATGTCTAAAATTAAAGACAAAGAGAGAATCCTCAAAGCAGCAAGAGAAAGGCCATAAGTGACATATAAAGGGAACCCCATCAGGCTATCAGCGGACTTCTCAGCCGAGACCCTAGAGGCGAGAAGAGAATGGCACAACATATTTAAAGTGGTAAAAGGAAAAAATCTACAACCAAGAATACTCTGTTCATCAAGGTTGTCATTCAGAATGGAAGGAGAGATAAAGAGCTTCCCAGACAAGCAAAAATTAAAGGAGTTTATCACCAAGAACCAGTTCTGCAAGAAATGCTGAAGGGACTTATTTAAGTGGGAAAGCAACGACCACAAATAGAGATAAAAAGAAATTATCAAAAAAAAAAAACAACAACAACAAGAAAAAACAGGCAATAAAATCACTTGTAAGGTAAAAGTATAGTGAAGGCAGTAGATCAAACACCTGTGAAGATAATATGAAGGTTAAAAGACAGATGTACTAAAATCACCTATTTCAATGATAAGAGGGTAATAGATACACATACACTAAACTATATATGATGTGAAAAACATATAATGTGGGAGGAGGGGAGTGAAAAAGTAGAGCTTTTAACAAACAGGTCAAGCTAAAGAGTCTATCTACTCAATATAGACTGGTATATGCATAGTATATTAAAAAGGATTCTCATGGTTGCCACAAACCAGAAACCTATAACAAGCAGGAAAAAAAGTAAGACAAAAGAAATCAAACACATTACTAAAGATAGCCATCAAACCACAAGGGAAGAAAGCAAGAGAAAAAGAAAGGAACTGAGAAGAACTACTAAAACACCCCAAAAAAAGAAAAAGTGACAAAATGGCAATAAATACATATTTATCAATAGCTACTACAAATGTCAATGGACTAAATACTCTAATCAAATGCCATAGGGTGGCCAACTGGATAAAAAAAACAAGATCCATGTATATGCTGCATACAAGAGACACACTTCAGACCTACAGACACTCACAAACTGAAAGTGAAAGAATGGAAAAAGATATTCCATGCAAATGGCAAAGAAAAGAAAGCAGGGTAGCAATACTTATATCAGACAAAATAGACTTTAAATCAAAAACTGTAATAAGAGACAAAGATGGGCACTACATAATAATAAAGGGAACAATCCAACAAGAAAATACAACACTTGCAAATATCTATGCACCCAACATAGAAGCACCTAAATATATAAAGCAATTATTAACAGACATAAGAGGAGAAATAGACGGTAACACAATAATAGTAGGGGACTTTAACACTCCACTTACACCAATGGATAGATCATCCAAACAGAAGATCAAGAATGAAACACGCGCCTTAAAGGACACATTAGACCAGATGGACTTAGTAGATATACACAGAACATTCCATCCAAAAACCACAGAATACGCATTCTTTTCAAATGCCCATGGAACATTCTCCAGGATTGATCACACATTAGGCCACAAAACAAGTCTCAATAAATTTAAGAAGATCGAAATAATACCATGCATCTTTTCTGATCACAAAGGTATGAAACAGGAAATCAACTACAGAAAGAAAACTAGAAAAGCAACAAAAATGTAGAGATTGAACAAAATGCTACTGCACAGTGATTGGGTCAATGAAGAAATCAAAGAAGAAATCAAAAAATTCCTGGAGACAAATGAAAATGAAAACACGACATGCCAAAATCTGTAGGATACAGCAACACTGGTTCTACGACGGAAGTTTATAGCAATTCAGGCCTACGTAAACAAAGAAGAAAAATCCCAAATAGACAATCTAAAAGCGCACCTAAAGGTACTGGAAAAAGAACAACAAGCAAAGCCCAAAATCAGCAGAAGGAAAAAATAATAAAAATCAGAGCAGAAATAAACGAAATAGAGACTAAAGAAACAATAGAAAAAATTAATGAAACCAAGACCTGTTTCCTCGAAAAGATAAACAAAATTGGCACACCCTTAGCTAGACGCACCAAGAAAAAAAAAGAGAAGGCTCAAATAAATAAAATCAGAAATGAAAGAGGAGAGATTACAACGGACACCTCAGAAATACAAAAGATAATAAGAGAATACTATAAAAAGCTATACGCCAACAAATGGGATAATCTAGAAGAAATGGATAAATTCTTAGAAACATACAACCTTCCGAAACTGGACCAAGAAGATGTAGAAAATTTGAATAGAATGATCACCAGTAAGGAGATCGAAACAGCAATGAAAAACCTCCCAAAAAATAAAAGTCCAGGACCAGATGGTTTTCCTGGTGAATTCTACCAAACATTCAAAGAAGACTTAACACCTATCCTTCTCAAACTCTTCCCAAAAACTGAAGAGGAGAGGAGGCTTCCTAACTCCTCCTATGAAGCAAATATTATCCTGATACCAAAACCAGACAAGGATATCACAAAAAAAGAAAATTACAGGCCAATATCACTGATGAACATCGATGCAAAAATCCTCAACAGAATACTAGCAAATCGAATACAATACATTAAAAAGCTCAGACATCATGATCAAGTGGGTTTCATTCTGGGGATGCAGGGATGGTTCAACATCCACAAATCTATCAACGTGATACACCACATTAACAAAATGAAGAATAAAAATCACATGATCATCTCAATAGATGCAGAGAACGCATTTGACAAGATATAGCATCCATTTATGATAAAAACTCTAAATAAAATGGGTATAGAAGGAAAATATCTCAACATAATAAAGGCCATATATGACAAACCCACAGCAAATATCATTCTCAATGGAGAAAAACTGAAAGCTATGCCTCTAAGAACAGGAACCAGACAAGGATGCCCACTGTCACCACTCTTATTTAACATAGTATTGGAAGTCCTAGCCAGAGCAACCAGGCAAGAAAAAGAAATAAAAGGGATCCACATTGCAAAAAAAGAAGTGAAACTGTCACTCTTTGCAGACGACATGATTTTATATCCAGAAAACCCTAAAGAGTCCACTAAAAAACTTTTAGAAATAATAAAGGAATACAGTCAAGTTGTGGGATACAAAATCATTGTACAAAAATCAGTAGTGTTTCTATACACTAACAACGAAGTAGCAGAAAGAGAAGTTAAGAATACAATCCCATTCACAATTGCAACAAAAAGAATAAAATACCTAGGAATAAACTTAACCAAAGAGGTGAAAGATCTGTACACCGAAAACTATAAAACGTTGCTGAAAGAAATCAAAGAAGACACAAAGAAATGGAAAGATATTCCGTGCTTTTGGATTGGAAGAATTAACATCGTTAAAATGTCCATACTTCCTAAAGCAATCTATAGATTCAACGCAATCCCTATCAAAGTTCCAATAACATTTTTTACAGAAATAGGACAAAGAATCCTAAAACTTATATGGAACAACAAAAGACCCCGAATAGCCAAAGGATTCCTGAGAAAAAAGAACAAAGCTGGAGGTATCACACTCCCCGATTTCAAATTATACTACAAAGCCATGGTAACCAAAACAGCATGGTACTGGCACAAAAACAGACACACAGATCAATGGAACAAAATTGAGAGCCCAGAAGTAAACCTACACGTTTATGGACAGCTAATATTTCGACAAGGGAGCCAAGAGCATATGATGGAGAAAGGAGAGTCTCTTCAATAAATGGTGTTGGGATAACTGGACAGCCACATACAAAAGAATGAAAGTAGACCATTACCTTACACCATGCACAAAAATCAACTCAAAATGGATTAAAGACTTGAATGTAGGACCCAAAACCATGAGACTTCTAGAAGAAAACATAGGCAGTACACTCTATGACATTGGTCTGAGCAGCACATTTTCAAGTCCCATGTCTGACGATGCAAGGGAAACAAAAGAAAAAATGAACAAATGGGACTACATCAAACTAAAAAGCTTCTGCACAGCAAAGGAAACCATCAACAAAATGAAAAGACAACCTAACAATTGGCAGAAGATATTTGCAAACCATACATCAGACAAGGGGTTAATATCCAAAATATACAAAGAACTCATACAGCTCAACAACAAAAACAACAACAATCCAATTAGAAAATGGGCAAAAGCTCTGAACAGATATGTCTCCATAGAGGATATACAGATGGCCAACAGGCATATGAAAAGATGCTCAACATCATTAGCTATCAGGGAAATGCAAATCAAAACTACCATGAGGTATCACCTCACTCCAGTCAGAATTGGTATAATTAACAAGACACGAAACAACAAATGTTGGAGAAGGTGTGGAGAGAAGGGAACACTTGTTCACTGCTGGTGGCAGGGCAAACTGGTGCAGCCACTATGGAAAGCAGTATGGAGTATCCTCAGAAAATTAAGGGTAGATCTACCATATGATCCAGCTATTCCACTGCTGGGTATTTATCCAAAGAACTTGACAACACAAAGGCATAAAGATACTTGCACCCATATGTTCATTGCAGCATTATACACAATAGCCAAGACATGGAAGCAACCTAGGTGCCCATGAAGGGATGAATGGATAAAGAAGATGTGGTATTTATACATGATGGACTACTACTCAGCCATAAAAAATGACGAAATCTGGCCATTTGTGACAACATGGATAGACCTTGCGGGTATTATGCTGAGTGACATAAGTCAGAGGGAGAAAGTCAAATACCATATGATCTCACTCATAAGTAGAAGATAAAAATGACCCAAAAAACCACATAGCATTGGAGATTGGACTGGTGGTTACCATTGGGGAAGGGGGGAGGGGAGGGCAAAATGGGTAATTAGGCTCACATGTGAGGGGATGGACTATAGTGTTCGGGTGGTGAACATGATGTAATGTACACAGAATTCGAAATATGAGGCACATCCAAAAAAATAAAAATCAATAAAAAGTGGAAAATAATAATATCAAATATCCTCAGCCTTGCTGGTTCTAACTCCAATTCTTCATTCTCTCACCACTCCCAACTTCTCATAGAGACAAAAATCCAGTTCCTCAAAAGGAGACATGCCCACAACCTTTTTCCCCTCTCTGATGATAAGAACCTAATATAATGAAATGATTTTTCTATTTGAGCAGAAAAGAAAACTAAAGCAAGTGAGTCAGGATTTAATATATAAATCAAAATATCTATTTAGTAATCTTTGAATACGTAACACTCAAAGCAAATCAGAGAAGGATACACCAATGTCCTTGAGGGAACATGAGGCACACCCCAGTCTTTCACTGGTTAATGTTAACATGTTGATTATTATCCAATTTCTAAGTAGGAGTTGAACCATATATGTGATTCTGCGTTTATGTAAGCTACCAAGAGTCTTCTGGATCTCCTCTTTCTTAAAATGCCCACATTATTTCCCTTTTTAAACACTGTCACTAAACGGAAAGGAGGAAAATTACTATTGTCACACAAACACAACAAAAATGTACACTGTGAGCTCCCTCTGTAATGGACACCTACTTATGTGGCAGTAAAACACTGGCAGATCACAGGGATAATTCCCCTGTGCGTATGTGGCTGAGAGGAAAAGTATGGCCTGCCTTGACAGGACCTGCCTTTAAGTCTTTGAACTGTCCTCCTTCCAGTATTTATTCAGTATGTCTTCTATGCAGCTGAGAAATACTGTTTCAAATCAGTAAGCATGTCTGCAATACTTCAAGGAGAGCAGCAAATGATCTTTGCAGTAACTAAAATGTGCTAAGTCTTTTCAGGGCATGCATTAGCTGCCACTTGCTGCTTCTTAATACACTGATTTAGCTTCCAACAGTGATGGGGCAACTGGTGTAAAATGTCAACTAAAGACTAGACACTACCATTTAGTGAAGGGAAATTTAATCATGGAAGTGCAGTAACTTTAAGCAGCCCTAATTTTCCTGGTCAGAAGACTGGCAGACATTTAGCAACATTGAAATTAAAGAAAGAGCTATCCTCCTGCAAATTCTCTAAAGATAACATCATTTTTAAAATTATAAAGATCCAGTAAACAATTATTTGGGGACAGGGGAATGATAGTGGACACATTAATCATCTGTAAGGTTCAGGAAGCATGAAAATACTAAAAAAGGTTTCATGAGTTCTTTGTATCCTACTAGATAAGCTCAGCTGGGCTCCATGTTTTACCTATCTCATTCCAGTATGCCTCACCCTCTGCTTTAATGGATTAAGAGGTCTTGTCCTTTAAGACTATGCCCTGCATTTCTCACTATTTTATTTATGTGTTTATTTAACATTTTTGTTTCTTAGGGCAGACTGCCACAGGCAATCCCTCATTTGGATGTGTCTGGGGACTTGGAAGATTGAATACCCTGTGTTCTACAAATGGACCTTGAGAGCTTGTTTGGAAGTTCTAAGGGGAGCACAGCTATTTGTTTACAATTGATCGAGGACTGCCCTTATGGTCTTCTTCTTTCAGGGAATATCATCCTGTTCCACTGAGTGTGCAGCTTCTAGGGAGGAAGGGGAGCTATGGGAGAAAAAAGAGAAACCACCAAGCCAACTAGATCAGTCAAACTAACCCTGGCGAACAATGGGGTGACAGACATCACAGCCAGATCACTCTTACATCCAATTTCTCACTATTTGTAATTAAAAGTTGGTTAATTTAGAGAGGATTGCTGGGAAGATGGCAGCATAGGGTGACTCTGAACTCACCACCTCCAACAGACACAACAAATTTCCAACTACCCTTGGAAAAATTACTCCTGAGAGAGAACTGGAAATGGAAAAGAGAACTCCCACAAAAACGAACATTTCTGGGGGCTGGGCTGGTGGCACAGTGGCAAAGTTCACACACTCTGCTCTGGCATCCCGGGTTTGCAGGATCAGATCCCAGGCAGAGACCTACACACCACTCACCAAGCCATGCTGTGGCAGCACCCCATATACCAAAAAGAAAAAGAGGAAGATTGTCACAGATGTTAGCTCAGGAATAGTTTTCCTAGAGTGAAAAGAGGAAGACTGGAAACAAATGAAGTCTCAGGGCCAATCTTCCTTACCAAAAAATAAAAATAAAAAGACACCTCGGAATGAGGGGGAAGAGGCAGAAATAACTTTCTGTAGAGGAAAAAGCCACATTCTAACTGCAGTGCTTCATGAACAGGAGCAATCTTAAGTCATATAGGGGATCTGCTCCAACTTCCAACGCCTGAAACAGTTGTGTACTGCCTTGCCTGGGACTAGCCCCACACAGCTGCAATCCTGAGAGAGCTGACAACAGCCTCAAAGGCCAGAGGCCTATAACAATTATGAGCCCCTGAGCCTAGCAACCAGCCATGCTGGGGACCTGCTTACTTAACAGCAAAACAGCAGCAGGTATATAATATTAGACCTTGCAGCCAACAGTGCTGGGACTACCCCCTCCCAATAAAGTGACTAAAGGGACCATAGCAGCCACACGCAGCTGTGTCTTACAACCAGCCAGCCAGAGGGACAGCCTATCCTTCCTATGCTCCTGCAGTAAGAGAAACTCCACCACAACATTATGACATATGTAGCCCACACAGGGACACTCCTGGAAAATTTGGAACTGGTAAAGAGAGGGAAGCACACTGCTGGGCTTCATAAAGCATTTCTTGCATTTCTTACATAAAGCCACATCTCCAAAATCAGAAGATGTAGCTGATCTACCTAATAGATAGATATAAACATAGAGATATAGGAAAAATGAGGAGACAAAGGAATATGTTCCAAATAAGGGAACAGAAAAAATCCTAAGGAAAAGAACTAAATGAAACAGAGATAATCAATTTACATGAGAAAGAATACAAAGTAACAGTCATATGGATGCTCACTGATCTTGGGAGAAGAATAGATGCACACAGTGAGAACTTCAACAAAGAAGTAAAAATATAAAAAAGAACCAAACAGGAAGGAAAAATGTAATACTGCAAATGAAAACTTTCCTAGAGGGAATTAATAGCAGACAAGATGGTACAGAAGAAGGGATCAGCAAGCTGGATCAAAGACTGGACGAAATCACCCTAGCTGAACAGAAAAAAGAATTAAAAAGAATGAGAACAGTCTCAGGGACATCTGGGACAACATCAAGTGTACTAACACCCATATTATAGGTGTCCAGGAAGGAGACGGGAGAGAGAAAGAGAAAGGGGCAGAGAATCTATGTGAAGAAATAATAGCTGAAAACTTTCTCAACTTAAGGAAGGAAACAGACATCCAGGTACAGGAAGCACAAAGAGCACCAAACAAGGTGAACTCAAAGAGGACCATGCCAAGACACATTGTAATTAAAATGTAAAGAACTGCAGACAAAGAGAGGATCCTAAAAGCTACCAGAGAAAAGCAATAAGTTACATACAAAGGAAACCCCATAAGGCAAGCAGCTGACTTATCCGCAGAAAGCAGAAAGGCTACAAGAGAGTGGCATGATACCTTTAAAATGCTGAAAGGAAAAAACCTACAGCCAAGAATACTCTACCTGAAAAGGTTATCATTCAGAATGGAAGGAGACATAAAGACTGTCCCAGACAAGGAAAAGCTCAAGGAGTTTATCACTAATAAAGTAGCCTTACAAGAAATGTTAAAGGGATTTTAAGTAAAAAAGAAAAGCGCACAACCAGGAATTAGAAAATTATCAAAAATAAAGTAAAATAACTGGTAAAGGCAAAAATACAGTAAAGCAGGCAGATAACCACCTATGAAGATACTATGAGGATTGAAAGACAAAGTACTAAAAGTATCTATTTCCATGATAAGAGGTTAATGGATACACACACACAAGAAGTTAAATATGAAATCAAAAACATAAAATGTCCCGGGAGGGGAATAAAAGAGTATGGCTTTTAGCAAGATGTCAAACTTAAGAGACCATCAACATAATATAGATTACTTTTACACAGTTTCTTATACATGAACCTCATGGTTAATCACAAACCAGAAACAAGTTATAAATGTACAAAACATAAAGAGAAAGGAAGGGAAACATAATACTAAATAAAGCCATCCAACCAAAAGGGAAGAGAGCAAGAGAAGAAGAAAGAAAGAAAGAACTACTAAAAAACCCAGGAAAACAAGTAACAAAATGGCAATAGGCACATACTTATAAATAGCTACTTTAAATGTTAATGGACAAAACATTCCAATCAAAAGACAAAGGGTGGCACACTGGATGAAAAAACAAGACCTATATATATGCTGCATACAAGAGGCACACTTCAGACCTAAAAACGCTCACAAATTGAAAGAGAAGGGATGGAAAAAGATACTCCATGCAAATGGCAATGAAAAGAAAGTTGGGGTAGCAATACTAACATCAGACAAAATAGGCTTTAAAACAAAAACTGTAACAAGAAACAAAGAAGGGCACTACATAATGATGAAGGGAACAATACAACAAGATATAACACTTGAAAACATCTATGCATACAACATAGGGGCACCAAATTTATAAAGCAATTATTAACAGACATAAAAGAAGAAATAGACAATAACACAATCACAGTAGGAGACTTTAACACTCTACTTACGCCAATGGATAGATTATCCAAACAGAAGATCAATAAGGAAACATTGGCTTTAAATGACATATTAGACCAGACGGACCTAGTAGATATATACAGAATGTTCCATTCAAAAATCAGAGAATATACATTCTTTTGAAATGTTCATGGAACTTTCTCCAGGATGGATCACACACTAGGCCACAAACAAGTCTCAACAAATTTAAGAAGATAGAAATAATATCAAGTGTCTTTTCTGACCACATCAGGATGAAACTACAAGTCAACTACAAGAAGAAAACTGGAAAGGCCACAAATATGTGGAGATTAAACAAAATGCTGCTGAACAACCTTTGGGTCAATGGAGAAATCAAAGGAGAAATAAAAAAACAGGTGGAGACAAATGAAAATGAAAATACAACACACCAAAATTTATGGGACACAGTAAAGGCAGTACTAAAGAGGGAAATTTATAGCAATACAGGTCTACATCAACAAACAAGAAAAATTTCAAACAATCTAACAGGGCACCTAAATAAACTAGAAAAAGAAGAACAAAGTCCAAAATCAGTAGAAGGAAGGAAATAGTAAAAATCAGAGAGGAAATAAATAAAATAGACACTAGAAAAAATAATGAAACTAAGAGTTGGTTCTTTGAAAAGTTAAACAAAATCAACAAACCTATACCTAGACTCACCGAGAAAAAAGAAAGAAGGCTCAAATAAATAAAATCAGAAGCAAAAGAGGAGAAATTACAACAGAAAGTCAGAAATACAAAAGATTATAAGTAAATACTACAAAAAGCAATAGGCCAACAATTGGATAATCTGGAAGAAATGGATAAATTCTTAGAATCATACCACATTCCAAAACTGAATCAAGAAGAAATAAAGAATTTGAATAGACCAATTACTAGTAAGGAGATTGAAACAGTAGTCAAAAACCTCCCAAAAAATAAAAGTCCAGGACCAGATGGCTTTCCTAATGAATTTTACCAAACATTCAAAGAAGACTTAATATCTATAACTTTAAACTCCTCCAAAAAATTGAAGAGGAGGGGAAGCTTCCTAACTCATTCTACGAGGCCAACATTACCCTGTTACCAAAACCAGAAAAAGACAACACACACACAAAAAATTACAGGCCAATATCACTGATGAACATTGATGCCAAAATTTTCAACAAAATACTAGCAAATCAAACACAACAATACATTCAAAAGATCAGATACCAAGATCAAGTGAGATTTATTCTGGGGACGGTACATCTGCAAATCAATCAATGTGATAGACCACATTAACAGAATCAAAAATAAAAATCACAAGATCATCTCAACAGATGCAGAGAAAGCATGTGAGAAGACGCAGCATCCATTTATGATAAAAACTCTGAATAAAATGGGTACAGAAGGAAAGTACATCAACATAATAAAGGCCATATATGACAAACACACAGCTAATATCACACTCAATGGAGAAAAACTGAAAGCTATCCCTTTAAGAACAGGAACCAGACAAGGATGCCCACATTCACCACTCTTATTTAACATAGTATTGGAAGTCCTAGCCAGAGCAACCAGGCAAGAAAAAGAAAGAAAAGGTATCCAAATTGGAAAGGAAGAAGCAAAACTGTGACCATTTGCAGACGACATTATCTTATATATAAAAAACCCTAAACAATCCACCAAAAAACTTTTGAAATAATAAATGAATACAGTCAAGTCGCAGGATACAAAATCAACATACAAAAATTTGTTGTGTTTCTATACACCAACAATGAAGTAGCAGAAAGAGAAAGTAAGAACACAATCCCATTTACAATTGCAACAAAAAGGATAAAATACCTAGGAATAAATTTAACCAAAGAAGTGAAAGACTTATACACTGAAAACTATAAAATATTGTTGAAAGAAATTGAAGAAGGCACAAAGAAATGGAAAAATATTCCATGCTCTCGGATTGAAAGAATTAACATAATTAAAATGTTCATACTTTCTAAAGCAACCTACAGATTCAATGCAATCTCTATCAAACTTCCAGAAATAGAACAAAGAATGCTAAAACTTACATGGAACAACAAAAGACCTCAAATATCCAAAGGAATCCTGAAAAAAAGAACAACGCTGGAGGAATTACACTGCCTGATTTCAAAATACACTACAAAGCTATAGTAATCAAAACAGCATGGTACTGGGGCCAGCCCTGTGGTGTAGTGGCTAATCTCAGCAAGCTCCGCTTCGGTGGTATGGGTTTGTGAGTTCGGATCCTGGGCACAGACCTATGCCATTTGTTGACCATGCTGTAGCAGTGACCTACGTACAAAAGTGAGGAAGACTGGAACATATGTCAGCTCATGGCTAATCTTCCACAAGCAAAAAAAATGAGGAAGATTGGCAACAGATGTGCACTCAAGGCAAATCTTCCTCAGCAAAAAAAAAAAAAAAAGACTAACATGGTCCTGGCACAAGAACAGATACAGTGATCAATGCAACATAATCAAGAGCCCAGAAATGAACTCACACGTCTATGGAGGGCTAATTTTCAATACGGGAGCCAAGAAGATACAATGCAGAAAGGAAAGTCTCTTCAATAAATGGTGCTGGGAAAACTGGAGAGCCACATGCAAAACAATGAAAGTAGACCATTATCTTACACTATACACAAAAATTAATTCAAAGTGGGTTAAAGACTTGAATGTAAGACCTGAAAACATAAAACTTCTAGAAGAAAACATAGGCAGTACACTCTTCAACGTTGGTCTTAGCAGCATATTTTCAAATACTATGTCTGTGAGGGCAAGGGAAACAATGAAAAAATAAACAGATGGGACTACATCAAACTGAATAGCTTCTGCACAGCAAGGGAAACCATCAACAAAATGAAAAGACAACCTATCAATTGGCAGAAGATATTTGCAAACCATATATCTGATAAGAGGTTAATATCCAAAATATACAAAGAACTCATACATCTCAACAATAGAAAAAGTAACAACCCAATTAAAAAATGGGCAAAAGATCTGAACAGACATTTCTCCAAAGTTATGCAGATGGCCAACAGGCACATGAGAAGATGTTCAATATCATTAACTATCAGGGAAATGTAAATGAAAACTACAATGAGATATCACCTCACTTCCGTCGGAATGGCTATAATTAATAAGACAGGAAACAAGAGGATGTGGATATGGAGAGCATGTGGAGAGAATGTGGATGAATGGAGAGGATGTGGACAGAAGGGAACTCTCGTACACTGCTGGTGGGAGTGCAAACTGGTACAGGCGCTATGAAAAACAGTATGGCGATTCCTCACAAAATTAAGAATAGAACCACCATACGATCCAGCTATTCCATTGCTGGGTATTCATCTAAAGAACATGAAAACACACATGCAACAAGATACATACACCCCTATGTTCATCACAGCATTATTCACAATATCCAAGACCTAGAAGCAACCTAGGTGCCCATCAAGGGACTAATGGAGAAAGAAGATGTGCAATATATACACAATGGAATACTACTCAGCCATAAGAAATGATGAAATATGGCCATTTGTGACAACAAGGATGGACCTTGAGGATATTACGCTAAGTGAAATAAGTCAGAGGGAGAAAGTCAAATACTGTATGATCTCACTGATAGGTAGAAGATAAAAACAATGACAAACAAACATACCGAAACAAAGATTGGATTTGTGGTTACCAGAGGGGAAGTGGGCAGGGAGGAGGGTGAAAGGGGTGATTATGCACATGAGTGCAGTGATGGATTGTAATTAGTCTTAGTCTTTGGGTTGTGAACATGATGTAATCTACACAGAAATTGAAATATAATGCTGTACAGCCTAAATTTATATAATGTCATAAACCAATGTTACCACAATAAAAAGAAAAAGGTTTGGAAACAGATAGTGGTAATGGTCGCACAACATTTGGAAGGTACTTAAAGCTACTGAATTGTACACTTAAAAATGATTAAAATGGCAAATTTTATGTCATGGATATTTTATCACAATAAAAAAAAAGCCAACCAAAAAAAACCCAGTTAATTGAAGCATACCTTAGGTTTAGAACTGCAAGTGACCCACCTACCTCTGCATCTTTACCTTTAAGCAATGCTTTAGAAGCTAATAAAAGGTACTTCTTGAAATATCAACTAACTGAGCAGCATAATATAAAAAAAAAAGTTGTTGGTTTCATTGGTTATAATAAGAGTGTGAATATCTCCACAGTATTTAAGCTAAAGTTTAAAAATAAGAACCATTCTGATTAATTTTGATCTTTATACCACAACTGTATATGTTGTAATATCTAGACCAGAGTTCTCCTAAAATACTCCCAAAATATATTCACTTATGGGTAGAAAAGCCCCAGTACAATGTGTGGCTCACTGATACTCTAAAATGTTGGTTTTCATATGAAAGCCCAAGTAATTACACTGAGCTTAATAAAAACTTTGGGATTTTACTATCTCTGTCTCCATCACCAGATAATCACACGTTCTGTGTAACTATTTAATGCATTACCAAAAACAGTAAGACTAGAGAACAGAAAGCCCAGATCTACATCCTCTCTCCTTTGTTCCCTCCATTCCTTCCTTCTCTTTCGCTCTTTCTCTCTTTTTATATACATTGTAATTAAAATTAAAATAAGCTATCATTACTTCTTTTGTACAGCACATCTTACATACAATAAAACATGACAATGTATAATCTTATTATGAAATAAGTATACCAAACCAGAACTACATGACTTGGATAATATATTTAAAACTTTCTAATTGTATACTTTCTCACCTTATCACATTATATAATAGTAAGAAGAAGAAGACGGTGAAGAGGAGGAGGAAGAGGAAGGAAAGGGGAAGGAAGAGAAGAAAGAGGAGGAGGAGGGAGTGGAAGAGGAAGAGAGAAGAAATTATTAAATGGAGTAGTACTTGTAAAACACTCAGTGGAGTATGTAACCCAGAGAAGGTACAAGGCAAAGTGAGGAAAAATGCTACTATAAAGCTTGGGAATTAAATGGATCTGGATTCAAACGCTTGGACAAAATATCTCTATACAATACAGATAATCTTAATTCCAAGTGTGGAAGTATGTTGCAAGGATTTAATAAGTAAATGCAAGTAAAGTCCTTAGCACAGTGCCCAGTATATAAGCATTTAATAAATTATTGTTATTACTATTATCTTTCTATATAAGGTGTCATATAGGAGACTTGTTTTTTAAAAACAATTTAATATTTAAACTAAAGATGTCATCCCTCTCTACTGAGAAATTATGAAGATTAATTTCATTTCAATGGATATAACTAACGAGTCAAAATATGGTTACTCATAAGGCATCAGACATTATATGCTTTATTAATCTATTTTAATGTGAAGTTTAAAAATACCCATTTGAGAGGGGAAAGTTGACGTATGCAAAGTCATTTAATGAAAAAGAACATTTTTGCAAAAGTCAAACTCATTACCATGAAATGCAAGCAAAACTGGCTACTGAACATCCACATTTTAAAGAAATGTTCTGAGCGCATAAACATTATACTGTGATTTATTTAATTCTTTTCCTTTTTAAGAGGTCACATTATGTTGCTCTGCTGGGGGGAAAATAGCATAGGCAGTGATGTATATGGCAACAAATTCTCTGTAAACCCTCTTATACAAAATGAGTCATTATTATTTATTATTGGACTTTTACGTTGTCTGACCTAGAATTTCTGATAAAAGACAGTGAAAACAATCAGAGGTGATTGGTTTGTCAGGCAACAATAGACCAACATTTATAAGAGTAGCTGTAATTGAGGAGTAATGAGCCCTGGGGGTAAATGAACAAATTAACTAGAGAAGAAGTAGAGTCTTTTGTAACTAATGCCTTGGCTGTCAAGACACTATTTGGTTTTTGCTCTTTACTAGGCCTTGACAGTGTCAGTTGCCCTAGAATACAAAGTCTGTCAACAGCAGAATCACTCATCCACAGTGCAGCATGTTGGCATGCTGCCTGTGGCTGGGATAACACATGCAAGATAGAGCATATGAGCTGGTATGTGTAATCAGAGCTTCAGCTCTTAAGCTGAATATTTTTTTTTAAATAAATCTGGAAGACAGATGTTTGCCCCAGCCAGCTCATTAATTTTGAACTGATTATGTTGCCAAGAACAAAGGCACTAATCTGTAGAGAACAGTATGAGTTTTTAACATTATTATAATAATTAAAAATATATCTATTATTTAAAATTAAGTCCTGCTTACAGGACCGTATTTAACTTATACTGGGCCAATGCAACCTGGTCCTCCTACTAAGTTATTCCAAAGTCCTGTTATTTAAAAAAATAACAATGAAAAGGGAGAGAAGGAATGAGTGGAAAGATTAAAGATTATTGTTTCCTTAAAAGAAAAAAATAATGCCCCATATGCTTTTTGACTCAACCATTCATTTATGTGACTTAATTTTAATAAAATAATCAAAAGTGTTCCCATAAGTAAAAATGTATGTTGTTACTGTTGTTATTTGTGTTTATGAGATGATAGTTGTTAACCAAACTTACTGTGGTAATCATTTCACAATATATGTAAGTCAAACCATTATGCTGTACCCCTTCAACTTATAAAATGCTGTATGTCAATTATATCTCAATAAAACTGGAAAAAAATTTCCCATATTTAAAGATGTGCCATAAACAATATTAGCATTGTCTATATAAAAAATATAGACAAACTAAATGTCTAGCAATAGGAGACTGGTTAAATAAACCATACATTCATACAGTGGAAGACTACAAACCCATTAAAAAGAATTATATATGTCAATAGCCAGTGAAATAAAAATCTCCATGAAATATTGGTAAATAACACACACATGCATGATGGTCGTAAAGGGCAGTCATTAAACTGTAAAAGGTAGTTTTTCTCTGGATAGTGGACTCAGAGAACTTTTGTTTTCATTTTAGACTACATTTTTGAATTTTTTAAATTATTTACAACAAGGACATACTTTTATATTTATCAACATAATTTTAAAATACATCAGAATCACCTAACATACATTCGTATGTTATAATCATCTAACATATATCTAACATACAACCCCCAGAGAACAAAGCAGTTCTGGCTGTAACTGGATCCCATGCAAATAAAAATAGTTAGCTGCAGTGATACTGTGCTGTATCAGAGTACCCCCCTAGGAAAGTTCTACCTCTGGTTCTGGCCTTTATGCTTTAAGAAAGTCGGAGAATAAATATTTGATAATTTCCAGAATACAAAATGAAAAAGGAACAGAAAACATGTCTATATAAGAAAGTTAAAGACATCAGTGTTCATTAGAGTATAGAGCTACAGTGTACTGAGGAAACGCATAGGCTTTAGAAGAGTCAGGGATCCCAGTCAGTGATACTTGGGTTTGAAACATCTTCTACCTGATACTCTGAGTTAGATGGCTTTGGCCTTGTTAAGCAGCATCTCTGATCTTCAGACACAGGAATTTACTTACCTCGTACGGTTGTTCTGAAGATGAAATTTGATAATACGTATAAAACATTTAACACAATGTCTGGCAATAATAATGGTTCAGCAACTGAAAATCATCATTATTTGCCAAGAACACTAATCTATGATGAGTTGATGATGGCTCCTACTACTTCCAACACACTACATACACACACACACAGACACACACACACACACAAAATAAGATACTCTTGTAAGGAGAATGCCAATCAAATTTTAATGCACAAAGGGAATAGAAAATAAAATAGGTTTAAGTTAGACAAGGACATGAATGTTAGAAATAATTTCCTGAAAACTAAGCTAAGCAACAATAATGGGGTGTTACAATTGTGGAAATTTCATCACTAAAAATACTTGAGAAAAGAACGAACCCCCTAACCTTGCTGGTTTAGACATTCACCTGCCTGAGAGGAGAAGGCCAAAAAACTGAATTCCCAAAATTCCTTTATGATTTATGATTTGATGATATTTTAATTAAATTAACAGGGCATTCCATCATTCTAATGGTAAATTGTGAAAGACAATTTTAAGGAAAGCACAGACAGCTCATCTTTGCAAAGGTAGTTCTTGATTTTACAAGCTCTAAAAAATTGTGGAGAATAGATTCAAAAGAACTCCTGTGTACAAAAAAGCTAGGAGGGTATTGGGGGTCTCACAAAGGGTTTCTGCCCACACGTTAGTCAGTAAAAGATAGAAAATGAATCCACAGAGGAAGGTTTAGAGATTATGTAATTCTGTGGGAAGATAATAAGTGATTAATGGGGAAAGGGAAAAACTAAACATCGAAAGATCAAAAAACGTAAGCTAACATTTAGGAATCAAACACTACTTGAAGTTCAACTCTATAAATGGCTAAAACAGTGTCTACCGTTATTAGACACTCCTTGATCAGATTGTCTCCAAACTTATGGCATGCTATGAAGTTCTATCTAAAGAGTTCATTATGTGAATCAAAGAGAGTGGCCTTGGATTAGCACTGTTTCTCTATATTTATTTTTATATAACACACCATTTACTAGCACAAGCAGATCAGAGCATTTCTACTGTTCTGTTGGGACAAGTTTGCAATTTTGTAAAACAGGAAGTGAAATGAAATATGGATTTTTTTCTTGCCTCACTTTAGGATTACCTTTTAACAATTGTCATAGACTTCAGAGACTCTCAAGTCACTAGGTAAAGTTCGATGACTATCATTGTAGAAACAGCACTGTCCAAGTGGTTAAGAATCCCAAGTCCAGTTCCAGCTTTGCCACTAATCACCTGTGTGCAAGGGCTGGACTGCTTCATGGATGTGGTACTCATGCAGTTAGGTAGGGCCCTTCACTCAGATGGCCCCCACAACTGGTTTAATGCTCTGCTGCTGTCATCTCAAAATTCTTAATCACTTTTTAAGAGAGGCCTCCCATTTTCACTTTGCACTGGGCCCAACAAATTATGCGGTCACTCCTGCCTAGGTGAGCTTTGTAAGTCACTTCTCCTACTTACTTCTCATTTTCCTCAATGTAATCAACAAACCAAACTCTCCCTTTTATCCTAATTTTTGCAAATGCTGTGTTATCAGGGCACACATTATCTTTGTCAAATTGTCAACACAGTCATGCTCTTGTTGATACTTTAAATATCACTTTCTGATCCTATAAAATTAAGCCAACTCACAACTATGAGAATTACATTTCCAAAAGAGATTTCCTTTATTACAAAGAGACTATCATTGTTGCTTGAGACTTTCCTTGTCTGAATACCTTCTATTAAAAAGTTAGGAGCACTATACCATTAATTGTGCTCTCTATCTTAAAGGTATATTTGGCAATCACTTTCTTTTCAAAAGCGTCTTTGTTCAGACATTTAGTGCACACACTATTTCGTGGAATCGGGGAGGGAGGAAGTACACTCCAGCACTGAGTGATTTACAACAGAAAGTGTTGTTTAAAAAGACTACACCGCTAACCTTTAGATCACATATTAATCAGGACAGAATGTTATAAAAATTAAAACACTGAGTGTGGGGGAGCATGGCAGCACAGTCACAGGTCTATGTATCTGTTTCCTTCTTAGCGTAATGGAAGAGGTCCTAAACACGGCACCTTGCGTTTCACCATCCCTCTGTTTGGCCCCAAATTCCTATTACTATAATTACTTTAGATTTAAAAACCCATAAAGATTCTACTCAAGTGTGCAACCTCAGAGAGGAAATGTGGTGGCATATCTAGAGATTTCCATTTAACACATTAACAAATGGTACCAAGAAACACAGGGATCTGCCATTTAAGCCAGTAATCTGCTTCAGAAACATCAGATGTTCTGAGTGAAGATTCTGATAGCTTATCATTTATTATGTTAAATGGAAAAAATACTTAACATATTTGTATCAATCCAGACCCCCAACCAACTTTTTAAAACCTAAGTAAACCAGTAAAATATACACTTACCAAATGCCAAAGTGCATTGAAAATTGTAAGAAATTCTCATATGAGAGAGTAAAGTGCTACAGACATCACTTCCTAATGAAACAGTGAATAAGACTGGTAAAAGACAGATGTTTGTAGGCCCTACTTGGCCTCTCAGTTCCAGCAGAAAACATGCACATCTCCTTGGTTGGCACCTGGCCTGCTCTTCAAATCATCTACACACAATTCTGATGGTCTACTAATTGTATTTGGAATTAAATCAAGACTCTTTCCAGATATCACATTGTTAAAAACTATTGAGTTTGGAGGGTGTAAATGCAATTAGTTGCCTTATAAATATCAGCAAAAAATAAACCATGAAACAAAAACATCTTATTGAGAGATTCGTCTATTCTGTGAAAATTGGATTTCAAAAATCAAGAGGCATTCTACTGTGAAACCATTAACTGGAAAGACATTCTGCAGTTTATGTATGTCTGTATTTTATTTATTAGCTAAACTATGCTCTAGGTAGGTGTTAGATGCTACAGGCAAACAAAATAGATGAGGACGCCGACTTTCGAGGACTTAAGTCTAACAGCACCATGAAAGGCAGAATTAGTGTGGCTTACTAAGTTATAACAGTTATATTTCCTCTGTACAGAAATATCTGAGTTGACTACACAAATGACAGATAAATACATTTTGGCTAAGATTATTGAGATGTCACAGAGGTGAGAAATATCCTACATATAGCTAAAAGCTAGATAACCAAAAAACAATTTTGTACAATAGATACAATAGGCAACAATCACAATTTTGTACAGAGAAGTAATGGTCCAGCTAAAAACTACATTTCTTATTTCCCCTTGCAGCCAGGAGTTATCCAGTGGGATGGACACAGAAATAATAGAACAAGACTTCTGGAAATCTCTTCAGCTACCTACCTCCAGGATCCTTGTGACACGAGAGAAAATAAACCTGTAATCTGTTTAAATCATCTTTTAGTTGGCGTGTCTGTTAATCATATTTAAACACAACTTTAAGCCTTACAGGTTCCATAACTTTTCCATTTATCACTGTATATACAACTTTTATACCTAAAAACAATCTCAACTAACCAATTAAAATATCTGATCTGGGTTAAAAATAAAAAGTCTAATGTTAATCTAAAATTCATTTGTAATCCCGCTAGCAGCTTGGTACTGCTTCAGGCTGAGAAACTTCTGAAGATTCAGTTTAAGGAGTGTGGTAGACTTCTATTTCCACTCTCTGAGCTCTTCCTTCTGATCCTATCCTGACCCTACTTACCAGCTCACAGGTGGTGATTTCAGTAATGGCACTATGAGATGGCTGGCAATGGAAGGCCTTTCCTTGACTGTAATTATGTGTTGGTACTCTCTGGGATTTGTCGATGTTCAACACTGACTTATTCCTCTCTTGGATGGTTTCCTGCATTGTTTGAAGATACCCAGTTCATCCAACTGCAATGTTACACTTGTGGCTGCCATTTACACCCACCCCCACTCAGTTTCCATCTGAAAGTGTATATCTACCCTCTTTCTGCTGAACTGGCTTTGCCCCTAGCAGGAAACCCTATTAGATCAAGTCCCAGACCAGCTCTATCCCTTAAGGCCCACCTCTGCTTTGATTTCTGTAGAGGCTTATGCCCAATGAATTGCTCAGTCACCAGGCAGACATCTCTAGCCTCAGCACTTCACTTTTATCATCCACGGGCATGTATCAAATCCAAATAAATAAAAGTAATCTCAACTTTACAAAACAAGAGTGGATTATCTGGTACCTTGTACCACTCAAACTCAAAGGGAAATATTAAGCAAGCTGAGTAATCCTCTCAAAGACATACTAAGATTAAAGAGAAAGGTAAGCACACTTTTCTTTAGGGAAAACAGAAATAGCACAATATTCCACACTTTCTTCCAAAGTAATTTTTCTCTTGTTCTCTTCAGCCTGGATAAATTTATACCCCCAAGATAGATTTTGGACTAATTGTCAAAACATACATACACACATATAATTTGCATATAGCTCTTTCAAATTCATATGTAGCCTAGGACCTCATTTCTAGAAAACAAGAATGTATTATGTCTTCTGTTGTTTTCAATGTTAGGAAGGCCCTAGATTTTATTTATCAGTCATTTCACTTACCCATAGCAGACTCCTTTCACTTTTTCTTACTCTGCTCTCCCAAATCTTCAGGATGGTCCTTAAGACTCCCATAACCCCTTCTTTCTTTGCATATAATATAAATTTCTACTTTACCAAGAGAAAAGTGGTCATCCAGTGCGACCTTCAGATTTTCTCTTATCTAAAAATTAAATTGTCTTTATTCATATTTAACACCCTTCTGTCTCAAGTGAAAGATACCACCATCTTTTCAAACATAAATTGCATGACTCTGATCTTCTCTGTCTGCTTTTTCTAGAATCAACATTCAGATTTTTTTCTCATTTTCAAATTTCAGATTCCTTCCCTTTTGTCTACAAGCATGCTTATATGTCCTCCATTGTCAAAAACAAACAAAAAAGAAAACAAGGTACTCCATATCTCTTTCACTGTCCTACCAAACTTCATGGAAATGCAAAAAAATTTCTTGCCATTTTCTCACTTCTCAATCACTCTTTAATACTGCAGTCTTTATTCTGTTCCAATACATTCTAACAAATCTGTTCTCACAAAAGTAAACCAATGACTCCTAAAACCCAAATACAATACAGTTTAAATTCTTCCATGAGTCTCTGAAGAATTTCACATTTCTTCCTGGATGTCTTTATCACTTCTTTGGACCTAATTCTCTGATAATACTTCCTATACTCCTGAGTTAAAATCTCTAGAGATGAAGGCCAGAAATCTGCATTTTAACAAACTTTATAGGCATTGTTGACAAATGTGAAAGATAGAGAATTACTGGTCTCAGACCTAAAAAAACTTGAGAAAACAATTTGGTTAAACAACAATCATCTAGTCATTACAGAATAAAACTCTACTTTAACAGTCATTTGAAAACATTTGTCATTTTCTCCTTTTCATTATCTTATCATAAGCTGAATATTAAGGTTGAATTAAGAGTTGGGGCATATTACAGTATTTAAAGTTTTATAACAGGATAGAGCAGTTTTAACTAAAGTTAGCAGGACAACCAGATGGAGACAGGATAACCATAACTGGAAAATGTCACTAGAAAAATGTGTTTATTATAACTTTGATTCTATGTTCTTTGAGCAAAGCATTTAAAGAATTTCATTTACTCAGCAGATCCCCCTTGGTTCTACTGCTTGGTGAACACTGAGACCACTGGTTTCATTCACCTCCATCTTTCAGGAGGCATGATTGGAGGTTGGATTGCTTTGTTGAAAAGCTTTCTCCCATGAACTGTTTATTAACATTCGCGGATTTTTCAGCCTAATTCAGGCTGAAATAAATGTTAATAACAATGTTAAATGATTTTTTTTTGCTTCTAAACATTGATTTGAAATTGCTTAAGAATAATCCAACAATGCTAGCACGATAATCATCATATTGAGCCAGTTTCTGAGATAGATATAGCAAATATCAGAAAAATAATCATTTAGCAGATATATCTTCAAAATAAAATAGCTGAAATTACCAGTGTGGGCTTGGAGGAGGAAAAAAAATGGATTTGTAAACAGAAGTCCTAATATTGAATTCCACTACAACATCATGTTATCTGTACAGTCTTAGACAAGAACCTTGGTCCTCTCTGAGTTTTTTCATTTATCAAACAAGAGCGAATACATGTTTAATGTGCCTATTTCAAAGGATTTCTCTAAGACCCTAATGCATATGAATCATCAGAATCACAACATGTTTTTATAAAGTCATAAAAACAAAACAAAACTAAATAAACAACTATTTGAGTAGAAAAGGCCGTTTTGCTATCAAAGAGATGGTTTTAGGGCAAAAGCAAGTTTTTTTTTTAATCAATTTCTCTTCCAGCGGTTCCTAAGGCTGGTTGATGGAGCAAATCAAAGACCATGGCACAAAATGAATGTGAATAAAAAGTCAGAATAAATACTGAAATTGAAAAAGAAAATACTGGTGAGGTAGCTTACAGTTAAACATATAACAAAATCAGAGAGAAGCAAAAAGCAATAGAATATGTTATATTTTAGTTTTTAATCAACAGTGCAATATCATAGATTTTACACCTATAATATATTTTCAAAGGTATCTTAGGTTGATAACCTTGAAACTAAGAAATAATAAAAGTTTTACATTTTTCACATTGAAATGAATTCTTAAAAAATATCGTATATTTTATTTCACTGAATCATTTTTTGAAAATGGTTAACTGATATAGGATTCATTGAAAAATTCATAGCCTTCCAGAATATTCTATTAACTGGAACATCTAATTCTTATTCAGTCTGAATAAACAGTAGTTTACAGCACATTACCTAGCCCTCATTTCTTCCTGATTATGACTGTACACTTCTTCAGGCCAAAGGAAATATTTGTGTAGCAGGTAAGAATGAGACCTTGAAGTGAGACACACCTACACACCTGATTTGAATCCTCTTACATTCTTGCTACTCAAAGTCTAGTCTTTGTGCCAGGAGCAACAGTACCGCCTGGGAGCTTATTAGAAATGTAGTATCTCTGGCTGGATCGACTGAATGAAAATCTGCATTTTAACAAGAGCCTCTGGTGAACATTAAAGTTTGAGAAGCACTGGCATACATTGCTTTTTAAATTTGTTTCCTTGGGCAAGTTAAAGGAATCCGCAAAGACCCAGCTTCCTCATTGAAAAATGAGACTAATAATGGTGTCTGGAGCATAGTATTATCCTGAAAAATAATCAAATAATGCCACTTAGTAAACACTCACTAAGGTCTAATTGGTATTAAATTTCATGATGTACCTCAAATTTGTATATTCAAAATATTTTCCAATATATTTATTTATGAAATTATATTGATATCCCATCCAGATAAATTAAAGCTCCTGTAGGGGCCTGGCCCCACGGCTGAGTGGTTAAGTTTGCACGCTCTGCTTGGGCAGCCCAAGGTTTCACCGGTTGGAATCCTGGGTGCAGACATGAAACCACTCGTCAGGCCACGCTGAAGTGGAGTCCCACATGCCACAGCTAGAAGGACCCACAACTGAAAATACACAACTGTGTACTGGGGCGCTTTGGGGAGGAAAAAACAAAAAGAAAAATAAATAAAATCTTTAAAAGAAAAAAGCTCCTGTAATCCAGAAGTCTCCCTGAATATAAGCCTACAACAAAAATAGAAATAAATTAATAATGCCATCTTGCATTCATTTACAGTACAATGTAGCACCTGCTTTTCAATCCGCCTCAAAATATTTCTCTTCTAAGTAATATGTTTTCTATTTTTGTAGAATAAAAAAGTTAAATAAAAATTCAGTTTGAAAACAAACATGAATCTTTCTCCCTGAGATCAACTCTAATTCTACATTGGAAATTAAGGCTGTCCTGGAACAAATACAGTAGCAGTGCTGAGATCTGTAGAACATAAAGGAGCTAAACTTAAGTTCTAGCATTATATCTCAACAAAAGACGTACAAGAATTTTACAAAGAAATTTTAAAACTTTATTGAATGGCATAAAAAAATTGATAAATGGAAAGAATATCATGGTATAAATAGAAAGATAAAATATCATAATGATATTAATTCTTCCCAATCCAGTCTGAATCAATGCAATACCAATCAAAATCCCAGTGAAGATTTTCTTGGATAATAACATGCTGAATCCAAAATTTAGATAAAATGTGAAGGTTCAAAAATATTCAAGATCCTTCTGAAGAAGAATATGGTGACAGACTGGGCCTACCAAATAACTGGCTTGATAACTGGAGCTCACTGGGGAAAGGCAAACTATTTAAAATAAATGGTCCTGAGAAAATTGGTTAGAAAAAAATTTAATTTGGATTGCAGCCTAAAACTATATACCAATATTAGTTGCAAGTAGATTAAATAAATCTGAAAGACATGGAATCTTTTAGAATAAAAGATATAAAAAATGTTTATAACCTCAGGGTAGGGAAGGATTTCTTAAACAAAATACACAACCTAAAATACCTATAATTTTTTTAAAAGTTGACTTTGACTGCATTAAAATTAAGAACTTATTTTATCAAAATACACCATAAAGACAATGACAAGTCACAAACTGGAAAAAGATATTTGCATCATATATAACTTAAATGAATTACCATCAAAAATACGTAACCTACCAATCAATTAATAAATAAAAATGTTCAAAAGATATGAAGAGATATTTCACTCAAGAGGAAACAAGAATGATGAATGAATATAAAATAAGATATCTACCTCATTAGTGATAAACAGAGGTACCACTTTACACCCATTTGATTGCCTATAATTAAGAAGTCTGACATTGCCACTTACTGGCCAGAATATGGACCAATAGGTATTCATATATTGCTAGTGGAAGTCTAAATAGATATAACTATTTTAGAAAACAATTGTCATACTTTTATTAGGCTGACTTTGTGAATATTCAACAGTCTAGCAATTCTACTATCATGTATCGAGCCTACAGATATTCCTGCACACGTGTACTAGGAGACTCATTCAAGAACATCTGGCAGCACTATTCACAGTAGCACCCATCTGGAACAATCCAAAGAAGAACTGACCAACAGAAAATAAATGAATAAATTGAGATATATCCTCATAAAATAGCATTTAACTGTAAATAAAAATGAATTAAAACTAAGTACACACATCCAGATAAACAAATGTAATGTTGATGGAAGAAAGCAAGTCACTGACGACTACATACAATATAATACGATTTTAATAAAGCTGAAAAAAAGAAAACTAAAATATCTTGTTTAGTAAAACATTTATGTGAAATATAACTATTTTTAAAAAACAAAGAAATTAGTAATAAAACATCTAGCATACTGGGGCCCTCGGGCAGGGAGGCAGAACGATGGGATAGGAGACGACTACAAAACCAGGTTTAAGGGCACTGGCAATATTCATGGGTTTTATGTTGTACGGTAGATTTAAACATCATTGTAATGCATCATAACTTACATATGTATAAAAAGATGTATGTACCAATTAAATACACTATTCCTATGTATGAAAACTGCCTAATATAAAAAATAAGCTAGTAATTAGACTGGTTTTTTTTTGAGGAAGACTAGCCCTGAGCTAACATCCACCACGAATCCTCCTCTTTTTTGATGAGGAACAGTGGCCCTGAGCTAACAACCCTGCCCATCTTCCTCTAGTTTATATGTGGGACACCTGCCACAGCAAGGTTTGATAAGTGAGGCTTAGGTCCACACCTGGGATCCGAACCAGTGAACTCCAGGCGACCAAAGCTGACAGCATGAACTCAATTGCTACACCACTGGGCCAGCTCCAAGCTAACTGAATTTTGGGGGTTCACAATGAAATCATGATATTTCCTCTTTGGTGAATATATTTGATGAACACAGTTTCAAGGCAATGAAAACCTCCAAATAAAGCATGAAACATAAATAATGGACAATCATAAAATGAGCGGATCCAATTTAAACTCACCACGAGAGCTTTAGATCTGTTGCTTAGAAGTTTCTCAATATCCCTGGCTGCAATTTCCACCAGCTGGCGTGCATTATTTGGTTCCACAGTATACAAATCTTGGTATTTCTCATAAATCTGTGTGAAGGGAAAAGAATATTAATAAGAACAATTGCCGGGCCGGCCCCGTAGCCGAGTGGTTAAATTTGTGCGTGTGGCTTCCACAGCCCAGGGTTTAAGCTGGTTCGGATCCTGGCCGCGGACATGGCACTGCTCATCAGGCCACGCTTAGACGGCGTCCCACATGCCTCAACTAGAAGGACCCACAACTAAAATATACAACTATGTACCGGGGGACTTGGGGAGAAAAAGCAGAAAAAAAAAATAAGACTGGAAACAGTTGTTAGCTCAGGTGCCAGTCTAAAAAAAAAGAGCAACAATTGCTAATTCGGCTCATACGTTCACATTACTACGTATTTAAAACCATAAAGAAGTGACCAGAAAGACCCACCCTTTCCTTTCTTCATCTTGATCTTTTTGGAGTCCAGATGTGTCAAAACATATCTATAAACATAAATTTGTTATAAGATCACCAGCTGACCAAAACATTATGTCATGTTAACAGGCTGTAAGACATCTTGTACCACAATGGTTTGTGTATGCAATTTTGTGACTTGAAGTTGTACTCTCCAATCTCAAAACCTGGTATTAACTGCCATCAGCTTTTTAAAGAAAAAAGTAGGCCATTCTGGAAAACAGAAGGAGAACTGAAGAATGGGAGGTCAAACCTGGAGGAAATGTGCAGCAAACAGAGGTAGAAGGAAAGGGAAAGCAATAATGTATTGAGGAAGACTTCCCACTCTTTCCCCTTGCTGCAACCACTGAGGCTTAACAGTATGCTGGCAAACGTTATGAAGAGAGAGAAAGACAGAGAGACAGGGAGAGTCAGAGAGTCAGAGAATGAAGCTCCTGCTAAGGTTCATCCAGGTGACACAGAGAGCTTCATTTCACAGACAGAGGAGATGAAGGTCATTAAGGTCTACATTAAAGTTTGGTTAAAACTGTAAAAGTGTAAATATTTTTAATTACCAAATTCAATGTTTTTTTAAAAAAATCATTGAGTCAAACTATACTGAAAGTCAGCTAGGCAGCAAAAGAAAAACAACTACATTTCTGGCTCACATCAATGTCTACGGAAGGATTTCCCTACAGTGGCATAAGATGCACCTGGTTTACAGAGCCTGTACACTCCTGGCAGGAGAGGAAAAATTAAAGAAACAGGGAAAAAAACAGTGACTGTGTTTGTGGCTGGACGGCTGAGCTGAGAAGGAAATCCCTTATGCATCCAACAGATGGGTTGCACATGCATGACTAAACCATCTTTAAAAGCTAGGGCCTGGCAGGTTTTTACCATCTTATGAGAAGTGAATCCAGGCACAAGCAGGAATCAGTTCAACCCTGCTTTTTTCTGGCACAACTCCAGCATTCTGTGTTACTACCAACAGGTTCTACAACACAGGCCCAGCTGAGCACATATGTCACTGGTGAACATTAGTTTCAAATAGACACAGATACATACGCTAACATTTATTTATAACAGAGCATGTTTCAGATGGTTATAATTTTTTATTTAAGTCATTAAAAATTAATTGCTTTAGAAGATTTAAATTAAACTTTCACTCCTCAACTTGTTTGACTTTATGAGGTTTTTCCAATACACATTTGAATTTTGATCTTGAATTTTTCCAATACACATTTGAATTCCAACTATTCAAGGCACAGTAATTTAGTCATGTAAAATCCCCATTTTTAGTTTCATTCAAGATTCCTGCATATTACTGGATTGCTTATGCTTTCTGTTGAAGGGCAGATTATTGAGTCCTATTTTACGGATCCAGGTTATCCATGAAGAACTCCGTCCAGCTCAAGGCTCTCTCTTTCAGCCTAAGATGTCAGCCTAAGATGACAACCAGTAATATGAACTCCTGAACAGATTAATTGATTTGGGGTACAAATAGATAAACCTCAACACCACTTTAATTGATCCACTTTAATTTATTTTGGCAATAAAATCAATATAGCTAATTGTGTCAAAGGCAGATGTGCTTTGTACCATTAATATCTTTTTCATTTCTGAATGGAGTCTAACCTCATTTCTGCGGTATCAGGAGTTGGTGGAGATTAGTTCAGGATACGCTGTACTTCTCTCTAGGTACTACAGATAATGTCACTTATTAAGTCATTGCCTACATATGCTAGATATATTAAGGTGGTTTAAAGAATGAAAGAATCATAATCAGGAGAAACAATTTAGTTCAAGAGGATAAATATATATATATATTCTCTCAAATATATACAGAATATTCTCTCAAATTCTGTTTCTAGGGCAATTTTTAAATGCTTAGAAAACAAAAAACAAGATCTAGCTCAGAAATAAGAGCATTAGGTATACTTTCTTTTCCTTTCCCTAGCTATTTTTCATTTTTTTAAAAAATAATTATCGAGGAGTGGGCGGAGCAAAATGGCAGGGTGAGCTGACCCGGGATTCTTTCCCCTCCAAAATACAACAAAAGATTGGGAGAACTGAATTTCAGAGAATAAACAAAATGCCAGCTCATTAGAGACCTACAATACCAAGAAGGCAGAGATCATAAACCTTGCAGATGGCCTCGGAGGCTCTGGAACGGTAGGAGAGAACATCGCTCCCTCCCCTAGAGTCTGCGATCCCTGTGGCGCAGGTCGGGAAGGAGCGGGGGAGGGGCCACGTGCTGGGGGATCATCCAGGACTCCTGCCGCTGATTCAGTGGAGACCCGCTGACGGGGGTAAAGCTTCCGTCCGCGGGGACCCTATAAACCCAGGGCTGGGGAGATGAGAGAACAGAACTGATCTGAACCCAGACTGGTGCGTGTGAGTAACAGCCCCTCCCCCCCAGCGAAGCCAGTGGGTGCAGCCATCTTGCCCCAAGGCGGAAAGCTAACACGCCGCTCTCAACCCCCATCTAGTGGCGACAGGCTGTAACTGCAGGTGAATTCTACAACCATGCAAAAAAACCGCTCCTCTATCATCCAGCAATTTATAAAAGCCCCAGACCAGAAGGAAAACAATAAAAACACAGAATTAAGTCCTAAGGAGTTGGAATTAGGTAAACTAAGTGATAATGAATTCAGAGCAGCTATAATCAAAAAACTCAATGAGGTAGAGAGAAAGACAGAGAAACAAGCAGAGTTCTGGAGTTACTTCACAAAAGAGATTGAAATCATAAAGAAGAATCAAACAGAGTTACTTGAGATGAAAAACACAATGGAACAGATAAAACAATACAGATTCCCTGAATGCCTGTGTAGACAACATAGAGGAGAAAATTAGCATAATCGAGGACAGACAGGCTGAATGGTGCCAGACAGAGGAAGAAAGAACTAAGAATTAAAAAAAATGAGGAAAATCTCCGAGAGATGATGGACTCAATGAGGAGTAAGAACATAAGGATCATAGGAATTCCCAAGAATATGGAAAAGGAAAATGGAGCAGAAAGTGTGCTTAACGAAATTATTGAAGAGAACTTCCCAAATCTAGGGATCAATGGAGAAATGTGTGTAGAGGAGGGTTTTAGATCTCCTAGATTTGTCAACGTAAAATGACCTACCGCAAGGCACATAGTAGTAAAGTTGGCAAATAGGAATGATAAGGAGAGAATACTCAGGGAAGTAAGGAAAAAAAAGAGAATAACCTATAAGGAGCCCCTATCAGACTGTCAGCGGATTCTAATTACAAACTTCAAGGTAGACACTAAAATAAAGTACAGAACAGAGTCACAAATCATAGATAAGGAAAAATCTAAGAAACCCAGCATAAGAAATTGCAGTATTAAATGGGTAGTATGAAGCACACAGGAAAAGAAACACAGGAAAACAAGAGGATGAGTGACAGATTGACAGCACTAAGTCCACATGCATCAATAATCACTCTCAATGTGAACGGATTGAAATCTCCAATAAAAAGACACAGAGTGGCAAAATGGATTAAAGAACACGATCCAACAATTTGTTGCCTCCAGGAAACACACCTCAGCCCCAAGGACAAACACAGACTCAGGGTGAAGGGTTGGAGGACAATACTTCAAGCAAATAGCAAGGAGAAAAAGGCAGGTGTTGCAATTCTCATATCAGACCAAGTGGATTTCAAAATAAGACAGGTCAAGAGAGACACAGAGGGACAATATATAATGATCAAAGGGACACTTCATCAAGAAGAAATAATGCTTATAAATATCTATGCACCCAACACAGGAGCACCAAGATTCATAAAGCAACTATTAACAGACCTAAAGGAAGATGTTAAAAACAACACAATAATAGTAGGGGACCTCAACACCCCACTCACATCAATGGACAGATCATCCAGACAGAAAATCAACAAGGAAATAGTGGAGTTAAATGAAAAACTAAAACAATTGGACTTAATAGATATATATAGATCACTCTACCCTGAAAGAGCTGAATACACATTCTTCTCAAGTGCACATGGAACATTCTCTAGGATAGACCATATGTTGGGAAACAAGGCAAGCCTCTACAAATTTAAAAAATTGAAATAATAACAAGCATCTTCTCAGATCATAGTGCTATAAGGCTAGAAATTAATTACAAGAAAAAAGCTGAGAAAGGCACAAAGATGCGGAGACTAAACAACACACTACTGAACAAGCAATGGATCATTGAAGAAATTAAAGAAGAAATAAAAAAATACCTGGAAACAAATGAAAATGATAGCATGCCATACCAACTCATATGGATACAGCAAAAGCTGTATTAAGAGGAAAATTCATCGCAATACAGGCACATCTTAACAAACAAGAAAAATCCCAAATAAGCAACCTTAAAGCACACCTAACTGAACTAGAGAAAAAAGAACAAATGAAGCCCAAAGTCAGCAGAAGGAGAGAAATACTAAAAATCAGAGCAGAAATAAATACTATTGAAATGAAAAAGGCAGTAGAAAGGATCAATGAGACAAAGAGCTGGTTTTTTGAGAAGATAAATAAAATTGACAAACCACTAGCCAGACTTACAAAGAAAAAAAGGGAGAAAGCTCAAATAAACAAAATCAGAAATGAGCGAGGAGAAATAACAACAGACTCTGCAGAAATACAACAGATTATAAGAGAATACTACAAAAAACTATATGCCAACAGAATGGATAACCTAGAGGAAATGGATAAATTCTTGGACTCCTACAATCTCCCAAAGCTCATTCAAGAAGAGGCAGACAATTTGAACAGACCAATCACAAGGAAAGAGATTGAAACAGCAATCAAAAACATCCCAAAGGATAAAGCCCCAGGACCACATGGCTTTCCTGGGGAATTCTACCAAACTTTCAGAGAGGATTTAATACCTACCCTTTTCAAGCTATTCCAAAAAATTAGGGAAGATGGAACGCTTCCTAACACATTCTATGAGGCCAACATCATGCTGATACCAAAACCTGACAAGGACACCAAGAAAAAAGAGAACTACAGGCCAATATTGCTGATGAACATAGATGCAAAAATTCTAAACAAAATTTTGGCAACCAGAATTCAGCAATTCATCAAAAGAATCATACATCAGGATCAGGTGGGATTCATACCAGGGACACAGGGATGGTTCAACATCCGCAAATCAATCAACGTGATACACCACATCAACAAACTGAGGAATAAAAACCACACGATCATCTCAATAGATGCAGAGAAGGCATTTGACAAGATCCAATAGCCATTTTTGATAAAAACTCTGAACAAAATGGGCATAGAAGGAAACTACCTCAACATAATAAAGGCCATATATGACAAACCCATAGCCAACATCATACTCAATGGGCAAAACCTGAACGCCATCCACCTGAAAACAGCAACGAGACAAGGATGCCCTCTATCACCACTCTTATTTAACATAGTACTGGAGGTCCTGGCCAGAGCAATCAGGCAAGAAAAAGGAATAAAAGGAATCCAAATAGGGAGGGAAGAAGTGAAATTCTCGCAGTTTGCAGACGACATGATCTTATATATAGAAAACCCCAAAGAGTCCATTGGAAAACTGTTAGAAGTAATCAACAACTACAGCAAAGTTGCAGGGTATAAAATCAATTTACATAAATCAGTAGCATTTCTATACTCCAGTAATGAACCAACAGAAAAAGAACTCAAGAATACAATACCATTCACAATCGCAACAAAAAGAACAAAATACCTTGGGGTAAATTTAACTAAGGAAGTAAATTTAACTAAGGAAGTGAAGGACCTATATAATGAAAATTACAAGGCCTTTCTGAGAGAATTGGATGACGACATAAGGAGATGGAAAGACATTCCATGTACATGGATTGGAAGAATAAACATAGTTAAAATGTCCATTCTACCTAAAGCAATCTACAGATTCAACGCCATCCCAATCAGAATCCCAATGACATTCTTTACAGAATTAGAACAAAGAATCCTAAAATTCATATGGGGCAACAAAAGACCCCGAATTGCTAAAGCAATCCTGAGAAAAAAGAACAAAACGGGAGGCATCACAATCCCTGACTTCAATACATACTACAAAGCTACAGTAATCAAAACAGCATGGTACTGGTACAAAAACAGGTGCACAGACCAATGGAACAGAATTGAAAGCCCAGAAATAAAACCACACATCTATGGACAGCTTATCTTTGACAAAGGAGCTGAAGGCATACAATGGAGAAAAGAAAGTCTTTTCAACAAATGGTGCTGGGAAAACTGGAAAGGCACATGTAAAAGAATGAAAATTGACCATTCTTTTTCACCATTCACCAAAATAAACTCAAAATGGATTAAAGACCTAAGGGTGAGACCTGAAACCATAAGGCTTCTGGAAGAAAACCTAGGCAGTACACTCTTTGACATCAGTATTAAAAGGATCTTTTCGGACACCATGCCTTCTCAGAGAAGGGAAACAATAGAAAGAATAAACAAATGGGACTTCATCAGATTAAAGAGCTTCTTCAAGGCAAATGAAAACAGGACTGAAACAAAAAAACAACCCACTAACTGGGAAAAAATATTTGCAAGTCATATATCTGACAAAGGCTTAATATCCTTAATATATAAAGAACTCTCGCAACTCAACCACAAAACATCAAACAACCCAATCAAAAAATGGGCTGGAGACATGAACAGACATTTCTCCAAAGAAGATATACTGATGGCCAATAGGCACATGAAAAGATGCTCATCATCGCTGATCATCAGGGAAATGCAAATCAAAACTACACTAAGATATCACCTTACACCCGTTAGAATGACAAAACTATCTAAAACTAATAGCAACAAATGTTGGAGAGGTTGCGGAGAAAAAGGAACCCTCATACACTGCTGGTGGGAATGCAAACTGGTGCAGCCACTATGGAAAACAGTATGGAGATTCCTCAAAAAACTAAAAATAGAACTACCATACGATCCAGCCATCCCACTACTGGGTATTTATCCAAAGAGCCTGAAGTCAGCAATCCCAAAAGTCCTGTGCACCCCAATGTTTATTGCAGCACTGTTTACAATAGCCAAGACGTGGAAGCAACCTAAGTGTCCAGCAACAGACAAATGGATAAAGAAGATGTGGTACATATATACAATGGAATACTACTCAGCTGCAAAACAGAACAAAATCATTCCATTTGCAATAACATGGAGGGACCTTGAGAGAGTTATGTTAAGTGAAATAAGCCAGCGAGAGAAAGATAATCTGTGTATGACTCCACTCATATGAGGAATTTAAAACTATGGACCAAGAACAGTTTAGTGGATACCAGGGGAAAGGTGGGGTGGGGGGTGGGCACAAAGAGTGAAGTGGTGCACCTACAACATGACTGACAAACATTAATGTACAATTGAAATTTCACAAGATTGTAACCTATCAATAACTCAATAAAAAAAAAAAGACAAAAAAAAGTAATAATTATCTGCTTTACCATTTTATCCAATGCCTTTCCTGAAAGAAAAACAACATGGTGTCTATAATGTGAGTTTTTGGCACCAGATAGAGCTCTATTCAAATCACATGACAACATGCTGTGTGCTAGTGGTTTCCATTTCTTCTACTAGAAAGAATGCAGTATATAAAGAGAATTCAAGACAGGATGTTTTCCCTCCTGACTGATACACTGATATGCTTTAATTTTTCTGTAGTTTAAGACTTCTCACTGCCATGCCTGACACAAGTTTTGACAAAAGAATACTTCTCGCCTGTATATTCTTTCTTTCTTACAATCTTAATGTTCTTTCACTGTTACATACACAGACCAACTTTTGCTGTGATGACAACAGAGAATATGGTTTCTCTACCTTTTTCACTGGAAACTTATTTCTAAGTCTCTTTGCTCCAATTAAGTCCATAGTTCCAAGATAATCTTCAGAATAATACATTTAAAAATAACTTCAACTGTAGTATCTAAAAAGTGACACCACTCATTGATGTAATTGCTTAATAAGCAAGCTAAGGAAATATTTCAGAAATCATGACACTCAGTATTATGCCATGGAATAATACAGATACACCACAGATACTTACTGATAGCTAGATATGCTTCCAAATTTTGGATAACCTAGAGGATTGTAATAGCAATCACTTTTAGCCAGTTAGTCTATACCACCCTGAGGTGTTTCCCATACAGCATTTACTCACTTTAAGAAACCTAAAAAATACATTTAATTAATCATTGTTATTAGTGAGAACACTGGGATTCAGGCTTTGGAATATCAGAGTGGAGGGAGTTTGAGTCCCATTTCGCATCATAAAGGAACAAACCACTGCCCAGAGAAGCAGATGGTGAAATGCTAATGTGGCATGTTTAGGCAAAGTGAGTGGCAATGCCTCTCTATGCCCGGGATCTCCCTTGGCTTCAGCAGGATATGGGGAAATAGGAAAGCTCCTTGGGATGAACAAGAAAAGTAGCCGAGAATTAAGGATCAGTATGTCTTCTAGGAGACTGTCTCAGTGCAGGATCAAGGATTAAGCAGTCCACCACCTAGAAAATGAATATTCTATTTACATAAGATGATGTGACCACAACGTCCAAGAAAACGCATCAGTCTCCTAATCCTATGAGTTACTAATGAAAAGAAATTCTTTACTCAAAACACTTATGGAAATACTAACTTAATTAAAAGTACTGAATGCTCAA
Source organism: Equus przewalskii (assembly GCF_037783145.1). NCBI lineage: Eukaryota > Metazoa > Chordata > Mammalia > Perissodactyla > Equidae > Equus > Equus przewalskii. The sequence goes on from NC_091834.1 coordinate 26,867,087, forward strand.
TATTTAGACACATTTCATATTTACATCTTTGAGAGCATATTGAAATTTGAAGTTATTGATTTTTTTTGAGGAAGATTAGCCCTGAGATAACTGCTGCCAATCCTCCTCTCTTTGCTGAGGAAGACTGGCCCTGAGCTAACATCCATGCCCATCTTCCTCCACTTTATATGTGGGACGCCTACCACAGCATGGTGTGCCAAGCGGTGCCATGTCCGCACTTGGGATCTGAACCGGCGAACCCCAGGCTGGCAAAGCGGAACTGCTGCACCACCAGGCCAGCCCCTGAAGGTATTGATTTTAATATAACTTTAACATAAGAAATCATAATGGTGAATCAAAAGCCAGGAAGTTCTATGATGATGCCTTGCAAAATTATTCTACCTTTAAAAACAAATTTCAAAAAGAAAAAAATTTAACCAACAAATTTTCTCAAATATGTTTGCATGTTCTAGCCTAAAATGTTACAAATCCAAACAGAATTTACACTTAAGAAGAAAGCCTTATAACAGCAAGGTGACATGCACCATTTCAACTGTTTTAGATAACTAGAGGGATACAATAATCTCTGTTAACAAAAAGTTTGGATTCCCGTAATATCTTTCATTATCAGAAGATACAACACAACACTAGAATTGAAATAGAAGGGAAGTATGGAGTGATGTCAGATAACGTGGGTTTTCAAATTTCAAAGATCTCAAAATAAATATGTTGTTAACATTGTAGGAATACCTATTGTACCTTACATAGCCACAAGATGAGTTTGGGAAACCTACAAAGCATGAGCAAAAGCTGTAAGAAAGACCTGACAATCTACATAGAAGAATGGAGGGGAAAGGAACAGGGGAGAAAATGTATCAGAGAGGCCTGAGATTAGTGTGAAGTCCAAAGGCTGCAAATATCTATGCCTCCAGCAACGGAGAGCAGAAGACACACAGCAATGTCAGCCCTTTACTGCCTGAGGGCCCAGGCTAGGCCTGGGCACCTATGGCACAAAATTTAAGGAGATACTTACTCACTCTGACCCTCAGAGCAAGTCCCTCCTTAAACTCTGCCTCCTTCTCGATACATCATTTTCCTCATCTCAGTCCAGGGTCTGCTGAGCCCTTGTCCCTACCTGTCCCCTTCCAGAAAAAAAAAGTCCTATTTGGAATGAGGAGAAACTCTACCTCTTTCAAAATATACTCTTCACGACCTGCTTTCCAATACCATATTGTGTTCTGCTTAGAGACAAAGGAGTTACAAAAGATTACCAATTGTAAATGGCAACTATCAAACCCTTCTTGATGTAATAAAGAGAAGGCTATGAGAAAGTCTTGGATTCCTAGAGGGAAAGAGGGAGTTGTGAAGAAAACAGTGCACAAAGGAGACAACACCACCCACCCTCCTACCCTCTCATCCCTGACTCCCTCCCCAGCAGGACTGTGATTGGCTTCCATTGCTGCGGTTTGTTTTCCCCAGGGCAGGGTCAGTCAAGTGCAGCAACTGAGGATTTCTGACATAGTTGCAGAGTTCTGTTTTCTTTTAATATAACTTTTTGCACATTAAAAATGCGTTTTACAGAAAAGACAAACAGTAGTTTCTATTCATCAATTTATTTCTAGAAAACTTTCATGAAGCAAATTCTCATTACTATGGAATCCATTAATTCAGAATATCTGATAATTTGGATATTGGTTGAAATTTACGTATATCTTTATCATGAAATATTTTATCAACAAATTGAATGAAAAAAACGGTTGCTGGCAAATGTTTCATGAACTTAAAAAAATTGTTTTCAAGAATATTAAGAGCAGTTTAATTTTTTAAAATGTTATCTATTCATTAATATATGATGATCAGCCTCTCCATGTGCCAGCAAGGTAACTAAAGGAATGTATGTGTGCGTGTTTAAAAGTAATAAAACGTCTTTTAAGATATCCCGTAATACAGATTGTTTAAAAATGAATATATGTTTCAAAATCTGGAGATCTTTCTCTATTTTCTTCTTGATCTATAATGTTTAAAATATATAAATGCAGCTTACATTTTGGTTAATATATCTTTAACACACTTTTAGATATAACTTTCATAAGGATAGTATCAAATAATAAGACACATTAGTGGAAGACTGCTAGTTGTCCTCCGCTGCTTGTTCTGCCCACTTCCTCTGTGATAGTGTGGGCCACATGGTTACACAGCTAAAGACCTCATTTTTTGGACTCCTTTCTAGTTATATGTGGCCATGAGAACAAGGTCTAACCATTGGAATGTGAGCAAACTATCTAATCCTTAAAGTGACTGGGTATCTGCTACCCTAATCTCTTTCCCTTTACATGATGACTGGAAAATAAGGGCAACTGGAAGAAAGACCTTGGACCCAAGAAGGGAAGTCATATGCTGAGGATGGCAGGGTCACCCTACTGACCCTAATCTGCTCACCTCTAGACTATTAGATGAGAGAAAAATACATAGTCATCTTATCTTTGTGTTACATTGGCTCTGCCTGTACCCCAAGTAATACAATACAATAACTCTCAACTAAGACAACAAACGAATGACTGTGTTGAGTTCTGATTACAGGTCAATAAACATTTCACATGGATTATGTCATCAGTCTCAACAACTCCATGAGATGAAACATCTTGGCCAGATTACAAAGCTATCAGGTGGAAGAACCACCAGGTATAACAGTCTTGAGTTTTAAAAAGGGTACACTATAATGCTCCATAAAAAATAAGAAGCATATTTTCTTCAGTTGGAAGACGATGAAGACAAAATCAGGAAGAACTTACTTTCTATATCATTCTTAGCAACTCTTTCAACGGAACACACACAAAACCATTTCTGTGCATACCAACAATAACAAAAGGTTTTAAATTCTGCATGTAAACTTACATCTTAGAATTTCCTTCTACACTTCCTTTTTAAGGAAGTTCAAATGAAATGTTCATGAGTGGATAACTGGTGGCAGAACTCTCTCCTCTACTAATTTATATCTCATCTATTAACCTTGTACCTAATTTGGGATCTGTTTATCCTCTCAAAATACTATTAGCAATATAAAACGGTAAAATATTAACATATATTGTAAAGCATAACAAGGTTTTTTTTTAAACTTTGGAGTCGCATCCCATTTAGTTGTTTTGTAGCCTAAAACAAAAATATAACCTTGAAAACAATTTCTTCATGCATATTAAAATGATGATGTTCCTTCACAAGCTTGACCTGAGGATTAATAAGATAATGCAAATAAAGGGCTTAGTACAGTGCATGAGCTAATGAAAAAAAAATGAGTCCTTTAGTGTGTATGTATGTATGTAGTGTATATATGTAAAAGGATATGTAAAAGGTTCCAATGTATTATACTCACTAAGAAAAATTATAATGCATTATCTCTTTCCCCTAATTTTATTTTTTTCTTCCCTCAATTATTTCATCTATTTGGCGGAGGAGCATATGCAACTGATGGACATATGTATTCTCCCAATATATGATTAGAGAGAATAATTCAATAAGAGATATCTTAAAACTTGAATGCATCAAGGATAATAGTACTCCTTAAACCTATTCACTCTTGATCTTTAATAGAAGTTAGGCAGGTAACCTAGGCAAAATCTCTCATTTGATGCCATAAAGCAGTTCTCATAACATTGCAAAAATGTCTTATTTAAGCTATGTCACCTCATTGCAGCTTCTTCTGAGCCTTCAGGTAAAAAGCTAGTTATACTCTGTGAAGCCAGTAAAAATAATTACATTAAATAATTTGAGAAGAATTATCATTTCCACAATATTGAATTTCAATCCAGGAAGATGCTAAGTTCCTCCATTTATTCAGCTTTTGGTTCTTATTGTGCATCCAACACCTTCAATGTCAGTTCAACTCTGGCATCCTTCGGCCAGTCTGTGCTTTAAGTTCCCACAGCCAGAAAGAAATGTACCATTTTGTCCCTCATCATGGACCTTCTCCCTAGGCAAAAGGAAAGGGGCATATGGAATCGTTTATCCATGTAAAATGACAGTCTTCGTGTATCCTAATACTTAAATTTTTTTTCCAAGAATGAATTCTGCTCTTTGTCCCTCTCTTGTTACATAATATATAATTCTTTTATTTGTATTTTTCTGTCACTATAATTAGGTATGTGTCTCATGAACAGAAAATTGCAGGGATTTTCTTTCATCCTGTCCATTCTATTTGTTATCGTAATTCAGACAAGTTGTTACATTACTTACATTGAAATGACAGTAGTGAGACTCTAAAGAAATAACATTTAATTTTTAATAAATCTTACAGAATCTATACATACTTGGGTAAATGCTCTTATACAAGGAAAATAATCTATTTAAGATGCTATACACATATTTATATATTGCTATCTTTTCAAAAATTATTATAGAGTGACTTTCATATATCATTAAAAAAACCATCTTTTACAGTGTCTCCTTTTCTTGCACCAAATCCTTTATTAGCTGTTTCAATGACTCATTCTAGTCCCTAGACATAGCTGTAAACACCTTTCAAATATTTATAAAAATAAAATCTACCCTCAAAGCATGAAGATACGTTCCCACTGAGGATATTCAAATGAATCCATCAAGGGACTTGAAGTCACCACAATGTGAGAGATTCCAAAATATACCCTGAGGGGGGCCAGCCTGATGGTGTAGTGGTTAAGTTTGCATGCTATGCTTTGGCAGCCCAGGGTTTGCAGGTTCGGATCCTGGGTACAGATGTACATACTATTCATCAAGCCATGCTGTGGTGGCATCACATATACAAAATAGAGGAAGACTGGCATAGATGTTAGGTCAGGGCCGATCTTCCTCACCAAAAAAAAAAAAAATATATATATATATATATATATATATATACTTACATATATATATCTAATATAAAATATATAAATATATATGCACACACGCAGATGTGTATATATATATACACACACACTCTGAAAAATGGAACCATAGCATCCCAATTTGAATTTGGGGGGGGGGATCTACACATCACATGAACTGATCTAAGGAAGGCTGTATGTAAATTGTAAAGTGCGGTGAGAATGGTTCATTAATTGTTAGGGATAGTGTTTCTTGTTCACAATAACTAGCAGTACCAAGGGTTTCTCTCAGAATTTCACTACCAGATTCACATGAAAAATCATGCTGTTTATAATACAGAATATAGTTTCCTAGAAGATAGAACTGCATTGAAATTAAAGAGAAGATTAATAAGTTTCTTGGGATTTTACTTACATCAACAAGCTGATTGACTCCACTTGCTGTTTTTGCCAGTGTGACAAGGTCTTCTTGCATCTTATCCACCCATGACTTGATACTGCAAAAGTCAGAAAAGAGAATGTTCTATCAGATTTCTGGCAAATTAAGGCACAGACTGACATTCTATATCCATGCTTTAGATTAATTTATTAAACTGTCTTTAAATCTTTATTTTACTTCCTAGCTCCTACTATAACCCTCCCAAGCAACCTAAAAATTACAAAACAAATGAACCTTTAGCGGTCAACCTCTTAGGATGCTGAAATACCCCCAAGTCAAAAAGAGAAAAATGACATGGGTGCCTTATCAAATAAAAGGGTAAACGTTTGCTTAATTTTTGTGAAACTTCCATCAAAAATTATTTACTAAATAGAATATTCTAAACCAAACTTTGTCTTTTAGCTTACAAGTCTTCTTAATATAATTCTAAGGGTGTGCTAAATGCAGAATATCAGAAACAATACAAGAAAACATGAGAAATATTTTTAAATTTCTCATAACTGTAATACTCAAGGATGACCACTCTTAACTCTTTGATGTATTCTCTTCTAGTCTTTCACTGGTTAAAAGCATATTATATAAAATTCACATATCATTATTGCTTAGGTCAAATGACAAATATTAGCCCACACCATTACAAATATTTTATAAACATCGTATTTTAATGTCACTTAATATTCCATTATCTATACATCTCAAAATACCCTTGACCATTTTCTGTTTTAAAAGATAGTTAGGATGTCATCAGCTGTAACCACCACAAATTACACTGCAACAAATATCGTAGTGCATAAAGCTTAAAAGTATTTCATTTCCTTAGCTAGACTCTTTGATTTGGAATTACTGGATCAAGACATAAGTTTTAAGGAATGATTTCGAGCATTAAAATTATGCTGAAGGAATTTATTTCAAATTTGTTTCATGTTTATACTTCAGATTAATGCAATGGAGATCTTAAAATATAAGCTATGGATGTCAGGAAATTTTAGAAAAAAATTAAATCAATGGTTTATTTTACTTTTTCCTGGGATTAGAGACATTACCAAACACTACGTAACTTTCCCCATTCAAATCAATATAATTTAATTTGCAATCCCTTCATACATTTCATTTATTCAAGCTCTTGTTGTAAAAAGACCTAAAGTGTGTAGTCTTTTTCTGCCCATGCCAATATAAGAAAACACCAGTAAGAATGATAGGAAATTATTTATATTTGAATTTGAACTTCTCTCTATACGTGATGTATCTATCTGGTGCTTATTTATCCTGCTTCTTCAGATTGTATTAGTACTGTGTGTTTTCCCTCCTTTAACAGAACACCTCCAAGAGTGATGTAGAAAAGTGCTGTTTTGAAGATGAACTTTGTATTTCCCAAGAGCTTCGATCATACACATTTAACTGTGTTTGTCTTCTTTTCCTACGACAGATAAGAATTCTAATAGTATTACAAGGTTGCCAACTTTTTTCAGATAAATTTAAATGTAACAGAATAAAAAATTTTATGTAGAAAAGAGTATAACATGGAAAAGGGATTTAAATGAGGTGTAGGAGAACATATAAAAGAACAATGGCGTGATAAACCAGAGAGGAAGAAGGAAAACTAAAACTCACTCGTAGAAAGGATGAAATGCCTTAGATGAAAACAAATGGCTTGATTTAGACGTGAAACAAAGTAGTAAATGAAATACACAAAAGTTAGGGATACTTTCACACAAAAATAAGGAAGACTATTTATTGAATTATGCTGTATGAATATGATCAAAAAGGTTAAATGAATATCAAGAAACAAAAAAACAAATAAATGGGAGGAGGGTGTAAACTAGAGAGAAATTTATAGAACCATTAAAATGAAAGACGCACACCACGTTATTCTAATATACTTTGGCTGCTTGTGAGCTGGTGCATATAGTTGAAAAATATTATAAATAGTAATATTCTTATTAATGCTACTAGATAAATATAATTGTGCTCCATTTTTACATTAAGAACATTAACTTACAGGAGGGAACAGGTAGGAGCAAAGGCCACTGACACCATTTTCTAATTCAGATCAGACTATCTCATTTCTTGAGCTACTGAACAAACCCTAAAACCCAAAGTAAATGAATCATCTCTTCTCAAATAATTCCCAACACTGACAAATAGTAAAAAGTGTTATACATCCCTTCAGCTGAGAAATAGAGAGACAAAGAATATATATGTAAAAAAGTGAACTTAACTCATGCCTGAATTCTGATTTATGCTAAACTGACCCAAAACGTGCATTCTACCTTGACACCTGAGTATACTGTCACTGCCAGTGTTCACTGAGGTGAACCTGTTCTGGCGGAAAAGAAATTCGGGACCCATCCAGTCTTCTCTGCCCCACTGAAAAGCCGTCAAGATCACTTTTTAGGAGCAAGCGTTGTTATTCGTAGATATGAGGTGTTACCTAGTTTTCCTAAAATACATCAGCACTCTGCCTTTCAAACCTGAAATTAGAAGATTATAATGATTAGGTAATAAGCAAAGATCCCTTTCATCATGAAAATGAAAATTACAAAAGGGAAAACTCTCATATGTGCAAATTCTCTAACAAAGTCTCTTTCTTGGTAAACTGTCAAGCCCACAGACATAATCACTAACCACTATTTTATTAACTGTCCCTAGAAGGTACTATAAACTTTTAGAAAAAGTTAGACAGGATATAGCCTTTTCATGTATTAAGAAACTAACATAGAACATCACAAAGAATTTGTTGTTTGCTCTCTGTTAACCCATTCAACAAGAACTAGTACCTCCTGGAGAAGATACTAAAAGCTGGAGATGCAGAAATAAATATATATCTTACAATCTGGCTGGGTCTGGCAGAGGAGAAGGAGAATATGGTGGTATAGAGGAGGAAAAATACCTATTTCTTCTGCCTTAACTGAAATTCCTGCAACAAAAGAGAGATTAACAAGAGAAAGAACACAAATTTATTTAATATAAATTTTACACGGCACAAGAGCCTTCATAAGGAAATGAAGACCCAAAGAAATGGTTACACCTGAGTGTTCTTATGCTAGGTTTGATAAAGAGTGGAAAGATATGATAGGACAAAGAGTCTGAACTGTGTTTAGTAAACCAGGGGAAACTTAACAAAGCCTGTTCATTCCGATTCCTCTCTCTGTTCCTTGTCTTCAGAGATTAGGATGCTCCTTTCCTCCTGGTATAGGGAGAGCAACTCTCCCACAAAGGGAAGGGCAGAAAATCCTTCCTGCACATGCCATTTCTCACACTCCTTCAACTTAAAATATTCAATATGCCAAAATGCCATGTTTTAGGGTAGCATGTCCTGAATCCCAGCAGTGGGATATGTTTCAGGAACTAGCAAAGAGTCATTTAAAGTTTATTAGGTAGTAGTTGGAGAGGTTTTCTGCACTGGGAGCTACATGAAGTGAGATTTGAAAGACAAGCAGAATTTGACAAAATTGAGAAGGGAAGGAAGTAACAATGAAGGCAGAGGAAATGTAAAACGTCATATTCAGAAACAGCACGTAGTTTGAATGCCTAGAGTCCAAGGTTTGTTCAGCAAATAGTATGGAATGGGGGCAAGAATAACAGGGAATAAATTTGAGTGGCTAGATAGGCCAGAACAGGGTCTTAAATAGCATTCCGAAGTATTTAGATTGTATTCTCGAAATAATGGAAAATGCAAAGATAGAGAATAACAAGGTAAACTAAGTGTGTATGAAAATGATAAAATAATTTCTTTGACAGCCAGTTAGATAGTGGCTTAGAGGGAGAGCAGAAAGTGAGAAGGGAGGGTCTAAATAAGAGGTAAGAAATGAGGAGGATTCAAACTAGCTCAGTGGCAGTGAGAAGACAGAGGCAAAAGAAGAGACCAAGTAGAAGAAACTAGCTCAACAAAAATCCTGAAGCATAGACAACAGGATTTCATGTACTATTGGATATACACAGTGAGTGGGAGAACGGATTTGCAGATGATTCATGGAGTTCCTCAATTAGACAATGATAGGACATTTTGATATAGAAAGTACAATTTGGAGGGAGAACAATTTGGAGGGACATTGATGAGTTTGTTTTTATTGGTTCAATTAGAGATGTTTTGGGGAGATTCATGTATAGATATCTAGTAGACAACTGAATATATGTGGGTTTGGAGCTCTCAGAAGAGAAGTTTCCAGTGAATTTAAAGATTTGGTAGTTACAACATATGTAAAGGACATAAATAAATCAATGTCTGAATCCCAAAGGAGAGTGTGTAAGTGAGGAAGGAAATACACAGTAGCTAAAACTCTGCAAAATAAAATTTAAAGATGAGACAGAGGAATCTGAAGAGTGGCAAGAGAGAAGGGAATCTGGGGCTGGTACCATGGCATAGTGGGTTAGTACAATGTGTTCTGCTTCAGCAGCCCAGGTTCGTGGGTTCGGATCCCAGGCATGGATCTACACTATTCATCAGCTATTCTGTGGCAGTGACCAACATATGAAGTAGAGGAAGACTGGCATGGATGTTAGCTCAGGGCTAATCTTCCTCAAGCAAAAAAAAAAAAAAAAAAAAAGAGGAAGATTGGCAACAGATGTTAGCTCAGGGGAAATCTACCTCAGCAAAAAAATTTTAAAAAGAGAGAAGGAGAGAGAAGAGAATCTAAGAACAATAGTATCACAAAAACCAGAGAAGGGAAGTTTCCAGAGAGAGGAAGTAACTATAGAGTCACCAAATAAGGTGAGAGGAATTTAGTCACATTTTGTGTGAGAAGAATGAGAAAAACAGTGTACAACCTAAACAAGAATGGGGAACGAGGAGTTAGTTCTCCTTTTTATTTTTTAACAGGAGATATATAGGTATATTTCCATGTAAAAGGAGAAAGGTAAGTAGAGAAAGAGACATCAAAGATTCAGGAGAGAACATGTAATTTACTGACAAAATAAAGTCCTTCAAAAGACTCTAGATTCCTTAGGCTTTTTCTTGCTCACCCCCTGTGTTCCAAACATGAGGGGGTGGGGGATGAGTGAAGAAATAAGCAGAACACAGGAGAAACCTAATCCATGGCTAGAAGAGAGGTTACTTCCTCCATAGAGATTGGAGGGAAAATGAAAAGATTTTAGGTAAATGGAAATAACTAGAACAACTAGATCAAAACGTTGAGACAATCCTAATTACTGGTCTGTATTTCCTTTGTAACAAAATAGACAAAGTCATCTGTTCAGAGATAGGCAGTAGATATTAAGGTAGGATAGTTGGAAAGAAAGTGGGAGATTTAAAAACAGCAATGGCTAGGGAGTATTTAAGGATGTGTCCTCCACTGGAGGTCATCAATTTCCATTGGTACTAACCAGCATGGCTGTGTAAATTTCTTCACCAGCACTAGGCTGGAGAGGGCAAGATGAGAGAAAAAAGGCATTCAGATGAATATAGGACAGATCCAGCAGGTGAGAAAGAGGGACAAGGAAAAGCGAACTGAAGGGCCTGAAATTTCAAGAGCTCTACTCATTCTAAATAACAAAGACTACCAAAAATATTCATTGAAATGTTTTAGTATTGTATTCATAAACAATGCTTATTCTCTAAACCCTTTCTTATGGAACCAAAAATCCTATTACAATATTTCTAGGAAAATGTGAAAACACTGTATTGCCAAATTTTGAATTTCTCTTCATTTTTTTTGGTTTTTTTTTTTTTTTTTTAAAGATTTTTTATTTTTTCCTTTTTCTCCCCAAAGCCCCCCGGTACATAGTTGTGTATTCTTCGTTGTGGGTTCCTCTGGTTGTGGCATGTGGGACGCTGCCTCAGCGTGGTCTGACGAGCAGTGCCATGTCCGTGCCCAGGATTCGAACCGACGAAACACTGGGCCGCCTGCAGCGGAGCGCGCGAACTTAACCACTCGGCCACGGGGCCAGCCCCCATTTTTTTTGGTTTTTATGTATTTATTTTTTATTTATTAATTTTGGTGAGGAAGATTGGCCCTGAGCTAACATCTGTTGCCAATCTTCCTCTTTTTTTTTTCTCCCCAAAGCCCCAGTACATAGTTGTATATCCCAGTTGTAAGCCCTTCTAGCTGTTCTATGTGGGATGCCACCACAGGACGACTTGACAAGCAATGTGTAGGTCCGCAGCAAGCATCTGAACTGGCAAACCCCGGGCTGCCAAAGCAGAGTGCACAAACTGAATCACTATGCCACTGCAACAGCCCCCCATTTTTTGGGTTTTTAGCCTAACAATCTTATAAGAGAATATGCTGGAAGACTAAATGAAGAAGATGGCCTAACTACACATATCCCACTTTAAATCACTTGAAACAATATATAATTTTTAAAATTCCAAAATCACTGTGACATCAAATGGATTGCTCTCAGAAAGTTTATTTGAAAATTTTTCTCTTAGAAATAAATATATATTACAACATCTGACCTGCTCAAAAAAGGTGAACCAATGTATATCTGGTTATGTAGATACAGTAGAACTTGACTAATAGGTATACTGTTTCCCTATGAAAACACATTGGATTTTCAAACTCATGATGTCAGGGACACACTTACTCTGCTTGTTAGAAATGTAACTCCCTAGCTTCAAGTGTCAAGTGGTAACAGAGCTTCAATGATATGAAGATAGAACTTGAGCATGATAGATAATCAGGAGAGTAAGAATGGATGGTATTTGTAGAGGAAAACAGTGAGAGGCTCCAGAGATTGGGTATGTAGTCAATGCATGCATACAACAGAACTATTTCTCATCCTTTTGCTACCCCATGTCTACCACTTTGTCTAACCACCATTTTCTAGATCACTCCAACCTTGATTTCCCACTATTCTTTTTATCTATAAAACTGAACTCAATATCTGCCCTCCTCAGACTACTAACCTTCTTGTGTTCTTTTCCTTGTTGGTAAACCATCTCCTCAGTCATCCAGGTCCATGCCATCAATTTCTTCATCATATCCCTTCTCCAATCCTTTGCTAAATAACAGTATTTCAGCGTTTTTTCTAATACGTAGCTAAATGTATTGAGACCTTATTTTATGCCAAACTTCACGTCAAAGTATTTAATGTGCTCTCTATCATTTGATCATCATAAAAACTAGTCTTCATTTTTCACAGATGAGAAAAATTACAGGTTAGAGAAGTTAAAACAATCCAGCCTTCTAGTTTCTTATTTTCTAAGACCTTTTACTTCAACCACCCTCACACATTTCCACGTGTATTAATTGTCCTTTTCCACCTTCTGCTTTTGCTCAATAACCTCTCACTGAAATTAATCCTCCACCTCCATTATGAATGAATAAATTCCACTAATATCACCTTTCGAAGCTCCCAAACAAAAACATTATCTTTTATTCACTAAACTCCAAAGCATTTTAATTGCTCTTTGTGCTTATTTTCTTGTACACTTTCATATTAGATGGATATACTTTTAATGTCATTTATAACTGAATCCTCAATATTCTTATTACAGTGCCTTGCATATAGTAGATACATAAGCATTTACTGAATAAAGAGAAAAATATATTGAAATGAAATTGCATTATTGTTTTTTAAAAACCACAATTATCTGTATTTAATTCACGTAGAGTAAGTGATTTATTTACTAAATTCTCTCTTCTCTCCATAATCCACATCAGAGAAAAAAAATCTGCTGCACCCATGCATCTATAAACAGCACCCACTGTTCAACCAGTAGCAGATTTTCAAAATGTGACTTAATACTTTACAGGAATTATTAAATCTCTAGAGTGCCCACCTTATCACTCCGAACCTTTCAAGTGGAGACTGAATGTCATGGGAAAAACTTTGTCTTGTAATCCTTTTCTGCCCCTACAACAACTCACTACAGAGTCGACCAGCAATATGTTTCCAACTGTTTGATGATGTCTTCAGATTCATTGTAACTTGGAGAATTCACTACGAGATCTCTAAATACTGAGACAAATATTTATTGAATAACTGAGATAATCTTTTATAACATCTACTTCATTTTATTGTACAGAACACCCAAATTCCAAAGGCAAATACATAAAATATGCAAGTTTTCACTAAATTTGAAAGAAAAATACTTGCCATGAAATTAATATTGTTCCTTTTGAGGTTGGATTTGCCTGTGAAATGGCTTTCAAAAGAATAGGGTATAGTTCAGAAAACTCTTTATTTGAAAAAGAAGAATTATGGTAATTCATTTTGCATGCATTTGAAGAACATCAAATTCAGAACAGCACAAATTATACCCCGTTTAATCTATTGTAAAGAGTAACAGTTGAGTACAAAGTGTCAAGTTTGCATAGTTATCTAGTTAATTGTTTTAAATGCTACAGAGAGAATTTGCCTTTTTACTGGTTGGAACAATGAAGCCAAAATGATAGCTAAGAATTGTTATAATGGGTCCTACCAAGACTAACTATCCTTCCCTCCTTCCTACATTTGATGTAGTAACTAGTCTGGAAAAGAGAAGAATGGGTGTGAACTTACTGTTATTAGTAAGGAGAGAGTATTAAAACATACATCTTTTTTTCCACAATCTTCTTAAATTATCCCACTAGCAATTATCATAGAGACTAGGGCAAAAAAGGAATAGGAGATACACCAAAGAGAAAAGGGAAAGGAAGAGGGCTGTTACAGGCCGAGATTAGAGGAGGAATGGGAGGGTGAGAAGACAAGTCTGCCCCCTCTGAAGCCCTTGTCCTAAGGCAATTCTCTGCCTATGCCACTATTTTCAAGAAATAATTTTATTTTTAATACAAGAAAATAGGAGACAGTTATGCCCTGTGGACCTGGGAAAAAATAAAAATGTCACAAGATCTAACAAACTGATACTTTCAATTGTGTTGATATATAGAATAGCTTTTCATAAATTTGAATAAGATCATATATTTCAAAAGTGTTCCACTTGCTATAAATATCCCCCAAGGCCAAACTCCTCCTGTTTTTGTTATATAATAAGCCACCCACAGTGCTCTGGTAGTTGGGTAAAAATAACATAAGTAAGCCAAAGACTTTGCTAAATAAGTATTTCTTATAACGCGGATAACTCTATTATGAAATTGTGTGTGTGTGTGTGTGTGTGTGTGTAAAAGAAGTGCTTGGTATCTACATAAACTCTAGGATTGCTTGTGATCTACTTTTCCACCATCTTGGATTAATTTTTGTTTTATACAAGCACTTTTTCATCGTTTTGTTACTTAGTTACTAGTTTTTGCCTCAGCTGCAGCAGTTTGCTTCCAGCTTCCAAGATGAAAAATGAGCAACACATTTTAGGATTGATATTAAGGTAGTTCTATGGATTAGCTAGAAAGGGAGGGTTGTCATATGAGGGATTTGCTCCCTTCAGGCCTTGAGAGCTTTGTTTTTTATCCTTCTACATCACAGTTACAACCTCCAGCATAGTCAGTCTAGCCTGGTGCCAACAGAGGTGTCCCACACGGCCACACACTCTGCTACTGGTGTTTGTATGAACCAAATGAGCTGAATTTCTAATTGCTCATTACAAAACCTCTATTCATTTTGTGGAAGATCTTCCCATTGTTTATCTATATTTTTTCTCTGTCATTGCATTGTTCACAAAATTTATTTTAGCCTAATTCAAGAGTGTAAATGTTATTTAATGTCATGATGAAAACGTCGTCATTTCCTTTCTTCTCTAAATTATTAAGTGAGCATTCACAATATTTCCAATACTGCAAAATACTCAAATATAGTTATATTTGGATTCTGACCTAAATGGCCCCAATCCACTTCTCCACATGGATCAGTATCTGCAGTCAAGGCAGGTTAACTGTGTCACAAACACATCAGTTTTGTCCCATTATTTAATCAGTTTCCCCTACCCTGAAATGACTTCTCTAAACCTCTTCACCTCCCAAACACCTTCCTTTAAGTCTGTGCTTCAGGTCCTCTCATTCTTGGCAATCCAAGTCCTCAAACCTTCAGAATTTTTTTTCTTTTCTGTAAGTTCCTAAGACATATATAGCCCATCCTACAAAATGTCACACATATTGATATATTGGCCTATGTTTTTATTATTTTTCTCCAACAATACTTAATTTCCTTGAGTGGATGAGCCACAGTTTATAGTTTTGTATTCTGAGAGTATCTAGCACAGTTCTAAACACAGAGTAGATGATCCATAGATGATAGACAACATCTACTGAGTACCAATGTGCCAGGAGCTGTTCTATACAGGTTATGTGAACAAACTCTTTAATTCTCACAAAAATCCATTGAGGTAAATACTATCATTAGTCCAACTTTACAGATGTGGAAACTGAGGCATAGAGAGGTTAAGTTACTTGCCCAAAGTCACAGAGTTAGTAAGTAGCAGAGCTCAGCAATTTGCCGTCAGAAGCCAACAGAGCATATTATCTTAATAAATGTTAATTGATGCGATGATCTGAAACAACTCTTGCTTCTCATCATTAAACTACCAGACAGTAGTCTTCAACTCACCTCTCATCATAACGTACAAATGTCTCACATTTTCTATTTTATAGAATGTCATAGCCCTGGGTTCTAAGACTGCTTCATTGATGCAAAAACAGAAAATGACAATTAAAAAAGTCTTATTTTTACAAGGCAAGAGAAAAGCTAGTTATAGCTACGAAATAAGGATTTAAACAATTGAGATAACCCAGGTATTTTCTTCCTGAAAAAATCTTTTTGGAAATATGCACGTGATTACTTCAATGTTACAATTTTTCCTCAAATTAAATTTTTTTCATCAAGATTATCAAATAAACAAGCACTATTGATTTTATTTACAAAACCATAAATTCTATTGCTTTCATTAACATAACATGACATCCTCAGTATTTACACAACAATTGACTCTCACATTCTTCACAACATGCACACGGATCTGACATAAAGTAGCAGGTTAGATATTGAGTCAGCCCGGAAGCATTTTTAAATATAAAATATTCTAAAAGCAACATTAAATCCTCAAATATGAAAGGAAAATATTACTGCTTCAGCTGGCTTCATTGTTTTCAGAATGCAGGTTCAGACACACAAACGAATGTATGAATATGAAAGCCCAGGCCCAGACTGACTCTCCCTTTTAAAGAGAGCCCATAGTGTAATTTGTTTGACAGCTGTTTCAGGATAGATTTTATTTAACAATCAAAAAAATGGGGAAAAAATGTCAATGTAAGTTGACTAACTTGCAAACTGGAAAAACAGTAACTCTCTTTCTGAAGATCATCAGAAAGGACCATTGTAAAGGTCACCCAGCTCCAACATTTTTATTCCGTTAGTAGTAAGCACAGGATTCGGAAAAACAGGAATGAAGCCTTCAAATACGGCAAATATCTTTCCAGCTCAGAAAATAGACTACAGTTTAATTGCTTTCACCGTTTTGTACCCAGACACGTGGTCTCTTGGACCCTCTTTGCCTGAGCAGCACATTCATTCCCTTGTTCCCCTTTGACGGGCTGAGCACACCAAGCATTCCAAGCAGAAGATTGCTTCTTGGATGGGAATTATAGCATCCCTTTCCTGACCTGCTCAATATAAACACAAAGTTAAACTATTTTTTTTAATTAAATTGTTTTTTCTCCATCAATGCAGTGAAATTAACAATAGGAATTGGGTTTAAAAATGAATTTGTTATCAAATGGTGAAAAATTAGAATTTTTAGCACTATCAACTCCTTGCAAAGAATGTGAAGCATTGGTAAAAGATTTATATAAATGTCAAAGTAACACAAGAAAAGAAATCATTTTTAATTTTTTAGTCACAATTTCAAACATTTTTTATTTGAATTATTTTTAAAATTACGTAATATTTGCTAATGCTTAAACAACCACATTACAAAATTATGAACTTTTATGCATTATATGTGGAAAAGTAGGTCAAAATCTAGGCAGTTAAATAGAAAAAGACTATCAGGGAGAAAAAGTTAGCACTTTATGTAGCTAATTCCAGTTGAAGCTTCTGTGTCATACTCTCAGTAAATTAAAAAATGCTCTAAAGCATGATTCATGCGTGAATAGCTACTTAGAAGGACTTTTAAAATCCAAACTAAAAATGTTATTTTTCCAGTTAAAATAAATCTTTAATATGAGACAGATGATTTGCTATTATTAACAAAAGAAAGGAAAAAATCACAAAGTCTTAGGATTTAAATTTTTTATACAAAACATAAAATAAACACTTTAAAACACAATGGTCTATCTCCTCATAGAAAATCTCATTTGTGTTGATGTTTATACCTTCCACATTTAAAATAATTCTTCTGCAATTAGAAAGAAAGACTTAGAAACTGATCTCATTCACTCATTTTAGAAAGAGGAAGCATTTCACAAGCCCTAGTGAAAAGAGGACAGTACTGTGGTACGAGGGTCCTGCTGTAGGATGACATGCCCATGTAACTCATCTTTATGAAATATAAAGGAATCATGAAGCAGCCAGTAACACGAATTAAACATCAACATTCCAAATGAATTGTTGCAGGCTTCTAATTTTTTTTACAATAATAGTCATTCTGTCACCATTCCTAGTACTGTACTCCATTTAGAGCACATCCCAATGTGGATTTCAACAGGCAGTTTTAAAATGGACCACCGTGTATTGTAACGTGAAAGTCTAAAGATTTCTGAAGCCAAATCTGTGAAACATATGTGACTCAGCAGCCTCTCACAAGCCTGACAGCCTATATATTCTGCCTCAAAATGTGCCTTCCGTAAAAGAGAAGCTGAATGGACTCCCTTATCGCTATTCAAAAAAATCCAAAAAGATTTGAGCGCAGGCAGTCCATTAGAATTCACAGTACCTGTTTTAGGTCACTTGTAGTAATAGAAAAAGAAAAAAACCCATTGCCACATCTCTTGCTGTCTGCAGAAGTGTCTTTTCAATTACCCATGGTGTATTTCCCCAAAGCTCCAGATCATCCTCTCATACCTCTTGATCATATCAGGGAAATAGTAGCCTCACAGGTATTTACATCACCTTGGAACATATTGTAACTGAATTTTGATCGGAGGTTATTTCTCCAATTAATGCAGATAATAAACATTATTTTCAGTTCTAGAAACTGCAAATGAAGAAAATAACTTGGTCTTCCAGTCTACTTTCCTATTTAACGGAGGCTTCCTTTATACATCTTCCAGGAAAAGTTATCATGCCAATTCTCTTAAATATTTCCCATGAGAGGTGCTCATTATCTTACTAACCTTTTCATTTGAAGGTGAAACTGTTAGAAAGATCTTCTCGGTGAAAAAGAAATTATGGTATATTTATCTTATAAATTGTTAGGCAACCATCTAAAATAAGATCTACTTTTTATATGCATTTCTATATTTTTTATTTTTTCAAATAATTATCACTTTAGAATTTACAAGTAAAGTTATAAAAGTTTCAGAAAAAAATGAAAAGTGTCATCAGACACCCAATTCCTAATGCCTAGCAAAAGAACACGTACAATGCTATATATTTTACAATGGATGCAGCTGACTTAGTCAGATGGAGCCAGCTGACCGCCGTAGTTTTGTTTGTCTTTATTCTTAGATTTAACCAGAATGAAAGGAGTGAATAAACATATGTGTATGTGAAGGGCAAAGTGAGAATTTACATCTTCTCCCTGCTACTAAAAGAAAAGCAACAATCAGTAACTATGGACAAAATACGTGGTAATGATTAATAAACATCCCCTGTAAGTTTAACAGAAACATTTCCTCACCACATTGTGGCCAGGCGGCCATATACCTACTAAGTTCTGGAACCTGGGTTCAGGCTTTAGGAGGGGACTGGGTCTGCCCTCCCACCAGGTTCTTTGGACTAAGATCTAAGGACGATCCAATAGCCAGTGTCAAAAAGCAAAACTGGAGCCAAGAACTAAGAAAGCAGCCCATGGGGATGATGGTTTAAAGAGGGTGAGCAGAAAGAGTGCAGGGCTCTGGCAAGAGAACAGCAACTGGAACGAAGGAGAGAGCAACCGCCAAAGATAGAGCAAGCAACTTCAGAACTAGGATCAAAGGAGTAACCCAAGAATTGCATAGTGGTTAAGGATCTATTTATAGAGTCCCTGTGTTCTTGCCCACCAGTGGAGACAGAGGGAGCTGCTAAAAGCCCCAACTGGTTTAGAGAGATAGTCATCAAGTTTTGTTTAAAGACCTCTACTCTGTATATAATTTTTTGCTCTGAGATTCCAAAGTGTGTCATGCAAAATGCCACTACAATGGGAAATTAATTTGGTTTTGCTATTTCTTTAAGACAACTGAAGTTTAAGAAGTAAATAATACAACTTCCTTTATATTAATGCCAGGGCTCAAATTAGAACCTTATTCCAGACTCTTTCAATCAGATTCTGCCTGCTGGATTTTTCAGAAACCCCATGGAAATGACTCTGAATAAATTCAGGAACAATGTATATACTTTCTATGGAAAGAAAATACCTCTGTCAGGATTGTGGTAAAGGTGTTCTAATTTCCATTCAACCTGCACTTGTTCTCTACATTCACTCTTCTGATTTGACAGGAGGGTGAGTTTCTGGATTGAATGGGCAGACAATAGAATTAATAAAAGAGACTCCACTGTGCCCACCACAATTTCTTTCCTTTCCATCAGAAAAATCCAGGAGTGCACAGAGCCGGGAAGCCCAGGGGAAATAACATGTTCCCGATTAACCAACTCTCCCTTAATTTATAACACAGCCACCTGGTAGTAAATAACATTAAATGAAGGAACAAGAAACTGAAGAAACTGAAAGAGATTCAATGGAGCCAAAGGAAAAGAAAATCAAGAGAAGGAATGAAGAAGAGGGACACCCGGAAGTTGGGAGGGGCGGGGAGGAGAGTTGAAAAAGACACAAAACTAGAAACAAATGTGCATTTTAAAAAATGAATATGGAGTTTCCCTTAAAAAGATGGAAATTTACTTCTGCACATATGAAAAAATTTGGCTCATCATCAAAAACTTTAAATGATGCCTTATTGTGCAAATAATCATTGCAACTTTTAAAATATGCAATTAACAATCCCTAGACTAAAATGATATAGCCTTTAATCCAATTACGATGGAACACATGGTTGCTTTGATCTATTTTACACCCAATTGTGAAGTCAAATCTCTTATAAGACTATTTTTATTTATACGAAATTTTTTTTATTTATATTCAATTTATTGTTCAGCAAAGTAACATTGATTGACCTTTATATCTCAAGTAAAATTTCAGCATGTATATTTTCAGTGCGTATAATTTGAGTACATTTCAGTGTGGATAAGGGATTTGAATAACACTGATTTTTGTTGTGTAGACAAATGACAGATCAATAAAGTAATGGTGATTTGTTTATAGCAGTCATTAGGTTGGCTTCCTGCAGAGCAATGGAGTTCATATTCGTGCATCTTTACATTTTAGCTACTCTTATATTTGAACATTTCCATGAAAGACACAATTTTAATTATTTTATTGCACTAAATAACGAAGTGCCAGAGCATATGCTACTTCTGAACCTTAGAAAACCATCCTTCACATTCTCTTGAGGAATTCTATGTGGCTAATAAGGAGAGGTCTAAAGAAGGGCAGAAGTTACAATGTTTGACTTGCATGATGCTACAAGTTATTTTCTGTTGAATTGGGTAGTCCAGCTACCATGGAGAGGAGGTCTTGGTTTTTCTCTATAATCCTAACTGGGGTTTCTTTACTCCCTAATATTTCAGCTAAGGAACTGGGGAAACCTCAGCACTTAGACCCTCCTAAGGCAAAATAAACCCAAATGGCAAATGACTCCTGAATCGGCCTTCCTCCCAGACCACTCACTGCTACAGCAAAAGAGATGAGCCCATGCAGTCACTCACGTTTTGGGTAAGAGGAAGAGATTTAGATCTTGAACTTCTTTGTAGAATTTGACCCCATCAGTGAATAGCATGTTCTTGCCTACTGTTTCTTCTGCCTACCATGCTTTCCCTCCATGCCTTCTCATTCCTTTAAGCCCCAGGTCAAACGTCACCACCTCACAGATGCATTCCTGACCACACTAGCTAAATTCACCACTTTGCCCTGCCTTCTGTCATCCACATCAGGCTCTCATTTTTCTTCAGGATACTCAAAACCTTGCAATGATTACATTTATCTATTTACTTGTTTTCAGTCTCTTTCCTCTAGTAGAATGTAAAGAACACAAAGTCTTTCTCATCTGAAATCAAAAGCACTTAGCTTTGCACTGTGGATAAGACAGTTGCCCAATAAAATATTAATTGAATAAATAAATGAATGACTCTTTGGGAGAGGATAAAGAAAATATTCAAACTGCAATATAAAATTATGTACAAGGCATGATAACCAAGGCTTCGATTGGAAAAGCATGGTCTTAAATCCAATAATTTCTTTTTTTTTCTTAATTAATGGAATGGAGAAGAATGGGTAAGAAGAATCCTAGCTGACACAGAGACCATAAAGTTTCTATTAAAGTGATGTGCAAAGAAAACAGATTCCAAATGCCTGAATTTTCATACATAATGTCCATAAAATTATTTCAGGTCATTTTTAGAATGAGAAAAAAGGATCATTGTTTCCCTATAGCAAAAATTAGAAAATCCAACAGGGATGAATCCATTGCATCAGCAACTGCAATGTAATCAGAGAAAGGATTTCTGGGAGCTGTCCACCTCCACTCGTTTTGATCCAGTGCTACACACCACTGCCAGTTTGCTTAGCTAATAGACTTCTACTGCCGGTGTCTGCTTTAATTATGGGAATGCTCCTCATCACTTGCAGAAACTTCAACCCAAGGGATTGTAGAGGTATTTCCCTATGAAGTTGATGCGTTGGCATACTAGTGTAAATGTTTAGATTCTTCAGAGAAAAGCAGCTACACAAATTGTGTGGAAATAGAGGTTATTATTTAATGTTGAATGGCTTTGCCAATGCTAAAATTACTTTTAAAAACTCATTAAGTTCTATGAAGCAGGAAGTAATGATACCATAGCTGATTTCTCATTCAAAGTCAAAAGCAGAGTCAGCAATTTAAAATTAGACTATCTCAATTTCCACATTTTTAGACTTTAAACAAATAAATGTATCATTTTATTTTACTTTAAACTGTTAGAGACTGTTAATTCCAAGGAATGTGTTATTATACATATTTTATATATGCTTTAATCTAGCCTCAATTTCCTAGATAGTTGCTAAGGGACTGGCATTCTCTCCACTATTGAACAATAATAACAATAAAAGGTTAAAGCCCTAAGAATTTGTTACTCATAATAGCTAGAAGCTATCATTTTACTCCGTATTCAGAAATTTCCAGGTACATCACAGTAAGTTACATTTAAATGATTTATAAGGAGCCTCCATAAACTGGCACCTCCTACATTTCCAATCTTATTTACTATTAATATTTTCTCTTCTTTTGCCGTACATAACAAAGATCCTTGTGTCATTCTCACTCCAGAAGAACATGAGTTCATCTTAAGATCATTTGGTATAAAAATTTAGAAATTTGAAATAATTTTAGTATAGGATGTTACTAACAGCTTTTTTTTTTTTTTTTTGAGGAAGATTAGCCCTGAGCTAACTACTGCCAATCCTCCTCTTTTTGCTGAGGAAGCCTGGCCCTGAGCTAATATCCATGCTCACCTTCCTCTACTTTATACATGGGATGCCTACCACAGCATGGCTTTTGCCAAGTGGTGCCATGTCTGCACCCAGGATCCGAACCAGAGAACCCCAGGCCGCCGAAGGGGAGCGCGTGAACTTAACCACTCAGCCACGGGGACGGCCCCTAAGAGTAACTTGTAAGAGTAACACATACTCTTCTTTTTCCTAATGTACAAACTCTTCATTTTGTACTTTGTCTGCTGGAAATATCTCTTCCTTGAAATCTTCCTCCTAGAAAATTTCAGTCATTTTTAAGGCCAAATTCAAATATTTGCTTCTCAGTAAACCTCTCCAGGATATTGTACAAGTGGCTTACAATATCGAAAGGGTATTGTATTTCATAGTAACTATTTGTCAAACTCTCCACTAAACTTTTAGCTTTATGGTGATGACGAGAGAGGTTAGTGCCTGACACAGAGTAAGAATTCATTCAATGTTTAATGAATTAATGTTAATTCTGTTACACAAATAACTCTTTGCCATCCCTTCCTCCTGTCCATTCTCATTATCACTGATTTTAGAGGCTTTTTCCAACTAGTGTATGAACTATTGGCAGTAGCCTGCTCACTGGTCAATCTGACTTTAGTTTTTTCTGCCTCCAGTACTTCCACGACTCTTTTTTCAGAGTAAATATTAATGAATGATCTTTTGAAATAATATTAAAGTTTATTTTTTAATTATAAAATTAATGTGTACATTAATTAAATTTTGAGAAATAGCTAAAAGGTATCCTACCATGAAAACAAACCAGGAAAAAAGAGAGAATATAAATTGATCTCACCTATGAACGTAAGTAAAAACTCTACAGAAAACATTGATCAAATCAAAGAGAAATTCATATTCTTTTTGGAGGAAGATTAATCCTGAGCTAACATCTACCACCAACCCTCCTCTTTTTGCTGAGGAAGATTGGCCCTGAGCTAACATCTGTGCCCATTTTCCTCTGTATTATATGTGGGACGCCTGCCACAGCATGACTTGATAAGTGGTGTGTAGGGCCATACCCGGATCTGAATCGGCGAACCCCAGGCCTCCGATGCGTAACGTGGGAACTTAACCGCTGTGCCACTAGACTGGCCCCCCTCAAAGAGAAAAGTTTTTAAAAAATAATGCACCATGACCAAGAAGAGTTTATTCCAGAAGAAACAGATGTTTCAACATTAGGATATCCCAATACCTCCACATAGTAACTGTGTGAACTTGAACAATCTAAACAACCTCTCTGTGTCTATTTATTCATCTCATGGAGTTGTAAAATTAAAATTAATTAAAACAAAAAATCCAAATACAACAATTTCTGGAACATACTAAATAAACAATTAATGGTTAATATTGTGTTATTTTTGACTTATAATTATATTATTTTAACCTGTAATATAATCCAGCAAATTAAAGATGATCACCCAATCAATTCAATAAATGCCCCTCGAAATGCTTGTACTAATATTTAATTTTTATTCTTGCTAAAAAATAGTAAGTTAGGAAGAGAAAGAAACTTCCTTAACTTAACAAACATTATTTACCAGATATACAGGAAAAAATACTTAAAGGTGAAATACTTAAAAGATTCCACTTAAATCAAGAACAAAAAGGGAGAATATGTACTTTCATTGGTACAAAAATGTTAGAATAGAACTCATAGTTAATGCACTATGACCAGAAAAGAAATAGGAGACACAAACATTGGGAAAGAAAAGAAAAAAAAAATTTTTATTATTATTTTTAGACAACACGATTGTCTACATAACAATCCTAGGCAATAAACTGAAGAATTACTAAACTAACACATAGTTCAGTATGAAATTTTACAAACTCAATATGAAAAATGTGAAGAACTAAATAAAGTATATGCAGAGGACTAGAAATTATCAGAAAAAAATGACTAAAATCATTGAAAAGAAACTCAGCCTCATTGATAACCAATTAAACAAAATACACCAAAATATTTTATTATACATCAGATGACTAAAAATTTAAAATTTGACAAACACTGGGAGGTATATAATGTAAAAATAAAGATATATTTTAAAATTTTAAATATATGTAATGTAAATATATATATATATGTATACACACACACTCTTTGAAGGCAAATCAGGAAATATTTTTCAATGCAAAAAATACTCATTCCACATTCATCTCTAGGTCTCTATCACAAGGAAATATTCTAAGATGTCTACAAAGTGGTATGTACAAGGATATTCACTGGAACATTATTTGTAAAAGGAAGTAAAGAAAATCAACCTGAACGTAACCACTTAAGAGGACTTCTTAAATAGCTGATGGTACATCAATTCCATGGAATATGCAGCTGTTAAAAGATTGAATGGAAAATCAAAGAATTACAAAAATAATGGAAAGATGTCAAGATCTTCAGTGGAAAAATAAGTCATAATAATGCATACAGTACGAATGTGTCCATACATACATGTAAAAAAATATATATTTGATTCTGTTACATAGACAGAGAACACTATCGGAAATACACATACCAAACTGTTAACAGTGGAGCAGGGAGTGGAAGCAGGGAGACAGGTCATAAGAAGTGGCCTCTATAATTTATTTTGTACATAATTATTATCTGCTTGTAACATAATGTATTATAATGTAACATTAATAGAACTTTTAAAGGCTAATTCACACCTCTTCATAGACAGAATGGTCTACTAATTAACAGGATTTGGAGCATTGCACTGTAGTAGCAGGATAGCAGAGTGACTGGTTAAGTTCTTGGCTCTGAGCTAGACTTCTTGGATCTTAACTCTGGTCTGGCTGTTTACTAGATGATGTGGGACAGTTACTTTATCATTTTAAAATTTAGGCTAGCAATGGTATATAACATACAGGGCTCTCGTGAGGATTAAAATAAGACCTTAGCTATAAAGTGCTTAGAACAGTACCTAGAACATAATAAATCTTCACAAAGTTTCTGTGGTTGCTCTACAAAGTCTATAATATTAGGAACTAAAGCTCAAGGTTGAGAAATAAATGTATTCCTAATCCATAGCCTCAATTTTTTCACGAAGGAACAGTTATTTACATTGGAATAACTGTGCCCCTGATACAGAAAGCCACTGAAAAATTACTTGCTCTAGGTAAGACTAAATAAATAACTTTCATTATAATCAAATTCTATGAGATGATTAATGTGCCATTTCATTACAAAATTGTAAACTTGGAATGTTATACAACTATTTGTCATTTCATGCTTTTATTAAAATTTTCAGTGTTTTTTCTATAGTTAAGAAATATTCTATTATTAGGAAAAGAAAATGAAATCAACTGATCTTCAATTTCATATATTGAACAAATTAATAAGAAACAAAAATTTTCGCCATTTGATTTGTATATTATCTTTAATACAAATTTTTGTATAATAGAAGAAAATACAGCATTAGCTTACATATAACTTCTATTCCACGGTAATAGTCTCAAAAATAAAAACA
The DNA here is from genome assembly GCF_037783145.1 of Equus przewalskii. Classification (NCBI taxonomy): domain Eukaryota; kingdom Metazoa; phylum Chordata; class Mammalia; order Perissodactyla; family Equidae; genus Equus; species Equus przewalskii. The sequence continues at coordinate 26,893,355 of NC_091834.1, forward strand.
TAGCAAATAAATATTAACACAAAAATAAACTATAAACTTGAAGATATTGTGTAACCTCATTGTAGCACTTCCAAAATTACTGGGTAATTTTAGCATAAGTATTCCTCAAAAAAATTTGTCCAACCCTCTGGAAATTACTGTGAGATTCTTCATTGTATTTAAGATATGCATGAATTAGTTCTCTAGGAAATAACTTACACAACTGATTAGCACAAAGAAAATAGAAATAAATTCAATAAGGCAAAATCTCATTCTGTATAAAATTATGGCAACATATGTTGGGAAGTAGGTTTTTATTTCCTAATGTTACCCAAAACATAAAGGAATAATTTTTTTCAAACTTAGAATGTGGTTTATGGAAAAGAATCTTGAAAACTGTTTATGAAATCTTAAATATTGATAAAATTGGAGGGTGCCGGGAACTTACACCCATTGTTAATCATGGAAGCTACAAGAATGGATGATTAAGTATTACCATATCTAGAATCAAGAGAATGGTTTACAATTTCCTTTATATATTCTTATATTTTACCATAGAAAAAAAGATTACTAACATGAATAAGCACAATACCGAATTAAGAAATGAATACTCTTTAGAATTACCAGATTGTTACTATACTGCCTTAACCCACGTAACTCCTTTTCTTTTGGAAAGAGGCTTCCAACTGAAGCTACTAAAATCTCCTTATTTAATTTTTTGGATATTACATTAATATCCTTCTCCTTTGTTAAGGAAGATCACACAGTCCACAACAGCATTCCAGATGTTTACAGACTACGTGATTGAACAAGATCAGTCTTCTGCTGAAGCAAGCCTCAACCACTATGATTCATTGTTAAGAACTTAATTTTCTGTGCAGCGAATTTCACCTTTTTAATTGTTACAGGATCTCATACATAATGCATAATTTTATTAAAACACATCATATTGCATGGTGACAAAGCATGAGTTGTCAAGTAAAACGTAATAATCTTTGGCCTCAACCCACCCATTGACATCAATAAAAAGTGAAATACAACTACAAGCTGGCTCAAAAGGCTTTTCTACCGTGGCTCTCATAAATCCCTAGCTAATGTAAAAAACAGCTCCTTAGACACTCTCCATTCTATTACAAATCTTTTCCTATTCTGTTTTCAAGGGTTGAATTTATAAATAGTGTTATTCACTAAATAAGACTATGCATTAGTCTGTCTATATTTTACAAGTAGGTTTAGTGTGATCATACCATTTAAAAAAGAAAATACGTAATTGGTGTTTCATTTGCTTATATCTAGATACATCTAGAAAAAAAGCAAGTTATAGTTTTAAACAATATAGCTGCAACTTTATTCAGGGAAATATTTTCTAAAGAAAACCCTCGCAGAGAAAAGAAGGCTACTTAACAAAACTTGTACTACCCATGGGAAGCCCTCCTTCTCCTGCCAGCAAAACGTTGGCAAGGGTCATGCCATATGAAACTGGACTTAAGTGACATTCAAGGCAAACCAGTTCCGATATAGCTCACTTCCCAGAGAACATTACACTTCTCCAAGACAGGGTAAATGTTTTAAGGTCAGAAGAACACAATGCCTGTCAAAGTGTTTCATGTATGCTAAAAAGACAGGTAATTTAGGAAGAGTCTCTGACATTTAAAAGGAAATCAGGCTTTCACAGTCTCCCAGCTCCTCCAACTTGACACCTAATTAAGTATCAATACAAAACAACGTAATTGAACAGATGTACTAGTCATTAACAGGAATTACCCATTCTCCTATCAAATCAGAGCATACAGAGTGAGCTCTATTTGTAACAGGTTGACTTAATTGCCTGAGAATTCCCCAGAGAAATGTACAAATGAATCAAGACATCTCATATGGGCACACACAGACCCCACAGACAAACAGAGGTGCTCCTTCTAAGCTTTGAGCCATGCTTTCATCATTGTTACATCTATCTTTGCAAATGAGAATTTATAGTGGCTGCAGTAAGTACTAGAAGATCAAATAAATAGATGGAAAAATACAAAAATCTAAATGAAAGGTAGCAGAATTCAGATTTAGCAACATCTTAATAAAAATTTCCTATATAGCAATGATTTGATAAAAATACCTGTTTAAAAATGTTTTTCACGTGGACAAAGAGAACAGTTCAGTGGTTACCCAGGAAGCGGGGTGGGGGGTGGGCACAGGGGATGAAGGGGAGCACTTATATGAGGACAGACAAGAAATAACGTACAACTGAAATTTCACAATGATGTAAACTATTACGAACTCAATAAAAAATGTGTTTTTTATAAAAACAAAGCATAATAAACAGACAAAATTACCAAAAAGCAAAACGAAAAAAGAAAGCAAAAAAACTTACACAGACAGACAAAGAAATAATTGTATCTTCTGGCAATTTACTGTGAAGTATTTGTTTCGTCACAAGGACCTGCTTCACAATTCCTGCAGCTGCACGATTGGTTGATTAAAGCAGCCTATAGCCACAATCAGGGAGAGCTCAGAAAGTCTGAAAAGCGGCAAGCAACTGTCCTCACGTCACTCTGCCTTATGCAAGGCAGAGAATCCAGAAAGTTATCACAATGTATGTTTTCCTCTCCCTCTAATTAACTGCCTTTGGATATGTATATAGTATCTGCTGACTGAGGTGACTCAGTTTACCCTTATGAAAACTTTCAAGAAAAGTAGAAAATAAAGCATTTCTGTAAAGGATTAAGAATGTAGCTGGATTTTTGAATTCAGAAAACAGATTCTGGGATTTGTCTAATCCTCAACAAGATAAGGGCATTAAGTTGATAGAATATAAGAAATTTAGTCCCAAGAATATTATATGGGATCTGAATTTCTGGGGCTAACTCAGATGAAGAAGTAGCATTCCCTACTAAGATCAGAAGGAAAAATGAGTAGCAGAAAAGATACAGGAACACAACTTCCAAATTGAATGCTCCTAACACACATATCCACTCAAAACATACAGGTTTACCATTATTCTATCTGCCTTCCCCCACCACCCATTAGGGGTCTTCAGTAATACAGAAAAGCCTCCAACCAGCACCTGCTCACCCCAAGATATATTTCAGGCCACGAGAATCAAAGGCTCTAGATTCAAATCAAAGGCTCTAGAATCAAAGGCATTTCAGATTCTAGAGATGACATTGTCAAGGATTGTTTCTGGGCATTTTCAGTGACATAGAGATTTCCTAGTCACATCATAAAATCTCTCCTACTGGAACTGCAATTGCCCAGATCAAATTTTCAGCCATGCCAGTCACAGGAGTATGGGGGAGTGGAGGGTGGGAGGGTATGCCCAGCTCAAGCCTCTTCCTGTACAAAATATTCCCATTTGCCCCAGCTCCATGGCGCCCCCCTCTTCTTTCTTTCTTTTTTTTTCCTCAAAGATTGGCACCTGAGCTAACAACTTGCCAACCCCTTTTCTTTTTTTCTTTTTCTCCCCAAATCCCCCCCAGTATATAGTTGTATACTTTTAGTTGTGGGTGCTTCCAGCTGTGGCACATGGGACACCACCTCAACATGGCCTGCTGAGCAGTGCCATGTCCGCGCCCAGGATCCAACCAGCAAAACCCTGGGCCGCAGAAGTGGAGCACACAAACTTAACCACTCGGCCACGGGGCCAGCCCCTCCCCTCTTCTTTCTTTTTGGAGCACTTATTATCTACACCACTTATTTACTCAACCATTTAATTGGGTACTGCTTTCAACACTTCTTACAGTTCTGTATTTGCTATTTTTTTATTATAGAGTTAACAAGTTTCCTGTATTTTCTCCTCCATAAAGATGCAGAATTTTGTGGGCAGGGCATATGTGTATTTAGCACAATGCTTAGTAAATATACTCAATGTCTTCTAAAAATTATGGATTTCATTGTAGATTGTCTTAATTGCCCACAGCCCCAAACAGCATGTCTGAGAGGTCTCTGGGGTGAAAATCAGTTACTGGTGAACGCCTCAGGCTCTCCTGGCTCCAGGAGCAAGCTTAATGACTGAAAACACATTGGCTATCTGTCAGTGGAACAAGACCACATGTCATTGTGTTTCTGCGTCAGCTAGAGCTGGGGGTATAGAAAATAGGTGCCATAAAGGGATCTTCAGAGTACTGGGCACCCTACCTCTTATGAAATATGTGAAATCTGTGTTTCTTTTCTCAAAAAACTGCCTGGCTGATTTTTTCCAATTCATCAGCTCGGGAGCTTGGTAAGAAATGTGGCTGGATCCCAAACATTAGCAAATTTAGTTTTAAATTCTTTAAAAGCAATTTTTAAATGACTAGGAGCTTTTAATGGATATTTTTCCATCTTGCTATATGTCTTAAGCAGTTTAATAAATATCTGTCATTCACACACTACAAATGAAACAAGCTTTAATGCACATAGCACCACTGTTACAGTTCACTCTATTGTTATCATAAATATAAAATAGCTGGGAACTTGACAATGCTAGCATAACATTCATGATGTTCAGTAGATACTGTCTTTGCTTTATTACAAGGCTAACGTTGTCTTCAAAGAGAAACAACCAAGAGGTAAAATACAACCTTTGAATATGAACTGAATATCCTTTTCATGGTAAGTAAACAATAAATATTCCAAAACATCAGGTATCTTATTAATTCAGTAGTGTCAGCAATGGTTAAACACTTGTCATCTGAAATGAACAGTTCCAGATGTCTTTTCCAAATATATACCTCTGAATCTAACTTAGAAGAATTCATGTGGGTTAGACTCTTGAATCTATATATGCATGGAATTTGCATATAGCACCTAGTCCAATTAAATTTTTCCTTGTTACTAGACTTCTCAGACACTGACAAGTAAAATATTTGGCTTTCAACAGCATTTTAGCTCACTGTTGATGAAAGTAAGCCGCATTGAGCAATGTCAGGTTTAGACTTGGAGAAAATCTCTTAGGCAATAGAAGAAAACAGAAACAAAACCAATGCAACTTTTGAATAGAATGCTGAACAATGAAATGGAGGGTTACTAATTTTCTACCACTTGAAGACTGTTTTCCAGCCGTTGGCATGCTGAGATAATTATATACACACGACACTGTATTATACATGCTGTTCGCCTACTTCAAAATTGTTCTCCAATGCAAGTATTATTGATTGAGGTTTCTTGTGCATCACGTTAAAGTCACAAAAAATTACCTAATTTCCAAGGGAGTTAGTCCATCACTCAAATTTGTCAAGGAAATTCTGGATGTGTGGTGCAAAACTGCCCGGTTCCATTCCTAATAAAAGTTGATTTTTTTTTATTAGGGTCATATAGTCAGCTTGAAAAATCTAACATCTCTTATTTTGCCAAAATCTAACATTCCAGTTATTAATCAAAGCTTTAGAGTTGCTTTGGAAGGTACTAGATTATCTTTTCCATCTAGATCAGGATTGTTATATCAGATCATTGCAATTGTGACCATCTGTCGGATTCAGCTCTCCACGTTGGTTTGTCTCAGCCCTTACTTTATCTACAAAGTTAGTAGGGACAGTATGGCTCTTAGCAAGTTTGGGAAAATTGTCAAGAATGCAGGCAGAAAATGCCAATAAAGATTGTAAGAGAGGGAATACTTTTGCTTTCTCCCCATAACTTGAAACATTTGTTTCCTTCTCCCTGGATGGAAGCTCACTTCCTCATCTTGCTCTACCTAAAGGAAGGATTTCATAATCTTCTTGGTTCACACTTGAAATATTGATTGACCCATGAATACTAATAATCAGGAGTCACTGTGGCTTAAAGGGCAAGGATCTTTTCAGAGAAAAGATCTCTCTCTTGCACTTTCTGCTTTTTGCCACATGACACTATCATCATGTTCTCGTTCTCTTTCTGGTTCTAAGAACATGGATGGAGAAGAAAGCATGAGTACCCTTTGAGGATCTAGCTTTCTCTTTCTCTCTCTGTCTTGCTTTAGTTCTCACTATTTCCACAAATACTTGAGCATCCTGGGCCCAAATTTTAGATTCACAAGAGATTATTTACAGCTAAGCCATTAGCTCCCAACACTGCATTAGGCTATCAGTCACCTGCAGTCTATGATAGTACTTTATTCCCTGAATTATATACTTGTATATACAACTCCTCTGAAAACTCCAAAAACAAGAGCAGTGTTTGCAGGAATTCATGCATTTCTAGATCCTTCTTTATAACACCAAAAAATAACACCAAAAGACTTTCTTCTAACCCCCAAAAAGATAAAATCCCAAGTCCACGTGGTGGAAAATAGGATTGGCCTTCTTACGATATACCATTATATACTACAACCATAACTACTAGGAGGTCATGTCAATCCACACCCAGGTAAGATTGAAGAAAATCATTAAGACATGTGGTTGACATTGTAACAAAACAAAACAGACTCTTTTCCAAACGTACGTTATCTAAATACATTAAACTTCAACTTGATCTTTTTACTTGGGAGTTCAGAGTGAGAAGAATTGGGATTCCCTGTCACTCACAGCCTCTCAGATCCTAGGCAGGACACTTAGTCTTCTTGAATTGACACTTCTTGAAGGACCATTCTCCCAAGGAAAACATTTCAAAGACAAATTTGATAAATAATAGAAGCACCTAACATTTTTAACCACATAAAATTTGTAAAGCACTTTAACAAATACAAACATACTCTGATGATTATCCTTATAACAATTGTATGCCCTTACAAAAATAATCATACTTATTTAATTAATTTACATGTATCTGAACTTCTCTGAAAATAGCATTTAGGAAAATGTGTGTGTGTGTGGGTGTCTGTCTGTCTGTCTTTGTGTATAAGGATTTGTATTGTCCTCGGACACATTCAAAGATTACTGGCTACTCAAAAAATTTCCTAAAATTTCAAACTTAATATATCTACTGAATTGCTCATTACCTGTTTAAAAATATAAAAGCAATACATGGTATGGAAAGTTATAAAATGAAAAGTTTCTTCTCATTCCATACCCACTTCCATTCCATGGAGGTATAACCAATTTTTTCAGTTTCTCTTTACATTTCTTGTTTTGGCCATATTCACACTTGAAATAATCTGTTTTTGTCTACAATTCCTGACTCTTTAGCTTTAAGGAGTACCTACTCTATCCTTCTATGAAATATATGGAAATTAACTCACATGCACTACTTTCCTATCTTCCCCCATATATCCATCATCTTTCTCTCTCCCTTCTTCCAACTGCTTTTAGTTATACCTTTCTATTATTTTCATCTTAACAATTAAAATAATATCTTAAGAATCTACCAGACTATCCATAGGCTTTAGGCAATATTTCTTACTCCCAAAGTATGGAAAGTGAAAAAAATTAGTACCTTGCCACATCCCTTCACCACTTACCCTTGCCCTATAACCCAGCTTTTCTCCACTATTCATATTACTTTTAAATTGTCAACATTTATTACACTTACATTCTGTTCTCTAATTGTATCCCATTGCTTTACCCAAGAAGCACAAAGTTTCTATTTGGCATTAAAGCATGGTTCATTTCAAATCTCAAATTTTCTCACCTCCAAAGATGATAAAATTTAAATCGAAAAATTAGTTTTATGACTGATTGCAAAGCTATAAAAGAGTCAAACAAATCTACAAGTCCAGCTGTGCTTTCAGGTAATTCATAATATCAACTTTGTGTCAATACTTCCTTTATGTCAAAGTTCATACATAGAGAAAAAGGTCCCATAATCATTTGTTGTTTCGAGAATTCATCATTCAATTTTTCATGTGTTGAAGTGATCCAGAACTATTACGTAAAGAAAAGCCTGCTGTAACTTTAGCCATCCTCTTGGAACACATTTTTCTGTAGAGGTAGGTGGCAGGTAGGAGGAAGGGCATCCATTTAATAAGCATTTTAATCAGGTAAATTGAATTTTCAAAAACTTTCTAACCTACCAACTGCTCTTTTATTATTAACGTATATAAATATGTCCTTAAAAAGCAACAAAGACTATCTAGACTCCAGGGTCCTGTAGAGAATATATTCTTAAATTATCTGTGACTGCCTTTATCATTAGACAGACGACAAGAAACAATATTTATGGAAGACAGTTTAAAAGACATTCCTCTGCAGTCTGGAGTTTATTTGTGGATCAAAGCTATATTCTTAGACCACTTTTCTGAGAACCCTGTAAAATTACTTTTCCTAAGTTGACTTTGCTATTATACACTCAGCTATAATGGAAAGAAGTTTACAAAATCCAGTCTTACAGTCATTAATCCTTCAACAACTCATGTATTGAAAACCCATGGGAAGAATTTCTTTCAGAACTAAGTACCAGGAAAAATACTTGAGCTCCCCTGAGAAATCAGTGCACTAATTCCATATATAAATTATATGGATTTATTTCCCTCCTTACTTTGGCCTCTAGGAAACTCAAGAATAAAGCCTGCAGGCCAATTTTTAAAAACTATGTAATACCCTGTGGTTTATACATTTGCATTCAAAGTAACCTAGCCTCTTATTTACATTTACCCTTTTCCTGTCTTTAATTTTGCACTATTTTTATATTCTATTCTATTGTTTTTATGTTCTTATAAGTACATAAATAAACACAAACATATTAACAGAAACAGTTTTTCCTAATGGACTTATTTTGCCCATATCACAAATTAGACTATTTTAAAAACTGTGTATCAGGGAGAAAAATAAAGCTCCCTAACTTGAAGAATGCATCCTCAATAAAGATACTTTGAACCCCAAAGTAATGGAAAGAAAGTTCAAATTGAAGCTGGGTTATAGATGCACAGAGCTCTATTGAGAAAGCAGACATATGATTAATAACTGCATATAGCAATTCTTTTAAATTTAAAGAAATTTCCTGATGGCCAGAGTTTTGTCCTTCACCTCTACAATTCCTGAGAATTAAAGTGAAAGGAAAAACTGAAGCAACAAGTCTTTGTCATGGCTTCTCATCCTGGAGCCCTGCTCTGTCAAGTGGGTGATTTAGACTCTAAAGTGTTCTTTTGTTTTCTTTGTCTGAAGTCATTCCCAGATTAGTTTGTGACTTGCTTGAACATGTTTCCCAGCAGTGATCCTCGGCTATCCCATTCACTTCTGACCTGCACCTGCTCTTTTCAAGTGTTGCACCAAGACTGGCTGAGGCCTAAACAGAAGCATGCTGGCCCATTCACAGAGACTATTCAGAGAACTGTTAGGGGAGGGGCAGTGGGCGGGAGGACAGCCCTCCAGAGAAGAAAGGAAAGTGACCTCTTAAATCAGAAAATGACCTTCTATTTGTTATTGGTACTCTAAGTAAGTGTAAGGGGACCACCTCCTCCATAATATGCTTTGTGATACCGTAAATGTTACATGGCCTAAAATGGTACTTCTGAACACATTAGATGAATCATTGGTATTTAAGACTAATCAAGTGACATGTTTAGATATACAGAAAGAGTATAAAATCTATTATAGGAATAGTATTCATAAATATTTACTATGTTCTAAAAACAAAGGGTAAAAATATTTGAAGACATTTCTGCATGAAAACATACAATGGTAGCAAGAGATCTGAAGATAACTTGAGTCTCTCAATGTCTAAACTTTGAGATTCAATCGTTCAATCACTTCTATTGAAATGGCATTGTGATTTCTTCTAAACCATCAGTTCCACAGTATTAGAAAGACTCACACTGATATTTTTATCTAGTAACCTAAAAGTCAGTAGAAGTTGTAAAATTAACCACTAGGGATATTTACACATTTGTCCTTCAGAATACAGCCTTGATCAGAAAACAGATCTTAACTCATGTTGGTATTTTTCTCCACTAGACGAGTTTATAGAACTCGTGCTTCAGCTCCTTTTACTGAGATTTTTGGGCTACTGATCTATTCCAAAAGAGAAAAATTGGCCCTGAAGCTACACTTTGTCATCTCAAGGATGCTTGTAGGCAAGATTGCCAGCTGTAACATCGCCACTCTGAACTAAAAACTACTGGCCATTCAACTATTCATATTCAGCCCTTGTTTGGAAGAGAAAGAACTAAGGAGAAATAGAGCAGCAAATATGTAGACTGAGAAGGAAAGTAGAGGATTTTTAATAGCTACAAGGGAAAGGGCACCACAGAAGAATGATATTTGAACTAAGGGACAGAGAGAATGTCCTCAGGAATTCTGATGAAGATGGACAGCATCTATGGTCTTCATACACACAAAACGAATTAGTAGCAAATATGTATGAAAAGCTCAAAGAAATGCTTAATGAGCTGAGGCTTTCAGAGGAGGAACAAGCATAGTATTTATTCATACCCTTTTTATTTATTACCTGAGCTCTACTCTACCTGAACTCATCTCTACAGGAACTTCCATCACTTTACCTAAACTCCTCTATTTTGAATTAAGTTTATTTGATATTAATGCTTATTTACTAATATTTTTCCACTAATATATTTACTAATATATTTATATATTTATTAGTAAATATATTTACTAATATTAAATATTAGTAATATTTATATTTCTATAGTAATATAAACTTTATATTACTAATATTAGTAAATATTATTTACTAATATATTTACTAATGCAGTAAGCACATTCAGCACATTACTAATACAGACCTGCTAGATTCCTATTTTATTCAAAGTTCTTTTCACACCAATTAAAATTTTCAATGTTGCCATTAGTAAATACTGATAAAATACCTCTTTAAACTAAGGCATGTAGATGAACAAAGTTTTACATATTTGAAAAGCAAATGATTTTTTTTAAATTGAACAAGCAAAAGCAGCTTCTGGAAAAATTTGCAAATCTATATAAAGTGTATACCTACCACATATAGCCAAGTCAGTGCTGAAAATATGCAATGGCGAAATATACAGAAAAACTAGCACCTCTTCAGTTATAGTATATACTTAAATCTCTCATTTATCAATTTCATTTGACTAAAACACTAGATAATTAATGCAGCTATTGAAGAAGTTCCATGGGTATTTCTTTTTATTTTAATGCTATGAACTGAATTGTGCGCTCCCCAAAATCAATATGATGAAGTCCTAATCCCTAATGTGACTGTGTTTGAAGATAGGACCTTAGGGAGATGAACAGCGTTAGATGAGGTCATGAGGATGGGGCTTTCATGATGGAAATAGTGACTTTATAAGAAGAAGAAGAAAGATGTTCTCTGCCCTGTGACAACACAGCAAAACGGTGGCTGTCTGCAAACCAGGAAGAGGGTTCTCACCAGGAACCAAATAGGCTAGCACCTTGATCTCAGACTTCCCAGCCTCTACAACTGTGAAAAATAAATGTCTGCTATTTAAGCTACCCAGTCTATGTTATTTTGTTCTAGTACCCCAAGCAGACTGATACAATTAGTTGTAAAATATTTTGAAATGAAAAAAAGGGATCACTGACAGTAAAATGAGAAAAAAAGAAAAAATACTTTTGTCCTAGAAAGAATTTGTGTTTTACAATATGAAATTAATGTTGCATTAAAATGCTAAAGATAAAAGAAATGTAAAGCTTAGTTGGCTGGTTGAGGAAGAGATATTTTTCATATAATTTGAAATCAGTAGAAGTTAGAGCAGAAATCAACAGAAAGTAAATTTCATTGCTGAAAATATTAAAGATGGAGCTGTTTTTAACTGAACGTTGATGTAAGACACAAGAGAAATGGGGCATGATGTAAGAATCAATTAACGCATGTAGATGGAGCATAAATCACATTAATGTATTGAAAAGCTCCTGCACGCTTTAGCCTCTCCTGAAATACCGAACCCGACACAAACCTTTCTCCTCTGTCTGCATTAATAATAGCTCCCTCCTTCTTGTTCCAACATCTCCTACAAAACTTCACTGTTTCACAAGACAATGAATCTAAGAATTGTCTGCTTTCCCTCTGGATTGTAAGCTCCCTGAAGAGCAAGATCACATTTTGCTCAGCTTGTGATTTTCTCATCCTTCCCTTTCCACTCCTGGTACTGGCTGCCCACAGAGGCTAGACAGTCTTCACTCCCATTGCTGGAACAAGAAAGAGAGTTCAGAATCTCAAATTGGAATGGACTGTAGTTTACCATGGAAGGGAATATTAGATCTTTAGGGAAAGGGACTTTTTAATATATATTTCTTCTGCCTCCACACTTCGATCCTCCACGCCTAGTGCCTAGAAATGTCTCCCATTGTTGCTTACAATCAATAAACGAGCACAAAAGCCTGGTAGTCAAACATAGTTGAAACTGTTCTATTTTAATTTTCCATCCAGTACACATAGGTTAAATGGGTTTTACGAACTAGCCTGGGAACCTGTTGTTTTATAACAAAACATTGTTTGTTTTCCAAAGAATTCACTTATAAATATACTTTGGAATACTACAGCAAGATACCACCTATATTGGATATACTGACATTTTATTTAAGTTTATTTTTTTATTACATAACATTAACGACATCCTGGCATTAATATTTAGAGCTGTAAGCACATCTAGAAATAACTGAGTTAGGATTTTTTTCAGGTAACTTCAAAATATTTTGGTTCATGGAATTACTATGTATGCTTGGAATATTTTGCAAAGTCCCCTAGAGACCACCAGCCACCATTAAATAAGCAGCAGCTTTTGCCTGTTCAATGGCAATAACCACTGCAGTAAGAACATTCAGCAAGAAAAAAACAAAAACAAAAACACTATAGTATTGAACACCCCTCCATTTTAATCAACCAGATTCCCAATTCTTATTTTGTGCTGCATTCTCCTGTGGAAACTTTTACACCAACGCAATCACACATTATTAGAAAGTGCAAAATATACAATACAATACATTAGCGATATATTTGCATATGAGATTCAGGGAAGAAATTAGCTCTTGTTTTGAATAACATTTTAATATAGTAGTCATAACCTTCTGAAGCTAAGGGAGTGTCCATTAAAAACCAGTACTTAGCAGAAATACACAATGCAGGTAGGAAGAGTGAAATAAAATATACTCCCACACCCATTTAAAGACTCTATATGGAAAAGTGCCAAATCCATTGTTAATTGTTTCATGGTAAAAATATACTATGATTATTTGGCTTTTAACAATCAATTAAAAATTATCATATCTATTTAAGGCAATTAGATCAGCACCCCCTACACACACACACACACACTTAATGTATATAGTACAAAGTGGTGGTATATAAAGATATTATATATCACGTGGTTAAACAATAGTTGTGACAGTTTATTAATTAATGCACTTAAGATATTTCTTTGAAAAAAATACACTAATGCCAATGGTCATGTCCTTCACAAATCATTAAATGCCCTTACTATCATAGCTAGTGAAGTAACCCTTATTGTTAACCCTTCCCGAGGCTCACTTTTTTTTTCATAAACAATCTTAAGAAATAATACTAATCAAGACAAATATTCGTGAAATAGCTCTTGGAAATAAGTGTAGCATTCCTCCACTTCAAAATTGAAAGCATTCTTTGCTATTCCAATCCTTCCCCATCTTAAAGAAGGCATTTTCTTGAGCATTATTCTCTATGTGAAATTGAAGATCACAGCTGGATCAGTGAAGATCAGAACATGAGTCAAAAACATACATTTTTAGCAATATTGTTAGCTTGTTTTGCACTGTCAAATTTAACAATGTTTCTTCAAATTCACAAATGTTTTATCATGCTAGGAAGAGCCAAGGGGGGCAAATTTTATTTATGAAGTAATAATATATTGATATGATGATGCAACAATGAAAGTTACCAGGAAAATATCAGGCTTCACAATCCTAAATAAACCCTTAATTCCCTGAGGCACTCAGATGACCAAGAGAAATAACTAAAAAACTGGCTTTCCCACAGTATTTCAGATATTTTCCACTTCAAAATATCTGAAAACATGGTCGTAATAGTTTTGTTATTTTCTTAGCTAGATGCAAATGGAAAGTAGCAAAGGAAATTAAAATATGTCAGACTAGCATAAATTGTTCAGGTTCACAGTGAAGTTTTCTTAGTTCAGATTTAAATTGGAGCTAACCTCTCCATCTCTAGATCTGACTTTCCAGTGGCAGAGTTGTCTTCTTTATACATGAAAACAAGGAAAAAGTACTGACTTTCTACTTATAAATTCACTTTTACTCTACGAGTTAGCAAATATTCCAGTAATTTCATTATACTTGACAATCAAAGAAGGAGGCCATAACTTTGTTTTGTGTGGCTTACTTTACTAGTGGCTAAATGGAGGTATGATTAGCTAGAGAACAGACGGATTCGAAAATAAATTCTAGATGTTCCAACCACCAGTACTCTGTTCTGAGGGCAAAATTCACAAAACTGTGAAAATAAATTGAGGTTGGTTGGTCATTTTTCAGAGTATTTTCCATTTCACACATGATTCAAGAAGGTGAGAGCACCTCTGCTCTGAGAAGCTCCAGCGTCCATGCAAGATCAGCAACAGGATGCAGCCTAGGAGGCAAACAGTCAAGTGAAATTCAGGGGCATCAAAGATCACCAAGTTCGAGTCTCACTTGCTTCTCCAGAGTGGCATTTATTACTCAAGGAAAAAAAAAAAAAAGACTTGCTTAAGATTAGTGTGAGGCCCTGTAAAATGTTCACACTTTTGCAGACAAGAGGAGACTACATAAATTTACCCCAAAGGTAGAGATGTTCAGGATCTCACCTCAAGACTGATACTCTAAACTTTGTTTTCCAGAAAAAAGAGAAAAGAAAACTGTACAATTGAAAAAAATTTAAGGTAGATCAGACAATAAAAATGGGATATTATTTGTAAATCCCTGGACTATTTTCTTTCACAGAGAGTTATCATTTTTGCTGTCATTTCTACCCCCAAACATTTTAATGCACACTACATATTAATAATATATTAAAGTGAAGGCTCACTTTAGGGGTATTTGACAAACAATTGAATTCCAATTTTCATTTATATATTACATAGGCTCTGAATTTTTAAGTATTTCTTGGGTTCTTTACTTCACCTCCATTATTAAATATGTATTCTATTAATAAAGCTACATTTAGGTGCACAATAGTATAAGGTATTATCTCTACTAGCATGATCTCCTCGTCTCCCTGTCCCATAGCCTTCTAATCATGAAGCCGGCCCACTTAGCCGATAGACGAGTTTGATGCCTCATTCTTACTTGATGTGTGACCACAGAAACTCTCAGCCTTGGTTTCCTCATCCTTAAAACACAGGTAGCAATATCTAATTTATTAGGTTGTTGGGAGAATTATATGAATTAGTGTATGCAAAAATATGTAAGCAGATAAATTAGATATATCTCACATTCTATTTTGTGTTGTTACTTAAGTTTAAAAATATGTACGTGCAATAGGATCTCGAGGGAGAAGACAATCAGAGTTGGCAGCACTTTCTTGGAACCCTCAGGGGTTAGGATAGAACAAGCAAAAGGAAGATGAAACAGCATTCCCGAAATTTGCAAAGGTTTACAGAAAGAGCAGTGTGGGTGTGGCTCACTTGAATGACAATTAGAACACTTTAATTTACTCAAAGTCAGTGAAAGAATGTGTTAAGAATAAGACTGGAGAGAGCAATTCCTCTCATAGGTCTTCACCTGCCTCTAACAGAAAGTGGGATCACTAACCCTTATCTGTGGGCTAACCTTCGTATTTTCTTGGAGAAAAAGAAAACCCTGCTGGGAAAGCTGAATATTCTCCCTACTCTCAAGAAACTGTGGAAACCTGGAGTTGAAACAGAGTTGGAACTTGATAGATTCTTCAGCAGGTCTTCGAAAGATCATCATCAACAAGAAACAGCCAATTAGCAAAGAAACGAATAGCAGGGATGCAAAATACTATTTCTAGAAAAGGGAATTATTGAGCAATTACTGTGAATGTGTACTGTTCCAGAGATCTTAGAAAGTCCGAGCCCATCTCCCCTATACAAATGACTTGTAAGACATCTTTTTTCCTTAAGGTGTTTACAGTAGGTTATGGGACAGCACCTCCCCTCTACAAAATAAATGTGTACAAACCTAGGTATCCAATGTTGAAAATGTTAATTATGAAGGGATTAAGAGGGTTACAAAAAAGTGAAATAAATTTTTTAAATATTTATCATAGAAATTATATTATTTTGAAAGAAATGTTCTTTTTCATGACATAGTAACTCCATTGACTAAGGCTGGTTTCATTTAAGGTTGATGTTAGCCTGACATCCACCCTTTTTTCCCCAAAAAGAAACCTAAAGAGACCTTTGGATTCCTCCTTCCAAGGTACATAGTGTGGAAAAGCAGAAAATAAAAAGCCAAAAACTCTCCTAAAAAGCTGTACTTCTAAGCAAGACAACTGGCCCATTAACAAACGTCTCCATCAATATCTTACCATCTGCTGTTTGCACTGTACTTGTCAATATTGAGCATCACTCACAGTTCATATGACCATATAAAAGTTCAGAAAGCACAGAACACCAAGGCCAAAAACCAAGCTAATTCAAAGATGGTTTTAGAATCTGACAATGCATTCACCACACATGTATATAATTAGTTGAAAATAGGTTATGTACTCTGCATGCTTTATCTGCTGGGAGGAAATTCCTCATAATTGCTAATGTTAGACTGAGTAAGACTGGCAAATAATGCAGTGCAATCTCCACCTCTCCCTCTGACTCACCTGACTTTTTGCCCACTCATCTAATTGTGAAGGCTCACATTATCCAGACTAATCTGCCTAAATTCAAAATACACGGAAATTTTAATTATACATGTCATAAAGGGAAATCGATAGTATGGCAAGTCAAGATAGGGTATAGCATAAAAATATTATATTTGGGGGCCGCCCTGGTAGCCGAGCAGTTAAGTTTGTGTGCTCTGCTTCGGCAGCCCAGTGTTTTGGCAGTTTGAATCCTGGGTGCGGACGTGGCACCCCTCATCAAGCCATGCTGATGCAGTGCCCCACACGCCACAACTAGAAGCACTCACAACTAAAACTACACAACTATGTACTGGGGGGTTTTGGGAGAAAAAGGAAAAAAAAATTCTATTTGGCCTTTAAATATCTTAAATGTTTTCACACAATAGATATTCTTCCCTTAAATTTTATTTTGTTTCTTTGCACAGATTAAAATCAAACAGAAAACTGGAATTGTTGGCAGAGGTAAAGTTGGTAAATCCATATGGTGAGATTTATAGGGGTTAGAAAAAATTAACTTTCTTCCCACCTATAATTAGTCCTTCGTTGTTTTATATACACTTTTTTCCCTTACCTAAAATGTTCTTTTATTTTAAAATATCCCTGTGGAGGTGACGTGTTATATTATTATCAGCTTAGAATGAGTGAATTTATTAAGACTGAGAGAATAGATAAAACAATATATGAACACTAAGTCCCTCAGGAAAAAGGAAGAAAATTATTGAGCCCTGTCCACATCAATGCAAAAATTCTAATTATAAATGCTTGGCCTTGGGTTCAGGTGCCACTAAAAGTTATTAGGAAACAGTAAAGAGCAAGGAACAAATTTATTAGCCCTCATCTTGAAAGATAATGTTCCCCCTTTCCTAACAAAATTTTAGCAGTGATATCAGTTTGATTGCAGTATCAACAATTTCCATGAATTTTGTAAATATGAAGTTATAAATAATCAGTCTTTCGGCTCAATCCTGAAATACTCAAATATAATAAAATGGCAGACTACAAAAAGGGGGGCAATAATACCTGAATTACCTTAAGACAGCATCTGCATGTAAAATTTCTACCTAAATACAGATGTGTACTATCTATTTTAATGCAGTAATAGAAACGAATGTCTTGCAATAAGGACTTGCTGAATTCTTACACAAAGAATTAAGTTACATATGTTCTTAAATATAAAGAATGTATAATCCATGCTGAAGGTTAGACAGATGTGTTCAAGCTACGCAATGGCTCAAATAATAGCACTGTATCTACATCAACAAAATACAGACAAATAAAAAGAGGAGTCAATAAGATATACATTTAAATTAGAAAATAGCATTAAAAATAAAATGTAATCCCTTGGGTATTTTATTTCGATGTAATAAGCAAACAAAAAAGATGTACATTCTCAAATTATTTTAATGTAATAAAAACCAAGACTTGAAAAAAAATTACCAACATGTAAAATCCATTCACTATAAGAATACCTGTTAATGACTGAGCTCTCTTGGGCATAGCTACAAAATATTGCACTGTATTTATTCTAAACCTTTCATTTGTGTCTTAATGATATAAAGAAGGATAAGAAAAATAATTGTAAGGAAATATTCTTGATATCCTAAAATGTAAAATCATCAAATAAACTTGAAAAATAATTAGACATTTGAGTTACTGACTTATCTACATATATATATAATTTATACACAATTTCTTATTTATAGGCAGATGTCTTATAGAGCCCTAATGTAACACCAATGGGAAAATAGCAGAAACAACACTGTATTGAAATAAGAATTGAGGAGCAACAGAAACTTAGAGTGGGAAGTGAAGAAAAATTGCGAACGGTCAAAGGTACAAAATATTTATTGGACTTTTGGTATGTACCAAGTATACAATGCAAGGAATAGAGATAAAAACATTGTTTTCTTTTTTTTTAGGAAGAATGGGCTTGAGCTAACAGGTTGCCAATCTTCTTCTTTTTTAGTGTTTCCCTCCTCAAAGCCCCAATACATAGTTTATATCCTAGTTGTAGGTCCTTGTAGTTCTGTGTGGGATGCTGCCACAACATGGCTTGATGAGTGGTGTGTAGGTGTGCACCCAGGATGTGAACCGGTGAACCCTGGGCCACCAAAGCAGAGCAGGTGAACTGAACCACTACACCACCAGGCTGGCCCCAAAAAGATTCAATTCTTACTCTCAGGTAATTTAAAAAAAGACAAAAATTAATTAAATAAATTAAATAAAGTATATTAAGTACATTACTAGAGGCAAGTACTAAGTGGAATGGTACCTAGAAGAAGGAGGGTTTGATTAACTCTGGGGCAAAAGTGGAGGGTGAGAGAAGTCAAGGAGAGCTCTAGGAGGACACTTTTCTGGATATGTCTACCTGAATTTGAAATCAGAATCCAGTGATTTCATCATAATACCGTCACTGCTCTTTAAAAATTTTAAATAGCTTATAAGAAAATGACAGAAAGAAAGAGAGGGAGAAGGAAAGAAGGAAAGAGAGAGGAGGGAGGAGAAAATTGGATGGAAAGAAGGAAGGGAGGGAGGGAGGAAGAAAGGAAGGAAAAAATAAAACTAAATTATCCATATTGAAATCTATCATGATAGATGGATAGGTAGGTAGGTAGATAAAGAGAGAGTGTGTCAGGTTATCAATAATCAAGATCACGTGCCAGCTAGTTTGCTTCACAGACATTTTTTAAAGCAGTATATCTTGTACACAGAACACAGAAAAAGGGATAATTCCCAAAGGAGAAAAATGTATACAGTTTATTCTGGGGAGTTTTCAGGGGCTCGTTTGGTTTTTTTTGTTGGTTGGTTTATTTGTTTGTTTATGTTTGTTTTCCTAGAATCCTTTCTATTTAAAAAAGATTTCTCAAAAAGAAAAAAATAACAAACATTTCAGGCTACTATTAATGTTGAGTCTATTATAAAAGTTTTTAATCCCTTATAATATTGTACTAGACCTGTGACCTTCCAAATAAGTTTTAAATTTGGGGTAGAAAAATTACATTTAATTAGCTAAAGTTATTGCATATAAAAGCATGAAGAGGAAGAGAAATAATAAGAGAAAAGGCAAATTGAGCCGTAACACCAATGGTTTCTTACTAGCCTCAAATTCAGGATGAACCCAACCATCAGAAGTAAACAAGCAAAGCCTGATTTTCTGTGAAAGGAGACAAAAAAAAAAAAAAGGACTAAGTAGCACAGAAGCAGCAAAGAGGCTCACGGCGACTTCAGACCTGTGTCGGTGAGGTGTATCAAAGCCAGTGCCCTCCTCTCCGTGTTTGACTACATAGAACCAGCCTGCAGGTGCTAGCAAACTGGACCAGAAGGAGAATCTCTTTCACCCTCAGCCACAACAATGGAAACTAACAATAACGATAATAAGTGATAACATTTGGCATCTTTTATTTGCCAGCAATTATAGTAAATGGTCTACTTTCAGAGCACCTTATAGGTAGATAATATAGCCCTTCCCTTTGCAGATGTATTCAAAAAATATTTATTGAATGCTTTTTACATGTAGCTCAGCATTCTAGACATTAGCAACACAATATCAAACAAAAAAAACCACAACTCTGATAGAGTGTATGATCTGATGGAGTAAATTGAGCCACAGAGAATTTAAAAGATACTTACCTGGCATGGCACACCAAGTAAGTGACAAGGGCACTGTCAAGCAATCTGGTTCCAAGACCCATTCCCTTATACCATGTGCTTTGCTGCTATGGATGCAAAAGCATACTGGTCTTGCCAGGGCTCACACATGGCATTCTGCTTTTCAGATTCTAGACTTTTCCACTTAACATAAAATTAGTAGTAACTCAATGTAATACAATTACATTTAAAAAAAAACCTCTAAGCACAAAATATAAGTATGCAAGACAAAAATGTTTATTCTAAAAATTTTTGAAGAACCAAACTGAGTATTATGTTGTTCATTGATATGCACAGTCGGTTACAATTAATAGTTTGAATACAATTAATAATCTAAAGGAAGGTAGAATAGCATGCAGGTCGACCTGTACTGAACATAACACTTCAGATTTTGGTCAATGTCTAGTAGTAAGTGCATATTTTCTCAGTCTATAGAAATATTTTGTAGCAGAAAGAAGATGGTAGTTAGAGTCAAGCAGACAATTCATTTAACTACTCTGAATCTCCAACAATATACGTAAAAAAATAAAATGGGCCTAAGATACATACCTGACATTTGTTTGATAGGCTTAAGTCAGATAATAAATATAAAAATGCTATGCAAACTAAAGAATGAAGGGTTCTTTATCATTTCCTCTTTACAAAATCACAGAATTATTTGGACTTTCTAACATATTTTATTACTTTGGTAATTATTGGTTAAAATTTTCCGATGTACAATTCAAAATAAAAATACTGTGCCTTTAACTTCTTAACCCAACCTCAAATTTTAATAACCGTTTTTGCTGAGTTGATATTACCTTCTCCACTGTCATATTGGTCCCTTATTCTCCAAGCTTTTTCTTTTTAACTTTCAAACTCTGTGTAATTTTCAAGCAATGCAGGGTTCCAAGTATAATCATATATATAATATAGTGCCATAATCTTGGTCTTTAAAAATGAAGATGGGGGGCTGGCCCCGTGGCCGAGTGGTTAAGTTTGTGCGCTCCACTGCAGGCGGCCCAGTGTTTCATTGGTTCAAATCCTGAGCGCGGACATGGCACTGCTCATCAAACCATGCTGAGGCAGTGTCCCACATGTCACAACCAGAAGGACCCACAACGAAGAATATACAACTATGTACCGGGGGGCTTTGGGGAGAAAAAGGAAAAAAATAAAATCTTAAAAAAAATTTAAAAATTTAAAAAATTAAAAAAAAAATGAAGATGAATATCTGGATAGTCTTAAATCAGATAACATTTCTTTAATATTAATATTAGCATTTCTCATGGTTGATTCACCACTTAGTGGCTACACAATATACTTCTGCCCTGTGGATTCCTTGCACTCACCACTTCTTTACTTCTAAAGAACTATTTCTCAACTTGTCATACCGCCCTTCATTTCTATTCATTATCTACCCTTTTATGTGAAGCTCACCATTATTCTGAAGCTTGATTTTCCCGGCTGCAATCCTGCTACTTTCCATATCCAAATAATGAAGAAAATCTAACTACGACAAAACCAAGATCTGAATTACTACTCAAAATATTAAAATGTGTCGTCCACAGATTATCAATATCTAACGGAAAAAAAATCAAATACTTCTAGGGAATAAAAGTTTGATACTCTCTGATGTTACAAAATAAGATTCCTTTTATTTTATATTGCTTAACTGAAAACAACGTCTAACAAAACTTAAAACCATAGATTAACATCCACTTATATATTTCTAATCAATTTCAACACAATCCACTGAAATTTTTTAAATAAAGAAGGGCCATAGTTAGTAGTTTGACTTCATTTTTTAAGATATTAGACTGCAACGTGGAGGACAAACTGCTGTGGTTAGGGGACAGAATGTTAACAGATTATTATTTTTAATAACAAAGTGCCATAATTCAGTTAAGAGGCGGAAGAGTCCTGATCTAAGTCAGTATCGGTGGGGACAGAAAATGGGGCAAGGAAAAGATACAGTAGCCAATCGATTCTGGGTGGGAATGGGATGGAATAGCATTAAGAAAATGCAGTATTGAGGTGATTCTAAATTCGCTAACTTAGAACATTTAGAGGATGACATCATTAGCCAAAAGGAAAGGAAGGGAAGTTTGGGATAAAAAAGGGTGGGGATGAAAAGTGCTCTAATTTTGAACTTGTTAAGCATATCTTGGTGATGCTGAAGTCAAGAATCCAGATGATGACAAGACTCTGGAGGAAGGTCCTAAAGTTAACATATTTAAGCATCAGCATCAAATGTATCTTTGTATTAAAGCGTTTTTGGTAGCAAGAAACAGAAAACTCAAATTGCTTGCACAATTAATGGAATTATTTTTGGCTTACTTGTTAAAAATCTCCAAAGGTTATGTGGACTTCAAATGTGCTTTAATTCGGACTCTAGTTCTATTTCTCTGCAACTGTTTTCACACTGCCTTCTTCCTTGTATCATTCACCATGGTTTCACTTAGAGTAGCAAAATCATGTAGCAATCCTCAAATTTATGTATATCCCACAAAATCCAGCAGAGAAATATTCTCTTCCCTACTTATTGAAAAATAGTCCTAGACATCATTAGAAACCAACTTGAGTGTCATTCTCACCACCATCCAGAAGAGTAGGATTGCATTGATCAGCCTGGAATCAGGACCCACCTAAACTACATGGATGCTACGCAGTGAGGGAAAACTGGAATGAATGCTGGGGCAGCAATCTCAGTGTCTTCTTCAGTTCTTTTCCAAGGCTGACAATGGTTTATTATTCCATTACTTTCAAGGAGAATGTTTTTTAAAAACCTCATCTGAAAAAAAGCATTTTTTTTAAATGTATAGACTTTTTAAGATTGAGCTTCCAATATCACCCAAATCCAGCCACAGTCCTTTGCCAGATGTATTAAAGCTATATGAGGAAATATATTAATAATGTATTAATAATAATATATTAATAATGTCATAGTTTTCCTAAGTGTGAAGGGATAAAATCTAGTGCTGTTAACTGAGAACTCACTATCTTCTCCCTTTCTCTGTCCCCCACCCCCAATCCCTAAATTGAGTCAGTAGTCAAAGGAGGACATCAAAGTACACAGACCAAAGAGTCAAATTCTTGGATGGCAGTTCTAAATAAGTTCTTGAAACTCTGGCCAAAAGAGAGACATGGAAGTAGCTGATAGAGGCCAGTGACCTGAAGAAACCTTTGGTTGCAATGAGGAGGACACAGAGTGATATGTGCAGGAACACACATATCTAAGGATCTGCAGTAGGGATAAAGGTCAGAACAGATAAGCTTCATTTCAAAGGATGCTAGATGAACCTTTCCTTTCCAAATCTTAGAAACTACTTAGGCCGTCTGCAGATCTTAATTGCTACCCCTGGTTCAAATGGGTTAGTGAAGAATTCTTAAATTGAATGAGGTTAGTTGCAAGTAACTAGCTTAAGTTTTCAACTATTATTCTTTTTTTTTAAAGATTTTGTTTTTTTCCTTTTTCTCCCCAAAGCCCCCCAGTACATAGTTGTATATTCTTCGTTGTGGGTCCTTCTAGTTGTGACATGTGGGACGCTGCCTCAGCGTGGTTTGATGAGCAGTGCCATGTGCGCGCCCAGGATTCGAACCAACGAAACACTGGGCCGCCTGCAGCGGAGCGCGCGAACTTAACCACTCGGCCACGGGGCCAGCCCCTCAACTATTATTCTTAATGAGGGCTCAAAATTAAAATCAAGTTCAATTAAAGAAGAATAAATTTATTTATATTTCTTGCATATTTGCTTTTATATGTATTACAGACTATCTACTTAAAGCCAAACTCTTTAATTCCACATTTGGCACTAATACATCACTTTTAAAACTAACATCATTTCACATCCTCAATCAATACTACTAATTTTACACTGCAGAAAAGTAATCCATGAGACTGTGTCCTACATCTTACGTAGTTTCCCTCTATAGTCAACAGAAAAGATATTTGCTGGATCAGTGAAGTCCAGAGAGAGCAGTGATTTGCCAAATATGACCCATCAGAGCACTGAGAATTTAGGATTAGGTTACAGCATTTGTTGCTGTCACTCAAGTCCTAAATCTATATTTAGTTGGGGCAATGAGTGGAGATTTACATAGAAGAATCCAAAACATCCAGCATACTTTCCTTTCCTGACTTAGCTGATTTTGAGAATTATTCTCATTGAGCTAGAATGTTTCAAAACTAGTTAAATAAAATTCTATTGGTACTAAAATAAGTTTTGTTGAGGTAAAATGGGAGGGTTAACAAGAAATGTTGATCTTCTCTTTACCACTTTGAAAATTATCTGGTTAGTCATTTCATGTCTGTTCTTGAGGATTCTGACCATAAAATATGGTCAATATTGAAAGATAACAAGTGCTTTCAAGTTAAAAGTGAAGATGTGTGTCTAACTAAAATAATCATAGGGGCCACCCCAGTGGCACAGCAGTTAAGTTCGCACATTTTGCTTTGGCAGCCCAGGGTTGATTGGTTCAGATCCTGGGTGAGGACCTATGCACTGCTTGTCAAGCCATGCTGGGTAGGCGTCCCACATATGAAAAAATAGAGGAAGATGGGCATGGATGTTAGCTCAGGGCCAATCTTCCTCAGCATAAAGAGGAGGATTGGCAGCAGATGTTAGCTCAGGGCTAATCTTCGCCGCCCCCCCCCCCCCGAAAAAAAAGAAAAAAAGAAGAAGAATCATAACAGGAAAATAATAGACCATTAACACATTATTAAGCATATTAAAATTAAGCAGAATGGTCTAAAAAGAGACATAAAATTAAGGTTTAAAATCAATCTCTAAATTAAGATATACAAGTAAGTTGAATTTCTATGAACAATCATATTTCTAAAAGTGGGAAAATTATTTTATTTCTAAGTAAGGGCATTACAACATCCCATGCAAAATAATTAGAAAAAACTGTAGGAGCTGGTCAGTAGGAAAATGAAGGAGAAAGTTCAGGAAATCATACTGTGGCCAAGTGGCCAGTAGTGATGTTGGCTGCAGAATTCAGAAGGGGATTCCAAGGAACACTGCTTAGAAGGTACTTACATATTATACATTGCAAATTATCAGGTCTGTACAATTAAAACACTTTTCAAGTGTTCAAGTGTGAGGGTTATAGTTTGAATGGTGTTTGTCAGAAGACATTCTCCAACCTAACACCAAAAAGCATCACATCCTCAACCTTTTCCACCTTTGGGTTATAGTTTGGATGCTTGTGTTATATATAAAAGGAAAAGGATGCTGATAATGGGGAAGGCTTTGCATATGTGGGGACAAGGGGTATATGGGAAATCTCTGTACTAGAGATTACCTTTCTCTCAATTTTTCTGTGAACCTAAAATTGCTCTAAAAAATGAAGTCTTTCTCATTTTGAAGAAGCCCTGGCTTAGAAATCATAGCTTTGGTGTTCACTGCACTGTTCTTTTTACTATTTTCTGTATATCCTTATCTATTTTAATCTTAGAAGGTTTTTTTGTCTCACCACTGTCATTTTTTGACCTTGCACTGTCTTTCCAACTTTATCCAGGGAATTAGTACAAAAAAGGAAAAAAAAGATATTCAATAATTGTAATGAATTAACAGTTTAAGTAATTTCAAACTAGTTACAACAATCAAACATTCTATTTACTACCCCTCTAAAAAGTATTATAATGGTCAAAGTCTTCTACACAAGCAAACTATGTGGTTGGCACAGAGAACTCCAGCACAGCTTAACAGCTGCCTGACAGTTGTCTTCAAATCCAGCTCAAGTGTTTTCCGAGGGATCTGCCTTACCACCCTAAGTAGTGTTACCACAGAGAGCACACACACCAGGTGTGTGAGCTCACTTTGTGAGAGCTGTGAAAATACATTTGAAATTCAAAGAGACAATGGGAAATGGATTTGAAATCCATATTTGAGTACCTTCACTTGGGTCAGAATTTTTCATATCACTAGATAAGTAAACATGCGTGCACAAAATGTCTCATAATATTTCTATCCCTCTCTAAAATGTATATTTCCTGTATCCCCCAAATACCAGAAGATTATTGCTGTTTAAATTGAATTTTTCTTGATTATCTGCACATAGGCCTGCTAAAATTTTTGAATCAAGATTCCTTTACAAAAAATAAATGAACTGCATATGTCCAAATATAATTAATAACAGCACTGACATACCGTTGAAAAACAGCAAAAATTATTATGGATAATACAGTTTATATGTCTAGGCCATGGGCAATGTTTGGTGCCGATAGGGTTTTGAGGACTCCTTGGATTCAACTTCATAGCCCTCTCCTCTGTTCAATCAGAACTCCAGAACACAGATTGGGTGAGAGCATAGCAGTAAGAAAGCCAAGGAAGAGAGTTGATGAGGTCAATTTTACTCTGGGCTCGGCCATAATATTGACACTTAATGGTATATAGCTTTTCTTCAGAGTATCAGCAATCAAGAAAGACAGTTCAAAAAACACGTTAGTCAAATTTAGTGGATCATTAGATCTTTGCCACAAAAAGAAAATATTATCTGACAATACATAATTTGTTTTTCTGTTGCTTTATATTATCCTTCCTATCGTAACCTCTCAAAATGTGAATTCTATTTACAGCTATAAAGAAACAGGCCAACAGCAGTATCTTTCACAGTCCTACTCATCAGATGGTTCATAAAGTGAATGTTGTATACCATGAGATGAACTTATTTCTATACTTAAAATAAAAATTAAAATATTTGGAACACTAGAATGTCACAGCATGCTACATATGAACTCATAGGGACAGAACTATTTTTAAGAAGTTTCTGTGAAACAAAACTAAAGGTTCAATAACACAGACAAAAAGTAGATAGTGGAGAAACATTTTAAGTGCTCATTCTGTCTCCATATCGGCAGCTTTATGTGGGTAGATGGGAAATTAGAAAAATGTCACCCAGACCCATACTTCTGACACTATCTCTAATTGATCTTACTTTTCTCATATTTACCATGTAAATAAATTCTGCCCACTCTTCTTTTCTATTATTTCTTCTTTCCATCCTTCCCTTCCATTTCCTCATCTCCTTGAGTTGAGATCATCTGGACCACTACAAAAGCCTTGGTGATGCCTGTGTAGTATTCTTCCCCTGGAATCCATCATTGTCACAATTGGATACACAAAAACACCAATAAGGATTTAATTATCCAACAGTCTGGTTCAACAATAAGATATGCAAAGGACAGTTGCTGTGTCTTATTTCTCTGTCTCTCCAAAGTGTGTAGCACAGCATATTACACAAAGAGAGTTCTAGATTAAAAGCAGTCATTAATGCAACTCTACTCCCAGGGACTAGATACTGTGTAGAATACAATATGTATTCAGTAAATAGTTTTCGAATGAATGAGTATTTTTTATTAAACTGATATAACCTATACATCCCTTCCAAATTAGCCTTCTACAATACCTAAAATATATTCTCCCTTCAAAAACCTTTAATGACTCCCCACTTCCATCAGGATAAAATCCATTCTTTGGACTGGAATTTAAGGCATTCCACAACCCAGCCTCTTGCTCAAACCTTCCTTTTGTCTCTTTCCAATTATTCCTTTATACGAGGGAGCACAGCAGAGTGGAAAGAGTACTTATTTTGATATCAGAAGGGCTTCTGTCTTTTAATCTTGACTTGATGACTTACCAATGTATGATATTATAAACTCTTTGAATGTCACTTTTTACTAAATAAAAGTAATTAACACCTGACAGAAGTTGTAAACATAAGATAATAATGAAAACGCACTTAGCAGATACAACACACAGAAGATGAATTGTATGAACTCTGTCACTAATGCAATAACTTTCCTTTCCAGTCAGATTGTACACTCTTTACCTTTGTTTAACATGTTCTTCCTGCTAATCTGAAGCAGGAAAATTCAACCTACTATACTTGCACCTAAATTCTGTTCATTCTGTAAGGCCAGCTCAAAAGCTCTCCTGTTTTGGATAAACATCATATTCAAGTACCAAGCAGTTGCAAACACAGGGGTAATCAGCTAACGAAGGGTGGTCCCGAGACAGTGTGATTTAATGAGGAAAATTTATCTACAGGGGGAAGACCAGATAGGTCTGAATAAGTGATCTGATCTCAGCACTTTTAAGCTACCAACAAAGCTTCAAAGAGACTGAAGCTTTAAAAGAAAAGCTGTGACGGGGAGGATTGCAAACCAACAATCTGGTAAACTTTACAAATGTCATACTTTTTATGAACTCTCCATGACCACGTGACCCCAGAGTTGTTACTCTTTTTGCATTCACTATCATACTATTGTACACTGTTGCAAAGAACACATAGCTTTGGAATGTTAATTACTTTTTAAGTTATAGCTATTAGTTCCCTAGATCATAAATTCCTTGAAAACAAATAAAATACCAGATCCTTGAGTCTCTCCATCAGTGTCTTTTACATAGTATGTATTCAAAAAATATTTGACTATTATGTATAGATTATCAGGTATGGAAAGCCTTGTGACTTTTTTCTAATTAATGCTAGTATATTTTAAAATGTCATTTTCTGTAAGTAATGAAGCCCAATATAACTGGATGTATGTAATTCTGAATGCATCTTATACAGCTCTCTAGTTTTTAAAAGATGTTATTCCTTCTAATAGGTCTTAGTACAAGAAACTGACATATGAAGAAGTGAAGTGTGGTACCAAAGATAATGTAGACATTGGCAAAAGCAGAACTAATTGCCGTTGAGTTCTCTAAGTCAGTGGTTCTCAACCCTGGCTACGCAATAAAATCATCCAGGGAGATTTTTTTCTTCTCCCCAAAGCCCCCCAGTACATAGTTGTACGTGTTTCTAGTTTTGCTATTTGGGAAGCTGCCTCAGCATGGCTTTATGGCAGTGCTAGATCTGTGCCCAGGATCCAAACCAGTGAAACCCTGGGGCCACCAGAGCACAGCGTGCAAACATAACCCCTCAGCCATGAGGTCAGCCCCTAATCCATTCTTTATTAAATATTTTTTTAATCACTCTTGCACCACTATCTATCCAACACCCTTTCATTCTGACTGCCTTAGCCTTAAGAAATACTAACACATGTTAACAGGCAGTAGAAAAATTACCTCTCTAAGGATCTCCACGGGTTGAAGAAGCAAGCTACATCAGGGGTGGCTGATGCCAGATGACTGGCTTGTGACACTGAGCAAGTCCCTCACACCTGTCAAGGGAGGCAAAGACTGCAAGAAAAAGGGTGAGTCTGACTGAGAAGGCACAGAAAAGCAAACAATGCTCCAAACTGCTGTTAGGAGAGCTCTAAAAATAAACCTACAAAAGCATTGGGAAGGCAGAATGAATTCTTAACACTTGCTCTCTTCTATTTTAGTCTGTTACAAAGCAGGTGACCTCAGCACCAAGCAATGAGTCTTAACTTTCTATATCCCTCACTTTCAAAAATGATCTCCAGTTATCTCGACCATAACCAAATTCATACAAGCTGTTTCAAATTCATAATAATAAAGAGAATCTTTTTTAATCTTTCAAGACCGCTCTCTCATAGGATTATTTTCTAAACTAAGCTTCTTTGATATGCATTTGCCTACTTTACTTTGAAGATTTCTTTCATATGTATTATTCTGGAAAAAATGTTTATTCCATAAGTACTTTATGTATTTTGGGGGTGGACTTATATCTAAGAAGCAAGTGTTAAAAGAATCACTAATTTACCTAAAGAAACAGTAGATTAAATATCCTCCATTTAGGATGTCAGCATCATGGCATAGGGAGCTGTTCTCTTAGTCTCTCTCCCCTAAGGTATAACCAAACAGACATTCATTAACCAACAGAGGATTCCCTACAAAGCACAATAGAACATCTGAGAGAAGCACACAGCCACACTTCTGAAGGTGGGGGTACTGGATCCCAGGGAAGTAGTAGAACCAGGTGAGCAGATTCCCTCTACCTCCCCAGTGGCAGTGATCTAGGTTGTGGGTCCCCACAAAGCAGCTGGCAGGTGACTATAAGAGGAGGTGGAAGAACAAGCAGGACTGCTCATGAACACTTTCCCTTTCATGAAGTGCAGCCCAGCTCATGAGAACACTCCATACCAACTGGAAAGCCTCAGCCACCATGTGGGCATTGGCACCAAGTGCAGCAAACCGCCTGTGAGTGCAGAGTGGACCCACACGCATGCAAAACAAAGTGCCTCTGCCCACCCACCTAGAGTACCACCTGGCCTGGTCCCCAGCCAAGGCAGAGATTCCACAACAGACCACCTGCACATGTATGTGTGACCCATCAAGCGGCTGCAGCCCGGGGGAAAAGCAGACAAGCCCTATCAGTACATCTTCCAGCAGACTCAACAGGTTCAGAAAACACAGTTCCTACTCTGCCCCCAGTGATGGCAGGCAGAATCTGCAACCTGATACTACCACTACGCACAGCAAGGATCACTTCATCAAACACCATGAAGAACTACAGTAACACTCCAGAGCAGAAGGAAAATGACAAGTCTCCATAAACCAAACCTGAAGTCACAGAAACTTACAGTTTAAATGACAGAGAATTCAAAATAGTTGTCACAAAAAAACTCAACAAGTTACAAGAAAACTCAGAAAAACAGTTCAAGGAACTCAGGAATAAAATTAAGAGCAGAAGAAATTCTTCACAAAAGAGATGGAAACTCTAAAAGAAACCAAACAGAAATTCTAGAGACGAAGAACACAATGAATGAGATAAGAAAAACAATGTAGCCTCCTTGAAAAACAGAGCTGACACTATGGAGGACAGAATTAATAATTTAGAGGAGAGAAACATAGAAATGCTTCAAGTGGAGGAGGAGAGAGAACAAAGACTTTAAAAAAATGCAGAAATTCTCAGGAAATATGTGATTCAATTAGGAAATGCAACATAAGGATTATAGGTAGTCCAGAGGAAGAAGAAAGGAAGAAATGAGTAGAGAATTCGTTCAAAGAAATAATAGCTGAGAACTTTCAAATCTGGGGAAGAAACAGGATTTACAAGTATATGAAGCCAATATAACTCTTACTAACATCAACACAAAAAGACCTTCTCCAAGGCACATATTAGTCAAACTGGCAAAAGTCAATGACAAAACAAAATATTAACGGCAGCAAAGCAGAAGAGAATAACGTACAAAGGAACTCCTATCAGATTTTCAGTGGATTTTTCAGCAGAAACCCTACAGGCTAGGAGAGATTAGAATGAAATATTAAAAATACTGAAAGACAAAAACTTTCAGCAAAGAATACTCTATCCAGCAAAACTGTCCTTCAGATATGATGGAGAAATAAAAACTTTCCCAGATAAAGAAAAGCTGCGGGAGTTCATCGCCACTGGACCTCCCTTACAAGAAATGATCGGGGCTGGCCTGGTGGCACAGTGGTTAAGTTTGCATGCTCCACTTCAGCAGCCTGGGCTTCACTGGTTCAGATCCCAGGTGTGGATCTACCCACTGCTTATCAAGCCATGCTGTGGCAGGCATCCCACATATAAAGTACAGGAAGATGGGCACAGATGTTAGCTCAGGGCCAATCTTCCTCAGCAAAAAGAGGAGGATTGGCAGCAGGGGTTAGCTCAGGGTTAACCTGCCTCAAAAAAAGAGAAAAAAAAAAAATCAAGGATGCCCTCATACCTGAAACAAAAGGCAAGGGTTTACAAAGCCTTGAGCAAGGAGATAAATGGACACAAAAAATCAGAAAATTGCAGCTCTCTATCAGAACAGCTTAGTAAACACTTAACTATAACATAAAAGATAAAAGGAAGGAAAGTATTAAAAGCAATATGAACACATCATTTTAACCATAAACTCACCACACAAAACAGAATAATTAGTGACAGTGACTTAGGGAAAAGGAAAGGGAAGGAACCTGGTTAGGCTAATGGAGATAAGAGGCTATCAGAAAATGGACTATCTCATCTATGAGATCTTTTATACAAACCTCATGGTAACCACCAGACAAAAAACCAGAGCAAGATACAGATCATAAATACAGAGAAAACCGAAAAAACCATCACAGAAAATGACCAAATTGAATTGGCAGTCAGAAATACAAGGGGAAAAAAACATGGAAATATAGAACAACTGTAAAACCAGAAATAAAGTGGCAGTATTAAGCCCTCATATATCAGTAATCACTCTAAATGTAAAGGAATGACTTCCCCAATCAAAGACACAAAGTAGTTGGATGGATTAAAAATCAAGACACAATGATATGCTGCCTCGAGGAAACAAATCTCAGCTTCAGAGACAAACACATGCTCAGAGTGAAGGGATGGAAGACAATACTCCAAGCTATTGGCAAACAAAAGAAAGCAGGTGTTGCCATACTTATTCACACAAAGTAGACTTCGAGATAAAAAAGGCAATGACCGACAAAGAGGGGCAATATATAATGACAAAAAGGATACTCCACCAAGAGGAAATAAAACGCGTAAATATATGCACATAACACAGGAGTACCAAAGTACATAAAGCAACTATTAACAAATCTAAAAGAAGAAATCAACAGCAACACAATAATAGTAGGGAATCTCAACACCCCATTTACATCGAGGGATAGATCATCTAGATAAAAAGTCAACAAGGAAATAGTAGAATTAAATGAAAAACTAGACCAGATGGACTTAATAGATATATATAGAACACTCCATTCAAAAACAGCAGAATACACATTTTTCTCAAGTGCACATGGAACACTCTCAAAAATAGACCATATGTTGGGAAACAAGGCAAGCCTCAATAAATTTAAGATTGAAATCATATCAAGGAACTTTTCCAACCATAATGCTATGAAACTAGAAATCAACTACAAGAAAAAAGCTGAGAAAGTCACAAATATGTGGAAATTAAACAACATCCTACTGAACAACCAAAGGATCACTGAAGAAATTAAAGGAGAAATAAAAAAATATCTGGAGACAAACAAAAATAAAAGTACATCATACCAACTCATACAAGATGTGCAAACGTGGTTCTAAGAGGGAAATTCATACCAATACAGGCCCACCTCAAGAAACAAGAAAAATAACCTTAAAATATACCTAACAGAATTAGAAAAAGAACAAACAAAGCCCAACGTCAGCAGGAGGGAAATAATAAACATTAGAGCAGAAATAAATGAAATAGAAACCAAAAGAAGAGTAGAAAAGATCAATGAAACTAAGAGCTGGGTCTTTGAGAAGATAAACATAATTGATAAACCCTTAGCCAGTCTCACCAAGAAAAAAAGAGAGAAGGCTCAAATAAATAAAATTATAAATGAAAGATGAGAAATTACAACAGTGGGGCCTGAATCAAGAAGAAACAGAGAATCTGAATAGATCAATCACAAGTAAAGAGATTGCAACAGTAATCAAAAACCTCCCAAAAAACAAAAGTACAGGACCAGATGGCTTCTCTGGAGAATCTATAAAACATTCACAAAAGATTTAATACCCATCCTTCTCAAACTATTCCAAAAATTGAAGAAAATGGAATGCTCCCTAACTCATTCTATGAAGCCAATATTACCCTGATATCAAAATCAGACAAGGACAACACAAAGAAGGAAAATTACAGGCCAATATTGCTGATGAACATAGACGCAAAAATCCTCAACAAAACACTGGCAAACCAAATACAGCAATACATTAAAGGATCATACAGCATGATCAAGTGGGATTTATACCAGGGATGCAGGGATGGTTCAACATCAGCAAATCAATGTGATACACCATATTAACAAAATGAGGAATAAAAATCACATGACCATCTCAATAGATGCAGAGAAAGCATTTGACAAGATCCAACATCCATTTATGATAAACACCGTCAATAAAATGGGTATAGAAGGAAAGTACCTCAACATAATAAAGGTCATAATATGACAAACCCACAGCCAACATCACACTCAATGATGAAAAAAATGAAAGCCATTCCTCTGAGCACAGGAACAACACAAGGGTGCCCACACTGACCACTCCTATTCAACATAGTACTGGAGGTTTTGGCCAGAGCAATTAGGCAAGAAAAAGAAGTAAAAGGAATCCAAATTGGAAAGGAAGAAGTAAAACCCTTGCTGTTTGCAGATGATATGATCCTATATACAGAAAATCCTAAAGAATCCACCAGAAAACTATTAGCAATAATCAACAACTACAGCAAAGTTCCAGTGTACAAAATCAACTTAAAAAATCAGTGGCATTTCTATACACTAATAACAAACTGGCAGAAAGAGAAGTCAAGAATACAATCCCAGGGGCCGGCCCGGTGGCGCAGCGGTTAAGTTTGCACGATCCGCTTCTCGGCGGCCCGGGGTTCGCTGGTTCGGATCCCGGGTGCGGACATGGCACTGCTTGGCAGCCATGCTGTGGTAGGCGTCCCACGTATAAACTAGAGGAAGATGGGCACGGATGTTAGCTCAGAGCCAGGCTTCCTCAGCAAAAAGAGGAGGACTGGCAGTAGTTAGCTGAGGGCTAATCTTCCTCCAAAAAAAAAAAAAACAAAACAAAAAAGAATACAATCCCAGTTACAATCACAAGAAGAAGAATAAAATATCTAGGAATAAGTATAACCAAAGAGGTGAAAGACCTGTACACTGAAAACTATTAAGACATTATTGAAAGACATGAAAAATGACATAAGGAATTGGAAAGATAGTCCATGCTCATGCATTGGAAGAATAAACATAGTTAAAATGTCCATACTACCTAAAGCAATCTAAAGATTCAATGCAATCCCAATCAGATTCCCAATGACAGTCTTCACGGAAATAAAACAAAGAATCCTAAAATTTGTATGGAACAACAAAAGACCCTCAATAGCTAACACAATCCTGAGAAAAAAGAATAAAGCTGGAGGTATCACAATCCCTGACTTCAAAATATACTCCAAAGCTATAATAAACAAAACGGCATAGTACTGGTACAAAAACAGACACACAGATCAATGGAACTGAATTGAAAGCCTAGAAATAAAACCACGCATCTGTGGACAGCTAATCTTTGACAAAGGTGCCAAGAA
The DNA here is from genome assembly GCF_037783145.1 of Equus przewalskii. Classification (NCBI taxonomy): domain Eukaryota; kingdom Metazoa; phylum Chordata; class Mammalia; order Perissodactyla; family Equidae; genus Equus; species Equus przewalskii. The sequence continues at coordinate 26,928,528 of NC_091834.1, forward strand.
CATACAGTGGAGAAATGAAAGTCTCTTCAATAAATGGTGTTGGGAAAACTGGACTGTCATGTGCAAAAGAATGAAACTAGACCATTATCTTACACCATGAACAAAAACTAACTTATAATGGATTACAGTCTTGAGTGTAAGTCCTGAAACCCTAAAACTCAAAGAAGAAAATATAGGCGGGGCCCTGTCCTGTGGCTGAGTGGTTAAGTTTGCAAGCTCCACTTCGTTGGCCCAGGATTTCACCAGTTGGGATCCTAGGTGTGGACCTAGTACCACTCATCAGGCCAGCTGAGGCAGCGTCCCACATAGCACAACTAGAAGGACCTGCAACTAGAATACACAACTATGTACTGGGGGCTTTGGGGAGAAGAAAAAGAAAAAAATAAATACTGGCAAGAGATGTTAGCTGAGGTGCCAATCTTTAAAAAGGAAAAAAATATATATATATAGGAAGTACACTCTTTTACATCGGTCTTAGCAGCATCTTTTCAAATGCTATGTCCACTCAGGCATGAGAAACAAAAGAAAAAATAAACAAATGGGACTACATCAGACTAAAGAGCTTCTACAAGGCAAAGGAAACCATGAACAAAATAAAAAGACAACCCACCAACTGGGAGAAAATATTTGCAAATCATATATCTGACAAGGTTTTTAAGTTCCAAAATATATAAAGAAGTCATACAACTAAACAACAAAAAAACAAATAACACAATCAGAAAATGCACAGAGGATATGAACAGAAATTTTTCCAAAGAAGATATACAGCCAGCCAACAGGCACAGGAAAAAATGTTCAACATCACTAATCATTAGGGAAATGCAAATTAAAACTACAATGAGATATCACCTTATACCTGTCAGAATGGCTATAATTACCAAGACAAAAAATAACAAATGTTGGAGAGCATGTGGAGAAAAGGGAACCCTCACACACTGCTGTGGGAATGAAAATTGGTGCAGTCACTATGGAAAACAGTATGGACATTTCTCAAAAAATTAAAAATAGAAATACCCTATGACCCAGCTATCCCACTACTGAGTATTTATCCAAAGAACTTGAAATCAACAATAGAAAAAGACTTATGCACCCCTATGTCATTCTGGCATTATTCACAATAGCCAAGATGTGGAAGCAACCCCAGTATCCATCAACTGATGAATAGTTAAAGATGTGATGGAGTGCATATACAATGGAATACTACTCAGCCATAAAAAAAAGACAAAATCGTCTCATTTCCAACAATGCGGATGGACCTTGAGGGTATTATATTAAGCAAAATAAGCCAGGCAGAGAAAGACAAACACTATATGATTTCATTCATATGTGGAAGATAAACAAACATACAGATAAAGAGAACAAATTAGTGGGTACCAGAGGGGAAGGGGGCTGAGGGGTGCAGAAAAGGGGCAATGTACACGGTGACAGATAAAAATTAGACTGTTGGTGGTGAGTATGATGCAGTCTATACAGAAACTGATAAATAATAATGTACATCTGAAATTACACAATTATAAACATATGCCCTCAATAAAATAATGGAAAAAATAAATGTCCTCCATTTAAAAAATCTCCGGTCTAGAGAAAAAAACTACAGATTTCCTAATAACACATTTAATGACACAAATAAGGTCATCCTTATTTTAAACGCTATTTTAAATGCTTGGTGCCCAAGCAGTTCTGCATGAGAAGGCAACGTCACGTAGCTGAGAGCAAGTTGGAATTAGATCATAGTTTGTATCCCTTTTCCATTATTACTACCTATATAGGCCAGAACAGGCCACTCAACTGCTCAAGAAGTCTCTTCTTCATTTATAAAAGAGGAAAATAGTAATGTCTATCCATTTTATAGAGTTATGGTCAGAATTAAATAATATAAGTAAGACATTGGCATACTGGCTGACATCTAGCACTCAACAGATGCTACCAATTATGGTTATTGTTAACCAAAAATTGTTAACAAATAAGCAGCTAATGATCAGAACATCAAGAAGCAATATTATTTAAAATGATGTTGACATTTTAAAACAAATACATAATATTTACAGCCTAGATTCCAAAATCTCAAAGACTTTTTTCTGTACAGGTATGTGAGTATCTTGCCTCTTCCCATTTTTCTGGCATATAGAGAAGTTAATAAGAATAGAAAATACCTTGGGGAATGGTTTTTTCCTGAGTAGTAAATCTCACTGAGGTAACTTTTGCATTTTGGTACATTTCTTACAACAGGTGTGCAGAGAGATGTCTAAATTTGATGAAAAGTTGAAATTATTTCATTGAAATTGAGAGTGCCTCAAGATGTTAAACTACTTACCTCAAGCCAAAACTAAGACTAAATCACACATACACACAAACACACCATTATCTGTATTTGTAGATCCTACACAAATCTTGATTCACGGTTAGTCATTATCACTTTACCTAAATCTCAAACAGCGTAATTTAGTTGAACTCACCTAAGTGTTGCTGATCACATGAGAAGTAATTTTAAAAAGTAAACTTTGATTAAAAAAACTAGCCTCATCTCACAAGCATCACCTCTGTGCTCCTGACCAGACTTCCCAGAGCCCCTTCAGGGCTTCAGTTACACATCTGTATTTGCTTTTAAAGCTATCTGTACCTGTAACCGTTTAAACAACTGCTCTGATTTGGTTCTAAAATGAAGATAGAAATCAATCGTTAATCTCCTGGTAAGTACCAATTTCATTTTTGAAATATATACTAAATTGCTTCTCACCTTACTTTTAGACCAGAAATCATCAATTCCTGGTATAAACGTGGAAAATTATGCAGAAATCTATTTTTAAAAGACTACTTGAAATTCAAAGTTAGGTTTACCTATCTATCTATTTATTTATAACCCCATTTGCAACAAGCACCTATAAAACATCCTTGATTTAAAAATCAAGAAGTAAAAATTACTGCCCAAATTCTGAGGTCACTGACATTACTTCTGGAGAGAAGTGTAACAATTTCTGAATGCATGCCACCTCCCAGACTCTTTCAGAGAAAAACATCTATGGTTCCTATGAACTGGAGACCATGTTTGTTTTTCATTTTTAATTTTTATTTAATTTATTTAAATTTAAAAAAAGTTCACCCATTTCTCCCACCCCCATTCTCCCTACCTCTTGCAACAACCTGTATTTATGATCTTGGTTTGTTTTTTTTAGATTCCACATATGAGAGAGATCCTACAGTATTTGTCTTTCTCTGCCTGACTCATTTCCCTTAGCGTAATGCCCTTGAGGTCCACGTATATAGCTGCAAATGGCAAGATTTCATTCGTTTTCTATGGCTGAATAATATTCCATTGTGTGTGTGTGTGTATATATATATATATATATATATATATATATATATACCACATCTTCCTTATCCATTCATCCATCAATGTACACTTAGATTATGTCCATATCTTGACTATTGTAAATGATGTTGCAATAAACGTAGGGGGCATATATCTTTTCAAATTAGTATTTTCATTTTCTTTGAACAAATACCTAGAAGTGGACTTGCTGGATCGTATGGTAGTTCTATTTTTAATTTTTTGAGGAACTTCCATACTGTTTTCCATTGTGACTGCACCAATTTACATTCCCACCAGCAGCGCAGAAGGTTTCCCTTTTCTCCATATCCTCGCCAACACTTGCTATTTCTTGTCTTTTTGATAATAGCCATTCTATCAGGTGTGAAGTGATATCTCATTGTGCTTCTGATTTGCATTTCTTTGATGATTAATGATATTGAGCATCTTTTAATGTACAACCAGGCACCACTTAACAATGAGGATGTTCTGAGAAATACATTGTTAGATAATTTCATCATTGTGCGAACATCATAGAATGTACTTATGCAAACCAAGGTGGTATAGCCTACTACATACCTAGCCTATATTACACTAATCTTATGGGACCATGATCATATATGCCATCTGCTGTTGACCGAAATGCAGCACATGATTGTACCTGTTGGCCATCCATATGTCTTCTTTGGAAAAATGTCTCTTCAGATCTTCTGCTCATTTTTTAACCAGATTGCTGGTTTTTTGAGTTGTATGAGTTCTTTGTATATTTTGGATATTAGCTCCTTGTCAGATATATGCTTTGCAATTATTTTCTCCCATTCAGTAGGCTGCCTTTTCATTTTGTTGATGGTTACCTTTGCTGTGCAGAAGATTTTAGTTTGATGTAATCCCACTTGTTTATTTTTGCTTTCATTGCTTTTGCTTTCAGTGTCACATTCAAAAAATCACTGCCAAGACCTATGTAAAGGAGCTTACCATCTATGTTTTTTTCTAGTTTTAGTTTCAAGCTTTACATTCAAGTTTTTAATCCATTTTGAGTTAATTTTATGTATGGTGTAAGATAGTGACCCAGTTTCATTCTTTTGCATGTGGCTGTCCAATTTTCCCAAAGCCATTTATTTATTGAAGAGACTGTCCTTTCCCTGCTATATATTCCTGGCTCTTTTGTTGTAAATTAATTGACCATATATGCATGGGTTTACTTCTGGGATCTCTATTCTGTTCCATTGATCTACGTGTCTGTTTTTATGCCAATACCATACTGTTTTAATTACTATAGCTTTGTAATATGGTTTGAAATCAAGGAGCATGATGCCTCCAACTTTGTTCTTTCTCAAAATTCCTTTGGGTATTTGGGGTCTTTTGTGGTTCCATATAAATTTTAGGATTGTTTGTTCAATTTCTGTGAAAAATATCATGGGAATTTTGATAGGGATTGAACTGAATCTGTAGACTGTTTTGGGTAGTATGGACATTTTAACAATATTATTCTCCCAATCCATGAGCACAGAATATCTCTCCATTTCTTTGTGTCTTTGATTTCTTTCATCAATTCCTCATACTTACAGGTCTTTCATATCCTTGGTTACATTTATTCCTAGGCATTTTATTCTTTTTGAAGCAATTATGAATGGAATTGGTTTCTTTATTTCTCTTCCTGATAGTTCATTATTAGTGTACAGATGCAACAGATTTTTGTGTATTGATTTTGTATCCTGCAACTCTACAGAATAGTTTACTAGTTCTAACAATTTTTTGATGGAGTCTTCAGGTTTTCTATACATAACATCATGTCATCTGCCAATAGTGACAATTTTACTTCTTCCTTTCCGATATGGATGCCTTTTATTTCTTTTTCTTGCCTAAATGCTCTGGCTAGGACTCCCAATACTACGTTGAATAAATCAGACAAGAGTAGACATCCTTGTCTTGTTTCTGATCTTAGAGGAAAAGTTCTCAGCTTTTTACCACTGGGTATGATGTTAGCTGTGGGCTTGTCACATATGGCCTTTATTATTTTGAGGCATGTTCCCTCCATACCTGCTCTATTGAAAGTTTTTTTTGTTTTTTCTGTTTTTGCTGAGGAAGATTGGCCCTGAGCTAACATCTGTTGCCAATCTTCCTCTTGTTGCTTGAGGAAGATTGTTCCTGAGCTAACATCTGTGCCAGTCTTCCTCTATTTTGTATGTGGGATGCCACCACAGCATGGCTTGATGAGCGGTGTATAGTTCTGTGCCAGGGATCCAAACCCACAAATTCCGGGGCACCAAAACAGAGCACGTGAACTTAACCACTATACCTCCGGGCTGAGCCCGTGCTCTATTGAACGTTTTTAACATAAACGGATGTTGAATTTTGTCTAATGCTTTTTCTGCATCTATTGAGATGATAATATGATTTTTATGCTTCAGTTTGTTAATTCTATTAGTTCATTTTGTTTGTCTATTTAGCATAAACATTACACTTCTCCCTTGAGGTTATCAAACATTTGGTTAAATTTAGAAGGAATTGAAACATTTCTCAAGTTGTTTCAGAGATGTAAAATGATGAAAGAAAAAGCTCTAAAATGCTTATAAATCACTCAAATAAATGTTAACAGTTAGCTAGAAGTGAGGTATTTATTTGCTAAATTATTTTAACTATAATCATTTTATCTTAAAAATTAAAGTATTATTGAGGGGCTGGCCCCATGACCGAGTGGTTAAGTTCGCATGCTCTGCTTCGGCAGCCCAGGGTTTCACCAGTTCAGATCCTAGGCATGGACCCGGCACCACTCATCAAACCATGCTGAGGCGGCATCCCACATGCCACAACTAGAAGGACCCACAACTATGCACCAGGGGACTTTGGGGACAAAAAGGAAAAGTAAAATCTTTAAAAAAAAAAATTAAAGTACCATTATTTGAATTAGATCACATATCTATTTGTATCTGTTATACAAATTAAACAGATTTTCGTAGACTACATCAGTATTTCTTGGATTTCTGAGCAGTTCTTAATTGGACATTTCTTAATCACTTTTTACCTTTTATATTTTGACTGAGGAACCACTTTTATATCTGTGTAAAAGCAACTTTATTGACATTAATTTTCCCTCTATAATATCTAACATTTGTCCACACGAAAATGGGTCATCAGCAAGTTTATTTCTACTCATGCCCTGATTTCACAGCCAAAGTAGTGATGTGTCTGCATTTTCAGACCTGGGCTGAGAACTGCCTCTTTAGGGGTCTTCCATCTCTGTCTGGCTACACGTGTCTCATCCTTATAAACCTGAGGACCCTGAGGACAACGGCTGACATTGGGCTTGGTTCTAAAGCCCCATTATTCCTTAGGAGAATAAATGGAGCTTATTCTATTATGCATACTTTATGGGAAAACTTTTTGCGTTTTTTTTTAAATTCTTAATTACAAACAAAACACTTATAATACCAAATTATTTATTTGTTAAATTTATTTTTCATTTTATTTTTATTATTTTTGCTGAGGAAGATTGTCCCTGAGCTAACATCTGTGCCAATTTTGTATGTGGGACACCACCACCACAGCATGGCTTGACAAGTAGTGGTAGGTCCATGCCCAGGATCCAAACCTGTGAACCTCAGGCTGCAGAAGTGGAGTGTGTGAACTTAACCACTACATCACCAGGCAGGCCTCCAAAATAATTTAGAAAAAAAATTTAATAAAAGTAAAATAAAGCTTTAAGATAGTAGATATAAAAGTTTAACAAGTGTTAAACATTGTTAAATTATCTAAGATATGATCTGTTCTATTGACTTTGTTTCTTCAGGGACTAACATATTGCCGGGCCCACGGTTGGCAATGTTTATTAAATTATTTTATTAATAAGCGTATATATTATATATATGCATATATTATATCTACACATGTACATATATTTTATATAGATATACATAAATATGAGACTATACATTGAATTGATTGAGACTATATCATGAATAACATTTATAACTTACTTTAATCTATCTACCATAATTTTAACCAATGAAATACTAGAATAATAAACCAAGATGTAATTGTAACATAGTCACAATTTTACAAGCATAGTATATAAATGGTGGTGTCTAAACTAGATGGTGTCTAAACTGTATTTCAAATGTAAGATGAGCTCAGAAAAAGCAAGCTCCTGAAACAGAGCCCAGACACCAACTTTAAAGGTGAGTTTTGTGTTATACAAATCCAACATACTGGTTTAGTGAGGAAAATGAATAGCCTAATATCACATGTCAATACTGTATTCTATAGTTTTCAAAGTATTCACATACACATTGTTTCATTTGAATGTTACAACAACACAGTGGGCTGGGTAAGCTACACCATTTGAATGCATTTTACTGATGAGGAAACAGAGACTGAGCCATCAAGCACTAGATCCATGGACCCATGGCTAGCACGAAAGCCAAAGTCACAAGTGCCTCTACACACATATTATAGAGCTGGTAAAAGGAAGTATCAAACAAACCAGGAAAAATAACTAAATAGTGGAAAGACCTACTACACATAACTTCAGACAATGAAATACTGAGTATTTATTTGTGGGGAGCAAAAGTAGCAACAAGAGATAAAAGCACGTATCAAGCGTTCTCTCCAGGGAGGCCAGAGTGAAGAGAGTCACGTCAGGAGAGAGTACACAGTTCCGGAGAGAGTACACAGTACTGATTCAGCGTACACGTGATTTCGATCCATTCTACGGAGGTGTGGAGGTCCAGAATATTTACTGTAAAAATGTTTTCTTCAAGACGGTGAACCTAGTATTAGCACTAAGAGCTCAAAGTGAGCCTGACTTCTGATTCTACAGGACTGTACACCTGGAAGTGTACATCTCTGCGAAACTGTGTGTTTAGTGCTCTGGTTATAGGTACTGTTTATATTTATAACCACCTCATTAGCATTCTAAAAATGTACATGTTAAACTCATACTATTGTAACTTAAAATGTCCCAAAGTAGAAGGTACTATCATCATATTATCTTATTTTATAAGAAGAAGAAAACTTCCCAAGCTGGCCTCCTTCTTTTCATTAAACAAATCTTTAAAAGCCTAAGGGTTCTCTTTATTTCTTGGGAAGTCTATCTGGCAAGAATCATTCTATTCACTCATCATACATTTTTCTAAAGCTGGAGCAGATCCACTGGTGTTGTGCCAGAGAGGAGTACAGAACGAAACATCACATGTAAGTCTCTGTTTGGAAAAGAATACTAGAAAAATTCCCTAAACATGAAGTCTGGGAGCTGCATGAAATTCCCTAGAATTTTTGCCTGTGAGACCTAAAAAACAAGCTACATTGCATATACTTTCATTTTAGTCAGGAAGAGTATGCCTGAGCCTTACTCACTGCATAGGCTATGTAGGACTATGTGTCACATAAGGCTTTGAATTTTTCACCTTTAGCTTCAATAGACTACACCTTATCTTTGGAAAAATCAGGCCTATTGGATAAATCTGGATTTTCTTATAAGAGAAAAAATATCCAGAAGAAAAGCAAGATGGATGGGTCAGTGTATGCGGTGTCAGTATGTGTACACATAGCCAGCAAAAGATCATTTGGGAGTATAAATATAGGAAGCACTCATATGTAAATGTCCTACAGGAATTATTTTTAATAATGTCTCATTTAAAATGAAACCACGGTAATAACTGTGGTATATGATGATAATGTGATCCACCAGGCCTTAAATGACAATGTGATGTAATGACTATCCCAAGAGAGCAGCTCAGACAGGGTGATTGTGCCTGTATTAGTGTGCTGGGCTGCCACTAGTAGCAAAGTACCACAACTGGGTGGCTTAGAACAACTGAAATTTATTGTCTCATAGTTCTGGAGGCTGGAAGTCCAAGATCAAGGTGCATAAGGGCCATGTTCTCTCTGGAGGTGCTAGGAAAGGATCTGTTCCAGGCTTCTCTCCTAGCTTCCAGTAATTTCTTGGCTTGTGGCAGCATAACTCCAATCCTCATATGGCACTGTCCCTGTGTGTTTGTCAGGGACAAATTTTTCCTTTCTATGTGGACATCTGTCATATTGGATTATGGCCCATCCTACTCCATTATGACCTAATCCTAACTAATTACGTCTACAAAGACCCTATTTCCAAATAAGGTCACATTCTGAGTTATGGCGGGTTTGATCTTCAACACATGAATTTGGGAAAACATAAGTCAACAGGTCCCATGCAGAGACTCAAAAGCAGTCCCACAGGTAATGCATACATTAGGATTGTTCTTCATATTAATGGCTTGCATAACTTGGTAATTCTCTGTTGTTTAAAATTTTTAAACTATTATTGTAGAATATATGGTAAATATCCCATTTCTTAATGCATTTAAAGACAAGAGTATATCCAGGATATGAAGAGGTGAGAACAACTGTTTCTCAATCATTGTGTTTTTTAGAGTTCATAAATCTACAATCCAGACATATGTATAGAACTTTATAAATACTCAAATACTTCCACTGTTACATATATACATTAATAATATGTAATCTAAGTTTCGTAATGATGATACCATAAATTTGATTACACAGAAAGACATACTGGTGATATAGCCTGAGCATAGGGTGACCGTATTATTTGTTGTCTGGACCTGGACACTTCTGAAAGCGAAAAGGGCATTATTAACAATTAGGCCAGGCAACAGGCAGAAACCAAAAAAGTCTTAGTCAAACCCAACATGAGGGTAAACAAAAGAAAGAGCTGGGCTGAAATGAAATAATGGTAGGTATAGGATACCTTTTACCATATTTGTCTGTAGTAGAGACAGGGAAAGGCAGTGATTATTCTGCTCATGTATTAATATTGAATACCTAAAAGAAGGTAGAAAAATGTATAGAAATGCACTAGATTTTGCAGAGAGCAAGAATGCAATATCTTTATGTTTTATTGATAAAATGATATGTATAAGAGCGATACCATAGAGAGGATAATGTGAAAAGGAGATAATGATCACATAAAAGTGGATCTTTCTAGCCTTTCCTAAGTTCATCACAGTGGAATGAATCTGAAATACTTCAAGAACCCCATTTAAGCACAATCAACCAAAAATGTAAAATATTGTATTATTTCTTTGCAGACAGAAGAAAAAGAAGTAGAGAAATTACTTTTTGATCAAATAAAGCAAAAAGATTAACCTGGACCAGAGATTCTGGGTTTCCATTTTCCTCATGTAACAGCATTCCCTCCTAACCAATGTAGATGGTGCTCACCGGGTTTACTGTTTCTAGACTACACCACTCTGTGTTGTCATTCTTGTAAGAGCACTGTCCTAAAAGAACACACTAGCATGTCGTTCTTCTCCATTTATAGAAAAAGTAGATGAGCAGAAACACCTGGTATTCATACTCATCAAGATATTTTTGGTGTATGATCCATTCAGTCCAGCCCTATAAAATTTCAAAGCCCCAAATAAGACAGAACACTAGTAGCACCTAAGTTTGTCCCAATAGTGTTGTTGTTGTTTAGGGATGTCTTTTAATTGTTCCCCTCTTAAAAAAATGGAGCACTTTCAGCCAAGAAAATCTTTAGTTTACTATGCAGCTTTCCCAGGTGAAATAAATACCCCTAGCTAGAGTCTGCACCCACGTTAATTAGTTTGCCCACAGGCCACCCAGGCAACCATCCAGCCTTTCTGGTATCTGCAAAGCATTTTATGCAGTGCACACAAGGACAGGACAGCTCTTCTCATTTCCGCTCCAAACCCAGCAGGAAAGCAGACGCCAGTACACTTTTGTTAAAGACACGTTTCACTGCAAAATTTTTCTTCAGGAAATTCACAGATCTCCAGGAACAGGGGAATTTCACCCCTGTACATTTATTTATATGTTAAATAATTACACTTCCTGTGTCAGGAAGCACTAAATTAAACAGTTTAATTTACAAAATATTTTTAACTAACCAATTTACCTGTTTTAATAGCATACTTACCGGATAAATGAATAAAACTCACTGATGCAACAAAACACTAGCAAAATGCAAACACCACGTAAGCATCGCGGGAGTGCGCCAGAAATGCTCACCACTGGCAACAAGCGCACTGTCTCATAGGGCAAATTATCATGCAGATTCCACTTAGATTAGTGGTTCAACCAGTAGTGATTTTGTACCCCAGGAGATATTTGACAACGTCTTGAGACATTTTTATTGTCATGACTTGGAGAAGCATTGTTAGTGGCCTCTAAGAGGTAGAGACCAAGGATGCTGCTAAACATCCCACAATGCAGAGGGCAATCCCATTACAAAGAACTGTCTGGTCCAAAATGTTAATAGTGCCAAGATTGAGAAACTCAGCTTAGATTGTGTGGAAAAATGAGTGGCTTTGTACAAATTCCATGTGGTAATACTATCTTTCCTGGGTGCATTTTAATAGATTTTAATAGTTACTTTCAGTCAAGTTTCTCTGATTTCATTTTTCTAACTTGTCAAAATTATAATTATGAATTGTTACCAAATACTATAAAATTATTAAGAAATACAAATACCCTAAAATTAAAATAAAATAATCTAGACTTTATCATGCTGTATCTGCATTTAGGAGAGACCAAGGATTGGTAAGAAGTACATATGAGTCAAAACTGAATTGCATGTGATATTAATGGAGGATTCCAAAAACCTCTTCATTTTCAGCTTTCACTCCATTACCAACTCATGACTTTGTTTTCTTTATAAGATAAAACGCTGCTTTTAACCTACCAGGTCATGAAGGCCAGAAACAGAACCACTCTCACTGTCAGAGAAAAGTATTTAGAAATGTACCTAACTAGATATAAAGAGGAACTCCAGCTCTGTCTCTTAGAAAATGCTACAGTATCTTCTCTGTGATACACTTTAAGGAATAATCACTTTAAGCATTTTGAGGTTCTTGTTTCCTTATTTTAAGCAACAACAATTTTTCAGAGTACTTGCCTTTGATAAATTTCTCTTATGTTTTATATGGAGCAAATTTTCAACCTTCAATTCAGAATGACATAAAATACAAAAGTCAGAGCAGAAAAAAAAACTATCAGCCACATCCTCTAGCATTGGTTCTATCATTTAGTTCTTTAAGTACATAACTCAACTGTCTTTTATACTTCTTCAAATGCATGACCTCCAAAACATCTTTGTCCTTCTTATCCTAACAGTCTGCCCCTCTTAATCTACCACCCTCGTATTCTACTATCTGTAATTTTATAAAATAGCACTCCCACTATTATTATAAAATACCACACACATCCAGAGTAGTCCTTTACTGGGCACACTCAGTTTCTTATCACCACTTTATTATGTATCACTGATCTCTATCTAAAGTGATGACCTTTTTCTGGACTAATATCTGATGTTCTAAGGGAGAGCATCTGAAGTTAGACAGAAAACCCCAAGAAATCATTCATTGAAAACTTGTTCCATGACACTCTGCCAAGACATCCGTGAGCAAATAGCCTAGAAGCAGACAGTCCACATGTTCCTCTTATGAGACAGTGTTTGGCAGTTGCAATCACAAATCAGAAAAGAACTACAGAGAAATCCTCTCTTTAAACATATGGTCTGCATTTATGTGGTCTACACATTAGGGATTTATTTGTGCTAATAAACTGCCTTTAAAATGACATCTCTAGAAAGATTTTGTTTATCCAATGGTTTGGGAAAGAAGAGTTCCTTTGAATTTTTTTTAAAGGGGGAACATAAAAGCAGGAATTTGATCAACCAAGGAAAAGAGTGTGGACACTTGATCCATTAGGAAAGGAGTAAATATAGTGGTAGAAGGATAGAGAAAGAGAGGCAGGTGGACACAAAGCCACATTTTAACACAGTCAGTGACTGCCTCCTACACTACTAAACACCATGCCCATGTCACTTCCAGGGTGCTCACCAGGAGGTAGGGCTGGCTCACAATTAATCGGATGACATATGCATAGATGTGCCTTAATTCACAATCTAACTATAAATGAGGATTGTCAGAGAAAAGAAAGAACAGCCCAAAGATTTTCATTTCAGGACTATCTAAGGTCAATAGAATAATCTCATAGATAATTTGGAGACAGCACTCTAGCCTCATAAAAACTCCAAGATGCAGCAAAGGTTTTGGTTGCCTCATCCATTTATATTCTTTAAATGTATTTTCCCTTCTTGTTGCTCCATGTAACTCTAAGAAAAAGGCCTAACCAATCCCTAACTAAAGCTGCAGACAAAGAAGATAATACTTTATTTTCAGATATGAGGTGTATAAGACAATAACATTTGGTTATAAATTCTAACACATATTTTTGGCCAAATTGCAAATATATTAAATTAAATTAAAATATTCATGTATAAGGGTCATCTTGCCAAGATGTTTTAAATAATGTTCACATAAAATGCAACAATAATTAATATATTATTGCAATAATTAACTATAATGGCTGCCAAGGTGTTAGACAATTTCCATTGGTAAGATTTCAGCAGATATCTTAGAATCACAGCCTTTGTAAAGCTCTACATTGCACATTCTCTTTCTTAAAGGGAATTTTCAAACTACACAGAAACAGCTATAATTTTTAATCCATAGGTTCCGTGAAGTTATAAGGGAATTTATCAATAAGGTATTTTTTTCTGAGCTTACCTGAAAATCATTTAGAAGGGATAGCTACTCGGGGAAGTTTAGAAAGAATTTGTCTAGCCCTGTCAACATTGGTATTGTTCTTGACCTGACATCCTAACTATTAGCTAGGAAATTCAGGATCTTTATAAAAAGATCTAGTTTAATTCACTTAGTTTTTTTTTTTTTTTTTTTTTTTTAAAGATTTTATTTTTTCCTTTTTCTCCCCAAAGCCCCCCGGTACATAGTTGTGTATTCTTCGTTGTGGGTTCTTCTAGTTGTGGCATGTGGGACGCTGCCTCAGCGTGGTCTGATGAGCAGTGCCATGTCCGCGCCCAGGATTCGAACTAACGAAACACTGGGCCGCCTGCAGCGGAGCGCGCGAACTTAACCACTCGGCCATGGGGCCAGCCCCAAATTCACTTAGTTTTAAGTGACCCACTAAAGAATAGAATAACAACACTTCAAGAGATTCTTAAAACATAATTCTGATTTTTTAAGAAAACTAGTTTATCTCAATAGTCTGGAAAAAATCTATACAAGCCCCTGAGACTAGCGTTCAGGAACAAGTGCACAGAGACAGACATAACTCAGAAGAGACTGCTTGGAAAGGCAGAAAATAAAGAGCAGATAACTTTACTGTACCATTCTATTGATATAGCTCAATATACCTCAGTTTTGCTAGCAAAAATCCTACATGCAATTTAAGAACATGTTTGGCAACAGGCTATCAGAAAAATCTCCAGTGGAACCAGTAGAAAAAAATAGAAATATACTTTGTCAAAAATCAACAATTTTTTTTCATACATTTCAATTTCAATGTGCACAGATGCCTAAGGAGAAATAAGAGTCTACAAAATGAAAATGTTTTGCAATTCTCAATACTTACTAAGTGCATATTTGAACCATTCTTTGAAAACTTTTAATTGCCTTTTGCAAGAATCCTATTATTTGATTCTGGCTGTGTTTCAGTACAGTGAGAATTTTTATACTTTGGCAGACACCCTAAATCTGAAATATCAATAGAGACTTTTTATATAGCCTCAGGCTCATAGGCCAAGTACACTTTATCCAAATAATTTTTTTTTAACAGAATATTAAAAAAAAAGTCAACTTGCCTCAGGTATGTATTAAGATGTTTTCATCTTGATTCTGGGTCATAAGATATTTGTGGAGTAACAATTTTATATCCCTCTGTTTCTTGAATATATCCAAGTAATCCTGGAATCTAAGAAAAGGGAATAGCTACCTTACACGAGCTCTGACTTGTTAAAGCAGTCATATAAAGAGTATGCAGTCCTTCCCTTTATTGCAGTACCAAAATATCTGCTCTGCCAACAGCAAGTGTTTCCACTCATTGCAAATGGTAAATGTTCTAAAGAGAGAACAATAAAAGTCAAGTTAGCTTGCAAATGACAAAAAATCCTGGTAAGGAATTATGGCACGTAACAATCTGAAACAGGTAGCTGCTTTCAAACCAAAATATTATTACTTTGAGGAAAAAGGCCATAGCTATCCAATAGCCAAAATAAAAGATAAGCATTAATGTAGGGCATACGCTTTTTAAAAATCATTTAATGTGAAAACCTTCAACTTTAGTTTTTTTTAAATACTATTTTCAAACTTTTTGAAAACAGTCATTTAGTTACCTTAAATAGCCAAATTAATTAAACAGGAGTTACTCAGATTGTGCTCTGCAGGTCCAGCTCAAGGAAAGTACAGAAACGGACACTGTTTGGACACTTTTACAACAGTTTGAAAAGGTAACATTTTGACCACTGAATCTAATTATTTAAAAACAAGGTTCATATCTTTTCAAATTGCATTTTTCCATTAATAGATTTTCACTGTATTCCACAAAAATATATATTGCAATGGATCTGAAACTTACCAATAAACAAATAAATTCTATTCCTTAGGAAAGTTTGTGTGAAAAGCACTGAGTTAAACAATTTCTCTGGCCATAATCCCCTGGTGTTAACAAATTAACAAGTGCTAGAGGAACAACAAGGCAAATCCTGACCAAATCAGACAATCAGCAGTACCTCTAAAATGAAATGACTAGGTACGCAGAGAGCAGAGCAACGGAGCACCTGTATGCAGATATGAGGGGCCCTCTT
Organism: Equus przewalskii; assembly: GCF_037783145.1. Taxonomy (NCBI): domain Eukaryota; kingdom Metazoa; phylum Chordata; class Mammalia; order Perissodactyla; family Equidae; genus Equus; species Equus przewalskii. The sequence goes on from NC_091834.1 coordinate 26,944,523, forward strand.
TTTAAGGTAAACTTACTGAGTACCCAGTACTTAGATATTGTGAAGAAGCATTTTATAACTCTTTCTTTGAAAAACAGAAGTCATAGATATTCACCTAAATTTATTCACTGAAGAAGAGAAATCATATATGAATGTTTTCAGTTAAATGTAAAACATTTCTGTGTTAATACTTTATAATTAGGGCATTAGCGAATGTTACCTTTCCATATGGATACACACTAAAAAATAGACTTTTGCTGTTAGTGTCATTGAGTCAATTCTGACTCTTAGCAACCCTGTGTACAGCAGAGCGGAACCCTGCCCAGGCTTTTTGCACCATCCTCTCACCTTCTAGCACTATATCAGACAATGCTTCTATTCATAGGGTTTTCACGGCCACTTTTTTTCTGGAACTGAGTGATCAGGTCCTTCTTCCTAGTCTGTCTTAGTCTGGAAGCTCACCTGAAACCTGTCCACCAAGGGTGACCCTATTGGTATTTGAAATACTGGTAGCATACCTTTCAGCATCACAGCAACATGCGTAACCACAGTATGACACCTGACAGACGGGTAGTGTGGTTCCCCTTACCAGGAAACCAACCCAGTCTGAGGCAGTGAGAGTGCTGAACCTTAACCACTACACCACCAAGGGTAAAAAATACATATGCTGATTAGGATTTTAGAGGATTGCCTAGTTCATACAGACAAGGTAATGCACATAAGATCTAAGGTTCCATGATGTATAAACCTTAATTTGGAAGTAACTTAAACCTTCACATTTCGGAAGAATTGTCTTACAATTTTTCTACACACTTATTGACAATAATTGTGTAAACTGGCTTAAACTATAGCACAGAGAATTCTTTTTCTTCGCTTTTTTCTTCAGAGCAATTCCAAAGCTTGTGAACACCTAAAGTGGGAGGGGAATGAGTATTCTTGTCTTCTAGTTTTTGGTATTTTTATGACGCTTGTCTAATAATAAAACCCATGGAAGAAATAATTCTAAGACAGCTCCCATGTATCACCCACTTTCCTGAAGTAGGGTGGGACCTGCGATTATGAAGGGCTGTCCCTCCCACGATTGGGTTATGTCATGTAGCAGAGGGGAAGAGACTCTGTAGATGTAAAATCCCAAATCACTTGATTCTGAGTTAATCAGAAGAAAGTTATCATGGAGGATCCAACTTAACTAGTTGAAAGTCCTTAAAAGAGCAACTGGGCCTCCTTTCTGAACAGAGAGATCTTCCTGCTGGCCTTGAAGAAGTAACTGCCATGTTGTGAGAAAATCTTTGACAGGGCTATGTGGAAAGGAAGTGTGCGCGGCCTCTAGGAACTGAGAACAAACTGAAGGAGGGGGAGGTATTCCCACAACCACAAGGAAGCGTCAACAAACACATAAGCTTGAAAGGGGAGCAGAAAGTAGCCCCAGAAAGTAATGCATGCCAGTCAACATCTTACTGCAACTTTGTGAGATCCTGAGCAAAGGAGCCAGCTAAGCCATGGCTTGACTCCTCCGCATGGAAACCGTGAAAAAATAAACACGCATTGTTTTAAACCACTAAGTTTGTAGCAATATACTACACAGCACAGGAAATACCAAACTAAAATAAATAAGTGAATCTAGATTACTGAATTCTAACGAGGGATTCATTTTATCTATCAATCTTCATATAAAACGTCTGTATGAAGATTCTGTCTGGTTTTGCATTCACCGTATTTTATATTAGTGGTCAGTCTTCGATCTCTTTTGTATAATCTGATTCACATATTTTTTTGCATAAATGTCAAAGATTTCACAGGTTTTCTAACTCCTCTTATTTAATCATGCCATTACACTAGAAAGAAAGCTAAACAAGTGGGCACAAGGAAAGGTCATACTTTACGTGATTCTGCACACATACCTCTTCAAAACGTTAAGATACATGATAAGCTCTAATATTAATTCTTCTTAAAAGGTCAGAATTGAGGGTGCCAGCCCCAGTGGCCTACTGGTTAAGTTCAGCATGCTCCACTTCAGCAGCCTGGGTTTGGTTCCCAGGCATGAACCTGGATCCCTCTGTTAGAGGCAATGCTGTGCCGGTAGCCCATGTACTAAAAAATAGAGGAAGACTGGTATGGATGTTAGCTCAGGGAGAATCTTTCTCAGCAAAAAAAAAAAATTAGAATTGATATCTTAAACAGTATAATATAATGGATTTATTCTCTTTTCTAAAAACACATCATAATTTTCATTTATTCCTCGAGGCAAGATATGATGATGCATTTGTTGCTTGTCTTAAAAGAAAAAAAGCAACATTCTATGTTATACATAGTATCATAATTATTGCTGCTATAGTTTTAAAGTTACCATTTTCAGACAGTTTGCAACAATTACTAGAAATATATTGTCAAGAGAGAACCTCTAGGGCCTCTTTTGCATAACCAAAATCATCAGGTGAAAATGGGCCACGAACATTATTTCTCTGAACACAAGAATGCAAGGTCCCTGACTTCATTATATATTTCTTAATATGCCCTCCAATCAGAAAAGAAAAAAGCATGGTAGCATACTATGCTTTAGTGCAATCTAGGGATAGCACAGAGTGTTGAAAAGGAAGGAAAACTTCAAACTTCATCAGTTTTGCTTTCAGAAAGATCACGAGAGAGGAAACTAAATTGGGAGTTGGGAGAGGACCTTTCCAGAAGGATACTTCGAGGCAGTGGAGTACTCAAATATCAAGAAACAATTAAGACCAAGTTGCCGGGAAATAGTTGGTTGGTGAGCAATTAGATGTTAGAAGGTGCTAAAATCAGGAATTCTTCCTCACAAGATGTTACCAAGGTAGGTTCCACATCTAGTTAGTGGAGGAGGCAAACAGGGACCCAAGTCACCTGACTCCAGTAAAATCTCTAGCTTCTGATCAAATCATATTTATTCAGTGCTTTCTACATACCAGTGCTTTACATGAATTAACACTCTTAATTCTCATAACAACCTTATGAGGTTTACCAATGGTAAGGTTAACATGCTCAAGTTACCCAGCTAATAAATGGTAGAGTTGAGCTTTGAACACACACTTCTAACCAACCAGGCAAGTTCCATGAGAGAATTAAGCCATGAGGTTCAAAAGCATGCATTTTTTAAAAATTAACTTCTCCTCTAGGCCTCTAGAATGGTACTAGTCATGAACCCTTTTTGAGAGAACTGAAAAAATAGTCACTCAAGTCATTATATGTGTTCTGTGGTCCAGATGAGGAAACCTGGGTAGAAAGGCTGCAGCCACACTATAGAGGATCACTTTTTAGAATTGTAAGTACTTGATAGTCACATACAAGAATGCAGCTTTGAAGATACTCAACATGGATCCAACATCTAGATCCATTCAAAATACAAAAGGTCTGTGTGTCTTGGCAGGAATCGGTTCTAATTTAGTAAACTGAGAGGTTATGGTTCTGACTGGCAGCTGATACAACTTGTCCTTTCTTCAAGTGACATATAACCCAGCTTCAGACTACAGTCATGACACAAAGTACAACTTTAAACACAGCCTCAGGGCCCTGAGCAAGGAACAGTCTGGTGAGTTTACTTTTGACTTGATTCTCCCCTTCCCAGCCCATTCCAGGGAAGACTTTCCCCCAGCTCTAATCTACTTAACTGAAGAGAATAGGAGATTATTTAGAGAAAATAAAGCAATCCCTAGTAATCTCCATGAACAGCTCCAGGAGCAGATTAAAATGGGAGAAAAACCTCTAGTTCTAATGGTTTCACATTAGAATAAGAAAAGACAGAAGAAACTAACACTTTCCACTCTTTATTCAGAAAATCCGGTGGAATATACATATACTAGTAGTTGAGAAGCTCTAATTTAAGACTCAAAATTTCCCGTAAAAGGTATGGAGTGGATTCCTCTTTAACAGAGTACGAAACTGAAACTCAGGACAATTAACTTTCCAAGATCACACAGGCTGTATCATAGGCAGGGTTTAAGCTTGGGTTCCCTGACTCAACACTCTGATTCTTCCCACCATACCAGACTGCCTACCTTGAGTCCTCAGAACTTCCACAAGATAGACTAGTATGGTTCTGACTTTGCTTAAAGATCAATCAACATACTTACTAGCAACTTTTGGGGCAAGCAGAGCAACATGGAGTCACTATGGGGTTTGGAAAATGTGAAAGAGTAGAATCACAAGACTCAATGCGGGCAAAAAATTAAAATTATAATGAGCAAGTGTACATCCCATCCCATCCATTCTGCTTCAATTACTCCTAAGGAAATCTGCAATCCTTCAAATACATAACAGTTCTTCTTGATACTACAAAGCATTTTCATGTTTTACAATGTCTTCTACATACATGCAACACATCTGAATCTATGTGCACATTTTGCTAGTTTTATTAAAATGTTCATTTCATATAAATTATGATATATATGCTTATATATTATTTTAATATGTGATATATTACTATAATATATGTTACATATATAATATATAAACATTATACATAGTATTATAATATATATGTTATAAATATAACATGTTATATAATACATATGCTGTTATAACATATAACACGTTATAATATATAACATATATGATGTTATATAATACATAATCATATATAATGTTTATATGCCCATAGATAGATATAGATATAGTTATAGATATATAGACATGTCTGGTTCATATGTTACCCTATAATTAGGGTGGAGATGTAGAAGAAACAAAGAAGAAGGAAAAAATAGGTCCTGAGCAGTCTATTGACCCCAGGTTTAGAATCCTACGCACATTATAAGAACAGAATCTCAGGAGCCAATCTACTTCACTTGTGGAAAAACCCAGAAGGGGTAGGACCAAATCCAAGGTTTGCAACCCTCAAACCACCCCTCTGTCATGGTCATTTACAGCCAGGGACTCAGCTGGCTTTTAGACACCACACAGACAGGTTGTGTCACATCTGATAATTTAAGGAGATGAATGACCTCATCTAATTATCACGCACAGTTTGCTCTGTGATGAGTTACCATTCTGCTATGTTTATTTATTACCACTGAGTATTAATACAAATTTTAAACAATTGCTCACCAGCACACCTTGACACCATGTATCAATCCCCTGGGAACTGAGCTACTCATGTACAATAAAATTTTACCTCATAAAAATTAATTCTGATTTCTACATTTATATCAACAGGAAAATCAGATATTTTGAGAGACAATCAAGCTTAAATACTTAATTTAGAGCGATACGCACACCCCCCCACTGTGCCCATCCTCCTGAGGCCTCACATGGCCTATTTGTTTGTCTCTCTTAAAATTTTCACAAATGCAAACGTAAGCCAATTCTAATAGAATGTCATAGCAAAAAAGGTTGGTATTTTTAAAGTGACAAACATCATAAGAATTTTTCAGATTCCTTTCTGTGGCAAATGTCAAAATGACTGCCATAAAAAGGCAGGTTTCTGGCACTTGAAAATTTGCTGCTTCAATGGTAATCATCAAGTTGTACTCATTAATCATAGTATTAATGTACAGTTTCATCTAAAACATCTCTTTTCTCCACAAATCAATTAAAAATATGCAGCAAAAAATCTGTTTTATTTCTACCAACAAAAAGAATAGTGTTTGTGAAAGGTTGACCTCCATTTATATTGTAAAGTGAAAGAGTGGGGTTAAATGAGTGTAACTAATCAGCTGGATGAGTCAAATGAAAATTGGCCTTTTTCAGTGTGCTCCTAGCAGATTTTTACCAACTTCTGTGTTGGTTGCTAAAAATGCAACTGGTCTCAGTTTTACTATTCTGTGCTCACCCAATTTGCAGGGTTGTGTGAAAACATTTCTATAAACATCATGGATAGATTACTTTATTAACTTTCAAATATTCTGACTTGAAGCTGAAAACTCACTTCTTTGCCATTGAGAGGTTATCGGTGGCAAAGTTACGACTTTTAAAAATAGATTCAACCTCCTGTGGCACAGTTCTCATACAACAAGTGCTGGCTGAAATGTCAAGATAAAACACATCAAATCCTTAGCAGTTCTGCTCTCTTCACGGGCTCATTTAGGATATAGTTTGTGTCCTTAACCGTAGAGACAGAACACTTCACTCACTCTAGTTTACCGCCTCTTTCCTTTCCTCTTCACGATTAAAGGCTACTACATAAGTTTTAGGAAGAGATATTTTTGAGGCTTGCTAAGCATTCCTTTCCCCATTCGATTCAGATTATCCTCATGGCCCAAATGATATATTAATACAATATATCTAGCTCATTAAACCTTAGTCATCAATTCATGATCTCTTAAAGGCAGAAAAATCACATGTGGTACAAATAATAAAGTCTGGCCATTAAACAGTCCTTCAAAGTTCCCCATGCATCCTTTCATTTGATCCTCAGAATATAACACTATGATTGAGTATTAACTTAATATCATTCTTGTTCTGGAAGTGGAGAAATTGAGACTGAGAGTTAGTTCTGTTCTACTTCACATTGACTTCTTTTCACCCTCAACCTCATTGATGGACTATGCAGCCAGCAACAGCTGGAACAGGTGAGAAGATGAAAGCTCCTGTCATAGAAGGGCAGCAAAGTAAGTGCAGCAGGTCAGTGCAGGACTCTAGAATCAAGTTGCTTGGGATCAAATTTTAGCTCCTAAGGAAATACAGAAGAGTTCTTCAGAGTCTAAGCTTTCCTCTTCTATAAAACAAGGATAATAATAATAATTATCTTAGGGGATAGGCTTAAAGGTTGGATGGATTAAAAACCACACAGAGTATCAATTCACAGTGCCTGGTATACAGAAGGAGCTCAAAAATCTCAGAAATTAATATTATAATAACTGAAAGATAGTTGTTACAAATTATTAGTGTCCAGACATTCTGCAGGTAGAAACATCAAATTAGCTCTAGTAAATGGTGAAGACCTATGGGAGAGGAAAAAAGCAAAGTCACAAAAGGGAAATAAACAGACCACCCTAACTCTTCTCATCTCTTGTTACAATACAAACCACCAGTGTGGTTTTTCCACAGTGCACTGGTACCAATGAGATCCAGACTGATTCTTAGATCTGCTCGATCCTAAGCATTAATTCTTGTCATCTTGGAAACTCAGGGAACTGCTGTGACGGCAGCTGCCAGCAATTTCCAGACCTTCAGGAGACCTGAGATGCCTCTGTAAAGGTTGATCAGGGACATGCTTTGCAGGAATATTCTGTCTGGTTTGTTATCTTATCAAATTTATTATTTCTTTTCTTGACAAGGATATGTTTCAATTCAAATTCCTGCCCTCTGCTAAAGACTAGATATGGGGGAGGGGGGCACTGATAGAAGGGGGCAGTAAACCATCCCTATCTGCCAAAAAATTAATAAGTAAATAATGCTAAATTGCCAAAAGCAAGAAGTATTTGTTGTGTATGTATTACATTTCGGAATCATGTCATTTCCTCTTAAGAATGGAATATGAAATTTGGAACGTTCCTCCAAAAACATTTCCAGTAAATTAAAAGTGTGTCTATCCTATATTCCAACCATCTGCTTTAATTCCCAAGCCTGGTTCATATTTCAAAAGTTACTTTGGGAGCAGTGTGAAGAAGAGGAGGCGAGAGCGACCCCCGGGCCCACCAAAGGCCGCCCGCCGCTGCATCCCTGCATCCAGTGCCAACATCCCACAGCCATCACCACCACGCCCAAGAGAAAGGCTGAAGGAGATAAAGCCAAGGTGATGGACAAACCAGAGAAGATCTGCAAGGTTATCTGCTAAACCTGCTCCTCCAAAGCCAGAGCCCGCACCTAAAAAGGCCCCTGCAAAGAAGGGAGAGAAGGTACCCAAAGGGAAAAAGGGGAAGGCTGATGCTGGCAAGGATGGGAATAACTCTGCAGGAAATGAAGATGTCAAAACAGACCAGGCACAGAAAGCTGGAGGTGCTGGAGACGCCAAGTGGAAAGTGTGCATTTTTGATAACTGTGTACTTCTGGTGACTGTACAGTTTGAAATACTATTTTCTATCAAGTTTTATAAAAATGCAGAATTTTGTTTTACTTTTTTTTTTAAACTATGTTGTTAGCACACAGAACACTTCATTGTCGTTTTTTGAGGAAGGGCATGTGTCACTAATAAAATGTCTCAGAAGCTGCATCAACGTGGGGGAAAAAACATCTTTCCCTTCTAGTTTTGAGAGACCTTCCTCTCGGTTCCCAAGAGGAGGGATCTCTTGATGTTGACACACATGAGCCACCTTGGCACAAATGCCTGGTGGCGTGGAAAAACTAAAATTCGTTTGTATGCCCTCTTCTCCCTCTCCGCCTTCAGCATAGACCTGACTCCTTTAAACCCAGAGAACTCTTGAGATCTGACCCCGCAAAATTGGTTACTGGTATGTCACGCAATTTGGACTTTCCAGTGTCGCCAATGAGATGGCATCCCTCAAAAGAGCAGCAGTTCCTTTTTTAGGTTGTAGATCTTCAGATTGATAATTCTGCCATTTTCATTTCCCTTCCTGGAAGTCAGGGTCGGCTAGTGAAAAGTTGTTAAACAACATACTAAACATAAAATGTCAACCCTCACTCTAAACTTTCCTTGTTCAGAGCATCAAATGAAGACTTCATTGGGTTGTGTGGTGGCTTGCTGATTTTGGTAGTCCATTGAAGAAGGGAGTTTGAAAGCTGTATACTGTTAATGATTGTCTGCTCATGTCCTGCCTGAAATACTGTGAGCGTACATGAAAAGTATCTTCAATAAAGCTGGATACAGTTCGAAGAAAAAAAAGTTACTTTGAAAGATATTGGTTTTTTTCTTGATCCCTTCTTCATCTGCCTCTGTCAGAACACTCGACTATCAATCATGGCCTCTCTCATCTCTTTCATCTCTCTGCCATTTGGTCTATTTCCTCTGATATGTTCAAATCTCCTCCTGGTAACACTTATTTAGTTGTCCCTACAACTTTCCTCACCTCAGGCAACCAGAGCCCCCTTTCCAAACCTCATCTCCTGGTAACAACTGAATGGGCTACACATAGCCATCTGGCCCGTATTCAGACTGTCAACACGTCTTCTTTAGGAGGCTATGCTTTGGACTAGGATTCTAGTCTTAAGCTGGTTCAAAGCTTCAATGGAGAAAATGTAAACCCTCACAGCCATTCAATACCATGAGCACTTGGAAGCAGATAAAGCCAATTTTCAGGGAGAGAGAAGAATGAGGAGTCCAAACAAAGAAAACCAGAGGCTGGAGAAAGAGATGACCCTGACGGCAGACCCACCCCTTTCTGTGGTTGTTGGCACATCCTTGACCTTGACTCCCATGATTGATCATCCAGTTCCACTACCTTTGAAAAATATTTCCCTTTTTGGTTTAAGATAGTGCTACGGTTTTCTACTACTTGCAATGCCAAATGGCCTAATAAAGTTCCTATTCTTTACAAAAGAATGCCAAATCCCTTAAACTGTCTTCCTCTGAACTTACTCTTTATCTCTCCCTTTCCTCACATTGCCAAATTCCTTGAAAGAACAATCTGCACTTGCTGCCTTCATATCTCACCTGCTACCAACTCCTCAAGGCATTAAAACCATACTTCTGCCCACAACACTCTACTGAAACTGCTCTATTATATCATTGACGGCCTAGTGACTTCCTTAATGGGCTCATCTTGTCTGACCTCCCTGGAAAATCAAACTGTAGATCAAGGCTCTTCTTTTGAAATTCACATTGTCTATTATAAGAGATACTAAAATACTTGCTAAATAAATGAATGAACCCCTTTTCTGGCTTCAAAGTTAGTGCTCTCTGAATTTGCCTCGAAATCCCCTTCAGATAATATTTCTAATAGCCTAATAGTCCTCTACAGAGATGCTATAAACTCAAAATGTCCAACAGCAAACCTATTACCTTCACCGCCACCACCAACTTGGTATTCCTGCTGTGTTCTCTAGTCTATGAAGTTCAGTGTGACATCATCTACCTGTTAGAGAACTGAGAGTCATCACCAACTCTTCTCTCTTCCTGATTCTTCAAATCTCATAACCAATAGGGCCTGATTTTACTTCTACATTACGTTTCATACTTGCTTTGCTTTCCCACTGCTGCTATGCTTTTTCAGACTCTGGGCATCTCTCACTCTAGGAATACTGCAATGGTCTACTAACTGCTTTCATTGTCTCTGCCTCATATATTGGTCCTATTTAATCCGTCTTCTACATACTATGATTCAAAACCTATTACTTTTATTTTTAATTTAACAATCTTAGGATAAAGGCCAAATTTTTTTGCATATGCAGAGCTGGGGTACCACAAATGTCTATTGTATTGTGAACACTGCCCCACTCCCCTTTGGGTTGTGTGGGGAGACAGCCCTGATGCAAAAATTTTATAACCTAGACTCAAACCAATGGCCCAGTCCCACCAACATCTCTTCCCACCCAGGAAACCTATGCCTAACACAGAACAGACCACCTTTCTTCAACATGCTATGTGCTCTTCCTTGGTCGTGCTTTCACAGATCCCACTGCTTCACAGTTGGCTTGGAGTTGTGAACGTCTTCCTTGGGGACTCTCTTTCACAATCTGGATTCTTAGCATGTAGTTCAGTGCACTACATAATTTGCCATGAATAATAATAATTGCATTAATCGTTGAATTAAATTACATTTGATGTTAAAAATATTTGAGGCAGGAGACATTGAAAGAGACAGCATAAATTAAAACTGTTTGTAAAAAATAAGATGTACTATGTACTTAGGACTATTTAGCCTACCGACCTGCAAGTCATTTCATTTCTTGTAATCTAAGGGAAGAAATTTACCAATGGAATTTCTTTCTTGACTATCAGCAGTTACTCTTTCAATAAAGTGTTATATTAATATTTCTTATCCAATGAACCATTTCCCCAGGGTTTTATAAAAAATAAAAATGTTTAATTGCTTCCATTCTTTGAGATCCAGACAATTTCATTGTCTTTGGTTTCTAAGGTGAATTTCCATATATGAACATTTAAGTCTCTAAATCAAATATTATGTTCAGTAAGCAGCATTTCCAGGATAACGAAGCTGACACGGGAAATGGGGAAAAAAAGACGAAAATTTAAAAAAATAACCAACTGCCACCTTTAGCATCTTAAGGTAATTTCACACCATGTAAATCTGAAGGCTCCTTTGTCTTACACATGCTTCATTTTCATTCATTTCATTCATTTCCACCACAATGCTACCTGATCACTTTTTTAAACAAGAGAGTTTCCCAGTGTGCCTAAGCCCATTTACTTCAGTGAGCCATTCCTCCTTTAAGCCTCAAAATAAGACATCATTGGGTCAGCGCTGGTGGCCTAGTGGTTAAGTTTGGCACACTCCACTTTGGCAACCCAGGTTCAGTTCCTGGGTGTGGACGTACACCACTCGTCTCTCAGTGTCCATGCTGTGACGGTGGCTCACATACAAAACAGGGGAAGACTGGCAACAGATGTTAGCTCAGGGCAAATCTTCCTCACCAAAATAAAAAACAAGACATTATTTATTAACGTCTAATCATCCTTTTATATAGCTGACAGTAGGCACCTGAGACAGAGAACCATTTTATTAGCTCTTTCCCCTAACTATCCCCACAATATGTGAGCAAATGTCAAAATAAACAATTGTCCAGACTGTTTGACAATTTTGGTGGAAGTGTTATGTGTTACAGATTTATCTGTACATCAAAATCCCGCAACAATTTTCCCCATAGAAAGAAATGTCCAGTGGTAAGAGGAAGTCCCCTGGAACACTGAGAGAAGATTCAAGTGAGAAGGACTCAAAATTGAGGTCTGGTCACAGATAACTTGGGAGAAAACAAACCAAAAATTCCCCATTTGATTTGATGTTATATGCAAATAATAATGATTTATGATTAATAGTAAATGAGTGCATGTGTGTGAAAGAAAGAGACAAAGAGGGAGAACTAGTAATTAATTGAATAGGAAAATACAGAAATTATTTCTCAAACTCGCCAAGAAGCCATCATAATAAATTTTTAATTACTCAGGAAAAAGAACTTCAAATTGACAAGATTATCCCCAAATCTGAAGCATTTAAAATGGGCAACATCATTATTTTCCATTGCGATCATTTCTAGCTTACGCTGTTCTACCATTTACGATATAGAATTTAAAACGTATCTTAATTTTTTAATCCACCAGAAGCATATGGTAAAAAAAAAAAAAAAAAATCAGAAGCAAATGTTAAAATAACAGCCAGAAATAACCCACATTCATATTCAAAGAGAATTTTAAATATTGTTTCATATGTAACAGCATGATTTTGAATTATTGAAATTAACTGTAAAAGTGTGCCAGTTTGTTGAGGCCACACAGTCAATCTTTTCCTTGTTTATAATCTTGTTAGAATCTGTATACATGGCAAATTTTAAAGGCGCAATGGTTAATTTCCTGACTCGTTTTTTTTTAGATTGCTAATAGTGGTTTATTCATGTGTATCGAATTACTACAAAATATATAAAGCCTATAAGGAAGAGAAATCTAAAAGTTTATTATTTAACAAATAAAATTTTAAAATATGTGCACCTTTATCCTTCATTCCTAAAACGTCACAATGCCAAATATATTTAACCTTACAAATTTCAAAGTATCCCATATCTAAATGGCAGAAATAAAATTGCTTAGTATGCAAACATGTTGCCCAACATTCCAAGTGCAATAGTGTTTTTCCCATATTTGTTGTTTTGTTTAAAACTGGCAAAACTATCTTTAGAATCACACTTCTCTTGGTACTCATCAATTACGTTAATATGTTGTCTCTATAGGACCTTAGCATTCTTTAGTTGCTTTTGCGTACAATATTTCACTTGATTCTGTTTACAAAATATTCTCAAACACTAGTGTTATAAAAATATTTTGAGTGAGATTTAATCCCTGAAAACAGTGGTGGATTGACAGAGATCTTAAAGCATGCAAGCGTTAATAAACTTACCTTCCTGAGGTTTTTCTACGCTAGTGCACTGCTTGAAGTTTAAAAAAGTACATATGCGTGCACACATCTACACATCTATATGTAAATATATATTTCCACAACATAAAATATTATCTATTAAATAGAATGCCATAATAACATAAACTAGACAAACTATTTAATTATGCAACGTTAACATTTTGGATCCTCAAGGAAAAGGTGGTAAATACAGTATTTTTGACAAAGTGCTACCATTTTTACCTCAATTGACATCAAAATCAATCACCTTTTTCTTTCAACTCTGTAAACAATATGACACAACCATTTTCACGTTTTTGTGTGAAAAGAAAAAATGAATCATGTGTAAGCTCTATGGTTGGCCATCTTGGTGCCAAGATGCTTTCCAAGTTTACTGGAAAGCAACTGTATGAAAGGCTTGGGAACACTTGTGGTCCTATGCATAGATAGTCCACGAAAAGGACTGGCTGACAGTTTAACACAGTGCTGATGCATACCACAAGCTTTAAGTAAATGTACAGTGGATGGAATAGAACAGAGTTCATTCCCTGTGGTAAGCAGCTTAGATGCTTTTTGAATTACTACAACAGACAGCTCTTCTATTACAAATGATGGAAGATTGTCACTTTACCAATAATAAAATGTTACTTTTTTAGAAATATTGAAATAAATTCTGCCCTTTTTCAAACTTCTATGTAAGATGTCTATGTTAGGAAGTGGTTACGTCCATACATGTAAAACACAGAAGGAAATCAACTAATTGGACGATTTACCTAAAATATATTTCATTTTAACTACTTAAATCTCCAGTTTAAGGTTATAAACAGTTTGAAGACACATACTCTGAAACAACATGCGAATTCAGAAGAACAGATTAGTTTCTTAGAAATTTGCATCTGTATTGAATAATAGAGAAAAGAAAAGAAATTTCTGTGTATACGTTCTATATAATGATACTCCAGAGAATACATTAATTAAATAACATAGTTTATTATGGGCACAATTTTTTAAATTATTTTTAAAATTCCTAAATGCACTGTTAGGTCTTATGAATATATGCTTAATATAAATACAAAATTTGTATATATATTTTGCATGTGTTATTTATGTTTTTGCAAAATCTTATCATGTGTAAACCCTAGAAGGAAGAGTATTTCATTCTGTTATTTTTATCAGTGTTGGAGAAATAACAGAAAGGTGTCTATGCAGTAAAGAGGAAGACAGTAGTAAAGTTTTCATCTATTTTCAAAATGAACAACTTGCTTTAGATTCTAGTTTTGTATGTATCGATTAAATTAAAATCAAATTAGTGAAAGCCATAAAAAATAATAAAGGTAGATTTTATTTCCTTTTTATAAATCATAATTAGCTTAGGTTTTTGTTTCTTTCCAAAACGTTTTTTTTAGATTATATCCATTTCAGTCTGCCTAATGCTCATTCAAATGCCAATCCAAATAGCTACACATATATCCATGTATAAATACTAATAAATTTCACATGAGGTTACTACTGAGTTGGAAAAATGTACCTATTGTTGCATATTTTAAACATACATCTGTGGAATAATAAATGTAGTCACATGGTTAAGATGAGAACAAACTAAAGATCTGAGAAAGGGATTTATTAATGTACATTGTTTTTAAGTTTTGTTTTAAATTTAATATTTTATTTCATATTTTATCATAAGGCACATTTCCTGGTATATGTAGTATGTAAACAGGAATTGTTAAATCCAAATGAGAATAATTACATCACTTCTAACACATGGAAAAGATATCCATTCCAATGTTATGACACACATAAATTTATTTTCTATAGCCTTTAAATATAAATTTGTGTAATAACAGAAAAAACTTTTTATATCTTAAGTATTTAAACCCAAAAGTACCATTCTTTTACAAGATGTTATGTTTATTTCCTGTAGATATCTGCAATTCTTATTAAAATATTTACCTCATTATACAGTTTACACTAAAATTCCCAAATATCAGTGGGCTCTCAGCCAATTATTCTTGACTGATTGACATTTTGATATGACGGAGATAAAAGTTTAACACGAATAATAGTTATAACTAAAACGTTTTTTTAAAAAACGGGATTTGTAAATAGATTCTAAAATTAAAAGGGATGGATTTAAATTAACATTACAATACTGGCTGCCAAACATATTATCCTGAGTTTTAAAATAGAAGCGCTTTCACCTATGTGCCAATAAATTATTTCTAGAACAATCAAGAACTCCCTTTTTGAAAACTATCTTTTAAACTACCAATACAACATGTGCATATTATAACATGAAAATGATGTAGTTTCCATTTACATATAAACCAATATACATTAGGTGGTTGCTACCATATGGCATATTTATGTGCCACACCTTATTGACGAAATCATTTCCAAAAGAAAATCCTAACCTAGTAAAAGAATAGTATCAAAATTCCTTTGTCTGAAAAAAACTCAGTTATTTTAGTGTTAACTCAGAACAGTTTAGTTATTTTAGAATATACTATATGAGAACATATTCTAAAGCAGAGAAAATGAAAGAGATTTAGAATGATATACTATTTAGGTATTATTATAATAAAACTTAAGCCCTTAATATTACTGTAAACACTCTAGTTAAAAAAAAAAAACAACAACCTTTGAATTACTAATCCCAATTCTGGTCCCACTCCAATGAGTGCATAATTAATTTTATACTGTGTTGATGGCATGTTCTTCCTCTTCTGATGATAAAAACTTCTTATATTACTTTCTCTGGGAAAAATAATGTCAAAAAAAGAATATATTAATGATTTCCAGAAAAATTTATATATAGGATAATAATTTGCCTTTGGTGACACTATAATCTTTGTACTCAGTTTTTATAAAACTGAAATTTTTTCCCAAAGATTTG
The DNA here is from genome assembly GCF_037783145.1 of Equus przewalskii. NCBI lineage: Eukaryota > Metazoa > Chordata > Mammalia > Perissodactyla > Equidae > Equus > Equus przewalskii. Next base: position 26,960,321 of record NC_091834.1, read on the forward strand.
AGATTTATCCTGATAAATACTCTACATGAATTCTTTTCTTGCAAGAAAATTAAATGGCACCACATTTTGATGAAATCAATGCTGCATTTAAAAAAAATTTCATAAAGTTTATTCAGAAATCTAACATGAAGTATAAATGTCAACTATCATTTCTCCTCTCCTCAGAAGATGATGTTACCAACTTTTCAAATAAATAATTGAGGATACAGAAGCCTTATAAAAATATTGCTCATATTCCCTATAGGAGACTGACTTAGCTCTACAAAATCTTTTATTAAGCTATTTTATGAAATAATTAATGTTTCATATTATTCAAAAACATCTTAAATGTCCATTGTCAAAAAATAAATCTCATATCCTCTCAGAGACAAGAAATTGTGGTTTCTAATTCCTATTTTTGCCCACTATTTATTTACTTTCTTGTCTCTAGTGAATTTCTGACCATGAATATAGAGTTATTTTAATTTTAGGAAAGCATTTATTACAGATGTCCTTCTTACAATAAGAATTTTTACATTAATCTTTTACCATGATATGTTCAGGAATGAAAGGTTGTATTTTGTTGTATTTTAAAAAGTCGTAGTTTTCCCTGATGGTATGATGATGCATTCCCTCCAAATGATAGAAATATTGATAAATTGTAGTTAAAAATAACTGACAATTTTAAAATAATTTAAAAATATGTAAACTGAACACATTGACTCCTTTTTAAAGAATCCCTTCTTTATTTGCCACAAAATGCAAGCAAGCCACGTGAATTCTCACTTTATAGGCCAACTCACAAAAAGACTAAAAAATTAAATAAATGAAAGTGTAATTTCTTAATAAGAGTGAATAATTTGGAAGCTTCTTTGGAGTTATTCCTACTCTTTTTATGTTTCAAAATATCCACTTGGAACATTCTGCCAATTAAACCAAGATCTACAGACCACATTTACCCTTTTGCTGCATAACAAAAAGGATCTGCAATCATTTTTATGGAAGACTATCTAAAAAGGAACATGACGGTAAATCAATGACAAAAATATTAGGCACTCTCCTTCTCCAGGTTAGAATGTGCACCCTTCCTATTCTTGCACTGACACGTAATGTATAAATACCTCAAGATGAATCTTAAATAATAGCTGCAGGGTTTCAACTGGTAAAGATTCACTGTTAGAATCCACCAAAAACTCCAGTATTCAGCACTCAGCCAACAAAGGACAGCAAATAATTCCCAACAGCATAAATACCGGGAAGGCTACCTTGGGCTTTGTTTTTGTTATGTAAAATGCATTAAAGTGACTCATCTACTTAAGACTACCTACTCTTAGAAGCTTTAAAGTAGCTTCAAGAGCAAAAATAAATGCTTTCCCAGAATGCCTGATAGGCTATTCAACGCATTTAAAAATATGTATAGTATATTTTTATGTGCCACTGACTTCGGTATTTTTTCCAGCCTAAGAGAGAATTATTATTTTTCATTCCCTTCCTGCCGTGTGACTACACAGCTACCTTTAAAACCTCTATTTCCAGAACAGCAGCGAGGGTTTTTTGTTTGTTTGTTATTTTAGAAATGTTAACAGTATGAGAAAATTGCAGGAGACTCTGGAAACCCTCAGCCCCTCCCTCAAAGAATAGGTTCTATCCATTTCTAAGAACAGGAATCGCGTGTCTGTCGGCGTTTATATATTTCAAATAAAAGGTGAGGGAGGTTGGATGGCGTGGTCCCAGTACCTGCGAACCACTGGGGTGGACAGCACTTCTCTGCTGCGGGGAATGAGCACGCTTCTGACCAGAAAGACTGTCCAGCGCGCCCAGTAATTTACGATCCAAACCAGTGTGGACGGTATAGTAATTAGACGGCATCCCAGAGGCCAAGCGCAGAAGTCCACGCTACCCTGGCAAGCCTGAAATTACCTATTTGTAAAATACCCAACCATAACACAACTTTTTATTGGACCAAGTTTGATGAGAGCGGGTTATCTGGCTGGAAACTTTTTCCCCTCAGTACAGCTAAACTCTTTAAGGAATCCTCTTAGAGATGGGCTGAGGCGCCGCAAGTCGTCGGCGTTTGTTTCCCGGGACCACTCGGCCCCGGCGTCCGGCCCCGCGGAGGCGCCTGAGACGCCGCTTCGGTGCGCATTCCGGCGGCGAGCCGCGCGCACCTCCCGCTCGGCCTCTCCAGAGCCAGGCTGGGCTCGCTCCCCACCCCCACAGGCAGAAAAGCCCCGCAACTCCGAAGCGGGCGCCCGTGCCCGGCTTCCGCGGCACCCGCTGGCCCGCAAGCCCCGCCTCGCCCGGCCCGGAGACTTACGTGACAGCCGAAGGGAAGGGCTCCTCCGACGAGGGGCCGATCAGCAACGATTGGAAAAGTGTCAGAATCAAGGCCAGCAGGCAGCCAGCAGCCATCTTCGCGATCGAAGATCAATCCCGCCTCCCTCCCCAGCCGGGGAAAGGAACGGTGCTGGAAACCGTGGGAGGAGGCGAAGGAGCACACTCTGCCGGGATCGCGGACGTCTGGAGGGCTGGCGCGCCGGGGCCGGGGCGCGGAGCGGCGCGGGGCGGCCGGGGCGAAACCGGCGCGGGGGAAGGGGCGGCGGCGGGCGGCCCCACTAGAGCGCGCGGGCTGCTCTGCGCCGCGCCTGCCTCGCCTCCGCCGCCATCAAGGGCGACTTTGGAAACAGACCTGGGCGAGCCCTCCGGCGCTCCGACGCTCTCGCTATCTCGCTCTGTCTCCCTCTCTCCCCCTCTCGGTTTCCTCCCTGATTTATTCCCCTGATTGCCGAGAAGGAGGAGGTGGAGGCGAGGGCGGAGGAGGGGTGACGGCGCTGGGTGGGGGGGAGGGGGGGTGGAGGAATGGGGGAATGGCAGGCGGAGAGACTTGTGGCAGGGAGAGGCTCCGTCTGGCTTCTCCGGGCAAGTCAGGAGGAGGTGGCTGGGGGTGGGCAGCAGGAGGGCTGGGCGTCAGAGCAGTCGGGCGGAGACGGGCCCGGAGCAGCACTCCATACAAGGCAGAAAGGAACTCCCAAAGTCGGCGTCGGCTTGCTCCAGCCGCCCAGCGTGCGGAGGGGGAGCGGACCCAGCCCCGCGGGGCTCCCGGGGGACAGCTAACCCCCAGCGGGCATCCACAGGCTGCAGAGGCTCCAGCCCAGCGGTTGGCTTACGTCTTCGGGGGTTATTTTTGCATAGGCAGGCAGCGTTCCCCGCGCCCTTCTCCTAGGCGCAGAATCCACTGCCTGCCTAGGAGTCGTGGAGAAGTGATTCGACAACCAATGTAGGAGGGGTTTGTATTTGCATTTTAAAGCACCTCTTTTGATTATACCAGGTGACACTATTTATTTGCCGGGGAGAGCCATAGACTAGAGCCTCTGGCGTGGCTGAATGCCAGCTGTATCAGCGGCCGCACGCCCAGGTACGGCTCACCTGGCGAGGACAGAGCCTCAGGGCCCGGGTTGAGGACGATCAGAGAAGGACTTGATGCTGTAAAATCTTACCAGTCCTGCCGTTCAGTAGGATAGCGGGGTGGAGGGACGAATTCTCCATTCCGGGAGGACAGTGCTGCAAGAAGGGCTTTGTAACATCCTAGTGAGACTACCTCCAAAAGGTTCCAAACGCCCTTCTCTGGCCACTGGGCTGCCCTGCCTTAAGGTTGCTGCAGGGTGAGTTCACTTTGTCAATGTGAAAGCGTGAGAAGGGTAAGCAGCAGGAACAGGTGGCAATTTGCGAAATGCGCCTGAAATGTGGAGGAGGAATTAAGGGAGGAGGAAAGAGCTACAGAGCAGCAATGCCGGACCACTTCCACCTCCACCCTAAGGAGAAGCGGTGGCTGGGCGTGCTCAGGCTTTCTTGTAGACAGAACAGAAGGGTCTTGGATTGGGCCTCTCCTGACTGCACAGGCCTCCTGCACGGGGGAGCTGGAGCACTAGAAGTAGAAAGATTTCCTTGAACATCTTAAATTCTTAAACTCCCAATAGTAGTGTATTAGAGCACTTTTGGCATGAAGCGCAGAGAACACCGTTCTTGATGAAAAAAATGACCATCCTACCTGTGCGTAAAAGCTGTAATTATGGCGTGATTGTAAGATTTTTAATTAGCCCTTCTTGAGTTTCAGGAGGAGCTTAGGAAAAGAGAAACCCCCTTGTTAATTCGAAATTGATTGTCCAGCTCTCTGAAGGCAACCTCCCAAAACGGAGAAGACTGATAATAAGAATACTTACTGGCAAAATTTACAAAGTATGTGTGATTTCGTGATTCTTGACCCAGTGGTGCTTCCTTCTCTCCTACCCCTCCTTTCTGATGCCTTATGTGTTTTCTTTATATTCTCTACACCTCCATCTTGCTCTTTGTTTCTGTCTTCCTTGTCTAAGAGTCCTTACAAAAGGCACCCCATGGTGACTTAACTTAGTTTGTTTTATGCTAAGCATTGAGAGTGTGGCAGCAGGAGCTAACAATTGAGAGAGGAAATGGGATGTAATGGGATTGAGAACTAGAGCTCAGGAAGAATATTTTATATAACTGAAGATAGCTTTCCACTCCCAAATTAGATAACCAAATAGTCAAGTCCAACATTTTTCTTTTAAATTTTTTATGATTCAAAAAAATATTTTCTTCCCTAGCTTGGGAATTAAGAATAACAGAATTAGATGCCCATCATTGTCTACATGATATGTTGATATCATCATAACCTCACTACATAAAAATGTTATTATAATATATTCTGTCAATTATTTCAATAATGACTTCAGACTTCCTACTAAGGTATCCCATTTCCAATTTTATATCTTTAAGAGAAAGGGCTTAAAGAATTAAAAAATGTGATAAACTTCTAGAGAAGGTAAGTCAGCCTTCATTATTAGCTTAGTTGGCCTTTGAGCCAAATCTCAATTTCTTTGGATCACTGATGAAGCACTGTGTTCTCTAATATCTGAATCTGTTGAAGAAAGGTTCTGCTTCTACAATTCTTGCTGAGGGGATTGGTTATCAACTGTAAGACTAAATCATTGCTTAATCCTCTGTTATGAGGTTTGCTGTTAATTGCTTTTTATCAACCTAAACCTATTTAATAAGGATATTCAAAATGTGGCCTTTATTTCTTATGTATGATAGCTAAATCAAGACCATTTTCACAACATTGCCTTGTGAGTGTATTGAATTAACCATAGCCTCCTACAATGCGTTGTTTCAGCTCAGTTCTGTTATTTTGGAAAAATCCATAAAAATCAGATCATATCTCATTAATTTTGATAAATTTTGCTAAATCACCAAAATTTGCCATTCAAGGCAAAATGTTTATAAATCATAAGGATTGATGATAAAACTTGTATTATGGACTGTGAGCCAGAAGTCAAAAATCATTATCTACTATTCATTTAGAAGGAAATAAGCTAATAAGAAAGTAAAGATCAGTGAAGAGTTGCTGATGTTTGTACTTAATCATTTCTAGAAGAAAGTTTAAAGTTCATGCAAAGCACTGACTTTTACAAATGACAAATTTATGACTAACTCATTATTATTATACGTAAATGTTTAATTTTTTCATATACATTTCATTTTTATTCATTAAAAATGAACAAAGAACAATATGAAACTAATAGCTATGAAATATTCCCTCTTATTCCCTTTTTATTTTAGGTTGTACAATTCATATTGGTAGCATAAAATTCTATTTTTGTTGTATTTTCCTGTGAGCATATTTTTGTATGTATGAGCATGTTTTTCCGGGGTTTTTTTTTCTCAGTAAATCAAATCTAATTTCTTCAACATTTGGGCTTAAAGAATAGGGCAAAGTAACTAAAATGGTTTCTTTTTCTTGCTCTCATGTACAAACGCATACACACTAGAAAGAAAAGTAATTCCTCTTGGTCAAAAAAATTTAAAAGGCAATGGTTAATTTTCTAGGTGTTTTGGCATATTTTAAGAAAACAAAGGAGAAAACTGACAACAGGCCTTATATGTTTATATGTAAATAGGAGTATATGACCTGTCTCTGAGATAAAGATGTACCATAAGAGCCATTGTCAGAAATACTTGTGATCTGAGGTGGTATCATGCTTCTGTGCATACACGGATGGGTACCAGGGAAAGCCAAAGTAAAAGACAAATGGACAGAAAGCTTCAACTGTCTATGTCCTTGGGGAATATTTTCAGGAGATGAGAATAAGAAAGCAACTTGAAAGTATCAATTCCCAGGAGAATGATTAAGGAGTGTGTAGTGGTTTTTCAGTCAGCATTCACATTCAGTATTTTTAAATTAAAGTGGCACATAGAGGCCATCATAGAAAGCCACATGGAAAGGACACTATCTTAGATGAAGAAATATGGTCAAGTATTTCCTACAAACAAGACAAATATTTAGGAAACATTTCTCCTCAGCCCAAGTAATACAGCTATTAACAGATATCGCTTTAAACTTTTGAGGAAAGAAATACCTTTTCTAAGTGGATACAAAGTAACATTAAACAAGTACTCATTGGAAGTTTATCATTTGCCATCAGAGACCTATATTGGCAAACTTCTGCTAACTTAAATATTTAGAAATATTAGCTCTTATATTTTAAAATATCATGTCTTCAACCAAGCAATAGCTTTTTTGCTGTTCTACTTTTAAATCTCTGCTAATTATAGAATTTTTCATTCAATTCCTTTTTCTTATTTTATTTTTGCTCTTCCTCTCCTCCTTCCCCCGTTAAACACGAGCACATTCAGGCAAGATCAGCACCTACAGCGTAACTTCTCATTTAAAAACCGTCTGTGAGACTCTAGAATCCAGATTCATGTTAAGATCCTTCTTCACTCCATAAAATAGAACTGGTGTGTTGTTTTATCTTTTTTGAAGAGTAAATTATAGCACAAACTATATGGAATCCATTTGCTTAGGCCTACCCAGACAAAAGGAAGTAGAGAATTCAGTTATTTATCCAAGCAAAAATTCGATGAGAAGTGGTTGATAAGAGGCAAGTAATAACATTTGAAATCACCCAAGTTAACTTTCGGCACTCTGTCCAGTTTTTTAAAATTTTATAAATGCAGCCTTCTATGAGAGAGAAAGAGAAAGATCACTTATTGATATTATTCCTCTTATACTAGATTTTTAATATACTTTAAACACCATTATAACTGAGCATATTTCTATAAAAATATGGATATATTATGGATCAAATTCACCTCCTGTACAGATAATATACAATTGGATGAGTGTTCGTAGAAGCACCAAAAAGGGGTGTTGCTAGGAATTTCTCACTATGAGGTAATGTGTATGGGGGAGAAAATAAGAGAACAATCATTTTATTTTTCTAGCCACATATTTTAGATTTACATGAGTAAAATGCCTACTATTATTACGAAGAAGACCTGGCTATCTGGACAAGTCACTAAACTTAGCACTAAAATCCTATATTCCATTGATTGGTAAGTAAAATGGAGATCACATTATTGTCATCTATCACAGATGGGAAATATAAACTTACAAGTTTGGTATTTGGAAACATTTGAAAATCAATATAGAGTAAATATTTTTATACACTAATAGTATTTTCTTCAAGATGTAAAAGGTGATGGGGTATAATTTCTAAGGGTTCTCTGATAATTTGGAAAAAAAATACTGTGATGCCTCATCAACTGAAGGATATTGTTGGATGTTATCTAATGTTCTATTGTTTTTCATAACTGAATCAATAATATTTCAACATTTCATACCTTTGAAACTAAGAACAGGGATTTAAACAATTCTGTTCTAAAAGTAGCTTGCATTGTCTACAATTGGAATGTCTAAATTGATTTTCTTTTTCTTATTCACACTTACTTAAACTTTACTCTAAGGTGACCCATTCTCTCAGAATGTCCATAGGTAGCTGAAAAGAATTGATTTCATAAATTTACCAACCTGGGAGAAGATAGTCCAAAGTAAAAGAGTAGACTGAATCTTGAGATTCAAGCTGAGTATTTTACTACCTAGATGTTACTGCAAGTCTTTCTGTTACACAAAGATCAATCTATTTTTGCCAAGATGTTATTCACTTTTGTGGATATAATTTATACTATCAGGATACTTGCAGATTAATTTTTTTTAAAGTTTTGCTTAACCCAGTGCTGTGGGTTAGCAATGCCTTTTGGTGTTTTTTAAAGTATGCTTTTTTTGGTGAGGGAGATTGGCCCTGAGCTAACATCTGTTGCTAATCTTCCTTTTTGTTTTTCTTTGCAAAGCTCCTGTACATAGTTGTATATCCTAGTTATGTCATTCTAGCTCTTCTGTGTGGGATGCTGCCACAGCATGGCTTGATGAGAGGTGTGTAGGTCTATGCCCAGGATCCAAACCTGCAAACCCCCTGGCTGCTGAAGCAGAACGTGTGAACTTAACCACTTGGCCTCAGGGCCAGCCCTCAGATTAATTTTTAGTAAGTTTAAATCACATGTATCACTTTAAAATACCAAATGACTAACTTCAAAATGAAGATTTTTGGCTTTATAATATTCTAATAGCATTTCATAATCTAGTTGCCATTAATAACCTTAACTTTAATTATGTCGTTCACATGATGAGTAGTTGTTTGTAATAAGAACAACCATGTTTGTGGTTGGGAGGGCTATGTATATTCAATCATCTCTGTCTCTTTCTCTGTTACTACCTGAAAATTCCTTAGCTTCAAGACCTGATACTTTTCAAAAGATTATTAGAATACTTTTGTATTTCCTATTTATTGGATGGACTGTACATTTCCTTTAAACTTCATTTTTATTTCTCAAAAGGTGTAAAATTTTTCTCTTTCAACAATGACAAAATACTTAGCAAAGGTAAACTGTCATCATAAACTTGTTGCAACAGGGTGACAAAACTTCAATTCAAGCCTTAACAAATGTCCATGATTCATCAGTGTTCAGGAACAGAACCCAGTTCTGCTGTTTTTTTCCCCTTTTCTTCCCCAAGTTAACTAGCCAGCCCAACTCCGCCCCTTCTCCACCCCTTCTTTTGATCTTTTTCTTTCCCAACAAACAACAGTTGAGTGTCTTTAACACATTACTGAAAGAGGGACCATTTTTTAAGCAGTAAGGAGAAAAAGAAGTGGAAAAATTAAGGAATGCAAAGAGAAATTATCCAGAGAAGAGAAAGGTGGAAATATGAAGGAAAAATATGTGAAGGGAAGAATGAGTTTGTCCCTGTAACACAGATGAACACAATGCAAAGAAGAAAGAGGTAAAACAGAGGTAACAAGAAATGTAAAGGCCATATTGGCTGGGAATGAAACTAGTACTGTAAACAAGGCAAAAGAGTAGAGCAGCTGAATTTATTTCAGTATTCAATCAGCTGAAATTTTTATTGCTAAATAAATACAATACATAATCTTCCATATCTCCCTATTGATAGAAAACATAATTAATCTTTCAAGATTTTTTCTCTAATTTAAAAATAAAACAAGTGAATAGGTTATATGATGTTAATATTTAATCAATTTATTTATTTTTTTTGAGGAAGGTCAGCCCTGAGCTAATATCTGTGCCCGTCTTGCTCTACTTTACATGTGGGACACCTGCCACATCGTGGGTTGACAAGCAGTGCATAGGTCCACACATGGGATCTGAACCGACGAAACCCGGGCCACTGAAGCAGAATGTATGAACTTAACCACTGTACCACTGGGCCAGCCCCTTTAATCACTTTTTTTAAATCAAAAAAGTAAACAATATTAAATTGTTATGTAAGATACAACTACTGTAACCTAAGTTTCCAAATTCCCTGTGCAGTTGATATACCCATAGGCATCAAATCTGATTACTTGAGGTGTAGGATTTTTATATGAACTCTAGGGGAAAACATCATAATCCATTTCATATAGAATATTGATTTGTATGTAACAAATATTTTTATAGTAAATCACTCATGAACTTTAATGAACCTACATTCTTTCCATTTTCAACCTTCAGAACCACTTCTTTTCCCAATTCCTTTCTTCAGAAAAATTCATGGACAATAGGAAGGTGTAAATGGGATTAGGAGGAAAGGTCAACAGTGACTTAGCTGCTTTCATGACTTTGTTCTCACCTGAAAAATTGTTCACATTTAGAAAATGTTCAGGATCCCTGAACTAAGTGTGAAACGTCCCACGCTCCTTCCTATGTCTTACATTAATTTTACATTAATTTCATCCTAATTAATGAGAAAACTTGAACTCATTGATCTCTAAGACCTCCATCAAATAAAAATCCTTGACCCTAGATATTCCGTTGACTCTAGAAATCATTAGAAACTCCTGCTCAACCATAGAGAAATGCTCACATGCAGTGGTGTGCTAGAAATGGCACAAACATATCTAACTACAAAACCTACCTCTGTCATTTAGTAATTCAGAGATGTAGGCCAAGTTACTTAGCTTTCCTAAGCATCAGTTTGCAATTTGTAAAAAAATGAGAATAATCCTGTGAGGATTGAAGGATATAACATGATTCTTTCATTCATCCCTAGACATGCCCCAAGTCAGGGGTGTTGCAGGACAATAGATAAAACATTTAGCCATGCAAGGTGAAAAATTTCTCCATCTCTATGGACTTAAGAGTTGAAAAGAAATCTATTTATAACAAGTCATTTTAAAGAAGATTACTTATAAGAACAATTAACTGGCATGTACACATTTAATAAATTTATGGTGCACATTTGCTCTAAGGAAGTACTGTAATTTTTCTCATTCTTTTGTAATTTGTGTGTGTACATGCTTTAAAATGTACCTAATGTATTGATACACTAATGATTAATATAGGGGAAGACTGTTCATTTAGAGAAAAAGCTTGTAATAAAGAAAATATTGTCTGAGAATAAATAAACCATTTTCAAGGCTTAATTTATGTAGGCAAACAATGCAAAAAATAGTTATTGGAAATACATAAGGGTGTTTTTTCACAAATTATCCTTTTTTAACAACTTCATTGATAAATAATTCACATACGTACAGTTCACTCTTTTAAAGGGTATGTTCCAATCGCTTTTAGTGTTATAGGAAGATTTTCACTGTCATTTTTATCCAAAAAGATCAATCATTGCATAGTTGTACTGTGATAGTATTTGATGAGACTTGCAAGTTTTAGCTTTGTAGACATGTAACAAATATTAATTCAACTTAACATTAATGTTAGACATATTTTAATGACCTTGATACTGAAATTGTACAAATTCCTCATGAGTTTTTCCAAATATAAAACCTTAGCCTCTATCCTCCACATAGTCCACGTCAAACAATTAATCACTATAAAAAGTTTATATTTAACTTCATATAAAAAAATAATCATTTGGGCCACTGTGATACATTCATATAAAAATAATAAAATTATAATTCAGATTGGCATACACACTTCTTTATTTGTATCATTTTTGTATATGTTATGGAGTTTATTTTATGTTGTCATCTTTGCACTTGTACGATGAGAATAGTATTAATGATATCGAAGTAGGTGAGGCTGTAAACAGCATTTGCAGTCATCAGATGCATCAGCTGTACTTCTACGTGTAATCACTGGCTAGAACTATTTATTGTTGCATGTACTGTTCTCCCATTAACAGCAATATCTCAGTAGGACACACTTTCATAGTACTGATTTTGTTTTCCTTTTCAATGGGGATCAGAAAGACAGAAACATCTTATAGAAATAAAACATTTTCACCTTGATCAAGTAAATAAGAAGCTTTAAAAACTGACTATGAAAGTATCAGAAAAATTAGATCAATAAAATCTATGAATGCATTGCATTTTGACAACTTTTATTAGATCTTACAGAACGTGGAGATTTTTCATTTTATTGCTCAATGAAATATTAAGATAATTAACTGAATTTAGTGCTTTCTCTTAGAATTTTTTTTAAGTAAAAATATTTCCTAAACACTATAATAGTAATAGTAATCAAAAAATACAGGCAATCTCTAACTTATAAACCTGTGTGCCAAACAGTTATTTTTATGTTAGTCTTTTGAAACACAGGCTGCTTTTCTCATAGAAAGAACATGTGGGTTTTAGTTAGCAACCTGAGTATGCATTCAAATTTCTACTTAGCTTCAATTGCTGGGTCTAGAATCACCATTTCCAGTCATGAAGTCTAACAGACTTCACATAACATTTAAATTAATGACCTTGGAAATATCAATTGATTCATGTGGGTTGATGGTCATCACTTAATCTCATCAATAGCATTAAGAGTAACATATTATATTTCATTAAGGAAAAAAGCCAAATTTTCCCTTTCACATATGTAGCATACATGCATGAATGCATAATGGAAACCTAAAAAACTCATCTTTTTGTTTGATGCAATCTAGAAATTTAGATGTATGTCTGTATTCATTTGTTTATATATTTTTCTTAGTCATCTATTCATTAGTTATTAATCATTTGTTTGTTATTAAGAAATTACTAAGAGCTAAACATTTTGATAAGAATCACATGCTTCATATATTTGTATGTTTCTACTCACCACCCAGAAATTGGGTGAAGTGTGTGTTTATATATTATATATAAATGTCTATACGAGACCTTCACTTGTTTTCTAGTCTTAGGATGCATGATGCCCTTTGGTATTTAAAAAGAAAAAAAAGCTTTAAAACTAGAAACTTGTATCCAGAATGCCAGGCCAAGAACCTTTGTAAATTACACTGCAGGTGGGAATTTAAAATGGGGCAGCTGCTTTGGAAAAGGTTAAACATAGAATTACCATCTGACCCAGCAATTCCTCTACTTGGTATTTACCACAGTAGTAAAGAGAGAGAAAGTAGTACACTGGTAGTAAAGAGAGACAGAAACATATATCCACACAGAAACATGTACATGAAATGTCCATAGCATCAATATTCATAATAGCCAAAAAGTAGAAACTAGCCAAATACCCATCAACTGTGAAACAGATAAAATTGGTATATCCATTCAATGAAATATAATTTGGCAAAAAAAATTAATTCAGTACTGATACATGCTATAACATGGATGAACTTTGAAAACATGCTAAGTGAAAGAAGCCATTCTGAAAGACCACATATTATATAATTCTAGTTATAGGATATGTCCAGAATAGGCAAATCCATAGAGACAGAAAGTAACGTTTGCCTAGGACTAGGGTGGGTTGTTGGGGAGAGATGAGGAGTGACTGCTAAGGCATATGGGGTTTCTTTGGGGGATGATAAAATGTTCTAAGATTGATTGTGGTGATGGTTGCACAACTTTGTAAATATACTAAAACCGTTCACTTGTATACTTTACATGAGTAAATGGCATATCAACTATATCTCAATTATATCCCAGCTATATATATGGTTACGCCTGGTGCAATTCACTAGATGGCAAATTTTGTAGGCAATACTGCCTTTAGTCAAGTCCCTGGGTCATGTTAAGCACTCTATAAGTATTCTATTAAAGAAACAAGGCAGGTAAGTAAACAAGTCAAAATATCACATGCAAGAAAAATTAATCAAAGCTTGTTATTGTGTCTATTTAAAGTAAACCCAGTAGAACTGAAATTTGTTCTAATTATCCTCGAAATGATGCGGGGTCGGTGAGCCGAGGAGTCGAAAGAAAGATTTCTTGGACTCTCAAGATCTGGCAGTAGTGCTCTTTTATTTAGAGAATAGTGTGGAATAGCATGGGGACAGGACCCACGGGCAGTCAGAGATGCTGCTGGCATGGGGAGCTTCTGCTGCCCCCACTGCTGCTGCTGCTGGCATGGGTGGAGAGTAAGGCTAAATTTAAGGCATAGGTATGTGAGCCATCTCTTTATAAGACAAAGGAAAGAACATGTAAAAAAGTTAAAATGGTATCAGTGCAGGTGGGGTCCAGCCATTGGGTGGTCCCACAACTTTTAGACAAGAATCAAATCGGATTAATTAAAGGCCAGAAGCCACCACCCTAAATACTCTCTTCAGCTAAAGACAAAGGAGGATGTTGGGGTGGGGGCGGGTCAGTTACATGAGGTTGCCAGACAGTAACCAACTTAAGTCCTTGCCTTCCCCATTAAGAGTTTCCAAAGACCATCCCGCCTTCTTCCTGGCACAGAGAGGGAGGCATCTTTACAGATGGAGGTTTCCCAACAAAGGCAAGCAAACTCCAGTCCTTGAAGCCTCCCTCTCATCTGCAGTTTTTAAAATTAACCAGCCTAAACATCCTCATCACTAAGAGCCAACATAAATTCCTGGGTGGGGGGAGTGAATTTGTAGAGATGAGGGTTTATCCTCCTCTAAGCAGTTTCAAAGACAAATTCAGCACTAGGAAGTTGAGATAGAGGCTGGACTGAGGTGCTGCTGGCAGAAAATTCTAATGACAGGAGAAAGTGAGAGCTCTACATTTGAAGGTACAGTACCATTCATACATATCAGTGGTTCTCAAATTTGAGCGTGAATTATAAACACTTGGAAGACCTGTTAAAACACAAGTTACTGGTCCTAAGCTCTTAGTTTCTGACTCAGTAGGTCTGGGTGGGGACCAAGAATTTGCATATCTAACAAATTCGCAAGTGATACTCATTCTGCTGGTCAGGGAAATTCTACTGGTTATTCATAAAGTGAATGTTTGTAAGTGGGAAATGATGTGAGGTGGGCTAGGGAAAAGTAGAGGAAGAAATAAAAGGAAATGACACACTGAATATAAATTTTATAAATCGATAAATTAACAGAGTAAATCCTCCAGCACTGGTGGATCGTCTTGGTACCCGGTGAGAATGGTGATCCAGTGAGGTGAGCTTTACTCAGGTGTTACAGATAATACCAATCTGTGAGTTAAATTGCCTTTCAGATCTCCTGCTGCCTTTCATGTATCAAATTCATTGATACTGCCATGCCCTCCAAAGAGTTCTAGCAACATGCGAGGCCAGGTTGGAAGTCTGCTCTTCCCTGTGAGAGGTGGGATGTGTCAAAGACCTCATTCTTCCCAAAACATGTATCCCTCAAGGCCATCTCCCTTCCCTACTTAGCTTAAAACTTCACTATCAAACTGATTATGTTAGGTTAGTTAAAAAGTGCATTCAAATACACAAGCTATCAGGGTGGAAGCACTTTTCCTATTAACGTGTAAATATCCACTTGTCATTATCAAAAGTGACTTCATCAGATGAACTAGCTATCACTTTGAAAGAAGGCTGATTTCCAGGCTCTATGAAGGAGTTTCTTTATTTTGATTTTGGTAAGAAAAGTTAGTATGGATTTGATTCATTCCAACTATTTCACTCTGAAATAAAATGATTGGGATATTTTATTTAATTTACCATGGAAATAAACTAGCAAGAACAGCAATCAACAAGAAAACATTATTAAGAAAGAATACTTTAAATGTAGTCTTAGATGTTTCTCTAATCTACTTTATGTGACATTGAAGGGCAATATCATTCATTTTCCCTCTTTCTACTAAGACTTGGCCTCATATGAGTCACAGAATCCTTTCAGAGAACAAAAGCAAAAAATAAAAATCTTTATTGTTTAAAAAATAGGAATTGGTCTTAGTGGCTTGGAGAGAAAAGTAATCTGGATATGCCAAAGAAAATATGGTTATGGAAACAAGAATTCGATAGAGAAGGAATAGAATTACAATTTAGCTTTCCTCTTCTTTCAATACCCCAAATTGTCCAAGGAAATCTGTATCATCTGGAGACAGATGCGTGTGTTCTTTATTTCTATTATGCCAATATGAATAAACAGATAGAAGCACTAGTACAGAGATCGGCACTGGTAAATACATGGGTTGGGTTACTGTAAGGTTTAGGAGTTTAAATTAGAATTTTGTAAGCATAATGACTTTTGAAAACCATTTCCAAAGCCAAAAACAAGGTATGGTAATGTTTCAATTTATAAGAAATTGCGATTGTATTTGTAACTATTTGTATTGTAATTGTAACTATTTGATAATGCACTATTACATTCAGTATCAGATTATGTGATTGAACAAGCTAATTCTTGGGTTTAAGTTAAAGGACAAGTAACATTCTTAAACTACATTGATAGCATAAAGGAAATAAAGCACCTGAAATGTTATGGCTACTTAGGTTAGAAATAGGTTAATTCTTTTTTTTTTTCAATTATTTTTTATTGAGGTCACATTGGCTGATAACACTGTGTAATTTCAGATATACATTTTACATATGAGCTTCTGTATAGACTGCATTGTGCTCACCACCAATAGTCTAGTTTTTATCCAGCATCATACATATGTGCCCCTTTACCCTTTTGCCCTCCCCCCACCCCCGGCAACCTCCTTCCCTTCTGGTAACCACTAATCTGTTCTTTTTATCCATGTGTTTATCTTCCACATATGAGTGAAATCATACAGTGTTTGTCTTTCTCTGTCTGGCTTATTTTGCTTAACATAATACCCTCAAGGTCCATCCATGTTGTTGCACATGGGATGATTTTGTCTTTTTTTATGGCTGAGTAGTATTCCATTGTATATATATATATATACCACATCTTCTTTATCCATTCTTCAGTTGATGGGCACAGGTTACTTCTGCATCTTAGCTATTGTGGATATTGCTGCCATGAAATAGGGGTGCATAAATCTCTTTCAATTGCTGATTTCATGTTCTTTGGATAAATACCCAGTAGTAGTGATGAGGATTTTTAGGCTGGTTAATTTTAAAATGGTTTATGATGAGGATTTTAGGCTGGTTAATTTTAAAAAACTGCAGATGAGAAGCAAGCTCCGAGGACTGGAATTTGCTTGCCCTTTTGAGAGACATTTGCATTTGTGAAGGAAGGGGGGATGACCTTGTAGGGACCTGAAATTGGCCACCCCAGGATATGTCTCTTTGGCATCAGGATTGTTTTGGGCTGATTGCTTTCAATACGCTGGGACAGGGAAGGAGGCTCTGAGGAATGGAACTTGCCCTTGTTGGGACGCATTTACAGTTGTAAGGTAAATCACTATCTGTAAAAGGTGCCTCCCTCTCTGTACCAGGAAGAAGAAGAGAGATGACCTTATCCCTAGAAACTCTTAATGGGGAAGGCAAGAACTTAAGTTGGTTGCTGTCTGGCAATCTCATGTAACTGATTTAGGGTGGTGACTTCTGACCTTTGCTTAATGCGATTTGATTCTTGTCTGAAAGTCATGGGATCACCCAACAACCAGACCCCACCTGCACTGATACCATTTTAACTTTTTTTCATGTTCTTTCCTTTGTCTTCGTAAAGAGATGACTCACATACCTATGCCTTAAATTTAGCCTTAACCCTCAACTCGGGGCAGCAGCAGGAGCTCTGACTGCCCATGGGTCCTGTACCCATGCACCAGCTCTGCCTGCCCATGGGTCCTGTCCCCATGCTATTCTATTCTCTAAATAAAAGAGCACTACTGCCAGATCTTAAGAGTCTAAGAAATATTTCTTTCGACTCCTCGCCTCACCGACCCCGCATCAGTAGGATACCTGGATCATATGGTATTTCTGTGTTTAATTTTTTGAGAACTGTCCATACTGTTTTCCATAGTGGCTGCACTAGTTTGTATTCTTACCAACAGTGTATGATGGTTCGCTTTTCTCCACATACACTTGCTGTTTTTTGTCTTGGTAATTATAGCCATTCTGACAAGTGTAAGGTAATATCTCATTCTAGTTTTGATTTGCATTTCTCTAATAATTAGTGATGTTAACTTTTTTTATGTGCATGTTGGCCATCTGTATATCTTCTTTGGAAAAATGTCTCTTCATATCCTCTGCCCATTTTCTGATCAGATTTGTTTGCTGTTGTTGAGTTGTATTAGTTCTTTATATATTTTGGAAATAACCCCTTGTCAGATATATGATTTGCAAATATTTTCTCCCAGTTGCTGGTTGCCTTTTCATTTTGTTCATGGTTTCCTTTGCCTTGTAGAAGCTCTTTAGTCTGATGAAGTCCCATTTATTTATTTTTTCTTTTGCCTCCCTTGCCTGAGTAGAAATGATATTCAAAAATATGCTGCTAAGACCCACGTCAAAGAGTGTACTACCTATATTTTCTTCTGGGAGTTTTATGGTTTCAGCTCTTACATTCAAGTCTTTAATCCATTTTGAGTTAATTTTTGTGTATGGTATAAGATAATGATCTACTTTCTTTCTTTTGCATGTGGCTGTCCAGTTTTCCCAATACCATTTATTGAAGAGAGTTTCCTTTCTGCAAGTTGTGTTCTTGGCTCCTTTGTCAAAGATTAGCTGTCCATAGATACGTGGTTTTATTTCTGGGCTTTCAGTTCTGTTCCCTTGATCTGTGTGACTGTTTTTGTGCCGGTATCCTCCTGTTTTGATTGCTATAGCTTTGTAGCATATTTTGAATTCAGGGATTGTGATTCCTCCAGTTTTGTTCTTTTTTCTCAGGATTTATTTAGCTATTGAGAGTCTTTAGTTGTTCTGTAAAAATTTTAGGAATCTTTGTTCTATTTCCATGAAGAATGTCATTGGGATTCTGATTGGGATTGCACTGAATCCGTAGATTGCTTTAGGTAATATGGATATTTTAACTATGTTTATTATTCCAATCCATGAGCATGGAATATGTTTCCTTTCTTTGTGTCTTCTTCAATTTCTTTGAATATGTCTTATAGTTTTCAGTAGGTCTTTCAACCTCCTTGGATAAATCTATTCCTAGATATTTTATTTATTTATTTATTTTCGCAGGGAAAGATTTTCCTTGAGCTAACATCTGTTGCCAAACTTCATATTTTTTTCCTCCTCAAAGTCCTAGTGCGTGGTTGTATATCTAGTTGTAAGTCCTTCTAGTTCTTCTATATGAGCTGCCACCATAACATGGCAACTGACAGACAGGTGGTGTGATTCCATGACCAGGAAATGAACCCAGGCTGCCAAAGCAGTTACAGCAGGGAATTTTAACTGCTAGGCCATCAGGGCTGGCTCAAAATTTTATTCTTTTTGTTGTGATTGTGAATGGCATTGTATACTTGACTTGTCTTTCTGCTAGTTCATTATTAGTGTATAGAAAATAAAACTGATTTTTGTAACTTGATTTTGTGCCCTGCAACTTTGCTGCAGTTGTTGATTATTTCTAATAGTTTCTGGTGGCTTCTTTAGGGTTTTCTATATATAGAATCATGTTGAATTCAGACAGCAAGAGTTTCACTTATTTCTTTCCACTTTGGATACCTTTAATTTCTTTTTCATGCATAATTGCCCTGGCCAATACCTCCAGTACTATGTTGACTAGGAGTGGTGAGTGTGGGCACCCTTGTCTTGTTCCTGTTCTCAGGGAGGTGACTTTCATTTTTTCACCATTTAGTATGATGTTGGCTCTAAGTTTGTCATATATGGCTTTTATTATGTCAAGGTACTTTCCTTCTATACTCATTTCATTGAATATTTATCATAAATGACTGTTGGATCTTGTCAAATGTTTTTTCTGCATCTATTGAGATGATCATGTAATTTTTATTCTTCATTTGGTTAATGTGTATCAAATTGATTGATTTGTGGATGTTGAACCCTCCCTGCCTCCCTGGTATAAATCCCACTTGATCATGGTGCAGGATCCTTTTAATGTATTGCTGTATTCATTTTGCCAATATTTTGTTGTGGATTTTTGCATCTGTGTTCATCAGCAATATTGGCCTGTAATTTTCCTCCTTTGTGTTGTCCTTGTCTGGTTTTGGTATCAGGGTGATCTTGGCCTCGTAGATTGACTTAGGAAGCATTCTGTCTTCTTCAATTTTTTAGAATAGTTTGAGAAGGATAGTTATTAATCTTCTTTCAATGTTTGGTATAATTCTCCAGAGAAACCATCTAGTCCTGGACTTTTCTTTTATGGGTTGTTTTTGATTGCTGTTTCACTCTCTTTGCTTGTGATTGGTCTATTCAGATTCTCTATTTCTTCTTGATTCAGTTTTGGGAGGTTGTATGAGTGTAAGAATATATCCATTTCTTCTAGGTTATCCAATTTGTTGGCATATAGTTTTTCATAGTATTCTCTTATAATGCTTTGTATTTCTGTGGTATCCATTATAGTTTCTCCTCTTTTGTTTCAAATTTTTTTATTTGAGCCTTCTGTCTTTTTTTCTTTTTGAGTCTGGCTAAGGGTTCGCCAATTATGTTTATCTTCTCAAAGAACCAGCTCTTAGTTCATTGACCCTTTCTACTTTTCTTTTGCTTTCTATTTCCTTTATTTCTGCTCCAATTTTTATTATTTCCTTCAGCTGACTTTGGGCTTTGTTTGTTCTTCTCTTTCTAATTCTGTTAGGTATATTTGAAGATTACTTCTTTGAAATTTTTCTTGTTTGTTGAGGTGGGCCTGTGTTGCTATGAATTTCCCTCTTATAACTGCTTTTGCTGCGTCCCATAAGAGTTGGTATGATGCATTTTCATTTTCATTTTTCTCCATGTATCTTTTTATTTCTCCTTTAATTTCTTTCTTGATTTGATGGTTGTTTAGTAGCATGTTGTTTAGTGTCCACATATTTGTGACTTTCTCAGCTTTTTTCTTGTAGTTGATTTCTAGTTTGATGGCACTGTGGTCAGAAATGATGATTAGTATGATTTCAGTCTTCTTAAATTTATTGAGGCTTGCCTTGTTTCCCAACATATGGCCTATCTTTGAGAATGTTCCATGTGCACTTGAGAAGAATGTGTATTCTGCTGTTTTTGAATGTAAAGTTTTATATATATCTATTAAGTCCATCTAGTCTAGCTTTTCATTTAAGTTCAATATTTCCTTGTTGACTTTCTGTCTTGATGATCTATCCACTGATGTAAGTGGGGTGGTGAGGTCCCCTATATTATTTTGTTGCTATTAGTCTCTCCCTTTAGGTCTGTTACTAGTTGCTTTACATACTTTGGTGCTCCTGTGTTAGATGCATATATATTTATGTGTTATGTCCACTGGGGGACTGTCTCTTTTGTCATTATATACTGTCCCTCTTTGTCTCTCATTGCCATTTTTATCTTGAAGTCTACTTTGTCTGATATAAGTATGGCAACCCCCACTTTCTTTGGCTTGCCACTTGCTTAAAGTATCATCTTCCATCCCTTCACTTTGAGCATGTGTTTGTCTTTAGAGCTGAGATGTGTTTCCTGTAGGCAGCATATTCTTGGTTCTTGTTTATTTTTTTATTTTTTTTTATTTTTTTTTTTAAAGATTTTATTTTTTCCTTTTTCTCCCCAACGCCCCCCGGTACATAGTTGTGTATTCTTCATTGTGGGTTCTTCTAGTTGTGGCATGTGGGACGCTGCCTCAGCGTGGTCTGATGAGCAGTGCCATGTCCATGCCCAGGATTCGAACCAACGAAACACTGGGCCGCCTGCAGCAGAGCGCGCGAACTTAACCACTCGGCCACGGGGCCAGCCCCTTGGTTCTTGTTTTTTAATCCATCCAGTTACTCTGCATCTTTTGATTCGAGAATTCAATCCATTTACATTTAGAGTGATTATTGATATATGAGGGCTTAATACTGCCATTTTATCTCTTGTTTTCCAGTTGTTCTATATTTCTATTGTTTCTCTTCCCTTGTATTACTGACTGTCATTTCAGTTTTGTGGTTTTCTGTAATGGTTTTCTCAATTTTTTCTTTATTTATTATTTGTGGCTCTACTCTAATTCTTAATTTAGTTGTTTCCATGAAGTTTGTATAAAAGATCTCATAGATGAGATAGTCCATTTTCTTATAGCCTTTTCTCTGCATTAGCCTAAGCAGGTTCCATCCCTTCCCTCTTTCCCATCTAAGTTATCCTTGTATATGATGTTCACCGTAGCATTATTCATAATTGCCAAAAAGTGTCAACAAAAGAAGTATCTCTGAAATGACAAATGGATAAATAGATATGGTGCATTCATACTATGGAATGTTATTTATCAATAAAAAGAAATGAAATACATCATGAATGAGCCTTGAAAACATTTTGTTAAATCAAAGAAGGCAGTCATAAAGAAAAACATATTATATGATTCTGTTTATGTGAAATATTCAGAATAGGCAAATTTATACAGATAGAAAGTAGATTAGTGATTGCCTAGGGTTGAGGGGAGGAAGAGAAGAAGGTTGAGAGCAAAGGAGAGTGACTGCTACTAAGTATGGGATTTCTTTAAGAGGTGATTAAAATGTTCTTACATGTTCTTATGTTGTGGTGATGATTGCACAATTTTGAAAATATATTAAATATCATTGACTTGTTCACATTAAATGAATCAATTGTATGATATGTGAGTTATATTCCAGTAAAGTTGTTAAAGGTTGAAAATAAATAAATAACAATTGAAGATCATGCTAAATTATATCCAACAATGAATTTTATCTTGTTCTTTTTTTATGGTGTATGCTTTTTTATTTTTTACTGTAGTAACACTGGATCATAACATTATACCCCTTTCAGTGGTACATCATAATATATTTGGAGTTCTGTGTAGATTATATCATATTCATCACCCAAAGACTAATTACAATCTATCACCACACACATGTCTAATCACCACTTTTGCCCTCCTCCCTCCCCGCTTCCCCACTGGTAGCTGCTAATCCAACCTCTCTTGCTATGTGTTTGTTCCTCATTGTCTTTGTCATCTACTTACGAGTGAGATCATCCAGTATTTGACTTTCTCCCTCTGACTTATTTCACTTAGCATAATACACTAAAGGTCCATCCATGTCGTCACAAATGGGCAGATTTCATCATTTCTTATGGCTGAGTAGTATTCCATTATGTATATATGCCACATCTTCTTTGTCTATTCACCCCTTGATGGGCACCTAGGTTGCTTCAAGTCTTGGCTATTGTGAATAATGCTGTGATGAACATAGGGGTGCATACTTCTTTATGTATTTGTGTTTTCAAGTTCTTTGGATAAATACCCAGCAGTGGAATAGCTTGGATCATATTGTAGATCAATTCTTAATTTTCTGAGGAAACTCCATGCTATTTTCCATAGTGGCTGCACCAGTTTGCACTCCCACCAGCAGTGTATGAGGGTTCTCTTCTCTCCACATACTCTCCAAGACTATGCTTTTTGATTGGAGCTTTTAGTTCATTGATATTTAAAGTAGTTTTTGATACGTATGTACTTATTGCCATTTTGTTACTTTTTTTCTGCCTGTTTTAGTAGTTCTTCTCTTTTCCTTTTTTCTTCTTTTGCTCTCTTCCCTTGTGATTTATGGTATTCTTTAGTAATATGTTTGATTTCTTTCCTCTTACTTATTTGTTTATTTATTATATGTTTCTGGCTTGTGATTACCACGATGTTCATATATAATATTCTACATATATAGCAATTTATATTGAGTTGATAATCTCTTTAGTTTGACTTCTTTTTAAAATCTCTACTCTTTTACTCTCCTCCACCCAAATTTTATGTTTTTGAAATCCTATCTAATGTCTTATTTTGTGTGTGTCTATCCATTACCCTCATATCATTGAAATAGGTAATTTTAGTACTTTTGTGTTTTAACCTTCATGTTATCTTCATAGGTGGTTGATCTGCTACCTTTACTGTATTCTTGCTTTTATCAGTGGTGTTATTGCCTACTGGATTTTTTTGATAATTTTCTTATCCTTATTTGTTGTCTTCCCTTTCCCAATTAAATAAATCCCTTCAGCATTTCTTGTAGAACTGGTTTCTTGGTGATAAACTCCTTTAATTCTTGCTTCTCAGGAAAACTCTTTATCTCTCCTTCCACTCTGAATGATAACCTTGCTGGATAGAGTATTCTTGGCTGTAGGTTTTTTCCTTTCAGCATTTTAAATAAGTCATGCCATTCTCTTATAGCCTATAGGGTTTTAGCTGAGAAGTGTGCTGATAGCCTTATAGGCTCTCCTTTGTATGTAACTTGTTGCCTTTCTCTTGGAGCTTTTAGGTTTGTCTCTTTATCTTTAATTTTGGACATTTTAATTACAATGTGTCTTAGTATGGGCCTCTTTGGGTTTATCTTGTTTCATCCTCTCTGTGCTTCCTGTATTTGGATGTCTGTTTCCTTCCTTAGGTTAGGAAAGTTTTAAGCTATTATCTCTTCAAATAGATTCTCTGCCCTTTTGTCTCTCTCTTCTCCTACTGGGACACCTATAACATGAATGTTAGTGTACTTGATATTGTCCTGGAGTTCCTTTAGACTGTTCTCATTGTTTTAAATTCTTTTTGGTTTCATCTGTTTAGCTTGGGTTATTTCCTCTAGTCTTTTATCCGTCTCACTGTTCCATTCTTCTGTATCATCTACTCTGCTATTGAGTCCCTCTAGTGAATTTTTCATTTCCAGTATTGTATTCTTCATTTCTGGTTGGTTGCTTTTTATATTTTCCACTTCTTTGTTGTTGTTCTCACTGTGTTCATCCAGCCTTCTCCCAATATCAGTGAGCATCCTTATGAGTTTTTGTTCAAACTCTTTGTCAGGTAGATTGCTTATTTCTGTTTCATTTAGTTCTTTTTCTGGGGTTTTTGCCTGTTCTCTTCCTTGGAACATATTCATTTGCCTCCTCATTATGCCTCTTTCTCTATGTATTAGGTGAGTCAGTTATGTCTCCTTTTCTTGGGGAAGTGGCCTTATGTAAGAGATGCTGTTTGAGGCCCAGCAGTGTGCTTCCCTCTTGTGACCCGTCCAAATGTTCCAGGAGTGACTCCTATGTGGGCTATGTGTATACTTCTGCTGCAGCAGAGTTGCTTGTATTGCGGGCACCCAGGGAGTCTGGACTTCCCCCTGGCCAGCTTTTTGCAAATCAGGTTTGGGGAACCCAAGCGCTGTTGGTTACAAAGTCTAATAGCACACTTCTGTTGCAATTTTCCTGTTAAGTGAGTAGGCACCCAGTGTAGCTGGTTGCTAGGCTCAGGGGCTTACAGTTGCTGTAGTCCTTAGACCTTCAAGCCTGTTGTAAGCATTTTAGGATTGCAGCTAAGTGGGGCTGGCCCCAGGCATGGGAGCATCCAATTGTTTCAGGCTTTGGAAGGTGGGGCCAATCCCCTTTGTGAATGTTTGTGAAGCAAAGGTCTTCTGCCACTGATAAGCCCCACTCTCACAGGTCCACACAGTCCTGGCCAGTGCACACTTCCTGACCCCCTGGAGGATACCCAGTTGCCCCACTGCAGAGTCCCCTACCTCTCTACCAACAGTCACCACAGTTCACCTGGTCCTCACACAGACCCTGCCCCACAGAGGTGGACACACTCACCTGCCTATAGAGGATCCAAGCATCCAGTCTATGCAGGCTGAAAAGTTGCCTGAGGACTTGTTGTCGGGTGAGGCTGGTCCCTAGGGTGGCTGCCTGTCCTGGCTGAACTGGACTAAATCTGCACTCTAGTAGGTATGACAGAACCCTGGGCTAACAGTCTGGGAGAAGAACTCCAATGGTGTCTGCCAGTGCCTGTAACAACACGCCTGTACTAGGTCACAACAATGGCCACCAGCAATGTCTCAGTCCCTGCAGAGTTCTCACCTCTCACTGAGATGCACCCAGAGCCTACCAGGTGAGTCTCTTTTCCCCAAAGGACTGTGCAGCTTTCTTTCTGGTGATGTTAGGTTGCTTTCTGAGACAGGTGAATTTGTGCATGGGTCCTTTAAGAGCTGACTTTATTCTGCTTATGTCAATAGTTTTTCTAGGGGTATTCCCCATTGTAGTTAGTAGCCAGCAAAACCAGATAGTATGACATTCGTCTCAGTTATGCTGAGTCTGAAGGATGCTTATAGCAGTAACGTTTCTCTGATCAGGTCCCTACTTCTTCAGGGAAGGCTGCATGCCTTAGGGTGGCTCCCACCTGGCTGGCTGTGAAGCTCCACCCCTCACAAAGGTGGCTTTTTTCTCTCCAGAAGGAATTTTTCACTTTTCTACCTCAGTCAGGACTGTGTCTTGCTGTGGGGGTTATTTTTACCCAGTTTTCAGTTCTCTCTTCAAAGTAATTTTTCCAAGATTAGTTGTAACCTGGTTGTGTTCATGGGAGGAGATGAGTTCAGAGTCTGCCTACACTGCCATCTTGATGAGATCTGTCTTGTTCTTACTTTTAAAGGAATAGGCAGAAAGTATTTTTGTACCTAAATAGTTACAAATTTTAACACTGATTAAAATAGTCACAGAACTATTTATGCACTCATGCTGTGATTTAAGGTTAACATTGATTTATGGGACAAATAAAACCCTACATTTTAAGGACTTTACATAGAAGAAATTTATTTTTTTGTTCAGTTAGTAATCAAATGCAAGCTTGCTTTTCACCAAGCACATTTCTCCTAGTGGCAATTCAAGGAACAAGTCTTTTTCTTTCTCATGGCAGCTCTGTCTCCTAGAGCCCTAGAATCTTTTACATACAGATGAAAGGAGAAAGGGAGACTAGACAAGGAATCTCCCCTTCTTAACAGCTTGAAACATATGTCTCTTAGTCTCATTCCCTTGTGGTAAACTAGACAAACAACCTAGATACAAGTGGAAGTTGACAAATGAGACCCCTGCCTGGGCATTAACTTCCTATAAACACTATGGTAGCTGGAGCACACAAATTTTGGGGGCAAGTTAGCTATCTCTGCCACAGGCAGAGACTACCAAACGTCTATACTTCCTTCTTCCCAATATAGAATCCTCTCCTTTCCTCTCTTCTAAGTTAAATTCCTGTCCCATGTCTTCATTTAACCTCATGTCAAGGAGCTCTACACAATACACAGTTCTCTCTAACACATTCCAATATGGCTCCCCATGATGGAGAACCCTCTAAAGAATAAGCTTCCAGCTCTCCTCTCACCACACACCTACAGCATAGAGTTTGGGCAGTGCAAAGAGTGGTAACAAAAGTTTCCATTTGCCAAAGGAAGAATGATTTACAGACATAGTTACTGTTCTTCAGCAATGACAAAATCCTGCTGAGTAGACCTGGTGAAGAAAGCTTACTCTTGAAGGAGTTCCATGACAAGGCCCTGATTTCGGTCTCTGAGATGGACTTCCTTGTCAGTTATTTTTTTATGGCTGCTGGTTATACCCTATGGGAGGTTTGTCTTTGTCCATTATCTTCCATGACTGCTTCTGAAATGAACAGTAGGGAGTATACCCACTGTGGGAGGCAAAGCAATATCCCCTCAAAAAGATTTACATCCTAATTTTTCAGTCCTGTGGATACGTTATATTACATGGCAAGGGAAAATTAAGGTTGCTACCTAACCTTGAGAGGGGGAGATTATCCTGGATTATCTGTGTTGGCCCAATGTAATCAGAAGTCTCCTTATAGGTGAAGAAAGCAGGCAGGAGAGTCAATGTCACAATAGTGCAGCATGAGAAAGACTTGGCCAGCCATCGCTGGCTTTAAGATCAAAGGAGGACATGAGCTAAGGAACGAAGTGGTCTGAAGATGCTGGAAAAGGGGCAAAAATCCAAACAAACAGATTCTCTTCTAGAAGAAGGAACGCAGCCCTGCTGACATTTTGATTTTAGCCCAGTGAAACTCAATTTTGGATTTCTGACCTCAAGAACTATAAGATAATAGATTTGTGGTGTTTTAAGCCACTAAGTTTGTGGGAATTTATAACAGCAGTAATATATTTGGGGTCACAATTCCTATTATTATAAATTTGGGGGGACAGAGGGGTTCTTTTGTTTGTTTGTTTACAGTTGCAGGCTTATATTTTAGACTAGGCTCATGTTTTGTTTTGTTCTTAAGAACAGAATTCTCTAAAAGTTTAGAGGCTTCTGATCTAATTACCTCTGTCAGTACCAAGTTACAATAACCACACTCAAAAGTTATTTAGTGGAGATAATACTCAAGTCTACTTTAGTTCGTTTCTTTCCCCACCCCCTGCCTTCATGTCCCTCTCTCTCTTTTTCTCTCTGTCCTTAATATGAGTTGCCTTAGAGCCATCTGAAATTCTAAACTTCTTTGGAATGAAGCACTCTTAAACTAACCTTCGTCATAGGGCTGAAATGTTCATCCTGTTGTTACATGAGCCCTTCTCTTTCTTGTAAAATTCAGTTAAGTCACACAAGAAAAATCCAACACGAACTATTTTCATTATGGATTTTTTTTTTTAAGACAGAGCTATCAGGTTTGGTATGTATGTAGTAGTTCCTTTAATAAGTTCTGCTGGTGACAATCTGAGAAATATTTTGACACTGAATTACATAGGTCTCTATTTTTCTAGCCTGTTAGATCAATTTCTTTGCTGATCACCTCCTGACCATTGAAGCACTGCCACATATTTTAGGGTTTTGTTCTGGTTTCACCCAAATCAGAGAAGAATTAATTTCTGTATTAGTTTGAGAATGTGAATTGTTAAAAAGAAACCCATATGTTTCAATGGCTCAACAAAATGTGCATTTATTTCCCATTCTATTAAAAGTAGATCATGAGGATTTACCCAGATATTATCAGGAAAGCTGGATCAATCAGTCTAATGGCTCAAAGTTGCCTAAAACTCACACATCATCTGTAGGCGATAGAGAGGAGAAGGCAGACCTTCTTTTTAAAAGATTTGGTATAAGAGCAACTCATATTATTTCTGCTCACATTTCAATGGGGAGAACTAATTACATGGTCCTGTCTAGGTACAAAGGGGCTGGGAAATATAGTCTTTTTTCCAAGAATGGGCTTACCAAAGTCAATTTTATACTATGGGAGGACTATACAGTTTGTTAGACAGTTAGTTGTCTTTGCTACTAATACATATTCGTCATAGAGTATTTTAAAAAATTGTCATACAGGCTTTGCTAACTAGGACTATGTCCTCAGCCAGATGGAAAACTATCACTTTAGAGGCTTGATACTGTATCATAAAGAGGAAGAGTAGCAAGTACAAAAATGTTGATCACTTGGAGAACTGAGTGCTTGAATAGTTGACCTGGATAAAGGTCAGGAACATACAAGGACTGTAATAGGCTCTGGAAAATAATACCAAAAAAAGTACAGTGATCCCTACTCTTCTGAACCTTAACATTTTGTCAGAGAAAGGCATTAGAAGAATAACATTAGTTACACAAGCTGAGAAGTGCTATAGACGAAAAACATGAGACTATAAGAGAGTTCAAGAGCAAGAATTAATACTAATTGATGAGTTAATAAATAGTTTCTCAGAGAAAGAGATATAGAAGAGAAATGACAGCCAGGTAAAGAGCAAGGTAAAAACCTCCTAAGGAGAAGAAAATTATGTGAAGGAGTTGAAGCACATTTCCCATTCTGATAGAATATGCTAGCTTGTAGGAGACCAAAATTTCTTTTGAGAACAACTAGAAAAGGCACATAAAATATTTATAAAGCATCAAAGATCTCCTAAATCAACCAGGGTAATGGGGCCAGAAGTCTGGGGAAAGGGGAACTATAAAGAGGTGAGTGAATATTCCTCAGTGAATGCCTGGGAATATGGGCTTCGTCTGGGCAAAAGATCACTGATGGAGGATAGGGACATCAGAAAAGGCTTCAGCAGTCTTGTAAGGATGAAAGGAGAAAACTAAAGGAGACCTGTGGGGCCAAGATCTTGCTGAGAAGAGTGGTTTGAAGAATTATGCCTGATACATAGCTAGATTAATAAGCTAAGAAGGAACTATCTGAAAAAAATAGCAGAGTTTTCAATAGTTTCACTGTGCTGAGGGGAAAAGATTTAGAGTTGTGGACTTCCAGGAAAAGGGCTCAGACATTCATTTAAAAGCCCTGGAGGAGCATGTCCTAGGAACAGGAGAAATCCAGAAGCAGACAATGTTATCAAAATCTCAGCCCAGAAGTTACGGACTAAGAATCAGTCTTGGTATATTTTCCTAGAAGAAGAAAGGGGAGGACAACATAATTTGGAACCTCTATTTTTTTTAATGCCCAATGTCCAGATCTAGTCAGATATTTTAGAGATGTTAAAAGACTGAACTACAAGATCAAACATTTAGAAAACTTAAGAAAATAGAAATAGAGTTACAGAGATCCAAATAGTGGTGATAGCAGACAAGAACATTCAAATAACTATGATTAAAATGTTCAAGAGGGGCCAGCCTGGTGGCATAGTGGTTAAGTTTGCACACTCCACTTCGGTGGCCTGGGGTTCACAGGTTAGGATCTCGGGCTCGGAGCTACACACTGCTTATCAGGTCATGCCGTGATCACGTCCCACATACAAAATTGGAGGAAGATTGGCACAGATGTTAGCTCAGGGACAATCTTCCTCATCAAAAAAAAAGTTCAGAAAAAGAGAAAAAAGTGGAAAAATAATGAAATGCTTCGAAATTTTACCAGAGAATTAAAAACTATAACAAAATGGAAATTTTAGAACTGAAAAATAGCTGTGTTTAACAGTATATTGGAGATGCAAAAGACGAGATTAGGGAATTGGAATATAGATTTATAGAAACTGTCCAGACTAAAGACAAAAAATAAATACAGAAAAGTGTATACAGACATGCAGGACAGAGTGAAAATGCCTAACATACACATAATTGGAGTCTCTCAAGGAAAGGAGAAAGAATGGAGCTGAAGCAGAGAGAATGAATGAGAATTTCTAAAACTGATGAGAGATGTCAGTTCAGAGATTTGGGAAGCACTGTGAAACTCAATTAGTATACATAAAATCACATTTAAGCACATAGCAGTCAAACTGCTGAAAATCAGAAACAATGAGACAATTTTGAAAGGAGTCTGATGAATCAAATGGGCCAAAGATAGCAAACAGTTTGTCACATTCAAGAAAAAACTTTTAAAAGACAATGTCATTGGACTTTAAACAATTTTTTAAAAAGGAAGCCTGTTTCAATATGAAGCTGAAAAATAGGTAAAGAATCTTGAAGATAGTGTTAAGGACTTTAGATTTTTTTTTTTTTTTTAAAGATTTTATTTTTTCCTTTTTCTCCCCAAAGCCCCCCAGTACATAGTTGTGTATTCTTCGTTGTGGGTTCTTCTAGTTGTGGCATGTGGGATGCCGCCCCAGCGTGGTCTGACGAGCAGGGCCATGTCCGCGCCCAGGATTCGAACCAACGAAACACTGGGCCGCCTGCAGCGGAGCGCACGAACGTAACCACTCGGCCACGGGGCCAGCCCCAAGGACTTTAGATTTTTATCTTAGGGTAATGAAAAGTCATTGAAGGACTTAATTGGGGAATGACGTGATCAGATATGCACAATTAAAAGTTTACATTTGCAAATCTGAGGAGAATGGATTAGGGAGGTGGGTATAAAAAAGGGGAGACCAGGAATCTGGTTACCAGAACTAGGAGCAAAAGTTTTTAAAACAAGATGAAGCACATTTGGAACCACTAAGGCACAAGTTCAGAGAATGACTACCAGCAAAGATTACTTGAGCTTACGTGTTCATGTGTTGAGTGTGATCTTCTAAAAACACCTCCAACTAGTGATTGTTGGGTTACTGGCAAGACTGAAATTACCAACAGAGTCCAACATTTGATGATCAAATCTGTGAGGAATTGAAGATTACCAAGATGAGGACCTAGGAAATTTTATACCACTCATAGGTACTGAAAAGATACTTTGTCCATTATTTCATTGTTATCAATATAATTTTAGAGATGTTGAGGCTGCATATAGTCATAATGGGGATAAAGAAAGTCTACTTCAGTTAAGGAAAGGTAAGGAAACTAAAAACTGTTGAACACTTATTAGTGTCAGACAGTGTGTGTGTTTTACATATATCAGTTCATTGAATTTTCACAAGCACCATGTGAAGGAAGTCTTATTCTCCTTACACAGGTGAGAAAATTGAAGCTAAATTTAAACGGTTTGTTGAGATTGAAACAAGATTCTGAAACTTGTTTAGGAAGGCATACTACCAAATAGCAGCATTGGAAATAAACTGAGGTCACCGACTTTGAAGCCTATGGTATTTTCACTCTGTCCTGCTCTGGAAAACTTAGATTTTCTTCACAGTCCCATTCACACTTCTCAGTAAGCACTGACGTGGAGGAGGATTTAGGTTCTACAGAAAGTTGGGCTGGTAAGGATGTAGTCAGTGCTGTCCTGGGGCGTGGGACTACAGGGTAGGGTAATAAAGAGAAGGTGACTCAGATTCAATGATTATTATGATCATTGTTTTCCCAACTTGGTGAGTCGTATATTTTGTTTTATTATGACTTCTACTAACTACAATGATAAAACATTAATAAGCATATATAATTCCACAGAATAAGGTCATCTTAATGATATAAGAAATAAAATATGAGACAGTTTACAACTTATAGTGGCATTTTGGAAAAATATATAGAAGTTTATCATTTTTCCATGGTTTGTAACAGTTTATGATCACTTCTGTGCATAAATCTCTAAATTTGGCACTGCCCTTAGTGGGTTTTCAATTAAGACTAGGCTGAAAATATGGAAGATAGTATTAGACAATTTTATTCTTTACTGAAAGATTATGTGATACAAGGAAAACCCTAAGCATCATGACTTATTTTTCCTTTGGGAAGAAAATGAAGGACTGACATAGAGGAAGATATAGTAATTCATGAGAATGTATTTAATAAAAGTGACCTAATACCTCTGCTACAGATTTCAAACTCAGTATCTCATGAGGATGACTAGTCTTGAGAAGAGGCAGGAAGCTGTGGAATTTCTTAAAGGTAAAGGTAGAGACTCTGATAGACTTTTAATCTTATACTCCTGAAACAGCTTGCATGATTTCCATGAGAACAGGCAAAATCCTCATAAATGATTTATTTATATTCTAGAAAAGACTCAGGGAAGTTCATGGAGACTTTGTCAGCTTGGCTAGGAAAAATCACTTGCTCATTATTTGGGAACCACGATTCTTGGAGACTTTAGACACTATGGTATTAAGAAACCACCATGTCTGGAATGGGATTAATATTCCCACTCTGCTGCTTACCAAAAGTGTGACCTTTTCAAATTTACTGTTTTTTTTGTTTGTTTGTTTTAGGATGATTAGCCCTGAGCTAACATCTGCCACCAATCCTCCTCTTTTTTTTTCTTTTTTGCTGAGGAAGACTGGCCCTGAGCTAACATCCATGCCCATCTTCCTCTACTTTATATGTGGAACGCCTGCCACAGCATGGCTTGACAAGCAGTGCATAAGTCCCCACCCCAGATCCAAACCAGTGAATCCTGGGCTGTGAAGTGGAACATGTGAACTTAACTGCTGCGTCACTGGGCAGGCCCCCCATTTACTGAGATTTTATTTGCTTCAGTTTACTAAAGTGAAAATTGGAAATATTAGTAGAACCTATCCCATGGAGTTACTGTAATGGTCAAATCAGCTAATATACACAAACCAAGAACATTGTCCAGAAAATAACTACTCCACAAACATTAGATACTACATCATCATCATCATTTTAATGTTATTATTAATATATCATTGTAAACAACGTTTCTCTGTTCTTTGCAATTTTCCCTTTGAGATTTCCATTTTGCTCAGACTGCTTAACTATTTTATTCCCTCTTTCTTAGTCATTATTTTTCCATGTTTTTTCTTGCTTTCTCCTTCCCTCTCTCTCTTCCTTTCTTTTATAACTCCATGTTTTAAATTATTTTAAATTGAATAGTTGATATACAAAAAATGATATTTATAAAAGATTGTAAGTTATAATAAAATGTAAAAATTTTTTTTCAAGGCATGCTTTTCTTTCTTTCTTTTTTTTTTGGTGAGGAAGATTGGCCCTGAGCTAACATCTTTGCCAATCTTCCTCTTCTTTTTTCTCCTCCCCAAAGTCCCAGTACATGGTTGCATATGTTAGTTGTAGTCTTTCTACTTTTTCTATGTGGGATGCCACTTCAGCACGGCTTGATGAGCAGTGTGTAGGTCTGTGCCCAGGATCCAAAGAGTGGAACCCTGGGCTGCCGATGCAGAGCATGTGAACTTAACCACTATGCCACCGGGCTGGCCCCTAATACTTTTTATTTATATAAAATATTGTTAACATTAAATCAAACACTTCCATACTCACCACTCAGATTTGGACAAACAGTATTACTAGGATACATTGGAAGCCCCTGCTTGCCCTGGCTCCATCACCCCCGCCCCTCATTCACCATGAATTCGTTGACATCTTGAACTTTCTGTTTGTAACGTTTTGTAATGACTTTTTTTTTAATCTATAAATATCTTTATCTCCTAGGTCTGTATTCCTCATCAATGTATTGTTTAATGTTGCATGTTTTAAAACTCTATATAAATGAAATTTTACTGTATATAGTCTTCCATGACTAATTTTCCCCCTCAACCTCATGACTCCAAGGTAGATTCATGCTGATTTTAGCTACTGCTCATTCATTTTTATTGCTCTCTAGCACTCCATTGTATAAATTCATCCCAATTATTTGAACCATTTTATTGTTGATATACCATTCTGTAATTCCTAATTCTTGACTCTCATCAACACTGTTTCTGTGACCATTCTTGCACCTATTTCTTGGCTCACATGTTTGAGAATTTCTTTAGGATATAATCCTAAGAATGAATTGTTGGATAGTTGGGTATGCATAATTTTACTACATAATGCCAAATTATTTGTCATAGTAGTTAACATGCTGTACATCCCATCTAACAATGTGTATGAATATGGGTTACTCCAGCCTCATTTACCCTTGATAGTGTCTTTTTTTTTCCTGCTACAGCAAAAACCTGAAATGAAATTGACCTGGAATTCAGGACATAAGGGTCTAAAGCATTTTGTGGGACCTAAGGATTTATTGTTTTATCATAGTCGATTAACAATTTCATCTTTGAAACTTCCAATATTTTTACAACTTTGGTAGATGAGAATACTGGAAATCGTCCGAAAAAAGTTAAATTCATCAGTAACATAATTGGCCCTCCTATGATCAAGTAAATAAAAGTGAAAAAAAAAAGGATATAACATGGTGGGTAGAAGTTGGAAAAATATCATCGCTATATGAAGATGTTGACAAGCTGGAGGACATTCTCTACAGAAAGCTTAGGGATAAAGGATACAGAGATTAAATTCCTCCTCCTTCATTTTTTGGAAGTGGAATTGAGTCATGCCAGCAGAGTTTGGTGTGGAGGCTGACTTTGGTGTGGTTTGCATTCTATGGCTCTGCAATTCCAGTGACGATGGCTAAAAAAAATGTGATGAAATAATTTTCACTTTTTTTATATTAAAACTATAGTCATGTAATATATATTTCTAATAATTAAATGCATAATGAAAAGAAAATCTATTTCTCTATATTTAAGATTTTTAACAGAAATTACTGTAGTTTCAAGTGTTAGAAGTATAGAGTTTGGTCCCATAAGAAAAATTTTGAGACGGACTCTTTTGGTCTTTGAGAATTGCAATATAAAAGATTTCCAGTGGAGACAATTAAAGCATGTGCGTGTATATATGTACATAAATATGTATATATGTATATATATGTTTGTGTGTGTATATATATATAGTATATATATGGTGGGGGGTGAAGGTGGGGTGGGCGAAGACTGCTTGAGAAGCAAGAAAACTTGCAAAAATGATCAACCCCACAAAAATTCCATTTGGGCTGCCAAATTTGCATTAGTCCCACCCACAGTTTGAAATGTCACCCCACCCTCTCTTTGCCATCTGCACCACCACCTACTGATTCTTATGTCTCTAGTCTTAGAGAACGGAAGCATCTGCCTGGGACAGGCACATTCAGAATTGCCCCCCAAACACAGATTCAAATGAAAAATTTCTTTACTTGTTGAGAATTAAATGATGTGGCTATTTTTCCACTGATTATTTGCCATTTGTTAATTTATTCATTCAGTACATAGTTTTGGGACATACAACGATATGTAGAAAGTTAATAAAATATGTTTTCTCTACTTCTAAAGACCATGATCTACTGTAGTGCTATCTAATAGAAATATAATGTGTGGCACATATGGAAATTTTTAATTTTCCAGTGGTCAGGTTAAAAAGAGTAAAAACAAAAAATGAATTTTAATAGTATACTTTATCTCAATATATCCATGATGTTATCATTTCAACATATAATCAATACAAAAATTTTTACTGAGATACTTTATGTTCTTCTTTGGGTACTATTTTCAAACTTGGGTACGTATTTTACAGTTACAGCACAACTCAATTTGGGCTAGCCACATTTCAAGCGTTCATTAGTCACTTGTGGTTAGTGGCTACTGTACTAGATAGTACTAACAGATAGGTGATATTCATTCAGAGTGAGGAAAATAGCAAATAAATAAATACAATGCAATCAAGTTGTGCTGAGAGTGATGAGAGGTATTTACAGGGAGATCAGCTCATCTTAAGAGACTGGGAAGGTTTTTCAGAAGAATTTTAGGCCGAGGACTGATTGATGAACAGGAATTACACTTGCAAAACAGAGAAGCACAAACAGAGTTCATAACAGAGAGAGGGAGACAGCTTTCCAGGCCAAGTGAATAACACGTGACATATTGAGGTTCTGAAATAAGTCCAGTACAGGGAAGCATATGCAATAGATCTGGCAATTGATTATGTATAATGGATGAATGTTCAAGATGCAATAGGAGTATGTAGAATGGAATGATTCTGGGGTTAGGAAAGAAGGCAAAATTTTAGCCAGGACTTGAAGAATGAATAGTTGTTTTAAAAATGGATGAGGAGGATTGGGAAGAATAGAGCATTTCTCAGGCATAGTGTAGAGCTTAAAGCTGTGAAAACAGCATGGCAACTTGAGAAATTTGAGATAGTTCCTTTAGGCTGAAAATTAGGGTGTTGGTGGTAGTTGCAGGAAATGAATCAAAAGAGCAACCCTGGGGCCCCATCATGAAGGGCCTTGTTTGCCAGGATCAGTATGAACTTTATGCTGCAGATTAGGAGCTGCTATTGAAGAGTAAGCCAATGCCATGATCAGGTTTGCACAGTAAGGTCATCCCTCTGCATTGGAGCGAGCACTATGAAGGGCAGGAAGACTGCAGGCAGAAATGCCATTTAGGAGTCTCACAATCTCTCAGAACTGCCTTATGTCTGTTATCTAGGGAATTCTTTATGTGGCAATACTGGGATTCTTATTCGACTCTTGTCTGGTCATTTTGGCATGTGGATAATCATGAAATTGTTGACTTCTGCTTGTTTTCATGTATTAGTTAGGTTCGGCTACCATAACAAAATACTGTAGACTGGGTGGCCTAAACAACACAAATTTATTTTCTCACAGTTCTGGAGGCTGGAAGTCCATGTTCAGGGAGCCAACATGGTTGGGTTCTGGTAAAAGCTCTCTTCCTAGCTTGTAGATGACTACCTTCACACCATGTCCTCACATGATGGAGAGAGAGATCTAGCGTCTCTTCCTTTTCATATCAGGACACCCATCCTATTGGATTGGGGCTCCACCCTTACGAACTCATTTAACCTTAATCACTTCCTTAAAGACTGTCTCTAATACAGCCACATAGGGAGATTAGGGCTTCAACAGTGAATTTTGGGAGAACACCATTCAATCTATAGCACAGCCTGAGTAGACTAAGACACCCTGATCTCTAGGTCCAGGCCACCTTAGGCCTTGGAAACCACCCTGTTGATTCCTGACAAGGGTAATGTTGGAAAAGTCCCAAGACTGTGTAAGTCAACCTCAATCCAGCCTCATGTCTATATATTTTTTTTCCTGAATAAACCTATGATCTGGGTTATTATATTTTCTTATATTTGAGGCTAGCATATTCTAGGCACCAGAGTCTTGCAAAACAAAGAAAATTCTTGCTCCTTGATCCCCATATGCTTGCCTTGGTAACCTAGAACTTCTAGGACTGTCATTTTGCCTTTTCTCATCTTTCAATTCCAATGTAAACTTGTCTTTTGATAATAGATTCTGGTGTCCTAGAAGCTGGACACATGTGATACCTTCTCATTATGTTTGTAATCCATTGTCTAGATCTGATTGGTTTTCAAGTTCTGAATATGTTCTAATAAACCATATGCATTCTTCAAAGTCTATCTTATATGCTACCTATCTAATAAAGATTTTTCTGATTTCATCCACTGTAAATGACTTCTCTTTTCTTTGAACTCCATTACTATTTATTGATATGTTTTAAATAATATACTTTCCTTGTCCAAATTTTGTCTCATATCTCTGTGACAGGATTTGCATCTTGCAATCAATACACTACAGTCTGATTTGGCAGCAAAAAGGATGGTAAAGAAAAAGGTTTGGTGTTAGGATAGTAAAGTTATGTGTTTGCCCTCCTTTGTTGGAGGTCATGAAGGAACTTGCTGACAAAAAGACATTTGATCAAAGACCTGAATGCAGTGAAGGAGCAAGCCATAGGACCGTTGAGGAGAAAAGAGTTCCACAGAATGGGCTCTAGTTTCTACTGAGGTGTGCTCTGATCCTTTGTGGAATCCTGTTCTCATCCTCTAAACCTCTTCATTCCAGGCATTTGCACTTCTGTCGTGAAAGATTTTCTAAGTTTCTTTCTTTCACACCAATGTTCCATTCCCCGGGGGTCCCCCCATCAAGACACCTCCTTCCTTCAGTGCTTGGGATGGATCACATAGATGACTTCCCCAATGATCTTTGAGCCTCTTGCAAGACCTACCCAGTAAAGTGAGCTTACTAACACCAAATATTTTAAATTTCCTCTGATGCTGTCTTGGTACTCTACAGTGTTCTTCAACCTCACACAATTTCATGAGAAAAGGGAAAGTATTTTTCTGTTTTCTCTCTCAAAATGTTTTCCTGCTCCCTACCCCAGAAAGTTCTCTAACCCTTCTTCTACAGGTGGCAAGACTCACTTTCTTGATGTTTCCCGACTTTGATGCAGATTCGAGCATTCCATCTGAAAGGCTGAGATCTTTGTATGCTAATGGAGGTTTAAAGAATTTAAAAAAGCCTTTTCTTTTTCAAAATCACCTGCAAAGAGACTAAAAAAAAAAAGTCCGACTTTTGTTCCTGAAATATAAACAGTTATTTCTTTCTCTTTAACAACCCTAATTCCCCCCACAAACAAAAACATAGTTTATTGGGAGAAGATTGCATAGCATAGAAAGATGAAAGAGAAACGCATATTAACATATTTCAAAAGATTATTAAACCTATTACTTATGTGTAGTGATGTATGAAATTTTAAAATTCCTTGTAATATAAGTTCCACTGAACATTCATCTTGTTTCACTCATTTATTAATTGATTTAAAAATATTTACTGAGTACCTACCATGTCTAAGGCACTATCCTGGGTGCTGTATATGTAGAGATGAGCAAAACAGATGAGGTCTCTGGCCTCACTGAGGAAAGTGTTAATAGACAATGGGATAGCTAATATAGCAGTGAGGATGCTTCCTGTCTTGAGTTACACTAAAAAATCACGCTAAAATTTTTATCAGTAAGAAGACATTATCTCACATAAAATGATGTCAGGTGCTAGAAAAGTTCCAAGATGATTAATTCAAAAGCTCAGTTACCTCATCATTTACAGAAATTCTTTCTTCTTTGCCATTTTCAGCAAAGACATCGTGACTGAAGTTCAGAGAATATCTGGGAGAGTAGCATGAGAAGAAGACCAAGAAGTAGGCACTAACTAAAGCTACAGGCTCTTGTAGACCACAATAAGAAGTTGGTTTTATTTCTATTGAAAATCGGAAGTCATTGCAAGATTTTTAAGCCTGGGAAAATTTTAATCCTTTTTAAAATGGTCATTCTGGTTGCTACATAGGAATGAACTACACTGAGGCAAGAGCAAAAGCATTGAAGAAGCTAATATAGTAGAACAGGCAAGAAACAATAATGGCTAGGACAACAGTAATATTTTAAAGATGGTGAGAAGGAGTCAGATGACAGATTTATGTTGGGGTAATGCTGAAATGACCTACTAATGGATTGTTTGTCAAGAATATGGAAAAGATAGAAATCAAACCTAACTTCTGAGTTTGAGACCTGAGCAAATGAGTTGATATTTCTGGGGAATTCTTGAGGAGAAAATGATATTGCTGGACTAGGGGAAATAAAGAATTCCTTTTTGGACACATTTAGTTTGACATACCAATTGCACCCTAGTAGAAACATGAATAGAGAATTGCATATATGAGACTAGCGATCTGGACAGGGCTCTCAACTAGAGATATAATTTTGCTAATTATAATATAGGTTAGATTTTAATTTGTGGGACTGGATGGGATCACGCAGAAAAAAGTTAGATGGAGAAGATGGCTAAAAAATTTATCCAAGGCATACTAAAATATACAGTTTTGTCATACGAGTAAAATTTAGCAAAGTAGCCTATAGGGGAGCTGCCAATAAGGTAAGAGAAAAAACAAGATGTTGTGGCATCTTGGAAATCATAGAAGGAAGTGCTTCAAGACTGAGAGATAGTCAAATTTTTCAGTACTGTAGAGCAGTGGAGTGAGAGAAGATGTAGGATTGATCAATGGCTTCAGCAAAATAGAAGTTGTTGATGACTTTGATAATAGCCTTTAACATAGTCAACTCTATATAAAGACTTGTTGAGTTAAAATGATATTCCAGTTTGCCCTATTTTCTATCTTACTATTGTCTCAAACTCCAATTATGATGGATATCTAAAATGTAAACAGTTTAATATAATACAATACATATTTTTACTCTATGGGGCCTTAATGATTAGCCATCCTTAATACAGCTTGATTTAACATATTGTTGGGAGCACTTCTCCATAGGTCTCTTGCATTTCTGTATATCTTGCTATCAGTGGAACTGACAGCTTTGTTCTGGACCATCATCCTATGGATGTTTGTATAGGGAACAATCTTTGAAGATGAAGATAGTGTCTCCCTCTAGAGCAAAAAGCTGGTTTGTTTACTGTTGTGTATAAATAAATATGTCTCCTTCTGTGGCAAAGGTCACTCAGATTACTGTCCATTATAAAAGATTTTTTTCTTCAGTGTCTGGATTCCTCTCCAATAATGTGACCCATTGCATGTGTGGATGACGTTTGTCCCTCATCAAATCTCCCTGTGGGAATTGGGGTTTAGGCTTATAAATGCTGATACTCTAGTATCAGCTGATACAATGAGGAATAAAGTTCTTTGTCTTTGACCCAAGAGTTTCATGTCTTTTGTCAGCAACCACGAAACTGTGGCAGGCCAACTTATTAGCTTGAAGTATGATAAAATTTCCAGCCCTTCACAGTACTTAATACATATATCTACCTCAGTAATCTAAGCTGAAGATAATGAAAACAATGATTTCTTTCCAGTTTTTAATATTTAGCCCCAATAATTCTCCCATTACATAAAGGTTTTGCTCTATGATAACATAAAAACTGCACACTATCCAGCCTTAACTAAATGGTTTTGACTGCTATTTCCAGTAGAAAAAGTGCTGCTACTTGCAAATATTTGGTAAAATGAGGCATCCTGAACAGAGATATAATATAATAGGATATCTAAAGCTCTCCACAGATTCTACTAAATTTTGGAGTTTATATTCTACTTTTTTCTTGAACTAGACATGAAAATGAAACTATGATGTTTTGCAATTGATATGTTAGTTTCTGTGACAAAAAAAAAAGTGCTGCCATTCTGTCGTAACAAATACTGCTTCAATAATATGTGATCATTCATTTTACCCTTTCTCACATACTCAGAAAAATGACCTATAAAGCTAGAAGAATCTCAGAGAGCATAATTTCTAACTCCTACTTTTGCATATGAAGGAACAAAAGCTCAGCCATGCTAAAGAACTTGCTCTTGTTAGCTATAATACAAGGATTGAATTTAGACTTCTGATTGTCAGCTTTCCTTCCACAGTGCTGTATATACTTGTTCCTTCTGTTCTCCAGTCCCTGTTAATCTCTTAGTGCGAAGAAGGAAGAATGTTCTGAAAAATAATGTACACTAAAGAGGGCAATAAGATGGCAGACAAGTGAGAGAAAAAAGGTGAAGTTTATAGCTCAGGCTCCCAAGACAAACTTTATTAAAAATAAACAAACAAAACTGGAATTTCATAATTCTACTCACTTTAAAAACCCTATTTGTTAGGAATTCTGAGGAATTATTGTGAGCAAGTCATCAACAAATCAGAGATGTTGGGCACAGTTACCACCATCACAATATCCACTTATTCCTTTAATTATTTCCCTAGACTGGTCAATTGAGAGAATAAATCAAATTTGTGATTATTTAGGATAAAAGCTTAGGTGCTTGATACACACACACACACACACACACACACACATAATTTCTTCCTTTACAACATGTTTTTAGGCATATATAGACATAGAATAAGTATCCTTCTGAAGCTAGAGACACAAGACTTTTTATTAATGTCATTAAGGGAAAGTTTGCTTGGTTTGTTTC
This sequence comes from Equus przewalskii, assembly GCF_037783145.1. Taxonomy (NCBI): domain Eukaryota; kingdom Metazoa; phylum Chordata; class Mammalia; order Perissodactyla; family Equidae; genus Equus; species Equus przewalskii. The sequence goes on from NC_091834.1 coordinate 27,002,383, forward strand.
ATTGAGTTCATAATAGTTTACATAATTATGAAATTTCAGTTATACATTATTTCTTGTCCATCACTACACGAGTGCTCCCCTTCACCCCCTGTGGCTACCCCCCCCCCACCCCCCTTTCTCTGGTAACCACTGAAGTGTTTTCTTAGTCCACGTGTTTGTTTATATTCCACATATGAGTGAAATCATGTGGTGTTTGTCTTTCTCAGTCTGATTTTTTTAGCTTAGCATAAAGCCCTCCAGGTCCATCCATGTTGTTGCAAATGGGATGATTTTGTCTTTTTTTCCAACCGAGTAGTATTCCATTGCATATATACTACATCTTCTTTATGCAATCATTAGTCAATGGGCACTTGGATAGTTTCCGTGTCCTGGCTATTGTGAATAGTGTTGCAATGAACATAGGGGTGCATATGTTACTTTGGATTGTTGATTTCAAGTTGTTTGGGTAGATACCCAATAGTAGGATAGCTGGGTCACATGGTATTTCTATTTTCAGTTTTTTGAGGAATCTCCATACTGTTTTCCATAGTGGCTGTGCCAGCTTGCATTCCTAACAGCAGTGTGTGAAGGTTCCCTTTTCTCCACACCCTCTCCAACGTCAGTTATTTTTAGTCTCAGTGATTATAGCCATTTTAACAGATGTTAGGTGGTATGTCAGTGTAGTTTTGATTTGCATTTCCCTGATGATTAGTGATGTTGAACATCTTTTCATGTGATTATTGGCCATCTGTCTATCTTCTTTGGAAAAATGTCTATTCACATCCTCTGCCTATCCTTTGATTGGGCTGTTTGTTTTTTTGTTGTTCAGTTGTGTGAGTTCCTTATATATTATGGAGATTAACCCTTTGTCAGATATATGATTTGCAAATGTTTTTCTCTCAGTTGATGGGTTGTCTCTGTTTTGATCCTAGTTTCTTCTGCCTTGCAGAAGCTCTTTAGTCTGATGAAGTCTCACTTTTTTATTTTTTGTTTGTTTCCCTTGTCTGAGAAGACATTGTATTCAAAAAGATCCTTTAAAGTTTGATGTCAAAGAGCATACTACCTATATTATCTTGCAGGAGTGTTATGGTTTCAGGCTTTATCTTCAAGTCTTTGATCCATTTTGAGTTAATTTTTGTGTATGGCGTGTAATAATGGTATACTTTCATTCTTTTTCAAGTGGTTGTCCAGATTTCCCAATACCATTTATTGAAAAAGACTATCTTTTCTCCATTGTATGGTCTTGGCACCTTTGTCAAAGACTAGCTGTCTGTACACATGCAGTTTATTTCTGGGCTTTCAGTTCTGTTCCATTGACCTGTGTGCCTGTTTTTGTGCCAGTACCATGCTGTTTTGATTACTATGGCTTTGTAGTACATTTTGAAGTCAGGGATTTTGATGCCTCCAGCTTTGTTCTTTTATCTCAGGATTGCTTTAGCAATTCAGGATCTTTGCTTGCCCCATATGAGTTTTAGGATTATTTCTTCTATTTCTGTGAAGAACGTCGTTGAGATTCTGATTGGATTGCATTGAATCTGTAGATTGCTTTAGAAAGTATGGACCTTTTAACTATGTTTCTTCTTCCAATCCATGTGCATGGAATCTCTTTCCATCTCTTTTTGTCATCATCTATTTCGTTCAATAATATCTTATAGTTTTCATTGTTTAAGTCCTTCACTTCCTTGGTTAAATTTATTTCTAGATATTTTATTCTTTTTGTTGCAATTGTAAATGAAGTTGTATTCTTGAATTCTCTTTCTGTAAGTTTGTATTTAGAGTATAGAAATGCAACTGATTTTTATAAGTTGATTTTGTACCCTGAAACTTTGCTGTAGTTGTTAATTATTTCTAACAGTTTTCAGATGGATTCTTTAGGGTTTTCTATACATAAGATCATGTCACCTGCAGACAGCAAGTTTCACTTCTTCACTCCCTACTTGAATTACTTTTATTCCTTTCTCTTGCCTAATTGCTCTGGCCAAAACCTCTAGTAGTATGTTGAACAAGAGGGGTGAGAATGGGCATCCTTGTCTTGTTCGTATTCTCAGAAGGATAGCGTTCAGTTTTTCCCCATTGAGTATGATGTTGGCTATGGATTTGTCATATATGGCCTTTATTATGTTCAGGTAATTTCCTTCTATCCTTATTTTGTTAAGAGATTTTATCATAAATTGTTTTTGGATATTGTCAAATGCTTTTCTCTGCATCTATTGCAATGATCATGCAGTTTTGCTTCCTCATTTTGTTAATGTGGTGTATCACATTGATTGATTTGTGGATGTTGAACCATCCCCGTGTCCCTGGTATAAATCCCACTTGATCATGATATATGATCTTCTTGAGGTATTGCTGTATTCAGGTTGCCAATATTTTGTTGAGGATTTTTGCATGTATATTGATCAGTGATGTTGGCCTGTAGTTTTCCGTTTTTGTGTTGTCCTTTTCAGGCTTTGGTATCAGAGTGATGTTGGCCTCATAGAATGTGTTAGGAAGCATTCCGTCTTCCCTAATTTTTTGGAATAGCTTGAGAAGGATAGGTATTAAATCCTCTCTGAAAGTTTGGTAGAATTCTCCAGGGAAACTCTCTGGTCCTGGGTTTCCATTTTTTGGGATGCTTTTGATTAGTGTTTCAATCTCTTTACTTACAATTAATCTATTCAGATTCTCTATTTCTTCTTGATTCAGCTTTGGGAGGTTGTAAGAATCTAAGAATTTATCCATTTCCTCTAGATTGCCCATTTTGTTGGCACATAGCTTTTCATAGTATTCTTTTATAATTCTTTGTATTTCTCTGGTGTCTGTTCTTATTTCTCCTCTTTCATTTCTAATTTTATTTATCTGAGCTTTCTCTCTTTTTTTCTTTGTAAGTCTGGGTAGGGGTTTGTCAATTTTGTTTATCTTCTCAAAGAACCAGCTCTTTGTTTCATTGATCCTTTCTACCACCTTTTTTGTTTCAATCACATTTATTTTTGATCTGCTTTTTATTATTTCCCTCTTTCTGCTGACTTTGGGCTTTGTTTGTTGTTCTTTTTCTAATTCAGTTAGGCGTAGTTTGAGATAGCTTATTTGGGATTTTTCTTATTTGTTAAGGTAAGCCTGTATTGCAATGAATTTCCCTCTTAATACTACTTTTGCTGCACCCCATATGAGTTGGTGTGTATGTTTTCATTTTTGTTTGTCTCCAGATATTTTTTGATTTCTCTTTTTAATATTTCTTCAATGATCCATTGGTTGTTCAATAGCATGTTGTTTGGTCTCCACATCCTTGTTGTCCCTTTCTCAGCTTTTTTCTGATAGTTTATTTCTAGCTTCATAGCATTGTGATTGGAAAAGATGCTTGTGACTATTTCAACCTTCTTAAATATATTGAGGCTTGCCTTGTTTCCCAACATATGACCTATCCTTGAGAATGTTCCATGTGCACTTGAGAAAAATGTGTAGTCTGCTGTTTTTGGATGGAATGTTCTATATATGTCTATTAAGTCCAACTGGTCTAAATTTTCATTTAATTCCACTGTCTCCTTGTTGATTTTCTGTATGGATGGTCTATTCATTGATATGAGTGGAGTGTTGAGGTCCCCTACTATTATTGTGTTATTATTAATATCTTCTTTTAGGTTTGTTAATAGCTGCTTTATGTACTTCTGTGCTCTTATGTTGGCTGTATAGATATTTGTAAGTGTTATATCTTCTTGGTGAAGTGTCCCTTTGATCATTATATCATGCCCCTCTTAGAGATACAAAAAGACTTTTAACAGACTATGAATTAATTTAGATGGGGTCTAGGTTGTCTATATTTAATTGCTTGTTCAGAAAAGTTACAAATTTAAAATTTATATTTATCTTCCTTTTTTGTTTTTTCCCCAAAGCCCCAGTACATAGTTATATATCCTAGTTGTAGGGTATTCTAGTTCTTCCATGTGGGATACCACCAAAGCATGGCTTGATGAGTGGTGTGTAGATCTGTGCCAAGGATCTGAAATGGTGAACCTGGGCCACTGAAATGGAGCATGTGAACTTAACCACTTAGCCAAGGGGCTGGCCCCACTTAGCTAGTTCTTGATACTTGGCTAGTAACTAGGAAGTTTATTCACTGCCAGCTAAACAGTGAGAACTACTTTTACCAACATCAGTCATTTCCATGTTTAAATGAGAAGCAACAGTGTGGAGAGTCTGAGCACAGTAGTTAACAGTTGTTATGACAGAGACTTTTTAAAAAAAAACAAAATAGCATCAGAATTATAACCTCTTGCTAGTTAAGAACATTTCTGGCATTTCCTACGTTTCTAAGATATTTAAATGTACTTGAATTTATATAGTTAAGAAAACATTGGTAAACAGAAAATTTCCTTATTTAAACCAACATATACTTGAATTAATACTGATTCATATAAACAGCTAATATTTTTTTTTAAAAATGCAGAATAAATTGTCATGTTGCATCTAACAGAGATTGAGTATATTAACATGTTTATTCCCAAACTTGCCAATAAATTCCACTTATTACTTAACAAGTGAGATTCAATTTCACAGCAAAGCTAAATTTAAATTCAGTTTCATTACTCATGAACAGACAAACAAACCAAAATGGATTTCTCATGAAGAGCTAGCCAATTAAAGTAGATCTCTGTAAGATCATACATTATCCTTACATCTTAAAAGCTGTGACAAAAAGCACAGGGTTCTGTCTTGTGGTCAATGTGTACTTAATTCAGTCTTACTCATTCTGTCTTGGTCTTACAATGTCTTCTGCTTTGTTGCTCATATTTTGCTGCCTCACTCCAAGACAGTCTTGCTAGCCTGTCTGTCATTTCTTCACTACAAAATATAAGTAAAAATACATTAATATTCTTCTTCAAGCTTTCTCTAGGAAAAGCTCGGCCCATTGCTTCTGTTTTTATACCCTTACTTTCTTCTCCGCTGCTGTGATTCACTCATGTTGGTTTTATGCCATTATAGCACCAATAAACAAAATTGTCACAGCATCACCCACCAACAAAATTTACCTGTCAACATTAGTTTATTTTTAAATTTGAAGCAAATTATTAAGTTATGATCCATACTTTACAAATACTCCCAGGCATTTCATATCTGTCATCTAATCTGTTATAATTGGTTTTCTTTTCCTCAATTCTTCCCTGTCTGTTCTAAAGACTGTTTTAAAATTAATTTTCTCAAATTATGGGTCTTGTATCATTATTATGTTGGAAAACATTAAGTGAGTCCAATTTTCTCTTAGAGGACAAAAGTCTTAGACATTCAAAACCTTCCATAAACTGAATCCAACCTCTTTTTCAAAACTTATCCCCTTCTAAACTTTTTCATGGATTATAATATTTCAAAGAATGAAACTGTAAGCTATTTACTTGGGAGTTTTTTGGTCAAAAATATATTCAAGCATTTTAATTAGATTTTAGGGTCCAGGAGTTTGGTGGGTGGAGCAAAATGGTGGGGTGAGCTGACCCGGGATTCTCTCCCCTCCAAAATACAACAAAAGATTGGGAGAACTGAATTTCAGAGAATAAACATAATGCCAGCTCGTTAGAGACCTACAATACCAAGAAGGCAGAGATCATAAACCGTGCAGATGGCCTTGGAGGCGCTGGAACGGTAGGAGAGAACATCGCTCCCTCCCCTAGAGTCTGCAATCACTGTGGCGTGGGTCGGGAAGGAGCGGGGGAGGGGCCACGTGACTGGGGGATCATCCAGGACTCCTGCTGCTGACTCAGTGGAGACCCGCTGATGGGGGTAAAGCTTCCGTCCGCGGGGACCGTGTAAACCCAGGGCTCGGGAGATGAGAGAACAGAACTGATCTGAACCCAGACCGGTGCGTGTGAGTAACAGCCCCCTCCCCGCCAGCGAAGCCAGTGGGCGCAGCCATCTTGCCCCAAGGTGGAGAGCTAACACGCCGCTCTCGACCCGCATCTAGTGCCGACAGGCTGTAACTGCAACTGAATTCTACCACCATGCGAAAAAACCGCTTCTCTACCATCCAGCAATTTATAAAAGCCCCAGACTAGAAGGAAAACAATAAAAACACAGAATTAAGTCCTGAGGAGTTGGAATTAGGCAAACTAAGTGATAATGAATTCAGAGCAGCTATAATCAAAAAACTCAATGAGGTAGAGAGAAAGATAGAGAAACAAGCCGAGTTCTGGAGTTACTTCACAAAAGAGATTGAAATGATAAAGAAGAATCAAACAGAATTACTTGAGATGAAAAACACAATGGACCAGATAAAAGAGAATATGGATTCCCTGAATGCCCATGTAGACAACATAGAGGAGAAAATTAGCATAATCGAGGACAGACAGGCTGAATGGCACCAGACAGAGGAAGAAAGAGAACTAAGAATTTAAAAAAATGAGGAAAATCTCAGAGAGATAATGGACTCAATGAGGAGTAAAAACATAAGGATCATAGGAATTCCCAAGAATATGGAAAAGGAAAGTGGAGCAGAAAGTGTGCTTAACGAAATTATTGAAGAGAACTTCCCAAATCTAGGGATCAACGGAGAAATGTGTGTAGAGGAGGGTTTTAGATCTCCTAGATTTGTCAATGTAAAAAGACCTACCACAAGGCACATAGTAGTAAAGTTGGCAAATAGGAATGATAAGGAGAGAATACTCAGGGAAGTAAGGAAAAAAAGAGAATAACCTATAAAGGAGCCCCTATCAGACTGTCAGCGGATTTCTCTACAGAAACCCTACAAGCCAGGAGAGAATGGAGTGATATATTCAAAGCTTTAAAGGATAAAAGCCTTCAGCCGAGAATACTCTATCCAGCAAGAATTTCCTTCAGATATGAGGGAGAAATTAAATCTTTTCCAGACAAACAAAACTTAAGGGAATTTGTAACTAAAAGCCCTCCATTACAAGAAATCCTCAATAAGGCTCTCATAGTTGAAAAGAGAAAAAAGGGAGAAAGGGGACATAATCCACAGACTAGGGAGACCGATGGATAGAACCAGAACAGGATAGCAAATATTCAACTATAGCATTAGGGTAAAAGTAAGGAAACTACCAAAACAAGGACGATCTTAGCACTCTAACTACAAATTAATAAGACGAGTTGGAATAAAAAAGGAAAATAATTATTTAGGAGGGGAAGAGCAAAGGGTCTAAATCAGTATTGGTCAAGTAGGTAAGAGACGACCAGAGAATAGACTATATTATACACGAGATTCTAAATACAAACTTCAAGGTAGACACTAAAATAAAGTACAGAACAGAGTCACAAATCATAGATAAGGAAAAATCTAAGAAACCCAGCATAAAAAATTGCAGTATTAAATGGGTAGTCTGAAGCACACAGGAAAAGAAACACAGGAAAACAAGAGGATGAGTGACAGATTGACAGCACTAAGTCCACATGCATCAATAATCACTCTCAATGTGAACGGATTGAAATCTCCAATAAAAAGACACAGAGTGGCAAAATGGATTAAAGAACACGATCCAACAATTTGTTGCCTCCAGGAAACACACCTCAGCCCCAAGGACAAACACAGACTCAGGGTGAAGGGTTGGAGGACAATACTTCAAGCAAATAGCAAGGAGAAAAAGGCAGGTGTTGCAATTCTCATATCAGACCAAGTGGATTTCAAAATAAGACAGGTCAAGAGAGACACAGAGGGACAATATATAATGATCAAAGGGACACTTCATCAAGAAGAAATAATGCTTATAAATATCTATGCACCCAACACAGGAGCACCAAGATTCATAAAGCAACTATTAACAGACCTAAAGGAAGATGTTAAAAACAACACAATAATAGTAGGGGACCTCAACACCCCACTCACATCAATGGACAGATCATCCAGACAGAAAATCAACAAGGAAATAGTGGAGCTGAATGAAAAACTAAAACAATTGGACTTAATAGACATATATAGATCACTCCACCCTGAAAGAGCTGAATACACATTCTTCTCAAGTTCACATGGAACATTCTGTAGGATAGACCATATGTTGGGAAACAAGGCAAGCCTCTACAAATTTAAAAAAATTGAAATAATAACAAGCATCTTCTCAGATCATAGTGCTATAAGGCTAGAAATTAATTACAAGAAAAAAAGCTGAGAAAGGCACAAAGATGTGGAGACTAAACAACACACTACTGAACAAGTAATGGATCATTGAAGAAATTAAAGAAGAAATAAAAAATACCTGGAAACAAATGAAAATGATAGCATGCCATACCAACTCATATGGAATACAGCAAAAGCTGTATTAAGAGGAAAATTCATCGCAATACAGGCACATCTTAACAAACAAGAAAAATCCCAAATAAGCAACCTTAAAGCACACCTAACTGAACTAGAGAAAAAAGAACAAATGAAGCCAAAAGTCAGCAGGAGAGAAATACTAAAAATCAGAGCAGAAATAAATACTATTGAAATGAAAAAGGCAGTAGAAAGGATCAATGAGACAAAGAGCTGGTTTTTTGAGAAGATAAATAAAATTGACAAACCCCTACCCAGACTTACAAAGAAAAAAAGGGAGAAAGCTGCAAATAAACAAAATCAGAAATGAGCGAGGAGAAATAACAACAGACTCTGCAGAAATACAACAGATTATAAGAGAATACTACAAAAAACTATATGCCAACAGAATGGATAACCTAGAGGAAATGGATAAATTCTTGGACTCCTACAATCTCCCAAAGCTCATTCAAGAAGAGGCAGACAATTTGAACAGACCAATCACAAGGAAAGAGATTGAAACAGCAATCAAAAACATCCCAAAGAATAAAACCCCAGGACCAGATGGCTTTCCTGGAGAATTCTACCAAACTTTCAGAGAGGATTTAATACCTATGCTTTTAAAGCTATTCCAAAAAATTAGGGAAGATGGAACGCTTCCTAACACATTCTATGAGGCCAACATCATGCTGATACCAAAACCTGACAAGGACACCAAGAAAAAAGAGAACTACAGGCCAATATCGCTGATGAACATAGATGCAAAAATTCTAAACGAAATTTTGGCAACCAGAATTCAGCAATTCATCAAAAGAATCATACATCAGGATCAGGTGGGATTCACACCAGGGACACAGGGATGGTTCAACATCCGCAAATCAATCAACGTGATACACCACATCAACAAACTGAGGAATAAAAACCACACGATCATCTCAATAGATGCAGAGAAGGCATTTGACAAGATCCAACAGCCATTTTTGATAAAAACTCTGAACAAAATGGGCATAGAAGGAAACTACCTCAACGTAATAAAGGCCATATATGACAAACCCATAGCCAACATCATATTCAATGGGCAAAACCTGAACGCCATCCACCTGAAAACAGCAACGAGACAAGGATGCCCTCTATCACCACTCTTATTTAACATAGTACTGGAGGTCCTGGCCAGAGCAATCAGGCAAGAAAAAGGAATAAAAGGAATCCAAATAGGGAAGGAAGAAGTGAAACTCTCACTGTTTGCAGACGACATGATCTTATATAGAGAAAACCCGAAAGAATCCAGTGGAAAACTCTTAGAAGTAATCAACAACTACAGCAAAGTTGCAGGGTATAAAATCAATTTGCATAAATCAGTAGCATTTCTATACTCCAGTAATGAACCAACAGAAAAAGAACTCAAGAATACAATACCATTCACAATCACAACAAAAAGAATAAAATACGTTGGGGTAAATTTAACTAAAGAAGTGAAGGACCTATATAATGAAAATTACAAGGCCTTTCTGAGAGAATTGGTTGACGACATAAGGAGATGGAAAGACATTCCATGTACATGGATTGCAAGAATAAACATAGTTAAAATGTCCATTCTACCTAAAGCAATCTACAGATTCAACGCCATCCCAATCAGAATCCCAATGACATTCTTTACAGAATTAGAACAAAGAATCCTAAAATTCATATGAGGCAACAAAAGACCCCGAATTTCTAAAGCAATCCTGAGAAAAAAGAGCAAAGCTAGAGGCATCACAATCCCTGACTTCAAAACTTACTACAAAGCTACAGTAATCAAAACAGCATGGTACTGGTACAAAAACAGGTGCACAGACCAATGGAACAGAATTGAAAGCCCAGAAATAAAACCACACATCTATGGACAGCTTATCTTTGACAAAGGAGCTGAGGGCATACAATGGAGAAAAGAAAGTCTTTTCAACAAATGGTGCTGGGAAAACTGGAAAGGCACATGTAAAAGAATGAAAATTGACTATTCTTTTTCACCATTCACCAAAATAAACTCAAAATGGATTAAAGACCTAAAGGTGAGATCTGAAACCATAAGGCTTCTTGAAGAAAACGTAGGCAGTACACTCTTTGACATCAGTATTAAAAGGATCTTTTCGGACACCATGCCTTCTCAGAGAAGGGAAACAATAGAAAGAATAAACAAATGGGACTTCATCAGATTAAAGAGCTTCTTCAAGGCAAATGAAAACAGGATTGAAACAAAAAAACAACCCACTAACTGGGAAAAAATATTTTCAAGTCATATATCTGACAAAGGTTTAATATCCTTAATATATAAAGAACTCTCGCAACTCAACCACAAAACATCAAACAACCCAATCAAAAAATGGGCTGGAGACATGAACAGACATTTCTCCAAAGAAGATATACTGATGGCCAATAGGCACATGAAAAGATGCTCATCATCGCTGATCGTCAGGGAAATGCAAATCAAAACTACACTAAGATATCACCTTACACCCGTTAGAATGACAAAACTATCTAAAACTAATAGCAACAAATGTTGGAGAGGTTGCGGAGAAAAAGGAACCCTCATACACTGCTGGTGGGAATGCAAACTGGTGCAGCCACTATGGAAAACAGTATGGAGATTCCTCAAAATATTAAAAATAGAACTACCATACGATCCAGCCATCCCACTACTGGGTATTTATCCAAAGAGCCTGAAGTCAGCAATCCCAAAAGTCCTGTGCACCCCAATGTTTATAGCAGCACTGTTTACAATAGCCAAGACATGGAAGCAACCTAAGTGCCCATCAATAGACGAATGAATAAAGAAGGTGTGGTACATATATACAATGGAATACTACTCAGCTGCAAAACAGAACAAAATCATTCCATTTGCAACAACATGGATGCACCTTGAGAGAATTATGTTAAGTGAAATAAGCCAGTGGGAGAAAGATAATCTGTGTATACCTCCACTAATATGAGGAATTTAAAACTATGGACCAAGAACAGTTTAGTGGCTACCAGGGGAAAGGTGGGGTGGGGGGTGGGCACAAAGCGTGAAGTGATGCACCTACAACATGACTGACAAACATTAATGTACAATTGAAATTTCACAAGATTGTAACCTATCAATAACTCAATAAAAAAAAAAGAATTTAGGGTCCAGTGTGAAGATGGAAGCATAGGGGGACTCAGAACTCACCTCCTCCCAGGGACACAAAAAATTTACAACTATTCTTGGAACAATTGACCCTGTAAGAGAACTGAAAGCTGGACAAAAAGAACCTCCACAACAAGAGACAGTGCTGACTGAGGTGGAAGAGGCAGAAAATCCTTCCTGGAGAGAAAAATGCCACCTTCCAGTCAAGTTCTTCACAGCCAGCTGGGAACAATCCTAAGGTACAAAGCCTTCCCTGGAGGAATGGGTGATCTGAATGCAGGAGTGTTACCACAATGAGCAGCTTTTGGACTCAGCAAAACTGAAACAAATGTCATAATATCTGGTTTTGCTGGCTATTAACAACAACAGGGAATACCCCCAGATAAGCTATTAGACATGAAGGGAAAGAAAAGCCTGCTCTTAAAGGGCCCATGAGCAAATCTGCCCATTTGGCAAGCAGCCTAAAATCACAAAGAAGAAAAGCACACAGTCCTTTGGTAAAAATAGACTCACTTCATAGCCTCTGGCTGCATCTTGGTGAGAGGTGAGACCTCCCCAGGCTGGGACCACCTCCCAAGGGAATGAGACATTGGCAGTAGCCATTATTGTGTCCTAGTTCAGGTGTGCTGACACAGATGCTGGCAGATGCCATTGGGGTTCTTCCCCTGACCTGTGAGGGAAGGGGTCAGCCCCACCCACTAGAGCAAGCATTTAGTTAAGCTCAGCCAGGGCAGGCAGACTGCCCTAGGAACTGGCCCACCCAAAAGCAAGCCCTTGGGCAAATTATGATCCCTCTTAGGCAGGGTGTCTGGAATCTCTGCAAGGTCCACCTCTGCAAGGCAGGGCTTGTGCAAGGAGCAGGCCTGCATTGGTGGCATGTGTGGGGCCTCTGCAATGGGGTGATGGGGTCTGCTTCATGGGGTTGGGGTTTGCACATAGGGCAGGGCTATGTTGAAAGGGTGTGCAGCTCTAAGGGCAGTGGCGTTCGTCATCTACAGCAAACTTGTTCTTCTCAACTAGCAATAATCCATGTGAGGGGGCCTACTCACTTAACAGAAAAACTGCAACAAGAATGTACTATTAGACCTTGTAGCCAATTGTGCTGGGACTCCCCTCTCCTAATAAAGTGTCTGAAGGGACCACAACAGCCACAAGCAGCTGAGCATTACAACCAGCTGGTCAGGGGCAAGTAGCCTAGCCTCCTGGGCACCTGCAGCAAGAGCAACCATGCCACAACAGAAGGAAACATGTAGCCCACATAGGGGGCACTCCCAGAACATTTGGAACTGGTGACAAGAAGGAAGTACACTGCTGGGCCTCATAAAGCATCTCTTACATAAGGCTACCTCTCCAAGATTGTGAGATATAGCTGACCTACCTAATACATAGATATAAGCACAGAGGAAGATGGAAAATGAAGTGACAAAGGAATAGTTTCCAAATAATGGAAGATGATAAAACCCTAGAAAAACGACTAATCGAAACAAAGAAAAACAATATACCTGACAAAGAGTACAAACTAAGAGTCATAAGTGTGCTCACTGATCTTGGGAAAAGAATGGATGAACTCAATGAGAACATCAACAAATTGTAAAATATGTCCACAACTAGAAAGACCTGCAACTAGGAATATAACTATGTACCAGGGGGATTTGGGGAGATGAAGAAGGAAAGAAAAAAAAGATTGGCAATAGTTGTTAGCTCAGGTGTCAAAATATAAAAAAATAACCAATCAGAAGTGAAGAATACAATATTGGAAATGAAAAGTTCACCAGAGAGACTTAATAGCAGAATAGATGATACAGAAGAATGGATGAGGGAGCTGGACAAAAGACTAAAGGAAACAACTCAGGCTGAATAGATATAAGAAAAAAGAATTAAAAAGAATGAGAACAGTCTAAGGGACATCTGGGACAGCATCAAGTGCAGTAACTTTTGTATTATAGGTGTCCCAGAAGCAGAAGAGAGAGACAAAGGGGAAGATAATCTATTTGAAGAAATAATAGCTAAAACTTTCTTAACCTGAGGAAGGAAACAGACATCCAGGTACAGGAAGCACAGAGAGCACCAAACATGATGAAGTCAAAAAGGACCATGCCAAGATGCATTGTAATTAAAATGTCAAGAACTGAAGACAAAGAGAAAATCCTAAAAGCTACCAGAGGAAGGCAATAAGTTACATACAAAGGAAACCCCATAAGGCTATAAGCTGACTTCTCAACAGAAATGTTACAGGCTAGAAGGGAGTGGCATGATATATTTAAAGTCCTGAAAGGAAAAAACATCTAGCTAAGAATACTCTACCTGGCAAGTTATCACTCAGATTGGAAGGAGAGATAAAGAGTTTCCCAGGCAAGCAAAAACTCAAGAAGATTATCACCAAGAAACCCAACTTACAAGAAATGCTAAGGGGACTTGGTTAAGTGAAAAAAAGAAGACCATACACAGAAATACAAAAATTAGGAAAAATCAAAAAATCAAGAAAAACTGGTAAAGGCAAATAAACAGTAAAGATAGCAGATCAACCACCTATGAAGATAATATGAAGAACAAAAATGAAAAGTGCAAAAATTACGTATTCCATGATAAGAGGGTAATGGATGCACACGCACTAAAAAGAGGTTAGACTTGATATCAAAAACATAAAATGTGGGAAGAGGGGAGTAAGAAAGTAGAGCTTTCAGCAAGAGGTCAAACTAAAGAGGCCATCAACTTAACATGGATTGCTACATACATAGGTTATTATATATGAACCTCATGATAATCACAAAACAGAAACCTATAACAAATACACACAAAAAAAAACAAAAGAAATGAACCCAAACATAATGCTAAAGAAAGCTAAAATACCATCAGGGAAGAGAGCAAGAGAAGAAGAAAAGAATAGAGAAGAACTACTAAAACAGGTAGAAAAAAAAAGCAACAAAAGGGCAATGAGTACATACTTATCAATAGCTACTTTAAATGTCGATGAACTAAAAGCTCCAATCAAAAAGTGTAGGGTGGGTGACTGGATAAAAAACAAGACCTATACAAATGTTGCATACAAGAGACACATTTCTCACTTAATGACACTCAGAAATGGAAAATGAAACACCGTACAAGTGGGAATGAAAAGAGAGCTGGGGTAGCAATATTTAGGTCAGATAAAAAAATTTAAAACAAAAACTGTAACAAGAGACAAAGAAAGGCACTACATGATGATAAACGGAACAATCCACCAAAAGCATATAACACTTGTAAATATCTATGCACCCAACATAGGAGCACATAAACATATAAATGAATTATTAATATTCATAAAAAGTGAAATAGACAGCAACACAATAATAGTAGGGGGCCTAAAAACTCCACTTACACCAATGGATAGATCATCCAAACAGATCAAAAAGGAAACACTGGCCTTAAATGACACATTAGACCAGATGGACTTAGTAGATATGTACAGAACATTCCATCCAAAACCTACAGAATGCACATTCTTTTCAAACGCACATGGAACATTCTCCAGGATTGATCAAATATTAGGCCACAAAACAAGTCTCAATAAATTTAAGGAGATTGAAATAACACCAAGCACCTTTTCTGACCACAAAGGTATGAAAATAGAAATCAACTACAGGAAGAAAATTGGAAAAGCCACAAATATGTGGAGAGTAAACAAAATGCTACTGAACAAGCATTGGGTCAATGGAGAAATCAAAGGAGAAATCAAAAAATACCTGGGGAGAAATCAAAAAATACCTGGAGACGAAAATATGACATGCCAAAATTCATGGGATACAGGAAAAGCAGTTCTAATAGGAAAGTTTATAACAATGCAGGCCTACCTCAACAAACAAGAAAAATCTCAAGTAAACAATCTAACAGTGCACCTAAAGAAACTGGAAAAAGAAGAAAAACAAAGCCCTAAATCAGTAGAAGAACGGAACTAATAAAAATCAGAGCAAAAACAAATGGAATAGGGACTAAAAAAACAGTAGAAAAAAGTCAATGAAAGAAGAGCTGGTTCTTGGAAAAGATAAGAAAATTGACACACCTTTAGCTAGATTACCAAGAAAAAAGAAAGAATGCTAAAATAAATAAAATCAGAAATGAAAGAGAAGAAATTACAATGGACACCTCAGAAACACAAAAGCTTACAGAATATTATGAAAAGCTATAAACCAACAAATCGGATAATCTAGAAATGGATAACTACTTAGAATTATACAACTTCCCAAAACAGAATCAAGAAGAAATAGAGAATTTGAATAGACTAATCACCAGTAGGAAGATCAAAACAGTAATCAAAAACCTCCCAAAAAATAAAAGTCCAGGACCAGATGGTTTCCCTGGTGAATTCTACCAAACATTCAAAGAAGACTTAATACCTATCCTTTTCAAATTGCCGCAAACACTGAAGAGAAGGAGAAGCTTCCTAATTTATTCTATGAAGCCAACATGACCCGGATACCAAACACAGACAAGGACAACACAAAAGAAGAACATTACAGGCCAATATCACTAATGAACATTGATGCAAAAATCCTCAGCAAAATACTAGCAAATACATTAAAAAGAGCATGCACCATGATCAAGTGGGATTTATTCTAGGGATGCAGGGGTGGTTCAACATCCACAAATCAATCAACGTGATACACCACATTAACAAAATGAAGACTAAAAATCACATGATCGTCTCAATAGCTTTAGGGAAAGCATTTGACAAGATATAGCATCCATTTATGATAAAAACTCTGAATAAAATGGTTACAGAAGGAAAGCACCTGAACACAATAAAGGCCATATATGACAAACCCACAGATAATATCATTCTCAATGGGGAAAAACTGAAAGCTATCCCTCTAGGAAAAGGTAGCAGACAAGAATGCCCTCTTTCACCACTCTTATTTAACATAGTATTGGAAGTCCAGCTAGAGCAATCAGGGAAGAGAAAGAAATAAACGGGATACAAATTGGAAAAGAAGAAGTGAAACTGTCACTACTCACAGATGACATGATTTTACATAGAGAAAACCCTAAAGAATCTACCAAAAAACTTTTCAAAATAATAAACGAATGTGGTAAAGTTTCAGGGTACAAGATCAACATACAAAAATCAGTTGTGTTTCTATACGTTAAAAACGAAGTAGCAGAAAGAGAAATTAAGAATATAATCCCATTTACAATTGCAACAAAAAGAATAAAATACCCAGGAATAAATTTAACCATAGAGGTAACAGAGCTGTACACTGAAAACTGTAAAACCCGTTGAAGAAGACAAAGAAATGGAAAGATATTCCATGCTCTTGGATTGGGAGAATTAACATAGTTAAAATGTCCATACTTCCTAAAGCATTCTACTGATTCAATGCAATCCTCATCAAAGTTACAATGACATTTTTCACAGAAATAGAAAAAAGAATCTTAAAATTTACATGGAACAGCAAAAGACCCCTAATAGCCAAAGCAATCCTGAGAAAAAAGAACAAAGCGGGAGGTATCACAGTCCTTCATTTCAAAATATACTATAAAGCAATAGCATTCAAAACAGTATGATATTGTCACGAAAACAGACAAACAGATCAATGGAACAGAATCGAGAGCCCAGAAATAAACCCACACCTCTATGGACAGTTAATTTTTGACAAGGGAGCCAAGAACATACAATGCAGAATGGAAAGTCTCTTCAATAAATGGTGCTGGGAAAACTGGACAGCCACATGCAAAAGAATGAATGTAGACCATTATCTTACACCATGTACAAAAATCAACTCAAAGTGGATTAAAGACTTGAATGTAAGACCTGAAACCATGAAACTTTTAGAAGAAAACATAGGCAGCATGCTGTTTTACGTTGGTCTTAGTAGCTTATTTTTAAGTACTATGTCTGACCAGACAAGGGAAAAAATAGAAAAAATAGACAAATGAGACTATATCAAACTAAAAATCTTCTGTACAGCAAAGGAAATCATCAGCAGAATGAAAAGACAACCTAACAATTGGGAGAAGATATTTGCAAACCATATATCTGATAAGGGGTTACTATCCAAAATACAAAGAACTCAAACATCTCAAAAAGAAAAAAACTAGAAACCCAATTAAAAAATGGGCAAAAGATTTGCATAGACATTTCTCCAAAGAAGATATACACATATGGCCAACAGGCACATCCAAAATTATTCAACATCTTTTATCAGGGAAATGCAAATCAGGGAAATGCAAATCAAAACCATAATGAGATATCACCTCATGGTCATAGGCATGGTTATAATTAACATGACAGGAAACAACAAGTGTTGGAGAGGATGTGGAGAGAAGGGCACCCTCATACACTGCTGGTGGGAGTGCATATTGGTGCAGTCACTATGGAAAACAGTATGGAGAGTCCTCAAAAAGTTAAGAATAGAACTACAATGTGACCCAGCTATTCCACTTCTGGTTATTTATCCAAAGAACGTGAAAACACGAATGCAAAAAGATACATGCACACCTATGTTCATTGGGTTGTTATTCACAATACCCAAGACTTGGAAGCAACATAGGTGCCCATCTAGGGCTGAATAGATAAAGAAGATATGGGGTATATACACAATGGAATACTGCTCGACCATACGAAAGGATGAAGTCTTGACGTTTGTGGCAGCATGGATGTACCTCCAGTGTATTATGCTAAGCAAAATATGTCAGAGGGAGAAAGTCAAATGCCATATGATCTCACTTATAGGTAGAAGATAAAAACAATAATAAACAAACATATAAGACAGAGATTGGTTTGGTGGTTACCAGAGGGGCAGGGAGGAGGGAGGAGGGCGAAAGGGGTGATTAGATTCATGTGTACGGTAATGGATTATAATTAGTCTTTGAGTGGTGATCATGATGTAATCTACACAGAAATTGAAATATCATGATGTATGTGATGAAATTTATATAATGTTATATACCGTTGTTACCGCGATTAAAAAAAATAAATAAATAAAAAGAAAAGTCACCCTTTCCCATCTTCATTCACCTCCCCTCCCCTCTGCAGAGATGACCATTAGTCAAGTTTGCTATGCATCGTTGCATTGCATCTGGTGTGTGATTCTATTCAGTGACATGTGCATATGGAAATAAGGTGTTTTGATTTTTCAAAAAGAAAGGAATTTACCTTATGTAAATGGTAACATTTAAATTCTTTGATTATGCTATGCATTTATTACAAGCTGTCATATGCCCATTTTTCATCTCCTGATACATATTTTTTGATCTGTGATTTTGAGATAACACTAACAATAGCAATGATAATGAACACATCATGCATGTTTTCCAATTTGCAGGATGTCATCTAATACATCGTCATTTTTCACTTTCTGAAAACTCTGTGAGGGGGCTACCAAAGTTGTCCTTTGTTTGATATCACTTAAGTGGCAGAGCTGGAAATAGAATCTATATCTTTGATACTTAATCCAATGGGTTTTTTTTCATGCTACCAAACTGCATCAGCATCATATCATATGAAGGACTTTTCAGCAGCATCACCGTTATTATCACGTAAAAAGAAAAAGACAGGTGAAGATTCAAAATAGAAATAAATATTAAATATTATTAAATAATAATTATATAATTAAATATATACAGATTTCCCCCACTTTCCGAAAGAAGAGCATTCCTATAAAACCTTTCATAAGCCAAAATAGCGTAAAGTGAAGAAGCAATTACTGTTAATTTATATTGGAAAAAATTTCTAGTATTTCCAGATCCCCAAAATAACCTACCAAATCATACAAAAAACACATAAAAAGTAAAATAACACTAACATATAGTAAAAGCAGGAATGATATGATAAATGCACAGCCTCTATAAAGTAGAAATGATGTATCTACAGTGTAGTTTCACTTACCCAAACTGGGAAGACAGAAAGCACACTGGAAGGCTGAGAGGTGGTGGTGGTGGTGATGGTGTGTTAGGTGAGGCTGTGGAGTCTGGGGTGTAGGAGAGAGAGGAAGGAGGTCATCTATTAACATCTCATTGCCGTCTGAATCTCCCAGGGCAAGCAGGTCACTAACATCTACACCTTCTTCTATGTCTACCTGCCTCAATATCACCATGTAGACATGGCATGAAATTGAAAATATAGTACATTTCGATAATTTAGGAAACAGGACTTTTAGATAAGTCACATCATTGCGAAATTTTAAGATCACCGGGATTAAAGATATAGAAGTGAATAATAACCAAAAATGGGTATAAACTTCAAGATTGCATGGTAATAGATGAGAACTTCATGACTTTTAATAATCTGTTGTTTGCAGGTAGCAGAACTTAATTACTTCTAAACAAGTGAAGCTGAAAACCTGTCAATGTATAAGCTGCTAAACTGCTTGAGGTGAAATCCTGACACTACCATTTACTGGCATGAGATTTTGAGGAAATTACTAAACCTCTCTGTTTCTTAGTTTCTTTGTCTATAGAATTGAGATAATAATAGTATCTACTTCATAGGTTTGTTTTGAGGATTCTACAAGTTAATTCATGTTACATGCTCAAAATAGTTTTTCGCATGTTTAACAAGGTCATTATGGACTCTGAACAGTGCCTGATTCAGCAATGTCAGCCATCAACATCATCACCGTGATCATCAACAAGAGCAATAACAAGAAGGCTATGAAGTTAATACTTGTAAAATTTGAAAAGGAAGCCTATATTCAGAAGATTATACATTTTCCAACAGCAGTTTCAAATTAAAAAATAAGAGAATGAAATGCTATCAAGCTGCAAATGCTTAATCACATTGATTTAAGTGAATCTAATTTGTGGCTAAAATGGAGACACTCTGAAGAAGCTCGTGAGTGTTTTTGATACTTTGAAAGTGAATCTGGGATTTATCATGAATTATAATCAATCTAAACACTCTTCATAAGTGTATTGCCAGATTTCTCTTCTGTGGTTATGCTTGAGTAACAGGCTTCATACATTTAAAGTAAGTATTGTTTTAATTTGTTAAATTAAATCTATTGGATTTATCTAAGTGATAAATAATCATAATAATTAAAACACAATGTTGTTTTAGCTTTTTGTTTGTTTTCAAATCAATCGCTTTAAAAATAAGTAGCAAAATTGTCGTCACAGCAAAGACATAGGAAAGCTATATTCTACTTAGTTGGCTTGAATCAAATCATCAAATCATCTGTATTTATAAATTATTTCAAAGTATCAGCATGACTATTTCCGTACAATGAATTCTATGTAGATAAATAATGCTTTCAAATATAATACATTATCATAATTTGGTTAAACGAAGTGCGTGGCAGAAATATTTTCACATGGAATTGTGACTGTGTTTTTCATTTCACCCTCTAGTGGCCTCATGCCAGTATTGCATTATCCCTTGTGGTCATTTCGCAGTAGGCTTTACTCTCTGGTTAACAATTATTTTACAGCACAATGTTAAATGATTTAATCACATCTCCAAATTCATGCATGGCAGTTTTTCAGTTTATCCTAAAATACTACTCTTACAGTCATAGAAAACGCATTCGTTTTTCGTCTTAATGATGTGAATAGATTAAGGACTTAAGTCATGAGTTGGGCCATACACTTACTGTTTTCTAATTAACTGTTTTTGCTGAATGTTTCATACCCCCAAAATATGCTCTAAAGATCCTTATGGAGGGAAAAAGTAATTGACATTCTTTTGAATGTTCCTAGTCTTTAAGACAATTTTAAAATCATAACAAAGTGGTAAAAGATTATAAACGACAAAAGAAGAATAAAATCACATATTATACTAATCTTATTCAAAAGTTTGAAATATATTTCAGTTTTCTACAAAATGGCTAAAGAATGAAAAAACATACTATTTTTGCTTTGTTTTAAATTCAATCATTTATATAAATATGATAGTTTTTTTAACAAAATTTGAAGTAAGCAAATGTGAAATGTCTTGATAGAATTACATGGATTCCTAACAATACCATCGAATATATGTAAAGAGTGATTGTTTGTGAACAACCATCCAAGTAACTTTCCATTATGACCCATTAATGAGAAAATCAGTCTGTGGGAGATTTTTTATTTTGCAAATAGCACTCTCTTCCCCCTCCACCTCAATAATTTAATGGACAGATTCAGAATTTAATTATTTATTATTTGATAGCCTCATTGATGACATTTTTATGTCACATGATATTCTACATGTTTTTAATTGTCCCAATAACACTAAAGTTTGCCATATGTTTAATTGTCCTATGATGAGGGATAGGTTTGAATTTTCATGATTTTCTCATGTCATTTGTTTGCTATCCTGATTGAAGGGAATTAAATATCGCCTACATGTTGCACTGTTGCTACACTGATGATAATACTTGGTAACCGCATATTTCTTTTTTTGAAGCAAATTTAATCATATAGAAGACTGTGTGTGTCGTTCAGGCTTTGCTTATATGCTCTTGGCACAGAATCCAATTATGAAGAGAAAAATAGGCAGTTTTGGAAATTAGCTGGAATTTCATTAATTTGGATGAACATCTAATAAGAATCCAAACAGACAAGACCTTTGCCCTCAGGAATCCTCTAGTCTTCTAGGAAGGTGTAAAATAATAATATAAGTAAATATGTGATTATTAAGTATCTGCAGTGAAGGAAGATTGAGGATATAATGGAGATCAGGACCAGAGAATGTAATTTATTTTATTTTATTTATTTTTTTAATAAACTTTTTTTCTTTATTGCAGTAACATTGGATTATAACATTATATAACTTTCAGGTGTACATTGTAACATATTTTGAATTCTATGTAGATTACACCATGTTCACTACCGAAAGGCTAATTACAATCCATCACCACACATGTGCCTAATCACTGCTTTCGCCCTCCTCCCTCCCCCTCTGGTAACCACCAATCCAATCTCCAGTGCTATGTGTTTGCAGTTGTTTTTATATTCTACTTATGAGTGAGATCAACCAGTATTTGACTTTCTCCCTCTGACTTATTTCACTTAGCATAATATCCTCAAGCTCTATCCATGTTGTCACAAATGGCCGGATTTCATCCTTTCTTATGGCCGAATAGTATTCCATTGTATATACCACATCTTCTTTATCCATTTGTCCTTTGATGGGCACCCAGGTTGCTTTCAAGTCTTGGCTATTGTGAATAATGCTGCAATGAACATAGGGGTGCATGTATCTTTATGCATTTGTGTTTTCAAGTTCCAGAGAACATAATTTAGATTTGGGCAGGTAGGTAAGACTTTGCTGAGAAAATAATATTTAAGCTGAAATCTGAAAGATAATTAAGAGTCAGCCAGGTGAAAAGTGGGGAACAAGATTTCCAGCATCAGAACTGTATACTTAAAAGCTCTTAGGTGGAAAATAGCTAAAAAGCTAATTGCCAAGTTACATTTATGATTATTCCTTATACTGTGAAACTATACTTATATTCTGTTTCATTTTCTTATTTAGTCTTTTTTGTATGTGGACACTCCCACATTATTGTATACTTTATTTGCAGTATCTATGTAAGTTTGGTACCTCAGTAGATGAAAATTATGATCAGTATATATCTTTGTATATGTACATTTATGTATAAAGACATATACATATAGTAGGCATGGTTAACTTTACTGTTAGAAGGATTTCATCAAGCTTTCTCTTCCTTAAAACAATGAGTGCTACTGACCTGTTTGGCATGCAACATATTTAAAAAGCTCTCAGCAGTACTTTATTTCTTATATGTCACACTTGTTGGAGAGCATTAACCAGGACGCGTTGTCTTTGTTGGTGGTCTTTGTTTGTTGTTTACTTTTGTTTTTGCCTTTACTTACTGTCTAAAGTACAGAAAAGTAATTATTCAGTAAAACGTAAAGAAATGCCCACCCCTCTATTACCTCGCTACAGTAATGGCCTCAGCAACAATTTTTCCATTCATAAAACTTGAACTATAAGGCTAGATAAATTCCCAAGATAGCAAATCACCATCTCGAAATCTTCGGGGTAGCGTACTCAAAATTTCGTACAAAGAGATAATTGCTTAATGACCAGTGTACTTCTTAAAAAAAATGTCCAAAACGCAAACCAGAGCTAGTTATCTGAAGTTTTTTTACACAATAAGTAAAAACACTATAAGTAAGGATAAGACCTCTGTACTGGTCTTATTTTAGACTTGTTATTACAGCTTAATTTTTAGTGATGCCCACTTTGACTCTCAAAAGTGTCCTAGTTTAAGATAGTGATTTATATTGTTACTTTGCCTATAAGACATCTGTGGATCCAAAGTCTAACCCAATAAAAATAGCATGTCATGCTAAAACCTCCTAACCATTATTAGAAGTTGCCTTGTACTGGTCAGTATCTTTAGTTGTAAGCCAGAGAAATTCTGTTGAAAACTTAAGGAAAATATGAATTTCTTGGAGGCATATGAAGAGAAAACTGAAGAGTCAGCATTGCAGTGCACAGGGAATAGAACAGCTCCTGGATGCCAGGTAATAGAAATTAATGAAAGATCTTGTTAGGGTGCCACAAATCCAGATATTTTCCTTCAGAAATTCAGGGAATCTGATTTATCTTGGGTCATATGTTCCTCTCAAGGCTAGGGAAGGTCAGGGCAATTTTCTTGGCAGTTCTGCCAAATTAATTACAATGAGGAAAGCAAAACTGGAGTGAAGTAAAAGGTAAGAATGCTGGGTAGGAAAACTGCAAATGTCCAACTTGTACCATTGGGTAGTGTTGAGGAGGCATCTCAGAGGATGTTTCAACAGTTTAAATCCCCTCATAGAGACTTGAATTCATTCTTAAGATTGACGATATTTTATACCATCATTTTTAACCGAGTGTTTTAAATTTCAACATCAATTTGCTTTTGCAAAATTTCCTCTCAGTTCAAACAAAAGAGGCCTGTAATGAAGAACTGCTGTTTTCAGGCAAACAAATTCGTCACTTTGTAGGGTTTTCCTCCTCTCCAAAGCTCCAGCACATAGTTGCACATTCTAGCTCCAAGTCCCTCCACCTCCTCCATGGGAACCGCTGCCATAGCATGGCCACTGGCAGATGAGTGGTATGTTGCTTCACCTGGGAACCAAACTCAGGTGGCTAAAGTGGAGCACGCAGAACCCTAATCTCTAGGCCATCAGGGCTGGCTCAGTTCATCACTTTTTACTTGATCCAGATTTTAAGTTATGTTTTGATTTATGGATGTAGTGTCTTAGGAACCAAATGAAAATATTAATACAGTGTCTGAGATCAATACTTCTCAATCTGGCATTTAGTATCCTCCACAACCAAACCCAATCTTACTTTTACAGCTGTATCACACATATTCAGATATTCTGGGAAATATATCTACTTTCCAATTCCAAACCTGCACAGTGTTTGCTTGATCCTTTGCCTTTGTTGAAACCACCCTTCTCCTTATCATATTCAGCTGTGACACATCCTTCAAAGGCCAGCTCAGTTTATACTCACTGAGAACAACTTTATCTTGCTGTCTCAGGTCAGAGATATTTATTTTATGTTATATCCCTGCCTGGAAATTGCACAGTCTTGCATAAATTATATTTCATGTGAATATTTCCTATATTTTCCACAATATCATACATTTATTAAGAGGCAGAAATTATTCCTCGTAATTTTTTATATCCATAGCACCTATGTTTGTTGATCAAATACTAGTCTAAGTTTCAAGTAGCAATAATCAATGTCTACAGATAAACCAAAATAATCTATATGCTCTCTGCTTTTTAAATATATATATTCAAAGTAACTTTCCTACTGTCATTGATAAGTTTACTTGAGAAAGTCTCTATAACTTTTAAGTAACATTGGGATATTAGCCAGTCAGGCCAATTAGCTCATATCTCTTTACAGATTCAGAATAAGTACACTTCTCTTGCAGGACTCTGATGTAATTCAATATCCTTTTATGACCTGAAAAACCAGAGTGATGGTAATTTAAAAAATGACTAGTCCTGTGAATCCATGCATTTGAACTCTTCAATTAATTTCAATCTTTGCATTAAACATGATGCAAAAGAATACATTCATTTAGCTCCTTTGTATTAGATAAGTTCTGCACACTGCTCCTAAATTTCCTACAATATATTTGATATTGACCAATGGGCTCACTCTGCTTGTCGTGATCTTAGCTAGTTAATCACAACGAGTTAGGGATCAAGAAAAGAAGTTTTAATTCGATTAGCCAGCACAATCAGGAAGATGGTAGACTAATGTCTCAAAAAAAACCCATCTTCAAGAATTACTGAATCTTGAGACAGTTATATATGGAAAATGGGCAGTAAAGAGGACGTTCAGAAATGTTGGCCTTCAGGCATGATGGACTCCAGGGCCTTTTATTGTTGTTTTCTTCTGTCGGTGATGATGAATATCTTTAGCTGTGTTTCCCACCTGTGATCAGCCAACTCCTGGAGAGAAACTCATAGAACAAAGTTTTAATTTGTCAAATTATAGGGGAATACGTACATAAGTGGAAGCCATAAATCAGGAGAGCCTGTGAATTATTTTAGAGTATGTGCAGAGCAATGAGTAGTCACACAGAAGAGGAACTGGGGCCATTTAGCATAACAAGATGGCCTCACTTATGTTCACTTACATGTTGAGTTGCTGACAAATCATCAAGCTTTGGCTGGTTTTATATACATCTCTGAAAGAGCTTGGAAAAAATCCAAAAGTGATATACAATTCTCTTATTAAAAACATCTATTGCGACCCAAAATTTATTCATATAGCTATAGACACAGTATCTTTACATTCTGGAATTTTGGCTACAAGATGGTACTATATTTAATAATTACAGTTTCCTTTCTGTCCCCAATAATGGAGTTGTCTAGTGCCTATAAAACTATAAACTAAAATTTATTGTGTGTACACACACATAGCTCAAAGATTTAACTAAGCTGGCTTTTTTTAAATATAGCTCACAACTTGTGCTCTGCTCTTAATTGGTGATTCTAAACTTTTACAGTAGTAACTTTAAAGTGACATTGAAAATCTATAATTTTTTTTATCACTAGCTACTATTTGTTTATTCAACACTATTCCCATACCTTCAAGAATTTTTCATTTGAAGTTTTGAAGTCTATAATTTTTCTTTCTAAATTAAGATTTACAGATTCTTTGAGGGTGTATGCACTTATTTGAACATCTAGTCTAACTAATCACTTCATATCAGTATAGTTCTTTGTGATTTGACATATACACATGAAACTGTTTAATGCTGTGGCATTGTCAGGTCAGGAGTACACCCAATTCTCTAAATTCAAGTGACAATGTAGTTATTGGAAAGCATAATGTTAATTTAGTTTTCTATAAGCAAACACAAATGCTTCAAAACTCCAAGGCACTGCAAGGTGTAGAAATGTGGCCAGGATCACATTGTAACTACCCCAGTATGTATTAAGTGTAAATATTGAAATACGATATTGCAGAAAGTTCCCACCTCTGCAAAAATGTTGTAAACTCTGCATTTATTTTATTTTCATGATCAACAACTTGTCAAATACATTGTCTTTCTTCTAAAGGAAAAAGCATCATAATATCAAAAATAAATATAACTCTCCAACCATGAAAGCATCCTTAATAACCCACTCAAAGTGTGCCTGAGTGATATTTGCTCTCCTGTCATAAATCTCTCTGCACACATCTCTTTGTCTGAGCTTTGGTGTCCAGAGTTTTTATTTGGGTTCCATTGTAGGCATGGTTGATTGAATCATTGGTCAGATGATTGAACTCAATCTCTAGACTCCTCTCCTCCTTAGGACCAGGCAGCTCAAAGCCCCAACCCTATAACCACATGGTTGGTATTTCTGGCCCAGATAGCCACCATTTGAAGTCATCTTGCTAGCTTAAACTATACAGGGGACTACCATGAGTCACCTGGTTAACGTAAATTATCAGAGCCCATCATGAAAATGATGACATACCTACCACTCAGGAAATTCCAAGGATTTAAAGGGTACTTTCCATGAACCAGGGACCAAGGCCAGTCAAATTTTTTGACACACTACCCCATCCCAAATCACCATTATCCCTTGCCTAGACTATAGCGATAGACCCCTAACTGGTATCACTCTTATCCTTTTACTTTCTTACAGCCCATTCTCCACACATCAGCTAAAGTGTTCCTTTCAAAACTTCAGTTTTGAATCAAGTAATTCTTCTGCTCAAACCCTCCAATGGCTGTTCAGTTTACTCAGAGTACAAATGAAAATTTTACCATGGTAAATGAGGTCCTATAAGGTCTGGCCCATGGCCACCAATTTGAACTCATCTCCTATCAATCTCCTCATCCTTCACTCTTTTCTAGCCATGAAGATTTCCTAGTTACTATTCAAATTTACTGTACAGTCTTAGAAAAAAGTCTTGCAGTTATTCCCATGGCTTTCTCTCTTACTTCATCTTTAGCATTTCTCTCATCTATGGCATAGTTGCACTTATTTGCATGTTGCTCAGAAAAACTCTATTGGGTAATGTAGAGTTTGAATACTAAGGTACTTCAACTGAGATTATGGTGTATAAGCAAGTAAACAAGTTTAAAGTTTTAGACCTAACATGTTTTACTAAATGGACTTATGGGAAAATTTGGCTTTCCAACTGAAACATCTATTGTTCTCTTTGATCGACAATATTGAATGTGTCAGATTAAGAAAAAACAATCTGAAAATACTTTTTCACCAATTAGTGAATATTTAAGTGGCTAAAGACTCATTTATTGACTAAAATAATGAATTATTGAAGATAGTAATTTATCTTTGAAATAAAATTATTCCACTCTTCCTCATTCCATCTTCTGGATTGGATTAACTACTACTAGTGTCGTGAGAAGGTGAAGTGAAATATTTAAAACAGGGACTGGTAAACTTTTTCTTTAAAGGTGCAGATAGTAAATATTTTCAATGTTGTGCACCATAAAGTTTCTGTCACAACCGCTCAACTCTGCCATTGTACTGCAAAAATAGCCACAGATGACGTATTGATAAATAAGTGGGACTGTGATCCAACACAACTTTGCTTACCAAAACAGGCACTGGGCGAGATGTGGCCTCCGAGTCATAGGAAAATAAAAAAGGATATTATGGCAACTGCTTATTTGTGTCAAGCAGAATTTTTTCAATACAATGCTAAAAAAGCTACTAAAATAAATTGGATACTGAAGGTCATACAAGACTTCCATTAAATAGTCTTGCTGTTTTCACTGATAAAATTTGTAATAAACAAAAGTTAAAAATTTGAATATAAAAATAAATTTATATTTGGACTTCCACTTGAAGGAAGATGGAGTAGACGTATTTTTTTTTCACATTCCTTCCACTAATTACAAGTAAAAATCCTGGACAATATATAACCCCAGCATAAGCCTGTTGTCTCCAGCCAAACAACCAGAAATGGGCAGCTTAGCCAGAGAAACATTTTAAACAATAAACAACTGCTCTACTCCAGGAAAACACAGAAAAAATCCCATAACTCCAACTCTGCCTCTCACAGCAGCAAAGATTGAGGAAAGGTTGTCTCTAGTCTGTAGCAGGTTTCCCCAACCCATCATCCTGGGTGATGCCAGAGAAGGTCAATTTGGGATCTGGGATTTTCATCCCCACTAGGTAGTAACAAATGCCCTTTTGACACAGTGGGGAACATGTCCTTCCATTACCACTTGCACTTACTGGGCATCACTTCCTCTCCCCACTGATGTGATGTTAGAGGAAGACTAATGAAGAATCAAGACTTTCCCCAACACCCAGTGATAATGAGGTCACTCCTTCTGCCTTGATGTCACTGGAGGCCAGAACTCCTATCCCCACTCAGTAGAAAGGAAGGACTCCTAACTTTTCTAGCCAGCATGGTATCAGCATAAACCTAGAAAGGAGCTGGAATTCCACCCCTACTCGGCAGAAAAAGACCCTCCCCAGTCTCAGTGTCAGCTGAGTGGGAACTTGGACTTCTACCCATACCTGGTAGTAACAAAGTGGTGATGCTTTCTTTGCCTGCTGCAACACTGTCAGAGAAAGACAATTTAAAAAGTTTGATATGAAACCAAGAGTCTCATAACTTAATATCCCAAATGTCCAGGTTGTAATTAAAAAATCACATACCATACTGAGAAATAGGAAAAATTTAAATTTAAAAAGGCAATCAATAAATACAAACATTGTGATGATATGTTAGAAATATCTGACAAAGAGCTTAAAGCAGGAATTTAGAAAAGGCTTTGATGAATATTAAAAACACACTTGAAACAAATAAAGACATAGAAAGTTCCAGAAAGGAAATAAAAAGTCTCAATAAAGAAATAGAAGGAAAAAGAAATGGAAAATCTAGAGCTGAAGTGTGCAATAACTTCAATTAAAAAGGTCAATGAATAGTCTCAACAGCAGAATGGAAAGGACAGAGGAAAGATTCAGTGAACTATAAGATAGAACAACAGAAATTACCCATTGGAAAAACAGAGAGAAAATGGACTTAAAAAAAAAATTAACACAGCCTCAGGGACTTAGAGGACAATAACATAAGACCTAACATTCATATTATTCCAGGAGTCCTGGAAGGAGAAGAGAGACAGGACAGGACTGAAAAAGTACTAAGCCATAATAACTGAAAAGCAGTACCTAGAATAATAAGGAACTCTCAAAACTCAAAATAGTAAAAAACTAAACAATCCAATTAGAAAATGAACAAAAGACCTGAAGGCTAAATTAAGGTGAATTTCAGAAAGTTTAATGTCCCAATCCTGTTGGAAGTCAGAATGACCATAAACCATTCATTCTGGGTAACTTGGAGTTTTTTGAGCTCATAGAAACCGTACTCAGTCAAATGCATCTCTATAAAGCAACTAATAATGGAGAGTGTGCATGTGATCTAAAGGGCTATGTTTTCTGCATATCAATTACTTTTGTTAACACCACATTTCAATGAGGTATTTTCCCCTGGGAACTGTTTTCTTTCAGAGGATTGTATTTGTTGAAAATAAAAGGCTGATGACAGCAGCAAAAGGAACAGTGGTTCCTACCATCTCATTTGGGGAAATGGGGTTCTTACCACCCCATTTCCCAATGGGGAAAATTTGCTAAGAAATATTTATTTTATACATGAATATCCAAGACTGCATGACACTTTTCTGGTTTTATATCATCTGTCTATCAAAGTGAATGTGTAGCCTTACTCAAGTCTCTGTGGCTGGGTGATCCTTATAGGGAGCAACTATTAGTAATATATTATTTAACACTCATTTCTTTGATTAAATTTAGCCATATATTTATTTCTACTGACAACTCAGTGTATAGCACCCTTGATAAGAGTCTGTGAGGGATAAGTATTTGAATTTCACAATATGTATTCATCAAGCTAAACAATTCCATAAAGCTTCCCTGACAGTATTCTTAAAGTTAAGATATTATATGATTATTCAGAATTCAGCTTTAAACAAAGATTTAGTCAATAAATATGCTGATAGCTTTTCCTTATATATTTGAGTATATATACTCAATATATTTGTCAAATGAATGCATGAGTGTGAATAATATTAATTTTCCTTGAAATATTTATTCTAGGTTTAGTTATCATTTTAGGGAGTATATTCTGCAAATTTACCACTGGAGTTAGAATTAACTCCCTTGGTGCTGTGTTTTGAGCATTGATTAACAAAAAAAGAAAAAAAAGATTGAGAAAGAAAAAAGCAGCCCTAGACTCTTTAAAACTGATATGACCTTGACAGTTAGGACTTAGTGTTGTCACAATCTGGCCTGTTGCTCGCAGAGAGGCTATATTGTTGTCCCCTTGAACATAAACATTCTTGTAGAACATCAACATCAGACAAGTTCACACTAAGACAAAACAAGGCCACTGTATAATTTTATTTAAACAGACAAAACAGGGTCACTGTGCTACCTACAAACTACCAAATACCTATCTTTCCCAGCAGGTAGGAGTTACTGCTTTTTTTTTGTTTTAACTAATTACCGCTTTATCTTCATTCTAGTAGGCTCTCTATATTCATATTAATATACATTTATTGAGATACCTAGTCTTAAAATTGTCACCACTTCCTTTTTTCTGAAATCACTTTTAAATCAGACGTGTCCTGGATTGTTGGGGACTGAAGGTGTTCAATAGTACCTTTCTTTTTTCTTTTGAAAAAATGTAAACCTACAGAGGAGCTGAAAGAACAGAAAAAAAAAACCATAAACCCTCCATCTATATTCAACTGTTGCTAACATTTTGCTACATTTGGTTATCTGTATGTGTATGATATATATATCTATATGTATTTTAAATATATATATATTTAAGTTGCAGAGTTATACCTAAATAGCTAAACATGTTCTCCTAAGAATAAAAGTAATTTCCTAAATAACCACAATACCATTGAGGTAGGCAGGATACTGCTCCCCCACGTCCCCAAAATTCCACCCCCTAATAACCACAACCTGTGAATAGTCACCTTACATGGCAAAAGGAACTTTGCTGACATAATTAATTAAATTAAGACTTTCAGATGAGGAGATTATCCTGGATGACTTGAGTGGACCCAATCTAATTACATAGATCCTTGAAAGTAGAAAACTTTTCTCTCTTATGGTCAGGGGGAGATGTGACTGTGGAAGAGTGGGTAGAGAGATGCAACATTGCTGACTTAGAAGATGGAGAAAGAGAGCCCCCGTGACAATGAATGTTGGTGAACTCTGAAAGCTGAAACAGGCAAGGAAATGAATTCTCCCTTATGGTCTCCAGAAAGGAATGCAGCCCTGCCAATACTTTGATTTTAGCTCTATTAGACCAGTGTGGGACTTCTACCCAACAATTGTTTAACATAATAAATTTTTTGTTGTTTAAACCAAGGTTTGGGCAATTTGTTATAGCAGTAATTTTAAAAAAGCCAAACAAATGCAACTATTTTCATCTGCGAGAAAATTAACAATAATTCCATATAAATCGAATACAGTCCATATGAAATTTTTCTCTGTCTCCAAAATGTCTTTTATAGCTATTTTTTTTTCAAATCCAGGATACAGTCAAAGTTTACATATTGCTTCAGTGGTTTTGTCTTTTTAATCTAGTCTCTTTTAATATAGAACAATAGGCTTGCCTTTGTTTTTCATGATATTGACTGTTTTATTGAAGAGTCCAGGCCAGTTGTCTCGTAGAATGCTCCTTATTCTGGATTTGTCTAAGTTCTTTTCACATGATTAGATTCAAGTTGGATAATTTCTTGGCAGGGACATTTCATAGGCAACAAAATATACATTTTATTGCTTCAAAACTTCTAGAACATAATGTCAGATTGTCCAACTTTAGGTGAGGCTAAATTTGATCACTTGTTTGAGATGGTAACTGCCTAATTTCTTCATTGTGAAAAACTGTGGCCTTGTAATTGATAAGCCATCCACAGGGTAATATTTTGAGAGTTGCAACTGTCCTGTTCCCCAACAATTTTTCACCCAACAGCTTTACCAGTGATGTGATCGACTGATGCAAGGTGGTTGCCTTTCTCATTTTATGATTCCTTCTGTGTTTATTAACAGATATTTTTCTGTAAATGCAAGCTTTCCCATTTTCCCCTTATCTCTCCTCTCTCTGTCTCTGTCTGTCTCTCTCTCATTAATAAGGTTACTCAGGGAATTTTTAATTCTTCAGTTCAAATACTGTGTTCTTTTGAATCCCACTAGTCTTAGAGAACTTTCTTACTTTTAGGCACAATAGTATATCCCAGGTATAACCTGTTCATTTTCTGCTCCTAACTTTAATCAAGCACTTCTACATGGAGAGAGATCTCTGGTTCGTTTTAAAGAGGAAGAGAATTTATTTTTTTGTGTGTAAATATATGTTTTAATTTCTTAGGATAAACACCCAGGAGTGCAATTGCTTGGTTGTATGGTAAGTATATGTTTACTTTTGTTAGAAACTGTCAAATTGTTTTTCCACGTAGCTGCACTTTTTACATTCCCATCAGCAATGTATGAGGGATTCAGGTTCTCTGCATCCTGACCAGAAATTGGCTTTGTCATTGATTTTTATTTTAGCCCTTATGACAGATGTGTAGTAATATCTCATTGTGATTTTAACTTGCATTTTCCTGATAGCTAATAAAATTGAGCATGTATTCAACTATCTATTTGCCATCTGTATCTCCCCTACAATTAAATGTCTATTCCTACCTATCTTTTTCCCATTTTCTAATTGGATTCTTTTTTCTTTTTACTTTTTATTAAGATTATGATAGTTTCCAACCTTGTGAAATTTCAGTTGTACATTATTGTCAGTCATATTGTAGGTGCATCACTTCACCCTTTGTGCCCACCCTCCCAACCCCCCTTTCCCCTGGTAACCACCAATCGGTTCTCTTTGTCCACATGTTTAACTTCCACCTATGTGTGGAGTCATACAGAGTTCGTCTTTCTCTATCTGGCTTATTTCACTTAACATAATACCCTCAAGGTCCATCCATGTTGTTGTGAACATGACTACTTTATGTTTTTTTATGGCTGAGTAGTATTCCATTGTATACATATATACCATATTTTCTTTATCCAATCATCAGTTGATGGGCACTTAGGTTGCTTCCATGTCTTGGCTATTGTAAATAATGCTGCATGGGACTGTTGGAATTGTTGATTTCAAGTTCTTTGGGTAGATACCCAGTAGTTGGATGGCTGGGTCATATGGTATTTCTATTATTAATTTTTTGAGAAACCTCCAAACTGTTTTCCATAGTGGCTGCACCAGTTTGCATTCCCACCAACAGTGTATGAGGGTTCCATTTTCTCCACAACCTCTCCAACAGCTGTCACTTTTTGTTTTGTTTATTTTTGCCAGAGTGATAAAATTTAGAAACCAAGATCTTAATGCTATGTGCTGTCATTGCTTCTTGAGATGGATGCTAGATTATTGATTTCTTTTTATCGTGATCATAATAGTTTATAACATTGGGAAATTTCAGTTGTACATTACTTTTTGTCAGACACCATATAAATGTGCTTCTTCGCCACTTGTGCCCACCCCCTGGTAACCACTAAACTGTTCTCTTTGTCTGTAAATTTGTTTATCTTCCACAAATGAGTGAAATCATATGGCATTTGTCTTTCTCTGATTGGCTTATTTCACTTAACATAATACCCTTAAGGTCCATTCATGTGGTTCCAAATGGGATGATTTTGTCTTTTTTTATGGCTGAGTAGTATTCCATTGTGTATACATACACCACATCTTCTTTATCCAGTCATCAGGTGATGGGCACTAGGGTTGTTTCCACGTCTTGGCTATTGTGAATAATGCTTCCATGAACAAAGGGGTGAATAATTCTTTTTGAATTGTTGATTTCAAGTTCTTTGGATAAATATCCAGTAGTGGGATAGCTGAGTCATAGAGTATTTATATGTTTAATATTTTGAGAAATGTCCATACTGTTTTCCATAGTGGCTGCACCAGTTTGCATTCCCACCGGCAGTGTATGAAGGTCGCCTTTCTCCACAACCTCTCCAACATTTGTTATTTTTTGTCTTGGTGACAAAATCCCGTTAGCCATTCTAATGGGTGTAGGGTATTATCTTAGTGTAGTTTTGATTTGCATTCCCCTGATGGTTAGTGATGTTGCACATCTTTTCATGTACATATTGGCCATCTGTATATCTTCTTTGGAAAAATGTCTGCTCATATCCTCTGCTCACTTTTTGATTGGGCTGTTTGTCTTTTATATATCAGTTGTGTGAGTTCCTTATATATTATGGAGATTAACTCCTTGTTGGATATATGATTTGCAAATATTTTCTCCCATTTGGTAGGTTGTTTTTTCATTTTGATCCTGGTTTCTTTTGTCTTCCAGAAGCTCTTTAGTCTGATGAAGTCCCACTTGTTTATTTTTCCTTTTGTTTCCCTTGCCTGAGCAGACATGGTATTCAAAAAGATGCTGATAAGACCAATGTCAAAGAGTGTACTGCCTGTATCTTTTTCCAGAAGTTTTATGGTTTCAGGTCTTACCTTCAAGTCTTTGGTTTATTTTGAGTCTATTTTTGTGTATGGAGAAAGATAGTGGTCTACTTTCATTCTTTTGCATGTGGCTGTCCAGTTTTCCCAGCACCATTTATTGAAGAGGTTTTCCTTTCTCCATTGTATGTTCTTGGCTCTTTGTTGAAGATTAGCTGTCCACAGACATGTGGTTTTTTTCTGGGTTTTCAATTCTGTTCCATTGCTCTGTGTGCCTGTTTTTGTGCCAGTACCATGCTGTTTTGATTAGTGTGGTTTCATGATATGTTTTGAAGTAGGTGATTGCTTTGCCACCAGCTTTGTTCTTGTTTCTCAGGATTGCTTTGGCTATTTGGGGTCTTTTGTTGCCCCATACGAATTTTAAGATTCTTTGTTCTATTTCTGTGAAGAATGTCATTGGGATTCTGAGTGGGATTGTATTGAATCTGTAGATAGCTTTAGGTAGTATGAACATTTTAACTATGTTTATTCTTCCAATCCATGTGCATGGAATGTCTTTCCATTTCTTTATGTCATTATCGATTTCTTTCAGTAATGTCCTATAGTTTTCCTTGTATATGTCTTTCACCTCCCTGGTTAAATTTATTCCTAGATATTTTATTCTTTTTGTTGTGATTGTAAGTGGCACTGTATTCTTGAGTTCTCATTCTCTTAGTTGGTTGAGTATAGAAATGCCATTGGTTTTTGTAAGTTGACTTTGTACCCTGCAAGTTTGCTGTAGTTGTTGATTATTTCTAATAGTTTTCTGATGGATTCTTTAGAGTTTTCTATATATAAAATCATGTCATCTGCAAACAGTGAGGGTTTCACTTCTTCAATGCCTATTTGGATTACTTTTATTTCTTTTTCTTGCCGAATTGCTCTGGCTAAAACCTCTAGTACTATGTTGAATAAGAGTGGTGAGAGTGGGCACCCTTGTCTTGTTCCTGTTCTCAGAGGGATGACTTTCAGTTTTTCCACAGTGAGTATGATGCTGGCTGTGGGTTTGTCATATAAGCCTTTATTATGTTGATGTACTTTCCTTCTATACTGATTTTATTGACAGTTATTATCATGAATGTGTGTTGGATCTTGTCAAATTCTTTCTCTGCATCTATCGAGAGGATCATGTGCTTTTTCTTCCTCATTTTGTTAACATGATGTATCACATCGATTGATTTGCCAATGTTGAACTATCCCAGTGTCCCTGGTATGAATCCCACTTGATCATGGTGTATGATCTTTTTAATGTATTGCTATATTCAGCTTGCCAATATTTTGTTGAGGATTTTTGCATGTCTGTTCATCAGCAATATTGACCTGTAATTTACCTTCTTGTGTTGTCCTGTCTGGCTTTGGTATCAGGGTGATGTTGGCCTCATAGAATGTGTTAGGAATTTTTCCATCTACCTCAATTGTTTGGAATAGTTTGAGGATAGATAATAAATCTTCTTTGAGTGTTTGGAAGACTTCTCCAGAGAATCCATCTGGCCCTGGACTTTTACCTTTTGGGAGGTTTTTGATTACGGTTTAAATCTCTTTACTTGTGATTGATCTATTCAGATTTTCTATTTCTACTTGATGCAGTTTGGGGAGGTTGTAAGAGTCTAAGAATTTATCCATTTCTTCTAGATTGTCCAGTTTGTTGGCATATAGATTTTCATAATATTCTCTTATAATCTTTTGTATTTCTATGGTATCTGTTGTAATTTCTCCTCTTTCATTTCTAATTTTATTTATTTGAGCCTTCTCTCTTTTTTTCTTAGTGAGTCTGGCTAAGGGTTTGCCAATTTTGTTTATCTTCTCAAAGAACAAGATCCTTGTTTCATTGATCTTTCCTACAATCTTTTTTGTTTCAATTTCATTTATTTTTGCTCTAATTTTTATTATTTCCTTCCTTCTGCTGAGTTTGGGCTTTGTTTGTTCCTCTTTTTCTAATTCTGTTAGGTGTAGTTTAAGATTGTTTATTTGAGCTTTTTCTTGCTTGTTAATGAGGGCCTGTATTGCTATAAATTTCCTTCTTAGGACCCCTTTTGCTGTGTTCCATATGAGTTGGTATGGTATATTTTCATTTTCATTTGTCTCCAGATGTTTTTTGATTTCTCCCTTTATTTCTTTGCTGATACACTGGTTGTTTAGTAGCATGTTGATAGTCTCCACATTTTTGTTCATTTTTCAACTTTTTTCTTGTAATTGATTTCTGGTTTCATAACATTATGGTTGGAAAAGATACTAGATATGATTTCGATCTTCTTAAATTTATTGAGATTTGCCTTGTTTCCCAAAATATGGTCTATCCTTGAGAATATTCCATAAGCACTTGAGAAGAATGCATA
Organism: Equus przewalskii; assembly: GCF_037783145.1. Classification (NCBI taxonomy): domain Eukaryota; kingdom Metazoa; phylum Chordata; class Mammalia; order Perissodactyla; family Equidae; genus Equus; species Equus przewalskii. The sequence goes on from NC_091834.1 coordinate 27,039,978, forward strand.
TTCTGCTGTTTTTGGATGGGTGTTCTATATATATATCTATTAAATCCACCTGGCCTAATTTTTCATTTAATTCCACTATTTCCTTGTTAACTTTTGCTAGATTATTGATTTTTGAGGTTTTTTTCTTCTCTATAAATTTTCAAGTGTGGCTTTAGCTGCATCCCATATGTTTTGATATGAAGTATTTTATCATTATTCCAGTTAAAATATTTTCTAAATTTTGATTGTGATTTCATATGGGTTGTTTGGAAGATTATTGCTTAATTTTCAAACCTATGAGAATTTTCTGGTGGTCTTCTTTCTCTTGATTTCTAGCTCCATTGCTCTGTGATCAGAGAAAATACTTTGTATTGTCTTAGTACTTTAAATAGAGTGTGGGGACTTTCTTGGCCCAACATAACATCGATTTTGTTGAACAGTCAGTGTGAACTTGAATGTGAATTCTATAGTATAGATGTAATGTTTATTAATATATTAGGTCAACTTTGTTAGTGGTGTTCAAATCTTCTGTATTCTTATTGATTTTTATCTATTAGTTTCATAGAGATGTGTATTAAAATTTCCACTTATGATTGTGGATTACTTTTATATATTTTTAGGCAATGTTATTAGGTATGTAAAAGTCTAGGATTGCTGTATCTTCCTAATGAATTGAACCTTTATGAAATATTCTCTTCATTGGTAATAATGCTTCTTATAGTATAGCTATGTCAGTTTTCTTTTAATGTTTGCATATGTAGTTTTTCCATCCTTTTGCTTTCAATCTTCCTTTATGTTTTTTATTTCAAAAATGTCTTTTGTAAACAGCATAGGCTTTTTTGATGTTTTAAACATCCAGTCTAACAATCTTATTTAATTGGAGTGTTTAGCCTATTTACATTTACTGTAATTACCACTACGTTTGAGTTCAAATCTACCACATTACTCTCTGCATTCTATTTGTCTATCTCTTTTGTGCATATTTTTCTCATTTCCTACCTTCTTTTATTTTCTTATTACTTATGTTGTCTGCTTTGTTATACTGATGATTACATATTCTTTTATTATTCTTTTAGTGGTTACTCTAGTGATTACATTACTGACTTATTAAAGTTCAATATAAACTAATACTCTTAGCGTTTACTAGACAATGCAAAGATATTGGAACATATTAACTGGATTTATGCTATTCTCACATTATGTGTTATTATTAACAAGTATTTAAAACTCCGTAAGATATTGTTTTTATTGTTTTATAAAGCCAATGTTTATTCAGATTTACCTTTATTATTTAGGCTTCTCATTATTCTTCATTCCTCTTTTTCTCCACACTGTCTAATTGGATCATTTTCCTCTGAGCAGATCCTTAAAGTTTATCTTTGAAATATTTGCTGAATCAAGATGACGTGTAAGGAAATGAATGTGAGATATAGCAGGGATACAGAAATCAAGTGAGTTGGGAAGTGTTAAGTTTGAAGAACTGGTAGGAGAGTCATACAGGGGTCTATTTGTGAGAGGGCTTCTGATTCTCTGAGGCTATCCACTGGCTTTCAAGTTTAAGACATTTAAATCAACCAAGAATAAGCATCAACTATAAAACTTTTAGATTAAGCCCTAAATTGGGAAGAATTTGGCTTTGAACTGTGAGAGAACTTGGTCCAAGGACAATGTTTTGGATTGGCTTGTTTTGAGTACAATAATTCCATGCAGATTTCCCTTACCCTCTAGAATTTATATTTAAGCCCAAAAAATGAAAAGGTTATAAGAAAAAAAAAGGAAGAGGAGGTAGTATATTTCTTTTAGATTCATTTAGAACATGGATTCTGAGACAGACAGCCTTGAAGTTTGAATCTCAGCTTTTATACTTCCTAGGTATTTTATCTTAAAAAATTCTCTCTCTTTTTGATGTTTTCATTTCCTCAGCTAGGTAATGATGTAATAAGATTGATTACTTTATTAGATTGTTGTGAGGAATAAGTGAGATTATCCATGTAAAGTGATAAAAAGTGCTGTGTACTTATAACAGCTTATTAAATGTTATCCTACCATAGTCTTTGTGGGAGACAGATAACACAGGACAGCACTTCATGGTGGCAATTATTTGAATACAATTAGTTGGCTTATAAAACGTAACAACAGAGAGAGAAATATAGACCCAGTTTGGTATACTGACTATTGGGAGAAACGTATAAATATAACTACAACCACACAAAGATCAGAAAGCAGGATTAGAAAAGGTTGGAGACAGGCTACCTGTACAAAGACAGAAATAGTGCAGAGAGAAATGGCAGGCACTTTAAAGTAGAAAAAAAGAAGTTATGGAAGTACACATGAGATACCCTAGAACCAGGAGGGAGGGGGTGGGAGTTACAGATATTCTCCTAATGGGGTTGTAGGGAGGAAGACTTTTCCTCTATCCAATGTGGGTTCATCTGGCTGGAGAACGAGTTAAATTCACATGAGACAGAATAGCAAGAGAAAATTAAAGCTTTATGAGGACCATGGCCTGGGAACTTTCTTCCCGAAGGAAGAAAGGGCACCGAAGAAGTGGGGTGCACGGAGTGGTTATATACCCCCAAACAGGGTGTTTCACATATGATTGAAATGTCCCTCCCACAATAGTCACAAGATTGCCCTGTTGGCACAGTGTTTGATGGACACAGCAGGAGGCAAGTCTATTGTCTTGAGCTGGGTGGTCACAGGCGAGCGCAGCAGTCAGTTCCTAGCCTAAGGAAAGATGCTTAATCCTTAAAGAAATGCCAACGTTGTGAGGGGGAGGGAAATCAGTTACAGGAGGTTACCAGATAAGCACAATAAACAAATTCAGATTTAAGTCCTTGCCTTCACCATTGATTAAGAGTTTCTAGAGATATCTTTACAGATGGAGAGTTCCTTTACAATGTAAATGTCTCTTACAAAGGGTAAGTAAATTTTACTTTTCAGTGGCTTTCCTGTCTGCAAAGGAACCAGCCTCAAATAATCATCATGCCAAAGAGACGTGTCTTGGGGTGGCCAATTCCAGTCCCCACAGGGCTTATCAAGGGAGTTATTTTTCTGTTATTGCCATTGCTTCTTTTTTATCGCCCTCAGATTAGTGGAACCAGAAAGAAAGAACATATATATCTTTATTTCTAACCTGAATACAGCAGCAGAAGACTTTTTCTTCTTTAGCTTCATAGGCAGTCTGGAGGAGTAGAGGGCAATATGAGTGGGAAGACCCTAATGCACAGAAAAGAACTCAAATATGTAGTGGATGGTATTGGTACCCTTCTCAGAGCCCCTTTTGTGGCCAGTGCGCCTTTCTACCAGCCGCTGTTTGTGTTAGCTGATGTCAACTCACAGATGCCCTCTTCTCCTAAGAATTACTGCAGTGTAGATATCTCACCTGGAAGGCTATCCCTCACCCAGACCTGGGTTTGATGGCATGGGAGCATACAATGGCTGCTCCTGTTGTTCCATATGGAAATAACTTGTTAATCCAATTTTTGCTCAGAGCCTTCCAGGAGTCTCAGAATGAAACTAGCTTATAACTGAGACCACATTCTTGCCCTATCCTGCTCCCATCACTTCCCTTTTCCTAAGAAATCACTTGAACAAGAATCTTAATCTCAGGATCAAATGCCAAGGAACCCAGCCTAAGACAAAAGAAAACACAAAACCAATCCAAGTAGCCTTGAAGACAAATGAACATCATTAGAGAATTTTTTTTAGACTCCAGATTGTGCTCTATATTATCCACCACATAGAAGCATTATAAGACATATTTAATGATCATTATTTCCACTCTTCAACTATTCACAGTTGCAAAGTACTAAAAATATCTTTTGCTTTTACTTATTGATAGAGATCTATCATCAATATTCTACTCTACACTTTAATTCACCCCAAGGTCATGTTGCCCACTCTCCTAGCAACAGCCTTGATGTCTCTACAGTTTTGTCTAATAATGATAGTAATAACAAGAAATGCTGATATTTCTTGAGTACGTCTATATCCCAACAGCTGTTAGAAGTCCTTACACGGATTAACTCATTTAATCCTCTTAACTTCCCCTTGAGATAAGGACCATTATTATCCCTGTTTTAAAGAAGAGGAAACTGAATCATTAAAGGCAACTTCTCAAGGTCACACAGGGTTCAGGATTCAAACACAGGTTTTCTGAATCTAGAGCTCAAGTTTTTAACCATTGCTCTCCTACAGCTGATATGCTCTGAAACAGCTGGGTGATACAATGGCTCCTCTAGAAGCTGGAAAAGTCAAAGAAACAGTTCTCCTGAGAGTCTGTACAAAGGAACCCAGCCCTGCCCACCTCTTGATTTTAGCCAATGATATCCCTTAGACTTCTAACCTACAGAACTGTAGATAACACATTTGTGGTAATTTGTTACAACAGTAATAGAAAGCTCATACAGGGATTGTGAGGTGACATGTGTAAGGCACTGATCATGGTGCATATGAGGGAGCACAGACCTGTTCTCCAATTATTAGATACTATTATTGTTGTTATTATTTTTCATTAATCATATCATTCTGAATGTCTTAGAAAGCTTCAAAGAGCAGTTGTAGCCTGAACTAGTCTTGAAATATTAATAAACTATGAACAACAGAAAGTGCCAAGTAGAAGGAAAAACTTTGGCAAAAGCATGGTGATAGAATAACACAACATTTACTGAGTACTAGGTTTTGGAGGCCCTTCAACAGCAAACTTTATTCTGCTGAAAGCTTTTACACTTGGTGATATGTTGGAAAATTTGTTTTCAAGGGTTTACTTGGTTACATAATTAATTGACACAAGGAGAATTTCAAGAAAAGGATAATGACTCTAGTATTGATGTAATGAACTAAGGAGTGCAGTAGAAGGAGAAAGAAGGGGATCATAGAATATGAGGTCCCTGCGGGCTGGCATTGTGTCTTACTTTTGGGCACATCTAAGAGATGTGATCACTGAATATATACTAGTATAATAAGGAAAGAAACCGTTTTTTTTCTTTTTTTAATTGAGTTAATGATAGGTTACAATCTTGTGAAATTTCAGCTGTACATTAATGTTTGTCATTCGTGTTGTAGGTGCACAACTTCACCCTTTGTGCCCACCCCCCACCCCACCTTTCCCCTGGTAGCCACTAATTTGTTCTCTTTGTCCACATTTTTACATTCCTCATATGAGTGGACTCATACACAGATTATCCTTCTCTAGCTGGCTTATTTCACTTAACATAATTCCCTCAAGGTCCATCCATGTTATTGATTTTGTTCTGTTTTGCAGCTGAGTAGTATTCCATTGTATATATGTACCACACCTTCTTTATCCATTCTTCTGTTGATGGGCACTTAGGTTGCTTCCATGTCTTGGCTATTGTAAATAATGCTGCAGTGAACATTGGGGTACATAGGACTTTTGGGATTGCTGATTTCAAGCTCTTTGGATAAATACCCAGTAGTGGGATGGCTGGATCGCATGGTAGTTCTATTTTTAATATTTTGAGGAATCTCCATACTGTTTTCCATAGTGGCTGCACCAGTTTGCATTCCCACCAGCAGTGTGTGAGGGTTCCTATTTCTCCACAACCTCTCCAACATTTGTTACCATTAGTTTTAGATATTTTTGTCATTCTAATGGGTGTAAGGTGATATCCTAGTGTAGTTTTGATTTGCATTTCCCTGATGATCAGTGATGATGAGCATCTTTTCATGTGCATATTGGCCATCCATATATGTTCTTTGTAGAAATGTCTGTTCATGTCTCCAGCCCATTTTTTGATTGGGTTGTTTGATTTTTTCTTATTGAGTTGTGAGAGTTCTTTATATATTATGAATATTAAGCCTTTGTCAGATATATGACTTGCAAATATGTTTTTCCCAGTTAGCGGGTTGTTTTTTTGTTTCAATCCTGTTTTCATTTGCCTTGAAGAAGCTCTTTAGTCTGATGAAGTCCCATTTGTTTACTCTTTCTATTCTTTCCCTTCTCTGAGAAGACATGGTGTCCGAAAAGATCCTTTTAATACTGATGTCAAAGAGTGTACTGCCTACATTTTCTTCCAGAAGCCTTATGGTTTCAGATCTCACCTTTAGGTCTTTAATCCATTTTGAGTTTATTTTGGTGAATGGTGAAAAAGAATGGTCAATTTTCATTCTTTTACATGTGCCTTTCCAGTTTTCCCAGCACCATTTGTTGAAAAGACTTTCTTTTCTCCATTGTATGCCCTCAGCTCCTTTGTCAAAGATAAGCTGTCCATAGATGTGTGGTTTTATTTCTGGGCTTTCAATTCTGTTCCATTGGTCTGTGCACCTGTTTTTGTACCAGTACCATGCTGTTTTGATTACTGTAGCTTTGTAGTAAGTTTTGAAGTCAGGGATTGTGATGCCTCTAGCTTTGCTCTTTTTTCTCAGGATTGCTTTAGAAATTCGGGGTCTTTTGTTGCCTCATATGAATTTTAGGATTCTTTGTTCTAATTCTGTAAAGAATGTCATTGGGATTCTGATTGGGATGGCGTTGAATCTGTAGATTGCTTTAGGTAGAACGGACATTTTAACTATGTTTATTCTTCCAATCCATGTACATGGAATGTCATTCCATCTCCTTATGTCGTCATCCAATTCTCTCAGAAAGGCCTTGTAATTTTCATTGTATAGGTGTTTCCCTTTCTTAGTTAAATTTACCCTGAGGTATTTTATTCTTTTTGTTGTGATTGTGAATGGTAATGTGTTCTTGAGTTCTTTTTCTGTTGGTTCGTTATTAGAATATAGAAATGCTACTGATTTATGCAAATTGATTTTGTACCCTGCAACATTGCTGTAGTTGTTGATTACTTCTAAGAGTTTTCCACTGGATTCGTTCGGGTTTTCTCTATATAAGATCATGTCGTCTGCAAACAGCAAGAGTTTCACTTCTTCCCTCCCTATTTGGATTCCTTTTATTCCTTTTTCTTGCCTGATTGCTCTGGCCAGGACCTCCAGTACTATGTTAAATAAGAGTGGTGATAGAGGGCATCCTTGTCTCGTTGCTGTTTTCAGGTGGATGGCGTTCAGTTTTTGCCCATTGAGTATGATGTTGGCTATGGGTTTGTCATATATGGCCTTTATTACGTTGAGGTAGTTTCCTTCTATGCCCATTTTGTTCAGAGTTTTTATCATAAATGGCTGTTGGATCTTGTCAAATGCCTTCTTTGCATCTATTGAGATGATCATGTGGTTTTCATTCCTCAGTTTGTTGATGTGGTGTATCACGTTGATTGATTTGCGGATGTTGAACCATCCCTGTGTCCCTGGTATGAATCCCACCTGATCCTGATGTATGATTCTTTTGATGAATTGCTGAATTCTGGTTGCCAAAATTTTGTTTAGAATCTTTGCATCTATGTTCATCAGTGATAATGGCCTGTAGTTCTCTTTTTTCTTGGTGTCCTTGTCAAGTTTTGGTATCAGCATGATGTTGGCCTCGTAGAATGTGTTAGGAAGTGTTCCATCTTCCCTAATTTTTTGGAATAGTTTGTAAAGGATAGGTATTAAATCCTTTTGGACACATCTAAGTGTCCTTTTGGGCACTTTTGGGCGCATCTAAGAGATGTGATCACTGAATATATGCTAGTATAATAAGGAAAGAAACCATTTTTAAAAAAAGGTTTAATATGATATCATGTCTCTAACTTAACTGTAAATCCTCCAAGTTCTGAGTTGACATCTAACATCTTTCTTTCGTTCTCAATATCCAGGTTAGTGTTTCCACTAGAGCTCAAAAACGGATCTCTTTCTGATGAGTTTTATGATTTTATTTGAGCTCAGTATTGAACTGGAGATCTGTAGAGAAGCTAGAGTGAGAGATATTTGAATTGACAGTAAAGAGGTGACTAACTGAATCCTTAATCCTAATCGTTAACAAAATTGTAGGATATAGTCTATATGTTAAAAAGCCGTGAATGGTTGATCCAGTGATTTCTATGGTTGCCCAGAATCTGAATCTCGATCTTCTCACTTCTTGACCAATGTCTTTATGCTGTGACACTATCGTCTCATTAGAAATATTAAGCAACTAATAATTATTAGTAATTTTTCAGCAGAAAATATATCTACCTCCAACTTTACTGTGATTATTAATTAGCAAATATTTCTAATAATGTAAATCTTAGGGAGGCAGATACTGAAGAAGTGACAGTGTTTGGAATAATTTAGAAAAAATTAAGATACTATTTTTGCATTACAAAGATTCATATGCTTTTGTTTGTTTCCAAGAAAAGAATCATGATCTTTTCACACTCATTAAGTCATTTTGTTATACACTCAATCTGTTAAGAATTCCCAAATATCATGCAGTTTTAATATGATGTTTGTGTGTAAGTGTGTGTGTATTTTGGGAAAAGTGTGCTTGCTAATAAATTTAAGACAGCGTGGCTGCATTTTATATGGCACATAACCTTAGTACTGACAAATATTGTCATGGTTACCTGCAAAGTAGCAGGATGTGGTGGGTGAAAGACAAGGTTCAAACAGTATAAGAATAGGCTCTTTAACAGAAACCAAAGATTATGGACAAAGAGAGGAATTTAGAGGAAAGTAGGAGGAAATGTGAGCAGATCAGTGTTCAGCTGATTTTTAAAAAGGCATTGGCTAAATAATTCTTTTCTGTTTTCATAATCTGATAATTATTAGTTGCAAATGGTTGTATCTCAGAAATTGCTTTCTTTACGGAAGTGGCCCCACAAAGATTTTTGAAGAAAGTGAGAATAAAAACTAAGGTATGAAAGTAAGAGAATTGTTTAAGAAAATGATAAATGTGTTTATTAGGACAAGGTGTGGTCCTCTTACTTTAGCCATTTTGAGGTTATTGAAACACTTAATAAACCAGCTTACAAACATTAATACATTTATCTACAATATTTAGCCATTTTTGTGTTTAAAGTGCTTTGCAATGATAATTTGTTGTTTATGAAACTTCTCCTAACAAGTAAAATTTCTTCTTATAATTATTAAAAGTCTTAGCTATTGCTTGGATTGTCAAAATCTAGGTTGATTTGATTTGTTATTTGTTACAATTTACTCATTGTTTGATACTTTTCAGCAGCTTTCAAAGAGCAATATTATCTTATTATTTTTTACAATCCTCTATGAATTTAGAGAAAAGAGAAAATGACTAAAAAGAACTAGTTTTTAAAAAAAATCTAGATAACAGTAATAAATTCAACAACTCTATCTAGCCCTTACCAATCTAAGTAGTGGAACAACAAAACTAATAAAATATGATCCACTGGGACTTTCACAAGAGTGAGAAAAATGCTACATGCACAAAACAGACAAGGAGATCAGCATAATGAGGCTTGTGCTGAGTTGAGGAAGAGAGAGATTTGGAACTAAAGAAGAAAGAACAATTAAAGAGACTAAATTTGTCAAAAAAGACTATTCAAAAAAAAACTATAACACAAACTTATTCATATAGTGAATGTGAGAATTGATATCTTAATTTTCTAAATATCCTACTTTAGTAATACATAAAAGTAGAAACAATCTGCCACTCAAAGAAAGCAACAATTCTTCATGAAAAGTATAGATTCCTTCAATCCTGTGATTCCAGTTTAACTATCCTAGTTCTGTAAATAATATCAAATTAATATGTTATCATTGGAAATAATTTTATTTATCTTCCCATAGGCTTAAAATCGCTTTTGAAATATACATAATATAAACATAGGTTAAATTATTCAATAAAATGAAAACGAGTTTGTCCAAAAATACACAACTTAATGTCACAGGATCAGATTTATGAAGATATTATTTTCATGAGGTTTAGTTAACTTTTTTCCCTAATTGATATTTTAGTACCACCATCTCTGCAGTTTAAATTGATGCTAAAGGTGTATAGGAATGAAACTGGCAAGAAAGGAGCCATGGTTTTCTTATTCCCAGGAGAAAAACCTCAAGCTGTAGGAGAGTTTTCCTCTAGGGTCCAATTATAACAGAGCCAATTATGTTTTCTGATATAGTCATGCTTCCTTACAATTCTCCTATATGCACATGGAATAAAACTTCTCACTTATATGTGCTGGAATTTACTAACGTGTATTCTAGACACTGCTTCATCCATTCACAGCACTTTATCTCCAAAGGGGAAATAGGAACTAATATGTGCTTCATTAGTTTTTCAAGTAATGTCAAATTTACAGACATGTTAAAGAGCAGGCTGCTAACTCAGATTAAGCCAGGGTCCTCAAAGTAAAAACCAATGAAGATAATCAGTTTCAACTGATGTTTCAATTTTCAGTTTCAATTTGTTCTTAAAAAATACTACAACTGACTTTCTGTGTCCCTCTATCTCCCTAGCACCAAAAAGAACCCAAAATCTTTTAAGAATAAGAATCTGAGATTTCATTTGTAGCCTATTGACCCAAAATCCATGACATTGTTATGAACATGCTGTGATCAAAAGCAAACATATCACTGAACACGAGACGCTCTCTGGTTCTCATAATTGGAAAAAGATTCAGAGAGCAATATAAACATTCGCAAAGGAGAGAATCTTTTCTTATGAGCTTTTGGCATGACTTCTCCTTAAAATGAATTGAGCTGTCATTCTTTTTGCCTATAAATAAAACTTTAACTGTTTTAATACCAGCTGGTTTCCTTCCTCAGAATACAATTTGTAATGGAAAGAGGATTCTTTTTTTGAAGAAGGAGATTCTTCTTTTCTTGTTTAATAAAACAAAGTCTTCTAATTCTTGCTTTGTCTTTCTAGAATATACAGTCAGAAAGCAATCTATGATAACCAGAAGAATATTTTTAAACTTATTAATAAAAATTTTATAGTAGAATCATAATTTTAGAGGTAAAAGAATTTAGAACTCCCTCTATATGAGCTGCTCGACTTTACACGTATTGGGTTTGAGGTCCACAGAAGTGCACTGGCCAAGACCTCCTGTGAGGGTCAGAAATAACTCTAGGACTAAAATCTGATCGACTTTTTATTTCTTATTAGAGGGAGATAATAACACTTGGATCAAATATTTGGTTACATCAAAAAAAAAAAAAGCAGCAACAATAATGATTCTGGGTCAACAAGCGTAGACTGAAACCAAGCTTATCTCCTCTCTCCCCCAAATTGGATTACAATGATAATGATAGAATTCTTAAAATTGTACATTACTACACCAACAAAGGGAACAGGAAGCCAGGGTATCAGCAGACAAGGTTTTCATCAAATATCTGGAAGACAGTAAGAGAACTGAAGAATTCTAACAGATAGAGCCAGCTGTGGGAATCCATTGTACAATCCTAATAGAGGAAATAAAGAGGAGGGAGTCCAGATTTGAACATGGAAGTGTCATGTATTACTGAGCCCTAGGCATTTGACACCCTCTCCCCAAACTTCCACATGCAGAACAGCCTGCTGCTGTTTGTACCCAATAAAACTTCCCACAGAGTACAGGGCTCTAAAGAACTCAATAGAATTCTGGTGAGAAGTAAAAGAGCAAGTATGGATGTTGGTATCCCAGCACAAATCTCTTCTAATTCTGGAATTTAAGGCATACTCAGCATAAAAGCCAGGTCCCTGACTCTACCCTTGAAAGAGTCGGTCAACATATTCTATGCATATATAGAGTATATTCTTTCCTCTTTCCTATTGTTTATGAATCAATAACCAAGACCTTATTCATATTATCATCATGAGCTAATAATCAACATATTTGAAAGTAAAAGATCAAAATAAAAAGTAAAGACTGCCCTAGAAGGAAACTAAGGTAATTTGCAGAAGATATGAAAAAAATTGTCTACCATCTTTAAAGACATTCACTAAGATATCACATCCATGAAAACATAATTGTACGTTACACAAAAGTAGCAATTAAAAAAATTTAAAAACTACTGGAAATAAAATATGCAATTGGGAGCTGGCCCGATGGCTTAGTGGTTAAATTCACATGCTCCACTTTAGCAGCCTGGGGTTCATGGGTTCAGATCCCAGGTGCGGACATACACACTGCTGGTCAAGCCATGCTGTAGTGGCATCCCACATACAAAAAAAAAAAAAAAATCTAAGAGATAAATGATTAATCTAAATGTCCCAATATCTGACTAAATGTAGCCCACATAGAGACTTAATTAGAGAAAACAGAAATTTTGGGATAGGAGGAATTATGAAAGAAAAAACATACATGAGGGACAAACAAATGTTAACATTGAATACTCCCATAGAGAGCTGATGCAGACGAATCAAAAAAGATCTAAGGAGAAAGGTAAGATATTAGAAGTGGAGGGGGAGGGGCTGTGCATGAGAGAGTGAGAGGGAAAGAGATTGAGTTGAGAACACACTTTGGAAAAACAATGGATTAACTAAGAGTCATTAAGAAACTGTTTCCAGAAAAGGTGAATGGAAATCAAGGCAAGAACTAAGGAGACCACTATCCAGCAGGCCTAAAGAGCAATCTGTCCAAATTGGAAAAGGATGGAAGGTTCCTGGAAGGTATCCCTGGAAAAAAAAATTTCAAAACAAAGACAATGTGACTGCAAATTTATACTAAATTGAGGACATAAAAAGGTAATGGCAGTAATTCAGATAGAAGATAAGTCTGGTAGTGGATGAATTGAGAAAATATTGCAGTTTGGTTATATTTTGAAGGTGAAGCTGAAAGGATTTGATACAATATTGGATGTGCAATGTGAAAGAAAGAGCAGGGTCAAGTACAAGTCCAAAATTTTCACTTTAACAGCCCAAGGGAATAAAAATGGGCCTTCAAAACTTAAGGATCAATTAAATATCTGTATAAGAATGTATGGTCTAAATATGCAGACAAAAGTCTAAATTAGAGCCAAAAATCTGTGGACTTCAAAAAGAATAAAATTAAAGAATAAATGAAATGGTTAAAATTAAACATACTGGGGATAATGTGAGATAAGCAAATGCTACTTATCAAAAAAAAAGAAAGAAAGAAAGAAAGAAAACAATGTCAGAAACTTCAAGAAAAAACAAACTAACAAAACATTCACGATCCAATTTAGAACTAAACAAAATGTGGTGTTGGTTTGAGTCATTCATTCATTTATCCTTCATTTATAGAATGAGTTGTTATGTGTTAGGCACTGTTAGATATGTGAAAGAAACAACAGTAAAAAAAACAGTTACGTCTTTTCTAAGCCTTCATTAAGTGGAGGAGGTGGACAACAAACATGAGAGCTCCATAATATAAGGTAGTAGTTTAAAGGTGCACTGCAGAAAACTAAAGTACAGTTGGAAAACAGATAGGGATGAAGTATACACTTAATAATGGTGATCAAGAAAGCCTTCCTGGAGGAAGTGACGCTTAAGCAGAGACATAAGTTAAATAGGGAAAGTCACTTAGATGTACAGGGAAAAAGTTGTTCCGGAAAGTGCAAAGGTTCTCATGCAGGACGATGCATTAGTATCGAGGAAACAAGTGTGGCTGGAGTTAAGTGAGTGGAAATGCAAAAAGACAAAAGACTGGAGGAAAAATTTGGTACCAGAGCATATAAAGATTTTGTATTTTCTTCCAAGTGGGATCAGAAGGTTATGAAGAGTTCCAGACAGAGGAGTGATATGATCTCATTTACATTTTAAAAAGATTAGTCTGGTTGTTGTTGAGGGAAATTTATGAGAGTGGAGGCAAGAATGGAAGCAGGAGTTAAATTAGGAGGCAATAGCCGTAATCCAAGTGAGAGACAGGTATGGTAGTGGAGATGCTGAGAAAATATTGGATTTGGGTTATATTTTGAAGGTAAAGCTGAGGGGATTTGCTTAAAGATTGGATGTTCATTGTGAAAGGAAAAGCAAGGTCAAGTACAGCTCCACGATTTTCATTTTAACAGTTTAGTAAATGGTGCTGGCATTTATTGAGATGAGGAAGAATAGGGTGGGTCTCGTAGGTGAACACCTTTGCTATCAAAATTATTTCCTCTGTTATGCATTTCAAGGGTCTATTTGGAAAAGCATAAAAATGATTTTGACTCCTAAATCTAAGCTGTATCCATCTTTCCCTACAGCAATGCACATAGAAAGCTACTGCTGCTGCTTGGATGTTGAGGGAAGAAATGGAAACAAGCATACCTTGGGGAAAGAAACCACCATTGCTACTTCAAAATATGACCAAAATAATATGTATGTATAAATATATAGGTATATGTGTATAAACATAGATCTTACATACACATTCTTGTTAGAGCATCTATGAGGCACTTATAAAAGTTAATTCTTAAATGATATCTTACGGGGCTGGCCTCGTGGCCAAGTCATTGAGTTCGAGCGCTCTGCTTCCACAGCCCAGGTCCAGTTTGGATCCTGGGCGCAGACATGGCACTGTTCATCAGACCATGCTGAGGTGACGTCCCATATAGCACAACCAGAGGCACTCACAACCAGAATCTACAACTATGTACTGGGGGGCTTTGGGGAGAAAATTTAAAAAAAGATTAGCAACAGTTGTTAGCTCAGGTGCTAATCTTTAAAAGATAAATATATAAAAATAAATAAAATGATATCTTAGTTTGGAATCTCTAGAAGTGGAGCACGAGACAGAAATTTGGATGCCTGTGATTTATTGAGGGAGTGAGTGTTTTCAGGGGGAAAATAACCCAACCATGTAAGGAAGTGAGAGAAGCAGGATAGGAATGGGGAAGGGGCTGAGCAAGGAAGTGGTCTCAGTAAATTCTAGACTTAGCATGATGGGGAAGGAGACCTCTGGAGCATAATTGCATCCACGATTTCTTTCACTTTGAGATGAGGTGGCTGGACTTTTGTATCTCTCCATAAGTCAATCATCGAGTGATTATGGGCTGCCTTAGAGGGGAAGGACCTAACCTCTTGGATGAGCTGGGCCCTGTTGGCTGAGGGCAATTCTCCTGAGAAAAGGGCAATGGTGAGCCCTTAATTGCCAACACTGACAGCAGCTAGGACATGGTTTCACTGGCCTGGTAAAGGAGATTCGGGTGCAGCAACAACTGGGGCCACATAAAATTCTGAACAACTAACAAACAACAACAGCACCAGACATTGCAGGTAAGGTTAGCTAGCCAAAATGCAATGCAGTCATTAATACTAAAAGCTCCACCCTCTGAATTCTAAAATAACTTTTCCGAATAGCTATCAGTTCAAGGCAAAATTCAAACCTAAAATTATAGACTAAGTGGTTAGAGCTACACTGTTAAGCAAATTCATTTCATGAAGTATTGTCATTACTAATTGAGAAAAAAATGTGTACTAAGCACTCAATTCAAGAAGTCTGAAATAAAACACAAAAATAAGGAAGGAAAAAGGACAACAGAAATCAATCAATTAGAATACAGTAAAATTTTATAAATAAATCCAGTCTCCATATTTTTTCCACTTTAAGAGTTTTATTAAGGTATAATTTACATAAAATAAATTGCACACATTTAAATGTACAAACTAATGTTTCAACATAACTGATGTACCCTTATGAAACCACTACCATAATCAAGATAACAAACAAATCTGTCACCTTCAAAGTTCATTTTGTATTCCCTCTCTGCCTCAACCCCAGCAACTGTGGATTTGCTTTCTGCTATAGTAGGTTTGCAATTTCTAGAATATTATCTAGCATGTACTCTTTTTATGTCTGACTTCTTTCACTCAGCATAATTATTTGTTTTTTTGTCATGTGTGTCAATAATTCATTTCTTTTTATTGTTGAGTGCCATTCTATTTTATATATATACTAAAATTTGTTTATTTATCTGTCGATGAACGTTTAGGTGGTTTCAAGTTTTGAGCTTCTACAAATAAAATTGCTTGGGTTGGCCCTCCCTGCACTGCACCCTGGCAACTCTCTCCAGGCAGTAAACTGGAGCAATTGTAGGGCTCAGTTTGTTTGTTTTCCCTGTTGAAAGGCAATTCTCCATGGCATTTCTACATGTGTTGTGACAGCTTTTGTCCTGAACTATGTTTTCAAGGATATTTGCATAGCAAACAACCTTAGAACATAGAGATAGTTCTCCCACTGGGGCAGAGGGGAGATTTCTGACCAGGACAATAAATATGCCTTTCTCCAGGGCAGAGTTTGGCCGGCCTTGCTAGTTGTCCCTTAGTAAGATTGGGGGTGTGTGTGTGGGGGGCATCTCCTAAGCTCAGGCTACTGCTGTAATGCACTCCAGTACGTGTATAGGTAACACGTGGCCCTCATGGCGTTGCCCTGTGGGAAGTGAAGTTTGGAAAATCAGCTCCAAGTTGTTACTATTCTTCTATGTACCAAACTGTCCATTTTGGCTGATTGTTTCCTTTCTGTCCCAACCTATGGAAGTGTGGGAAATTAACCTAGCAGCTGCCAACAGGCTGCTGCTTGCAAACTGCTTAACTACATGACATCTGCTCTCTCAGGTGTCACCTTCCTGTGCTGCCTGATGTCAAAAGTCTGAAAATCATTGTTTAATATATTTTGCACTGATTTTTAATTGTTTCAGGTGAGAGAGTAAATCCAGTTCCTGTTACTTCATCGTCATCAGATGAAGTCCCCATACTGATTTTTTCAAACAAAACTAATAATAATAAAAACAGATAGATACTTGGAAAATCTAAAGCTAAATCAGAGAAAACATAAATTCACAAAATTAGAAATGAGAAGGCTTTGTAATATATTCAAAGAAGATTAAGTATTATAAGATAATACTTATGGTAGATATCATTTATCGGCTGACCTAAGATACATTCTCAAACTTTTTTTTTGCCTTTCTTTTTTTTTGCCTTTCTCTTTTTTTAAGAAGGTTAGCCCTAAGCTAACATCCGGCACCAATCCTCCTCTTTTTGCTGAGGAAGAGTGGCACTGAGCTAACATCTGTGCCTGTCTTCCTACATTTTATATGTGGAATGCCTGCCATAGCATGGCTTGATAAGGGGTGTATAGGTCTGCGTCTGGAATCTGAACCAGCAAACCTCAGGCTGCTAAAGCAGAACACATGAACTTAACTGCTGCACCACCCCACCAGCCTGTCCTCAAACTTTTGCCCTTAGGCCCTAGGGCAGTCCATGTGACACAGACCTGGACGATGAGTGGTAAGTTGAAGTCTGCTGGCTAGGGCTCCCAGGAAAATTTCTTTTTCTGCAATGGTCCCATCCTTTGATTTTTTCTCTTCTATCATTTTCCTTCCTGGGAAATGGACACAATCCCTGTATTATGAGAACAAAACTTGCTTGATAAAGATGGCAGAGCAGAAAAGTAGAAAGAATCTGGGTCCTTGATGGCATACTTTAGCAATTGTACCATTACTAAAGCACTTATCTCGAGACTTTTATTTATCTATTTATTTATTTATTTTAGAGAAATACGTTTCTATTTAAGCCAATGGTATTTGGATTTTCTGTTATTTGCAGCCAAATGCATTTCTTGTAATAACCATAAAGTATCTGATATTTTGCCCTACTTGCAAGTTAACAAGTTATGCTGCCAGTTTCATGGATGCTAGTAGAAGACACGTGACTCCTGAGTTGGAGACGTAGGACAGTTGATTACTCACAGCAACATCAGAAGCTAGAGTATCATCATTTTCTTGTGCCAGTTTCCCAAGCCCCAAATCCTGCAAGGTGTTAGGACACAGTGGGTTGTGTTATAAGAGAGAAAACCCCAATCTTTTATAATAAGTTGCAAGCAAACCTGCTCAAACTTTACCCCAGAGGGAGACATTTTTATTATACTGGGCAGCAAAAAAATCTGTCTTCTGTTCTGAAAGGAGACAGAATCTCTACCTTCCAAGGCTGTTTGCTCTGTAAACATCCTTGGAAAGATAGTCTAGGAAAAAAAAATCTCACAATACGTGTAGAAACATCATGGAGAATTGCCAGTTAATGCCTCTCTCACAGGACATGCAGAACTGTGAGAGATTGACGAAGAGCTGTCTTCCTAAATTCTTAACTGATATGATTTGGAATTTTGTCATTTATATTCTATGCTTTGAAATTTTCAAAATGACTAATCTATCTGAAAAAAATACATTTAAATAAGCTCAAAAATTAAAATATGGGAAAAATGACTCATGGTAAAGGAAATTGAAAACACTTATTGAAAAATTATCCACCCTTTTCCTTTTCTTTATTTCCATTCCCTTTCCTTACCAAATAACATGATCCCAAAGCTATTAGGTGGCCTAGAGGAAAGTAGGTGTCTGCAGTTGAGTGGGGAGGGAAGTAGCCCAAAGTGGGATGTCAACCCAAGCATTCATAGGGGTGGCCCAGTGTAGGAAGTCAGAACTGAAATGGGGAGGAAGGTGTCACTTCATGGGACTATGGCCTGGAATGGAGTGTCAGAACATGAGCAAAATAAGGACAGCATCTGCACAGAAGGGTGGCCCAATATGGGATCTGGTGTCATAGCCCAAGCTGGGTGACGAGGGCAGTTGTACACCGGGCTTAAACAGGCTGAGATGGGCATTCATTTTGGGGAAATCAGGAAGTCACTGTGAAGAGTAAGATCTGAGAAAGGTGAGGAATGCACCTATGTGAAGGGGAAGTGACAGGAAAAATTTAAGATTGGTCATAAACAGGGGGTTGATCAAATAAGTAAAAGTGTTAAGCATTGTGGGAGCTAGATTCCTCAACAATATAGAAGAGAGTTAGAAATATGGAAAGGGTGAAAACTAAAATGAACCCTGTGGTGTTGAATTGGAACTGGATGTATCAGTGTAAACTAAGAGTTTCCAATATATAGATAGATAAGCAATAACTACAGAGCGCATTGTGTGTGTGTGTGTGAGCATGTGTGCATGTATACACACATACACTCTCTAGCTCTGTTTACTATCGGGAATCAGTGAGACTTCAATAACATAAGCGAAACTAGAGCTCGGATCTTGGCTTCTCAAAACCATTTCTACTAAAAGTAAGTAGGGCTCCTGGAAGAAATGATAATATCATGTCTGGGGCAAGGAAATTACAAGATGAATCTGGGACATCTTGTGCCAGAGACAGGCATTGCTCAAAGAATAATGTGGATGTGTGAAAAGGACACAAGAGCCAGTTTGAAACAGCTGCCATTGGTCACATCAGAAACAACATGGATAACCCAATAATGATAGTAATGAATTATAACTCAGTCAGTAAAATGAAAAACAATGAACCCATCCCAAAATAAATAAATTGATAAATAAATTGAAAATATGATAAGGAAGAACATATTTATATAGCCTCAAACTACCCTCACACAAAATAGCTAATCATTTCTAAAAGAAAAGAGTAACTTCACAGTGAACAAGCCCAGCAGACATTACCTTAATCAAGTGGGTCAAGTGAACCACCAATAGTGATGGGAGAAAATGAAATCATTGTGCCACCTGAAAGGATGTAAAGAAGAGGATGCAGTCACTTCTGTTACATTCCCACTGAAGATACATAATCTGAGTCTAATCCTGAGGAAACATCAGAAAAATCCAAATTGAGAGGCATTCCACAGAATAATTACAAACTACAGCAATGCCAAAGTCAAAAAATCAAGTAAAGACTGAGGAACTCTTCCAGACCGAAGAAGACTAAAGAAATATGAGAGCACAGCTGGTAATTATAAAGTGAATTGTTTTGCAGAAAAGACATTTTTGGAACAAGTAGTGAAACTTGAACGGGATCTGAGGATTAGAAGGAAAAATGTATCAGTGTTAATTTTCTGATTTTGATGATTGTATTGTTGTTATACAGAGGGAAAGTCCTTGTTTATAGGAGTTACACAATAAGATATTTGAGGGTAATACTCGATCAGTTTGGCAAACTAACTTTCAAACCATTCATTAAAAAATCTTACTCTGCTGTGAATGTTTGATTATCTCAAAACAAAAAAATTAAATACACAAAATTGTGTATTGACTCAAAAGTATTCTCAAAATGATTCTGAAACCAAGTAGTTTGATTCCACACTTTCAAAATACGTTAATTTCATATTTTACAAGAATATATGTTCTTCACACTATTAACTAGTGCAGAATCTAGACAAAAAGGAATAACATTTCAATTTGGTTTATGAAGCTATCATCATTCTGACACTCGAATTCCAAAATATAGTATATATGATATAGAGAGCAATCATTTCTGTGAATGTAATATAAAATCCCAAATGAAATACCACTATTCCGTATTCCGTAGTAGATCATGGGCAATTAAGGTTGAGACTAGAAATAGAAGATCCATATAAAATGTAATGATTAAAAGCATGGGCACTGAGGTAAAATAATGTGGCCTTGAATCCTTGGGCTGCCAACTTACTAGCTGGATGAACTTGGATGGGTTCTGTACTTTCTTTAAGCCTCAGTTTCTTCCCTAATAACTTTCTTCATACTGTTGTAAGAAATAATTGAAATATGCATATATACATATGTATATATATGTAGGTACTAGCTAATTATTATAAAAAGTAGAAGATATATCAGTAATTATTCATCTAATCAGAAAAATTGAGTAGCTTCCTTTGATTCTAAAACACTTAATAAAGTATAATACCTAATCTACTTCGTCCAGGACAGAATTCTCACATTCACATGCATACACATACACACACAAACAACTACCAATAAAATGATTTTTCTTTAACAAAATAGAGAATACAAATCTATATTAGCCCTCTGTGGCTGTACAACAAATTACTTCAAAATTTAGTGACTTCAGACCTTTTGTTCTCTCTCAGATTCTGTGGATCAGGAGTTCAGAAGAGACAAGGCGGGGCAGTTCTGCCTTGGAGTTTCTGATGACATTGTAGCCAAGATGTTGATTGAGCTTGCAGTTATCTGAAGGTTGAAGTGGGGCTCAAAGTTCTGTTTCTAATACTGCTAAACCTTGTGGCTAACAAGAGACTAGCTGTTGGAGGAAGGCCTCAATTTTTCCCACCTGAGCCTCTCTTTAAGGCTGTTTGAGTGTCCTCATGACATGATGCCTGGCTTCCCTTAGAATAAGCAATCCAAGAAAGCAAGGCAGAAGCTACAATGCCTTTTATTACCTAGCCTTAGATGTCATTCTGTGACTTCCATAGTGCTCACATAGAGAGGGCCTTTATCATTGTGTGAGGTGATTGCACAAAAGTGTGGACACCAAGAATCAAGGATCCTTAGGGCCCATCTTGGTTTCTGGCTATCACACTATCTTAAACCAGACTGACCATAAACCAAAAAGATATGAAGCTTGAAGTAGACATCTTTTGGTTGACTATACAGCCCTCTCATCAACTAACCAAAACCAAATCATGCACCAGATAACTCCTGCTTATAGGAACTGACTTAAGGCCATGGCCATATGACTCAGACTAGGTCAGGCAGTATCTGCTTCCTATAAATTGGCCTTAGGACAAGAAGTTTCCAGTTAAGTCTGGCTATCCTCTTGAAAGGAAGTATTCTAAACTCAGAAATGGTAGTCAGTGATGACTTTGCAGCCTAAGAGAAAAATGAAGCAATGTGCAAAGAGAAATAGCTGAGAACTGGAGAGAAAATGTACATAGCAGTGCTTACTCGTTGGTTGCCCACAGAGTATCTATTTTCCCTTTTTAAATTCTCAGCAGATCTATATTTCCTTTAGGTGGTATCAGAGATGCTAATATCACTCCTGACTTGCGGAGCAAAGCACGTAACTAAGGCAAGGCTGATCATCACATTTCGTCTTCTGGCTTGATCTCTTTCATCAAACAGTGGCTTGAGGCCTGGTGAGCATAGTGAGAATTTGGTCTTAGCAAATATCAGATTTTAAAAGACACTTGCTCTTTCTGGAAGGAACGAGAATGCAAGAAGGTAGCCTTAGGATCTGTTGGATGCCTAATTGGAATCAGGTTCAGAATAAATCTGGCACTGAAAGAGGCAGAGGGAAGAGACAGAAAAAAACTTGGTCCTTGTTAATATATTTGAGAAACTATGGTCAGTTTTATATGAAGCCTCGCTTGCCTCTGGACTTCTCAGCTACATGAGCCAATAAAGTGTCTTTATTTTATATTTTTGAAAGCTAGAGACATTTTTATTTTGCAATTATCAAAATGTAAGAACACCTTGTTTTTCTCAAAGATTTACTGGGAGGAAACAATAATAATTCCCAAATCTCTGGAAGTAGCCTAACGTGAGAGTACTTTTAGTTCTGGCAGTATTTTTACATTTCTTTTATTTATAGAGCTTCTTTTCTCTCTTCTTATAGTTTAGTGAAATTAGGCCTTTAATTATGCAGACTGCACCCACAATGGGTATATGTTTCTCCTCATATGATCGTCAACCTAACAAAAAGGCTTAGTTCTTTCTTCTGGCTTGCATGATACAATTTGTATTCATGTCCATGGTTTCCCTGTATGTGTTTTTTCTCCTCGAACTTTTAATTTAAAAAATTTCAGGAACACCTGTAAATACTTCACCTAGATTGACCAGATGTTAATATTTTACCGCATTTGCTCACTCTCTCTTCTCCCCTATTGTGTGTGTGTTTGTGTGTGCAGATACTCATATATTCAAAGATATGCACAGATTCTTTTTCAGTTATCTATTGCTAGGACTTGTACCCCCCAAAACTTAGTGGCTTAAAACACAATTGATTATTATCTTTCATGGTTATGTGGGTTCACTGGGCTCAGCTGGAAGATGTTTGCTTGAAGTCACTGGCTGAAGTCAGCTGAAGGTTTTCAGTGAACTGAACCCTCAGGATGGCCCACTCTCATGGCTATCCTCCATTGACCAGAGTGTCCTCTCGTATTAACTATATTTTCTTATTTTCTGAGTTCTTGATACTCTCGCATCTGAGGCCTTGTTGACTAGGGAGAGACTGCCACTCCCAGGGCTAGCCAGTCCTTAGAGATGGCAAGTGACTTGCCAGAAAGCATGCCTTTTATACACAAACTAACCAATCAAAAGCCCATACTTTCCACCTCCTCCTCTATCAGGCTCTTACAGGAGGCAATATTCCTCTGGCCTAATTATCTCAGGGCCAGGTACCAGATAAGTAAAGACAGCCCCTAGATCCCAGAGCCTCTAGAAATTATTCAAACTAGCTAATCCTAAAACTGCTTACTCTGCCTTGCCTTGCCTTGTCTTTCTTACAAAGACCACAATAAAGACTCCTACCTCATACTTTCCTCTCACTCCTTCTGCCTCCTGACCCACCCTGGTGATTCCCTGTGTGGCCAGGCATAGTGTAGTCTGATGTGGATTAAGGCTGCCCCAGGTAGAGAAGCCCAAGGTGACCTGGCCTACATGCCAAACTATATGACCCAGTGGACTTTTTTTTATGGTATGAATTAGGACTGCCCCAGGGAGAGAAGCCCAGGGCATCCTCACCTACATGCCTATCTATATGGCCAGATTCGTATCTAAAGTTATACGACCGCACAATAACCAGACCCCATCTGCACTGAAATCATTTAATGACTTTTTACATCATCTTTTCTTTTTTCCAGTAAAAATAAGTCACGTACCCATGCCTTATAAAATTAGCCCTAACCCTCAACTCAGGGCAGCAGAAGCTCTGACTGCCCATGGGTCCTGTCCCCATGCTATTCCACACTATTCTCTAAATAAAAAGAGCACTACTGCCAGATCTTGAGAGTCCAAGAAATCTTTCTTTCGACTCCTTGGCTCACCGACCCCGCATCGTAGTCTACCCTCTCCTCTTGGGAATTGTAAGCAACAAGCTATCTTTTCAATGGCAGTTGTCTCTTGATTTGTTAGCCTCTCTATAGCTGAATAATAAGAAATCTACATTTAAAAATACTTCTATACGTGGCTTAGACTTCTCACAGATGGTGAGTGTCCATAGGAAGTGAAGTCATCCAGTCACTTAATGCTTGGGTCCAAAAACTAGCACATCACTTTTTCTGTATTCTATTGGCCAGAGTAGTGACAGAGTTTGCTCACATTCAAGAGGAAGGTACATGAACCCCAGCTCTCTCGGAATGAATATCAAAGAATTTGTGGCTGTTCTCAGTATGTCATAGTCCATCTTATGTCCACAAATTATTTATGTTCCTCTCAAATGCAAAATTTACTTAGGCCCTTCCCCCTCCCAAGAAATCAAAATCCCATAAATATTATAGCATAAGTCTATGGTCTTGTCATCTAATTCAGATCCAGGTGCAGGTGAAGTTACTTGGCTGATGTTCACTGAATATGGTTGCTTTCAGTCTGAAGACCTATAAAGAGAGAAGTTATCAGTTGTCTACAGCCCTAACATACAATGGTGAAGCTGAGATAAACTAATCACAAAAGACATTCACATTGAAAAGGAGGAGAGAATGGGAAAAAGAGTCACAGTCACTGGTCCACAGCAATTCTGAAATCCAGCTGAGTATTTGTCTCAATTGATTAGGGCCTAGTCCTATTTCCTGGGAATGATTCTTTGAAACTCCTGAATCTACCATCTAGGTTCTTGATTCTACTGGCTGCATCATCCTGTCATTTTGGAAAGAAATAACCTATGTTTGCAACTCAATAAATTTCTGGGCTTTTTACCTGCCTCTGGAAGGTTGGGAGCCAAAGGCTTTTTTTCACATTGTATTGTCTCTGCCTCATACTTTTCTATGAATCATAATGGGATTCATTCCATTATCTAAAAGTCATACTTATAGATCTCTTCAGAAATGCCCTTCTTTCTTTTGCGCCCAGTGTGTAGCTTCTGTGGGATAGAGCCCTTAAGTTTCCTAGAAGTCTATTGTTTAATAGAAAGCTACTACAAGGCAACTTCTTCAGATTCTTAGAAAGTTTTTTGCTTAACTGAGTCACTTAAATTTTTCCGTCTTACAGAAACAAAAGGTCCTACAAGGGTCCCCTGGGTTATTCTTTGCCCCAAAGTCATCACTCATTTTTTGAATTTTTGCTGGGACAGGCTAAGGATATGAAACAGTTTTATTTTTAAATCCAAGAAAGTCCTAGATCCTTTATATTATTTTGTAAATCCTCAAAAACCCAATGGATTCTTTGTTAGATTCTTTCTTCTTATATTTTATCATAGATAGTATATTAATAGTTTCCTAGGGCTACTATAACAAATTGCCACCAACTGGGTGCCTTAAAGCAACAGAAATTTATTCTCTCACAGTTCTGGAGGCTGGAAGTCCAAAATCAAGAGTCAGCAGGGACATGCTGTCACTGAAGTTTCTAGGGGAGAATCTATTCTATTCCTTTCTCTTAGCTACTAGTATTGCCAGCAATCCTTGGTGTTCCATGGATCACCCCAGTTTCTGCCTCTACAGCAACATGGCACTTTCTCTGTGTCTCTGTGTGTTTATGTCACTTCTCTTCTTCTTATAAGGACACCAGTCGCATCGGATTAGGTCTCAACCTAATAACCTCATCTTAATTTGATTACATTTGCAAACACCCTATTTCCAAGTAAGGTCAAATTCACAGTTACTAGGAGTTAGTACTCTAAAATATCTTTTTGGGGAACACAATTCAAGCTATAATAGGCAGCTAGAAGAAGCCAGTTGCCACTTTCTAAATTCTTCCTGGAAATTTTCCCAGCCAGATTGACAAACTCATTAGGTACACTTTCTTTTCTCTTTTTATTGCAGGTGCCATTATTACCACTTTCCTCTACTCTATGGCAAGGATCCCTTCTGTCTATCTTACACTAATATTTTCAAACCCTTACTAACAGTCTTCTCAAGGATCTTTGGACTCCTACCACTGAATTCCAAAGTCAATGGCACATGTTCGGTGTTTTATGATAGAGCAATCTTAGTCTCTCTTTCTCTCTCTCTCTCCACACACACAGACTCAGACACACACACACACACATTTATGTAGAGAAAGATACTAATTTTCAGACATCATGACATTACATATCATCTCTCTCTACTTTGGCAAATGTCTCCTAAGACTTAGGCTGTTCTCTTTCATTACCACAGTACAATTACTTGATTCAATAAATTTAACTTTGATGCAATCTGCTCACTTAATATATATTCAATCTTCAAATTCCCCAGTTTCCCAATCAGATTTTCTAAAAATCCAGAATCCAATTAGGATTTAACATGTCAATGAGTTGTTATGTCACCGAGTTCATAATTAATAATAATTTTCCAATTTTTTTGGTCTTTCATAATATCAACATTTTGGAAGAGTCCAGGTCAGTTGTTTTGCAGAAGGACCCCCCAAAAAACTAAGCTGGACCATATAAATTGCTATTTGATGATTTTTGACCAAAAATGAAACTTCATAAGATTCAACATGATAAATAGGTGACATTGTGTCTTTAGCAAGGCACATGACCAGGAGGCACATGATATCAGTTCCATCATTACTAGTTTTATTAAATTTGATAAGTGGTGAAGGTTAATATCTACCAAAGTTTTTCACTGAAAACTTGTCATTTTACTTTGTAATTAGTCAATAATCTCTGAAGTAATACCTTGTCAATTCTGACTACCTTCTTCTCCAAAACTTTTCATAAAATGGTTTAAGAATCCATTGAGAATCCTTTCTTGTTTCAGTTATTAAAATGGTTGTTGGAAAAGGGTGAGTCTTAAAATTCTATCATTCCTTCAACGTTTAATAATTGCCTTTCTTTCCTTGAGCTTCCCCTAAACCTATCTGTTCATATTATAAATTAATAGATTTTTGTTATGACAATGGAAAACATTCAAAATTATACAAATGATTGCCTTCAAAATGATAATTTTGAAGAAACTAAATGACTTGATGTGCTGGACAGATCTGAGTGTGGCCTCATGATTCTTGCCCCTGGTGTTCACACTCTGTATAATCCCCTTCCCTTGAGTGTAGGTGGGACCTGTAACTTGCTACTAACCAATAGTATGTGGCAAATCTGAAGGAATTTTGCAGATATGGTTAAGGTCCTAAATCAATTGGTTTTGAATTAATCAAAAAGGAGATTATTTTGAGCAGGCTGGACTTAGGGGAAAGCTCTTAAAACAGAGTCGGGAGCTCTCTGACGTAAGAGCCTCTTCTTGCATACTTGCAGTGGCTTTCATTGAGACAGTCAGATGGTCTGTGTCTCAGACCATGTCTCTGTCTCTAAATGGATACCAAATCAAAATTAGTATTTTATCTTTGATCAAGTGGAAACAATTCCTAACATCCTTTTAATGTCTAATATTTAGTGGTTTTATTGTCCCTTTATTGGCCAAAAAATTTATTTCCCAATTTGAGCTTAATGATTATTCTGTAATATTGGTAAGTTTTGATGCTTTTGAATTAAAAGTAGAATTACATGGAAGGTCATTAGGATTGTCAATCTCCTACTATAATGACATGAATGTATTACATTACTACTGTTACTACAACTCTAAAAATTTCTCCCACCTCCAAAAAACTTCAATATGCACTTAAATCTTATTTTAATATTGTCCCCATCTTGAGTATACCCTATAAGAAAAATTATATGTTAAGATACTTTTAATTATTTCAGAAACCAAACTAAATAGAATTTAAGAAAGTAAATTCTGATTGTAAAGCTACAGTGAATTTTAAGATAATTTGAGAAATTCTTACATAATAAATTATCTAACAATGAGAAAAAGAATTCCTCATTTCATTACTCAGAAAAATGCCCTATTTTTAGCTTCTTGAAAAATACCCAAGGTAGTTAAATTAACACAAAATATATGTGGCAATCAAACTGGACTAGAAATAAACATGTATTTTTTTCTGAAATTTTGCTCGATACTAATCAATACTACTTAATGAAATAGATGGATTTGCATTAATTGTTAAAAGGACTAAATTACTAAGATAGCATAGCTTATATAAGTCTATTCTACATTTACCATATTGTTATTGAATTGCCTCTTGTATGCCATTTTTCTTGCTATGACTGTGATAAAAGCCATCATTTTCTGAAACACTATTCCATAATCAAATCTTAGGGAAAATAGAACTAAAACCAAAAAATGAAAGATTTAAGCAGTTGTTTAGTTGATTTCCAAATTTTGATAAATTACAAAATTTGTCCCTATTGGCTGTATATTTTCACAGGAACAGAGTTCTAAATTGGTTTCTCTTACTGAAGGATCCAGCTTATATGAGAATTTCCAAATAAAAAGGATATGCCGTAGGAGATCTTGAAATGTTTGGGTTTTTTGTATACCTTTTTAGTACGCAGTGTAATGATTTTGTATTCTAAAATTATGAAAGAAAGAAGGATATCTTATATCAGCAGTAATGAAATGAAAATGAAATGCAGCCCTATCTAGCAGTGCTCTGATTGAACTTGATTTGGCTTTAGGGGCTTTTTAATCCTTCTAACTCAAAGAGCCTAAGTGAATACATCACTTTACCTATAGTTGAATACATCATTTCATTAAAAATGCCAAATAAGGGGCCAGGTCCATGGCTGAGTGGTTAAGGTGGCCTGCTACGCTTTGGCGGCCTGGGGTTTCATGGCGTGGACCTAGCACTGCTTGTCGAGCCATGATGATGCACAACTAGAAGGACCTGCAACTAAAATATACAACTATGTACTGGGGAGCTTTGGGGAGAAGGAGAAGAAGGGGGTGGGGAGGAGTAGAAGAAGAAAAAAAGATTGGTAACAGGTGCCAATCTTAAAAAAAAAAAAGCTGAATAAAATGCCATTTGTTATCCTCAGTTTGCTTTTTAATATTTATTTGGCATGTCCAAACTCCAATTTTCCATGTAACAACTTTGAAATGAGACTATTAATCTATGTGCTGGCTTATTCACTGCAAACTGCTCCTGTAAGGGAGATTAGCAAGATCATATCTGGTTTTGTTTGCAGTCTTATTTCACATCATTTTCTTTCAAGAAGTGGATGATGAAAATAACATTGAATTATATATGCACATTCAATTTAAGAAACATTACATATGGTATTGTATGAAAATTTTACCATAATTTTAAAAAGTTATATGCCATATTGAGAAAACCTTCTCAAACAAAACAAAATGTGTCCAGGTGAGGAAGGTAATTTTTGAGGTACCTCAAGGGTTAATATTTATCTTTTTTCCTTCACAATTTCATTGAATCCTCAAAAGGGAAGGAGTTAATATGATAATGAAACTCGTAAAATTTAAAAACTCAAATAACACAATTTTTTTATAGAAACTTCAACTCACAAATAGCCATAACAAAGCACTACCTTTTTGATGTGCGTAAAGTATTTTTCTCCTTAAAATTCCTTTTTATATAATGTCACTATGGAGCAAGCATTACACATACAAACAAATACATATTCCTACATTATTTTGGCCCAAATTTTGTAAGCATTTGCAAATTCAGGCATGCTGAATTTTCCATAACCACTTCCACACAGGAAAAGTGTTTTAGGTTATAGTTTCAAAGCTTACTTTCTTTCAAGTCTAGGGCCTGAGGTTTCATGTTAAATTGCAGAATGGACAAAAGCATGATGGGAGAGTATATGACACACAGAAAGTAGACAATTAACATGGAATTTGTAACATCTGTATAGAAACATATTATTGCACGATATCTAATCAGTAGTCTGCTGTGCCTTAAACTAAGCAGGAATAATACTGAGGGTTATTAATCATTCAATTTTCACAGCAGTACTCCAGCATGAATTTATTTAGCACAGCCACTTGCATTATTTTGACACATTAGAAAAAAAATCGTTCTGTCTAATTGGCCTTCAAACTCCCACTTCCACCAGGACGTTGTGTTGATCTACTGCTCTTTCACGTCATAGGTGCTGTGTGGCACATAGTGAGCACAGCCTAGTTTCAGATCTGCTAACGAAGTTTCCTTGTGCCGTGCATGTATTCTCTTTAATCCTTCTCTTCTCTTTCTTTTGCAGTGATTATAAAAGGATACATCTTCAAAGAAAGTAAAGAAAGACATTAAATCTACAGTAGTGTTTTCTATATAAACCCATGTGGAATCACACTGTCTGAACAGTTGATCCAGTTTTGAAGACTGAAATGAGAGGCACAAGAACACCATGGCATGAGTGCCCCAAATATCTTTTTTTCTTCATTTCATTATGTGCAAGTAGCTTTATCAGAGTCTAACATCTAAGAATTGTTCACCATCCAGATTCTATGAAAAGTCAACATAAAGCGATTTCATAGGAAAATAATCTGAAAAACAACGTATTTATTCATTTCATGATCACATCACAGCCTTCACATATGTAAACAGATGCTTGTATTGAGGCTTGTTAGAAAAAAGATCTAATTGAGAAGCACTTTCTGGGTTTCAAGGATTATTTCATATTTCTCTTTTCTTTTCAAACTTCTTTCAGTCCCTCATTGTTTCTGTAATCTCACTGATTATCTTACCTA
Source organism: Equus przewalskii (assembly GCF_037783145.1). Classification (NCBI taxonomy): domain Eukaryota; kingdom Metazoa; phylum Chordata; class Mammalia; order Perissodactyla; family Equidae; genus Equus; species Equus przewalskii. Next base: position 27,070,118 of record NC_091834.1, read on the forward strand.
ATATCATATCTTCTTACTTAATATAATTAATATACTTAATTCTTAATATAGTTCTTGATTATATAATCTTACTTCATATTGTATTATTACTTATATTTGATTTGTGAAATGAGAAGTAGTCATTCAGAAATTCTGAATTCCTCCCACTAATAAGAGCTTGCCTCCATCTGCACACAGGCACCGTACCTTCTCTACTACTGTGGACCAAGTCGCCCTGCTTTTGTGTAAGATGAAATTTAACTTTTCTGCTTGAGTTCTGAATGTCATCCCCTCTCACCTCAGCAATTTGTGCCTATCATTACTTTCTCCCATCTATCATCAGTTTTTCCCTTTCCACTGGATTATTTCCATCTGCTCGCAAACATGCTTTAGTACTACTTAAAACAAATAAACCCCCTCTGTCCTACGTCTTTTCAACTGCCTCACCATTACTCCTCTTCACAACAAAAGCTCATCAAAGACATGCCTAAGATTATTGTCTCCACATTCTTTATCAACATCTACTATCAGCATGTTGCCGTTCTTGCTGCTTCTAATTCTGCTTTTTTTTTAGACATGTTTCAAAACAAATTTCAGACGTCGTATCTTTTTGATCATAAATACTTCAACATGTATCTCTCAGATAAAGGCATGTAAAAATAACTACAATACTAATACCACTTCTAACAAAATAACAGCAATACTTAATGATCTAATATCCAGTTAAAGCTCAATTTTTTCTAATCGTACTAAAAATACAGTGTTCCCTTACTCTTTTAAAATACCATTTATTTGTTGAAGCAACTGGATCACATATATGTACCATGAAACTAGGCCAATTACATTTTTATGATATTATTTAACTGCTCCCTGTTTCCTGTGAGATAATAGTTAGATCCGGAGGTTTAATTAGATTAAGGTTTAATTTTTTTTTTATTGAGGTTTTAATATTAGCTTTGTCAGCAACACTGCCCAGGATTCCCACCTTAAAAAATAAAGTCAGTTTTTTCCCCTAGTTCTTTACTTTTGTAAAATTTATTTTTTTGATCTTTTAATATTGCCACCTTCCTAACTTGCCATTTGCTACTTCATCTTCGATAGATAACTTCTCTGCTACTTCAGAGTGAATGCTGATAGAAGGAAAGTCTCTCAAGATCCTGCCAATGACTTAGTAAACATGCCCACGTAAACACTTGTGTTTGTTAAACTGGGAAGTGATACCATTTTTCTTACCTAAGACTCATCCATTTCTTTTCAGTGAAGTTGCTACATTGATTTCTCTCTTATAGTTCAATTTATTTTTTTCTGCTTTTATTCCATTAGCATTTTAACATGCTCTCATTTAAAAAATAATGAAAGAACTCTTTTTTAGTCCCTCAATCCTCTCTAACTATCTTTTTCACCCTGATTCATAACAAAATACTTTGAAAGAGTTTTCTACACTCATCATGAATTCTTTCTTACCTCCCACTCACCTCTCAATCCATTGCAGTCTGGCTTCTTCCTGCTAACAATTCCATTGAAATTGTTGTTGCCAAGGAAATCTGCAATTTCTGTATCACTAAATCAAATGAGCACTTCTTAGTTCTTATCTTGGTTTAGTGTCTAGAAATACTTGACAGTCTTGATGATTGCCCCCTTCTTGAAAATTTTCTGTTTTGTTAAAGGATAAGATGATCTTGGCATACCTAGAAAAAAACAAATAAAACCCAGCACTCTCAGCTACTTAGAAGTCACCTCAAAATGAATAATTTTACCAATTGCCACTTCTGCTGGTGTGACACAATTACCAAAGGAGGATCTCCAAACTGATACTTCTAGAATATAGTGCAATCTTAGGTCCAAGACTTGGTGTGCCTCTATCTTTCATAATTTCAACCTTTGCTATGAAGAACCCTCACTAATTCCTAATGCCTATTTCCTTCATACAGAGGGTTTTAATTAGATAGTTAAATGGTTAGGAGGAGAGTCAGTCTTAAAAGAAGTATACTTTTTTATTTTATTTTATTTTATTCAGGGCATGCAAGACCTGGCATTTTTTTCCTTTAAAAGCAAACTAATTAGAATGGTGAATGGAGTCTGCAAATAGAATTTCTGACCACCATGTTTAGGAAATGTTTATGCAGTTGATAAGGCATTATTTTAAAAAAATTCTTCAGCCCCAGGGAATTAATTAAAAGTGGATTAGAATAATAAATACCAGCGCTGGATAGAACTTGGACAAATTTTTATATTATGATAATTAGCTAAATTCTCATAATTCTATTATATATATTAGATCATCGGGATTCTCATTGTTCATTTGTAAGTAAAACATTTTCTAGTCAAATACGGTCATTAATTCATTAAAAAAATCTTATTGAATAATATTTTTCAATAAAAATCCTTTTGATTTCTCTTTTATAAAGATATTCTGAAGAAATAGCACTACTACCACAAATGACTAATCCAATCACAATTGGATTTTTGACATTGATTTACCATCCTTGTTAAGTCTGTTGGATGATTGTTTTGGTTTTAGCTGCACAGGAGTACAGAGAATTTTATCTTTATAATCCATAGAAATGTTACTATCTAGACTTTTTGTCATGTATGACCTGACATCATACATGATAACACATTGATATTGAAGGAAAGTCTAATTATTTAGTTAAAATTATCTGCTAGTTATAGAAAAGTTGGTTAAAAGTCAAGATAAATGCTGTTTATGGTAACATCAATTCTATTGTAGTTTTGCATAAATTAATGAAGTATTTGATTGTTATCTGGCTGCACTTTCTCCTGAATCTTTATTACATTGGTTCAAAATTAAGATAAAAACTTTGGAGTTGTTATTTCGTAATTGGGCAAAATACTATCATTGCATAGTGAATTATATAGCTAAATATGCTATTAACCTCTATTCTTGGAAATAAATACAGATATAACTATACCATTAAGTAAAACTAAAAAAGATGTCATGATTACATGTGGCATCCATAATATATGACCTGCAAACTCACACCAAGGAGTCTGGAAGTCCAAGGATCACAAGGGTTTTAAAATGTAAAATTGCTCTGTATAAAATGCAAAGTGTTAACCTGACTGTATTGATGCAGAAAAATTATAATTATTACTATTACTATTTTTTGTGTGTGAGGAAGATTGGCCCTGAGCTAACGTCTGTTACCAATCTTACTCTTTTTGCTTGAGGAAGTTTGCCACTGAGCTAACATCTGTCCCAATCTTCCTCTATTTTTTATGTGGGATGCCGCCACAGCATGCTGCTGAAGCAGAGCACATGAACTTAACCACTACGCTACCGGGCCAGCCTCTATGCTTATTTTTAACATGAGAAGTAATATCCATTTTCAGAAGACTGCATATATCCGAAAATTTAAAATAAATAGAATGTAAGGGTAACTAAATTATGTTTACCATATATTTTTCATTTTTCTTACAGAATTGAATCGGGGAGTTTTTTGGCATAAAATTGACTTAGCATTTCTGGATTCTAATTGTGTCATCACTTTGTAAAGAGGTGAAAGGAAAGCCTAACTTATTTCTTTCAGTGGTACTTTACTATCTCAGACATAGCTGGTGGCCTCTGGCAGCTTCTGCTCCCTGTTATTCAGTGCCCCTGTCCTATGAACAAGATACGTTATTTTTTTCCATTACTTCAATAAAAGCCCTGAGACTTACTCTGATTTGATTGCTTAGGTCAGATACCCACTGTAATTAATCCCAAGGACCTGTGAAATATGATGGTGTTTAGGACTGAGGAGTAGTGTTTACTCCTTTGAGAAATATTTGGTTTGAGAGTAGGGGAGCAGGATTTCCCAGAGAAAAATCATAATATGGTTACTAAAGATCGGCGACATATAATGGGTGGCTGAAAAACCATTAATGTTCATCCCAGAGTTACTATATCACTTAACCTCCTTCCTTCTTTTGAAAAGGAAGGATTTCGAAGCCTCCTAATAATCAAGAACTTGTTTAGCCTTTTAATATCATTCAGAGTAATCAAAATGAAACTATCATGATGTGTCCCACAAAGAAATTTCTGTCTAATGCTTTGTTTATTCCATTAATTCTAAAGTAAGTAACCTTGACATTATTATTACCTTGGCTTTATTACTGATATACCCCTTTCAAAGAATATTGATATTTTTGTTGGTTTTTCAATGGTTTTAAGTATACCCATTTTGTTGCTTTTCAAGGGTATTATGTTGTATATTTCACTAGAACATATGTGACTTATTATGAATAAAATCATGGCAGCCAAAAATCCTTAGTTCTGGGATGGATTTTAGAGTACAACTATTTAACTGATCTATTTTCTAGGTGTAGAAAATGAAACCCATATAGGATAAATGGCTGGTCAAAGTCATTTAATGGGCAAACCGTGAGTGAAATTCATTTATTTCTTATAGTAGTACACTTCCAGAATCTCTGAACAGGTGGCAATTCTCGCACGTATTTCTGGTTAAAAAAAAAAGATTTTTTTGGGCAGAATTTATTTACATTTATTGACGATATTCATGCATCTTGATGTGGGGGGTGGGAATAGGTTTAATACAAATAAAACAAAAGCAACAGGAAGTGGAAGGAAACGGAAGCCCTAAGTGTAACAAAAGGTCCAGTGTTTGAAATTTTAAAGTGAACTACATGTAGTATGAGTGAGAGGGCCACATATTCAAATGACAGAGGCTAGTGCACTTCCTATCCTGATGATACTGGGAATGACGTCTAAGTAAGTGAAACTTTGGGTCATATATGTCTCTGAATTTTATATTTCTTTTCTTTCTTTTTTTTGAGGAAGATTAGCCCTGAGCTAACTACTGCCAGTCCTCCTCTTTTTTGCTGAGGAAGCCTAGCCCTGAGCTAACATCTGTGCCCATCTTCCTCTACTTTATATGTGGGACACCTACCACAGCATGGTGTGCCAAGCGGTGCCATGTCTGCACCCGGGATCTGAACCACGAACCCTGGGCCAGTGAAGCTGAACATGCGCACTTAACCACTACGCCACCAGGCCAGCCCCTATGTCTCTGAATTTTAAAAGTAGCATCAATAGCATATCACATGAAGTCTATAAAATTGCATGTGTTAGTTTTTTACTGATTTTTATGTTAGGCACACAATAACATATGGTGAAGGGGGGAATTTTTGTATTACCAGTTTCTTGTTTACTTACCCTGAGGTCTTTTTACAGTACAGATTTTCTTTACAAATACGTTTCCCTGAGTCGTTTGTGTAAATACACTTTACAACATTGTAAAAAAGACATCCTTTTCAGGTTTCTCTTTGAGACTTGCTTTCTTTGAGGTATTTGCTGCTTTTAAATATCAGGGGAAATATTCAGAATCAATTCTATTCCATTGCAAAAGATAAAAGGATAAAAGCTATTTTAGTATGATTTGAGAATGCAGTGATTTTCTTTAGCATGGCTTAAGGCCACTTTTGACCTGGTCATGTATAAGTGCAGACTCATATTCCATCATTCATTTCTATGTATTCTCTGATCTAATTATACTGAAATACTATTAAGTTATTATTTATTGTCATACTTTGCTAAGCACTGCCAGGTACTGTGCTAAGTACTTTACATACATAATATGAAACTTAACAACTGTATGACAGAGGTATTATTATATAATTCTCATTTTACTGCAGAAGAAACAGAAACTTAGAAAGATGAAGTCAGTGTCACTGTCAGCAGCAGATGCAAGGATTGCAATCTCCACATGATCCCAAGCCTATCCTCTTATATTCAGTGCCATATTTACCACCTCCTACTCACTTCTCATAAACCACCATGTTATTTAACACCTTCACGTCTTTATGTACTCAACTTGCATTGCTGGAAATGTCTTTATTCTTGTCCATCATAAAATTTCCTGTACATCTTTCTATCGAAGTCTCAGATCAAGCTTCAGCCTTTCTTGTCCCTTCAGTCTCCACCATGATATTTATCATAGGGCACTGTAATTGCTTGATTCCTAGTATGATTTTCCTCAGGCTGTGAGTTCCTTGAGAGTAGAGCTCACGTATTATATATCTTTGACCCTGCAATCTATCACAGAGCTTAGCTGCAGAGAAGGAATACATGATAAACATGAGTACACTGCATCATTAGACATCTCCTTGACACTATATCGTACTGCGTAAGGAGTAGCTAGTACACTCCATAAGTAAAGTATCTTACAGTTAGCTCACTGAGCACATAATAAAATCCTCAAGAATGTTAAATCAGTTCTTTTTGTTTCTTTTCCCTTTTTTTCCTTTTTAACTTTAGGTGTAAACAATGTAAATCAACCCTTATTGAACCTACAATGTAGTAAAGATTTGATAGCAGCTTTTCTAAGGTGTCAAACTGGTTTCTGGGGGAAGAGGGGCTGCAAAGGGCAGAGAGCTCCATTCCCTAACTGCTTTCTCTCTGCTTCCTCTCCAATTCCTTACCCTATAAATCTGCAAAGACCCTGCCTTCAGCTTGAGTTAGCAATAAATCACTACTTGATCCTGTTCTGCTCCAGCAACAACGGCAGGGGAGCAGTGCCTGTGGGGCTTCAGGTCCTGATGATGAGGCCTGGGGGAACAGAAACCTCCGTGGTGGCCAGGGCTCCAGATGACATATCAAAAATAAAATTATACTGTTTACACTGGAAAGATTAATCTCCTGTTGACATAGGTTTTGTAAAAGTGTACACATATCTAGCCATGGTCTTACACAAGGATGACTTTTGTATTTGTGGTTATATATGCCAGGGTCCAGAACATGGGAATAGGAGATAAGAAAGTAAATCCCTACACCCTTACAAAATATTAATCCTTATTCTAGTAGGTTTCTTCCTCCAAAGATTGCCAAATCTGGCTGATGATCAGAATCACCTGGGAAGCTTTCTTAATTCTAATTCAGCAGGTATATATTGGTGCTTTGGAACCTTTGTTTTTTAAACAGCTTCCCAATATTCTGGTAATTTTATAGGTTGGGAAGTATTGTCTTATACCCTGAGAGTAGTTATATCATTTTTATCAGTGAACAATGTTTACCACTTTCATCCCTCTATATCAAAACATACTTATTCTAGAATTTGTTGCAAGGTTCCATGTCTCTTGAATTTCTTTAGTTATAAGGATACAATTTGAGATGAGATGCCTGAAAAGAAGGAACTGAAGAAGATAAAGCTGTCACACTTACTCTTGGATTGGTGAAGATGTTATAGTCAGTTAACAAGTACTTACTGAGCACCCGTAAGACTAATAAAGCCTGGTAAGTGCTATGACAGGAATATAAATAAGGTCTGAGGAGCACACAAAAGATAGACTGCTAAATTATATTTGGGAGAATTGGGTAAAACTTCATGAAGGAAGTAATTTTGAGTTGGACATTTAAAATGAAGACCAGTTCTTGGAAGGTCATGTATGCTATGTTAAGGACTTTAAACTTGGGATGAAGGCAATAGGAAGCCATTGGAAGTTTAAACAGGCAAGTAACTTGACCAGATGTATGTTTTAGAAAGACGTGTCTACCAACAATGCAGAGTCAATAGAAAGAGTTGAGATTGGAAACAGGGAGACTGCTAGGAGACTATAATAATTACTTGGTAGTGATAAAGATGCACAGCAGATGTTAATGAGGGACAGTAATTTTTTTTCATAAATACAATCTGTGGGATAAGAGAAAAGTGGTAAGAATGATTTTAAGATTTTCTGTAATGAGCACCTAGATGTATGATGCTGATACTAACATTGGGCATAGAAGGACAGGTTTAAGGAGAGATTTAGTGTGCAGGTTTGGAGATTTTGAGTTTTAAGCACTTCCTTATCATCCAGGAGGATATGTCTGGTAGAAATATACATTTTGGAAATATAATCATTAGCACAGTACTCCTTCCAGATATCAAAATGTAATCCCTTATAGGTTTTCTTGTGATCTCTATTCTCTATCAATACTTTTTTTTCTCCTCCAAATTAGTGACTAATTCCTGTTATAGATTTTAAATCTTTGATGTTATAAAGAAATTTACCTTTTTATTTTCAGCACAACCCCTGACTTATAACTGGTTGAATGGATGAGGGTACAGTATAATTTTCAATCAATAGCTCAAGGAATCAAAACACTAGACGTAAACATTAAACACCAGATGGAAGGGGAAAATCACAACCAACTAGAGAAGATATGACTTGCCAAAGGAGATGATATTTAGTCAGGCTTTGAAGAATGGGTATGTTCTGAATGAGCATACTGAAGCAGAAAAAATATTACAATTTGGAGACTTGATATGAAAACAATATATCTACATGTATTTATTGGCTTAAATTCAGTTATGATCTTAGTAAAGTTCTGTTTAGGTTAAAAAATAAAGAAATATTTGATTAAATATTGTTTATTTGTACTGTATTTATTGGCTTAAATTCAGTTATGATCTTAGTAAAGTTCTGTTTAGGTTAAAAAATAAAGAAATATTTGATTAAATATTGTTTATTTGTACTGTTTAGGATTACCAATCTGGATTAAAAGAAATTGTAACTGTTCTAGATTTAAAATGACTTTTGGGCCTTCAAATTATGTCCAATAGAAGATACAGTGTATGTGTTATTTCATTAGAAGGAAAAGGAATGAGGGGAAAAAAGCTGCAAGTAGGCATAGAATTGTGAAAATTGTGTATTCTGGTTGATGCTAGTATCTGCAAAAGTAGACATTTGATTGGCACAACTCTTTGTAGAAATAAAACAAATATTAAACCAGATAAGTGCATACAAGATACTTCTTTAACATTTGCCCTTTGACATTTGCAGTGGAAGCAGATATTGTGAAATTTCAGTGCCTTATGGGCATGAGATACCTAGGAAGATTAAGCACCATCTATACAATCAACAGACATAATATCTATGTCAACAACAATAAAAATAAAAATATAAATATGGCATTGGCAAGTGGCAGATAATGGAAATAGAAACCTGTGAGTCGTGTATCTGAGTAAAGATATAAAATTCATTAAACCAGGATCAACACTGACATGTTGGCAGAATTTTTTATACTTTTATCCCAATTTTAACATTTAAAACTTCTCAATTTAAAATCATACATACACACACAAAATATTGAAAAACACTTTCTTATATTCTTTAAATGTGAGCTCCAGTTAGTATTGAATTATTAGTATTTATATCTTATTTAGTACCTTTTCTGAGAACAAGCTTTCTTTGCACAGGTAATTTATATATCACTTAGAGAATTCTAGGCTTTTTAATAATAATTTATGCTGCTCCTGATAATATAACAAGCACTGAATTCTCAATAAAGATATTTCTTGATTTTGATAGTTGCCATAAAAATTAGGAATACCTCAGTTATTGGAGTCTCACTTTAAAGTCTTTACCTCACAGATATTAAAAATAAATCTATCATGCAATCACAATAGAGATCTTTAATTTTTTCCCCCTTGAAATCCTTATTAGATCTAGTTGTCTTAGGAGGGAATAGGGAGCTGGAATGAGCGTCAGTGGACCGAACACAATTGACATGTATAAAAGTATTGCCAAGACTCCTCCTGGTTTTTACAAGAAATTTCAATGGGTAGTATTAATTCATGACAGTTTTATTTCTAATATCAGCAGGTTGACATAAAAGAGCCTCTGTTAATTTTGAAAATGAGGAGAGGAGAATGGGAGTAGAAAACCAGTGGAATATGAGTGAACTCTGATGCACCTGAAGTGGTAGAATTTTTTAATTGGAGGGAAAAAAGAAAGCAACTTGGTCCATGAAGACATTGGCTTTCCAAATTCCCAATTAATAGTAAATACAAATTTTAAATCCTCCCCCCCTCCCCACGCTGTTGCACATAAAAACTCAGTATCATCTTGTTAGAAGCTCTCTTGTTGATGAAACATTTTATTTTTGGCACATTTTATTACATGAAATGATGTTCTGACAAATTGGTTTCAGTTTCTCTGACATGCAAGTAGAATCCATCTATACTTTATTTTTACACACTTTTTGTAAAGTCATTAAGAGTAAGTGGGGGTGGTCAGGGACACCTTTGGTTTGCAATGAATAGTTAATGAAACAATATGGGTAGGTCATTTAATATAGTTGTAATCGATTGCTGCTGTTGCCTTTCTGGCCAAGCTGTTGTGCAGGAACAGATTTTCAATTAAATAAATAGCTGGGTCGGCAGGCAGGTGCGCCTGGGCGAGCAACCTGCCCTGGGATTTGGTTTGCAGCGGTTGCCTGGCAACACAACACAGCCGGTCTTCGAACAACAGCTGCACCCTCTGTTAGCAGCTAGCAGATGCTCACACCTCAGAGAATGGAATATCAGAAATAATGATTTGCGAACAATAGTTTGTGGAACTCTCTAATAAACAGAAAAAAATAGCTTGAATGATAAGGGTCAAAGATATTCCAGACTGTTATAGTGAATGTGAATTTGGATCCAGTGAAATTATCAGAAGATAACGAAGATAAAATATTACTGTATAGTGTAGCTAAAAAAATCTGAAAACTTCTATTGCATGTGAAGCAAAGCGAGAGGTTTTCATATACATTATCTCATTTACTTCTAATAAACTTCTAAGGTAGTATTACTATTACTTTAGCAGATGAGACACTACATTTCAGAGAATTTAAATCACTTATAAAGTTTTCACTATTCTTTTAGTGTGCTAATTTAAAATTGTGTGAAAAGTAGAAACCAAAAACCAAATGTTTAACCTATTACAAGAGAAAATATGTGTAATGTAATAGCTGTTACTACTAGCAGCTGGTAGCCATGTCAATTTATAACCAATTCCTTATGCTAAGTCTATAGGATCATGCTTGAATTTAATATAACCAAAAGTTTGAGTAATTTGATTTGTTACAGCTTATTAAAAATATTATAAAACATATGACTGGAAATTCTTAATCTCTGTACTCATAAGAACGTATAATTAAGTTGTGACAAACCAGAACCTCCTACTATTTTATTCCTCTATCTGATTATCCCATGCCGTGAACACATGGCCCCAATATTAATGTTCCTTTTGGTACAAATTCAGTTCAATGAAATATTGTCTATTTGCATTTTGGTAAAATAGAAAATATTTCTTTAACATATTTTAAAATTTAAATTTATAATATTTGTATTTTACAAGAGGCTTAAAATTTTTTAAAGCAGTTTGTGAACAAGTTTCTTTTTGTCCCCAGGCCATCATCCTATGCATGCAGGGGGTATGAGGACCAAAGTACAGACATAGACTACATAATCATACAGAAAAATCTGTCTCCTCTCACAACTGCACACATATACACAATGTGATTTCTTTTTTCTTAATTTACAATAAACAGAAATTGAGTAATAATGAGGCACCTCTGCTATAAAAATACAGGAAGAATTTTTCATTTTGAACCTTTTTATAAACAAAGTATATTTTCTTTCAAAGCTATGTGTAAATAAACAACACATCTTCACAAATATTGTTCATTAATCATAATATTTTTCTGTGAATCTTTGGATGAAAAGTATTGATTCATTTTCCCTTTTAAAACTTTAAATACTTGTTACCTAAACAGCATTTTAAAAGTTATCGTATTTTTTGAATGAATACCTACAGCTCTTTTAGAAGAAAAAGAAAATCTCTACCCAAACAATTGAATGTATAAATAATTTTGTGATATAGCATTAAGAGTAATTTAATGTGAGGTAGCTATACTAATTAATCTTTGCTGAGTCAATAAATAAGAAGTTGCAGGAAATCTAGATAGTGTTTCTTTCCTAATCTTTTCCAGGATATAAACAAATCCAATGAATGAGGCATTATACATATAAAGAATTGGGTACCCTGAAAACGAGGACTTTCAAGAGTAAATCCCTAGGGGAAGGATAGTACTTTTTTTGAAAAGGGCAATGTTTATTGATTAGGTATATTATTAAATTATAGAAAAAACCTCCACTCTCATTTACCCTTAAGACAGATGTAAATTCTCAATAAATTTTTGACTAATACTCAAAAACCTCTTCACTTCATTGACTTATCAGTGTCATGTATTTATTGAGGGCAAGATGTAGGAAGCGCCCTCTCCAGTTCCTTGTTTGGGCTGAATTTTTAAATAAAGTAGCTGACCACTTCAGTTTATGCAGGTAAATTTAATTTGTAAGTGGGTTAATGGTCCTCACAGTCAACCTCCTTAGACTAGGAGGACAGCGTGAATCTTCGATTTACAAAACAAACAGAGAGAAGTGCAATATCGTAAAGGACTTTATTGTACGAGGTTTAAAACATCTAACATGTGGGTAAGACTATCGTGATGAAATAAGAACGTGAAAATTTACCTTTGTAGTATGATTTAAGGAGTTTTATGAGTATATCCTAATATGAGGTAATGAGCATATTGTATTTCTTCTACAGTATTCCTAAAAATACACAACCTAATCATGAAAAATTATCAGATAAACTGAAATTGAGGGATATTCTGCAACATAATTTGCCGGTACTCCTCAAAAGTGTCGAAGTCTTGAAAGAAAAGAAAGACTGAAAGACTATTCCAGAATAAAGGCGACTATAGAGAAATTATAACTAAATGCAATGTGTGATCCTGTATTGGATACTGGACTAGAAGAAAGACATCAGTGAGGCAGGTGACAAAATTTGAATAAGATCTGATTAGAAAATAGAATTGTATTAATATTAATTTCCTACTTTCTATCATCTTATTGTTGTTATATAAAATGTCAACATTTGGGGACTCTGGTTAAAGAATAAACAGGAATTTTTTAGACTATTTTTGTGAAACTTTTGTATGTATGAATAATTTCAAAATAAAAAATTAATTAAAAAAATTGAAAACTCATTCCTCAGCATCAAGTCATTGTTGGATACAAGTCAGTATCTACTAAGAAAGAGTCATATATTAAGCTCTTTTTAACATCAACATCATGTGATGTTCTTTGTGATAATTGATATTATTAAGCATAAAAGGAAATATATACATATACATGTAGATCAAACCAGATTTTTTGAGAGTAAAATGGGGAGTGACAGGTATTGGTACAATAGGAGTAAGCAGACAGTTCAGAGCAAACTGGGGTATGTGGTAATCCTATTTAGAGAGTCTATTTAGAACAGAACTTTCTGGGCTTACAGAGGAACAGACTGTAATAACAGTGACTCATCCATCTTTGTATTCCAACCACTTAGCACAGTGCCTTGCATATAGTAAAAACTCAATACACATTTATTGAACCATACAGAAGCCTGGCAAAGAGGTCAGCTTCTTCAGTGTTGGGGGTTGGGAGGGGATGGCATATTTTATCTATGTCACAGTTTAATCTGGGACTGGCTAGCCCACTCAGTAAATAAAGTTTGAGAAGATGTCTTTCCCATCTTATTATTGTATTTTCAGAACTATTTATTACCACATATATAATACAAATCCAAGACCCAGTTGATCCTGTCAACTCAGGAGAATGAGTCTCAGAAAGAAAAGAATGGGCTGCTGGAAAATTCAGTAGAAATGTTAGGAATTTCTGTGTCCCCAAAAATATTGTTTTCTTCTTTAGAAGAAGCAATAAGCAATGAAGCATCACTGAATACACAAACTACTTTGAAGCGGGCCATCTAGCTGTTGAATGTGCCCCCTGGTGGTGTAAATCTGAAAACCAATGAACACTACTAGTTCCTGAATTCTCTATCACACGTAAACAACAGAATCTGGTGCTGTGTCAAAAAGCTTGCTAAGTGATACTTGCCATTCTGCATTATCTTTCAGTGAATAAGAATATAGTTTTTCATATGTTTCCTCTTAGTAAAAAGCACATTTTAATATATACCTTCTGTCTTTCACAAGTCAAAAATAGCAACAAAGCTTTAGATTGCTTTAGACTGCATGCAGACAACTCAGTTCATTCCCCCTCCAACCAGTTACAAGTCTCAAGCATTAATTCTATATTTATCTATTGCTTATTTAAAGGAGTGAATGCCACTTTACCATCCCTGATTAACCTTCTCAAGTTCAGGAATAATTAATAAAGCTTACGCACTCTTGATAACTTTAAATAATGATAACATGGAAAGATTTTGTTTTCTGTGGTCACCATTTTAATTAATAATTCAACGTTTTTCTAAGTGTTGAAATAAAAGACAAATAAAATGAAGACAAAATGATTTATGGAAAGCCTAAGGAATGGGTGAGGTTGGAAGGGTATCATTAGGCTGTGGTGAGCTTAGCCAAACTTTTACAAAAGTTTGTTGATTTCATTTAGGAAAAAATTCATTTAAAAGCACACAATAAAAGAAACTGAGACATTTAGACAGTAGGATTATATTCATTTGAAATACAAGCATAATTGCTGATCATGTTATTATTTTAAAAAGCTGAAACGATATTTTCATGAAAATGACTTCTCATTTCTCCTAAAGAAGGAGAAATTAAAAATCAGGTAGGCTTAAGCATTTATTCTCCACCTTGAGCAAGCAGATCTCTGAATTTATACTAAACTGGAAGGGTAATATTCGAAGAAATTCCGGAAGTGGGAATGGAGGGAGGATTAGAGAGTATTAATTACGCTACACAAACAGTCCAAGATATGAAGGACATAATGGTATTATAGATATGAATTCACTAGAAACAATGCAACTAAAGATTTTTAATAGCAAAATATTCTCTCCCTTACTTTTAAAACGTCTTTACAACTTTCCTCCTACCTTTTACCCATGTGTTTCTCTCAAAGCATAGCAGATCTGTGACCCCTAAGAACTGGACAAAAGTTCAGGGATCAGGCATGATAACAAGGGAGTAGAAAGTGGAAAGAAAAATTAAATATTATTTCTTTCTTCATTTTAGACTCCAGACACAAAGGAGAGAACCAAGTTTGAAATAATGTATATTCCATGGAGACAGACAATATGTAAATGAACAGTATTCTACTGCTATGAAATTTATGTGGGCCAGGTGAAAGTCGTGTATGGAAAAAATTCTCATTTTACCCTTAGTTTAATGTGAATAAGAAGCTAAAATTGGGTCATTTTTAGTTATTTAAATTTAAGTTCCTTTGCTTTTGCTCCTGTCCATTTCGCATATTAGGTATACTCTCAGTTTCATGAGCCACAGTCCCACCCCTAGTCTTAGCAGATATCATCTATAACTTAATGTATAATATATTATAATGCATTGTCTTAATAAATCTTTACAAGTATTAATTGCTTTCTAGTGAGAGTAACATAGAAGCCCATGAGGCTGTGGAGTGAGTTTGCTCTTGGGGGCCTGGGTCAAGATAATTGTTGATCTTTTATGTAAATAGGTGGTTTTCAATGTGAATTGCAAAGTAGAATAATCTATAAAGCTTTCAAAAAATACTGATTTGCAGGCCCCAATCCAGATCAATTAAACAGAATCTTTGAGCAGGGACCCAGAAAATGGTATTTTTAAAATTCCCCAGGTGCTCATGTGAAGCCAGGGTTGAGAAACACTGAAGTAAATGCTGTAATAGGGATGAGGCCCTTTCAGTGGTGGAATCCTGGCTCCCCACTCCATATGAGCTGTGTGAGCTTGGCCAAGTGTCTTCATCCACAAAATGAGGATGAAAATAGTTAACTACCTCATGGGATTGTTAAACTAATTAAATGTATTTGTAAAGTAGTTCGGATAGTAGTAATGACTATGTAAATGTCTGTTAAATAAAAGTAAAAAATAGGTCAGGTTTTAGGAGTAAGAGGCAGAAATTCTAGGATAGCAAGGGGGTCAGTATAGCAGTCTGAAGTCCTGAGAGCCCTCACCACAGTTGGAATATCATTAAAAATTTAGCATGGACTTAATCAATAAAGTCCAATCAAATAGAAATTGCCAGAATATTTTGAATCTTTATTTAGTTTTAAATGATATATCTAAAACTGAGTAAAAAGTGTTGATGCACATAACTGAAAAGAACAGTGGCTCAAATGAGACCCATAAAGATTTGGAAATATTTTCTCCTCATTCTTGACTCCACTTTCCTTTTAGGCTTCTTGAGGCATGTTCCTCCTCTTCACAGCAAATAGTTCCATCTTACTTGTGTTCCCTCAGTAACTCATGAAAAGAAAGACCTTTCTTCCCCCAATAGGTTCAAGCAAAGTCCCGAGATGGGTTTCCATGGCTCTGGCTTGCCCTGTCCAGAATGATGTTAATGTACCCTTGCTTTCCTGACTTCAGAGCCTCTGGTTTGCCTTACGATGAGCTAATTACTGAGTCCAGGGGATTTGGATGCTCAAATTAATTAAACTTAAATCCTATGCTCATTTTGGGAGCCATAGTTGGAGTCAACCCTAGACAAACCACAGAGATAGAGTAAGGGACTAATAATCTCTGAAAGAAAAATTAGGTGCTATTACCAAGAAAGGGAAAATGGATTCAGGGCAGGCTAACAACAGATGTGACCATGGTCAAAGAATAATGATTCTACTCCCCTTTGAGACTCTTTTAACTAGTAGACTCCTATGTTCAGCTAGATTTGGAATCTGTAAGGTAGCTCCTTCAGAGACACTGGGAAGGATCTTCTCTCACTGTACAAAGTCTTCTTGCTTGTTAATACCTGAAATTCTTTTCAGAGAAGAAGAAGCATTTATGCTAAGACTTAAAATGCAAAATAACCCTGGGCTAGAGAATACACTTATCTAAACTCAAATTAAAATATAATTGACTGACATGAGATCCTCTCTGGGGTAAAGAAGAGTTTTGATGGGGAGAGAGGAGAGAGAAGCCAAGGAACAGTAAATGGGCACAAAAGGCGAAGCCTCGGGCACTCTGGGCAAACTGCCTACTTCCCATGGCTGCCAATGCTGGTCAGGTCCCTTGTCAGAGATGTGGAAACTACATTCTCAGCACATTACTTTCTGGAATCTTAGAATGCTAAATGTAGTTCACAATTTCACAATCAACCTAAAGTATCTTTGATTCAAAATCAGTTCTTTGGGTGGTTATAGATGGGATGGATTGTGGGTGCCAGAACAATCCCTCAGTTCAGTGAAGGACTTGATTGTTTGACATTATGTGGATTAAATTTGTGGTTATTGACTAATTTCTTTCATATTTAAAGTTGTTGCTGGAACATCATACAGATAAGTCAGTTTTAGTCAAGCAACTGCCAGAAATGGCCAGAAATGGTGCTGAAACTTAAGACTTAAATACCTTTGTCTTGGAAACCTGACCATGAGGAGACTATGAAAGATTTTGCCTCCCTTTCCAGATACCCTCTTTAGGGTACTGTGTCTGCTTCTATTTTTATTTGGCTTGATCCTTTTGCCCTCCATCTTCATTTGCTCCTAATTAACAAGTGTCTACTCAGTGACTACTATATATCTTGCATAGTGCTCTGCGCAGGGTAATACAGTGGTTTTAAAAAAATCAGCTTCTTCATGACCTCTGAGGTGAATTTGTTAAATTCTGTCTTTAAAATTGCTTTTCATTTGAATCTGCATTGATGATTTTATCCTCCGATATCTAACTTTTTGTTTCTGTTTCTTCACTTTGCTGCTGCAAATTAATTAGCATGCTTTTGCTTCCATGACTTCAGAGTCCTTCGTTTTCCCCTATGTCTTCTGTTGGCTCCTTCCCCATCTTCCTCATCCCTTATATGTAAGTGTTATTTTGACTAAATTTCCTTATCCTTTTAAGCTGGTTGAAATGATCCTTCTGTGTGTTTCCATAATATCATGAGGGATCAGAATTGGCCACTTCAAAATGTGTCTCTTTGGCTTGATTATTTTTAAGAACAAAAGAATCTAAAAGAAACTTGGACCTTCCCCCTGACTGCCTAAAAGAATTTAAGATCAAAGGACTGTCCCCAAGACAGGCCATCTCCATAGATAACTCTGGGTATCAGTAGACTGTGAGGGTCCTTGCTAAGCCCATTCTTATTTACCACATATTTGCTTTTCCATTTCCACGTGAATTGCCTTCCTTCCTTTTGAAATTCCAAAGCACTACTCCCTACACCCTCCTTTGTCTTTAGCTGAAGATGATATTTAAGCTGGCAACTTGACCATTCTGGTGAGTTACTTAGCTTTCCTGGGTCTCCCATCTATATGAGTTATAAAGCTTTGTTTGAGTTTCTTCTGTTATTCTGTCTCATGTCTATTTAGTTCATAGCCCAGCCTGAAGGGCCTAGAGTGGGTAGAGGAAATGCTACCAAACTGGGTTCATTTTTGCCCATCACCTAGAAAGCCAAATGCTGAGACAACATGATTGCAGCATAGTGAGGGTCTAATCACAAGGCGGCCAAATGAGGAAGTGAGAAAACGAGTCTCAAATCCACTTCCCTGAAAAATAGGAACTCAGTGATATTTATGGGGTAGGTGGGAAAGTGGTTTGAAATGTGGATAAAGGTGATTGGTGGTGAGGAGAGGTGAGGTAATTGATGGCCTGTGCAAATGTAGTCAGACTTCATGGCTCTTCATAGGATGCATGATCCCAAAATGGTGGCATTAACATGATCTGAGGGTGGAGTTTTTAGCCTCTTGACATCAAAAGATCACTTGTCAGACATCCACATGGGCCCAGTTGATGGGTTGGTGATCTCAACTGGCCTGAAGTGGACAAGGGGTTCTAATTCCTGAAAAGTAGCTCAAACACTCATTACCATGATGATCCAGGCTCCAGGGAGATGTTATCTGTAGGAATCTAGTGAGAGTCAAATAGTATATTGCCTAAATGGCACAGTTAACAATGAGTGGGTAAACAGCTAAAAGTTATAATCAATAATTGTAGAAAGAAAAAAGAAACTTTAGTTCTTATCTACTTAATGATCAATGGCTAACCATTTCTTGGTTTTAATCCATCCTACTCTTTGGTCATTCCTCATTCTTGAGTAATGTAGGGCAATGCCCAATCTAGCTACTTCCTGAAGAACTGGGTTGTAGATCAAGTTTAGAGGAATAAAACTGTTTAGCACTCATCTGGAAATTTTTACTTGTTCCTCGCTTCAGGTTGACATTTTGCATTATTAGAATTTTTGTATCTTGCTCAACAGTTTTGGAACAACATCTAAAGGTACATTTTTACAGTCAAGTATCTGACAGGAAGAATAAGAAGTATAGACAACCCAAATTTTAACAGTCCCTGAAAAATAGACCTAGTCCCTGGGGGAATCAAAGAAAACAGTCCTGAAAACCAGTCTGGACCTGGTACCTCTGGGGATATCTGCTGATAAGGGGGCATAGGTCATTTATCCCATTGAACCAGTCTCTTAGTAAGGCAGTGATGCAGGTGGGCTCCCAAAATTCCACCTATATCATATAAGTAATTAACCAGGTATTCAATAAGAAGCATTTCTAGAGAAACAAAAGCAAAGTTAATTGTTGGAGCAAATTATAAACCAGTTTCTGAGCCCAGGGGGCAGCCGGTCAAGAAGATTTCTAGAGATCAGGGTCAAAGCATCTTTTGCAATTTGAAATGTCTCTGGTGATGTCATTGGGCATTCAGGTATCTTTCTGAGTGGCTTACACAGCAACAGACATGAATCTATCTTAAGTTTATATCACGTTGTCTAGCTTCAGTTTCCAAGGCTTCAGGAAAAAAAGGTAGGTTCAGTTCTCAATGATTACAAATGAAAATGATGGAAAAAATTGAAAATATTAGTTTGGAGATTTGCAGCCAGATATTGCAGGATACTAGAATTCAGGATCCAGTCCGGATAACAGATATAAAACAAAAACCTCAAAGAGCGTTAGCAGAACTAGAATCTAAAATCAGTGACTGTGTACTATACTGTCTATTGAACCATAATTTTTCTCTCTGAAACTACCCTCATTTTTTATAAGAGATAGCCAAATTAAGACTAACTTATTTTGGTTTGCAAAATGTTTAGTTTCAATAAACTTGGCCCAATTATTTACATAAATACAGCAAGAAGAGCCACTGATCATATAGGCTCTTTTGAATCTGTTTTGCTGGAACTTTTTATAAGGAACCTCAGATTGAACTCTAAAGGCCTCTTGAGGCCAGGAGCTAAGGCAAGGATTTATCATGAGACTTCACCTGAAATAGCTTAGATTTGGGTGAATCCCTCTCTTTTCTTGAGGTTCCTTACACCTGCCAGATAAGTGACCTTCTTTACTTACCCAGTATGGTTGCTGGGAACCCTGTAAACAAGTTATGAGGCCAATATTTCCAAGTGACTTTATTCCAGAAAGTCAACCTTTATTCCTCAAAAGCTGTCTTGACATATCTGAGTCTGTATGTTGCTCTCAAATATGTCACTCTAGTCAAAGCCCTAGTATTATAACTGATGTTTCCAATTTTGTCCAGTTATAAGGAGAACAGCTTCTTATTGAACTTACGCAAATAACTATACTGCCATGAAAACGATACTCATTCATTAAGAGTTTCAAAATCCTGGAGAGATCGGGTAGGGAAAAAAATAAATAAATGCTTCAATTCTGCTTACAAAGGTATAATTTACCAAATTGATACGCTATAGTTAGCTGGAAAGAAATGAGAAAAAGATTTCCTTAAATCTGAAAAAACAAAACAACAGAAAACCATCAATATCTCAAATGAAAAGTCATATAAATTACAATCATCCTCATCAGTTCATTCAGTCCTGTGTTATCAATTCTTGATCTTAATCTTCTGTTAGTTTTATGAGGTCATCAGTTTCTCTGCTAGAGTTCTGTAATTTCTTACTCAGTTCAGTTTTATAATTGGAAAATTTATCAGAAGGCTGTATTCTAGAGTAAGCATCAAAATACTTTCCATGAATTTATCTGAAGATGAAACCTATTCACAAAAGCATCAGAGTAAAACAGCAACCATCTGCAATTGACAAAGAAACTTGGCTATTTCTGTGACACACAACACTTCAAGATAATAACTAGAATTATGGCTGACAACCAGGACAGATCAGAATTTTAGGAATGTTATATAACTTTTAAGACATTTATATCAATAACATTTACCCACAGAATACCACCTAAGAAGGTATATCATCAGTTATTTGACACTGCTTCCCATGTAATTTAACATACCAAATGAGCTTAGTTTAGTGTCTTTCTCTTTATAGAAAGAGAAAGAGTGAATTTATTTTATTAGTCCCAGGGGTCCTCTGAAAATCCTTAAAGAAAAATTTTTCCTTCAGGTCAAAAGAAAGACTCTATTTAGGATTTGAATTTTGGGGGAAGCTTGTCAAAAATATCAAAAGATTCAAAACACTTGGTCAAATAGGAAACAATGCTCACTGCAAAACAATGCTCAGTTATCCGTTCAATCAAAGTGACAACAGAAACAGTCAAGGGCAAACAGAGAGTAAAATAGTCAAAAAAATCTTAATAGAGACCTCAGTCTTTTTGTACATAGGAAATTATTTTAAGAAAACATAGATTTTCTGTCTTTTTAGGTAGACTTTCTCAAAAATAAATAAAAACCCTTCTATAACCTCTTTATCAAGAGCAGACTAAAAGTCCAGGAAAATTATCCTTTTAAGAGAGAGAGAATCAAATTTTAATTCTTGCACCAGCTTATTTTTAACACTAAAACTCATCTACTTCATTAGATTAACTTCAATGTTAACCAACTTGATCATGCATAAAACTCTTTTTAGGATTCCTCTTCCACAACCTTTCTTGACTTTCTTTTTACAATCAGAATTTGTAGCGTGTTTTCTTCCTTCCCTTCTATTATTTTAGGACAAATTTATTTTTCTTAACCAAACAAACATAATGTTTCCATTCTTTATACCTTCCTTACTGAAAACATACATTTTGCTTTCCTTGAATACAAAAACATTTCCTCATTAATTTTTGGTAGCTTTAATTACATATATCAATTAGAATTATTAACACTTACAGACCTTAATGGAACCTAAAAAGGAAGCAATTATGAACTTTTACATTAGCATTCTGTGGCTTGGCAAGTTTATAAACACTTTTCTTAATTTTTAGAAACATGCTACTTCACAGTACAATTTTTAATAAAACACGAGACATGTTTACTGATAGACCCAAATATCTTTTAGTTTCTTTGTAATAAGAAGCCAAGAGTAGATACACTTAGACATGTCTAACAATAATGTTTCAGTTTTTATCTTATTTGAAACATGACCTAAATATTCAATGAATTTTTTATCATTCAATTTTACCTAGTAAAATTTCAAAGTTTCAAGGTACCAGAGAGATTTTGGAAGTTATCTTAAATATACATGCCATAACACATAATTATTTTAAAAAGTTCACCCAATACTGTTATCTTTTTCACATCTGTTTAGTTTACTCGCTCCTAATAATTGTTCAGATTGCGTACAAAACATCATGGGACATTTAGCAAAATTAGCCATCATTTTATGTTGTTATTTTTGTTTCTGGTTTGGTAATACAGATAACATCAGCTTATTTGACCAATAAATGTAGAAAAAAGTCTACACGTCTGAATGATATCCAGTGCCGATAACTTTGAGGACATGTCCATTTTAATCAAACCAACAAACTTAAATAAGCTTTCAATTGCCAAAGATAATGTTATCATGTTAACTTGAATGACATTTGGGTTAGTTTCTATTACATTTAGAGTTTATGTAAGTGCCTGCTTTTAGCCAATTGAATAGATCTCTTTAGAAATTGTACCATCTGGAGGTAAAATATCACACATATATAACATACATATGGACACACATCCACAGAGTCTTCATACCTATTGTTTTAAAATTACTGAAATGAATCAGGTACAATAATACACCAGTTATGAATCCAAATTTTGTTTTAAGCCTTTTTACTAATATTTGTGGAGAAGACGCTCAAGATGCTAGAGTTTTGGTGAGAGTGCTCTTATGGCCATTTTTATTTCCTTCCCCTCCCCCCTTTTCTTTGCTTTAGTCCTAGGAACTAATGATGGGCTAGATATTCCCTAGAGGGTTGGCAAGCTCTTTGAGATAAGGGAAATTGGTGGGACCTGAACTTCCTCTAGAGCTGCATTTCCAGCCTTGCAAGGATTTTTTTTAAGGACAGCTGCTCTTGATTTTTCAGAAATTGTGTTGTAACTTAAATGGCATTATAGGTTGATCTACCTGTCCAACTACATCACAAAGGCACAGAGATATCACTCAAGTTTTCTCCAAGGTGGAGTTTCTGTGGCATAACCCATCCAATTGAAAATGTTTCTAATTAGTGAAAATGCACCCAAGGGTTGAGCCTCTGGGGGTGGTTGTGGTGTTCCCCATGGCAGTAAAGCTGGTGTCTGACCATCAGTGGGCCAGAGAAAGGGTACAGAGCCTGACTGTGGGCATCAATGTAGTTATATGATTTAGTCAAGCTCCACTCAGCCCAGGCACTCAGTCTCTGAGTCAGCACAAGGTGAGCCATGGAGGCAAGAGGCAAAAGCCTGGAGTGGGCTGGGGGTCAGGACTCCCATCACCAGGGTTGAGAGTTAAGTCCCTGGCAGAAAGTTTTTCAAGTTTTCAATTTTAGAGAAGGTCCAAGTTCTGCTCAGGTCCAGCCTAAACTTAACTTCAACTTGATGACAACAGAGGAGGTGACAAACAAGACAGACAAAGAAGGGGAAGAGGAGATCAGGCTCACCCTTACAACCTCTTCCCAAGGATTATCAAGATAAGGGTCACACAAACAACAGTTCCTGGTCAGGACAGTTTACAGAATAAATTATGGGTCTCCTGTCCCCATAGCTGACTCAGTAGGTGCCTAAAATACTCAACAGGTTCTTGACAGGAGACAAAACAGGGTTCCATATTGTCAGTTAAGTGACTGACCCAGGGGCCAACCTGGAATCACTCCAGGTGCCCAAAAACCAGAGAAGAGCTCCCAGAGGTGGAGAGTGGACTTTCCAAAACCAGCCAGAAGAGAATTCCCAGGGGTGGAATGCAGAATCTCTGAAACCAGCCAGAGGAGAGCTCTCAGGGGTGGGGGTGGGGTGTGGAGCTTTCATTAGTATCTGTAAGAGGGATCTGCGACTCCAAATTTGATTAAGTTCTTAAGACTAGTCATCAGTAATATGTCATTATAAAAGAATATCACCTTTTCCTGTTTCATGGGCTCATAGCTAAAAGTTGCCCAGCTCAGGAAAATGCAGCCTAGGGGGTTACAGGTGGGAATCCAATTTGCATTTCTTATTGTTTCAGAATTTAGGCATGGCTGGTCAAAGTATAACTATGCTGCAGCTATAACCAGATCTTAAAACCAAACCAAGCCAAGAGAACTTCTGTGAGTGGATCTCCTAATTCTTCCTTAATATTGGGCATCCCCAAAACCAAGATCCTCACAATGAAGGGCAAACTAAATCTTCCATTTTCAGAAGTCATAGAGGGTGTCCCCTGCCAAATCAAGGCTTCCTTTACAGAAGTCAGACCAAAAGGAAGAAGAAGTAAGAATCTGGCCACTTGTACTGAAGTTTACTCATCAAAAAGACATCTTCCAAAGCCAGAAACCATTTCTCTACTGCAAAGCAAAAATATGCACCAAGGAGTTAGCAGTGCCAAGCCAGGAAAAAAATCCTGGAACAGTCCAAGGAGAAATGCACCCAGCAGCTGCTGGACTCATCCACAGGCTTTCCACACTGGCAAGGAGCTGACAAATCTCAGGCAAAAAAGGTTGTTCTGGACTTACCTCCTGAGTGGCTCACAAAATTGTTACTAAACTAGGTTAATTTTTGCCCATCATCCAGAAAGCCAAACACCAAGATGACAAGGTTGCAGCATAGAGAGGGTTTAATCACAAGGCAGCCAGGTGAGGAAGTGAGAGAATGAGTCTCAAATCCACTTCCCTGAAAATAGGGACTCAGGGATATTTATGGATTAGGTAGGCAAGGTGGTCTCAAATGTGGAGATAGATAATTGGAGGTGAGGTAATTGATGGCCTGTGCAAGTGCAGTCAGACTTCATGGCTCTTCAGAGGATGCATGATCCCAAAATGGTGGTATTAGCATGATCTGAGGGTGGAGTTTGTAGCCCCTTGATATCAAAATGTCACTTAACAGATATCTGCATGGGCCCAGTTGATGGGTTTGTGGTCTCAACCAGCCTGAAGTCAACAAGGGGTTCCAATTCCTGAAAAGTAGCTCAAACACTCATTACCATGATGATCCAGGCTCCAGGGAGATGTTATCTTTAGGAATCTAGTGGTAGTCAGATAGCATATTGCCTAAATGGCACAGTTAATGAGTGGGTAAACAGCTAAGAGCTATAATCAGTAATTTCAAAAAGGAAAAAAACCCTTCAGCTCCTAGCTACTTAATCATTAATGGCTAACTGTTTGCTGGTTTCAGAATTATCTTCCTCCCCTAACGTTTGGTGACTCGGAGAGGATAAAATTTTACTGACTGGATGCTGCTCGCTTCTAGACTACTGCAGCCAAGAGATCCTGGACCCCTTAGTAGGAAGTAAGAGTTCTTACTACGTTGGTCTCCTGGGCCTCTGCCTGCAGGGTCCAGTGGAAGTGAAAGTGGTGAGTTTCTTTCTCTTCTCTAAACTTAGATTGGCAGGAGAAAATATTGGTGAAGCTAGCTTCTTGGACTCAGTGACTCTGGGAAATTTGGTTAAATAGTCATGGGTTTATGGATCCTTTTCCTCCCAGAGATACTCACTATATTTCCTTGTCTCTGTCTTTTTCATCATTTGTCATGAAAAGAAAAAAGCATGGGGCAAGATGCAAGCATCTCTATAAGCCTGTTGTCTGGGCTGGTCTTGCAGTCTATGGGTTATGAGGTTTTTTCTTTTGTCTTGTTCTATGTCTGAGGGCTGGCTTTGTGACATTTCAGTCTCTGCCATCTAGAGGATACATGTGCCAGTACATATCTTGGTGGCCAGTCAAGTAGACTGAGGTTCTGGTACACACTCTCTTTGTCTGGTTGTGTCACCTCTCAGGGGAGTTTGTCATAAGGGGTCCCAGTTGCTTTCATAAGTGGCCTTTGTTGTTTCATCCTTCATTGCTTGTTCACTCTGCCTGTGCAATGAAGCCCTTTGCTTTCTCAGACTATTTTGGGAATGAACCTTCTGGATCTTGTGAGGGCTGCTTTTGCACTCTCTTTTGGGGATGGCTCTTGCATCCATGGTTAAGCTTATTGGTATGAGTCACCATTAAGATCCTACTCATCAATGTGGCTAGATGATGGATTGTTTAAATTGGGAAAACTTTCTAAATTGAGGAAAAAGTTTTTTTGAGTTCTCATCATAAATGTTTCATTGGTACCTATGAAAGGGCCAAATTAAAAAAGGAAAGTAAAAGAAAAATAATAATGACTAGCCTTAAGACCCTGACTCAGGTAATAATTAAATTGAGAAAATGTAAAAGTATAAGTATTGATAAGGTTGTAAAGGTTGTAATGTTTGAGCTAGTTTTATATAAAGAGGTTATATCAGCTTTGCATGAATGTGTTTTGAAAATGGACATTGTGTCTGGCTGGAAATGCTTCCCCTATACAAAATTATAAGACCAAGACCTTTTGATAAAGTCCTAATGAAAGCTATGATTAGAGGTAGAAGAGTTGATGGAATTAAGTGATTGTATCTCTTTTTGCCTGATTGTATTATAGATTGTATTGTGGGGATAGACATTGTTTCTCACTGGGCAATGTTCCCTCTGCTTGATTATAAGACAGCGTATAAACCTGCCCTTTAGACAATGGTAATTAAACTTACAAAAAGGAGGTCAATAGGGTTGCCTGAACCCATACTGTATGAAATTAAAAACTAGAGGCTAACATCGGGTGATAATAAAAAGATAATGAAAGCTTCTCCCATGAGGTAAATTGGTCTAGGGTTAAACTGTACACTTTGAAAAAAAAGGGCCTGAGAGAGGTGTCAAGATGGCTGCATAGGTGGACTCTGAATTCACCTCCTCCCATGGATACAACAAATTTACAACTAATCTTGGAACAATCACCTCTGAGATAGAACTGAAAACTGGATTAAAAAGAACCCCTGCAACAAGGGACAGTCCTGACTGAGGTGAAAGAAGAAGAAATTCCTTTCTGGAGAGAAAAAAACACTACCTTTGAAAGCTTTGGTTCTTCATGGCTGGTTGGGAGCAATCCTAAGATATGCAGCCTTACCTGGAAGAGTAGGGTACCTGAGTGGGGGAGAATTACCACTATAATTGTCCTTTGGATTCAGTGCAACCAAGGTGAGTGTCATAATATCTGGCTTCACTGGCTATTAACTACTACAAGGCATACCCCCCAGAAAAGCTATTAGACGTAAGGGAAAAAAATCTGGCCCTTAAAGGGAAAAAATTCACCCATTTCTGAAAGCAACCTAAAATCACCAGAAAGAAATGTGCACAGTCCTTTGGTGAAAAGAGATTCACTTGATAGGCTCTGGGTTCATCTCCATGAGAGGTGAGAACTCTCCAAGGACTGAGACATTGGTGACAGCTAATATTGTGACACAAACACTGGCAGATGCTACTAGAGTTCTTCCCCTCATCTGTTAGCCAAGGGTCTTCCCTATCCACTAGAGCACAGATCTAATGCAGTTCTGCCAGGGGAGGCAGCCCACCCTAGGGGCTGGACTCACCCGATAGCAAGACTTCAGGCAACTTGTGGGCCTGCATAGGCTTGAAGCCTGGATCCTCTGCTGCAGGTGAATGAGTCTGACTCTGCAGGGCAGGGCATGTGTGATTAGCAGGTGTGGGGTGTGGGGCATTGGTGGAGTGTGTGGGGCCTCTTCAGTGGGGCAACTGGGTCTGCTTCAGGGGACAGGGTGCATGCAGGACTATGCTGACAGTGTATGTGGCTCTGTAGGCAGTGGGGCTTGTCACCTGCAGAAGACTTGTGCTTCTCAAACAGTCACATAGGGGATCAGCTCCACCTCACAAAGCCTGAAACAATTGGGTGCTCCCTTGGCTGGGGCAAGCCCTACTCAGCTGCAATCCTGAGAGAGCTGACAAGAGCCTTGTAGGCTAGAGGCCAAAGAAATTTTAAGCTGCTGAGCCTAGCAACCAGCCACACTGGGGGCCTACTCATTTAATGGAAAAACTGCAACAGGAATGGCTACTAGACTTTGCAGCAAACTGTGCTGGGGATCTCCATGCCTGATAACGTGAGTAAAGGGTCCATAGCAGCCACATGCAGCTGAGCATTAAAGCCAGACATCCAGAGGGACAGCCTAGCCTCTCTGGGCTCCTGAAGCAAGAGCAACCTTGCCACAACAGAAGGACACACATAGCCCACATAAGGGTCACTCCTGGAACATTTGGTACTGGTGACAAGAGGGAAGCACACTTCTGGGCCTCATAAGGCATCTCCTACATAAGGCCACTTCTCCAAGATCAGGAGATATACCTACCAATGTAATACATAGATATAAACACAGAGAAAGAGACAAAGTGAAGAGGCAAAGGAATAAGTTCCAAGTAAGGGAACAGGACAAAACCCCAGCAAAAGATCTAAATGAAACAGAAATAAGAAGTCTACCTGACAAAGAGTTCAAACAAAAAGTTTTAAGGATGCTCACTGATCTTCGGAAAAGGATGTATGAAGTCAGTGAGAACATCAACAAAGAATTGGAAAATATAAAGAATAACCAATCAGAAATGAAGAACACAATACTGGAAATGAAAGAGGGACTCAATAGTAGAATAGATGACACAGAAGAATGGATCATGGAGCTGGACAAAAGACTAAAGGAAACAGTGCAGGCTGAATAGATAAAAGAAAAAAGAATTAGAAAGAACGAGAACAGTCTAAGGGACATCTGGGACAACATCAAGTGTGGTAACTTTCATATTATGGTGTCCCAGAAGGAGAAGAGAGAGGCAAAGGGGCAGATAAGATATTTGAGGAAAGAATAGCTGAAAACTTTCCTAACCCGAGGAAGGAAACAGACATCCAGGTACACGAAGCACAGAGAGCACCAAACAAGATAAACCCAAAGAAGCTCACACCAAGAAACATTATAATTAAAACATCAAGAGTTAAAGATAAAGAGAGAATCCTAAATGCCTGAAGAGAAAGACAACAAGTTACATGCAAAGGAAACCCCATAAGGCTATCAGCTGACTTCTCAGCGGAAACCTTACAGGCTAGAAGGGAGTGGTATGATATATTTGATGTGCTGAAAGGAAAAAACATACAGCCAAGTATACTCTACCCAGCAAGGTTATCATTCAGAAAGGAAGGAGAGATAAAGCCTTTCCCCAAAAGAAAAAATTAAAGGAGCTTATCAACAAGAAAGTAGCCTTACAACAAATGCTGAAGAGACTTATTTAAGTAGGAAAGAGAAGACAACAAGTAGGAATAAGAAAATTATATATATATATATAAAGAGGCTATAAAGATCACTGGTAAAGGCAAAAATAAAGATAGCAGATCAACCACCTATGAAGCTAATATGAAGGTCAAAATACAAAAGTACTAAACTTACTTATTTCTATGATAAGAGGGTAGGATACAAACACATAAAAAAAGAGTTTAGATATGATATCAAAAACATAAACTGTGGGAGGACAGAGGTAAAAGAGTAGAGCTTTTGGAAAGAGGTAAAACTAAAGAGACCATCAACTTAATATAGATTGCTATATATGTAGGTTATTATATATGAACCTCATGATAATCACAAAGCAGAAACCTATAATAAATGCACAAAATTTAAGAGAAAGGAAAGCAAATCTAACACTAAAGAAAGCAATCAGTCCACAAAGGGAGAGAGTAAGAGAAGAAGAAAGGAACAGAGAACTAATAAAACACCCAGAAAAAAGTAACAAAATAGTAATAAGTACATACTTATCAATAGCTACTATAAATATCAATGAACTAAATACTTCAATCAAAAGACATAGGGTGGCTGACCAGAGAAAAAAATGAGGGCCATATATATGGTGCATACAAGAGACACACTTCAAACCTAAATACACTCAGAAACTGAAAGTGAAGGGATAGAAAAAGATGCTCCATGCAAATGGCAATGAAAATAAAGCTGGGGTTGCAATACTTATATCAGATAAAATTGGCTTTAAAACAAAAACTGTAACAAGAGACAAATAAGGGCACTGCATAAAGATAAAGGGGACAATCCAATGAGAGGATATAACACTTGTAAATATCTATGTGCCCAACATAGAAACACCTAAATATATAAAGTAATTATTAACAGACATAAAGGGAGAAATAGACAGCAACAAAGTAATAGTAGGAGACTTCAACACTGCACTTACACTGATGGATAGATCATCCAAACAGAAGATCAACAAAGAAATATTGGCCTTAAATGACACATAAGACCAGATGGACTAAAGATGATTTTAAGTTCTCATCAAGATGGCGCTGTGAGCAGACATTGGACTTGTCTCCTCCCACGAACACAACGAGGTTACAACAATTTTGGGAAGAATTACCCTGGATTGAAAACTGAAAACTGGATAAAAAGAACCCCCATGACAAGGGACAGTCCTAACGAAAGCAGAAGAGGCAGTAATTCTGGCAGGAGAGGAGAAAAGCCACCTTTGGGAGCAGGGGAGCTTCTCAGCTGGCCAGGCGGGAGCCACCCTAAGGTAAGAGCCCTCCCTGGAGGAGTGAGGTTCGGAGCAGGGTCAATACTGCTATAACCAACCTTTGGACTCAGCCCCACTGAGAGGGGGGGGGTCTTACTGTCTGGCTTTGCTGGCTATTAACTGCAGCGAGGACACCCCCAGAAAAGCTATCGGCCAAAAGCCAAAAAGATCCGGGTCTTAAAGGGCCCACACAGAAACTCACTCATTGCAGCAATCTAAAATCACCAGAGAGAAGGCTGACAGTCCTTTGGTGAAATGAGACTCACCTGGTGGGCTCTGGGGGAATCTTGGTGAGAGGAGCATCCTCTCCAGAAACTGAGACATTGGTGGGAGCCATTGTTCTGAGCTGGTCCAGGCGTGCTGATATGACACTAGTGGGGACCATTGAGGTGCGTCCCTTGGACTGTTAGCCCAGAGGTCTGCCACACCCACTAGAGCACAGATTTAATCCAGTTCAGCAAGGGCAGGCAACCCGCCCTAGGAACTGGCCCCACCTAACAGCAAGCCCTCAGGCTACTTTTCAGCCTGCATTGACTGAGTGCCTTGATCCTCTACAGGCAGGCAAGGGTGTCTGCCTCTGTGGGGCAGGGCTTGTGTGAGGACCAGGTGAACTGTGGGAGGCATTGGGGCAGAGGTGGGGGCCTCTGCAGTGTGGCGGTGGGGTACGCTCCAGGGGGTTGAGAAGTGTGCATGGACCAGGACTGTGTTGACAATGTATGTGGTCCAGAGGGGGGTGAGGCTTATCAGTGGCAGAAGACTTGTGCTTCACAAATAGCCATAAAAAGGATCAGCCCCACCTTCCAAAGCCTGAAAGAACTGAGTGCCTCCATGCCAAGGGCTAGCCCCACTCAGCTGCACTCCTAAGAGAACTGACATCAGCCTTCTTGGCCACAGGCCTATCACAACTGTACGACCCTGAGCCTAGCAACCAGCTACACTGGGTACCAACCCAATTAAGAGGACAATTGCAATAAGAGTGTGCTAATAGACTTTGTAGCCAACAATGCTGAGGCCCCTCCAAACTGGATTTACAAAAAGCTGGCCAGGGAGGGAAAGATCAGACTCCCTGGGTACCTGCAGTGGGAGCAACCCTGCCACAGCAGAAGAACACAAGTAGCCCACAAAGGGGTCACTCCTGGTTCTTATGGTCTGGTGATGAGAGGGAAGCACACTGCTGGGCCTCATAAGGCATCTCATACATAAGGCCACTTCTCCAAGATCAGGAGACATAGCTGACTCACCTAGTACAAAGAAAATAGCACAGAGAAAGAGGCATAATGAGGAGGCAAAGGAATACTTTCCAAGCAAGGGAACACTACAAAACCCCAGAAAAAGAACTAAGTGAAACAGAAACTAGTGACCTCCTTGACAAAGAATTCAAACAAAATATAATGAGGATGCTCACAGATATGCGGAGAAGAATGGATGAACACAGTGAGCACATCAGCAAAGAGTTGGAAGATATAAAAAAGAACCAATCAGAAATGAAGAATACAGTACTTGAAATGAGAAATTCACTAGAGGGACTCAATAGCAGAGTAGAGGATGCAGAAGAATGGATCAGCGAGCTAGACGAAAGATTATAAGAAATCACCCGAGCAGAACAGAAAAGAGAAAAAAGAATTAGACAGAATGAGAACAGTGTAAGGGAACTCTGTGACAATATCAAGCATGCTAACATTCGGATTATAGGGGTCCCAGAAGGAGAAGAGGGAGACAAAGGGGCAGAAAATTTATTTGTCGAAATAATAGAGGAATATTTTCCTCACCTGAGGAAGGAAACAGACATCCAAGTTCAGGAAGCACAGAGAGCTCCAAAGAAGAGCAGCCCAAAGAGGCCCACACCAAGGCATATAATAATCAAAATGTCTAAAATTAAAGACAAAGAGAGAATCCTAAAAGCAGCAAGAGAAAGGCCACAAGTGACATATAAAGGGAAGCCCATCAGGCTGTCAGCGGACTTCTCAGTCGAGACCCTACAGGCGAGAAGAGACTGGCACGATATATTTGAAGTGATAAAAGGAAAAAAACCTATAACCAAGAATACTCTATCCATCAAGACTGTCATTCAGAATGGAAGGAGAGATAAAGAGATTCCCAGACAAGCAAAAATTAAAGGAGTTTATCACCAAGAAACCAGTCCTACAAGAAATGCTGAAGGGAGTTATTTAAGTGGGAAAGCAATGACCACAAATAGAGATAAAAGAAAAAAATATCAAAACAACAAGAAAAAACAGGCAATAAAGTCACTTGTAAGGTAAAAGTATAGTAAAGGCAGCAGGTCAACTACCTGTGAAGGTAATATGAAGGTTAAAAGACAAAAGTACTAAAATTACCTGTTTCAGTGATAAGTGGGTAATGGATATACACACACTAAACAAAAGACTATATATGATGTGAAAAACATATAATGTGGGAGGAGGGGAGTGAAAAAGTAGAGCTTTTAGAAAGAGGTCAAGCTAAAGAGTCTATCTACTCAATATAGACTGGTATATGCATAGTATATTAAATAGGATCCTTATGGTAACCACAAATCAGAAACCTATAACAAGCAGGAGAAAAAGTAAGACAAAAGAAATCAAACATATTACTAAAGATAGCCATCAAACCACAAGGGAAGAGAGCAAGAGAAAAAGAAAGGAACCCAGAAGAACTACTAAAACACCCAAAAAAAAGAAAAAGTGACAAAATGGCAAGAAATACATATTTATCAACAGCTACTTTAAATGTCAATGGACTAAATGCTTCAATCAAATGCCATAGGGTGGCCAACTGGATAAAAAAAACAAGATCCATGTATATGCTGCATACAAGAGACACACTTCAGACCTACAGACACTCACAAACTGAAAGTGAAAGGATGGAAAAAGATATTCCATGCAAATGGCGAAGAAAAGAAAGTGAGGGTAGCAAAACTTATATCAGACAAAATAGACTTTAAAACAAAAACTGTAATAAGAGACAAAGATGGGCACTACATAATGATAAAGGGAACAATCCAACAAGAAAATATAACACTTGTAAATATCCATGCACCCAACATAGGAGCACCTAAATATATAAAGCAATTATTAACAGACATAAGAGGAGAAATAGACAGTAACACACTCCACTTACACCAATGGATAGATCATCCAAACAGAAGATCAAGAAGAAAACACTCGCCTTAAAGGACACATTAGACCAGATGGACTTAGTAGATATATACAGAACATTCCATCCAAAAACCACAGAATACACATTCTTTTCAAATGCCCATGGAACATTCTCCAGGATTGATCACACATTAGGCCACAAAACAAGTCTCAATAAATTTAAGAAGATCGAAATAATACCATGCATCTTTTCTGACCACAAAGATATGAAACTGGAAATCAACTACAGAAAGAAAACCAGAAAAGCCACAAAAATGTGGAGATTGAACAAAATACTACTGAACAATGATTGGGTCAATGAAGAAATCAAAGAAGAAATAAAAAAATTCCTGGAGACAAATGAAAATGAAAACACTACATGCCAAAATCTGTGGGATACAGCAAAAGTGGTTCTACGAGGGAAGTTTATAGCAATATAGGCCTACCTCAACAAACAAGAAAAATCTCAAATAGACAATCTAAAAGTGCACCTAAAGGTACTGGAAAAAGAACAACAAACAAAGCCCAAAATCAGCAGAAGGAAGGAAATAATAAAAATCAGAGCAGAAATAAATGAAATAGAGATAAAAAAACAATAGAAAAAATTAATGAAACCAAGATCTGTTTCTTTGAAAAGATAAACAAAATTGACAAACCCTTAGCTAGACTCACCAAGAAAAAAAGAGAGAAGGCTCAAATAAATAAAATCAGAAATGAAACAGGAGAGATTACAACAGACACCTCAGAAATACAAAAGATAAGAGACTACTATGAAAAGCTATACGCCAACAAATTGCATAATCTAGAAGAAATGGATAAATTCTTAGAAACATACAACCTTCCAAAACTGGACCAAGAAGATGTAGAAAATTTGAATAGACCGATCACTAGTAAGGAGATTGAAACAGCAATGAAAAACCTCCCAAAAAATAAAAGTCCAGGACCAGATGGCTTCTCTGGTGAATTCTACCAAACATTCAAAGAAGACCTAATACCTATCCTTCGCAAACTCTTCCAAAAAATTGAAGAGGAGGGGAGGCTTCCTAACTCCTTCTACGAAGCAAACATTATCCTGATACCAAAACCAGACAAGGACAACACAAAAAAAAGAAAATTACAGGCCAATATCACTGATGAACATTGATGCAAAAATCCTCAACAAAATACTAGCAAATCGAATACAACAATACATTAAAAAGATCATACATCATGATCAAGTGGGTTTCATTCTGGGGATGCAGGGATGGTTCAACATCTGCAAATCTATCAATGTGATACACCACATTAACAAAACGAAGAATAAAAATCACATGATCATCTCAATAGATGCAGAGAAAGCATTTGACAAGATACAGCATCCATTTATGATAAAAATTCTAAATAAAATGGGAATAGAAGGAAAATACCTCAACATAATAAAGGCCATATATGACAAACCCACAGCAAATATCATTCTCAATGGAGAAAAACTGAAAGCTATGCCTCTAAGAACAGGAACCAGACAAGGATGCCCACTGTCACCACTCTTATTTAACATAGTATTGGAAGTCCTAGCCAGAGCAACCAGGCAAGAAAAATAAATAAAAGGGATCCACATTGGAAAAGAAGAGTGAAACTGTCACTCTTTGGAGACGACATGATTTTATATCTAGAAAGCCCTAAAGAGTCCACTATAGAACTTTTAGAAATAATAAAGAAATACGGTCAAGTTGCGGGATACAAAATCAATGTAGGAAAATCGGTTGCATTTCTATACACCAACAACGAAGTAGTAGAAAGAGAAATTAAGAATACAATCTCATTTACAATTGCACCAAAAAGAATAAAATACCTAGGAATAAACTTAACGAAAGAGGTGAAAGATCTGTACACTGAAAACTATAAGACATTTTTGAAAGAAATCAAAGAAGACACAAAGAAATGGAAAGATATTCCGTTCTCTTGCATTGGAAGAATTAACATTGTTAAAATGTCCATACTTCCTAAAGCAATCTATAGTTTTAATGCAATCCCTATCAAAGTTCCAACAACATTTTTTTACAGAAATAGAACAAAGAATCCTAAAATATATATGGAAAAACAAAAGACCCCGAATAGCCAAAGCAATCCTGAGAAAAAGGAACAAAGCTGGAGGTATCACACTCCCTGATTTCAAATTATACTACAAAGCCATAGTAACCAAAACAGCATGGTACCGGCACAAAAACAGACACACAGATCAATGGAAGAAAATTGAGAGCCCAGAAGTAAACCCACACGTTTATGGACAGCTAATATTCGACAAGGGAGCCAAGAGCATACAATGGAGAAAGGAGAGTCTTTTCAATAAATGGTGTTGGGAAAACTGGACAGCCACATGCAAAAGAATGAAAGTAGACCATTCCCTTACACCATGCACAAAAATCAACTCAAAATGGATTAAAGACTTGAATGTAAGACCTGAAACCATGAGACTTCTAGAAGAAAACATAGGCAGCACGCTCTATGACATTGGTCTGAGCAGCATATTTTCCAGTCCCATGTCTGACCGGGCAAGGGAAACTAAAGAAAAATTAACAAATGCGACTACATCAAACTAAAAAGTTTCTGCGCAGCAAAGGAAACCATCAACAAAACGAAAAGACAACCTAACAATTGGGAGAAGATACTTGCAAACCACATATCAGATATGGGGTTAATATCCAAAATATGCAAAGAATTCATATAGCTCAACGACAAAACAGCCAACAATCCAATTAGAAAATGGGCAAAAGATCTGAACAGAGATTTCTCCAAAGAAGATATACAGATGGCCAACAGGCATATGAAAAGATGCTCAACATCATTAGCTATCAGGGAAATGCAAATCAAAACTACAATGAGGTATCACCTCACTCTGGTCAGAATGGCTATAATTAACAAGACAGGAAACAACAAATGTTGGAGAGGGTGTGGAGAGAAGAGAACCCTTGTTCACTGCTGGTGGCAGGGCAAACTGGTGCAGACACTATGGAAAGCAGTATGGAGTATCCTCAGAAAATTAAGGGTAGATCTACCATATGATCCAGCTATTCCACTGCTGGGTATTTATCCAAAGAACTTGAAAACACAAAGGCATAAAGATACTTGCACCCCTATGTTCATTGTGGCACTATACACAATAGCCAAGACTTGGAAGCAACCCAGGTGCCTATCAAGGGACAAATTGATAAAGAAGATGTGGTATTTATACACGATGGACTACTACTCAGCCATAAGAAATGACGAAATCCAGCCATTTGTGACAACATGGATGGACCTTGAGGGTATTACGCTGAGTGAAATAAGTCAGAGGGAGAAAGTCACATACCATATGATCTGACTCATAAGTAGAAGATAAAAGCGACAAAAAAACCCCACATAGCATTGGAGATTGGACTGGTGGTTACCATTGGGGAAGGGGGGATGGGGGAGGGCAAAAGGGGTGATTAGGGTCACATGTAAGGGGATGCCATATAATTAGTGTTCGGGTGGTGAACATGATGTAATGTATACAGAATTTGAAATATGATGTACATCCAAAAAAATAAAAATTAAAAAAAAAAGACCAGATGGACTTAGTAAATATATATAGAACATCCAAATACCACAGAATACACATTCTTTTCAAATGCACATGGAACATTCTCGAGGATTGATCATATATTAGGGTACAAAACAAGTCTCCATAAATTTAAGCAGATTGAAATAATATCATGCATCTTTTCTGACCACAGTAGTATAAAACTAGAAATCAACTACAGGAAGAAAATCAAAAAAGACACAAATATGTGGAGATTAAACAGAATTGAATTTTGATTCAATGTTACTGAATAACAATTGCGTCAATGAAGAAATCAAGGGAAAAATCAAAAAGTATCTGGAGACAAATGAAAATGAAAATATGAAATGCCAAAATTTATGGAATACAGCAAAAGTGGTTCTAAGAGGGAAGTTTATAGCAACACAGGCCTACCTCAACAAACAAGAAAAATCTCAAACAATCTAACAGTGCACCTAAGGGAACTGGACAAAGAAGAACAAACAAAGCCAAAAATCAGTAGAAGGAAGGAAATAATTAAAATCAGAGCATAAATAAATGAAGCAGGGAGTAAAATACAATAGAAAAAATCAATGAAACCAAGAGCTGGTTCTTTGAAAAGAAAAAAATTGACAAACTTTTAGCTAGACTCACCACGAAAAAAGAGAGAAGGCTCAAATAAATAAAATTAGAAGTGAAAGAGAAATTATAGAGGACACCTCGGAAATACAATAGATTATAAGAGAATACTATGAAAAGCTATACATCAACACATTGTATAATCTAAAAGAAATGAATAAATTCTTAGAATCATATAACCTTCCAAAACTGAACCAAGAAGAAATAGGGAATTTGAATAGGCCAATCACCAGTAAGGAGATCAAATCAGTAATCAAAAACCTCCCCCAAAATAAAAGTCCAGGATCAGATGGCTTCCCGAGTGAATTCTACCAAACATTCAAAGAAGACTAAATATCTATCCTTCTCAAACTCCTCCAGAAAACTGAAGAGGAGGGGGAGATTCCTAACTCATTCTGTGAAGCCAACATTACCCTGATACCAAACCCAGATAAGGACAAGACACGGAAAAGAAAATTACAGGCCAATATCACTGATGAACATTGATGCAAAAATCCTCAACAAAATAGTAGCAAATCAAATACAACAATACATTAAAAAGATCATATACCATGATCAAGTGGGTTTCATTCCAGGGATGCAGGAATGGTTCATCATCTGCAAATCAATCAATGTTATACACCACATTAACAAAATGAAGAATAAAACCCATATGCTCATCTCAATAGATGCAGAGAAAGCATTTGACAAGATACAGCATCAATTTACGCTAAAAACTCTGAATAAAATGGGAATAGAAGGAAAGTACCTCAACATAATAAAGGGCATATATGACAAACCTACAGCCAATATCGTTCTCAATGGAGAAAAACTGAAAGCTATCCCTCTAAGATCAGGAACCAAACAAGGATGCTTTTACTAGTCCTATTTAACATAGTGTTGGAAGTCCTAGCCAGAACACTCAGGCAAGAAAAAGAAATAAAAAGGAATGAGTTTAATCTAAATCCAGAATCAGACAATGGAGAAACCCACCAGAGAGATTTTTTTCACTTCCACCGGAAAACTCAGGAACCTCTCCAAAGTCTCTGTTAAAATGAGCTGTGAAATGTTGGTTTAAGATACAGGGTATAAGGAAATATAAACAAACATTAACTTCTAGTCCTTCCTCTTCCACTAATTGGGTATAATTTTCAAGTTCTTTCTACAACAGATTTTTCGGTAGTGTTTAAGATTCATTTTTCTCTAAGGACTCTTTCAACACAGCATTTAAAAAAATTATTTTACAAATGTCTGTCCCAAGTGTGTAATTATATACTGGAAAATTTTGTATTCAGTTTGAGTCTGAAGAATCAATTTTAAGATAAAATATTAAAAATGAGATTTGATGAATAAATTTTGGATTCCTATCATGTCAGTAGGGTGGTGGTGAAGACTATCACAGAGATCATTGAAGTCCTAAGGTATGACCTTACATATTTTGAATAGATATTGCTAAACAATAGCAGGCCACCAGGACATTGATGACTCCTGCTCTTTCCATTGAATGAGGTTAGAAGAGAAGGGTGATTTGCCTTTGGAAATGTTGGTCTTAAGAAGCATATTCCTAATAGGTATAAAGGGAAGATTGAATGACCAGAGCTTTTTGTAATGTTAATTGAAGTCTAGCATCCTTTGGGGAACTCTGAACCTAATGAACACTAGGAAAATGGGCACTGCTTGGCTAATCAACATTAAGTTGAATGTAGATGAAGGTTGGCACTATTATATTAATTCACACTGAGCTGACACATGCTCAACTCTGCAAATAAATAAAAATTATCCTTAAAGTTTTTTGCTTGTTTTTTTTTTGTTAAGAAATTAGAAAAGTGAATAGAATGAAAAGTAAGCTTTATCCAGTCATATGGTCAATGAAGGTATCTGAAGCACGCAGGTTGAAAAACAACTTGGAATTTGGAAGTTTTAGCTGAAAAGTCAAGAAGTTTCATCAGACCTTTCAATTTAAAGATGCCTAGTTTCTAACAAGGAAATAACATCTGTTTAGAAGCAGGGAGGAAGTAGCATTCATTCTAACTACAGTGAAACCCTACCATAACCCCAGAAGTTTGCCTTAAAGATACGTTGTATAAAATAAACAGTTGCTTTATTTCAAGGTTAGTAAGTGCCCAGGCCTGATGTGCTGCAGCTGACCCCCAAATTCCAGTGGTTTGGCTGCCCAAGCTAAAGCCATCCTTTCCCATCCCTGCTATGGTTTGACACCTTCCATTTGGTGGAAGTTTGGCTCTGGCTTAAAAAGCAAGGAGTTGATTCCGGGTCCTGTGGCTGGATGCAGTGGACTTCCAGGATGAGGATGGCAATTTCAGAAACTTCCTGGTTAGTTGATATGTGTTTCATCTTTCCGTCAACAGAATTTGACCCATGAGAATATTGAAGGTAAGGGGATCCCCCTCACTTCTCTCCCAACATGAAGATTAGGAGGAATACACCAACCAATCCCCAATAACATTATATCCAAATTGGTGATATCATAGTATTTTACTGAATTTATGCCCATCTATAAATTCCTGGTCAAATCTTGATCCTGGAGGTTAATGCTGGAGTCACTTACTCCTGCAGAAGCCCATATACTCTTTCTCTGTTTAATTCTCTAGCTGACCATTCTTCCAGTTTCCACTGTCTCTAATTTGGGATTATTCTAAGGTTCTACTAGGTACACCATCCCTTTTTAAGTTCATTCTCTTTTGCCTGTGAGGGCTGCAAATTCATCACTCTAGCTTTGCCTCATTATTCACTGCTGTCTTTGCTTTGTAACTTCCAGAATCTCTTCACCATTCTTGGCTGTTGGTGGGAGTGTAGTTTTGACTTGGTTTTATTTTTTATTTTTATTTGTATAGCTTTTACATTTTATAGTTTTCCAGTGGTAAATTGAATTTATTTTCATTTTTAAATTTCTTTGGCCTTCTCAAAGAGATTTGGAGAAGGAGAAGTAAACATATTTGCTTAGATAGTCACCTTGATAGGGAGTTTCTGTTCCTCTTTTTTTAATAGGTGAATTTTTCCATCTCCGTTCTATTTAAACTGCCAATCATTCTATT
Source organism: Equus przewalskii (assembly GCF_037783145.1). Classification (NCBI taxonomy): domain Eukaryota; kingdom Metazoa; phylum Chordata; class Mammalia; order Perissodactyla; family Equidae; genus Equus; species Equus przewalskii. Next base: position 27,110,866 of record NC_091834.1, read on the forward strand.
TCTCTCTCTGTTATGGACTGGATGACTGTGTCTCTCCAAAATTCATATGTTGAAGCTCTCACCCCTCACTGTGGTGGTATTTGGAGATGAGGCCTTTGGGAAGTAATTAAGTTTAGATGAGGTCATGAGTGTGGGGCCGTTATGATGGGATTAGTGCCCTTATAAGAAGAGACACCAGAGAGCTTGCTCTCTCTCCCTCTCTCCACTATGGAGGACACAGCATGGAGGCAACTATCTACAAGCCAGGAAGAGAGGTTTTACCAGAACTCCTCAGCCATGCTGGTACCCTGATCTTGAACTTCTCCTCCTCCAGAACTGTGAGAAATAAATGTTTATTGTTTGAGCCTCCTGTTCTATGGTATTTTGTTATAGTAGCCCAAGCTTACTAATATACACTGTATGCTTTCTCAGATTTCTAGAGTGTTGGCCTATGCCATACATTTATTATGCCTCATTTTTTCTTCAAATAATTCTTTTCGGTCTTTGGAAAGGCTCCTCTGACCCCCACTAGTCCTTTAATGAAAAATGTTGCTTGTGATGGTCCTCTTTTGAGCCTAGTCTGTTAAAACACCACAATTCTTATGCAAATATTTATTGTCTTACAAATAGGACTTTTCTGGACAGAACAGTAGCACTTGTGACCATTGCTTTTCTTTCATTCAGTTTTTAAGAAAACTTTAGATCAGTCATAAATATAGAAAGCAAGGATTTCCATTTTAAATCTTGTATATATAGTAAGACAATGTACCTTAGCAATAGTGGTTTGTATCTATTTTCAATTTTCTTTTTATTCCAGTTTTGTTGGGAATCTTTGTCTCATTTCACTCTTCTATATGTCAGTTTTCTTATCTGTAAAATTAGAATGTTGGATTAAATACTTTGTGTTTTGTCCTATGACTTACACTATAACAACTATATTGTTATAACCAATAGCATATTTGCATACTATTTATAAAACACTTTTGTATGCTATCAATTAAATTCCCAATAGCCTTGAAATACAACGATTATAATAAACCATTTTACAAATAAGAGAAATCAGGCTTTAATTTGTCCGAGTGAGAAAAATTGGTAGATAATGGAGCTAAGATTCAAACCCAGAATCTCTGATTCCAAATTTCATGTTCTCTGCTCCATGTCACAGTATTTCCTAATCTGGGAGATCAGTGATGTATCTAATTATTTTTTTCTTTTAGTCTCTCATTTAATGGGTTTTATGTCAGATTATGCTCATTCTAAAGTGACACAAAACCTATTGTATGCCTTATTTCTCTTAAACTTTTTCCAAAAGCCAGTTCTACTTTCACAAAGACCCTCAATAAACATGTGGGAAAGCCCATACATCTCTGCTTCCCACAGTACCTCTCTTTTGAAAGTGGGAAGTTTCTGTATTATGGAAAGTTGTCAAGATCTCTACTAAGGAGAGAAAACAGGGATTCTAAGAAAAGGAAACCAGTACAATGGTATGATTGCTAGATTAGTTTTCTAACTCCAGAAAAGCCCAAGACTTAGGAGATATATCAAGAGAGGTGGTTTGGGGACTAGAAGGAGTGAAGGCTTTGATGCCAGATGAAACTAGGATCATGTCTTATCCTCCTCTGACAAGCTGAATAACCTTGCTAAACTCTGCTGACCGATTAGAGTCAAGGTTTTCTTTCTCTCTTTTTAAAAAAATTTATTTATTTTGAGGAAGACTGGCCCTGAGCTAACATCCGTGCCCATCTTCCTCTACTTTATATGTGGGATGCCTGCCACAGCATGGCTTGCCAATTGGTGCCGTGTCCGCACCCAGGATCAAAACGGGCAAAGCCTGGGCCACTGCAGTGGAACATGCGCACTTAACCGCTGCGCCACCAGGCCAGCCCCTAGAGTCAAGGTTTTCTTGTCTGCAAAATACCTACAACATGTGGCTTTGGGGAGGCTAAAATGCCACAAATGTATAAGAAGTATCTAATTCAGTGTTAAGAGCATTGATAGCATTTGATAACATTATGTCTGATTATCTATACCAGATAGTTCAACTGAAACTCATTAGTTAAATCTCTGCATCCATTTACAATTCTGTACTATGATTTTTTTAAATGTTAATAGTACTGACACAGTAACATAAATGTCCAACTGTATACTTTGACTTGAGAAATCCATACTTGTATTGAACAAAATTCATCCATTCAGCAAATATTTGCAGAGCATCTACTAGTGCTCAGTGCTGGGGAACAAGACAAGTATTTGTTGGTTCTCATGGAGTTTATATTATTGACACTTCCACTTAATTGTCTACATAAAGTGTAAACGCACTTTTTAGAAAATCTTGCTGTTGATAAGTCAAAATTTACTTTTACTTGGTATAAATTTCCCTTGACAACTCTAGCTCCCACAAATACAACAAAGCAATAGATATGTTTGGCAGAGCAACTCTTTATGTCCTGTCTTCTGTGTTGCCAGGGTGATGGTAGCAATATTGAAAACACTGGAGGTGGTTGTTATTGTCAAGGATCCTGAATATCATTTCCAAATGGAAGAACTGTAAAAAGCAAAATGTAGGCTGGGCTGTGGGCAGTAGACTGGCCATGGCTATACACAAACTGGATGAATGGATTATTGGTTATTAATCAAATGCAGGTGCTAGTCTTAGAAATGTAATGCTCATAGGCAATATTTCCTTCATATGTAACAATTTATGAAATTTTAGTGATTACATCAGATATTTGGATGTTTTTTGAGAAGCTAAAACCATATCATTGCATGGTTTCAAAATTGGGTTTTTTTCCCACTTTTCACTTCCTCTCTTTCTTTCAGGGGAAAACAATTCAAAAGGTATATTGAACTTTTTTGGGTCACTTCTCTAAATCAGAATTGAAATGTTGCCACAGTACAAGTTCAGCTTGTAAAGGATTTTTTAAACATATTGATTATATACTTTAAAGAGAATAAATGATTATCTACCAACCCTGAAAAGAAAAAGTCATCTATTAGGTCAGCTGAATTTTCTTTTACATGAAAGCACCACAGTCATGTAGACACATGAACCAGGAGGCAAGTCATTGGTGACTTTTTCATCCTTACCAACTTCATTCAATCAATCTCTTATCTCCAAGCCAACTAGTACATTGGCACTGAATTAATTAAAAACACACGAAAAAGCTCCTTGTGAGGAAAGCTGTGAATTGAACCTGTCAACCTCCATCTCTCCCTCTTGACAGTGTAGTGTGGAGAGGGACAGACAGAGACGAGAGACAAGACACTGAGATTAAAGAGATAGAGACTGAGACTACATTTATTAGATTTCTTTGCTGCTGGGGTTGTTTTTCAAGTTTCAGATGTATTTTATTTCTCTAGTTATGCTATAATGAGCAACAGAGGGCTTAGATGACAAGTGGGTTTTGAAACAATTCTGTATTACAGCAACTGTAGTGGTTACTGATCTGTCCACTCCTTTGAGGTGACTCTACCAACAAAGGACAAGTTCCATTCTATTCCAATCTGTGTGATGGCAAGCATCCATACAATGACATGGCAAGTGGTTCTGCTGGCTAGCACTGTCATATTTGTCATGAAAATCCGGTGAGTATTTTATGTGGCTCTGTCTTGCCATAATTTGCTGAATGCTTCAGTTCTTGAGACTACTTAGAGCATTTCTGGCCAAGGGAAGCGTCATGAAGGTGTAATAGAATTGCAGTTGATTGCAGCTGCTGGTCTACTTCATTGCAAGGAGAACCGTAGGAACTCTGAAACTCAAATGCTCTTGTCAGAAAGTTCAAGATTCGGCATCTATTACCAGTTTACTATAAAATATACATTTCAGGAAAAGTCAAACGGAAGAGATGCTTAGGACAGGGTGTAGGGGTTGAGGAGAGAACTTTTATGCCCTCTCTGGGTACAGCAGCCTCCCAGCATCTTATTGTGTTCATCAACCTGGAAACTCCACTGCTGGGTTTCTTGATACAAATTAGGTTTTGCCAATCATATGCAATGTTGTGATATTTGAAAGGCAGGAGGAGTAATATGGAGACATTTCGTATATTTAAACTGTTTTGTTTGTTTCTGTTGATAATCAAAGCCATATTGATGTGAAGTCTTTCTGCACCAGTTTTAAAACTTTCCTGCAGAGTTTTAGTGTCTATTTTCTAGCTTCGTGGATTTTGAGAAGCACTGTTCAGCCAGCTCTGAAGGCCCAGTCTGGACCTCACTTCTCCAACTGTTCCAGCAATTTTTAAGTTATATAATCCTCTATTAAGTCATGTTCTGCTCAAAATACCTAAAGAAGTTTTTGTTTTCTCCACTAAACCTTTTCTGATATACATCTCATGTCCTTCTCTGTTTGAAAACTTCAATACCTAACCCCTCTTTATGGGACAATATCCAAATAATTAGCATCAGATTAAAGGGGGTATATAATGACACAACATCATTCACCTCCATTAGTTTAGGTTAGTGAAAATTAATTGAACTATACTAAAAATATATAGTTAGTATATATTCACCACGAATTAACAAGAAAATATCACCAACATCATTTTGCTAGCAAGAATGAACAAATTTTGCTAGCATAGTGAACAAATTATGTTACAGACTTGACTTGTAGAAAAATGGTCTTGCCACACATTTATAGATTCTTTTCCCATTATTTGAAAATGTAGAAGAGGCAGGATTTTAAACAGGTCCTGAATTCAACTCTAAGTATACCTCTGGAAGAGTATTGGGTTATCAGCAAACACCTCAACACTTCATGCAAAATTTGTGTTTATTCGTGCACATGTATTTTTTCTGGAGGAAAGTGTCCATAGCTTTTACCAAGTTTCCAGAATGGTTCCCCCAAAAGATTAAGAAACACTAGTGCAACATAGTGATATAATTATTTACACTAAGTAGATCTAAGAGAATATATTCTATTTATAATTACCAAAAAAGCATTCATCATTCACTATTAAATAAGGAAACTATAGTTTTACAGACAGACCAGAGAAGCCATTAAAATAAGCATTGATTAATACCTCTCTGCGCTGGAAGAAGTCAAGATGGGCCTCAGGCAGATTGATCCCATGGAACTGATTTCCTGGCAGCAAACTTTTCTTTGTATCAGCAGCTCATTTTATCTGCTTTGGTATATCTTTTTTTAAATTTGAGGTGATTACAAGTGAGATAAAGTTCTGAGATCTAATATTTTAAATGTTTTGATAATAAAAATTCATAACTAATTCTCCCTTCCCGCATCCAACTTTCTGCAGGCACAATTATTTGAGTCTTACTGGTTATAGCGGAGATATTACAGTAGAATAATATGATGGATAGCCACGTTCATTGCACAAAACTGGTACTTCTTCCTTAGGCAGTGTTAGAAGGTCAGCTTATAATCATATTGTTGGTTTACGAGATTATTCTGCCTACTAATTTGTATGAGTATAGAAAAATGAATTTGTGTGATTTAGAATCAAAAGCAAAAAAAAGTAAAAGTAATATATGCATATACATATATATACACATATAGGAGATAAGAAGTTTTTGAACAATATAATACATACATGTATAGTTAATGTCATATTTGGCAGACAGCACACTTATTCCAAGAACTCTTTTATTCGATAAAATTTCAGAAAAATAGATCAACTTGGACAATACGCTTGACCAAATATAATATACTTGCATTTTTCCTATCTCTGAATAATTTGCCCAGCATTTGTTTGTATTATATTATGCCAAAAATATCTCTACACAATTATTGCACCTTGAAGTGAAACTTCCTCTGAAAGTCCTAATATTAGATTTTCTAACAGACTGAGAGACTACCCAGAGGGAACATATCTGTAAGAAAATTAATTGACTTTAAAAACAAAATAAAATAAACACCACACCCAAAGGGAAGGAGAAGGAGAAATGGGGGAAACAAAGGGCGTGGCCTTTGAGGCAGAGTCTGAGGATTCCGAAGAGTCTCTGATTCTGTCCTTTCATCTTCTTAACATATGGCTGGTCTACATTTCTCCAGGTCTCTTGTAGTTGACTGTCATCCTCTGATTGATTTGTCTTGAATGCAATGGTCTGAAACTACTATGTGTCACCTTCTGGGCCTAAGTTTTCAGACTTCTACATTCTCCTTCTGCTTCCACTCAGAGCTGACCATGAAGATGACATCAATGCCATAGAGAAGAGGCTTTTAACCCTTAACCTGAGGGCTACCACTGGAGGGAATTCAATGTGTCCATGAAACTTGGATGGTGAAAAATTTTATCTTCACCTTTATTAATTTAGGATTTTCTTCTGTTGAAAATGTAGACAATAAACCACAGTTATTACTTTTTTTTTTATTAATAGTAACTGTGGCACTGGCAAAAATAGAAATCACAGATGTTTTCAAATCATATTACAACCATTGCAGATATCTTAAAATCTTGCCTATGTTCATAATTGTTTCAAACTTATGGTATTTATACCCATAATGTAGACTTTTTAAATCATATAAATTAAAGTTTAAAGAAGTATACAGTTATATATTCTGATCATGGTATTTCAATGTAATTTGTTTTCTTTTTAATCCAATGCATTTAATTTTATGCATTTAGTAAACATTATGCTGAGAAAGTGTCCATAGACTTCACGAAATTACCAAAGAGGTCCATGGCACAAAAGAAGTTTAAGACCCCTGCCTGCCCTGGAGGATGGAGAAGCAAGAACTTGGAAGGAACCTGAGTCCTTGAATGACCACAGGGAAAAGAGCTTCCTGACAGCCTAGAAGATGCAACTCAAATTTTTCCATGAGAGAAAGAAGTATCTTTATTATTTAAGCCAATCTACTTTTGGGTCCTTTTTGCAGCAGCGCTCTATGCATATCCTAACTGATATATCCTTGTATCATCAACTTCTGTTTACTTATTAGAGAAAAGAAACACTATTTACAACTCTTTTATGAGAATTAAAAGAAAAAGAAAAACTTTTTAAGAATTAAAATAAGAATTCTTTCTTTATATAGAATTAAAGAGTGCTTAGTACTTTAATATAATAAAATACCTATGTAAACATTCAATTGTTAGCTATGAAAACTAAACAAAGCAATTAATTACTTGAGTATGTTATGCTAAGAAATACAAAATACCATAGATACTTTGAATATAATTATTAAAAGTTACCATCAAGGCAAAGATCAACAAACATGTACACCTCCTAAGATTTCTCATCAGTAGTCACTGTAAACCTGCATCATCAAAATTTCAAGTGCCCCCCTCTCTGATCAAAGAATTCTTCAAATCCAGTAAGACATACACTCTGCTAATTCTATAAAAAATTTCACTATTCCATGTTTCCTTCATGTATGCATTCCCCTTCCTACCAAGGATACATTCCACAGTCACACTTTCTAATTATTTTCTTAGGTATACCCCAAATCTCTTCCATCTTTTGTTGTGTTCTCTGCCTTTACCCAAGCATCAGTTTGGGCAGGAGAAAAACATATTCCCATAATCACCATTCTCATTTAAACTTATGACCACAATTTTAAGTGGGCCCTTGGAGCTGTGTAACAATAATACTACACATCACTCGTCTATTCAGTCTTCCACTTTCCTAGAAAAATATTTCCTGCTTTCTCTTCCTCCTTCAAACTTCTAATTAATTCTCCCATTTTCATTCTCAGTTAATATCTGTGATTCCTTGGTCATGGAGAAAATTGAAACAGAGAAAAGATCTTTTTTCCTGTTCCCACTACCGCATCTACACATCTGCCATCGTCAAGTGTCCTGTACTTGGCCTCCACTCCTGAACTGTGGATGATCTGTGTCCCTTTGTAAAGCCATCTTCTCCACGAGTGCCCTAGATCCCATTTCCTCTCCCCTCTTAAGGATGTGGTTCATGCAATCACCCTCTGTACTCGATCATTCTCATTGGCATATATAATATACTGTGATTTATCACATCATTTAAAAAAAAATCTCTGGACTGCACATTCCTCTGTAGCACCCATCTTATTTCCTTTTAGTTTTTATGGTAAAACTTGTCTAGCTGTCTATCTTTTCTGTTTCCAGTTCTCTATTTTTTCCCTTGGGCCCATTGAAATCAGCTTTAGCCCAAACCCCACTCCTACCAGGAAACTTTTCTTATTGAAGTCATTGGTGACTTCCATATTGGTAAATCCAATAGTCAGTTCCTCATCCACATGTTACTGTGCCTATGAGCAGCATTTGCCACAGTTAATGATCCTCTCCTTGTTTGAAACATTTCCTGCGTTTACAGGACAAAATTCACTCCTGGTCCTTCCCTACTCTCCGTTACCAACCACACTCCCTTACTCTCTCCTGCTGGTTTTTTTTCTCCTGACCTCATAATATTGGAAAATTCCAGGGCTCAGGCATTGACCATGTTTTACTTTTTAATCTCTTCTCACTCCTTTAATGATCTTAAGTACTATATATTTAACTGACATTTATTTCTTTAGCCCACACTTCTCTGAATCCCAGGGTTATATATAAATTTCAAACTGAACAATAAAGTGAGCTCATGATCTTTCTCTCCAAACATGCTCCACCTGCAGTTTTCCCCTTCTTAGAGTGGAGGAACGGCAACTCTATTGTTCAGTTCTTCAGGACAAAAACATTGGAGTCCCCCTTCGCTCCTCTTTTTCTCTAACACTCCACATGAGCTCTGTAAGTAAATCTTGTATGTCCTAGCTTCAAAATCCAAAAACTTCACCACCTTCCTGCTAAAACATGGTCCACAGCACCATAATCACTTACCTGGGTTATTGTCACAGCCTTCTGACTGGTCTCCCTGCTTCTACCTTGCCCAACTTCAGTTTATTCTCCACCAGATTCCCCATTCCACGTTATCCTGTTACAATGTAAGTCAGTGGAATACAATTAGAACACAATTTGTTGGGCTCATTTAGAATAAAAGCAAGATCTCTTATCAAAATCTGTAAGTCTTATATGATCTACCCTCCTCTGATTTTGTTTCCTACTCTGTTGTCCCTGATGATATTTCTCCATTCATCGACACTGACCTTGCTATTTCTCATACACAGTAAGTGTGTTCCAGCCTCAGAGCCTATAGGTCTGTTTCTTCTTCGTGGATGCTCTTCCCCCAGGATTCCTTTAACATTCCCCTTCACCAGTTTCAAGTCACTGCTCCAATGTCACCTTCTCAGGGATGCCTTTCCTAATCATCCTATTTAAAATTCACTCTCCCTTTACCTTGGCACTTCCTTTGCCCTTCCCTGCTTCAATTTTCTTCATAATTCTTATCACCCTCTAACATACTATGTTTATGTCATTTTGTTTATTGGCTTTCTCCTCCCATGACAAGGTGAGCTCCATGAAGGTAGAGATTTTTGTCTGCTATGTTGTCTTGCCTAAAAACATTCCTGACATGTAGTGGGTATTCAGCAAGTTTTAACTCTCACTCTTATAATTTTTGTTATTACTTGTGAATACATTCTCGACTATGCTAAGTGGAGAAGAGTGAAAACACTTTTAAAGTCTATGTGAATCAGAAAGCTAATGGAAACATTTGATAGCATTAATAGCACTTATTTTCTAAAGCGTCCCTGATTTCTCCAGAGAATGTTAAATCTTCCTCATTAAAAGAAATACTTGCAAGTTAATTTTAATTCAAAAACAGTTAAGAGTTTGTTAAGCTCTTCAAAGAAAATATTAAATGGGGCTTCATATATCTACTGTACAAGATGGAATATACATCCATGTAAACCATAGGCTGAACATATATCCAGTACTTTTTGAAATTTTTATATTAGGAAATATATATACAGAAGAATTTTTATAATGTTTATAATAGTTTAAAAAATAAACAAATGCCCACTTGCCCACCACAAAGCTTAAGAAATAGAATATTTTGCCTGGCCTGGTGGCATAGTGGTTGGGTTCACATGCTCCACTTTGGTGGCCTGGGGCTCATGGGTTTGGAGCCTGGATGCAGACCTAGCACCGCTTGTCAGGCCATGCTGTGGGGGCATCCCACATAGAGTGGAGGAAGATTGGCACAGATGTCAGCTTGGTGACAATCTTCCTCACCAAAAAGAGGAGGATTGGCAGTGGATGTTAGTTCAGGGCCAATCTTCCTCATCAAAAAAAAAAAATTAGAACATTTCAATGTTTGAAGTCCCCATGTGCCCCTCCCTTAATACTTCCCTTCCCTATCTCTAAGAAGTAAATATCAGAAGTTGTATTAATCATTTTTTGCTATATAGTTTTGCTACATATGTATATATCCATAAACAATACGTTGTTACCTTTTGCTTGATTTTGAAGGCTATATTAACGTAATCATACTATAGGTTCTCTTCTGTAACTTTCTTTGTACACTCAATATTATGCTTCTGAGATGAACCCATGTAGATTTGTTTTTCTCTAATTCATTTAAAATGATGATCTTATTAACATTCTTGCTCATGACTTTAGGACCATATATTTGAACATTTTATTAGGCATCATAATTTTCTTTTCAAAGAAGCTATACGACTCTCTATTCCTGTCAGTGCAGTATGATGGTATCCATTGTTCCACATCCTTCCTCTTATTTGAAATTTTCACAGTAGTTTCTACTTTTTGTCAGTCTGATGAATGTGAAATGATGTTGCGAATTTAACTCGCATTTTCCTGATTACTAATAAAGTGGATACTCAGTGAAATTAAAAAGTTGTTAAATATAACTTAGGTGCATTTTTGAATCTTAAGAAAATTTTGAAATTTTTAATCTTGCTTAGGAAATTCTTTCTTACTACGGTTTCTTAAAGATATTTCCTTATATTTTTGTCTTAAATGCATTGTATTTTATATTTAAGTCCTTATCCATTTGAAATTATTTCTGAGTACATGTGAGGTAGATCCAATTTCTATTTTAGGACCATTTATTAAATAATGCAGGCTTTCCTTACTCATATGGTTTCTACATGTCTTTGAGTATATTATGGGTTCTATATTCTGTTCCTTTGTATATCAGTCACCAATAGAATACCACCATATTAGTATAGCTTTAAAATAGTCTTAATATCTGACAGAGCATGTTTCTCTAGCATATATATATATATATATATTTTCAGTAACGAGTTGTTTTTGGCCCATTTGATCATCTAAAATATATTTTAGAATAAATTTGTTGATTTTAAGATGACTTCATTTAAAATTGTAGCTTGTCACAATCTCTTCTCCACTAGTTCTAATCATTTAGTTGCCTCTACTTTTTGTTCATAGTCAAGTATTATCTTTTAACATATTATACGGTTTACTTATTCATATGCCTCCTGTTATTTTATCTCCCTCTCACCCACCTATCTCCTACCCAGCTAGATGATAAATTCAAAATTGGCAGGGTTATTTCTGAATTTGCTCATTTGTACATCTCAAGCACCTAAAACGTAGATGCTTGAATAAAGATAGGTACTCAGTAAATATTCCCTAAGTTGGGGCCAGCCCCGTGGCTGAGTGGTTAAGTTTGTGTGCTCTGCTTCAGTGGCCAGGGGCTCACTGGTTCAGATCCTGGGCACAGACCTACACATCACTCATCAAGCCATGCTGTGTCAGCATCCCACATACAACAACTAGAATGACTTACAACTAGGTTATATAACTATGCACTGGGGCTTTAGGGAGGAAAAAAAAAGGAAGATTGACAACAGATGTCAGCTCAGGGCCAATCTTCTCAGCAAAAATTTTATAAAAAAAGCTTAAAATTCTACCAATTCAACCCAACAATAAAAAAATATATATTTGCCAGGTCAATAAATTTAACCTGAATTTATGTCTCAACTGGGGAAAGCTGAAATCTTTATAATATTAAATTTTTTGATCAATGAATATGGTGCCTCTCTCCATCTATATAGACCTTCTCTAAAATATTTCAATAAAGTTTTATAAGTTTTCTACATAAAGTTTTCACACATCTTTGTTAGATTTATTCTTGTGTACCTTATACATTTGTTGTCACAGACACTGTTACTATGTACTTGAAACTACTTTTTGTCTATTTTTTTTTTCTTAAAGATTGGCACCTAGGCTAACAACTGTTGCCAATCTTCCTTTTTTTTCTTTTTTTAAGGATTGGCACCTGGGCTAACAACTGTTGCCAATCTTTTTTTTTTTTCCTGCTTTTATCTCCCCAAAGCCCCCTGTACACAGTTGTATATCTTAGTTGCAGGTCATTCTAGTTGTGGGATGTGGAACACTGCCTCAACGTGGCCTGACGAGGGGTGCCATGTCTGCGCCCAGGATCCAAACCCTGGGCTGCTGCAGCAGGGTGCGCGAACTTAACCACTCAGCCACGAGCCAGCCCCATATTTTTTCTATTAAAAATGTTAATATAATTCTATTTCATATTAATAGTTTGTAATATTTATAATAATATAAAGTTGATTACAACATCTGTGTAAAATATTTTGTCAGGTTTATTGAGGTATAATTTACATATTGCAAAATTCGCCCCTTTTAAGTGCATAGTTCAATGAGCTTTTTTTTTCTTAGGAAGATTAGCCCTGAGCTAACATCTGCTGTCAATCCTCCTCTTTTTGCTGAGGGAGACTGGCCCTGAGCTAACATCCATGTCCACCTTCCTCTACTTTATATGTGGGAACAGTGTGGCTTGACAAGCAGTGTGTACGTCTGCACCTGGGATCCGAACCGGCGAACCCCAGGCCGCTGAAGCAGAACGTGCAAACTTAATCGCTACATCACTGGGCTGGCCCTATAGTTCAGTGAGTTTTGATAAATGTATATAGTAGCCACCAATGCAATCAAGATATTGAAAATTTCCCATAACTCCAAAAAGTTCTTTGAGCCTCTTTGCAGTTAATTCCATTCCCCAACACCCAGGCTCTAGCAAACTCTAATTCATTTTCTGTTATTATAGTTTTGCCTTTTCTAGAATGTCATATAAATAGAATCATACAGTATGTGGCCTTTGTGTCTAGTTTCTTTCTTCAGTGTAATGCATTAGAAATTCATGCATATTGTTGCACATTTCAGTAGTCTTTTCCTTTTTATTACTGACAGTATCAATTGTATGGATGTAATGCAATTTGTTAATCCACTCACCTATGGATGGACATCTGAGTTGTGTCTAGATTTTGGCCATTATGAATAAAGTTACTATGAACATTCACCTAATGGATTTTGTGTGGACAGAAGTTTTCATTCCTCTTGGGTAAATCCCTAGTGTGAAATTGCTAGAGCACATAAGAAATTGCTTAATTTTATAAGAAATTCTAAAACTGTTTTCCAAAGTGTTTGTACCATTTTTTTTCATTCTCACCAACAGAGTAAAAGAATTCCGGTTGCTCTATATTTTCACCAGCACTTGGTATTAAGACTCTTATTTTTATCCATTCTAGTGGGTTTGTATTATTTTCTCATTGTGATTTTAATTTACATTTCCTTAATGACTAATGATGTTAAGCATCTGTTCATGTTCTAATTTGTCATTCATATCTCTTCTCTTGTAAAAGATCTCTTTAAATATCTTGCCAATTCTTAAATTGAGTTTTTGTTTCTTATTATTGAATTATTTATATACTCCACAGACAAGTCCTCATTTCCCCAGCTCCACAGTAGCCTTGAAAATCATCAGCCTTGCAACCACAGGAGCTGTGAAAAACAGCAGCCTTGCAGCCACTGGACGGGGCAGACTGGGTTTGGAGCTCCTCAAAAAGTTCCATCCTCAGAGAGAATTATTACTTAACCTGTCTTGAAGTTCCCTAGAAAATACCTATTTACAGAGTGTTATTATTTGACCTGACATGGAGCTCGTTTGAAGGATATATCTGACACATAACTTGCATTCAGAGTACATAAAAAAGTTACAACTCAACAGTAAAAAGACAAATAATCTAATTAAATTTGGGTAAAGGATCTGAATAGACATCTGTTCAAAGACAATATACAAGTGGTCAATAAGCATGTAAAAAAGACGCTCAATGTTAGTTATCAGGGAAATACAAATTAAAACCACAATGATATACCACTTCACATCAGCTTGGATGCCTATAACCAAAAACACACATAGTAAGTGTTGTCAAGGTTCTGGAGAAATTGGAATGCTCATACATTGCTGATGGGATTGTAAAATGCTGCAGCTAGTTTGGAAAACAGTTTGGCAGTTCCTCAAAATGTTTAATATACATAGAGTTACGACATAACTTTGCAATTCAGTTCCTAGGCATATATCTAAGAGAAATGAAAACACATGTCCAAGTAAAACCTTGTATACAAGTGGTTATAGCAGTATTATTCACAATAGCCCAAATGTAGAAACAACTCAACTGTTCATTAACTGAGGAATGGATAAACAGAATGTAGTATATCCACACAATGAAATAATTTTTGATAATACAAAGAAATGAAATACTGATACATGTGAACACTGATGATCCCTAAAAACATTATAAATGAAGAGGCCAGTGTGGGAGTTCTGAATTGGCCACTGCAAGATATGTCTCTTTGGCATGAGGATTATTTTGGGCTGGTTACTTTTAAAAACTGCAGACATGAGAGAAACTCTGGAAAGTAGAATTTACTTATCCTTTGTTAAGAGACGTTTACATTTGTAAAGGAAATCTCCATCTGTAAAGGTGTCTCCGTCTCTGTACCAAGAAGAAGGGGGGGATGAACTTATCCTCTAAAAACTCTTACCAATGTAGAAGACAAGGACTTAAATCTGCATAGTAACCTTACTCATGTTTACTGTGGTTTTCTGGTAATCTCCATAACTGACTTCCCCCACCCCCAACATCCTCCTTTGTCTTTAGCTGAGGATGGTATTTAAGGTGAGAGTTTCCACCATTTTGGTGAGCTACTCAGTTTGCCTGAGTCTCTTCCATGTATACATGTTATAAAGCTGTGTTTAATTTTCTCCTGTTATTCTGTCTCATGTGAATTTAATTCATTGTCCAGCCAGAAGGACCCAGAGTGGGTAGAGGAAATATCTTCCTCCCCTACACCAGTCACAAAAGACCACATATTGTATGATTCCATTTATATGAAATATTCAGAGCAGACAAATCTATTCAGATGGAAAATACATTAGTGGTTGTCTAGGGTTGGGGTAGAAGGTAGGATGGGGAGTAACTCCTAATGGATTGTTTTAGGGGTGGTGAAAATGTTCCTAAATTAGGTTGTGCTGATGGTTACCCAACTCTGAGTACTAAGTAAATATACTAAAATTCACTGAATTGTATACTTAAACACATACACATACAACGAGATACTATGTCACCAGATTGGC
Organism: Equus przewalskii; assembly: GCF_037783145.1. Taxonomy (NCBI): domain Eukaryota; kingdom Metazoa; phylum Chordata; class Mammalia; order Perissodactyla; family Equidae; genus Equus; species Equus przewalskii. The sequence goes on from NC_091834.1 coordinate 27,126,079, forward strand.
AAAATTAAAAAGTCTGATAATGTTGCCAAGATTAGGGGATATGGAGCAGTGGGAACTGCTATTCACTGCTGGTGGGAGTACACATTAGTACAGTCCCTTTAAAAAAAAATTTTGCATTTAGCCATCAGTTGCATGCCTAGATAGATACTATAGCAAAACTTTTGCACACATACACTAGAAGAACCATAGTATTCACAATAGCCTTGTTCTTAGATAAACATGGAAGACAGAACAAATATCCATAAGAGAATGAATAAATACAGCATATTTCTACAATAAAATACCATGCCTTTGTGTAAATGATTGAAATACACCTTACACATTAACATGGCTGATTATTTAACATATTTCAATGAAAAATTAAATCACAAAGAACAAATTGAATATTTATTTAAAGCACAGTAGAAAAAGATAAACAAAATAGTTTTGTGGATAAATATTTGATAAAAATATAAAGAAAAACAAGTGAAAGGCATAAAATTCAGGATAGTGGTTACCTCTGTAGAGTAGGAAGGAGCACACAGAACACTTCCAAGATTATGATAATGTGGTAAATATCGTTCTTAATTAAATCCCCTGCAACAAACCTCATTGTATATCAAATAGTTAGCCATGAAGTGGGAGCAAACAGGCAATTTGGGAACAAATAGTCTATTTCCCAAATCCTAAGGCTATCTCTATAAATGTATATATCTGTGTATAATATAAAATTATATATATATACAAAATTTTATATAATTACATAATTTTACATAGTATGTAACATTTTATATTATAGTTCTATTTGATAATATAATTTACATATGTATTTGAATAATGTTTATGCATAACACACACATAGTGGAAAAGAAATAAAATCTAAGATGTATTTTTAAGCAAAATCTGTTTCTATTAATAGCATATGAATTAGCATCATTTAAATATTCTACTGAAAAAAACAAAAATGTTTTGAGCTTAAATGCTGAGAGCAATGAGACTATGTTATGTAATTTTCTATCAGAACTTCAAAGTACTTTTATTCCTTCTCCTGCCTTTTAATAGTTAAATATTTTCTTGATCATTACTGATTTTTATTTCCTATCTTGTGGCAGGGAATTTTTACCACTACATATGGACTTTTCTGTTTTCAGGTTAAAATTGCTTGTGGTGAAATTTTATTTCTCTCAGAGTTAAGCATAAAAGGGGAAAGATCAGTCTATAACAGAACGATGTCATGAGACCTTAGCTAAAACATATCTGGCAGGAGAAGCAGACATGCCTCTCTGAGAGCTAAAGGCTATCTTTCTCACTGAGCTGTCTATTCTCTACCACTAATGATATCTCTCTGATATTATATTATTTATATCAACGTTAATAAACATAGACATTTAATATACATGTAAAGTATTATTGTTTAATAATTCCTTGCTATTGGCATATTGACAATGCATAAATTACAGGTATACAGTAAGATCTTAAATAGCTTTGTCTCCCCTTCACAGACCTATCCTCTTATTGTGTAATTAGAATGATCGAATTTTGAGGACCTCCCCATTTTCATTCATCCATCTGTCCATTTAAAAAATAATTTAATAATACATTTTTAGTATTATTAACTTATTCTCATTCATTTATTCAACAAATATTTATTACTTCCCTCCTGCCTGGCATTATGTTTATTTCTGGGGATACAATAAGCGTAAATGGACAAAGGACCCTGCCTTCATGGAAGTTAGACTCTATCTATGGAAACAGATAATTGTGATCACCACTTAAAAACTGTAATCAGACTCCTTTGTGATTAGTGGTACAACTGAGGTGTTTGGTTTGGTTGAGGAAACTGAGGAAGAATTGAGATGAGCATGGATTCATAAAGGAAAGAGACAAGAAACGTATGTGAACAGCTGTATAGTGGAAGGATTGAAGATATAAGGATAGAAGGGCTGAGAGAGAGAGAGCAAGAAGAACGTGATATGTAGTGAGGATATAAAGGGTAGAAGATTTCAAGTCAGGCAGGATTTTACTAGCTATGTAGTTTTTCTTTTTCTTCTTTATCTTATAAAACAATGGAAAAACATTGCAGCATTAAGCGAAGTAGAGACCTTGCCTGAGTTGTATTTTGAGATCACTTAGCTGCATTTTTCAGCATGTTTCCCGCTGTTATTCAGTCTTCACCATTTCCCACGACCTCTCTTGGTGAGTTGCCATTTATCACAAGTTATGTGGCAGTTTTCCAAAAATCAAACTCCATTATCTGCCTGCCCTCTTGCATGCATTTTAGTTTGTGAACTCTGCATAGAATTTAAATTCTTCTAAAGTCTAATAGGCAATACCTATAAACATACATTTACCATATAAGGTGATAAGAACTCAAGTAGAGACATATGCAAAGGGCAAAGAGCGACGCTGGAGGGAGTCAATCACTCTGCCTGGAAAAATAGGGAAAGCATAAAGAGAAGAGGTATATTTTATCTGGTCTTAAAAGGTATCTAAGAAGTTTCCTTGTTTTTTGTTTTGTTTTTAAAGAGAAAAATAGATAGAGTATTTTGAGAAAAGAGAGTTTTATAAAACTGTTGATGTTTCCTGGGAGACATTAGAAATTTGATGTATGGGAGAGGACAGAATGAATCCAGGAAAGAAGCTCAAGCTGGATTCTGAGAGATAAGTTATGACAGGGTAAAACAGAGTTTCCATCCTTTAAACACTAGAGAACCATAGAGGGAAAAATTAAACTGGGGAGTGACTTTCCGAAGGATAATCTTAGAACTGTTAATATCTGCTTGCAAGATTAGAACGCACCTTCCTGAATGTCCAGTTACTTTATGTAGCTGCCTGTCTACTTTGTATCATGTTTAAAGACCAACTTGCTTATATACTTTATTTCAGATACCAATAACTTTGCTCCCTACATTTCATTTTCATTCTTAGAAGTAGACTAGGCATATGAAACAGAATTTATGCTCACCTAGAGGCCACACAGCCATCCACACTAATAAGGTTATTCTCTAGTTTGACTTACAAGTTAAAAAATTTTGGGCCTTCTCTAGAAACCAAATCTTTTATACTTACCTATATATCTAAGTCAAATAACTCAAGCATATATTTATTTCTGTGAGATAAAAAATATTTCCTCTCCTAATTAATGAATTAAAGTTTTAAGTAATTTAAAAATATTTGGCTCATAAATACATATCATTATCTATTTTATTAAGATAAACAAATTATAGCTTTTAAAAATAAGATGTAGACATTGATAGAATGGGAAAATCAATGTTCTGACACAAGGGCAAATGCCAGTTTTTGAATTATATATAGTGATGATTCATGGGCATAACCATAAATCTTAAATAACAGAGAACATATACTTTAGGGGATTGTCAGGAGCATATGGAACCTTCAGATCCTGTAGAGTAATGACTACTAGTAGACCAGAGTGAAATTCCAGCTAAACGCCTAGGTCCACATAAGTACATGATAAAAACTACATCATTATTGGGGCCTTTTTTCACTAATTTGTTGTGAGGTCCAGAAGAGAAAATTATTACTGAGTAACTCAGATTTCAAATGATCTATTTATTCAAAAGATATGTTTTTTCCAAAAAACAAGAATGGCCACACTCAAAATTACAGCCTGTGTGTACATATAATGTCTTTGTGTGTACATTTGTGTGTTTAAATTTACAGACTATAAATTTAGTAAGTCTCTTGTGCCGTCATGGACGTTTGAACCGGCCTTTTCTGTGGTGGTTTACGTTTAACATACAGAGATGACTTTCTTTATTAAAGGAAGCTGAATGAAAAGAGGAGGCTGGATAAACACGGAAAAGGATTTTTGATACGGGAAAATATAATCCGACACAATACTTCCAGTTTTGAGCTGGATGGCTAACTATCAGTTATTTTAGATATTAAACATAAAAGGTTAAACCTAGTAAGGAGGTGCTGCTAATGAACTCTGCGGAGGAGAACTAATTGAAATCCTTCCATTTCTCAAGTGTTCTTACCTGGCTAGGACAGAAAGTCCATATTTAAAAGCGGATGCAGTATTTTTCCCTTTGGGAAACAACAGTACTCACCAACACTGAAACAACAGTGCTCAAACCAAAGTGAAAGGAAAAATCCCTCCTCAGCATCTAGAGAGATCCAACAGCGTGGCGAGATCCCTGCTGTGCAGTTCTGTTCTCTGTACAACCGAGCTTAGAGAAAGCTGCTAGTTTTTGTTTCATCAACTCCACTGGATCCCATTTGCACAAAGCTTTCAATATCTAGGCAGCCTTGGGTAACTCTCTTTTTAACAGTTCCTTTGGGATCATTCTTCCTGCTAAACCAGACAGGTTATATTTAGTTGTTTTTTTTTTTTTAACAACAAATCCTTCACCGTGGGACATGTAAGCCAGCTTGTTTTCCATCTGAACACCCAAAGTCGTTTTTTTTTTTTAAAGATTGGCACCTGAGCTAACATCTGTTGCCAATCTTCTTCTTCTTCTTCTCCTTTTCCTTCTCCTTCTTCTTCCTGCACTTCTGCTGCTGCTGCTGCTTCTTCTGCTTCTGCTTCTGCTTCTGCTGCTTCTTCTTCTCCTCCTCCTTCTCCCCAAAGCCTCCCAGCACATAGTTGTGTATTCTAGTTGTAGGTCCTTGTGGTTGTGCTGTGTGGGATGCCACCTCAGCGTGGCCTGACAAGCAGTGCCATGTCCATGCCCAGGATCCAAACCAGCAAAATCTTGGCCCACCAAGGCAAAGCGTGTGAACTTAACCAGTTGGCCTGGGGCTGGCCCCTAGTTTTATGTCTTGAGAGCAAAGGTACCAAGTGAGGAGCAAAAATGGAAAGATCAGGCTGTAGGGAGTTTTCAAATCCAGCCACTAAAAGCCCTACTAAGTAGAATCAATTATATACATTGCCTTCCCCAATTTATTTTAAATATTTTGCTTAAAAAATAGAATAAATATTTTGGAGTAGTTTTGTATGCAGAAAAATAAAGCAGAGAAATTCAGAAAACAATGACCAAAAAAAGAGAAAAATTCAAGTTATCTTTGTGGGTTTTAAACCTTATATCTATCAGGTTTAATTCTAACTCCTAGGAGGAAGTCAGACAATTCTGACAGGGTAAGCATAGGTTATCTTTGGCCTTAGACCATTTTCATCTGTGTGTCTGCAAATTGACTTTTGTTGATTTCTCCCAGGGAATTTTTCTGATGAATAATTAATTATAGTCCATGTCAATTTTCCATGGTCATTGAGTTCTGTAGAAATCTTCCTACAATAAAACTTTTGATTTTTAAAAAGTAATTTGGTACATATTCTGCTTTCCTTGCAGTTTCAAGGTTGTCTATATCCATATGAGAATTGTCATTAAAAACTTAACTTTCAAAGCATAATGCCTGACATGCTTTTCTTGTTGTATTTTCCCTTTTATCACTTCGACAACACCCCAGGAAACTTTTATTATAGCTTGAACTGTATGTATTTTATTAATTTGACTATGATTCAGCAACCACTTAGCACCCATGATGTATTAGACATATGTATATATATACACATATAAAAATATGTAGCTCTTGTCTGCTGTTATGGAATTTTTAATCTTTATTTGATGGAAACATTCTAAGAATTTCTGTACTAGGAAATAGCAAGTAAATAAATGATTATAGAAATAATTGAATTAAAGAATTAGAAACAAAATTTAGATAAGAGCACAAAATCCATTTGTGGTTAATCTTTGCTCTAAAATATGATGGATGATTCTACAGCTTTCCTTAGTAATCTTGAATATTTACATTTGTACATTAAGAATAGTTTTATTCACAATGAACAAATTCCATACATTAAAAGAAAATTCTTCTTCCTCAACTAAACTTTTTTTAAAGTATTTCCTTTTGGTTCTCAGTTTTCAAGATTTTCTATTTTGCCCTTTGTAAACTATTTAAGGCTTCAAATTCTTCCTTAGACAAGAAATCAAAATCATGTTCGCTATGGGTTCAATTGATTCAGAGTATGAGACACTCTATAAATCATTTCATCCCTATTTCATAAATTCTTCCATATAGTTTAATTCCCTTTAAAAAACAATATACAATTTTGCTGACTTGGATTCAGTTAAGCTCATTAAAATATATAGACATTCATCTTATTTTTTATCATTATATTGTTTTCTTTTTTCTGATTATTTCTCAAAGTTATTAATATTGGTGACAATCACAATACTGGATAAAATGTTGTCATATTTACTTGGAATTCATGATCTTCCACCCTCTACTGTCTTTTCCATTTTTCCTAATCTGTATCACTTATTTTTCAGTTTTCCTACACTTACATACATTAGAGACAGATTTACTCTCCCTGTGACTCAAATTTTATATATTTGTTCTTTCTCCTTCTCCACCATCACCTCCTCCTCCTCTTCTTCTTTCCATTTTTTTACCTAAGATACTCTTGCCTTTCCTCAATACCCTCCATAAAGTTTTCCTTTCATCAAAGTAATAGCTTGCATCTCTAATATCTGCAGCAGAGACTCTCTCTGCTGTCTGTTTAGGCCTCGTATACAGAGGTCATATGTAGGAACTTCTCAGTCAGGAAGTCAAGAAGTGCTAACTTCATCTAAGTCATTTAAAACTGCCATCTCTCATACTTTTCTTTCTCTGTTCCACAGCACTTCAAGTAAAATTAATATCTAAAACTATCTTCTTCTAGAGACTCAAGAAGGTAGTAAAATCTCCTTTCCCTTTGTGTTTCTCTCATCTTACCTAGTGACCTACCCCTAGTTATGGGAGATTAAAACACATCTACAACTTTCTACTTTACTCTGGTAATCTTTTTTCCTTTCTCCTCCCACAACTCTCAAGGACCAGAAATGACAGACTTTCCTCTTCCCTGAAAGTATCTCCTTCTACCTCAGACTTTGTGTCTAAGGTTGTTGGATAAGCACTGTGGAGGAATCTTCTGTGTTGGGTCTTCCAATTTATTTAGCAAATCACTTCACCACAACCAGGACGTGAAACTATTATCTTGGAAAAGAGGACACATTTTTACTGCCCCCACCTTTTCGGCAGTGATAATCCTCAAGATCTGGCTTTAGAGATAGGAGACCACAAATGGATCCTTACTTAATGAGGTAAATTAAAACACATCAGCTTATTCTTTACAAAATATTATCCTTGATAAACTAGGTAAGCTCTCTTACCAAACAAAGCCCTCATAAACGTGGCTCCTTAGGCTTGATCTAATTGTGCCATTTGCACTCAAGAGATGGCTTTGCCAGTTCAACCCCAATAACCTGTGTGAAAATCTACCACCAGTGCAGAATTTTATTTATCACCAAAGGTCAGTCAGAAAGCAGTAGTTTAAAATAAGTCATCATATATTAATAATTCTAAAAAGATATGCTTATTAAAACATTCAATTTTTTTCCCATCTGATTTAAAAGATTTTATCAAATCTCAGTGACTATAGCTTGGTACAAAGGGAAGAGGTGCCTTTTACAGATTGGTTTTGTTTCTCAGATTTGCATAACCCCCAGAACTATGTGATTGGTCACTGGCAGAGGATTGTATTGAAAGTAGACTCACCACACGTTTTCTGCAGATTTTAATTATAACAACAAGGTTCTCCGCTCCAGTGCAATATTAATCCCTATCTCCATTATCAAGTATTTATTGAGTTTAAACAGGTCATGTGGTACAAATGAGGGGATAATAAAGCACACACAGGCGCGGGCATGGAATAGACTACAGGTAAAGCGGCATTTGGGAAAATGGGCAGTGAGACTTGGGGGCTAGTAATTCTGGACCAAAAGAACCCTAGAATTCAATGACTCTGGGTAGAGAGGCCATCTTTCTGTGTTATATTAAGAACATGAACTCCAGAGATAGATTTCCTGGGTTCAAATGCCATCTCTGCCATTTACTAGCTATGTGACCTTGGGCAAGTCACAAAATATTCCCTCTCTTATACTAGAGACACTCTCTTAGTGGGTAATGGCCTTGTAAATGTAACTTCTTAGGATTGGTCTGATTGTGCCATTTCCATTTAGGAGATTGTTTCAGCAATTAAATTACGATAACTTCTATGAGAAACTAGTTTCAGTGCAGACTTTTATTTTCTTAATTTCTCTGTACCCCAACTTCCTCACCTGTAAAATGGAGATAATGATAACGTCTGCCTTATTGGGTTGTTAGAAAGATTAAATGAATTGATGTTTGCGAAGCACTTAAAACAGCCTGGAGCATATCATACACTAAATAAATAAAATAAAAATCAACATATACCCAGGAGCTGCTATTTTCCTACTAAAATTCAGTATTAGATAAAACATTTTCTAATTCCACAGTGGACAAGGCAGAACAAAGTGTCTGTAGAGCTAAAAACTACATAGAAAATATATACAATTTCCTTGGCAATAAACAACTACAGAAAGCCTTTCTTGGAGTCCATTTTGAAGAACTACAAACTTTCTTTAATACTAGGAGCTCACAGACCTTTGCAACAGCTAGAGATAAAATAGACAAAAATTCTGTATACAAAGTCTACACTGTGAACAATCGTCTCTGTGACTGAATAGTAAATGCTGTGGCATCGAGACAACTATTCTGATGTAGATGGAGCAGGATATGAAGCTCGTGGGATTTATAAGAGGCCTGTAGGTGGTGCAGAGCTGAAAGATTAAAGAAGATTGAAATCTGAGTAGGAATAGCATGGACAGCTTCGTGTGTTCACCAAATCTTTAGTGAAAAGCTTGCAAAATACTAAAACCACACTATAGGTATTTCTGGTTTATATATATATGTGTGTGTGTGTATATATATGTATAAAACTGCTTAAATGATTAAGTGGTTTTCATCTCATAGAACCCTTCAGTCACTTTTAGTAAATCATCTTGAATAACCAACATTCAAGAGCAGCCTCTTATAAATAATTGTACAGATAGAGGTCTGAATTAGGAGAACTCTAAAATAGGCAGTTTAGATACATTTTAGAAAATGATGCCTCAATGATAAGTATCACATGTTCCTCATAAGATTATACATGATCATAGGAATTTTAATATATTGGGAGGAGTTTGTGGAGAGGAACACATGGGATTATTTACATGATTTTAATCCTAAATTTGTTACTCAAAATAAAATGGAAATATAATGATTTTTTTTCTTGATTAAATTCCTTAAATAATTACACGTTGGTATGCTTAATTCTACAAACCTCTTAAACAGAAGATACACAAAAATTACTGCAAAACTCATTAAGATTATGTATACACCCCTTCTTTAAAAATTAGCACCATGACCTTACTATATTTCTTCCTTTTTCCTGTACTTGTTTTGTATCTTTCTTATATTATTGTCGCTCTTACTTTGATAACCTCTTAGAGATTCAGTGAGATCATTTTGATTCCTTCTGTTTCAGTAATGCTTGCAGAGCCCCATCCCCTCCCAATAATACCTTCTTAGACTCACTAACATTATAGATATTGGGTAAAAAATCAGTTGATTCTAATGGCTAACGGGTTCTTTTTGAAGTGTCAAAAATTAGATTGTGGTGATGGTTGCACAACTCTGAATATACTAAAAAACATTGACTCGTATACTTTAATTTGGTGAGTTACATGTATATGAATTATATCTCAATAGAACTATAAAAAAGGATCAACTGACTCTTGGTTGCTTCTCCCAAGGAAATTCAAAATCAAGGTACTAGTTGTCATCTGAATTTCCTGTTAACAGCTAAATTTTGCTCGTTTCACCAATGTGGATTTTTTTAAGTCCACACCTCTCATATGCTTTATAATTTTGAGCCTAGTGTCTTCCCATCAAAATGATTTTTTAAAAGACTTATTTGGCTACTGTTTGACTCCTTAAAACAATTTTAATTCATAGGAGCATCAAAGGCTTTGCCTTCTGGGAAGTCAGGAAGCCATCTGAGTAGCTAGACTCAAAGGGTCCCTGTGAAATGTTTCATAGTGTAGAGGTTAAGTGCACGGGTCTTAGGGTCAAACTACGTAGAGTTAAATCACAGTTCTGCACCCTGTTAACTATGTGATCATGAGCCTCTGTGTCTGAGACTTCATCTGTAAAATGGGGATAATAATAATACCTACCTCACAGGGCTATTACAAGGATTGAATGAGTTAGTATACATAAAGCACTGGAACAGAGTAATTGCTCATAGTAAGATAGTCCTTGCTATTTGTTAATAAACAATACCTTTCTACTCATTGTCACTTTGTTGACTCTTTTTACATTTGATTATTTTTTTCTAACCACTGATGTTGATTAGTCCTTCCCATTGTCAATGTAGTAACTACTTATCTTTCACTATTTGGTTTACTCATTGCTTTTCATAATTTTGCTTGATCATTATCTTTTTAAACACTTTAAAATAACTTTTCTCATGGGCAGAGGAACTAAATAGACATTGTTTTCAAAGAATACATACAAATGGTTAACAGTACTTGAAAAGATACTCAACATTACTAATCATGAGGGAAATGCAAATCAAAGCCATAATGAGATATCACCTCATACCTATTAGAATGGCTATTACCAAAAAATAAGTGTTGGAGAGTATGTGGAGAAAAGGGAACTCTTGGGTACTATTGGTGGGACTGTAAATTGGTACAGCCACTGTAGAAAACAGTGTGGAGGTTTCCCTCAAAATTAAAAATAGAACTACCATATGATTCAGCAATTCCACTTCTGGGTATTTATCCAAAGGAAACAAAATCACTATTTCAAAAAGATATATACACTCTCACATTCATTGCAACATTATTTACAATGGCTAAGACATGGAAACAACCTAAATGTCCATCAATGGGTGAAGGGATAAAGACAATGTGGTATATCTATACAATGGAATATTATTCAGCCATAAAAATGAAGGAAATCCTGCCATTTGAGACATGGGCTGGACCTGGAGGGCACTGCACTGAGTGAAATGTCAGACAGAGAAGGACTAATACTGGATGATGTCACTCATGTAGAATCTAAAAAAACCTGAACTCATTGAAACAGAGAACAGATTGGTGGTTGCCAGAGGCAGGGGGTTGGGAGGTGGGTGAAATGGGTGAAGGTGTCAAAAGGTGCAAACTTTCAGATATGAGATAACTGAGGATTTAATGCACAGCATGATGAGTATAGTTAAAAATACTGTATATTTGAAAGTTTCTAAGAAAGTAGACCTTAAATGTTCTTATCACAAGAAAATTTTAACTGTGTGGTGATGGATGTTAACTAAACTTATTGTGGTAATCATTTATGTAATATATACATATATCAAATCATTATGTTGTACACTTTAAACTATTATATGTCAATAAAAAAGTAACTTTTCTCTTTTGAATATTGTATGTCCCTATCCTTTTATAGACTCAATGTGTTCCTGTTGGCATCTTCATCATCATTAAAATCAACATTATCATTTCTAGTATTATTTTATTGCTCAATTATCCAATTTTACCAACAGAAGCTAGTTTAAGTTAGATATTGATTCTTTTTAGCATTGCCCTTGAAATTTTTGAAGTGTCTTCAAGAGGATGATCAGCATCGTCCTGATTGTTTCTGCCCTGGCGCATCAAATCAGTCATCTTACAAGCAGCGCTGATACCGTACAGGGATGATAATAGGATAGAGCTAAAAGTGGGTACCATAAGAACAAAGGAGGATTTGGGGTCAGAAGAAGGATACATATAGAGAGCGATATAGCTTTTGGGCCACTTATGGTTATAGCACAACTGGGACATAAGTTCCATAGGTCATAAATTATCTCTATGGTTTTGACTTGATATTGCTCATTCCATTTTCTTCTAGTTTAGTATGTTACATTGCTACCCTATACTTTTATTACGTAATTACATCTATCACCAAAACTTTCTCCTATTCTGATAGAGTCAAATTTTGATTTATAATTTTAAAAATTCATGTCCTTAGGATATTTACTGCCTAATAAGAAGAAGTTACATGTTTCGTCATTAGCTTAATAGTGATATGCACTTTATCTTTGATTTAGTACAGTTTAGGAATTCAAGAAGCATAAAGTGCAGAAAATTTTCTTTCAGACTAACGAATGTCTTATTAATGTGGAAAATGATTAATCTATGTCATATTGTATTAAATCTTCTTTCTTTTATTTCCTTCCATTTTTGCTTCCTTCCATTTTTCACAAACTCAAATAAAATCTTCTTTATTCTGATTTCATACATCTATTTTGCCTTGTTAAATTATTCAATAAATATTTGTGGGTGAATAACATAAAATATTGTGTCTTGATATGTTTATATACTACAACATTCAGTCTCATTGACTTATATTATACAGCAGTCCAGTGATGTGACAAGCCCTTGAAAAAGAAGGTTCCAGTCAATTTGTTTGAAGCTATCTTCAACTCTTAGTAAACTTTTTACCCTTAGAAGCATCTATAGATAATACAGCATATGAAACTGACAGATTGTGATTCATTATAAGTTGTGAAATGATAGCTATAGGTGAGGTCCTATGAAGAATAGTCTAGTTCAGAGCTGTATCTAACCATTTTCATTTTAAAGGAATCACGTGAATTCAAAGTACATCTAACTTTTAGAAGGTTTGCTGTGAAAACCACCTATGCTTCCTCTGCAGAAATGTAGTTTTGTACCAACTCTAAAGTTAAATTGATTTAGTAAGATTATGACTACTATAAATAAAAACATTATTAGAAAAATTCTTTTTAGTATACTAGTTTGGCAACAATTAATGTGCTAATTACACATCAGAAGTAAGAGCTTTGGAATCAGACAGACTTTAATTAAAATCCTGGCTCTAGCACCTACTGGCTGTAAGACTCAGGGCAAGTTTACCTAACCTCTAAAGCTTTTGTTTTCTTATATTTAAAATTGGAATAATAACATCTACCTCTTAGAGTTATTGCGAGGATTACTGAGATAACATTTAAAGTGACAGTGAAAATTACTAGCACTGTGCAATCTATGGAAGTTATTAAATGGATTTTCTTTATGGATGTATTATATGATTCTCATAGGCCTTTCTATCTGCTCAGAGTAACAGTATTATTATATGCAGATCTTTTCCTAAAGCATAGTGAAGTGTGATGACCCCCAAGACCTGGCGTCTTTGGAAGCACCTCATGCTCTGATAGATCTGTCTATAGCCTTGCTCTATTTAAACAATCCCTTGACATTGATTTGAACCTGGCCTTTCACACATGGAAATATTAAGCAGAGTAGAAAAGACATGTGAGACCATTTGATTAAATATATATTCCCTTCAAATCAGATAAAACCTTGAAGATAAAATAGTTCATCTCATTGAGGCTTCTCAAAATGTAGACTAATAATTTCTTATTTATTGAGACCTAATAAGATGTTGCTATGTGAGTTAATTTACGTAAAGCTCTTTAGTGACATTAATAAATTAAAAAATTTAATGACAATAAAAGATTAATATTTTAGTGTGGTTTAGTTAGACCTTCAAGGACTGCCATGAACCTTAGTTTGGGGAAAATATTTACTGAACAATGATGGTCTCCATTTGATGTCACAATAAAGGGGGTTTATATATTGGGAAATGACTCTGATACTTGAGATTTGTTAATTCTTCAAATCTAGAAATGTGGTGTCAAACGTGTGGTCCCGGCGCCCCTTAGTGTACAAATGTATTATTACAGTTAGGTTGATATTTGTCATTGGTACTCTTTGAGAGTGAATAAACCTCTACAGATCTGTGAGAAAAGATGCTAACATATGAATCTCAAAAATATACATCTTAAGAATAATCTCTATATCATCACTGTTTTTGTGATAAATGTAACAATCTTTGGCTATTTCTGTATTTTCAGATATCTCCTAGTCAATGAACCTGATAGATTCAATTTAGAAGTTCTTGATGCCATATTTTCGGGTTGTCATTGTGTCATGTGGGTAAACTAGGATAAAATAGATTTCCTCAGCATTCAAATCTGGCCTAGATTGTACATGGATATAGATAAGGTTACCATTTTAATGTTTGTCTCCTTATTCAAAATATGTTGTCCTAATATAGGTTGAAAATGTTCTATTGTGCTTTTCTTACACAAAAAATTCAGATTTTATTCACTCTGACTTATAATGAATAAACTGGATTAAGAAGAGAATGTAGAAGTTTGTCATCTTAGCTTGAATATTTTTCAATTAACAGTTTATTGGAAACTTAGTTAGCCAGGGAAATTTTTTCATTGGTTTTTATTTACCTCAAATTCAACACTAAGTTCTTGTTACTCTAATTTTTTTGTTGCTTTTTAAATATTTCTCCATATAGTTTTTATTAATGCTCTTCACCAAGTATTTCTAGTTCTCTTCTGAGCACTTGGAACCGTATTTCTCTGATCCCATGAATTAGGTAGTGGCCATGTAGCTTGCTTTAGCCAATGATATGTGGATGGAATTATGCATTTTATTTCTGGAGGTAACATTCAGGAATCATCTGTTTGCACCTCTCTCTTTCTCTTTATTTCTCCCTCTTCCTCTCTTCCTGCCCCTGCCCTGCCACACCACAGTGACAACAATACCCCAGGTGGAAGCTGCTTAGTTATCTCAAAAGGAAAATTCTGCAGTGTGGAGACCCCCAATGATCTGCAATGGAAATGGAGCATGAATTAGAATTTAAGCCTTTGCAATTTTAGGCCATAGAGATTCAGAGGTTGTTGTTGACTGCATCACAACATAACCTATCATGACAGATACACCCTTTTTATTTTTTCCTTTTTTTTAATTGAGAAAGATTACCCCTCAGCTAACATTCACTGCCAATCCTCGTCTTTTTTTTTGCTGAGGAAGATTGGCACTGAGCTAACATCTGTGCCCATCTATCTTCCTTTATTTTATATATGGGATGTCTGCCACAGCATGGCTTGATAAGCAGTGCTATGTCCACACCTGAGATCTGAACCGGCGAATCCCCTGCCGCTGAAGCAGGACATGCGAACTTAAGCGCTGCGCCACCAGGCTGGCCCCTACACTCCTCCTTTTAGATGTATCTTTTGAAAACTTCCTCGTTTGTTAAAATTCCAATGAATTATTGATAGTTTTTTTAAAAAATATTATTTAAAATACAATCCCTAGAAGAGAGAAAATGGTGCAGAAAAAAATTGAAAAAAGAATGACCAATATTTCCCCACATTTTGTGAAAGATATAAATTTACAAGAGCCAACAAATCTCAAGCTTCAAGCATCATTTGTAGGCAAAGATCAATGGTCCCATTGGGAATGTTTTAGAAGCAAGACAAAATGAAGAAAAAGATAGAGAAAATACACAGGTGATTTAAACAAACTTTGACTACACACAATAACAAAATATGTCCTAACGTATTAAAAGAGGATAGATTGAAATAATGATCACAATAACATGTAAGTTTGGAAGGTGTAAATGTTGTTCAAGTACTGTATGGGCAGAGGGAAAAGGTAGTGATTATCCTCAAATGATGTTTTGTATGTAGGTAACTACTGAAATAGTGGAACGATAGTGCATAACATTCATAACAGGAGAGGGGACAAATAGGATGTTAGGAAATAACCAATCTGAAACTCTATACCCAGAAAATTTATCATGCAAATGTAAAGTTTAAACATAGATATTTTTCAGATGTCAAAATCTTCCCAAAATTGTCCCCATTTACTCTTTTTCAAAAAATATCTGGAGAATATACTCTGCCTAAAAAGTAGCACAATGGGGAGCCAAGGAAGCAAGAACAACATATGGAGTTGAATCAGTTTGCTAGGGTTGTCCTAACAAGATGCCAGGGACTAGAGGGATTAAACAACAGAAATTTATTTTCTCACAGTTCTAGAGGCTGGAAGTCCAAGGTGCAGACAGAGTTGGTTTCCTCTGAGGTCTCTCTCATTGGCTTGAAGATGGCCAGCCTCTTGCTGCCTCTTCACATGGTTGTCCCTCTGTACATGTGCACCTCTGGTGTGTCTGTGTATCTTAATCTCCTCTTCTGATGAGAACATCAGTCAGATTGGATTAGAGCACACTTTAACAACCTTTTTTAAATTTAATTACCTCTTTCAAGGCCCTATACTCTAAATACTCATGTTCTGAGGTACTGGAGGTTAGAGCTTCAACATATGAATTTTGAAGGAACACAGTTTAATCCGTAATGGGAGTCTCTGAAATAAGGGAAGTAGAAAAGTGTTATTTCCAGGGATGATGCTTTAATGAGGTTCCCAGCTTGACAGAGAGTAAGCAGTTCAGATTGAAACAGGAAGATAGAAGATTCCCACTGTGATATTAACAAGAACAACAGTAAACTCAGAGATTTACCCAAAGTGTTTGAAAATATTGAGAGATATACACCCTTTTGGAAATATCTGAGGATGAATTCTTGATAGATACATGGAAAACTAAGCAAATAAAAAATTTGGCAGTAATTAACTGCTCAGACCTGTTTCTTTCCCTCTCTTCTCCCCTCCTCCCTCTCTTTCCTCTTTTCTTTTTCCATGCAGAAAACAGCACCATCATTCAGTCAATCACCCAAGTGAGAAAACTAAACATCATATTTTTCTGATTTACTCCCAACATATAATCCCAGAATCCTATCAACTCTGCCTTTTTACAATATTTGGAATTAGTTTTCTTTTCTCCATCCCCGCTGATTCTCACTTAACTTTGGTATTATTGAATTTACAGCTATTCAGAGATGTGTCAAGTATTCTCTTGCCTTTAGTTCTGATCCTTCTGCTTGGACCAATTTTCTTTCTCTTTTAGGGATCAGTAAAAGCATTGGATCTTCCAGAAAGATCCTTCTCCCTGACATTTATCCCATTACTCGTTTTTGCCTAGATATTATATTTGTGCCCATTCTAATGATTGATACACAGAAGATACATATTTTTGTTTCAAGAATGAATAAATGAATTGATCAAATGAATCGGAACTGACAAATTATAAGAGAATCAGTCTTATTCTTCCATCATTGAGTAGCAGTCAATTCTAGGTTATTGAAGTATAGGTCAAACATTTCATGTCTGTCCCACCTAAGTTCTACACTGCACAGAAGATTTTTAAACTATTTTAATGAGAAGTCCAAATGTTCTGGCTATCATCCACAAATTCAAACATCATGGCTTTTACATAAAACAGGAAACTTCTTGTCAGTGTAGGTAGTTTCCTCTAATACATAGACATTGTGAAAGATAGCTCTTTCTACTTGGGGAGATGTCTTCTATTGGGAGGTTAAACTCAGTGGAAGAACACTGTCTACTTAAAATACATCAGTCAGAGCTTTAGCTATGCCTTCTGCCCCTTTCCTCCCTTAGTTGAGCAACTATCAGTTCCCCAAGAAAGATCTCAACCCTTGCTCTGTTAGGATGTCAAGGAGGGCATATTCGTCTGAGTCTGCTAGGGACAAGGTGAGCTTGGGAGGCTGAATTTATTTTTAGATGAAATTTATTTTAAGGTAAAAATTTTCTCCCTCACATTAGGATATAATTTTGACAGCTCAGGAGGTAAATAGTCACAAGACGTTGATGCGTGGAAAAATTCCAGTAGAGCTAACTTCAGGAAGAATTTAAAGTGAAACAACTGTTGTATAAGCAACATAATTATCTTTGTCATCTCCTTCAGCTTTTCAGCACTGGAACTTTCCAGTAGCTAACCACACAACTGCAATGAATCTATCTTCATATTTCGTCATGCACATTTATAAGTAGGAGGTGGCAAAATACAGTTATGCTGCTGTATACCTTCCCCATTTTATTTTTCTGTGAATGTGATTTGGTGGAAAAAACTGCCCTTGGAAACTAAATTCTTGTGTTTGATCCTGGTTCATTCCTTACTTTGTGATCTTTAAAAAATTATTTCAAAAATTGAAGCTCAATTTCATTTTCTATAAAATGGAGAAAATATGTCTTGCCACAAAATTTTTAAAAAATATATCAAATTTATTTATATGGAAAGGTCTTATAACTAAAAAAGTGCTTTACAAATGCAAAATATTACTTCTTGTATAATATATAATATTTATTATATTATATTTTTTCAATAAGAAACACTATAAATATATTTTAATCATATTCATAATTTATAATATATTATTCTATATATACTATAGACCATAATATTTATAATTTAATATATAATTGTATGTAATTTATATGATTATAACTACATTACATAATTATATACAATGTTTATTGTTAAAATTTCCAAACCCAATTATAAGCCAGTTAGAGATATACCATACTCAACACAGATTTGTTGTTTACATGATTTGTTCATGGTGTAAGTTTAGTGAACATTTTGTCAAAGCGGGAACAATTCTCTAGAGTAAGTTAGGGTTGTGCTGTGAAAGGACTTGGTACTACGATTAAGAGTTAGGATGTGATTTGTGGTCAAAAAGGAATAGGACAGTTTTCATTCATGCTTTTATTCATGCAAATATGTTAGTTCTCTAATGTATTTGAGCTACTGCTAAGTAACCAGCTTTGTGTTAGGTGTTAAGAGTAAAAAGATGAATATCACTAGGCCTTTGTCATCTAGCTATTCACAGTCTAGTAGGGATACAGAAAGATGAAATTTTCAATAGAATACACGAGCTATAGAGTGTTATGAAATTACAAAGGAAGAGGTAATAAATTTAAATGGGAGAAGGACAGGTCCAGAAACCCTACACAGAGGAGAAGGGTCTAGAACGTGAAGGGTGAGTAAGGGGAGGAGGTGAGATAAGGAGGAGTTTTAACTGACGAAAGCACAGTAGCACAAAGTAACATAACTAAATTTGGGTATGAAGAGCAAGCTGGTGCCTAAAGATTGGGGTGCATGGCAAGGAAAAACTGATGATTAGAGAAGAAAGGGAGGCAGACCATGAAGAACTTCCTATCACCCTAAGAAATTTAAACTTTATTCTGCAGATACTGGGCTATCTTTGAGAGTTTTAAACAGACAAGTGTCCTTAACAGATTGTGTGCATATGTGTCTGTGTGTGTGTGTTTTATTCTGAAAATAGTGCGGAGAATAAATTCCAGAGTGAAGAGACCAAAATTAGAGTATAGGAGATTATTGTAACAGGTTAAAAAAATGTTGATGCTGTGAAATAAAATGATTTTCATGAGAATAAAGACTTGGGGGTTGATCTGGTGAATATTTTAGAAGTACAATAATAGAATAATGGTGAAGTGTGAGGGGGAAGGCAACATCCAAGTTAGGTCTGGGATATGAATATTGCTGGTAGAAAATGTTACATTTAAGATATGTTGAGTTTTACCTTTACTTCATTCAAAAGTAAGTTTTTACTAAGTCATACATACTATACAAGTCTGACCTCTGTAGAGAGGTATAACAAGTATGAGAGGGATAAATATTAAAGTTATCATTTTATAAAGTTGATAGTTGAATTTGTTGGTGCTGATTAAAGAAGTTAAGAAGACTGGTGAATGTTAAGAAAACAGTTTGAAGGAAGGAGAACTCTGAGTCTGAGTGTCTCATAGCTATCATTAGGTCCAGTAGCAATACTGAAATAAATCTTTCATGACATTAAAATGTTATTCTTTATTGAAATGAGATTAATTTTATTGATTCACTAATTAGTCATGTCTGCATAGAAATATTACATCAGGATATACAATAGAATAAAAAATGTAAATAAAAATTCCTAGGTATAAGTTGTATATCACTTTCTACATTTCAGAATTTTTACTGATCAGAGCGTAGCTTGAATATAATACAATCTGGGAAAATTTATTGCTTCCTACATGTTAAATTCTTCAACTTTAAAATGAAGACTTGGGGCCGGCTCCACGGCCGAGTGGTTAAGTTCGCACGGTCCGCTGCGGCGGCCCAGGGTTCAGATCCTGGACGCGGACATGGCACCGCTCGTCAGGCTACGTTGAGGCAGCGTCCCACATCCCACAACTAGAAGGACCTGCAACTAAGATATACAACTGTGTACAGGGGGGGTTTGGGGAGATAAAGCAGAAAAAAACCAAAAAGATTGGTATCAGTTGTTAGCCCAGGTACCAATCCTTAAAAAAAAAAAAAAAAAAAAAAAAAAAGGATGCCTTTGAAGATTAAAAAAAAATAAAATAAAATGAAGACTTTTAAGCAAAATTTTTTTAGTGAGAGAGTTCTGTGGAGTATTTATTAGTTCCTTCCTATTTCTGTGGAGCCAGGCAGGTCTGGATTTGAATCTAGGCTGTGCCACTGAGTGAGTGGCAAGGAGCCTGCACCATTGGCTTTAACCATCCTGTTATACATAACAGTTTTATGATCCTTGTAGTTCACTAGACCAGGTAAGGGGACACGACATATCATCAAAATAGCTAGGCAAAATAATATAAAGTAGGTGATAGTCAGCTATCTAGGCATCTTTGTTTAAAATTTTAATTAACAAAGACATGAAATTTTATCTATATATTTCCATCTTAATAGTTTACTTATCGTATGGAATGGGCATACAATCACTTTTTTAAAGAAAGGAGTAATGTGGACAGTTCTATTGTTTGATCTATGATTTTAAAATTCTGTCTCAAAGATGGGTTTGTGGTCTTGATTTGATTTTGCTTTTTGAAGGAAAAGTGGGTAATGTTTGTATATATTCCAACAACTAAAGTTACTTTAGTAGATAGATTCTCAAGAATATGATTACCTTCATGTCACTAAATATCTTCATATCACTAATATTTTTAGAAATGAAATATACAATATAATTGCACATTATTTAAGAACAGAAGACAAGAAGCAATAATTTGTCAATCTTTAATTCTTGGCAAGATACCTCCTTTAATAATTTTGATCTACTGGCCGTTCTGTAACATTCTATGACTACTTCATCACTAATTTAATACTTCTCTCCGTATGCCTATTAGCGGATAATTAAAAACTTAAGAATTATGCATCGTCTTGACAGAAAAGCTTTGTCCTTTCTATACAACTTACTGCTTTTATTTCTTCTTTGTACTTTTGAAAACATTTGTTTTTCTTTTTAAATATCATTTACTTCCATTGCATTGATATACAACATTTGATCTTCTCACTCTCTTTATATTCCTTATGCCTTAATGAAATACCTACAGATATATTTAGTACAATATTCAGAATTTTGATATAAGGTTTTGATATTAGGATTTTTTGTGTTCATTTTATATTTTGAAACAAAATTCTTTTTATTAATATGGATATGCTTCCAAAAATTTATTTAGTATGACAGAATCTACCAAATTCAAATACCCGTATCATTCATTTTCTTGTTCATACATAGAAATAATCATTAAGCAAATTTGCCATATATACCAAATGCTATCTTAATGATTTAAAATAAAATAAGAATTGTCCTATGTTTAAACATATATTGCGCAGAAGGTAAACTTTCTTTGATGATTTATAACTGGGTCAGTAAATTTTTCTGTAAGACTAGATAAATGTTTTTCGCTTTGTGGACAAGAGGCAATATTGAAGATATTATGTAGTTTCTCATATAACAGGAAGAAAACAAATTTCCACAATTTTTATTGACAAACTTCAAAATGTAGTAATAATTGAGTATAATATTTTTGTAATATTAGTCTGCTAGTGAGAATAAAATTGTTTTGAGGGAATAACATTTTGCTTAATTGGTATTCTAATTAGTATTCTGCTATCATCAAATCAATTGAAACATTCATAAGAAACATTCTTAGGTTGAAGGTCATACAACATCAGGTGAAGGCCAGATGTGGCCTGTGAGCTGTACTTTGTCAATGTCTGAGTGAAAGGATGCTTCAGCAAAGTTTGAACATTTTAAAAATGATTAAGAGAATCTTGGAAAAATTTTAATTTAGCTATATGATTTAATGAACAATAATAGAAATGAAATGCAATGTTATTAGTGATAGATGTGTCTAGAAAATTGCAGTCCACATATCGTGCCTTTTTATAAACTTCATGCTTGATTATCCCTACTACAAGTCAAACAGTGATTGTTGGCAAATTGAAGAAGACTAGCGTACAGATGAATTGCCATACTGTTAATGACACATAGTTTTCACCTTAAAGTAGGAGTTGTGCTACTGACTGCTTTTCAGGACTTAGAAACATAGCTGTTTTATTTTGTTTCACCATTCCACAGATGGAAAAATTACATGTGAATATTTCACCAAATTTTCTAGAGAAATAAGAAAGCAACTACAGAGAGACTTCCCATGACAAATAGGGTTTGACCACTTCATGTCATCCATTAATGTCTCAATATATTGTCCTTCAGATCTGAGTCTGACCTTAGTAACCTGGCCAGCTCTTATTTTCTATAAATACAGGGTGCTTCCCTCAAAATTGGAGGCTGCCTGTGAACCCCAGCCTTAAAACCAAGGCATTGCTGCCTACTTTGGACCTCCGGACATTGCATTCTAGTCTGTCTTCCTGGGTCTCTAGATTCTGGCCAACATCAGAATCTTTATTGCAGGGCCTTGCTCAGAAATGATGTTTTCCAAATTCTTGCCCATCATCTGGGGCCAGTCAATGATCAAGTTTTCGGTAGCAAAAAATTTAAGTAACCTATAGTAAAAAATCATTGCTTACTGTATTTTGATTTTTCGTTATATCCTCCCCAAACCTGAGGTTGAAATGCCCTTTAATTTGTTGAATAATACTGGCATTAAGTGTTTGATATTTAAGTTTTTAGTTGAAAAAGTAAGTTGATAAGGTTTGCCTAAAGTTTTGGAATTTTATGAATCATAAAATCCCAAAGTAGGGGATGAAGCAGGACAAGTCTGGACAATTGCAGTTACTTCTCTGCAGTCCTCTCAGACACTGTTTGCCAGTCCACTATCAATTATTGACTATTCTGCTAATTGGCAAGATTTCACTTTTTCCTGTGGCCTGAAGACAGCTTTGTCCCCACGAATGGCTGTCTGGCCAAGGGTTACTTTTTATATTTTATTAATCTAGACACTGACAACTACAGAGTTCAAGTGACTTGCCTCAAGTGACAGAGTTATATGGTCAATCAACGACAAAGTAGAGGCTAAAATGAATGCTAGCAATTCAGCAAGTAACTACAAATCAAAGTGACTGAATCTATTCATCACATCCAATTCTGTTACAGGAAATAGACTTGATGAAATACAATAAATTAATCCACTCAGAGACAACTTGCCCTATCCATCAAGCAAACAAAACATCACCTTCATATTTTTTCCTTCAAAACAACTCAACTTCCTTATAGAAACTTTCAAGATTTGTCCAAACATCTTTTTGTGCTTTACCTTCCTGTAAACTTGTGGTTTCCCTCTTTTAGTCATCTAAGAGACTACAATATTAGGATTCCATTCATCAAATATTAACAAGGTATGTAGCTTAACAAGCATTTATATGCATTTTTGCATTGTGCTCATTAGACATTTTTATTAATTATGAGCATAAGTTTAACATTTAACCTTGCAAAGAGGTTGTATTTTTATGCAGGCAACTGAAAACAATTTTGGCTGGCTGTATTTTGGAGCAATCTTTCTGCTACATTTTTCTCACTTATGCAAATGCATTATATAACAAGCAACATCTTAGATGTATATTATGCAACCAGGTCACTACTCAAGAACTGAAAATATCACAGAGATGAAAATAAATTTTAGAATAAAAAATGTTTTAGGACATGCCAACACTTTCAATTCCCCAAGTGCTTCAGCTTAACCATGATCAGCTTTGTAGTGAGAGACCCAAGGACTAGTGCAGAGTGTTGTTTATCTACTTGGAGAGGGAGGATTCATTACCTCCAACGTTATTTGACATGAAAACAGATGTTCCTCTGTCACTGCTTTGACCTCTCTAATAAGATGAATAACTAGACTAATACATTTATTGATCAGAAAAAAACTCATTCCACCAGAAATAGACAATAGATGCATACTGGTGTAAATGAGGATTTAACATCTGTTCCAAGTAGACTGGCTATTAATCTGGAATCTAAAACAACGCAACTAGCTGTTTGGCACTGCTACCTCTTATTGTAGGTACACGGATAAAAGGAATTCTTGTATATCTTAGTAGGCAATATTTTATGAATATGGGTAATTGTATATAAAACTCGTAAATCAAATATGCCAAACTCCCCCTGCATTCTAAGTGTACTGAATATTGAAAGTGTTCATCATTTTGCAATTAACTTGCCTTGCTTTTCTTTCTAAAGGTAAAAAGAAGTATTTGTGACTATTAGTAGGTGCTAATTGATCAACTGATTCAGATACTCTTTCACTGTTATGTATATTTACAATACGTATTTATATAACATAACCTTACAAAAAGTGTTACATTAATAAAATGTTAAAATAAAGCCTGTATGTTATGAGGTATGAATAGAGTATTTTGAATGAGTGCTTTAGACAAACAAATTTGTTTAAGTTAGTGAGGAGTAATTTTATAAACTTTGTCAGTTCTAAATTCTTTTCAACTTCCTGTATGAGTTCTATTTTCCATAGTTTTTAAGGACTAAAAAAGAATAAAAAGAGCTGAAAATATTTAATGTAAATTATATATATGACTAGGTCAGGAACAGGAACCATTCAGTAACTTCTTTGATTCAACTGAATTAAGGTATGTATGTTTCTTGAGGAAGGGAGAGTGGGAAAGCAGGACAGAATAATGGGGTCTAGACATTTTCATATATTTCCATTTCTCTTGACAGACCCCTTCCTGTCATAAAGTAGAAACAACTTAAGTTTTAAATTTTATGTTGGATGAATATACATACAACTGATTGGACTTTCTGCCCATTTAGTCAAACTTATATAGGGAAAGAATGATGTGTGTTTACTGGGGCAAATAATTTGTATCAGGATACGTGAATCAATCAATAGATTTTTTTTAAATGATCTCAATAAAACAACTTCTGTGCCAACTCATATGCTATAAATATTAGATGTGCTATACCAAAATTGCTTTTATCCCATAGAGATTTACTGACAAATTCAAATCCTTCGATGTTCTAAATGTAGGCTTTACACAATGACAAATGTCGTTAACCATTCCTCCATCACTTGATTCACTCCTTTGTCTACGGAGCTATGCTCCTTTAACTGGATGTCACAAAGAAGAAAGATTTCAAGTTGTCACTCTTGGGGAGCTCTATTCTTTGTCATATAATAGCATTAAAAGTTAATTAAAAATCCCACTCAATAAAATTGATTATAAATTTTTAAATAAAAATTTACAAATTATAAATACAATAGTGTCAGACTCAAAAGACTTCCTGAAATTTGGACATATTTTTGAATATTAAGGATAATTTTTGGACAATTTCTCCATCAATGTCCAATTATTCCACTTTCATTTAATAGTTTATTAATTTGAAAGTTATAAAGTCTATTACATAATCAGGACCGTTATAAAAATGGACTACATAAAGAGATTTCATCCTTATGTGACTCAAACTTGCTTGTAGCACAGCCAATTTATTCACGTTAATCTTCTTAACTATCGAAGCTCTTCCTAAAGTTGCTCTAACTACAGTATTTCTTAAGAATTTTGGGGGGGGCCAGCCCGGTGGCACAGTGGTTAAGTGCACAAGTTCCACTTTAGTGGCCTGGGGTTCGTCGGTTCAGATCCCGGGTGTGGACATGGCACTGCTTGGCAAGCCATGCTGTGGTAGGCGTCCCACATAGAAAGTAAAGGAAGATGGGTAAGGATGTTAGCTCAGGGCCAGTTTTCCTCAGCAAAAGAGAATGATTGGCAGCAGTTAGCTCAGGGCTAATCTTCCTCAAAAAAAAAAAAAAAAGAATTTTGGAGGTGGTAAAAGTAACTGAACAGAAAGAATGCTTGGTCCTGTTATTTCAGACAAAGACATATTAGTCATAAGTAAGATATAAATTTTTGATGTTATCAGGATTACTACTACTTACAATGATTAATATATATACACCACTTTAATGTAGAAAAATGTTTTCACTTACATTTTTCATTTGATCTTTAAACTGATTTTAATAAACTGGCAACATAGGTAGGTAGGTAAATAAAGATGTTTCTTATCATCGATAAACAAGTAGGGAAACTGAAGCAGACAATTTAAGAGACTTGTCCAAGTTCTTATTTTGAGCAGCAGTAGGCAGAGACTCAACCACTAGTCTTTTGATTCCAACTCTGGTATCTTTTTCTATCATGCTAAGCTGTTAATACAGTCAATGCCCAAGTTTAGATTATCTGCTTTATGGTTTATGAAAGAGCATTTACGTACTGCTCTTGCTTCTGCCAGATCTTCAGTTCAGTAACATTCCACCACTTTTAAATTCAAGAAGTGTATGAGATAATCCATGATATTTGTGATTGTATTAAGAAGAGAAAGGTGAAGTCTAGAGACAAATTTCAGGATAATACAGTATTATACTTCTGGATTGTGTGCAGGAGACTACTACAAAGTTGAGATATTTGGAATTATATTTTTATAATTTTGTGGAAATACCTAAGTTACCCTTTTCAAAATTTCTCTTCTCACCCCTTCTCCACCACCAGCTTTTTGGAAAAGCTATCTGTTTATGAAATCCTCTTTTGACTTTTCCTTCCCTTCCACAGATAAAAAACTTTTTTAACTCTCTTATTTCACTATCTTCTTCACAGCAGCCTTATTAAGTGACTATCTGGAAAGGATTGCAGATAATAGGCTGAAATTCAGGGAAAACTACCCCTATAGATGGCATTTGGTTGGTAGCTACAGTTATACACATATTATATTCAATTTTATATCCTTAGTGCCTAGCAGATTGTCTAGCATATAATAAACAGTCAATATCATTTCACTATTAATGAGTGGATACATGTTAACAGAGTCATGGAAAGGGAACTGACAAGTCAATAATGTAACCACCATAGAAAATTAGAAGATTAAAAAATATTATCCGTAGTAATATCATAAGCAAAATTTGAATTTTGGCCATTTTCTTTCATCTTTTTTCCTCTTATGCATATAATATGCATATGTTTTAATAGATCATATGTATAGATTTTTATCCCAATAATTCTGTTTGACATTATGAAAACTGTTTATACGATTATGGTATTCCTAAACATAATTTTTTATGCCTGATAGTGCACTGAAAGGCTACAGGAATTTACCTCAACACTTCTTCGTTAGATGCCATTCAGTTTGCTTCGATTATTTTGTGATTTTTAAAAATTAATATCTGTTTACATATATAGCTGTTTAAAAAGTTTGGATTATTTCCTTAGGATAGATTCTCAAAAGAAGAATTTAGAGTAGAAGGATATAAATAGTTTTTAAGAATGAAAGTTTTCCTCAAAGTTGGGCTTAATTTAATTTTCTTTGACAGTGTTTGAATACACCAGTTTCTCTGAGCCCTAAGTATTGTTATTATTATTATGTTAATGTGATGGAAGAATACATTAACTCATTCAGTTAATTTACCTTTCTTTTGTACTTTTGAATTTGAATTTTTTTTGTTTACTAATCAATGGTCCATAATTTCTCTTTTATAAGTTCTTCCTTGAATTGATTTGTTCATTCATTCAACAATTTTTACTGAATGCTTATTCTTTGTCAAAAACACAAAGAATTTAAAATTGAGAAGAAAGTCCTTAGTTTCAAACAGTTTGCAGTCTATTGCATATAGAAAAGCGAAAGGGAAGCAAAAAATAATTTGCTGGTGTTCATCTTTTTCCCTCTATAAATAGTTATTAAGTAATTCCCATTATCTGACAAAATATGATCCAAGAACTTTCTTCTTGAGGCACAGATAAAAAAGTAGTTAAAGCACATGTTGTTAATATGAGCTAAAATGGTAAAATGAGCACACAATTACTGAGAGATAAAACATAGGAGTTTAATGGATAATGTCAAATGAGCCATTTAGTAAAGCATGAAATGCAAAATACCTATATACAATTTTAAAATGCAAATGATTAATAATCTCTTCCCTTTTATAAAACTGCTGTCTTCTTTTGTGACATTAGATTAAAATAATTTTTTTCTGCACAACTTTGTTTCTTTCCAAAATGCTTCACTACTATTACATCTATTTAAAATAACCGTCATCAGCATTCTATTCATTCTATTCAATGATCACTTTTAGGACATTGTAATTTGAAAAGCTAGGGTAATTATATAACATATTTAAGTCTATAGATCTATCCTGGAACCAATTGGAGCTAATAATTAACATTTCTATCATTGTTTATAGTTTACAGAACACATTCAGTAGAACAATGTCTTGGAATCTGCAGCAAGGCATGGGAGGGAGAGATGAAGAGCCAGTGCCTGTTTCAGGAACATGGTCGTGGAAAGAGAGCCAAAAGTCTCTAGCAAGACATACAATCTTCAACATTTATCGTCAACTTTCTTTCACCTGTCTTCAGCCTTTTCTCCCTAAATATCTTTGTTCCTCACAATTGCTGTTTCTTCTGTAGTTGTC
Organism: Equus przewalskii; assembly: GCF_037783145.1. Classification (NCBI taxonomy): domain Eukaryota; kingdom Metazoa; phylum Chordata; class Mammalia; order Perissodactyla; family Equidae; genus Equus; species Equus przewalskii. The sequence continues at coordinate 27,154,404 of NC_091834.1, forward strand.
ATGTAATTGACTAATTAAAAATTTCTACCAATTTCCAAGGTCCATATCTAATGTCTTTCTATAATTTTCCTCATCTCTGTCTTCCTTCATACTCTGGGCAAATTGATTACTTATTTCCGTTTCTTCTGATAGCATTTTGTAATTTCCATTATGCCATCCACAAATGGTAATACTGCTATATTTTTTCTGTTTGTCTCCCTCTCTCTCCAAGAATTCAGCATGTAGGATTACTCCTGATGTGTATTGGGTGCTTAGAGAACATTTGGTGACTGTTGGTTGCAAGTATGAATAATTGAATTGATTGTACGAGTTTGGAGTATCAAAAGTTAGGGCAGAGGTGACAGTGCATTTGGACATATCTGTCGCACTAGGTGTGGAGATTTGGGGGAAGGCAGGGAGAGAAAATAGAGTAGGGTCAACAATAAGCCTATTTAGGATTCCATCTATAGGAAATCATTTTTTGGAAAAGTACTATAATAAAGTCCTTTTCATTTTATCTGAAAATTCCATTGTATTAATCTGAGCTCCAGAGAATTTTAACACAATTTCTCATAAACAAAACATCTTGTGTTAAGATAATAAAGTTATAAAATAATTTTGTTATATTAATAAAAAATATATTATATATATTTTATATTTATAATCCCTTATAAAAAGAAATTCAGTTTTTTCACTGATTTTAATTTTTCATAAGGAAATAATTGTTCACACTGTAGTTACTTTTTACAACATTTAAAAAGAAGTGGATGAATAAAATATTTTATAAAGCTCTGGAAAATACATTGCTTTAGACTATATCTTATTATTATTAAAAGTAACAAACCGAGCTTGTCATATGAATTTGTTCTGGGGGGAAAATTCTAACAAAAATACAGGTCCATTATCCCATACCAGAAATCCTGGGGGCCAGATACATTTTAAAACTTAACATGGTTTGGATTTCTGAAAGGTAGAATATTGATGATACTTAATATTTCTTAAGTCCCCAAAGGGGTCTGGAGCAGCACTCCATAATCAAGTACATTAATATTTCTGCAGTGAATCAAAAGAATATTCAAAATAAGTAATATAAATAAAAACTAAACAGCCTTTCTCAGTTTTTTTGTTCAAGTCTTGTGGCTGGATGAATTTAGAAAAAAATTGTTTTCAGAACTCTTGAATTTCATTACTGTAGATAAGGGATTTGAGCTTATAATATAGACTGTTGATGTCAAATTCTAAACAAGCAATAGTGGACCATAATTCCTGAATTTATAGACAGCAAACTTAATGTTTAAAAATTTCTAACTAGGCATTACATTGAACATATTCTTAGTTTCTAAAAATTAAACTTGAATGAATACATTTTGCATGCATAAAAAAGTTCATCTTTGCCAGTGCTCAAAGAACACTCACATACATTGATTCTATATTGGCCATGATATGAGCATCAACATATGACAAGACCTAGAAGCTGCAGAGATAAAATTTTCTGATCACAGTTGATAGTAAACTAGAAATTACATAAAGAAACCCTAAAAATGTGTAATTCCTATCCTTTTAAGGTTAAAATGACAATTATTATTATAATTAAAAACATCTCTATAACAATTCTGTGTCAAAGAGGAAATAACACTTAATTTAACACCTAATTCTAAACACTTAATTCTAAATTTATTAGAATAAATAATATGAAACACTGCATATACAAAACTATAAGATATAGTGGTACGGTAAAAGAAGAGCTTGGAGGAATGCTATTAAATGTCACTAAACTAATGAAAATATGAGATAAATGTAATAAGTCTTCAAGAAAGAAAATAAAAACAAAAACAAAAGTTAAAATAAGCAAAGGATGAAATCAGTAAAGATAAAAAATTAGATAATCAAATCAACTATTAAATAATGCAACAATTGTCTCTTCTTAATGAAGAGTCAAATCATTTGCAAACCTATTTAAAAATCAAAAGATACAAATATGCAAAATAAGCAACAAAAATGGGAAATGAGAGGTACAATGGGAATTTAACAATGAATGATTACTTTTCCAAGTTCCATAAAAATATATTGGAAACATAAATGATTTTCTAGGAAAATATTAATAAATAAAACTGGCTACAGAAGAGACAGAAATTCAGACCAATTTTTTTAAAAGGAATTGAGAATGTAATCAAATAATTGCAATTCACCTCAAAGTGACAGACCTGTTGAATTCTTATAAAATAATTAAAGAAAAAACTTCCTAGGCTGTTTAAACAATACCAAAGCATAAAAAGAAAAACTCCCCAATTCTTCTAATGAAGCAGACATGTCTTTAACATGAAAACATTACAAAAATAGAACAATAAAACTAAAGAATAATTTCATTTATATCTATTAATTAAAGAAGTGAATAAAATTCTAGGAAAAAATCATATAACATAACAAAGTACGATTAATTGCAGAAATGCAAATGTGCTTCAATATTGATAACTCAATTTATGAACAGACCAAAAGAGAAAAATCATAGAATCTTCTCTATTGAAATGCAAAGACATTTGCTAACATTCAACATATTCTTGCGAATATTTAATATGCATTCGTAATAATGTATATAGCTAATTTCTTAATATATCATGACAAACATTTAATGATGAATATCGGGAAAAGTTCCCTTAACATTGGCAACAAGAGAAGAACATCTAATATCACATCATTTAATATTTTGAGGGCTATACTTGCAGACTCAATTAGAAAAAATCAAACAATTAAAATTAGAGAAGAAAACTTCCACTTCTGACCAAGATGAAGTAATAAAAACAAAACTGATCCTACAGTCTTGTGGAAGATACACTTTGGGATTATTCCCAGTGAGTCATATCCCCGTACATTTCCCTCTCCTTGAGTGCAGACCTGTGATCTGCTTCTATCCAATAGGATACTGCAAAAGGGAAGTGATTTTGCACACATAGTCAGGAGATTGTCCTGACTGGGCCTGACTTTAAAAAGCTGGCCTAGACTAGTTAGCTGCCATGTTGTAAGAGGACAAAGACCCGCAGGTGGCCTCTAAGAGCTGAGAGCAACCCCTGGGTGGGAATTGGCAAGAAAAGAGAGACCTCAGACTTACAGCTGCAATGAACTAAATTATGCCAACAACTACATGAGCTTAGAAGAGGACTGCAAGGTCCAGAAAGTCCAGTGCTGCCAATATTTTATTTTAAACTTATGAGACCCCAACCAGAGGACACGATTATGCCATGCCTGGACTCCTGACCCATGAAAACTGTAAGATAAATGTGTGTGTTGTTTTAAACAGCTTAGTTTGTGGTAATTTATTATGCAGCAATAGAAACTAACATACACTTCAAATAACTGGAAAGACAGAAAAATATATGGAACAATAGTTTTCAGACGCTGGGTAATAGGCAGTGTGCAGGAATGTGAGTCCCACAATAAGGGAAATAAAGTAAGCTGCATGATTTGAGCAGCTTTCTGCCTAAAGTCAATGTCTAGGCTGCAGTGCAAGGAGCAAGGATCTAAACAGATGCCTGAGGTCTCACCAAATTAAGGAGGCAGAGATCAAAGTCCAGGGGTGCCCATACAGCTAGATTTTATTGGGTATGGTACTAGAGGAAAAGTATTGCATGAACAGAGAGAGGGCTCTGGAGATTTGCAGAGGGGTCCTTTTGAATCTTTGGCTGAGTACTAATTTGTTCAAACAGTTCTAGGAATAGTTTGTGCTCCACAGTGGAAAGACCGTATGGGCATCAAGTAGAATCCTCAGCAGAGTATCACAGTAGTGGGGCCAAATTAGCCAGAGAATAATGACTACTGTGGACCTGCCCTAACAAAGCTTTAAAGCAAGCCTCCAAAGATTTTTACTGATTTTTATTAACTTAACTGCTTGCCAAAATGAAACCCAAAACCATTAAGGAATATAACAAAATCCAGCAATCAACAAAGTACAAACCACAGTTATCTGGCTTCCAATAAAAAATTACCAGGCAGGCAAGAAAGTAAGAAAATGTATTCCATAATTAGGAGAAAAATTAGTAATAGGAACCAACTATGATATAATGGAAATGGCGGAGCTGGCACACAGACAGGTAGGCATTAAAACAGCTACTGGACATATGCCCTATATGTTCAAGAAAGTACAGGTGGGGCTGGCCTGCGGGTGTAGTGGTTAAGTTTGTGCGCTCTGCATTGGTGGCCTGGGGTTAGCCAGGTCAGATCCTGGGTGTAGACCTATGCACTGGTCATCAAGCCATGCTATGGCAGCACCCCACATAGAAGAACTAGAAGGACTTACAACTAGGATGTACAACTATGTACTGGGGCTGTGGGGAGGAAAAAAAAAAGAGGAAGATTGACAACTGATGTTAGCTCAGGGCCAATCTTTCTCACCAAAAAAAAAAAAAAGGAGAGGAAAACATGACCTTGATGAGAGAAAGGGAAGTTATTTTAAAAGACACAAATAAAATTTCTAGAGGTAAAAAACACTATATATGAAATGAAAAATACACTGAATTAGACACTGCAGGAACAAAAAAAAATCAGTAAACTTGAAGAAATAGAAACTGTCCAAAACGAAGTACATGAGGAGTCTGGGTCCTGGTGAAAAAACTATGTGATTTTTCAGGCCTGACCATAGGTCATTACAAAGGCTTTTGCTGACAGGCCATCATGGGGCACGCTGCCCTTCCCACACCAGGCTGGTGCACAGCCAGTGAATTACAGTCTGTGAAGGGAGTCACAGTTGAGGACTCAGGGCCCCCTGGCCAGCTGTGCTCTTTGCATATTTGCATTCCTAGCCCAGGCACCTTCATTTCTAGATTTCTTTTTCTGGGGCCTTGAGCAGAAGTCTTCTTTGAGTACCTCTGTGGAGGCATCCTCATGGGGAAGCAGGTGGTATGCAGAGGGAACCCTTAAAGACACTTTCCCTATGCTGACTCAGTACCCAGTTCTTTTCCACTCCTAGCCCCTTCCCTTCATCTTTTCTCCAGCCCCAGCGTCCGCAAAACTGCCAGAGCCTTTTGTTTGGGGCCCTCAGTGAGAAGATGCTACCATGTCTACACTGATTCACTTTACCTTCTACAAGATGTGTTCCACGGGGGACAATGGAACAGGGGAAGTGGGCGCTTTCTCCAGTTTTAGCTTTTTGCTTACGCTATCACAGTAAGTGATTAAAAGCTTAAGTCTTGTTTTGAGCTAGTTGCTTTAATTGGCTACTCCAGCCCTGGTAGCTCAGCTCTCTCTCTCCCAGCTCAGATGGGCTCTTGACAGCACAGAAAGAAAAACACCTGAAAAATAATGACAAACATCCATGACGTATGAAAAAATATCAAGCAGTTTAACATCATGCAGTTGGAGACCCTGAAAAAGGGGGAGGGGTGGTAATGTAGGGAAAAAAAAGAAGAAAAAGAATGGCCAAATTTTGAAGAAAATTATAAATCCACAGATCCAAGACATTTAATGAATTCCAAGAATAAAAAAACTGTAAAGGAAGATAGGAATTATCATTTGTAAATGATATGATCGTATAATTAAACATGTCATGAAAATGCATTTTAGCAACAAGATAATTCAGTAACATTGCAGGTTACACAATTAAGTCAAAATTAGTAAAAAAAAATGTAAAGTAAAATTTCTAGAAATGAGATTTATAGGATGTGTCCAAAACCTAACTTTTGAAAGCACTTTCACTTACTGATTGCACTTTCACTTATTAAGGATAAATATTGGTTTATTCTAAATATACATTTATTTTATTCTAGAGAATGTTCTTGAATAAAAAATCTCAATTATAAAATGATGCCCAAGTTTCTCTAAATTACTACTTACAGTTTATTCAATCCCAATAAAATACCAATAGGAATTTTAGTTGACTAGAGAAGATTGCTAAATTTCATATGAAAATATGGAACACATGTTCTATGGGAAAAAAAGAAGTAATAAACAAAGACTAGCCCTATTACTGCATAAAGCCAGAAGAATTAAAAAACAATTCTGTATTGAAGGATGAATATACAGAAAAATGGAGGTTTCAAAAATAGACACAGACATAAATAATTAGTATATGACAAACATTTCCGATCAGTAGGGGAAATATTGATTAATCAATAAATGGTCTTAAGGCAGTGCAATAACTCAAAGTTCAGGGGAATGGCTATAAAACAATCTGGATCTTTTTCATATCCCTATTACCTAGGTGAATTCCAGAAGAATCAAAGATTTAAATGTAAAAAGAAAACTTTAAAACATTTTAAAAATATTAATTTAAAAAATAATCATGAGGACAAAGGTCTTTCTAAGCATGACTCCAAACCGTGAAACTGTTAAAGAATTATTAATGAATTTCACCACTTAAAATTTTTAATGTCTGTATAAAACTTATAAACAACGAACAAGTCTATCATATGTTTTGCCAAAAGTATGTATTTCACAAAAACCACAGTGGAATTTTGTATTAAAAAGCTCATAAAAATCAATAAAACTACTAGCAAACAATGAAAGATAAAGCACATGAACAGGCAGCTCACTGCAAAAGCATGTGAAAAGATGCTCAGCTCACTCACAATTAGGGAAACGTGAGTCAAAACAGAAATTTGGAGATATTTTCCCCTACAGGATTGACAAAAGTAATATTTGAGACTTCAGTGCAGTGTGGAGTATGCAGCTTTTACACTCTTTGTTAGAGAGGAATGCGGGAAGCTCTTTGGAAGGAAATTTGGTAACAGTTATCAATTATAAAAATGCACCCATTCTTTGATACAGCAACTCAATTTTTAGGAAGTTACTTAAAAAATATTCTCAGACAAGTATGCTATGATAAATTTGTAGGAATATCCATTACTGTGTTTTTGTATTAGTGAAAGACTGGAGACAACCAATATTTAATGATGTATGGTCTGATGTAAAAAACTATGTTAAAATACAGGGGAACACTCTGCAGCTGATGGAAAGAATAAGACACAGATATGAAATGATTTCCAAGACATATTTCAAAATAAAAAACTATAAAAAAATAAGGGGCGGAAGAAAATGTATGTTACGTATAAATACTAAGGAGGGTGTGTGTATATGTAACACATCCACAGTCATAATATATAAACTGGTATAAGCATAGACTACCTCTGGAGGATATACATCTGCATCTGGTTAGGGAAATTTGGAGCCTAGAAATAATATGACACATATATCACTTTAAAATTTTTTAAAATCTTTTTAAGCTCTTTACAAATTAAGAAGTTTTAGGTTGAACAAAACTATTCAACATTAGCTAGCATGGGGGAATTTTTTTCCTTAAGTACAATAGAGCTTCCTGTTTTCAGGCATTCAGGCTAAGAGCCATTCTTGTAGTTTATTTTCAAAGTACAGTGGAACCTCAGTTTTCAAAACTTATAAAATTGTAGTTTTAAGCATATGAGTTATGTGAAAAACCCATTGCATATATAATTTATAATCCTGCTGAAATTTTACTTTGAATCGACTAACATTACATTGGCCTAGTTATCTGCACAGCATATACAATTTTTATTTCGATGTGTTCGTCTCTAAATTATCTAGTTTACCTGGTAATCCTAATGTGTTAAAAGTTATGTGAAATACAGTGTGTGTATGTATGTGTAGACTATTGCCAGCGATAGGAAATAAGAAATCTAGGGAGCTGCAAGTGGGTAGTTTGATTTGTGAAAATCAAGGAGAAGAACTTCCTTAGCTTTATTCCCTGAATGAAGTCTATTAAACTTACACAAGGAAACAAAGAAAGCATATGTGAAAGGATGAAATGACCTGTTCATGTTTCCCTGAGTAGATATAAGGCCTTGGCTAAGAACTGTTCAAATCATTATGCTATTCATGTTATTGGATATTCATAATTTTGGAGGACTCACAAAGGTCTCTATTGTATCCTTAAAACTGTTAACTTTTTGTCCCTCCTGCATCAGGCACTGTTGTATTCCTTAGCTCTCTGGAGTTATCAAAACAAAACCTGTTAGTGCTTCGTCTGGTGGCCTATAGAGTGCTTGTGAGGGAAGCATGATGCTCTTCATTACACAGTTTGGAGATTATTTGATGGAAGCAATAGAATATCTTCCTGTAATAAATTATCTCCAAGATGAGATGTTTGATGATATGAACACTTTGCAGTAAGGATTGCTAAACAGCATGTGGGGAATAAAAGACTTGCTGTCTTAAGGCACTGTTTCATACATGTCAATTTAGCAAGAACAAATTCTAAATGATAACCTCCCCATGCTGTCACACCTACAGCACAGTGAGCATTGCATATACCAACAACTGTTATAGCACTGAGCTGACATCAGCCTTCCAATATGTAAAACGCAGCCTGGCAGATTAAAATTTTCTGCTGTTTGAAAATAACATTCCTAGTATTTATATATTGAGTAAAATAAAAACAAGTATATGAATAAACATGGCCATTGCAGCATTACTTATACTATTTTAAACGAAAATGTGAAATAATCTAAGGAGATGTTTCTGTAATCACGGTACCTCAATATAATGCAAGACTATGCAGGCATCTATACATGGAAATATTTATTATGGAATATTAAAACAGCAAAGCCATACACAATGGTATGATAACTCATTTAAAAATTTAGGCATTTCTGGGGATGAAACTTGTGCCTTGCTTTACTTTCAGAGCTTACCTCCTTCAATATGCATGACTTCTCAAAAGAGTTGGTATATTAATCAAAAGTTACTAAAAAGAAAAATGTCTTACAAAATAGACCCAGATTAGACAAGTTATTTTGTCTTCACTTTATCTCTATAATTTAGTGCTTCAGGGAGGTATTACTGAAGGCCTGTCCTGGGAATGAAATATACCCCATTTCTTTTCCAAGTGTGGACAGCTACAAGACTGGATGGCTGTGCGGACCGGTGATGAACTAAGAATGCAATCTTTGCCTTAACACCAGTTTAAATGGGCCAAGTGGCCAAAATAGTCTATAGTTATCAAATTAAGTAATCTCATTACTGAATGCAAATCTAAATTTCTATTGAGATAAATTAGGATCCACGTATATGCTTTACCAAATAATTGATTTTTCACAAGGAATCCCCATAGCTATTCCTTAAAAGGCAAACTTAACTAACGTATTTAATATTAACTCCCTGGGAGTTGCATATGTCAAGATATAGCTATGCCAGGAAGTAGTTGAGTTAATACAAATCATTCAATTGGTCATTTTTCTGTTCAAGCTGAGCAAGTTTATTAGTAATTTCCCCATAATATTGTGTTTGTTCCTAGGAACAAATAATGACAAGAATTCTATGCTATTCTTTAAACAGTTATCCTCAGTGCTGAATTGTAATTCACATTTCAGTCTTCATTCTCTAACCTCTCTTAAGCATTACTTGCTCCTGAAAAGAGAGATTTTTCCTGTTCCAGTGGGTCAACATCTCATAAAACCCTATGTTAGAGGAATATGTGAACAACCCAATGGTCTGGCCTTAGATCAACTTCAATATACCCAACAGCCTCTCCTCACCTTCCTCCTTCACCAGAGCAGGGTTCAAGGGCTGCCATAGATCCTCACATAAACGAAACACTGGAGGAATCCAGATCAGACTTCTCAGCTGAAAAATATGTCACTTAGCCTCTTAGCTGCTTAGTTACAGAGGCACAGATGCCCCCCTGAAGGCTTAACAGAAGGTAGGGAACTTTATTTTAAAGCTTCATCTGTGCAGGAAAAAAAATGAAAGCATATCTATTTAGTTTAAGTTTGTTTATTAAACTAAGCAGAGTGGCAAAGGGCTGAGTTAAAAATCCTAACAGAATTTTGCATTTTATTTACTTTTTATTTATAGATAATTCACTAAATGAAAGGAATATAGGATCACAGATTTAGGAAAGATGGTCTCCATTTAACCTATTAGATCTAAATTATCCACGTGATATATATATATTTTCTATTACTGTTTTAATTGAGTAAATTGATTTTTTGTCATTTCATTTTTACTACAGCTATACAATATATCTCTCAATTATTGAAATATAGTCAGAAGTATCTATACTTAAACACTTTTTTTACTGCTCATTTGAAAACTAATTAAATGACTGCTAAGTAAAACACACAGTAAATGTCTGCTTTTGAGGAAAATGGTATGAAAGTTATCCTCAATGAATGATCATGAAATTTAATTTTTAGTGTAAACTTTCATAATATTCTGCACATATCAACTTTTCCATTGAGTTTGCAGTTTCAAGATATGTCTATAGCTTAAGAAACTAGGGGAGAAGGAAGACACCAGCCTGGCCAGATGGATCACATAAACTAATTCTAGCCGTAAATAAATAAAATAAAATATGTCACAACTGAATCCTCTCATCTTTTAACCACATATGAGATCTCTAGAGTAGTAACTTACAGGCTACCATGTTTATTTATGCCATATATTTCACTGAGCATCTACTTTATGGCAGACACTGAATAAGATATCAAGATTCAAAAAGCTATCAAGAATTAAAAAGATTACATTTCTTTCCCCAGAAAGCTTACAGTCTAGTGGGTCTAAGAATGTCTGCCAATTAATCATGAAAATGTGGTGTTATTTTCAGTGCAACAGAAGTAGGTACATTTTGCCACAGGACTATAGTGAATAGTCACTAATCACTTTGGATACATTAGGAAATATCCCCCCACCTCCATCTCCCATGACATTTGATTTTGGATAACAAATGTAAATATTTCTGTGTGAACCAAGGAGAAGATGGGCATTTCACATAGAAGACAGAGTTTATGCAAAAGCATGGAGATAGGAACAGATGGAGGCTGCAGCAGGGCCTGAATATTTGTAATGGCTAGAGTGCTGAGTCCCTTTGCAAGTATGGTGAGAGGTGAGGCTCTTCCCACAAAGGTTGATGCTTAAATGGTCATATAAACCATGGTAAAGAAATTTAGCTCATCTTTTAGGATAACTTTTAAGTCTGCAGAATGACACGATCATATTTTCCTTTTGAAATGTGTTTGGAAGATTGGACAAAGAGGTAAGGGAGAGGGACCGACTCAGGAGATGAGCTAAGAGTTCGTATTTGTCAGGATTCCAGCAGATGACACACTCAACCTAGGATAAACCAAAGAGGGTGTGCACAGGGATTAATTTCAGTATGGGCAGAGTGTAGGGAAGTCACAAAGGATTGTACATGAACCAGGCACTATGAGCAAAAGGATGGGGAGAATGAAAGTTGATAGGAAGCTGGACAAAGAGTCACGCAAAGTGGGCAGCTGCAAAAGGAGCAGTGACTTTCTGTCATAACACAGCCACCCTTAAAAGATCTTACAGGGAGGGAACCAGGGTATTAAATACTCCAACCTGGCTCTCTTCTCTCATTCCAGTCTCCTGCTAAGGCTCTCCATTGGCCAAATCCAACCTGAAACCAGAGGGCATGGCCTCCCAGGGCATACAGCCAGGTGGAGAAGGCTAGTAAGTGAATCTTGAAGGAAAAACCAAAGATACTCAATATTGTAGTGACTCTAATGAAATAACATAAGCAAGGGACTAGGGGATAGAGAGAAGGATAGGATTTTAAAAACATGTAATAAGCATAATAACTAGGATGTGCCTAATTGTATCAAATGAGTGGTAAGCAATATTCAAACATGATTCCAAGATTTCTAGCTTGGGTAACTGAGGAGATGCAAGTGATGGTGTTGGTGATATATTACTACCCATCTTGCTCCCTTTGCAGATCTGGACCAATTTGCTCCCAATTCTAGACCATTACACTCTCCCATCTTCGTGTTTAGGCTCATGCTTTTTTGAAGTTGATACTAGTAACCCAACTATAACTCCTTTTGCCCTGCAATCTAATCATGCTAATGGCCTCCATATAATTTCTGCAGGTCACTGAACTCAGAGCCCTAGCTTGTGCTTCTCATCCTCACCCACTCCTAGTGATTACAAAATCCATATGGGTTAGATTAATCAAAAACTAGATCTAGGGGGGGGGGGTGGCCCAGTGGTGCAGCAATTAAGTTCATACATTCTGCTTTAGCAGCCCGGGGTTTGCAGGTTCGAATCCTGGGTGCAGACCTATGTACCACTTGTCAAGCCATGCTGTGGCATGCCTCCCACATAAAATAGAGGAAGATGGACATGGATGTTAGCTCAGGGCCAGTCCTCCTCAGCAAAAAGAGGAGGATTGGCAGCAGATGTTAGCTCAGGGCTAATCTTCCTCAAAAAGAAAAAGCAAACTAGATCTAATTTCAGCTACTCTGTCTCTGCATGACACTTGGATCTCGACATCACCCAGCAGCCCTATACTTTAGCAACATTTTCTTTCTTAATTACGTATTCTTAATTACATCTAAGAAATATTATCAGTGCTAACCTGACAAGCTCTTATTCTTCCAGCCCTCTCCTTTTATATGTCCTATGCATATTGCCTAAATACATTAAGCTATGCACAAGATACACTGGTGACTCACAGAAAAGAGGATTTATTCTGCCTATCAAGGTTAAGCTTCACAAAGAATGTAAATATAACACATTACTTGAATACTGGAAGATTATGTTTGTTAGTTCCACAAAATGCAGAAGGGAATTGTATGAATAAAATATTATGCTCAACCATGTGAAGGTATAAAATATTATGCATGTTAGGAATTGCAAGTAGTTCATTGCTAGATAGGAAGATAAAGTAAGGGATAGCAGAATCCTAAGGTAGAAATAGTGAGGAAAATTTATACTAGGTACTTGTTATTTCTTTTTATTATAAGGGCTACTAGAATGGGACATTTGGAAAAATAATTATCACAATGAATTAATTTAGTAATAGATATTTAATGAGACCTATAATATTCATTAACATACAGACAGGCAACTATATAATTATCACGTATACGAACATGACCTTGTCTACTGTATTAGTTACCTTGGGCTGCCATAACAAAATACCATAGACTGAATGGTTTAAAAACAGAAATTTATTTCCTAGCAGTTCCGGAGGCTGGGAAGTCCAAGATCAAGGCTCTGGCAGGGTTTGGCTCCTGGTGAGACCTCTCTTTCTGGCTTGCAGATAGCTACTTTGTCCTCACATGGCCTTTCCTCTGAGCATGTGCAGAGAGTGAGCACTCTGGTGTCTCTTCTTGTGAGGACACTAATCCTGTGGGACCAGGGCCCCACCCTTACGACCGCATTTAACCTCAATTATTTCTTTACAGCAAGTCACACTGGAGGTTAGGGGCTCAATATATGAATTTTGGCTGGACAAAAACAGTCAGTCTATAACATTTCACTCCTGACCCCAAAATTTATGTCCTTCCCTCATGTAAAATACATTCATTCCATCCCAAGATCTTCAAAAATCTTAAGTTATTCTAGCATCATCTCTGAAGTCTAAGGTCCAAAGTCTCATCTAAATATCATCTAAATCAGATACGGGCGAGACTTCAGGGATGATTCAACCTGAGGCAAAATTACTCCCCAGCTGTAAACCTATGAAACCAGACAAGGTATGTGTTTCCAAAATACAATGGTGGGATAGGCGTAGGATAGACATTCCCATCCAAAAGGGAAAAACTGAAAGGAAAAAGGGGATGAAAGATCCCAAGCAAGTTGAAAATCTAGCAAGGTGAATTCCATTAGATCTTAAGGCTCAAGAATAATCCTCTGGTTTTATGTTCTGCCCTCCAGGACCATGGAGGTGGCAGCATCATCCCTTTGGCTTGGAGGGGTGGCTCTGCCCTGGCAACACTGTGCCAAGGCCTTGCCCCTGAGGCCCTGGGCAGTTGCATTCTGGACCCCTGAAACCAAAGAGTCCCCACTCTTTGAAATGAAGGAGGAACCAGCCACCCCCCTGGACCTGCGGTGGGTGTGGCAGTCCTGATGATCTCTGCATCAACTTTGGGGTCATTCATCCTTTTTCCTGAAGGATAAAGCATGTTTGAAGCTGAATATCTCTTTGGTCTCATCCTGTAGAATCAAAGAAGTCTGGCAGCATTCCTTCATTTCATCCTGTCTCCGGCCCCTTCAGTTCAAACTGTCAGTGTTTCTGCTGACATAATAATACCATTCCTATTCCTGGCATCTTTTGAGATGGCTGATTAAATTAGTGGTTTACCCCAAACTAGTCTCTTTATCAAATGCTTGTTCAGTCACAGCCTTACTGATCTTTTCAGAAAAATCTTTCTCATTTTTTTGTAATATGGATAGGCTGAGAATTTTCTAAATCTTCAAGTTCTCATTCCTTTGCTTAACAATTCCTTCAATTTATTTCTCTCCTCTTGCATTTTACTACAAGTGGTAAGGAGAAATCAAACTACTTCTTCTATACTTTGCTTAGAAATCTCCTCAGCTAAACATCCAATTTCATTGCTTGCAAATTCCAGTTTCCACAAAACACTAAAACACAATTCAGCCAAGTTCTTTTCCATTTTTCACCAAGGATTGTCCTTCCTCCACTTTCTGACAGGATGCTCATTTTCATCTGTGACCTCACCAGAATGGCCTTTAATGTCCATATTTCTACCGACATTCTGTTCATAGTGATACACGTACTGTCTAAGACAAAAGCAGCTTTCTCTCCAGCTCTTCCATCTTCTTTCTGAATGTTCACCAGAATCATCTTTAATGTCCATGTTTCTGCCAACAGTCCCTTCACTGCAATCTAGGCTTTTTCTAGCATGCACCTCAAAACTCCTCCAGCTTCTACTCATTACCCTGTTCTAAAGCTGCTTCTATATTTTTGGGTATTTGTTATAGCAGTACCCCATTTCTCAGAACCAGAATCTGTAATAGTCAGTTTGGGCTGCCATGAACAAAATACCATAGGCTTGGGGGTTTAAACACAGAAATTTAATTTCTCACAGTTCTAAAGACTGAAAAGTTCAAGATCAAGGCTCTGGCAGAGTTTGATTCCTAGTGAGAACTGTCTTCCTGGCTTGCAGATAGCCATTTTGTCCTCACATGGCCTTTCCTTTGAGTGTGTGCAGAGAGTGAGCTCTCTGGTGTCTCTTCTTATAAGGACACTAATCCTGTGGGATTGGGGCCCCATTCTTATGACCTCATTTGTCCTTAATTATTTCCTTATTCTAAATATAGCCACACTGGAAGTTAGCGCTTCAATGGGTGAGTTTTGGAGGTACACAAGCACTCAGTCCATAATATCTCTAAATCTAAGCTTTAGAAATAGTGAAGCTAATTATTCTACAAAAATAATCAGCCACTTACTTGGATACATGGGCCAATTTTGTCAAATGCTAAGCCTTACTCTGTTTAAAGGTTCAATACTAAATAAAAGCATACTTTTTATTGTCTATGATCAAAGTATATAGAGTTGATTTTCAAATCTCTTGCATTCCTCTTTGCACAGTCAGTCGAGTTCTGAATGCTTTTATGCTTTTTTTTTAAGTCAAAAATTTTCCTTAGCAGATGTCCGTGACAGATTGTGTAAAATGAGACCATTGATAGGTGGATGCTATTGAGCAGAGAAATACTGCACTTCCCAAAGAATTTGCCAGACCAGAATGGCAGCTAACAGGTCCATTATGAACAGTTTAATCCTCTGAAGTGCTGAACAGCTCTAACAGCCACATATTATAGCATATGGTCTCACAAAAGTTCCATAAAATACCAGAATAGTTTTCATCTCTGTCTTTGTACCAGAATCTTCATTTAACTCCAAATCAGATGAATAGCACGCTGTTGCACTATCCCCTTCATCTCACAAATTTAACTAGGGAATGCTGTGTGCCATTCATCTTGTGTTTGTTTTCCTTGTAATTTCACAAAGTTTACTTGTGAATGAAAAATTCTGTGTTGCCTACTGTAGTCTGGTCATTCTATCTTGCAAGCCAAGCACAATATTTTAATGTCAAATGCAGAGCTCAGTGTAGCTTCATCGTCAGCTCTCCAGTTTATCCAGATGGAGTTCATCTCACTCAATGTGTCATTTTTATATTAAATGAACAATCTCACCATTAAGTGCCAAAGGAAAATGAATTTGTTTTTATTCCTTTATAAGTGAACTCAGGCTCTCTTTGAAGCATTAAAAAAAGTTTGGAGAAAAATTTTGGAGGTTTCAGGGTCAAAATATCCACATTTGGAGAATATCTATTCTAATACATCATTGTAGCATCTTTAATTTTTCTTACATTTCATTTACTTTTATTTTTTTCTCCTTATTTTTGTCTGTCTAGTATAGTAACTTCCCTGAAATTGACCATCAACATCATTTTTTCCTTTAGTCAAATGAGAATAACTGAGGACAATTTCTCCTTCCTCCAGGAGATAAATCTTATGTGTTAACATATTCTCTCCCCTGGTGCTCCTTGGCAAAGGAAGGGTGGAGATCCTGGAGTTCAGAAGTGTGGGTTGGTGATTAATGATCATACAGGAAGTACTTATAATTGCTACTAATGAGCCCTTCATGCCACTTTCTGAGCACCTTAATCACAGCACTGCCATTTTCTCTTTATACTTGTCTCCACTGTTAAATAAAGCTCCTTGGGGCAGGAGTATGTCTTATATAGCTTTACATTCCTCAGACCTAGGACATTGATTAGCACATAATGAATAGCAAAACTGGTTTAATTTCAAGAAGTAGTATTTGGGAGCATTTAAGAGCACTGTCTTCCAAGACAAACAGATGTCGTTTTGAGGCATGGTTTTACCGTTGGAAACCCGGGTGATTCTAGACAAGTGCAATGTGTTGTTTTCACTCCTACCGTTATTCCCCTTCTATTCTTTCGGTTGCAGAACGCCAAGTGTTTTGCCTCCTTCTGAGGAAAGAGGATGTGGATCGGGTGGCCTGATCTCATCTCCAGTTGGAGCGATGGTCATGTGATCCAGGCTAAAGAACCTGCACTTGGCTCAGAGATAGGCACATCGTTCAATCTGGCTTTCGCAGGTAAGTCCAGGGCTTGTCAAAACTGGAGAAGAGAGAGCCTCTTGTCAAGCTAAAACAACTTAGTAACAAGTTTGCTGACCTTTATTCAATAGAGAAATCCATGGATTGGGGGAGTACAGTGCCTCACAAGATGTGGAGCACTCTTCCCGAGGGATTTTGGGCAGGAGTGAGTTCTATAGCATGTTAGAGGAGGCAATGTGGAAACAGGGCAGGATTGGCCAGGAGGTCAGAGATTTCCTTATAAGACCGGCACTTCTTTTCTAGGGTAAAGTAAGCTAGCTAAGCTGAATTGGAGGATTGTGATTGGTGTATGTTAGCTTTCCTTGACAGGTGTTTCCCTTAAATGCCAGCTGATTTAGGTTTAGATTTGTGATGTGGGGTCACTGGAGTGACTTCTATTTTGTGAATCCCAATATAGGAATTAACTGTATCACTCTTTTCAGCTAGGAGTTATCAGAAGGGAAGAGGTGTAGCCAGGGTATGTAGTTGTCCTTTCAGAAGAAATGATATGGAAAAAGCACAGATCCTGATACAATTATTTGAAGGCCATGAATACAGACTTTGCTGGCATTCCACCTCTGGAATTTTCAGCTACACAAATGAATAAATTTCCTTTTTTTAAAATTCAAAGCATTTTTTTTCAACACTGGATGAAACTGTACTTGAAAGCAGTTTATAATATTTTTAAAATTTATTTTGTTTCAGTAACATTGGATTATAACATTATATAGCTTTCAGATGTACATCATAATATATTTTGAATTCTGTGTACATTACATCATGTTCACCAGCCAATAACTATAGTCCATCCCCTCACATGTGAGCCTATCACCCCTTTTGCCCTCCCCCACCTTCCCCTATGGTAACCACCAACCCAATCTCCATTGCTATGTGTTTGTTTGTAGTTGTTTTTATCTTCTGCTTATTAGTGAGATCATACAGTATTTGACTTTCTCCCTCTGACTTATTTCATTTAGTATAATACCCTCAAGGTCCATCCATGTTGTCACTAATGGCCAGATTTCGTCATTTCTTATGGCTGAGTAGTATTCCATTGTGTATACATACCACATCTTCTTTATCCATTCATCCCTTGATGGGCACCTAGGTTGCTTCCAAGTCTTGGCTATTGTGTATAATGCTGCAATGAACATAGAGGTGCATGTATCTTTAGGCATTTGTGTTTTCAAGTTCTTTGGATAAACACCCAGCAGTGGGATAGCTGGATCATATGGTAGATCTATTCTTAATTTTCTGAGGATACTCCATACTGCTTTCCATAGTGGCTGCCCCAGTTTGCACTCCCACTGGCAGTGTACAAGGGTTCCCTTCTCCCCACATCCTCTCCAACATTTGTTGTTTCCTGTCTTTTAATTACACCCATTCTGACCGGAGAGAGGCGATATCTCATTGTAGCCTTTTTTTTTTTTGAGGAAGATTGGCTCTGAGCTAACAACTGCTGCCAATCCTCTGCTCTTTGCTGAGGAAGACTGGCCCTGAGCTAACACTCATGCCCATCTCCCTCTAGTTTATATGTGGGATGCCTACCACAGCATGGCTTGCCAAGCAGTACCATATCCGTACCCACGATCCGAACTGGCAAACCCCGGGCCGCCAAAGCAGAACGTGCGAACTTAACCACTGTGCCACCAGGCCAGCCCATCATTGTAGTTTTGATTTGCATTTCCCTGATAGCTAATGATGTTGAGCATGTTTTCATATGCCTCTTGGCCATCCGTATATCTTCTCTGGAGAAATCTCTGTTCAGATCTTTTGCCCATTTTTTAAATGGGTTGTTGGTTTTTTTGTTGTTGAGCTGTATGAGTTCTTTGTATATTTTGGATATTAACCCCTTATCTAATATACGGTTTGCAAATATCTTCTACCAATTGTTAGATTGTGTTTTTGTTTTGTTGATGGTTTCCTTTGCTGTGCAGAAGCTTTTTAATTTGATGTAGTCCCATTTGTTCATTTTTTTGTTTCCCTTGCCTGGTCAGACATGGTACTTGAAAATATGCTGCTAAGACCGATGTCAAAGAGCGTACTGCCTATGTTTTCTTCTAGAAGTTTCATGGTTTCAGGTCTTACATTTAAGTCTTTAATCCATTTTGAGTTGATTTTTGTGCATGGTATAAGGTAATGGTCTACTTTCATCCTTTTGCATGTGGCTGTCCAGTTTCCCCAGCACCATTAATTGAAGAGACTCTCCTTTCTCCATCATATGCTCTTGGCTCCCTTGTCAAATATTAGCTGTACATAAAGGTGTGGGTTTATTTCTGGGGTCTTGATTCTGTTCCATTGATCTGTGTGCCTGTTTTTGTGCCAGTACCATGCTGTTTTGGTTACTATGGATTTGTAGTACATTTTCAAATCAGGGAGCGTGATACCTCCAGCTTTGTTCTTTTTTTCTCAGGAATCCTTTAGCTATTCAGGGCCTTTTGTTGGTCCATATAAATTTTAGGATTCTTTGTTCTATTTCTGTGAAAAATGTTGTTGGAACTTTGATAGGGATTGCATTGAATCTATAGCTTGCTTTAGGAAGTATGGACATTTTAACTATGTTAATTCTTCCAATCCAAGAGCACGGAATATCTTTCCCTTTCTTTGTGTCTTCTTCGATATGTTTCAACAGTGTTTTATAGTTTTCGGTGTACAGATCTTTCACCTCTTTGGTTAAATTTATTCCTAGGTATTTTATTCTTTTTGATGCCATTGTAAATGGGATTGTATTCTTAATTTCTCTTTCTGCTACTTCGTTGTTAGTGTATAGAAACACAACAGATTTTCGTATGTTGATTTAGTATCCTGCGACTTGACTGTATTCATTTATTATTTCTAAAAGTTTCTTAGTGGATTCTTTATGGTTTCTATATATGAAATCACTTCATATGCAAAGAGAGACAGTTTCACTTCTTCTTTTCCAATATGGATTCCTTTTATTTCATTTTCTTGCCTGATTGCTCTGGCTAGGACTTCCAATACCATGTTAAATGAGTGGTGACAGTGGGCATCCTTGTCTGGTTCCTGTTCTTAGAGAGATAGCTTTCAGTTTTTCTCTGTTGAGAATGATATTTGCTGTGGATTTGTCATATATAGCCTTTATTAAGTTGAAGTATTTTCCTTCTATGCCCATTTTATTTAGAATTTTTATCATAAATGGATGCTGTATCTTGTCAAATGCTTTCTCTGCATCTATTGAGATGGTCATATGGTTTTTATTCTTCATTTTGTTAATGTGGTGTATCACGTTGATAGATTTGTGGATGTTGAACCATCCTTGCATCCATGGAATGAAACCTACTTGATCATGATGTATGATCTTTTTAATGTATTGTTGTCTTCGATTTGCTTGTATTTTGTTGAGGATTTTTGCATCGATGTTCATCAATGAGATTGACCTGTAATTTTCTTTTTTTGTGTTGTCCTTGTCTGGTTTTGGTATCAGGATAATGTTGGCTTCATAGAATGAGTTAGGAAGCCTCCCCTCCTCTTCAATTTTTTGGAAGAGTTTGCAAAGGATAGGTATTAGGTCTTCTTTGAATGTTTGCTAGAATTCAACATTCACCTTTTCTGACCACAAAGGTATGAAACTGGAAATCAACTATAGGGAGAAAACCAGAAAAGCAACAAAAATGAGAAGATTAAACAAAATGCTACCGAACAATGATTGGGTCAATGAAGAAATCAAAGGAGAAATCAAAAAATTCCTGGAGACAAATGAAAATGAAAATACAACATGCCAAAATCTATGGGATACATCAAAAGCGGTTCTAAGAGGGAAGTTTATAGCAATTCAGGCCTACCTCAACACACAAGAAAAATCCCAAATAAACAATCTAACAGTGCATCTAAATGTACCGGAAAAAGAAGAACAAACAAATCCCAAAATCAGCAGAAGGAAGGAAACAATAAAAATCAGAGCAGAAATAAATGAAATAGACAGTGAAAAAAATAGAAAAAATTAATGAAAGTGCTGGTTCTTTGAAAATATAAACAAAATTGACAAACCCTTAGCTAGACTCACCAAGAAAAAAAGAGAGAAGGCTCAAATAAATAAAATCAGAAATGAAAGAGGAGAAATTACAATGGACACCTCAGAAATACAAAAGATACTAACAGAATACTATGAAAAGCTATACGCTAACAAATTGGATAATCTAGAAGAAATGGATAAATTCCTAGAAACATACAATCTTCCAAAATGGGACCAAGAAGAAGTAGAGAATTTGAATAGACCAATCACCAGTAAGGAGATCGAAACAGCAATCAAAAACCTCCCAAAAAATAAAAGTCCAGGACCAAAGCATTTTGATTAGACTTCTGATACCTGTAATTGACATGAGGTTACTTGAACTCTTTAAGACACAGTGTCTACATGTGTAAAAAAGAGAAAATACAGAATTTACAATTGGATCAGGGTTTTTTTTTTTATTAATGTTATGATAGATTACAACCTTCTGAGATTTCAGTTGTACATTATTGTTAGTCATGTTGTGGGTACACCACTTCCCCCTTTGTGCCCTCCCCCCACCCCCCCTTTTCCCTGGTAACCACCGATCAGATCTCCTTGTCAATATATTAACTTCCACCTATGAGTGGAGTCATATAGAGTTTGTCTTTCTCTGACTGGCTTATTTTGCTTAACATAATACCCTCAAGGTCCATCCACGTTGCTGCGAATGGGCCAATTTTGTCTTTTTTTTATGGCTGAGTAGTATTCCATTGTGTATATATACCATATCTTCTTTATCCAATCATCAGTTTCTGGGCGTGTAGGTTGGTTCCACGTCTTGGCTATTGTAAATAATGCTGCAATGAACATAGGGGTGCAAGGGACTCTTGGGATTTCTGATTTCAGGTTCTTAGGATAGATACCCAGTAATGGGATGGCTGGGTCATAGGGTATTTCTATTTTTAACATTTTGAGAAATCTCCATACTGTTTTCCATAGTGGCTGTACCAGTTTGCATTCCCACCAACAGTGTATGAGGGTTCCTTTTTCTCCACAACCTCTCCAACATTTGTCATTCTTGGTTTTGGATGTTTTTGCCAATCTAACGGGGGTAAGGTGATATCTTAGTGTAGTTTTGATTTGCATTTCCCTGATGATTAGCGATGATGAACATCTTTTCATGTGTCTATTGGCCATATTCATATCTTCTTTTGAGAAATGTCTGTTCATGTCCTCTGCCCATTTTTTGATCGGGTTGTTTGGTTTTTTGTTGTTAAGCCGTGTGAGTTCTTTGTATATTATGGCGATTAACCCTTTGTCAGATAAGTGGCTTGTAAATATTTTTTCCCAATTAGTGAGCTGTTTTTTTGTTTCAATCCTGTTTTCCCTTGCCTTAAAGAAGCTCTTTAGTCTGATGAAGTCCTATTTGTTTATTCTTTCTATTGTTTCCCTCAACTGAGGAGTTATAGTGTCTGAAAAGATTCTTTTGAAACTGATGTCAAAGAATGTACTGCCTATATTCTCTTCCAGAAGACTTATTGTTTCAGGCCTAATCTTTAGGTCTTTGATCCATTTTGAGTTTATTTTGGTGTGTGGTGAAAAAGAATGGTCAATTTTCAATCTTTTGCATGTGGCTGTCCAGTTTTCCCAGCACCATTTGTTGAAGAGACTTTCTTTTCTCCATTGCAGGCCCTCTGCTCCTTTGTCGAAGATTAGCTGTCCATAGATGTGTGGTTTTATCTCTGGGCTTTCAATTCTGTTCCATTGATCTGTGGACCTGTTTTTGTACCAGTACCATGCTGTTTTAATCACTGTAGCTTTGTAGTATGTTTTGAAATCGGGGATTGTGATTCCACCGGCTTTGTTTTTCTTGCTCAGGATTGCTTTAGCAATTCGCGGTCTTTTGTTGCCCCATATGAATTTAGGATTCTTTGTTCAATTTCTGTGAAGAATGTTCTTGGGATTCTGATTGGGATAGCATTGAATCTGTAGATTGCTTTAGGTAGTATGGACATTTTAACTATGCTTATTCTTCCAATCCATGTGCATGGAATGTCTTTCCATCTGTTTATGTCGTCATCAATTTCTTTCAAGAAAGTCTTGTAGTTTTCATTGTATAGATCCTTCACTTCCTTGGTTAAGTTTATCCCAAGGTATTTTATGCTTTTCGTTGAGATTGTGAATGGGATTGAGTTCTTGAGTTCTTTTTCTGTTAGTTCATTGTTAGTGTATAGAAATGCTACTGATTTATGTATGTTGATTTTATACCCAGCTACTTTGCTGTAGTTGTTGATTATTTCTAATAGTTTTTCTATGGATTATTTGGGGTTTTCTATATATAAGATCATGTCATCTGCAAACAGCGAGAGTTTTACTTCTTCATTACCTATTTGGATTCCTTTTATTTCTTTTTCCTGCCGAATTGCTCTGGCCAACACCTCCAGTACTATGTTGAATAGGAGTAGTGAAAGTGGGCACCCTTGTCTTGTTCCTGTCCTCAGAGGGATGGCTTTCAGTTTTTGTCCATTGAGGATGATGTTGGCTGTGGGTCTGTCATATATGGCCTTTATTATGTTGAGGTACTTTCCTTCTATACTCATTTTATTGAGGGTTTTTAGCATAAATGGATGTTGGATCTTGTCGAATGCTTTCTCTGCATCTATTGAGATGATCATGTGGTTTTTGTTTTTCATTTTGTTGATGTAGTGTATCACGTTGATTGACTTGCGGATGTTGAACCATCCCTGTGTCCCTGGTATAAATCGCACTTGATCATGGTGTATAATCTTTTTGATGTATTGCTGTATTCGGTTTGCCAGAATTTTGTTGAGGATTTTTGCATCTATGTTCATCAGCGATATCGGCCTGTAGTTCTCCTTCTTTGTGTTGTCCTTGTCAGGTTTGGGGATCAGAGTGATGTTGGCTTCATAGAGTGTGTTAGGGAGTACTCCATCTTTCTCAATTTTCTGGAATAGTTTGAGAAGGATAGGTATGAAATCTTCTTTGAATGTTTGGTAGAATTCTCCAGAGAAGCCGTCTGGTCCTGGACTCTTATTTTGGGGGAGGTTTTTGATTACCATTTCTATTTCCTTACTTGTGATTGGCCTATTCAGATTCTCCATTTCTTCCTGATTCAGTTTGGGGAGGTTGTAGGAGTCTAGGAATTTGTCCGTTTCTTCCAGGTTGTTCAATTTGTTGGCATATATTTTTTCATAGTATTCTCTTATGATCCCTCATATTTCATTGGTATCTGTTGTGATTTCTCCTCTCTCATTCCTAATTTTATTTATTTGCAATTTCTCTCTTCTTTTCTTGGTGAGTCTGGCTAAAGGTTTGTCGATTTTGTTAATTTTTTCGAAGAACCAACTCTTTGTTTCATTGATCCTTTCTATTGTCTTTTTTGTTTCAATATCGTTTATTTCTGCTCTTATTTTTATTATTTCCCTCCTTCTATTGACTCTGGGCTTTGTTTGTTCTTCTTTTTCTAGTTCTGTTAGGTGTCGTTTGAGGTTGCTTATGTGAGCTTTTTCTTGTTTAGTGAGGTGAGACTGTATTGCGATGAATTTCCCTCTTAGGACTGCTTTTGCTGCAGATGATTTGGTATATCGTGTTCTCATTTTCATTTGTCTCCAGATAATATTTGATTTCTTCTTTAATTTCTTCAATGATCCATTGTTTGTTCAGAAGAGTGTTGTTTAGTCTCCACATTTTTGCACCTTTCTCTGCTTTTTTCTTGTAGTTGATTTCTAGTTTCATAGCATTATGATCAGAAAAGATGCTTGATATTATTTCAACTCTCTTGTATTTATTGATGTTTACTTTGTTTCCTAAAATATGGTCAATCCTTGAGAATGTTCCATGTGCACTTGAGAAGAATGTGTAACCTGCTGTTTTTGGATGAAGTGTTCTATATATATCTATTAAGTCCATCTGGTCTAATTTTTCATTTAATTCTATTATTTCCTTGTTGATTTTCTGTCTGGATGTTCTGTCCATTGGTGTTAATGGTGTGTTGAGGTCCCCTACTATTATTGTATTGTTGTTGATGTCTTCTTTTAGTTCTATTAAGAGTTGCTTTACAAATTTTGGTGCTCCTGTGTTGGGTGCGTATGTATTTATAAGTGTTATGTCTTCTTGGTGGAGAGTCCCTTTTATCATTATATACTCTCCCTCTTTGTCTTTATCTGTTTTGCTTTGAAGTCTACCTTGTCTGATATTAGTATAGCGACACCTGCTTTCTTTTGTTCATTATTAGCTTGGAGTATTGTTCTCCATCCCTTCACTCTGAGTCTGTGTTTGTCTTTGGGGCTGAGGTGTGTTTCCTGGAGGCAGCATATTGTTGGGTCTTGTTCTTTGATCCATCCTGCCACTCTGTGTCTTTTGATTGGGGAGTTCAATCCATTTACATTTAGAGTGATTATTGAGATGTGGGGGCCTACCACTACCATTTTATGTCTTGTTTTCCGGTTTTCTTCAATTTCCTTTGTTTCTCATTCCATGGTTTAATCTGTTCTGCTGAAGAGCTGCTACTCTCTGTTGTTGTCCTTCTACTTATCTCCTCTGCTCTTGGTTTTGTAGCCCCTTTCCTTTTTTTGATTTTTCAGGAATGAGAGTTTTCCTGAGTATTTCCTGAAGAGGAGGTTTTGTGGCAATGAACTCCCTTAATTTTTGTTTATCTGGTAAAATTTTTATTTCTCCATCGTATTTGAAGGATATTTTCACTGGGTAGAGAATTCTCGGCTGTAGGTTTTTGTCCTTCAGATTTTTGAATATATCATTCCACTCTCTTCTAGCCTGTAAAGTTTCTGCTGAGAAATCTGCTGATAGCCTGATGGGGGTTCCTTTGTAGGTTAGTTTCTTTTGCCTGGCTGTCCTTAGTATTTTCTCCTTGTCGTTGACTTTTGCTAGCTTCACTACTGTATGCCGTGGGGTTGGTCTTCTTGCATTGATAAAGTTTGGAGATCTATTGGCTTCTGTCACCTGAAGATCCATCTCTCTCACCAGATTTGGGAAGTTCTCAGCCATTATTTCTTTGAATAGGCTTTCTGCCGCTTTCTCCTTCTCTTCTCCCTCTGGTATATCTATAATCCTTACGTTGCATCTCCTAATTGTGTCTGATAATTCTCGGAGAGTTTCTTCATTTCTTTTTAGTCTTACTTCTCTCTCCTCCTCTGCCTGCAGCATTTCTATATTCCCATCTTCCAAATTGCTAATTCTTTTCTCCATATTATCGGCCCTACTGTTCACTGCATCTAGATTTTTCTTAATCTCCTCTATTGTGTTCTTCATTTCCAGTATTTGTGTTTGGTTCTTCTTTATCATATCAAACTCTTTTGTGACATAGCTCCTGAACTCGTTGAGTTGTCTATCTGAATTCTCTCTTAACTTATTGAGTATTTTAATGATGGCTGTTTTGAAGTCATCATCATTTAGGTTATATATCTCATTTTCTTTGGGATTGTTTTCTGTGTATTTGTTATTTTCCTTCTGTTCTGGAGAATTAATGTATTTTTTCATATTGCTTGATGTTGTAGATTTGTGCCTCTGCATAGAGATAGAGTTTAGTTGCTCCTTCCATTTGTTTCTGCTGGTGTGGTGGGGGAGCAGCTGTTTATACTGCACCAACCAGGAACCCTATCTGCAGTTGCTAACTGGGCCTGGGCCCCTCCTCGTAGTCACAGTGGTTCTTTGGATTCCCTCTTCTGCCGTGGGGGCCGTCACAGAGGGGCTTCAGGCTGCTGGTGCCTACTGTTGCAGCCCACCTAGACGTGCTCACTCCTTGGGGTCTGCAACGGTGTTATGGGCTTTTCCAGCGGCCAGGGGTAGGATCACTTATATTTGCTGCTCCATCACTGTCGGCACCCACAAAATCTCACTTGTCCACTATGGGTCGCAGCAGAGCTATTGGCATCTTCTACAGTCTGTGGTTAGCTCACCTAGCTATGCTACTTTTGTCCCCGGGTCTTCCAGCCTTGTGGCTCCCGGATGGGTGCTCTCTACTAGTGCTGTGCAGAGGCTTTCCATGAGGCTGCTGTGAGCCTGTAGGGTTTCCCCCTAGGCTACAGAGCTGGGTCGCTGGAACTCCACCCAGCCCCAGTCCTGTTCCCCAGGAACTAGGGGAGCCCTTTGCCCTGTCTGGGGGATAGCCGGAGATCCTGATTTCAGTGGTAGCTGGTCAGCTGCTGCCCTGCCTGATATTCTCCTCTCCAGGACCCTCCCGGTGTTGTGGATGCTGGGCATGGCCCTTCCGCTAATGGCAGACAGAGAGTTTTGTCTGCTACCCGGGCGGAACTCTGGAGCTTCCCCTCCGGGGCGCGGAGCCAGCCTCTGGAGCTTCACCCAGCCCCAGTCCTCTCCGAGATCTCTGGCAATCCCTAGCCCCACAGGGTGGGCAATGGCAGCTGGGGGTCACCTCGCCCTCTGGGATTCTCTCCGGGACTTTCCTGGAGTTGTGAATGCTGGGTGTGGCCCCTCTGCTAATGGCAGACAGAGAGTTTTGTCTGCTGCCTGGGTGGAACTCTGGAGTTTCCCCTCCAGGCTGCGGAGCCGGCCTCTGGAGCTTCACCCAGCCCCAGTCCTCTCTGAGATCTCCGGCAATCACTTTCCCCACTGTGCAGGCAGTGGCAGCCGGGGGGCCGCTGTACCCTCTGTGATTCTCTCTGGGACCCTCCGGGTGCCGTGAACACTAGGCGGGATCTCCCTATCAATGGCGGGACGAGACTCTCCCCGCGGGCTCAGATGTGTAACTCTAGAGATTCCTTCTGCATTTAGGAGTAATTGTGGGGGGTTTAGGTAGGGTTCTGGTCACCTGTTTCCACCGTTGCTCCTCTGGTGTGTGCTCACTCCTGCCCTAGGTGTGTGTTGATCTTCTGGGGGCATCCGTTGGAAGAAAGCTGCTTGCAGGTACTAGGCTGTTCGGTTGGGGTCGGAGAGTTTTCACCTATCTCCACATCCTCCTGGAGGGAAGTCCATCTGCCTTCTGATGTATAGCTGCATGGGTCTCTCAGACGTCCTGAGATGCTATCTGGATATCCTTTGTTAAGCGATGAGTGTCCAAATAATTGTTGACTCGAAGGGGGAGAGACAAAGAGGACTACTCACGGCGCCATCTTGGATCCTCTCCCCTGGATCAGGGGTTTTAATGATATAATATAAAATTACACATTACATATTGATAAATGTAAAGTAATAGTCAATACTTTTAGAGCTCTCTGTCAAGGCACTGTTCTAAATTCTTTACACATATTAATTCATTAACCCCGATAACTACTCTGAGTCCACTATTTTGCAGATGAAGAAATTAAGGCACAGAGAATGTAAGGAACTTGTTTACAGCCATAGAGCTCTTAAATGGTCAGGGTCGGATTCAAGCCTAAAGAGTCTGGTTCTAGAGTCTATTCTTTTAATCAGTGTGCTATACTGTCCCTCAGAAATGTTTACAAAGCCCAGTGCTTGTCACAAAGTAAGAGGTCTGCAGGCTTATTATCATTGCTCTTATTATTTGTAGGTCTTCCTTGAGTAATTTGTTTCTACAGCAACTGGTGCACCTTCCCACAGCTGATGTTGTTTTAAAGCAATGTTTCTCACATTGGAGCCTGCATTCAAATCACCTGCAGGGTTGTTTAAGCTCAGACTGCTGGACCCACTCCCAGAGCTTCTTACTCTCTAGGTCTGGGCATGCAGGCAAGCAGCCTTTCAGGTGATGCTGATGCAGCTGACCCACCCTCCACCACCACTCTTTGAGAACCACTTTAAAGTTATTTGGCTAAGACTCTCATGTTGATTGCTTGTGCCAAGAGAAGAGACAAAGGGTACAGGGAACTAGTTCTTCATCTCATAACCCTGGGGAATACATTTTACTATTTGTATGATTTGAAGGATTTAAGCAGGTTCAAAAACTCTCCTAAATAACTGAATTCCTAAAATTTTACAGGGATGGGGCCGGCCTCATGGCTGAGTGGTTAAGTTTACATGCTCCGCTTCATTGGCCCAGGGTTTCCCTGGTTCAGACCCTGGGCACGGACATAGCACCATTCATCAGGCCACGGTGAGGTGGCGTCCCACATGCCACAACTAGAAGGACCCACAAATAAAAAGATATACAACTATATACTGGGAGGATTTGGGGAGGAAAAAGCAGGGAAAAAAAAAAAGATCGGCAACAGTTGTTAGCTCAGGTGTCAATCTTAAAAAAAAAAAAATTCACACGCAGCTTCATGAAGTCTGAGCTCATTTTACTTTGTTCCATAGTAGGTTGAGTTAAAAAAAAAAAGAGGAGACTCCATTTTTTTAAAAAGGTATATTTTTCCCACTAGAGCGTTCCTCAGAAAATAGTATAACTCACCTGACTCATATAATCGAGATAAGAATGTCTTAAAATCCCATTCCATAGCCTGAGGAGAAATTCTTATCCTGAATTTCTGCAAGTTGATGAGGGCTTACATTCTTGCATCTGTATTTTATTTTTCTGCTTTCTGAATTCCTGAATTTCACTTTATATCCTCCAGCTCCATTTTGGCTTTAATTCAAATGTGTGACTCAGTCTGTTTTCCTGAGATTGACCAAAAATAAACAGAAACATCCACACAAGTGTATGTATGGACCTGACAAGATTCAGGGAGATGGCAGAAGCTTGACATTTTAACCAAAGAACAAGTTTGTTTATCAGTTTACCACTGAATATTCGACTCTCTCCACGATGCTAAATCAAAGCTCTTTGGCTACTCTCACTCATTAACCATTCTGTTTCTCTTTTCTTCTTTCCCCTCTCAGACACAAGTGAGAAAATTAAGAGACTGAAAAAGGACAAAAAAGCTGGAATAATAGCAACTTTGTCCCATTCTGTTATGCAGCTTTTTGGTACCCCCTACATTAGTTCTGGCCTCTCTGTGTTGTCTAGAAACTATACATGCTTTGAAATTGTTTTCTGGTCACATAAATGAACCGAAATTCCTGTTTTAGCTCCCATCTGCACACTAGGACCTCCCATCCTTCTTGCAAAGTTTTGCAACGATTTGCAGGACTTCTCAAAAGGGAAAGTACTGTACATACTGAGACAGTGCACCTTTTGAGAACTCTCACATTTCCAACATTGCTGTCCCATGGATCTCCCAAAGATTCGAGTTCTCCTGATCTCAAAACATGGGGGAATGAAGGAAGTCCACATAGGAGAAGGTAGGTTTACCTCTCATTAAACACTAGACCAGTTTTTATCACTTGAGCACCAAAGTAACAATTCTCATCTCATAAAGCCTCTCATGAAAATAACACCCTTATCTTCTGCCCTAATAGCTCTTTATCTTACATGGTGATTCTCAATGAGAGTAGAGAAGAAAGAAGACACATCAATCTAGCAAGCTTCTTTAAAGCTTCACAAGCTGTGCCTACTCCTCTTCTTACATGGAGTAACTTCAGAGAGTGTTATATCCCTCATGAGTGCGTGGATAAATAAAAACATTGAGACCCCTTCCCTGGGACAGAAGGAGCTTAAACCTGGCTGAAGAGTAAGTTCATCTCAAGAGCTTTCAAAAAGTACCAATGCCCTGAGATCAAGACCAGACCAATTAAATAATATCTGGAAGTGGGATTCGGTTTGAGATTTTGTTGTTTGGCTTTTAAAATTTCTTTTAGCTTCTGTATTAGTCATCTCAGGCTGCCGTAACAAAATACCATAGACTAGATGGCTTGAA
This sequence comes from Equus przewalskii, assembly GCF_037783145.1. Classification (NCBI taxonomy): domain Eukaryota; kingdom Metazoa; phylum Chordata; class Mammalia; order Perissodactyla; family Equidae; genus Equus; species Equus przewalskii. Next base: position 27,184,882 of record NC_091834.1, read on the forward strand.
CAATGAAAATTTACTTTCTTACCATTCTGGAGGTCGGGAAGTCCAAGACAAATGTGCAGGTAGGGTAGCTTTCATTCTGAGGACTCTTCTCTTGGCTTGTAGGTGGACACCATCTTGTTTTGTGCTTACACACTGGGGGATAGAAAGAAAGAGCAAACGCTCTGGTGTCTCTTCTTTTAAGGGCATCAATCCTATTATGAGGGTCCTGCGTTCATGACCTCATCTAACTCTAATTACCTCCCAAAGGCCCCAGCTCCAAATATCATAACATTGGGAGGTAAAGCTTCAACATAGGAATTTGGGGAGAACACAAACATTCAGTTTGTCACAGCTTCCCAGGTGATTCCAATATGCTGCCAGAATCAAACGACTTTTCTGGAGACTGCAAACCAACTATTGAATTGTTTTGTTGCTTTGGTTTTAACTCTTCTTTGGCCACTCAAAGTACACAGTATGAAGATTTGTCTGAGGAGGGTACTCCATAAATATTTGCTGAATAAATGAGTTGTGCCATATAAGGCAGAGGTCTTTCAATAACATTCTTGGCATGCCTTTACAACATTATGGGAACCACTGGTTTAGAATTTTGAATCTTATTCTGAGTTTCTAGAAAGCATTTGTCTCTAGTTGCATTCACTACCTAATTTTCAAAAGGATAATTTTACATTATTATGATCATATACAAAAATGTCAAACAAAATCATCAACATTGCAGAAGGCAAATTTAAGTAGTGTTTGCAAAAATCATAACAGTTACGCACGTCAACAGTTACATGATTTACAGATTGGGGAAAAAATAAATTTCAAAATCATGTTTTCCTTTTTGAGTGGTCCAGGAATATCACATAAATAAAATACAGACAACAGTTGTTACATCAAGAGATATGAAAAGAAAGTGTCCATTTAGTTATTTCTCAAATGAGGATTGTCTTTGTATGTATGCAAATTAGAGTTGGCTTTTAGTATATCAGAGACTTTCTTGAACTGTCTTTCAATACCACATTTGGATGATGCTATATTTTAAATCTTGTCCACTAAGCAACTGGGGATGAATTAGTCTGTCTCTCAATCATATATAGAAGGCCCGTAAGAGGCCTGTTATTCTTTCCTGACCCTAGCAATGTTATCATGAAGAAGAGACAGCAAGATTCAGGTACTTTATAGACCCAGTATTTTGATTCCTGGTTTCAAACACTTTCTGCTGCAAAATATTACCTTCCTCCAATTAAAAGAAAAATCAGTAGAAAACGTTTAAAACTGCAAATGTGAACTTAAGTATTATTTTTAGCTTCCTGAAAATTAATATATTGTTTTAATAAACTCTTTCTACATCTGAATCACTATAAAGAATCCTCTGCCAGTGTTCACGCATTTGAGAGAATGTAGTAACATTTATTACAGAAAATGTCATCATTAATATTTTATAGAATGGCTGGCACAAAAAGTGGCATTAAATCTCCAAGAGGCTGCTGTCTTGCTTATTTTATGGCTTTGCTTGAATTTTGTAGTTGCAGTGGAGGATCAAGTTTGTAGGTGATCCCATTGAATTTTAGACAAATTTAGAGTACAGTCGCTATTTTTAATTTGTTCATTGTTAGCTTTACCATTCTAAATATAAAATATGTCAGTGAGGAGATAAAATATTTGGGTTATAACAAAAATAGATAAGTAACTATTAACCTTTTAAAGGAACCCTTGAACATGGATCTTTCCTTTGTAAGACACTGCAAGGCATTATGGAAGTTTGGCAGAATGTCTTCTTTACTATAGAGCAGCACTTTCCAAAAGACTGTTCTGTGATGATGAAATGTTCTATGTCTGCTGCACCATGCAATATGGTAGCCACTAGGCATGTGTAGCTTTGAGCACTTGAAATGTGCCTTTTGAGACCAAGGAACTAAATGTTAAATTTTATTTAACTTTAATTAGTTTAAATTTACATTTAAATAGTCACATGTGTCTCATGGCTACAAAATTGCACAGAGTGGCTATAGAGGTTATAAAACTAAAACCTCATTTTCACTATATCCCTTTGCAATTGAGTGTGGCCATGTGTCATCATTGATGAGACTGTATCTCAGGGTGTAGTCATGAGAACAGAGCCACAGTAATAATGACAATGATCATGATGATAATAATATGACCATGATAATGATAGTGGATACACAATTGTTGGAAGGGATGAGTGTCCTAATTTGTGAATTAGGAATGTGTTCTGTAGCAAGAAACAGCTTTCAGGAAATCCATAAAGGATGGCTTTATTATCAATGTAATAGATCTACCCAGACTCAGTGAAAAAAATGGCAATGATTCTTTATGACTCCAAAATAGGGAGAATTCAAATGATAAAGAAATGAGTCTACCATTTCCAGAATCCTTTTCAACTACAAGTTTCCATTTCTATTTTAGACTTGTTTACTTGTGTTTTTGTTGTTGTTGTTGTTGTTATTATTTTTATTTTTCTTACTGCTATTATCCTTCTTCCTGAAACAGTAACTTAGCATACAGTCACTGGCAACATTTCAGCAAGAAGTAAAAAGCTAGCGATATTCAATAAGGAGTGAATTCTCCAGGTTACTCTACTTTTAGGATCATAACTCCTCAAAGTAATAAATTCAATATTAGAAAAGTTGAACGTTGGCTTGTTAGAAAACTATATATTTTTTGAGTTTGTTCTGAGACATAAGACATTCAGACTTAGATGCACATTTTAAATAATGTTTCAAGGGCATTAAATCTTCTAAATAGGATACTTAATGACAGAGTGGATAATTTAGGACATTGCCATTTTCCTGATTAGAAATGTTTGATGGTTTACCTTTGTTTAAAAAGATAAATCCCAAATTTCAGAACATGGTCATCACTATGTCCTTAAACTATCTGAGGCATCTCTCATTCCTTGCTCCATCCCCTCCCAACTCGTCACCAATAAAGGAAAAGGCACCGTGCTCCTATGCTGCCCTGCCTTACATTTCTTTTAACTTGATTCTTCTGCCTTTCTGTGGTAGAAAACTAGTAATAAACTTTCAGGCTTTACTCAAAGAGACTCTTCCCTTTACCCTATCAGTGACAGCCTCTATCACGTTGTACTATGTTCAGTTATCATTTTTTCCTTGTTAGTCACTAGAATCTATATTCTAGAACAGCATGGAAAGTTTTGCTGACCACTTTATCCATTATATAATGTCTGTCATGTGATAAGTGTTCAAGAAGTGTTTGATAAATTATTTTGTCAATCAACTTAGGCCAAGTTAGGCTGTTAAAAACAAAAACAAAAAACAATGCTCATTCATTCTGGACAACCAAAGTTTATTTCCAGTTCAAGTTATATGTCTCTCACAGGTTGGCTGTGGTTCTGCCTCATGTCTTCTTCATTCTGGGTCCCAGGCTGAAGGAACAGCCCCTACCTGAGACATTGCTGGTCTCCAGAGAGAGCCAGAGGAGAGGTGGAAGAGCCACACAATGGTTCTTAAAGCTTCTTCTTGAAAGTGGCCACTATCACTCACAATTTATTGGCCAAAGTAAGTCATACAGGAAATTCATGGGATGGAAATATAAGACATCATGGAATGGAAATATAAAATATTTCCATAGGGAAGGAAAAAATATTTTAATCATAATACAATTTAATATAATCATCCATAATAATCCAAAACTTATCAATCACTTATTATATATCAGGCATAATCAAAGTATTTTACATAAATTATTCCCATTAGAAGAAACTTGAGACTCCTAGAGATCAAGTAATTTATCAAGCATATAGCTAGTAAATGGCAGAGCCTAGCAATAAAGATACTTTAATTTAAAGATTAAACATTTGAGTCTTCATATTGCTTCCCCATAAAAGATTAACAAATAAATATAATTCTCAAGAACAAGGGCAGAACTAATAGCATGCTGCCTGTTTAAATTGTGATCTTTGGTTACTCACTAGATGATAAAGTACACATGTTCTTACGCAGTCTGTCACCCATCTTTGCCTAGTGCAGTGGTCCTCAACCAGGGCCAATTTTGCCCTGCAAGGGACATTTGGCAGTGTCGGGAGACATTTTTGGTTGTCATTTCTGAGAAGGGTTGCTACTGTCATCCAGTGGGTAGAGGCCAGGAATGCTGGAAAACATCCTACAATATATAAGACAGCTCCACAACCAAAAACTATTTAGTCCAAAAGGTCAATAGTCCCAAGGTTGAGAAACCTTGCTCTAGGGTCTGGATAAATGTGTAGGTCACGTTTAAATATGAAAAACTTTATTCTTGAAGTAAAGTATTACAGGAAGTCATTTTCTACCTTGATTAAAAGCATATCATTAACTTTTACTCTATATAAATTTGTAATAACCCCTAATTTTTTGTGTTCGTATTTTTCTAAAAATTATCCATGATTGATTTAGAAACAATTCAAGCTCTATACAAGTTCAGAAGGAAGATGTCATTCAGTAAGAAGGTGGCATTTTGAGGAGAGCCTTTGAGCACCACAGGATGTGGTCACCAGTCAAGGAGCTGAAGAGGCAGAAGCTGCTGGGAGCTCGGTGGGCTCTTGGAACCAAATCACTTTCTGATGCATTCTAGCAACAATTTTCGTCTCCTACATCTCATAAATGCACTTTATATTAATTAGCTAATGGCTAAAGTGTTGTAATAATGAAAATTCAAGTAAATAATCAGTACCATTAACATTTATTTGGCCTCCTCTTGTTGAACAAGAATAACTGAATTTGCATAGTATAGGCAGTATTATTTCCTTATTATGTTAGACTCTTGGTATTTCATTCTTTTTTTTTTTTTTTGAGGAAGATTAGCCCTCAGCTAACTGCTGCCCATCCTCCTCTTTCTGCTGAGGAAGACTGGCCCTGAGCTATCATCTGTGCCCACCTTCCTCTACTTTATATGTGGGACGCCTACCACAGCATGGTGTGCCAGGCAGTGCTGTGTCCGCACCCGGGATATGAACCAGCAAACCCTGGACAGTGGAATTGGAACATGCGCACTTAACTGCTGTGCCACTGGGCTGGCCCTGGTTTTTTATTCTTGATATATCCCTTGGATTATTTCTAAACATTTTCATATTACTGCTAAATTTAAAAAAGTGTGTTCCAAGGTATTTTCTAGGCCTTGTAAACAACTTCACTGATCAACTTATGTTCCAATCTTTTTAAAATTTTCTGAATAGCATCAAATAATTTAAGTGGTGTGATTATATAACAACAAAATTAAATAAGTATGAGTTTTAATATAAATGTCCCTCAAGCATTTTTAGATGGTGACATGAGTTGAAGAATCAAGTAATCAATGTTGAATCAATGTTGAAAATTATTACCTGACATTTTGTTCACATAAACAAAATTGATCTGTTTATGCAAGTCAGCTATAGTGAGATTATGAGAAAATACCCTTGTACAAGGATTGTCAAGCTTTTTCTATAAATGACAGATTTTTAGGCTTGTCAGGCTGCATGCAGCTACTCAGCTCAGCCACTGTAGCACAAAAACAGCTGCAGACAATATGTAAACAAATGGGGTGGCTGTGTTCTCATACAATTTATTTGCAAAAACAACAAAAAATTGGCTGGTTGTAAGTGCTCTGCAGGAAATACTTTGCTGACCCATGCCCTAGTAAAATTAAAAGACCACTCATAATTGCATGAAAAGGAAAATTTTCTCTCTAACGAGACTATATATACACAACACAAATTCTCTAGCTAAGTAAGCAAAACTCTCTGTCATCTGACCCCAAACTCCATTTTCAATTTTTTCTTCCTTCTGTGTTCCTTTAGCAACCTTATACACCAACCTAAATAAACCATTCTCTGTTCTTTGTGAGATTTAGGAATTTCATGCCTGTTATTCCTTCCTCCCTCCCTTATAATATTTAGCATTTTACCTTAAATTCTACCTCTCTACTTGGTGCTTAATGCTGGAGAATGACCCTACCATTGTTTGTCTTTGACCCTGTCAAGTAGTTTCCTGCATCTAATACAGAATGTCGAGACTTTAGGGCTGTGGAAAAAGCATGGGCTTTAAGGTCAAACACGTGGAATCTCAGCTCTGCCACTTGTTGGTTACGTGACTTTGCACAAGATACTTGACCTCTCTGAAGTTCATTTTTTTCTCTGCAATACTGGATAATTAATACCTGCTTAGAAGTATTATGGTTAGGAATAAATTAAGCAATCCAATGAGATAGCAGATAGAGGTGCTCAGAGAAAGTCAGGTATTCCCCACCTCCTCTTACCTCTAGGTAAGTCTTACCTCTGGGAAGTCATGAACATAACGCGAATTGAATAAATAATTGCATAAAGTATTTGAAGGCAAAGCCACCCAGTAAAATTTTTCTATTCTTATTTAAAATACTTCAGGCAGCATCATACAAAAGAAAAAAAGGGCACTGAAACAGAAAAGGGATTTTTTTAATAGAGATCCAAGCACCTAGGGCTGTTAGATTGACGGCGATTGTAGCATATCAAGTTTGCATGGGCAAAATATACTATTCAGTAAGAGGTGGGGAGACTACTACTAACTGGAACAAAGAACAAAAAAAGATAAGTTCCCAATAGTTCAAAGGATTAAAACATAAAAAAAATGGGGCTGTAAATAAAACTGAGGAAAGTGAATCTATTCACAATATTGGAACATGGAAAGGCTTTTTAAGCAGCCATTAATTAAAAGATTTAAAAACTTGACGTTATAAAATTAACAAGAAACTTTTGGATGGCAATAAATAAATTTCAAAAACAAAATTGAAAATTAATAACAACTTGAAAAATTATGCATATAACAAAAGAACAATTTTCTTAATTTACGGAAAGCTTATGCAAATCAAGATGAAAAGATGAACAAACCAATTTCTTAAAAGAGCACGGCATTTTTCAAAAAATACAAATGATAATAACTTGTAAATGAGGATCAATCTCAATAACAATGGAAGAAATGCAAATCATGAAAAAAATTATATTTTCTCTCATTAAACATCAAAAATTAAAATACTTTTATTTTCCCAGTGCTGTCCATGCTGGAGATAAATGGGCTGTCTCATGCATTGTTGTTGGGAATATAAATTGCTCCCTCCTGGGGCCGGCCCAGTGGCACAGTGGTAAAGTTTGCATGTTCCGCTTTGGCAGCCAGGGGTTTGCTGGTTCGGATCCCAGGTGAGGCCCTATGCACTGCTTGGCAAGCCATGCTGTGGCAGGCATCCCACATATAAAGTAAAGGACGATGGACACAGATTTTAGCTCAGGGCCAGTCTTCTTCAGCAAAAAAGACGAGGATTGGTGGCGGATGTTAACAGAGGGCTAATCTTCCTAAAAAAATAAAATTTCTCCCTCCTTCTGGAAGACAATTTCATAATATCTATCAAAATTTAAAATACTTGTATCTTTTGCCTACTGCTAGAAATTTATCAGTATCCTTGTGTAAGTTTGTCAAAATTTATGTACAAGGATATTCAGTACAGAAATTTTTATAAGAGTAGAATGTTGAAAATAACCAAAATGTTGTTCACCAAAAAGGGACAGATTAATACACTACAATATATGAATATGATGCTATACTCTACCATAATGATAAATAATGAAATATTGATCTACGTGCTAGTGTAAAAGATCTAGTTTAATGGGAAAAAGAAAGATGCAGAATAATATGTTAGGATCACTTTTGTGAAAGCAAATTTAAAACTAGTTACATGTATGTGAATAAATGTATATTTTGGTGAGGGGAAGGAATGACAAGAAACTGTAGTATGGTATTGTATACTTGGAAAGTTACTGATAGTATATCTTAAGCATCCTCACCACACACACACACACAAGAGTTAACTATGTGATGTGATAGATGTCTCGGTTATCTTGATCTTGATGATCATTCCACAATGTATATGTATGTCAAACCATAACCTCGTACACTTTAAATACACACAATTTTATTTGTCAATTACTCCTCAATAAATAAAAAGAGGGTGTTAAGGATGGGGCTGTTTTATATGCTCTTCTATACTTTGAGAAAAAAGTGAACCAATATTTTAAATATGACTATAGACATACACACGTATATGTTTTTAAAGATCAAACTATTCTCAAGAAAATTGTTTCCAGTGAAAGTATGTGGTTTGTACCTGAGTGTGTTAAACATCAGGTAGATATGGCGCGAACAAGTGCTACAAACCAAGGAAACGGTCATTTAACAGCTTCTGGATAAAGATATCTTGGTTTCCTGGTTTCCTTCAATTTTTCTGCTCTCAATCACTCTTTCTTAAAATATTTATAATCTCCTAAACGGATGTTACTGAGGAATTACTAGCTTTACATTCTCTTTTCATTTATGTTTGATTTTTTTTAAGATTTTATTTTTTTCCTTTTTCTCCCCAAAGCCCCCCGGTACATAGTTGTATATTCTTAGTTGTGGGTCCTTCTAGTTGTGGCATGTGGGACGCCGCCTCAGCGTGGCTCAATGGGTGGTGCCATGTCCGCGCCCAGGATTCGAACTGACAAAACACTGGGCCGCCTGCAGCAGAGTGCATGAACTTAACCACTCGGCCACGGGGCTGGCCCCTTATGTTTGATTTTTTATGATTTTATTGGGGAAGTGTTATTCTTTATTCTTTTCATTTGTTTATTTATATTTATTCCATGTTTTCTTCCAGAGAATGTTTAAGGCAAGATTTGAACGTATACATGATCAGCATAATAATTGTAAGGGTAGAAATAACCTGTTCATTGATGCGTACGGTACTAATAGTCAATATTGGTTGGTACTTTGAATAGAGACAGAATCTAAAAGATAATTCTTCATAGTACATTGCAAATCTAACTCTATTTAATACATGTTATCAACATTGCTTTCAAAATATCTTCAAAGGCCAAATTGTATCATTTGTAGCGAGTGCTATTTTAAGATGCTGGAGAAAATTATAGGACAAATGCACCCCTACTCACAACTTTCCTTAGTGCTGTCCCACACTATCACATCTGTATTGAGTCACCTTTTTTTCCCACTCCCTACATCAGCTTTCCTAAATGGCCATTATATTTCTTAAAACCTTATATTAACACGGTTTCCTTTTCCCTCAGAAAATGAACAAGTTTTCATCAAAGGTACTTAAAGTTGGGGTGGATGGGGAGAGGTTAGATTAAGTTTACACAAGCTTTTATCTGAGGGTCTGACATTGGATGTCTCAGATCCACATCACTATATCATCTAATAACATCCTATAGTCCATGTATGTCTATAAGTTTTATTGTCTTTATTCCTGTTGGGGAATAAGATAAAGTTGGATTTTTTTTTAACTTACCATACTTTCTATATAGTCTTTAGACAAGTTAGTAATGGCTAATTATTCATCCATGGATATTAAACTTTATGAAGTACAGTTATGTTTCCTAAGATGTTTAGTAGAAGGATTTTGAAGAAGACCTATTTAAATGGATCTTTTCAAAAGAGTACCTCACTATATGAAAAATTCATAGAGTAAATTAAAATAATCAGATGAGCTCTTGAAATCAAACACAAATAGCTTCTTTTGATGCTGTTGACAATAGACCACAACTCTTATCTTTAGATGTTGGTTCTTACAGAGATAGGAGAAAAGTGAATGAAAAAAATTGTGAAAGATCTTACAAGATGAAGAGAGACTTAGATTAGTTAAACTTTTTTGTGAAACTGACCTCCTGTGCTCAGCGTGGTGGGATAAGTAGCATTCTCTATGCCAGATTGCAGACACACATCTCACGAGAGAGACCAAGATTCTGCAGGCTGGTTCAGTTTTCACCACGCTTCCCTTCTGTGATTGCAAGTAACAGTCACTTAGTGGTTCTCTATGTCCTACTGCTCAAAGACTTGAGGCTTTCAAGTGTCACCTCCTACTACTTCCCCTACAACAAAATACCTATATCTGACAATTTCTTACTCTTTTTTCCTACAGTCTTATAAGAAAGAGTTATTCCTTCTAAAGCTCATCACTTTTAAGTATTGAAGAGGCTTGTTTTATCAAGCGTTCCATGTTTCTTCTTTTTCTTTAGCCTTTATCTTTTTCCTTAGTCTTTCTTTTCTTCATAAAAATACATTCATTGTAAAAACACTCTTGCCTTGAACTTTCTCTCTTCTGGCCATCAGAGTATCTTACTCTTTACTTAATGGGTGAACATTTTAGAAGAGCATACTTTTTCTTCCTAATTCTGATTCATTATCTACCACTCACTTCCCAATCCATTGCAGTCTACTTTCTGCCTTTTTCACTCCCAAGGCACTGGTCATGTGAAAGCACTTGTGACTTTCCAACACTATAAACAATTGACAGTCTTCGTGTTTTACTTGACCTCTCTGTAGCATTCAAAGAGGTTGCCTCTCTCGTATTTCTTAATTAAAAAAAAAATTCATCTATCCTCTGATGTTAAGTCTCCTGCATTCTAGAGCTCACTTCTCAGTCACTTTCACTGGATTTTTTCTTTACTTCTTATTTCCTCTTTCTTTAAGCAAACTTAACAAGATCCACAACCTCTGCTACCATCTTTAACTTCACATTTTCCAAACCTATATCTTGAACGCTAACTTCCCTCAATTCTGAGGCTCATATATTCAGCTGTTTCAGTGACATTCCTACTGGATGCCTCACAGGCTCCTCAAACTGTGCAATCAAAGCTGAACATTGCCTCTCCCTATTTACTTCAGAACTGAACAGTCTCTCTAAATCTGCTTAAAATTGAACATTTCTTCTTAAAATCAATTTCTCCTGCATATTCTTTACCTGTCATATCCAGATGTGTACCCAGTTCTGTCAAGTATCACCCTTTAAAATATTATTCCATTACTCTCCCTCCTGGCTGTAGTGGCATGGTAGTGGAGCTGGCAGCTATGGGGGCAGCATCTCAATTCAACAGGTGAGACAATGGCTCCCTTAGCAACCTGGGTTTGTGGTGCAGCTCTGGGAGTTATTTTCTAAAAGCTCAAGTTAGAGCCTGTGTCTTCAGCTTTGCAAATTAATTTATTAGTCCATAATAAATCTCTTGCTGCTTAGTTTAGATAGAATGGATTCTGTTCTCTGCAACTGGATCTTAAATAGTACAAACTACCAATGCAATTTTCCTGTAATAACATTTGTTACCCTCCGTCACATCTTTTGTTGACATGTTCATTTTGTCTACTTGATGGTGAACTACTTGAGGACCATATCCTATAATAGTGCACATATCAGATAGTTAATATTCGTGAATTTAATGAATTCCCAAATAAATATTATATGTTATAAAGAAATAATTTCATTGCAATTGTCCTGTCTACTAAGGATTATTGAATTAAATAACATTATGTTAAAAATATTAATGAAAAATATGACTTCAACTCAGTATTCTAAAACTATATTTTTGTAATAGAAATTATTTTCTAAGACATTTTTCTCTAATAGCTCGTATCTCATTTCCAAATTTTCTTTGATTAAGAAAATTCCTTTTGCTTTTATTCTAGAAGTTTTCATGCATGATTTAATTTTCTATCTTGCACTCAGAAATAGAAATTGAAGTTACAAAGTTATAACCTTAAGATGCATTGATGCTGTCAAGCTGAAGGCCATGTAATTTATTCTTTGCATTCCTCCATGGTTCTTAGCATGTCAGGGATGATTAGTCACTTTCATTAAGCACTATGACCTGGGTGTGAAAATCCAGAGATATTGTGGGGCTTGTCAAAACAGCTGAGCTCTTTTAGAGTCTCTGAGCCACTTCTTTTTAAAGTAAAACCAAAGATCAACTTTTTTAATTGAATAAATTTGGTTTGTAATACTGTGTAAGTTTAAGGTTACCAGTGTGTTACTATGATACATTTATATATTGTAATATAATTGCTGATGTAGCAATATTTATCACATTATATAATTATAGTACAATATTATTATCTATATTCATTATGCTGTGCATTAGATCTCTTTGGCTTATTTATCACTCGTTACAAATTTGTACCCTGAAACACCTTTAATCTTATCCAACTCAATCTGCCGCTAACCACCATTTTACTGTTTTTTATAGGTTTAACTTTTTTAGATTCCACATATAACAGATATATAGTATATGTCTTTCTCAGTCTGACTTATCTCACTTAGGATAATGTGCTCAAGGTCCTTCTACGTTGTCATAAGTGAGGGGATATCTTCCTTTCTCATGGTTGAATAATATTCTGTTGTATGTATGTACCACATCTTTTTTATCCATTTATCTGTTGATGGGCATTTGGGATTTTTCCATATCTTGGCTATTGTGAATAACGCTGTGATAGACATGGGAGTGCATATACCTTGAAAAAATCCTATTTTCATTTCCTTTGGGTATGTACCCAGAAGTGGAAATTCTGGATCGTATGGTAGATTTATTTTTCATTTTTTGAGGACCCTCCATATTGTTTTCCATGGTAGGTGGACCAATTTACACTCCCACCAACAATGCATAAAATTCCCTTTTTACTACATCCTCACCAGCACCTGTTGTCTCTTGTCTTCTTGATGATAGTCATTCTAACAGGTGTGAGGTGACAGCTCATTGTGGTTTGGATTTGCATTTCCCTAATGATCAGTGATGTTGAGCATCTTTTCATGTGTTTGTTGGCCATTTTGATATCTCTTTGGAGAAATGTCTGTTTAGTTCTTCTGCCCATTTTTACCTCATTTTTTTTGTTTTCTTCTTATTGAGTTGACTGAGTTTCTTATATATGTTTTCTTTGTGTGTGTGTTTTTTTTATTGTGATAACATTGGTTTATAACATTAAGTAAACATCAGGTGTACATCATTATATTTCAATTTCTATGTAGATTACATCATGTCCACCACCCAAAGACTAATTACCATTATCACCATACTCATGTGTGAATCATCCCTTTCACCCTTCTCCCTCCCTGCTTCCTTTCTGGTAACCACCAATCCAATCTGGGTCTCTATTCATTTGTTTGTTGTTGTTTTTATCTTCTATTTATGAGTAAGATCATACAGTATTTGACTTTCTCCCTCTGACTTATTTCGCTTAGCACAATACCATCAAGGTCCATCCATGCTGTCACAAATGGCAAGATTTCATGTTTTTATGGCTGAGTAGTATTCCATTGTGTATACATACCACACCTGGTTTATCCATTCCTCCCTTGTTGGGCACCTAGATTGCTTCCAATACCATGATACTGTGAATAATGCCACAATGAACATAGGGGTGCATATGTCTTTATGTATTCAAATTTTCATTTTCTTTGGATAAATACCCAGCAGTAGAATAGCTGGATCAGTTCTATTCCTAATTTTCTGAGGACTCTCCATGCTGTTTTCCATAGTGGCTGCAACAGTTTGAACCCCCAGGAGCAGTGTATGAGAGTTCCCTTTCTCCACATCCTCTCCAACACATGTTATTTCTTGTCTTGTTAATCATAGCTGTTTTGATGGGAGTGAGGTGATATTTCATTGTAGTTTTGATTTGCATTTCCCTAATAATTAGTGATGTTAACATCTTTTCATGTGCCTGTTGGCCATCTGTATATCTTCTTTAGAAAAATGTCTCTTTAGATATTTTGCCCATTTTTTAATTGGGCTGTTTGTTTTTTTCTTGATGAAATGTATGAGTTCTTTGTCTTTTTGGATATTAACCCTTATCAGATATATGATTTGCAAATATCTTCTCCCAATTGTTGGGTTGTCTTTTCATTTTGTTGATGGTTTCCTTTCCTGTGCAGCAGGTTTTTGGTTTGATGTCATCCCACTTGTTTATTGTTTCCCTTGCCTGGTCAGACATAGTACTTGAAAATATGCTACTAAGACCAATGTCAAAGAGCATACGGCTCTATGTTTTCTTCTAGAAGTTTCATGGTTTCAGGTCTTCCATTCAAGTCTTTAATCCATTTTGGGATTATTTTTGTGCATGGTGTAAGGTAGTGGTCTACTTTCATCCTTTTGGACGTGGCTGTCCAGTTTTCCCAACACCATTTATTGAAGAGACTTTCCTTTCTGCGTTGTATGTTCTGGCTCCCTTGCCAAAAATTAGCTGTCCGTAGAGGGGTGGGTTTACTTCTGGACTCTAGATTCTGTTCCATTGATCCGTGTGTCTGTTTTTGTACCAGTACCATGCTGATTTGATTATTATAGCTTTGTAGTATATTTTGAAATCAGGGAGTGTGATACCTCTAGCTTTGTTCTTTTTTTCTCAAGATTGCATTGGCTACTCAGTGTCTTTTGTTGTTCCATATAAATTTTAAGAGTCATTTTTCTATATCTGTGAAAATGTCTTGGGACTTTATTAGGGATTGCACTGAATTTTTAGATTTCTTTAGGAAGCATGGACATTTTAACTATGTTAATTCTTCAATGCAGGAGCATGGAATATCTTTCCATTTCTTTGTGTCTTCTTCAATTTCTTTCAACAGTGCTTTATAGTTTTCAGTGTACAGGTCTTTCAACTCTTTGGTTAAATTTATTCCTAGGTATTTTATTTGCTTTGTTGCAGCTGTAAATGGGATTGTATTCTTAATTTCTCTTTCTGCTACTTTGTTGTTGGTGTATAGAAACACAACTGAGCTTTATATGTTGATTTTGTATCCTGCAACTTCACTGCATTCATTTATTACTATTAAAACATTTTTGGTGGATTCTTTAGGGTTTTCTCTATATAGAATCATGTTTGCAACCAGTAACAGTTTCACTACATCCTTTCCAATTTGGATCCCTTTATTTCTTTTTCTTAGAAGATTGATCTTCCAAGGACTTCCAATACTATGTTAAATAAAAACAATGAAAGTGGGCATCCTGTCTGGTAAATGTTCTTAGAGGGATAGCTTTCAGTTTTTCTCCATTGACAATGATATTAGCTATGAATTTGTCATATATGACCTTTCCTATGTTGTGGTATTTTCCTTCAGTAACCATCTAATTCAGAGTTTTTAATCATAAATGGGTGCTATATCTTGTCAAATGCTTTCTCTGCATCTATTGAGATGATCATGTGGTTTTTATTCTTCATTTTGTTAATGTTGTGTATCATGTTGGTTGATTTGCAGATAGTGAACCATCCCTGCATCCTGGAATAAATGCCGCTTGACCATGGTATATGATCTTTTTAATATGTTGTTGTATTTGATATGCTAGTATTTTGGAGGATTTTTGCATCAGTGTTCATCAGTGATATTGGCCTGTAATATTCTTTTTTTGCATGGTCCTTACCTGGTTTTGGTATCACGGTAATGCTGGCCTCATAGAATGACTTAGGAAGCTTCCCCTCTTATTCAATTTTTTTGGAAGACTTTGAGAAGGATAGATATTAAGTTTTCTTTGAATGTTTGGTAGAATTCACAAGGAAGTCAACTGGTCCTGGACTTTATTATTTTCGGAGGTTTTTGATTACCGTTT
The DNA here is from genome assembly GCF_037783145.1 of Equus przewalskii. Lineage (NCBI taxonomy): Eukaryota > Metazoa > Chordata > Mammalia > Perissodactyla > Equidae > Equus > Equus przewalskii. The sequence continues at coordinate 27,200,240 of NC_091834.1, forward strand.
CCATCTCCTTATTGGTGAGTGGTCTATTCAAATTCTTCTTGACTCAGTTTTGGAAGTTTGTATGATTCTAAGAATTTATCCACATCTTCTAGATTATCCAATTTGTTGGTGTATAGCTTTTCATAGTATTCTCTTATAATGTTTTGTATTTCTGAGGTGTCCATTGTAATTTCTCCTCTTTCATTTCTGATTTTATTTATTTCAGCCTTCTCTCTTCTTTTCTTGGTGAGTCTAGCTAAAGATTTATCACTTTTGTTTATCTTTTCAAAGAACTAGCTCTTTGTTTCATTGATTTTTTCTATTTTTTAGTGTTTATTTCATTTATTTCTGCTCTGATTTTTATTATTTCCTTCCTTCTATTGATTTTGGGCTTTATTTGTTCTTCTTTTTCCAGTATATTTAGATGCACTGATAGATTGTTTATTTGAGATTTTTCTTGTTTGTTGAGGTATGCCTGTTGATATAAGCTTCCCTCTTAGAAACACTTTTGCAGTATCCCATAAATTTTGACATGTCATATTTTCATGTTTATTTTTGTCCAGATATTTTTTTATTTCTCCTTTGACCTATCATTGTTCAGTAGCATTTTGTCTACTCTCCACATATTTGTGGCTTTTTAAATTTTATTCCTGTGGTTGATTTCTAGTTTCACACTGTTGTGGTCAGAAAAGACGCTTGATATTCTTTCAATCTGCTTAAATTTATTGAGACTTGTTTTGTGGTCTAATATGTGATCTATCCTGGAGAATGTTCCATGTGCATTTGAAAAGAATGTGTATTCTGCAGTGTTTGGATGAATGTTCTGTATGTATCTACTAAGTCCATCTGGTCTAATGTGTCATTTAAGGCCAATATTTCCTTGTTGATCTTCGGTTTATATGATCTATCCATTGGTGTAAGTGAAGCAGTAAACTCCCCTACTATTATTGTGTTACTGTCTATTTCTCCTTTTATATCTGTTAATAATTGGTTTAAATATTTAGGTGCTCCTATGTTGGGTGCATAGATATTTACAAGTGTTGTATCCTCTTGTTGGTTTGTTCCCTTTATCATCATGTAGTGCCCTTCTTTGTCTCTTGTTACAGTTTTTGTTAATGTCTATTTTCTCTAAGTATTGCTGCCCCAGCTTTCTTTTCATTGCCATTTACATGGAATATTTTCTCTCATCCCTTCACTTTCACTTTGTGAGTGTCTGTAGGTCTCATGTGGGTCTCTTGTATGCAACATATGTATAGGTCTTGTTTTTCTATCCAATCAGCCACCCTATGTCTTGATTGGTGCAATAAGTCTGTTGACAGAGTAGCTATTGATAAGTATGTATTTATTGCAACTTTGTTACTTTTTTCTGCATGTTTTAATAGTTCTTCTCTTCCTGTCTTATTCTCTTGCTCTCTTCCCTTATGGTTTGATGACTTTCTTTAGTATTATGTTTGGGTTCTTTTCTCTTAATTATTTGTGTATTTATTATAGGTTTCTGATTTGTGATTACTATGAGGCTCGTATATAATAAACTATGTAAATGACAGTCTATACTAGATTGATGGTCTCTTAAGTTTGACTTCTTGGTAAAAGCTTAACTCTTTTATTCCCTTCCTCTGATATTTTATGTTTTTGATATGATATTTTACTCTTTTTATTCATGTGCTTCTGTTATCCTCTTATCATGGAAATAGATAATTTTAGTACTTTTGTCCTTTGACCTTTGTATTAGCTTCATAGATGGTTGATCTGCTACATTTACTGTTCATTTGCCTTTGCCAGTGATTTTACTGTTTTTTTTTTTTATAATTTCCTTATTCCTATTTGTGGTCTTTTGTTTCCAACTTAAATAAGTCCTTTTAGCATTCCTTGTAAGCCTGCTTTCTTGGGGATAAACTCCTTTAGTTTTTGCTTTTCTGGAAAACTCATTTCTCTCTCCTTCTATTCTGAATGATAACATTGCTGGGTAGAGTATTCTTGGCTGTAGCTTTTTTCCTTTCAGCTCTTTATATATATCATGCCACTTGTTTATAGCCTGTAAGGTTTCTGCTGAGAAGTCAGCTGACAGCCTTATGGGGTTTCCTTTGTATGTAACTTGTTGCTTTTCTCTTGCAGCTTTTAGGAGTCTCTCATTATCTTTAACTCTTGACAGTTTAATTATAAGGTGTCTTTGTGTGAGCCTCTTTGGGTTCATCTTGATTGATGCTCTCTGTGCTTCCTGTACCTGAATGTCTATTTTCTTCCTTAGGTTAGGAAAATTTTTACTTATTATTTCTTCGAATATATTCGCTACCCCTTTGTCTCTGTCTTCTCCTTCTGGGACTCCTATCATATAGATGTTAGTGCCCTTGATTTTTCCCAGAGGTCCCATAGACTCTCTTCATTCTTGTTTATTCTTTTTCTTGTTTTTTCCCTTTTCTTTCTCCCCAAAGACCCCCAGTACATAGTTGTATATTCTAGTTGTAGGTCCTTCTGGTTGTACTATGTGGGACACCACCTCAGCATCACCTGATGAGCGGTGCCATGTCCATACGCAGGATCCAAACCAGTGAAAGCCTGGGCCACCGAAGTCAACTGTGTGAACTTAACCACTCAGCCGTGGGGCTGGCCCCTATTCTTTTTCTTTTACCTGTTCACCTTGGGTATTTCCTCTAGTCTTTCCTCCAGCTCACTGCTGTATTCCATGTCACCTACTCTGCTATTGAAGCCTTCTAGCAAATTTTTATTTCCAATATTGTATTCTTCATTTCTGATTGGTTCTTTCTTATATTTTCCAATTCCTTATTGAAGATCTCACTGAATTCATCTCTTCTTCTTCCAAGATCAGTGAGCATCCTTGTGACTATTAGTTTGAACTCTTTAACAGGTAGATTGCTTATCTCTGTTTCATTTAGTTGTTTTTCTGAGGATTTATCCTGATCTCTTATTTGGAACATTTTCTTTTGCCTCCTTATTTTCCCTCTTTCTCTGTGCTTATATCTATGTGTAAAGTAGAGCAGCTATTTGTTCCAATTTTGGAGATATGGCCTTATGTGAGAGATGCCTTATGAGGCCCAGAGTGAGCTTCCCTCTTGTCAGCCATTCCAAATGTTCCAGGAGTGTCCCCTGTGTGGGCTACATGTGTCCTTCTGTTGTGGCAGGTTTGCTCTTACTGCAGGTGCACAGGTAGGGTAGGCTGTCCACTTGGCTGGCTGATTGTAATGGTCAGCTGGGTGTGGCTGCTATTGTCCGTTCAGTCACTTTATCAGGCATGGGGAGCCAAAGCACAATTGTATACAAGGTCTAATAGCATTCCTGTTGCAGTGTTTCTGTTAAGTGTGTAGACCTCCAGCATGGCTGGTTACTAGGCTCAGGGACCTACAATTGCTGTAGGCCTCTGCCCTGCAAAGCTATTTTCATCTCTTTCATGACTGCAGCTTAGTGGGTCAGCCCCAGGCATGGCAGCACACAATTGTTTCAGGTGTTGGTAGGTGGGGCCAATCTCCAATGTGATTGTTTGACAAGCATAAGTGTGCTGCAGCTGACAAGTCTCACTGTTCACATACCCTGTCAACAGTCCTGCCTCTTGTGCATGCCCCAATCCACCGAAGTGGACCTACTCACCCTGCTACAGAGGCCCCACACTTTGCCCATGCAAGCCCACCACTCATGCTCACCCTTTGCTGCAGAGGCAGACTCACTCACACCGAGGCAGAGGTTTCCACACACCTCTCCTGTGCAGGCCCACAAGTTGACCAAGGGCTTGCTGTTGGGTAGGGCCAGTCCCTAGGGTGGGTTGCCTGTCCTGGCTGAGCTGGATTAAATCTGTGTTCCAGTGGGTGGGGCTGACACCTGTGGTAAGAGGCCAGGGGAAGTATTCCAATGACATCTGCCAGAGTCTGTGTCACCAGGCCTGTATGAGGTCACAATAATGGCTACTGCCAATGTCTCAGTCCCTGGGGATGTGGTCCCAGCCTGGGGACATTTTGCCTCTTGCAGAGATGTGTCTAGAGCCTACCACATGAGTAGTTTTTCACCAAAGGACTGTGTACCTTTCTTTCTGGTAATATTAGGTTGCTTTCAGAAATGAGTGAATTTGAGCATGGGCCCTTTAAGAGCAGGCTTTTCCTTCCTCTTATATCTGTTAGCTTTTCTGGGGGTATTCCCCATTGTTGTTAATAGCCAGCAAAGCCAGTTATTATGACACTCATCTTGGTCATGCTGAGTCCAAAAGCTGCTTATTGTGGCAAAGCTCTCCTACTCAGATCACCCACTCCTCTAGAAAAAGCTTCGTATCTTACAATTGCTCCCAGCTGAAGTGCCATGATCAAAATGTGGATTTTCTGCTCCAGAAAGGAATTTCTGCCTCTTCCACCACAATCAGCACTGTTCCTTGTTGTTGGGGATATTTTTAACAGTTTTCAGTTCTTTCTCAGAGAGAGTTCTCTCTCTTGTTCTAAGAGTAGTTGCAAATCTGTTGTGTTTGTAGGAGAAGGTAAGTTCAGAGTCCATCTACGTTATCATCTTCCTAAAAACTCTGATATTTTTAATATTAACTCCTTATCCAATATATGGTTTGCAAAAATTTCGTTCTATTCTACAGGTTGTCTTCTTGTTTTGTTAATTGCTTCTTTTGCTATGCAGAAGCTTTTGAGTTTGATGCAGTCCATATGTTGATATTTTCTTTTGTTGTTTTTGGTTTCAGCATCCTGCCCTAAAAATTATTTTCAAGACTAATATTAATGAGCTTCTTACTTATGTTTTTTACTAGGAGTTTCATGGGATCAGGTCTTATATTTAAGTCGTTGATCAATTTTGAGTTAATTTTGATGAGTGATGGGAGATAAAGAGCCAATTGCATTGTTCCATAAATGTCCCTCTATTTTTCCCAGCACCATTTGTAGGACAGACTATACTTTCCCCATTGGGTATTCTTGGCTCGCTTGTCAAATGTTAGTTGACAATATATGCCAGGGTTTAATTCTGGGCTCAAAGTGCTTAGTGAAAAATGACATAATTACAGTTAATAATAATGAATGCTAACAAGTTATAAATGATATTTAATAGTGCTTATATGAAATAAAGTTAGCTGGGCATAAAGGGTACAAAGTTTAATGATTGTGGGGATAGGGCAAGTTATGTAACTAAGTGAATTTGTCAAGTTCTGTAACCAAGTGAATTTGGCTAGATTGAACTTAATGATTGAAGAGGACTAAGGGATATAAAATCATATTTGTGGTCTAAAGAGGTTATCACTGCTCAGGAGGAGCAAATTATTGCCTTGAAGAAAGGTAGGCCAAGTGTGGCCCCATCTCATTTTTGTTGTTGTTGAGGAAGATTGGCCCTGACCTAACATCTGTTGCCAATATTCCTCTTTTTTTCCTCCTCAAAGCCCCAGTATATGGTTGTATAACCTACTTCTAAGTCCTTCTAGTTCTCCTATATTAGATGCCACCACAGGATGGCTTGATGAACAGTGCATAGGTACACACCCAGGATCTGAACCAGTGAACTCCAGGCTGCCAAAGCAGAGTGCTAAAACTTAACCACTATGCTACTGGGCTGGCCCCCGAATCTTCCTCATTTTGCTTGAGGAAGATTGTCCCTAAGCTAACGTCTGTGCCTATCTTCTTGTATTTTGTATGTGGGACACTACCACTGCATGATTTGATGAGCAGTGTGTAGATCTGTGCCTGGGATCCGAACCCATGAACCCCAAGCAGCCAAAGTAGGGCTTGTGAAGTTAACCACTGTGCCACCAGGTTGGCCCACAGATCTGACTTTTAAAAGAGAAAATAGGAATCTAGAGTTTGTATGAATTCTCCTCAATTTAATTAATTATATTGATGTCACACTGGTTTATAACATTATATAAATTTCAGGTGTACATATTTTATATTCTGTATAGATCGCATTGTGTTAACGATCAAAAGTCTAGTTTCCATCTGTCACCATACATATGTGCCCCTTTACCCTTTTCACCCTCTCCTTAACCCCTTCCCCTCTGCCAACCACCGATCTGTTTTCCATATCTATGTATTTGTTTGTATATTTATCTTCCACATGAGTGAAGTCATACGGTAATTGTCTTTATCCTTCTGATTTATTCCACTTAGTGTAATAGCCTCAAGGTCCATCCATGTTGTCCCAAATGAATATTTCATCTTTTTTTATGGTTCAGTAGCATTCCATTGTATACATATACCACATCTTATTTATCTGTCCATTCATTGATGGGCACTTAGGTTTTGCTTCCAAGTCTTGGCTATTATGAATAATGCAGGAATGAACATAGGGGCGCATTTTTTTTTTTGAATTAGAGTTTTCATGTTCTTTGGATAAATACCCAGAAGTGGAATAGCTGGATTGTATGATAGTTCTATTCTTAATTTTTTGAAAAATCTCCATATTGTTTTCCATGGTGGCTGCACAATTTACATTCCCACCAGCAGCTTATAAAGATTCCTTTTTTCCTATATCCTCTCTGACAAATAAAATTGGCAAGTAATAGGATATATTGGAGTATAGGAGGAAGCCATTTTGTGTAAACCTAATTCGGCCTGACCTTGTCTTTCCAAAAGGGCCTGACTGAGGCCACTGAGCATGCATTGTCTATCTGCTTTAGAGATTCCCTATGGCAAGAGCAACAGGCCCTTGAGGTAAAGGTGCAACTTCCCTCCCCCTCCCAACATTGGCGTCTCCTTCAGAATTAAGTATCTTTTCTCAGGCTAGAAACTGCTGCGCTCACCTGTGACCTCCCAGCTTGAGACAATAGACTTGCCTCCTGCTACGCCCACCAAGATAACAGACCCACTACCTGCTGTGTCCATCAAGTCCTGTGCTGACAGGGCAATCTTGTGACTATTGTGGGAGGGACATTTCAATCACATGTGAAACACCCTCTTTGAGGGTATATAACCACCCTGTGTACCCCCACATCTTTGGAGTGCTCTGTTCCTTTGTGGAAGGACTCTCTCAGGTTATAATCCTAAAATTTAAGCTCAGAATAAACTCACCCAAATTTTCATTTATAGATTGGTTATGGATTATTTTCGTCGACATCTCCAACACTTGCTATTTCTTGTCTTTTTGATGATAGCCATTCTGATGGGTGTGAGGTGATGTCTCATTGTAGTTTTGATTTGCATTTCTCTAATAGTTAGTGATGTTGAAGATCTTTTCATGTGCCTAATGGCCATCTGCCTATCTTCTTTGGGAAAAGCGTCTGTTCATATCCTTTGCCCATTTTTTGATCAGGCTGTTCATTTTTTTGTTATTGAGTTGTGTAAGTTCTTTATATAGTTTGTAAATTAACCCCTTGTTGGCTATATGGTTTGCAAATATTTTATCCTCGTTGATGGGTTGTCTTTGTGTTTTGTTGATGGTTTCCTTTGCTGTGCAGAAGGTTTTCAGTTTGAGATAGTCCCATTTTTTAATTTTTTGTTTTCCCTTGCCTGAGCAGATTTGGTATTCAAAATATACTCTTAAGACCAATGTCAAAGAGGGGACTGTCTATGTTTTATTCTAGGAGTTTTATTGTTTCAGACCTTGCATTCAAGTCTTTAATCTAATTTTGAGTTAATTTTTGAGTATGGTGTAAGATAATGGTCTACTTTCATTCTTTTGCATGTGGCTGTCCAGTTTTCCCAACACCATTTGTTGAAAAGACTTTCCTTTCTTCAATGTATGTTCTTGGCTCTTTTGTTGAGGATTAGCTGTCCATAGATCTGTGGTTTTACTTCTGCACTCTCAATTGTGTTCCATTGATCTATGTATCTATTTTTCTGCCAGAACCATGCTGTTTGATTATTATAACTTTGATTTTGGTATCAGGGTGATGTTGGCCTCATAGAATGAGTTAGGAAGCATTCCATCTTTTTAAATTTTTTTGGAATAGTTTGAGAAGGATAGATATTAATTCTTCTTTGAATGTTTGGTAGAATTCTCCAGAGAAACCATCTGGTCCTGGACTTTTGTTTTTTGAGATATTTTTGATTACTGTTGCAATCTCTTTGCTTGTGTTTGGTCTATTCAGATTTCTCTATTTCTTCTTGATTCAGTTTTGGGAGATTGTATGAGTCTAAGAATTTATCCGTTTCTTCTAGGTTATCCAATTTGTTGGAGTATAGCTTTTCATAGTATTCTCTCATGATTCTTTGTTTTCTGTAGTATTAATTGTAATTACTTCTGTTTCATTTCTTATTTTATTGATTTAAAGGCTTCTCTCTTTTTCTTAGTGATTCTGGCTAAGGGTTTGTCAATTTTGTTTATCTTTTCAAAGAATCAGCTCTCAGTTTCATTGATCCTTTTGATTGTCTTTTTAGTCTCTATTTCATTTATTTCTCCTGCGATTTTTATTATTTACTTCCTTCTACTAACTTTAAGCTTTGTTTGTTCTTCTTTTTCTAATTTTTTTAAGGATAGTGTTAGATTGTTTATTTGAGATTTTTCCTGTTTCTTAAGATAGTCCTGTATTTCTATAAACTTCCCTCTTAGTATTGCTTTTGCTGCATCCCACAATTTTTGGTATGTTGTGTTTTCATTTCATCTGTCTCCAGGTATTTTTTAATTTATCTTTTGATTTCTTCATTGATCTAATAGTTATTCAATAGCATGTTGTTTAGTCTCCAAACATTTGTGACTTTTCCAGTTTTCTTCTTGTAGTTGATTTCTAGTTTCCTAGCATTGTGTTTGGAAAAGGTGCTTGATATGATTTCAACCTTCTTAAATTTATTGAGGCTTGTTTTGTTTCTCAACATATGGTCCATCTTTGAGAATGTTCTATGTGCACTTGAGAAAGTTGTGTATTCTGCTGTGTTTGAATGGAATATTCTCTCTATATCTATTAAGTCCACCTGGTTTACTGTTTTATTTAAGGCCACTGTGTCCTTGTTGACTTTCTGTCTGGATGATCTACCCATTGATGTAAGTGGGGTGTTAAAGTCTCCTATGATTCTGTTGTTGTCAATTTCTCCCTGTATGTCTGTTAATAGTTACCTTATATACTTTGGTGCTCCTATGTTAATGGCATATATATTAAGAAGTGTTATGTCTTCTTGGTAATATGTCCCTTTTATCATTATATAATGTTCATCTTTGTCTCTTGATATCTGTTGAAGTCTGTTGTTTCAGGTATAAGTATAGTTACTTATAACTATATTTTATATAGTTACTTATAACTGCTTTCTTTTGGTTGGCATTTGCTTGGATGATAATCTTCCACCCCTTCACTCTGAGCATGTTTGTTGTTAGAGCTGAGATGGGTCTCCTGGAGGCAGCATGTTGTTGGTTCTTGTTTTTTAATCCATCCAGTCACTCTATGTCTTTTGATTGGTGAATTTATAATCTACAATGGAATTTACAATGTAAAATCCATTTACATTTAGAGTGATTATTGATATATAAAGACTTAATACTGTCATTTTTCTGTTGTTTTCTGGATGCTCTATATTTCCATTGTTTCTACTATCTGCCATTTCAGTTTGGTTGTTTTCTGTGATGTTTTTCTCTTTATTTATGTTTTGTGACTCTGCTCTGATTTTTTATTTTGTTGCTACCATGAGATTTGTATAAAAGATCTCATAGATGAGAAATGCCTTTTTCTGTTGATAGCATTTTACCTCCAGTAGCCTATGCAGGTTCTGTCCTTTTCCTCTTCCACTTCTATAATTTTGCTGTCAAAAATTATCCTTTTTTGTGTTGTGAATTTTTGACTGAATTGACACAGTTATAGTTATTTTTATGCTTTCTTTACCTTTATCCTTTACGTTATAATTGTTTATTAACCTATTCTGATATAAAGTTGCAATTTCCTGATTCTGTCTATTTATCACCTTGCTCAAGCCTTTGTAATCCTTTGCCTTTTTGTTTCAGGTAGGAGAATTCCTTTCAATATTTCCTGTAAGGCTGGTGTAGTGGCAATGAACTCCCTTAGCTTTTGTTTATGTGGAAAAGAATTTAGTTCTCCTTCATATCTGAAGGATAACTTTTCTGGGTAGAGTATTCTTAGATCATAGTTTTTGTCTTTCAGTATTTTGAATGTATCATTCCACTCTTACTTAGCCTGTAGAATTTCTGCTGAGAAATCCACTGATAGCCTGGGGGGGTCTTGTAAGTTATTTTCTCCTCTCTTGCTGCTCTTGATATTTTTTACTTGTCATTGACTCTTGCTAGTTTTAATAAAATGTGCTTTGGAGGAGGTCTTTTTGCATTGAGATAATTAGGAGTTTTATTGGCTTCAGGTACTTGCATGCCCAGTTTCTTCCCTAGGTTTGGGAAATTCTCAGCTATTATTTCTTTGGATAAGCTCTCTACTCCTTTCTCCTTCTCTTCTCCTTCTGGGATACCTATTATCCTTATGTTCCTTTTCCTAATTGAGTTGGATATTTCTCATAGAATTTCTTCATCTTTTACAAAACTTAGTTCTCTCACCTCTTCCACCTGAATCATTTCTAGATTTCTATCTTCAAACTTACTAATTCTCTCTTCTATATAGTCTCCTCTATTTCCAATGTTTTCTAGTTTATTTTTCATCACATTAATTGTATTCTTCACCTCCAAATTTTTGGAGTTTTTTTTAAAGAGTTTCACTCTTTTTGATGAAGAACTCCTTCTGTTCAGTAATTTTATTCCTGAGCTCATTGAACTTTCTTTCTGAGTTTTCTTGTAACTTGTTGAATTTTTTCATAACAGATATTTTGAATTCTCTTTCAGTTAGATCACAATGTTCTGTGACTTTAAGTTTGGTTTCTGGAGAGTTGTCATTTTATTTCTACTATGTTATTGTAGTTCTTCATGCTGTTTGATGGGTTGATCCTCTGCCAGCATATTTGTGATAGTAAATACCTTTCTTATTTGGATAAGGCTTTAGTTACTATGGTTCGGAGCTGCTTCTGGTTGTATTTGAGATCCTGCACTTTTCACCCTCCACTGCCTCTGTAGAGATATCATCAGTGCCCTCCTTGTGCTGCTTGTGACTCTGAGGTTGCTGATGCCTTGCTTCTTATAATGATGCTGCAGTCACAAGTGTTGCCACCAGCATCACCAGACTCTGAACACCTCTGCTGTTTCTGGGGTCGCCTAGGTCTCATTTTTGCCCGGTGGCTCTCCTCAGGTTTTGCAGACTCATGCACCATCTGTGCTGCTGTTCCCAGGTTATCTGGGAGTGCGGATAGCACTGCTGCCAGAGGCACTGGATTCACAGATGTTGTTGCCATTGCCAGCAACCTGGAGACTCACATGCAGCCTCTGCTGCTAGTAAGGCTGGTGTCAGGGGTACTGCCATGTAGGCTGGGTCACGGGTTCTGCTGTGGTTGGTGAAGCCACCACAGTTGCTACCTGCCACTGTAGGGGCTGAGCCATGGGTGCTGCTGCCACTCCCAGAGCCTCTGGTCTCTGGCTCTGGTGCACTTTTGTAACCTCAGGTCAGGATACAACTGCTTCTGCTGGGGTATCAACATTTTGGATGTGGCTCTTGCTGCTAGAATGACTGGGTTCAGAGTTGCTGCTACCTAGGGATGGGGAGGAGGCTGAGTTGCTGGCACTGCTTTGTTTCCTGAAGCCTGAGGTCATAGGCAGTACCCACCACTGCTAAATATTAAATATTGCCAAATATATCCAATTTACTTAAAGCTAAAACTAAACTAAAACTGTGTGAGTCAGTTTCAGCTCACTGGTTACTGGGTGTCAAGTCTAGGTTAGAATCCTTTAAGAGGAGAAGAGTTCATCACCACAATATGGTTTCCATGCAATATATTTGCATTAAGTTTCCAGGAATAAACATTTATTTTTAACTACATGTGTAGCTAACTACATATTTTAGCAAAAACAAATGGACTTTGGCCAATGATTTCTGAGGGTTTTTTTTTGTTAGATCACCAATTAGAAACCTAAGTAGTATTTAGTTGGTTTTATTAAATAATTGAAAAAATATTTGAGTGAATGAATAGCATATAGGGTAAGAAAGTGAATGTGGAGGAAGGCCTCACCATTATTTTTTAAAAGTATGGATCTTGGTGTCTGAGACTCTACAAAGCCATTGGAAAAAGTGAATATTTAAAGAAAAAAGTTAATTTAATATAGAATGCAATCAATCACTGCAAAATAGTAAAATTTAATTAACTGTTACACTTAGACTAGGAAGATTTTCATTAATATATCAAAGCAAGTCCATTCCTAAGGGAAATAATGCTCAGGGTAAATAGAAAATGCAAAAGAGGAAATAATTCACAATATTTTGTATATTAGATATACATGTGATTTTATATAAATGGGTGCTATGTATCCATGAACGACTTTTATATTTATCACCAATATAATGAAATGACATCAGGTTAATTACCCAGGCTTAGTAGTGAGACATCTTGGCCTAATGTCAGATTTGCTGCTTCTTAGCTGTGTACTTGAGTATGTTACTTGACCAAACCCTCAGTTTCTCCATACGGTAGTGTTGTTAGGAAGATGTACTGAGAAAAGCACTTGAGACAGGGAATATTACATCATAAGAATTCAATCAGTGTTAGCCACTATTGCTATCTAGCATTTCCCTAAAAAATGGAGCTTGATTGGCTGATGGACTACTTCATTTCTTGATTCTCCAAATTTTTCATCTACTGAACAAATATTTTAAGTACAATGTGTTAGAGCAACAATGAGAGAAGATGTAGCTTCTATCCTGGAAGTGCTCAATTACTAACAGAGGAAATAGAAATGAATGTGTGGGGGATTAGAATTGCCATTCAAAGATAGGTCTCTTTGGCATGAGGATTATTTTGGGCTTGTTACTTTTAAAAACTGCAGACAGGAGAGAAACTCTGGAAAGTAGAACTTACCCTTTGTTAAGAGACATTTACATTTGTAAGGAAAATCTCCATCTGTAAAGGTGTCTCCTTCTCTATATCAGGAAAAGGGGGATGACCTTATCTCTAGAAACTCTTATCAATGCAGAAGGCAAGGACTTAAATCTACATAATAACCTTACTCTTGTTTACTGTACTTGTGTGGTAATCTCCCATAACTGACTCCCCCCATCCCCAACATCCTCCTTTGCCTTTAGCTGAGGATGATATTTAAGGTGAGAACCTCTGCCATTTTGGTGAGTTACTCAGTTTTTCTGGGTCTCTCCCATGTATACATGGTATAAAGCTTTGTTTAACTTTCTCCTGTTCTTCTGTCTCATTTGTATTTAATTTGTAGCCCAGCCAGCAGAAGGACTTAGAGTGGGTAGAGGAAATGTCTTCCTCCCCTACATATACGTACTAAAAACTGCCAAACAATTTGACTTATGTTGATAGAGAATTTTTATAAAATGTTAAGGAATATATATAGACCCGGAAGGGTCAAAGGGACATATACAGAGGTGATATTTTAAGGTAAGTGAGTCTTGCAGGAAAAGCAGAGGTTTTTCAAGATGGAGGAAAGAAAGAAATCCATAGTGAAGGAGAAAACAGCCCCAACTATGTGACAGGAACATTTTTTTTCTCTCAAGAACATGTTCAGCATGAGTAGGAAATGGAAAGTAGTTTTGACTCAGTGAATTGTAGGAAGATGAGAGCCTGGCTTATCTTGAAAGCCACCATGGTTCATTTGTAGATCAAATTAATTTTCCCACAAAACAAAATTGCAAACTTTTATATAGAGTTTGTTATGCACCAATCTCTTTACTTGTGTTAACTTTTGGTCCTCACACTTCTATGAGGTTGGTACTATTATTATCATTCCATTTTTACAGATAAGAAAAATAACCACAACGACATTAAATGACTTTTCCAAGATCATATAGATAAGAAATAGCAGGGCTGGATTCTGAGCCATGCTCGCCCCTCTAGTATGATGATTCTCACAAAGTCTTACTATCTCTGCAGGTGGTTTTCTCAATGTAAGCTTGGTGGCCTAGTTAGAAATGTTTATATGTTTGAAGATGGTCATTATTATGTGTAAGGATATAGCAAAGTAATGGTTAGTTCACTTAAATTACACTTATTTTATGGCTTTAATTTTGGCAAAACTAGTTATTTTCTAGAATTATTTATAATTCTAAATATGTGGTTATATTTTTATGATTGACTTCTTTATTTTTGTGCTATTTTCATGAATATCTTGATGTTTTACAAAAGAAGATATGGGATTTCAGAGACTGTGCCCAAAATTAATTATATCGATGACCTTATCAATAAGATTAATAATACATTTCATCACAAAATAAATAATAAAATGGGTTTTTACAGTCAGAAAAATACCAACACCAGTGTTGAATATAATAAAATATTAACAAGTGACATGAATATCTAGCCTCTTCCTTTCTTACAGTGAAGACTTCATCACACAAATGAAAACAAATATGAGAAACAATGAGGTCAATTAAGCTTCACACTCTAGGCTCCACTTTTTCTCTTTCTAGAATAAATGGAATGATGGATCAGATTAGTCCTTCTCTTCTTACTTACATCTGCCCTTTCTTCTACAGCAACGTCCTAAAATATTTGCACTCTTGGTAATAATTGATTTTCTTGTTGTTCTTTTTCTACTTGGGATTGCTGGGCTTTAATAGGAAATATCACAAAAGTATGCAGGTGGATATCATTACAAACTTGTGGGCTACAGCCTCTCCTGGAGCCTCTATCCACCACTGCCTGGTGAATTTAGATTTTCGTGGGTTCTTAAAGCCACTCCTCACTGAGGCTATTTTCTTCCCTTATTTCTTCAAGTTCCACCACCTCTCCTCTCACCATCAGAATTCTTGACCAAGAAAATAAGATTATTAGCCAAGAGATTTCTCAACTCCCAATTACCTACCTACAAATTCTCATGCATCCACAGCCACACTTGCCTCCATAAACAAAGCATTGCTCTCTGCCCCAGGTGTCCAGGGTCCACATTCCCTGGCATGAGCATGTTCTCTGCCTAACACTCTCCTCTGTGGTCCACCAACCACTTTGCCTTCTGCATCCACCTGTAACACCTGGGCACATTCCCCTTGATTGCCTGCTTCTTTTCTCCACAAGAATCATCAAGGAGATAGATGTGAGGCAGATTTTCTTCCTCTTTTCTGCCCTGTGCATTTAGAATCTTTATCATGATCACATAAAGCTGAATATGAGGATAAGCTATTTAAGGAAAGAGCAGACTAATGATAAGCAACTATAACATAGGAGAGGAAATTGTGTCAAATGTGACTTACTGCCCCCTACACACCATAATTTAAGGGGAAAGAATTTAGGAAGTAAAACTTTGTAAAGAAGATCATGACTCAAATAAAAGCAATAAGATTATTCCAGAAATTCAAAATTTTGAATTGTGATATATTAAGGCTTTGGAACTGGAACTAAATATCAGCTCTGTAAGAAAACGATCTATTTGTACATTTGTACTAAAGGATCCCTGGAGCTGCTCTGGTTTCTTCTTTGCCCAAAGCTTGATTGTACAACTTTTCTTTAGTTTCTTTGGTACTTTTTGAGTAAAGTGCCTTTTTTGTCAAAACTATCCAGTGAGTTTCATTTGCTTGCATTTGAAAGAGGCTTAACTACTAACAAATGATATAGACACATAGAAGAAAATTTAAGGGCAAAACAATAAGTACAAGAAAAGATGGTCAATGTCCTTTGTTATCAAGGAAATGCAAATTAAAATTACAAAGACCCACTAGAATATCAAAAGTTAAAAAATTAGATAATACCCGTGTTGGTAAGGATATAGAGTGACTGGAAATCCATTTATTGCTTGTGGGTATGCAAAATTGAATAGCCATTCTGAAAAATAGTTCTGCAGTTCCTTATAAAGCTAAACAAACAACGTATAACTGAGCAATTCAGTTCCTATTTACCCAAGAGAAATGAAAGCACCTGTCCAGCCAAAGACTTGTCACTTGTATTCATATTAGCCCCAAACTGAAAACAACTAAATGTTCATCAATAGGTGAATGCAATGAATATCTGATATATGTAACAACATGAGTGAATCTCAAAATCATTATGCTAAGTGAAAGAAGCCAGAGACAAAAGTATATACACTGTACAATGACATTTATTTGAGAGTTTAGAAAAGGCCAACTAATCAACATGTCAGAAAGCAAATAAGTGATCATTTGGGCTAGAAATTGAGGAAATGACTTCTAAATGGTACAAGGAACTTTTTGTGGCAATGGGAGTAGTCTATATTTTGATTGTGATAGTGGTTACATAAGAGTACACATTTGCCAAAAACTCATCAATCTGTACACTTTAAATGGGTTCATTTTATTGCATGTGAATAAAGGAAAAAATAGGAAAAGAAAAATGGGAGCACAATAAAGTTATTCCTTTGGGTTAATTGCCTAGATGTACTTGCTTAGCTCCATATCATTTCAGCATGAAAATTAATTATAAACTTTGATTGTTGATGTCTGTGGTTATGTCTTACTACATCCAACAACACTCAGTAAAATGCATTATATATAGTGATTACTAAACAAATATACATAAATTAGACTAATAGAACTTCTCTCTTTCAAATCATAACTCAGAGGTTCTGTCTTATGTTGTATGGATAAAACTTTTTATCTGGCTATCAGTTAGCCAGAATTTCTGCTTTTTTTGTTGATATTGTTCTAAATACTACCATCTCAGATATTCTGGAAATTCTACAAGAAAATCACATGTCTATCTCTTGCTTTGCATTCAGGAAGGCTGTTTTTGAGGGTTATACAGATATCAGGGGAATCGTGAAAAGCTGTATGAATTGCATGTATCTCTACCCATTATGTTTGTTTTTATTAATAATAATTCTCCCTATCAAATGTAAAATAAAGGGAAACAAATCTACGTTGTTCTATGAACATCCAAATATTACTGCCAGAATAAGTTGACCTAATAATTCTCCTAGAGGCAGTTTGAATGAGATTAGAAACTAACGTTTTTTTTGAATTCATATTTGCCAAGATGATTTAAAAAGTTCTCTGTTATTTCTATGCATATTCCTTTAGACATCATCCTTGCGTTTTCTTGGATGAAAATCTACCTTTTCTCAGACTGAAATTGCTGAGTATAACCTGTAATATAAGGCTTTATAATGTTCTATTCTGATTTCTCAAAAGGTTTAGTTGAAATTTTACCTATGATGACAGATGGAATAAGGAAGACAGGGCAAGTTTCTTTACTCTGCCTATATTCTGGAAGGATTTATGTCCTTGTTTTCTACAAAAAATAGAAGATGCCAGGCTGCTCTTATAAATCTATTTACTTTCCCGTGGAATGAATATCACAGCCAAATGTTTGAGTCGATTAATTTTGGTTTTGAAGGAGTCAAAAATGGGAAAAACATGGGATGATGGAAGAATGATATCAGTAGTGTTCTGGTAAATGTTTAAAAGCCATCTTTCTGAAAAAGAAAAAAACACCTAATGCTGATTTGTAGCATTTACTAATTTCCTTGGTGTAAATACTCCCACTATTTCCAATTTCAAGTCACCAACATGATGTCAACTGGCTTACAAATTTCTAAAACTTCAATGCTGATTTTTGTGATAGCTATTATAAGCTGACTTCAGCAGACCAGTGAATGGAATACTGAGATTTATTTTTAGCAATCAGTTTCAAGTTCATTAATAACCTGATAAAAGGAGAATTACAGTTCATCTTTCAAGCTAAAATGGAAATTAAGCTTTAGCCCTTATTGCACCAAACTGACGTTGCTGTATTATTCCTTTAATATAAAAGAAAAAATATATAATCTTTCAATAAATGACGTAAAATATCTCTTTTTCATATAGTGGATTGTTTGGGGTGTGATCTTCCTGCAAGCACCTATTTACTTTGAAATTTACATTTAGGAAAATAAATCTTGGAAATTAGGAAGTGAATGGAAACAGTCTTCCTCCAATTTCTTGGATTAATATTGTAATAGTGTGTCAAGTAATCAGAATAGTTCTTATCTATAGACAAAGCCTGGAGTAAAAGGAAGCTAGTGCACAAAATATATCTACCAAAAGATATACAATGCATATAAAAATTATTAATCACAATACATTTTAATATTTAATAGTACAGAAAGGTTAAGTGATCTGTCTAAGGTCATACAGCTGGTAAGTAGCAGAGCAAGGACTCAATCCAAAGTCATACTTTTAACAATTAATGTCCGTTTGATGCAGTGCCTGAATAATATCCTTTTAACATTTAGTTTAGGATCAACTACGCATTCACTGTTAGCAGGAGAGGCTTACTCATGTTTCCTCAAGTAATTTGGGAATAATAAAAACAGGAATTGTATTTTGCAGCCAAATCTCTTTATAACCTAGAAAAAGCCACACATCCAACTTTCAAAGAAGAAAAAAGAATTGCTACAGCCTATACTTCATAAGATACTGCAACACCATTCTGAATTCAATGCAACTCTGGCTCTCACATAATCTTGATGCTCCCTTACAGCAAGAGTTCATTGATCTCTACTATTGTGTTCTGGAATTGATTAGACTCCACTACTGTTTGTGTTCTTCTAAATTCCTTGCTCAAATTGTAGAGAAAGAAACTCGGATTAACCCAGCCAATTAGCATTGTCCCTGTGTAAGCAGAACTTTGTGTGAAGGCATCTTGAAAAAGGACACTGATTATTAAGAGAGAGGGAGTAGGAGAAATCAGGACTTTAAGCTTTGGCAACTAGACAGATGTCAGTGTCATTCATCACAATAGAAAATACAGGAGAATGAGGGAATGATGATGTCAATATTGGTTGACTTGAGTTTTAGTACCTGCAAAATACATAAGAGGGGCTATTCATTAGCAAGGAAAATTCAGCGGCCGGGAGAGCCCACTGGACAGCGACCCATCGTGTACTTGTCATGGTTAAATGAGTATCTCTTACTCATGTAATAACAGTCTCATAACCCTCCCTTCTTATTTACATTTAAAGTTGTGTTTCAGTTAAATATTTAAATTAAATCCCAGTGCATTTTGGGTGTGAATTTTAATTAAAAGTCAGTACACTGTGGTTTTCTCATGTAAATTTGTCGCTTGAAGGCTGTCTGGAAAATAAAGAAAGGATAAAACAGAAAATGTCTTTGAGGTAAACTCAGCAAAATCATAAGTGCAGTTCTTCTGAGTACTGCTGCATTGAAAATCCCTGCAGAGACAGGAAAAAATATTTCCGCCTGTGGTACTGCACATTCCCTAAACTACGTTCTTCTGAAGCAGTCAGCAACATCTGCATCCTCAGTGCGGAGTAGAGTTTTATGGCCTCACTGTATGTGACAATGGTAAGCATTGTTAAAAAGGTAATTAGAATAAAAATGGAAAGTTCCATATATCTTTTGAAATACATCAGATGTAGTCTGTCCTTGAAACCAGAAAAGGGCACAGTAATAAAGTTAGCTTTTCTCCTTTCTAAAATACATGGACAGAATAAGAAGGAAGCCTCTAGATTGCTTTAAAAGACACGATAATTCCAGGACAAAATGTTAAAAATAGGAAATTTCAGTGGATACTCAAGTAAGTGCAATAATGTTTTTAGGACAACTAATTTAGCAATATAGTAGAAGGATAAAGAAACAAAACACACATAATGTCTCTGAAGAAACCATAGGGTCAAGCAGAAAAAATTTATTGCTAAGATTAAAGAAAGTTAGGCTGGCCCAGTGGTATAGCGGTTAAGTTCATGTGCTCCACTTTGGCAGCCCGGGGTTCATGGGTTCAGATCCCAGACATGGACCTACATACTGCTCATCAAGCCATGCTGTGGCAGCATCCTGCATACAAAATAGAGGAAGATTGGCACAGATGTTAGCTTAGCAATAATCTTCCTCATGCAAAAGGAAGATTGGCAACGGATGTTAGCTCAGGGCCAGTCTTCCTTGAAAGAAAGAAAGAAGAAAGAGAGAGAGAGAAAGAAAGAACATAAATGTCCAACCTAAATATAAAACATCCATATGACACATTATGCTAACACTATCAGGTGTTTTTAAAGTACAGTTAATAATAGAGAAATACATTTTAACTATAAATGAAATAATTTAAGATATCCAACTCCATAGAATGATTAAAATTCATAAGATCAAATACTTCGTAACAATTGTGTCCCTTCACTATACATTCTCCTCTAGAACCATTAACTGGAAAGCAAGTAATAATAATATTTTTTAAAATTATTTAAACAATGAGTTAGTTTTTTACATGCTTTCCGGTAAATTTTCCTATCAAGTAAGCTAAATACTGAGCAACATGAGTTCTACAGGAATACTAGGTATGAAATGCAAATTTGGGGAAAATAGTCACAATCTGTGACTCAACTGAATACGAAGTGATTCCTCTGCTCCAGCACAGGGAGATGGAGGTTTAATTCAAAAGATCATTCTTGTTTTGTTTATGAAAATTGTATGCTTCAGCTTGGGGTTTAAGGATTGCTGAACTGGTGCACATATTTTTGTTTATTGTGCCTAGTCTTGATTTCAACTGTGCTTGCTAAACAACCTCCATTGAAAATTAGTATAGGGTTAAATACATGCACTATTTAGAAACAGCTTTTTATAAAACATAAAAATGTACTATAAAAACCAAAAAAATGTTTAAACATTAAAATTTCCATGGAAAAAGTTAAATATTTCTGATAAACATATTGTCGTTGTGAGAAATACTTCCTAAACTGGTTCAAATATTGACGTGCTAGAGATGATTTATGAATTCGCTAAGGCACTTTGAAATTGAAAGCCATGATTTCCATTAGGAATGAATTTACATTCTGCTTCAGGGGAACAAGATGTCTTTCACTTCTTCATCATTCAGTGTTAAGTGCTTAGTCACAACTTTAGCCTCTAGCCTCTGTGGGGGACTAAGGAGCAGACACAGGAAAAGATTGACAAGGCTAAATTAAAGATTGACGAAGTCCTGACTTAATAAACAGGGATATTTTTTTCTCACCAAATTTAAATTTGTAACCAGGATCATATTCTCATATAAAAACCATTTTGAAGGTTAAAGGATAAACAAGAAATTTAAATTTTAGTCTGCATATGGAAGAAACCCTTAAAGCTGCCTGTTTGATACATGATGGTACTAGAAATCTTGGTCTCACTGAAGAAAATTTGCATCTATCCTCACAAAAGACTTCCTTTTTATAAATCCAGCTGGAGGCTAGTCATTTGGTTGATGGTCAGGGGCTGCACTTCCTGGTATGACTTCCTTGTTGCTGCTGAACAGCACTGTCTTCAAGGTGTCCCCGGCAGACTTCCCACAGGGCTTTTGCTGGATCAAAGTGTAGACCAAAGACAAATAGTAGGGACATCACTTGGAAGCTTGTTAGAAATGCAAAATGCAAAACCTGAGGCCTACTCAAGATCTAGTGGTTAAGAATCTCCATTTTAACAAGATCTCTGGCTGATTTCTCTGCACATTAAACTGAGAAGTATTACTTTAAGCTCTTTAATGTCTCACAGGTAGGATCATCACCTTCCTTAAATGTCCTCGTACCCTTTCTCTTTTAAGTCACAACTGCTACCTAAGCACCACTTCACTCTCCAGTAAAATTACTGAGTACCAGGGTCCCTCTTTTGTTTTAAAGTTCTCATTCTAAGTTTCAGTCAGTTAAGTTTCTTCTGCTGGGTAATAGGAGGGATGATATTAAGGCACCTTGGAAGTGGGAGAAATGACCCTGGGTTTCTTGGACTCGAGTTACCACTAATTTTCCTCTTAAGTACCAAAAATAGTAGACGTATCTCAGACTTTGAGAATTATTTTCCTGCTGAAACCCTCAGTTAGTCTACATGAGATATAAGATTTCCTTTTTGTTTATAACTCAGACCTTATTTTACTAAAAGAGAATTCCCCACCTGGCCCTACCCCAAAAAGATGTATGTTTTGGAAGGAGTGGTTACTTACATAATGAGTTTCTTCAAATGCTTCCTTTCCTTAAAAGAGGCCAAGTTTCTTCCAGTTTCATCAGAATAAAGTGTGGAAAAGCCCTCTTGCATAAAGTAACTTGTTATTATATAAATAACAGTTTTAATGACTTACTGCCTCAAGGAAGAACCCATCACACTGACAATTGCAAATGGCAGCTCATGAGGGGAAGTGAGAGCAGGTTTTTATTGCTTATGTATTGCGCTCTGGAGTTCTTAGGGCAGGCTCTCAGAAGATAAGCATGTCTTTGATTGGCTGATTTCTTAAAAGTGGATGTAAGTGAGATGAGATTCTAAGTGAAGAAAAAGTGTCATGGGAGTCCTCAGACATTGTGTGGGTGCAATCACAAAATTGATGATAGTGGTTATTCTGTTTCTCAGGGAGATGGAGGAGAAAGACAATTAAACTAAAATGTTACGCTTTTCAAAAATTAAAATCTCTATTTTTGGAATTATTCACTATATGAGTTATACTCTAACAAAAGTTCAAATGCACAACATAAAATACCCAGTGAAATGCCATCTTGCCCTCAACAGCTAAAAGCTATGTTGTCATTTCCATCCCCATGCTGTATGTTTGTGTAAATAGCTTGTTTTATAAAACTAAAATATTTCAGAATAGGAAGATAGCTATCTAAATTCTTCATTTAATGGTTGTGAAAACTGAGATATAAAGTTTCTATTGAATATTCTGAATCCATTTGTTCATTCTTTCCTTTACATACTATGACTACTAGCTAGTACTAAGAATGCCCAGCTCTGAGGTTATGATCATGTACAGCAAAAATAGACTTGGCCCATGTTTTCCTGTGATATAATTTAATGGTGCGATACACATAAGTCATACTGATGAATGTATAATTATAAAGTGTGACAACATGGAACTTTACCAGAGCCCTGATACCAGAAAACAGGATCAAAGTAATCCCCTGCACATTCTGTCTAGGAAATGGCTACTGCAAAGAACCCTGCTTTCCCATATGATTAAGATAAGACTCATGGATGCCCCCTGTTTTTGATCTACATCAAGGCCAGACACAGACCCCCCCAAATTCCCATTCTTTGCCTCAGAAATGATTAGCTGAACTGCTTGCCCCTACTGATGAATAGGAACAAAATGATTGTTAGTTAAACTTTGTTTAAGCTTCTCTCCTTCTTCTAGGCTCCCTACCTTTGACCTACCCTCAGCCTGAGCTGGCATATAGCCTGTCTTGAGTATACTGTACTTTGGCTTTGTCTATCTGTTGTCCTACTGTGGTGGCTGTGTGTTGCTGTGATGTTGAAAGCTGTGCCACTGGTATTTCAAATACCAGCAGGGTCACCCATGGTGGAAAGGTTTCCGCAGAGCTTTCAGACTAAGACAGACTAGGAAAAAGGCCCTGGCCACCCACTTCCAAAAGAATTGGCCGTGAAAACTCTGTGAATAGCAGCGGAGCATTGTCTGATACAGTGCCAGAAGGTGAGAGGATGGCACAAAAAGACCGTGCAGGGTTCTGCTTTGCTGTACACAGGGTGGCTAGGAGTCAGAATCCACTTGATATCACTAACAACAACAAACATTGGCCTCAGGGTAAAACATTCTTTGATCAGCTATGCAACCAAGTTACCCTTTCACCCCACTTGCCCACACTACTTCTTTCTAGGCTTGTATCTTCCTCTCAGTAAAAGAAAGACCCTTTTTGCCTAACCCTTGAGAATATGCAGATCTTCTGGTCAGAGCTCTGCTTATTGCAGTGGCCCCACCCTCCCTAGGTGTCTACCTCCACTCCTTATAATAATCCTTTCAAATAAAGTCTCTCCTTACTTAATCCAGCTTTGTTTTTTATTTGACAAGTAAGATAAGGGGTTTAATGAAAGAAAAGCTGTTTATGAAATCTGTCTGAAGGCCTACAGAAGGCTTCCTTGAAGAGAACTTGAGCTGAGGAAGAGGCAAAGTGAGATGTGCCGCACTGACAGAAGACTGGGGAACTTCTAACATCTACTGGAAAGGCCCATGGGCTGAGTTCCCAGGGTAGAGCTGGGCCCAGACTGGGGATGGAGAAAGGTAAAGGGAAGGAAAGCTAAGCTGCCACTTGGAGTAGGCAAGCATATTTAAAAGAGCTACACAATATTGCATCATAATCATCAAACTTGTTGAGATATTAGATCTTAATTATTCCCACCCCACCCAAAAAGCCAATAATTTGTGACACGGTAGAGGTGCTAACTCTTCCTACAATGGCAATCATATGACAATATATAAATGTATCAAATCCATATGTTGTACCACTTAGATTTACACACTGTTATGTATCAAATATATTTCAATAACAAAAAGGTCTACCATTTGACCAACTTCATTACAAGTCTTGGGATCTTGCTTTTATACTGCATCCTCTGTTTTTCATCTTTGTCACAATAAATTTCATTAAAAATACTATATAAACTTAATGTTTTAAAAATCTGTCAGGTTACCACCGGACACTCACTTGTTTTTAGTTAAATTTTCACATTCATTTTTATTATATTTCTTGAAAAGAAGAGAGTTAGAAGAAGAAAAACCATACATTTATATTTTGAATTTAATTTTAAAATCTTTTTCCATACTTATGCATTTGCGTTCTTTGTTCTCATTTTAACTTTTCAATTAGATTGAAATTCTCACTCCATCCATATTTTTCTAATGTGAAAATCCTCAAAAGAAAAATGGCCAAAATTGTGCATTGAGCACCCAAATACTTACCAACTAGATTTTATAATTAATATTTTATTATCTTTTAGCATATTCCTATGCATATCATTAGATAGAATTCAATAGTGGTTCACAGTTTCTTTTTCTGGTAAAATTTACATACAATGAAATATACAATCTTAAGTATAACATCACTGAAGTTCTCTGATGTCCCTTTCCAAGCATTTCCCTCCCCTTCCAGAGTTAAAGGACATTCTGATTTTTTTCCCATAGCCTAGTTTTGCCTGCTCTAGAACTTCACATAAATGGAATCATTCACATGTTCTTCATATAAACATAATTACTTAAGTGCCCTTTGTGTAAGGATATTTTAAAAAATTACTGAGTATAATGCTTTTGAAATTCTTTCATCTTGATATTAGTCATTCATTGTTGTGTAATATTCTACTGTATGAATGTGGCATAGTCCATCATTCTCCTAACAATGGCGACCTGGAATATATCTAATTTTTTGTTATTATGACTAAAGCTGCTATGACCGTTCTTGTGTAAGTCTTTTTGTGAATATATGTTTTTGTTTCTAAGTCTTAAGTCTAGGTTAATTTTATAAAAAATAGTCAGATCATTTAAAGTAGGGATGCCATTTAACTCTCCCAGCCAACAATTGTGTGATAGTTTGTGTTGTTTCACAACCTTGTCAACATTTGTCATTGTCACTTTTAAAAATTTTAGCCTCTCTTGTAGGTCCACTCATATTTAATTTAATGAAAAATTATACAAATTTACTTTTTCAGTTCCTATTTAATTTTCCCATTAATTATGTTTGCCTAACTGTTGTATTTCTATTTTTTTTCAAACCTTCCAAAATAGGCTTAGAAATACCACTATATATTAATATCTGGGCAAAATGCACCTTCTTATTTGCATCAAAATGGGATAAATCTTGGAACTTAGGGAAAATGACCTTCTGTATAGATGTAATGGAATCTCCAACAAATTACCCTGAAAAGGAAGTTAGTATTCTTTCTCATAACAAGAATCATTTCTAAAGCAACCCTGACAAGTAGTCATCTATATTCTGCTTGACTACCACCAATAACAGAATTATCTGCTTAATATGGCATTCTGTTTCATGTTTTTTTGGTTCATATTTAGCTGTTTTTGAATAATTCCAATAGGATCTTAAGTTTTTATGGAGTACATCTGATTATGACAATGTGATCTATCACTCATTCATTCATGTTTGCATGCACTTTTTTTTTTTTTTTTGGTGAGGAAGATTCACCCTGAGCTAACATCTGTGCCAATCTTCCTCTACTTTGTATGTGGGCTGCTGCCACAACATGGCTTGATGAGTGGTGTAGGTTGGTGCCTGGGATCTAAACCTGAGAACCTGGGCCACTGAAGCAGAGTGTGCTGAACTTAACCACTATGCCATGGAGCTGGCACTTGCATGCTCTTTTATAACAAATATAGTCACATATTCAAGAGAGTTTCTAGACATGGTATTCAGGATTCAGTAGTACATAAAAATGTCCCAACCTTCATGAATCTCTTAGTCTAGAAATAAACCATTCTCTAACAATGTTAATTACTTGGTTTTCCCTAGTTTCTTTTGCAAAATACAGACTAGCACTTGTAGGTAAATTCTAGCTGCTATATGGATATATTTATATCAATACCAGCTGGGGATTTTTTAATACAAGTTTTGATGAAAATAATTTATGGAAATAATTAAAAATTATTGAACATATGGAATTTACTACATGGTTAACTCAAATTTAGTTATAAACAGCAAAAATATATGCATCATACAGAATGGGTTTCTGATATCAATTTCCAATTCTTTCTCACTGAGGAATTAGTGAGACCCTTTAACTGGGTGTGGATGAGAGAATTGCTTTGGTTATGGTTTAGTTTGGGTTTTTCTTCTGGAGCCATCATATTCTACTAACCCTTTTCTGAATGCCTCTATCTGTTTTTGTCTCTTGTCATTCTAAACTGCCATTGTTCTGTACAGATTCCTTCTCCAATGACCCAAAGGACTATATTTCCAAAACTCCTTATTTACTTGAGAATATGTCACTGATAAATTTAACACTTTATGGTAAAACAGCGTTCTAAAAATATTTACTAAAATACAATAATAATGCCCATTAAATAAGAATATACTTTAATTATCTGAAACAAAAATATTGTTTTCTAATATCCTCTTCCATTTACCATGTCTAGCATGTTACATATTTTTAAATTAAAAGTTCCCTGAAATGCTGATGCTTTGCTAGTTAATGTAATTTTTGCACACAAAAGGTATATTAAAATGCATTTTCTATGATTTGCCCTGTGTTCTGTGCAGCTGATAGGTTCTAGTCTTTGTCTAGAAAGTCCAACATCTGGGTTTCCTCAGGGACAGTTTCTATTGGCTACTTTTTTTCTTGAGTGTGGGCCATACTTTCCTGATTCTTTACATGTTTCAATTTTATTTTTTGTTATCTTATTTTTTACCATTTTAGATATTTAATAACATAATATGCCAACTCTGGAAATTAGATCCCCCTGCCATACTTGGGTTTGTTATTGAGCTGTTTCTTGTTGTTGTTATTGTTGTTTCTGTTTACTTAGTGAATTTTCTGAACTAATTCTTTAAAGTCTATATTCTTTGTTGTGTGTGGCCACTGAAATCTTTGCTCTTTTAATTTAACATTCAGGTAATTACTAAATAGAGATTCTCTTAAGTGCTTTGAATGGATAAATCCCCCAACTTTTGCCATTGTGTGTGTGCATGTGTGTGTGTGTGCATGTATCTGTGTAAGTATGTTTTTGATGCTCCAGCAGGCAATTTACAACTCCTCCTTAGCCTTCATTTTCAGCTGGTGCAGAGCTTCAAGGTCAGCCAGAAGAGAGAGATTAGAAACTTGTTAGGTGCTTTGTGGTCATACACACAGTCCTAAATGTGCATGTGGACTTTGAAATTCCCAGGAAAATGCCAGGGTATTTCAAAGCACCCTGTGGATTTCCAAGTCCTCAGTTTTTTTTTTTAAGGATTTGGATCAGCATCTTATTAGCTCCAACTTAGTACTACCTCAGGCGGTTCCGATGTTAACCTATTGCCACTGGTTGTTTTCTACTAATGTCCTGGGGTTAGAGCTGCTCAGCCAGAGGGATCTCTGAGTTGGGTCAGATAAAAACAAGCCCTGAGAACAGAGCATCTTAGCAAACTTCCAGATATGTCAAACAGTGACAATTCTTTGGGGATAGGGCTTTTGAGACACTCCAAACCAGTGTGCTTCTTCCAGGGTCTGCTGGGCTGCTGTTTTCACAATGATTACAGCTGTGAGTCTTTGGGTTCTCAGGGCTACTACAGAGCAGGGGAGAAAGGATAGCATTATGGCACATTAAATGCCAGAAACCTCACTGTTCATATGAAGATTCAACTCTTTTTCTTGAATAAATGCTCCTCAACTTGTTACACACTTTAATTTCCAAAATTCTGAAAATGTTTATTTGACAGCTTTTGGCATTATTCTCATTGCTTGTATGGAAGACTAGATTTTTGGAAGTCCTTACCTTGCCCTTCCAGAAGTTAGCCCTCCAACTTGCAAATTTTATTATTACAAGTAGAAAAATACTACCATCTCACGACACTAACAAATCAGTTTATGCTTTTCTAAATGCTCTTCTAGTCCTCTTTCAGATGAATGGATTTATATAAGTAATAATATCAAGATTTGCAGTCTAGTTATTTTTTTCTTGATAGCAGGTCATAAACATTTTCTGTTTCTACATCTCTCATTTTGTATTCCATACCATAAACATCTTATAATTTGATGCTTTTTTTACTTCTCAGAGTATTTGTCTCCTGTTGTTTGATACTGTAAAAAGATTCTGTGATGTCTATTTTTATTAATATAACATATTTCTGCCTTTGGATCATTTTATTATGAAAAATCCCCAGGGAACAGAATTAACAGATCGAAAGATTCTTATATTGCTTTTTAAAAGTACAATATACTTTCAAAGGCAAGACTTTGTTAAGAGTTATTTATTATTTCTTCCCTCTCTTTCCTTTTGCCAAGATGCCTGCCTTATAAACATCTCCCATATCTTTTTACTTTATGAGGTTAAAAGACCCACCAATCACAATTTCTTTGGTTTTCATAAGCATGTATACATCTAATCTATTTGTACTTTTGGTAACATTTCACAAAATCACTTGAATTAAGCTAATTTAAATGCTTTATGCTATTTAAACTACAATAATCTTTATTAATATAACATCTGTGATAAATGCTTCACTGGGTAATTTTGAATTTCCTTAAACAAATGCTTCTAAAACTTTATTTTGGCTATTATTCAACTGGGAATTTTTGTTAAAGTGCAAATTCTGAATTAGCAGATCCAGAGTAGAGCCCAAGAGTACATTTCTGGCAAGTTCTATCAATCGGGGACCACACTTTGAATAACAAGATGCTAGGACATTCTTCTGCGTTAGTATGACAGACCAGACCTTTAAGAGGATGAAGTTAGTCAAGTTACTTTTCTTAGTCCTGGTCAAATCTTGTCTTGAAATATTCACTTTCTTTACAAAAGTATAATGGGATCAGGACACAAAGGGGAACAGACAAATTTAGCAATGATTCCTAGTGTGTCCTCATGGATAAGACATCTTCACTGGTTAGCTTCTCATCCTTCTAAAGACATTATCCTTTCCTTTTTCCCATCTATCCACTCCTCAAGAGCTTATTTTAGAACCATTGCTTAAAGTTGAAAGATAGATAAAACACTTTGTTATTTTTCACTGGTTGTTAAATTGTGTCAAGGATATAAATTGTTTCAAAGAACAACATATTTTAGTATTAGTACTTACTTTCCTCTCTGATTTTTAAACTTATAATTTAAACAGCACACTCCCTGGAAGTATTTGCCTTAGAACAGGAGGCAATATTTCCAGTTCCAAAGTCTTTATGATATGCTCCTCTTCTACTCTTTTTCAAAAAAAAAAAAAATGCATACAGATGACTACTTAGATTTAATAAATGGATTTAAAAACATAAAGTATATTTATCAGGATGTGCATTGTCAGTAGGATTTAGGATAATTGTTTATTTGTTGTTTAAATTTTTAAGTATTACATTAGAATTCCTTTCTTTTTTAATGGAACTAAGTATTATTTGAATTAGATGAAAATAATTTCATCTTTAGTTTTAAAAGAATTAAGTGCTTTATATGACCTAATAATATAAAGTAAGTATTGTAATATTAAGTGGGCCACTTCAATCCATATCTAAGTAAACCACAAGGACCTCATGACAACCATATCATATAGTGCAGGTCTAAGAAGAGAACATCTTAGAAATATCGTACTCTAAAGTTGAGAATGAGCCAGGTATAGAACAGATGATACAAAATTATAATCTGTTAAAATTTCCTAGGATTTCTAGAAAAATTTATGTCTTTTATCTTAGTTTGTTAGTTGTAAATTGATTGTGCCCTCCTAAGGCAGAAGTGTCTTATTTACTATATTGTAGGCTTCAAATTATTTCTTTAAATAATTTTTCAAGTACAATACCAAAAGATCCAAAGAAAACTAGCCACTAAATATAAGTAGATCTCAGGAGTGAAAAACAGCAAAAACACTAATAAGAGCAGCAGCAGCAGAAACAGCTCAAATGCTTAAGATATTGCAATTATTATATCAAACTATAAAACAATTATGTCAAGTATACTTAAAGAAGCAACAGACAGGCTTGAAGGAACCTGCTGGAAAGAGAAAAGTAAAGTGACACAGAATTATTAAAAAGGAACTTGAAACCTTACAAAAATAAAAATATGTGACAACAGCCAAAAATTAAAAAAAAATCAACACATCAACTTAATAGCAGATTACACATAGCTAAAGAGAAAATTAGTGAACTAGAATTTATGTCAGAAGAAAATATTCAGAGTATAGTACAGAGAGACAGAAAATGAAAATACAGAAGAGCAGAGAAGTGACATAGAGGATATATTGAGAAAGTGTAACACAGGTTCAGTCAGGATCCCAGAAGGAGAGAGAGAATGGAATGAGGTGATATTTAAAATGATACTTGCTGAGAATTTTCAAGAACTGATAATAGACTTTAATTCATAAATTCAAGCAGCCAAAAAAATCCAAATCTAGATAAATAAAGGAATTCTACACCTAGACACATCACAAAGAAACTTGAGGGGAAAAATAGAAAATTCGTAAAGCAGACTAAAAGTGACAGATTACTTTAAAAGAAGTTTCAGTTGGACTAAGAGAAAAAAGGAAGTAATTTACGTTTGAAGATAAATGAAATCCTGAACATATATGGAGCAATTGATCTTCGAATGGAAAAAAACATGTACTCTGTTGTTACAAAAAGGAATAAAATGGTTGTAGTTGAAGACATGTTTATAAATTCATGGAGGAGATGAGAGAGTTTCCATCAATGAAATATGAGTGAAATAGTGGAAGACTAGAAAAATACATAATAGGATTGTAAGCAGTAATGGGTGATATTAAATGAAAATTATGGGAAAGTGATGTATTAGACAGCAGCTATAGCTTGGGAAAAGCAGCTCCACGGACTACAGAAGATTTGAGAGATTTTCGCAGCAGAGTGGATCAAATGACCAGGGGCAGGAGGCTGGCTGAAGTGGCAAATGGCAATCAGGATGCATTTTGGAATATATTCAATATTTCAGCAGTTTCCACAAATCCTTAGGGAGTGGAACGTAGTAAAATGTCATTCATGCTGCCTGCAATAAAAATCACTGGGACTTTCTAGATAAACATTAGATTCATATGTGATTTCACAGACTGGTTGAATCTGAGATCTCTAGTTTACATGTGCAACTAAATATCTACCCAAGATCGCAGGTTGTATTCTCTGCCACATTTACTCACTAATCTCTGACTGCTTGTATGGACATAGAGCTGCTCTATAACATTGTCTTGCCCATGTTTATCACATTTCTTTACAGGTTCATCTTTACTATAAAGCTGTGGAGAAGCTCAAAGGCTGTGGAAAAGCTCAAACATCGTTTCTTAGGCGTTATTTCATCTACTCTTTTATGAAGTAGCAATAGTCAAGCACATTGGAATATTTGAATTAGCTTATTGATATAATCACTAGTTTAGTTTGAAAAAGAAAGAGACTAAGTAACTTATGAATTCTTGTTCTAGTTACAGTTTATAAAATATTTGAACAGCTGGGCAAACATTTCCTAACTAAACCAAAAGGAGGTAAAAGGTAATTAATCACTGGAATAATGGTACATAAGTGGGTCCAACAAAAGCAGTAGTGGTGATCATTACGTCGTAAGGGAACTCTAGGTTCTTACTGCCCTTAACTAGCCTTGAGTTGCTGAGGAAGAAGAACCTTTTTGAGGTATGAGGTAGCTCTAATCAGGGACTAAATTGAGTTGTTACAAATTCAACATCCCTGAAAGTAAAAAATCATTTAAAAGGTCAGTAACCAATTTTTTTCCAACAATAACATATTTTTTTATTATTGTGCTATTCAGATTTTTGCTGAACATTCAGCTTATAAACACATTTAGAATTTTTCAAAATTCCCTGGAGTCTTCCTATAGGTTGTAAAATGACAAGTTTGATACTCTGCACAGAGTAGCACCTCAGTAATTGAGTATCAATTTCAGGGCTGAATGAAGTTATTATTTCAGTGTTTTATTTACTATTGTATTTCTAGCATTTGGGTCAGTGCCAGTACTTTGGGGTATGTAATAAATATTTCTTGAATTAAATTACTATACTTAGTATACTCATATTAAAATGCTCAAGGTCAAAGTTTGGAGCATAGTTAAAGTAGTTTTTAGAAAGATCTTTACCTAAAATTGGAGTGAAGATGACTGTAGTGCTCTATATTATTTTGGGGTATCTATGTTATATTATTATATATATTCTATGTGTGACATAATTTATTATGTCTCTTAGGGAAGCCTTGTTTGTCACTAGGCTCAGGACTGGTCCTCAGTTTGTGTTGATTTCTAAACTTAAGTTCTGCCAGTGGTTAGACTTGGAGGTCGACTCATTGTAACCAAACTCTCACAGAAGTGTGTGTGTGTGTGTGTGTGTGTGCACGTGTATTTGATGTATTATTTACAATGTAACTGTTAAGGGGAACATCGCACTCTTTGAGTGGGGAATACAATTATTTTCACATTGATTTTTGTTTGGTGAGTACTGGGTCTAGACTAGGGCTTTATTTTGATATTTTAATGGATAATTGTATTCAACTAGGGTATCTTGATTCATTGTTCCCCCTTAAATTGTTTGCCAACTACAGGGGTTTGTCATGATAAAATTTACACTTTAGGACTCCTCCCAGAAGAGTCAGCAAGAACACTGTAGTGTTGTCTTTATCATCTTTTGTTTGTTTTTGATTTTCATGCAGGCCAAACCATTTACCTGTTTTTCTCATGACCTTTTTCTTTAACAAACTAATTTCATTGTTAAACTTTAGATAAGAGAATAGGATCAGAATGAAGTTACTTTCAGATTTCTGGCTTGAAATGTTGCCCCTCCCAGAACATCTTAGACGCTTACTCATTTGATCTTAAGGTAATGCTCTTTGTTTTAAATATACTTTTCTGCACCTGAGGCACTGCTGACAAAGTAAGGCATAATTGCCCAAGCAATAGAGGCAAAATTAAAGTCTGGAAAAATCATTTAATATCTTTTGCTTCTAATTCAAGTTGCTCAATAAATGGAATGGATAGAGAATTTGGTGAAATCAGGTCAGTAATAATACATTCTCATGACATGTTATATTTTACAAAGCACGTTTACAAACATTACCTCAATTTAGTTATTAGCCCAAATCTTCTTTACTGGGATTAGCCCAGTTTTACACGTGTCACCTAGGCTCATAGAGGTTAGGCCATAGCTAGTAGTAGAAAATGTGGAGCAGCCCAAGGGATGTTGGTAACCATTTTCTGCATGTTAAGATGAATGCCAGTGGACAGTAAGCAAGTTGAAAGATAATGTCTGTCACGTGGAAAGAGAATACCCCAATAGGTAGGTGCTTAGAGGATTGCCAGAAGTGAGTGGCTCAGACAGTAAGTAAAAAAGGTATAAAGAAATATTGTTGTAGGAGTGTAATGGAGATAGAAACTGAGTGAATCACTTTTGTAAAGATTGCTATTTTTGAAACCACTCAACATGAACTTTGAAGTATTAAAGTAAGCTTAAGTGAAAAAGTTCTCAGAAGCCACGCTATATATATTTGTTCTTTGACCACTGGAAAGTATTTATTTATTCAATGAAGTTAAATATTCTTTGACACTGTAGCTGAATTAATGGACATTCAAATTTTGTCAGCTTCTTTGTGATTTATCTTGCTCATATTCTAAACATAATTTTCTATTGACCTTTTGTTTACGAAATAAATATCTACCATGAACCTTGGAGATGAGTTTGAGTTCAATACATATTCATCAAATATATCATACTTTTATTGGTACTTTTTTTTTTGTTTTCTCACAGATCTGTGAGCAAACATTATCACAGAATATTATTCAAGACATTGACAGGAAGATGAAAATACTATGAGAATATTCAAAAGCATTTCATAGCTAAATATCGTTGTTATAATTCAAATCTAAATTTTCCTAAATAATACATGAGAACAGTAAGCATTACCTAATGTTCTAAATGCAATAATAATTCACCAAATAGTACATT
The DNA here is from genome assembly GCF_037783145.1 of Equus przewalskii. Classification (NCBI taxonomy): domain Eukaryota; kingdom Metazoa; phylum Chordata; class Mammalia; order Perissodactyla; family Equidae; genus Equus; species Equus przewalskii. The sequence goes on from NC_091834.1 coordinate 27,234,434, forward strand.
AATATGAATGATAATTTTCTAAATCTTTCATGATACAAGTTTTTCCTCTCAAAAAATAATTCCTGAGCACTTTTCTAGCTTGAGTAAAAGTTTCATGTCTTTGTAAAACCCCTTGACTAGAAATCTAATAAGAGAATATGCATTCAGCACTGACTTGCTGAATATTTTCTGTTTCCCTTGGTTCCAACTTTTACTCCTGGTGTAAATACTATGAATAAATCTAAATGTTAGAATTTTTAATAGTATTTTTATATCTCAGAATATAATTTATCTAGTATTAATAATTTCTTGGTTACCAAAGTCTATCAAGTACAGTATTGTTTTATTTTAACTTCTTACCTTAAATTAACATAATACTGACCATTATAGAATGAAGAATCTTACAGAAGACAACTGAAGGTAGACTGATGGTCCTTGGCCACAGACTCTTGTGGTTTGAATCCTGGTTCCATTGCATCATTAATTATTAGTGAATATATTCCTGGAAAAAATTCAGCTCCCGCATCAAAAATATCATATCTATATCTGTATAGCTACATAGATATATGCTTAGATGTATAGATACATGGAGATATGGATATATGAATATATATGGATATATATAAACATATATATACACACACAAAACATTTGTATCTCAGGTTTATTGTGAAAAGTGAATGAGATAATATATCTAAAGCACCCAGAATATTCTAAGCAATTAATAAATATATGTTTTATTTCTTTTTTTCTAATTAACTTTTTATTGAGGTGTAGTTGACATACAATATTATATTAGTTTTAGCTGTACAAAATATTGATTTGACATTTACATACATTATAAATATTTGTTTTGAAATAGCAATGATAATGGCTAACTTTTATTGAATGTTTAATATGTGCCAGGCCCTAGAGATAGAGTGCTGAATAAAACAGTCAAAGTAGTTCAACTCAAGGAGTTTATACCCAGAAGGCAGTAGAGAGAAAATAACCAGGTAAAACAATAAATAAAGATTTAAATAAATTATCTGAGTGATGTTATAGAAGGTATCTGGTAGAAGTGCTTTAGACAGGGTGAGAACTGAAAGCTTTCCTAAGGAGATGCCATTTGACCAGAAGTGAAAGGAATGAAAATTAGACTACATAAAAAGCTTGAGTGAAGACCAAAAAGTATGAAGCTAGCTTGAGGAACCAAAAGCAGGCCAGCTTGACTCAAATATTGTGAAAGAAGGATTGTTTTATAAGATAAGATCTGAAGGGAAGGCAGGAGCCAACTCATATACATTGTTGTAAATCATAATAAGGAAATTGAGTTTTATTCTAGAGCATTCAGAAGCCGCTGAAAGTTTCTAAGTAGGAGAGGTGTCATGATCAGAATTTAAGAGTTTACCCTGGGTGCTATATGGAGAATGAACTGTAAGGAGGTAAGAGTAGAAGCAAGAGATCAGTCTGGAATCATTTTAAGTTGGTCTGGTAAACAAATGATAGTTTAGTGTCAGTAAAGATGGAATCAACCAAATGGATTCCAGGTATATTTTGGCTGTGGAGTTAACATGAATTATCTGTAGAGAAGGGAGGTTGAGGAAAAGAGAGAAAACAAGAATGGTTTCCGTATTTGTGGCTTGATTGATTTGATTGATTGATGGCTCTATTTCTTAAGATATAAAATAAGTTTAGGAGAAAAGATGGGAAAAATCAAGAATTTTATTAGTACTTACTAAGTTTGTGATGTCCACTAAGTATTCAAATAGAGATGTCAAGTGAGATGTATGGAGTTGTGGGAATGAGTCTGAGTTAAATATTTAAATTTGCAATTCATTAACATATGGATGATATTTAAAGCCATAGGACTAGAAAGATTTGCCTAGAGAGAGAATAACAAATATATTTTCATTAATGATACAATACAATGTGTTATAATATCATGCAACACTATATTAGAATACTATACTAATGTAATCTCAACTGCTTCCAGAATTTAGCTGGGAGGTTAAGAGGTGTTGGTCAGAAAACAAAATGTATGAAATTAAGAGATGGTATAGTTGCTAGTTGAACTAAGAGAAAATATTGGTTTGTCAAATAAGATTCACTAAAATTAAAGATCTTACCATTAAGCTTCAAATAAATAATCAAGAAGCATAGGAAGAGCAGGAAGAGCACTGGGATCCAGAGTATGGCTCCTCAGCTTCTTCCTTCATGCATCAGACATGCCTCTGGCCCAGAGTCATAGATGAACAATTGAGCAAGTTGTGCTTGTTACCTCACACAATTGGGAGCATTTTAAGTTATGAAACATATCCATTTTGTAAGAGCAGATTTTATAACATTCTCCAGGAAGCTATACCTCATAAAGTCATAGACTTAGGCTTGTCCTACTAAAAGCCTTCCTATAGATAAAGATTTTCCTCCTACAATATACCAGAGATATGATCATTAGAGAGTGAGTTATTAACATATTTACTTTGAGATTAGATAAAATCAAATGGGATCTTTCGTTTCTGAAAATGATTCCCCCCTACCTCCAGTAAAGGGAGAGAAATGGAACAGGCCTAGCCGCTTAAATCTTTCCTTGCCACTGGTATCATCAAGGTGCAAGGTGTGACCATGGGAATGGATGATATAAGTAAGATGGCAGGAAGCGTTTTGGGCAGAGAGGACAAATATAAAAAAGAACGGAGAGGGTGGAGTGTTGGCATTCTTATTCATGTGAATGCTGAGGTCATGGAATAGTATGACAGAAATGGATTAAAGTGAAAGGTAGCATATTAGGAGTCTTTAATTAATGAGGGTGAATGACTGGCAGGTTGGAAGATGGCAAAATTAAGGAGTAAGGATGATGTATTTGAATGACACAAACTTCAAAGGAGAAGAGGTTTCTGATGGAGAAAGGAAGCAAACTTTTTTGAAATGGTTATGTGAGAATAAAGCATATAAAAACTCCATCTCCTCACTTCATCTTGATTAAATGTCAGAGCAAAGTAAGCAAACAATTCAGTCTTCTTTTAAGAGAGCTAGAAGAAAAGTGGTATCCTCAGGGATTTAATTCAAGAAGAACTTCATAAAAGAGGATGAGGGTGAAGGGAAATTTGGGAGGGTAGATGATAGGGACAGATAAAGAACCAGAAGTTGGGTTGGAATTCTTGTCTATACTTGGTTGTCATCAGGGGGTTTGATATCCCTGCATTTTGACAGGATTAGTCTTGAGATCCTCTTAAATGAAGGTCAGTGATCCAATTTGTTTTTTCCCTAGTAAGGTCTTGAGACAACTTCACTCATCCTTCCTCAGATTCATGACACTAAATTTCAGTGAGGAAATTAAGATGAAAGGAAATTGCTGCTTAACATTTCATATGGGTTTTTTTTGGTTTATTTTTATAATGTTTGTCTTTACTGTAAGATCTCATTTAACAGTAATGAACTAGGTTGAGAATGCTTAGGTGTTTTTTTTAGTATTTGTTAAACTGAATTAGTGAATGAAAACTAACACAAAACTTGGGAAACTATCCAAAAGATTCCTGAAACTTGCAGAAACCACATAGGAAATTGGATTGTTTTGGGGGCTTTGCTTCCTTCTCCTCCTCCTTTATCTATCTACATATAGATCAAAAACTATATAATACTATTCGAAGACCTTGTTTAGAATTCACTTTAGAGTTTGAAATGCATTCTTCTTAGCTGAAAAAAAAAACCCTTTTAAGAGGCTGGTCCAGTGGAGCAGCAGTTAAGGCAGTTAAGTTCGCACATTCCGCTTTGGAAGCCCAGGGTTTGCTGGTTCGGATCCTGAGTGTGGACCTATGCACTGCTTGTCAAGCCATGCTGTTGTAGGCATCCTACATATAGAGGAACATGGGCACAGATGTTAGCTCAGCCCCAGTCTTCCTCAGCAAAAAGAGGAGGATTGGCGGTAGATGTTAGCTCAGGGCTAATCTACCTCAAAAAAAAAAAAAAAAAAAACCCCTTTATGAAAATATAAGAAGCTGAAGAGACTCAAAGACAAATCTGGTTAATAAAACATAAAATCAAGGTGAATGATGCTGTATTTTTAATGGGAATGAAATATGACTATAACAAGTACATTTTAAAAACAGATGTTGACGATAATTCCAAAAGAAGTACTCCAAAAATATTTTAGGAAATCATAATATTAAAATGTGTTTGACAAATTAAGGATAATATTTATTGAAATAGAAAACCTCTGGAGTTTGTCAAAATAAATATAGACTTACTAATTTATGTGTATGCAGCATAAATTATGCCCCCAAATCCCTATTTTCTCATAATCTCAAATTGTAATCAGTCAAGTAGTCAAGTGGTTCCTAAGGAGCAGTGACTGCTCAGCTTGCCACACTTCCATATATTTGGTTGGCAAGGAGAAAACAAGCCCAAATAGCTTTAGAAAGTTTATTACTCATGGCAAAATAGGCAGCATAAAGTTCATGTTCCCATTGGTTCCTGTTGGCCCCAAGTCCCATAGGGGCAATGCAGAGGTGGGCTGAGAAGAATGCTGCACACATAGTAAATCTGTGTCACAGCTGGATAATCTTGAGACTAAGGGGACCTTGATGTTTTGTAGGGGTTTCTGGTAGACCTGCCCCTCCTACCTTCTAGAAAGAGACATTATCTTTAATACCCTTGAATGTTTCTAAGGAGAAAGACTTCAGCTTTATTACCCTGAGATATAAGCCAGCCTGATCCCTGTTTCAGAGCAGTTTTACAAACATCCTTGAACAAAACTGTCAAGGCCTTTTGCTCAGAGAGCTGCAGAAACACCAGAATTAGCTTCCAACACACCTATAATGAAAATTTTAAAGGAAGGCATGACTGAGGCTTAAAACAGTTCAATGCAGAGTATCTCAAATTACTTCAACTTCAAAACATCTTGTCATTGCTCAGAAGATGGCATCATAGGAGAATTCTGAACTCACCTCCTCCCACAGACACAACAAATTAACAACTATTCTTGGAACAATTACCCTTGAGAGAGGACCAGAAATTGAATAAAAAGAACCCCCACAATAAGGGACAGTGCTGACTGAGGTGGAAGAGGCAGAAATTCCTTTCTGGAGGGGAAGAAGCCACAGCACTTCATGGCCAGAAGCAATCTTAACGTATATAGATTTCCTGGAGGTGTGGGGTATCTGAGCAGGACAGCTTTGCCACAGTAAGCATCTTTTGAACTCAGCACAACAGGGAAAAGTGTCATAATATATGGCTTTGCTGGTTATTAACAACAGGGGAAATACCAACAGAAAGCTGTCAAACATAAGAGAAGGAAAGTTTGCTCTTAAAGGTCCCATGCACAAATTCACCCATTTTGGAAAACAACCTCAAATCACCAGAAAGAAAAGGGCATAGTCATTTGGTGAAAACAGACTCACTTGATAGGCTCTGGGTGCATCGCTGCAAGTCAGGAGGCAGCTTGGATCACTGCCCCAGGGACTCAGAAATTCACAGCATCTATTGTTGTGAACTAGTACAGGTATGCTGACACAGACACTGGCAGGTGCCATTAGAATTCTTTCTTTAACCTGTTATCATAGGAGTCTGCCACACTCAATAGAGCACAGATTTAACCAGCTCAGCCAGGGCAGGCAGCCTGTCCTAGGGACTGGCCCTACCCAATAGCAAGCCCTCGGGCAACTTGTGGGGTCACATAGATGGGGAGTGTGGGACCTCTGCAGGAGGCCAAGTGGGTCAGCCTCTGCAGGGCAGGGCATGTGTGATGGATAGGCCTGCATTGGTGGAGTGTGTAGGGCATCTACAGTGGGGCAAGTGGGTCTGCCTCAAAGGGTCAGGGCATGTGCGAGGGGCAGGACTGCATTGATGGGGTGTGAGCATCTGTGGGCAGTGGTATTTAGCTGCAGCAGACTTATGCTTCTCAAAAAGCTATGCAGCGGATTGGTCCTACTTTCCAAGACCTGGAACAATTGTGTGCTTCCACACCTGGGGCTGACCCACCCAGCTGCACTCCTGGAAGAGCTGACAACAGCCTTGGAGGCTGGTGGCCTACAGCAATTGTAAGCCCTTAGCCTAGCAACTAGCCATGCTGGGGGTCTACTCACTTAATAGAAAACCTGCAGCAGGAATGTGTTATTAGACCTTGCAGTCAACTATGCTGGGGCTCTCCATGCCTGATAAAGTGCCTGAAGAGACCTCATTACCACATGCAGCTGAGCATTAAAACCAGCCAGCCAGGGGGACAGCCTAGTCTTCTGTCCAACTGCACCTAGAGGGACCCTGCCACAACAGAAGGGCACACACAGCCCACACAGGAGACACTCCTGAAACATTTGGAATTGGTCAAAAGAGGGAAGCACACTGCTGGGCCTCATAAGGCATCTCTTACATAAGGCCACCTCTCCAAAATTGGGAGACATAGCTGATCTATGTAATACATAGATATAAACACAAAGAAAGAGGCAAAATGAGGAGACAAAGGAATATGTTCCAAATAAGGGAAGAGAGTAAATCCTGAGAAAAATAACTAAATGAAACAGAGATAAACAATCTACCTGATAAAGAGTAGAAAGTAATAGTCATAAGGACGTTCACTGATCTTGGAAGAAGAATGGATGAATTCAGTGAGATTTTCAGCAAAGAATTGGAAAATATAAAAAAGAAGCAATCAGAACTGAAGAATACAGTAATGGAAATAAAAAATTCACTAGAGGGAATCAATTGCAGAGTAGATGGTATAGAAGATTGGATCAGCAAGCTGAATGAAAGACTAAAGGAAATCACCTAAGCTGAATAGATAAAAGAAAGACGAATGAAAAAGAATGAGGAAAGTCTAAGGGACAACAGCAAGTACACTAAAATCCATACTATATGTTTCCCAGAAAGAGAAGAGAAAAACAAAGAGGCAGAGAATATATTTGAAGAAATAAAAATGAAAACTTTCCTAACCTAAGGAAGGAAACAGATACCTAGGAACAGGGAACTCAGAGAGCACCAAACAAGATAAACCCAGAGAAGCCCACACAAAGACACATTATAATTAAAATATCAAAAAGTAAATATAAAGAGAGAATCCTAAATGCCATAAGAGAAAGGCAATAAGTTACATACACAGAAAACCCCACAAGACTATCAACTGACTTCTCAACAGAAACCTTACAGGCTAGAATGGAGTAGCACAATATATTTAGAGTAGAAAGGAAAAAACCTACAGCCAAGAATACTCTACCCAGCAATGTTATTATTCAGAATAGAAGGAGAGACAAAGAGTTTTCCAGACAAGCAAAAACTAAAGGAATTTATCACCAAGAAAGCAGCCTTACAAGAAATGCTAAAGGGATTTATTTAAGTGGAAAAGAAAAGACTAGAAATAAGGGAAAAAAATTGTCAAAAATAACCAATAAAATCACTGGTAAAGGCAAATGAACAGTAAATGTAGCAGATCAATCACCTATGAAGCTAACCTGAAGGTCAAAAGACAAAAGTACAAAATTATCTATTTCCATGATAAGAGGATAATGGATACACATACACAAAAAAAGAGATTAAATAGGGGCTGGCCCCGTGGCCGAGTGGTTGGGTTTGCGCACTCCGCTGCAGGCGGCCCAGTGTTTCGTCAGTTCGAATCCTGGGCGCGGACATGGCACTGCTCATCAAACCACACTGAGGCAGCATCCCACATGCCACAACTAGAAGGACCCACAACGAAGAATATACAACTATGTACCGGGGGGCTTTGGGGAGAAAAAGGAAAACAATAAAATCTTTAAAAAAAAAAGATTAAATAATTAAATATGATATCAAAAACATAAAATGTGGGAGGAGGGGATCAAAACAGTAGAGCTCATAGCAAGAGGTCAAACTTAAAAGACTATCAACTTACTATACACTGCTATTTATATAGGTTATTATATATGAACCTCATGGTAATCACAACCCAGAAACTTATATAATAAATATGCAAACAATTAAGAGAAAGGAATCCAAATGTAATACTAAAGAAAGTCATCAAACCACAGAGGAAGAGAGCAAGAGAAGGAGAAAGGAACAGAGAAGAACTACTAAAACACCCAGAAAAAAAGTAACAAAATGGCAATAAGTACATACTTATCAATAGCTACTTTAAATGTCAATGTATTAAATGCTCCAGTTGAAAGACATATGGTGGTCGAATGGATGAAAAACCAAGACCCATATATATGCTGCATACAAGGAACACACTTCTGACCCAAAGACACTCACAAACTAAAAGTGAAGGGATGGAAAAAGATGATACTCCATGCAAATGGCAATGAAAAGAAAGCTGAGGTGGCAATACTTATGTCAGACAAAATAGACTTTAAAACAAAAATCGTAACAAGAGACAAAGAAGGGCAGAACATGATGATAAAGAGAACAATCCAACAAGAGGATAAAACACTTGTAAATATCTATGCTTCCAACAAAGGAGCACCTAAATATCTAAAGAGATTATTAACAGACATAAAAGGAGAAATAGACAGTAACACAATAATAGTGGGGGACTTTAACACTTCATTTACACCAATAGATAGATCATCCTAACAGAAGATCAATAAGGAAACATTGGTCTTAAATGGCACATTAGACCAGATGGAATCAGTAGATATACACAGAACATTTCATCCATAAACCACAGAATACACATTCTTTTCAAATGCACATGGAACATTTTCCAGGATAGATGACATATTAGGTCACCAAACAAGTCTCAATAAATTTAAGAAGTTTGAAGTAACACCAAACATCTTCTCTGACCCCAACAGTATGAAACTGGAAGCCAACTACAGGAATAAAATTTAAAAAGCCACAAATAGGTGGAGATTAAGCAAAATGCTATTGAACAATGATTGGGTCAATGGAGAAATCAAAAGACAAAGAAAAAAACACCTGGAGACAAATGAAAATGAAAATATGACTGCCAAATTTTATGGGATACTACAAAAGCAGTTCTAAGAGGAACATTCATAGCAATACAGGCCCACCTCAATGAGCTAGAAAAATCTCAAATAAACAACCCAATAGTGCACCTAAAGGAACTGGAAAAACAAGATCAAAGCCCAAAATCAGTAGAAAGAAGGCAATGATAAAAATAAGAACAGAAATAAATGAAATAGACACTAAAAAATAAAAAAAAAATCAATGAAATGAAGAACTGGTTCTATGAAAAGATAAACAAAATTGACATCCCTTTAGCTAGACTCACCAAGATAAAAAGAGAGAAGGCTCAAATAAATAAAATCAGAAATGAAACAGGAGAAATTACAACAGATACCTTGTAAATGCAAAGGATTATAAGAGAATACTACAAAAAGCTACACACCAAAACTTGGATAATTTAGAAGAAATGGATAAATTCTTTTTTTAAAGATTGGCACCTGAGCTAACAACTGTTGCCAATCTTCTTTTTTTCCCTGCTTTTTTCTCCCCAAATCCCCCCAGTACATAGTTTTTTATTTTAGTTGTAGGTCCTTCTAGTTGTGGCATGTGGGACACCGCCTCAACATGGACTAATGAGCGGTGCCACATCCATGCCCAGGATCCGAACCCAGGGCCGCCAAAGTAGAGTGTGTGGACTTAACAACTCGGCCATGGGGCCAGCCTCCGGATAAATTCTTAGAATCATACAATCTTCCAAAACTGAATCAAGAATAAATAGACAATTTGAATAGACCAATGCCCAGTAAGGAAATCAAAATAGTAATCAAAAACCTCCCAAAAAATAAAAGTCCAGGACCAACAGCTTCCCTGGAGAATTCTACCAAACATTCAAAGAAGACTTAATACCTATCCTTCTCAAACTCTTTCAAAAAATTGAAGAGGAGGGGAAGCTTCCTAACTCATTCTACCAGGCCAACATTACCTTGATACCAAAAACAGACAAGGACAACACAAAAAAGAACATTATAGGCCAATATCATTGATGAACATCAATATAAAAATCCTCAACAAAATACTAGCAAATCAAATACAACAATACATTAAAAACATCATACGCCATGATCAAGTGGTATTTATTCTAGGGATTCAGGGATGGTTCACCATCCACAGATCATTCGATGTGATACACCACATTAAAATGAAGAATAAAAATCACATGATCATCTTAATAGATGAAGAGAAAGCATTTGACAAGATATGGCATCCATTTATGATAAAAATTCTGAATTAAATCTTTACAGAAGGAAAGTACCTCAACATAATAAAGGCCATATATGACAAACACACAGCTAATATCATACTCAATGGAGAAAAGCTGAAAGCTCTCCCTCTAAGAACAGGATCCAGACAACGATGCCCACTTTTGTCACTCTTATTTAACACAGTATTGGAAGTCCTAGCCAGAGCAATCAGGCAAGAAAAAGAAATAAAAGAGAACCTAACTGGAAATGAAGTGTAACTGTCACTATTTGTAGATGACATGATTTTATATAGAGAAAACTGTAACAAATCCACCTAAAATATTTTAGAAACAACAAATCAATATGGTAAAGTTGCAGGATATAAAATCAACATACAAAAATCAGTTGTGTTTCTATACACTAACAACGAAGTAGCAGGAAGTGAAATTAAGAAGACAATCCCATTTACAATTGCAACAAACAGAATAAAATACCTGGGAATAAACTTAACCAAAGAAGTGAAAGACCTGTACACTGAAAACTATAAAACATTGTTGAAAGAAATTAAGGAAGACACAAAGAAATGGAAAGATATTCTGTGCTCTTGGATTGGGAGCATTAGCATAGTTAAAATGTCCATGCTTTCCAAAGCAGTCTACAGATTCAATGCAATCTCTATCAAAGTTCCAATGACATTTTTCACAGAAATAGAACAAAGAATCCTAAATTTTTTATGGAAAAACAAAAGACCCCAAATAGCCAAAGCAATCCTGTGGAAAAAGAACAAAGCTGGAGTTATCACACTCCCCGATTTCAAAATACACTACAAAACTATGGTAACCAAAACAGCATGGTACTGGCAGAAAAACAAACACACAGATCAATGGAACAGAATGGAAAGCCCAGAAATAACCCACACCTCTGTGGACAGCTAATTTTTGACAACAGAGCCAAGAACATACAATGCAGAATGGAAAGTCACTTTAGTAAATTGTGCTGGGAAAACTGAACAGCCACATGCAAAAGAATGAAAGTAGACCATTATCTTACACCATACACAAAAATTAACTCAAAATGGATTAATGACTTGAATGTAAGACCTCAAATCATAAAAATTCTAGAAGAAAATGTAAGCAGTATGCTGTTCAACATCGGTCTTAGCAGCATATTTTCATATACCATGTTTGACCAGGCATGGGAAACAAGAGAAAAAATAAACTAATGGGACCACATCAAACTAAAAAGCTTCGCACAGCAAAAGAAACCATCAACAAAATGAAAAGACAACCTAACAACTGGGAGAAGCTTTTTGCAAACCATATATCTGATAAGGAGTTAATATCCAAAGTACATAAAGAACTCATCCATCTCAACAATGAATAAAGAAACAACTCAATTAAAAACTCAGCAAAAGATCTGAACAGACATTTTTCCAAAGAATATATACAGGTGGCCCATAGGCACATGAAAAGATGTTCAACATTACTAATTATGAGGGAAACGCAAATCAAAACTACAATGAGATATCACCTCACACCCATCAGAATGGCTATAACTAACAAGACAAGGAATAATAAGTGTTGGAGAGGAAGTGGAGAAAGGGAACTCTCATACACTGCTGCTGGGAGTACAAACTGTTGCAGCCACTATAGAAAATGGTAGGAGATTCCTCAAATTTTAAGAATAGAACTAACATATGATCCAGCTATTCCGTTGCTGGGTATTTATACAAACTACATGAAAACAGGAATTCTTAAAGATACAAGCACCCCTATGTTTCATTGTAGCATTATTCACAAAAGCCAAGATTTGGAGGCAACCTAGGTTCCCATCAAGGGACGAATGGATAAAGAAGATGTCGTGTATGTACACAATGGAATTCTACTCAGCCATGAAAAAAGTGAAATCTTGCCATTTGTGACCACATGGATGGACCTTGAGGGTATTCTTGTAAGTGAAATGTCAGAAAGAGAAAGTCAAATACTGTATGATCTCACTCATAAATAGAAGATAAAAAACAACCACCACCACCACACACTTAGATACAGAGATTAGATTGGTGGTTACCAGAGGGGAAGTGGGGAGGGAGGAGGGCAAAAAGGGTGACTGGGCACGTACATATGGTGATGGCTGGTAATTAGTCTTTGGGTGGTGAACATGATGTAGTCTAGATAGAAATCTAAATATAATGATGTACACCTGTAATTTATAATTTTATAAACCAATGTTACTTCAATTAAAAAAACCCTCTTTCATGTCTATTATTTATGTCTATTTTTAAAACCGCTTTCTAGTCCCAAGTGAAAACAACAAATCAAAAATGTGATGAACAAAAACACTAGAATTAACACAAGGAATGCTATTGTTTTATATTATTATTGGATATACAATAATTTTATTTTTCTAATTGTCATGAAATGACCCATGCCATTTAAGTGAGTTTTCCAAATAATTAAAAATTAATTTGTCACAAATAAAATATTTCCAAGCATTTCTTAAAATTTGGATTATATTAGTTTACTGATCTCTTACCTTTAACAAAGCTAGGACTTGAAGTTCTCTCATAGTTTTAGGCTTGTTTGCAAGCCCATAAACTTGAAAAAGAATGAGATATGTTTCAGGGTTTTATGGATAAGGCCTTTATATTCAGATACTTTTTTCCATATATTCCTTGATTTGCTAGTAATTTTCAGAGGACTGAATTGTCACCTCTGTTACCTTCGAATAGCTTTTTCCAGAAATCAAATTCCCTCATCATTTTTTAACATTAAGACTCATTAAAATTCCACTAAAAGCTCCAAGCACTTCTAATGAATATCTAGCAGCCACACAGAAAGCAGACAGTGAGCACTTGGGAGCTCAGAGGTAAACAGACAATTGCTAATCTAGGAAATTAAGGTCTGTTTCAGGTCAATCTAAGCATTACCACACTCGACCACAGGTCTTTTAATCTAGCCTTTACTGTCATAGACTATAGGAAATGGCACTCCAGAGGCCTATGACTACTTTTTAAATAATCTGTATTATTTTTCTCCTCATTAAAGATATGTTGTAACAGATTTGAACATAAAAATATAAGCAAAATAATGAAAATCATCCATAATCCTATTACCCACATAGCACAGCTGTTCACATTTTGGCTTATTTTCCATGATGGTTTCTCTCGTTCCTCTTTGTAAACAGGTGTGGGTCTAAAATTATTGACATGAAGCTCATAGTTTTGCATACTCTCTCTTTTCATTTATGATATCATGACCATTTTCTCACGTCAATATTTTTTAGTCATTTTCAATTCTTGAACTTCCCTCCGTTACTGTGCTTTTAAATCCTTCCCTTCCCAGGTCAGCCCTCTAACCCGAGTTAAACTGACTGCCTTCTTGTGCGCCCAGGGACTCCTGCACAGTTTTGCCACAACACTTAGGACACTTCAATTTGCTATTTCTTGTCTCTGCCATTAGATCATACACTTCTTGAAGTCAAGAGCAACATCCTTCACCTCCATATCACTAGCATGTCACATTTTACCCGAAAGGCAAGGTGTAGAAGCTCGCTAAAATTTTCTTACATCAATGTCAAGTCAATAATCATTGTTTCAGGATAAGTTCAAATATTGCCTTTTTCACAGTAATTACCTCCATGGGAGAGGACTATCTCCCTTTTGGGGGCCTTTATATTACCCTGCTTTTCATGGTGGTTTTTTCTTTGCATATTTTTTTCTCATGAAAATGAAAACTTCTTGAGGGCAGAGGCAATGCTATCTTTAATGTCATACCCCTCCTCTAAGTGCCTTGTAAAGAACTTAGGTGGAGGAAATTGTCAAGCACTTACGTTGAATTAGAAGGATATGACCTACCCAATTCAATCCTTTCCATAAAGAACCAGTGACTCAAACATTAATGTTTTATGAATGATCATTTCCTCAGATGAGGATATCTAGAGAAAAAAAGCCATAAAGTAAATATCACCATTTAAATTTTATTTATGAGAGGAGATTTTCATAAAGATTACTCACTATGACATTCATGTATATTCAGAACATAGAAAGAGAAAGGGTTGTTCCTTTGTAACTTATTTTGTCATAGACAAACATGGTCAATAAAATATTTTTTGTGGTTATGATGGCATGTGTATCTACTTATTTTAAATTCTAGTTGTGTATGCTTTTTGGTGAGGGAGGTTGGCCCTGAGCTAACATCTGTTGCCAATCTTCCTCTTTTTCTTTGCCTCCCCAAAGTCCCAGTACATAGTTGTACATCCTAGTTGTAAGTCCTTCTAGTTCTTCTCCATGGGGTGCCACCACAGCATGGCTTGATGAGTGGTGTGTGGGTCTGTGCCCAGGATCCAAACCCTCGAACCCTGGGCCACCAAAGCAGGGCACACAAACTGAACCACTGCGTAACCAGGCTGGCTCCCATTTTAAATTCTAACTTGTATCAATCCAAATTTACCTTCTTGAGACTTTTTCATGACAACTATTAGATTTCTTCTCTCTCTCTTTTTACATAATCAAATGAGGGCGTTATTTTGGCCAGAATTTTTGAATTTATCTTCTGAAAGAAAGTGTAAGTTTATGTCAGATTGTGTGATGTTCTCTCTTGTTCTACAAATGCTTATTTTTGAAACTGTAATATAAATACTAGGATTCATAAAAATTGAAAAAATATGGCATTATTCTGACCTGCTGTGCTCCTTTTTCTAAAAATAACTCATTTATTAAATTTTCTCATTGAAATTTTAATATTTGGGTATTATAGTAATAAAACTGTTCACTAAATATGTAATGGTTGATATTGTTATGTTAATTTCCTACTTTACATTATAGTTATACATAATTTTGAAAGCCATAAAGGTGATTGAATATTATAATAAAGTTTAAAACAATTATAACATTTTTCAGTTTTATTTCAGGTAACAGAACATTTTATTCCAAGCATGTGGTAACCATAATATTTGAATATCTAGTGGTATATATGGTGTTCAAGCTATCATGTTCCATTAGAAATGTCCTTGGACTAGAAATTTAAAAGCTGAGGTTTTCAATCTAATTTTACCATTATACCAGAAGCCATTTGAATTTAAGCAAGTTCTTATCCTAAGCCCAGTTTCTTTTTCTGCAATATTCACTTCAAACACTCAAACATTACCTGGGCCCCTGCTAGACTCCAAACACCATGACTATTGGGTTAAAAGGCACAAATTCTAAGAGATTAGTGATGTTAGGTATAATTTTTTTTCAAAAAGTCAAATATGTAACTTTCATATGAACATAAAGTGAGCACATGTCAAATTTTAATTCACTAATTAAGGATAGAATCTGTAAGATGGTAAGGATGGTTCAAAGAGAATTGAAGGAAGTATTTAGAGTGGCTGAAAGAATGAATGCTTGAATAAATTACTAAATTAGATATAAATCTAGTTAATGTCCAATAGGGCACTAAAACTGCATTGCTATAGGACAAGCATCACTTGAGTCTACTAGTTAATGACTGTCCTAATAGAGTTGTAAATTATCTAAACCAATAGTAAAATAGCAAGTGAAACAAAGGCATATACTCCTAGGAATCAGATAATCCCTGGCTGGGCCTGACAATGCTCAGCAAAAGTAGTGAAAGAAAACACAGCAATCCCTTTAGTTTATTCACAATTTTTAGGTATTTTTCTCAGCAGAGAGAAAGAGAGGTCAGTAACTCAATGATTAAAGGATGATAAGTGTTTTGATATAGGCAGTGGCGAGTTACTATCAAGTTACAGCAAAACAGCACCTAATGGGGATTGTGCAACAAGAGCAGAGGTGTTTTCAAGGAAGATGCAGAAATGCTTAGAACATTTTTCCTGAGACCTGAGAAACAGATAACCAGGCAGTAAAGGCTCTTTTAGGAAGATAAACAGAATGTTAAGAACTCTGCCTTTGACACCTCAGTGTCTGTTGTTTACAGCATATGATACAAAAAACATAGAAAAGAAAATAATCTGATTATATTCAAGGGTAGGGTGTAGACTTTTTGTAGAAGATTAATCTGGCTCAGAAACTCTGGAGCAAATTAGGACACACACAAAGGACACAGTCTTGGTATCATCAGAAATGCTTCAACTATCTTGGGAAAGACAACTGACTGGGGAACAATTTTTGGTATCTTGACCATGGATTACCTGCAGTTTTTGTAAAATAACAGTACTGTTTTTTTAATTTATTATTAACTATTTATTGTTACATTCTCTTGTCATGGTTTCCCTAGAGACACAGCTATTATAATTTGATGTCATGTTTCTAGATTCGACAGGGACACTTTTTCATGTCTCTAACTGTGCTCAGTGACAGACCAACAAAATTTCATCATCTGACTCTATGATACAAGCAAGGAGAATGCTTAGCCCCATTTTACACTTTTTCTCTTCAATCATAAACTCTGGACTCTCATTAAATTTTTATTTGATTTATCTGAATAAATCATCATGCTTTCTATTTAAAATTTATAATTTTTGTCTGTCTTTTTTCTGAGATGGAAAAAAAAAAGCCTGTTGAAATTCCCACTATGCCAATTTTGGGCAACAGAAACCTGAATGAATAATGTAAAGTTCTTCTGTTTAAAATATCTCTCGCTATCTTTTAACCCAGGGCTTTAGAAATCCAAATAAAAATTTTAATGTATATATTCACGTTACTGAATAAAAGTTATTTATAATAATAACATGTAAAATTGTGCATAATAATCTGTAAATTTTATACACCAGAGTCCTGAGAGACCACTTTCAAATCCATTGTGACTGAAGAAGTGACTTCAATAATTAGTCTTGCTTACCTAGAAAATTATCTATAATCTGATCTGTGCATGTTTTTTCCTTCTTTGTTTTCCAAGATTTGCTCTTCTATTATGTGCCCTAACTTATTTCTTGTGAGAAAGAGAAAAGCAACCTCTCATAGCTAGGAACTGCTCTTGAACCATCAGTTAGACCTTGATCTTCTTAGCTGCTAACCTTGTGTCTTGGTGTTTTCCTGTTGAACATAAACAATTTTTTAGGACACCAACATCAGACAATGCCACAGATGCCTCCAACATTTGTGACTGTAATGGATGAACACCAAAATAAGACGACTCCATAATCATGTCTAAACAGATAAAAACACAAACATCATCAAAAGCACAAAAATGACCAAATATCCCCTTATCGTGGCTAATATGAGCAAGTGCTGCTTCTTTACTATCAGAGCTTTAGGTGCACACTCTCTTCTTCTTTAATCTAGATAAGATTCATTACGATACGTATAGCAAACTGACTCCAAAATGATCCAACTATCCCACCTACTAGTTGTCACACCTATGTGTAATCCCTTCTTTGTACGTAGGCAGGATCCCTGACTTGCTTTTAACCAGTAGAATATGGGAAAGATGATGAGATTTTTACTTTCTTGATTACTTTATCTAATGTTGCAACTTCCTTCTTGTCAGCAGGCTCTCTTTATTGACTGACTAGTTGTCCTTTTCTGACTTTGACAAAGTAAATTGACATATGGAGAAGCCCATGAGGCAAGAGACTGAGGGTAGCCTACAGATGACAGCCAGCAAGGAACTGAGGCCCCCAGTATGACAACTCATGAAGAACTGAATCCTGCCAACATCCACAGGAACATGGAAAAGGATCCTTCCCCTATTGAGCCTTAAGATGAGACCACAGTCCCAAGTGACACCTTGATTGCAGTCTTGTGAAAAACTCTAAAGCAGAGGATCCACCTAAGCTATGTCTAGAGTCCTGACCCACAGAACAGTGAGATAAATGTGTTCTGTTTTAAACTGCTAAGTTTGTAGTAACTTGTTATGCAGCAATAGATAGCCAGCATAATAGCCAATGGTAGAATTGCCTCAAATTCCTGACAACATTCAATCTACAGCAAAGCTCCACTTCTTTCAAGCTGTCTCCAAATCATCTAATAAAAGCTGAAATTTTATGATGCATTCCTAACATGCTTCTATTGAGACAAGCCCATGATTCCCCATGGTGTGCATTTTTCCTTGTTGCAATGATTACTTCCCTTCCCTCCCCCAGCACTTTGTTCTACTGTATTTAGTTATATTTGTGTATAGGTGTATTTGTGGTGATATTAGGTTATTGGGCATTGACACTTGTTCTTCATCTTTTAATACTGAGCTAGTTATATCTGTTGACCATTGACCTCCCAAAAGGCCAACAGAGATACTCATTGATCAAGTAAATCTAAGGTTATTAGACCTACTGCAGAGCCTGAGCTTGACAAGAGTCTTAGTAACATCTTAAAATGAAGAACTTAGGGGAGTATATTTATAAGGTTTTAGGACCTTGGCTAAGTGATTTTAAAGTAGATATTGAAACATAGAGAAATGAGCCAAGTTTATGGCAAAATTATTTTTGATTAGTGGGTACAACAAGGCGAAGATCTTGAAATGAGCCTTAATGAACAAACTCTTTCATTTTGATCATTCAGCTATTTTAATTTATTCCTTGTTATATTTTAGGAGCAAATATTTCCTGGATCAAATAGCTAAATTGTGTTTAGTTGCACTCAATATTGTTTAACAAAGGGACATAAACGTATGTTTTGACTCAGTATTGTTTAACACAGGAGCAGGGAAATAGATGGGTTTCAATTTTGATATCATTGTATCATAGCCCTTGTTGCAAGTTGTACATAATGATTTGCTTAATAGCATAGTTAAAAGTGCACTTTAAATGTAGATTCTAACTGTTCTGTTGCTAAGGAGGACTACCGTTAGCTAGATACCCCATATTTAATTTCTATTTATATCTCTTTGAGCTTCTCTCATTCTCTATTTTTATCATAGGGTTCTATGACAATGTAGCAGGAGGATTCACAAAAGAAAAGTTCTTAGCTTGTTCTTTTTTAGCCAAATCTTAGTCTCAGGCCTGAGCCATGAGTACACTCCTCCCTGGGCAAAGCATGCAGGTCCTGCTTCTTTGGAGTAACACTATTAAAAATCCTTCCATAGGGCAGCGTTTTAGAGTTCTACTATTTAACAGCCTCACACCCTGTATCCTACAGTTATACTTAAAATTTTTCTAATGTTATTTAATATTAGAATATTAGAAATATTACTATTTCCAATAATAGACTAGCCCTTTCCTACCTAATAAAATCTCCTTTCCCACAATCCTAAACAAGAATAAAAATCTTCTAAACTGCATTGCCTTGTGTCAAAGTTATGGCTTATTAATAGTAAATCAGTGTGGCTTTAATTTAAGGCAGGAGATCATCTTTCTGCTCTTGCAGCTTTCAGTCCCACCAAGTGCCTAATTACATCTCCTTTCCACCTGCTGGCCACACATAGAAAGGCAGTTTCTTCCCTTACTAGTCTTATCAGGAAAGTAAGTACAAGTATATAAAGTATGAACTACATATATACATTATGGGGACAAAGCAAAGTATCATAATAACTGGAGATTTATATTAACCATCGATTAAGGCACATGAAATGCCAGGAACAGATATGTACAACACAAGTAACAAATTTGAGGCAATTAACTCTGCTTTAATTCACTCAGAGAAAATAACATCTTTTTCCCCTGCTCTATGTAAGAGCTGGTACATCATAATAGGTTCACAATAGATCGTTGTTGATTGATTTCAAGACAAATAAGTTAAACAGACATGGCTGAGTGCTTATTACATGCCAGTCACTTTGATAGGTACTTGTGACATATCAGTGAGGAAAAAGATCCCTGCCTTGTGGAGTTTACATTCTAATTGGTGGAGCCAGAAAATAGATAATACACATAATAATTAAACTATGTGGTTTGTTAGAAGGTGATAAGTACTATTATCAAGGAAAACTATTGCCTGACAGTAGTTAAACTGGTAACAACAGATTTTATTCAAGAACTATTGCAATAGGAAAAAAGACCTCAGTATAGAACTGGGCTCAATTCCAAATACAAGAAGAAAAGTGGGAATGTATAGCCAAGCTATGGAGTGGAGGGTTAGTGGATGGAAAATTACTAACAGGAAGCATCAGGGGTAAAAAGAGATTTATGGCTAGACCAACTTGACAGAATTCTTGCTGAAAGCAGACCAGGGAGATCAGATATCACATGGAGAATGGTGGGGGGATGAGGAATTTGATCAGACATCAAGGGTGACCAGTTATTGAGGGTGAAGGATTCTGGTTAAACTGTCTTAGCAGGATACTTGCTAAAATTGGGTTCTTAAGGAAAAGACCGAAGGACAGAGGGCCTAGTCAAAAAGGGGCTCAGAGGAACCTGTCTAGAGTTTGGTCAAGGAGAGAGTCTTTGTCACTACATGAAAAAGAAAACATAGAGAAAGGTGAGAGGAATGAGATGGTGGGAGGGAACAGTGGGGAAGATGTTACTACATTAGAACAGTCAGGCTACTACGAGAAGGTAGAGTTTGCCAAACCATATCTCAAAGGAGAGTTTTTCAGTTAGAATAAACAGCCAGAACAAAGGTTCAAGGATATGTCCTCAGCATGTTAGAAAACTTGCAAGAAAGCCAGTGTGGCTGGAGCAGAGTGAGCAAAGAAGAAAACAACAATGGAGTCAGAGAAGTGATTTCTTCACTTGTTTCATTTCAGAGTTAACCATGACTTATTCGATCAAATTTATCTTTTTCAAAAATCACTTCCACGAATAGCAATAGCCAAATGAATATAGGAAATATTTTGACATTTATTATTCCCCAGAATAATGCTAATGGTAAATGGCATTTATATTTTATTAAATATTTTATTCCCTGATAAATGGATCTCATTTGAAGTTATAAAAGATAGATGGACAAGACTCAACTATGCTGCCTACAAGAGACTCACTTCAGCTTTGAGGACACACACAAACTGAAAGTGAAGGGATGGAAAAGATATTCCACGCAAATGGAAACCAAAAGAAAGCTGAGATAGTATACTTACATAGGAAAAAATAGACTTCAAGTCAAAGACTGTAATATGAGAAAAAGAAAGTCATTATATGATAAAGGTGTTAATCCAACAAGAGGATATAACATTTGTAAATATTTATGCACTCAACATAGGAGCACCTAAACATATAAAGCAAATATTAACAGATCTAAACGGGGAAATAGACAGCAACACAATAACAGTGTGGGACTTTAATATCCCATGTCTGTGAATAGATAAATCATCCAGACAGAAAATCAATAAGGAAATATTGGACTTAAATGATGTGTTAGACCAGTTGGACTTAATATACATTTACAGAACATTCCACCAAAATGCAACAGAGTACACATACTTCTCATGTACACATGGAACATTACCCAGGACACATCATGTTAGATAACAAAGCAAGTCAATAAATTTAAGAAGATTGAAATCATATCAAGCATCTTTTCCAACCACAATGGTGTGAAACTAGGAATCAATTAGAAGAAAAAGACTAGAAAATTCACAAATATGTGGAGATTAAACAACATGCTACTGATCAACCAATGGGTCAAAAAAGAAATCAAAAGAGAACCCAAAAAATATCTTGAGACAAATGAAATGAAAATACAACATACAAAAATTATTTAATGCAGCAAAAGGGGTAAGTTCATGGCAATAAATGCCTACATTAACAAAAAAGGAAATCTCAAATAAACATCCTAACTTTACACCTCAAGGAACTAGAAAAAGAATGAGAAATCAAGCTCAAAGTTAGTAGAAGGAAGGAAATAACAACGATCAGAGTGGAAATAAATGAAATAGACACTAAGAAGATAATAAAAAGATCAATGAAACTAAGAGCTGGTTCTTTGAAAAGATAAACAAAATAGACAAACCTTTAGCCAGACTCACCAAGAAAAGAAGAGAGCAAACAAAGATAAATAAAATCAGAAATGAAAGGGGGGCTGCTACAACTGATATCACAGAAATACAAAGGACCATAAGAGAATACTATGAATAATTATATGCCAACAATTTGGACAGTCTAGAAGAAATGTATAAATTCCTAGAAACATATACCTTACCAAGACTGAATCATGAATTAATAGAAAATCTGAACAGACCAATTACTAGTAAAGAGATTGAATCAATAAACAAAAACTTACCAACAAACAGAAGTCCATGACCAGATGTCTTCACTGATGAATTCTACCAAACATTAAAAGAAAAATTAATACCAATTCTTCTCAAACTCTCCCAAAAATTAGAAGAGGAGGGAGCACTTCCAAACTCATTCTACGAGGCCAGAATTATCCTGATACCAATACCAGACAAGGACACTATGAGAAAAGACAATTATAGGCAGATATCCCTGATGAACATAGATGCAAAAATCCTCAAGAAAATATTAGCAAACCAAATTCAAAAACATGTTAGAAAGAATCATACATCATGATCAAGTAGGATTTATTCCAGGGATGCAAGAATGGTTTAATATCAGCAAATCAATGTGATACATCACATTAACAAAATGAAGGATAAAAATCATATGGTCATCTGAATAGATGCAGAAAAAGCCTTTGAGAAAATTCAACATCCATTCATGATCAAAACTCTCAACAAACTGGGTATAGAGGCAATGTATTTCAACATAATAAAGGCCATATATGACAAGCCCAAAGCTAATATCATACTCAATAGCAAAAATCTCAAAGCTTTTCCTTTAAGATCAGGAACAAGACAAGGACACTCACTCTTGCCACTTTTATTCAACATAGTACTAGAAGTCCTAGCCAAAACAATTAGGCAAGAAAAAAGAAGTGAAAGGCATCCCAATCAAAAAGGAAGGAGCAAAACTATCTCCATTTGCAGATGACATGATATTATACGTAGAAAACCCTAAAGACTCAACCAAAAAACTATAAGAACTAACAAACGAATTCAGGAAAATTGCAGGATACAAAATCAATATACAAAAATCAGTTGCATTTCTCTATACTAATAATGAACTATCAGAAAGAGAAATTAAGAAAACAATCCCATTTATGATTGCATCAAAAAGAATAAAATACCTAGGAATTTAACCAGTAAGGATAAAAGACGTGTACACTGAAAACTATAAGATATTGATAAAAGAAATTAAAGAAGACATAAATAAATGGAAAGATATTCCATGCTCATATATTGGAAGAATTAACATTTTTAAAATGTCCATAGTACCCAAAGCAATCTACAGTTTCAATGCAATCCCTATCAAGATTCCAATGGCAAAATTCCCATAGAACAAACAATCTTAAAATTTGTGTAGAACCACAGAAGACCTCAAATAGCCAAAGCAATCTTAAGAAGGAAGAACAAAGCTGAAGGCTTTTCCTATTTAAAACTATGCTACAAAGCTATGATAATCAAAACAGTATGGTCTTGGCATAAAAACAGACACACACGTCAATGGAACAGAACTGAGTCCAGAAATAAACCCACGCATATATAGTCAATAAATTTATGACAAAGGAGCCAAGAATATACAATGAGGAAAGGACAGTCTCTTCAGTAATAAATGGTGTTGGAAAAACTGGGCAGCCACACGCAAAAAAATGAAACTGAACCCTTATCTTATACTATACTCAAAAATTAGAGACTTGAATGTAAGACCTGAAGCCATAAAACTCCTAGAAAAAACATAGGGAGTAAGCTCCTTGACACCGGTCTTGGCAATGATCTTTTTGATTTGATGCTGAAAACAAAGGAAACAAAAGCAAAAATGAAATGTAGGACTACATCACTAAAATGTTTCTGCACAGCAAAGGAAACCATCAACAAAATGAAAAGGCAACCTACACGATGGGAGAGAATATTTGCAAATCATAAATCTGATAAGAGGTTAATATCTAAAATATATTAAAAACCCATACAACTATGAATAGAAAAAAACCCACAAAGAATCTGATTAAAAATTGGGCAGAGGATTGGATGGACATTTTTCCAAAAAAGACACACAGGTGGCCAACAGGTACATGAAAAGGAGCTCAACATCACCAATCAATAAGGAAATAACAAATCAAAACTACAATGAGAAATCACCTCACATGTCTTAGAATGGTTATCATCAAAAAACAAGAAATAATGCGTTGACAAGGATGTGGAGAAAAGGAAACACTTGGTGGGAACGTACACTGGTGCAGCCATTATGAAAAACAGTATGGAAATTCCTCAAAAAATGAAAAATAGAACTCTATGACCCAGCAATTCCATTTCTGGGTATTTATCCAAAGGAAATGAAACCACCATCTTGAAAACATATCTGCACTCTCATGTTCATTGTAGCATTATTTACAATAGCCGAGAAATGAAAGCAGTCTAAGTGTCTATCAATGGATGAATGGATAAAGAAAATGTAGTATATATTCACAATGGAATATTATTCGGCCAAGCAAAAGAAGGAAATCCTACCATTTGCAACAATGTGAATGGATCTGGTGGGCATTGCTAAGTGAAATAAGTTGGACAGGGAAAGAAAATACTGTATGATATCACTTATATGTGGAATCTTACAACAAACAAACAAACTCATAGATACAGAGAATAGATTGGTGGTTTCTAGAGGTGGGGGTGGGGGTGACAAAATGAGTGAAGATGGTCAGAAAGTACAAACTTTCAGTTATAAGATAAGTAAGTCCTAGGGATGTAGTGTACAGCATAGTGACTATAGTTAAGAATACTGTATTGTATATTTGAAAGTTGCTAAGAGAATAGATCTTAAAAGTTCTCATCACAAGGAAAAAAATTTATCACTATGTGTGATAATGGATATTAACTAAACTCATGGTAATCATTTCACAATATATACATATACCAAATCATTATGTTGTACACCTAAAACTAATACAATGTTATATGTCATTTGTATCTCAATTAAAAAAAAATAATATCCTGCATAGAGACAAAATGGCGAGGTCTTTATACCCCTACTTTGCTCAGTGAATAGAAGTGGGCTGCCCTGGGAAGGACCTAACTGCCGCATAGGTGGTTCTCTGCAGCTGCAGCAGAAGGAGCTGATAGCTGGAGGCTGTCTGCGGGCCACGTTTGCAAGATACCCTCAAATGTCTACCACGGTAACTAATACAAATGTCTCAGTTTGGTGCAATTATGAATAAAGCTGCTACCAATATAAAAAAGTGAAAAAAAAATTTGAAAAATTCAACTTTGAAAGAATAAACATTTAATAGATCAACTACCAAGTTCTAAAAGTAAAGTTCAAGGCAGTGAAAACCACATATAAGACCCAATCCTGCTATATTTATCACATTACGGAATCTCCCTTAGCATTGGCTATGTCTAGATTTGCGTGTTTTTCTAGTGATTAGTGGCACCTAGTGGCATTTCTTGGTATAGCAAACAAGAGTTTTAAAACATAATTTTCCTTGTTTTATCATTTTAAGAAAATATCACTTGTTAAATTGGTAGAAAAGGAACAGAAATTGCAGGTGCATGAGCAACACTGAAATACTAATTAAACCATTTAAAGCCTGTTAAAATAGTGACGAGGCAAACCACCAAACATTGTCAATGAGGGACTGACAGCCTCTGCACTCACAGCCCAACTGGTCCCAACGGACATTGGACAGAAGATTTTCAGAAACAGGTCTTTGTCTTTTTATTAGAGTTTATCAGAGTCAAATAATTTAAGACGCTTCACAAACCACACAGAAATTACAAGCAGCAATCATTGCAATGTGGGGCCAGATGGTGTTACCACTCACTTAAGGGTAAGAGTGAAATGTTTCAAGAACATTTAGTCCAATCAAACTAAAAATTAACCTAATTCATTCCATAGCCTAGTTTAAATCTTTTCAGCTCAAAATCTTGGTTGATTATTCACCTCACTAAACTCTCCATTATTGTTGACACAGTTTTTGGTGTCATTGTTCCATTGAAAGTTCACTTTTTAATTGTATCTGTTAAAGTGAGTCTGAGGTTTATTTTCAGATGTCTTTACTTGTTCATTGGTTGATCGACTGAATAATTCATCCTTTATGGAGAGTCAGCTCCACCAGTTCTTTGGGTGGGTTAAGGTATTCCCAAAAGAGCATTGCTCTGGAAACCACGAGGCCCAGTTTCTGATCCAGCTCTGTCACTATCCCTACGAATTTAGGTCAATGTGAGTGCGGGTTTCAATTGTCTCACCTTAAAAATGAGACAAGAAATTTATCACTCTTAATTATACCACTGCTTTGTAATAAGAACATTATTATTACGAGATATTATTAATAATATT
Organism: Equus przewalskii; assembly: GCF_037783145.1. Lineage (NCBI taxonomy): Eukaryota > Metazoa > Chordata > Mammalia > Perissodactyla > Equidae > Equus > Equus przewalskii. The sequence continues at coordinate 27,260,671 of NC_091834.1, forward strand.
TTCTATTCAATCATGCACTTGAATCTTGGAAGTTACAAAAACAATGGAATATTTATCTCTAGGAAATTTTAGTTTGGTTAGAAGATTAAAGAAGATTATCACGGAGACAGGAAGCTAAGATAGAAGGGAATTTTTAATTGTTCATAATAAAACGAAATACTGACATTATTTAAGAGGATAGATATCTAAACACACATGGCCCTATAAATATTTTAGACCTAAAGGAAAGTGTTCTGCTAGTTGTTGTCCCTGGATTTTAGTACTCTGTTCACTTTTTAATTTTAGGGGTGTAAAGTCAGCGAGGCAAATTATTACATGCTTTTTAAAAATCACTTATTTTATAAGAGATTTTATTAACTCACTATTGCTATATGATGTTTGAATTGTTAATAGTTTACATGTATCACTAAAATACATATTCGATATTTTCAGCACTTTTAAATCGAGAAAGCTTTTTATATCTGTTTTTACTACATTGCATAGTGTGAATTTCACTGGGATATTTTTGTAACCGAGTACAAAATATCTTTTATACGTATCACTTTTTTGACTATAAAATAAAATACAAAAAATCTTTTCTACAATACATCACTTGCCCAAATCCTCAAAAAAGTAGTATTAAAGAGCCCAAATGAGCATTATTTTAATTTTATAATCTTGATTTTTGAATCTTGAGGTAAAAGGTACAGTTTTGGAAATGGGTGATTTTAAACAACATTATAAGAGGAGCAGTTAATCCCAAAGACAACAATCAATCAGTAGTTTTTAAACTTGTTTGATGATAAGAATCATAGGATACATTTGTTCAAAATATAGTTTACTAGGTCCCCATTCCAGACCTGCTGAATTAGAATCTCTAGGTAAGGAATCTGAAAAATTTGTGTTTGTAAAGTGTACCCCCTGGAGATTATTGTCACGTTAACTCTTAAAACGTACCTCTCATTCTTAACTCTAAAACCTAACATAGAACTGAATATTCAAAGGTCAGATAAGTAAGAATCCCTGCTGCTTTGAGCTTTGGTTTTCTATTCGGAAAGAGGACAACACTGATGCTACTTCAGTAACGATAGAACAGGGGGCATTGAGTCACTGGATGCAAAACACCGAGCGCAGTGTCTGGCACAAAATAAGAGCTTAGATAACGTCAGCTGTGATCGTTGTTTATCATCATCATCATTACTACAAGATTGATTTCAGTTCTTGGAATTTATCTAGTCACTTAAGAAAAACTTACACTAGAAAATTTCTGCAGTTATTAAAGCCATATAGAAATTAAACCGTGAAACAAAAATAAGCTGTACCTATGTTTTACATTTGTTTTTATAAATCTTGAAATAAAATACCTTTTGGAAGTGTTTTGTACAAAGAGTTATACCACCACCTTGTGGCAAAATGACGATAGAACAAAGAACAATTTACCAGCCTGTTCCTTAGTTATTACGGAATAATTATTTATAGAAGTGAGAAAAAATGCAATTCTACAAATATTGGTCAATAAATGTAAATGAATAAATGAATGAGTAAACAAATAACTCCCTAAATAGAGAAGTAAAATTTAGAAGTACAATTCAAACTTGAGAATTGCAAATTTTTCAGAGCAGGAAGCTGCCAAATTACTGTCTTGCCAGGTGCACAAGTTGCCCCTGGGCCACAGACAGCCAAGTGAATAGCTGCAATGCAAGCTTGAAAAGTCAGCGCAGTCCAGGCATTAAGTATCCAGGCGAGAGGCAACTCTTACCACATCTCAGACAACTTACCTTAAGTAGGACGTTGGACAAGTTTATAAGTGAATTTATGCCTACCATAACATATTTGTAGATATATACATTACACATAGAATTATATTCCTAAGATCATTTTGTAAATGTGTTTTTAAAATCCTCCTAGAGAAATATTTAAGATGAATTTTACATGGAATTCCATCTTTCTACCTCCCCTTGCCATCCTGACAATTTTCAAAATGAAAAGATATTTGATTTAGAATGTCAGCACAACCTTCATGAAAATTTTATATTATTTCAATGTCATTGTTCAAAATGAATACACAAAAATCATTTATTTAAATTTACCACTAATGTGAAATACATTGATATTTATTTCTTTTTTGTCAACTTTAATCAGTGCAAATGTAGATTTTACTGCTTATAGACTTTTTTTCTGACCAGAAGAAATTAATTTTAAAAAGTCACTTGGTATAAAATAATTAAGTAAATGCTTGTAATCGTCTCAGCATTTTCCTATTTTTTCTTTAATGAAACTTCTCTGAACCTACCTTGACATTTCCTATTTAATTCTCACCCATCAGTATCCAATTATCACTTCATTAAAATAAACGCCAATCATGGCTGTCTTAACCTACTTTACCAGGCTAATAATTAGCAGCAGATTACCCATGAATGTGGGGATGGGAGGGGAACATCTCCTAATACATACACAGTATATGGTTCTCTGAATTAGAGAACCATGATAGTCCATAGACTAACCATTTGAAAAATTTTCCTGTTTTTTTAAAAAATGCATCTCTAAAAATTGAATGTAGAAAGATTAAAGCTAAGAAGAATATGAAAGACTCTTAGCTGTTGTATTTGGTAATGTGATGATGTTACTGAACCAAAATGAGTTTTCTCCCCAGTGAATTAAAATCAGACTTTTCACCAGAAGTAGTTGTCACAAAGGCAAAGTATATTTGCAGCAAATAGGACACCATGTGGAATCATTTCCAAAGTCATGGCTCTCCAGAATAAAGGGAAGCAGGTCCTTTAATTTTGGATGGGGAATCAATATTTAGAACAGAAGTTTCGTCATCACATGTAGAGGTGGGCGTTAGCTGGCGCAGGTGCAGTCTGAAAACACACTCTCACATACATTGCATGTTAGGCTAATAAGACCTAGGTTCCTCTTAGGGTGGAGATTATAGTGTTAAGATGAGGAGAAGGGCATTTTCTGATCATCTTCAGGTCACTGCACAGGCAGTGCCCTTGCAGTGGGGTTCAATCTTGCTCAGGCCAGTCGACGCTGGTCTCTCTTCCTGACACAGCTCTGAAAAACAACCTTGAGGGAGTGTTAGCACCTTTAAACTTTCTTTGAGCTGCTTAGCGAATGCACCGGTGACAATGATACAGGGTTTCAACAAAGCTTATTTATTACTCAATGATTATTCAAAAGTTTCTAGATATAATGCATCAAACCATCCACATATATTAATCAAGTCGTACCTTGGAAACATGGTCTTCAATGAGCTTCTCCAAAAAGGAGAAGAGAAAAATACTATGGGAACAGTTCTAATATATAACAGCAACAGCTAGGAGACTTCGGAGATGAGAGAGGTTATTCTGAAAGTAAGTACTACTAACTCTTTCTCTCCCCAACAATTAATATTTGACACAATGTGACTATTCTCACCTTCTAGAAAGTTCCTCTTTCTTGGCTACCGTTGACAACTTGTTACCTGGTTACTGAAGTAGGGGGGAAAATAGCTTTTTCCTCTACCCTTCTAAGTTCTCTGCTGTGGCCCCTGTAACAAAAAACAGCCTAACAAGAGAGAAGAATACCCATTTCTTTCCTCTAAGTTCCACATGACACGGGAGCCTTCTTAAGGAATTGAAGATCCGAGGAAGTGGCTCGACCTGAGTGTTTCACCCTAGACTTGATGAAGAGTGGAAGGCCACGGGAAAATGTGGTAGGACAAAAAGGGTGTGTGCTGTGTGGTAAAAGTGGAGGTGGGCAGCCAGCAAGCCCTGTTCTTTCTGTTTCCTCTGGGTGTCTTGGCGATAAGGATGTACCTTTCCTCTGGGTATATAGAGGACATCCCTCGCATAAGACTTTTAGGACCTGCTTCAGGGGCGGGTCAGAGAGTCCTTCCTACAGTATACTTAGCTGTTGTATTTGGTAATGTGATGATGTTACTGAACCAAAATGAGTTTTCTCCCCAGTGAATTAAAATCAGACTTTTCACCAGAAGTAGTTGTCACAAAGGCAAAGTATATTTGCAGCAAATAGGACACCATGTGGAATCATTTCCAAAGTCATGGCTCTCCAGAATAAAGGGAAGCAGGTCCTTTAATTTTGGATGGGGAATCAATATTTAGAACAGAAGTTTCGTCATCACATGTAGAGGTGGGCGTTAGCTGGCGCAGGTGCAGTCTGAAAACACACTCACACATACATTGCATGTTAGGCTAATAAGGCCAGTCGACTCAACTCCTTCAGCTTAAAATATTCAATAGGCCACACTGTCATATTTTCTCACGTTTTTTTCCTGAACCCTGTCAATATTTAAGACCAATAGCCTACTATTTAGGGGACCACAATTAGTTTCATAATAAAATGGCATTTACTTGGTGGCTGTAAGTTCCAAAAGTAAATTATTCCGTAGACTTCTTCAAAGACGCTAAACATGTGACGTTTGAAACGACTTCTAACTGGGCCAAGAGAAAGGCCTGAGCAAATGCCATGGGGCAACAAGGAAATAGGGATGTTTTGAGATACTGCCAAGTCAGCGTAGCTGCAACAGCAAGAAAGATGGGAGAGTCATGAAAGAGGAGGCGGGGTGGGAGCCCAATCACATCAGCCTTTGTAGGATCTACCCTAAAAGCAATGGAAAACCACTGGAACTTAAAGCTGGGGTTGAAATGCTGAGATTTCCTTTCCAAGTGAAAGTTTTCTTTCCGACAGCTACTTCTTGCCTCATGACTATGACTTATAGCTCATCTCTAGTGCTCCTTCCAGGGTTCGTTGATCTGGTATGGGCATGTGATAATGAGGCAGCAGATCCAAAGGTGGCAGGTGATCAATAAACTGGGTTTCCAAGCTCAATAAGATTAGCTAGGACACACTGATCCACTTTCTTAGGAATTTGAACAAATATATAAAAATAGTATTTCAGTTATAAGAAGCTATCATAATAGTTGAGGATCTCTCCAGAGAAGCTATGAATTAGTTGGTAACATAAAATTATAAATTATAAATTTTGGCTTGGAAATAAAATTAGGTACTTTCACAATTGTGAGTAATTTGCAGCAAGCCTCTTAAATACACCAGTATGCATACTGCCTTTTTATTCAATATCTGAAAACACAGGTTTTTGTCTGTTTCTAAAAAGGCAAGATGTTTAATATGAGTTTATTTACTTCTATTTAATGAGGCTTATACTCTCGTTTTTCCTTCACTGCACCCACTGCTAATTTTCTTGCTCTGTTAAAGTGAATTGCATGAACACAGAGAAGGATTTGTGTGTGTGCACACACATGCATGTGCATCTCATTGTCACTTTTTAACAGATTTCTAGCACTTGGAAACCCACTATTTGGTGTTCTGAACACCCCAGTTCCAATATGTGGAGGGGAGATGGTTTCTACCACCAAGAAAGTCTCCATACACCAGCTGGGTGTCCTACAGTTCAGCTCAATTCTGACACTACCTATCTGGAGATAACGTCGGCTCCCGTAGGTTAAAGGGCTCAGTTCTACAAGACTGCCCCCAACATACACGGATATTTCAGATGCCAATCACAAGCTCAGGTTGTCACCTGTGCTTCTGACCAATCTGCTATAGATCAGAGGTTCCAACAACCCCCTTTTCAGGTTCAATTAATTTGCTAAAGCAGCTCACAGAACTCAGGAAACCTGTTTATTCACTACATCACTGATTTATTCTAAAAGGGTATGACTCAGGAACAGCCAGATGGAAGAGATGCATAGGCAAGGTATGGGGAAAGGGCATGGAGCTTCCATCCCCTCTCCAGTTGTGCCACTCTCCCCAAATCTTCACTTATTCACCAACATAGAAGCTCTATGAACTCGTCCTTTTGGCTTTTTATGGAGGTCTCGTTATAGAGGCATGACTGATTAAATCATTGGCTGTTGGTCACTGAACTCAATCTCAGTCCCTCTCCCCTCCCCGGAGATCGGGAAGTGGGACTGAAAGTTCTGATCCTCTAGTCATAAAGTTGGCTCCACTGGCAACTAGCTCCCATCCTTACGTACTGTAGTTTCAAAGTCACCTCATTAACATCAGAAAAGACACCTTTCTAGTTCTCTAACCTGAGGAAATTCCAAGGATTTTAGGAGCTCTGTGCCGGGAATGGGGTCAAAGATCAAATATATATTTCTTATTATAAATTACAATATCTCACTCACTGAAACAGCTTTTCAACATTGCTTTAGCGATTGTGAACTCTGTGAGGAGGGATAACTTGATTTAGTTAATCAAGTTTTGGGCCCTATAGTTTTTAGGAAAAACCAACCCTGAATTGTGACATTAATGCTACCTGGTGCAATTTTCTCTATCAGCTACCCTTGACTTCACAATCCCATACCTTGCATATAGTTTTGTTAACTCTAAGAGTTTGCTACAATGTTGTTACAGGTGTTCATAAACAGTGAGTTATTAAGGATGCCATTATAAAGAAAAATTCCATTGAAATAATGTTTAAGTACCTGACATCTCTGCCTCCTACTAGTAATCTTAGTTCTTTTTATATAAATTGTTTCTGAGAGATAGTAATTTTAATAAGTCACAAAACTAGATGTGTGTTCACAAGCTGAAAAAAAAAATTCCCAAAGTAGCAGCCAGAAGAATTCCTTCCAAGTAGGACACAGGAAGTCTTCTCTGGGGAATTTGAGCAGCCCGAGAAGAAAGCTCTAAAGATGCTATCGTCAGGACTTCCACAAGGAAATGTCCCAGCCAGATCACTCTACTGTGAAGACCACAGCTGAAGAGGCTCATCTGCCCTCAGAGCATCCATTTGGGTTTTAATCCACCACTCTTAAGTATAAGCAAATACACAACAACAAAACAAGCAGGAAAAAGCAGAGAAAACACGAATTAAGCAGAGAGAAGAAAAACATCATAGAAATACCACACATATTCTTGGAGTGATAAGAAAATATTGCATTCATAAACTAAAATGGATGCTTTGAAAAAGTAACATTGAAAGAACTAATAGAGGTACTTTGTAAATTGAAAATATGATAGCAGAAATGAAAAACTCAAAACAAGTTTTGGAATATAAAGTTAGTGGTTGTCCCGTGAAGTAGAGCAAAACACCAATTAAATAGAATCTAGTGAAAAAAAAGAAAGGAAACAGTCCAGGAGATCTGATAGTAATTTCCAAAACAGAAAAAAAGTACATAGAGAGGATAAAGTCACAAATAAAATAATTTGCAAAAGATTACTAGATTTTGAGAATATGAATTCGCACTCCAAAAGGACGCACACAGCGTGCCTAACATAATGGAAGGAAATAGGGCCCATCAAGGTAGATATCTTGTGAAATGAGAAAGGAGGACTGCAGAGAGAGGGGGGAGAGAACCAGACTTCAAACAAAAGATCAAGAATTTGAATGATTTCAGTAACACTTGGGACTAGAAGACAGTGGAGAAATATGTTCAAAATTTTGAGAGACACCAGTTCCCAATCTAGTACTCAATACTTTATTAAACTATTACGTGGAAAGACAATAGAATAAAGGAATATTCACATACGCAAATTCTCAGAAAAAAAATTTTGTATGCAATTAGGAACCTGCCAGAAGATGTACTCCACCCAAACAAGGAACTAAACAAACAGACAAACTAACAAAGGCAAAAACCCCAACACAGGAGGATATGGGATCCAGGAAGTAGGAGATCCTACAAAATAGATAGATGAAGGGAATCTTAAAATGATAGTGAAGACAGAGTCCAGGACCAGAGGTGTGCATGGAGAGGAACCAGTCCAGATTGTAGCAGGTCAGAAGTTTCCAGGAAAGTTAATTTTTTCTAAGAAGAGAAAATTGGGAGAAGACCTAACATGCTTGTGTATAATAAGAGGTTTATTATATAACAGAAGGAGACTTTGAGATTGAATTAGTAAAGAATACATATAAAATTCATCAAATTTAAAAGAGATAAATATTAACCCAAAGTAAAACAAAATGTTGTACCAAAAAAAAAAAAAAGTAATCATAGTACGCTGGATTCAGTCCTAAAGACCAAAACCATAATCCAAAATTTTACTCTTGCTAAATTGAGAGGATGTGTGTGTATGTGTATAACTGGGGTAGAGAGGGGGTTGTGAAAAGATAAAATTTCTCATCTTCCAGAAAGGGAATAGATAATTTCAAGGAGAAAATACAGGAAGCAGAAACATGTATAAGCATATTTTATGGAGATGCAGAGGTGAATACCAATATATCAAATTGAAAAATTCAAAGTAGTTACCACTTGGAAGTAGGAAGTGGAATGGCAGAGAGCCTAATAGACCCATTTGATACTTTAAGCGCTGTGCCAGTATTTCCGTAATTAAATAAAAACCAAACGGGGTGAAATGAAAAGGAAGTGAAAGATAAAATAATCTGGAAGAATGTAATAAAAAGAGAAGATGCTATGCCTTTCTCTATGGCTTGAATTTGTAGCAACTAAGGTATATCATAATTATAATAAAAGATCTATTTTAAAAATTAAATATATGCATAAATAAACAAATAATGCACAAACTTGTTGGCCTAGCCAGTCTGTTCAATAGTGAGGATTTTTATTATTAGTAGCAGCTTTTTGACAAGTTTAAGGAAGGAAACAAACCTCACTGTTCCTTTAGTTTTTTCACTATGAAATTACACTTCTTTTCCTTTTAAAATATTTTAAAGATACAGAAACTTTATCCCACCACTATAAATATTATTCCTCCCTCGGCCCCCCCCCCCCAACATGTTCTTCAGCTGTTACAATGATTTGTATACTTGAATAAGTACTTGTACTTAATTGCCTGGTTCTGCTCATAATGCTTCTTTTTAAAATCATATTAATGTTCTGATGGGGGGAAATTATTACCTTCTCTAAATTTTGTTTTTTTAGGTGTAGTGAATATCAGAAATTTATAGTCTTACTATTTTAATACAGACATAGACTTTGGAATATGTCTAGACAGGTTTAAATACTAGCTCTGCCACTCAACAGCTGTGTAACTCTGATCAGACTGTTTCTGAGTTTCAATTTCCTCATTTAAAAAATGGGAATTATAATACATACATTATGAGTATGTTGTAAAGATTATAAATAATTTATATAACATAGTAGGGACTCAATAAATGATTCCTATTGCTATCAATTTAGATTACCTGGGAAAGGACAACAAATACATCCAAATTTTCTAAAGCATGACGTCTCTTAAATTGATGGAGATTGTGCTTTTTGTTTTTTGACATAAAATACAATGGAACACCATTGGGATGTTTTTAGCAAACTGCAAAGAGCCTATTTTCTGTTCTTCACAGGAACTGCTTTGGGGATCCTTTAGGACAGCCTGAGTGGGATATCAGTGGTGTTAAAGGGCACAAAGTATTGATTTGGATTTATAGTAAATGCAATTTTCTTTAAATATGAGACTCCCCTCACCCCTACAACTACCCTGTTGGCACGAAGAGAGCTTTTGTGGAAGACAAAGGTCTCACAGAATACTGGGAGGTAGAAGTAAGTGTTTCCTAATACTTGTATGGGACGTGAACATCTTCTACCTATATATCTGTATATAGGTGATGAGAAAAACTAAAACACTTTAAACATAGATTTTGCTGTTATGGACAGGAAATGATATAAGCAGAAAGCTGAGGACACAGACTGTCAGAAAAATCTGACTAAGCTTCATTAGTCATTTGAGAAATAACCGTAAATAGATCACAGTAGAAAGGCTCTGTCTCTGAGGGTCTGCGGAGCACACATTTTTGTGCATCTTCTCCAGTAGCAGGGTCATCATTGATTAAAGAATTCTTATTGGTGCTCTCGGCATAATCATGCGGTACTGATTCCACAATCTTAAACCAAACCCGTGGGGCTCCAGCAGAGGGCGTGATTCACAAATCCCGAGCAGGGGAAGCTTTAGCAATGTGTATATAAAGAGAGAGAGAGATGGATCTGGAATTCCCAGCCTGTTTCATCCTTAGATCCCTTTCCTTTTGCAGTAGGCTCAATTCAGGTAACTAATAATTCAAGCTAATATAACATAATTCACACTTTTTACCCTAAAAAAAAAAAAAGCAGTGAGAAACAAGAAGCTTATTTTCTGGAGAGAGAGTAATTATTGAACAAAATATTTTAAAATATTTACTGAAAAAGGATTTTTATTTGTAAATTAAATTTTTTTCTTTAAAATGCTTGGATATGTCTCTTCCTTTATGGATCTGGGTTGCCTTATTGAGTCTAGAATCTAGAGGAGGGAAAAAAAATTTTAATGCTAGGTTAACAGCATATCTTAGGGAGGAAAAGTGACTATTGCGAGAAAGTACCCACAGCTTGATAAGGGTTCTTAATAACGAACTCTAAACAGCACTAAAAATTAAAAGACCTCACTGAATAATAATTAGCTTTGGTTCTTAGGCGAGCGTCTGAAAATATATATGTTGTACTTAAAAAAAATATTCCTCATGTCAAAAATATTCAGGGAATATGAGGAAACTGATGGAGATGCCAAGGAACCAATGTCCGTCATCAGGATTCATCAGCCTTCTCGGGATCTCCTGACCTCAGAAGCGATCCACAGAAATACTGCGCTGGGGTGGGGTCAGGGCTCTCCGCGTCCAGTTCAGGCTAAAGTTCATGATGATTGGAAGAAAAAAGTTCCCATAAGCTCTCTCACCTTCCAGCTCAATATCCCAACATTTGTTCTTCATGTTTCTGAGAACTATGGGTTTGCCTTTCCAGCTTTAAATTGTATTTGGCCCTCAGCCCAGAATCTGTCCTGTTGTACATAGGAGACTGCAAAAAAAAATTAGCTCAAATTGGGTAATATTTAACACATTAAAGATAGAGTGATACTTTTAATAGGGACTTTTGATAATTTTGGTGAGAGTGATGGAGATGAAGAACATTATGTAAAAAGAAAAAAGAACAAGAGAGAATATAGAAAACAAATATTAGTTGAAAGGACAATAGGCTAGATATGTTTCAACTGAGGCCCTAGACTTTAGTGAAACAAATAATTTCCATCTCAATTACATATCTGAATATATCTAGGTCCTGCTTGTTTACTCATCAACAAGTAAGGCACTGAGCCAATGTTATTCCTTTTATCTTAGCGTTTTAGTGCTCTCTTTGTATAATCTTTTTTTAAAGGGCAAACTTTACCTGTATAATATTATATTTATATATGAAATAGCCTATTTGAGGAAACCATATTTATTTAAATTAAAAACCTAAATGATACTTTAAAAAAAACCCCAAAACTGTATTCAGTTTTCTCCAAAATGGGATGGAATATAAGATACACTGGTTTCTAATTCTAAACCTAACCTCAATTTTTCCATAGTCTTAAGTTTTAATTGCCATTAAACTTCTCTAGCCTAAATTTGTATATTTTACTGTGGATTCTTGCTAATGACTTCTGATGGTTGTGGAAGTGCTCACTCCTCCATGAAAACCTTCTGTGAGAGCACAGAAGCCCGAAAACTTTTAATTGCTACCCTCATAAACACTGAAGCCAGGCATCTCCAAATCTGCTCCCAGCCAATGGCTGAGCAGGCAGAGGTACAAGAGCCAGCCCATGCCTGCCTGTAGTGACATTTCTCTAAGAACAAATTTTCCTTGAAGCCTCCCCTCAGCTTGTTCAAGATTTTCTCAGAACTGTTCTGTGGTCTGAGGATCCCCTCCTTTCCAATCCTTCCTTTTCCTCTCACTCTTCACAGTTGTCATCCTTCCATCTCAGTCTGAAGGCTCTCTCTGCCTACTTCTCTTCCCCCTGCTTTATCTTTCACAGGCAACATCCCAAATCCCTTGCACATCCAATCCTGCCCCGATGTCTATTTCTTGGAAGACCCCAACTGACACAAATAGTACATAGGGTGGCCCAAGGAAACAGGTGGCAAGGTGGACCAGGTCCTTGAGGACTGAGTCGCTCACTGTCTAGATGGCAAGTAAGACCTCATCTGGAGTGAAATGTGAGGCATAGATAGTTCCTGAGTGAAGTGGCAGCCCGATTTCTGATGATTTCATGAGTGGCTACTTAGAAAAATGTCCCCATAGAGAGAAATGTCCTTGCCGGTGTGATGATGAAGGCATTTGAAAGATATAGGGTGAAAATGCCTATAAGGACAGCACAGTTGACTGTTTTCTACTATATTGAATTGAAGCCTTATAAAAGGGCAATGAGAAATTAAGGGCAGTTAACAAAATAAGTAAAGTTACGTGTGACAATGGAGGGCCTCTATGGCCATTTACATGGAAGCCCTTGTTTCATGCGTTGGAAAAGCAGAGGCAGTAGAGAAGCTGACCCAGATTTCACAGTTAGAATAGCAGAGTTCCAGAAACACTTAAACGTTCAGCAAAGACAGTACTGGTACCCTAAGGTCAAGGCAGTGGTTGGGAAAAACTGGAACCCTGATAGAATTGGGACACCTGAGTGAATGCTGACCAAGATGGCCTTAGTGTTCCCCTCAGCTTGATTAAACTTTAGACAGACTTCTTGCCTTCAAGCCCCTGACCTCGTTTTCCTTAGAGCATTTACTTAAGAAAACATGTACTGTAAATTTTTTCTTTGACTCTTTCAGATGTAAATCCTTTTAAAAGCCTCTTGACTGTTTTTCAATACAGGAAAGCCTTTCTCAAGGATGAAAGTCATCCTTTCCAAATCTAATTATCAGGAAAGATAGTGCACCACCTCCCAGTCTCTGTGGGAGGGTAGGAGCCTAACTTCCATCAGCACCAATGAGCAAACATGGATGGCTTCATAACAGAGAAAAACGTTTGCAAATTCAGGAATAACACAGTGTGCTAGACACATCGCATTGATAAACCCCTGCACCCCTCACATCCCCCAGCACTCTTCCACTAGCTCACCCCAGAGCCAAAAAACCCTCCTGCCCTCCCTTTTTTTTCATGGAGTTGAGCTCCGACTGGATTCTGGCCTCTCTTGGCTATTCCAATAGCCTTGAATAAAGTCTTTCTTGTCTATTTAACATTGTCCTGTACAACTTTTGCTTTAACAACATCCCTGAAAATTGTAGCTCTTCGGATCCCTCTGGCCCCCAGAACTTGCAGAAGGGAGGAGGCTGATCCTCCTTAGTTAAGAGTTAGCACTTCTCCCATGCAGGAAGAGGCTGCAAGACAACAGTACCCCTCTCAAAAGTGCCCCCCCCCACCCCCATCCCATCCTGGTTACCAGGATAGCTATGATTAAATTCTAGCATAATTTAACTAGAGACATGCTGAGCCAGATGAGGGAGGAACAAAATTGTACACTGAAAGAGCTGTAAGAATTAGCTATCATGTACAAGCAGTAGCTGAGAGAGTACCCCTGGGATTACATTTTGAGGGTGCTTGATCAAGGGGCCAGAATTAAAAACTAAATAGGGACAATTTATTGACTTGGCAGCATTTTCTTAGACTATTTGATTTTACACCCTGGTAAGAATCCCAGAAAATGGAATAAATTCACTGCTATGGGGGCTCTTAGAAGCCAAGAATAAATGATGGGCCAGACTGAGCCAAGTGCAAATGGCTGTGTTGCCTGGAAGGTTGTAGAAGAAGAAGAAAAAGACTCAGGAATGTAGGCCGAGTGAATTGAATATTTTGTGAGGCCTGAAGACCCATTAGGGTATTATGCTTTATTGGAGGTCCCATGGAATCCAGCATTCAGCAAGGCCTTCAGGAATGCATTGGTAGGGAGCACCAGCATCCTTAAGAAGTTCAGTGGCAGCTCATCTCAGAGTGACAGGACAGTCAATAGGAGAGGTCCTCACAGAGCCAGTCTGATTAGCATGCATGAGGATGATGAAGCCCTAAAGTAATTGAGGCTAGGTGGTAGTGTATAACTGCAAAAAGCAAGGGACCATAAGATTGGAGCAGTAGCTAAGGGGGGCTTGACCTTCAGGGAGTTATAGAGATTGTTAATAGAACATGACATCACCAGGGACAAAACAGACAGGTAACCAAGGAGTGTGCTGTTTTATGTCTACAATCAGAAGCAGGCTAGAATGGAGGAGCAGGAAGCTGGGGGCAGTTGCTTCAATTAAAAGTTGCAATTTTTTGCCCAATTTTCAATCCTAAAGCAGTCTTTATATCCAGAATCCATTGACTGAAGAAATGACCATGTGCCCAGCAGGAACAGGTCTGCAACACCACAGCAAGTATATACTGTAATGATTCCTCAAGTCCTTCCTCAAAGGGACTTACAGCCACCTACTCATGTGGCCATGTACTAGGGAAAGGGAAATACCCAGAGGACTGTTGGACACAGAGTCTGAGTTGACATTGATACCTGGAGACTCAGTGCATCATCATGGCCCCCTAGTTAGGGTGGAGATTACAGGAGCCATGTTATAATTGGAATCCTGCTAAAGTCTGCCTTAGAGTAGGTCCACTGTCTCAAGATACACCTGGTGGTCATTTCCCGGTCTCTAAATATGTAATTGGGATTGTCACTGGCAGTTGGAGCATTCCCCATGTTGGGTCCTTGGACTTGGAAAGACCAAGTGGAAGACTCTAAAATTACTCCCTGCTTCCTCCTCCCAGCCAACATAGTAAATCAAAGTGCCCCTGGAAGACAGGAAGGTATAGTAGAAATTAGCACCACTATTAGAGATCTAAAAGATGCAGGGGTATGGCCCTAATATATCTCTAATTCACCATTCTGACCCCTGGAGAAAATGAATGGATCATGGAGAATGACTGTAGACTTCTGTAAGTTCAGCCAAGTAACAGCTCTGGTTATAGCTGCTATCACATATATGATGTTGTTGCTAAAGCTCACTAGTAAGGCTTCAAGTACATGGTATACAGACATGGGTTTTGCAAATTCATACTTTTTTCATTCTGATCAGAAAAGATCGGGAAAAAGTTGCATTTATGTGGAATGACAGTAATATCACTTACAGTTTTCCCCAGGGACTATATTCACTCTCCCACCCCTCTATAATAATATATTCCAAAGAGATCTGGATCGTATGGACATTTCACAGATTATCACATTGATTACTATGTTGATGCTAATTCGGGCAGTACAAAAAAACCAGTGTTTACTAAATTGGAGGCCTTGCTAAGACGCATTTCAGGGAACTGCTATTTAGGGGTCCAAGTGGTCAGGGGCATTTGAGATACCCCCTGAAATGTAAAAGACGAATTGATGCATCTTCTAATTCCTGTCATAGAAAAGACAGCACAACACCTGGTAGACATTTTTGGATTCTGTCTGGAGCACATTGTGCACATAGAAATACTGTTATGGCCCTTAAGTCCAATGATATAGAAGGCTTCCAGATTTGAATGAGTCTCAGAGTAGAAAAGGGAGCTGCAGCTGGTCCAGGCTGTGGTACAAGCAGCCCCACAACTTGGGCCATATAATCTGTCAGGCTCTATGTTGCTGGAAGTATCAGTGATGGAAAAAGATGAAATGTAAGTTTATGGCAAATGCCAGTGGAAGAATCATAATGCATGCTACTGGGATTCTGGAAGAAGGCTATGCCATCTGCAATAGAGAAATGGTATATTTGAGGTCAAGTATAAATGAGAACAGAAGGCAAAGGCAAGCTACATGAGCAGGTGGCCCAGACCCCGTGTCACTCACAAGATTTGTACTAGTACCCTTTTGTGGGTAAATTCACTTGACCAGCTAAAGAAAAAGGAAAAACCCCAAGCTTGATTTATGGATAGGTAGGCTCAGTACATGAGCAAACTGAAACTATAATGGCAGATAGCAGTATTGCTTGATAATAGTGGAGAAAGAAAATCTTACCAACGGGTAGAAGTACAAATGGAGAACCTTGTCATGCACTCTTTGTGGAAGGACAAGGGGTCTGAGAAGGGAATACATACAGATTTCTGGATATTTACTAATGGTCTAGTAGACTGGTCAGGAGCATGGGAGGAAAAGCCTGGAAGATTGGAGACGAGAAGGTTTGGGATAGCTTGCGGATGGATATGTGGCAGTTGGTAGTGACTATAGACATATGTTAATGCCTAACAGAAAGCATCTATCAAAGAAGAGGCACTGAACAATAAAGTAGACAAAATGATTTGGCCAGTTGACATTTAGCCACCTTTGTCACTGACCACTCCAGAATTGGCATTTTGGGCACATGAATGGAGTGGCCACGGTCAAGATACTAGTATTTCTTGATCATGAGCAAAGATTAGATGGTGTTTATGCTTATCACTTTGTCTTTTAATTGTCCCCATACCATTCTATTGTGCTAAAATCTAGAAATCAAGAATTATGACAATTACATAAACAAGTCATGAGGTTCAGAAGAAAATGATCAACACGAGAATTATGTAGCAAGATAGGGTTCTACCACAGTAGTAGTAAGTTCCACAGAAAGTGAGCCTTATTTTATTGATTACATATATTTAGATTCAGCTGTTTACTCAGACTGAGTATAAAAATATTGTTTTAAAAATTGGCTAATTTTAGTGACTTTGTGGGGCGGAGGGTGGGGGGAGAAAAATTACATAAAATGGGCCTTAAACAGAAAGGTTTTGTTTAAGGAATGCAATGATGTTCTCAATTTGTTAGATCTGTAGGAAACCTTGTGGATTAAATTCAGGATTTGAGAAGGGAGATATGTTATAGCACTAATTAGTGGTAAAACTATGGTTAGAATCCAATTATTCTGGCTGTCTAGTGTTTTTCCACTAAGTCATATAGTCTTTGGTACATAGAATAACGTTATTTGAAAATGCTATGATTACTTATGTGAAATTTGTATTCCTTGAAATTACTGATCTCATAATTTATCTTAATAATGGCCCCAAATAACTTTTGCATTTTCTTCTTTCAAAAGAAAAATTAAAGATGCAATTCAAGAAAGTGGTGGTAATGCTGATAAGTGTGAAAAATGATAGCAGGTTGAAAATTCGCAAATTGCTGATTTGTCCTAGCTATTTGCTCACATATTTGACAGTGAATATCTTTTGGAAAATGTTAATTAACCTATTCCACCTCTGGACACTCTTGCTTTGATTACTATATACCTTCTTGAGGTGAGATTATTTATTTATCCTCAGCTCTAGGATCTCATTTAAAATTTTAATATGCTTTTGATCAGTTAAATAACAACAGCTCACTTTCAGGGTTATTTCCATTTCAGATTCTAAACTTCAGATTATTTCTGGGGCACAAGCTAATCAGCATTTCACACTGATTTTCTTTAAACTTTTTTTCCTTCTCAGATTCCTCGTCAATGCAAGTATTTTCATTACTCAGGTGATGATACTGAGATCAAAAGGTGAGAAAAGCTTACCTGAGAATAATTTTCCCCTTCTTCCCTATATGCTTTACAAATTCAATAGTCTTTTACTGTGAAATATTTTTTACTATGTAAAATTTATGGTACATAATATTGATCACTTTATATTAAATTCACTGACAAAAAATATTTAATTACAAGGAAGTTCTGCCAGAATTTGTAAGAAATAAGGTCCACTCATCAAATAGTTGACTGAATGCTAGAATCAGGAAGGGAATCTTACACAAAGCCAAGAAAATTTAAGTGACTTTTCACCTCTCCTGTCCTTTAGAATACTGACAGCCACGATAGTGTGTTGTTCTACCAATTCCATTCTGGTCTCATAGTCCTTTTTCCTCTTCTCCCTTTCTACACCACACTTCCTGACGAGCCATCACTTCACTCCCAGCCCTCCTCCTTATAAAGTTCTGAGAGGGATGTACCTCTCTGTTCTGTTAGTATTTCTCCTGACTTAGATTCTGCCTGTTTTTTGTCTCTTTCCTTTCCAGAGAAAAGGAAAATCTGTGTGTGGGCATGTGTGCGTGTGCACGTTGTGTGTGTATTCAAGACAGGGGTTGAGTGGGAAGTAAGCAGGTGACCAAAACGGCCTTAACATTTCACCCACCTTAACCAAACTTTAGAAAGGCTTCTTCTCGCCTCTAGGCCCCTGACCTCTTTTTCCTTAGAGTCTACTTTGTTTTAATTTTTATTGTTTAACAGCTTTATCGAGGTATAATTGATATACCCAAAAAACACATATTTAATAGATACGATTCAATGAGTTTGGACATAGACGGATACCTGTGAAACTATTAACATAATCAAGGTATTAATCACTTCCAAAGGTTTCCTTATGTTTCCCCCCACTTTCATTAGTGGAAAAACACTTAACATGAAAACAAACAAACCAATTAACATGAAATTTACCCTCTTAAGAAATTTGTAAGTGTACCATACAGTATTGTTAGCTATAGGCACTATATTGTATGGCAGATCTCTAAGTTACTCATCTTGTATGGCTGAAACTTTATAACCATGGAACAACAACTCCCCACTGCAAGTGGGGAATTAGACAGAAAGCATTTGAAATAGTCTAAGTGTGAGAGAGAATTAGAAAAATAAAAGGAGGAGTTTTTTTAATAACTTGAGTTTGAGTGAAAGAGAAGGTGGTGTCAAGGATGATGTCCAGTTTCTGGCCATGGTTTTGGCAATGGGAACCCCTGAGAAGTTTTAAGCAGGCAAATGTTATGCTCAGATACATGTTTCAGAAGGTCACAGGTGGCTATGTGGAGGATACATTTGAAGGGTACAAGGCAGCAAGGCCATTAAGAGGCTGCTATGAAATCCAAATAAGAGTTGATAGGGTCTGAATGAGGCATAACTGAATTAAATATTCTAGGCAGCTATAATTCATTTAGTCTGCAAGTCCTAACTACTATTAAAAGGAAGTAACTCCTAGTATATGACTTTCTTTTAAATGTCTACAGCACTAGAGTTGAGTAGCCCCTTTTAAGGGAATATTTGAACCATTCAAAGTCTCTAATAAATTGATGATAATAATTCCTTGAATTTCACAGGTAGACCAGAAAATTAAGTTCTCCAGCTCAACAGAATAAATCTGGCCCCCACAACAGAAACTTTTCTTCATTGTAAGTAGAAATGTCATCTAAACATCTTGAATATTCTTATGCTCTTTGTACTTCAATGCAAATTTTATAATTAGCTTATCAAATTCAACACACATTTAGAAAATTTAACTGCATTGAATCGATGGGTTTGTGATTTGGAAGAATTGAATATCACTACAATATTCAATTTTTCAATCAATGAACATTGTATTTAGGTCATTTAATATCTCAATAAAATTTTATTATTTTCTTTGTGGAAGTCTTGAACTTCGTTGTTAATTTATTCCTAGGTGTTTGATACTTTTGATTCTAGTAAAAATGTGCCTTGAAAATTTCATTTTCTATTTTTTGTTCACATTCAGAGAAGAAATTTATTTCTGTGTAATTTTTATATCTAGTAAACTTGCCAAATTCTCTTATATATTTTAAAACAAATCGTTGATTGTTTTGGATTTTCAAATCACAAAGCCATATAATTTACAGATAATTATATTTCCTCTCCACTTCTTACTCCTTTATCTGTATTTTTTTTTCTTGTCTTGACACAATGGCTAGCAACTCTGGTAAATATATTGAATAGAATATATTTATATGAATATAAAAAATATATGAATACATGAAATATGAATAAATTAAATATATGAATAAATATATTTTATTCAAAAATAGGCGTAATTGCATTGTTTCTGGTCTCAAAAGAAAAGCCTTCAATCCTTTTACCAGTAAGTTTTTTGGTAGACAACATCCGCCACTTTTAAACAATCTTCCATCCCAAGTGTGCTGTAAAGTTTTTATTATAAATGGATTTTGAATTTTATCAAATATTTCCCAGCATCTTAGGATTTTTATACTTTAATATATTAATATACTGGATTTCCTTAATTCATTTTCCAACATTGAAATAATCTGTGTAACGTGGGTAGTTCAACTTGTTCATGTTTCTTATTTCTTTTATACATTGCTAGATTGGGTTTGGCTTTGGAGCTTGACATTGATGTTAATTTCTCATACCTGATAATGGTAATTCGGCCTTCTTTATCCTTTATTTGCCACAGGTTTGTTAATATTATTGATTTTTTCAAAGAAGGTCATTTTTTACTGAATAATTCATGGAACTGTTTTGTAACTTTTACAAATAATCAAATAAAAATATAACAGAAAATAAAATAAAAAATGAGCCAGCCTGGTGGTGTTGTGGTTGGGTTCACGCACTCCACTTCAGTAGCCCAGGGTTTGCAGGTTTGGATCCTGAGCATGGACCTACATACTGCTCAATGAGCCATGCTGTGGTGTTATCCTACATATATACAAAAAAAAAAAAAAATAGAGAAAGATTGGCACAGCTGTTAGCTCAGTGACAATCTTCCTCAAGCATAAAGAAGAAGATTGTCAATAGATGTTAGCTCATTGACAATCTTCTTCACCAAAAAAAATTTTAAATTAAACTTTTAAAATAAATTTTTAATTTATTTGGAGTTGTGGGTTAAACAGAGAGAAAAAATTTCAACCTTTTTGCCATCATACTTTTAAATAAAGAATTATTTTGGCTCAATTTACTACAAAATCTTTATAGACGTGAGGCATTTTCAGCTCTTAAATGCCTAGATAATAAATAGTCAAAAAGTCAAACTTACTAATCATTCATCTAATTACAACCTTTTAGATCTGGCATTATCTTAAAAAAAAGTTCCAAGAGATACTTCACCTAAGAAGGCTCTTGAACATTTACCATAAGCATATTAGATACTACACTTGACACTACACTTGATCTTAGTCAAAAGGTTGAGAAGCCATAGTGTATTAGAAAAAAGCTGATCACTCAGTGTCAATGCATTCCTAAATTTAATTATTTTATAGAGATAAATAGAGGGAAAATAATAAAAATTCAAGTTAAACAGATCTCCTATACTGTTTTAAGGTTGAAGAAATAATATATAACTTTCTTGCCATAGAAAGAAATTTGCCAAGGAATATAAGAAACATGTAAGCTCACTCAAAGATGTCTCCATTGGCCAAAAAGCATAAATTGGAGCATTAAGAAGAAGAGCTTCAATGAATTAAAACACATCAAATTTGTTTCATTCCTTGATTCACAGTGATATTAGGAAAATAAAAACAAAAATTAATTGGTCATCTGTGGAGGATGCTAGGGAACCATTTATTATTTTTAAAAATGTTAAGTACATAGAGGAAAATTTTCCAACTTTCTTTGCCTTTTACTAACTTTCCTATATAAACTATACCACTGGGTAATCAAATACTGGTTGAGGGAAAGTTTATCTTCTTAAAAGTATTCCAAGAGGAAATGATGATTGAATTAGAATACCCCCATTTATAACATCTAGTTAATTAATGGATTTATTCTAGGCACTGAGAACAGTGGCCTTAAACAGGAAAATGAGAGTGAGCCAGACATTATGTGCCTCCTAATGGAAGAATGCAGCACCATTTGTGAGAGCTTGAACATGAATCAAGTCAAATCTGTGGAGCAAAAGACCAAGTTACAGGCTATACAGAGGCAGAGGAACTTGTTAACTACACTATGAGCATGCAATCAGCAAAATCCAAATTTCAGGAAACCCAACAGGAAGAAAAACCAGGTTTCTTCAAAAAATAAGATTCACTGAAAAAGAAGGAATGGAGAAGAGAATGTGTAGATTAAAAGAGGCTTAGAAAACACACTAAAAATAAAACAGAAAAACTATACTAGTGTTTACTAGGCAGCTGTCAGTGATAACAAGGAAATAATTATCATAAAAATCAGCGTAGTTGTTAGGAGTTTTGGGAGGGAGTTGTGATAGAGATGGTTTAAACAGGTTTTATGAGATGGGTGGCAAAGTTCACTTTCTTGATCTGGGCAGTTGTTACAAGAGTGTCTGTTGTATAATAATTTATTAAGCTACATATTTGTTTAATTCTGTTTTCTGTATCTGTGCTGAGTTTAAAATATATTTTTTAAACTGGGTGAGTGAATGTATTTATGATATAATTTTCAGAGAAAAATATTCTGAAAAGTTCTATTTCTATATTAAGTATCAATTTATCAAATTGATAAACACAAGAAGTCAAAGTTGATATTTTCAATATTTATTAGTAAGGCTGAGGCAACAGCCTTTATAGAGCACAATTTGCATAAGTTATCAAGATACATCTTGTATACAATCACAAAACCAAGACATATTTTTACACAGAGTAAAACTCAAGACAGATTTACAAGCATTTTTTAATACAATTCTCATGTATTTGAGTTCAATTTATACAACCTTTTTGTCCAAGAATTTGTATTTGTTCATTAGATTTTCCAGAGAGATTTGTGTAGAACAGAAAAAAAGAACACAGGAAATCACCAACACGGCATGCAACATATAGCTAGAAACAAGACATATCCAAGACTTTATTTTTTTATTTTGAAATCAATTTTATTAGGTTATTATTTTTCAGACAAGAATTTTTTTCCTTTAACATCAGTTGTGTTTTTGTTCGGATATCAGAACATACGTTAATCAGTAGTAGGAGCACCTGAGCACATCACCAACAACTATACAGACACAATCAAACGATAATCATATTCACATGCTGAATGCCAGATGAAATTAATATTTCAACTTTGTCTATTTTACCAAAGGTATAGTTATGTACACGGTAACGAATTAAGAAAATGCTCTCAACCTACCTGTCAGATAAGGAATCATTTGGTTAAGTGATTTTGATTTAATGGGTATCTTTAATAATAACAACATGGACCATACACAAAACATCAATGTGTCATATTCAATGAGAATATCTGTTTGCTCATTCATTCTTATATTACATCAAAGGCAAGTAATTATTAAAGAGACAGCTCATAATTATTCATTGAACTTTCTTTCACTTCCATCTCAGGCTTGAAAAGAGGGAAAGTCACTCTGTCACACATAGAGTTATAAACACATATATAGCTGTAGTTGGCTGCTTTTGGAATCTTAGACATTGTAGCAATGAAAATAACCTTTTAAAAATATTGTTAGTTATGATTTAAATAATAAAGTAAAAAAATACTATAAACATCTTTATGATATCTTAATGAAATGAAACATTGATTGAATAATTTCTAATAAATTGGGCACAATATAGTATATAATTTTACTTCACATCACCACCAACCTAGTGTCGCTACTGCTATCACCACTATCATCACAACCATTCCTATAATAAGAATCAATATCAGCTGGTTACCAGCTATAATATTCCCACAATATGACTATTTTAATGTGTGTGATCCACAAAATTAAGTCCACTGATATGCTGAAAATATGCATTTCTTAGTGTGATTAATTACAATATGGGTAATAGTAAGGAGCAAAGACAATCACTGCCCCTTAGTCTTGGATACTGTTCTTTTAAACTGAAATGGTAAATAATGAGTTCAGAGTTACCAAAACCTTATAATCTTAGGTAAAAACAGGGAAACACCAACTTCTTGCTATTAGTGTTCTCTCTGTCTATAACAACCGATCTATAAATCCCTGTCTTTTGTAAAAATTCACTTTGTGCTTTTGCTTCTACAGCTAAAAGTTTCTTTAGGACCAAATTTTAAACCAACAAGCAACTTCAGTCTCTGATGACTCAATGAAATTGTGGGAAAAGTTAAGACGCTTTTTAAGGTTTAAGTACTGTATTTGGACTAATCATATGTTATTTAGAGATTACAAACTTTGTCACTAGCAGGATAAAAAAAAGCTGGTTCCAATAAAATAAAATAAAAAGTGGAAAATCATGTGCTGTGATATATAAAAAAAGTAAAAAATACCAAGAGCCCTATTTGCAATTAAAAAAGAAATCGTTTTGTTGTAAGAAGGGTAATCAACATCATTCAGAAGAAATGCATTTGTTTAAGGATCAGTGTTGTATAGAATAATTCCAGTACAACCTAGGAGTTTGGTCAGCTGCAAACTTGGCACACTTTGGCAGGATCTTATGCTCTCTGAAGGGGGATGCTGGTGCACAAAAAGAAGCCCTGTGGTTAACTCTCTTGATTGACCTGGCCCCATTACTAGTTCTGTGGAACAGAGGGGCACGTATAATGGAAAGACTCTACTCTTTCAGATCAAACAGCTACCAAGGGATGATCTTTGTTTTGGTGGCACCTCCATTTGTTTTATTCTAAAAGAAATTGCAACTGGAATGAAGTAAACTAACTGGCCATACATCCTCTCATGCATGTAAGCAGCTGCAGAAGAGGACCTAAGGTAAGCCAGAGTTTCCTTTTAAGGGCAAATAGCAGAGCCTTTTTATGTCAGATCTTCCTGAATCCTTTCCTCCCCAATTATGAGTGATTTCTATAAGCTTCCTAAAGTGCTAACTTCTGCTGGAAATATTCATGGCAACCATCAGCAGATCTACTTGTCTCTAAATATAAAATCTTAGCAATATCAAATCTTTAGTGATCTCTTCCCCACATGTTCGTTTTAAAGCAATATCAATGGTAAATGACATTGCATTATCAAGGGAGGGGGGATACAAAATAGAGGGAAGAAAAGTGACTGTTATCTTTCTTAGCTTGAGGAAGAATAAATTTGTATTTCTTTATGAATATAATAGATATGCACCCTAGGATTTATTAGAAATGTTTTTATTTTTAATGTTTTACGTTTAATCCATTCCTCTCAAATTTAAAGTCTGTTTTTCTTTAAAAATGAGAACATTCAATATCCAACCAATATATTTGGAGATGATTCTCTAAACCTACTAAAACTTTGAAAAAAGAAGCAGCTTTTAAACTGAGAATATTCTGAGAAGCAATTTAATTAATTTATTTTGTAGTAGGATATGGGAATAGTATAAGATCAGTATAATTCTTTTAATTTATAATAAACCAATTTGAAAATCATTTTCATTTATTTCTTTACCTTTTTTTCAAGTTAAATAAAAGTTTATATTTTAAAGAAAAAAATTAGTTTTGGAGCTAATATGCTGCTTTTATCCATGTCAATGCTTGCCATTGTTTTGGAAGATGCGTTTTCACATATAAAATGTGAGAATTAAAAAGCTGCAGAATAATTATTCCTCACATATGTGTATAAAACTATATTTGGAAATGTGCTTTCATCTTCTCTTATAGATTACATAGTATGATCATCCCAACATCCCATTAGGAAGGCTAGGAATATATAATTATTTTTATCCCACAAATAATAAAACTGGGGAAAAGTGAGTTTAAGTGACATGTGCAAGGTGATACAATCAGTCAGTGGCAGAACCAAGAACAGAAGCCAGGCTTTTAATCCCAGCTGAGTGCGTTTCCTACAACTCCATGTTACTGCCTTTGTTAATGTTGTCTGTTGATAGAGAAGAGGATACTTCATTCTAATCACTTAGACATCGGTCCTTTTATTCTATATTATTAAAATAGCTTAAATTATATTTTAACCTGAAATGTTGACTTTTCACATATTTTCCCAACACTGATAAACTCAATCACTGATATTGTCACTAGAGGAGGAAAATGGAGCACTAGAGAGAACTTGAGTTTGGTTTCAGGGTTTTCATTATACAATCACTTAATGTGTTAAGGGAAAAAATCATTATGGAAGAGTAGGAAATAACACCAATTTAATTACTCAATGTCACAAGGTTGTCACTCAATGTGATTTGTTTGCTAGAGGAAGAATTTTCTCTCTGTTAATACATCAGTTAAGAGAAAGGAAATATGCAGGATAATACATTTATTTGCAATTCCACAAAGAACAAGTTGTCATGCTTCCTAGAACATACCAATTTAATCTAGGTCCTTTGGTACGTAGACTGAAAATATCTTGGCTTAAGAGTTAGTTATAGGGATTTCAATGTTTTCAATCAAGGTTCCAATATTTTGTGGGGCAACATTCTTTGTTAGCCAGTTATGGCTCTATTTATATAAAATGTAATTCCATTTCTACTTACTATTATCTTCACTCTACATTATTTCAAATTATATAAATGTGCTTTTACAACGTGGATTCCAAAATTGGTGTTATTCACTCTTGTAACATTTAGACACTGAGAAAACCTGTACAATATGGTCTAAAAGCCATAATTTATAGACCACCGGTTCCCTTTTCCTTGTGAACACAACCACCATACTTCTAGTCTTGGACATATACTGTAAGTGTATCCTATGTCAGAATCTCAAAACAGTAAGCTGTTTGAGAAAATAAGATAAAGAAGAAAGATTTTTGGACTTTTGAAAATTGAGGTTTGTTACATCAGTTCTTTCCTTTCAACCAAGATGCTTTTGCATAAAGTTTTATCTTTGCATTAGAAACAATATTAATCTGAACCTCTTTCTTTAGCTATAGCTAACTCTGCTTTGAGATATTTGCATCAAGAAATCAAAATTTCTCACTGTTTATCTTGACAGCCACAAGAAATCCAAGGACTCAGAGCTCCTCTTTTTGTCTTCAATATATGAACTTTTTCATTTGAGTTTTTTCCTGTGTTACATAATAATACATTTACGAGGCTTTTAAGTATGCTTTTGCCATTTGTTCCTCCTCTCATGTTTACCCCTGGAAACAGAGCTTAGTACAATAGTATCCAACTATAGTCTTGATTTGAGATTATTTACAGCAGTTTCTATACCCTGAGCAGACACATTTATTCAATGGGTTTGAGTAGGACTGACCAAAAGTTTGTGCCAGTTGACTATTCTTTTTCTGAGATCCACTTTGTCAAGCCAGATAGAGGCTTCACCAATCAAGGTCTTTTTCATAAATTTCCCTCCGTTGGAGAAAAGTAAAATCTAGAAAAAATAGCCAAAAGTATATAGACAGGTATATATTTTTCAACCTCTTTTAAGGACATTTGATCATCAAAGAAATACAAAGAAGACACAACCTGAAGGATATGAGCATTCTAGATAAGATGTGTATTAATAGTTAATTTTAACTAGGTGTATCTTTAAACTGATAGAAAGTTTCACAAAAGAACTTTGCTAGGCACATTTTCTACTAGTTTATGAAATATTAACTCAGATACAAAATTATTTGAGTGCTGAGTAAATGAATAGGAGCTCACAAGGCAGATATATATATATATTGATTTTATTATTTTTATTTATGATTTATTATTATTTATATAATGTATATTATAGATATATATAGATATATATACATTGATTTTATTTAACATTTCATTTACTGGTGATTTTACTATAGTAGGCACTCCAAAATGGTTTCTTGTCATATGCAGAACTTATATTAGTTGAAATTCCATATGATCTCAAACTCAGGAATTTTTTCTTTTAGAGATGATTTGAAAGAAAGGTAGAGAGCACTAGGGGGAGCTAACCAAAATTCTTGACAATTCTTCTCTCTTGCTGTCTCTCTTTTCAGAATCTCCTTCAGGGAATTCATCTTTATTCCTGGCTAAAACTTTACTTTTATGTTTCTGACTTCAAAATCTACATTTCCAATTATGACTGTTTCTTCTGGCTTCTAGTTTGGGGATTCAAATGGTATTGTATATATTCACTGGAAGCCTGCCTTCTTATCAAATTTATCACGTTTCAGACAAACTCTCGGTCCTCTCTCTAACTACTTAATTTCTGTGAATCACATATTTGTTCATACAGACCTCAAAGTTGCCTTTAATTTTTTTTTTTTTTTTTTTTTTAAGATTTTATTTTTTCCTTTTTCTCCCCAAAGCCCCCCGGTACATAGTTGTATATTCTTCGTTGTGTGTCCATCTAGTTGTGGCATGTGGGACGCTGCCTCAGCGTGGTTTGATGAGCAGTGTCATGTCCGCGCCCAGGATTCGAACCAACGAAACACTGGGCCGCCTGCAGCGGAGAGCGCGAACTTAACCGCTCGGCCACGGGGCCAGCCCCAGCCTTTAATTTTTTTATTCCTTTCCATTCTAATGTCAGTTAATCCTCGCAATGCAATTTTTGCTTTGTAATATCTGTTATATTTGTCTCCAGTCCAGGCCTTTGTTTTAAGTGCCAGTACCATGGTCTTGCTCCTCCCATATTTTTTCATCTCTTCCCTCCCTCCTCTTTTTGCCTCTTTCTTTCCTTGTCTCTACCTTTGCTGAAGACATACTATGTACAAGCATTGTGCTGGCTGTAGAACAAAGAACAATGAAAATCAAACCTTGCCCTAGAGAAGCTGATAGTGCAGAAGCAGTGACAGGTAGGTATATAAATTATTGTACAAGACAGGCTGGGATGATAGTGTGATAAGATAAGCAAAATGCTATGTGAATACAGTGTGATGAATTATATCTTCATTCATCAGTAAAAGACTGAGTTTATATTGAAAGATGT
Organism: Equus przewalskii; assembly: GCF_037783145.1. Classification (NCBI taxonomy): domain Eukaryota; kingdom Metazoa; phylum Chordata; class Mammalia; order Perissodactyla; family Equidae; genus Equus; species Equus przewalskii. The sequence continues at coordinate 27,288,773 of NC_091834.1, forward strand.
GGAGTATTGTGATAGATGGAGAGACATGGAGAAGAGAGTACTAAACGGGAGGAAAAATATGAGCAAAGGATTGGAGGCTTAACCTGATTTGAAAAGATTCTGGTGTGACTGAAGAATAGATTGAGTGGAAAAGTACACAAGGCAATGAGATTAAATCAAGAGAATCAGAACTCACCTTAGAGAACTCTGAATGAATTAGAATAGTGGTGAGTCACAGAAGGATTTTAACAAAACCTAGCCAGTGTTTTTAAAAGATACTTCTGCCAGCAGTGTAATGAAATAAATTAAAAGAGTAAGACATTGATGGCAAGTAGGCCAAGTACACTGCTGAAATAATTTGAGTGATAAACATGAGAACCCAGAGGGGATTAGTGGCAGTGAACACAGAAATAAATTTATATAAAATAAACTGAGCAGACAGAAGAGAGAAGACTTGGTAGCTAATTGGATAGGGTGGGTGGGCTGTGGAATTTTAAAGGGCTGCTGGGAAGATACCTCTAAGAATTAATTAACTTGTAAAATATCACATAGTATATTATTGCTATATAAATATTGAATAATTGAATGGAAAATAAATATAGTATGAATGAAAATTTTAAAATAGTAACTATATTATACAGAGTTACCTGAAGAGAATGTCCAGCAGGACTTAGGCTGAATCTAAAAGTTTCGTTGAATGAAGGCTCTCGATCATGTCTACATACTCTTGTTTTTTTCTTAATCATCTTTTTTTGGGTAGAGATGTTCATCACATATATTTTCACATATAAATCTGAAAATAGGAATTCAGCTTGTTAAGTGTCCATTATTCCTATGATTTTTATTGAAAAAATTTTAATTGTATATTGAGAGCTCTCCCACATTTCATTCAAAGGTAGCAGACTGTGAACAATTTGTTTCAGACAACATAGAGTGATTAAAAGATACACCAATTTTTTAGCAATTTAAATTTTTTTCCTCTTGTATAATAAATACCTCACTCTAGGTTGACATGTTGAAAAAAAATCTAGTTTTTAACTAGTAAAGTATAACTTGTTCTATATAAGAGAACTTAATTCTTATTTCACATTTTCAGATATATTTGGTGTACAGCCCAAATTTTAGTTACCACCTTCCAGAATATTTAGGACATACTCCTAATGAATTCCTAGATATATTATATTGCTCATTATCATAAAATTAGATACCTGGTAAGTGATCAGGAGATTTAAATTTGTAGGTGATATTTCTGCATTGGAGTATTTCAACTATTAGTTGTTCACCATCTGTCTTCATTTCCTTCTTCAATGCAATCTTGATTTCTCCCATTACCTGAGTTTTAACTGGAAGAATTTAATAAAAATGTTAAGGAATATGTAATGCTATTTATTAACAACAATTCTTTCATATATTAATTTATTGAGTGTTTATCAAGTGCTAAACATCTTATTGCATCCTACAGATACATAAATGAATAAAATGCAGTCAAAGCCCTTAAGGCATGAAAAGTTCATGGGGAGACTGATAAATCATACACTTTCAACAAAGATAAGCAAGTAACAAGTGAGGTCTGGAGGAAATGCAAGTAGATAAGTGTTGCAACTATACACTCAACTATAGATTTTTAGGTCAAAAGAGGTAATAGATGAGACTATAGGAAGACAGACATACATAAAAAAATAGAATTCTAATATAACATAAGAAATAAACTAAGTTATGTGAAATACAAGAAGTCATTTACCAAGAATTGCTCATTACCAGGCTCACTCAAGAACACTTACTAACACAACTAAATTGTATAAAATTGTCATTATCTCTTATTTCTACTCTTTTTCTATTTCCTTTGTAAAAGAAATAGCCAACAAAATATATAGTAATAAAATTTCACAAAGGAAAATACAATGAGTGATTTAAGTGAACTCAATGTATTTCTTTCCAGTGTTTATCTTGGATCTTTACATTGCTGAAGAAGCTATTCATGCAAGGTCAAATTCTTTATTGAGTCACACTTTGCTCCGTCAATTCGTATATTCATCTACTTATTCATTCACTAACAAATATTTTATTTCCCACACTACTCTGTAATAAGCACTCTGTTAGGAAGAACAGATACTGTGAGCCAAAAACATGCAAGATTGTTGGTTTTATGGTTCTTCTGTTTATTGGGAAGAAATCCACCAATGAAATATTTTCATCAATAAATGTATAATGAGAAAGAGAAAACATTCTGAAGTACAAGACCATGGTGACAAGAAAGCCTAGGGGAGTGCTACTTGAGCTGAAACCAGAAGGATGAGAAAGAATTAACCAGATGAAGTGGATAAGGAAGAACATTCTAAAGAGAAGGAACAGTGTGTTCATAAAAGAGAACATCATGGTACTGAGGAACTAAATAAATGTCTATGTGATTATAATATATTCTTAATTTATGCCATGTTAAGAATTTGGTTTTTACCTTTAGAACCATAGGAATTTATTGAAGGTCTTTAAATATGGATGTAGATCATTTTTTCTCAAACGTTTTGGTCTCAGGACTTCTTTACACTCTTAAAAAAAGTGGAGGGTCCTCAAAGAAACTTTGTGTGGATTACAGCTATCAGTATTAAAAACTTAAAAATTTTAGTTAAAATTCAAAATTAGATATTTAAAAAGATTTATTGATTAATTCAGTTAAAATGACAATAATATATCTATGAATAAGTACTTTAATGAAAAATATATTTTCCAAAACAACAACAAAAATAGGAATGCTATTTTACATTTTTTCAAATTTAATTAATGCTTGGCTTAGTAGAGGACAGCTGGATTCTCATGTCTGTTTCTGCATTAAATCCAGTTCAATTGTTGTTTTAGTTGAAATATGTGAAGAAATTCCTGCCTTACACAGATATATATAGTTGGAAAAGGAATGAATATTTTACTATCCTTTTTAGATAATTGTGGACAATCTTTGATAGTATATTAAAACTTGACAAGTGGTAGTTTCTTAAAGATTAGTGGAAATGTGGACTCTGAAACTATATCAATGAACTTTTTGCATTGTGACATTAAAATACATCAGTCTATCTTGCACCTCGAATGAACCTTTTAACTATGCCTGAATTGGTAACACCATATAGTGTTCATTTTGGAAAATACTATTTCACTGAGGTATGCAGATTTCAAAATGTTGACACATTTCATATAATATTAAAAGCACATTAATATTACCAAAAATACCATCAAAAAGTTCTTTGAATATTGAGAAGCTGTCAACTTCAGGGAGGTTGATACAAGTTTTCCAAAATTCTATTTTTACTTACAAGCTGAATTTTATCATTGACAACAACTATTGTCAATTGTTTTTCTTAAAGTGGAAAGTTCAGTTTAATTTTTGAGAAAATTGAAGCTAAATATCCAAGTCTAAATAAGTAGAGTTGGTCTACCAGCTGTCTTTCAAGTAAAAATGGTATTTCTTGTAAAAAAAAGGCCAGTTCAGCTTGCACCTTAAAAAAATTGCACAAATATGTTTCCTCAAGTCAACCATCATATTTAGTATCAAGCCTATAGTTTTAAGCATTAAAAAACTCAGGAATTCTGTACAAAGTTTGATTCTCTGAGAAATGTATGATACGATGCATTTCATCAAACCAAAGCGATTATTAGAGAAACTTCAACAAAAAGACTGATGGTATTTAATATATTTAACTGTAGAACCAAGACTAAAACAAGAGTAAGGACACAGAGGGGTGGGAGAACAGCATGTAAGCATTATGTATTCTGACAGAGTATAAAGGATAAAACTATGAATAAGTGGATGGAGAAGGGAGAGAAAGGGGAAAGTAGAATGAGGTTATTGATTTTTTGGTAGGTAAAATGTACGTGACAAAGGATACCATTTAAAATTGACAAACCAGATAGTAAATGGTTAAGTAAGACCAGCAAGCATTATTAAAGGTATAAATAAAAAGAGAATTATTGGAACAAAGGTGCAAAGCCTTCTTAATTACAAAAGAAATTTTAGAAAATCAGGGACACCAAATGGAGAAAGAAATACAATGAGTATAACATAATATACACAAAAATTATATAAGAAATACAGAGTTGTGATCAAACATATCTGTCAGATCAATAAACATGAATAAGTTGAGCTAGCTTATTTAAAAAAAGATTTCCAGATTGGTTGATAAAGCAAAGTTTAACTCTATGCTAAAATTTAGCTTTGTTTCAGTAGTCAAAAATACATACATTTTAAGCCTGTCAGGAATATGGAAACAATAAGAGAGTAGGAGTTGAGATCTTATTATCAGACAAAAAATAATTCAGGTCAAAATGCAGTAAACAAGACAAAAAAAGGCCATTTTCTGAAGTTAAAAATCCATAAATCATAACGAAGCTACAATGATTATGAATATCTATGCCTCATTTAAATAAAGTTGAAACTGCAAAATAAGATGTAAAGATGTAAGAGATGTAGGCAGAATAAATAGAATAATAATAAAAGACTTTAACACAATATTTGCAGTGCAAGACAAGCCAAGTAGACTAAAACAAGTAAAGACATGGAATATTGAGACACCATAATCAATAAAGCAGATCTCATGGATACATATTAAAAACCAACAATAGAGAATATACTTTTTCCTCAATTAAATAGGAAACAGTCACAAAAATTGATCATGTATTGAGTTACAAGGAAGATATCAGTAAGTTTTATAAAATGAAGCTATTGCAAACACTGATCACAAAAACCCCTTCAAGAGGCCACCCTGTGGCATAGTGGTTAAATTTGGCATGCTCCATTTCAGCAGCCCAAGTTCACAGGCTCAGATCCTGAGCAAGGACCTATACCATTCATCAGCCATGCTGTGGCAGTGACCCAGGTACAAAATAGAGGAAGATTGGCAAAGATGTTAGCTCAGGTTGAATCTTCCTCAGCAAAAAAAAAAAAAAAAAGGCTTCAACTAAACAATTCTTGAGTGAATGGCCAAATACAATGAGAAAATACAAAAGTTATGAAAAATAATGATAATGAAAACACTATGTATCAGAATCTATGAGAGTTAAAGCAATGATCAGAAGAAAATGCATACGCATTAACATTCTATCAACAAAAATTTAAAAAATGCAATTGATTTTTTTCTCCCCAAAGCCCCAGTACATAGTTGTATAACCTAGTTGTAACTCATTCTAGTTCTTCTATGTGGGATGCCACCATAGCATGGCTTGATGAGTGGTGTGTAGGTCCGCACCCAAGATCTGAACTGGCAAACCCCAGGCCACTGTAGCAGAGTATGTGAATTTAACCACTCAGCCATGGGCTGGCCCCCAAAATATAATTGATTTAAATTTCAAACTCCAAAAGCTAGAAAAAGAAAGCAAAGTAAAACAAGAGAAAGTACAAGAAGGAAATAAAATAAAGACATACACATAAAATTAATGAGGTAAAGAATAGAAAAATGGTAGATAAAATTAATGAATCAAAATTCTAGTACTTTGAATACTGTCAACAAAATAGAAAAACCAAAAGTGAATTTAGTCAATGACATGTGGCCTCAATATTATTATTTACTTATTTATTTATTTAATTTTTTTTTTCAGGAAGATTAGCCCTGAGCTAACATCTGCTGCCAATCCTCTTTTTGCTGAGGAAGACTGGCCCTGAGCTAACATCTGCGCCTATCTTCCTCTACTTTATATGTGGGACACATGCCAAAGCACGGTTTGCCATGCGGTGCCATGTCCACACCCAGGATCAGAACCAGTGAACCCTGGGGCCGCTGAAGCAGAATGTGCACACTTAACCACTGTGCCACCGGGCCAGCTCCAATATTATTATTTAGAAATGACATGCGGCCTCTTAACTATGACACTACTCTACTCTCAGTGATTTGGTATAAGCATTTTAGTGTCATGAATACACCCTAATACTATTGGTTCACATTCTGTTTACACATTCTTGATACACAGAAACTGAAAATATGATCTAATATATTCCTTTGAACTTGTGAGTGAGCATCCAGTTCTGGTTACTTAACCATTTTAAACAAGTATACATAAGTCCATTCAAATCAATCTGTTTTCATTTAAAGACTTTCACAGGAAAATAAAAAAATCTTCAACATAAAAATGAGAAAATAGGACAGATCTTAGAATCTCCTTTCTTTAATACCTAGAGAAACTAGGGGAAAAAAGTAAAATTTAGGAACGGGTTAACCAGTAGCAACCAAACAAGGAATAGGCTATAGTCTCCTGCCAGAAAACCCCAAAAGCAATGTCTAGGAATGCAAAGGCAGATCTGGGAAGGCACAGCTTAGCAGCATTCCTGATCACACCGTATATCACAAAACCTTGCCAAGAAAAGAATAATGAGTTAATAAAACTGTAAGAATTATCACTAAATCCTCATCACAGAGAAGTGGATGAACAATGAGAGGAGGCAGCCCCAGAAAAGTCATACTAAACCCTTAAGAGTGGCAGCTTTGGCTCATCACTATGAAGATCTGAGGATTTCAGTGGAATCAGGAGAAACCACCAGGGCTCCCCATTTCCTGGAACTCCAAGACGATGAAGTAGGAGAAAAACCCAAAGCCAAGAGTGCTTTTTCATTGAAATAAGACTTACTTTGGCCTGGTGGAGTGAATGCTGGCAAAAACATTTAGTTAAATTTCAAAAGAGAGAGAAAAACCTAGTTAACCAAGGCAGGAAATCTGTCTATAAAACAGCTCTGTTTCTTTCCTCTAAAGCCATAGACAAGCAGATAGAACTACTGCTCCATCTCTCAAACCCTACCTGGGATGGAGTGACAGGAGAGGGTTCTAACATGGTAAGGAGGCAGTCAAGGAAAATTCAGTCCCACCATTTGGAGCCAATATAATTTTTGAACAGAATTGATCACACTAATGAGCGTGAGGAAATAAAATATCAAGACAAAATTTGTTGGGAGAAATTCACCTTTATAGGTCATTCCTCTTTTATAAGCCTTAAAACTGCAACATGCCAAGCATACAAAATTTGTTGTTTTCCACTTTCTCACTTGGGAAGAAAGGTGGAGTTAAAAACTTGCTAATTAAAGTTCTCAAGTTATCACATTGCCTGCTTTTTTCTTGGAGGGTTAAATTCACATGCTTCACAGTGCGATACTTGTGAAGTTCTTGATAAATTTATCCTGTTCAAAGATTGTTTCAGTTTGTTCTTTAATGTTTCTACTAAATGAAGAAAATGACATGCCTACTGAGGTGGTCTCAAAGGATGGTTGTATTAAACGTGCATCATCACTACCCATCAAGTCTGTCCTTTCATAGATTCAGAGTGCCTTTATCATTTGAAACAGATGCATGGATGGTGACAAAAGCCTGTGTCCACTGTCTCCATAGGGTGGTGGTTAGGGGGTGGGAAGCAGTTCCAGATCTGCTATAGCCTTTGAAGCAAAAAAGACAAAGCACTTATAAAGGACATGTGAGGATGTTTTGTAATTTTATTTGGAACAGAGAGTAAATAAGCAGTAGAAATATGCTTTGACCAGTCTCCAGGTTTCTTGGCATCCTAAAACTTCATGTGTTGTTTGTATTAAAAGAATAAAAATTAATCCTACTTAGATAAGATATGTATCCTATAATATAGCACATACCTATAATTTAAGAATACAAAGAAGAGGAAGAAATGAAGGGATGTAGAGGGCATAGTTCAAAAATGAGATGACAAAATAATAGATGAGGTGAAAATGGGGATTACAGAGCCAAAACACAAATAACTCCGTTTCAAAACTATTAATTTATTAGAAACATCATGGAACAAAATTAAATAAGATAGAAATTAATACTATTGCCATATAGGAAAGAAAGACTTAGGATGATATAGAGAGGAAAATAGAGAAGTTAGAAAACAGTGATATGTATGTACATATGTAGAACCAAAACATATGATCCGTTATAACGGACTGCTCAGCAAAAGTACGTTCAGAGAATAGAAAACAACATCTATTTAAAATATAAAGGTATTTCTCTGATATAACAGGAGAGCAATCCTGTGAATCAAAACAGCATCCTATATTCCTGGAAATAGGGATAAGTTAATACACTGATACATCCCACTTAAGCCACTTCAAGGATATAGAAAACATTCTTAAAGGATCCAGGGGAAGAAATAAGTCCCCTTAAAGAGTATATTCGTGTATAAAAGAGACAGACAGCCTTTCTGAATATTTAAAAGACTGTGACAAAGGACATGGAGGACATAGTAATGAGTGAAAAGCAGAAAGGAAGAAAGAAAGGAAGGAAGGAAGGAGAAATTTGAAGAAATCCAGGCAACTAACAAAATAATGGAAGAGGAAAGTGGAAGAAAGAGCAAGAGCACTGATTTCCTTTAAGCAGAGGGCTAATCAATAAAATTTAACATTGAAATACAGTGTTAAAATCATAATTACACAACCTCTTAATATTTTCAATTTTGTTTCTTAAACTTTGTGAGCTCTTTTATAAACAAATATAGCTAAAATACTTACTAAAATTAAGCTATTCCTTTGTTTTACTATGATATATCCTCTTCACTAAATTAAAAAACAATATAATCATTTTTTGATAAAGAGCATTAATAATTTAATTCCATTTTAACAAAATCATGTGTGTTCCTCTATCTGTAGCTAGCTAAAGTGCTCCAACTAAGTGTAAATGTAAAGTTGGCTTATTTTTGTCTTCCACAGCTTTCTTTTTTCAGGATCTCTGATGCTTCATTCTCCATTAAGATATGCAGTGTGCTTCCCATTTTTTCTGTTTTCTCAGAAAAAAAGCTTAGTATATTTTATCTTTGAAAAACATTTATGTCATATCTACATGCACACATTGATATGCATACCTTTATTTATATCTCCATCTATCTATTTAATTCATATTTTTAGAGAAATATACTTTTAAAAATATTACAATTAACAAAATACAATTATTATTTCATAACAAGAAATAAGGTTGGTATAATCTGCATTTTACAGATGAGAAAACACACTTGACAAATTGTTAAGTGGTCCAAGCAGAACTTTAATCTAGATCTTCTGATTTTAAGATCAGGACCCTATTCTCTCATGAGCACCTTATATATTTTTATGAATAAGATTTTTAAAACATTAACTCATTCATGGTAATATTAATTTTAAAATATTTTTAAGAAGTATTATCAGGTCAAGATGGCGGTGTAAGCCGACTCTGAACTCATCTCCTCCCATGAACACAGCCAGGTTACAACTATTTTTGGAAAATTTCCCAGGATAGAACATTTAAAACTGGATAAAAAGAACCCCCACAACAAGGCAGAGTCCTGACTAAGGCAGAAGCAGAAATTCCATCTGGAGAGAAAAACAGCCACCTTCAGGAGAAGCGGAGTTTCTCAGCAGGCCAGGCAGAAGCAACCCTAAGGTACGCAGCCCTCCCTGGAGAAGTGAGGTCCAGAGAGGGGGCTGATACTGCTATAAGCATCCTTCAAACTCAGCACAACTGAGACGAGGGTCTTACCATCTGGTTTTGCTGGCTATTAACTGCTGTGGGGAATACCCCTAGAAAAGCTATCAGACAAAAGCTGAAAAGACCGGGTCTTAAAGGGCACAGGCACAAACTCACCTGTCTCAGCAACCTAAAATCACCAGAGAGAAGGCTGAGAGTACTTTGGTGAAAAGAGACTCACCTGCTGGGCTCTGGGGGCATCTCTGTGACAGGAGGGACCTCTCTGGAGACTGTGACATTGGTGGGAGCCATTATTTTGACATGGTCCAGGTGTGCTGACACAGACCCCGGCAGACACCATTGAGGTTCTTCCCCTGGCCTGTTAGCCCAGGGGTCTGCCACACCCACTAGAGAGCAGATTTAATCCAGTTCAGCCAGGGCAGGTGGCCTGCCCTAGGGACCAGCTCAACCCAACAGCAAGCCCTCAGGCTACCTGTCAGCCTGCATTGACTGAGTGCTTGATCCTTTACAGACAGGAGAGTGTGTCTGCCTCTGTGGGGCAGGGCCTGGGTGAGGACCAGGTGAACTGTGGGGGGCATTGGTGGAGAGGTGGGGGCCTCTGCAGTGGGGCATTGGGCTATGCTCCAGGGGGTTGGGAAGTGTGCACAGACCAGAACTGTGTTGACGGTGTGTGTACCTGTGGGGGGGGGGGGTGAGGCTTATCAGTGGCAGAGACCTGTGCTTCACAAATAGCCATAAAAAGGATCAGCCCCACCTTCCAAAGCCTGAAACAATTGAGTGTTCCAATGCCTAGGGCCAGCTGCACTCCTAAGAAAACTGACAACAGCCTTGTATGCCTGAGGCCTATAGGAACTGTAAGCCCCTGAGCCTAGCAACCAGCTATACTGGGTACCTACCCAATTAACAGGAAAATTGCAACAGGAATGTGCTGTTAGACCTTGTAGCCTATGGTGCTAAGGTTCCTCAAGCTGGATTTACAAACAACTGGCCAGGGAAGGAAAGACTAGACTCCCTGGGTATCTGCATTAAGAGAAACCCTGCCACAGCAGAAGGGAGCAATTAGTCCACAAAGGGGTCACTCCTGGATCATTTGGACTGCTGATGAGAGGGAAGCACACTGCTGGGCCTCAAAAGGCATCTCTTACATAAGGCCACTTCTCCAAGATCAGGAGACATAGCCAACTTGCCTAATACATAGAAATAAGCACAGAGAAAGAGGCATAATGAGGAGACAAAGGAATACATTCCAAGCAAAGGAACAGGAGAAAACCACACAAAAAGGGTGAAATGAAACAGAAATAACCTATCCGACAAAGAGTTCAAACAAAATATCATAAGGATGCTCACAGATATTGGGAGAAGACTGGATGAACACAGTGAGCTCATCAACGGAGAAAATATGAAAAACAAAGGAAATTATAAAAACAACAACAGAGGAAAATATAAAAAAGAACCAATCAGAAATGAAGAACACAACACTGGAAATGAAAAATTCACTAGAGGGACTCGATAGCAGAGTAGATGATACAGAAGAACAGATCAGTCAGCTAGATGAAAGACTAGAGGAAATCACCCAAGCTGAGCAGAAAAAGGAAAAGAATTAGACAGAATAAGAACAGTCTAAGGGAACTCTGGGACAATATCAAGCACACTAATATTTGTATTATAGGTGTCTCAGAAGGAGAAGAGAGAGACAAAGGGGCAGAAACATTATTTGAAGAAATAATAGCTGAAAATTTTCCTAACCTAAGGAAGCAAACAGACATCCAAGTACAGGAAGCACAGAGAGCTCAAAACATAAGCCCAAAGAGGCCCACACCAAGACATATTACAATTAAAATGACTAAAATTAAAGATAGAGAATTCTAAAAGCAGCAAGAGAAAGACAACAAGTGACATACAAAGGAAAGCCCATAAGGCTATCAGTGGACTTCTCAGCTGAAACCCTACAGGCGAGAAGAGAATGGCATGACATATTTAAAGTGCTAAAAGGAAAAAACCTACAGCCAAGAACGCTCTATCCATCAAGGTTCTCATTCAGAATGGAAGGAGAGATAAAGAGCTTCCCAGACAAGCAAAAATTAAAGTTTATCACCAAGAAACTAGTTCTACAAGAAATGCTGAAGAGACTTATTTAATTGGGAAAGTGATGAACATAACTAGGGATAAAAAAATTATCAAAACCTCCCCCCCCCAAAAAAAAACAGGCAATAAAATCACTGGTAAAGGTAAAAATACAGTAAAGGTAGCAGATCAACCACCTGTGAAGATAAGATGAAGGTTAAAAGACAAAAGTACTAAAATTAGCTATTTCAATGATAAGAGGGTAATGGATAGACACACGCAAAACAAGAGATCAGATACGATTTCAAAAACATAAAATGTGGGAGGAGGGGAGTGAAAAAGTAGAACTTTTAGAAATAGGTCAAGGTAAAGAGTCTATCAACTTGATACAGACTGTTATATGCATAGAATATTATATAGGATCCTCAGGGTAATCACAAATCAGAAACCTATAATAAGTAGGCAAAAAAGTAAGGCAAAAGAAATCAGACATATTACTAAAGAAAGCCATCAAACCACAAGGGCAAGAGAAAAAGAAAGGAACAGAGAAGAACTACTAAAATTCCCAGAAAAAAAAGTAACAAAATGGCAATAAATACATACTTATCAATAGCAACTTTAAATGTCAGTGGATTAAATGCTCCAATCAAAAGGCAGAGGGTGGCCAATTGGATAAAAAAACAAGAGCCATATATATGCTGCATACAAGAGACACACTTCAGACCTAAAGACACTCACAAACTGAAAGTGAAAGGATGGAAAAAGATATTCCATGCAAATGGTAATGAAAAGAAAGTGGGTGTAGCAATACTTAAATCAGACAAAATAGACTTTAAAACAAAAACTGTAACAAGAGATGAAGAAGACATAATGATATAGGTAATGATAAGACCTCATGATAAAGGGAAGAATCCAACAAGAAGATATAACACTTACAAATATCTATGTACCCAACATAGGAGCACCTAAATACATAAAGCAATTATTAACAGACATACAAAGAGACATAGACAGTAATACAATAATAGTAGGGGACTTTAACACTCCACTTACACCAATGGATAGATCATCCAAACAGAAGATCGATAAGGAAACACTGGCCTTAAAAAACACGTTTGACCAGATGGACTTAGTGGAGATATATATGGAACATTCCATCCAAAAACCACAGAATACACATTCTTTTCAAATGCACATGGAATATTCTCCAGGATTGATCATATATTAGGCCACAAAACAAGTCTCAATAAATTTAAGAAGATCGAAATAATCCCATGCATCTTTTCTGACAACAAAGGTATGAAACTAGGAATCAACTCCAGGAAGAAAACCAGAAAACCCACAAAAATGTGCAGATTAAACAAAATGCTACTCAACAACGATTGGGTCAATGAAGAAATCAAAGGAGAAATTAAAAAATTCCTGGAGACAAATGAAAATAAAAATACAACATGCCAAAAACTATGGGATACAGCAAAAGCGGTTCTACCAAACATTCAAAGAAGACTTAATACCTATCCTTCTCAAACTCTTCCAAAAAAATTGAAAAGGAGGGGAGGCTTCATAACTCATTCTAAGAAGCCAGCATTATCCTGATACCAAAACCAGACAAGGGTAAAATGGGTATAGAAGGACAATACCTCAACATAATAAAGGCCATATATGACAAACCCACAGAAAATATCATTCTCAATAGAGAAAAACTGAAAGCTATCTCTCTAAGAACAGGAACCAGACAAGGATGCCCACTGTGACCACTCTTATTTAATATAGTATTGGAAGTCCTAGCCAGAGGAATCAGGCAAGAAAAAGAAATAAAATGGATCCCTATTGGAAAATAAGTGAAACTGTCATTCTTTGCAGATGACATGATTTTATATATAGAAAACCCTAAAGAATCCACTAAAAAACTTTTAGAAATAATCAATGAATACAGTCAAGACACAGGATACAAAATCAACATACAAAAATCAGTTGTGTTTCTATACACTAACAACAAAGCCATAGTAACCAAAACAGCATAGTACTGGCACAAAAGCAGATGCACAGATCAATGGAACAGAATTGAGAGCCCAGAAATAAACCCACACCTTTATGTACAGCTAATAGTTTAGAACGGAGCCAAGAGCACACAATGGAGAAAGGAGAGTCTCCTCAATAAAGGGTGTTGGGAAAACTGGACAGCCACATGAAAAAGAATGAAAGTAGACCATTACCTTACACCATGCACAAAAATCAACTCAAAATGGATTAAAGACTTGAATCTAAGACCCGAAACCATGAAACTTCTAGAAGAAAACTTAGGCAGTATGCTCTTTGACATTGGTCTTAGCAGCATATTTCAAGTACCATGTCTGACCTGGCAAGGGAAACAAAAGAAAAAATGAACAAATGGGACTACATCAAACTAAAAAGCTTCTGCACAGCAAAGGAAACCATCAACAAAACGAAAAGACAACCCAACAATTGGGAGAAGATATTTGCAAACCATATATCTGATAAGTGGTTAATATCCAAAATAGACAAAGAACTCATACATCTTGACAACAAAAAAATCAACAACCCAATTAAAAAATGGGGAAAAGATCTGAACAGAGATTTTTCCAAAGAAGATATACAGATGGCCAAGAGGCATATAAAAAGATGCTCAGCATCACTAGCTATCAGCGAAATGCAAATCAAAACTACAATGAGGCATCACCTCACTCCGGTCAGAATGGCTATAAATACAAGACAGAAAACAACAAGTGTTGGAGAGAATGTGGAGAGAAGGGAACCCTTGTACACTGCCAGTGGGAGTGTAAACTGATGCAGCCACTATGGAAAGCAGTATGGAGTATCCTCAGAAAATTAAGAATAGATCTACCATATGATCCAGCTATCCCACTGCTTCGTATTTATCCAAAGAACTTTAAAACACAAATGCATAAAGATACCAGCACCCCTATGTTCACTGCAGCATTATACATAATAGCCAAGACTTGGAAGCAAACTAGATGCCCATCAAGGGACAAATGGATAAAGAAGATGCAGTATACATACAGAATGGAATACTTCTCTGCCATAAGAAATAATGAAATTCAGCCATTTGTGACAACATGGATAGACCTTGAGGGTATTATGCGAAGTGAAATAAGTCAGAGGGAGAAAGTCAAATACCGTATGATCTCACTCAGAAGTAGAAGATGAAAACGACAAACAAACACATAGCAACAGGAAACTGGATTGGTGGTTACCATAGGGGAAGGGGGGAGGGGTGAGGGCAAGAAGGATGATTAGGCTCACATGTGAGGTGATGGACTATAATTATTTTTTGGGTGGTGACCATGATGTAATCTACACAGAATTCAATATATATTATGATGTACATCTGAAAGCTATATAATGTTATAATCCAATGTTACTGCAATAAAATAAATAAATAAATAAATAAAAAGACATTATCAGAGTGAAAGGATTTTCTGGGGCTATTTTGCTATTTTATTTTAGCTACCTACAGACCCTTAGAAAGCAGAGAGGACATAGCAAGCAATTCTTTTAGTTGTTTAAACAATAGCTAGAAGTTATTCTCTATATACATGCATTAGGTCAATTATGCAGGTTATTTCTATCAAACAATAAAACAGCAATAAATACTTCCTCAAATATTCATCATTATATAGGTTCTATATGGAATTGACTTAAACATACAAAGTAATATAAAAGAAGTGACTGTTGAAGAAGACATTTCTTTTCATTTGCATTATTGGTATCTGTAACACTTAACTGGACATAGTGTAAATTGAGGTTTACTCTCTCTCAGAATTCTAATTCTATTGCAATCTGAGCAGCTTTTGCCAATGCAAGACCATTTTAGGCAAACATCTCTTTAGATGCAATGTTTAATTAACTAGAAGTGGATAAAATGTGGAAAAGAAAAGAAGTAAAGAATTGTACTTAGTAAAAGGAAAGTCTGTGTAAGGAAAACGGCATAGTGTGAATAAAATTCTCATCAACACTTAGATTTCTTTGCATTTGCAAATTTCCATTAATAGATACTACATACCAATGCTGCAGGTCACCAGCGCTAGCTAGTGAAGTCTGAATTGGTATTAAATAGATGCATATTTAGCCCTGACAGTCTATCACCTCATAATGTCACCTTGCTCTTAACACTCATTTCAAATCTAAGCAAAGTCTGATACGAAGTTAAGATGGATTTTAAAACCAGGAATTCTGCCTTCCAGCCCTTTGAGATGTCAGGCCAGTCAATAAATATCTCTGCTTTGTATTTTCTCATATTGTAACGTGAAAACATGTAATAAGATTATTTGTAGGCTATTTATAATACCTTTCAGCTTTATAGGATAATAAAGTTTTGGTCATTTTCTGATATTATCTAAATATTATTTAGTCCTGCCTCTCTACTAAACATCTTCTGTTTTAAATAATTTTGTCTGTTTACTCAGGGTTTCTAAACTCAGTCATTACAGAAAGTCTTATTAATGTTCTAATACCTGTCAATAGCCAAAGTAGTGATGTATGTTCCTTCATATATAATTGTACTTTCCTTCCTTTCAATTGTTTCTATCAGTTTCAAGTTTAAGCACTGGTTTTTAAAAAATGTTAGCATAACAAAGATCAATTGTTAGCACAATACCTGAAGTAGTAATTATTCAGTAAGCATTAATTCTTTTTATTTCTCAACATTTGATGCAATGGAAGATGAGTTCTAGAAGTAATTGATAGTTTACACTTAGCAAGCATATCTATACTATTAGGTCAATTGCTCAGTTTGTTCAGAGTAAACAAACAAAACGAAACAAAATATGTTTTGAAATATCCATGTAAGTAATACTTTCAAAATTAAAATTTCTAAAAAAAAAAAAAAGTCTTTTTTCCACTTTGCTGAGCCTGTTAGAGAGAGGAAGTAAGCTCACTACAATTAATTCTATTTACCAGTCTTTCTCTATAATTTAAACCAGGTGTATTAACCCTACCTTAGAGTCTATAATAATTTTGCCTTCCATGCTGAAATTATATCTTTCCCTTCCAAACGTTCAAAGTGGTACTCAATAATTTGCCTGTGGTACTCAATAATGTTTATAATTGACACTTCCCTTTTCTTGACACCATGTACTTGAGTAGCAGGGAAAGCTACTTGATCTTTTAACAAGTCTGGTAATCTTATTCATATTGAGTTTCATTTCCTGGCATATCTGTTTTCCAGAGGCTGTATTCAAGTCATTGATATGTTTTAAATTTAATTCTCAGAAACATGTTTTCTGGACACAGTTCTTACCAGTATAAAACACTTTATATGTAAGGCTAACCAGAAGAAGTGAAGAACTACAGTCTTTGAAGGTTTATCCTAGTAATTTTTAATGTTTGAAAGGGGGAAGCAAAAATAGAACTATTTAATTTCATTTTATAGTGTATTAAATTCTATTCCTAGTACCCTCACTGTAAGATCTCATGAAGCTGACTCTCAGTAAATCAGCTTGCTCACACAGTGAAAATGACACCATGCAGCTAGCTCGATCACTGACTCCTTTTCTACCTCTGTATCTCACAGACAACTGAGAGATCTGTGTTTGGGTCCAGCACTTTTTACTAACACATCCCATTAATAAAGAGTTAGAAATCGAATTCCTAAGACAGGTGTGATATTGCGATTTATAAGAAATGTATATATTTGGTCATTCAGATGACCAAAATATATTTCTCTGATATATTTGGTCTTCATCCACAGTTCCTGGCTCACAGGTCCCAAAACCCTTGGAATTTCCTGAGTGATGAGAGCATATTTTGCTATAGTATTTGGTCCTCAATTCCTGAAAATGCTTCAGGGCCATAAGGTGAAATGGTTGACTTGTTTATGTTAATGAAGGTGACTTCTGGACCCCTACCTAGGTTGGGGGCTAGTTGTCAGGAGAACCAGCCAAGTGATCAGAGGATTGGAACTTTCAGTCCCACCCTCTGATTTCTGCGGAGGGGAGACTTGAGGCTGAAATCAATTGCCAGTGGCCAATGACTTAGTTAATCATGACTACATAATGAAGCTTCCGTAGAAAACCAAACAGACAGCTTGCAGGCCCTTTTCTCAGAGAGCTTCCAAGTTGGGGAACCAGAACGCTTCCACGTGCCACTGTGCCAGGCCCCAAGCTCCATAAGGACAGAAGCTCCTTTTTTTCAGACCTCGCTCTATGTCTCTCTTCATCTGGTTGTTGATTCATATCCTTTAATATTCTT
Source organism: Equus przewalskii (assembly GCF_037783145.1). NCBI lineage: Eukaryota > Metazoa > Chordata > Mammalia > Perissodactyla > Equidae > Equus > Equus przewalskii. The sequence goes on from NC_091834.1 coordinate 27,306,478, forward strand.
TGTAATAAATTGGTAATCTAGTGAGTAAACAGGTTTTCTTGAATTGTGTGAGCCATTCTAGCAGATTAACTGAACCCCAGGAGGGGGTCATGGGAATCTCTGATTTATAGCCAGTGGGTCAGAAGTACAGGTAAGAACCTGGACTTCTGATTGACATCCTGAGTTGGACAGGTTCATTGGAACCTCCAGTTTGTAGCCAGTGGGTCAGAAGTACAGGTAAGAACCTGGGCTTGCGACTGCCATCTGAAGTGAAGGGCAGTCTTGTGGGACTGAGTCTTTCACCTGTGGGATCTGATGCCATCTTCAGGTAGATAGTGTCAGAATTGAGTTGAATTCTGACATCCTGCTGGAGTCCAAAGACTGCTTGTTGGTGTGAGGAAGCCTCCACACACAGACTTTGGTCAGGAACTCTATGCAAAAGGACTTACAAAATGATTTGTAATCAAATATAAATAATATCTTTCCAGTATAATTCAATGGATTTGATTTTCAAGAAAAAAATGAATCTTCATCCCAAATATATTTCTAGAAATACAATTTTCTACTCTATTATAGTTTAAGAATACATTCATCTGTAACCAAGTGAACAGTATTATAACATTACGAATGATGAAACCAATTAATTTTTAAATTAATATATGTTAACTTCTGTCATATTATCTTATTTTTCCTCAAACATATGAAATGATGGAGGTATTCCTAACTTCACTTTAAAGAAAGGAGACTATAAATTTTAGGTTGAGTAATTTGCCAAAAGTCATATAGCTGGATTAGATATCTCCAGCAAGATATCCCAAGGTTATTGCCAAAATTCTGATAATCTATTATGTGATAGTGATTATGTGCCACATTCATGTGTATGCTTGTGAGCATGCATATGTTGTAGGGAAGGAATTTGGGACTGGGGGTGGAGGGTCCTCAGAAATTGTGGGAAAGTTGTCCTGGAAAGACCAGTATAAACAAGGCAGGGAAAAAATTCTTACCCATTTCCTTTCCAAAGCATTACTTTATGAACACACACTTCTTGATTTGTTACATATAGGGAGTTACAATTTACTTGAATAGTATCAACAATGTATTGAATTTATTGAGCAACTCTTGTGTTCCAGGCATTTTAAGTATTGCTCTACAGTCTTTAAAGTGTAAAGACTGTGCCTTACTTACCCATGTCTTTTTAGCCCATAGAAAAGACATCTAGTATACACTAGATGTTTAATGAATGAATTTGTAAAATGTCTCTAATCTTTACAGCAAATCTACAAGGTAGGATTTATTTCTTCCTAGCTCTGAAGAAAGTGACCTACCAGGTCTGACTCCAAAAGCCCACGTTCTTCCCACTAAACTGAACTGAGGCCATTGTATGGAGATATTTTGAGATTTATTCCCAAACCTATGATTTCACCCAAAATAAACGCTTGTATGTCAGTTTATTAATTTCATTCTCTGTTTATGTATATATCCAAGCCTCTATTATTCAAAGCTATGAATTGATATACACATTTTCACGTCTCAGGGTTGAATGGGGGCTGAGGGAGGAGGCGTTTTGTTACATTTTCATCATAATCTTTTTTCCAAGGGAGAAAAGTTCTGTAAGCTTTTATTAAGACCTTTATTTGAAATAACCCAGATTCAAGGAGATACTTTATACAAGGCAAGCATTCTGGCCTAATATGACTTAAGAGTTCTGTGGAAGTAGGACAAGCCTTGAACATTCTCTCTGTACTCTGTTATATAAAGAAATCCTTTCTTTCTCAGACAAAGCCAGAAAGAACTTAATTTTCGGAGGGAAAAATAGATTTTTCTGATTGATCTTCTTCAATGTTTTTGGCATTTTTTGTCCTTTTGATACATGCTTCTTAGCATTCATTTCACTGTGACTGAAAATAACCAGAGCTCTTTTTCAAAAAGTTTAATTGAAAGCCTCCTATTATCTTGAGACAAAAACAAAACAAAACAAAAAACCAGAAAAGCAAAAACCAAAAACTTTTGCTATGAGAGAGGAAAAACTGAAAACTTAAATGGACAATACATTTAAAATGTCTGGAGTTTTGAAATAACTCTCAAAAGCCTCAGGAAAACAAATCACAGGAGGTAGGAGAGCTGATATGACAGAGCAAGAGATAGTAAATATTCTTTCCACAGAAGAGTCAAGTTTAAGAACACAAGGCTAGCTTCCTGAATTCCCAAGGCTTTGGCTAAACATACCATCTAAATTGTAGATCACAAGCATTCAAGTTGTCTTGATCTTTGATCCGAAGACACTCACCCGGGAGTAGTGGTGGGTCTACATATATTCTCTGAATACAGAGAAACATTAGCACCACCATGTAACAAATTCAGAAAATAAAACCACATAGTAGTATAATGTTATGAAAACTAGGAGCTCCTGTGAGGAAAAATAGTTTGTAAAAGTGAAGCTACCAATTAACTATAGAACAAACTCCAGCTTCTCACAGGAGTGAATGGTGACCAGGCAGCCAAGTAACCTCTGAGTGAACCTGCAAATACCACCCGAGTTGTTAAATGAGGGTTAATTATATTATGGGAATCAAATGTTTACATTGGCCCACTAAATTAGTCATATAATTTCACTCTCTTTGTCCTTAGATTAATTCTACCACTCTTGACATCCATTAATTTTGATCCTCCTCTGCTTTAACTGACTCTTTGTTTTTCACTTTCCACTAATGCAACGTATAGGAATATTCTGTTTGGAATATGTTCCATTCTATAAAACTCTTCCTCAATCCTATTTTTTCCGGCTATCACTTTATCTCCCTTGTCCTTAACTGCCATGCAAGATAAAAGCACAAACTAGAATGCCATCTCAACTATTTATTTTTAACTCACTTGTGCTAGATATCCTTTTTTGTCTCTCCAGTTCCCCTCTTCATTAGTCTTACCTTGCTTCTCCCCAAAAGAAGAACACTTGAACTTCACCACCTGGGTTTCCTTACCTTATGATTTCCGGTGGAGTTTTAGCAATGAAGAGCCAGCAGGAGATGTGAAGGTAGGAGAGAGGCTAAATTGTTTATTGCCTTCTCTGACCCCATCCTCTTTCGCTGGCTTGTGTTTTGCAGCGGCTGTGCCTGGCTACAAAGGCTACAGCTCCTGTCTGGGATCTCCTGAACCACAGCTGTGGCTCTTGTTGCGTTTTGGCAACAGCCTCCCCTCTCATCCTTCATTAGATACAGGGGTGGGAGTGGCTTTTTGTTGTGGCCAGTCCTTCTATGGTTCACCTTTCCTTGTTAGACCCCCTAACCTTTCACTTTGTGAATGGTCCTTTCATTAAATTCTTTTAACTACCCTATTTGAATGTGTCAACTGCTTCCTGCTAGGGCTTCATGGGGCATTAACTATTGCACATGAAGTTAGACAATAATCCAGAGTTTTGTTCTGTTTTTTAATTTCTCCTTACAGGAAGAAATCGTCCCTCCATGAAATGGTCTCTTTTGATTTGTGGTGCCACTTTCGGTTCCCATATATTCCTGGGTCTATCCCTATGCTTTGTATTCTATGCCACTGTTGCCTTCATCTTGCACAAGTACCAAACTTTTTAAATCATTATGTCTTAATACCTTGCAGAATAACTTCATCCTCGTATCAGTCAGTATAGATTAGATTCTGCTACCATAACAAACACTACCAAAATATCAGTGATTTAAAACTGAAAGATTTAATTCTCTCTCACTATACATGTCCTCTGAAGGTCGGCAGGGTCTCTGCTCTTTATAGTCACAACATCTCAGGCTGATGGGGCAGTCACTCTCTTCCCCTTTGCTGACAGCCATGCCTGAAGGAAAAGAGCACTCCGCAAGTCACAGACCAGCAATTAAATGCTCATTCCAGAAATGGCACACATCATGACCACCCACGACTTGTTGGCTAGAACTAGTCAAAGGGCCCACTGCGCCCTAAGGGATCCAACAGTCTCAGAGTCAGAGAAACGGGAATAATCAGTGAGTAACACTCATGAACACCAAAGCTTTCTTTGCTTCTCTCTTTCAAAGTTGACTTGAATATTGGAGGTTCTCTATTATTTCATATGAATGTTATAATAAGTATATTGAGTTCTTCAAAGATATCCAGGTATTTTAATTGGAATTTCATTAGATTTATATTTTGTTGTTCCACTAAGAAGCATGGAATGATTCTACATTTATCCAGATTTTTTTTAATGCCCCTTAACAGAGTCTCAAAGTTGCTTTTATTTTTCTGTAGACAGCTCCGTTATTCTCTAAGTTAACTCCAAGATGCTTTTTAGTTTTGATATTGTGAATCATACTATTATTATTGTCGTTGCTTTGTTGTGTGTTTGTGGTTACTTATTGACAATCTAAAGTAATTTTTATTAGTTTTAACGTTTGTCTGTTGATTCTGTTGGATTTTTCTACACACACACATATTCAAATTGTTCACAAATGGTATGTCTTATTTTTTCCCTTCCAACCTCTTATTTCACTTTCTTTTCTACATATTAACCAAGACCAAATCTGTGTTAAACAGAAATAGTGGTACTGGACATCCTTGTTGAGCCTGATCTTAAAAAGTATGTGCCACAGTCTCCTACAAGTAAAAAGATTTTTAAAAAAAATACAATCTTCAGGGGCTGGCTCCGTGGCTGAGTGGTTAGGTTCGCGCGCTCTGCTGCAGGCGGCCCAGTGTTTCGTTGGTTCGAATCCTGGGCACGGACATGGCACTGCTCATCAAACCACGCTGAGGCAGCATCCCACATGCCACAACTAGAAGGACCCACAACGAAGAATATACAACTATGTACTGGGGAGCTTTGGGGAGAAAAAGGAAAAAAATAAAATCTTTAAAAAATATATATAATCTTCACAAAATTAAGGGCCCTGCCTTTCCTAATTTGCTAGACGTTGTCATCAAAAATAGCTTAAACATATGAATCAATGATTTTTCTTCACCTATATAGTTTCATTTATTATAACATTAATGAATATGTAAAAATTATCTATCAGTTTGTCATGAATATAGTTTTCCATTTCTACATTATTATAAACAAACCTGAAATGAACATTTAGCATATAATTCTTCACACATGGATAAGAGTTTAGTTAGGATGTAGTAGAATATTTAGGATATACTGGAATCATTAGTTTAAACAGTATACAAATTTTCAAATTTAGTTGTTATTGTTAAATTGGTCTCCAAAATGTTTATACTAACATTTTTTGTACTGCTCTTCTATAAGCACTATATAACTCCATGTTGCCACATTTCTGCAAATTCTGTGTTTTCTTAATGATTTTTAGAAAAACCATAGACACACACACACACACACACACACACACACGCTGGATCCTGATCCATTTCCTTTATGTGCATAACAAGTACCTGCTCTCAGTCTTCATATTGTTTTGTTTTGTTTATGGTGTCACTTTTTGAACAAAAGTTTTATTTTAATTGTACATAGTCAAATTTATTAGTCTTTTACACTATAGTTTTAGTTTTGTATTTTAATAGTTCTGCCATTAGAGAGATAGTCCCTATTTCCTTCTGAAAGTTTTAAAGTGTTACTTTTCATTTTAGATACTTAAACTATCCACAGTTACCTATTTAATGCTTTTTACAGTGTGAGGTAGTAGTAATTTTTTTCCATGTAGGCAGCCAGTTTTCCCCAAATTATTTATTTATCTGCAATGCAATTTTTGTTATAAATAAAGTTTCCATATACATGAAGACATTTTCTGAGCCATCTGTTATGTTTCATTGGTTTATTAGATTATACTGGTGCTATACTACAGTATTTTATGTACTATAACTTTATAATTAATCTTGATAAGTAGGAGTAACACTACTTTTTCATTTTCATTCAAAATTTTCATGGCCCTTAGCTTTTTTTTTTTTTTAAGATTTTATTTTTCCCTTTTCTCCCCAAAGCCCCCTGGTACATAGTTGTATATTTTAGTTCTGGGTCCTTCTAGTTGTGCCATGTGAGACGCCACCACACTGTGGCCTGATGAGCAGTGCCATGTCTGCACCCAGGATCCGAACCAGCGAAGCCCTGGGCCACCACAGTGGAGCACACGAACTTCAGCGCTCGGCCATGGGGCCAGCCCCGGATCTTAGGTTTTTTATATGAATTTTAGGATCATCTTTCAAAATTCCATAACAAACTTTTTGTTATTTAATTGAAGTTTCTTGCTATTCACATATTAACTTGGGAATAATTCCAATCTTTATAATAATCTTTACAAGATTCTCTATGTGCCTATTCATTCATGTCTTCTTTTGTGAATTTCAACAGTATTTTGCGATTTTCTCATGAAGGTGTTGTGAGTATTTTGTTAGATCTATATCCTGGAATCCTAGACTTTATGCTGCTACTGTGAAAAGGTTCTCTCTTTTATCATGTTTTTGAAGTGGTCATTACAGATGACATAAGGCTATTGTTTCTTGCTTGATTTTCCTGTCTATTTCGTCTGACTTTGATACCGTTTCACCACCATGATATGTGTCTTTCCATCTATTTTTTTCAACTCTTCTGTGAGATTTTACTTTAAGTATATTTTCTGTAAACAGCATGTAGCTAGGTATGTTTAATCTACTTGGATTAAATTTATCTTTTATTAGGTGATTTACATACATCAACAAGAGTCAGAGATGACTTGGAATTAATTATACTTTCTGTTTAATTCTTTTTTTAACTGAACTCGTTCCTATTATTTTCCTTCTGCATCCTTAAGTAATGCTTTCAGCTATAAGTAACAGAAAAACTTACTTAGAATGATTAAACAAATTGAGATTTATTTTTCTAATATAACAAGAAATCCAGAGATAGGCATAGGTTTGCCATTTCAGTAATGAGTTTAGGAACCTGGGTTCTTTCTTTATTTTCACTCTGTCATTTTTAGTATTTGTTTTCATCCTTTTTGCCTAATGATTGCAAGATGCATGCTGCATATCCAGGTATCATGTCTACCTCCAGATACAATAATATGGGTCAGAGACAAAAGGGTTTTACATTACAGGGCTTTCACAAAGATTAAATGAGCTGATACTATGCCCAGCATGTTTAAGCTCTCAATAGGGTATCAACAGTTATTAACAGCTTTTAATTACTATAACAGAAATTATCCCTTATCATCCAATTTTTGTAAACCCCAAGTCATTCTGGACCCCAAGTCCAGGAAATATAATGAACCATGCCCTTCTGGTGAGAATGCCAGATTGGTAAGTCCTGAGGGTACCATTCACAAACTGGTTTGTATGTACAGTGCCTCCTGGAATTGGGCTGTGCACATCCTACTTGTCTATAGATGGGCAGCACTGACCTCAGGCTTCCTAGTAAATGAAACACTCAAGATTATTAATATTCTTGATTAAAAAAATGCAATTACTGTTAAAGGTGAAATTATTAAGTAGAGAATTTGCAACCTATCTTAAAAGAACAAAAAAAATCGAACATTTGTTCTGTGGACTAATTGCTACTGCTTTCCACCTCCTTTGAAAACCTGTTAGCAAATTCCAGTCCTCCTCACTGACTGAAATTAAGCCCCTTTCTAATCAGAAATAGCTATCACCTCCCCAGGTTCTTCAACAGCAAAATAAAAGTCTCCTTATATTCTGTCTATATTCAGTTTACATAGTGATACTCTGAATAAGGAGTTAACAATATTATCTGTCTTTTAAGCTCATATATGTCAGGTATTACCCTCAAATGGTACAGATAGTATATGATACAAAAATAGTTGGCATTATTATCCCCAAAATTAGTAAATCAGAATTTCTTTAGTTTCTTTTGTAAAGAAGGTTGAAATTATAGGAAATGGATGAATCATAACATTCAGATTGGCTGATGTATATTGAGAAAATACTATTAGCTATTGCAAAGATTGGTATGTAACGTTAGTTCATAGTAAAATAATCCTTGAAAACAGGCTCAAATAAAAATACTTCATTAATAGTGGATTAACATGAGTAAGTTTTCTGAAAAAGAAGAATAAACTATTTTTAAATAATCAAAACACCAATAAATATTTTAAGAATTAAAGAAATAAACAGTACTTCTGAAAAGAAAGAAAGGCACTGAATGACCTGGTGGAATTTTTTTAATTGCAATTTATCCAAATTAATTTGTAAATATATTCTTTTTCAGGTAAGATGAAGCTCATGCTCCTGAACATCTTAATATAAATTTAATTAATTATGTTTGTTATATTATGATTTACAATCTTGTTCTATAAAGGAATTGCCATATCTATGACCGTATCTAATTATATTACATCCCTTTTCCTGCAAAAAAGCATCTTCTATAAATAATATAATTTGTTTCATTATTATTTTTATTTATTTTGCTTAACCATAGGGACTGGCTGTGTCAGCTTTAGGACTGATAATGCAGAGCATCCAACACTGTAAATCTATTACGGTACTATATGCTTAGCCAGAAGAAATAGAAAAGAAAAGAGAGTAGAATGTTGAGTTGCTGGAAATAGTCCCCACTCCACATTTGAAAATGATATGCTAAATGAATTATCCATTAATACTTGATGAACTTTGAAAGCTTTTTTCACATTAATATATGATAGAATATCAAAACTTGTTTCAGAAATTTATTACAGCCCACTGTTCTGATTTTTACTCTAAGCAAAACTCTTCTACAGTTTCTATATTATGAGAAGTTTTCATACTTTTTCTTATTATTCTTATTATTTACATTCTCTGTCTATGAAAAAACCTGTACCATTTGCATTTTTCCTTTCCTTTCATATATAGTAGGGAATTTTCTAGCACCACAGAGGGTTTTTGTGTGTTTTTGTTTTATTGTATCCCTGACTGCTCCATTTAGATTCATACATTTCAATACATTCTCAAAAGTGACTTATATGTGAGTGTGTACAGAAAGAGTCTAACACAAATCTGTTATTTTATGTGTCCAGTATTCCTTGTCTTCTTCCGCCACTACCTTGGGAATGTCTGCCCCCAAATCCATATGGGTCTGTTAGGTTGGAAACTACCATCCTCTGTTTTCTTTGCTACAATGATTGTTCCAGAGATGGGCATCTAACCCACAAAGAAAAATTCAGAGTCCTTCACTGAGGATGCTATGAGACGCATTCTCTCTTTCCTTTGAGTCAAGAGCTTAAAACTGGGTCCCATAGCAGCTAGCAGCTCTGTCCCCAGCCTCATGGAACAACCTGAGTAAAAGGCTAACTTGCAGAGAAAATTGAGAAAAGAGTTGAGAAATTAAAACAGGCAGGAAGCTGGTATTTCCTGAGGCCATTTCCACCTATGAATTTCTCAAAAAAAAATAATTTCTCAATTATAACCAATAAACATTCTTTCGTTTTAAGTTAGTTTGTGTTTTTTTGTCTCTTCATCAGTGAAAGATACTGCTTTAAGTAGGTATAGTTGAATAAGTATCACGTTAAAAATTTGCACCCTGAATGCAATGGAAAAATGGATGTTAAAATTATTTGATATTGTTTTTAAGCTTATTAACATAGTTTAGATAGGCATAATGGAGCATAAAGATATATGATAAACACTCTTGAAATGATAGGCCAGCTTAAGAAATAAAACATAAATTCAGATGAACCCAAATATATAACCCTTCCCCAATGGCATCCTTCTCCCACACCCACAAAGTAATCATTATTAATTTGACAATTATTATTTCCTTGCTATTTTAATACTATTGCTACATATATATGAATCCCCAAACAATGTGCATCATCTAAGCACTTCTCACTACATTGGACCCCAACCCTGGTCTGCAGCATCACCTTTTCCCTGGATAACTGCAACAGATACCTATCAGTTCTTCCTTCTTCCTCAGGGTGAACCTTTCAGAACTTAGGTCAGGCTGTTTCATTCCTTGATTCAAAACTCTCCAATATTCTCCCACACCACTTTCAGTAAAAGGCAAAGTTCTTGCAGTCTTCTGCGAGGCTCCTGTTACTCCTCTGACCACATCATGTCCACCCTCTTCCTTGACACATTGGCCTCCTTTTCCCTGGATGTGTGGGCATGTTTCATTTTAAAAACATTTTGGTCTGCCAGGAACATTCTCCCCACGGGTATCCACATGGCTCTCTTCCACCTTCAGTGTTTATACAAGTTCTCAGCGAAGCCTTCACAGACAAGACTATTTCCAATTTTTTTTTAAACTGCAGGAGCTCAGAATTGAGTTGCTTACACTTCTCAATTCACAGCACACAAGCCCTCAATTAACATCATCTCTGCAAGGATCCTTATTTGTTTGGCATTTAATTTTGTCTGTATTTTCCCTGTCATCTCACTAACTTCATCTCATCACCGTCCTAACCACAGGCATCCAATCTTGTGTATTTACAACAGTCCTTTCAACCCAACTTCCATATATTTATTACATTAATGTTTACATATGGTATAGCTGTAAAAATATCTAGTATTGTTTTGTATTTATTTATTTATTTTTTTGAGGAAGATTAGCCCTGAGCTAACTACTGCCAATCCTCCTCTTTTTGCTGAGGAAGACTGGCCCTGAGCTAACATCCATGCCCATCTTCCTCTACTTTATAGTGGGACGCCTACCACAGCATGCCATTTGTCAAGTTGTGCCATGTCCGCACCTGGGATCCGAACCAGTGAACCCCAGGCCACCTAGAAGTGGAACGTGCAAACTTAACCACTGTGCCACCTGGCCGGCCTCTATTTATTTATTTTTAACTGAAATAATGCTATGCTATAAATCTCTTTCTTTTTATTATTTTCCACTTAAAGTTATGCTTTTGAAATCTATCGATTTTCTGATATATAGATCTGGGTCATTTTTTCTGACAGCTGCTGCATAGTATTCCTTTACCTGCATATATTTTATTTATCCATTCCTCTAGTAATGGACTCATATATTGCCTCCGAGTTTTGACAACCACAAAAAAACTGGAAAGCATCATTTTAATAATGGCTGTGTAAGTCTTTACTTACCAAATAATTTGTTTCATCAGTACTATTTTATATTTTATTTTTACCTTTAGCTTAAGAAAACAATTATTCTTTATTGTCCTTGAAGAAACAAAGACTTCGATGATACAAGCTAAGAAATTCTTCCATCTCTCTCCTTAACCCTCTATGTTTCCATTCCTGAATCATTTGAACTCAGAGTCTGAGAGAGGAGATAGAACTTAAAAAGATTGTTACAATACAATGTGGTTGGTGCAATGACAGAGGCACTGAGGGTACAAAGACTTCACTAACAGAGCCAGGTGGAATGGGCCTCACGGACAGCTTCTTGAAAGAGGTAAGCTGAAGAGTGGGCCTCAAAGGATGAATAGATGTTTTCCAGTAAAAAGCCATTTGGGAGGGGTGATCACATTGAGTAAAGAAAACAGCATAAGCAAATGTAAGGAAAGGAGGAACTGTACAACCTGTTTAGAAAACTACAAGCAATTTGATATAACCAGGATGTAAAGTGGGACAGAGAACATGTGAGGAGATCAACTGGAGAAGCAGAAAGAGGGGTTTGTGATATTAAAAGCTGGCTAGAGTTATTTAGTTGATAGAGGTCCATACAAACGTTTTATGCTAGATAGTGACAAAGCCAAATTAGACAGTGGCTATGAAAGATGATTTTGCAGATGATGATGCTGGAGTTTAAGAGAACAATTAGGAGACTAGGAAGTTCTCTGGGTGAGATGTGATGAAAACCTAAAATTGGGCTGTCGTTTGAATGGAAAAGAGGGAAAAAATTTAGGAAATATTTAAGAGAGCCAGCACCTGATGGCCTAGCGGTTAAAATTTGGTGTCCTCTGCTTCGGCAGCCAAGGTTCAATTCCCAGGTAAGGAACCACACCACTCCTCTACCAGTAGCCATGCTTTGGTGGCAGCTTACATAGAAGAACTAGAAGGACTTACGACTAAAATATGCAAGTATGCACTGGGGCATTGGGGAGGGAAAAACAAAAACAGAGAGAGAGGAAGACTGGGAACAAATGCTAGCTCAGAGCAAATCTTTCCCACTAAAAAAAATAATTTTAAGAGATAAAATCTTCAAGGATTTGGCAATTGCCCAAGTGGAAATGAGACAGTGATTGGAAGAATAATGCAACCAAACTTGAGGTTAAATTATAGGAGGAAGAGGAGTGTACATGTTAAGAGCTATAGTCTTCTATCCTCTAGCAAAAAAAAAAACATAAAACTAAACTAAAATCTGATATCTTTCCCCACCAACAAATTTACATTTAAAGTTTTAAATTTTCCTAAAAGTTTTATGTTGAAATCAGAAAGGTATTATTCTTAATAAATTAAAAACTTTTATTTCTTTAAATAACATAATGTGTATTTACATGACATGTCTATGTTATCACGTCTGCCATAACAATTTAACCTAGATTGAATTTTAGATACTATTTTGGCAAGAAGAATAATGAGTCACTTGTTAATTAATAAAGATAAAATTTTTAAAAGCAGGTTTTTAAATAACAATCATTCCATTCCATCTCATTCTATTTCTCTTAATTTGTAATACAATTATTTTCAGGAACATCTTAGTAGAATATCTTATTTTGAATATATCTAAACACTTTATTAAGGAAAACAATTTGTGAACAAAAAAATGATTAGTTAATTAAACTGTGATATGAGAGTTTAATACATCAAATCAAACACTAGAAAACTCTCAATCTGAGATTCCTAATCCATATTCCTAAAGTCACAAGAAAAATGCATTCTGAGAACAGATCATATTCCAGAGCTCTAAAACATCCACAAATTAATATGAGGAACAACTCATATTAATTTTACTCAGATAACCTTACTGCTAACCATAAAAAGGCAAACTGTAAATCGGCTGAGAAATATCAGAGCACTCTCAAAAGAAAACTAAGTTGCACAACTTGACCTAAATTTTAACCCAGTTAATTCATCATTAACTAAAAGAAAATGACCTCAAACTATCAGACTATCAAAAGGAACAAAGACTTGAAGTAAAAGCTCTCTGTCTTGAAAATAAATTGTTAACAAATGGTTCCTAGTCTTTTGGCCTCTTGCAGTAACTGAAATGATTTTAAACTACCTTTTCCACCAATTAAAACAATTAGAAGTCAAACAGAGCATGCCCCTGCCTAACTCGACGCAGAACCATAGAATATGAAATGGACTCAGATACTTCAATAGTAAAGACCGCTTATTGATTTAAACCATTCCGCCAATAACCCTGTTTCTCCGGTTTAATGAAACATTAGTGGATGAAAAAAAGTTTAAAAAAAGAAAAATAATAACTCAGTTAACTCTTATACTTTAGGACATAGAATATTTTAATAAATTCCATTCCTTCTGGTTCAAAGAAATCCAGGGAACTTTCTAAATGCATCTATATCAACATTTATGCCTTTTAAAATATACAATTGTAACTTCTTTTGATTAAACCTGCCATCAATACCTTATGGTAGCATTCTGAATTTTTCTATCTCTTTGTATAATACCATAGCTGTATAAAATAAAGAATATTAAACTAATTCCCTCACTGTCTTCAGGATACAGCCTGGAAGTTCTTAATGAAAAAACAAATTCCTCGGGCCGGCCCCAGTGACCTAGTGGTTAAGTTTGGTGTACTCCACTTTGGTGGCCCAGGTTTGGTTCTCAGGCACAGACCTATACCACTTGTCAGCGGCCATGCTGTGGTGGCAGCCCACATACAAAATAGAGGAAGATTGTTGACAGATGTTAGTGCGAATCTTCTTCAGCAACAAAACAAAACAAAAGAAAACAAACAAAAAAACCAAATTCCTCATTTGAACTTGTTTGTTTGCCAGTGATTTTCCTCCTTCACTCATAGTGCCCTGCACAGACACACACTCACACACTAATCAGTATATGGAAAGATATGATTCATTAAGCTTTCCATATTTGGAACAACAATCAATGTCAATATATATAAATATATAGTCACAAAGTGAAGAGAAAAATTTGTGTTCTACCTCATTCAAATTCCATTTCACTCTTTTAATTCATCTTTAAAATGTAGTCTGAAGTGCATACCATGTGGCCTTTAAAGCATAGCCTATTTCTTTCCTTAAAATTATATGAAGCATAGGTTTGCATTTTAGCATTTTCTCACAGTTCCTTTTATTTTGTCACTTTTTACACTGACCTTTGTTAACAATTTTTTAGTTTCTTTCTAAATCATACTTGTCTTTAACTAATAAGCATTTACAGACTGACCATAATTGCTTCATTTCATCTATATGATGCTAGTGCTCAAAGATGTTTTATTTGCATTTTGATTTCAGATTATTATTATAACAAAGGCATCCCTATTTGTCTTCCTACATAGCTCTCAGAGCTGTCTGTCTCCTTTGCTCCTACTGCTGCCTCTGCCTGCAGTCTAGTTTTTATCGTTTCTTACTTGGACTATTAAATTGCCTCCTAACTGGTGCCCTGATTACAGATATGATCCCTTATAATACATCCTTCATAGCACCAAATCTTATCACATAATTTTCCTTCTTAAAATCCATCTATAGCTTCCAATTGCCTGTCTGCAGAGTAGAGTCTAAATTTCTCCTGACAGCATCTGATATTTCATAAATTATCTGAACCATGGTGATCTCTCAATGCCTGTCTTCCTCCAGCACAGAACTTTGCTACAACCACAGAAGTGCCCACAGATTCACCAATAATATATATTCTCTCATGTTTTAAGGCTTTGAGCGTGAAGTTTTCCTTTATTGGAAACTTTGCCAGCCTTCCTCCAGCTAGACTACTTATTACTTTTAGTTCAAGAACTATGTAAAAAAATATTCCCTGCCAGGAAGGCTTTCCTTTTCCAACTTAAAGCAGAGTGTCTTAATATTCAATGTGCATTCACCTCTATCATAACTCTTACTCCAACTGTTCATGAACATATCTCTCTGCCCCAATACACTGGTTCTTTCTGGTGGAGACTCAGCATTAATCGTTTTCTCTAGCTCCAGTTTGGCTTTGTGAAAGAAAGATCAATCAGTAAATAAGCAATCAATAAAAATGCAGTTACTATACTTTTAATTAGATTACATAGTTTTTAACTGAAGCAATATCATCCCTCTGAGTTCACTTTTAGTGTAGTAAATTCTTTAAAAAGCTGTATGTCAACATCGATGATTAACGTCACTTTTCACTTTTGATTATGGCAGGTTACACAAAGAATCTTAAGTTCTAAAATTCTATCAATATTTTTGTGTAAACATTCACTTCAATTTCACAACTATGTTACCAGGCTTGCTTTATTCTTTAGTCTCTCTGAGTCTTGATTTCTTGATTCAATATTGATCCAAAAAATACTTATCGAGTGGGTATTTTGTGCAAGTCTCTAGGCTAGAAACTGGGAATATCATAAATATTATAACGTCCATTTTAGAGGGTTGTTGTGAGAGTTGGGGGCCACCAATTCTTTTTTTTAAAGATCCCAGCAGAGTGTTTCGCAAATAAATGGCAATTGTGATGTTGATGTAGTGGTTATTGTTGTTAAGGAAGATGTGCTAATTTTTTTGAGAAGATGAGAATGAGATGAATGATGAATGAGAAGATGAGATAAATGAGAATTCATTCGTCTAGTAGAATGAATATATAATATGTATATGTATTTTTTTATTTAATAGCAACAATGTCATAATAAAATGTGTAAAGGAAAGACCTCCTCCTACTATTTAGTATTCTCTAACACCAATGAAAGCTGTCTGGGCCTCAGAGGCCAATGTAAATTACAGAAATCACAATCGTCTGCTATGTCACGAATAAGTAAGCATCTGCTTTGGATGATAATAGTCTAAAATTGCACCTGCTTTGTGCAGGAAAATACACAAATGCAAAAGATTACTTGAGTAGATAGCAGCTATTTTTTAAAATAAAAGATTTAAATAGGAGAAGGCTCTTTTTCCTACAATTTTTATTGGTGGAAAACAAATAATAGAATATATTGATTATTTTAGAGACTAGCAGTCAAACACTTAATGAAGAAGCAGTGTGCACTTTCCTCAAAGTATATTATCACATCTCTGTGTTACTTACCTATAAAATTAGTTTCTTCAGGGAAAGTGTTACTTGGCTGAGCAAGGACTTCTTCTGGGAAATGTGCTGATCTCTGCTCTCTCTTATTTTTTTTTGGTCAGTTCTACTTCTTTATCTAAATATAAAAGTTAGTTTCCTATTGAAAGTTATGTAAATTTCCAAATGACTTTCTGGGTAAGATAAATCATGTTTCAGTTAGAGGAAGTAACTAATAATCTAAATGCTAGGAAAATGAATTACCTTCAATGCAATTTTGGCATTTTCCAAAATTCTGAAACTTTTTTCTAACTGAGCATTTATAAAAAATATTTTAACTTTTAAGGCAAGTGAAAAAAAAGCTCTTTCTGTATAACATTGGTGCTATCAGAATATGTTTAATGAGTGTATTAGAGCATACTTAGTTGCAATGACTATTACTAAAGAGTTCAGGGTTTTAGAGTAATAGTAGGGAACTATTTATTTACTGAAAGTAATGCCACTTTTTTCTTGTCCTTGTTAATACTGTTTGATCGCTATCCCTAATTTGTTTATTTCCTCATATATTAAAAGGTTGAATTATTTTGCACTTACGACTTCTTTTTCAAAAATCAATTCTCCCTACTCCTAAAAAAATTGCCAAATCTACTGTCATCTCTTTTTATCTGTTTGTTTGATTCTTTATATTCATATTCCTCAAAATAACTTTGTATTGCCTTTAAACTTATTGATTTTTTAATTCTGATAGATGAAGATTTAGCCTTCCTCCTCCTTGCAATATACTTATATTACAATCTGGATCAAACTAATATCTGGCATTTACATTAACTTGACTATTTAATGATGTTTACCTCTGAGGACCAGTTGGGTATTACATGGAGTTCTTTTTTAACAACTTTTGAAAATTTTTTCCTCAAATTGTTAATTACTTTGTTTTACAATTTGCTTAGTTTTCTATAAACCTATCCCTAATTGTTCCCAAAATGAGCATTAAAACCCCACACAACGCCACTTTTCACTTGGTCAGACACATCATGATTTCTGTCAATTCCTCTCCTCCTCTCCTGCACCAACACCTCAGTCAACACTCACCTGCAGCTAGAACTCCCCATATTTTGATCAACTTTTTCCAGTGTCCTCTATGCCTGCTGCATGGCTATTGTCTTTAGAGTCTCCTCATTTCATCATTGAGGTCCCCATCCTTGTTTTCTCTACTATTCTTGTCTCTTGGTTCCCAAGTTTCTGTGTGTGTGAGTTTGTGCGTGTTTGAGCGTGGTTTATTCTCTACTTTGGTGATGCATATCCTCAAATAACTTCCAGACAGGTAGCATGGTAAGTAAAATTTTTGAGGCCTAGCCCTCCTAGAATGATTTTTATTCAACCCTTACACTTGACAGATGGTTTGTGCACAGAATTTTACTTTATATTCGCTTCCACTTGGAATTTCAAGGGCATTACTCATTACCCCCTTTTCTTTTAAGAGTTTATTATTGCTGTAGGGAAATTGTATGGATTCTTATCCTTCCTCCTTGTATATAATGTATTTGAATTAATTAATTAATTGTCTCTAGAAATATTGGGAATCTTCTTTACACCTTTTGTTTTCTGAACCATTAGGATGTTGTCCCATTGTGTAGATCTCATTCATTGCCTTTCCAATGTGAAGGTTCATTTTGGGAGAAAATGTACTATTTTTAAAATAATGTTTCTCTCCATTTTCTCTACTTTCTGTGGAATAACTACTAGCTACAATTTGAACCTCATGACTTTATCATTTAAATTTCTTGTTTTAACAATTATAAGTTTGTTGATAATTTCTGTTCAGTGGAATGCCAGTTTTACTGAAAAGCCAGTTCATGACCTTCCACCATGTTTTTTCCTCTTGATTGAGCAAAATGCGAGAGATATTTATTTAGAATAGTAAGCATTTGGTGATCAGATATATATTAACATATAATATATATATATATATATATATATATTTTTAGCCTAATCATCATTTGCTTGTTGCCTTTGCTTTTGGTTTCTTTTAGCATATAAATATCATTAGTTTTTGCAGACAAAAACATCTCTCATTTTTTGGTTTATGGGTTTCTTGTAATGCTTATAAAGCTGTCCTGCACACCCTACCAAAGTTATACAAATATTCTCCTAAATTTCCTTAAAATATTTTTATTATTTTATTTTTAAATCTTTTCTTAATCCAGGTTAAAATTATTTGGTATATGGCATGATCTAGGAGTCACGTTTTTCTTAAAGAAGAAAATTATGATACAACTATTTGCAAAATAAGTTATCTTTTTCTACTGGATTAAAATGTCCATTTCATTGAAATTTTATAATACTATAACCATATATGCACTGTATGCACTGTCTATGTTATTCCATTTGTGTATTTTTCTATTTTGTGTTAATACAATGCTGTTTTGAGTACAGTAAATTTATGGATTTTTTCTGAGGAATATTAGCCCTGAGCTAACATCTGTGCCAATCCTCCTCTACTTTGTATGTGGGATGCCTCCACAGCATGGCTGATAAGCGGAGTAGGTCTGCGTGAACCCAGGGCCCCCAAAGCAGAGCATGCAGAACTTTAACCACTCAGCCACAGGGCCTGCCTGGAAATTTTTAATATCGGATAAAACAAGATTTCTTATTTTTTAGGTAAGCCGCATAATGCCTATAATGTAATTGATAATGATATTAGTTAATTGGCTATAATCATCAACAGTGTTGGATATTTTCCTTTCCAATCATTGCAGACAATCATATAAATTTAAAATAGTTTTTCATGAAAGAGCACTGTGACCATCAATATCAAAATAAAAAAGTTGCAAAGTACAATGGATAAGTGTCAGGTAATATTAGATTATATATCTTTAGATTTTAACCCTGACTGTTTAATTAGTTGCTATGTGACTCTGGGTGAATAGTTTCTTTGCTCTGGGTCTCTGTTTCCATAAGTCTAAAGTGGAAATCATTATTCCATATCTACATTGCCTACTGTTTTGTGATAAATGAACCAGATGATGTAAAAGCATTTAGAACAGAGTAAACATTATATATCTATAATATTTATACATCTTTTTTGTTAATTTTCTACATCTATGATAAGAGACTATTCTTGGCTTATATTCATTCAGTACTCTTTGCTATGTTTTAATGTCCTTATCTTGATTCAAAAACCTCTCTCTCATAGATAAATCAGAGCACCAACTCCCAAAGCAAGCATCTCAGGGACTTCTAGGCAAAGAAAGAAGACTTTTTAAAAAATATTAAAAACTGCCATTAGAGACACTAATCTCTGAAAGTCTACAATATTTGGGGTTTTAAATTTAGCAATTGCCAACTCTTTGATGTGTGCTAAGTCTAAGAAATATTCAAGATATCTTTTCGAAATTTAATTCATTTAACTTTTTAGTGGTCAATCAATAAGTGCCAGAGATGAATCTGGCTCAGAGTAAAGACCCATAATTTTTTTTATATTTCAATAATAGACTATTTTTCAGTAGTTTCCTTCAATTTTAAATTCCTAGCAAGTAATCCAGGACTAGAAATCAGTAACGCTGAATTTTAAACTCAGGTAATTTAGGAAAATATGATAAGGTCCAGGGAAGCCATCCTCTACAAAGAGGAGACATTACTATACAAAGAACCACACCAGAATGATGTTGAGGAGCAGGCTGTCTGAAATACTGTAATAAAAATGTGTATCACCTTTTCAAAACAAACTGGAAACATCTTTTCTGGTGGAATGCCAAAGGCAGAAAAAGAAATCATTTTAGAGAACATAAATTTAAAAGGCTTGGGAAAAATGGGGCCAGGAGTAGTCACTTGCATGACATAGCCAATGATTGGGACAATAATAGCTAGCATTTATGGACTATGTACCAGCTACGGTACCAAGCACCTTACACTCATTATTTCCATCAATCCTGGCGACACACTGATAAGGTAGGTACTATTGTTATTCTTACTTTTATAGATTAGGAACCGGAGACTTAGAGAATTTGAATAACTTGCCTAATATCATGCATATAAAAATTGGCACATCCAAATTGGCATATAAAAATATAACACGTTGATGAATAAGAAAACATTATATGTAAGGATGTCAATTCTCTCAAAATTATGTTAGAGTTTTAATATAATTTCAACAAATATTGATATGGAATTTCCTTTGCTTCTCAACAAAGAGAGTTGTAAAGTTCCTTTAAAAATATTTTAAAAAACACATCAGTAAAAACAGTCCAATTTAGGAAAACTGAAAATAAAATTAGCGTAATTGAATAATTGTGGCATTGAAAGATACAAATAGACAGATAAGTTAATGAAATACTCCGTAAACCCTATTACCAGACACAAGTATACTTGAAAATTTTGAGTTTGATGAATGTGGTATTTCATATTAGTGAGGAAAGGAAACTTTATTCAACAAACATTTCCAGGAAAATTGGTTGACTACTACTTTATCACATGGAATAAAAGAAATTGATTTAAATAACTAAATATTGCCTTTCACACCACAAAAGAGCCAGAAGAAAGTAGAAATCATCATGTACCTAACATCCTTTACGTGGGTAGAAAATATCTAAGCAAATAATTAAAGAAGAAATGATAAATGAAATTATTTATAAGTTTAACCCCACCCCATATTTTTGTATTTAAGTTCAGGAGTAAAAGTCAAGAATTTAAATTGCCATTTTAAAAGCACTGGACTCAACCCTTTGTTCACACAGTATGTTACTCGTACTTTTAGATTACTTTTCCCCCATGTAGACTAACCCTTTCTCCTATTGCATCTTTCCTCTTACTGTTCCTCCAGTCGGGAATTCGCCTCTCCCATTGCCGCATGTTTGGACCTTGTCCATCTGTCAAAGCAGTTACCACGTGTAACTTCTTTCCCAAAACCGTGTCCTGACTCCTACAGATTTAGAAATGCTTTACAATGACGAAATCCCAAAGCACATAATTTCCTCTCTTACATGTGAATTTTTCCCATAATTCTTCTTTCCATTACTGTTATTAAAGGTGATAAAATACTTAACAATAGGTGTGGCAGAATCTCCAACCAATGTGAATACTCAGTGGCTGTACATACTGGTTGAGCCTGCATGCTCACTGGTTGATTATAGATGTCTAGGTCGTAAGCTTCCTCAGATCAGCAGATGTACTGAATTGATCTCTGTAGCGTCCAGATTTTTAACACAATGTCGTGCATATAATAGACATATTCATATTTAGTATTAATCAACTTTGGAAATATAAAAAATACAGTATAGGGGTAAAATTAGGGCAACAAGCTCACAAACAAATATATACACTCTGCTGAAAACAGTTTTGTAATATAATGTGCACATAGGCCAGTTTTTAAGTACGATATATGTAGGACTAAGTAATCAAATGGCACAAACAATCCACAAATCGCATTACTTTTAATAACATCTTGATCTCAAAATTGACATAAAAATCAAATATCACACTTCTTTATAACACATCTATAAAAATTAATATGTTGTAAATAAATTTTATCCATTGTCAGCTTCAATACAGGTGAACTTAAAGATAATTTTTTATTTAAAAATTATTTCCTTGAAAGATTACTCTTGACCTCAATAAAATGAAGAAACTTAGAAAAATACCAAAATAATGAGGAGTGATATATAGAAGACACACAAAAAAGATGTTACACGTTTAATTTGAAAGTTCCTTAGTTTAATTGGAACTAGAGCCTGAAGAAATGAGAGTCTGGAGTCGACATGAACTTTTCTTCTGGAACGAGAGTGTAACTATTATATAGTAGTGGGAACTCTACTAGGAACTCCTGTTGGGCAAGGACTGTGTCACATTCCACAGCGCATCCCCAGAATTATCCCAGTGCCACTGACAACAGGTGTTCACTAAGTATTGGCTGAGTGACTTATCAGATGCCCTAATAACAGTTGTTATTATGTTCTAATTGAGGGTCTTCCAGAGTGCTTTTATATTTTTCTCTTTGCAGGGTAATTTTTAAACAATCCAGTTGGACAGGGAAAGAGAGGAAATTAGACGAGTATTTTATATAGAGCACTTGGATATTCCAATCTACAAACCCTTAGAGAAATAGTCTATCATTTACTCCATCCCTTTTTCCTATTAAAAAAGAGAAAACACTGGAGAAAATGATTAAAAAAAAAACTTTTTGTGTTTATCAAAACAAGATAACAAGACAGAGGACTCTAATACTGAGGCCTAGATTTTTATTGGTTTAATGTAGGAAGTCATTTCTGTTTCATACTTGTTTCATGGACTTTGCAAGCATGTTCATTCACCTAAAAAGGACTCATACTAATCACTGTCAGAGCTATGTATAAAATATCTATGCATATAAGATAGACTTGAGATGCCAGTTAAAATGAGATTGCTTGGGTCAGTATAGATTTCCATTTTTTCTACATAAATTATTATGCTTTTTCAAAAAAATTTAAAAAGACTTCCAGTAAGATATTGAATGAAATCTTTTTCTCTGCCCTGCTCCCCTCTCCATCCTCCCCTCCTTAGGTTAACATTATTGGTGATGTGCTTCACACAATTATTTGAAAATATTTGTGAGTAGAACTTAGCATTTTTCTATAATGGTAGAGGTTTATTTGCTCTGGCCCACTGAAAATGTAAATTAAGTGATTAAATTCAGGCTTCCAAAGATACTTAAGAAAATAAATGATTTATTAGGGTTATATGTTCCTTAAGTGCATGCAGCCAGGCAAATTAAGCCTCATATGAAGATCTTAATGCCTGCTGCTAAAGCTCGTGGACATCTGGTTTAAGAGAATAAATGTGTCAAGCCAGTCACCATGTATAACATACATGGATGCCTACTAGCAAATAATAGCACTATTAAATACATCTAATTTAAAAAAATGTAAGAAAGGGCCAAATCTCTATTTTTGAGGGTATTAGAGGTTTTAACGTAAGTAGGGAAAACCTGATCAATACAATTGGAAAGTCTAATTAATTTGCTCTAAATCTTTAAAAGTGGTCTTGTATAGCTGTCCCAACAAGTGCAGGAGATTTTATCAATCTTGACTAATATCACTCCTTTGGACAGATCCAATGGCTCTCTCTTATATCCACTACTAATTTAATAATAGCTACAATTTAAAGGATGTTAATCATGTGCCAAACATAGCGCTTACTTTCGCTTTACATTGTGCATTTATTTAAACTGTGAAAGTTCAATCATTCATTAGTAGGGATAGTCTACAAGAGTATTACTATTTTCCATTACAACTTAGGTCAGAACCCCAGAACCTTTGATTGATCTCATATTCTATTTTTTTCGGGGGGGGGGGGGGTAAGATTAGCCCTGAGCTAACTGCCAATCCTCCTCTTTTCGCTGAGGAAGACTGGCCCTGAGCTAACATCCACGCCCATCTTCCCCTACTTTATATGTGGGATGCTTACCACAGCATGGCATGCCAAGTGGTGCCATGTCTGTGCCCGGGATCCGAACCAACGAACCCCGGGCCGCCAAAATGGAACGGGAGTGCTTAACCGCTGCACCACCAGGCGGGCCCTGATCTCATATTCTGACCCACTGAGCTAATCTCATGCTGGGCTTGAAATTTATGAGTCACTGCTATAAAGAAGATGAAACATTATTAGAGAAAATGACTAAGTGGAAAATAGATTTTTTCTTTATTAGAACCCAGAATAAGTAGACTGCTCAATAAGTGAATAAGGACATGGCTATTTAGCATTAAAAAACAATCTCAATAACATGCTTCACACAAAATTTCAACCCAAGAAAACAAACATTATTTTTTGTATTCTGTACACTGTAATTTCAAAACGAATAAAAATTTTATGAAAAACTATCTAAAGGTGATTACTTAAAATCTATGATATACTTTTGATTTAAAGTATGCTCTCCTAGAGCCTATCTTTGTAGATCAATTTCCCTTAGAGCTGACTGAGGTGTTCACAAAACAAAGTACTTAAATGAATAATATGAAGCCTCAAGATGAAGTAGAACATTACAAGAATCGACAACTTCAAGAAAATTGTACTTATCTACAAAGATAAGTGCCCTGGTGAAGAATTAAAAGAAGGAACAATCCAATCAGGAAATTATATATTCTGTCTAAAAACAAATTTAAACTAACTCTGTTTTGTTTGTTTTTTATTTTCTCATGAATTGGCTGTTTATATTGACTGACAACAAAGGGAAGTGAAGGCAACATTCTGGACCACTCAAAACAAACAAAACATGCTTCATACATACACCTCCACAACGTTGACCCCATACACACACCTCCACAACGTTGACCCCATACACACACCTCCACAACATTGACCCCATACACACACCTCCACAACGTTGACCCCATACACACACCTCCACAACGTTGACCCCATACACACACCTCCACAACGTTGACCCCATACACACACCTCCACAACGTTGACCCCATACACACACCTCCACAACGTTGACCCCATACACACACCTCCACAACGTTGACCCCATACACACACCTCCACAACGTTGACCCCATACACACACCTCCACAACGTTGACCCCATACACACACCTCCACAACGTTGACCCCATACACACACCTCCACAACGTTGACCCCATACATACACCTCCACAACGTTGACCCCATACATACACCTCCACAACGTTGACCCCATACATACATACACCTCCACAACGTTGATCCCATACATACACCTCCACAACGTTGACCCCATATCTCTATGTGGGCAAAATAGAACCTTGAACTTTAAATTCATGTCTTCTTCCTATCTGCTAAGAATAAATAAACTTCTGTCTAATTTAATAATTTTCTTTCCATTCTTTGTCTATCTATTCTTCTTAATTTAAAATTGTTTCTAAAGGTTTAAAATTCATTACAGTTTTCTTTTCCATGTTATTAGCAATTTCTTATAGAACTATTCATGCCCAACTTTATGTAGATATGTCAATTTTAAATTTGTTTATAGTCAAAATGTGAGAAGTAACTCAGTCAAAAAAAATTGGTCCAAAATATTGCTGTTAAAAGGACACCTGACTATAAGCGACTCACATTACATTACATATTCCATCTTGTTCCCATCTTCAACCCCCACCCCTCTGCTCAATAACTAATCTGAGATTGTTGATAAGGGTCTTTTCACTAAAATGTAAACATATTGACTCATAAGTTTAAGTAAAGTACAAAGTAGCCTATGATTAACTCCTTGGAAAACAAGCATGTTTCATATGGGACTGATATGAAAGAAGAAAGCGGGACTGGTATGAATAATTTCTACTCATTGATAGTTGTTAACATTTATACTAAACTAATTTATTTATAAACTTTAAGATTAAAAGAGAAGTGAAATTAAACAGCTGAAACTTTGAAAAAACAGCACGTGAATTGCTTCTCTATACACTTGAATTCTAGAATCACATGAACATCAATGTCCATCACATTTATATATAATTATATTGTTTATGTATTCAGTCAACAAACATTCTTGAAGCAACTCTACGGGTAAGGCTTTCTGTTAAGTGCAGGGACACCAAGATGAATAAACCAAAGCTCTGGTCTGAGAGTTGTTCAGCCTTATGGAGGAGACAGGTGTAGAAGTAGGTAAATTTAAATCAAAAAACAATGATAAGAAAACACAAATTATGGCATAAATAGGCACAGATTCTGTGAGTGGTAGAAGTATGTAGGAGAAGGAGGCAGAATAGAGAAGAGGGTGTACTAAGTTCAGGGCATATGCAGTTTGATGCATCAGTGGGATCTCCAGGCAAAATATTGTGCCAGCCTTCTGCCTTTGTGCCCTCAGATGCATTCTCAGTCTTTCTCCAGCCCTCTTCTCAGAGTAGCTGCTCCCTAGGCTGTTCCCCAGTCTCTCTTGTCAGTTGTTTTCCAGCTGGATTTCATCAGGCAATGGCAGAGACTGGCAAATGGGAGTAAGAGAGAAAGTGGGATATTTCTCCCCATCCTTGTTTATCTTGAGATACATTTCTGGCATTTGCTGTGCTTCGTCCTTGTCTCTCGCTCCCAAAAAGACAGGCTCATCCTGGTTTGAGCTCTCAATGGCCTCCAACCTACAGGGACACTGGCTTCCTTCTGCTACTTCACTGTCTTTTGCTCAGTTTCCAAGCCTCTTTCATGAGCATATAATAATTTCCAGCCATAAGTTTCCTCTATTTTAAATACTCAGAGTGATTTCTATTTTCTTGGTTGGACACAAATGCCTGATGAACATGCACTATCTGAGTCTGAATTCCAGGGAGTTTGGCTGGTAGATTTGGGACTAATCAACATATAAGCCAGAGTTGAATGTATGCAGAGAGATGGTGGAGAAAGAGATAGGTGGATTTTTAACCCGGAGGAACATGGCAACAGGTAGGGGAAGAACAGTTTTTGAATGAAGTCCAAATAAAAACTAGTAGAACCATAAAAATGTGATATCCACTTAAGTCCATGAAGCAACTTAGGCACCACTTAGATGTAGCAATTGTCAGATGAGGTTTCTGAAGATAGAGATCAGGACATCAGTTAGGTAACAGGACCAGATTTGAACCCAAACCAGGGTTTCCTATTTCCCCATATAATGTCCTTGTGATACCATGCCATTAACCATTCTTGTTAATAGCATGTAATTTGGCACCATTTTCCTGGATTCAAGTCACTTGCTCTTATCTTGTATGATGCTTGCATTCAGTTTCTCTTTATATAAGACCAGCATATGGTATTATTCATCTTTAGAGGCAATTTTAAGAATTAAGTGACCCACAGCTAACACCACACTCAATAGTGAAAGGTTGAAAACTTTTCCTCTAAGATCAGGAATAAGACAAGGGTGTTCACTCTCACCCCTCCTATTCAACATAGAATAGAATGGCTAGAGCAATCAGGCAAGAAAAAGAAATAAAAGGTATCAGAATTGGAAAGGAGGAAGTAAAACTGTCTCTATTTGCAGATAACATAATTTTTTATACAGAAAATCCTAAAGACTCAACCAAAAAAACCGTTACATCTAATCAATGAATTCAGTAAAGTTGCAGCATACAAAATTAACATTCAAAAATCAGTGGAATTTCTATACACTAACAACAAATTTTCTGAAAAAGAAATAAAGAAATTCATTCCATCTACAATAGCATCAAATAAATAATTCAGAAATAAATTTAACTAAGGAGGTGAAAGATCTCTATCCTGACAACTACAAGATAGCGATGAAAGAAATCTAAGAAGATACAAATAAATGGAAAGGTATCCCATATTCATAGATTGGAAGAATTAATATTGTTAAAATGTCAACACTACTAAAAGCCATATATGGATCCAATGCAATCCTTACCAAGAATCCAATGGCATTTTTTACAGATGTGGAAAAACACTCCTAAAATTTATATGGAATCATAAAAGATGCCAAGTAGCCAAAGAAATCCTAAGAAAGAAGAGCAAAGCACGAGGCATCACACTTCCTGATTTCAAGCTATACCTTATAAATCTACAGTAATCAAAACAGTATGGTACTGGCATTAAAAACAGACAAATAAACAGATGGAACAGAACTGAGAGCCAAGAAATAAACTTCAGCCTATACAGTCAACTAATATTTTACAAGGGAGCCAAGAACACCTAATGGAAAAAAGACATTCTCTTCAATAAACGGTGCTGGGACAACTGGATATTCATATGTAAAAGACTGAAACTAGACCTCTATCTTACAACAATCAGAAAAATTAACTCAAAATGGATTAAAGACTTAAATGTAAGGCCTGAAGCCATGAAAATCCTAGAAGAAAAGACAGGAATAAAGCCCCTTGACATGGGTTTTGGTAATGATTTTTTGGATATAACACCTAAAACACAAGCAACAAAATAGGAAATAAACAAGTAGGACTACATTAAACTAAAAAGCTTCTGCACAGCAAAAGAAACCATCAACAAAGTGAAGAGATGACCTACAGAATGGGAAAAAATATTTGCAAACCATATATCTGCTAAGAGGTTAATATCCAAAATATATAAAGAACTCATACAACTCAATAGCAGAAAAACAAATAACCCAATTAAAAAATGGGCAAAGGACCTAAATAGATATTTCTCAAAAGACGATATACAAAAGCCCAACAGGTACCTGAAAATACGCTTAACATCACTAGTCTTTAGGGAAATACGAATTAAAACCACAATGAGATATTACTTCACACCTGTTAGAATGGCTATCATCAAAAACACCAGAGAAGACAATTGTGGACATGGATGTGGAGAAAAGGGAGAACTTGTGTCCTGTTGGTGGGACTGTATATTGGTACAGCCACTATGGAAAATAGTATACAGGATCCTCAAAAAATTAAAAGTAGAACTATCATATGATCCAACAATTCCACTTCTGGGAATATATCCAAAGGAAACAAAAACAGTAACTTGAAAAGATATCTGCACCCCCATGTTCACAGCAGCATTATTTACAATACCCATGACATGGAAGCAACTGAAGTGTCCACCAATGAGTGAATAGATAAATAAATTGTGGTATATATATGATAGAGTATTATTCAGCCATAAAAAATGAGGGAATCCTACAGTTTGCGACAACATGGATAAACCTTGAAGGCATTATCCTGAGTGAAATAAGTGAGACAGAGAAAGACAAATACTGTATGATCTCCCTTATATGTGGAATCTACAAACAACCACAACAACAACAACGAAAACCAAACTCCTAGAAAAAGAGATCAGACTTGGGGTCACCAGAGGCAAAGGGTGGGGAGACGGGGAATTGGAGGAAGGTGGTCAAAAGGTACAAACTTCCAGTTATAAGGTAAATAAGTACTAGGGATGTAATGTACAACATGATGACTATAGCTAACACTGCTGTATCATATATAGGAAAGTAGTTGAGAGTAAATCCTAAGAGTTCTCATGAAAAGGAAAATTTTTTTTCATTTTTTTCTTTCTTTTTTTTTATTGTATGTATCTATATGAGAAGATGAATGTTAGCTGAACCTATTGTGGTAATTGTTTCACAGTACATGTAAATCAAACAGTGACATATGTCAATTATTTCTCAATAAAACGGGAAAAAAAGAATTAAATGAGATAATATATGAACAGTACTTAGAAGAGTGTAGTCATTAGGATAGTTAAAATGGTTGGCAGGTTAGTACAGTTCATGAAGCGTAACAGTGCTATCAGATCTTATCACAATATTATGAAAGAGAAGCTACTCATTGTGTATCTTACAGATGCTAATTATGTGTTTGCTGAAGTTAAGGATTATTTTTGGCATTTTTGTAATACATTTACCATTCGTTTAATAATACAAAATTTAATTTCAAATTAGATTTTCACCTTAGAAGTTAGTTCAGTCATTATGTTTTTTATAAAATGATTTTTACACCATTGGCTTCTTCCTAGCTCCACATATTTAAGAATTTCCATTGTGTTAAGTTAAGTTTCATGATTTAATTTCTATATGCATAGTATTTTAAATGAAATTTTTTTTTTTTAATTTCAAGAAGGTATTTTTTTCCCTGAGAAAGTCTTCTGAGTCTCTTTCCTGTCATCCTTCTCATTCTTCTTGCTCTTTAAAATTTTTAGCATCCCAAAGTACTTAAATGTTAAATATGAATGAGGAAATTGAGAATTGTTAAATGAGGTCGCAAAGTCATTCTAATTTAATAGATAACATAGATAATGATGACTTACTTCCTAGTGCTTTTACCATTGATATTTAGAAATTAATTTCATGTTAAAAGAAAACAAATCAAACACTTAGAGTGTAGCATATAGATTCAACCAAATCCAGTGCTGTGAATTTTAACTTACCTTCAGTGTCTGCCAGTCCCACTCCTACTCCTGGCTGTTTCACAGGCTC
The DNA here is from genome assembly GCF_037783145.1 of Equus przewalskii. NCBI lineage: Eukaryota > Metazoa > Chordata > Mammalia > Perissodactyla > Equidae > Equus > Equus przewalskii. The sequence continues at coordinate 27,336,320 of NC_091834.1, forward strand.
TTGTCCATTCTGCCCCATTTTCCCTCTGTTATAAACAAAATAAAAGGTTATGTATTCAATAATGATCTCCTAAATGCAAATGAGGAGGCTGAGTTCACAGAAATAGAATGACATTACATATTCGGATCTGCCATAAATTACTTGAATGCCAAATATAAACACAGTAAATTTCTGTATATCATGTTAATTTTAAAATGGGAACTTTATTTTTGCTACTTAGTCCAAACATAATACCTCAAAATTCAGTGTCTTATCTGTTGATTCATTTATCAAAGATCAGACCATCATGAAATTTTCAGATTTTGTTTTAGAATTAGAGGGTTGTTTTTTTCCATTTTTAGCTCAAGAAGTGAGAAGGGTTTTTATATCTTCAGATTTCATTACGATGAGTTGTTATAGATCCTTTGATGAGGAGGAAAATTTTGAATTAAATAACATAAAAATAATATTGTAATAATACAGAGTTTTATTTCACTTAGTGACCTTCTTTCTGATCCTTCCTGCGTTTTCAGCTGTGTGTATCATATTGGCTTTTGAAGTTAGACTAGTTGATCTCTGCTTCTGGCTTTGCTATTTCGTGCTATATCTAAGGCAAATCTACTTAATGTGGTGAAGACTATTTCTTCCTTTGTACTGTAAAGATAGTAATATTAACTACTTTTTGGTTATGAAATAATCACATGGAAAGTGTATATAAAGTGCTTACTGGTGCCTGAAGCATCTTAAGGTTCGATAAATATAAAGTATTAATAGATAGTTATGCACATAATGGCATTAAAATTCAGACAAAGTCTGCCACTCGCTTTTAATTTCAGCCTCAAACTTTCTGAAAGGCCAAATAGATGAAGAATTCATGATACTTTGAGCACTATGGGTTCAGAATACTGAGAACATAACAGCCAAAAGACTATAGGCCACTTTTTATTTCTTCAGTCAGAGGAAAAGCTACGTGGCACACAAAAGATTTCAGCATTGCTATTATATATATTTATCCAAGATGTTCTAAAAAGATGGAATAAAAGCCCTTAAGTGTTAAAGAGGGTGCATGAACAAAAGAACGTTTTGATATTATACTTTCTAGGCAATAATTTTAACATAGCAGGACTTACTAATAATTATTTCTTACTTTCACAAAAATATTTGGTTTGCTGAACCCACTGAAAATGTAACTATACTTATTTCTTAAGAATTCAATTATCTTACTTGAAAACTGCTTTAAAGATCCTCTTACCATTCTATTGAAATGGTTCTGCATATAATGAAAGAGGAACAGATGTAAATTCAGAAATTATTTTATCTTGAAAGCCGTCACATTGTTCCATTATGACAATTCTAGGTCAAAGGTTTAAACACAAATTTTTATTAAGTGGCTATGTGAAGGAACAAGTATATGCAAAAATGTTAGAAATATATATATACACACAAATACACATATACGTACACATAGTCTGTGTCTGAATATATACAAAAAAAGTCTTTATTAAGCAATGCACGAAACTTCAATTTGTAAAACTGCTTCAGTGAGAGTCAAGACAAGTAGCTGTCTTGATATGCCTTGATATGTCTTGATATGTTACTGAGAAACTCAATTGACAATGAGGATCATCTTAGTTGTGCTAACCTAGCAAATGAAAGTGCTGAAAAATTACTATCCTATACTATGACAAACTTTAACAAAGTCATTATTTTCAGTAATTGTAACGAAAATAAATTTTCAATAATTTTCATTTGATCTTGAGTCCCAGATTTTGAATTTTAATGGTGATATTCAGCTGCAGCCTTTGCTTCTATGAAAACTGACTTTAACCTTCGGTACTTAGCCAAAATGTATATTAGATGCATTTCAAAGATTATACAGAAAAATTTGCAGCATTGTGAATCTAAATGAAGTACAAAGGAAATGTAACTGTGGGTCGTGCGAAGGATGCAATTTTTCAGGATTCCTAATAAATAATTGTTAGCTCAAAAACATTCTGACTATACACTTTATAATCTATATTTGTTAGTCAATCACCAAATAGTTATTGAACACTTATGCTAGCCCAAGCAATAATTGTGTTAGACACCATGGGTCATGTAACAGAACTACCAAATACTGCTTCTTACACATATCCTGTAATACTAGAAAAGGGAATTTTCTCTGTGCTCATATGGCAAAACAATAGCCTCCTAGGCAGTTTTGAAAGGCTTTGATTTACAAGAGAAGCAGGAAAATAGGAAAAAACAAAATTGGAACGTTGTGTGTATGTAAAAAAACACATAATCTACTTCTACTTCAGACATTCAAATACATTATATTAAGTTATAACTTTTTCATCAGTATTAAATGATGTGTTTTGAAAGGTATAGATAAATTGGAAGGGTATTAAGCGATGTGTGGTGCCAAGCTTTTACAAATTCATGTGATATTTACAGTTTAGAGATAGGAATACAATGAATTTGCTGAAATTCCTTTCAGTCAAACTGGATCATCAGAGGCTAAGGAATAAGGAGATCAGACTCCTTTTACAAATAATTTCCAATTAGAAAAAACCGACTGAATACAGATAACTCTATTGAATCCATAGCCTAAGTCTCAAAAAAAAAAAAAAAAGAAAAATAGATGGACAAGTGATCCAATAATTAATCAATTTAAGCAGGAAAAATGTCAATTGAAAAATCACAAAATAAACATATTTTTCACTGTACAAATCCATTTTCCTCATTATTTTGCTTTTGTAAACTAAGCCATTATCTAAATATAAGAACTATTCTGGGGATCAAAAGGAAAGAGTTATAAAAACCTGACATCAAAACGAGAAATAGCTCCAGTCCCAGAAAAGGCTTCACTCAATAATGGAGAAAATGAAAAAGACCCTTTAACAAGGGCCCAGATCAGGGGTCTCCAAAGTCTTTCTTTAAAGGACCGGATAGTACATGATTTGAGTGGTCTATGTTGCAACTCCTCAAGTCTGCCCCTACAGGGCAGAAGCAGCATTAGGCAACACATAAGCGAATGGGTGTGGCTGTGTTCCAATAGAACTTAATTTATGAGCCCTGAAATTTCGATTTCATATAATTTTCACTTATCACAAAATGCCATTCTTGTTTTTTCTTTTTGAACACTTAAAAATGCAGAAGCCATCTTTAGCATCCAGACCTTGAAAAACCAGACAGCAGGCTGCATCCTGGAGCTGGGTGGCCCAATGATGGTTTGAAAACCCAGAAAACTAGTTCTGGAGAGAAGGGAAGATGGGGAAGTTTAGATTTTGATATTGGAGCAGACATAACCTCATATTTATCTTGGATGCTGCTAAATTTTGCCCCTAGTATGACTAAACCCATTCTAATACATTCTAAACACAATCCGCTTTAGTTTTGTATTTTCTTTGCAGTATGATTTTCTCGAGGCTTAACATATTACAAATGACTTTATTCCAAAAGTATCCACTCAGGGACCTATGTACTACTTAATATATGTTCTAGAAAATATGGAAACACTTCAAAATCTTCAATTTTAAAGATTGGCACCTGAGCTAACAACTGTTGCCAATCTTCTTTTTTTTTTTAATTGCTTTTTCTCCCCAAATCCCCCCAGTGCATAGTTGTATATCTTAGCTGTAGGTCCTTCTAGTCGTGGCTTGTGGGAGCCGCCTCAACATGACTTGATGAGGGAAGCTGCGTTGGCGCCCAGGATCAGAGCCGGGAAATCCTGGGCGGCCAAAGCAGAGCACTCGAACTCAACCACTTGGCCACGGCCCCAAAATCTTCACTTTTAATTGTACTGTGATTTATAGTTGAAAAGGCTACATGAATAGCCCAATGTGTTATCTATTTCAAATATGATATATAAGTTCTTTAAATATCTTTAAATCTCTCGTGATTCAAGGCAAATTAATCTATACTTATCTCAAATACCAATGTTTTTGTTTGATCGTTATGTGATGAAATCATGAATTTACTCCTGCTGCTGAACTTGATTCAGGCATGCATGGCTAAGTTATTATTTTAGCTGTTTTTCTATTAAACACAGATTGCACTGATTAAGTAGTTCCGGTAGTGACTAGCATTCATCCTTAGAATTAGCTCTATTAATCCCATCTCTCCTGTCAATTTTTTATGTAGGCATGAACAGTTGAAGTGCTTCAGGGACAATGACTCAGAATTGGATAATTATCTGGTTATCTCTTGTTAAATGTCAAGAAAAGCGTACTCATGATACTGTTAACTTTGTAGTGAGGAAAAAAAAAAGAACCACTTACATCCTTGGAATAGGAAATAGATTAGCCTCCCCTGCAGCGCTGCTGCTTCCTTCGCTGTCCACGCTATACCCGCTGCCAAAGCTGCTGCCCGAGGAGCCGGTGGACACGGAGCTTTCTGCAGGCCGCTGATTGGTAGGCTTTGCTGCATGGTGTGGGAAGAGTCAACACGACAGTCAATCAGTCAGCCTCCCGTCGATCTCCAAATGCATAATTATAAGTTTTCTTCGTTTACATGTATAAAGAAACAGCTCCAGCAAGAACTCCACATTTCTTAACCTGCCTTTCATTTTCTTTTCCTTAACCAATATTGCACAGTGGCAACACTAAAGTACTTGATTGTTTTTTCCTACTTGATTGTTTTTATTGGACATAAAGTAAAAAACAATCACTTCCAGGGATAAACCAGCTGATTTTTAAACTGAGTTAAATAGTAGGTAACTATTCTATTATTATTATTATTTGTGGTTTATTTCTACATTATTGCAATCATGATATGGCAGACATATAAGAATTTTGGAAAAAGGAGTTTAGAAAGACTTTCATAGATAGAAATTTTCCCTGTTAATTACCAATAATTTGGTTTTCTCCTGAGAAGTAAAGATGCAAAATAGATAGATACTTTCAAGCAGAGATTGAAAATGTTATGCTTGTTTGTATGTCGCTCTACCAACTATCTCTAGCAGGTTTTTTAAAATTTGAAGATATTTTTATCCCCTCAGGCATTTCCATAAACTGTATAACTGGAACTTGTTTCAAATATCCCATGAGTTTGATTTTATGAAACTAAGAATCCATATTCCCAAAGAAAAGTTATAAATTTGTGCTATAAATTATGCAGTAAGTGTATAGTACTCATATTGTTAGAGTTCTAGATTAGAGAAGATTTGGGAGGAAATTTTAATGCAAGAAGAATGAAGAGGAGGCAAGTGTTTCCTCTTATTTTGGGGGGAAAATTTCTCCATGCAAATTTTTGAATTTGTTATTTGTCCTCTGCCACATGGTCAGAGTTTAAAAAAATGATCTTTGATCATACTAATCTGGTTTTGAATCCCAGCTGATGCTGAAGTAACTCTAAGCAGTCTGAGTTTCCTCGTTTGAAAATAAGGGGGTTGATAACGCCTACCTCCTAAGATGGTGGTTATAAGGTGTGAGATAAAGCAGGAGCCCAGTACCTCACTCTGCTTCATCTAGTGACTTTATTTGCCATACTCCTAACCTCTTCTTCAGGGCTTGCCTGTCCACGGCTGTTCCCTAGTGGCTTTGAGAGTATCTAGTCCCTGACAATGAATTTGCCTCAATTCTCTTCTAATTCTAGATGTGTTCTATGTTGCAAAACTGCTTGAAGTCTCTCTCTTCCGTAAATATATCTCTGTTCACTCAGGAATTTCTTAAGCAGTTGGGTAGATTCACCCTATTGGGTGAATAGTTGATAAATCATTTAGTGATCCTAAAGTATCGACATTTTTCTTAAGGAAATATACAAAAACACAATGACTCTAAATCTGGTGGAATTTTAACCAATATAATCAAATGAAGTGAAAAATACAAACATTGTGAGGGAAACAATTTGAGGGTAGGAAATTCACCATCAGATTAGCCACAATCAAATCTTGCAAAAGTTTTAGCTTTTCCCCACTTCTTCCATTTCAGGACTAGCAGATTCTCTAAAGCCACTAGGAATTTTCATAATATCCATTCCAGTGACAGTACGATCCCTGTCCCAGAACAGGGAAATAAGGAAAGAAATGTTTAGTAAGTAGCCAATTATATATCAAGTGTCTATAAATTGGGAATAGTTATTTAGAAAAAAGCCTGAATCCTCTTAAATAACCAGTCACCAATGAATTACTAGTAACCCAAAGGACTAGATTTACAGCAACAGAATGATAGTCATAATATTTGTCTAATATTTTCTTTGATTTATGTGGAAGAAACTCAGATGGTATATTTAGTGTTAAAGAAAAGACTTTTTAAAAGAATGAGTTAAAATATGTAAAGGTAATATGACTATGATATAAAATTATGAACATTTATAAAGTAGATTAAACTTTATAATCAATCACATAATGAGTCAGATTAGTCAATTGATTGTAGACAAAGGAAAGCTGTCATACTTTTTGATTGACATTATACAATCCAACCAACTAGACTAATATTTTTAAATATGATATTGAATGGAAAACCTTAATTTCATCAACTGGAAGATTTCAATGTACTGTTTTCAAAGACAGACCTTAACTAACAGACAATTTTTAAATCAATTTATCCTTACTAAATTAAAACTTTTCATACAAAAGCAATCTCACAATGTATCAAAATAGCTACATTATAGTGATGATGTCTTATTTTCTTTTCAAAATATTCAATCTTTTCTTTTGTGAATTTTGATTTTACTTGATGTAGTTTCTAGTTCTGTTCTTCTGGGAAATTTGAGAAATGTGTACAGAATGTGAAACAATGTAATAAGAAAGGAACAAGGCTGGAAATGAATTTAAGGAAAGACAGTTTTTTCATCTTGTCTAGGTGAATAGAAATCTCATTTGGAAAGCCTGCACAAGTGTTGTCAATACTTTAAATGCAAACAAATAATATTTTATAAGAAATATCAAAAGAAAGAAAACCAAACCTAGGGAACATATACATATATTGGAATAAATCTAAGTTTACCTAACATCTTTGCAAAACAAAATTACATGTAAGGTTGATTCTAAAGAAATTTTGAGTAGTTAGACACTGGGTGAATAATTCAAATGAATCTAGATATTTAGCTTTATGTTAATAAATAATATGTTTATGTTAATAAAACATCTGGTGCTCGACTGAAGTTTTATTCTTAACCTGGCACGTAAGTGTAGGATAGAGATAGACAGCCTGACATTTGTTTAGTTTCTGAAAATGAATTCAATTAAAATGTTCATAATCTTTCCCTTTTTACAGGGCTATATCTATATAACATAAAATGTGTTTAAAAATACAGAAATGCAGAGGTTTTCATAAGCTGGTACTAAGAATTCAAATATTTTAATAGTTCTTTTTCAGATACTTGAAATATGTGTATTTATTAATTTCTTTGACTTGAAGCAGCCTCCAAAAAAGAAAGCATCAGTTCTATTAAATTGAGCTAAATCTGTATTATTGCAAACTTTTAAATGAATGAATTGCTTTCAGGACTTAATATTGGAGTTTGGAGCTTTTATAATTTCAAGTCATCTCATGATTTCAGTCAAATTCTTTAATTTGCCTCTCTAAGTCATTTATCATCCGCTCCTTTCCAAATGTATCTTCTATCATTCTCCTTCCAATGCTTTCCATTGAAGCCCGCTAACACCACCCACTCTGGCTCCCTTTGGTTTCACTTTCTTTCTCCTGAGCTTTAACTGAGCCCGTTCTTTCCAACTTTGTGAAGTCTTCCTCTGCCCCGTCCCTTTCTCATATCTAAATTATACTTATCAGTAAAGGCCCAGATCAGATAGCACCTGCTTCATACCTTTTCCTCATCTTCCCAATCAGAAGCAAACTCTCCTCTGTCTGGACTCTCATGACACATGATCTGTATGTCTTTTATGGCAATTATCACTTTCTACCTTTGATTGTAGTTGTTACATGCATGTCATTGTTGGAAGCAAAGCCTGTGTTTCCTCCATAATAGCCTTCTTAAAAGCTTATCCAGGGACTATGCTGAAGCTATATTTAATGAATTAATAATAATAATGATAATATATTCATAATTTTTCCCTTAATGAAACAACTAAAATATCTGAGTGATTTAGTAGATATTTCACTTTTTATCCAGCTGTGTGTTTTACACAAATCATAAATCTCTTATCAAAAACACCATTTGATGTGAGGTTTTTTTTCCCGTGTTTTTGTCAAAGAAACTTTGGGTAGTCCATTTTTTTTTGGTAGCTTTTAAAATCAGAGACTCAACTTTAATCTGTCATACTGTATAGAAAAATGCAATCGCTTAACTAGATGTTGTGTTATTCCAATCCCCCCAATTTGATTGAAAGAAATATTTAATGACAATACACTAAACATGGGAAAGCATACCTTTGTGAATTTAAAAAAAAAAAAAGTTTGTTACAGACCATGAATATGATACATGTATTTTTTAAATTGGAGTGACAAAATAATATGTATAGTAGCGATATCCCATGGGAGCCACTGGAGGGTGTTATTACAGACACTAGTACTTGTGCTGATTCCACCTCTTAGTATAGACAGCTGGTGAACTATGGTTTATATTTAAGTGTAATTTCTTTCTGTCTTTCTATGTTCTTGAAGGAAATAATATTTCTCCACATTTTTGGAGCCATTTTTTAATAAGTCGGATTTTTAGGTGTGTCTACTTTTTTTTTTGAATTCCTATTTGTACTATGAAGTACCAACTAGAAGAAAGAATGTATCATATAAATATATAATGGAATAAGCCCACTCCTATAGGGAGGGTCTTTGTATCCTAGAGGAATAAATCCTAGCATGTTGAATCCTTTTTTTGACTCAATTATTGAGGGGATATTTCAAGTAAACAAATTCTATCTTCTGTGAGGCAATTCAGTCTGTTTTAAATTATTCTTTGACCTCTTCATTTTCTTCAGCTGCTGGATGGTTAGACATCATTTTGTTTTATTATTCCACTGTGGCTGACCTTAATTAAACCTGGCAGTGTCTCTTTGACTGCAGATCTGCCTTCAGTTAGTTTGCTCCCTTCTACTATACTTAAAAATGTGGAACTATCACTGTACTGCCATGCTATGGCAGCTCTGTGCTCAAAGTCTCAGATCAGAATTGTAAACTTGACTTTGTAATTGTGGAATCCTGGAAATTGAAAGCTGGCAAGGACTCTAAAGATAACCTGTTCCAGAAACATCATTTTGCCTATAGAAAAACTAAGCTCTGGAAAGATTAAGTGACTTATTCCAGGTCACACACTGAGTAATGAGAGAAAGAATCAAAACTAAAAAGTGCTAATTCACTTTCTACCACATCCAATTGTATCAAATTAAGATTGTGAGGTCTCTGCCTACCTTAGAATTCAGTGCTTGTAACGTATACAGCTTTGCTGCCTGTGATGTTATATCATTGGTTTTAGATCCTTGCTCCAGCTCAAAGCTATTTCCATAGATTTCAGGAGTAATTGATTATGCAGGTAGCCTGTAATTTCCCAAATTACTTGCTTGATACAGTATTAACATTATCTTCATAGATACGATCTATTGGATTTTAAGATCAATGTTTGAAATTAAGAGAAATCAATAGTTCTTTTGTTTATTCCAATAGGTTAATGATGGAAATGAAATAACTACCTGGCTGTTTTAGAAGTTATGTGTTTATAGTATATATTTTCTTTTTCTTTAGCTGGATTTAACTTTAATTTAGCTGATATTTACTGTAGTAATCTTTTCTACTTAGTCTTTTCTGCTTATCTTTCACACTTTCCATTATCTATCTGTTACAATTGCTATTGTTTTTGTTATTGTTATTTTTACTAAAGAGATGTTGCAGTTTTATCTTATTTGTTGATCTGATTTGAATGTGGATCTGAAAACATAGGTTTTAAGTTCCATTGTTACCAGCATTATCTGGTAGGTTTTCCCTTAAATCACGTCCTATCACATTTTTATATGTTTCCTATTGCAGTCCAGGGGTATTAATTTAAGAAGATATGTTGCATCTTACAAGAACTTTAGAAATTTAATATTTTTTTCTGAATTCAATTCAGTATATTCATTATTCAAGTTGGAAAAATTTAAAAGAAACAGGACACTAGAAAAATGGCATAGATAGCTTCAATACATTTACTCATAGCAGTGTTCACATATCCCTAAATTACAAGTTTTCGTAAATAAAAGTATTGAAAATAGACAACTCTGATTTCTATATCAGTCATTTGTAAACCCTTGGGTGGGGCAGTGGAAGGAAGGATGTCATTTAAATATTTTTTAAATGACAAATTATTGGTGATTATACTACCTCCCTCCCAGGGTGGTTGAGGATGAAATAAACACTGGGCTTGGCCAATCAAGGAAAAAGAGCACATATACATACATACATCTCTCTCTCTCTCTGTATATATAGATATAGATGTATATAGATATATATCTCAAAGAATAACGTACCATGAGAAATGGAATATTGTAGTATCTTTTTTCCTGTAAAAATCAAAATATGTCGCTTAAGATATTCTGTATTCACAGTGTGGTTCTTTCAGAGAGGAAGATGGAGATGTGATGCTTCTATTTGCTATCTCCCAGGAAAGGAAGTAAATCATGGTCACACACTTCCCTCTCCATACACATTGGCCTATGACTGAATTTTTCAAGAAATTTTAATAAGCAATTCAATCTTTTTTAATCTAATGCTATCAGTAATTTGTAGGTGTTTCCCATACTTATTAATCATTCACTCTCTAGCTTTATAGATTATAGGATCAACGATCACTTCCAGGAATAGCAGTAATAGTATATGACTTCAGTATAACTGGTATTTGGAAATAAGAGTAAAGTTAGCTTAACAACATGGTAGAGAGGATTTTTTCTTACATTAATATAATATCTGATAGCTCAGTATACTATAGTCCTTGCATTTGCACTCTAATGTTGCCTTCTATGTGCGTCTTCCTTTGTAAAGCTGTTTTTGGTTCAGAACCGGTTTTGGAAGAAACCACTTAAATTGAGTTTAAGTGGGGACAAACATTTCTTAGTAAATAATGGAAAAAAGTTTTATTAAGACATTATCATAAATTAACGTTAATAAAGTAAATTCACTTTATCTTTAATAAATTTAGGTTATAATTCTAGCTATGTCCGAATAAATAGAATGAACAAAGAATTCACCAAACATCAAGTTTTGGTTTTGTGCTAAAAAATGCTAACAATTATTATAACACAATAAAAATCTTTATCTTTAAAAGATTAATAGTCAGGAGAATTATGTTTGAAAGAAAAAGCATTCAAGAGCTACATCAATTTTTCAAGGGTAACAAGTTTTCAATATTCATTTCATTCTCCTTTGAAACAGAATTATTCTCTCTCTTGAAGTTTGCTTGCAAAACATGCAAGATTGTTTAAGTAGAAGGTAATTATAAAAATAGTTTTAAAAAATGTTCTTACATAATCCTGAAGCCGATAACCTAAATCATAAATACTTAGATAATAAAGATGTTGTCCTTAAATAGAATCCAAATAGTTTGAAATCCTGCCCAAAGGAAACACATTTCCATTGTAAATAAATACAAGTTAATAATAGCATACTGATCTATATGGCTAATGATACAACAAACACTGAGTGTTATTTTCATATCATTTAAATGTAGTCAATGGCCACCAAGTAAAGAGGAGTTTGAACAATTATTAGATAAATGCATGTCCAGTCCCATGGGACCTAACCTCTCTAGTTAATTTCATTAACATTTCTACCCTCTCCAAATAGATCATTTTCAAATACTTTCTCTCCTCCTGTGGTTCATTATATCCGAGTGGACAGTAAAGGTTATGAGAGAGAACCAGAGCCAGAACAAATAAAAAAAAAATCAATTCTATTTCTAGATATTTCTAAACATGACGATGCTTGGTTGCATATAAACTTAAGTCAATGACTAATTGCATTTTTTCTTTGTCAATTTCATTTGCAGGTAGACAAAACTCACGATTTTCTCATTCTTCATAATTTTTCCCATATATCTTTAATTGGTTATTCAATAAGTATCACCAGGATGGGAGATTCACAGGGACATTGATTCTCATCTATTTTGTTCACTGCAGTATCACTAACACTTTGAAGAGGTGTGGAACGTAATATTCATTCCAAATATAAATATATGTATGGATGTGAATAAATGATGAGAAACTTATACAGGTAATCCAGATGATATTTTTTATAAATGATAAATACATATTTTCAGAATTCCCTTTTTAGCTCTAATGTAAAATGCGCTAAATCATATACTCGAAAATTAAGGATCAAGGGTTGGGTTAAGAGGCAAGAAATTTAATCTTTCCTTGAATTTGAATCAAACTGATGATCTTCAGTTTTTCTACCAGTTATTTATGCCAACACAATTACTTTGCAGTTTAAAGGACTAGTAATATATATAATACAATGGAAGATAAAAGGAACAAATAATTTATAAGCAATTATTTTTCCAATAAATTTTATCTTCAAGAGAAGGACAGAAATCAAATTTATTCTACCTTTATAATACTCCCTCTCACTCTACCTTAGGCTGGGAACGTCTTGATTAAAGCTGGTAGGCATCCTATCAGTCAAATTTTGAAAGTAATAAGTAATGAATATGGACATATAATCATAATTTAATCTAAATCACGCCCAATAAAATATTTTAAATAAGAATATAAATTGAAAAATTGTCATTTATCAATCTTAATAATTACAAATTAACATTAAGTGAGACAGGAAAGAAGGGGTTCTGAAATGCAATATAAGAGATGTAGGCATAGAAAATCTAGAGGCAAACATGATAATTATATTTTGGAAGAAATCTCTAATTATCCAATGTCTTCAACCATTGGAAAAATTATGATTGTGCGTAGGTGTAGATCAGTGGCTTTTAAACATTTTGGTCTCTAGACCCCTTTTACATTCTTAAAAATTGTTGAATTCCTCAAAGAACTTTGTTTCATGTGAGTTAATCTATCAATATTTATCATGTTAAAAATTAAGAAAAATTTAAAATAAACAATCGACAAGCACATATTCCATTAGCCATCAGAGCAATCATGTCATGACACCTCATGTAAACACAAGAAAGCTCCACCATACACTTGAGAAAGAGTGAGAATTTTAAAAAAGCAAATAATATCTTAATATTTTTAAAAATCTTCTGACCTTGTAGACCCTGAAAGAGTTCTGGGACCTCCAGGGGTCAATACACACTTTGAGAATTACTACTCTAGAGTTATAGCAATAGAAATGAGGTATTAACTGTGAAACTGAGAAGAAACCAATTAGCACCAACTTTTTTTGACAATCATCTTAAACCAGTAGATGCGTAACAATCATTCTATGGTCCCTCTTAGTTTTTATACTAAGCAAAAATCAAGTTCTTAGCCTTATTTGAAAGGATTTGTTATTATTGATATTATCCTTTGTAACCTCTTTAAGCTTCTTCAGAACTTGTTCCACCCAGAACTTCACAACTCTATAATGCCTGAATTCAAAATTATATCTATCATAAAAATTTGCTTGTCTCTTCAAATTTTGTTTTTGAATTTTTTTTTTTTAAGCATCAGTGCGTGGTTGTGTATCCTAGTTGTTAATTTTTTTAGCTCTCTATGTGAGTGGCTGCCACACTGACAGACAGGTAGTGTGGCTCCAACACCAGGAAGCAAACCCAGGCTGCAGAGGTGAGAGTACCAAATCTTAACCACTAGATCACCAGGCTGGCTTGTCTGTTCTATTTTTGCTTAAAAAACCCTACTTTATGGTACACAGAAACCTGGAATAAATAATATTTGGCAGGCATAAAATAATGCAAATTCTTCCTAAAAGGGGTTTTCTCTGAATAAAGTTTTAAAAATTTTCATGCACATTAATAGTTGGATGGAATCAAAATAGTGATTCAATAGTTATTTTATGAAATGTCATTAGCAATGAGAACGCTTTACAGCAAACTAAAACTAAAAGTATGTAATAGGTTCATATAGAAACTTGAATTATGTAGTATAAAAAAATCCATTTTCTATATCTCTCTATATAGATTTCAAGTTCATTTTATACAGTCAGATAAAAATATAATGTGACCCAAAGAACTTAATGTGGTTTTGAGTTTGAAATTTCTTAATTAGGAAAAGTAGATTTTGCTTCTGTGTTCTTTTAAGAACAAGTACAGCAGAGATTTTATTCCACTTTCATAATATGTTTAAAAAACAGGGATCTGCTTTTATCAAGGATTTCTTTCTTAAAAATTTATCTGTTCTTGTTCAATTTTTAATATTAATATTTTGATTAGTTTCTATTCAAATTATCAGTTAATTAGTTTTTATCTTTCAATATCTTAAAACATCTTGAGCTATAAAACTATGATTATATCTACATTATTCCTATTTATACATCTAAAAAGCTCAATACCTCAATCAAACTTTTTTATTTCTGATGTTTTCATTTAACATCCATAAGCTTTTTTTTGGCTCCTCAATGATTAATTATATATTTACACATTCAACACAGTAATAAATAAAAAGGAAAAAGGATAGTTTTCACAGTCTAGTTCAGAAGACAAGAAGATTCCTTTCACCCTATTCCATACCCATATATCCTCCCTCACCGCCCTCCCCCCTCCAATTATTTTGCACAGTGGAGAATGGGTGAAATATCACGGTTTTACATCATGTAATACATGCAGATGAAAAGTGGGAAAAAAATCAAGTAATTCATGGATAGCTAGAGATCTGGATTTAGGCAATACTGTTGAGCAGCTAAATAGCCCCTCTCCTTAGGTGGCATTTCCCCTGTTCCATGAGCCCTCCTACACAGGTGATGACATTCCCAGCCCCATGCTCATATTGTACTCTCCTCGGTCCAGGGTCCCACCCTGCATCCCAATGGCCTTCTCATGTTCCAAGCTTCTCATTTCTTTCCTCCATCAGCATTTACTTGCCTGTCTCATTTCCTCAGGGTACTGCTCCCTGGTGGTATTTTGATATATTAACTTTTTGAAAATAATTTGCTCAAAGTAAAATAATTTGCATTTTAAAAATTAAGTTTAACTTTGTAGAGACATGTCATAAATAGTACTTAAGGGACTTTGGGCATGTTAAAAATTAGGCCATTTTCTTCTTCTCAGATCGTGTATTAATAGTCCCATCCAAACTTTGGGCGTGTTAAAAATTAGGCCATTTTCTTCTTCTCAGATCGTGTATTAATAGTCCCATCCAATTATGTAGACCTATAGCTAAGTCATTTGACTAAGGCACAGCAATATTGAAGCCAAGTTTGATACTTAAAATAGGCCAGTTGGTGTTGCTATTCGTGTCAGATGAAATGAACATGTAAGTCTCCAGTGTGAACCAGACATACTTTATGTGGATGGCTTGGTGCAGACCCGTGGTTACTACTGGAAAAGAACAAAAGTATCCGTTGCTTGTGGTCAGCGGATTCACCTTTGTGAATGAAGTTCCAAAAACAAGAGACAGTGTCATTTGGTCAGAGCTATACATTTATTGTCTGTGACTCTGCATGTATAGCAGAGATGTTTCTGGCAATTAATGTTACGTGACTACAAAAAGATTTGAAAATGCATAATCAATCATTCTAAGAAAATATGGAAACTCTTAAAAAACAAAACTTTAGAACATTTTGATTTTCACAGACAACAAAGAAAGAAAACACTCATCCCCAGAGAAACAGGGATACAACTTTGAAAGCTTAAATTATCCAATTTGATCTCTCAGATTTTGTTGGATGTTTGCTGTGTTCACATCATTACAGTTTCCATTTTCTTTTTATTTTAAACTACCCAGTTTTTTTTTTTCCAAGGTTTTCAGTTTTTTGGGCACACATTGAAATAAAGAATGTAAAATCTGTTTTTATTAACCTCTTACATACTTTACAGAATACTTCACCTCCAAATGAACTCATTCTAATTTCTCTTATGAGTTCTCCTTTACTTCCCCTTTGTACACTTTCCTTTCCAGAAACAGAGAATGCTAAGTTCTGTCTGACCAAAATGACCATCAACTTTTAGTCAGAAGAGAAAGGGACACTGATTAGCTACCGTCTTTGTAACCAACAATTCTCTCCTCTCCCAATGCCCACCCTGCTTCCCAACCCGGCCACCACGTGCCCAAGAGAGCAGCTCCCACAAAATGATGGCTTAGCAAGAGTTCACCACAGCAACCCGCGGATAGGAAACTCTTCTTTGACAGGTGCCGTAAATGAGCCTTATTGAAAGTGAAGTTTCCAGCAGCGGTCTGTGCAAGTAGCTTCAGGCTTTTCTTCTACAATTCAGCCCCACCAAAGAACTGTCAATCACAATTCCCTGATACAACTTATTCAATGATTCATCTTCTTACCTAACCTCTCCAACCTGGCCCAATGGCTCTTATTTTATTGCCCAAGGTGAAGGGATATTTCTACCCATCCTGTATTAGTGTTTCTAAAACTAAAGCTCACCTAAAATCTTAGTATCAAACTAAAATAGCTCAGCTGTTTTCAACTCACACTTAAAATGTAATATTTTATATGTCAATTAAACTAATCTTCAAAGTTTTAAGAATGCTTCAATTTGTTTTGGTTTTGGTATGGTTAAAAAAAAACAACAACTATTTTTTAAATTCCCTTCCCTGGTTGGTGTCACCTTCTGAAATGGCAGGGGCTGTATTCAACCAAACAAACTGGCTTGGAAAAAACCATTTCCAAGAATTTCTAAATTCAGAGAGAGTTATTTAGGCATCAGGTTGATATAGCACAATCTGTCTAGTCTTTCCCTTCAGCTTTCCTAGCATGTAAGCAATCCCAGCAGGGAGAGAAAAAGTTCCTTTCTGGCTCACTCCATAATTCTTGCTTGACCCATATTTTATGCTACTTCAAGCAGAAATATGCTGAGCAACTCATAAAAAAGTATTTGAAAAGCTCCTTGAGGACAGTTTTCTCATCCTTGATAGAGATGACTACAGATGTCCACACGGCCTCCTCTACAGACCCTGCTTCCTGCTACAATGGGCTTGTGCACTAAGAGGGTTTTATTTTCTCGGTTTTTGGCAGCTAAAATATCAGCTTTTAGAAAAGAGGATCCTGAAGATGGAGCAAGTCTAAATTGTATTATGCCATCATTTCTAGCCACCTCTCCTCACTTCTAAGAACTTGAATGATAAATAAGTAAATGACAATGGTTTTTATTGAAATTAGGAGAGTTTGATTTCAAAGGAGCTGATGCATTTAAAAAACAAAGGCCTAGGAATAACAAGACAAGGGTGATATTGCTGGTCCTGAACATTCCCAGCTGTGAATTCTTCTATCAGTCATCTGAGCCCTCTGATTCTCTGATTGCTCACTCAGAAAACAATGATAAGAATATCTGCAATGAATACCTCATCCACTAGGTGTGATAACATGAGAAAATGGATGACAAAACACGGGGCATTATTTTCATAATGCAGATGGGATTATATGAACTTCACTGTGAGGTTTGAAATGGGAGATGTTTATCCAAACACTTAATAATAATACTTATTTCTGCAGTTAGTGAACAGGAACTTGCTGGCTTTTTATATGTTTATATCTCTTACCAGTTTTTCTCTATAAGCTTCAAACTAATTATATGGCGTTGTATATAAATTTGATCCTATAGCATCTTGGCAAAATGCATGGTTGACTTATATTCATGGTACATTTATAGTAGCAGGGAAATAATATATTTATATTTTAGAAAACGAGGCATGTTATTTATCATCTATTAAACAAAATTAAACAAGAAAGTATGCTATGTTATCTTGATTTCCTTTTGATTATAATTTCAATAATGACTTCAAGATTCAATCATAGCACTTTAAACGTGTGAGAATACCCAGTAGAGCATTATTCAAAGAAAGGGGATTAAAAACATTTTGCTACAAATTTTAAGAACCATATCTTAAAAAAATCAGGCAAATATTATTTAGTACTTAACTCATGATAATTAAAGATAGAGTGTTAAATAAGGGAAGCATTTGATTACTGTGACATTTATAATAATGGAATATTTGAAGTCAGAAAATGAATAACATTAAGAAATCAACTGAACTTATTTGATGGGAGAAAAGTGAGAGGTGGAATTTTAAGTACTTTTGGAAAGTACAACAAGTAAGGCTAACTAGAAAAGGAAATCATGCTTTGGTGCTAATCTGTAAACAGGGCTGCGTAAATGCATATTCAGAATTACCCTAACATTTAAGCTAATAGTTCCCTTAATTACCTGGCTAATTCAAGAAACATCACAGTGGTTTGCCCTCTGTACTGCCAAATACACCTTCCACTGTCCCTAAATATCTGATTAGTTAGGACAAGGGCATATTAAATTTTTTAATTTTCTGAGAATAAAGAGAAATGCAATAGGAAAGTGCAAGGCTTGAGTTTAATTTTGTGGCAAGTCTAGAATCATAAAAGCAAGTATTTTAGGGCTGGAAGGTACTTAAGGGGGCAAACACTACTATTCCATTTAAAAAAAAACCTTTATTTTATATACGTTTTTGAATTAAATTGAAGATAATTTTATAATCACCCTGGTTTGATTCTTGTCACTGGTAGTGGCACTCTTCCTTGGGGAAAACTCCACAAATATTGGGGTCAAATTAGGGACAGATATAAATTCGCTTTCCTTTCTGAACATAGCTATGGAATCAAGTTTAGAAGCACCTCCAGAGCAAGGGCTCATAGGATTTGTCTTTCTGTATCCAGGAACCTGAGAAGATTGTGAAGTAGATCAGATGTGGAAGAAAGAAATAGTGGAAGCATTGCCTAGAGTAGCCCAACCCCATTATTTATTTATATGTTTAGACAAGCTCTGGTGCTTTTATGTGGTAATAATTTTCCATCTACCTTATAATGTTTCTGACATGGAATTTTGTTCTGCTCCCAAATGTTCTATCATTACAGCTCTCGCTAGCAATGGAGCTGTAACTATAAATACTCTATTGCAAGGAATCAAATGAGAAAGCAAAAACTGACACACTCATTTTAAGCTGCATTATATAACAATGGCTCAGAACCCAGTAGTTTATGAATGAAATAAAGATACTTTATTTATTACACAGGCACTTGGATATTCACATGCCCAACACGTCTGATACACTTAACAACTACGGAAACATGGGTGGAAAATGTCTGTTTGTAGGATCAAGAGAGAACTTGCACCATGTAAAGGTGAATGAGTGCAATAACAATTTTTCCTTTACTTTCCTCTAAATTTCCAAAATCCACTGAATTTTTAAAAAGTTACACTTGAAATAATATGCAACAAAAACTGATCTACATTCCAACGGGTATGCTAACTCGAATTGTGAGCAAACTTTTATCACAATGCAACAGATTTATAGTCATGCTTAAACAGATTAGGTTAGTAGCATGCATTCCATTCTGCAATATGAATATTGTTAATCTATTTCCCAACAAAAGTTAAAAGATGCCCAGTCCATAGAAAAATACAAATCACTGTAGTCAATATATTTTGGGACTGATCTTGGGACTTACATGGTGATGATGAAGTCCTGAAAATGCCATGCCCACAAAAGCACATTAAGAAGTGGATAAACACATTTTATCAGACAATCTCTAAAAATTAAAAGATGAGGGCTTTAAATTTGGGGGATGTTCTTGCTGTGTGCTTTGAATAGTGCCTTTCTGCTCACCTCCTTCTGGCTTGACTGGTCCAACAGACATCACTTTCCTGAGGGCTAGCTGGCTTTGGTCTTGGTTGCCAGTGGCTGGTGGAGGCAGATTATCAGACTGAGTTCTTTGAATGGGGAGGACTCCTGCTATGCTGTGTCTGTGCTGCTTCCTGGCATGATTAGACTGACCGCTTTTATGTGCTGCTGTGGCAGTGTGGGTGAGATGGAAACCCAGAGTGTGTATCCTCAGATGGAACCAGCTTAAATGTTATGCATGCAAACAGAAGTGTTCTTTTGCTCTATTTAAATAAGTTGTGTTTTCGAATGCCAAAATCACACCACATGCACAGCACTGAAAGGGGGTAAAACTGGCTGTTTCTTTGGAAACGATGATCTTGGGAGATAAGGAGAACATTAGTCTATCGCCATTGTCTGGCTAATGCCTCTTGGAAGTAACAGTGCACCTATATTTGTGAAATCTCTGCACTTTCATATAATTTTATTATTTGACTAAATTTTTACAAATTAAATGTAAATACAGCAGTTATGATGGGTAAATTGTTATGTTTTAATTAATTTACAGCTACTAGATATTGTACTTCTTGACTTTCAAAAGATTCCCTATGGTTAGAAAAGAACCCTATAAATTCTCTGTTATCATATACAAAGAGTAATCCAACAGAGTGTAATCCAGCCTTACTGAGGTTGCATTGCCTCATCGCACATGCTTATATATATTAATATTATGTACTTTTTGAGAATATAACAAACATGATTTTCTTCACAGATTTTTTTCAAAAGACTAGAAAGTTTCCCACATGGAAAGCTAGAACATTCCACATGCATAATTTGTTAGTGTTTTAAAGCGTTGGCTTGAAATAGTTTTTCCCCCTAGGTTCTGGAACTTGACTGTTGGTCGCATTACTCTCTTGCCTAAAATTTTTGAGTGTTTTCAGATGTGAGACTCTCATTGCTAAGCTGCTTTAAGTGCTTGTGTGTGTGTGTTTTTGGTGTAATGCCTGGAAAATTGGCAGCCACTTGTGATTATAATTCCTGTACTCTAAAGGACATTTAAGCACATACAAAAAGGACACACAACATTGCTTTGCCTGCAAACATCACAGACATAGCTACCAAATACTATGAGTCAGGTTGGATGGATGGTGGAGACAAAGGAGAAACAGCCAGTTTTATTGCGATCTATGTAACTTAAAAAAAAAAATCTAAATAAGAAAGAGCATGTTTATGTATTGAGACTGTTCTTACACAGACAGAGGGACAGAGTGAGCAGGGTATGCCAAAAACAGAAAGCAAACAGGGAAGGACAGCAGGAAAGAAAGGCAACAGATGAACATTAAGCTGCCATGCTGAGGAATTTATTTGCGTCTTTTACTTGGTTGAAGGCGGAGTTGTTGCACGGCGGCTTCAGCAGCGGCTATGGCAGCTCCTGCATCTTCCAGGTGGGTCTGGGTGACACTGGTTTTGCTTTGACTGCGAGATGGTCCATGAGAGCGGAGATGGCCTTCAGAGGAGGATTTCGAGCTACCAGGACTACTATGGGATTTCTCAATGGTGGGAACCTGCATGTCTGGTTACAAAAGGATAAAACATGAGTCAAAGTTGCCCCAGCAGTCTTCTCATCAAGCTTGGTCTCACATAATTGGAAACTGCCTAAGATTTATGTTAATTCTGTTTCTTTTTTGACTCATTTGTGCAACTGCTCACTGCACAGTAATGTGATTAAACATTCGGGGAACAATTTTTGGAGGAAAGGCAAAAGGATGATAATCTTGAGAAGAGATAAGTTTGAGAAGAGGAATACATTCTAACTACCCTCAAGTAAATGCATATATTAACTTATAGTCTCACCAAGCAACTATGCTAATTACAGTAGGGACCAGGTAAGAGACAGCAGGCTTACACTGCTGCAGGAGAGATTTTAAGTAAAAATGGAGTGAATTCCTGGATGAAAGGGTCTGAGTCTCTAGGACATATTAAAAGTGGAGATTGTAGAATCTCTGTCTGAGGCGATTTTAGAGAATGTAGATACAGATCACACATTTACTATAGTAGTTGCAGAGAGAGAGGTCTTTATACTAACAATATTCCAGAATGTTAATCAGAGCAGAGTTGATCTGGCTAAGTTGAACCCATAAATGATCTATAAAACTCATTCATAAGTACTCTGTAGCGCTCATTATAGTCAGTGGTTTGTCATATCGACTCAGTGGCCTACTGGACATGACCTCAGTTTTCTACCTCCTAGAACACTTGTGGTTACGATGCCTTCCCTTTCTAATGTGCAAAGAACCACTTTTTAATTTGATGTGCTTTCTGAGAAGAGGAGAGAAGGAAGCAATATTCAGGTTCAATATAAAAATTTGTATGTGATAATTATAAATAGTTCAGTATATCTAGGTAAGATACTATGTGGTTATCTCTTAATAGGCAGTAACCGAGTTTATAATGAAGACTAATGTTGTGTTGTAGGATAATTGGTAATGAACCTGCCAAAGGAAAAGCTCATTCAAATGGGAATGCTGCACATATTGGCAAACCCAATGTATGACACTGCTATTTAAAAAAAATCCATAGAATTGGCTTGACTCCAAGACTTAGGAAAGATTTCAGTCTACCAATTGTTTTGATGACATGGGGAAAATGTTTTCGATATGCTAAGTAAAAAGAAAGATGCAAAATTATATATGTTCATTACATATATATTACACATTATTACATATATATCAGTAAGAATATACCTATGAAAAATAGGGTATTTTAGAAGAAATATGCATAAATAGTAAAGGTGATTATGTCTAGTCAATGAACTGGTGAGGATTTTTATATGTTATTTATGAAATACCCCAATTCATATTATAAAATCATATCATCATGGATTTTGAGAGCTGGAAAAGACCCAATAGCTCATACAGTCCAACCTTCTCCATTTTACAGGTTGAAAATGGAGAGTCAGAAAGATGAAGATCACAAAGTCATAAAGTTAATTATGGGGTGATCTGACACTAAAGCCCATTTCTCCTGATTCCATATCCATCATTCTTTGCATGATACTATATTAAGTATTTTCCACCAGAATGTAACCCTTCAAAATATATTAAACATAAAGGCATTCATATTCAAGAAAACACCAAGTGAACAAACAGACAAAAGCTTTTTCTACTTGAAGCATCTCCTACCCTTGGATGGGTCAGGGAAGATGCCATGGCTTCTGCTTTTGATGACAGATGGCTTTGGGGACTGCTGGCTGCTTGGACTGGAATGGGACTTGCCATGATCAATACTTTCAGTCTGTTCTTTGAGAGGATACCACCTAGGAGTGTTATCAAGGTGAGATGTGCTCGATAAATCAATCAATACCTGAAAAAAAGGGCAATAATCCCATGAAATTTGTGGATTAAGCTATAATTCATTCACTTCTTTTTTCTATGATCTGAAATTTATTCAAGAATATAAGCCAAAGGATATAGCATAACCTTTGAGGTTGATGAGGCCATCGTCCTCATTTTTCTTTACTCATGATATTGGGTACAATGTCTTGTGCAAACTGGATGCTTAAAAAATGTTTGGTTACAGGCCGGCCCTGTGGCTGAGTGGTTAAGTTTGTGTGCTCAGCTTTGGCAGCCCAGGGTTTGCCAGTTTGGATCCTGGGCACAGACCTACACACAGCTCATCAAGCCGTGCTGTGGTGGCATCCCACATAGAAGAACTAGAATGACCTACAACTAGGATATACAACTATGTACTGGGGCTTTGGGGAGAAAAAAAAAAAGAACAAGATTGACAACAGATTTAGCTCAGGTCAATCTTCCTCATCAAAAAGCAAAAAAAAAAAAAAAAAAGGTTTGCTTAAATTGAACTGTATAAAATCTTTGACTATTAATTAAATAATATTGAGATGATATAAAAAGGTAGCATTACAAGTCAATCTCTTTATAAAATAAGGCTTTCTTTTGTTAAATGGACATACTCTAGTCCTAAACGACTAGCATTTTTGAATATTGTTTCATTTTAGTTACAAGAAGGACAAACAAAAAAATGGTAATTTGCAATTACTAAGTTACTTCCTCTATTTTAAAACATACTTTAGTTCACATTTGAAATAGGGATATGTCTAACAGTTGATGATAAGAAAGCACTGTGTCATGGTTTCATTGGCAGGATTTTTCTTTCTTTGTAGTTCATAAATGACGGTGCACTTTACAGTTGCTGGAGTCTTAGATTTGATGAGATGTAAAAATATGAAAAGCAAGCACAATGGATATATGCTCTAGGTTCATGCAAACATAGGAAGACAATAAATTAAGAGGACTTCAATAAGTCAGTTTTTTGAAATGGGACATCAAATCAGATATAACACTACATTCTAAAGTAGTCCTGCCTAAGCCGTCCAAGTGGTTGTATCAGGATGGAGCCTGCTGGTGAAAGTCAAATGGCTTAGTTTTAATGGGAAAGTAAAGAGTCTCAGAACCAAACAAGGCCTCATGTCACCTAGACTGCACTACTTTTTCTACTGTCTCTACTAAAAGGATATCATATTTTCTAGGGGTTAGATTTGGGGGAGGATGACTTATGTTTTAACATTAATTCATACCCTCTGCTCTAAGCAAAGATTGCTAACAAATATATATATATTTTCGGAATATGATAGATGAAAAAAGTCACAGGATCTGACCACTCTACCAGATTTCATGATTAGGTTAGATTTCCTTTGAATTTATGTAAAATCGTTTTCTCCTACTTCTAGTTTTGCTTCCTAATATATTTTGAGAGATTTTTCAAGGGATACTTAAAAGAAATAAGAATGTCAAATATCACGTCAAGTCATATGCAGTGAGGAATAGCAATTAAATAACCTACAAATGCATTTAAAAAAATCCAGCTCATTTTGTAATATAATAAACTTATCTCAAATCTTTAACATGATTATTTGGACTCGGGGCTGGCCCGGTGGTGCAGTGGTTAAGTGCGCATGTTTCGCTTCGGTGACCCAGGGTTCACCGGTTCGAATCCTGGGTGCGGACATGGCACCGCTTAGCACACCATGCTGTCGTAGGCGTCCCACATATAAAGTAGAGGAAGATGGGCAGAATGTTAGCTCAGGGCCAGTCTTCCTCAGCAAAAAGAGGAGGACTGGCAGATGTTAGCTCAGGGCTAGTCTTCCTCAAAAAAAAAAAAAAAAAATTTGGACTCACAGCACAATTATATAAATTTCTATGAAAACAATTAGTATTTCATCTCACAAAGTAATTATAGAGTAGATCAAGTGGTAAAATAAAAACTATTTCTTGAGCTGCTATTCATCTATTCAAAAAGTAAATCAGAAAATAAGTTATATCCACCAAAGGATTTTATCCAGGAATGGCTACCTTATAAACTTAAGAAATATGTTTTGCATCAAGCTTTAATTGGTGGTTTACAATGAAAGTAAATAAAGAAAAGGAAATCAGAGGCTCACCTCACCAAGAAAGTCATTGGAAGAAAATCTATCATAATCCCAGACTGTCACCTCCAGTGTTTTCTTCTTGAGCTACAGTTCAAATAAAAATGTCATTAACCCCATTTTTCATCAAAAATTTTCACTACATTCATATAAGAGACTCACATATTTTCATTTACTTGAACTCTTTCCATTTATGTAAAAATACTTTAAATTTTATGTGAAACCATGTGGATTTATAATAAATATTATGGAAAATGCCATTTTGCAGTTCAACCCAGTGTTTGATTATGATACTTCATTATTTTGTAAATAAATGATGACTTTTACTTATTACCTGTTATTCTAGCCCTGCCCATTTCTAAACACAGAAAGCAGAATACATACATACTCTTTAAGTACAAAGAATTAATAGGTTGCAAAACTGTCTAGGTTATTTAAAGTATTTTGATTATAGTTTTTGTTTCAGCAAGTTGCAAAATAGCATTGTAGCATTGTCTTATTTCTGCAGGTGAATGTAACTTAAATTCAAGAACCTAGATTACAGCTTCAATTTCATAGACAAATTAGAAATCTTCCAGAGGACAAATTATAAGTCTCATTTTGAAAGACAACTCATTTGTAAATTATTTCATATGGATGTCTTCTTCCTATTCTATTTGTATTGTTTTCTCTCTGAATTCAGCCTTATAAAAGATTATTTTCTGTTATTTGTGAAAAGTTATGACATGAAGATTTTCAGAAACACTTTGATATAACTTTGCCTAGAGTCATTTATTTGTGGTGATAGTCCTCTACACTAGTCATCTTTATGCTTTCTTCTGTACAATTTAGTCCCACAATGCCAGATTCTTAGGAGGCCTCAATTCAGAGAAGAGGTGATGCCTGACAATGTTGCCTGGTGGGGTAACACATTTCTGTGCATTGAGTCTTTTTTTCCTTTGTGTTTTTTATGAAAAGCAAAATATAACAGGTTGGAAAATATTTTCCCTCAAAATATGATAATATGGCCCAGTCTATTGAAATATTTAATTTTGAAATGATCAATGGAAAATGTGCCACTAGTCTTATTTATTTATTTGTTTATTTTTTGGCGGTTTTGACAAAATGCACACATTTACTTTCACTGTATCTTTGAACTGCACCCATTTCCTTTCACTGTCTACATTTCTTATGTGTATTTTACTCAATTCTTTTTGTTTGTATGGCAAAATTTTGACATGAATCACAATCTTTCAATAATTTTGTCATCACCATTATATTAGCCTAAATCAGTCACATAGAGAATAATTGTTGCATACCTGTTCCATGGAGATACTTTTATAAATTACTGTTTGATTCCACTCAGGATTAAGACTTTTCTGAACATATTTAGTCCTTCTTTTAGACTCAGCACTGAATTGGAAGAAAAGAAAGAGTTATCTTGATTATTCACTTTAACTGATGACTTCATAGTCAACCTGAAGGGCACGCAGACTTTTACAGATATTTTGTTTTGAATTACTATGTAATCATCTCATCATCCTCATGTCTTAAACCTTATTTTAAGTTGAATGCACAATAACAATTTAAAAATACGTTGGATGCCTTTAGTTTTATTTGCTTGAAGTTAGTTTTTTAAGGAAAAGCTTTTAGGTGTTCTAACTATACTGTAATTTTAGAAATCTTACTCTCTCCTGAATGCAGGAGATAATTACATGAACTATATGGTAACAGCAATATCTTCTTTTCCAATAAATAATAATTTGGTATTTAACTTTCCAATAGTTTTGCAACTAATCATGTCAGCAAAGCCAAATGGTCTTTCAGTTCATTTTTTCCCATAAAAAACTATAATAATTCTTTGACTGAGGAAAGGATGAAAAACTTCTGTTGCTATAGCTGACATTCCATTAACATTTGTTACTTTATACTTAAAGTATATTCTGACACTCTTAGTAAAGTAGAATATTTAATCTAGTTATAAAACAATTTAACTTAAATATAAATTATTGGTTTATGTCAATAGCTTATGTTACAAATGATAAACCAAATCAAAACTTTTCCTCATTCATTATAACTTGGGGCATTTGAGTTTATCCTTGACTTTTCCACTCACTCTGAGCAACATTTAGAAGCTTATTTCCTACATATTTAAACACAATTTATTTCCAAAATCTATTCTAATTAAGTCTGACAGGACATCTATAGCTGGCATCAACCAGCTGATGGGATTGGAATTACGCTATCGATATTAGCCAATGGTGCCCAAACAAACAAGGCCTTTCTCTAACCCTCACTGCCTTTTTCTGAATTTCCTGCCTAGACCAGAGTCCTGAAAACCAACCTACTTGTCTGGGGTCCTTTCACGTGCCTTGACTTCACAAGCTGCCTTTCCCTAAAGGGACTGGATCCTGACTCTGGATCTGTAGTTTTATTCCCAACTATGGGCAAACTAATTCTTGCTACAGTCCTGGGCTCATGTATTGCCATACCCTGGAATGCCTACTATTGTTCCCCAGGCACTAATTTACTTATCCATTCTAGATAAAGATATTGAGAATCCAGCTCCAGTTCACCTCACTTTTAGAGGTGAATCTATAGCCAAGTATCTTTCTTCTCTCTCTAGCTGTATTCCTTTTCTTACCAGCCATATGCAAGGGCAGTAACTCCCAACATTGACTGTATGTTAGGATCACCTTGGATCTGAGTTCCAAGGGTGAGAGGTGGGGCAGCCAGCATGGTACCCACATACCCTCGCCCTTCACCTCCAAGGAGAGTCTGATTTAATAGGTCTGGGGTGAGGCTTGGACATCAGAATTTTTTAAATCTCCCAGGTAAATCTAATACATAGCCAAGATTGAGAACCACTGAGTACATCTAACACCTCACATTTCAGCCATTGTGAACTGAATCCAGTTTAGGAAATAAAGCTGCACTCTTCTCCCTTCTAACCAACCTATTTGAATGTACGAAATTAAGAGCAAGATTTCTCAATTCCATCATTTAAGATAAACTGCAAATAATTCTGGGGAAATGTATATGCAATCATTTAAAGAAATAGGAACTCTCACAGACTGTGGACACAAAGTATAAATTTGTACGCAGAGTTTTAGATAAATTTGTCTATTTATACTGAAGTTCAAGTTTATGTACCCAAACACCCAAAAAATTCCACTTCGACTATAGAGAAATTCTCCCACCTGTACATAAGGAATTTGTTCAAGAACATTCATTTATTTGTTTCTAGTAGCATATTAATAAGATAATAAATAAATACATATGATATGTTCATTCAATGAAATTTAAGCAGCAGTTAAAATGAATGAAATATACCTCCATATATCAAGATAGATAAATCTTAAAAGAAATCGTGAGCAAAAAATTTGTAGAAAGATAACTATAGTAAGTTATGATATAAAGTTAAAATCATGTGAAATAATACTGTAAATTATTTATGCATAATGTATATATGTACAACAAACATATGTATTAATATCATAAAACAGCTTGGAAATTATAGATAAAATTCTGTTTAGTAGTTATCTCATTTGGACAGGGGAATGGTTTCAGAGGGCTTCAGTGGTACCTGTAAAATGTTTTTTATTTAAAAAAGTCTGGGGGCCGGCCCAGTGGCACAGCGGTTAAGTACGCACGTTCCGTTTTGGCAGCCTAGGGTTCGCTGGTTTGGATCCCGGGTGCGGACATGGCACTGCTTGTCAGGCCATGCTGTGGTAGGCGTCCCACACATAAAGTAGAGGAAGATTGGCACGGATGTTAGCTCAGGGCCAGTCTTCCTCAGATAAAAGAGGATGATTGGCAGATGTTACCTCAGGGATAATCTTCCCCGGGGGAAAAAAAAAGTCTGAAGCCAGTATAGCAAAATGTTAAGATTTGATAAGCTGGATGGCAAGAACACAAGTATTTGTTAGAGTATTTTCTATAATTTCCAGTAAGTTTGAAATATTTTGTAACAAAAATTCAAAATTATTTTGGTAAAGTATATCCATTTATATTTTATGCTTTTGATTTTTTTAAATGACATAGGAAGAATGAATGTGACTAGTCTTAAGTTAATAGAAAACTTTGGTTGCTACTTTAGAATTCATGGCTATTACTCTAGGCAGGTATACTTAGAAGAAAAACATATTGTAGTATGAGTTTTAAAGTTTCTATTTGTTTTGGACCTAGTTATCAAGGTGGTAAGATCATGGGAAAAGGATAAAGATTCATAATATAATGGACAGTAGTAAAATTGTCATTTTTTTCAAATTCTGTAAAATTGAATGCATAAAGTTTTTTAAACAAGATTGAAGACGGAAATTAGTGTCAAATGCAAACTCATGCACTTTTACTAAAATTCTACATATGTCAATATGTATTAAAATAGTCTGCACTATTAAAGTGTCTTTGAAAGGATTTATTAGTCACCATCTTTTCTTAATCTATAAATACAAATAATTGTTATAATTTTTCACATGTATATTTTAGTCATTTTTTTAATTAACACATCTAGCAAAATTATGGAATGCCAACTTTGTACCAGGAACTATGCTTTATCAAAACGTACAGCTGCAAAACTCTTATTTAATTGTTTTGACATACCATTATATATTTGATTTACGCATGAAAAGCACTTTATAATGTAAGCACATTAAAATAATAACAGCTAACATTTATTAAATGCTTACTTTTTCTCAGGCAGAGTTCTAAGTGCTTTTCATGTGTTGACACATTTAACTTTCATAGCAACCCTACGAGATGGGTATTATTATTCTATTTTATGGATGGAAAAAACTCAAGCAAAGAAGAATTAAGGTATGTTGGCCTTATATTAGTTATGCATAGTTACTAACTCATAGGACCAAGATTCAAACACAGAGACACTGATTCCTTGTTCTTAAACATATGCTATGTGAACTGAATTGATTAGGCCTGTCATAAAATGTGATTAATGCATCAATTTTCTTAATTGCAGGCTTCATTAGCTGAAATATCTAGTTTGTCTTCTTTATCTTATGAAGTTCTGAACTTCAATTTAAATGTATATATGTTTAATATATATAAGTTATATATTATGTGTGTGTATATATATGCCTATCATCAAAATATTAAGCCAGTTTTAGAGTTGCTTAGGGAAATACTGAAAGCTATATCCCAAGATAGTGTTGTGGAACAGCTAGGGATCATTATTACATATATTTATTTTTGCCCAGATACACGCAGAAATAACGTAAATTAATTGAGAAAAATTTAGATGTTCATTTTAACAGAGTATCTTAATCTTATTAATGAGTTTGATTTTCTAATTCTGTCCAGACTCAAGGTATCCATTGCCTCTAGGATTAATGAAGGTAAACACACCTCACTACTGAGCCTGCCTCCACCAGCCCTAATTGACCCATGTAAATGCCAATGAAATCCTTTGCAGTCTTTTCACACTTGAATTTCCTGACACGCAGAGATGGCTGCACAAAGTCATTCCTTCAATAACACTTCTTTTATAACTACCACATACTGGCCATCTTGAGCACGATCCCAATGGGCTGTGTTGCCACTTTACACAATTGAAAACTCTCCACAATTCTCATAGCCATGACAAATCTGTGGATTACAAGTTGAAGATGGCCAGGTAAGAAGCAGAATTCTTGAATGTGAGCATAAATTCAGGTTGAGAAAATAGTGGAGCTCATTTTCTTTTTCCTTCCTTGTCTAGGAAACGTACTATATTCCTTCATGGAAAGACTGCAATAACGATATTATATTAGGGCAATTAGGCTATCTCTAATAATCAGAGAAGTTTTTTAGTAAGAGAAAATAAAAAGTCAATTAATCAAGATGCGAAATGGCGCTTACAAAAAAAATCTAAGCCTTCATCCCCTTGAAGTTTTTTCTTTCATTTTTTATTATTGGCCAGTCATTTTTGCATAAATAGCTATGATTTTAAGCCAGGCAGAAAAAAGATACTTAAAATTCAATTATTCTACCCTAAACGAGAAGGAAAAAACAGTTCTCAGAGTTTCTCTTTTTAATTTCAAAAGAAAAATTGAGAAAGATGAATGGAATATGATGGCTTCTTTGTATTTAACTTTCATAGAATTATCTAAAACACTGAAGGTCTTCATTTCTTTTATTTTATTTTGTTTTCCTTTATTGGAAATATACACAATGAGTCCAATAAAGAAATATATATGTGCATATAATTTTTTTCAAAATTACTCCTTTGAAGGTGTTTCCCTTAATTTGTGCAGAGCATATCCCATTTTATAAGCTCTGTTCTTCTGTGCAATAATGTGTTTATGGCCTGTCACTTTACTGTCCTCTGTGCTCCCAAGATCACAGACTATGCCTGTGTTGTCAACTCTAACCCCTACACCTAGCACTGTGCTAAAGAAATGTCTATTGGGTGGATCCTTAAAACATGCTTGTACTCCTTTTTTCCTCTAAAATCTATTGAAATAAAATAAGTTTTGGCCTTCAAATTGTAAATACATACAACACCTGTCCCTGCTTTACACAGGTCCAGGAGGAAATAGTTTGACATGCAAACACGGGTGTTTAGAGAAAGTCCAGCCAAGCATTGGGCTTCCAGGTGTCATGAGAGCTAAAATTAGTTTCAATCATAGCAAAATCTCATTGTGAAAAAATTTGCATTTTGTCCAATAGTGTAATGAGAGAAAACCAGAATAAGATCCTTGAGATATGCTCATTTCCATTTCTTAATCATCCAGGGGCAAGTATTGAGTTCAGGGACTCTTCAGGCTCTTTCCTTATCTTTCTTTCACCTCATTTTGGCTGACACAGGCCTTTCAAAGCTCATCAGTATATTGATCAAAGTGCGGGAAGAGGAAATGAAAGGAGACAAGAAAACTGGACCAGTGAAATTCATACTCCTTAACAGGATATTTATAAAAAATTTTTTTTATTTTAAGAATGACAGATGCATTACATTTTATTACTGAAGAAAAGCTGTTTGGTTTTCTATATGCTGTTGTTAAATAATTTGGTATAATTGAGTAGCCCATGCATTCTGTATCTCTTGTTTGCAGAGATAACTGACCATTGGCTACATGAAGTTTATTACACATATTACAGAAATAATAGCAACTGTCATCTATTGAGAGCTTATTATATGCCACACATTGTGCTTATTACTTTTGATACATTACTCCATATGTTTCACAAAAAGCCAGAGGTAGGGGGACTATTATTATTTCAGTTTAGCAGAAGAGGACATTGTTTTAGAAAAACCTCACAACTTCTAAGTGGCAGGGCTGAAATTCAAACCCAAGTTCTTAAGGATGTCATTCATTGGCCTCCTCAGCCTAACTTACAACGTCAGTACCTTGTCGTTACAATTCCTTCCACATTGACAGTCCTCAAAGAGGTGATAAAAGTGACTTACAGATGAAAGATATGATGAGAAAGGTATTCTAGATCTTCTAAATTATAATCCAACACATCCCAGACTATTTGAATCATTATTTACATTTACAAAACATTCTCTCTTCTAAGTTGAATATAGACACTCATTGTCATTCTGACAATTTTCCTCCTGTTTCTCTGGATGGAAGATAGAAGGTTCTGAATAAAGTGATTGATAATGTCTGTTCTAAAAATGACACTGTCTCTTTGAAACAGAACCAATTTCACATATCAGTCTGAGAGACCCAGATGGTATCCTGAGGGGACAGAACCAGTCATAACAAGTAACCTTTTGCAGTGTCAAATTTCACTGTTTGCCATAATTATGTGGTGGCAAGGAAACAAAAAGTTTCTAAGCACTAGAAAAACTGTGGTGACTAAATCCTATTCTTTGAAATATTTAAATTTTATGCCTCTAAAAATCAGAAACAGCCTCTTTTGGGCAATGGCTTGTCAGGATTAGTAAAGTTGTCAAATTTTAATGTCACAGACAAAAACAAATCCTACCCCATTAATATTCTGGGATGGATTAAAATTCTCATCCCCTCATTGCTAGAGATGGTACACAATTCACCTCCCCAACTAAATCATACATTTAATTTATAATGCAATGAGATGTGCAAAAGAATGCTTTTGACTATGTATTGATAGTCTTAGCTGACAGGGTAATGATGCAACAACATTATAGGCTATATCAGAAAACAGTTTCCTACAACTGGCAAACAGAGGAGTTTGCTCTTATGTTGTTGTCAATACAATAGAGCAGGCAGATTATGGCATCCTATATTGCATAGCAATAATTTTGTGGGACAGATTGTATAAAGGCATGGAAATGTTTCAATATGTCGTGTAAGTGAGGAAAAAAGACCAGGCAACTATTGTCTTTAGGATGAGATACACACCCAGTACTGACATCCAGAAGATCGGTTAATTCTTTTGAAAAGGGAGTCTAGATTTTTAAATTTGTAATAGGAGACTCAGGAGAACTCAAGCCATGAATACCATATGAGAAGCTAAATGAATTTTAGTGGACAAATTATAAATGAAAACTTTAGTTATATCTAATTTTAGGGTGATATTTCCTTATTCATATTTTTCTATGTTTTTAATATTTTCTACTTTTCTATGTTCTATTGAACATATCTGATAAACCTATTTAGTAATGTTGTGGTCATAACCATTTGCTCTTAGCCTAATTCAATAGATACCAACATGTAGAAAAATAAAAATTACAGCCCAAGTTGAACTGCAGGTGTATGTACACAAAAGGCAAAACTTATAATGCTAGACATTACAGCATAGCTTGACACTGAAAGAGAACCAACTCTACCTTGCATTCTGGACAACCATGACTTGACTGCATTGATTCCAAGAGCAAGAGTGAAGGATACAACAGGAAAACAGGAAAGACAGGAAGAAAAAAGTTAGGAACAGAAAAAGGGAAGAAAATATGAGAATAATAATTAGAGGAGCTATACCATGACATGACATGAGACAGAAAATAATCTTAGAACCAAAGTGAAAATAATACCTCAGAAGTGTAAGAAATCCCAAGGCCTTGGTCACTGTGCTGATTAGGAGTAATTTAATGAAAGGGCTAGGAATTGAATAGGAGCAGCATATTAGCTGCCTTTGGGCCAAATCCCACAGAGCAGGAATGTTCTGTCTGACAAATTGTATGAGGATGGCTTTAGGTGGGAAACTCACCCTTTATTTCACTATGGTTCCCACCCTTCTCTATGGTTTCCCGGAATGGACTAAGATATTCATGTTATCTGCCTGCCCTTTCTGGTTGTTCAAGCTGCAACAGTCTAATTGAACTAGATCCTGTAGTAGATAAAAGATAGGCACCTCATATAGTATAAAAGGTGATACTCCAGGACATTATCAGAGAAGATAGAAAATAAAAAACAGTGCTTTACTTTCATTCATTAGCAGATGTTAATTAGAGATATACCCTTGCCAGTGATTTCCTCTTATCCCATACTACTGTTATCAAAGAACACTGAAGGTCTCAGGACTCAAATCAAAGGCAGAATGAAGTGATCAGTTTGTTGTTGTTATACTCATTTAAAAAATGTAGCCAAATTACAGTTATAACTACTACATAAAGATACAGCTTAATTAATATAAAATAAAAACTCCCCTTGCCTGTGCTATATGGCTAGTTGGTAATCTCTATAAATTAAATTCAATGGATCATGACTAGAGCAACAATATCAGCAATTCTAAGTTTCTAAATAAAATTATGGGGTAAGATGAAATTAAAGGCTGTATACTGAATTTGATATAGCACCTGGGAATTTTCAAATTATTTTCTGAGTACGACCTAATTTTATTCTCCTGACAAACTAAAAATTATGGCTCTGCCTACCTTGGCTCTCTCAATGCTGACAAGGAACCTGAATCTCACAGAATTGGTGATCTGCCTGTGGTGATATAATTAGTAAACAGCAGATTCAAAGGCAATGTGTAACTCTAATTTGGATCCCATTCAAACCAAGCAACTACAGTCATAGAACATGTTTTGTATGATTTCAATGCTTTTAAATTTGCTTAGGTTTGTTTTATAGCCCAGAACATAGTTTATCTTGGTGAATGTTCCATGTGCACTTGAAAAGAATACGTGTTCTGCTATTGATGGGTAGAATCTTCTATAAGTAACAGTTAGGTCATTAAAGCACTAGGAAAATATTATGAGGCAATTGGAGAAATTAGGAATTACTTAAAAAATTTTAAATTATTATAGTTATATGTGGTTTCATGATTATTTTTAAAATGAGCTATCTTTTAGAAATATATAGTAAATATTTGCAGAAAAAAGTTACAATAGTTGAGATCTACTTTAAAATAATCTGTATGGAGGGAGTGTATGAAGGTAAAAATGAAACATGAGTGGCTAGGAAGTGATATTTATTGAAGCTGAGTAATGGGTACATGGTGGGACATTAAACTATGCTTATGTACGATAATTGAAAGTTTCCAAGTAAAAAGTAATATTCAAATGTCAGTCCTTAAGTGAAAAATGAACAAAAATAAAAGTAGTCTTCAAATTACCCCAATTCATTTCATTATACCTCCAATTGTTGATTACTTATGGTTCCATCATGCTAATTTGGCTAATATAAATTTTCAGATAAGGCATACTGTTATCGCTGTTTTGAAACCATCCTTGAGTACTGATTTATATACCAGAACACTTCAATTTGCATTTATTATGTGAAAATTAAACATCTCCAAGGAGTACTTGCTTTATATGAACAGTTTAATATCACACAAGAGATTCAAAAGGTATTTTTCATTTATTTACCAAAGTCACCACTTCAAATATTACTCTTGTTTTTCTTATTTTATAATTTTAAAACGTTGATTTGAAAATATGCATATAAATAAGGATACATCAACAGTCACTTAATGAACATTTAACATATTGGGTAATATAAAATAAAACAGTAACTTACGAGTCCTTGAACGTTGGCTTTGCAAATAAATTTAGGAATGTAAGCTAATTCTTTAAATCTGCCACAAATAATTCCTTAAGTGATTTCACAGGCAATCTGATTGGTCATAGCAGGAGTGGTTTCCTGAATCGAAACACTGATGTGTTCTCATTGAGGCAGGTTTTACTATAATCAGGGCTCTCCTAGAATGCTTTAAGGCTTAATAATAAATTTTTAATTCCACCTTATTCACTAGTTTTAAGTAAATAAATATGACATGCGGATAAAACTAAGGAAAAGATATTAAACTCTTTGAAATTAGACACTAGAAGACACTATCACTATTTTTTAAACCATGAAATGCAATTCTTGGAAGACATTGCTTCTTTACTTACCCTCGCCCTGGAAGAAGGTACACTTTAACAAAGGGGTCAGAATAACCATTGTTGTCTCGAGGGACAAGGTTTCTTGCTTGGAGAATATGT
The DNA here is from genome assembly GCF_037783145.1 of Equus przewalskii. Lineage (NCBI taxonomy): Eukaryota > Metazoa > Chordata > Mammalia > Perissodactyla > Equidae > Equus > Equus przewalskii. The sequence continues at coordinate 27,372,671 of NC_091834.1, forward strand.
ATTATGAGATTTCCAAGATCATAGTTGATTTGAAGCTTAAAGGAACAGCAAAATATTCCATGAACATTATGTTTTTGTTTTAGAAAACGTGTAATACGTTATCATTCAATATTTTACTATTATTTTTTTTAAATTCTCACAAGAAGCATTAACCTTCATTTTCATTTTATTTGAAACTGAACAGACCAGTTATTGTCTAATTTAATTGGAAGCTCCCAGGCACATGTTAATCACCAGCAAATGCGCTGTTCATTCTTTCCATGGTGAAAGTCCTGGCCTGTCTAAAATTCATTTATAAGGAAAATCATACAGTGCATGCTAGTTGCATTTTTAAACTAAATTTCCACTCTTAGGAAAATAGTAAATGTTGTTAATGTTCATGAATATGATTACCAGGATTTTGAAAATAAATGAACTAATTGATAAATTTATTAGAAAATGTCATTTGCACTTCATCAAATAATTAACAGTGGGTGAAATCATTATTTAAAGATAAAGTTGTCAGTACTGAAATAAAAGAATATTTAAGAATGTGTAGATTTTATCTCTTCCTATATTATATTATCTGATGTTAAAATCATAGCTTTTCTTTCTGTGCCTGGTTTTCTAAGAGAGAGAGATTAGGATAATGAAATCCCGCTCTTTAATCTTAGAAGCTGAAGAGGAAAGAAGAGGCATTGCCTCATAGATATTTAACGGCCATTGCACAATTGTCATTGAATAGGAAAATATTTACAGTTCAAATAAATATTTAAGAAGCCTGCATAATTGAGTTAACTAATTTTTCTCCTGCAAAATTGAAAGATTCTTTTTGTATTATTAGAATAAGCCTTAATTCTGCTTGATGCTGTTTTTGTTTATCAAATAACAGAAAGGAAAGGATCTATATTTCAAAGGGGAAAATTCATACATAAAAATACTAGCAAATTTTTTATAATTATACAAAACAGATATGCTATATTTATGTTGAAAATGGCATAATTCAGATGAGTCAAATTTCATAAAAATTTGATAATTACAATAATTCCTAACTTTAGCATAATTTTGATCTGCTTATGTTTTCTGGCAGAAGAGGAATCTTCAATCCCTTTTCTCCATACAGAAAAGCCCAGAGTCTCCCTGACCATCATGAAAGCAATGTGAAACATAAAACAAAGCGTCGCGAAAGAAGTGGAGGAGCTGGAAGTTTAGAACTGCAGTAACTGTGGGCTACGATGGGGTATTAAAATGTAGAATTATCCTGCAATTAATTTCACTGAGATTTAGAACAGCTTCCAAATATTTAAGGAGAAATTTTTCCCTATTTTCTCCTTTCTCTGCCAGTCTAAAAGTCCACTTTTAACTGATGAGGCACCGAAATCATTTCTTATTGAAAAGAAAATTTGCAGGCTACCCTAAGAGAATATTTTTCAAAATGTACTCTGCAGGGCCTTAGAGAATACTTAGAGTTGCTCAGAGGTTACTTCTGAGAGAGAATGAGATGCCCCCAGCATTCTCAACCAGAGCTACTCCAGTAGTGACAGATTTATTGTCTGGGTGTCTACATACATTTTCACTTAGAATAAGGTTTTGCTAAAAGAAAAATAACATGGAAATCATTGTCATAAGAAAATATCCCCTCCCTTCTCCCAAAAATCCTAAGACTCAAGAAGGAATATTGTTAGAGTAAATTTTCACTACAGGATTAAATATTACTACTCAAAGGAAAGGAAAATAAAATAAGAATAAACAAAAACAAAAACAAACCAAAAAGAAACACAGCAAATATTGGTCCATGGGCAAGAAGTTTAAAAAAAAATGGGAGAGAGAGAGAAAGAGATACTATGAATCAGAAAAATCCAGCATTTTCTTTGCTGCTTGTGAAATGAAGGAAGATGAGGTCTGGCTTTCAAGAAGTGGGAAATAGCAGTGAGACAGGAAGGTCTAGAATACATAGGTAATCGGGCTCCATCCTTCTGGATCCTTCTTAGTAAGGTGCCCATATTATGCACTTTTTCTCTATTTCCACTCTCATATTCCACTCTTGCTTTAATTAGCGTGTGCCTAGATAACCACTTAACCGATTTCTTTGTCTTTGTGTCTTCCCCTTTATAGTATTTTTTGTAGGCCACTGCTGTATGAATTTTTATTACATATTCCTTTCATTTAGGCTCTGCCTTTCTCCAAAATATTTACTGATCACCCTATTATGTAGCGGCTAACACCCCTCGGACTGTGTTCAAGGTTCTTTTTAATTCAGTCTCAACTTATCTCTACAGGAACATTTCACTGCGGCCAGAAGTCTTTCATGAAAATTTCCTCTAGAACATGTTGGAGACTTCCCAAAGGACAACAGAGGTTTGAACTAACTCGAGGATAAGCAGAGAGAAAGGAGGAGTGTGTTCCTGGAAGAAGAAATGGTGCAAGGAAATGTTCTGCTGCCGGAGACTAACGACATTAGGAGCTTAGCTGGCTGCAGTGAAATGTTCCTGTAGAGACAAGTCATGAAAATTTCCTCTAGAACTTGTTGGAGACACAGCTAAGACCTATTGTTCTCTTTCCTTTATCTGAAATTTACTATCTTTATTATTTTATATTGCATCGATTCTTTCTAAATGACATTTCTTATCTACCCTAAATTACTTTTTGGTATCATCTAAAGCACTGTTTTTCTAATATTTTTGACTATGACCCATAGTAAGAAATATATGTTATGATACAATACATAAATACAGAAACACATGCACACATAGAACTAAAAAAGATAGTGATTTATACCATTTTTTTTCTGTTTTCCTAGTCAAAATCCTCTAAAGTGACTTTATAAATTAAAAATTGGTTATGAGCCTCAGTATGAAAAACGGTGCTCTAGAAGAATTGTTCAGCAATTATTTAACAATTGTTGATAGGAGGAAGAAAAAAGGATAGCATTAGACTTATGAAACTCTTAAAGAGGAATCCTTAAATTTCCAGGAGAATCTGTCATGTTTGAAACATTTTCAACAAGTATAAAGTAACTGAGGGATAAAATGTATTGATACTGCTAAGGTATCAGGCAGACTTCAAAGTATAGAATTTCATAGATATAATTAGATTTCAAAACATATATTTGTATTCAATCACTATTCTATAAAATTGTTTCTTTTGTTACAGGTCTGTATGTGTTATACAACAGGAAAATTTCTAAGAGTGTTTACAATTTCAATGGACCAGTGAAAAAGACAGCCAAAAAGGATGGTATAATGATGATTTTTAAAACATTTTCATACCTGAATTTCCCCTGTAATTGGATGAGAGACAACCTTTGTTGCATCAGTAGGCTGCAAAAGTAAAAACATATATTACATTAATGGATAAACCCTTTATAGAATTTACCACTTCCACCTCCTTCTGAAACTAAATTCTAATTGGTTAGAATACATTGCCTGGAAAATATATTTCATCCATTTGTCTGCTTTAGAATATGGTGTCTACTTACACTTCTCAATACATGTTTAATTTTATAGATACATAAATCTATTTTTGATTTTGTTAAGCCTGTTCTGAAGCTATACTTTTATACCTGCAGGAATGTATTTTCAATTACTTAAGAAAACTAGCATGGTTGGTATAAAGTACTCAATTTAAGCATTTACAGGTTTTAAAGATCTATAGAAGATTGAAAAAGACATTGTTTTTATATAACGACTGCCTAGGAGCGCCGATAAAAGTCTACCCTTGTACTACTTTGTAGGTGCTCAGCCTCTCCCTGCTCCCTTCGAGAGTGAAGCACCTAAGCAATTGCTTTCTAATATTTCACACTCCTTAGTTAGAATTCTATCCCATTCTATATAAGTTCTCATTTCCTTCATAAGTCCCTTTTGTCAGTAAAGCCTTAAAAAGAGTTAGGAACGTGATCTGGTAGACTGATTCATATTGCTGAATAAATGACTGACTGTTGACCTGTTACATTTCAATGTATTATTTGTACAAAAGAGAGATGATGTCCCTGACCCCAGAGCTATAACAGAATTTCAGGCAAAGTGGCATTAATATAGGGAGATATTTCCTAAAATGGAGGCCAGCTTGCTCCCCTACAAATAAGGCCCTGTCTCCCTACATGTACATAATATTGGCCTTGTTTTAATAACTGGAAAGAAAAGATCCATAATATTTAGATGGATATCCTTGCTCTGCTACCTGTTCCTTTATATTTTTATCCCAGAAATGAGAGCTATCAAAGGAAGACCGCTATATTCCAGATCTTGTTCTGTGCAATAACTTAGGAATAAAAATAATGTAATCATTGGTAAAGTTATGAGATAGGGGTTAAATTTTTTAAGCTATATATCCTTTATTTGTTCAGCTCATTTATAAGAATGGCCATTTATTAATACTTAAAATGTGCTCTGTTTGCAAAGGACAAACTATTGGGTATTGAACAATTATATTTACTTAATAATTATTTTACTATTTAAATTTCAAGAAAAGCAAACTGAATTTAGAAAAAGAAGTTCCTGAAACCAGATATCCTTGCATCTCAATGAGGAAAGATAAAGAATAATTGAGATAAAAAGTCAAAAAGAAGACAGAAAGAAAAGCAGAGTGAATATTGGAAACATTTTGTTTTCATTTCTTTTTGACAGTTGTAGCTCATTTGACATATGATCATGCAAACATAACTAGATTTAACAAAGAGAACAAACTTATGGATCATTTTTTTTTATTAAGGTTATGTTGTTAACAACCTTGTGAAATTACAGTTGTACATCATTATTAGTCATGTTGTAGGTACACCACTTCACCCCTAGTGACCTCCTCCCAACCCCCTTTCCCATGGTAACCACCGATCAGTTCTCTTTCTCCATATGTTAACTACCACCTATGAGTGGAGTCATACAGAGTACGACTTTCTCTGTCTGGCTTATTTCACTCAACACAATACCCACAAGGTCTATCCATGTTGTTGTGAATGGGACGACTTTGTCCTTTTTTATGGCCGAGTAGTATTCCATTGTATATATATACCACATCTTCTTTATCCAATCATCAGTTGCTGGGCACTTAGGTTGGTTCCATGACTTGGCTATTGTGAATAATGCTGCGATGAACATAGGGGTGCATGGGACTTTTGGAATTGCTGATTTCAGGTTCTTAGGATAGATACCCAGTAGTGGGATGGCTGGGTCATAAGGTATTTCTATTCTTAACTTTTTGAGGAATCTCCATACTGTTTTCCATAGTGGCTGCACCAGTTTGCATTCCCACCAACAGTGTATGAGGGTTCCCTTTTCTCCACAGCCTCTCCAACATTTGTCACTCTTGGTTTTGGATATTTTTGCCATTCTAACAGGTGTAAGGTGATATCTTAGTATAGTTTTGATTTGCATTTCCCTGATGATTAGTGATGATGAGCATCTTTTCATGTGTCTATTGGCTATCCCTATATCTTCTTTGGAGAAATGTCTGTTCATGTCCCCTGCCCATTTTGTAATTGGGTTGTTTTATTTTTTATTGTTGGGTTGTGTGAGTTCTTTGTATCTTATGGAGATTAACCCTTTGTCGGATAAATAACTTGTAAATATTTTTTCCCAATTACTGGGCTGTTTTTTTGTTTCAATCCTGTTTTCCCTTGCCTTGAAGAAGCTCTTTAGTCTGATGAAGTCCCATTTGTTTATACTATCTATTGTTTCCCTCATGTGAGGGGTTATGGTGTCCAAAAAGATTCTTTTGAAGCTGATGTCAAAGAGTGTCCTCCGGATATTCTCTTCTAGAAGACTTATTGCTTCAGGCCTAATCTTTAGATCTTTGATTATGGATCATTTTTAATTGTTCTGGAGTGTGGCAGTGAACTCATAAGAGCACAGAGGGATATTTTCAATTATAGAAGGAAAAGGAGCAATATCTGTTGGACCCCAGGCAAACTACCAGCTCTAGGTAGTTACATTTCAAGATTAGAGCCAACTACTTTCCTTTCAATGATGTCATATCTTTGTGAGGCTGGTTTTTGATGACTGCAGTGACAAAAAATGTACTGCAAGAAAATCAGTAATACCAGCGTGGAACGGGAAACGAGTGTTAGTGCCCAATCTGATTGCATGCCTTGAGGAGTTGTGCAACACCTAGCAGGTACACATATCCCATTGACATGTAATTTTAGTTGCTGACAATGAAGCAAATACATTTTATGTGTACTATTTTTTCCAGTGGTTAGTAAGATGTTCGGACATAAATAGTAATTAAATTGTTTGTACCTAACTACTTAACAAATAAAACTCTTCAGGTATTTCTTTGAGCATAAGTGTGCCATGAAAAAATTACTGAGACATTAAGGGTGCCATGACCAGCAAAGTTTGGGAAACCAAGGACCGATTTCATAAGAACATTTAAAACTAATAAGCACTTTAGTTAAATTATTTATTTACACCAAGACTTGGAAGAAATTATTTAGACTTTAAAGATAAAAATGAAGAAAGTTTGGCTAGAATTTCAGAGACAAAACAACTTGAAGGAGTAAACTAAAAATCTGGAAGACAAAAATTCATATTGGATTAGTTTAAGCAAAATAATTCAAAATAGTCTTACATATGTAACTTATACAATTTAAAAATGTATTTAAATAATTTAGATTCATATTTTACCAGTATTTACTCAGACGCAATCATTTAGAGTATTATTAATAGATTAATAATTACTTATGAATAATCATTTATAATGTTTAATAGATGGTGTTCTAAATATCTAAATGAATAATTATGCTAACTCTGATTTAAATATTTTAGTTTTAATACATTGTTACATTAATGTTTTGTAATTTAATATTTAATTAGTCTCACACTTAAGGAAAACACAAAGTAGTTAAAACCATAATTCTCTAAATTATCCAAAGAATATATGATATATTTGGACATATTATATTACCTGACTCAGTGATATATAAGCTTCAGACCATCACTTGATGTTTCTATAATCTCTCAATATAAATTTTTTAACATTGTAGGATTTGGAGAACAAATAAAAGAAAGTATTGCCTTTTATGCATACTACATGTTGATGAGTCAAGAAATACATTAAATCTATTTATTCAGTCATTCATTCAGCAAAAATATTTCGAGAAACTCTGTGCTAACTGAATGTTGAAGATAAAACCCTCAAACGATGAATAGGTAGTGGTCCCTTTCTTCAAGAGTGTTAGCATTTAGTGACTATACATTTCAATTAGTAATTGACATACGATATTATACACATGTACATCTGAAAAATAATCAGATTCGGTTATTGTTATTACTACTAATAAGAATTAAGTAATCTCTATACCATCACTGTCCAGTAGAATATGTGAGCCAGACAGGTAATTTTAAATATTCTAGTAGTCACATTAAAAATGTAAAAATTAGGGGCTGGCCTGGTTAAGCAGTTAAGTTTTCATGCTCTGCTTCAGTGGCCTGGGATTCGCCAGTTTGGATCCTGGGCGTGGACCTAAGCACCACTCATCAAGCCATACTGTGGCAGGCGTCCCAGATACAAAGTAGAGGAAGATGAGCATGGATGTTAGCTTAGGGCCAATCTTCCTCAGCAAAAAGAGGAGGATTGGCAGCGGATGTTAGCTCAGGGCTAATATTGCTTCCCCCACCAAAAAAGGTAAAAATTATCTGGTGAAATTAATTTTTTATTTAAAGATTTTTATTTATTTATTTATTTATTTATTTTTATTTTTCCTTCTTCTCCCCAAAGCCCCCCAGTACATAGCTGTATATTTTAGTTTGGGTTCTTCTAGGTGTGGCATGTGGGACGCTGCCTCAGCATGGCTTGATGAGTCGTGTTAGGTCTGTGCCCAGGATCTGAACCAGCAAAACCCTGGGCCACCGAAGCACAGCATGTGAACGTAACCACTGGGCTATGGGGCTGGCCCCTCGTGAAATTAATTTTTAATAATATATTTTATTTAACCCAATTTGTTCAAATATTATCATTTCACCATGAAATCAATATAAAAATTGTAATGAGATATTTTACATTCTTTTTTCATACTAGGTCTTCAAATTTCACATGTAATTCACACATACATCATATCTCAATTAAGACTGCCACATTTCAAGTGCAACTTTATAACTTTTTATTACAGCAAAAATGCTGTGAAAACTACATAAGCCACATTCTTGGCATAGAAAAGAATTATTACGTATCATAAAACCTGTCAGTATCATTTACTTGATATATGTACCATAATACCTGTTTCTTCTTCTAATCATTGCCAAAAAAGTTAACACATGATAAAAAAAAAATCAAATTTTGTATATGACAATATTACACAGACTCACAAGTACCCACTGATGTTTTAGTTCACAGTATTTATTTGTTGTTACTGTTCTGTGCAAGCCACTCTACTATGTACTTAGGGGGCAATAGAGAAAATAAGAACTGGCTCTTGGTTCTTAAGGAGCTTGAAGCCCAGTTGGGAGAATAAAACAAGCAAACTGGTAACTACAATCAAGACATCAACAGTCTTAAGAGACACAAAGCAGCTGGCACTTAGGAGGAAGGGATGAAGGAAGGATAACTTTTGACTTTAGGGAAGGATTAGAATATGGAAAGACTTCAGGGAAGAAGGTTTCCTGTTATTCTTATTTCATCTTTCCTTAAGGATTTTCACTGGCTCTTCATTTTCTGCAGATGGTAGTGTAAAAGCCAGGCATGGCATATAATGTCCTCCAATTTACAACTATCCAGGCTTCTCCTTTATTTCCTATGCTTATATATTTTGTATACCTATGTTCTAGGCATGGAAATTTTTGTTTCTGAAATTTTTTTCATGCTGCACTCTCTGCTTGGAATGTTGGTCCCTTTTTTGCCTCTACCAAAATCAGTTTGTGAGCTAAACACCAGTTTCCTAACCCTACTCTTTTGGGTGCCCTCACTCTATGTCTTAATGACTTCCAACATTATACCTTCATTGAATTTGTTTACATACCATTCTTCATCTTTAATTAGGTCAGCACTAGTCAAACTTCAAGAGGCATCGTACACAATCAGAGAACTTATTAAAACCCAAATTGCTGGCCCCATCCTGGTGTTTCTGGTTCAGAAGGCCAAGAGTGGGGTCAATAATTTGCATTTTTAACCAGTTCCCAGAAGATGCTCATGCTGTTGGACTGGAAGCATGCTTTAGAATCACTGGTCTACCTGGTATGCAGGGAAGAAATTTTATCCATCTTGGCATCTTGGCTACCAAGTATGACCCTTGACATTAAGGTGGCATCCAAAAATGTCTGGGAAAGTAGGAATGAGTTGGAAACCCTAATAAGTAGAGTACTTACTAGCAAGGCTACTTGTAAAGATCTGACAACATTATGCTTACTGTGATAATCTCTCAAGGAAAACCTTTGATCAGGCCCTTTTAGAATGAGCAGGATAAGGTCATAGGCAGAGGTGGTGCAGCAGACATTCCAAGTAGCAGGAATATCTTTTAAACAGGATAATGACCCAATCAGATCATTGTGCCACAGATTAGATAGTTGGAGGGCAGTTTAAGAAGAAAAAGGAGAGATTGGTGAGTGGAGTTACCAGTAGTGAGTACAATAACGTTGGCCAAAAAATAATGCTTTGCTAAAGGAAATGGCAAGTTCGGAGAAAACAGAAAATTACCAGAGAATTATTAGAAAATTAGAACTCGCAGGATTAAGATTCAGTGACTGATTAGGCAATGTGAGTGAAGAGGAAAGAAGAGGCAATGGTATTCTCTCCTAAGTTTATGCTTAATTTCTTGGGAGGATGGTGATGTCAATTGCTGAAATAATAAATATCAGGATGATAGATTTGTAGAACTATAATGTGCTTGGTTTGGAAACTTTGCTAGCAGACCTGTCACGTATTTAGGTCTCCTAGGTGGAGATGTTGAGAAAGGAACTAGAAATATTAGTTTGTAATTCAAGAGATAGGTCTCAGCCAAAAATAAAATTGGAAATAGTAAGCATACTAATGATGTTTGAAGGCACATAGTGGCTGAGATTAACTAAAAGGAGAGATTAAGAATGAAATAAAAGGAAACTCAGAACCTGCATTTTATAGCTAATATGAGAAACATCTCTAAAATCCAAAATCTTTTAGTTTTGTATTTCAGGTTAAGGACTCTTGGATTTATTTCGTGCCCCACCCTTTATCATAGTACCTAACAAGCAGTGGTTAAACAACTAGTGAATATAGGAAAAATGTAAGAACATGAAAAAAATAAACAATATTACGGGAGATAGTAATTGCCAAATTTAAGACGAAATTGTCTTCAAATGCTTTCAAATTATATTTATATAACATGAAAACATCTAAAAAACAGAAAACAGTATTAATTATGTTGTATTTTAGTTGACTAATATACAAATTATTTAAAAATAATTATTAAAACAGAGTGTCCATGAGATAATTCTTCAAAATTAACACATACTTGCATGTGGTAAAATATAGCTGTGTAAAAATTTATTGTGAAATTTAGTGTAACTATCCTCGAAATTATTCTTAGTGAAGCTTTGCTATATTTATTTTGGAACAAGTCATTTTATGATGCAGTGATCAAAATCATCCTACATTTGTTGTTTGCTTCTGAATAAAAGGGATTTTTGGTGACATCTGCTATGTTTTTATACTAAGGAAAACACATTTTGTTTTCTGAAGTCCACTTTACTCATGGATAGCCTATCCCTCCTGTATGTCTCAACACATAAAGAAAAACCTTTATTCACATTAAACAAAAGAATACTTTTTCCAATGTATTTATCAACCATGAGGAGAGTTTCTCTATTAAGAATCAAATCTATGAGAGAAATATTAAACATTGTCTCTATTTTCATCTGCTCTTATTAGGTTAAAAATTAATTCTATGTTCTCTTTTAATTCCTCAGCAACTTTGAAATAATACTTTTGGAAACATTTGTTTCAAATGAAGATTTGCTTCAAGAAAAATTTATTAGTATGGAATTAGGGATAAAATTCAAAATGGCAAGAATGTTATTGTTTTTCTTTGTTTCTTATTGTCCTAAATTCTCCTTATCTTTGTGTCTTTTTACTTTTTATTTAAGTTGGAAAATCTAATTTAATATATATCTCATGTTTCCAAAAAGATGCAAAACTAATATTCAATACACAAAAGAGGCTCAGATTTATGCAACAACAGCAAAGAAAAAGAAGCAGGAGATATGAAGCATCAAACAATTTTTCAAGTTCTTCATAATAATAACTACTAAAATATTTTAAGAAATGTAGAAACACATCATCATGGTACATCTTGACCCGTTACATACTTGGAAATGGAAAAATGTTTTTGTTTCAATAGATCATTAGGAAACGAGAAACCACAAAAAAAAACCCTTAGAAAATGATACTGTATTTCCTATCTCCTAGACTGAATAAGGAGCTAGAAAATAAGTAACTAGAGGTCACATTGAACGCTTCTCACCTTGCTGCTGCCATGTTTCTTTTTGCTCACTGAAGGTGACCCTGGTTGCCCAGGGCTGGGAACGGAACTGGATCCTGCTGATGTAGGACCTGAATGAACGTGAGATCCTTTTTCAACGACGGAAGACAGAACGAGTGGTGACTGTTGTAGTGAAACCTTCTGGAGCTCTGCTGCCAACTGCTTAGGATCAACCCCTGGGGATTTCGCTTTATCCACTATAACAAAATGAAATGGCTTTACATATTTCCCAGCTTAATAGGTACTTAATACAATGGGACTTATTTGAGATCTAGATGACAAAGTCAAAATATTACTTATAAAACAGGCTAAATTTTTTAAAATAAACAAACACAATTGTACCTTTATGTATCTTTATCTAAAGTCTAGAAGGCTCAGAGAAGAGTGAAAGACTGCTGAATTACAGAGGGAAATTGAGGTTCCCATTGCATCTTAGGAAAAATGTTTTTAATGTTTTATATACAGAACTGTATGTATGAATGATAAAATATTCTATTTTATTCACAGGGACTTAACTTGTATGATTGGCTATTTTTCCCTCTCTAAATCTTACATGTCCCTTTCTCTAAGGGGGAAACTTCAAAGAGTACGTTTACATTTATAGTTGTATGAAAATTCTACAGGCCTTGGTCTGTTCTGTTTGGTGTAGTAACCCAGACTCAGTGCTGGCCTGTAACATAGGAAGTGCTAAATAAATATGTGTTAAACAAAGGAATGAGTGATATTTTTAATCTTATAATTGATCTAAATTTGTAGACTATATTTGTTATCTAACAAAGAGTTAAATATATTTCATCGTATATTATGAAATTACATGTTGATTTTTATTTATTATAAAAAGGCAATCAAAAGGTTCAGGAATAAGTGTTTCAAACCCAGTTATGATAAAAAGAATCAAGTATTATCTAAGAACTATATAAACCAAAAACAAATGGCTCCTTGGATTACTGTGATGGAATGAATTTAATTTTAAAGAATTAAAAATGTGAACTGACACAGAATGAACTTCATATGAATTTCTTTAATGGGTCTATCATGCAAATATGTTTCCCTAGAATTCTAAAAATGTAGCAACAGTGCTTTTTTTAGCTGAAGAAGATTAGTCCTGAGCTAACATCTGTGTCAGTCTTCCTCCACTTTACATGTGGGTCGCTGCCATAGCATGGCTGAGGAGTGGTGTAGGTCTGCGCCCGGGATCTGCACCTGCAAACCTGGGTCGCCAAAGTGAAGTGTGCCAAACTTAACCACTAGACCAAGGGGTTGGGCCCTACAATGCTTTTGATGTTGTTTTCAAATACATAAATATGTGAACATCTATGTATCTATGACTTTATTTTTGCCTGTATTGTTGTTTATGTCTATCTTCATCTGCGGCTCCATCTGCCTCTACAACCACCTGTACTTCTTTACCTGCAGTTGAAAGCAGATTGCTTTCACCTACCGGCTTTTGGTGCTTCATGAAGTTCCAGGTGCTGGGGATTTTCAGAATCTGATAGCATATTGAGGTCCCTAAAAATTAAAACAAAAAAATTGAGAAAGAAATTGAGGAAGCCTGAGACAAAAGGCCCGTTTTTTCCAACTACCCTGAATATTTTTTTTCAGTAGGAAAATGATAAGTGGTTAATGATAGAAAGCAATTTCAAAGCATGCTCACCCTTCTAACCAAATATATACTTGCAGTGCTGTTAAAAGTCAGCTGATAAAAATGATCATTTAAGGTGAAATCTTTATGGATTAAATGTAAGTTCATTTGAAACACTATACACATCCATGAAATCTAAACGGGTTTAGGCTTTCATCTAAATGAAGCATGTTTCAATAAAACATGAAAGGGGAGAGCTATTGACACAATCAGAAACAAAATTAGCTGAATTCTTTCTATGCTTTAAACTTAGATTCTGAACAAGAAATCTATAAAACTTGTATTCACTTTATTGTCTAATTACAGAAAATTTTGCTGACTGGCAAAGGTTCCACCTTAACACTTTTAAATTAAAAGAGCCATGAATAGCCAAAAAATGGAAACAAAAAGATGGGGAAAAACTCACAGTCTTACACATATCTCTGCTTCCCCACTTTGCTGACTAATGATACTCTGCACTTCTTCATATGTTTTAGAAGTTAAAGGAATTCCATTCCATTCCAATACTTGCATCCCTGAAAAGACAAATTCAATTATAAAATAAAACATGTGTGCTATTTCTAGTCTGGGTCCACAGGGCATAGAAGACATTGCTTTGCATTTAAAAACCAACTCAGCACACCGTGTCAAAGAACACCAGTTCAAAGTTCTCTGGAGCATTCATACCAAAACTATACGTAACTTGATCGCATCAACTTACCTGAACACACAAAATATATCTAATACAACATGCAAATTGTTGCTTTTGAAAATCTATTAAACATTATCAAACACATGCATTCTGTTCATACTGCTATAAAGAAAACGTTATTGAATATATATTCCTTAGACCAATTTTGTGTAGAAAAAAATAATAATTACAACCACCAACATAATTTTTCCATGGGGACAAGCAACTAGAAGAGTGTAAACTTCCATGTTCTATTGAGGAATGGGAGTAGTAGAAAAAAGTCATTAGGATTTTGCTGTGAAGCTCCCCTTAAGAAATTGTTAGAGCTTGAACTTTGCTCAGATAAAACAGATTTCTACTTTGTTTCTTTTTCTTCACTGCATGGAAGACATTACTGAATGGAAGAAGCAGGAATGTCACAGGGAGGGCAGCTTCATGGGCAGGTGGCCTGCAGTAGCTCAGAAGGTCCCCATGCTTGGTTTAATGCTTTGCTGTTATCTTAAAATTCAAAATAATATTTGAACAAAGAGCCCTACATTTTCATTTTGCACTGGGTCCTGTAAATTGTATTGCTGGATTGGTTACAGGGCATTTCATGCTTCTTCTCCATCTAGAAAGATAATTTTCATATAAAAAAAGCAGTTATAATTAATATTTCCACATTTTACATTTAGTTTCTTTTGTCCATTTTATATGAGCTGTCAAAATAATTTAGGGGTGCATATTTGGCAGGAATCACATAGTTCTAATATGTGGCTATGTGAGCTGAATATAAATTAGATACAACTATCCAAAGTTATAGTGCCCAAATATTTGTGAATGCTACCAGCTTTACCCAAAAAAAAAAAATCTGTATGCCATAACTAAAGCTATAATTTAAATAAAAAGAAATGTCTGTTGAACAATTAGATGTTCAATGAGCTTCACAGATCCCCATGTGAAATTCCCTATTGCTCACCATTGGCCCTGTGGGAAGTTCTAAAATGGCATGACTGAGTCTTTAAAAGTTTTAATGATTTTTAATACACATTGGAAAGCATATTTCCAGTTGCAAACAAGTAAGGGAAATGCTTTTATTACAGTGAAATGGCAAAAAGAAGTCCATAAAAATGCCCACAATAACACAAACACGAATGACTTTTCTATAACTTACTCCAAGAAAACTTTATCTTCAGATGGGCCTTAGGTTTATTTCAACAATCCCAGGCTGTTGTACACATAAAATGAGAAAATTACATAAAAGACAGTGATAATACCACTAAAGGAAAATTTATCACACTGAAAGAGGAAAAGCACACTGAAAAACACACTTTTCTTTAGTCAGGAGAAAGAGTACATTTATGAACGGATGATTTTGAATTGAAACAAATTAATGGTGTTATAGTTCAGAAATTGCATTGTCACTTTTCTGCAGAAGCATATTTTATGAAAAGAAATAGCTGCATAATCTTCATGCTTTTTCTTTTGAATTTACCTGCTCATTTTTTACATCTCAAAATAAAGGGGCAAATTTACAAAACATAATTATCCAGTGAAACGAAAAATGCTTCTAGTCATAAAAAAGTGAAAATCATTTAGAATAATTAATAAAATTGCTGAAAAAAAATTTACAGATAGCTAGGGTCTTGCCTGGATAGAGACCTGAGACCATGAAATACATGATCTGCTCTGTCCCATAGTATACCAGCTGAATTTCTTTTCCACTCCCTCAGTTTCCCACCAGAGTTGGTGCAGTATTGCTGTTCAAAATTTTTTGCTAGTTCTTTTATCTGGACTTGGTTTCAACAGTGACTATCAGACACTACAGGGAATGTGACTACTTAAAATAGTCATGTAATAACACCTCCCCTTTCCATTGCCTCTCCAACTTCCTACAGACCCGACAAGAACCATACTAAAATAACCAAGTGAATATACAAACCACTCCTTATTAATTCATAAGATGATTTTAGTAGTTGTGAGAATTAAGTATGACGTGATTTCAAATATGATACTTTTGAAACATATTTAATTATAAAGTCCTATAAACTATTTTAAAATTCACACAAAAATTTGTTGAAAATGATCATACTGCATGAAAGTTCACTGAAGTAGTATTTTATCATTTAAGATTTGAATATAGGTCTATTCAGTTAAGATAACTTTTTACTCTGATTTTGTTTTAGAAATAATTCCTGGAAGATGGTGTACACATTAATGGTTATACTTATTATTTAGCATTATTAGAAAACACTTACATTTTCTTTATATTTAAATTATATCAACATTCACAATAATTGTTCAAGTTTGAGACTGTATAGATGATACTTCAATATATCCCTAGAAAGTGCCTGTTCTAATAGCTTCTAATAGGAAAACTAAGATAATCCGAATTTTTGCTGAATGTGCAACAGTGATGACAGCATTTGCTACTCAAAATCTCATACGTAATAGGTTATTACAAAACAAAAAAGACAATAATCAGGTAATTTTTGAATTTTAAAAAATTTTGAAAATTAAAAAATTTGAATTTAAAAAAATTTTTGAATTTTAAAAAATGAACAAACATAAAACATCATCAATATGTGTTTTTATAACTTCTGGGATTACTTAATTTTGTATGCTCCTCAAACTAGCAAAAGTTATTCTTCCTTTTATAATACACAATTTCATGTATGTCCTTTCTTTGTCTATATTTAGTATTTACCATTAATTAAAAAACATCTTCTGGATTAAAATTATTAAGTTAACAGTTGAAATCTTATAGGTTACTGTATATCCAAACGTATATCACACAGAAGCTCATGAATTCTATTTATTTATTCCACAAATATTTTTTCAGCACCTAGAATGTGGCAGACACTACACAATTCATCACCTTTGAGCTGATCACCATCTTTGTGTCTAATATTTTATGCTGTTACAAAAATTAACAAAAATGATACTCTGCTAGGAATAAAATCTTGGCAATGAGCAAAATGAAGACAATAGAGAAGAAAATTCAAAAGTGTTATAAGTACATGAAGAAAAGCCCAGACTCATTAGTGATTAGAAAGTGCAAATTAAAGCAATAATGACATTTTACTTAACTCTCATCATATTGCAAAAATTTGGAAAGTCAGAAAATACTATGTGTTGACCAAGATGTGGAATTAGGGGATCTTGACTTCAGATGAGGTTATACTTGTTAGATAGTTGTTAACTTTATCCCCACTCTATGATGTGAGACTATTACGACTATGTCAGGATGAAAAATAAAACAACTGCTTGTTTACAATTTATAAACATGTAATTATTTTTATGAGAATGCAGATAGGTGCGACCACTCTGGAGGGCAATGCAGCAGAACATGATTACATTAAGCGCATGTACACTCTATGACTCAGAAATCTTCTTCTTGAGTATCTATGTGTGAGGAGGTGGTGGTATCAGGACAAATGGACAAGGAGTGTGTAGTAAATGCTCATGTGAATACATTCAGCAGAGGTTGCAGGAAATAGACCAGATCAGGTGTTAACACCAAAGGTGGATCCATCTTAAAATCATTTGCCAAGTAAACACAAGTGAGAAACAGGATCTGCTCTACAGTGCAATGACATTCCTGTACATTACAGTGATAGTCTTAGAAACTGACATTACGTATTATGTAAATAACAGATATCACCTAAATTATAATAGTTGCTCTTAGAGGGAAGAAGGAAATAGGAAAAGAAAATGAGATAAAAGAAAATGAATGATATTAATAAATGAATGAATAAACAACCAACCAAACAAAAAAACCACACACACACTGAGGAGGGGACCTTATATGAATCAGCGAGGCTGGAGTGCTATGAAATGAGAATCTGATGTGGCTGGGGTGAAAAACAAGACAAAACAAACAAATTTAACCAACAATATATATGCATATAAGAAATTATTTGTAAGTTATTGTTTTACACCTTTTATCCACTCATATTATTAACCATGACTATAGATTAATTTCCTAAGTTTGGATATCTGCTCGCAAGAATCCTTTATAAACTAGCAGCAGCTCAGCTGAACTGAGCCTCTGCCCTGGCTTTCCAAACAGCGAACAAACCCTGCAAGTGAGTTTCAGGCGTCCAATACCTTGTCCACATCAGTTATACTAATTACTCATTCAGTTGCAAGTTAGGCAGTGTTAAAATAAGGGCAATACATAGATAGATGGATTTTATTATTTTTTATATTTTACAATTTTAACCTATTTATGCATTAATATGAAAGGAAGGAAAGAAAGAAGGATGGAAGAAAGGAAAAAGGAAAAGGAGCAAAGAATGGAGGGAGGGAATCTTTGGTAAAGGAAAAAAATAGCATTGGAATAGTGTCCTGCTTATTTACAGGACAAAGGAGACACCCTAATACGGTAAGACATTCAAAATCTAGATCTATTTTCCTGAGGAAACTCATCTAAAGTATAAAATCTTAAGACTGAAAAGTATCTTGTTGAAGACCTAATCTCATAATAATACCGCCGTTTTTGTCACTGTGATTATTACTGCTATTATTTTTACTCTTGGAACGCACAGTTCAAAGAAAACTTAAAATAGGGCTTCAGTATACAAAACATAAAAATGGAGCTATTTTCACTGAAGCAGGTTCCATCTACCTGCTCTCCTTCTCCTCATTCTCCAGTTCCCACTCGATGGGTATCCTTAGACAGTTGTAGGGAATCCTAAGATTCTCTGAGCCACCTGAATAAGTTATAAGTTTAAAATGACCTCAGAACTTGAATAGGGCATAAGAAAAATTTCCATTAACTAGGACACTGTCTCCAGGGATAAACTGTAATGAAGACAATCTGAATTTCATTTTACTGTAAAGGAGTCTGAATTGCTAAAAAGACTACATAAAATGATTGTTTTTGTTTTTTGATTTTTCGGTGAGAAAGACTTGCCCTGAGCTAACATCTGTTGCCAATCTTCCTCTTTTTCTTTCTGCTTGAGGTTAACCCTGAGCTAACATCTGTGCCAGTCTTCCTCTATCTTGCACGTGGGCCTCAGCATGATTGATGAGTGGTGTATGTCCGCGCCTGGGATCTGAACCAGCGAACTTGCTCCTGAAGTGGAACACACCAAACTTAACCACTACGCCATGGGGCTGGCAGCCTATAATTGTTTTTTTACCCAATAATTCTAATAACGCTTTCAAATACAGCTGTCTGTGTGTGTGTGTGTATGTGCGTGCGTGCATGCGTGTCTGTCTGATACTTAGCATTAAAAAATTAAATCTTTCAATAAAGAGCATATGCACTATTTTCAGAGAGATAAATATTTTATCTATCAGAAATTTGTTTTATGAACCAATGTGCTGCTGGTAGTTGACTGCTGATACTTTCTTTTCTCCATAATCAAATTACATTCACATTTAGCTTGAATATTTACCAACCGTTGTGACCTTTTAGCAAGTAACCATCCTTGGCTTCCTCAAGGGAGACTAGACTTGCTAGATCACTGTTTTAGTTAATTTCCACTCTATGATGTAGAGAATACTATGACTATGACAGAATGAAAAACAAAACAATTGTTTACAATTTATGAAAATACGTTTTGAGCTACAGGTTTCTATGAGAAATTTAATAAATATGTTAGAATTCTGAAATATCCATATTGTTTTTAATTATTTTCCTTATCTATAATTTTTCCTTCCATATATACTAAACTTTTCAAGCCTAGGAACTGCATTATCTAATTTTTCTTTTTTGCATCCCTCACGTTTTCTCACTACCCTTAGTGGCAGTTATTCAGGTTCTTCCGTCTGGTCTTGGCTCCCCAGGGCTCCTGTGGTATCACTGTACCTGGGCTATCTTCTCTGGGCACTGCTACAATTGCTCCCGGGTAGTTAACTCTGGCATGAAACATCCAATCTGCAATTTGAATCTAAATTTGGTTTAAATTTACATTCCTAACAGACAAAATCCCTGGTGCTAATGACATTTAAACTCAAAGTTGCTTTCAATCTAAAATACCAAAATTTTACTCTATTAAAATATACATTTTAAAGATATTTGATATGTCACAATTTCTTCCTTTCCTAGTACAAAGATAATAGAATTAAACTCATTAGAGTTTTTTTTTCTTTTTGAGGAAGATTAGCCTTGAGCTAACATCCATGCCCATCTTCCTCTACTTTATATGTAAGATGCCTGCCACAGCATGGCTTGCCAAGTAGTGCATAGGTCCACACACAGGATTGGAAAGGGTGAACCCCGGGCCACTAAAGCGGAATGTGTAAACTTAACCACTGGGCCACCAGACTGGCCACAAATTCATTAGAGTTTTTGACGTAAATTTTATAAATGCATATTCTTCCAAATTTCAGTAGTTATTAAACATATATATATAGATTTGTAGTAACTTTCTACTTTTTTGCTTCCAGCTGTTGAATATTTTATATTGAGTAAACACAAGCCCAATATAAACAAAACCGATTGTGAAGCAAAAGTCTATGCTATGATAATGTACTCTATTTCCATCCTTGAGCAGACTATGACAAGAGTTCTCTAGAGAAGTGTTATACAGCTTGAATATATTTTCAAATAGCTCAGAATTGGAGAAGTTCAATTCTCTGTTTGAAACTGTCATTAATTTGGGATGTGATCTTGAGCAGTTCACTTTCCGTGTTTCTTCTTTCACTCACAATTTTTGTGAAGAATAAGCAATTAAAATCATCAAAGTATGGCCTGCATATATAAATTCTCAAATGCAATTAATTTACATATTAAAAAATTCTCACAACATTTTGAATAGAAAAGTATCTAAGAAATACCAAAGACTACAGTTGAACTGTCTGAGCTTACCCATACTGCTTTTCTAGGTCTGAGTACATTGAAAGTATTTACAATCAGTGACTTCTACACTCACAGATCTAGAATAGATTTAGCTCCAATCATAAAAAAATTGTAAAGTATAAAAAATAGATTACCACATATTTTGCAGAATTAATGGTCAATAATAAAAAGGTCATTGAAAGAGGATTACGTGAATCAAATGTATTGTAAAAGTACATCACAGCTATTTTATAGACTTGTTCTAAAGCAAGCAAGATTTTTGTAGGTGCTCTAGTTTTAGTGTTTTATAACACATTAGGAAAGTGAAACATGATGTGACAAAGCTTTTCTGACATCATACAGTTAACAGTAGTGCAGAATATGAACTCCATCTAACTGTCTCTCAGGCCAGTGTCAGTATCAGTAAATAGGAAAATTCATTCAACTTAAGCCAACTAAACCTACATCCTAGCCCAAATGAATATTAACAATGTTCAAATATGTAAAATCTAGCACAAAGAACACATACATTATTCACAATTTTATTTTAATTACAATAAATAAAGACAATTTAGAAACTGTATTAATTATCTATTATCTATATGACAATATCATTTGAAGTCTTGGGCATGCAAAAATTGAAGACATTAGTGAACAAACAGAAAGTTGTATAATATATCATTTTATATTACAATTTTATTGGAAACAATAACAAGTAGAAATGAAAAAATTCTAATCCTCTTCTCATCTCTTTTCTCCACTCCACTCCACTCCCAGAAAAAAAGCCAATACCACATTTCTATAGCCACATTGATGGAAAATTATGCTCAGTACTGCTGGAAGGGAAAATAATGTAGGAATGATTGCTCAATGTTATTGATCATCAGGGAAATGCAACCCAAAACTACAATGAGATATCCTCTCACACCTGTTAGGACAGCTATTATTAAAAAAAACAAAAGATAATAGGTGTTGGTAAGGAGTGGAGAAATTGGAACCCTTCACTCTGCTGGTTGGAATGCAAAATGGTCCAAGCACTGCGGAAAATAGTATGAAGTTTCCTAAAAATTAAAAATAGAATTACCACATGATCTAGCAATCTTATTTCTCGGTATTTATGGAAAGTATTGAAATCAGGATCTTGAAGAGATAGTAGCACTCCTATGTTTATTGCAGCACTATGCGCAATAGCCAAAATGTGGAAATAACCTTAATATCCATTGATAGATGAATAGATGAAGAAAATGTGGTTTATACATACAGTGGAGTATTATTCACCCTTTGAAAAGGAAGAAATCCTGTAATATGAGACAACTTGAATGAACCTTTAGGACATTATACTAAGTGAAATAATCCAGTCACAGAAGGACAAATACTGCATGATTCCTTTCCTATAAGGTATATAATAGTCAAACTCACAGAGGCATAGTATATACAACATAGTACAAGAATTGATTTTTCCATTAAAAAACCAGAACTAAGAAGAAAACAGTTTAACAGCAATATCTGCTAACAAATATAGAATAAAACTCAACTATTTCCCCTCCAGCTCTCTAAAACTCATATAGAGAAATTATTTCCCCTACCTTATAAGTAAACATGATTACAACCATAACAAAATAATGGCAATATATTCTAGACGAATTACAAAGGATTTTCATGTCTGTATCGTCTGATTATAAGAAGTCTTTTTGATTAAAAGGAATAAAATTAGACCCATTTTGCTGTGTTAATACTACCAATACATGACTTTTTTTTTTTTTTTTACAAAAGTATTTTGCCCGCTTTTTCTCTTTATCTTTTTATCTTTACACCAATCCAGTAAAATAGGCAGGGTAAGCTTAACTATCCCTAATTTCACAGATGTGAAACCTCAGCTTTAGAAATCATATTTAGTAGTAGTGCAAAAGGCCAGGTCTCCTGATTCCTCATGTAAGTTCAGGAATATTGTCCTCCTAATGGCTTCTTTTCTGTTTAAGATACATAGAATATCTAATTATAAAGTTTTGGCTATGTTTATGGCTAATATCTTAGATTTAAGTGTATAACCAATATAAATGAATGCATTTAATTATGAGAAAACTAACCACATCAAGTCCACAAACATTTAGTGAGTGAGTGTCAAAGAGAGGACTAGATTCTAGGTCACTAATATCAACCACTTATGATTTCTGACATGATTTCTTCTACTAAGGTGTAGGAACCTCATGAACACCCGCTCACAGAAGGTAACCATGATTGCGGCTCCAAGATTAGAGGCCCCCAGTGGGGCTGGTGGGTGGGGCGCTGAGAAATGGGAGTGGGATAGATGAGCATGAGTTTGAAAGGATTGGCGTACGTTATGAAAGGCCTCGTAGGTCGCATTGAACTTAGGCTTAATTCATTTGATAATATAAGACATGAGGGGAAAAGTTTACAACAACCAAATTATCATTTTAATAAAATTCTGTGGTTTGAAGAGGGTGTATGCCTTTCTTCCCTTATGTTGCTCCCACTTTCAGCAGATTAGTGTCAGCTTCTTTCAGGTTTTCTCTGTAATTTGTACATATTTTTATTGTTACACTCAACACACTTTATTTTAAATTATTCATTTGTGTAATTGGCTCCACTTATGTCCTGTGAATTTCTATATCCATATATACATATGTTTGCCGAATGAATGAACAAATGAAGGCAGAGACAGACTGGAAGCCAGAACACTGGTTAAGAAGACAGGAATTCCAAACAGCAACTGATTATACATTTTTACATTTAATGTTATTTTCAGAAAATACCGTCATGCTGAAAAAATGGGATTGGCGAGAATGTTATTCAAATCAATAATATTTAAATCTACTTTTTCAAAATCCATTAATGCAAACTATCTAAGCACTATAAAATAGTGAGAGAGATTTTATTCATATTTCCTCCCCAAATACTTAAGGTGATACTGACAGAGACATAATTTTCACATACAAAGAAATATTACAGAGTGACTTTCCATCATAAACATTCATAACTGTGGCTTTTGGTCATCTTTTGTCTTACTGAGATGCAAACTGCAAATGATAATAAAAAATATTTGAGCTGCCACCTGTAGAACCATACAAATATACATGTAAGTTTTATGATTTCTATTAAAATATATCTTTATTATATCAATTGGAAACAAGATTTAAGGCTTGGATGTTAAATACTCAGTAGGTTTCTTATGTTATGTAGGGATTTAACCAGTTAAAAAATGGTTGAGTGACTTTTGGCTTACTAAATTTGAATGCTATATACAGGAACAAACAACATATTGAGGTCATTTCCATTGAGCTGAAATTTACCATACATGTTGTATTATTTATATATACATGATATAGTCATTTATCACCATGTCCCCTGTTCCCGCTTTGGTCTGAATGCCACATCTTATGCCTGGGTTATTTCTATAGCTTCCTAACTGCTCTCCTTCTTTCTACCCTTTACTCCTTCAAACTATTCTAGTTACAACGGTCAGAGTGATTCTATATAAATGTCAGTCAGCTTGTGTCAGCCCAGTAGCTTCTCATCTTACATTAGTAGAAGCTCTTAGAAATTACCTGAAAGTTACCTGGAATTCTTTAGGATGGGAGGAGGCATATGTGTAAGCTCCAATGGTTCTAATGCATGTAGAATCAACCAATATATTCTACATTTCTATATTTCTCTCACTGAAACTAAAAGAAAACATACATCATCCCCCAAAAATTCATTAAAGAGAAGGATTTTCTTTCCTTAAAGGTATCTTTCTTCTAGTTCTTCAGATTTATTTTATATTTTAGTCATTCAGACCCTGAGCAAACTTTTCCTCCACAATGAATATCTTCTATTCACTGTCCATCTAGGCTGTAGGCATTTTGAAAGCAAGGTAGAATCATATCATTCTAGGATATATCTTTACAGAGTAGTTACTGAATAAATGTTTTTATCCATTTGCATTCTTCATTATTTCCAGTATTCCTAATATTCTCACCTCTACTCCTTCACAACAATCTTCTCTCTGAATTCCCTGTTTATCACCTCCATCTGCCTTTTCTGTATATTACTCCTACACACCAATAAGTTCTTATAATTCTGCATTAAGTACCTCAGTGTCCTTCTCCAATAAGAAACATCATCTCCCATGTTTGTAGCAGCATTATTTACAATAGCCAAGACATGGAAACATTCTAAGCGTCCATCGATGGATGAATGGATAAACAAGATTTGGTATATATATATATATGCAATGAAATATTATTCAGCCATAGAAATTGAGGAAATCCTACCATTTGCAACAACATGGATGGACCTTGAAGGCATTATGCTGAGTGAAGTAAGTCAACAGAAAGACAAATACTATATGATCTCACTTATATGTGGAACCTCCCGATCCCCAAACCACCAAAAACAAGCCCCATCAAACTCATAGAAAAAGAGATCAGATTTGTGGTTATCAGAGGTGAGGGTGGTGGGAGGGGGAGTTAGAGAAAGGTAGTCAAAAGGTACAAACTTCCAGTTATAAGATAAATAAGTACCGGGGATTCAATGTACAACATGATGACTATAGCTAACACTGCCGTACGATATATAGGAAAGTTGTTAAGAAGGTAAATCCTAGGAGATCTCATCACAAGGAGAAATTGTTTTTCTTTTCTTTTTATTGTATCTATATGAGATGATGGATGTTAATTAAATCTATTGTAGTAATCATTTGACAATATATATCAACCTAACTATCATGCTGTACACCTTAAACTTATACAATGATGTATTTCAATTATTTCTCAATGAAACTGGAAAAAAACCCCCACAATAACTCATGCAGGGATGAATTCAAGTTTTATGAGAGCTGAAGCTTCCACAATTTTAAGAAAAAATATAAAATTATGAAGAAAAAATTAGATACAAGTGAATATCTGTTAAAAGGACAAAAGAAAGCACAACAATTACAATGTTAAAAACCTGACAAATGCCATGTATATCACATATTTCTTAGAACTTCCTGTAAGCCTTGCAAGGAGCCTGTACAAGTGACAGAGAAGACCTGAGACTCGTTTCATTAGTGTTACGATTTATCCATTCTGATCTCATTTCTTCTTTCATACTATGTAATTAGTCTCACATTATTAATTCTAGTGCATAAATTTCCATTTTATGTAACATACCTAGCTTCCTATGGCTCCCATACTACTGTCTTATACCCCTCTTCCAAATCTTTGACTATGTTTCTTCTCAAGGTTGAATCTCTCCCTTATACCTTTGGAGAGGTAAAGTGTCTCATACATAAGCGTTATAGAAGGGTCTTGTAGAGGATCCTTTATGTTTAATGCTGAAGACCCAGTGAGTTTCTGTGATTTGACTAAAGTCACACACAAAATGAACTGATGAGAAAGATTGGTCCAGACACTCAGAGTCAGGCATCTGACACCAATGTCACAATTCTGTTCACTAACAAGGTGTGTTTTCAGTGACTAACAGACCATGAAGGTTACATAACAGATATTCATTGTATGTATGTCCATAGATTTTAATCAGAGCATGAAGTTTACTGATTAACATACTGTTGATAAGAAGAAAAATTTAGAAGCCTTAAAAAGATTAACCAAAACTATGATTTTATAGTTTGGAGGTGATAGATTTACATGGGAAATGGTTTAATCACTTAAGGCATTATAATTTTTTAAAATTTATTCAGGCCATATATTTAAAATGATATACCATTATAGCAGATACCTCTAGCAGTTAAATGTCCCCCTAAAAGAAGACTGAACTTTATAAGATTATTTGTTATCTATGAAAATAATTTCATCTATCCTTAACAAAATAGCTTCTCTAGCTAGTCTAGTGCTTTATAGTTAACAAAGTACGCAAAATACATCAGCTCCTTACATACTCATTGTTAACCCTGTGAGATAGGTCTTAAAACTTAATTGCACAGAGGAGATAAAAAGAGACTCGGAGAACGTAAGTAACTTGCCTAAAGTCATGAAGATGGCGTTAATTCAGAGTCTTCTGACTTCAAGTTTTGTGCTTTTTCCATTAGGAATATTCCATGTCCCTGCACCTCTGAGCTCAGAACTGACCATAGCCAACTGTCAGTTATTAAAGCATGTACAGATATAAGGGACACAGAATTCAAGCTTAATATAGCAAATAATCTTCTTGCCATCAAAGATCTCCAAAGTGAAAGTAAGCACACTCTTTTCATCATTTATGTGAAACAGTATGCCAAATGCTATGGTATATGGTTCTTATATATTATTTATAAGTCTCATAATTTTGCAAAGACTATTATTAGCCCAATTTCCCAACTGGGAACACCAAGGTAGTAAAAGTTAAACAATTTATCCTGGCAGTAAGTACAAAAGCTGAATTTAAATCCTTATCTGACTTTTAGAACATTCTCTCTACATATCGAAGATGCTAAAGCATTGGCTTGTTGAAGATTTGGTATGGATATTCAAGAGAAAGCTCAGCATCCTTGCTTCCAAAATAACCACACCAAGTTAACACACACACACAAAGTATGGCCTGTTCTGTGGCATATTAAGTAGACAAATCCAGAAATTTAAGTACAGAAAGAATTGTTTATCAAGAAGCAATAGCACCTAAGCATACATAAATATTTCAAGGTATGCCATCCCTGTGGATAAAAGAAATCAAATTAGGATTTGGAGTATTATGCATACAAAAAATGTGTAAAACAGTGCTATTATTAAGTTTTCTTAATGTCCCTCTCAAGAAATGTCTACTCAAACATAATTTTCCTCTGATAAATTTAAAAATAAATAAGAGAAATATCTTTCTTTGCCCTGGTAATATGGCTAATCATTACTATCCTGACAAGGTAAGTATGATATCACTGCATCCGAAAAATAATACCACCTACCAGTCTAGGTACCCAAAATTTATATTTTTCTTTCCAGAAGATAGTTTCCTAAATATTTATTAGAAAATCTTTGCATCAACGTAAAATACGATCTTGTGTCACATGTACTGGACACACCAGCTTGTGGGAATTTTGAGAAATCTCATGCTAATGACCAATTCGTACCTGGTAATCCCCCTGGAACAAGAACAAGGAAGCTCACTCATCTGTGTGGTGTGTTTCTTGATCGCCAACCTTGATCACTGCCATGCCATCTGTAACATATGCCAAAAAAGCATAAGCAGAAATAGAGACTTTCTTGCCTAGGAATATTCTCCCTTAAGTTACACAGGAGTGTGTCTTCTAATAATACTACTGGAATAAGTTCTTCTGCTATAGACTTCTCCATGAAAGGGAATTAGAGAGGCCAACTTCTAAAATCAAAACCACCACTCCAAAAACAGCTAACCTCACTTTCACTCCAACCGCTGATTCTCTGCCATAAATCCAACAGTGTCTTCTTGCCAGAAACCCTGTCAATTCATCTTTAAGACGAGCTAGCTAGCTGGACCATATCACCTACATTGAAACAACTAGAAACTAAGAATTTACAAATATCCATGAATTAGAATTTATGATACCGGCACATTTCCTCACAGAACAACATACGGACAAACAAAGACGAGCTCATTTCTTTACAGGCCTAATAGCCTGAGAGAAGCTAACTTTCCATATAGCTCTAAGTCCACAAGAAAAAACTGGATATCACCAGTTTTAACTTTTTGCTCTCCTAGTCTATGTTCCCACTGATTCATTAAGGTCCTTGAAGCTACATTCAGATCTTAACATTATACTCTTAGCTCCAAACAGTTTTCCAAAAATTTTCCAAACAAATTTGATTTAATTATCAATAATAGTAATATAGAAACAAATTATCTTCAAAATGTTTTATTAAATTAACTTACAGTTGGACAACCTATCAATACAAAGAAACAAATAATTGTGTTTGGTTCATTGGCTAAAAGATGTTTAGTTCTTATGGATTCATTGTTCCATTAGGAAAATTGTTGAAATTTTAAAAGTATCATGCCAGTAATATATCTTACAATTATGATGTTATGATATACAATACCAGGAAAAAAAATTTGGAGATTAAGTTCAAGAAATCCAGTGACTAAATAAAGCTTAGTATCAACGATATGCATATTAAGGATTAGATTTGCCTATTATATTCTCTGAACAAAATTTTATTTATGTTTTCTACTCTGCCTTTTTCTGGAGATATAATATTGTTATAAGTTGATATAAAAGGACACAAAGTTGTTAACACACTTAACGATTTCTATGTGTCAATTTTTTAATGCACTGACTTACTTCATTGCATCGATTCAGAATACAATAATTAAATCTCTAAGTAGAACAAAAGTCCAGCATTGTGGACCCATTCAAGACAAATAAACATGACCCAATATAAAAAGATCTATTTTTTTCCAAATTAACCTATACCTTCAATATAATCACTATCAAATTTCAACAGAGATTTTCCTAAAAACTGACAATCTGATTCTAGAATGTACATGCAAGATCAAAGGTCAAGAATTGTCCCAAGAGGATTTTGAAGAACAGCAATATGATAGATTCATCTACCATATGTCAGGACTTAATATAAAGATATCATAATTAAAACAGTGTGACATTGATGTAAGGATAGACTAATAGATCAGTAAGCTAGATCAGTAAGCTAGAACAAAGAACTCATAAAAGACCCACACACATCCAAAAAATCAATATATGACAGATGGGGCATTGTAGATCAGTGGGAGTAATGACACATTGTTCAACGAATGGTGAACAGGCAACTGACAGTCCATATGGAGAAGGAAAAAACTAAAATTTCTATTCAGACCACAAATAGATTAAAAATAACTTAGTTTAATGTCTGCAAGGACATTGTATGAGGAGTAAAATTTTACAATTTTTGAAAAGAAAATAAAGACTAACATTTTTAAGACTTCAGGGCAAAAAGAATTTCCCAAACAATATAGAACATTTATAAAGATTAATACAAACAAAATGATAAATTAGAATATATTAAAATTTTAACTTCTGTTAAAAAAAGACAGAAACTAAAAGTACAAGCCACATATGGGTAGAAGGTATTTATAGTCTATATACTTGGGAAAGGATTATATCCACAATATATAAAGATTCCCTAAAATTCAATTTAAAATATACAAACAATCCAATTAAAGAACGAGCAAAAGAATAGGTAAATCCCAGATGAGAAAAACCCAAGATCTAACAAGATTAATAAAATATGACCATACTCAATACTACTGAAGGGACAATAAAGGAAAATCACAATGGGATGCCATTCCACATTATATTTGAAAAAGAAGATGTAGAGAGAGGAACAAGGATGTAGAGAAACAAGAACACAAATTTCCCACTAATAAAGGTAAAAATAGCATAACATTTTAGGGAGTAATTTGGAAAAAACCCACACAATATTCTCCCACATTATTTAAAAAGATAATTGTTATAACACAGAAATTTAACTTGTAAAAGAAACTCTTGCATATGTGTACAAGGAAACTACTTCAAAAAATTTAATTATAGCATTGTTTGAAAGAGAAAAAAAAATCCTCATAAATAATCTAAATAACCAGAGAACTAAACATTAGTTAAATTGTAGTAGAGACATAGAAAAGTGGAATTCTGTCCCTTGGTGAAAATAAATGAACTGGAACTACGTGTACCACTTTGGATGAATCTCATTAACTTTATATGACTAAAAAAATAGCAAAAATACATGTACAGTAAAATATCATTTCTAAAAAATTTTGTAAACAAGAAAAATGTGTCCTTATATAGTTTATGAATACATTAATAAAACTGTGAAGAAAACCGAGTGAAAGAGTAGCCTCAAATTAAGTTTGGTAGTTTACTCTGGGGCAGTAAGAGAGGTTTGGGAGAGCGAAGGTGACTCCAGGAGGCTTTAATTGATTTATAAGTACTTATTTCTCCTAAAGATATAAAACAAATATGGCAAAATGTTAAGACTTAAAACAGTATGGTGGGTACATGGCTGTTTGCCATAGTATTTTCTATAGCTTTTTGTGCACTAGAACATTTGTAACGAAAATTATAGTCAGTGACTGATTAAGTGTTCAATTATATACATTGAACCACAAACGCTAAGAAGCTCCCTCTGACCCACTCCCATCAGAGAAGGCAGAACCAAAGGTTTGGGATGTTGAGCTGGGCATCTCACTAGATAAGGAAATGAAACGAGTGAATAAGCTATATGACTCTATATGAGAAGGCAATTTTCCTGGTTGGGGAGGGGGCTCAGACTAAGGAAAATCATGTCCGCTTTTACTGAAGTAGTAAACATCAAAACTTGACTTTCTGTGGTTATCACATAATGGAGAGATTCAACCACTGAGTTGTTTCTGTAAAAATTTACAAGATTGAGAGCAAAACACACTCACCATTTAAGTGCAAATAAATCAGAAACACATGTCAGGCAGTGAACACTTCCACATAGTACTTGTTGTTTTGAGTTGAGATTTTCAAAAACTCATGTTTTGTGCCCTTCACCTTCTCTCAACTGCAGAGCAAACAATGTTTGGGGAGATTCTGGGCTAGAGAAGAAATCTTCTCACACCCAGCCACTGCACAGTGAATTTTCCAGATTGGAGAGGTTTTTCTACATCATTAATAATCCAAGCTCCCACTCACACTCCAGAGATCTGAATTCAAATTCAAAGCAAAGAAAAATTAAGAAAAAAAAACCTAGAATAAATTTATGAGCTGTTCAGCTGAAAGTTGTAAGAACATGTGCCCAGAGGATACAGTTTCTATCTTACACATGTTTTTCTGAAAAGATCGTCAAAAATTATATTACCAAATATCGATGCTGTCTTAAATGTACATAGTTCTTTACAAATGGTAGAATGTGACTACCTGTATCATTTTATTTGCTTCACACAACCCTGAGAGGAGTGACATCTTCATAAGTATCCAACCGTTGTAATGGAAAATAAATTCCTCAACACGCATTTCCATATATATTGCTTTAAACCTTGTTTTATTAGGCCCTGACCTGGGCACTGAGTATGTAGAAAAAAAAGAATTCAGTGTTATGGGACACAATAGAAATATGCACAATACGGGCTGGCCTGGTGGAGCAGTGGTTAATTGTGTACGTTCCGCTTCGGCAGCCCAGGGTTTGCTGGTTCGGATGCCAGGTGGGGACGTGGTACGGCTCATCAAGCCACGCTGTGGTAGGCGTCCCGCATATAAAGTAGAGGAAGATGGGCACGGATGTTAGCTGAGCGCCAGTCTTCCTCGGCAAAAAGAGGAGGATTGGTAGATGTTAGCTCAGGGCTGAGCTTCCTCAAAAAAAAAAAAAAAAGAAAAAGAAATATGCACAATAGATAAAAGCACAAAAGGATGGAACCCAGAGAACTGACCCTGGTCGTTATCAGACAAAAAACAAAACAAAACAAAGTCTGTGCTTGTCAAGAGACATTGATAATTGTATTACGGACTCTCCAAATTTAGAGATGGTTGGAACTCTGCTCTGAGAAGAATATATAAAGAGGTATTTTTAAAGAAAGTTTTATTTTTGAAGCATGTCATGAATTCAAAACTTCCGAAAATTGTGATGACATTGAGTAGGTTTCAATAGGCAAAAAAGTCTAGGGAAAAGAAAGTTTATTACCGAGGAAGCATCTAATTTTTTGAGGCCATTACTTAAGGTGTTGATCATGCTGAACTTGGTATAGATAATGTAAAATAAATAAGGTTTATAATCATTTGTCTAAGAATAAAAGTTTAAAATGGATGTGGCAAGTTTTAAACATACATTCAAAGTCCATATATTCAAATTTTCTTTCAGATGCTCAAATCATTTCAAAGAGAAGTAACAACATCAAAGGCCGAAATGAGAGAAAATATCATATAACATTTAAAACCCCAATATTGATGAGCATTTCACAGCCCCAACACTGTTGGTCTACATTTGTTAAAAATTTTAATCCTAAAGCAAACAGCAAGAAATTGCACTTTAGAAACCTAGGCTTGTAGTTTAATTCCCTAGATCTTTTGTCTTCATTTTTCAGTAGAACAAAGACTGATTTTGTGCATTAAAATGAAGAATCATAGGTAGCGAAAGATCATTCTTTGTGCATTATTTGCTTAAGAATGTTGATTAATGTTCCTGGGAAATGCATTTTAAGATTTTGGAAGATTAGGATCCTTCAAGTACCTGATTGCCTGGGTTCTTTCAGAAAATCATCATAGATTGTTACAAAACCAAAAGATTGGTTCAGGAAATTTTGATTAATGGAACACTAACTGCATTTTTTATTTTAGGGGATGGCACAAGCTAATACTAGGAGTGTTTTAAAACTAATTTCTTGAGTATAGCTTAATGATTTTGCAATAACAATTATTGCTAATACTCAGCGTTTTGAAACACAAAATTCTCCTACATTATTTAACAGGATAGACAACCTCATTCAGAAAGATTTTTCAAAACAAGGTTGAATAAAAATCATTTTTCAAACAAATAACCAGTACAACGACTCAGAAAGTACATTGGGGATTTTTTTCCCTCTCCATTTAATGTTAGTTACATAAGTGAGTACCTTCAGAATAGCACTTGGCTTAGGCATGAGAAAATCTACGTGATTGGTCAGTATGTTTTAATTGCATAAATCCAGAAAATAAAAAGCTAGAGAAAATTTGAAAATACTCTTACTCTCCCAAAAGTCAACACAATTGAAATCTATGCAATTGACTGCTGCAGGAGTGTTAATATGTCAGACCATGAGGAATCCGAAAAGTCTATTGTTAAGAGAAATGACCAAAATTAGAAAAAACAGTAGACTCAAACTGTTTCTCAACATAGCTTTCATAGTTTGGAGTGGAAAAAAATACAGTCTAAGAATTCTATAGCCAACCAATTGTCATTCATGTTTTAAATCAACTGGAAGAAAGTTTTGAATCAGAAAGGCTGAGTCTATATACTCTTGTATTCAGAAATGCAGAAAGATATACCTGGAAGAGATCAAATCAATTCCTAAGTATACATGGAATTCATTCTACAGATGAATATGTTCAATTACATAAACACAAAGATATTTTATCTATCTATTTATCTATAATTTTCCCTTATGAAAGAATTAACTTCAAACTATAGAGAATTAGCCATCTTTATTGCCTTCAATAAATGAAATTTCAAAAATACTATAGTCATGAAAACATTTTAAAACTTAAAAGTCCATATAACTCCAATGGTATACAATTAGTATTTTTATAGTGATGCCTCACATCAGGCTGAGGGCTCTATGGATACTACATATGAATGAAACACATAATTATAGACAAAACAAAGCAATATACATGTGTGTGTGTGTATCTCTCTCTCTCTCCAGAAAATGTGCTGGTCTAAACAGGTGAGTGCTTGTCAACACTCATTTGGACTGATGGCCTTCTTGTGAGTTCATCTTTGAACATAAGAGGAATGAACTTTTATCATTCTAGCCTGGTGGCACAGAACATAGGTATAGCCTTACGGATGAGAGGAAAGTAAGTGATTTATCATATGTTGAAGTAACTCCTAAAACTACTTAATGTTTCAAAAATACTATCTAAATATTGACAGTCAACACAGCATCATGAATCTAATAGAAATACTACCAAGTGTTTTATTAAAGATCTATATTGTAAGAGTAAATAAAGCAAATCTGGAAATCATAAATAAATTATCAGTGTGGGTTATACAAGAACTGGATCCAACCAGAGGATCTATGGTCATAGGAAGGCTTAGCTTGGTATCTTGGCAAATCTTGAGAGAATTAATAAATAAGATAATTAATAAAAATAACATCTTACATCATATGCACATGGTTTTTAATGATTTCCCACTTAAACTGATGAGATAAACTGTAAAACTAGCTCCAGAAGAGATGAGGACTTTAGTGGCAGTCTTTGAGCCTGTAAAATCACACATGTAATTGTAGGCTCATTTCAAGTTTTCTCTCTTGAATTAGTTTGTATTATATCTAATTTTTATTTAAACTTCTGAGCTTAAAAATGGCCACATAGGCTACTAAGTGCAGAGAGTATCACTTCATCACAGCATGCTTCATTGAAATTATCTTTCAAATCATCCTGATCTGTAGCATTTGCTGACACAATGAAGAGTACGAAATTTTATCTTTAAATTATTCAAGTATCTTTGCCAAACTATATCTGGTATAGTTATTCTTGTAATTTTTAAAAATTTTAAAATAAAAATAGCATATTTGTTTCCTTCTGGAGTATGCTACATGAAAGTGATCATATAACTCCCATCCTTAAAAATGGTCTCAATTCCTGTATCTTAACTTGACTGCAACAACAAAAGAGTAGCATTGGGCATGATAGGATTATCATCATAGAAACTTCATACAGACCTAGTGTTTTGCTCAGAATTGTTATATCTTTTTTCTATATATGTATACATAGTTGCATATTTTAGTTGTGTGTCCTCCTAGTTGTGGCATGTGGGATGCTGCCTCAGCCTGGCCTGATGAGTGGTGCCATGTCCCCACCCAGGATCTGAACTGGTGAAACCATGGGCCGCCGAAGCAGAGCGTGCGAACTTAACCACTCGGCCATGGGGCTGGCCCCTCAGAATTGTTATATCTTGATTTATACAGTCTCTACCTTCATTTAGGTGTCTGGCTAGTTCTCCTAACCTTTTGTGTTTTGTGAATGCCATTAAAATATCTTTAATAATATGCTTTCAGTTATATATTTGGTAATGTCCTGTTAACCTGGCATTCTGAAAATCCAACAAGCAAATAAAAAACAAAAAAGTCCTGATTAATCTCATTTGTCTATTTCCATGTTGTAAATACCACCACCATGGCCAATTCAAGCCATCAATGTGATGTCACTAAATGCAAAGATATGCACAGCATATTTTAGTGAGATGGAGTAAGATGGCTCGAGCAAAACAGTGTGATGAATAAACATTACCTCAAGTTTGTGTTTGTTCTAATGGTCTATCAAAACATCCAGGGACTTTTTTGGTAAGTTCCAATACATTTAACTTAAGAAAATAACAGTGAATCATTTGAACATAATCAAAATTTTTAAGTAACAGGCAACATTTCATTAAACTATGAAATGATAGAAAAATACTTTCCAAACAAGTATTTTATTTAGAGTAAAATAAAAAACATAGATCAATCCCAATCAGAATCCCAATGACATTATTCATGGAAATAGAACAAAAAATCCTAAAATTTATATGGAACAACAAAAGACCTCAAATAGCCAAAGCAATCTTGAGAAAAAAGAACAAAGCTGGAGGTATCACATTCCCTGATTTCAAAATATACTACAAAGCTAAAGTAATCAAAACAGCATGGTACTGGCACAAAAACAGACACACAGATCAATGGAACAGAATTGAGAGCCCCAGAAATAAAGTCACACATCTATGGACAGTTACTCTTCAACAAAGGAGCCAAAAACACACAAAGGAGAAAGAAAAATCTCTTCAACAAATAGCTTTGGGAAAACTGGGCAGCCACATGCAAAAGAATAAACGTAGACCGTTTTCCTGCACCACACAAAAATTAACTCAAAATGGATTAAAGCCTTGAATGTAAGACCTGAAACCATAAATTCCTAGAAGAAAATATAGGCAGTACACTCTTTGATGTTGGTCTTAGCAGCATCTTTTCAAACACCATGTCTACTAAGGCAAGAGAAACAAAAGAAAAAAATGATAAAAAAGATTAAAAAGCTTCTGAAAGGTAACGGAAACCATGAACAAAATGAAAAGACAACCCACCAACTGGGAGAAAATAGTTGCAAATCAACTATCTGACAAGGGGTTAATATCCAAAATATATAAAGAACTCATATAACTAAACAATAAAAAAAAACAACCCTATCAAAAAATGGACAGAAGATATGAACAGACATTTTTCCAAAGAAGATATACAGATGGCTAACAGACACATGAAAAGATGTTCAACATCACTAATTATTAGGGAAATGCAAATCAAAAGTACAATGAGATCTCACCTTCCACTGGTCAGAATGGCTATAATTCCCAAGACAAAAAGTAACAAATGTTGGAGAGGATGTGGGGAAAGGGAACCCTTATCCACTGCTGGTGGGAATGCAAAGTGGTGCAGCCACTATGGAGAATAATATGAAATTTCACAAAAAATTAAAAATAGAAATACCATATGATCCAGCTGTCCCACTACTGGGTATTTATCCAAAGAACTTGAAATCAATAACACAAAGAGATTAATGCACTCCTATGTTCACTGAAGCATTCCTCACAATAGCCAAGATGTGAAAGCAACCCAAGTGCCCATCAACTGATGAATGGATAAAGAAGCTGTGGTATATATATACAATGGAATACTACTCAGCCATAAAGAAAGACAAAACCACCCCATTTGCAACAACATGGATGGACCTGGAGGATATTATGTTAAGCAAAATAAGCCAGACAGAGAAAGAAAAACACCACATGATTTCTCTCATATGTGGAAGATAAACAAATACATGGACAAAAAGAACAGATTAGTGGGTACCAGAGGGGCAGGGAGTTGGGCAAAAGGGATAAAGGGGCACATATGTATGGTGATTGATAAAAATTAGACTGTTGGTGGTGAGAAAGATGTAGTCCATACAGAAACTGATAATAATGTAGACATGAAATTACACAATGTTACAAACCACTATGACCTCAATAAAATAATAATAATAAAATACATTTTACGTCTTTGGAATAAAACAAAGAGATAGATTGAAGTTACTTTATGTTAAAAAATGTTCATTGTAAAGACCACTGAAAGCTTACAAACTATATCTATATTAGAGTTTGGAAAAAGTGAATGACCACATCATCTAGTTAGTAAGTGAAAATTATCATTATGTATTTTGAAAATCAAGCTGTAACATTTTACTGAAAGAAACTGGTAAAAATATATATTGTATGGCCCATTAAACACATCTGTAAAGTTCATTATTTTAAAATGCTTATGATGTAATGAGATGGATAGTATCTAAAAGTAGACTATATCTAGGAGTTGGTACTTTTTGCTGAAAATGGCCAGAAAGTACATATTTTAGTTTTGTAGACCATTTAGTCTCTGTCAAAGGCAGTTTCTGCTATTGTAGTGGGAAAACACCCATGTACAATATGTCAGTTAATGATCATGGCTGTATCCTCATAAAACATTGTTTATAGAAAGAGGCAGCAGGTAAATCTGGCCCGTGGGTCACCTGTAGTTTGTTGACCTGACATTAGATTGTACTGAATCATCTGATCTTTTTAGGGCTCTGATTTCAACATAATTTTCCTCAGTATTTCTGAAACATTAATCCTGATACCCAAAGTGTTTTTTAATAATAGTGCCCTAGTCAGTAAAAATCTTGACTAATTAGTGTTTCTTAAACAAGTTATTTCCATAGCAAACCAACTGCCAAAAGGACAATGCAATTGAAAATAAAATGAATATAGTTGTGGACATATTTTCTTTTATATTACCCTATCAAAATGTCATAATTAACCATAATGAGAAATATTTACCTAGACAGTAAAGGAAAAGAAAATTTGAATATGAAATAAAAATGTATTTAATATGAATACATTCATTTTAATTTACTTTGAAATCCTTAATCTTACCTTCCATAAGTTTCCCTGTATGTTCTGCACTTCCCCCAGGAAGAATCTTGGCAATATAGGCTCCAATTTCTCCACTATGTCCAGGAATTTCTTTACCACCCACAATTCTAATTCCTAATCCATTACCTGTATTGAAAAATTAGTAAGTTATTAGTAATAATTTAAAAGGCCAACAGTTGTCACAAACTATAAAGGGCACAAAAAGTGGGCTCTAGTATGCAGAAGCTTACTAGAACATGAATATTGGAGCTGGCACCAATAACAAAAGGACATTGTTCGGATTTCAATAATAGTTGATATATGAAATAGGACTTTCTGAGATCTTGGTGGGATCTAAATGAATCACTTGACATTAACAAGTAATCTTTTCAATCACCAAGATATGATAGAAATATCTTTGCCCATTTTTGACCAGATATTTTGTAAAAATTTTGCATGAAGATGATCCTAACATAAGAGACTCCAGAGCATAGAATTCACTTATGAAATTAAGGAACATTTCTTATTGTATCCTTCATTTAAAGGCAGTCAATTGAGATGACTCAATCCAAACATACAAATAAATCAACTGAAAAAGTGAAAACATGACTGTATCTTATAAATTATTATTCACTTTTTAACTTTAGTTCATCAATTAATATTGATCGTGCATTAACATGGCACTTACTACAAGGCACAATAAAATTATTTTTGACTGATAAACAAGTTAGCAAACTATTCCTTATTCTGAAGAACATATTTTCTTTCTGTAAGTAGCCACATAGAAAAAAGATGGGGAATAATTATTATGAGAAATCTAATTTTGATAGAAATGAATTGTTGATATTTTAAGTTTATGGTTTCTTATCAGCTAAAAACTAGCAAGTATATACAGCACCAGAAATGTTTTTGTTACAAATGTTAAGGATATTTTAAAATGAAAGTATTAAAAGAAAGCAGAATTCTTCTCCTTTAATGAAAACACTTTTAATTATCTCTTTAAATTGAAATTCTTTCAACTCAGTGATTGAAGTACCATTTTCAACACTTTCAAAATCTCCAAATTTTAAAAGCCAGTTGTCTTCCAAATTCTCTTCTCTTCCCACTTTACTCTTCAAAAACAATCCCTGTAGTCAGCATCAACATAGTTCAAACATTCAACAAGCAGTAACACTGAATCATGGAACTCTTCTCTCATTTATCCAGTAGGGATATATTTTGGTAGGACATTGTTTATTTTTATTCCAGGTGATATGATATTTCCAAATATCATATGAATTCTTCATATATCAATTTTCTCCCTTTTTTTCTTTCACCTTCCCTCCCTCCCTTCCATCCTTCCTTGTTTTTCTCTCTTTTCTCTCTCTCCTTCCCTACTACCTGCCCCCATCTCTGTTTTTTTTTTTTTTTTTTTTACCAGGGTAATTGTTCTGAAGATTTAGCTTCAAAACAAAAACAAAAACGAAACAAATTAACTGTATGTTTCTAAGTTCCCTGCTGTTGTGAAGGAATCAGAGTTAAATAAGATACCAGCTGTCTGGCCCCACTCGTGGAGCTTTTCTGTCAAAGTTTCTTGATCCAGTGTCAATGTTTTTAGTAGATACTAATTTATGATACATATTGAATACAACTGGACGAATGCAGAACACCATCTAGTAAGTGACCTAATCTCAACTAAGTCTGGGTAGAAACAGTAGAGTTCTTAGCCATTAGCCTTTATGGATTCACTAGGACTGATTCTACAGTAAGACATTAGATAGAGACGAATAAAGGGTAGCAGATTAAAAAAAGCTATTAGCCACTCTTCATTCAATAGTTTAGCCTGTTATTTTGAGCATACTAAGGACACTTCAGAAATTATTAAACAAGGATTTTAAAACAGCTGGCCATAATTAAGGCTTATTCCATGGAATTTACCCATAAAAAATAAAAATAGATTCTTACAGACTTGGTTTCATTTTTCACGATTGAATCACTCACAAGCTGTACAATCCATCACTTATTAAAGATTTCATAAAAATCCATACAGATATTGAATTTGTAATGTGGTTGGTATATCCATAACAATTTTAAGACATGGTCAGTCTGAGATTCCAAAAGATGATTTATGAGGTTTCCGTAGTGTAAAGGCATATACTCAAGATGATGCCTTATATCAAAATTTATCACAATTTTTCTAGAATATAGCAGAGCAGAGTATAGTAGGTTATAGTAGAGTGCTCAGGGCATTAGTTTTACTTGTTTCTTTTTAAGCTTAAACATTAGAAAATAAAGGTAGCCTATGAAAATGTAGTACTGAAATTACTATATAATGTATGGTGTAGCCAAATGCTTAGAATCTACAAATAGATTTAGAATTGTTATACTTTGTAAAGGTAGAGCTAAAAGAATAGTTGTAGAACTTCAAAATCTATTAATTAGCATAAGAGACTACTTTTTAAAATTTATAGTTTCATTCTGCAAATGACAATGTCTTGAGGGTTAAGTAGTTGGATCCTTTAATGTCATTTGATTTTTAGTGACTAAGCACATTCTAAAAGCCTGTAGTAAAGGCTCAGTGATAGGAACTACAATTATTCCATCTTAATAAAGTAGCATGACACAATAATTATTTAATGTTGTAAAATATAGTCTCACTCTAGTAAATTCAAGTACTCAAAAAATTTTCTAAATATACTTTATAAGCCTCACTGTCTTCAGTAAAATGGGAATAATAGACAGTCATGACAATACTATGAGAAATGAGATTTTATACATACAG
Source organism: Equus przewalskii (assembly GCF_037783145.1). Taxonomy (NCBI): domain Eukaryota; kingdom Metazoa; phylum Chordata; class Mammalia; order Perissodactyla; family Equidae; genus Equus; species Equus przewalskii. The sequence continues at coordinate 27,413,487 of NC_091834.1, forward strand.
AAGCCACTTCAGATACATAGTAAATTTTCAAAAATTACTGTTCCTCTTGTTGATGTTGCTGTGGTTGCTGCTATTGTTTTTCATGTATACAATAAATTAGCATAGAAATATTTAAAAATTGTGAAGAATAGCATGGTAAAAAGTAAAAATACTCAGGAATATAACATTTTTTGTTTATTTTACAGTAGTTACTTGTATCCTATTTTGGATGTCATGAATGTAAATTTAATTTATACAGTTTCAAGAGTTTAAATCTGGACATTTTGATTTAATATTTCTAAGCTGCACTCTGATATTTTATGTATTAAATCCAGATAAAATGAATGAAAATGCTTCCATAAAATTAAAACACCACAGCTCAAATCTAAAAAGCGGAATGTCAGTAAAAGATTTGGCAAACTCAAAAAGCAACATTAACTTTTAACTGAAATGCTTAGATCTAAATGGTCCTTGATAAGAGATATTTATATTATCACTGTTTTTCAACTTTTCAAAAACTTTTATCGACAGAAATTTCTTTTGCCTCTCTGCTTCTATTCCATCTAGAAACGTTGGGGAACTGCTTCGTCAGTTAGATGCCAGGGAAATACTTTGGTCTTGCTCTTGAGTTCACAGTACGGTAGAGTAGAGAGGCGGATAACTACTATAGAGAACATAGGAGCTTTAGTAAAAGAGATCATCAAAAGTTATAGTAATTTCACAACATATAAAGCATAGATGTGGTTAAGGAAGTCTTACAGGGAAATCTATATTTCAGAAATTCTTTAACGTATATAGGGAATATTTATAAAAAATGAAGTTCAATGATAAAAGTAACAACATCATAAAGAAAAAGTATTTCGTTAATAACCTCAGGATTATGACTTAAATGTATCACTCTTTTCAAGTCTCTATGTACCCTATAATTATATGACAAATATATTTTATGTAGTCACTTTTAAAGTTCCTATACAATAGGGCAACATAGAAGTCTCCCAAACTCACCTCCTCTCGTGGACATACCAAATCTACAGATACACATGGAGCAGTTCCCTCTGAATGAAATCCAGAAACTAGCTGAGCAACACCTACACATTGGGTGAACAAGAAACTATCACATCAAAACAGGTCTTGGCATACCCTCAACTATTAGGAGCCACGAAGAACAAAGAAGGCAGCTTGGACAATCATAAAGGTTTGAGCGACAACCAAGAGCTTAGGCCCAGCTGAATAATGTTCATCTCCTCCATGACACCACTCCATCAAGACTGGGAGAGGTGGCTGTTTTATCTAAGGTGCGGAAACCAACACAGAGAGTCAAGGAAAATGAAAGAAAGAGAAATATGTTCCAAACAAAAGAACAAGATTGAACCTCCAAAACAGACCTTAATGAAATGGAGGGTCTGTATTTAAAAGGTATTTACCTGATAAAAAGTTCAAAATAATGATCATAAAGATGATTACTGAGGTCAGGAGAATGATGGATGAATAAAGTGAAAATTTCAACAAACAGATAGAAAATATAAGAAAGTAACAAACAGAAATCACAAAGTTGAAGACTACAATAACTGAACTGAAAAATTCACAGAGGAGTTCAGTAGCAGACTAGAGAAGCCAAAGAAAGGATTAGTGAACTCGAAGATAGAGCAATAGAATTCATCCTGCAGAGGAACAAAAAGAAAAAAGAACGAAAGAGTGATGATACCTTAAGGGACTTATGGGATACTATCAAAAGGAAAAAGAATTGGAGAAAATATTTGCAAATCATATATCTGACAAGGGGTTAATATCAAAATATATACTCATATATATAGAACTCATATAACACAACAGCAAAAAAAAAAAACAAAAAATGAAATAAAAAAGGCAGAGGAACTGAACAGACATTTTTCCAAAGAAGACATATAAATGGCCAACAGGTACATGAGAAGGTGCTCCAAATCGCTAATCATTAGGGAAAGGTAAATCAAAACCACAACGAAATATCATGACACATCTGTTAGAATGGCTATTATCAAAAAGACAAGAGATAAGTGTTGGCAAGGATGTGTAGAAAAGGGAATACTTGCCCACTGTTAGTAGGACTGTAAATTGGTGCAGCCACTATGGAAAACAGTAGGGAGTTTCTTCAAAAAAGTCAAAACAGAACTACTAAATGATCCAGCAATCCCACTTCTGGGTGTATATCCAAAGGAAATGAAAACAGGATATCAAACAGATATCTGCATTCCCATGTTCACAGCAGCATTACTCACAAAAGCCAAGATATGGAAATAACCTAAGTGTCCATTGATGGACAAATGGATAAAGAAGATGTGAGATATATACATAGATATATATCTATATATCTATACAAAGGAATATTATTCAGCCATGAGAAAGATGGAAATCCTGCCATTTGAGACAATGTACATGGACCTTGAGGGCATTATGCTAAGTGAAATAAGCCAGAGAAAGACAAATACTGCATTGTATCACTTATATGTAGGGAAAAAAAGTCAAATTCATAGAAAGAGAGAGTAGAAAAGTGGTTGCCAGGGGCTGTGGGTCAGGGATATAGGCAGAGCTTGGTAAAAGGGTACAAACTTTCAGCTATAAGATGGAAAAGGTCTGAGGATCTAATATAAAACATGGTGACTATAGTTGCTTATACTGTATTGTATAACTGAAATTTGCTAAGAGAGTAGAACTTAAATGTTCTCACCAAAGGAAAAGAAAAAGATAAAATATATGAGGTGATGGATGTATTAATTAACCAGATAGGAGCAATCCTTTCACAATGTACACATACATAAAATCACCACAATGTATACTTTAAATATCTTACAATTTTATAAGTCCATTATACTTCAATAAAGCTGAAAAAAATAAAATAAAATAAGCTGTGCATAAAATAAACACGAGCATACTAAGAAAAAATCTTTACATTTGCTTTTAAATTTTCAGTTTAAATCTACTTTAATTTTTTTTTCCTTTTTCTCTCCAAAGCCCCCCAGTACGTAGTTGTATAATCTTCGTTGTGGGTCCTAAATCTACTTTAATTTTATATGTTTATTAACATGTTACATTAAAAGCTCTGGTATTTTAAATTATTACAAAGAATTTTCTTATTTTCATCATTAAAATAATATATGAAATTATTATGATCTTATAATTAGAGCATTAAGGAAAAATTTAAAATACTTGTTGCATTTTGACACTATCATATGCTACATCTAAGCATCAAGGAAAAGCAAAATTTGCATCAGTGAACATACTACCTTATGAATAGTAAGTTAAATCAACAGAGTTTATTATTCATAATAGAGTTATTACAGAATGAAGGTATATTGAACAATTTATACATGTTATTGGTTGGGCTGAAGAAGAAGAAAGATTATCTATACAAATATTAATGCTAATGAAACATTAAGGATAATAGAAAAGTCCCTGAAGAATAGTTCAATTAAATCTATTGTTATTATTTACACATTAATTATACTCCTGAGGAAAGGCTGTGAAAGTTTATTTTTATACTCTTTCACGTATTAATTTCTATGTTATAAATTATCCATGTAAATATTTAGGAAAATAAGCCAAATTATGTTAAAAATCCATAGTTATTTCCCCTTTGTACTAATTAAATGCTACATTAATTCATTAATACTTGAACATGAAGACCTAAAGAATATTTCAATATTTATCCTTTATCTTTCTAAATTTTTCCTCAGTATAAGAAAAACATCCCTACAAACACAAAAAAGTATTAATTTCCTCAATAAAATCCATAGCAATCCATACTTGACTGTTTCTAGCAACATCAAAATGGTAACACCACATTCTTGCCAAATCTAATGCAACTCTAAGCCTGAGCATGCAAATTACAAATTCAGCTATTCCCATTAGATTTTTCTAATCCAGTCAATTGCTTATAACATCTTTTTCCTAGTTTTAAATATGTATCCTTTACATACATGAAGGATTCAAAGAGAATATTTTATCTCACATTTCCATGAACAAAACCATAAAACTCCTAGAAGAAAATCATAGGCAGTAATCTCCTTGGCACTGGTCTTGGTGATGATTTTTTGATTTGATGCCAAAAGCAAAGGCAAGAAAAGCAAAAATAAGCAAGTGAGACTACATAAAACTAAAAAGCTTCTGTACACCAAAAGAAACAATCAATAAAATGAAAAAGCAACCTACAGAATGGGAGAAAATATTTGTAAATCATATATCTGACAAAGGATTAATATCCAAAAGATATAAAGAACTCATACAACTCAATAGCACAAAAACAAGCAATCTGACTAAAACTGGGCAGAGGATCTGAACAGACATTTTTCTGAAGACATACAGATTGTCACTAAGTACATGAAAAGGTGCTCAACACCACTAATCACCCGGGAATGCAAATATAAACCACAAAAAGATATCACCTCACACCTGTTAGCATGGCTATTATCAAAAAGACAAGAACTAACAAGTGTTGGTGAGGATGTTGAGAAAAGCAAACCCTTATGCACTGTTGGTCAGAATGTAAATTGGTGCAGCCACTATGGAAAACAATATGGAGGTCCACATAAAATTAAAAATAGAGTTACCATGTGATCCAGCAATTTCACTTCTGGGTTTTTATCTGAGGAAAATGAAAACACAAACTTGAAAAATATATGCATGTCCATTGCAGCATTATTTACGATAGCCAAGATATAGAAGCAACCCAAGTGTCCATCAATGGATAAATGGATAAAGAAAATGTGTTATGTATACACAATGCAATGTTGTTCAGCCATAAAATAGAAGAAAATCTTGCCATTTGCAACAACATGGATGGACCTTGAGAGCTTTATGCTGAGTGAAATAAGTCAGACAGAGAAAGACTGTCTGATCTCACTTATATGTGGAATCTTAAAAAAAAAAAAAAAAGCAAAAACCCAGAAGAATAAAAAAACAAAAAAATGAGCTCATGGATACGGAAAACAGATGGGTGGTTGCCAGATGTGGCAGGGTGTGTGGTAGGTGAATGGGTGAAAGGGGTTAAAAACTTCCAGCTATGAAATAAGTAAGGAATGGGAGATGTAATGTACAGCATGGTGACTATATTAATAATATTATATTGTGTATTTGAAATTTGCTAACAGAGTAGATATAAAAGTTTTCATCTTAAGAAAAAAGATTTTATAGTCATGTATGGTGATGGATGTTAACTAGACTTGCTGTGGTGATCATTTCTCAATACATACAAATATCAAATCATTATGTTGTATAGCTGAAATGCTACATGTTACCTATCGCTAAATAAAAAAAATCATTCTGTTTATTAGTATTTAGGGTCCAAAACAAAATGATCCTTTGATATGAAGGTGGATGTTATAAAATTAGAAGATAGCTCAGTTTATAAATATGGGCTTAATAATGACTTATTTAGATATTGATCTCATTGATGGCAGGCCTGGACTGGAGGTCTGTTCATCTACTCTGCATTAAAGAAAATTGTTGTATTGGGAAACACTGATGTAACCCTATAACGTCATTGGAAATAAAATAGTTTAAGCTTATATTAGTGTAAAGTTATGATGCGCCATCCAAAATAAATGCCAGTTTTACTTAAATAAAAGATAAGTAAGAAGAAATACTATTTTAGTTCAAAATTGAGTATTAAGTGTTCCTTTTGTACTTCTGGACATAATAGGGGATTGCTGCAATCATACACGATTGTGACTCCCAATGAGTCACTTCCTGTATCATCCCCTCCTTTTGGGTGTAGGTGGAACCTGTGACTTGTTTCTAACCAATAGGATCTGACAAAGGTGATATGATAGTCACTACCATGATTATGTTATCTAAGACTCCAACTAAGAAGATTAAAATGAGAGTCTCCTGCTGCCCTTGAAGAAGTAAACTGCCATGTGTGAGAGGGCCTGGGAGAGGGTCACATGGCAGGGAACTGAGAGTGGCCCCTGGCTGACAGCCAGCAAGTAAACAAGGAACTTACTCCCATATCTTAGAGGAGCTAAATTCTGTCAACAACCGTGTGAGCTTAGAAGATCCCCAATCTCCAGAAGGAACACAGCCCAGCCAACACAAAGACTGCAGCCTTGTGAGATCCTGATCAGGGGACCCAGTTAAGCCGTGCCTGGATTATCGACCCATGAAAACTGTGAGGTACTAAATGTGTGTTGTTAAGCCATTAAATTTGTGGTAATTTGTTATGCATCAATAGAAAATTAATACAAAGGTGAAAGTTGTATTCTGAACTTTCTGTGCACACAATATATATCGACATTATCTTGGCAGCAAAATTTGTAGAACATTTGTGTTTATAGTAGTTATGACAGTGATTAAGCAGTGACAGAAGGTAGGAATGAAAAGGAAAACAGGCCATGAAAAAATAAGCTTTTGCCCTTCATAATCAGAGAGGAAGAGAACTGTGTATTAGTTCTGCAATGCTGAGGTTCTGGTATAACGTGTATATCAAGTATATGGCATCTAGGCAGCATTAAATATATAACTGAATGAATAATGAATGAATGAATATTGAAACGGCTATTTTTCCCCATGGGGCTAACGCATCAATGACAATGATGTTAAAAATAATAGATTTATATTTATATTTATACTGTATTCTATTCTTAGAAAATGCTAGAGTGGAGCCTACACTCTTACTCCAAATGAGTGACTTAACAATGCATCTTCTCTCTGGTTGGTGCCCGTGTACCTGGTTAGGAATCAGAAAGGATGGGTTCGGGAGCAGCACATCCAGCCCTTCCTTTCCTCATCAGTTGTAGAGAGGAGAATGATGGGAGAGACTGCCATCAGACCATTAAAAGGCGAAACAACCCAGATATAAAAGTGTTGGGCGTCAGCATCTCTCTGTCAGGACTGAGGAGAGGAAACATTTCTGGCTTAGGCAGCCCATGAATCATACTGTACAATTTAATCTATAGTTGTAAGTGATTACCTGGGAAAGATTATGCTTGTTTTGTCAATATAATTTCTATTTTCCCATTTGCATCAATTTTTATGCCTTGTTTATATCTTTATCAAACACTACAAGGTGAAATTGTTACTTTTCAATATTACAGTTTCCATGATTTTTGTATTTTAGCATTTTTATTACAAATGTGAATTGTGTATATATATCTAAGTGAGTAAGTAATTGGATTAATACTTATATATCAAATCTGTAAAAAACAAAGTGCATACAGACCTGGTAATGTAATAATTACTATAATTACCACTATTTTGAAGAGGACTTGAAAAACTGATTTAGAGAGAAAGGTTCTGAATTTGCCAAGGACTTTAGGGACATAAATAAAATCCCAGTGTCCAGATTATTTTTGCACCACAGGCTAAACCTGTTCTCATCAAAGTCAATTTACTATTGGTGAAGGAGAGATTTAACATAGTTCAACAGCTTCTTCTTTCCAATATACATCAGGGGATATTTTTCATTAAAGAGTTATTTAATACAATTATTTTCATTTTTTCATCACTCTATTTTAAAAAATTGTTACTACTATCTGGAATGGACAAAAAATTTTACATGTCGTTAGGTGATCAAGCCAAGAATATTCAAACATTCCATTGAAATTGGTATTTACACAAAAAAGCAACTGCTTTTATTTATTTTCATCTAATTTTCTATTACATCAGATTTATTGAACGTTTAAGTGTCTAATCTCCCAAAATATATGACTGAACCGACGAAGTCTATTTGGTTTCTGTACCTTGTACCAATATTATTTTATATTTAATATACTATTTGATTTTTATCCATCTCTTCAGTATCATCTTCAGGGATAGAAGGAAAAAGAAAGTAACGAACATTTCTAGAGTTCCCCCTATGTGTCTTACCCTATTTTTTAAATTGTCTCTACACCTTTTCAGCTTGGGTACTATCCATACCATTTCAGGACAAAGAAGCTGAGATGAAGGAAGGTTAGAAATTTGCCTAGGTTGTCTAGCATGTAAAAAGCTAAGATTAAAGCCCATTATTTTTTCTTGATTTCCACATCCTGGTTCTTTCTGTATATCTTCGCTCATTGCTCTAACTGTCAAGAAAATATTCTAGAAGATCAATATAAATCCTTACTCCTTTAATTGAATCTCATTTCTTATTATCCATTTTTCCATGGCCAATTCATATGCATTTTATATTTCTACCCTTAAATATCACATTAATATTACCATTTATCTTCCTTTCTTATAGGTTAAACATCCTGAATGTTTTCACCCTCTCCTCATAGAATCAATTATTAATTCCTTTAATTTTACTTATTAAAAGTACATAGAAAAATGTGCTAACCTATCTCCAGTTAGAAGCAAAGCCCATAATGTCACTTCCTTAGCAGGAACACAACTGTGCAAGCAATATTTATCCGGACGGATGTCAGAAGAAGTGATGATGTTAATGCGGAACTAGCTCTGACAGTAAACACTTCCTTTGTTACTGGGGAAATGAATGTGAGCTTTCACTAAAATTTATCAGGAAGAAATTGTGATTTTACAAGAGATTCATCCTGAGCCTTATTTTATTGCTATAATTTTATACTCAGTTTCTTCCTAAAGATAATTTGAGAGGCTTATAATGAGAAATTGTGTCATATATAACTGCACTGTTAAGGTAAGAATGAAAAAGAAAAAGGGGAGAGAGAAATTTCAGCGTCAAAGCCCACTTTGTAGGGTCTATTCAGTTTCCCAGAAGTTCCGGGAGTTCAGATGGAACACACATGTCCTCAAGGTGACAGTTACACTTTTTCTTGGTCTTTCACAAGGAGCAGAAGAGATGACGCAATTGTTTTAACTTTCTATTCTAACACTTGGCCTGACATACAAAAAACTTTTCTCATGAAATGTTCATATAAATGATGTTGGAGAGATGTTACGTGGGTGTTAGCCATAATTTATCTAAACCGCATGGAGTAGTTCACCATATTTTTGCCTCAGTTCCTCTTTATTTGAGCATGGCAGTGCAGTCTCAATCAAAAGTGACCAAACTTTTTAAAAATTAGTGTACCTTTTTCATTATGGTTAAGCTTCTTCCAGAATTTAATTTTGAAGCAAACAAGACAAAATTTCTTAAAAGATCTCACAAAGGAAGCTATATTTTCCATTTCAGTGGTGCCCATTCTGCCTATCAAACTAAATTCAAACTTTATCTAGCCCACCATGATCTGGCACTAACCTTGGTCCCTTTTATATACTCTCTGTTAGTTCAAAACAAAACAAAAAAACCCAAAAACCCAAATAACAATAATTTATTCTCCTGCATATTAAATAGATATGTCATTGAAAGGAAATAAACAGTGCTAATTATGGTCTAAGACCCAGAAAGAAGATTCAATATTATGTGCTGTCTCATAACTGGTGAAATCAGGAGGGCCTTGAATGGCCTAACGATAAGATCCCCTTCCTACCCTGGTGAATATAAGGTACCCTAGCCAAACAACTCTCCTTATCAAGTGCTTCCTTCAGATGTAGTTGCTGCTTATCTCTGAGTAGCAAGTTTCTGCCAGTCCACAGAATTACTCAACCAAGACAATCATCTCTTCCTACAGGAACTAGGGGGCACTCCAGCTTTTGATACTAAAAAGCCTTCCACCCACAGCTCCTGGCTGTTTATTCTCTTGCTGAGTACAACTACCATGTGGCGTTGCGTGGTGTGTGGCATCCCGCTCCCTCAAACTGTGAGTCTATGTGACTAGTAAACTGCTGTCGATCTCATCTGTCCAGTGTCAGGTGTCATGTGTTTGGCCATTGCCATACCCTTAGGATGGGAATTTCCCTCCCATTCACCAATCAGGTGAATAGGAGGCAATTAAGCTATTAAATACGGGACAAAATATCAGTCTCATGACTAATCAAAGAAATAATACTTAATGTGATATAAAGTTTGACTTATAAAATAAGTTAAAAATATTTTTTTCTTAAAATCACATCACTTTAAATACATAACAGTGAACAGCAAATGAAAAACTACATTCTTAGTTTGGGACTGCAAATCAGTAGAACTCTTCTGGTAAGAAATTTGACAAAAAGTCTAAGAAAAATCCAAAATATCCCTTCTTTTTTACTCAGTCATTTTATTTCTGGGAATATAGTTTAAGAAAATAATAAATATCACTGCAGGCTTTTTTCATTGTGGCATTATTTATAACAGTGAAAAGGGGAAGACAGCATAAATATCCAACAATTGAAGAATGTTTGAAGTTAATGATTAAATATCTATACACATAGTAAAAACTAATCATTAAACTCATGTCTGTGAAGAATTTTTGATGTAACAGGAAAATGCATTTATTAGGCAATTTATACTATATTAAAAATATGTATGTAAACTACATTACAATATACTCTCAAATTTCAGTGTGTATGTACGTGGCTATAAAGAAGATGTGAAGAAAAGGAAGAGAATACAAATTGTGATGTGATGTGATAAAATTATGATGGATTTTATTTTCGTCTTTGCACTTTTCACTACTAGCATATTTTACAGGGGATCTACCTATCTATTCACACACACACACACACATACACACACATACTCATTTTATACACACATACAAAGAAGAGGGTTGAGATTGACATGTACATTTAGTCATTTAGCTACTGGCAAGTGAGGGCTAGATTGGAGGTTTGCCTTTGAGATCTCTCACTAAGAGGAAACTGAGAAATGAAAACATACATGAGAAATTGGCGAAAGTAGTGTTCTCTATACCCCATTGATAAAATTCTTTGAGCAAACAAAGAGATGACGTACAAAAACTGTACATGTATCCATAGTTTGTGACATGTTTTAATTTTCAATATACAGTTTCATGTATTCATTGTTTCATGTGGCTTAGCTCCACTTCTTCAAGAATCTTGCAAACTCTTGGAAGCAGACTTCTTGTCACAGGTTTTCCCCACATTTGCCTCATATCTAGTATAAAGTTGAATCTATATGAAATATGAACTATCTACTTGTTTATAGCGGGAAAAACAAAGATAGTCCTTTATTTATTGTAACTCTCCTTTCTGTAATCCTATATTATTTGAAAAATTTTAAAATAGATTTAACAGTTATAGGAGGTGGTTAAAATGTGTTTTCAGTATTTTTTTTTAGGTGGAATATGAAGGTTTTTGCTTTTCTTTTTTTACTCATCTGCTGATCATAATATTATATCTTTGAGAAACCTAAGATATATAGAAGATATACCATCTAGAAGGTTCTATCTAGAGTCTGAATACAGATACTAAATCAGTTCTATTTGAAGAGTGTGGATTTTTATCTTAAAAACTCATAAGTAAGGAAAAAAGAGGAGAATGATATTAGTATTTTGTGGAAATGGTTATACTTTCAAATTATTTAAGAAGCAAGTAGAAAACTAGAAAGTGCAAGCAAATAATATAATTATTTTTATATCTTAGGTCCCTAACATATTTAAGACATTTTTATCTGTTTTCTTACAGTTTTGTATAATTTCTCTGGTTGCATATTGGGACAATATAATGATTCATCAACGTATGTAAATAAGGCCATTATCACAAATGTGATAATTCCCATTAAAAAATTTACCCAAATATAAATCAGTGTGCGAGTTCATTTGCTGTGCGCATATGTATGTATGCATGTATGTAAATGTCCTCTCTTCCTCCAAATATGAAAACATAATTCACTCAATGCTTTTGCATATTGCCTGTGTTTGAAATCTCCATTGATTAATAGAAGAAAGTGGAATGTCTGACTAGCTGTTCTTGGTTTTTAAAGTGATTCTTAAACACTTCTGCTCAGTTTTTAAAAATTTTAGGCCAAAAAAATCTCTTCCAGTGACTATTAAAGAAGGGAAGGGGAGGAAGGAATTCTATAGCAGCATTAGGGCAGAGTCCCTGCCTTGTTGTCACAACTAGTCACCAACGTTCTTTAGAAACAAAGCAAGGGTGTCTGCTCTCATTATTCTGTTCAACATTGTACAGCAAGTTTCAGCAAGTGAAACAAGGAAAAACTTAAAAGAAACTTATTCTCATTGGAGCAGAAGAAGTAAAACTGTCTTAATTTGCAGATGATATGATCTTGCATGTGGAAAATGCTAATGATCCCACAAAAAATGATTAGAAGTAAAAACAGCATTAGGAGGATTATAAGCTAAAAGGTCAAGATACAAAAATCAACTGTATTTCTATAAAATGCAATGAACAATCCAAAACTGAAATTAAGAAAACAACTCCATTCACAATAGCATCAAGAAGAAAAAATAATTTGGCAGACATTTAACAAAAGAAATGTAGTCTGATATACTGAAAACTATAAAACTTTACCAAAAGAAATTAAAGGAGATCTAAGCAAATGAAGAGATACCACATGTTCACGTATTGGAAGACTCAATGTTGTTAAGAGAGCAATTCTCTCCAAATTTATCTATAATTTCAACACAAACCCTACCATAATCCCAGCAGGCTCATACTAAAATTTTATGGAAATTAAAAGGATCTAGAATAACCAAAACAATTTTGAAAGATAAAAATTTGGATGACTTACACTATCAGATTTCAAAACTTAATATAAAACTATAGTAAGCAAGAGTATAGCACTAGCAAAATAATAGTTAGGCATATAGTCAAATAGAACAAAACTGAGAATCTATAAATACATTCTTGTATTAATGGTAGATTGATTTTCCTTTTTTTTTTGAGGAAGATTAGCCCTGTACCAACATCTGCCACCAATCCTCCTCTTTTTGCTGAGGAAGACTGGCCCTGAGCTAACATCCGTGCCCATCTTCCTCCACTTCATATATGGGACACCTGCCACAGCATGGCTTGACAATGGGTCCGTAGGTCCACACCCGGGATCCGGACCAGTGAACCTCAGGCCACCGAAGCAGAAAGTATGAACTTTATGGCTGTGCCAGTGGCCAGTTTGAATTGTAGATTGATTTTTGACAAAAGATGCCACAGCAATCTAATCGGGGAATTTTTTTTAAACAAAAGATGCTTCACAATTGGATATCCATTTGTAGTTCAAAAAAATGAACTTAGACCACTGCCTCATACTATCATACAAAAACCAACACAAAATAGTTCATAGACCTAAATGTATAAACCTTCTGATATAAAACATAGAAAATCTTTGTGACCTTGAGATTTTTCTTACTATGCGATCAAGAGCAGCATGGTCCATAGAGAAAAAACACAGATAAATTGGAATTCATTAAAATGTAAAACTTTTCCCTTAAAATACACCTTCGAGAAAATAAAAAGACAAGACTCATACTAGAAGAAAATATGTGCATGTCATATACTTTATAAAGGACTTGTATACACAGTACATAAAGAACTCTTACAACTCAGTAAGAAAACAAACAACTCAAATAAATAATGGGCAAAAGATCCGAATAGACATTTTTCCAAAGAAGACATATGCATTGCTTATAACCACCTGAAAATATGCTCATTATCATAAGTCATTAGGAAAATGCCAGTTAAAACAACAGTGACATATGATCAACAGCCATCCTACCAAGTGTTAGCAACAACATGAAGAAAGTGTAACACTCAGACATTGCTGGCAAGAGTATAACATGGTACACCTACCTTGGAAAACTACCGGGAAGTTTCTTAAATAGTTAAAAAGAAACTTACCATACAAGCCAACAATTCCACTTCTGGGAAACCATTCAGAAATATCGTATGTCCAACTAAAACTTGTATGCAAATATTTAAAAACTCAGAAAAATTCAATAAACAAATGTAGTATATCCAAACAACGGACTACTACTTAGCAATAAAAAGAGCAAACTCCTGTTAACATGCTACAAAATAGATCAACCTCAAAAATGTTGGTAAGTGAAAGGAGCCAGACACCAAAACTGCATACTGTATGATTCAATCCATATGAAATGCCCAGAACAGGCAAACTTACAGAGACAGAAAGTAAATCTCCCACCTGTGGCTGGGAGAGGGGCATTGGAAGTGGATATTGCTAGCAGCTCAAGGGAACTATTTCTAACGATGGAAACGCTCTAAAACAAGATTGTAGTGATGGTTGCACAACTCCACAAATTTACTAAAATTCATTAATTTATACACTTAAAATTTATGATACGAAAATTATACCTCATTACATTTATGTACATGTATATTTATGATATGCAAATTATACCTTGTTGAAGCTGTTAAAATAATAAAAAAGGAACTATCCACATTTGGTATTGCTACCAACTCAGATCCAGTGAGATCTGTTACATTTGCCTCCTGTTTCTAAAAGCCCATAAAGATGGTAGACTAATAAGGAATAAAAAATGAGCCACTATTTCCATAAAAGACACTGCTTTCTTTTGAACCTAAACATTTTTAATGTTCTTCACTATTACACTTGCTAACTAGTCTTTCTAGCCTTGCAGATGTAGCCAGTTCATTATGAAACTACACACAAGCAAATATCATTTTTAAAATCAGGAGATTTTCTTTGGCTTGTTTCAAACAGCTGTGTTTCTGAAGCCCTAAGATGGAGCTCTAAATAAAAAAGAAAGAGGCTCACTTCTTGAGCATTATACTTTATTCTTTTCTTCTGATAATTTCTATCTAAAAGAAGGGGAAATAACATTTGTTGAGTGTACAGTAAGCACAAGATTTTGTGCTAGCTTCACTTGCAATTATGTGAGATGCATAGAGCTGGGCTTATGTTACAGAGGAGAAAACTTATTCTCAAAATTTAAATAAGCAATAGATCTGAACTCCAACTCAGGTCTTTCTGATTCCAAAACTCATGACCTATTTTGGTCTAATTGCTCTGGCTAAAGTTTCCAGTACTATGTTGAATAAGAGTGGCGAAAGTGGTCATCCTTGTCTTGTTCCATGATACAGTTGTTGATCAGCACCTATAAACACATCTTTGAAGTTTACAGTTAAACGTTAAGGAAACTATTTTCTAAAAATCTGGACTATTTAATAGAAGATTGTACGTATTTCTCTCCACATATATTTCTCTCTGCATACATCACAAAAATATAAATACTGGTGCATATGGAGGCCAGCCTGGTGGCATAGTGATTAAGTTTGTGTGCTCTGCTTCAGCGACCAGAATTCGTGGGTTTGGATCTCAGGCATGGACCTACACACTGCTCATGAAAGCCATGCTGTGGTGGCATCCCACTACAAAATAGAGGAAGATTGGTACAGATGTTAGCTCAGGGCCAAACTTCCTCACCAAAAAGCAAAAAATGGTGCGTATGTATATGTGTGTACTTACTTATACATACATACATATGGGCATGAACGATAAAGTTTTGTAAATTCCTCAGCTTTGTCTCAATTGTTCCTAAAATTTTATTGTAATAATTACCTATATTTCAGATTATTCTAAATTATGAGTAAGTTGTAGATCAATATTTTTTGTATTCATTCTATTAATCTAGCCACCAACACAATGTAAATCATATTATGGGTATTCAATTTATGAGTATTAATGAGTAAAAAATTAAAAATATATCCAATATGAGTTCTAAAAAGTTATAAAATATATTTTATGTTATATAAGTTTTTCTACAGGAAGAAAACAAGCTTATTTATAATTTTTTTAACCTTCTTTATAAATATTCTTAGAACAGTGGTTCTCAAACACTTTGGTTTTAATGAGCCATTTATACTCTTTAATACTATTGAGGACTTCAAAGAGGTTTTGTTTACATGGATTTTAGCTATGTATATTTTCTATATTATAAATTAAAACTGAGAATTTAACATATTTGTTTATTAATGAATTTAAAATAAATTCATTCCATGTTAAAATAAATCACATTTTTAAACTAAAACATGGCTTTATTTTATAAATAAAACACATGAGAAGGGTGGCATTGTTTTACTTTGTAAATCTGCTTAATATTGAGCTACATAGAAGACAGCTTAATTCTCATATGTGCCCTGTATACAATCTGTTGTGATGTCACACATCACGTAACCTCTGAAAAACTCTACTGTATATTCATAAGAAAATGAGAGTGCAAAAAGCAAATACTGCCTTAGCATTACTTTGAAAATAGTTCTGACCTTGTGGACCTCTGCAAGAATCTTTGGAATCCTGAGGGTTCCCTGCTCATCCTTTGAGACCACACAGGAGAAACAATAAAAATCTACTTTCTAGTCCTGTCTCCTATTTTGAAATTATTTTTGCTTCCAATAAATGAAAATACACTTTTCTCTTTTTGTGAGGTGGGCTCGTCTTACATAATTCTTATAAAATATTTTAATGATACACCCAGTTAGAATGGTTTATTTAAATTTAATAAAAGATACACAGGATTTCTACTTTCAGTAGGTTTATATAACCAAAGTGAAAATTCGCTAATAGCCATTTCCCCCAATGTTGGGAGAGTAGATAGACTACATTTTATTCTTCACTCCTTCCTTACTTCTATCCTTACCTTGTTTTACAAAGGCAGTTAAATTATTACCTTAGATAGTTTCCTCACTATTGATAAAGCTACTGGACACTTCTTTTTCTCTAAACCTGAGAAACAAACAGGAATTTAAAAATTTTTTATTATGGAAAATTTCATACATATAAAAAAGTAGTGACAAGACTATACTAAAACCGAGTGTAGTTAATCTTCCATCTCCAATGATTATCAAATCATAATCAATTTTGCTTCATCTATTTCTTCACTATTCTCTATACAGCTAATTTTGAAGCAAAACCCCAGACAAGATATTATTTCATCTATAAATATTTTAGTATGCATCTCTAAAAGAGATACTCTTAATTTTCATTAAAAATATAAACAAAAAAATGGTAATCACAGTTAAAAAATAATTGCAAATCCTTAATATCACCAAATATTTAGTCAATCAGACTAGGCTTTTGGTTGAGCAGCAAAGACATAAAGACTAGGCAGGACTGCAAATGCTCTGCGCCAGAGTTTGCCTGCCACTAGATTAGAACTTCTAGACACTGTTTTCCAAACATTGTCATTTCTGGCTCTAGCCTTGCATTTACATGTGTTTAGGTCCCTTTGAGGGACTGAAGACTTATGTGAAAACAATAAAAATTGTTTCAAAACATTTCATTTAGTATGAGTTCATGCTAGCAAAGGACACTTGGAAAATAAATTCAGTAGTAATCTACGCAGGGAAAATATAACAGGGAAAATATTTTTACTATTATTTTATGCAAATATCAAAAGAAAAAGGGGCACGCAGAGCGATGATATAGTACACTACTAGTAAATTTATTGCTCAAAACTACAATCCTCATTTCTCATCCTGCAAAATCTATATACAGAGGAAATTGAATTTAGTTTTCAGAATAGAATATTTAAAACAAGAAAGCAATAGCTCTTATTTCTGTTATTCTTATATTTTAAAACTTTTTTATTAATTGTGGTAAAAGAAAACAAATTA
The DNA here is from genome assembly GCF_037783145.1 of Equus przewalskii. NCBI lineage: Eukaryota > Metazoa > Chordata > Mammalia > Perissodactyla > Equidae > Equus > Equus przewalskii. The sequence continues at coordinate 27,430,827 of NC_091834.1, forward strand.
AAATAATGAATTGCAAAACAAATAATAAGGTTGAAGGAATAATTACTTTAATGTGGTATAAAAATAATAATACAGAGAGAAAATAGATACACTGATATAGAGTCCTGATGATTTAGTAAAAATGGTCTTAAGATTTATGTTATAGATTATGAAAAAATAATTTTGGCATTGCTAGAAAATATTATCTTGTTTTGTTTTATGAACTGGAGGGAACCGAAATACTTTGCAGCAGGTAAATATTTCTACAAAAGGAGTCCTTGGGTCTTAAGATTCACCCCTGGAATTTTCATCAATACTTAAAATACATTCTGCATGGAATAAAACTATGAAAGTTTCAATTATCTGTCTCTGGCAGAAAAAAAATTACCCAATCTTGAAAGGAAAACAACAACATTAGACTCCTAATGGATTAATTCTTTACGAAAATAAAGAGAGGAAAATTGCTCAAAGCAAAACCTGTTCCACTCCACATGTTCCATGGTCTAAAATCTACAAGGAAAAATAGCAAGGATACTGAAGAAATACCTCTTTGTGTTCTTTGTTATATCAGTCCTTAAAAAAAACCTCTCCAGCACATATACTATGTTAGATATACCACCTATACATATACCCAAATATATGAATATATATTTATGAGTATTTTCTGTTGATGTACAGTGTCTATGAAACACAAAGAACATACTTGAGTGAGAATATAGGTACTATTCATACTTTAAAAATTCACTAATTTGACAAAACATATTTTCTCTCTCAGATTTAAATATAAAAATTCCATTATCTTTCAAAAACATCAAAGTCATGATGACAAAGGAAGAGAAACTATCAGATTGGAGGAGACGAAGGAGGCATGACAACCAAATGCAACGTGAGGTCTGGATTGGATCCTGGACTAGAAAAAAAAAATTTAGTGTGTTAGTGGGAAAACTCAAAATTTAGATAAGGCTAGCAGATGTTTTAATAGTATTTTATCAATGTTAACTTCCTGGTTTTGAACACCTTATTGTGGTTAGATAGATGTTAACATTAGAGGAATTGGGCAAAGGGTGGGCAAAAGAACTGAATGCATTCTTTTCTAGGAGTCCAAAATTTTCTGGAAGTCTAAAATTATTTCAAAATACAAAGTTTAAAAATTCCATCATAAGCTTTGGTTCATAGGACACAAATAACCAAACAAACAAAAATTCAGCATAATTGATAATGTTCAAATTGACAGGTACAGGGGAATTTATTCCTTAGAAGAATCCAATATAGTTTTTTACTTCTTGTGTAAGAATGTTTTATAGCGCGAAAACCAGCAACCATATTACTCAATAGAGCAATAATTATGGAGCTTTGCAATGCCATGTACATTTTAAAAAATGTAGTTAATGAAAAAAATGATCTAAATATGCACCATCTAGTAATTTGTCATATTAATCATCATGCCATTGTTGTCTTTTGTGTTCAAATGTATAGCCTGCTTACTTTTTGAAATTTTCCAAAACAAAATTTTTGACATAAAAAGATGGTGTTTTCTAAAATTTAATGATTCATCTAAACTGAAATCCAAATACATATTTCAATCCAACATTAAAATAAAAAGGACTAGATTATTTGATTTCCTTTACCTGAAACTGTGTGATCCTTAGAGTCTCTCGTTATTTTTATCCTTGCATGAGGAAAGATGTAGTGCACGGTCTTCCCGTTCATCTGTATAATCTGACATACATGTGATAAGGTGAAAAAGCAATGTTAAAGACATTTAAAATGCAATATACAGACTTACGTTTTTTTAAAAAAAGCAGATTGATTCAATCAACGAAAAAGTCTTAGAAAATTCTTAAATGATGACACTGTAAGCCTCTTCCACTATATAATGATATTATTGGCTTCTGAGTTCATTACAGTCTTCACATTTATAACCAATTTCTCTTGCAAACTGATTTGTTGTCTTCGGGAACTCCATGAGCACATGTACAGGTCGAAAAGGATGACTGTTACATCAGTAGTACATAGTCAATAGTGACGAAAGAAGATAGAGAACGTATACGAAAAACTGACAGGGCTGATTTTGCCCTGGACAGCCTAGAAATGGAAAGGTAGGGTTAATTTTCAGCAATTAAGCGCTGCGAGGGGAGAAAAGCCAGAGAGGATCTTCTCCCTCACCTGTCTATCACTATGCTAGGACTGCTCTGTACTTGTGTTGCTTTGGTTTTATTGCAGAATTGTGCTTTTGCTGAGCACATCTACTAGAAATTTCAATGTACACTGGATGCTGAGACTAATGTTCTATAAATAAATAAAAACTTGGCTCATTCTAATACTTTCTGGACTGTTTTTTGTATGCAAAGTATGTGTTATTGATGGCATTATTTCTCATTTACTGTTGACGTTCCTTCGGGTAGAAGAAGCAACGCTTAAAGCTATTGTTGCAAGTCTATGATTTCAATTCTCGTTACTGAGACTTGAACATGAGAATACTTTAGACTGCATTACCTCTGTTTCCACCTGGCAAAAAGAGATCTGAAACAAAAATAAATTAGTGAATCCAAACTTGTGCTTTATATTTTATGGAACTTTGTTTTCAAAAGAGATTTGTGAAATAAAGAAAGATAGAAATGTAATATATTCATATCTATATTAATAGGAGTTTATTAGTATGGAATCTTGTATCTGTCATCTTAGGAAAAATTTGGACTAAAATTACAAATGAAACACAGTTTAGTAAAGATACATTCAATACTACCCATTTCAATGTTTAAGAAACGTATGGGAATACTAAACCAAAATATTAAATATAATTTAGAACCAAAGAAATGTACATTTTGTGAAGAAAGATTCCTTGGAATACTTATGTGGTCTTAATGTGCCTTTGTAAACTCAGCTGTAAAACTGTTAGAATTTTGGATATTAAAACTAAAATATATATTAAAAAAGTGTAAGCTTAAATGATAGCCTTTAGTTTTTATTCTAACTTCGGAAAAGATTAAGCTGCATCAGGCCTCTGTTGAAGAGAAAACACTCCCCAAACAACAGCAGGATCCTGTTGTCAGGAATAATATACGAAGGCTGCAAAGTAAAACTAAAATATTGTTTGCAAGATTATAAAAATATTATGCTCACAATAATCAGTGAAGCTGGATAATTCAGACTAACGCTAACTTTGTAAACCACTGAAAATCTTATTTCTATCCACAATAAGAGTATACATTTCCTTCTCTCCTCTCCACTTGCCTCCTGATCTGTCTCTCTCCTTCCCTTCTCTCTCTTAATTTTCCTCCTCTGCCCTCCCCTCTTCTTCTTCTGTATTCCTTTTTCCTTTCTTTCTCTCTTCCCTCCCTCCCTTAATCTGTATTTAAAGATTTTTATTTTTTCCTAAAAATTTAACTGTGTGCACTGAAAATTCTACAACTGTTAGACATAACTGAACTTTGCTTTGGTACTGTGGTTACGTCATTAAAATGAGTGGATATTATTTAATTTTATTTCAAACATCTTCTAATTTCATGTATTATTTAACAATGATTTTTAAAAGACCTGGCCAAAAATAAACTAAGAAAATATAATTTTGACTTCTGCTATTCTTCCCAATTCTCCAGACTATGGAGAAATTGATGTAATCTCACAGTACATCTATTGCACAGTCTAGAAGTGTAATCAGACTTTCCCAATTTTTCATCAGAGTTTTATCAGCTAGCCAGTATCACCTTTTAATTTGTACCTATGATATTAGTAGAAGGGATGTTAAACATCTTCATCTCCACGAATGTTGCTTTCAGAGCATCTCATAGAATCTCTTGTAGTTTCAGCAACTGTCTACAACCAGCTTAATGAATTCACTTAATAAATAAAAAGCATTGAACTGCCATAATTATAATCAATGTGACCAAGAGTCTATAGAAAGCAGGGGTATCTGTCTCCCATGTATGAACTAGTGGGATCTTGGCTTTCTCCTAACCATTGCAGGTGAAAGTTGAGAAAGTCGTCCAGCAGATGGAGGTTCAGGGTAGGTGTTGCTTCTGCCAAGTAAGGGTAGGAGCAGCGCCAGAGGGCAGGACTGATGTCAAGTGTGCCCTATACCTCTCCCCAAGAGCCGGGTTTCTGATACCATTGTCTTTTGGTGATTCTGCATTGATGGAACTATCACCTGCATGCCTCCCAGAAAAAGAATTCTCTCTCTTCTCTACCCACAAATATTTCAGAAGAAATTATTTTCATGAATTGAGCCTTCACACTTATGATATATTCTCTTGTGTTAATATATATTTTATTTATACAGACATTCATCCTTTCCCTCACTTAAATAACATGCATGCTAGCTGCAAGGTAGAGAGTGCCTTTCTGCATTCCAAGCACTGTACTAGGTGCTGTATATAACACATGGTGGATAGACTAGAGAGCTCCTGCTATCTAGGAGCTCACAGCCCAAGACATAACACATGGAGCACAAAGGAAGAACATGTGTCCCAGTTTTGTGGGGAGGTGGTGGTGGCAGTGCCAGGGAAGTCTTCTTGCAAGATGGGACATGTACCTGGAGACCTGAATGATCAGTAGGGTTAGCTAAGAGAAGAGAGGAGGAAAAGTTTTCAGGGAGAGAAAGCAACACATTCAAAGGCCCAGAATAAAGAGAGTGGTTCTTTCAGAGGAGCTTAATGTGCCTCAATATAACAGTTGCTTGGGAATTGCAGAACGTGTAGGCATTAGTGTAGAGAGTGGAGACATTTTGTACTAGTCAAGAAGTGCCGACCTTTATAACCACCTTGTGAAGGGTATTAGCCCTATTTATAGATGAAGTCATGAAGAAAAGTTTAAAAAGGGGGCGGGGGAATTAGGTGACCTGCTCAATTTACAAAGCAGAGCTCAATTTCCACTGAATAGTGCAGAGGTTAAACATCACAAATATTTGAAAGGAAACAAATATGGATTTGCAGATTTGGTTTATTTTTATAGTTAATGTGATTTTGAGTCTAATAAAAATTTCAGATATATTCTATCTAATGTATGTTGCACATAAAATATTTTTAAAAACTGATAAATTACAGTTTGCATTAGTCAATTTAGTTTTATTACTTTTGCCTCCAGAGCATTTTATGTGCTAAATTCTTGTTATACATAAGTTTCCAAATGAAAGCATTTGGGTTTATTGCTTCCAAGAGCCTGATACTACCTTTTTAAGATTAGAGATGCAAAGAAGTGAATAAAACAAGAATGCCATTTTGCTATTCTCTCTAGACCAAAATACAGTATGATGAGTTAATAAGAAAGCATTTGAAGATAAATATTAATGCAAAAAAGCATGAATTTTGAACTTTATATAAATGTTACTAAAGCATATATTGTCTTCTATGTAGCTTCTGTTTAGAAAAAACCTTAAAGAAAAACAAAGAAATTATTGTCACAAAAGCCAGTGTATTTGTTACTTTGTTTGGGAGAGGTTGAAGTTTAAAATCTGAAAGGAGCACAGGGGTTTCTGGGGGCAGGCAATATTCCCTTTCTTGGATTGTGTGGCGTTATATGCCTACTCACCTTATAACTAGTTTATAATTCTATATATTTGCAGTTTTGATAAGAGTATATGTAGTTTTTTGTGTTAGATATCAAAATAAAAATGTAAAAAATAACTTCTAGCAAGAAAATATATATTACTGTATTACATTTACCCATATGTAATTCTAACAAGAATTCTTACATTTTCTACTTTATAAAACATGCAAGAAATTCTTTAAATGATTCTCAGATATACCCTTTGCTTAATTTTGGCATTATATTGGTCTCTCTCTCTATATATATTAAACGTGATGGTGCTATGTTTTCAGTTGATCAAAACCATAAATCTGTAGATGTAACAGAAAGTTAGGAACAAAAAAATGTCATTAGGGATATTATTTCATCTACATACAGTAAATAGAATTTTAGAAAATATTTTTTGAGGTGGACATAGATTACTTTAAAATGTATCCTGAAAGAATATTAGTTAGATAAACTAGCTGAGCGAGACTATTCTGAATATCCATGGAAATGGTAGTGTTGAAAAGTAACTCTATGAAAGTTATTATTTTTTAGATCTCTAGGTTATAGATTTCATGTTATTAGGATTTCTTTAAAGGATTTGTGTTTTCATTGACTTGATCTAGGTTTGTGGGAAATACTAAACTTCAGAGAAACAAATGAGATGAGTAAGATATAATGTTAAGTAAGTCATTACAGAGAGATTTTTATAATTAAAATACATTCAAGGAAGTTATTTGCGGCTGACAAATTTATTTTTTTAGTAATTAGATAAAAGGAGGCAATTTAAAATTTTTAAACATGTTCATAATGATTTTTTAATTTTCTTACTCCCCAGTCAGATCTAATTGATGAGATTGAAATACAACTATAGATACAATTTTAAAGAATAACAAGAAAGCTAAGAAAAGTATAATAGTCTGATGCATTAAAGTGAAGTACAAAGAAATGGAGATATATTGACATATGTTTGGAGGTAAACAATCCTAAATGAAAAATTTATTAAAGATATCAAAAACTAAAGAAAGACTATACATTATACAGAGAAGAATGCTAAGATTTCTGGAAAATATGATAGTATACAGAAAAACAAAAAATGAAATTGTGAGAAAAGGAAATTCTATTTAACAGATAGAAATTTGGCAATGAAAACTGAAATTGCTTAGGAAGAAATCAAATCTGAGAGCATAGATATTATCTTTTATAGTACTTGTATATGCAAAAGTCTTTTCCTTTATACCTAATGTGACAAACACTGAGTTTAATTATAGTAAGTTCATATGGTTCTTCTTTGTTGTTTGAAATGTAATTGCCATCTAGATCAATGAATCACTAATCGGACAGGATGATTTAGCAGTTAATGTATGTGAAATAAGTCAGCTATGTGTTTTGAGGCTGCTTTAATGATCATGAGTACACAGCGTGCAAATATCCGATCCCTTAAGACAATCGATTTAAGGACACTTGGGTTGCTAGAGGAATCTCTCGCAATTTATCCAACTGTTAACCTCCCACAAATATTGCAAAATTCAATTCAAACATCATTTTTTCTAAAGTGAATAAGATCATGAATTTTAGTATCATATTTGTCTAACTGTGAAATGTTCTATGTTTCAGTGTCTTCATCTATAAATATATATTAATTAATAACGCCTATTTTGAGTTGTTCTGAAGATAAAATCCAAAAATGAATGCAAAACAAACTAACACTTCCAAATCAAAGGCTCTAAAATATGAGCTCCCTTCTCCCTGATACGAAGGCTTCTCTGTCCCCAGCTGACTTGGTTTGGTCATCCTCTTATTTGCTATTTCTTAAGGCTCAAATATATTGCTATTAGAAAGCATTAATATTACCCATATTTGTTTCATCCAATATTCTGTAAGCTCTTCAGGAGCTTCATGTATTCTCCTTGTATAGCAGTGTTGGGTATGTTTTACACACAATTATCTGTTGGAGGAATGAATGTCTTAAATTGCCTGGTGGAAGCATCACAGCTATGCTGTAATGTTAATCAGTCATGGCTGATGCAGTAAGGTACTCACTACTTTAAGTTACTGAAAAAAAAAATCAATTGTGAACTTGATTGACAAAAGTTCCATGCATTCTAGGATAATTGAGACTGTTCTAGGGTGAACTTTCTTTCTTTCTTTTTGGTAAATCTAAAAGAGATTGCTCAATATAGCACTTACTTGCTCTTGATGTTGACTGAGCGGTCTAGAGTGGACCAATCTTTCTGGCAGTTTTCGATCCAGACCATGTCCATTTTCCAAACAAGAATCCCTGGGTTTGTCAAACCAATCTGTTTCTTCACGACGCAGGTGATAGGCTTTGGAGATCAAGGAAATATCAAACATTGCAACCAACCAACTAATGAAGATGACAGAGGGCAGTGGATGTTCTGAAGTAGAAATGTATTCCAGGCTTGCTACCCATTCATGCATTTCAAACACAACTCCCAATAAGATGTGAAAAATCATTTCCAATATTATCTTAAAAATTTTGTACAATGGAATAACCTAGACGAAATGATGTACACAACTGTTCAACCCCTCAGAGCAAAATAAAACAAAATTAAATTTTAAATCAGGAGAAAAAGAAATTTAGATAGTGATTAAATAAATAAATGAACAAGTGAATATCCCTCAGAAGTCACTCTATTCAACCTCAATTCATTAGTTCCCACTTGCTCACCAATCCCCAACACCCACCATCCAACACTAAAATCTATGGAAAATGTATTCCTCGGGTATGGAAGATTCTGTCACCTCCCCACTATCATATCAACCCAGTACTAATATATGGCTGCTGGTTTTGAACACCAAGTTAGTATTTTTTGAAAACATGACATTTCAATGACACTCATAAATAAATGGAAACATTTATTTCTACGAGGATCCCAGGTATTATTGCTAGGAACATGTATGTCATAATCAACTGGTAACCTAATATTAAAAATATAACTATTAGAATTTCTTATTAAAAATTAAGCAATTTTTTGTGAGATCACAGATTTAGGAATTAGACTGAAGAGATGACTGACTACTTTTTGTAATTATAATGTGACAAAACTTGACATCTTAAAATACTTTCTTGAAAATGCAACCTTATTTAAGTACGTGATTATTATTTCAAATTTTTGTCCCATTCAGTTCTGTGTACTTCCAACGTCTTTTAAAGCTATTATTTAGTGACCAAAAATTCTATTTTACCTAACATATAGAATTTGAATCTATGTAAAGTTTTATTCTCTGTAAAAGGATCCCCAATTAATAGTCTCTGGAAGAATAGTGTTGTTTCCTAAATGGCAGATGGAGCAGCCCTTCTCAAGTGCTCACAACGGAAGATGTGTTGATGCTATCAACCTATGCTTTTCTGAAACTCCTGCTTCTACAGTACCACACTATTGAGTTCTCTCTATCTCACTACAGTCTTCTTTTTCTGTCTACAACTTTGTCTTCTTTTCCAAAAATTTTTCCCCAGACTTTTTTCCCAGGCAATTTCCATTATTTCTTTACCAGCAGGGCTGGCAAACCCACAGCATATACACCACTACTCACCTCTACACCTCCTGTGATCTTGGTCAGTGCTGCTCATTAACTGCAGCATTTTCCTCCAATAAATACAGAATGATAGATGGTGTGTCATAATTTAGTCAGTCTTAGATTTGAGGAAATATAGTACTTACGTGGTTTATGGTTGCAAATGTACTGGTCTGATCTCCCCTACTAGACTCTAAGCTGCCCGAAGGCAAGGCTTATATCTTGTTTTTTTCTCCCCTCAACACTAAAAACAATGAATTGCAAACACCACAACATTCAATAAATATTTGGGAAATGAATGAAACACAGAAAAATTAGTCATCAACTAGAGAAAGAAGTTAAATGACCTAATTACGATAAGCACATTTTAAAATAAATATTAATTTGTCCCTTGAACCTCGTTAGTAGTTACACAATCTTTTCTCACAACCCACTTGCTATTTATTATGGTTTTTCGTAGTTTTAATGACACCAAGTGACTAATTTATGAAAAAATATTTAATGTGATCGAAATTTGATAAATACATACAAAACAAACCCATTATTTGATCAACAGTCTCTAAGAACTTATTAGACTATCCCCAATCAAACTAACAATATTTTTTTTACTTTTTATATACCTTTATTATATCTTTCTCATGAAAAGGAAAAACATAATCTATACTAATTTTAATAAATGCGTATCTTGGATAACATAGTACATGATTTCACTTGAATATATAACTTTGCTAATTCATTTGAAATACAGTCCTTTAAAACATGTTTCCTTGGCTGTGTCTATACAAGTAAGGCAGAATCTCAACCTGATTCAAATTTTGTCAGTTTATTTCCAATTCTGATTATATACTTTGATTGTCCATTATTTCTTGTAACTCTTCAAATGATTAAATTAGGACCTCTACCACTTTTTGCAGAGGAATTTACAGATTAACCAAGAGAACCAGATTGAATGAATCTGGTTTTTCCCTGGATTCTGACCTCATCATTTACAGCAAGTTGTACATAAACACTAATTTTTTATAGCTGCAACTGTCTGATCTGCCAAGGTACATCTGCACTTTAAAAATTAAATTTTATAATAATAATAACATTTCCAAAGTAGTTTAAAGAATGTGCTGGAGATTAACATTTCCCTTATTTAAACTGATAATATTTCCTTAAATTCTTAAATGTAAAATCTAAGCAAGCTATTTTTGGGTCTAGAATTATACACAAGCAACAGTTACATGAATAGTTTAATTCTATGCAGTATCAAATATTGGTCAAATATTTTTTTTTAAAAAAAGACTATATATACTGAAGCTTTTTTCCCCATAGAATATTCTTTGAAAGAATGTTTTCAACAAAATATTTATGGTTATAGAAATAAATATAACTTGACAGTTTCTAGCTTAGCTTCCCTCCAATCTGCTCCAGAGGAAAGGCCTCCTGCTCTGTACTTATTCAACTAACCAGGCATGGACATCGAGCAGTGGACTTCAAGCCGATGGCCACAAATGTTAATCAACGTAAATTATGTCTAACCTAGATTTCACCTACATATGAAAAACATTGTATAGTCTATGACCTAGAGTCCAATTAAATTTAGAGAAAGCAAACAATAAACAGGATGAAATTAGTTAAATTTCCTTTGTCTACATGATACTAAATAGCCTGCTGGAATGTTATACTTTTCAAAGTTACCTGGTGTCATTCAAATACAGACATAGCCTATGTTTGGTAAAAATTTACTTTAAAAATCCCTAATATTTCATGAATTCATAAATGTCATGAGTTATGTAATTGGGAAAAATATATTCTACTTTTTCCCTTAATTACTCAAGGAATCCAAGATTTCAAAAGAAAAGTAGATCATTGCTTACTAGAAGAAAACCAGTATGTTTATGCGAAACAAAAGCAAAGAAAATACATAACATTTTAAAATGTACATCTTTTAAAGATAATCACTACAATTCACACACATAATATTACATACGTAATTCAATGTGTTATAGCTGTCTTTTGTCTAATTCTATATCAACGTGATTTTTATGACTAAATTTGCTTAACTTTTAAACACAGCTTAATTGTTTAATTTCATCTAAATTTCATTTTGTTTACTTCCTTGATATTATCTTTACACATTTCATAATTTTGTATGCTGCATGATGTCTCAACATCCACTGTATCAAAACAATTCTTTTCATATAGTCTTTGATGACTATGAGTACCCATGATCCAAACATACAAATGAAAAATAAAACATTTGGTTATTTTTATATGGTTATATGTAAATAAATGCCACATTTTAAAATATCTAGAAACATTGGTAGGTCTGGCACCATGCTGACAAAACATCTGTGATTAATAAATGCATTTGTCAAATTCTCTCCAGATACAAGCTCGTCATGTACAAATAGCATTTAGGTGTTTAGATATGCCATAGATCTGTTAGGTTTTGTTTTATTTTATAAAACATGATTTATTTTATGAAAAATGATTATTGAAGAGCCTTTTTATTCTTATGCTAGTCATTTCATATATATAAAATGTGTGTAAAATGTGGATTGTGAAAAAAAGTAAAGGAAAAATTAAAGACTGTTTCCACATAATACCATGACTCTTGTTTAACTATGCAGATTCACTCAAACAATTGGCTAAATAAAAAAAACATACAGAGTGCTTTATTTAATTAACTAATTATCAATAAAAATGGTCAATCCAATAGACTATAGAAAAGAAAACAAATCAGAAACTGACTAGTCTGTTAGAATTTCACTAGGAAAAGCAGTTTCTCCTCTTTCAGATCCAGTGATTACTTTAGTTTAGTCTAGATTTAAACTTCTAAAATTATGGTGGTGTCTAGATACAGAAGCAGAAAGGAAATCTTTTTCATGAAAACATATTTTCCTGTGAGTCCGCAGGGAAGAAGTCAGATTTACAAGGGGAGATGTTATGTCAGCTTAGTGCTTTCAGTCCCCAAAAGTATGAAGTAATAATGCTTTTATTTGATCAGAAATATTTTATTTCCAGGACTCAAACCACACCTACATTCAAACGTAAACCACAGAGTGGGGAGAAAAAAACCCCAAGAGTCATGAGTCCTCTTGGCACGGGCGACACTCTCCACATCCTTGGCCCACTCCTCCCTCATCTTCAAAACAGACTTGGACTAGAGAACTCACTAAAATCCTTCTGGTTCTACATGATTAAACAACAAAGACAAAAATATCATAGACCCGCTTTTAGTTAAGTATGTACAGTAAGTATTGGCTTAAATCACTCGTTCAATATGAAAAACTAGCAAAACAATTTAGAGCAAAAAAATGGCATGATGCCAAAAGCAAAGCCACGGAAAAGGCTAACCAGGCAGCCCAGGAGGTCTTCAGGTCCAAACAGCTAAATTCACAAAATTAGTGTACAAATTTTCAATAGCAAAATGTAAAGAATACTTCATACATACTGATAAGATTATTTATTGTCAACATCATATTTAGCGCTAAGTATTCTAGTATGTCATGCAAAATGTACAAACTTGTCAATTATGATATTCATAATGAGAGAGAGATAAAATATGAACCTTTTATTTAAGGAGAACTATAAGATTCTATATTATACTAACATCAGGGACTTATCTGAAAGTTCTCAAAAAGAGAACATTCTCGGAATTAGTGAACACTGTTCTCACAAAAATGACATAAATACTTTTCTATTACAAAGTCTAGCAGAATAGTACTTAATATCTCTAAACCTTAATAATTTCACAAACTGAAAGAAACTGATGAATAACTTTAAAAGTGCTTTTTAAGAAATAAAAGAGACATACAATGAAAAACTTTCCAACTATGGATTTAAAGGATGACCATATTTTATTGACATAATTTTTTGATAATGGTTTTGGAAAAGTGGACACAAAACTAATCAAGCAATCAAGAAACAGAACAATAAAATAATAAACTAAAAAGAAATAAAGAAAAGCATGCTACAAAATCTATATACAAGATAAAATTTCCATTTACAAGAAATAAAATTGACATAAACATGCAAAAGATACACCAAGAAAAGTAGACTATATCCTTGAAGAAGGAAAATTAAACATGCAGAAAAGTAAGAGTTTGAGTTTCGAGAGTAACTAGGTAGTTTGAGGCCCAATTTACCTTCACTGTCTGACATGGCATGTTGGAAGTCATCCATGATGAATGCTATGTCACGGTCATAGCCTCGAGTCCGTGATTCTTCTCTCATGTGTTGCTGAACTTCAGGCAATGAGTGACTTGATCCAAACTGATCCCTGGTGTCTGCAGATATGGGTGGCAGGGGTCCAGCAGCAGCCCTGGCCATTCCCATTGGCTGGCCAACAGGACTGAGTGGACTTTCTTCCTCAGAATTCTGGGCCACAATTGGTATTCTTCCTCTACTCTGGCTAATTGGCAAACTGGTAGGCTTAGTTCTACCAGAAGGGGATGCATGACTAAAGGAAACATCTAGAGCTTCAGCTTCTTGAGCTTTCAGTCTTAGGGAAGAGCTGGAAGAGTCTCTTTTAATTGATAAATCCAGCCCATAGACAGAGGAAGGTCTAGACCTGCTGCCACTACCGTAGGGCTTGTCCGCTTCCTCCTGCAGAGCCGACCGGATGGTACTTCCTAAGGTGCCTAGTCCAGTGCCAAGAGATGACCCCATAAATTTTTGTTGGTCTGTAATATTTTTTCTGAGGCCAAAAGTGATATCATCTTGAAGAAGCCTTGCTCTGGAAGAAATGCCACCAATAGACGAAGTGCTAGAAGTCATATAGCTCGAATAATCAGGTTCAAGGTCTCTACTTTCTTGAATAGGTGAAAATTTTGACATTTTAGGGTCAATTAGTGATTTCTTATGTTTTGACTGCTTTTGATAAAGGATGGCTGCGGGTAGTTGTTTTGCTGCTTGTTTTTCAAGTGTGAGTCTACTAATGCTATACTTTTCAGATTTTGGAAAATGCCTATAGCTAGTATCGGCATGGTAATAATGAGAAAGACCAGTAAGGTGATCTAAGCTCTCTGCTCCTCTACGGAATTCCTGTTTAATCTGATGTTTCAGAAGTTTTAACTCATAAGGATCCTCCATTGGGTCTTCCTCTGCTTTCACATAACTATGCAATCTGGAGGAAGTCTGCAAAGGTGCTAGGAAATCTGTCACTTCTTGAGATCTACGTGTTTCAGTGGTTCGAAGGAGACGATCTGTTTTTGACAGATCCTTTTCATGAAAGCTAAACGCAGTGCTTAATGCTGCTGTTTCTTTGGTAATCTCTCCAATGTCATCAATTAAGACATAATTTCGTGGAGTATGATGGTCTATATCTGCATAGAAAGAATCTGCAGATATGCTTGATATTGGACTGCTTGCCATGCTACTTCTTTCCTCCAATCCTATTCTCAAGTCTAAGCTATTGTACTTACTACCAAGATGGGAAACAGCATATGTATTATCAGTAGAAACAGGAGCTATCATCAGTGGTTGGTTGCGAATCACCTCATAGTTTGAAGTTATCTTGGGCTCCAAATACAACGTAGTTTGCCGTGGCTTTTGTTGTATCACCATCATCTGTGATGGTAACTGATAAGAAGGTTGTGGAGTTGGTGGAGGTTGAGCTTCAGGTGTGAAGGACATTGTTGCCACAGCTTGGAATGTTGGCTGAGTCTGGTAAGGTGAAACTTGCTGATGATACAAAGTTTGTTGCTGAAAATGGGATTGTTGGGTGTATGGGGTAGGTGACTGGGTAGGAGGGGCAGGGGAAGAGTATTGGTATTGCGTATAAGGACTCGTAGGAGGAACTAGTTGAGATTCTGTTTGGGTTTGTGGTGGTATAAACTGGCTGAATTCAGTTTGGGGAGCAGTTCTTGGTCGCTCTATGCCATGCTGGCTTTCTATTCGGGTTGGTCTGCTGCTGCTCACCTCACTGTCAGACATGTAATCCCGATCCTCGGCTACTCCCTGGAGGTAAGCTCGCTCTCTCTTTTCTCTCTCCTTTAGTAATGCCTCTTTCCTCCTGTTAATCCCCATTTCCAGGTACCGTAACTTGGCATCAATCTCCTTTTCTTCCTCATCAAGTTCTGCTTGTTTCTTTCTAAGCTTTGCAGATTCCCTCTCCACAAGATCAAGCTCTCTGTCTATATCCTGGAGAATCTTCGCTCGTGCCATTGTGTTGGTTCTGCAGACCCTCCTCCTGGAGACTGTGCCCATTGTGCTATATGTCGACTGAGTTCCTGCGGAGGTCTCCTCAGGAGGTGGATTTGGAAGAGTTCTCTTAACTTTTTTCTGGGTGCCAGAGGGTGTCATGGTTTGAGAACCTTTTGTCTATAATTAAGTGAACAAAACATAATACTTTAATATCAAGGAAAAAAATAAAAGATCAAAAAAATTTCATAATTTAACATTGAAATAAAAATTTCATATATGTTTTAGCTGTGACAGTGTAGTAAAATAAAAATTTTATACATAATTGCAAGTATTAGTCAGAAATGCAGATAACTGAAAAATAATTTTTCCTTTTTTGGTAAATTATTATAATAAATACTTTATTATTATAACTTCTGTAACATTAGAAGTGAGTTTGAAATCAAGCACAGAACTCATTGATAGGCAGGCTTATATTTTAGTTAGACTCTTAGGAGAACTGTAAAGACTCATTTTCCATCCTATTGAACACATATAAGATTATTTACTGAATATATTTCCAGAGCATTTGTTTTAACTCTCTGAAATTTAAGTTACTATTTGTTGAAGATGCTCACATAGTGCTGTTAAGTTCAGTCATTTGCTTCTATCTTTCCATTCCTACTTTTACCCCCTGGAGTGGCTGTCATTCCTATTTCAATCACGAAATATTTTGAAATGAAATCCTCAAATTCTTTAATGTCTTTCCTCATCCAAAAAGAATAATATAAACTAATTTCTCATTTAATCTTTCAATATTTTCACGACTATTAGGGTCTTATGTTTTCTTTCAACTTTATTATTCTTTAGTAATTTTAGCTTCTGCTTAGTGCTTTAGCAACTTCTACATGAAGCCAAAGGAACTGACTGCAATAAAAACCCATTGAGGGGCCAGCTCGGTGGTGCAGCGGTTAAGTTCGCTTCAGTGGCTCGGGGTTTGAAGGTTCGGATCCCAGGGAACCGATTATCAAGCCATGCTGTGGCAGGTGTCCCACATGTTAAGTAGAAGATGGGCACGGATGTGAGCTCAGCGCCAATCTTCCTCAGCAAACAGAGGAGGATTGGTGGCAGATGTTAGCACAGAGCTAATCTTCCTCAAAAAAGTGGCAAAAAATCCATTGAAATCTTTGCAGAAAAATCAGATAAAGTATCTCGGTGGTGGGTTGTCAGATATTTTCCATTTCACTTGGTTAATTTGTTATAAACCTGCATTCAAAAATCAGTGGTCTTGACAATCATACAATTTTAGAATACCAAAAGGCATGAGAGATCATTTTGACTATTTATAGTGAAAATAAACTCATATCCTCAAAGTTACCCAAGCATTTAGTAGCATATTCACAACTAGATCTAACATCTTCTGCCTTCTAATTGTATATTTTTACAAAATTATTTTTTCTTTTTCTTACTAATAATCCAGATTTAATTCTCTCCTCTTTCCTAATCACCAAATATTGAGAGCAGAAAAATAATAGAAAGTATGAAAATTATGTTTAATTAATTAGATCATATTTGTCTAAGACCATGTGCTTTCATCTTCTTTTTATTATTTCCAAATTCATTTCCTTGGTGTTTTTTATTTACTTTCTGCTATAATTTTTATGCTCCCTTTATTTAACCTCGCTAATTGTTTCTTTAATAGAATTCATAATCAATAGCAATATCCTAAAGATCAATTGAGGTTTATGTATATTTCTGAAATTAAAATATTTGAATGCAAATTCACAATGAATTAATGTTCTAAGTATGTGAAATATGGTAGAGTGATTTTTAAATTGTAGCTTGATCCTCTCCACAGAGAAATCTCCAGGGATATGAAGAATTGGAGCCCCAAAGGCAGCTGTTTGGCACATTATTTATTCTCCATCACCCTCAATTCTCTTCATTTAATGCTCACAATCAAGTACTAGAGTTGTTATGAAGATCAAATGAGACAACTGTGTAAAATATTTGGTACATATTGTAAGCATCCATGAAATATTATTTCCTTGCAAAATCCCCTTATTTCAACAGAAAACTATAGATTTTTGATAAATTCACATTCAAACTCTTTTTAAAATGTTTATTTGCAAAAAATGAATACCTATGTCATACTTTTTAATATCAACCGACCATAGTGAAATAGTAATAAAGTGAAAATTTAAATCTTATAATCATTTTCTTAACAATTTTCTAAAATACTGACATAGATATATGTCTTCTGCTTTTAAAAAGTTTTTCCACAATAACCTTTTCAATTCTCTGAATATAATGATGTTCAATAGGAAGCTGAAATTAGTTACTGTTTCTTTTTCCTTGACTTGCATTTGGTAGATCTGGTATATGCATAAGAATTTTAAAATTTAAAATGTTTACCTATACCATATGATTGTGGTTGTGAAATGGTTTGATAAAAGGAGGGTGTTTAATTGTGTTGCTCTGAATGTGTTATGGCCTTGCATCATATGGAGACATTTAAGAGTAAGAAATCTCTTTCCCACAAAAAGAAGTTAAAAATACCCACCAATTAATGCAACACTAAATGCTGATTCGGGCAGAGAAACAGCACACAAAACAGAGAAGGTAACTATGGAATGGAGCAAATAGAATGAAAAGAAATTTCTGAGGTGGACACATTTTGAAAATTAATTTTTAAAAATACTGAAGGCATTCATTAAATGGATGCACACATTTTTTGAATGAAAGAATGAAGAAAGAGTAAAATAAAAACTTTTGATTATGTTTAAAGGTTCTGAATCAAGAAGTAAATTTCCCAGATTCACTGAGTGGAATGAGAGTATATATGAAATCACAGGAAAAATAAAACTATGAGGAACCAAACAAAAGACTATTGCATTAAGAGTAATGGTTAATGAAGTGAGATCGAAATTGACATTAGTTTTATTACTTATTGCTCATATGTATGCAATCTTTTTCCTAATTTAACTCTACGTTTAACAGTTTATAGTTCTCACTTGAGAGCGCAGGCTTAGTCAAACTCAAATTTTTTTTCATAAAGTCCTGGGTTAAAGAGTATTCCAGCTTGGGGATTTCTAACTATCCGCTACAGTTACAGATTTTTCATGATCCATGGCTTGTATTAACTAATGCTTTGTGTGCCACAGATGTGAGTCATGGAAACAAGAGACAAAGCTGGATGGTAGAACCTAGGTACTTCCTGACTTAGCCTACTTGACCAGTCTCCATGAATTGAAATAGCTGTGCTGTTCTCTACTTGGTAACACAATAGCTTTTACCCTGACTATAGAAGTAGTCACAAAGTTGGAGACTTGTCAGAGTCTCAGCCATACCCTCCCGAATGAGAGGAAGCATAACACAGTGATTGAAAGCTTGGTCTCTCAGGTCAGACTGTACAGAGTTTCACTCCTGACTCTGCCTTTTACCAGATGTGAGACTTTTAGCAAGTTGCTTAAACTCCCTGGACGTCAGTTTCCTTATATGTAAGAGGAAGTTAATGTCTACTCTTACTTTATTGGTTTGGCTAAGGAGCAAATGAATTAAAACAAGTAAAGAGTCTACGTTAGTTATTATCCCAGAGGAGAGAAAGAAATATAACAGAGAATTTGAAGAGATGTTTTGCCAATTTATAATTTTAAAAAACCCTGACTTTTAAGGCCATGAATAACTTCTAAACTGTGTATTTAATTCCATTATATGGATTTAATCCAATCCATGTAATGTAAAACAAGAGTATAGAACCCAAAAACAGTGAATCAAAAGAAAACAATGTAAGTGCTTAGAAAAGATCAAGAGATGTATAAAATGACGACATCAATCTAGAAAAATATTGGTGTTTTCTAAGACTTTCCTTGACAACTAGCTTGGTAAAAGTTGTTTTTAGATAGATCTGGTGCCCTTAATCTGAAAAAACATATTGTACTAAATAAATGTATATATAAATTTAAACTATTTCAAAGCAGCTGTGTAAATAGCAGACCAAGAGAAAAGAACAGAAAGTTCTTAGAACGGAGGCTGCAGGAGGGCTAGAGGGACAGCTAATGTCAACGACAGCGCCTAGGAGGCAACTGTGCAAACAAACAAACAAACTCCAGGATCAATTCTGCCGTCCGAAGTTATTGTAAACAACATTCTTCTAAGGAGAGTCTAATAATACCAAGCATCTTATATGGCAAAGGAAAGGAATTTTCCCGTGTTTTAAGGTGTCAAAGCTATTAATGAAAATAACAATAGCTAAGATATATGTACACACAATCCTAAAGACTTTGAATATATGCATGCGCATTATCTCATTGTCAAAAATAATCTAAGCTCAATCTAAGGATGAGAAAAGGAGGATACTATTTTTTTCAAAAAGTTGAACAAGCTAAAAATAGATGCTATACCAAAATTATTCATTGATTGCTATATATAATATGTCAAAATTCAATTTACTAATTTATTCCAGCAGTTGCTGACTAAGTATAATTCTAAAATGCATTGTTCTAGCTACTAAAGGCACAGAGCTAAGAGGCATAAGATAAAATGAACTTAAACCTTGTTCTCAAAGAGCTCATAAATCAGGAATATTTTTTAGGTTGTTATATGAAGAAACTACTTCAGTCTTTTGCTAAATAGCTCTTGTTGTCAATATCTGAGATACACTTCAAACCATTGTACTGTTAGAGACTTAGGAATGTATTTTCCATTTTATAAATATAGGAAGCCATGCCTGCTGTTGGAAATCAATGTTCACCATGATAATACCTTAGATTTTTAAGCTTGTTCTTTCAGTTAAGCGGGCAAGATTTTTATTAAGGCCCTTTACTTTTAGATAATGGAGATGTGGGTTTACTTCCAAACAGTTTAACTCCACATAGATTTATTGATAAATACGATACTTTGATAAAATGTCATATAATTTTCTAGAAAAAACATAACCTCTTAAAAGATCATCTATATTACAAGTCAAAAACTGAATTAGAGCAATATATAAACAGAGTGTACTGGAATCCACAATAAGAAGGGTTTACTTTCAGCCTGGGGAAGGGAAGATGGATTGAAACCTAAGAAGGCCTGGGTCTTGAAGAATGGGTGGGACTTACAGAGGAGAATATTTTCTACGTTGAGGGAACAGTATGAAATGTAAATTTTCAGATAAACACCAAGAATTATCTGGTTTCACTCCGGCCTGGTGATGCATTAATACCTGTGATGTGGAAACACACCCGGAGAGTGTTCTATGAAAACACAAAGAGGGAAAATGTACAGAAAACAAACAAACATTTTGAAAGCTGTATCTATATTAAAATCTCCACTCAACCATTTTCTTTTTGTACAGATGGATAAGGCAACACTGGTTATTAAATTCTGGTAAAATTAACTCCAATACCATGCGAAATACCAGGGCAAACCATCAAACTGTAAATGTGCAATCATTGGCAATGATTTGCAATGCAGTGTACTGGGCAGCAATCAGTATGGCTTTGTCAAAGAAAAAACTGTGACATCCCAATTTGATTTCCTTCAATGATAATGTGCCAGTTCATGTAGATAAGACAGAAACGATAGATACAATATCACAGGGATTCAGCAAAGCATTTTATGCTGTTCCGTGACATCATCACCAACATAGTTTTGGCCATAAAATGGAAAGCGGTCATATAATTTGTCAAGGACCTGCATGAAGATCATGGCTACTAATGGTCCAGCATCAATGTAAGTAATCACAATTGATTAATATGTTTCTCAACCTTGGCACTAATGATATTTTTGACCAGATGACTCTATATTGGGGGAGCCCTGTTTTGTGTATTGTAGGATATTTAGTGGCATCTCTAGCCTCTTCTCACTAGATACCATCAGCACATCCTCTCCCAGTCACGTCAATTAAAAATATCCCTATGCATTATCAAATACCTGTGGGGAGACAGGGAGGCAAAACAGTCACTGACTGAGAACCACTGACGTAGGAGCACATACAAGAAGATGTCCTCAGGAGGAGATCATTGATCTATTGTATTTAATACATGGATGAAGAGAATGCTGGTATTTGTATGTCACAGTGCCTTAGTCTGAATAGAAAAGGCAGGCTTCTTAGAGGAACTGGAACATGAATGTTGCCTTGAAAAAGAGAACTCTTGGGATAAAGGGCAAAAGAAAAAGAGACATTCTAGGCTATGTTAACAATCTGAGCAAATTAATAAGAATAGAAATGTATTAGATTATTTTGCCTTCTTATAAATTTTTTTATGATCCTAAAAGTCATCCCTTTATTAGACAGAATAAATCTTACCTATTGGGTTAACATGAACTAATATTCAAAAGATATTCAACCAAGTTTTTAAAAATATAGTCTCATTAGAGAACAGGGAGAAAAAAATAGATGCCTCCAACTATGAGAATTAGTCCATTCAGTACAGAAGATTAATCTTTCTAGCCTAACTTCATAAAAATCTTGGGAAATTTTCCACAGCTGCAATAACTTAAAAAAAAAATCAGAGGGGCCAGCCTGGTGCTGCAGTGGTTAAGTGCGCGCGTTCTGCTTCAGCAGCCCGGGGTTCGCCAGTTCGGATTCAGGGTGCAGACATGGCACCGTTTGTCAAGCCATGCAATGGTAGGTGTCCCACATACAAAGTGGAGGAAGGTGGGCACGGATGATAGCTCAGGGCCAGTCTTCCTCAGCAAAAAGAGGAGGATTGGCAGCAGATGTTAGCTCAGGGCTAATCTTCCTCAAAAAAAAAAAAAAAAGAAAAGAAAAGAAAAAAATTATCAAAAAAAATCAGAGGGTAAGGAATTGCCAGTCTGATTGAAAAATTATGTAAATGCTAGTTCTTTGTTAAAAGTTGTCTGTTACTCTAAGTTCCAAAGAAGGATCAATGGAGTGTAATTAAAAAGAGATCATAACCTTAAGAGGAAAGGACAGTTAATCAGTTTGAGAAATTAAACACCTGAATCACAAAAGGAGATCAGTTGAGTAGCTAAGCTCAACTGTAAAATCAGGAAATTCTTCCATCTAAAAAATAATTTAAGAAAAAGAATTAGAACAGTAACAACAAAAAAATCAAAAGATTTATTTGATGTGAAAATTTAAAAAAATTGAGAACATTTTTAGCAAAAAAGAGACACTCACAGGTTGTACACTGTACTAAACACTGAGATTGTGATGATGAGTAAGACACGGTACTTCCCCTTTAACTGTGCAGTATAATATACAGAACTGGAGAGCAGAAATTACTCTCTGGGTCATTTGTCCCACTCTATTTGAATGCTCCTCATCCAGGCTTGCATTTATTTTGAATATGAGAGTAAGTCTTTGTCTTGGTGAGAAAAAGAATACTCATACATATTATACTGCTCTCTGACTTTATTCACTTCTGCTCTGTACCTGATCATTCATTCTTCTTAGGGTATAAATGTCATCTATAAAGATCTGTGTCTTTCTGGCATTAGGAAGGTAGCTAACATGCCTAGGATTTTTTTTCTCTCCAAACAGGAAAGCTGTTTAAAATATATGAACATAGGTTAGCATATTCCTTTAACTTTGGGAAGTTAGGGTAGAAGATGATGATCAAGTTGTAAGGCAAATATAAGGATGAAAATTGGAAAATATGACTTTATACATCCTTCTTTGTAAATTGACTGGAAGCAGAGTTTCACTCCCTGAAATGTCAATGAAAACAATTCACCTTCAACGGGTCTCCCCTCAAATACCAACAGCTTTCAGTTTTGAGACAAAATCATAGTAGAATAAAAAATATTCAGTATTCTATCCTATGCACTGTATCATTAATAATGTGTTCCCAAAATAGACCCATTATTTACAACCATCCCTCCATCCTCCATGCCATCCCCATCCCCACGTGAAGCTAAAATATACAAAATGTTTAGTGCAAGGACTCAAGAATTTCTATTGCTTTAAAATGTGCAAGAAAAATAATAGATAACAGAGAAGTGATCAGTGAAAAATGAAATTGTAAATGATACCACTCGAGGTAAAATAATTTAAATACTGATGAAACATTTAAAATCCATTAGGCATTGCAATAGGGCACAGTGCCTGGAACATACAAAATAAGGCTATCAAATTTCTTCAACTAGAGTACTGTGGAATAGTTTAATAACTATTTCCATGACTTCAAACACTAAATAAGCAGTATCATCCTTGCTATGAGAATGTCTTTGAACTAGCAAAAAATTATAGACACCTTTATCAATAAGCAGTCTTGAATCTTTACTGCCATGGGAAAAAACTTACCATTTGTGAATGTAATTAAAATTATTTTTAAAAAGTAGTTTTTCTCTAATTCCTCTAATATTCTAGTAGCAAGAAAAAAGTGAGAAACTAAATCACAGGCCCCTATTAATAAGAGAATAAAAATAAAGTAATAGAATATATTTAAAAGTCACACTTATAAGGTATTTCTCAAAGTCTCATAGTACAGACAAAAACATTCTCCAATTAATATTGTGAAAATTGCACTCAATATTTCATCAGACATCTTTAAGCTTTTCCTTAATGCATCTCTTGTTCCAGTTTGTTTTGTTTTCTTGCTGAAAGTCATTGCTCTTGGGCTGAGCAGCCAAGCAGAAAACTAGTTTCTACTTCACTGGACAGGAGCATTAGGGATGTCAGTCTGTGCAACACTTATTGCCTTATATTTTCTAGAACATCTCAAAGAGATTAATTTCTTTTCTTTCCTAAAATCTGTATAAACTATTTTAGAAAGCCCTCTTAAAAGTTTTTTAAGGTATTTTTGTATGTATGTATGTACGTGTGTATGCACGTACGTATGTATGTATGTATGTGTGTGTGTGTATGTATGTATGTATGTATTTCTCCCTCCTCCCTCTCTCCCTTCTTTCCTTCTTTCCAATTTTCCTTTCTCCCTTCCTTTTTTCTTTTTTCTAACATTAAATCAGATGGCTATACTCCAATGAATGGAACAAACTATATTCTGTTCATACGGCCCTTTGATATAGTTCAGTATAATGGCAACAATATGTAGTTTTTTTTTTTTCCCCAGATTGGCGACTGCTTTATTCAACTATCGCACACATATATGGAGTTCAAGAGGAATATTCATATTCCATGACAAATCTCAGAAAAGTGTTCTACTTAGAGTATTTTAGTGAAAGATTAGTTCTTCCTGAACTCATTAGAGTCCAATAACGGATGTAGAACCATAAGTTAGGACTGATTGTACACTGCCTTTGGGGCTTTCATTTATCATTTTTAATATTTATATCTTACACGTGGGTTTGAAATAGTTATCAGACATATGATCCTTGGCTAGCTGTCTTCCATAAGGTGACTAGTATTCTTTTTATTAATTCGTTTATTATTACTCTGTCACTAAGAGATACTCTTTCATTTCTAGAGTAATCTGCATATCCACTCAAGTTCTTACATTTTTAGTTTTTCTCTGTCTAGAATTTTATTATTTCATAAAGGAACAAAGAAAACAGCTTTCTAGGGGATCTCCTTACTTCAAGCTATCTCAAAGAGACCACGTTCAGTGTGTCAATCCTTTTTTTCCCTCCAAATTTCTCTACTGATGATTATGTGTCACCCCAATTATTTTGCCAGAATTTTAAGGATATGGTAAAAACTCACTTCCCCATCTTGTTTATTCTTTCTTCTCCTCATGGTCTTCCAAAATGCCATAATTTGTGTGCTTTTAACATTAAAAAGGGGGAGAGGTGATCTAAATTTACTTTTCAAACCTAAAAGTTTGCTAAACTAGCATTATATTATTTTTTTGTGGGTGAATAGAAGAAAGCCATGTTACCTAATTTTTAAAAAATTACAAAATTTATAATTTAGGATAGTATTATTGAATAAAAGGTATCGGTTTCTAATTTTTCTTTTAATCTATGGCACATAGTATTGTGATGAGCAGAGATAAGAAACAATAAAGGTTTGCTATATTTAAGTCAAAGTTTAAATAAAAGAATAATATCTTTGTTAACTAAATTCACTGTTAAATGGATACATGTTTCTGGAAGGGTTAATGCAACAAATAAAATTTATTATATTTTTATCAGTGATTTAGGTCAATTTGTAGATAAGATTTTACTTATGTATATAAAGTGTTCACATAATCAAAATTTATGAAGCACTAGGAAAAGTACATAGGTCAGATAAGAAACTGCTGAGAGAAAAAAATAAAAAATAAATGAAATTAGTTAAAGGTGATGTAATAAAATTAATTGACACATGAAACAGGAATATTCTAGACATGGGTACAAAAACAAAGGTAAGATAATTCTGGAATGGGGCAATCAGAGGAAGGTGGTAGACCCAAGATATAATTGATTGTCCATGCCACATACTGTACAGATGTCAAAAGGAGAAAGATTTAGACACATCTTTTGATTTATTAGTTAAAAAGTCATTGGATCCTGGGAAAAAGTTTCCACAGAGTGATTATAGTAGGTGAAAGAATAAACAGTAAGAGAGAAAGGAAAAGCAGTGATGGTAGATGAACTCTTCACAGATTGGTGACCAAGAGAGACAGGGTAGTGGTTTGGGGATGGGCATTCTGCGGAAGAGTACTCTTTAGGCAGAAAGGCATAAGTAAGATATAGTCTGAGTGTCAGGAGCAGAGGAGGGGAAATGGTTGAAGACACACAAGAGAGAAGAGTAAACAGACAAAGCCCTTATAATGATATCCTCTCGCCAGAGATAATACACTGTTTCAACAGTAATAACTAAAAGATTAAGATTTAAAATATATCAAATTACTTACTATGTATTGAGCATTATTAAAAACTTCATTTCATCTTATTAAATCTCTTTCTGAATTATCTTTCTTAGAGAGGAACTATTATTAATTTCAGGTTTCAGATATTTATAACTTTAGAGCTATTATATAACTTGGCCACACGTGCAGCACTAACAAGTGGAAAAGCTGGGACATGACTCCATGTTTGCCTACTGCTAATGCTCAGGTTTAAGTACAATGTGATTTATTTAAAGTTCAAAATTTTAAAAGCATTAAAATAGCCTACAATGCAGATTTCTACATTAGCATATATGATAAATAATGCAGCTATATTAAGACAATGTGTTCATATCTGATACATAAAGTCAATGGTATATTTAAAGGTTTGGAGAAAGCAAATCATTATAAAAATCAGGAGAAAGAATACAAACTAAATTAATTATCAATATGAAATTTATTTTCAAATTTCTTGACATTTAACACACATCTGATATTTTTCAAACTGTCAGTCTTCATCTCCAAAAATAGCATTTCCTAAGTTTCTAGAAGATATGTTCAAAGAAATTAATATTATTTTGTGAAATGAGTTGGAGTCCTTGTGGAGGAGTCTAACATTACATGTATACTTTAAATATTTAGGATTGGTGAATTCTATTTTTGGCCCTCTTCCATTTATCCAGTAAATATTTACTAAATCTGTATCAGGTACCATGTTTTGTGCTAGGCCTTGGTAACATAGGATGGATGACCCTGGCATTGTTGTTTCTGCCTTCATGCAGCTTTCAGAGCTTAGAAAAGTAACAGATACAGTCACCGAGAACTGTAATTTAACATGAAAATTTTATAATAAAAGCTTACATGTGGTTGTTAGAGAGTGTAGAGAAAGGAGTTTGTATCTCAGGTTGAGCTGATATATATAAGGCAGCTGAGGAGACAACGTGTGTAGTAGTTCTAAATGCTTAGAGGCAAAATGCAAGGTCTGTAGGGGAGAGATCTCTTGGCAGCAGAACACATGTGCAAAGGCATGAAAACATGAAGACACATACAGCCCAGGACCTACAAAACCTAGGGCACAGTGTTGAAGCCTGTATGTATGGAGGCAGAAATAGTATCCAGAGGTGAAACTAGAAAGTGAGGTATCAGACCATGTAGGGCCTGAATGCCATACTCAACTTAGAGTTCATCATGTAAGCAAGACGGGTCACTGAAGAGTCTAAGTGTAGAAATGACACACTCACACATATTCATTAAGAGAGAGCACTGGCAGAATTTTACTATTACAAATAGTATAAAATTTACTAAGAAATTTGACTTATCCTAAATTGCCCGAGGTAAATGTTAGCACAACATAAAAGCACTCTTTATTTCTACAAAAATAGATTGACTTCTGCAAAAGTAGAAGCTAGTGTCCAAAATGGCTAAACTCTGGTTTCTGCGGCAGATAATTTTTGAGCTACAAAATTGTAACCTTGGTCTCTGACTTCTAGTCTAATTTGTTTCCCAAATATACCAAGATAATACCTTCTTGAAACTATAGTTACTAGGTTATGTGCTCTTTATCTCGTGACATATAAAGTCTAAGAATGTTCTAAAAATCTTTTGGCTCCTTTTACAATCCCACTGATGGAGTTTCAACATAAAGATCCTAGCAATATATTTACTTACAGAATATTTTTGTTGTGTTCCCATGAGACAGACACTCTACCAAGTTCTTAAGGTGGAAGGGAAATGGCAACGCTACCAGTTTCTTAGGGTGGATGGGAAGATAGCAAAAATCAAAATCACACGGAACATTCAGAGTTATGAGGTAGAGGAAAAAGAGAAGGCATAGTTAAAGAGAAAGGTATGGATGCAGAAAAATTCAGCATCTGAAACTGAGGCAAGAAGGACAGTCTGGAGTGCTGCAGAGGAATTACTAAAAATACATCCAGGACAAGAATATTGGATATGGTCATTGGGAGACTATGTTTTTGGGGTTTTTTTGGTGAGGAAGATTGGCCCTGAGCTAATGCCTGTTGCCAATCTTCTTCTTTTTGCTTGAGGAAGATTGTCCCTGAGCTAACATCTGCGGCAATCTTTTTCCATTTTGTATGTGGGACGCCCCCACAACATGGCTTGATGAGCAGTGTGTAGGTCCGTGCCAGGGATTCAAACCAGTGAACCCAGGGCCACCAAAGCAGAGCATAGAGACTTAACCACTATGCCACTGGGCTGGCCCCGGGAGACTATGTTGTTACCCTTGAAATGTTTCTTTTTTTTTTTAATTCTCTGCTTTCTTTCTATATTTGTTATACTTGTGTACACACATGTATATTTGTATATATTTATACACATTATGAAATGTAACTAGTCATATTTTTGTTATATACAAAAACCTACCTGTTTTTGAGAGATAATATATATTTTAGGACTTAAGGTTTGTATTTTAATGGATGACATATATTAAAATTACTCTCATATACCTCTCTTTTGTAGAATTTAAAGGCATTTAAAGGCCTTGCCAGTTCCAAATTATTTCTAACACTTACCTATATCTTTCCTTACATTTCCACTTCTGAGGCCAAGTCTTTGCATTAGTCCAGGACACCAGTCATTCTATTACTATTTATTCAGCATCTACTACTATATTAGTGAAGCATTGTTTTTGACCTTAGGGAAACAATAGTGAATAAGAGACACATGGCCCCTTCTCTCATGAGAGAAATACAGACATTATATGATAAAATATCAATTATAAATGTGCTATATGTTATTAAATGGGAGCTAGCAGAGAGGGCACTGCACATATATAGGCCCAGAGTTAGGTGAGAGTGTGGGATATTCAATAAACTAAACCATTTGGAGGATAGAGAGCAAGGGAGAGGATGGCATGTGATGGGTGTACACAGGTCGGCTGGTCCCTGTCAGCTATACTGATAACTTGTAAATTCAACATAATTTCAATGAGAAGCTATTGAACAGAAATGACTGGACCAATAAAATCTACACATGAAAAGCTATTACTTGGCTGCGGTGCAGAATGAATAGCATGGGAGTAAAGATAAAAGTAGGAAAACAAGTTAAGAGTTGTTTTAATGATTAAAAACCCCCAAAATCCATGATGCACCTTTGAAAACAGAGTGGTAGCAGGAACAGTTAAGGAATACTATACTACAGAGAATACTACGGATCTCAGACTTTGTTCTTAGTGTTTTACTGTTATTAACTCATTTTGACTTACAGTAATCTTATGAGATGGATAGTATTATCTCTACTTTATAAATGAGGAAATTTAGGTACAGCAAGGTTAAGCAATTTCCTCAAGTTCACACTGCTGGAAGGTGGCAGATCCTATTTGAATTGAGGAAATGAGGAGTTTTGAACTGAAGCAGCCTGGGTCCAGAATCATGCTCTTCAATAGAGCATTTTAGATAGCAGACTGCATTAGTTACCATCTATTTCTGTGTAAAAAAATCACTTCAAAATTTAGTTGCTTAAACAACAATATTTGTTATCTTACATATTCTGTGTCAGCGATCCATTCATGGTTAGCTGAGTCCTCTGCTCAGGGTTTCTCACAAGGCTGCAATCCAGTTGCCTTCTAAGGTTGTGGTATCATCTGAGTGCTTGACTAAGGAAGAATCTACTTCTAAGCTCACTCATATGGATGTTGGCAGGATTTGTATACCAGAGAGCTGTCGGATTGGGGGCTTCACTTCCTTCTCCATCTCCCTTGTTCCCTTCCATGGAGGCCTCTGTAGAGAAGCTCACAACATGGCAGCTTTGATGAAGCAGGCAAGTAAGATGAGCCAGGAGAGTGCACACAAGATGGGAATCATCGTGTTTTGTAACCTAATCTTGAAAGTGACATCGCATTATTTGTTTCCATATTCTATTCATTAGAAGCAACTCATTAAGTGCAGCCCACACTCAAGGACAGGGGATTCCACAAGGGCATGAATATCAGGATGTAAGGATGGATGAGTGGGAGCCATTTTAGATGCTGTCTAAGACAGAAAATAAATTGAAATTTATGATTGATTGCACATGAAGGATATGAGAGAGGGCAGAGTCAAGGACCCTTTGAAAGGATGTAAGGTGATTATAGATGTGGTGGCTGAGAGTTGAGGGAGCTTGTGTCTTCCCTGTGATGTAGGAAGTATATTTATCTACCGTAATTAGGACAGGGCTTGAGCTGAGTGGTAAATGAGAAAGGAAGCAGAGCAGCTAAATCTTGTAGTTTTTGGCAGTGGGAGAGTCTGATAGGGAACTCTGACTTTTATTTCAATATTCCTTTGTATTTGTCTTCCTCTGGAAGTGCTGACTAGGCCAGATGCAGACAAGGAAGAAGCAGATATTTGGATTCATTCAGGGTAAATTCTTTGCCAGGGCTGTGAGATAGATTAGAGAAATGGCAAGAGGGTTGTTGATGTGATGAATCTTGAATTATGAGAGCAGTGGAGATAAGAGGGTTGATAAACAGGGACAAAGTAGAAATTACAATGGAGTAAAATAAGGGTGAACTTGAAGAATAAATATGGTGGAGGTACTTATGTGAGCAAGCACTGAGAGAGAAAGTTGACTTGATGGTAATATGTATGATTTCTGAGTTAGATAATTTTCTGGTAATTTCAGGTGAGACAGCAATTGTGGGAATGGATGCACAATATGCAGGAGAAGCAAGGATCACTGGAGGTGAATTTTAAGAAGGTAAAGAAATAGAGAACTAGGTATTAGATCATCATCCTCACAGATGTGGAAATCCTGCAGGACCTGGTAGGACTTTTGATGGTGAGATATCAGTTTATCACAGACAGGTGGAGTCCCATGATTGATATGCTTGTAGATGAAACATCCTGGATTGCACCGTTGATGCAAATGTATTTGCAGAGAGAAAAGCAAACATCCCCAGGTTTGTTTTGCTTTTCTTTCTATTTTTTAAAAGTAAGTTTCAGAGTAATTTGTTACACAGCAATAAGTAACTAATACGCGCATTGACTTTTCTACATTATTGAGAATTTGAATATGTGCTTGCTTATCTTTCTGATGATCTGGTCTCACATTTTTTAGACACATGGTCCATCCACTCTGACAAATTCTCCCTGGAGTGGTTGTGTCACATGTATAGACTCTTCACTGTTTTGTTTCACCTTGCCTTTTTGGGTTATTTTCTGTTGCAAAGCCTTGATTCATGAGCCAGAAATGACTCACTGTGGAGTCAGCAGGACCTTCTCTGGGTTCTTGCCTCAGCTTTCTTTCCTGGCTGATAGTTTCTACCAGGTTAGATGGGACTAGTCCTTGAGGTGCTGCTAAGAAATGAGGTAATTAATAGGTTGTTAATTAAACACTAAGGGAACAGTTGAAATTCTAGCAGTTTTGCCTTTTGAAATGTATCCTGAGGTTTTCAATTTTCTAGAATGGTAGATTTTTCCATGGAAATTATTTTAAGCGTTCTTCACACTGGCTACTTACAGAAAGAATAAGCATTTGAGAAAACAGTTAGCACTAGGCAAAAATACTCTTTTTAGGCCTTCCTATCTCCTGAACAGTCTCCGGGCCTTATAGCCTTGTCTTCTACGCATGGCTAACTCAACAAATGCAGGGCTTACTGTGCACTTAAGAGAGGCCCAGACTATTTCAATTTTTTGATATTCCTGATATATAAGAAATGAAGAAATAATTTCTAATCAGGTTTCTAATAAGGTGACAAAACTGTGATATATTTTAAACGTTGACATTGAAAAATTATGCTTTTAAATACACAAATAAAAATACACAATGGCTTGTATTTGAAGATGACAACAGAAGTCTAAATTTTGAGGCCCTTTGCCAAAATAATGCCATGGCTGAATAATCCCCCTTGGTCTCTCTGTTATTCTTCATATAAGAACAAATTTTTTTTCTCATAAAAATTGAAAATTAGGTCTATTTTAGGAATATATAAACTTTAATGGGGGTTCTTTGTTAATTAGAGAAACAAATCTCTAATGATGGAATGTCATGAGTTGAGATTAATATTTGGGGGGTTTGGTCCAGTACCCCTCTGAAATCATTCTACATGTTCACCTCAGTTACCAATTAAGAGCGTGATATGTTTTAGAAGTTAGCTACTACTGTGAGTTGGCTTTGCATATGAAATAATATTAAAATAACTTACAAACTATTCTAATTACTTTAGTGGACAAAATTATTCAGAATTTTCTTGTACAGAGATGGCTAGATTTTATAGTACCCATTCAAAGGCATCGAGAAGTCCCCTATGACTCTCACAGATAGCTAATGATTTTTACTTAGATACCTAATGATTGAAATTTCTTTCGTTGGGGCCGTTTTTCTTGAAAGCCCAAAAGAAAGGACCTAGGCTACTCGACACGTATATGCTCTAATATGAAATTGCAGTCGTCTGAGATTTCAGTTAGCTTTTCTATTCTACAGTATGATAGTGTCAAAGCTTCCAACAACTCCAAAATATGTCTGGAGAAAAAGCTTATATGGTACGTTGCCTTCAAATTCAAGATTTCTAGATTTGTATCTACCTTTGTCTACCTGGTTTTCCTCTTGGGGGATTATATATATGTAACATATATATAGCAATTATTTTCAATGTGTAAAATATTTTTTTATATAATAAGACATATAAAATACTACTAGTCCATGGCAAGTACACAATAAATGGTAGATATTACTATAAATGATTAGTTGATTGTTATTATAATACGCATGTCTTGAAAACTACAGCAATAATTCTTTAATTGCAGCACTCAAAATTCCTTTTGGTTAGAAAGTCTGTACAAATTTTGGCATGCATATATTACCAAATATGCATATGAAAACTCAATGGAAATTGTGATTTGTCGGTATCAGGAGTTGAGAAATTCATGAACTAAATGCTTTTCCTAGAATAATAGAGATCTTTGGCATTCACCATCTAATCTAATATGATTCATTGAGAAAAAAGTAGGTAAGTCCATTTATAGGATGACCAGGAAGAGTCCTACTATACTGAAAAGAGTTTAGGATTTGGACTCAGAAACTCAAGTTTAAACATGACTTTGAACTTACTTGTTCAGTATGACCTTAAACAACTTAATCTTATTATCAGTTTTTAATTATTTTATTTTATTTTTGGGGGGAAGATTGGCCCTGAGCTAATATTTGTGCCCATCTTCTTCTGTTTTATATGTGGGATGCCTGCCACAGCATGGCTTGATAAGCAGTGCATAGGTCTGCGCCGGGAATCTGGACCAACGAAGCCTGGGCCACGGAAGCAGAGCATGCAAACATAACTTCTAAGCCACTGGGCTGGCCCTTATTCTCAGTTTTTGACTCTGTAAACTGAAGATTAAATATCCATACCATATTGGTTTGTTATAAGATATAATGAGTTTAGTTGTTTCAAGTACAAGACACAAATAAACAAAATCAGAAATGAGAGTGGGGATTTACTAGCAAACTTACAGAAAAAAAGAATTATAAGATAATACTATGAACAATTGCATGCCAACAAATTAACCTAGATGAAATAAAAATGGACAAATTTCTAGAAACATGCAAGTAAGCTGAATCAAGAAGACATAAAAAAATCTGAACAGACCTATAATAAGCAAAGAGACTGAATCAGTGTCAACACCCCCTCCCCCCAATAAAGCTCAGAATCAGATGGCTTCCCTGGTAAATTCTACCAAACACTTGAAGAATGAACACCATTCTTCTTAAAATAATACCAAAAATAAAGGAGGAGTGAACACCTCCTAATTTATTTTATGAGGCAAATATCTTGATAACAAAGTGAGACAAAGATACCACAAAAAAGAAAACTATAGACCAATATCACTTATGAAGACAGATGCAAAATTCCTTAACAAAATACTAGTAAACCAAATCCAATAGCATATTAAAAGGATGACCTAGTGAGACTTATCCCAGGAATGTAATGTGATTTAACATACTAAAATCAATGTAATACAGCAAAACAATAGAGTAAAGTGGTGAAAAACATTATGATCATCTCAAGTGATGCAGAAAAAGCATTTGACAAAATCCAACACCCTTTCATAGTAAAAACACTCAGAAAATTAGGAATAGAAGGAACTTTATCAACATGATAAAGGGTGTATTTATAAAACCACAGCTAACATCATGCTTAAAAGCAAAAGACTTCAAGGTGAAAGACTGAAAGTTTTCCTCCTGAGATCAGGAACAAGATAAGGGAGACTACTTTTACCACTGCTATTCTACATTGTACTTAAAGTTCTTGCTAGAGAAGTTAGGCAAGACAAATAAATAAAAGATATTCAAATTGGAAAGGAAGAAGTAAAACAATTTCCATTCACAGATGATATGACCCTATATATATAGAAAATACCAAAGAATGCACAAAGAAATTAATAGAGCTAATAAACAAATTCAGCAAAGTTGCAGGGTACAAGAGCAACACAAAAAATGTCGGTTGTGTTCTATCCACCAGATATGGCCAATCTGAAACAATTCCATTTGTACCAGTGTTCAAAGAACAAAATACCTATGAATAATTTCAAGGAGGTAAAAGATTGCTTGTATAGGGGAAAACTACAAAACTTTGCTGAGAAAAGAACAAATGAAAAAAAAAGCTAAATAAATGGAAAGATATCCTATGTTCATGGATTGGAAGACTTAATATAAGGTTAAGACGACAATACTACCCAAAGCGATCTACAGATTCAATGCATCCTATCAAAATTCCAATGGCCTTTTTTTGCAGAAATAGAAAAGCTGATCATCAAATTTATATGTAATTTCAAAGAGCCCCAAAGCCAAAACGAAAAAGAAAAACAAAGTTGGAGGACCCACACTTCCCTATTTCACAACAACTTCAAAGCTACATTAATCAAAACAGTGTGCTACTGGCATAAAGACAGACATGGATCAATAGAGCAGGATTGAGACTGCAAGAATAAACCCTTACATTTATGGCTAATTAATTTTTGACAAGGATACCAAGACCATTCAAGAGGGAATGAATACTCTCTTCAATAAATGATGCTGCATATCCATATGCAAAAGAATGAACACCTATCTCACAAGCTATACAAAAATTAACTCAAAATGGATCAACTACCTAAAAAAAGTGCTAAAACCATAAAACTCTTAGAAGAAAACATAGTGAAACATCTTCATAAACTTGGATTTCGTAATGGATTGTTAGATAGGACACCAAAAGTATGAAGAATGAAAGAAAAAATAGATAAATTAAACTTCATTAACAATTCAACTTTTGTGGATCAAAGGCCATCACTAAGAAAATGAAGAGATACCAATATAATGGTAGAAAATACTTGCAAACCATATATCTGATAATACTCCAGTATCCCGAATATAGGAAGAACTCTTACAACTCAACAACAAAAAGGAAAACAGCCCTATTAAAAACTGAGCAAAAGAACTTAAATACTCATTTCTTCAAAAAAGAAATACAAATGGCCAAGAGGCACAAGAAAAGATGCTCAATATCGTTAGTCATTAGGGAAATGCACATTAAAATCACATGAAGATACTAATTCATATCCCCTAGGATGGCTATAATGATGATAATAATAATGAATGGAAAATAACAAGTATCGAGAAGCATATGGAGAAACTGGAACCTTCGTACATGGTGGTGGGAATGTAAAATGGTTCAGCTGCTGTGGAAAAAGAGTTTGACAGTTCCTTACAAAGTTAAATATGGAATTGTCATATGACCCAGAAATTCTACTCCTAGGTATATACCCAAAAGAATGGAAAACAGGTACTCAGACAAACACTTGTGCATTAATGGTCATTGGAACACTGTTTTCAATAGCCAAAATGTGGAAACAACCCAAATGTTCATGAATAGATGAATGGACAAACAAATTGTGGCATACATAATCCAATAGAATTCTGACATATAGAGGAATAAAGTACTGATACATATTACAAAGAAGATAAACCTAGAAAACATTATTTGAAGTGAAAGAAGCCAGACACGAAAGGTCACATACTGTATAATTCCATTTATAGGTCATATACAAAATAGGTAAAACCATACAGACAGAAAAGCGACTGGTGGTTGCCAGAGGCTAAGGGAAGAAAGAAATGGAGAATAACTGCTGAATAGGTATGGTATTTTAGTTTGGTGTGATGAAAATGTTTTGGAACTAGACAGAGGTGGTAGTTGCACAATATTGTGGATGCAGAACACCACTAAATTGTTCACTTTTAAATGGTTAGTTGTATGTTATGTGAATTTCATCTCAATTTTAACAAGTAGTCCTTAAAAATGCGTCATTATTCCCCAAATTCTGAGACATGAACAAAGCCTATTTACATTTTTAAACATTTTTACTTCTGAAATGTTTATGTTTTCATTAAAATTACGTTTTAATGTCACATTTCATGGTGGTGGTTTATTAAAATCTAAACTACAATTTTTTGCATTTGTAAAAAAACTCTATGCCTCACTTTATAATAAACTTTACCAGTCATAATTTTTTTTTACAAGTCTGCATTATTATTTCTATAGTAGCAAATCAAAATCCTCACCTTTCTAAATGTTATCAACTCCCTGAACTACTCAAAAGGTTTTGGATAGAGTTAGCTAAAATACCATACAGCGAAAATACTTCTCATATGAGTAATTATGCTTTGATATGCTTTGGGAAACTTTGTCTAATTTGAAATGCTCAATACTAGGGGAAATGTGAATAAAAATCTATAGTTTTTTCTGTTCATAATTTTTACAAATTTAGCCACCAGCCACACTATTATTTGGGGATGAACAGACTCAATTATGTGCAATTAACCAACGCCATTCAAACATTACTTTTGCGTTTTGCTAATACAGTATTATACACACTGAAAGATATATCATTGTGTGGCCAGATAATTCACTGAAAAACTCAACTATATTTTATTCTTCTTGCTATAAGAGACTGGAATAATGAGAGATGTTCTCCTTTCTTAACCACATGAAGGTAACTCCATGTCAGATCCAAAATCTGAGAGCTTTGCTAAGGGAATGTTTGACTTACAGATCCCAGGGAAAGTCAACCCCTACTCCTGTACATACATAATTAAGTCTAGTTTGATGGCAATGCCAATGATAGGACTTTTAAGAGTCATGGCCTTGGAAATCAGATATGGCACTGTTTGCCAAGCTTGGCATATAAACAGGAGAACTGTTCTCTTCAAAGGTCTATGGAGGCTTAGACCATGACTAAACAACCAGTGAGCAAAATATAAATGATTAACTTGCTTTAAAGGATTAAAGAAGTAAGACATTTTGATACTTCGGTCTTGTAAAGTGAAACATCCACTAACTACAAGAGTATAAAAATTAAAGTGAGGCTAATGATAATGGGCTCAGAAGTGAGGCACATTATAGTTATAAATTTTACATTTTCATTAAAAAGAAACATTGCTATCTAAGAATACAGATATTTTTCTTAACTACTATGAAGGAACTAGTTTGTTCCTTCATTCAACATGACGTCTTCTTGATTATTTCTCTAGGAGAAAAGAAAATGCTTAAAACTACTGATGACCTACTTTTTCTCTTCCTTTTAATTTCCCAATATCGTTATTATTACTAAGTTTAAAATCATTTGTTTTGTAGTTAGAACTTCAAAAATTTATTGAGGCAGAAAAACATGTTTTGCTATATGCTGATAACTAGGCAGAAAGAAGGTTTGATGACCAGTTCGCAGAAAGAGAAACAAAGAAGTAATTTAAAAGCATTGCCATAACCTAAAGGCTATGAAAACATGATAGCATCAGAATTAAAATAACAGATCAGAATCCTGGAAGATAAACACAGACACTTCCTGTTTTCTCATATAACCTTTACATGGTGCTGCTGGACTAGGCTACTGAATGCTGTGAACCACTATCTAACGCTGCTTCCTTCTTCAAGGGCAAAAAATCATTTATAGTTCTAATATGCTACCATGAGATAATGACTACATTCTTCTATCAGAAAATGTGTTAAATGATTTATTCAGGCAATCTGAAGTAGAATAATAAAGTTAAGAACAATTTCCAAGAATTAACATGAAAACTTATCCTAAAACATAAATGTAAATCAAAAAAGTAAAATATATCCTCTCCTTTTTCTTTTCAGCAGTCATTTCTTTATATTCCAGTATGCTGAACATTGTAGTACTGCCTGCCTGTGAATCCTTTCATTTTGAGAACAAACTATTGATCCATCAAGAGAGATTGTAGTGATTTCAATGCTTCTATAAAGTACTTGCTCATTGGTAATCGCTCAGCAGAACAGGACTAACTTTATTTCAAATGCTGTAAAAAGTAGATCTCTAATTGTGCTACATTTCTTCACATGGAGTATTAGAATTATGATTGATTACTATATGGTGTATTTTCTAGAGTATCAGATCATTAGCAATTTAAAGAATGATTCAATAACTACCTACCAAAAGCCAGGGGAAATATAATGGCCATTTTAATAGTGGCATAAAGTCTTTACTAAATTATCATGAGATAATAAGGGTATTTTATATTCAGACTCTTGAAATGTCTAACCACAAGATCACAGTAATCTCTGTTTTTGTTTCTCTCTCATTGATTTATTATCCCCTGGCCTAGAACACAACCTTGGAAAATGACATTAAAACAGTTCAGAATTGCTTTTATCTACATATGTTTGCAGTGAATGAAATATTTCTTCTTCATAAACCCAAAACATGGAAATAGTTCCCCCCAACTAAATAAATAAGAAAATTTCCTTGGAAAGTACGTGACCATGGCCCTATTCCATATAAACTGCTCAACCATTTGGTTCTTTTAGAAGACAACACTATTAACAATGGATAAAGGATGGCAATTAAATTAAGCAAGAAGTATTTTATTCAGTCTTCTGGAAGATAAAGCTCATGGGCTAATATAAATATTACAATATTTTTAGTAAACATCATTTTAAGAGGTTAACTTTTCTTTTCAATTCTCAATTCTACACATCCAATTACATGAGAACAGAGGTATACTTGGATGGGTGATTAGATGATTTTCCCAATGCAGAATTAATGAAACCTGAGCCTATTGATTGTTGTGCATTTGAGTGAGCATTTATGGGCATCAGCTCCTGCCATAAAGGAAAGAACTGGTTGAACCCACCAGCAAAGAAGCTTTTTCTAAATATAACACGTTATTGTTTTGTTAGAAACATTGCTATCATTTTAATACCTATGACACACTGAAGAAATTCATTTACATTTATTCATGTCAAAAGGAAAATTAATGTTGTGATCTTGAGACTTACAAAGTATTATAAAGGTCTCTACAATTATCATTAATTAGTACTTTAAGCAGTGATTTCATCTTGACGTTCAAAGAAGTAAATGACTAAGCCATACAAGTAGCCTGTATGTCTGGAGACCGAGCTCTATGATTAGGGCTGAGTGTTGTCAGAAAAAACAATGGAAACTTGCCTTGTCCCTGTCATGCTAAAATATACTGCCTAATAGATCAGAAATTAAAATTTAACCTATTAAGAGTAATCCATTCATGTAGTTAAAATGGTTTATCAGAAAGTTCAATTTTTGTATATATTTTTTCATATTTATTTCATTTTCAGACATATTTAATCATTCACTTGAGGAGGAAGAAGAAGAGGGAGGGACAAGTGTAACCACTTTTAGCTTCAAATCTTCTATTTTTACTGAATTTTTATTCCCTCAAAAGGGTTATTTATTGGTCTTCACAAAACTAAGCTTTTTTT
Source organism: Equus przewalskii (assembly GCF_037783145.1). NCBI lineage: Eukaryota > Metazoa > Chordata > Mammalia > Perissodactyla > Equidae > Equus > Equus przewalskii. The sequence goes on from NC_091834.1 coordinate 27,470,403, forward strand.
TTTGAGGAAGATTAGCCCTGAGTTAAAATCTGCTGCCAATCCCCCTCGTTTTGCTGAGGAAGACTGGCCCTGAGCTAACGTCTGTGCCCATCTTCACCCACTTTTTATATGTGGATGCCTGCCACAGCATGGCTTGACAAGTGGTGCACAGATCTGCACCCGGGATCCAAACCGGCGAACCCCGGGCCACTGAAGTGGAACGTGCGAACTTAACCGCTGCACCACGGGGCCGGCCCCCAAAGCTAAGCTTTTATTTGCCACGTCATAAAATTTTTTTCAATCAAAAAAATACTGATTTGGCAGTTCTATAATCTATCTTAATAATTTCTTATACAAGAGTCCCCCTTTATCCATGGGAGATATGTTCCAAGACTCCCAGTGGGTGCCTGAAACCTTGGATAGTACCAAACCCTATATATACTATGTTTTTTCCTATACATAAATATCTATGATAAAGTTTAATTTATAATTAGGCACAGTAAGAGATTAACAACAATAACTAATAATAAAATAGAACAATTATAACAATATACTGTAATAAAAATTATGTGAATGTGGTCTTTCTCTCTCTCTCAAAATACCTTACCCTACTGAAATCACTCTTCTTTTCTTCTCAGATATGGGAGATGATACAGTGCCTACGTGAGAAGACAAAGTGAAGTGAATGATATAGTGTCTCAGGTGGGATGGAGCAGGAGGGAACAAGATTTTATCATGTTACACCAACAGCCCACAATTTACATCAAACCAAAAGCTTTGGTAGAGAGAAGAAAATCATCAACAAAAGGCAACCTACTGAATGAGAGAAGATATTTTCCAATGATATATCTGATAAGCCTTAATATCCAAACTATATAAAGAATTCATACAACTCAGTATCAAAAAAACAACGGATTAAAAAAGGGGCAGAGGACCAGAATAGATATTTTTCCAAAGAAGACTTACAGAAGTCAACAGACAGATGAAAAGATGCTCTACATCACTAATCATCAGGGAAGGCAAATCAAAATCACAACAAGATAATGTCTCATACCTGTCAGAATGACTGTCATCAAAAAGACAACAAATACTAAGTATTAGTGAGCATGTGGAGAAAAGGGAACTGTGGTGCACTGTTGGTGGGAATGTAAATTGGTGCAGCAACTATGGAAAACAGTATGGAGGCTCCTCAAAAATTTAAAAATAGAACTACCATTTGATCCAGCAATTCCACCTCCGGGTATTTACCCAAAGAAAACAAAGACAGTAATTCAAAAAGTAGCTGGGTATGGAGGTGCAAAGAATATGGACTCCTATGTTCATTGAAGCAATATTTACAATAGCCAAGATATGGAAGCAACCTATGGATGAAGAACATATTGTGTGTGTGTACACACACACACACACACAAACACACACTGGAATATTACTCAGTCATAAAAAAAGAATGAAATCCTGCCCTTTGCAACAACATGGGTAGACCTAGAGGGTATTATGCTAAGTGAAATAAGACAGAGAAGGACAAATGTCATATGATTTCACTTATATATGGAATCTAAAACACAAAACGAACAAAAAAGACAAAAGAGAAACAGACTTATAGATTCAGAAAACAAACTGGTGGTTGCCAGAGGGAGAAGGATGGAGGGTTGGACGAAATAGGTGAAGGGTAAGATTAGGAGGTACGAACTTCCAGCTACAAAATAAATAAGTCACAGGGATGTAATGCACAACACAGAGAATACAGTCAATAATATTGTAATAACTTTGTATGGTGACAGAGGGTTACTAGACATTGTGGTAATTATTTCATAAAGTATATAAATGTTGAATTACTATGTTGTACACCTGAAACTAACCATAATATATGTGAACTATATTTCAATAAAAAATAATAAAATAAAACATGAATTGCTTATTTCCAGAATTTTCCACTTCATACTTTTGGAGCACGGTTGACAATGGGTAACTGAAACTGCAGAAAGTGAAACCGTGGGTAAGTGGGGGACTGCTGTATTGTTTTCAACGGTTAAGGTTAATTTTTTCAACTGCTTTAATTTGAATCCCTCTCAACTTGTCCTTGAGGTTAAAAGAAAATAGATAAAAATTTTCTTTGTGGTTTATAGCTTCCAGCTAAACTACCTCGGTTTATTTAGCCAGTTCATTTAAGATTCAGTTTACCTCACCACACTTGTTTCTAGCACTCTCCTAATTCAAACTCCACACATAATTCAAGATACAGAGGAGCACCAAAAAGAAAATGCTGTTTTCTTTAATAGGGCCTCATTTGATGCAAATGGAATTAATGTTGGCAGTGTATGGAGGTGCAAAGAACCTATTAACCTGGACTTCAGGTTCCTCATCTTTGGAATATGGAATAAAATAAACACCAAGCCTACAGAAAATACGTGGTTTGGATCTCAACCAAGCAATTTCATATGAAAATATTTTATTAGTTTATGAGGCTATAAAGGTATTAAGTATAATATACATGTATATTGTATGTAGGTATATGCATATATGCCTATTAAAAAGCATATTTTGATGCTGAATATAACAATAAGAAAATATGAAGCCACTATCTGAATACACTGTGATGCTACTATATACTTTATGTCTCAAAGTATACCTCCAACTTTTCCAAATCTTTATATTATAATCATTTTAGTTGTGTGCTAATTTTTTTTTCAGAAATAGCTAATGCAGATTAGAGAATCCTAAATAATTACTAATTTTTAGAAATATAAATAAATACACAAAAGTGCCTGTGTGTTGGGAGGGGATGCATTTGGGAGAATATATATGTAGATTTATTGTAGAGTCAGTTACAAACAGCACAACTGTTCAAAATAGAAACTATAGTGAATTGTTAAGAAACTAATCCTATGATAAAATACTTAAGGAGCTAATGCATGCTAAATAATGCTCTAAGTTTTTATAACTGTGTCAGTAATAATCAATGCTCTATTAATTCATAACGCTCCTGTGTTAAACGGGCATGTCCAAATATTTAGTGTTACATTTTCATCAGAGGTCCTGCACTGAATATTAGGAACATAAATCTGCTTCTTATAATTATGCTTATTTGCATATTTTGAAATGTAGATGTCTTGGAAGGATAACAGAAATGATCTGACTTTTCCTTTTCAGTCTGAAAAGCTTTGTTTTGAAGTTAATCCTTAGATATTGATTATAATGAAATAGCAGTGATAACTACTGAACACTAAATTGATGAGATCAACTTAAAAACTTTCTGGTTTTCACTCATTGACATTTGTATATATGTATACATTTGTTTTGATTTTTATTATATCCTAATAATTACCATGTCATTATTCTACTGAAAACACTTTAATGTAGTATTTCCTGTTTCCATTTTAAAACAGTTGCATTTTATTTTATTTATTTTTTTGCTGAGGAAGATTCACTCTGAGCTAACATCTGTTGCCAATCTTCCTCTTATTGCTGAGAAAGATTCGCCCTGAGTTAACATCTATTGCTAATCTTCTTCTTTTTTGTATGTGGGCCACTGCCACAGCAAATGGTCACTGACAGACAAGTGGTGTAGGTCTGTGCTGGGAACGAAACCCAAGCCACGGAAGCAGAGCATGCTGAACTTAACCACTAGGCCACCGAGGCTAGCCCTAAAAGAGTTGCATTTTAATGTGCAAGATTTTAGTTATAAAGAAGAAATATCATGAGAAACATATATTAGTAAGATATGAAGAAAGTAAGAGCTACAGCAAGAATGAGGCTTCTATTTTTCACAAGAGAATTGAATTTAATATATAAATAATCTCTTGTGACATACATGAATACCACTATTATAAAACAGGTTATTTCATCAGAGTCAATTTTAATAGACTGATTTCTTATGCTGCCTTTCACAGAGAGTAATGAAAATAAAACAACTCCTAATAATTATTATTCTTCAAGTCATACTTGGGCATCACAGTCATTATTTCTTAAATCTGTATATTCTAACAGAAATAAAATTGACAGAAATAAAATTTCTCAATTTAGGTTATAAAGATTACTCTCACAAATAGACATTAATGGGTTCCAAAAATCTTAAAAATAGCTATCAAAACAGCAATCAGTGAAGCAAAACATATTCTTGTAAAAATCAGCTCATGAATACCATCTGGTTTGCAAGAGGATCCTGGTTTAAATTCTAAAATAAAAAGATTTTAATAAGGAGTTTGCCTATTACTAAAAAAAAGCTCTAAAATTGTTCAGTAAGTCTAAGGGTAGGATGAAACAGCTTTAACACTTAACAACCTATGTATTTTTAAGGTCATACAGAGGTGACAACATTTTAAATGTAGCTTATTTTAGTGCAAAAAGTGCTGTGTAGCAATATTGACAAAACAGGCCCTAAGTTCTGAAGTATATGTCTTTTTTGATAGAAAAATTATTTAAAAATGTTATTTTTAAGTTAGAGAAATCTTGGAATGAATTAGATCCCTTCCAGCTCCAAACGAATTCTTTGAATTTGCACTGCTATTTCTCCCAATGGATAATGTCACTTTCTCCCCTGATTTTGCAGGGAATGTGCCACACTAACCTTCCTTCCTGAAGTTATTGATCACCTGGGGTAATGATGTAAATCAGTCTCTTTGTGTAGAAGGAAGAGAAAGGGCATGAGGACCACATTTGGGTGCTCTGGTTTATGAAAATTTTGTAGATGCGATGCTAGATATCGATCCACAAAAATACCCAATTGAAATAAATCAGAGAAAGTGTGGTGTCATCCATTCAGCAAATGGAAGAAAAACACAGAGGACAAAAGCAGAAGGAGAAATTGTAACACTGAACTACACAAAAAGTGTAGGGGGAGCATGAATAAGATTTTGCGTATTTGCTTTATTTTTATTTTTTGTTTTAGGTGGAAGTGAGAAATTGGTGAATCCCCCCAAAATGAGAGCAGTTTGATGGATAAAGAGGTCTATTCACTCACTAATTTGTCAAATTAACTTACTGTTACAGAGAACCCACTACGAATCAGGCATCTTTCTGGGCATTGGGGATAAAGCAATGAATGTAATAAAAATTCTCACCCATAAATTCTGGTGAGGAAGACGATAAATAAAATTACAAAGGAACAGATATAGGATTTTTGATGATGATATGTGACATAGAGAAAAATCAAGAAGGGCATAAGGATAGCATGTAAGAAAGGTGGGTGGCTTTCAATTGGTCAGTCAAAAAAGGCCAAAGCAGTACATTTTAAATGGTTATGGAGAACAGGAATCTGAAATTTCTAGAGAGGCAGCATTATATACTCCACAGAATAAGAAAGGCCCACAGTTAATAGGAGATTGAAAATTATTTCTACCAACCCAAAAAGTAAAGCTCTTTAATCATGGCTGGCAAATTTCTGCTGAGGAAATACAGAGATTGCCAAACATCAACCTGAGAAAAGAGAATCAACATTACCCGATATCCACAATTGCCAGACTTAGTGATGGGAAGATTATAGCTGTTTCTTCATTCAATCATTACAGATAGATATTTGACCATTTTACACCCATTTTTAACTATCCAGCTTCCATATTTCTTCGTGTGCTTTTTCTAAATCATGATGAAAATACATTATTATGAAGTCACATCTAAGTAGCAAGCTTAACCCCATGGGACGGAATAAATTTTGACTTTGTTTTAATTGTTATCTCTTGGGAATTTTCCCGGGGAGCAGGGAAAAAAAGAAGTTTTTAATTATTAAAGCTCTCCAAAAAGCTTATGAGATATTTACCATGGGAAAAAATGTGTATGGAAAGAGGACCATAAATAAACAAACCAAAAAATAGTTCACATTTGCCTGTGAACAAACAAAAAGTGCAATAAACTGCTTTCATAGGTGTTATGGGTTGAACTGCCTCTCCACCCCCTCAAAAAAAAGATATATTGTAGTCCTAATCTCTAGCATCTAAGAATGTGAAACTATTTAGACATAGGGTCTTTACAGAGGTAATAAGGTTAAAAGAAGGTCATTAGTATGAGACCTAATCAATACAACTGGTGTCCTTATAAAGGAGAAATTTGGACACAGAGACTGACACATAGAGAGGGAAGACAATGTGAAGAGATGCAAGGAGACCACCATTTACAAGCCAAAGAATACCGGAGGTGAGCACAAGCTAGGAGAGAGGCTTGAAGAGCCCTCAGAAGATACTAACCCTATTGACACCTTAATTTTGAACTTTTAGCCTCTAGAATTGTGACAATAAATTTCTGTTGTTTAAGCCACCTGGTTCATGGTACTTCATTATGAGAGCCCTAAGAAACTAACATAACATGTGGCCAAGAAGAACAAAAGGAGCTCAGCGGTAGGAGGTCAAGAGTGAACTCTGCCTCTCTGCTTCATCCTGTACCTTTAGATTTTACCACAGTGTCTGGAAAAGAGCAATGAATGAATGAATGAGATAATGAGTGAATGCAGGCAAGAATAAATTAAAAAATGAACAAACCTATCTGAGAGGGATTTAAACTGGAATTTTAGAGTAAGCAGCCGGAATGACAAGATAAAAAGACACCAAGAAAGGTACTGAATTATTAAGAAAAACCAGAGAATGTTCAATATGTCCCAGAAGAGACTAATAAAGTATAAAAACTGTACAGTACAGAGGCTAACATTCTAATTCTGGCCAGGCTATCAGTTTATTAAGGAACCGTGATAAAGTCACCAGCCTACTCGGGGCTTTGTTCTTCATCTATAAGCTGGCTGGACAGTCTAACAGCTAAATATCATTCAACTTGTGTTCAGTGTTTCAGATGTCTATACAAAAATAAAGAAAGCGGAATTGACACTTTAAGCAAAGGAGATATCAGTTTAGAGTATCAACAGGACTTGCTAGGAACAGGTCTAGAATCATGGCAATGAAAAGGTACGCAGAGTCTTTTATTAGATGCTTTATCCCATTGCTTCTATGCTTATACTCCTCCCCTTAATACATTTGCTAAATAAATATTAAGGGCCTACTTTGTGCCAGGCGCTGTTCTAGACATGGGACTACAGCAGAAAATGAAGCAAAACTCCTGCTCCTGTCGAGGTTATGTTCTACTGGAGAAGAAAGATGACATTTGATACATATATATATATATATATATATAAATATATAATATGTTCATAAGTAATATATACAGATTTAGAGGGTGCAGGGATGAGGACTCATGGTGAGAGACAGAATTATTTAGAGAACGAGGTAAGGAGAACCGCTTCTGTGGAAGTGAAATTTAAGCAGAAACCTGTACACAGGAGTGAGCAAGGCAAAGATCTCGGGAGAGAGAGATCTCAGCATGGGTCCTGGGTGGGGATGAGGTGGGCACATCCCAAGAACAGCAAGGTCAGCAGGTGCAGCCAAGCGAGAAGGGGACGCAAATGTGGGGTGTGATGGATGAGGTTGTGAGACAGACAGAGACCAGACCATATGGGTCCTTGTTAAGAAATTTCTAGTATATTCTGAATTTGATGAGAATCTACTGGAGAGCTTAAACTATGGGGTGTGTGACATAATCTGAGGTAGATTTTAGATCACCCTAGGTGCAGTTAGAGAATTGACTGTAAGGCAGGCAAGACTGGAGGGAGTCCAGGGGCTAGTGCACGGTGTAAATCTAAAAAGATGGTTGCTTTGGTCTGGGCTTCCTATAGCCAAGGGAAATAAATCCAAACTCGAACTAGGCAAATCCGATCCCCTCTGACCTGTTCCTTACTTACCTTTCCAGTTCATTTACAGTAAACCTTTCTCCTCCTCTTTGCTTTATGTCTGTTCAGCAATATGAACCTTTGCACATTCTGTTCCCTCTATTTAGAATGACCTCTATTTTTCTCTTCATGGTCCAGTAGAAATGTCACCTTCATGTTTCAGAACCTTCTCTTTGAAACATTTCCTCCTCTTCCAGGAAGAGGAGATCTTACCACAGAATCTTATATAGTATAAAACTGATCTTTCATGCTGTATTTAAAGTGTTACTATGTTGTCTCAATGCTTATTGAATGGTGTGATTTTTTCTCAACTTTATTGGTCTGAGAAAATTAACAATGTGTAAATTACTGAGCCAAATTTCTTAATTAAACTCACGTGACTATCCTTACAGTACAACTAATATCACCCCATTAATTAAGAAATTAATTTAATTTAGTTTAAAATACACTCAAAGCATGTATAGAAATTTGCAAATAAATAAATTATAAAATTCACCTCTTAGAATCTAAGTTTCTAAAATGCTAAAAACATTGCCTGTATATGAAATGGTCTACCTTGTGCGTGAAATAAAACAACATCTTTGAATCTGTATACAATTATTCCATATTAAAGCATGCACTGAGTTTGACCAACTAGAAAAAGAAACTATTGAATTGTGGTCCAAGGCTAAATACACTTAGGATTTTTCAGGCTCAGAGTATTATTGAGTAATACACTCAACTTCTTTTATTATTAGGTGGTTAATCAATATTACTGGTACAATCAGTAATACAACCCATACAACCCATTGTATCTTTTATTTCACACTTGCATATATGAAGTAAAACCTGTGAGGAAAAAATATTGACAACTTAAATCTCTTCTTTAACTGAGTTCCTTTGAATTAAGGGCACAGGGCCATATATTAACTAAATGATCAATCTATCAACTGGAAAAGGCTTTCTTTCTAATGACTGAAACCTTGATTATTACTTTAAAATACTGTCAAAAGACACATTTTCAAAGTTTTCCAAGTAATTTTTGGGTGAATTCAAACAAATACTTATATAACATAACTCAGTTAAAAATCGCTTCTCACAAGAGATTTAATTCTAGAAACAAAGCCATAGATAAAATAATTCTATGGAAACTGAATTAAATCTCAATGCACCAGTGGTTCCCTGACTCAATAGTTATGACCTCTGTCCTCTACATGAAGACAGTTTTACTTGTAGAATATACTATTTGAGGAAGTACATAATAACAAAATGCCACTCTGAAACTAGAAAACTTAGACACAAATTTGAAACTTATTAATATGACTATTGATATGTCTGTATACCTATACATAGACTTACAGTCATATATAATGGCATATTTTTCAGCCCACAATCAATGTTTAACACATACGGGTCAGTGGTAATATAGCAATATCTCCGAAAAACCTATTTAGAAGCTTCAGGGTTTGAAAACCCAGAGTTCAGAAACCAGTGCATTATGGGAACTTTTAATTTGAACATAAATCTTGTTTTAAATTGAACTATGCTATTTCTCAATAATCTTCTAAAGAGTTATATATTAGATTTTCTTAAGCAAGATATATTTGCTTTTATAGCTGATTAATAACATTTCTTATTCCCAGCTATAGAGATCTTCACTAACGTGTTCAATAGATCTAGATATGTTCTTTTTCCCCTTGAAGCATAATTATACGCTATTTCATTATTTAAATAATTAATCTCTATTATTCGAAGAAACATAAAAATTTCAATATTCAAAGAAACAAATAAACACAAAATTCTCTTTGCTTCTGTAAGCATCAGAACTAAGGCTTACCTAAGCTTCGGTTAAGGAAGTTGCCAGAAAAAAAATACAGCCATGCATCACTTAACAATGGGTATACATTCTGAGAAATGCATCGTTGTACAATTTCGTCCTTGTGCATAGAGGGTAATTATTTAAACCTCGATGGTATAGCCTACTACACACCTAGGCTATATGGTACAAATCTTATGGGATCATCCTTTTACATGCGGTCCATCGTTGACCAAAAGGTCATTACGTGGTGCATGACTGTAAGTATGAATGAACAATAAAGATTGTATTACACTGTCATCTGCCTGCCCTAGAAAAGCTCTCTTTTGAACAGCAAATGTTCTAAGCCCTTTTATGAAAACATTCTGGCTGGAGGAAGAAGAGCCTGATTAGATGACCTTCAAGGACTCTCCCACTAAAGAAGTCCAGTCTCTATGGGTCTAAATTTATGGTCATCCTTTGCCTTATCTTTTTATGTTCAATGCTTATTCCATCATACTTGAATACAAATATCAATTAAATCACTGAAACCGCAGTCTACAGTTGACACTTAGGAGATTTCAAGATTAGAATAAAACTTTAATCTCAATAATCCATAAAATAATAAACTTCTTTCTCATTTTGCCTCACATAACATGTTTCTTTTTTTGGTATTTTGAAGTGATGTATACTTTTCTATTTTTTCCCCAAATTTCAAATGAAATAGTCCTCAGGGAAATTTAGTATTAGCTTTCTAAGGTAGCAGGAGCCTTATTGCCTCCTAAGTCTGCAAACACATCGTTCACATCAATTTATCTATTGTCTTCTAACTGAAAAGAATCACTCTTACCGTGTAGCCCTCGGTATACTGAAAAGGAGCCCTGGAACTTTCATCTGCTGTTGGACTCAGAGGCTTGGGGTCAGACATGGACCGCTGCATCATCTTGGCTGTTTTAGGACTTGCTGGGGGAACTTTAGCCATATCTGGGTGCAGTACTTTCTGTGGACTTATATCATCAGGGAGGGGTTTTTCATAAGGTACAAAGGCAGATTCTAAGGCTTTGCCTGGTGAAAGTGGTGAGATGGGTGAATAAAGGACCTTTGGAGATTTGGGTGGGGAAGGAGCCAGCTGTACTGTGGAATCTGCCCGAAGGTGAGTTGAATAACCAATCTCTAAAGGTGTTGGGCGTTTCTTGTCTTTGGGTGGAGATGTGGCACTCAGATATTGAGGACTTTGTGTGTCTGAATCTGCTTCTGTCTGACATCCTAAACTTCCCCCTTTGTAAGTCTTTTCAGGTGCTGAAATGTGTTTAATTATTTCTACCTTGGCATCCATGCGTGCCCGTACTGAAGGTGTTCTTATGGTTCCAACTGGTTCAGTTTGCACAGATATCTCTGCTACGGTTTGAACTGCTATACTGGAGACTTTGGAAAGGGGTTTGGTCTTGTCAGCCTCTGTAGTGCTGTCACCATATTTCCCTACACGAGCTTTTCTCCTTGATCTAGTAGGCATATCCCATTCATCCTGATCTTCATCATCAGTTTGGACACTTGTATCGACACTCTTTTTAGTTCTCCTCCTCCTACTCACATAACTCCGATCTGCTGCATCTTCATCATCAGTTTGTACACCACTGTCCATTATCTTTTTAAAGCAGTGAGGATCATCTGCCATATTTTCCCCCATCTCATCGTACTGTCCACGGACTTTAGCTCCAGAACTTCTCTTTTTGGGTTGTTTTTCGTCTTTTACAACAACATCTGCTAGAGGTATTTCTGAAACAGTACTCAGGATGCCAGGTGGGGCAATGTACTGAGTGACACCGTCAGACTGAACTGTGTACCATCCTTGGTTTTGTGGTATTTCAATTGCCACAACAGCTGAGGCTGTGGTGGTTGTATCTTCAGTTGCCCAAAACTGACTGCCTTCTGGGGCAGCATACTGACCTTCCAAAATTGCTTGCTCAGTAGTGGTTTGTGGAGAAGCAGTTCCAGAAGGATCATAGTTATACTGGTAGATCTGGCGAATCTTTTGCTCCTCCAGCTGCTGGTGAAGCTGTTGCTGCAGCTGTTGGATCTGCTCAAGCTGTAACTGTTGCTGAGCTAATGTTTCCTGCCTCATCATGAACTGGGCTTGACGTTCTTCTTCTTGCTGATAGAGAAGGTGCTGTTTCATAGACTGCAGCTCCTCCAGCTTTTTTTGAACCATGATCTTTTCTTGTTCTCGGAACCTTTGAATTTCCTGACGTTCCCACTCTAATTCCTCAGCAAAACGCTGCTGCTTAATTTTTTCCAGTTCCAAGAGCTCACGCTCCAAGTCCAGCTGCTGTTGTTGTTTATCTTCTTCAGGGACAATTAAAATACTACTGTCATCCCCCACCACTTCAGAAAACACTTCGGATGCTGTGGTTAAAGTGGGAACTGAGTCTACTGTCTCAGCAGCAAGAGTCTCCATAGTAATGGTTTGCAAACTGGCACTGATATCAATACCAGTTACTGTAATGTCCATTTCAGATGCACCTGTTGTTAGGAAATATGATCTAGGCATTGGCTGGCTCTGGTGCAGGGCGGATAATGAAGTCACTGTGTCAGTTGTGTGCACACCAGACAAATCCCTCACAGAGGTGCTGAAAATGGAGCCAGGTTGTGTGGTGATAGCAAATGTGGAGGGAATTGGAGTTGCTACTGAAGAATAGACAACACCATTAGATGACCTCAAAACATTCCCCACACCATACTGGGATCCTGGAGGTGGAGTCATTCTTGCTGTGGAATACTGTGGGGTACTAATCCCAACTCCTGAAATGACTTGTCGTGTCTCTGGATATGGACCTGTAGTCTTGCTTGAATAATCCATTACCTCACCTGAAATACAGGGTAGAGTTACAGTCCAGTTTCCAGAATGAAGGATGCTTTTTTGGGTTTGAAAGCCCTCTCAATCTTGACAAACACAATGAATAGGACTGCATGCAAATCCACAGGCTAACCTAATTTGATGCATAATAAAAGCAATGTTGAACATGCAGGCACATACAGATGATTTTGGGCAGAACAAATTAAAAAAATGAAGAAACAAAAGTGCACATGTACTCCAAAATACGTTGCCAAAACATCCAAAGAAAGAGAAAAAATAATAAAATTGGAAAAGGGGCCGCATTTTCATCCTGAAATGAGATGAGGAACACCATAATGATATTTCAAGGAAAGGTCTGCTGCCACATCATACTGACCTGTAGCAATTCTCCCTGAAGTTAGATCTACTGCTGCATCAGCTCCTCCAGAATAATCAAAAGCATTCTTACTTTTATAAAAGAAATGTCCAGCTTCTGCTAAATTAGTGTCAGACATGGAAGATTTCATTCCCCCAATCCCTCTATAACCATAAGGCCCTGATCGATCATATTGATAGTGGTCATCTCTATAACCAAAACGGTCCTCAGGAAGTGTAGTTGCAGGCTGCTGTGCTGTGCAGCTCCTTCCAAAAGGTAACTTATAAACCATATCACAGCACACGGCCCTTCTTCCTGCAGTCAGATCAACAGGTTTTTCATCATCTTCTATTATTTTGGTCACCACACTTGAAGTAGACTCATCCATTGTTACAACAGTTCTCTGAGACTTTGTTGTACTGAGATCCACTACTTCCCCATCAGTGATCCCCTGGCATGTGGTGCTATCAGTCCATCCACTTGTGACACCAACAGGAGGTGCAGTAACAGGTTTTGTAATAGCTAATGTCATTGCATGTGCTGAAGTACCTAAAGATAAGTTTATTGGTGCTTCCTCCCTAACTGTAGGAAAGGCCTGGCCACTTGGTATCTTGCATGGGGGTTCAGCATGCTTTGATGCAGTAAGCTGGAGTGGTGCTGCTGTTGCATGTTCTACACCCACTAGGCTTTCTGTGCCCACAGTGTAACTTTCACTAGCTGTGCACGTGACAACAGTCACTGTCTCGGTGACCAGAGATATTGGAGTCACTACTGACGAAGTTGCACTGAGATTTATAATAGAGGGTTGCACAGCACTAATTTGTCTCCCGTAAACTTCATTTATTGTGGTCTGCCTTTTCATATCCATTGCAGAAGCAGAAAGATCCATACATTTTTCAGTTACATTAATTTCTACTTTTGATACTGTACGCAAATCAATGGCATCACCAACAAGTTGCAACTTTCCAGTTTCTTTATGCTGATGCTTCTCTAAATGTAGGTTATCTAGAGCAAGAGGCTCTGGAGGAATTGATACAGAGACACTGCTGAGACCCACACTGGGCATTAGACTTCTGGCTGCTGAAACCTCAGCCTTGGAAACTTCGGTTGTGATAAACTGTGTAACTGAAGTTGGGGCTGCTTGAAATGATGATAATGTGGTGACAGGGATAGTGGAAAATGTCTCCAAAGTGCCTGAAAGGTCAAGGCTCTGTTCTGAAGAAGTGGACCTTTCTGCAGCTGTCACAGGAGGAATTACAGAAAACACTGATTCAATGGAAATCAGATCTTTGGGAGGTGATCTCAGGGGCCAACTGGTAATTGCCTGACTACTTGAAGAATCTGTTGGAGTCCCAGGTTCAGATGGCAACGTGATAACAACGTAAGTTTCCATAAGGGATTTGGAAAATCTTGGTGAGGACTTGTTAGAGTGAGGGGAAAGTGGGGAGGTCGGGGAAGGTAATTTATAATCTGCTGAAGTCACTAAATTTAATGTCATATTTGAAGTTAAACATAGTCCTGTTGGTTTGGGGTGCGTATCTGTTGGTTTTTGTGTAGTTACTGGAAGCTGAGGAACTGCTGGTTTAGGGGCAATTGGAGGTTTGCTTGGCTCAGGTCTATGTGTAAATACAAGTCCGGATGGAATTGAAGATGGCTTAGGAGGAACAGGAGGAGGTGCAGTGGTACATATTTTTGTTACAGGTAACCCATTACTCCCTAGAAAAGCTGTGGTCTCCACTGTAGTAACAGCATCAACTAGAGGTGTTGCTGTAGTAGTTAGAGTCACTGGAGCTGTAACTGTTAACTTTCTTTTAGGATGAACAGTTGGTTTAGGTGAAGTCGGTGGAGGAAGAGGTGGGGGAGGTGGGGGAGATGGAAGGGGAGGTGGAGAAGGAGGAGGAGCAGGAGAAGGAGGAGGTTGTGCTGATGTATCCAAAGAAGAACTTCGAAAGAATGCATGAGTTCTAGTTGGAGGAGAGGAAACAGAAGGACTGTCAGAAGGCAAATGAGATGCAGGTTTTACTTGACCAAAGACCTCTCCAGATATAAAGCATGCAGTTGAAACCGGTTCCTTCATTGGAAAGGCTATTACAGAAGAAGGTGGTTGATCAAACACAATTTCAGATAAGCTAATTTTTGTTAGTTCACCCTCAGACTCCTTCCTTTTATCCTTGTAAGCTTCTAAAACTTCCAAAATAATTCCATTCCCAGTTTCCTTCTTGGCTTTCTTCACTGGGTCTTTTCCAGATAGAGATAAGTCAGTGGAAATAGCTTCAGCAATTAACCCCTCGGGTTTAATTCCTACAGATTCTAGGACAGAAGGTTCCATATCAGATAAGGAAATCACAATATGATCAGCACTAGTTCTACCATCTGTTGTGGCAGTCTGATCTAAAGATATACTTATTTCTTCTGGATAGTCTATAATGCTGCCTGGAAAATATGTTGATGAAGAAATTTCCTCAGAATTTTCAAATTTAGTTACTATGTCCACAGGCTCGGTATAAACTGTGGTTATGCTATCCAGGGTAGTAATGGGTGAGGAGCTATCTGTGGTACAAACTGAAGAAACAGATGATGTAAGAGAGGGTGTGTCAGAGGGTGGGACACTTTCTGAAGGCTCAGAGTAAGTCAGAATCAGTGATTCATGGGCAATTATCTCTTGAATTTCTCTTGCATAATCGGTTACATATTCATCCTCAATTTCTCCTGTTGAAAAATGTTGAGTTATTTTAACATCTGGGATAGAGAGTGTTGCACTGCTGGTTGAATCTGTAAGAGATGTTCCTGAGAGAACACTTGATGTCAAAGATGCATCAGGCACCCTGTCAAAGTCTATGGTGGACTCTGTCATATCATCTCTGATGGGGGGCTGGGTCAGACTGCATCCAGGTATTAATTGCATCTGTTGCCTCTTCATGAGTTCTTCATAGGCAGCATCAGCATCCAATAATTTTTTTTCTTCACTGGTAGAAGTGACCATACCACCCAGATCCACTATCTCGTGGCTTTCTGGGATGATATAAGAGCTTGAAACAATGTCTTCTTGAGTCACAACAGAATGTAAGCTTTCTAACTCATAAAACTCTTTCTGGAGGTCTGTAATTTTCTGCATTGGATCTTCATAAATCTGTTCTGGAAGTCTTATTTTTTGCTCTCTCCCTCTCTGCTGCATAAATCCATTTTGATCTTCTTGCCTTGTTAGCAGACTGCCATCTACCGAACCATTATATGTGTCCTCTACTAAAGATTCATAAATATAATCCTCGATTAACATTCCACCATACAAAGGCTCTTTTTCAAAAATTTCATCTCGTTCATTTGTAGCTGGAAAAGCTTTATATTTGTGGGGTTTATGCATCATTTCTTCATACATCTCCTCAGCACTTTTTAATGCCTTTTGGCTACCTTCTTTCTGCATAATAGATTGCTCATCTGTTGGTGAGTATAAAGACACAGCTGTGGGCAATTTATAAACTTTTTGCACTTCTATTATTTTTTCTGGGCTTATTTCAAAGCCTTCTGGGTCTGACTCTATGCTAGGTGAATATTCAGAACAAGAAGATCGATGGAGCTCCTCCATTTCTGCAGCTTGACGTAATTCTTCTGTTGGAGATGCATCTTCAATGGGCGAGAGATTACTGGGTGGTGTCTTTGGTCTTTCCCTCCTTCTCTGAGCCCGAAGTTCTTCTTTGTCTTTCTTTGATTTCTTACTAGAAGTCTTTCTTTGTTGCTGTTCTAATTCTCGCTGCTTTTCTTGTTCCTTTAATAATTCTTCTTCTTCCCTCAATTCTTCCTCCTCTGAAGAATCTTCAATAGTAGGCAAAAGAGGGCCATGTGATCTGTGCCGAGCTTTGCGTTGCTGTTTGCTCTCTCCTTTTTTGTGACTTGGGCTACTGTCACTGTCCTCATCAAGTGATGACACTGATGTCGGGGATGTGCCAGGAGTGAAGCTGGAAGCATGAAGACTAGAAGATCCTTCCCCCCTTGACCTATCTTCTGGAGAGTCTGTTAGGCTTTCCATTTCTAATTCTGGCTCTTCATCAAAATACAAAGCTGTTTTTTTCTGTGACGACTCTGCAGAGTATTTGTCTGCTATTGTGCTGTTGAGTTCAATCGTTTTGAATCGACGTAGCCCTCCTCCTCCAGCAACTACAAGTTCTTCACTCTCCTGACTTTTAGTTTCTCTGTATTTAAGTTCAGGACTTTCATCAAATGTCTCATCATCTTCATCATGCCACGAATGGCGTCTCCCTGCATCATCATCAAAACTTGCACTACTTTTTCGAGTCAATCGCCTGTGTTTTCCCGGGGTTACTTTCCCTTTCCCTTTTGTTTCTTCCTTCCTCTGGCTCTCAATACTACTACTAATCTCTTTGAGCTGGTTCCTAATGAATTCATCATCTTCAGAACCAGAAGCATCTTCATCAGCACTCATTTCTATGATTTGTTTTCGAATAAAGTCCTCTTCTTCTCCTGATCCTTGACTATCTTCCTGTTTGTACTCATCACTGCTTGATGAACCAACACTAGTTCTCCGTTTTCTTTGTGGAACAGGTGAGTTTTCACTTTCGCTACTGTCTTCAACTGAATCATAAGGCTGTCTTCTTGTAGTTATGTCATCAACAAACTCAGACTTTTCTTCATGGTCCTTTCTGGAAGGAATGTCTTGTTGGCTCTCTTTTTTAAAAGTGTCTTTTTCTTTTTGACTCTCTTTGAGCTCTTCTTCTGCAATTGGTGTTTCAGAAAAACTTTGAGTTTTCTGTTGGTCCTTAGGCTCCTCAGGAGAAACCACAAGGGGCTCTGTTTTCTTTTCCGATTTTTCTTCAACAAGAGTACTTGCCTGAGCTTCCAAAATGGATAAGACTGTACTTTCTAACTTAGCCAAATCTGAGGGGCTGGAAGGGCTGCTTTCTTGTGAGAAAGAGTCCTTTTTGAGTCCTTTGAGCAAATCCTTTTCATCACTTGGAATAAGACTAGGAATTTCACCAAGTGAACTTGATATTCCATCAGAAGAATATCCTGTGTCACTCAGACCTTGTGGGCTTTTCGGTTGCTGAGAACTTGAAGTGTCTGATTTGTCATCTTCCTTTTCCTAGCAGAGAGGAAAAGATACAGGAAAACTTAACATGGTTAAACTAATAACATGGCCTCTCCATTACTCCCAAATATTATGAACTGAGGAATTTTTTTAACTATATGCCAGCATTTAAAAAAAATCTTTGAATGGACACAAAAAATGAAAATAATTGATATATCTTGATTAAGGTTAGTTTTCATTTAACCTAAGTTTAATTAAATGTCAATTCTCAATGACATTTGATTTTATTCCATTAATACTCTATCCTTTTACACTTAAATACCATTTTCCTTCAAAAACATGATTATCTTTCTCAGTACATTTCCTTTGGTAAAGAGTTCAAATTGCTGAAGAAAAAATTTAATAAGTTTTCTATTAACATAACTAATACTTTTGGATTATGAGGACAGGCAAAGAAAAAAGAATCAGAGGATGGGCTTTGTACCTGGCTACGAGTTGTATGGGGTGTTGAAAATTTACTTAACAGAAATAAGCAAGTACCATGGCCATAACGATATTCATCTCACCTACCACAAAGGATTTTTTTTTGAGAGAGATTCAAACAAGGCACTGCCTTTTAAGACATTCTGAAAGATGTAAAATGCTATATTTACTTGGTACTGTTGTTAAAATTATTATTCTTTATCACTTGAAATGAATGTTTAGAAATTACAAACTTTGAAAAAGTTATGCAACAAGTGGTCTGACTCATCGCCTTAGCCAAAGAGAAATATCAGCTATTATTTTTGTAGAGTTGTTAATCACATTTGTCTTCAGCATCCCACCTTAAATATACATAATGAATATCACTTATAAATATCTTCTGATTTTCAAAATACTTGGAATTTTACTTTCACACTCAATCAGAGTCAGCTCCCTTCAACCAGTATAATAACTAACTTTTGTGATTAGGAACATGGGCTTTTCAGGGAGCTGGGTCATTTAGGAGACAAGCTACAGTCTTGATCTACTGTTTTCCTTGGGCTGTGATGAGGCCATGCCAGCAATTTGGTTTAAGAATCAGAGAGGCCTTAAATGAAAATGTTAAACACAGAGACTTTTTGCATAAGTCCAAATTAAAAATATCTGTAAGTAAAATGAAACCCAACTGCTCCAGTTAGTTTCTGTGTTTAAAGGAGAGTGTCAAAATAATACCACAGCCCTATGGAATGAAGAGTTCAGAAGGGAGCTGCAAGAGGACCTGCTCTATCTGACATTGGCCTATGAGGCCATCTCAACTCTACTATGTCAGTATCTTGAACCAACCATCTCAATACTTCCAGTGGGTGTTTACGCATGGGTTCCTCCAACCTATATATAGCCTAAATGAGCAGATGTCAGGTTGCACAACAAACAATAAACATGCAAAAACATCCTTCTTCCTTCTTTCTTTCGTTCCTACCTTCCTTCCTTCCCTCCTTCCTTTTCTCCTTTTCCTCCCCTTCCTCTTCCTTCTTCTTTTAGCTATAGAGTTCTCAACAATAAACATTGTTGGCTTGATACTCATTTTCATCTCCATATCTGTCTTATTATTATGTATGGTTAGAGATATATCTTGAGCATATGATAGGATAAAATGCTTTTGCTGAATTTACAACATGACTTGACTCAAAAGACAGCCTGATATATTCTTCAAGTTAGTGCAAAAAGCAATGCCTAATCCTTGTTTTACTAAGAATTAACTTTCTTGGACCACTTCAGACGTATTTCCAGGAAAGGACCACCTAATTGCAGTTGTGAGATTATAGTAGTGAGCACCTAACTAACTTTAGTTCTTTTCTCTTAAGAACTACACATTGGAGAGGAAAGCACAGGTAAAGTAGTCTTTTAAGAAAATCTTTCTGGATGGTCACAGTGGAGAGATATTTCCATTTCCTCACATCCCACACAATGCCAGAGCAGGTTTTTTTGAGCCCAATATGCTTTCTATGTCTTTCCTTGTCTGCCTTCCCACCCTTCACTAAATCACAGTAAACACCATAACCATAGGGGTGGGGTTCCTAAGCTCCCCGTGAAAAAAAGGTCAAGAAAATGATCTTTCATAATCAAATCTTGATAGGATCATTTGCATTCTTTATTTTGTGTTTGCATAAATTATAAACATAATGCAATAAAACTATTGTTTTATATAACCATATAAATGTAACTATTGTTATATATAACAATTCATTGAGAATAAGAAAAGAGAAATTTTAATTTTATAAAATGGATTCTGAAGGTCCTGCTGACATTTTACAAAATAAGATTAGGACCAGACATACAAAACGTAACAAAGGAAATTAAGATAAATTAGACAGAAGACTAACACACAAAAATATCAAAATACCTACCCTATAATTACCCTCATGTGGCCTTTCTCCATGTGCTCATGCTTTCCTTCTTTCCTCAGTAATATGTTCTATGTACTTCTGCCCCCTGCTACTGTCTTCCTGGTCTCTTTCCTTCACACTCCTCACAGGATTCAATCATTATTTACTGGTGATGAATTTTCTCCCTAAATGACTCTTCCTCTCCATATTATGAGGTGGTAAAAGTCTACAGAGATTTTGTTCTACAGCCTTGTGGGTCTAAGATAGAATGTTTAGAGTGGTTAATACAAGGAAATCAAATTAGCTGACCAAAGGGCATTTTGCTAAACTGTTCAGAAGGAACAGTTGGTCATATTTATTGTACCATGATATATTGAAAAAATTCATAATGTCAACTATTCTCATACTAACTAGCATAGGTGTAAAGTACCCTGACAGTGGCAAGTGACGTTCTACTTCTGCATTACATTGGTAAGTTGTTAACCACCAGATCACACACAAACCAGGCCCTTTGCCTCTTTAATATAAGGCACCAAATATTCATCTTTTCACCTGCTGCTGCTAAAATTAAAAAAAAAAATTGTTCTTCATATACAGAGATCAGCATACAGAGGTAGACATCTATCCATCCACTTATCCTTCCTGTGGCTATCCATTCTCCATTGTGAGATATCTGGGCGAGAATACTTATACAATTTCTACCTATGCAAATTAACTGGTCTATATAGATTTAACATTGCAAACACTTGCTTCATGAATAACATTTCTGAACAAGGGAATAATTGGATCAAATAAGAAAAAGTATATGGAACTGAGAAGAAGGGAAAACTCAGTGTTGGATCTGGTTTTCTCTAATTATTCAATCTTCAAATGGATGTCTGAAGTTGAGCTTATTTTCTCCCAAATATCTAAGTCACTAGGACAAAAGAGTTGGAATTTTCTCTCAGTTGCTTAAAAAAATGTGTGGTTGTATACTTATTTTTGAGAAGAATACTAAGCTATTTAGTAACATATTAAGATTTAATGAATAGATTCAAATGGTTCTTTCTAAATTACATATATATATCATATATAACATAAATATGTGTGTATAAATATCACTGCATTTTCTTATTTATTTATTATATTTTTCACTTGAATAGATAACCAGAAGTTGAATTAATTATTCATTTCATTTTTTACATGTAATACAATCTAGAATGACCTCTGAAATTGTTACATAAGAATAAAATCCCAGGTATCTATCCTTTGCATGAAAATTTTGTTTGTCATCCTAGATGGAGGCAGTGAGTGGGAACAGCCATCATTTAAATATACTTTTCTTTTCAATAGCAATGTTATTTTTCAGTTCCCCTGAGGAACATATTTTCCCTGTATTATTCTAAGTACATTTAGCATTAAGCTCTATTACACTGACTTTTAATTTTATTATGTATTGCATTTTTCTTATGTATAGAATTATGGCTACTTGAGCCTTTCTCGTCTTGTGTATACGAAATGATTATTCAAATTTTCCAGAGGTTAAGATCCATATTTTTTTACTTACTAACAAAAGCAGAGAGTGGAGAATTTGTTTTCCTTTCAATATTCCACTGTCATTTATTGACCTAGAGACCAGTCAGAGAAGGGCAGTAATGAATTGAGATCCATTTGAAACTCTTCCCATGGTGTCATATCTTGAGGCCTTCTCTAGCAGTGGACAACATACAAAGGCAAATCTGCACTGTCGAACTTAGTTCTGCCCCTTTCACAAATGTTGAAACTTTTAGCCTTCCAGGTTGAAGATAAATGGAAGTTTTTTGAATATTATTGGGGTTAAGAACTAAATTCTCGGTTAAACATAAGATTGCACAAAGAAAGGATGCAATATTAAGTTTTTGCTTAATTTTTCTCAAGTCATTTATTTTTATGGGCCAAAGTAAAACAACAAATGAATGATATTTAATCATTTATATAACGTTTAGGTCAAAATAAATTGCTAGTCTGAGGTGCCAAACACTTTGAATAAGATTAAGTCTATAAAATTCACTGGGCCTGGAGGAAAAAGTCAGATAGTCTCACTTACATGGGAATCTTTTACACTACAGAAAGCTTCATTATTTTTCATCCTATCTGATTATGCTGCCATTATATACAATGGCTATATAAAACTCGAATACTAACCCTGGGTCATTTTAACCAGAAATAAAAGCTTATGCTAAAGGATATTCAAATTTTGGATTTTATCAGGAAAGATATAGTGTTTCAATGTAATATAGCAAATGTAGACAATATGTTGTTTAAGTATATAAGCCAAAAAGAGAGAATTCTGTAGCATCATAAAATCTTAAAATATTAAACTAAAAAAGTAAAGAAGAATGTACCTTTCAAATTATTCATTATATTTCAGGATTTTAATTTCCATTTGCGGAACACATTTTGAAAGATAGGAATGACAGAGACAAAATGATGTGACAACAAAGAAATGTAAACAATGTACTATAATGATATGAATGACACAAATGACAAATAATATAAATATATAAACAAAGTAAAAATTACATAGACTGTTTGGCGTTGTAGTGGGAGCTGCTAAGAGAGACAAATAATTAAAATAATGCAAAGGCAGCATGCTAAAAGTGTCATAGGAAAGAAGCATTACGAGTGGTGTTTGAGAGCCCAGCCTTTATAATCAGAACTGGACTATAATCTTAGCTGTGCTGCTTCCCTGCCATGTGATCTTGAGCACATAAATTTAGTTTTCCCTTCTTTAAACAGATATAATATTTACCTCATCAATAGTTGTGTGGATTAAACGGTGGAGAAAGGACTTAACACAGTGCGCAGAATATAGTATTAAGTAAATTAAGGGTGTTATTTTTATTTCAACCAAAAAGTAATTTAAAACTAATCAATAAAGGGAGTTCAGCAGCAGGAGAAGAGACTGCCACAAGGGAGAAGAGTCGCCCAGAGGTCCACTTGGGATTTTTCTGATGGGGTTGCTGTAATGGTCGGTGCACAGAGAAAAACTGAGCATAGGTACAGAAGAGAGACAGCATAAGCTACCTTTAGGAATTACACAAAGGCATATTTGGCTGGTTATCTATTTCTCACTTGTGGGCAATATTAGGGGTTGCTTGAAAGTTATAATGAAGCCGTATTCCAGAGGGCTGACAAAGCCAAGCTAAGCTGTTTAGACAGGAGTCTTGGCCATGGCTGCAGAAACCTGGGCAGGAAGGCAAAATGATCTAATGGACTGCAAGAAGAAAATGTTAGGATTTTTATTGTACCTTTTAATCCAAAATAGAAATTACACTTTACTAATATTTAGTAAACTGATTGACATCAGTGTTCTTTTACTTCTTATGTCAGTTGCTCACATGGTCTGAGGGGAATCCTGGGAGAAAAATGGGAGTTACACTACGAGAAGTTACAGTGAGGCAGTCACTTCATTTGCTCACCTTTCTGTTGAAGCTTATTGTTCAGCTGGGCAGATTTGTGGTATATTACCCAGTTTCAACTAAACCAACTTTCCTATAATAGGTAAGTAGTAGACAAAGATTCTTGCAAAGACATCATGTGTTAAAGATAACACTGATAATAGAAGAAACACACAAACACATTAATAAAGAAGCTGACACTCTTCACATTGTTACAACCTTTTCATCAGCAACATTACAAAGTAAACACAGTGATGATCAGTAAGATCTAACACAAAACTGGCCAAAATATTAGACATTATCAGGAAAATTATTTGATATCTGTATTTACGTCTATTATTGTTAATAGCAAATCGTGACTAAACACATAATATGCCTTGGCATTAAAGCAAGTGATATTATGATACCATCACAAACTTCTATAATTTTCAGTAAGTAAATACTCCAGCACTTTACAAATTTTCAGTAAATTTAATAATAAACACTTAGAATCTTCTTTTGAATTTTCTTACTTCATAGTAAAAGAAAAAAAAGTCACACATTTGGGGAAACTTGGCTAAAGTAATATGTAGAAAACAATATGGTGACATATCAAACTGCATTTCTTTGTCAGCAAATATTGTTGGAAGGAATACAGAAATAACTATGGAAGGTCTGGCGGAAAATTATTAGAACAAAGTAAGTAAGTGGCAAAAGGTTTGGTGGTGATAGAATAAAAGTGCAGATATTTCTAACATGCTCAATTTATAATATTCATTACCTGTTTCAATAATAAAATACTGTACTTAAAGAATTACTATTGTGAGCTACTAAGGAAAAATGTGCCAATGAAGACAGCCTCAATATTAAGTGATTTGTTTAATAAAGATATATATAGGGGCCAGCCCGGTGGCGGAGCAGTTAAGTGTGCACCCTCTGCTTTGGTGGCCCACGCGGGGTTCGCAGGTTCGGATCCCGGGTGCAGACATGGCACAGCTGGGCATGCCATGCTGTGGTAGGCATCCCACATATAAAGTGGAGGAAGATGGGCACGGATGTTAGCTCAGGGCCAGTCTTCCTCAGCAGAAAGAGGAGGATTGACAGCAGATATTAGCTCAGGGCTAATCTTCCTCAAAAAAATAAATAAATAAAAAATAAAAGTATATATATATTTCTAATGAAAAAACTGTATATTAAATAGTGAGGGGTGGCTTTCCTGAGTGGAAATATTTTTTTAAAGGGAAGGTTACAGCGATAGCAGTACATGTGAAATTCATTTCCTGCATCTGTTACAAGTAAGCCAGAACTGAACAAAGTGCTTCAGGATTTTACAGATGTGGTACATGTTGCGTACTAATGAGACCTTCATATTTTGAAGAATATCTTCGATATCTTGCACTGAGCTAGAGAATAACTATGAATTTCTTTTAAACATGAATTTATTTTAATCAGAGGTTTACTGATTATCTCATTGGAAATGAATTTTAAAAGTCGTAGAATGTGAAGATTTAATTTTCTTTTTGCAAAAGTAGAAGAATCCCAAAGTTGTTCAACTTTTTGGTGATGACAAGTGGTTTTCAGTAATATACTACTTAATAGATATTTAGAAAGAAAGTAAACCCTAGTTATCAGCAATATGCTACCTATTAACTATTTAGGAAAAAAAATGCTAGCAGTCTCTTCAAGTAAATTATGATATGGAAACAGTGCTTTGAAGATAGATATTTGGAAATCATCATGTGATTACACTATATAAAATGACATATGTCATTTTTGAAAGCTGTCATATCTGCTCATTAACAAACTTTAAACAGAATATTTTAATGTTTATAAACCTCCCAGAGGAAGAACTCCAGTGGGTTTTAAAACAATTTGTTAAAAAAAATACTTTAAAACATCACATTTTCTGATTGTTATCAAGACCAAATGATTGCTTGGTATCAGGGAAGATTAACATTTATTTGTGGAATCTCCACAATTAAAAAAAAATTGTTTTCAATTCAAAACTTAGAAAACAGGTAGCAAAATTTGGCAAGCACAGTCTTTGACCCACTTCCCCCATTTCTGTCATATCCTTGTAGATTATCTCTTTTTGTTATGGATAGTCTTTAAAAATAAATGTCAAAATATCAAAATAAGCTTAACTTAGAAGTTAAATTTCAAACAACTCTATCATAAAATTTCAGACCAAGATTTTCAAAAATATTGAAGCACAGTCAATCAATGCTCTCTCTAAAATACTATCATTAATTATATTTTAATGTGATGAAACGTATCTGTATTTAAATAAATCTAATAAAAATGGTAGTTTTAGCTTATTTTACTGTTTATTTTATTTTTTGTGAATGTTTTATATTATAAATAGCATATTAGTAACTTAGTACATACATTTAATTTAGAAACAAATATATATACACATATTGAAGTTGTAAAATAAAAAAAAGTAGTGATAGTAGCAAATGATAAAAAGAAAGTGATAAAGGTTTAAAATAAAATAAAAAGTGCATTCACAAAATATTTGGATACTTCTTGTTTAGCCTATATCTAACAATCAAGAGAGAATCATTAGAAATATCTGACTGATAAGAGTTAAATTATCTGAACCCTGAAAAATAACTATCTGACAACTATATACCAGAGAAGAGAGAAAGAGAAGGCATAGGGACCAGTAATTAGATTACTCAAATCATTGGTGAATGGTCATGAAGGCTGTAAGTTCAATAGTGTCCTTGGGAATCGGAGCTAATGGACAGAAGTGTGATAAACTAGATGCAGAGAGCAAAGGGCAGGTAAGAAGAAACCTCAGATTACTCAGAAGATTAGTGACTGGGAGACTAGAGACAGGGTGAATGATGCGGCCGTTATCAGAAATAGAAACTCAGAAGCAGAAACTACTTTTATAGAGAGTGGATAAGATTCAAACATACTGAGTTCCAGCTTACAGTGAGCCTTTGAAGTAGAAAAGACCTACTGAGTATTTAAAAATGCAGACTTGACACTCAAGAGGGGCAGAAGGTACACAAGTAGACTTAGGAATCATTCATGTGGCTCCCCTAAGAGGAAAGAAGACAGAACTCAAATAAAAACAGAAAAATCTCATGGTATGGAGATTGGGAAAGAGCGAGCAATAGAGATAGTCAAAGTACAACTCATAAGGGGTGATGAGAAAGACAAAAAGAGAACCAAAAGGGAAGGGTCATGAAAGCCAAGGACAGTTTCACTAAAGGAGAAATGGTAAAAAGCATCAAGTTATGCAAAGTGATTAGCTAGGAGAAGCAACAGGTGATGGTGGCGATGGTGGTGGCTAGATCGAGTCATTAGATGGAGAGTAAACAAGCATCTGCTTTCTCTGACTCTGATAAACTCCTTTATACAACAAAGGAAGACCAGGATTCATTTAACGAGTGATGCACCATGTACAGAGGTGGCTTAGTAACCATGTGTTAAAACTCTAAACAAAAAAACAACTGAACCAGAGTCGGCATGGACTGTATGTTCTAATGAGAGTTCTAATATTAAGTTTTAATATTAATAAATCATTTCATTTTCCTGCAAGTCATTGCTGTCATCTGTGAATTAAATGTACTCAATCAGATATGGTATAAGATCTCCTGTAGCTCTAAAAAAAAAATCAGAGTTCTTCTAAAAATGTATTATTGCTTGAGCAAATATAGGTTGAGATGGGGTACTCTTAAAAATTTCCACTGAAGGGGTTGGCCCAATGGCTGAGTGGTTAAGTTCGCGGGCTCCGCTGCAGGCAGCCCAGTGTTTTGTTGGTTCGAATCCTGGGTGCGGCCATGGCACTGCTCATCAAACCATGCTGAGGCAGCGTCCCACATGCCACAACTAGAAGGACCCACAACGAAGAATATACAACTATGTACCGGGGGGCTTTGGGGAGAAAAAGGAAAAAAATAAAATCTTAAAAAAAAAAAGTTTCCACTGAAGAAAGAGAAAAGAATAAATAATTCTAGGTTATGCTTGGATTGTAAATTACCTTTCAATATTAAAGACATTAACAAAACTCTGAACAGAATACATTATGTATATTAAAATCATGTTAAATACTAAAATAAACTTTTTCAAAAATGATTTTTGTCCTGAACGCTAGCCACACTTCTTTTTTTGCAATCACAGCTATTTAATCATTTTATGGCTGACCACATCTTAAAAGACTTTTAAGTGAGAAGAAACTTGTTGACTCTTGCTTAACCAAGTGGCTAAGTGAATAGAAACTTAAATAAAGACACAATATTTTGTTAAAGGGGGATACTGATTTTATGTTCATAGTGGAGAGAAAAAGGAATAACAAAATTGTAAGAAACTTATCACTCTATAGTATTTTGATAAGTTATTTAATAGGATAAGAGCTAGAAAAATTAATTTCACATCTATGCTGTATTTAAATTAGATTAACCCATCAAAAAGCCAAAGTTCTTCATTTCAGCAAACAATTGTTACACTTTTCTGAAAATGTCATTAATTAAAGACTTTCACTTATATAATTACCATTAAGTACTCTGTGTACTTAGGTAACGGTTACTAGTAAATTACACATGTAAGACTGTGCAAAGTTAGGAAAATATAACTTACTGTTTTTTCTTTCCCAGGTTCCACCTGGTCAGTCTTTGCTGTGTATGCTGCCTGTGGCCGTTCTTTGAGTTTATGAGTCATCTCATCATCTTCCTTAGGCAGACTCTGAGGTGTGCCAGATGGTAAAGCCTCTGTCTTGGTCTGTGTTGGTTTCTTTTCTTGCATTGCCTGTGGAACCACTCTGCCTTCAGGTTTTTCTTCAGCAATTTGTACTTGACTTCTAAGTAAGATATGTTTCTGTTCCTCCTCTAGGGCTGATGCTTTTGCTTCTGGGGATAACTTTTTGTCTTCAGGAGGTGGTCTTTTGTCTTCAGGAGGTGGCCTTTTGTCTTCAGGAGGTAGCTTTTTATCTTCAGTGGTTGGCTTTTCTTCTTTGGAGAGAGGCTTTTTGTCTTCAGGGGGTGGCTTTTCTTCTTGAGGGCCTGAAATTTTGTCTTTCTCTAGTTTACTCTCTTCTTGTTTTTGATCTGTGGTTACCTTAGGGGGAATTTTTTCAATTGAAGGGGTTTCTTTTACTTTTTCTGGAATGATTTTTTCAGCTTCTGTTTTTACTTCTTGTTCCTTCTTTTTCACTTTTACTTGGGCAGGCATTGCTGTTTTCTGAGACAGCGGCTCTATAGGGACAGATATGGAAGAGGCTTTTGGTCCTGACTGCATAGGTGGCATTTTGCCTATGTCTCCAAGCTGTCCGGATATTGCTCTTTGGGTTTGGCAATTTAAACAAAGCCATTCTTGAATCTGCAAATAGAATAGCAATGAACAGATTAACTATATTATAATGTATCTATTTGGTACATTTACCAAGATTAACATTTGGCAATTCCTAATTGATTTTTTGTATATGGAGAAGGTGGGTCATTGTTTTCTAAACCAATGACACAGTGCAACTCCTAAAGAAGATTGCAAAAAGACTATTTGAAACCTAAAAATATGAGGAATTCCTAGAGATGAGCAATTCACTCTCCTCACCATAGAAAAGAAAAAGAAAAAATCACATTAAAGATGGACCCAGGAGAGTAGCCATTTTTTGGGTGCAAAATCCCCATTTGTTCCAAAAAGAACTATTTTTACGCCTGATGCCTTCAAAATTAGTATTTCCATCATATATTTATTCAACAACTATTAAATTTCATAGTACTTTTCTTTCAACAACCAATTAATCAAAAGTTCTTTTAGGATTTAGCCTATGATCTCTCTCTTGACTTGGGTCAAGTGTAGCTTTATCTACCAGACTAGAACTACACAAGGTGAGGGTAGTTTTCAAGAATCACTTGTGCATAATTGTCTATCTGCTTTAGGATTAAAAAATAATTTCATTCTTAATAGTATTCACATTTCTCATGCAAATGAGAAAGAAACATTCACAGGCTCCAACTGTTTGGTATCTTTTTCCCCAGAGTTTTCTGAATTGCTGTCTAAAACATTTCCTCACATGTCTGCTCCTCAGTGTAATCCATGGGCCACCTGCACCAAATCAACTGAGGTGGACTGCAGACATGAAGATTCCTAGGAACTACACCAAAACTATTTTAGCAGGATCCTGGGGTAGGAGAAAGGAGGATCTGCCTTTTTAATAAAATGTTGGTTAATTCTTTTGCAAACTAAAGACTGAAAACGACTCCCTCATTACACATACAAATGATCACGTGGGAGACAGATATGTTAGACTAATAATATTGCAGAATTCCTCCCTTATTGAGGTATGTTGTGTGTTTTCTTACATTATACCTATTATAACGTAAGAAATAGAGACAGCTTCTAATTGCTACCATTTAATGAATACCTATTCTGTAAAGCATATGGTCATACAAATAGTATTGCTTTCATATGCTGTATTGTCTTCTGAGAAGTTCAATTTCAAACTGCTTTTCATACTGGATCACTCTTTCCAGTTGCATAATTTAAATTATTTAGAAACAAAAAAATCACTTGTTCTAGAATATTATTAGTGATCTAAGTTTCATTTCTTCAGCTTCCAATTTCTTTAGAGACATAAAAATTGTTGCTTAATAATAATGACTGTTTTGCAAACTGTAAGCCATTATAATGCTTATTTGCTGATCTAACAGAGTAAAGACAAAAGTCAATTATTTAATTTCAGTAAAACGTTGTCTATAAAACACTAGTACATATACAGGTTAATTTGCTTTCTGTGTGTATGATCTTTCAATACCCATTCCCTTCTTAATTTCATGTCTAAGCCACTCTACGGTGAACTGTGGCTTCTTTATGTAGTGACTTTATATAAAAGTCTCAGGAAAGAAACTGATTGAATCCCGTATGTCAAATACTAAAAGCTCCAGCCCTTGTGTTAAATACTCTCTGGAGGAGGCACTTCCATAATAGCTACAGAAAATCAATCTTAATCCGTGCTGTGGTTTCCAAAGCCATTACTTGGTTGAGCCACATCTTAGGATATTTTCACCTGGAGCACAAAATTTTTTTTTTCTAATTTTTTTGAGATTATGATAGTTTACAACCTTGTGAAATTTCAGTTGTACATTATTATTTGTCAGTCATATTGCAGGGGAGCATGACATTTTTAAAAATAAAAACAGACACAAATAATTGTATCACTCTGCCATTTTATCACACAGAGTCTAAAAAACAAATGCAGATGTGAATTAAGCTCTCCTATCAGGGAATGTCCTAATGTAAATAAGTTAGCGGCTCCAGGAAATATTTAAAATACCAGGCTTACAGGTTTCATCTTATTGGAAATTCTTGTCAATTATAAAAGTGTGATTATTTTATCTGAGATTTTGGGGCAAATTATTCTCACAAAGTTGTAATGTCTTGCCACTTACAGCATATGATACCACAATGGTACACAGCTCTTGTTAAATGGAAAATATTTTGAGAAAATAAACATAGTGACTATTTATATGAGTAGTATACTCATTATTTTCATATATTTGAAATTTAGGTCAGAGGATAAAAGGTATAATCTATTTAATCTATTATGTCACATAAAACACTTCATTTTCAGATAAACTAACACATGGACAAAGAGAACAGATTAGTGGTTACCAGAGGGGAAGGGGATTGAGGGGTGGGCATAAGGGTTGAAGGGACACATTTATATGGTAACTGACAAATAATAATGTACAACTGAAATTTTACAATGTTATGAACTATTATGACCTCAATAAAATTAAAGAAAAACCCACTTTATTTTCCCAATTTGAAATAATGTTTGATAAATTTACAAGCAGTGATAATCCACACACTACTAAGGTCA
Organism: Equus przewalskii; assembly: GCF_037783145.1. Classification (NCBI taxonomy): domain Eukaryota; kingdom Metazoa; phylum Chordata; class Mammalia; order Perissodactyla; family Equidae; genus Equus; species Equus przewalskii. The sequence goes on from NC_091834.1 coordinate 27,501,691, forward strand.
AGAAGGCAAAGAAATGGCAACGGTGTCAATCTAAGAGAAAAAGGGACTTATCCTGAGAGCATCATTGGCTAGTTCAAATTGTGTTTTGCTTAAATTCCCACCCATATTCAGTTAAACCAAATATTTCTAATCATGGCTATTTTGTAATTTTTTAACATGATGTTGCTATACTTGGTTTCTTGGTTACATGATTATCTGCATTTTGAATAAGATTATAAGCCAAGCCTATTTCTTTTGACTTTACACTTTGAGTAATTGTCACCAAAATTAATTTGCAAACTGAAGTCACTATTATGTCAAATAATTATGACAACATAATTCACTTATGTATCTATTCTGTGTATATCTATGGAATACATATACCATTTGGAAAGTATATGTGAAAGGCTTATTTCATAAGGGAACTCATATTCAAGTAAATAGAATAAGACATAGGTCAAAATAAGTAGAATATGCAGCAAAAAATAATAAGAGAAATGGAGAGGATGTGATGGATTTAACAGGATCTTCTGATAAATCCATTAAGTTAAGGAATTTGAACAATTATGAGTCACACAAGAGTATTTTTTCATTAGACAGTTAGAAATGCTAAATTGGTGGTCTCATATGTGTGTTTCTTCTTTCTGCAGCCCTAGAACCAAAATTAGAATGCCAACAAATTCAGCAAACAGCAGAAATGATAATATCAATGAGGAATTGAAAAGGGGGAAAAAACCGTGGTAACATCAAAAATTTTATATTTCTTCAAACATGTAAATTTAAGTTTTGTTTATTAAGAAAGAGGACAGGAAAAGGCAGAGGCTATGGTAAAATCAAAAGGAGAAATGAGAAACACAAAACTGATCAAATTTTGATAATGAGTAAAAAGAGTAAAAATGAATTTTCAAGAAAGTTCATTTTGGACAATACAGGTCACCATCATCATATCATCATTAAATTCAAACAAAATTACTAGAAAAATTTGCTTCACAAAAAACAATTTGAGAAGTACTCTATACCACATAAGAAGATGTAAAAATCTGTGGTTCACAATTTTTTTGCATTCTTTATTAAAAATAATCCCAAAGATTTTTGTATCACTGTATTCAGGAATTTAATTATTATATTCCTAGGTCCAAAAAAATGTTATCTGCACATTTAGTTCCTCAATAGCTACATCATTAAATACTCATAATATTTCTAGTCCAGCAGCAATCCAGAGATAAATTAAACAAGATTCCTTAAATTATATAAAAATTCAATACATAATATATCACCACCATATATGACTTTTACTAGCTGAAAAGATTTACCAGACATACCAGTAACATTTTCTGCAACAGTTACAATTGTAAAGCACATGACTAATCATATTTTGCCTTAAGGTAAAATATCAAATGAGTTACAGTTTTATCTTTCAAATATTTCTGTATAAAGACAGTAAGTGTCACAATCAGAAAATGAGTATATATTATATATAATATAAGGTATAATATGTAATTTATACATATATATAAACTGAAGGCATTTCTATCATATTACTGAGTTTACTACATAGAAAAATATACAGATACCTGTGGAAGCTTTTTTTTTTTAACATACTAGTCATCGTTATGAATGATCTCAGACCATTTCCATTTGTTTTTTTTTTTTTTAAAGATTTTATTTTTTCCTTTTTCTCCCCAAAGACCCCCGGTACACAGTTGTGTATTCTTCGTTGTGGGTTCCTCTAGTTGTGGCATGTGGGACGCTGCCTCAGCGTGGTCTGACGAGCAGTGCCATGTCCGCGCCCAGGACTCGAACCGACGAAACACTGGGCCGCCTGCAGCAGAGCGCGCGAACTTAACCACTCGGCCACGGGGCCAGCCCCAATTTCCATTTGTTTTTTGTGCTTTTAAAATATATTTTATTTCCAGTATAAGTATCTCCTAGTGGTATAAAACGTAATAATAGTTTATATTTCATCTATATTATTACTAAATCCATTTAATAAATTCAGAAGATTCTATACTATGAGACCAATCATATTTACATTCAGTGCTTTACATTAATAATCAGGATATCAAAATTCATCTCCAAGTAGGGAAAACTCTGGTAAACACAAATTGCATCAAAAATAACTCCATGTTGATCATAACATACTAGAATATATCCAATTGTCAGCTAGTACATGTTAATAAGATATATTTATTTTAACATCAAATCATCAGGGCTTATTCAAAACAGAACAGTGCTCAAAAGTCCATTAATCTTAAGAGGAGAGTAGGAAATGAAGGTAATAAAATCCAGAAAAAGGATGCTGCTGTGCTACTCAGCATTTCTCCATCAACAAGCAATTTGCTTTATACAACATTTCAGCTGTAACTATAGCAACAATATCATTAAAAAAAAATCTCAGAACTTCAGGCCTATTTATTTTCTAAGTATCTTTTCTGAAGCATGATAGTAAGACCTGTAGCAGGTTGAAAGTCTGCTGTTAGACGTAAAACAGTAGAGAAGTGATGGTCACAAAACCTACATGAGCATTCATATTTTTATCTGAGAAATCTTAATAGCATTTTCACATGAATTTTCATTCAAAGACCAATAGGACTGATTTGGAAGCTCATATGGTTTCCACCAATAGGAGTATTTAAGCAGAGACTGGGTGGCCCCTACTCAGAATTCTGTAAAGGAAAATCAAGCAATGCAGATGCTAGGGACTATAATACCATCAAGTTTCCTGCCTACTATAAGCTTTTGAGTCAATAATAAAAATTTTACACAGCTTTTGTTTTTCTGTTTATTTGCTTACTATTCAGAATCTTGTTTTTTTTTAAGCTGAGAAATAACTACACCAATATTCTTCTTAGAATCACTGTTACTCATCAACAGATCCAAAAAATGGGGAGCAATAGTACCTGCAACTTGTCACTTTTATCAATGTCGCTTAAAGTCTCTGCATTAGGATGTTCTATTTACACTCTTACAAGTCAATCTGACATCCTCAAAGTCAGATTTTTTGCTTACTAAATTTCTAAATTTATTTCTTTTTTTCATCTGTAAAAGGGAAAAGGACTGAATTCACAGCTGATGTGCTGTTTTTTAAGATTACACAATCAATTGTTCAGACTACACCATCAGGATATTAGAAATCTGTGGCCACTCATGAGACTGCACTTTACAAGCGTATGCAATGAGGTATTTGTGATACTTCTATTCTCATTTTGTCCCTCCTAAAAATGAATGAGATGTGTGTTAGGTCCTTTTCTTACTACACTCTTTTTGACTAGAATGTATCGCATCGTTAGTATTTTTGTTCCTTTTACAATCAGTGAAACAAGAATAACTGACATTCAACAAACACAATTGAATAAGTGGGGTTCTTCCTCATTTACTTCACATATAGATAAAACAGTTACATCAGAATGTATTAGAACATGAATACTTATATGAAAACCAAGAAAAAACAAGAAGGCAATTTAAACATTAATTTCCAATGGAGTTACTGAATATGGAGGGTAGGAATCAATAATGAATCCTAATAGAATATTGGTTACTGTTAGGAATTTGTACTGGGATTATTATTGCTACATCTAAATTAATTTGTGGTCATGGCTCTACTCATCTCTTCTTTTATGTGTATGCTTATTTCTGTAAGACCTTGAATGCCCCTATACACCCACATGAAGTCTCTGTTTCACTCATTTGAAACTCTTAATCTAAGTTTCTATATAATGTAAACTACCTTAACAGATATTTCCATAACTAGCAACACACCAAATAAAATCATGTATAATACACCAGGGATTAAAACTATATTTAGATTATAATTGCACACTTGGTTGACATTCTTTTCATGTCAGTTTTTCTTTCACTAGACCAGAATCATTTTTCTAGTCACTTTCTCATCACAAATAATATGTATTTTCCTGAAATAAGAAAGTAATCTGTTTGATGTTTTAAATACCATTACATAAATAATAAATACACACATGCATTAATTAAAACACCTCTAAATTATTACATTAACACAATTTTGACAGAACATATTGAAGAAAATCAGGGGCTAAGTTTCCTTATAGAAATATACATATTCAAATAAACATATATTTATGGAAATATGTATATTTATTTGCATGAACAAGAACTAAATAGGGTTCATTTCTCTGTAATGTTTTTCTTTCTTCCTACCTTCTCTCCTCTCTTTTTTTCTCTGTCTGTCTGTCTCTTTCTTTCTATCTGGAGAGAGGGTAGCAGGAAGAGAGAGTGAGCTTATTAAAACTATTCTTTGACTAAGTAAACTACCTGATATGGGTTCAATCAGGGCATTAGGATAACTGATTACCTACCAGAGTTCATAAAGGACAACTCCAAGGACACAGTTGATTTCTCACTGGTAACCAAAGATGCACTAAACTTATGAGTAATCATATATTCTTATTGTGTTGACAGCAGTTAACAAAAGCTCAGCTCTAGCAAAAACAGAAAGTTCAATGGAAAGGCTTATTTGTGGTTTCATGGAATATCTATTTGTGATTAACTGTTCTAGTCTACTACATTTTAGGCTTGACAACTGTTTATACAAGTTTAGCATAAACAATAATCAACAATTTAAAAAACATTTATGTTATATGGATATCAAGTTGAATTTTTTTTATTTTTTAATGTTATTGCAGTAACATTGGATTATAACATTATATAGCTTTCAGATGTACATCATAATATATTTCAAATTCTGTGTAGGTTACATCATGTTCACCACCCAAAAACTAATTATAGTCCATCCCCTCACATGTGAGCCTAATCACCCCTTTTGCCCTCCCCCCTCCCCACTTCCCCTATGGTAACCACCAATCCAACCTCCATTGCTATGTGTTTGTTTGTCATTGTTTTTATCTTCTACCTATGAGTGAGATCATATGGTATTTGACTTTCTCCCTCTGACTTATTTCACTTTGCATAATACCCTCAAGGTCCATCCATTTTGCCACAAATGGTCAGATTCCATCATTTCTTATGGCTGAGTAGTATTCCACTGTGTATATATATATACTACATCTTCTTTATCCATTTATCCCTTGATGGGCACCTAAGTTGCTTCCAAGTCTTGGCTATTGTGAATAATGCTGCAATGAACATAGGGGTGCATGTATCTTTATGTATTTGTGTTTCCAAGTTCTTTGGAAAACTACCCAGCAGTGGGATAGATGGATCATATGGGAGATTGATTCTTAATTTTCTGAGGATACTCCATACTGCTTCCCATAGTGGTAGCAGCGGTTTGCACTCCCATCAGCAGTGTATGAGGGTTCCCTTCTCTCCACGTCCTCTCCAACACTTGTTCTTTTCTGTCTTGTTAATTATAGCCATTCTGACCAGACTGAGATGATACTTCACTGTAGTTTTGATTTGCATTTCCCTGATAGCTAGTGATGTTGACCATCTTTTCATATGCCTCTTGGCCATCCGTATATATTCTTTGGAGAAATCTCTGTTCAGATCTTTTGCCCGTTTTTTAATTGGGCTGTTGATTTTTCTGTTGTTGAGATGAATGAGTTCTTTGTATACTTTGGATATTAACCCCTTATCTGATATATGGTCTGCAAATATCTTCTCCCAACTGTTAGGTTGTCTTTTCATTTTGTTGATGGCTTCCTTTGCTGTGCAGTTTTTCTCCATTGAGAATCATATTTGCTGTGGGTTTGTCATATACGGCTTTTATTATGTTGAGGTATTTTCCTTTTATACCCATCTTATTTAGAGTTTTTATCATAAATGGATGCTGTATCTTGTCAAATGCTTTCTCTGCATCTATTGAGAAGATCATGTGATTTTTATTCTTCATTTTGTTAACGTGGTGTATCACGTTGATAGATTTGTGGATGTTGAACCATCCCTGCATCCCTGGAATGAAACCCACTTGATGGTGCTGTATGATCTTTTCAATGTATTGTTGTATTCGATTTGCTAGTATTTTGTTGAGGATTTTTGCATCAATGTTCATCAGTAATACTGGTCTGTAATTTTCTTTTTTCGTGTTGTCCTTGTCTGGTTTTGGTATCAGGATAATGTTGGCTTTGTAGAATGAGTTAGGAAGGCTTCTTTTGTCTTCAATTTTTTGGCAGAGATTGAGAAGAATAGGTACTTAGTATTCTTTGAATTTTTGGTAGAATTCACCAGGGAAGCCATCTGGTCCTGGACTTTTATTTTTTGGAAGATTTTTGATTGCTGTTTTGATCTCCTTACTGGTGATTGGTCTATTCAAATTCTCTACTTCTCCTTCGTACAGTTTTGGAAGGTTGTATGCTACCAAGAATTTATCCATTTCTTCTATATTATCCACTTTGTTGGTGTATAGGTTTTAATAGCATTCTATTATTATCTTTTGTATTTCTGAGGTGTCTTTTGTAATTTCTCCTCTTTCATTTCTGATTCTATTTATTTGAGCCTACTCTCTTTTTTTCTTGGTAAGTCTGGTCAAGGGTTTGTCACTTTTGTTTATCTTTTCAAAGAACTAGCTCTTGGTTTCATTAATTTTTTTCTATTGTTTTTGTAGTCTCTAGTTCATTTACTTCTGCACTGATTTTTATTATTTCTTTCCTTCTGCTAATTTTGGGCTTTGTTATTTTTTTTTCAGTACCCTTAGATGCGCTGTTATATTGTTTATTTGAGATTTTTCTCCTTTGTTGAGGTAGGCCTGAATTGCTATAAACTTCCTTCTTAGAACCACTTTTGTTATATCCCATAGATTTTGGCATGTTGTGTTTTCATTTTCATTTGTCTCCAGGAAGCTTTTTATTTCCCCTTTGATTTCTTCATTGACCCAATCGTTGTTTAGTAGCATTTTGTTTAATCTGCACATTTTTGTTGCTTTTCTGGTTTTCTTCCTGTAGTTGATTGCTAGTTTCATATCTTTGTGGTCAGAAAAGATTCATGGGATTATTTCAATTTTCTTAAATTCATTGAGACTTGTTTTGTGATGAATCCTGGAAATGTTCCATGTGCATTTAAAAAGAATGTGTATTCTGTGGTGTTTGGATGGAATGTTCTATATATTTCCACTAAGTCCATCTTGTCAAATGTGTCATTTCAGGCCAGTGTTTCCTTATTGATCTTCTGTTTGGATGATCTATCCATTGGTGTAATGGAGTGTTAAAGTCCCCTACTATTATTGTGTTACTGTATATTTGTCCTTTTAGGTCTGTTAATAGTTGCTTTATATATTTAGGTGCTCCTACGTTGGGTGCATGTATATTTATAAATGTTATATCTTCTTGTTGGATTGTTCCTTTTATCATTATGTAGTGCCCGTCTTTGTCTCTTGTTACAGTTTTTGTTTTAAAGTCTCTTTTGTCTGATATAAGTATTGCTACCCCTGCTTTCTTTTCTTTGCCATTTGCATGGAATATCTTTTTCTATTCTTTCACTTTCAGTTTGTGAATGTCTTTAGGTCTGAAGTGTGTCTCTTGCATATGACATATATATGGGTCTTGTTTTTTAATCCACTTGGCCACCCTCTGCCTTTTGATTGGAGCATTTAATCCATAGACATTTAAAGTAGATTTTGATAAACATGTGTTTATTGCCATTTTGTTAATTTTTTTCTGGGTGTTTTAGTAGTTCTTCTGTGTTCCTTTCTGTTTCTCTTGCTCTCTTCCCTTGTGGTTTGATGGCATTCTGTAGTAATATGTTTGATTTCTTTTGGCTTACTTATTTGCTTACTTATTATAGGTTTCTGATATGTGATTACCATGATGAACCTATATAATATTCTATGTACATAACAGTCTATATCAAGTTGATAGACTCTTTAGCTTGAGGTCTTTCTAAAAGCTCTACTTTTTCACTCCCTTCCTTCCACATTTTATGATTTGAAATCACATATAATCTCTTGTTTTGTGTGTCTATCCATTATCCTCATCATTGAAATAGGTTATTTTAGTACTTTTGTTTTTTAACCTCCATCTTATCTTCACAGATGGTTGATTTGCTACCTTTACTATATTTTTACCTTTACCACTGATTTTATTGCCTGGTTTTTTGCGGGGGTTATTTTTTTTTTAATAATTTTTTTATCCCTACTTGTGGTCATTGCTTTCCCACTTAAATATGTCCCTTCAGCATTTCTTGTAGAACTGGTTTCTTGGTGACAAACTCCATTTATTTTTGCTTCTCTGGGAAGCTGTTTATCTCTCCTTCCATTCTGAATGACAATCTTGATGGATAGAGTATTCTTGGCTGTAGGTTTTTTCCTTTTAGCAATTTAAATACATCATGCATTCTTGTCTCGCCTGTAGGGTTTCGGCTGAGAAGTCTGCTGATAGCCTTATGGGCTTTCCTTTGTATGTCACTTGTTGCCTTTCTCTTGCTGCTTTTAGGATTCTCACTTTATCTTTAATTTTGGACATTTTAACTATAATGTGGCTTGGTGTGGGCCTCTTTGCGCTTATCTTATTTGGAGCTCTCTGTGCTTCCTGTACTTGGATGTCTGTTTCTTTCCTTAGGTTAGGAAAATTTTCACCTCCTATTTCTTGAAAGAAATTTTCTGCCCCTTTGTCTCTCTCTTCTCCTTCTGAGACACCTATAACACAAATGTTAGTGCACTTGATATTGTCCCAGAGTTCCCTTAGGCTATTCTTATTCTGCCTAGTTATTTTTTCTTTTTTCTGTTCAGCTTGGGTGATTTCCTCTAGTCTTTCGTCTTGCTCGCTCATCCATTCTTATGTAACATCTACTCTGCTATTGAGTCCCTCCAGTGAATTTTTCATTTCCAGTATTGTATTCCTTATTCCTCACTGGTTCATTTTTATATTGTCCAGTTCTTTGTTGATGAGCTTACTGTGTTCATCAAGTCTTATCCCAATATCTGTGAGCATGCTTATGAGTTTTTGTTTGAACTCTTTGTCATGTAGGTCATTTATTTCTGTTTCATTTAGTCCATTTTCTGGGGTTTTGTCCTGTGCCCTTGCTTGGAATGTATTCTTTTGTGTCCTCATTATGCCTTTTTCTCTGTGCTTATATCTATGTATTAGGTGAGTCGGCTATGTCTCCTGATCTTGGAGAAGTGGCATTATGTAAGAGATGCCTTTTGAGGCCCAGCAGTGTGCTTCCCTCTCATCACCAGTTCAAAAGATCGAGGAGTGACCACATTGTGGGTTGCTTGTGTCCTTCTGCTTTGGCAGAGTTGCTCTTAATGCAGGTACACAGGGAGTCTAGTCTTTCCTTCACTGGCCAGCTGTTTTTAAATCTGGTTTGGGGAGACTTGGCACCATTGGCTACCAGGTCTACCAGCACACTCCTGTTGCAGTTTTCCTGTTAATTGGGTAGGTACCCATTGTAGCTGGTTGCTAGGCTCAGGGGCTTACAGTTGCTATAGGCCTCAGGCCTACAAGGTTGTTGTCAGTTCTCTTAGGAGTGCAGCTGAGTGGGGATGGCCCTGGGCACGGAACACTCAATTGTTTAAGGCTTTGGAAGGTGGGGCTGATCCTTTTTACGGCTATTTGTGAAGCACAGGTCTTCTGCCACTTATAAACCTCACCCCCTACAGGACCACACTCATGTTCAACACAGTCCTGTTCCATGCACACTTCCCAACCCCCTGGAGTGTACCCTGATACTTGACTGCTGAGGCCCCCACCTCTCCACCAATGCCCCCCTGAGGGCTTGCTGTTGGGCAGGGTGGGTGCTTAGGTAGGGCTGCCTGCCCTGGCTGAACTGGAGTAAATCTGTGCTCCAGTGGGTGTGGCAGCCCCCTGGGCTAACAGCCCAGGGGAAGAACCTCAATGGCATCTGCCGGGATCTGTGTTAGCACGCCTATACCATGTCAGAACAATGGCCCCCACCAATGTCTCAGTCTCTGGAGAGGTCCCCCCACTCGCCAAGATGCCCTCAGAGCCCACCAGGTGAGTCTCTTTTCACCAAAGGACTGTCAGCCATTTTTTTGGTGATTTTAGGTTGCTGAGATGTGTGAGTTTATGTGTGGGCCCTTTAAGACCCAGGTCTTTTCAGCTTTCATCCAATAGCTTTTCTGGGTTATTCCCCACTGCAGTTAATAGCCAGCAAAGCCAGAGAGTAACACCCTCATCTCAGTTGTGCTGAGTCTGAAGTATGCTTATAGCAGTATCAGCCCCGCTCCGGACCTCACTCCTCCAGGGAGGGCCACATACCTTAGGGTAGTTCCCACTTGGCTGGCTGAGAAACTCCACTGTTCCTGAGGGTGGCTTTTTTCTCTTCAGCAGGAATTTCTGCCCCTTCCACCTTAGTCAGGACTGTCCCTTGTTGTTGGGTTCTTTTTACCCAGTTTTCAGTTTTCTATCCAGGGTAATTTTTCCAAAATAGTTGTAACCTGGTTGTGTTTGTGGGAGGAGATGAGTTCAGAGTCTGCTTATGCCCTCAAGTTCAATTTTTTAATACATTCACTTCTCATCCCTCTACTGTTGTAGAGGTCTATTTTACTATATCCCTATTATAAGATGTGTGTGTTGATTTTGCATGTGTGAATAATTACATGAAAGCAAAACAAAAATGTCTTTTAAGTCTAACTTAGTCCCTAGTCAGCACTACAGGCAATGAGTGATTGAATTTTAAAGCAAGATTTATTTTGAAGATTCTATCATTCTTCATCATAGAAAAATTTTATGTTTGTTTAAAATTATAAAGCTATACACATTTGGAAAATAGATCATTTAAAGGACACGAGCTGATTAAAATTTGTAGAACATTTTACATGACAAATAAAAACCAATTCCAACTTTTAAATTTAAGCATAATTGTGTATATAATATTCAAAGCCAGAATAATCTCACAAACTAGAGAATCTAAAATATATAGGAAGGGAGGTGGAGGTCTCCATCAATCAGACTGACTGGATGATGAAGAATGGATGGAAGATGGTTGGAGAGACTGGTTAGGTGTTCAGCTCTCCTACAACATGGCAGAATATACTGCAGTACTGGAAACCTTTCTGCAAGGAAGAGTCAATACGGTGATTTTGTAAGGTGTAAACACGACTAGGCTGAACTATGTTTTCCAGAATTCCCTTCTCTAAATGTTTCCCATTATAGTGTGGCACTAGAGACATTCTCTATGAGAGTTTGAGGGCAGGCAGAAACAAAGCAGCAGCCACTTCGCTTTCTGTGTGCTCAAAAAGTTGGGGTTAGGGTTATTAGGTGGTGTTGAAGCTCACATATGTTGTCACTTATTGCTTGGTTTGGGACAGTAGACAGGCATGCAGCTTCTTTATTTTATCTGCATTCTCCTTCAGCTTCTGCATCAGCTTTTAGGTTGGAGGCAGTGAGAACAGACTGGCCTATCCTCATGGTTTCCATCCTGTACTTGTTCCCCTCTACTTTATTTTATTTTTATTTTTTTTGAGGAAGATTAGCCCTGAACTAACATCTGCTGCCAAGTCTCCTCTTTTTGCTGAGGAAGACTGGCCCTGAGCTAACATCTGTGCCCATCTTCCTCTACTTTATATGTGGGATGCCTACCACAGCATGGCTTGCCAAGTGGTGCCATGTCCACACCGGGATCCAAACCAGCCAACCTGGGCTGCCGAAGCAGAATGTGCACACTTAACCACTGTGCCACTGGCCCAGCCACCCCCTACTTTAAATCATCTCCCTTTCTTATGTCTGCCCTACACACTTCAAGCTGCAATAGCCTTTCAGTGATCACTTCCCAGCCCTCACGATTGTGTAAGATAAAATCCCTGTAAGAAATCCCTTATTATATACATTCTATACTTCCAATTGGTTCTGCTTTTCTAATTACAGTCTAAGTGATACAGTGAGGCTGAATTAAGTGTTATTCAAGGGCTGATGATTTTATAATTTTATCCATTAACGTTTGTGTGCAAAGTAATTCTCATAGACTATTTTAGATCTTATGTTGCATGGCAAAGAAAGTACACTTTACTGGAATTCAAGGGAATTAGGGACTGTCTTTGATTCTGTCAGTGTGACATGTATAAATGGCTCATTTGAAAGGTTTGGGCTTTTAAAAAATGATGGTGAAATATTAAAAACAGTCATCAAAAATAATTTGTGACTTACATGTACAATGAGAAATTTTAAAAGGGTTGAACCATCACCCTGGAACCATGGATGGTTGAACCATCCATGTACTCACTATCCACTTACGAAGTATAACATTGTCAATAGCATTAGGGAGAACCTGGTGCCCTTTGCAATAATATCCTATTCTTTACTTTCTACGAACAATCAATATTTTAATTTTTGTATTACTAAACCTTTATTTTTAGTTATAGTTTTAATATTATATGTGTCCGTTTATGTTTACTTTTGTATATTTTTGAACTATATACAAATAGTTTTGTGCTATCGTGTTTGCCTATTTATTCTCTTCATTAAGCATTTCCTAGGTACAAAAATCATTTATAAAATATGTGTATGCCATAAAAAATAACTTTACAGTGAACATCTGTGAACCATCAATCCAATTAAAGAAGTGGAATATTATCATTACATTTGAAGCTTCTTTCAAACTCATTCCTTTATATTCTCCTTTGAGTTAACTACAATCCTAACTTTTTTGTCTATAATTATAAGATATTTTTACACTATGTGCTTGGATCCATAAACAATATATTCTTTGCTACTGAATATTTTGAAAGATGGTCTCTAAATTTCCTTTCTGTTTTGATTCTCTATAATTTTAGAGTCACAATTATAGTGCCATTATAGATAGAAAGATAGATATCTATATCTATATCTATATCTTTCAAAATCAAAGCATTTCCTCAAATTCAAGCTATGGTGCCATTAGCAAGTATTGACGATAATGATAGATAGATATTATGTGTAAGACCATAGCTAGATGTAGGCATTGTGAGAAACTAGAGAGTGCATGAGTCACTTGAACTCATTTAACTTCATTTTTAAAAATATTAAAGACCCAACAAAACACATCTGTGCCAAATTCAGGTTATGAACCACCAGTGTACACTCCCTTCATACCAGTTTTTAATTAAAAGCTTAGTGAAGACTCTACAAGCTAAGTTATCACAGATTATTCAATTACTATGAGGTTAACTTTTAAAAGATAGAATATGGTTATTTAAATATTTAAAAATGAAGATAAGTTTATAAAAACTTGGATATTCTATTTTTAGATAGTTTTTTGCTTTACTTCACATTCAATAACTAATCAATATTGAAAGATCTCAGTGAGACTTTGCAGTAGAGTTATTCAATTCATTAATGGGGTACTTCTCACTTATTTCCTATGATATTCATGTTATTCTAAATGCTAAATATATTACCTTTGCTCTTAGAAGAACCAAAGTAATTATATAGGAACCAATAAAAATACAATAAATATGTATTCATATATATATTATATGTAAATAATATATAATATAGTATAACAGAACATTTTTGTTGTTAGTGCTGTGAAGTCAATTCCCACTCCTGGTGACCCTGTGTCCAGGAGAGCAGAACCATGCCTGGTCTTTTGTACCATCCTCTCATGTTCTGGCACTATATCAGACAATGCTCCACTGCTATTCATAAGGTTTTCATGGCCAATTTTTTTCAAAGCGGGTGGCAGGCCCTTCTTCCTAGTCTGTCTTAGTCTGGAAGCTTCGATGAGGCCTGTCCACCATGGGTGACCCTGCTACTATTTGAAATACTGGTGGCAGGGCTTTCAGCATCACAGTGACATGTAGCTACTACAGCATGACAACACTAGACCACCAGGACTATATAATATTATAATATAATATAAATTCATACATATTTCCTCATTCAGTCAAATAATGTAATTAAGAATGATAAAATCACGATTAGGAAGGGAGCAACTAAATTGGCCATAGTGAGTGAAATCTAAACGGAGTGGAATTTATTATGGGCTGTGACAGGCCAGCTACATTTGGAAAGCAGAAAAATGGACCAAAGCTCCAAGAGCAGGACAAACACGTATATATACATCCTACTCCCACCCCCACCAATGAGAATCTTTCTTAGGCTGGGATATTAAAAATTGTAGGAAGTTATATGGATAATGAAAACAATATATAATTCATATATGGAAGATAATGATCTGTTATAGAGTCCAGGCAGAAATTGGTAAGAATAGAGAAAAAATTCAAATTTCAGTAAACACTTAAGAGGGACTTATTTCCTCAGTTATGGCATGACTGTAGGCATCTGTTTGAAAGTTCATCATTTCTTCCAATTGTTCTTTTTTCCTATAGCAATTCATAAACTTTATAGGATTAAAGTCTCATATTGAACCTGAATTCCATTTGTATTTTTTAAATATATAGACATACATATATACACATATATATCTCCTTGAAAATTTTTGAACAATTTGAAATTATCATTGAACATTATTGAATGTTCTGATGCCATTAAATATTTTTTGAGAATGTAATTTTTAATGATGTAATAACCAACTGTGTGAATGTATTTTCGTTTATTTGATTCCTCTATTAGAAGAATATTCTAAATACAGAAATGCAAACATAAGTCAGAATGTCAATGCAAGGCAGCAGGGAGTGGTTTAAAGCATTTTGTTTAATTCCATAAATAAAATATTATTCATTTGCCTCACTGTCTGATACTCAACTGTACACCAATAATGTGTATTATACATTCAAGGCATTCAGAGTTCAATCTTTTGCTCAGTATTAGATTGCTCCTGCAAACAGGTAGATGTAGCCTGTGTAAGCCTGAAGACTCATTAGTTACAGAATCTATGCAAGAATAGATATTTTAAATAGGTTTAACGTTCACATTTGTTGTTTGTCCCTGATCCTAGAGCCAGTAAGGATGGGATATGCTGATGAGGGACTGAGACTGGGAGACTAGATAATATAGAAAGTCAAACTGGCAAAGACGTCAGGCAGCAAAAACATTATTATATCCTGTCCATTCACGTAATGAACAAACCAGTAATTTTAGAACTACACTATAGTTTAATGGATACATAATAACAGAAAGTGAATACCAGCCCACATAAACCAGATTTTGAATAGAAAGAGTAAGTTCAATTGATTTTTTTTTTCAACTGCTAAAGAACAAGAGATATTTACTGATGGGTCCTAACAACCAGATCCCAGGCCTCACAGCCTCACAACTACCATCGGCTAGAAAGACCACTGGAACTAATCCCAGAATTTAGTCATCTGTATACTTTAGTCACCTCAAGGAGCCAAAGACATCCAATCAACCCTTGTCATCTAGACTCTCACTCTCTCCACCTCCCCAAATTTGCTCAGTGTTTCTTAGACAGTGAGAATATGAGACCTGGGATGAGTCAGGGGTGAAGGGCAGGAGCAGAGACAGAAAAAGGGGAAGGTCTTGCCAGAAACACATGGAATGCTTAGTTTTCACACCTGCACATATTACTGTCAGGATCAGTATAGAAGTGATATAGCCAGGAACATGTGGAGTTCTGAAACTCTTTGCACATACAAGATGCAGAATTGCTACATGAGGAAGTCAGCTGGAGCCTCAGTGCCTGAAATGCTCAGCTGAGCTGAGGAATATTTTTGAGGCAGAAAGTGGCAAGATTGAATCTGTTATCTTGGAATGAATCTGAAAAAGAAATGTACCCTAAAAAAATCAACAATTCTTTCTGAGTCTTTAAGTGTGCACAGTGCGCTTGGCTGAAAAATAGAACTATAAAACAGAATTACCATTTTTAACAGATACCTTATTTCCATTTAGCATGTCACTTACTCCCTAGGCTACCTGAGTTTGAATAGGATAAGTTTACTCTGAAGGATTGACACCACATTGCAGAGGTTACAAGCTTGCTTAGGTGACTAGAGTGGCAACAGAAGAAACTGAATGAGGAAATTGACATTGTCAAGAAAAATTGCTCTAATTTACAAGGACCTTAATGACTTAAAAATGGAGGAAGAACAGGTTCTGGGAGCCTGTGAATATGCTTATCTCATTTAATTCTCAATCCTAAGAGAAAGTTTCTATACTTATGTTGGTTAAACAGATGAAGAAACTTAAGCATAGAAACAAGAAGTAACATCCTCCTCAACATCTAAAGCTAGTAAGTGGCAGATCTCAGAGATGAGGCTATAGCTGCATATTTAGTTCTTAAAAGAATATAGAAGATACTTAAGTCAGAGTCAGAAGTGGGATTTCCCAGAGATGATGTATAAAAGAAGAGAACAAAGGGCAGATTCTTGGAGAATAGCTCCAGTTAGACAAGAAGAGAAACCAGTAAAGCATACTAATCAGGAGCATTCAAGGAAATGGGAGGAAAACTAGTAGATTTAGTAATCTCAGATGAAGAAATATGAGAATTTCAAGGAAGAGATAGGCAACACTGAAAAATATTGCACTGAGCTTAAATAACGTATGTCTCAAAAAGGTTGGCAGACGTGTCTCTTTTCACAATTGAACAAAGTACTCTATTTATATATTTCCTTCTTAACTGTTTGCTTTGTTCCTCCCATCTTTGCAATAATTGTTTCAAGGGGCCTGTATAATTGGTGATAAACAATTGCTTTACCTGTGAGTAAATATGTACTTACACCTGAAAAAAATGAGGTATGATGTATATTACATTGCTTCATCTTTAGTTGATGAGTATAAGCATTTAAAAACATAAATGAAAAGAAACCCTAGAATTAAATTCAATTTCCATGTTAGAATATTGCTTTGAACAACATTAGATTTTGAATTAGCAATTTATTTGTGGGTATCATTTTTTTCCTTAGAGTACTAAACAATTAGAATTTATGTGAACTAGTTACTGTAGAATGTGATTCAATACTTTTTCCTTTCTTCCTTCTTTCTCAGTTTTTAAAATAGAAAAAATTCGTTGAGGTAAATAAACAAAGACAACATTCTATATGCTTTGTATATTAATGCATACACGGAAACTACTGTAAGAATCTTTATTCCTGGAGAAGCTACTGAGATATCACACTGTATAATTCATTCAATTAAGTTAAAATTCTACATATTTTTCACCAGATACTGTATTGGACTCAACACAGAGATTAGACACATTGTTGCTTATTACAACAAGCCTAAGGTCTAGCAGGAAAGAAAGAAAATATAAATAGTCTTACTATCCTTACAACAAAAGTCAGCAGAAAGTGCTCTGAAAGCACAATGAAGATGCAGCTCATGTAGAGTGGGGGACAATAAGAGTCAGGGAAAGGTTTTCAGATGAAGTGACTACTGAGTTGAATCAGGAAGAACGAGCATTGGCCAGACAAAAAGCATGCTAGGCTAGGGGCAAGTTTGACAGTGAATTTATTATGACCAGAAAGGAAATGTGCATGGAAGAGGAATAGTGACTGAAACATGGCAGATTGTCAATAAATGGGACTTCGCTTTCCCACGTTTCCATAAATTGTCTTACACCCATATTATAGGTGTCTTAGAATATTTCCTTTACTTTGAGGACCAAGTTAAAAAAAATAATTCAAACTTCTGGTAGTAAAGCTTTATTGATTTTTCAAAAGGAAAGCAAAAACATAAATTTGATATTTAGCTTTAAATGTATATTGTATAATTATTAAAGTAAACTGGCTATTTAGCATAGAGACACATATTTATAAAAGTAATACTATGCAGGGGGCCTGGCTCCGTGGTCAAGTGGTTAACTTCATGTGCCGAGGGTTTCGGTGGTTCGGATCCTGGGAACAGACATGGTACCACTCATCAGGCCGTGCTGAGGTGGCATCCCATATAGCAAAACCAGGGGGACCTACAAACTGGAATATACAAGTATGCACTGGGGGGCTTTGGGAAGAAGAAGAAGAAAAAGAAAAAAAGAAAGATTGGCAACAGATGTTAGCTTAGGTGCCAATCTTAAAAAAACAAAAGTAATACTACCCAATATATAGCTTCCCGTAAATTAGGAAATGCAACATTTTGGTCATATTTTAATACTACTGACATTCTGATACAATCTAAGTATCCAAAATAAAATTTCAAAATATTTATTGGCTGCATTGTTATGAGGTCAGGATCTACAATTGAACCATGTGTCTCTTTACTATCATTTAGAGTGATCCAGAGGGGATGCTAAATAAAAATTTTTAATGAAATAATAAAATTTTAAATGTAATTTTATTATATAAGAGGCTTTTAAAACCTAATCTTTCTGTATTTTCATTTTATTCCTTCAAAATTGGTACAATCATATTCATACCTACTCTATTTAATTTTCTGACATTGAGGAAAATAGTGAGGTAAAAATTACTTGGTAATCTGTAAAGCGTTCTATCAATTTGAGATGTTTTAAAGTTACTTTTACTATTATTTTTAAAACATGCTCTTAAATGGGGTTATCCATAATTATTCTTTATTCAGAGTAGGCTTAGGGAATCTCCTGCCTCTTATGACAAAATATTATTTGTTAATCATAATGTAATTTTATACTGATTTTATATTGCCAACTTTTGAGGCAATCCAAAAAATACTCTTGAGTTTTTGGTTTATCTATATATATAATATAATTAGCACGACTTAATTTTTAAAACTATCTTTCTATAACAATCAACAAAAGTATAGCATTTTTATTTTTTTTTATTTTTATTTTTTTTAAAGATTTTATTTTTTTCCTTTTTCTCCCCAAAGCCCCCTGGTACATAGTTGTGTATTCTTCGTTGTGGGTTCTTCTAGTTGTGGCATGTGGGACGCTGCCTCAGTGTGGTCTGACGAGCAGTGCCATGTCCACGCCCAGGATTCGAACCAACGAAACACTGGGCCGCCTGCAGCAGAGCGCGCGAACTTAACCACTCGGCCACGGGGCCAGCCCCAAAAGTATAGCATTTTTAAAAAAGACATCTCTATATATTTCCTCTGGCTTTATTGAGTTCAATATATTTCATGTCAGCAATATTCTAGAGCTCATATTTAGCTTATCAAAATGCTTACTTAACATTTTATTAGATTTTTTTAGAGATTAGGAATTTGGGAAAAGGAATGTAACATAGTTAACATTTTGCTAAATAATATATAATATGGCCTTAGCATAAATATTACAGATCTAGCTAAAAACTATATTTTTGTGTACTTTGCCAAAATTTTAAGTATGTATATTTATACATGTATGTATTATATAATTAATTATTCAACACAACTAAAGTTAAGCAAATGTATAACCACATTGCAGGCATGAAAAAGAGCCGAATGAAGGCAACAGTATTGCTAAAGACATAATCAATCCTTATTTCAGAAGAATCATTTTTCCAAATGCATTTGGGAGACATGTTCTTTTAGTTTCTACACAAAAGTCAAGGTAATCTCAGCATATTAGTTATAAAAACAAGTGAAGATGTTATCATCTTAGACTGAACAGGACTACCTTAAAACATGAATATATTTTGGCTGCTAGTAGAAAATTAAATTAGAATCAGAGGAAGTGACACCTTGAAATTGAGTTGATTTCAGTTTCATTTGGCATCCTGTCAGGACTTGGGTATATGGAAAAAAGTATCCTTTTCTTAATAAACTCCCAACATCTACAATCATAATATATAATTGTGGCTATAACAAATATAAAAAATTTAGTTTTGTGAACATAAGAACTCTACAATAATTTTGACAGGCTCACTGGAATCAGAAAAAAACATTCTAGGTTGTTTTTGTTTTTAAAGCTATCATCAAATTTCATCATAACTTACCAGGATTATTACATGCATCCTCTGCAGATGGCTTCATTCATATATGATTTCTAACAGCTTTCTCCTCAAATAGAGTTCTAAACATGTACCAAAATAAATTAGGAACACTTTCTGTTATAATTAGCAAGATAGGGCATTTTTTCTAAGTCCAAATATGCTTGCTTTAAAATAACAAGCCAATTTTTTTTTTCTTAAAGATTGCACAATATTTGAGTGAAGAGAGCTTTTATGACACACAGGAGAATGACTTTCAACTCTTTCATATTTCAATTAGTCATTTAATTCCTATTTTAACTTACCTGATTTTCACTCTTTACTATTAATATTAAAAAGCGTATCTAATCTAGGTCTTGTTCTTTAAATAAATGCACAACACCAGGTGCTGAATAAATCCATTCAAATCAGTTAAATATAAATCTTTTAGAAACAAAATTTAAAGCACATTTGATTGAAAATTCAATTTTCTTATGTGTAACATGGAGATGGATCGGTGAAGGACTATGCGTTACTTTTAAAATTTAAAACTTGAATAAATCTCTACAAAATATAAAGAGATTAATACGAAACATATTCTATCAAATTATTGCAATATCATTTTTGATCACCCAGGAATTTCATTAGATTTAGAAATATTCATTTATTCTATTAAATGAACCTGTGATGATTCATAGAGGCAAATAAAAATTTGCAAGGGGAGAGCAAGACTTCAACAGTAAAACTTCTTACAAGTCCTAGTAAACATACATACATATATATATGTATAATAAAAAAATATTATATATTTTGTGTGCCCAAACAGGTAAATACACCCCCCCAAAAAACGAGAAAGAGGTTTTCTATTTTATTAAATTAAATATATTTTACAATTGACAACTCATTGCAGGTAGTAAGCACATTAAATATATGTAATTTGTGGCCCAGTTTAAACTACCAATCAACTTCAAAACATGAAAATCTGAGGATATCAACGTTTTAACTGGGTTTACAAATAGAATTACAACAAAGTGGCTAATACATTGGGATAGATAAGCTATAAAGTAAAATCTTCATTTTTCTAAGTACTACTTATTTTTGGAAGAATAGTCAACTTTCTCAGTTTCTTCATCTCTGAAGTAGAGATAACAATATCTATCACATGAGTCTTTGTGGGGTTAAGTGAGATAATGCATGCATAGTATTTATCAAAACAACTTCAAAAATATACCATACATGATAGAGTAATTCTCTGTGTGTAGAAAAAAACAGTAAAAATTTAGAGTTGAAATATTTGCTTTATATTATTGTCTATTATTATACATCAAGTATAAATATTTGAATAATTGTACTTATTGAACAGAACTCTGGTTAATCTGGTAATACTTCAGCATCAGGTAGAAGCCTAATAAAGTACAATTTTAAATAGTACTAAAGTGTGCTAGAATTTCAGAAGGAAAAAAGTTATAATTCAAAGAAAGTTGCAAAAATATATTTTGCATCTAGTAAATTTATCAGTTCCAACCAACAATCAGCATGGAAGTTTTATGTGTTAAAAGATGAAATTAAAAGTGGAAAATATTGATCAGCCTGTTCCTCCCCATGACCTTAGTTCTTCCCCAATCACAGAAACAGCTGTTCTCCTTAGACACTAACGGTGACAGTTAAAAAGGGAAAAACAAAGTAAGATGAGGGTAAAATCAATAACATGTTATACTCTAATGGTAGCTAACACCATGAATAGTTTAAAAAATGTGGAGATAGCATGCTATCAATTACTTAAAAATTAAGTTTCGTAAGTGACATAACTCTAAACAAAGTGAATAGATATATGTATTGACTCTTTATACACTTTTTCCTTTGTTATTAAATAATTTATATAACATTTAGGTTATCCTAGTCTCTCATCTTACTACGCCTCCTTGTTTCTCAAAAGTTTGAAAGTTGTCTTTAATTATTGACACTTCTGACAGAAGAAGACTAAAGAAAAAGCATAAATGTCTGTTGATATTTTTAAAGGCAGTAAATAAGAATTATTGAAAACGGAAAAAACATGGAAAAAATCAGACATGGACTTGTAATTTGCTACATTTTATTCCAAACTATTTTTTATTTTTTAATTCCAATCTATTTTTTATTCCAATCTTCTTTTCTACTTTAATAGAAGTGACATCATACAATAATCATTTGCTCTCTCTACCAGGAGGAGGAGTTATATGCTCATTTGGTACAGATACAATTTATCCTACTACTTCCCTTAAGTTTTTAATATAAGCGCATTCAATGCTATATATTAATATGTTTGCTTTTATCATTGAAAATAGCAATACAGTATTCTACTATGTGAAGATAACAAAAACTAACCACTTTTCAATTATTACATACTGAAAATATTTCCAGTTTTCACTAAGGAAGCTCTTAAATTGTGTCTCTAATAAGACCATCAAAAATCTAGTTGGAACACAGACTTGGATGAGTCAGGATCTTTTCGTGAGAGCATTTACTTCTCAAGGGTCTGAATTTCTAAATTACATATAGATCCTTATAAATGAAAAAGTAAAAACTAGAATTACTGCTAGCTGCTATTTGGTGAAGTAGTTGTTTTTTCTTCTTTGTAGAAAAGGCAAAAACTTTTAGGGTAAAAGCAATCCAATGAAGTACAGAAACTAAAGAAGAAAACGCTTGAATTTCTTGATCTCTAGTCAAGAAGAGTTCTATCATTTTCTTAACTTTTTAAAGGCAGAAAAATAATTTACTAAAATCATATCTATTTGAAAACACTTTAGAGAACTTAAAATTATTATAATTCTATGATTTTCTTCTCTGCTTCTAGCGCCTTAAAAGGGTACAATTTATTCAAATGATAATATAGCATTCTCAATAAAAGAAAAAGCCAATAATTTTTTTTGTAATTTTTATTGTTTATGATAGTTTACAACCCTGTGAACTTTCAGTTGTACATTATTGTTTGTCAGTCGTATTGTAGGTGCACCACTTCACCCTTTGTGCCCACTCCCCACCCCACCTTTCCCCTGGTAGCCACTAATCTGTTCTCTTTGTCTATATGTTTAACTTCCTCATATAAGTGGAGTCATACCGAGATTGTCTTTCTCTATCTGGCTTATTTCACTTAAGATAATTCCCTTAAGGTCCATCCATGTTGCAAATGGGAGGATTTTATTCTTTTTTATAGCTGAGTAGTATTCCATTGTATATATATACACCATGTCTTCTACATCCAATCATCAGTTGATGGGCACTTAGGTTGCTTCCCTGTCTTGACTGTTGCAAATAATGCTACAATGAACATAGGGGTGCATGGGACTTTTGGAATTGCTGATTTCAAGTTCTTTGGATACATACCCAGTTGTGGGATGGCTGGGTCATATGGTATTTCTAGTTTTAATTTTTTTGAGAAATTTCCATGCTGTTTTCCATAGTGGCTGCACAAGTTTGCATCCCCACCAGTAATGTATGAGGGTTCCTTTTTCTCCACAAGCTCTCCAATGTTTGTTACTTTTTGTTTTGGTTATTTTTGCCATTCTAACGGGTGTAAGGTGATATCTTAGTATAGTTTTTATTTGCATTTCCCTGATGATCAGTGATGATGAACATCTTTTCATGTGCCTATTGGCCATTGTACATCTTCTTTGGAGAAATGTCTGTTCATGTCTCCTACACATTTTTTGATTGGGTTGTTTGATATTTTGTGGTTGAGTTGCGTGAGTTCTTTATATATTATGGATATTAATCATTTGTTCGATATATGACTTGCAAATATTTTTCCCAAAGAGTGGGTTGTTTTTTTTTGTTTCAATCCTGTTTTCCCTTGCCTTGAAGAAGCTCTTTAGTCTGATGAAGTCCCATTTGTTTATTCTTTCTAGTGTTTCCCTTGTCTGAGAAGACATGGGGCCTGAAAAGATCCTTTTACTACTGATGTCAAAGAGTATACTGCCTATATTTTCCTCTAGAAGCCTTATGGTTTCAGGTCTTACCTTTAGGTCTTTGATCCATTTTGAGTTTGTTTTTGTGTATGGTGAAAAAGAAAGGTCAATTTTCATTCTTTTACATGTGGCTTTCCAGTTTTCATAGCACCAATTGTTGAAAAGACTTTCTTTTCTCCATTGTATGCCCTAGCTCCTTTGTCCAACATTAGCTGTCCATAGATGTGTGGTTTTATTTCTGGGCTTTCAATTCTGTTCCATTGATCTGTGCAATTGTTTCTCTACCAGTACCATGATTGTTTTTTATTTTTAATTTTTAATTTAATTAATTAATTTATCTATTTATTTATTTGTAGTAACATTGGATTATAACGTTATATAGCTTTCGACTGTACATCATAATATATTTCAAATTCTGTGTAGATTACATCATGTTCACCACCCAAAAAGTAATTATAGTCCATCCCTTCATGTGAGCCTAATCACCCCTTTTGCCCTCCCCCCTTCCGGTATGGTAACCACAAATCCAATCTCCAATGTGTTTATTTGTAGTTGTTTTTATCTTCTACTCATGAGTGAGATCATATGGTATTTGACTTTCTCCCTCTGACTTATTTCACTTTGTGTAATACCCTCAAGGTCCATCCATGTTGTCACAAATGGCCGTATTTCATCATTTCTTATGGCTGAGTAGTATTCCATCGTGTATAAATACCACATCTTCCTTATCCATTCATCCATTGATGGACACCTAGGTTGCTTCCAAGTCTTGGCTATTGTGGATAATGCTGCAATGAACATGGGGGTTAAAGTATCTTTATGCCTTTGAGTTTTCAAGTTCTTTGGATAAATACCCAGCAGTGGGATAGCTGGATCATATGGGAGATCTATTAATTTTCTGAGGATACTCCATACTGCTTTCCACAGTGGCTGCACCTGTTTGCACTCCACCAGCAGTGTACCAGGGTTCCCTTCTCTCTACATCCTCTCCAACATTTGTTGTTTCCTGTCTTGTTAATTATAGCCATTCTGACCAGAGTGAGGTGATACCTCACTGTAGGTTTGATTTGCATTTCCCTGATAGCTAGTGATGTTAAACATCTTTTCATATGCCTGTTGGCCATCCATATATCATCTTTGGAGAAATCTCTGCTCAGATCCTTTGCCCATATTTTAATTGGATTGTTGGTTTTTTTGTTGTTGAGCTGTATGAGTTCTTTGCCTATTTTGGATATTAAGCCCTTATCTGATATATGGTTTGCAAATATCTTCTCCCAATTAGGTTGTCTTTTCCTTTTGTTGATGGTTTCCCTTCCTGTGCAGAAGGTTTTTAATTTGATGTAGTCCCATTTGTTCACTTTTTCTTTTGTTTCTCTTGCCTGGTCAGACATGGGACTTGAAAGTATGCTGCTAAGACCGACGTCAAGGAGCATACTGACTAAGTTTTCTTTTAGAAGTTTCATGGTTTGGGGTCATAGATTCAATCCTTTAATCCATTTTGAGTTGATTTTTGTGCATGGTGTAAGGGAATGGTCTACTTTCATTCTGTTGCATGTGGCTGTCCAGTTTTCCCAACACCATTTATGGAAGAGACTCTCCTTTCTCCATCGTATGCTCTTGGCTCCCTTGTCGAATACTAGCTGTCCATAAATGTGCGGGTTTACTTCTGGGCTCTCGACTCTGTTCCATTAATCTGTGTGTCTGTTTTTGTGCCAGTACCATGCTGTTTTGGGTACTATGGCTTTGTAGTATATTTTGAAATCAGGGAGTGCGATACTTCCAGCTTTGTTCTTTTTTCTCTGGATTGCTTTAGCAATTCGGGGTCTTTTGTGCCCCATACGAATTTTAGGATTCTTTGCTCTATTTCTGTGAAGAATGTCATTGGGATTCTGATTGGGATTGCATTGAATCTTTAGATTGCTTTAGGTAGTCTGGACATTTTAACTATGTTTATTCTTCCAATCCTCATGCATGGAATCTCTTTCCATCTCTTTTTGTCGTCACCAATTTCTTTCAGGAAAGTCTTGTAGTTTTCATTGTATAGCTCCTTCACTTCCCTAGTTAAATTCACCACAAGTTATTTTATTCTTTTTGTTGAGATTTTGAATGTTATTGTGTTCTTGAGTTCTTTTTTGTTAGATTGTTACTAGAGTATAGAAATGCTACTGATTTATGTAAGTTGATTTTACACTCTGCAACTTCGCTGTAGTTGTTGATTATTCCTAAAAGTTTTCCAATGGATTCTTTGGGATTTTCTATATATAAGATTATGTCGCCTGGAAACAGCGAGAGTTTCACTTCTTCCATCCCTATATGGATTCCTTCTATTCCTCTCTCTTGCCTAATTGCTCTGGCCAAAACCTCCAGTATTATGTTGAATAAGAGTAGTGATAGAGGGCATCCTTGTCTCATTCCTGTTCTCAGGGAGACGGTGCTCAGTTTTTGCCCATTGAGTATGATACTGGCTGTGGGTTTGTCATATATGGCCTTTATTATGTTGAGGTAATTTCTTTATATTCCCATTTTGTTAAGAGTTTTTATCATAAATGGCTGTTGGATTTGGTCAAATGCTTTCTCTGCATCTATTGAGATGATCATGTGGTATTTATTTCTCAGTTTGTTGATGTGGTATATCACGTTGATTGATTTGTGGATGTTGAACCATCCCTGTGTCCCTAGTATGAATCCCACTTGATCATAATGTATGATCCTTTTTATGTATTGCTGAGTTTGCGTTGCCAAAGTTTTGTTGAGGATTTTTGCATCTATGTTCATGAGCGATATTGGCCTGTAGTTCTCCTTTTTCGTGCTGTCCTTGTCAGGCTTTGGTATCAGAGTGATGTTGGTCTCATAGAATGTGTTAGGAAGTGTTCCATCCTCCATAATTTTTTGGAATAGCTTGAAAAGGATAGGTATTAAATCCTCTCTGAAAGTTTGGTAGAATTCCCCAGGAAAGCTGTCTGGTCCTGGGGTTTTATTCTTTGGGATGCTTTTGATTGCTGTTTCAATCTCTTCCCTTGTGATTGCTCTGTTCAGATTGTCTGCTTCTTCTTGACTCACCTTTGGGAGATTGTAAGAGTCTAAGAATTTATCCATTTCCTCTAGGTTATCCATTTTGTTAGCGTATAGTTTTTCATAGTATTCTATTATAACCTGTTGTATTTCTGTGGAGTTTGTTGTTATTTCTCCTCCTTCATTTCTGATTTTGTTTACTTGAACTTTCTCTCTTTTTTTCTTTGTAAGTCTGTTTGGGGGTTTGTCAATTTTATTTATCTTCTCAAAGAACCAGCCCTTTGTTTCATTGATCTTTTCTACTGCCTTTTTTGTTTCAATAGCATTTATTTCTGCTCTGATTTTTATTTCTCTCCTTCTGCTGACATTGGGCTTTGTTTGTTCTTCTTTCTCTAATTCAGTTAGGTATAATTTGAGATTGCTTATTTGTGATTTTTCTTGTTTGTTAAGGTGTGCCTGTACTGTGATGAATTTCCTTCTTAATACAGCTTTTGCTGTATCCCATATGAGTTGGGATGGCATGTTATCATTTTCATTTGTCTCCAGATATTTTTTGATTTCTTCAATGATCCATTGCTCCTTCAACAACATATTGTTTAGTCTCCACGTCTTTGTCCCTTTCTCAGCTTTTTTCTTGTAATTAATTTCTAGCTTTATAGCATTATGATCAGAGAAGATGCTTGTTATTATTTCAAATTTTTTAAATTTACAGAGCCTTGCCTTGTTTCCCAGCATATGGTCTATCCTTGAGAATGTTCTGTGCACACTTGAGAAGAATGTGTATTTTTCTGTTTTTGGATGGAGTGTTCTATATATGTCTACTAAGTCCAACTGTTTTAGCTTTTTGTTTAATCCCACTATTTTCTTGTTGATTTTTTGTCTGGATGATCTGTCCAATGATGCGAGTGGGGTGTTGAGGTCCCACACTATTATTGCGTTATTTTTGATATCTTCTTTTAGGTATGTCAATAGCTGCTTTATGAACTTTGGTGCTTCTGTGTTGGGTGCATAGATATTTATTTACAAGCATTATTTATTCTTGATGTAGTGTCTCTTTGATAACTATATACTGCCCCTCTATGTCTCTCTTTACCTGCCTTATTTTGAAATCTACTTTGGCTAATATAAGTATTTCGACATCTGCTTTCTTTTGTTTGCCATTAGCTTGGGGTATCATCTTTCCCCCCCTTCACTGTGAGCCTGTTTTTGTCATTGGACCTGAGGTGTGTTTCCTGGAAGCAATAAATTGTTGGATCTTGTTCTTTAATCCATCTTGCCACTCTGTCTTTTTATTAAAGAGTTCAATCCGTTTATATTGAGAGTGATATTGATGTATAAGGGCTTAATGCTGTCATTCCGTCACTCATTTTTCCAGTTTTCCTGCATTTCCTTTGTTTCTCATCCTGTGTGTTTTGGTCTACCCATTGACTTCTGCAGTTTCTTATGCTGCGTTTCCTAGTTTTTTCCTTATTTATTTTTTGTGCCTCTGTTCTGTTTTTTAGTTTAGTGGCTACCCTGGAGTATGTATTCAGAATCTCCTGCATAACATAGTCCATTTTCTGATGGCCTCTTATTTCCTTAGTCTAAACTGATTCAGTCCCTTTCTTCCTCCCCTCCTAAATTATTATTTTCATCTCTTATTCCAACTTGTGTTGTGAGTTTGTGGTTAAAGTGACAAAATCGTCTTTGTTTTTGGTGTTTTCCTTCCCTTTATCCTAATGCTATAGTTGAATATTTGCTATCCTATTCTGATTATATCTATTTGTCTCCTTACTCTGTGTTTTGTGACCCCTTTCTCCCTTTCTTTCTTTTTTCAGGTATGAGGGCCTTCTTGAGGATTTCTTGTAGCAGGGGGTCTCATGGCTATGAAGTCCCTTAGCTTTTGTTTGTCTGGGAAAGATTTATTTTCTCCCTCATATGTGAAGGATATTTTTGCTGGATAGAGTATTCTTGGCTGAAGATTTTTGTCTTTTAAAGTTTTGAATATGTCATTCTAATCTCTCCTAGCTTATAAGGTTTCTGCAGAGAAATCCACTGAAAGTGTGGTAGGGGTTCCTTTGTAGGTTTTTTCTTCTGCCTTGCTGCCCTGAGTAGTCTTTGTCATTCATTTTTGCCAGTTTTACTACTATATGCCTTGCAGTAGGTCTTTTTACATTGACATATCTAGGAGATCTGAAAACTTCCTCCACACACATTTCTCTCTCATTCCCTAGTTTTGGGAAGTTGTCTGCTATTATTTCTTTGAGCACGCTTTCTGTTTCATTCTTCTCTTCACCTTCTTGGATACCTATAATTCCTATGTTGCATTTCCTCATGGAGTCAGCTATTTCTTGGAGATTTTCTTCATTTCTTCTTAGTCTTAATTCTCTCTCTTCCTCTGTCTGGAGCCATTCAACCTATCTATCTTCAATTATGCCGATTTGCCTCTCTATGGTGTCCACAAGAGCATTCAGGGAACCCATATTTTGTTTTATCTGTTCCACTGTACTTTTCATCTTTAGTATTTCTGATTGATTCTTCTTTATAGTTTCAATCTCTTTGGTGAAGTAACTCCAGAACTCGTTGAATTGTTTCTCTATATTTTCTTTTACCTCAGTGAGTTTTTTGACGATAGCTATTCTGAATTCATTGTCATTTTGTTTACTTATTTCTGAGTCCTCAGGACATAATTCTGTGTACTTATTGTTTTCCTTCTAGTCTGGAGCATTAATGAACTGTTTGATGCCCATTACAGCTCCTCTGATGGGAGCTCCAGCCTCTCTGCCCTCCGTTGTTTGGCTGCTGTGGGTCTCCGAGGATTCCTGTGCTGTTAGGATAGTTTTTGTTGGAATATAGTTGCTCCGTTTTGTTGTATGTTGGAGTGGAGAGACTCTTGGGTAAGCTCACTCCCCCATGATGCTGATGTCACTCTCCAAAGCCAACAATTTTTAACTACGATATTTACTTTTTATGTATGGTTTGAATAAATAGAATTTAAATATATTTGGTCTCTTAATCTGATATTAAATCCACTAATACCACAAGTTATTTAAGGTAAACATTTATAGAGTTACAACACACATTCTTTGTAGATAGAGTGATATTATTTTTGAAATACCTTTTGTCCTATGGAATCTCCCTTTACCCTTTCCCTCTATTTTCACCAGATGGTTTATTCTATATTGAGTGCCAAGGGGAAGAGTTATGACATGTTAAAAGAATTAGTTACCTGTTAGCCTCTTAATATGTGTATCCCCAAATCTTAACCCATTAAGAAGAATATGTTTGATATGCTTGCAGCATCATATAGGGAGTACCTCAGATAGGAAAACATTAAAACTTAAGAGTAAAGAATCTTCTTTGTGACTATAAAAAGTTTTCTTAGGTTCAGGTGATGACAGAGATTGAAGGAAGTTTATGGAGAACAGTGAAAGGAAAGGGGGAAAGAGGGCCCTCAGTTACACTTTCTAGGAAAACACCTAAATAGGTAGGCATGAAGAAATCCTTCTCCAGAGAAGGTGTGGGGGTTGAGGGCAAGACCTAGCAAATCAAGTGATTCATTGTGTAGGTATATAGGACCACTGAGTGTCTGTCAGTGTTTTATATGCCCCAAAATTAGATCAAAGCAGCAGAAGCATTCCATGACTCCTTTACGGCTCCCTAAACTAAAGGAATTATAGAAATAGGAAAAGAGATGGCTCACTAAAATGTGTGGACTAAGATGAAAGATGAGATGGATTTTTCAATATTTGTCTTATAGACACATGACTTGATTATCATTCAGGTAATTAATTAGCACCCCGCTGCCCTGACTCTATAAACCCACTGGCTCTTGTATACTGTGGGAGCTACTGTAGGATTCCAAACTGACTCAGATTAAGTTTTCACCAATTTACTGAATGGGACTCAAAATAGAACTTGAGTTTGGTTACAGACAAATAAATAATTGAAGACTTTATTTTGCATAATAATCTATGATCTGTTTGCATGATTGGTGTTATTATTGATTAAATATGTGATCTCCCCAGAGCTATCTAAATGTGATTATGCTTTCTGAGAAACATCATTAAGCATTGATATAATTAGTTATATCACAAAAACTTGGAAAAATTATTAGGAAAGTACATCATGGTATAACAGGCAAATAAATCACCATTAAAGTCATACATATCGATAACAACAAAGCATGATGAGATATTTCTAAGTTTTCAAAATTGATATTTATTTATCTCTCACTTACTAATTTTAGAATCAGCTAGCACTTGCCAGTAGATCAGAAGTAATATTTACCCAAGTTCTGCAAAAAGCAATCATCTATTTTGCTTCATTTAATTATTTAGTAAACACTTAGGAACAATAATGCTATTCATAAAAAATAATTATGAACAATAATGCTCTTACAACTCTTACTATCTATTGGGGATAAAATGTGAATTACATGTGGACTTCCCCCCCAGATAACTGTGTATCTCTGTATCTTTATTTGTCTGTCTGTCTGTCTATACCTGCCTTGTTACCACAACACTGAAATGCTATGCCTTTACGTGTTAATTTTACATGCATCTATAAAATAAATTTTATATCTTCAGACTCATTTTATGATGTAATTTTATTGTATTTTTTTGAAACATTGGTACCTGAGCTAACTACTGTTGCTGATCTTCTTTTTTCGTTTTTCTTCTTCTTCTCCCCAAAGCCCCCCAATACGTAGCTGTATATTCTAGTTGTGAGTACCTCTGGTTTTGCTATGTGGGACACTGCTTCAGCATGGCCTGATGAGTGGTGCCATGTCTGCACCCAGGATCCAAACTGGCAAAACCCTGGGCCACCAAAGTGGAGCATGCAAACTTAACCACTTGGCCATGGGGCTGGCCCCTATGATGTAATTTAAAAATTTGTCATGAAACATTGAAGTTAGTGTCAATTTAAAGTCTGATATCATGAATTAGCCATAATAATTTATTCATATCTATTTACTCAAATTCTTTATAATATGCATTATTAAAGTCTTTATTTCCCTTTTTATTCTTATCCTCACAACATCTTTGATAGAGACATAGAAGAAAAAAATATACATTTGTTATTTGAGAAATTTATATCCAGGACAATTAATTGATTTTCTTTTAAGAACCTGACTTGATGCTATAATGGTAGAAGTCATTTTTATTTTAATAAATTATTGACTAGCAATTTATTCACACATTTTGGGGCCATCATCTCTTCTTACTGCTAGTGGCAACACTGGAAATTAAAGTTTTTATCATAACTACATCAATGCTGTTATAATTTAATATTTTTGAATAAAATTTTTATGAGGACTGTTTGTCATGAGGAAATTTGTCAAAGATACACACTAGGACAAGAGATATATGTAAAGTCTAAACACTGCAGGATCATATGGTGATCTAAAAATCTTTCTTTGTAGTATATTTTAGCCTATTCAGAGGAAACATTGTTCATTGTCAAAGCAAAATATCAAGGAATTGCACTGCACCAGTATCACATTGCCTTGTAACAACTACTAGTCTCCTTTCCCAGGGGGAACAATTCATAAAGCAAATGTAAAAGTGTTCTCAGTGCCAGCACTTACTTAAATTAGTTTCATAGAGCAATCATTTCCAGCCTCTCTCCTACATATACTGATTGGTATGTTAAACTATTTTATGGTATTATTATGTATACTTTTGAAACCTGCATTTTACATGAAAATTTATTACTGGCTCAAGAGACACAGGACTGTCAGATTCAGGAACTCAGGTATCGTCTCCTGCCTACATCAGAAAATATTTTAAGAAAGATTTTGCATCTTCATCTCAATAAAATCACTGCATAGTCCCTTTTTCATTAAAAAAAAATGGTAATTATTACCAAAAAACCCCCAGTCTTCTTGTTTCTGTTTGCCTGACTGATTAACATTAGTCAAGTGATTAACCATCCAGCTTTGCCCCACACCATCAGAACTATGTATCTCACTATCGGTGGCCTTCTTTCCATAGACTGCTACAAAGAAACATGTAGGCTTGTCCTCCTTGTTTCCCTCCAAGATCACAGAGGCTCAGCCCTGGATGGGGAGAGAGATGAATGGCTACTCTCTGTGTGCCTGCTGCTCTCCACAATTAAAGGAGTTATTAGTTAAGATGAAAAAGTAACAAAAAGTTCTTCAGTCTACTATAGTGTTTTGTAATAATGGAAAATCCTATTTACCCAATTTTTTTTTTATATTGAAATATATATAGTTTATATATGTTTGGTCATACAAGTATATATATAAAACACATGGTTTTACATATCTATTAAAGAATATATATGTATAAAGATTTTATATATGTGAAATATTGCATATATTTGTAAATATAAAGTAAGCATCATTCTCAAAGAGGAATTCTGATCTCAAAGAGGGCCCCTTTACAAAGAGCCTAGATGCAGCATAATTACATAAGTAAACTTTCATCAGACCTGTGGACACGGTCTAGCTTTCCTTCCTTGTTTCAGATGGCACCTGAGCCCTTTGGAAAGGCACACAGTGTGTTGTACGTTGCTTGAAGACAGGAGTCATGGTCTGAATCTCATCTGTCCGATGAGAAGGAAACATCACCTGGTGATAGAGTGTGTGTTATGCATGTGTGTTTTGGGGTGTGTATGCGCATGTGTGTGAGTGCTGTGTCTCAGGCCCCACAATAGGCATTTTCCTGAGAGTCGCCTGTGACACAATCTCCTTGGGTCTGTCCAGGGGACTTACACTCAGAGATGCAATTAAATAGTTTAATAGGAACTGCAGATCATCATCCAGGAGAATGAAGAATAGTTTTAATGGGGAAAAAAAAAAGAAATCCCTTCCAGTCTCTTTCAATTTAAGGTGAATCCAGCAGAACTGACTACTGCTATTTACCCAATATTTTAAAGTCAACGTACTAGGTTGATAAGACCAAATGCCTTATAAAACTTCCATAAAAACTGATGCCTTACTCTTTGTGAATTCAGAAAGAATATTGACGTCTATATTATTGTCACTCTTTTAAAGTACATTCACAAAGAAATTGTTTTAGAAATGATTCCAAAATTTTCTGAAATAGGACAGGAATCATCCCTAGTAACCAATGTTTGTATCGAATGTGTTTGGGGGGCATTTAAATGATTAAATATACCTAACATTAACAACACATCTGGTAATCAAGATATGTGTTCAGTACTGAGTCTACAATGCACAGAGTCATACATTTAAATTCATGGAAAGCTGTATTCGTTCTTAGCACCAAGGTGAAACTCTAACTGAATATTACCTAAAACACGTAATTTTTTCCCCATCCACTAGATTATGACTTTAGAAATAAATATGTTCCATGTGACTGAATATCTCAATAGAGAACTGCTTACATTTGGTTAAATTTATCCATCTATCTTACTCAAAAACAAAATTTAAATAGATATAGTAAATGCTACATATTTCTGTAGAATCTAATAAAAGTGAAAGATCCACAGGTGTCTACTATAAAGACATTCTTAATTACAGGATCTTTCATTGCTCTGAGTTCACCGTACAGTTATCAAGCTGAGGCTGTAAGCTGAAGTGTTTTGTTTCATAATCAGGAGCAGATCAAGAATGAGGAATGGCTTTGCAGTCCTTTATAAGCCCTGCATTTGAATTCTGGTTATGCCACATACTCGTAGTTTGATTTCGAGTAATTACTTAACCACTCTATCTCTGCTGTCAGAGGAAAGATGGCAAAAATAACTTGAACAATAAAATGAGACTAAAAACTAATTAAATATGGTAATAGACTATGTCTTGTAATGAGCAAAAACTATTTAGAAGGAAAAATGTAGCAAGACAGTTGACTGATGCAATAATACTTCATGAACTTGGGAGGTAGAGGTTGAAGTGAGGGCATCCAAATTAATGAAAAAGATTGTTGAAATTTTTAAATGAAAGGAAGTTTTGTCTTACTGAATAAAGTAAATTAAACAGTAATCTTAGATTCAATATAAAACACTTTAAGTCCCAAAGTACAGCAGACTATTTTTTTAAGAATCATTAATCATTCAATAACTATGTATCAGTTGACTAATAATACACACAGTGAATAAACAGACACAGTTTCTACTGTCAGAGGGCAGTCTGTCAATGCTGCAAGAGAGATAGATGGTAAACAGGTATTGACAAAATTAATAACTAATTAAAATCATGAATAGTGTTAGCAAGAAGTTCCCTGTATTTTGAAAAAGGAGATACAATTAGACTCTGAGGAAAGAGAAGTCTTCCCTAAGGAAGTGACACATGAGGTAAATACTGGGTGATGAAAAGCGTAAGGTGGTTAAACTGGGAAATTAGATTTTGCCGATAGAACTGATAATGTGTGGCAGGTTGAGGCCCCAGGTCATGGGACCTTGTAAGCTATATGGAGAATTTTAAACATAATATCAAAAGCAGTTAAGAGGCCACCAAAGAGTATTTAGCCAAGGAATAACTTGATAAAACATCCGTTTTCAAAATATCACTCTATGTGGGAAATAGATTGGAGAGAAACAAAAATGGATGAGAGATCAGAGGGCAATACTCCAGATGAGAAATGGAGGGTTAAGTTTTGGTAGTGGAAGAAGGAATAAGAAAAGTGAAGTGATTTAAGAAAGTTAGAAAGTACAATTGATAGAACTTTAATGTTTGACTGAATGGGCAGTGGGGAAGGAAGTGTAAAAATTACTCCCTAATTATTGGCTCAAAGTTTGGGGTAGTTTATTCTGTCATTTATTAAGATAGCAAAAACAAGAAAAAGATATTTGGATATCCAATATTTTAAAGGCAGTCTTTAAGATATCAAGTGACAATGCTGAGGTAATTGGATATATGGGTCTGAAGCTCAGAAAACAGACATGACACAGAGACAAATGTTTGAGAGATACAGTGAATATACGACGTTTTAAGACATGGAATTGATTAACTCCAAGGGAAAGGATGTAGAGTGAGAAGACATAAGGAGCTATGGCCAAGCCCTGAAGCTATATAACATTCGGAAGCTAGGTTGAAGGCAACAGTCCAACATGAGAGGCTGCGAAGGAGCAGGCCAAGGCATAGGAGGAATAGAGTTAGAATGTTGTACCATGGAAACCAAGAAAAGTCAGTGAAAGAGGACTAGTCCTTTACCTTTGATGGTGCAAATAAAATTGGGTACACAAAGTATCCACTGGCTTGAAATTCATTAGAGACTTTAGTAAGAACCAATGGTTTTGGTAAATTGATATAAGAAAGTGCTGGACTGGAATGTGTCATGGAGTGGTTGAAATATGACCAAATGCAACCATAAAATACCTCTTCAGAGAAGTTTGGCT
This sequence comes from Equus przewalskii, assembly GCF_037783145.1. Lineage (NCBI taxonomy): Eukaryota > Metazoa > Chordata > Mammalia > Perissodactyla > Equidae > Equus > Equus przewalskii. The sequence continues at coordinate 27,537,517 of NC_091834.1, forward strand.
GTGAAAGGGTAGGTGAAAATAAATCACTGCACGAAGTGAATATAGAATCAAGGGAGAAGCAATATAACACACTTTCCAAGGCTGTAAAGTCTATAAACAGCCTGGGTTTGGACACTGGCTCTGCTACTCCCTAGTTATGTGGTCAGATAAGTTACTTAATCTTTCTGTGTCTCAATTCCTTCATCTTAAAATTGGCAACAATAATAACCTCATCAGGTTTTGAGAAAAAAAAGTGACATATGTAGAGTGCTTAGAATCATGCCTGGTACATAATAAACATTATAAGAGTTTGTTATTATTTTGCTCAACACGTAAAAATCTTTAGTATGCTCCAACGTCATTGGAAGAATCCAATAGAGGAGGAAAAAAGTGAAATATGTTTATCATTCTCTTTAGGGAGAGAGATTATGGATGATTCTAATCACCTTATATTTGCTTAAGAATAGATTCTATTTTTTATGATGAATATTTTTTCACTTTTATAATAAAAATACTAAATATTATTTTAGAAGAAATGCATAATGTCATGAAAATTGTGTGTAACATGTTGGGAAAAGAATAACAACGATGATAAAAACTAGTACTATAGGGCCTGCACAGTGGCACAGTGGATAAGTTTGCACACTCTGCTTTAGCAGCCCGGGGTTTGCCAGTTCAGATCCTGGGTGCGGACATACGCACTGCTTATCAAGCCATGCTGCAGCAGGCGCCCCATATATAAAATAGAGGAAGGTGAGTACAGATGTTAGCTCATAGCTAATCTTCCTCAGCAAAAAGAGGAGAATTGGCGGTGGATGTTAGCTCAGGGCTAATCTTCCTCAAAACAAGCAAACAACACTGGTATTGTAATGATCTTATTTGGTTGAAAATTACATATATATACATATATATATATATATATACAGAGAAAATACTAAGAGAATATTTGCCAAAATATTAATAGTACCTAATTATGAATGGTAGAGTATAGAGTATTTCAATGTTATTTTCTGTGCTCTTGTGTATTTTCTAAATTTTCTACAATAACATTAATGATATTTTTGTAAAGAAATAAAATGCTATTTAAAAATTAAAGACCTTTTTCTCTAGAGCCTGAAAGTCTACCAATCAAGGCTTGATCAGAAGCCAAACCTATCTAGTTTATATTGAAATACTGAGCCCGTCAATCTTGGGCCACTGAGTCAGCACCGGCCTTTTCTATCCAAATCCTGAGGTTCAAGCAAAAATTCTGTTAGCTACATACTACTTAGCAAGCAATCTTCATAAAGTGCAAACTGGGTACGGCAAACTCCTACAGTGACCTCTTTCCTTATGAATACAACAGCCCATGTGTAAGCCCCACCACACACACTCAGAAGTGGAAGATTCACTGAATACATCTTCTCATGCTTTAAGGTTTGTCACATGGTTTATCTGCCCACAGGTCCTTGCTTTCCCGTCTCACACGGCCAAGTTTTGCCTATCCTGCAAAGCACTATTTTGTTAAGTAGTGGTCCCAAAGCATACTACAGTGATTTTCTCTTTGTGTAGATATCCTCTAAACTCTCAGCCACTTGGATGCAATGACATAAGCACACATGCACATGCGCACACACACACAATTTCCGTATCTAAGCATCTAGCTCAATATATTTTGCTAAGTGAGTTGAATTAACTTGAAGCAAAGTAGTGGTTAGTGGACCTAAAAATTCTAAAGCCGCTGTGAAAATTTTATAAGTAAGGTTAAACTTTCAAAATAACTGTTAAAAAAACAGTTCTATACTTTTTGCATTTATGTCTAAAGAAGAACCCTGGTGACACTGAAGACTAAACCGGGGAATAAGAGTGCACCAGCAGATCCGACCATGGTGCAGGTAGAGAGCACAGCAACCACCTCTTACAAAAAGTGGTTATGCTATCACAGAAGAGTGCAAGGTCTAATACTGTTGGATCCCCTCCAGGCTTAATATAAAGCCATTAGCTGGTGGCTCACCTATTTATATCAGATCATTTTCTCACTAACACAAAGATAACTATAATCATCATACTCTTTGTTGTGTTTAGAAAAAAACTGGAAAAAATATATCCTTTGTCTTTCTTTTTATGGTTGTCATTCTTCAAATCTTGAATAATTCTTTTAACAAGTCTGACTGTAACCTGCACTAACTGATCAATAACAATAACTACAACTAGAAAGTATGAACAGAGATTTTTTCCTCTATGCCCCCTTTACAAATTACTTATAAACAAGTAGAGCTATGTAAACAAAAATTTTCATGGTACAAACACACACACCACAGACAAGTTTACAAAAATCACGCTTATGAGCCAGTCAGATGCCTTGCCCTTCTATCAGTCACATGCTTGAGATTTATCCTCGATTCTGGTGAAACTGGTCAAGAGATCTGGCGGGAAACTGTCATTAGCAAATGAAGAACCAGTTTAAACTCATTCTAACCTGTCACTTAGATTGTAAATACATACTGAGCCTCAGGTTTATGTACATTTTTGTATCTCTGTTATAATCAATAGAGACACTACATAGTTAAATCACAATGTGATAAAAACTGAACGATAAACACAGGACAAAACACAAAAATGAAACAGTGAAAGGGGAGGGCAAAGGAAAGGAAAACAATAAACTCAAGTTGAGTTGGAGTCACAGGGGTTAAGCACAAACATTGGCCTGAACTTTCTAGAAGTCAACACAGAGAAAATGGATTGGCTTGTTAAAGTAACAGGGGGAAATAAAGAATACAAATCTTATATCAAATTGAATTGCTTCTCAATATAACCAACTACCTGGAACTGAAATAATGTAAATTCAAAATAATACTTACTTCTTAGGTAAAGATTTGGATTACACCAGAAAACTTCATGTAAGAGTTTGTTTATTTTAGGAAAAGAAAATAGTGTTATGTTACATACTGCTTATCTATGTATTACCTAAGCATGATGTTTATAAGCATTTTCTAAATACTAGAATCACAAAGTCTTAAGGTTAGAATTTAAGTATTATTTACTAAGTATTATCTAAGTACTCAATTAAAATATTTTTTTCAAAAGTACATTAATTTGAAACATGACAAGTCCTGAACACCACTCTTGATTTTTTTTTTTTTTTTGACATTTCTGGATTCTATTTCTCACTGTTGAGCAAGCTACCTGGCCTCTTTGTGCCTCAGCTAGCTCCATGTTACACTGTGAATAAGGTCTGCACATACCTCATGGGAGTGCTATGAGGATTAAAGTAATAACTGGCATACAATGTTTTTTTATTATATGCATTCTTTTCTGTATGCCCTTAAACACCAGTGTTCCCAAGGACTCCATTCTTGGGCCATTTGAAAAGGCACATCTTTCCCCTCTGTTCACTAATAGCTTGAGTTTCAAATCCACATTTACAACTTTTTGCTTGACATCCCAGCTGAATATTTTTTAGGCACCTCAATTCATCCTGCGCCAAACTGAATTCATTATCTTAATCCACATCTCCACAACAAAACTCTTTCCACCCCTATGTATCTCCAAATTCAAACAGAGTAAATAACACCAACATCCAACCCAGCTGGTTGACATGCAATTCTGGAAAAATGGAAATTATCCTTCACTTAGCATCTATATTATTTTAGCCATTAAACAAGATAATTCCGCCTCCTAAATGCTGATTTACTTATACCCCAATCATCATCCTTCCTTAGCTCTCACTCCTAAACTACTGAAATTACCTTCTAACTTGTCTCCTCCCTATTTCCAGTTTATCACCCATCAGAAGCTCAGACCACCTACCCTCCACATATCACCTTAGTGATATTTCCAAAGCACTCGCATTATCATGTCACTCCCTGCTTACAATACATAAATGTCTTTCCTCCATGTAAAGAATAAATCCTCAAATATACGGTCTAAGAAATCCTTCACTAATTTGCCCTACATCTTGTCTAGCCTATCTCTCAACACCCTCTCTCACTTCACACTCTGCTTTAGACCCACACGAATACATGCCATATCCCAAATATACCACATTCTCTCTTTCAACTTTAGCCCTGTATGCTCTTCTCTTTGTCTTAATTCCCATGGCCTATGTATCTGGGAGTCTCAGCATCCACATGATCTTTTCTGTGAAACTATCCCTGATCCTCCCCTTACTTCCACACAGTGAATTGTGACTCCTTTGGACCTTTGTTAATATCGCGAGCATAATTTTAACACCGCTCTAGTAAAACTGTGCTGTGATAGTCTACTTTCCTTGCTTGGTCAGGAGATAATCAAGAACTTGTCTTATAGGTCTGATTTTCCAGCACCTGGGACAGTACCTAGCATATTCTGGCTACTCAAGAAATATTAAACAAAGAATGAAAGAAAGAAAGAAAGAAAGAAAGGAGTGAAAAAATGTAAAGATTAGTATGTCCATATATTTAAATATTTTAAATATGAAAAATTCATATTTCCTCTTTAATCTACAACAAAATTTAAGTTTTTCCAGCTATATCTTAGGTTATATTTTTTTACCACATTGCTATGTTTTTATCTTTGATTGCCTGTTGTTAGTAACTTCCTAATAGCCTAATGTGCTTTACTTTATCACCTTTATACTTATCATGTCTTCTTATTTGATTTATCTTGTCTTCCCAAAACTACTACGTAAAATTTATCCAAATTAAAAAGAAATATATTTAACTTATAAAAATTGAGTAGATATATGTTTTATACCCAGCTATGTACTAGGTACATTTTTTGTTTTTATGGATAGGAATTATTTACATTACTATCAAATTTCAACAACTTAACTTCTACCCCTGAAAAGTTGTAAAATAGACTAATCAAAGGCAAGCAAAGGTGGAGACAATTCAGAAGGATTAGCTAGCCCGAAATCCACTAAAATTCAAAGTCTCTCATGATTTTTCCTTATGATAATAAGTGAAACTGGCAGACTTAGCCATTGATGATTAAGCAGCTATGAACTAAAGGGTTTTTTTCCTTTTTGCAATTACTGATTATAGCTTTTAGCTGTTTAACCCACCCATTGTTAACTGTGCTACTTAGGCACTATGCCATCTGACTCCCACTAGATTCCTATAGATAACATCTCCCTGGAGCCTGGGTCATCACGGTAATGGGTGTTTGAGCTGTTCTTCAGGAATTAGAACTCCGTGTCCATTTCAGGCCGTTGAGACCACCAACTCATCAACTGGGCCCCTGCAGTTGTCCAATAGGCAACCTTTTGACGTCAGGAGGATAAAAGCTTCCCCTTCAGATCATGCTAAGGACACCATTTTGTGAACATGGGTCCTATGAAGAGGCATGAAGTCTAATTACGCTTGCACAGATCATCAATCACCTCACCTCTCCTCAACTCCAATCGCCTCTCTCCACATTTCAGACCACCCTACCTCCTTATCCTGTAAATATCCTTGAGCGCCTATTTTCTGGGAATTGGATTTGAAACTCATGCTCTCGCTTCCTCCCATGGCTGCCTTGTGAGTAAACTCTCTTTCTGCTGCAATCTCGTCATCTCAGTGATTGGCTTTCTGGACAGTGGGCACAAACAAACCTGGCATGGTAACATAAGGAACATTTGCTTATTTCAGAATTAGGCCAAACATTAGCCTGGAACTTTCAATGCTTAATATTATCTTAAACACATTCCTGTCTCAATAAAGAAAGCAGCTCTAGAAACTTTAGTTACATAACTTCAAATTCTTGATTTGATTCAGTGAAAACTCATGAGCTCAGAAAGAATTTAAAAGAAATGGAATTTCTAACCAGAAGAGACAGAATCAATCATCACTAATTAATATCAATATTTTATGCTTTCAAATAGATGTAGCAGAAGTGAACAAATCAGATAGCTGAAAATTTGATTATAGTAAACAAAATTTGATTACAACAAAAGTGACAAAGATAAACTTAATCTACTACAGTTTAAAACAATAACAACAAAACTCAGGTTAAAATATTTGCTCTGGAATGTATTCTCTATGTGATCATGGGCAGTTTAATCTTTTAACCTCTATGTGTCTGAGGTTCTTCATTAGATGTAGTGATGCTATCACTCTCTCCTGGTTGTTGTCAGGACAAAGTTAACAGTGCACGCACATAAGCCTTGCACGGTATCTACAACAAGGTGCATCTATTTACTACTAGTTAAATGACCTTTGTGGGGGATCAGAATTGGCGACCCCAAAATGTGTCTCTTTGCCTTGCCTTGATTATTTTTAAGAACAAAAGACTCTGAACGAAGCTTTGACCTCCCCCACTAACGAAATTTAAGGTAAAGGCCTGTGCCCAGGACAGACCATCACCATAGATAACTCTGGGTATCCACAGACAATGAAGGTCCATGCTAAGCCCACTCTTATCAAAGTTCTGTTTACCAAACACGTGCTTTTCCATTTCCATGTAAATTGCCTTCTTCCCCTTTGAAGTCCCAAATCACTACCCCCAACACCCTCCCTTGTCTTTAGCTGAAGATGATATTTAAGCTGGCAGTTCAGCCATTCTGGTGAGTTACCCAGATTCCTGGGTTTCTCCCATGTATACATCTTATAAAGCTTTGTTTGATTTTCTCCTGTTACGCTGTCTCATGTCAATTTAATTCGTAGCCCAGCCAGAAGGACCTAGAGTGGATAGAGGAATTTACTTCCTCCCCTACACTTTTTTGGATGGTTCCCAGAGCAGGAGCTGGAAAGGTAGTGTCAGAGATGTCAATCTAAATAAATAAATCCTGCCCCAGAATGTTTCACAAAATGGGACCCTGATATTTGGTCTGGGCTCTAATCAATCCAAATTTTAAAAAAGATTTTCAAATTTTCTACATAAGGAGACAATACATGGAAATGAAACTTTTGAGATTGCATTCCTAGAATCTTATAATGGATTTAAAATGGAATATTTGTGTGAATAAACAAACCAGAAAGGCATTTAATGTTTTTGGGAATATCACAATATAAACTACAGAAGAATTATAAAAAACTATATCAGATATTCATATTATCATATTATGTTATTAAACACACAAAATCTAGCTCTTGGGTGTTGTTATTATTTATGAATCCATTATAGTACAGCAATTCTTATGAAAGTCTTGGTATACCATTTTATACCACTAGCATCTGCAAAGCAAAAGCACACAAACAACCCATGGTTTCACGCAAAACAATATTGTTTTGAACATTGATTCTGTGTCCAGGTTTATGCTTGGCACTCTAAAGAAAGCCATTAGTATAAAAAAGTCCCTTCTCTTAAGAAATTTACTACCTTCCAAGGAAGGCAAGAGACACATATGAGATAGATAACAAAACAAGTCATTAAGTGAACAAATGCCAAAATGAGTGACATAAATAAGAGGTCAAACCACGCTAGGAAAGGTCTTCAATGAAACATCTAACCTAATCTACAGTCACATCCAGCAGATATACTTATCAGTTGCCAGGAATTTACAAAAATGATTATGTACATATATATGCATTGTATAGAGAATACAGGAGGATAAAAATAAGTTCCCCTCAGGAACTCAGAAATAAGTAAGGCCGCCTGCTGAGGTTTAACTATAAAATCAACACAAAATGGATCAATGAATATAACATATTTTTGCGAAGCTCTCAGTCAGAGCAAAATTTCCTGAAAGTAACATACATAGAAAAAGAATGTGCCAGTCCTAAGGGAGTGGAGGGGTATGGTTGTTCAACATTGGAAAGTAGACAAAAGAGAATAGTGAAAACAGAAAATTAGCAGTGCTCATCTAAGCATCAACCAGGGAGAGTCTTGCTCCACAGACCGGATATTCTGTTCCCTGAAGCAAGACTGTACCACTTGCGAAGGCGGATGTATCAGGCTGCCTCTCCCTAAATGCATTAGACAGTCAAATTATGTAACTAACATCTTTGTCCTAATTTCCTGCCTAAAAGAGCAAACTTTGGATTGCCATAGAGCTTCTCTGGTAGCTTCCAAAGAGGGAGATAAAAATGCCAAAAAAAGGATGTGGTGTCCTGGCCCTCTTTAGTTGCATTTCTCATAGTAAGAGTAATTATAATAGGAACTTTTTTTTAAAATCAATTTCTATGTGCCAGACACTGTTCTAAGTGCTATACCTGAATTAACTCTTTAAACCATCACAACAACCCTATGAGCTATGCCTGGTTATTATCCTCATTTTGCATATGAGGAAACTGAGACACAGAATGGTGATGTAATTGCTGGAGATGGCATAGTCAGTAAGCCACTGAGACAGGATTCAGACTCAGGCAATCTGACTCCTAAGTCTTTGATCTTTCTTAAATACTACGTTACACTGTTTCTTACAGTAACTTATTAAATGACATTATGATTTATATAAAATACTTCTTTATTAACTGACATTATAATTTATACAAAATATTTCTCTGAGCTTGGGGGGCATAAATCAGCATCTCTAAATTCCCTACCAGTTCTAGACCCTGTGAAGATTAAATTTCTGGGTTTTCAATGCTATATTAGATTTTTAAAAATGACATTTTTGGGTGGTCAGTCATCTTCCCCCATGTGGAAACTGACCTCGACATGAGATTTTTTTTTTACTTTCCTATGCACTTACACTCTCCAAAGTTCTATATATTCTTACCTATTCCTATAAAATATACACAAAACATAACACTTTGTATCTCTGAAATAAGATAATATATTTTTTAAATAAACAGATATAGTATACGTGTTGCCAAAGTGAGCACATAAACATACAGCTTTAGTAATAAAAATATCAATGAGTTTTATTCCTGATATAAACAGATGGTATAGGCAATATAGATAATCTATAACATAGACAATATATATACAGACAATATAGATTGCAATAGGCAATCTACAACAAATTATCATTAGAAATTTTTCACTGTGAAAATTAGGCCAAATGAAAAATAACACATTACCCATAACTGCACCATTTTGAAGTAGGTAAATGATGCAAGGTCACTATCTTTTCACTTCCTTAGCAGCGAAATATATCACAATCTTCCACCACATTAAAAATTAGCTCCTTTTTCTTTAAATTTGTTTTTCTTTTTTTCCCACACTCATATAGGTTCTTAGAAAAAGTCCCAGAATTAACTCTTTTATTTTACCTTAAAGAACATATGCTTTTTTGCATGGCCAAGAGCCAAGGTTAAAAAATCTTTCCTTCACGCAACTGCTCTTCACAGGCTCTTTTTCACTCTTGAAATGTCACACATTCTTATGTCTATTTCCTTTAAAAAAATGCGGAAACCTGGCACCATCCAAGCACCAGCTCCTGATTTGTTTTCATGAAAGTGCACAGACTGGGTAGAAAATCAAGCCTCAGGAGGCAGTGATATTCTTCCCACTAGCTCACTGAGTTCCTCATATGAAAAGGACGTGGCACAAGGTTGGACACCCACTATCAGAGGCCCAATAACAGATGGACTGACCAAGAATTAGCAGTGCTGCCAAATCTGGAAATGTCAAAATAAAATAAAATAAAACACATAGGTTGAGGAAAATGGGGGGAAAAATGTGTGAAAATGGGAACCTGATATTAGAATCAATGTTGAAGGAAGTGAGATTAAAAACGTGTTTCCAACAGCTAGAAGAACTCAGTTCACGTGTGAATGTTTTAACGGAAAGAATGAAGAGGGCTGCTTATTTTTTGAGAGTCAGTTTGAACTGATTGTCATAGCTTTCTTAGGTTTATTTAGGAAGCTTATGCTAAGAAGCAAATATAGAGATCTTGGTTATAAAAGAATGTGTCTTTTAATCTTGGTTTCAAAGGAAGGTTATTGTTTGCACAATTGGTAGTGTTGGGAGAGGAAATGGAGAATTGAGATGATGTTCGAGAAATAGGTTTAATTATGGAGGGTCTTGCATGCCAGGTTCATGAATGTGGAAGTCATCATTAAACAAGAGAGAAATCACTGCAGTATTCTGAGTAAAATAACGAAATGTATGACATGAAAGCAAATATTACGAAAATTATTGTGAGTGTTATACAGGGTACATTGAAATGGAAAAATGGAGGCTGGGCACCCACTTAGCTGAAAAGTATGCTAGATACTGAGAGGTTGGCAAAAACTGCATACCAACTTTCCTTTCAGGCTGTGGGGAGGGTTCAACCAGCACTCCTACGACAGAGAGCAGAGCCCAGGGCTTTACTTACTGGCCCAAACCATGTTAGGAATGAGCAGTCCTCCTTTGAAGATGGATTAAAGTGGGTAAAGGGGGAAATGGGCTCTGTTCCTTTTGTGAATAAACTCTGGCTCTATGAAAGTCTAAAGGAGAACAAGAAAGGTGAAAATCTTCCTAAAGACTCAGAAGAAAAGTAGACATCTAAAAGTGATTTATTAAAGAATCAGAAAAAATAACTAGAAAACAATTTGGCAATTTTAATACAATATTTAAAAAATTCTTTTTATGAAGCAGGAGAGGGAAAGATCTGAAAATGAAATACACCCTCTATAAGGTAATGGAGATGGAGGAGGAAAGGAAGAATTGAAGAGAAATTAATAACAGTCACAGAATTAAACTCTATTTTGATGTTAGAAAAGAACAGAATAAACATTAAGAATATTATGAGAACTTTAACAGAATGCAGCTGAATAGGACAAAGAAAGAAAAATGAAGATAGACAACAAAAGGACATGAACTGAAAGAACTATAAGTACTCTAGAGAATGAAATCAGAATAACTGGGACAGGAGTAGTAATCACAGATATTTGCTAGTATCTTTCCAGAGCAGAAAAAGGACCAGATTATGCAGACGGCTTCACTGAACTCCAAGAAAAATTGATGCAATGAGGTATACTTAGATTTCTTATTTTAAAATTATTATTATAACATCCTTTTCTTGAGGAAATATTAAAATACATATTACATTTACAGCCACGAAATCAGATTACTCTTCTGCACCACAAAACGTTAGAAAATCTTTTTACACATTTTCAGAGAAAAGAGACATTAAAAAACAAACTATAAACAATCCAGTTATAGTCCTATATGATAACAGGGAAATACATTATGCAATATACAAATATTCATGATGTAATATTAACTATAAGATTTTCATGAGAAAAATTACTTGACAACATAGTTCAAATGGCTAAGAAATAAATCCAGATGAAGAACTCTGGAATGGGAAAGTTGTATTATAAATGAATTGAATTTACTGTCCCTTTATAAGAATCTTTCCTAATGAAACACCCCAAAATGCATAAAATTGTTTATAGCAGTTATTATTTATAAAAAGCTAAACTGGAAGCAAGCTAAGGGCTCTGCAATAAATTGTCACACAGATACAAAATTTATGCATGAAAATGTTTACAAAGTGTTTTTAATGTGACAGAAAATGTTTACCACACAATTCCGTAAAGTGAAAAAGACAAAACAAAGTTGTAAACATGTGTAGAGAATAACATTTACGTATAGAATGTCAGAATAAACTTGAGGAATAAAGAAAATAAGTAATGTTAAGACTAGTTTCATCATCAGGGGAATCAGTTACGATACTTTGTCTGGTTTTGTGCTGTTTAGTTAAATAATTTTACGTAACTCCTAAATTTTCCACAATTTCTCTATTACAACCAGAAAAACATATAGAGATAAAAATATGTCAAATTTTGGCATTCTGTTAAAAGAATGTGTGTATTTTTGTATATGAGCTACAATATGACTGACAGAATTACCTAGTTTTAAAACGTGCCTGAGAGAGGGTATATTAAAATCATTATAAATCCCACTTTGCAGTGATCTACAAATCACCCTACAATTATATACATATTAAATATTAATTGATATTTTTAAGACTAATGCTTAGGAGTGGTTACACTATAGTTTGAGTTAGTGGTTTATTGTTTGCTTTTACTGATCTACGAATGGTTTTAAAACTCAATTTGGAAGCCTATAAACAAGGAGATGATTAGGGGACACTTAGTGAAGGATTCCACAACATCAAAGAATTGACGGCAAATTTAAAAGTATTCTATGTTTTAAACAATGCTTTCTTTAGATTTTTATTAGAATACATATTAGAGAGGAACTATTTTTTTTAAATTTGAGTTATGGAGAAAATGCATCTTTGGAAGGTGAAACAAAGGAGGCGAGAATAAAAGAAGCATGCTGGCACACGGGCAGAGGACACAGGGAGTGTCCTCTTTACTCAGAGTTTACAACGTCCACGACACGATACAATTGCAATAAATATCTCTAGAATCAATATATTTATATATGAATGAATGAATGAATGAGTAAATAAATGCGTGAAAGCCTTAATGTAAATTTTGTGGATTGTTTAAAAATCTTAAAGAATTTTTAGTTCCCTCAACATAAGTGTGTTTTGCTTTGCTTGTAAGTACTGTGCCTATTTTAGCTTAAGTAGACCAAATGGATTTTAAATCTTTTAGGGGTGGAGTAAGGCAGGACGAGAAGCAGAAACAAAGAATTAAGATCTTATGTGTCAACCTATTTAGGCAAGACTATGCAAAACTTGTATTTTATAATTTAATATATTGCATTTAATCTACTGTAATCAGTGGTCTTCCAATCATAAATGTTTAACAAGAAGATGAGAAGGTAAAAAAGAAAAAAAAAAATAATGAAAAGTTATACATAGAACATCCTAGGTTGGCACTGTAGAGGATGAGAATTCTGAGAATTCGCCACCCCAAAATGTGTCTCTTTGCCTTGATAATTTTTGGAAGATCAGCCCTGAGCTAACATCTGCTGCCAATCCTCCTCTTTTAGCTGAGGAAGACTGGCCCTGAGCTAACATCTGTGCCCATCTTCCTCTACTTTATATGTGGGACACCTGCCACAGCATTGCTTGCCAAGCGGTGCCATGTCTGCACCCGGGATCTGAACTGGCAAACTCCGGGCCGCCAAAGTGGAACGTGCGAACTTAACCACTGCACCATCCAGTGGGTCCCTGCCTTGATTACTTTTAAAGACAAAAGCCTGAAAGAAACTTTGACCTTCCCCCTAAATGCCTAAAAGTATTTAAGATAGAAGGCCTGTTCCAGGATAGTTCCAGGAAGGAGCTATCACCATAGATAGCTATCCCCGTAGATTATTACTATAATATAATATAAACCAGGTGTGATAAGGAGGAACCTAACAAGGTTTTTTAATCAAAATCTTCTCCATCTCTCATTGTTTTTACAAGGCTTGGTCAACATTTGTTTATCAAACATTTGCTTTTCCATCTCCACGTAAATTGCCTTCCTCCGCTTCAAAGTTCCAAACCACTACCCCTAACATCCTCCTCTGTCTTTAGCTGAAGATGGTTTTCCCTGTTATTCTGTCTCATGTCAATTTAATTCTTAGAAAGCCAGAAGAACCTAGAGGGTGCAGGAATAGCTCTTCCTCCCTACAGCATATTTTTAATAGTCAGATTTGTTTTGCCAAAAGAGTTCATGCAATGGGCAAGAGTTCCAGGTCAGTCTTGAGGTCAACAGAAAGAACTCTCAGACACATAAAATCTTGACAAATTATAGGAAGACACAAAGCCATCATGTAGGTGAACTGGTGCCTCCTTCTTACTATATAAACGTAATTTCTATGGACTAGGCATTTAGTGGCCTTTACTACTCTTGAATAATTTACTCTTTAATAGTTTAAGAAACTTAAATACCAGAAAGATGCAATATCATAGTTCAAAAGAGGCAGAGGAAGGAAGCAGTTCAGAATGACTATTAAAAAGTTTCAAAGTCATTATCTGTTAAAAACACTTAGGAGATATGTGGCTCTCAGAGGTAAAAGAAAGACTCTAAAAGAGGAAGGAAAATACACTAGTCTTGGTTCCTTTCTTGTTAGATGGTTTAGAACTTGTTAATTAGATTATTTAAACTAACCTAGATGATGGATCCTTTTTAACTATTCACAGACTGGAAAGCATTAGCACAGCCCTCCACACAAAAATTATTAAATAAACGGCACACATCCAAAGAAGACCTTTAATTACTCAGATCCAGTCTGATCCCTAAGTGCTTATATGATTGATTTCTTTGAAATAAGTAAGCATCAAAAAAAATCCACGTTTTGTATGTTCTTGCATTCTGTTACATCCCATCTTTCAGGGAGGTGCAGAATTTGCTGACAGTGAATAACACTTGAGTGATTTGGCGTAACTAACATCATGGTGATATCAACATTTAGAAGAGCTAACAGAGCCTGAAATCATTGGCCAGAGAGTCCTAGATCTAAACCGATTTTCCCATTTATTAGCAATAAATAAATCTGCAAAAATTATGTAAAGTTTATGGCCCTCAGTTTCCTCATTCATATAATAGAGAAATAAACAGTTACTTCTTAAAACTATATTGAGAATGAAAACAACAAACATACTGGAAAACCAATCGTGCTATCATAATATAATATGAATTCAACAGATACTCCCCCCTTCCCTTTTTCTTTCCCTGCCTTCTTCTTTGGTCTTTTCCTCCCTTCTCCAACATGCAATTCCTGATATAATTGCCAGACTATAGACATAAAAACACATTTTGGTATATCTGAAGAAAGACCAGCATACATTAAAACAAGGTAAAATAATATTATGATTAAGAATAAGGTGTCTAATTTTTAGGGTGCTTTATTTTAAACAGTTTGACATATTTTATCTTCCCATAAAAATTTAATAACCAAAAGATAAAATTTTTAATTTTTATCACAAGATAAGAAAAGTAAAATATATTTATAAGGATCTCTTAAAGACTGCTAAGGAATTTTAGTGTGTATAGTATAAAGTTGTTTATATTGATCTGTAAGCATTCTAGCAAGATAAAATTATATGAACTAAAACTTAAAAAATTTTTATATAAATTAATTATTTGCCAATTATTTAGTTCAAAAAACAAAGTGACTTCTGAGAAGGTAGTTGGAAAATGAGAGCAATATTATAAAAGATCAAAAAATACCAGGATCCTGGGGCCGGCCCCGTGGCTTAGTGTTTGAGTTCGGTGTGCTCCACTTCATCAGCCCAGGTTTGCAGGTTTGGATCCCAGGAGCAGACCTACACCATTTGTCAGCCATGCTATGGCAGCAACCCCCACACTAAACAGAGGAAGACTGGCACAGATGTTAGCTCAGGGTGAATCTTCCTCAGAAAAAAAAAGACAAACCAGGATCCTATTCTTCAGGACCAGCTAAGAGTCTTCACTGGAAGCCAATAGGATTGTTTTAAGAATTACCAACTAATATTGTTGGAAAATCCTATCTTCTATAAATATGAAAAGGAAATATAGTAGGTAAACCATAAATATCTGTTGAATGAAACAAATCATTCATCCTTCAACTATTTGTTCTCCTAAGATTCCATATTTTCTTTCAAAATAGACACATGCATCCTTTAGATTTATAGACTAGAAACTACTTTAGCTGCAGGTCTTTTTAAAGTTTGCACTGAATGGCTTCTTTAAACTGGGAAAGGTTATAGCATATTTACTTGTCTTATGTAAGAGATACACAGTAGCTCCTAAGTAAGTGCCTCTGGCGTGAATGAACTATCTGAAGCCCTACATATATGGGATAAAGGTATATCTTACTTGTTCTCCAAGAACTTTTGTGGGCTAAAGTTGAAAAATAGAAAGCCAGCTTTAGATCTTACTGCACCCTTAGACACATGATCCTATTTTTAATTGTTTGGGGTAAAATAAATATCATCCGCAAAATGCATATACCAAATCTCCAAATCACACTTTTCAAAAACTATTACACTAGCTATTTTGACCTGAAAAATTTAATATCACAAGGCATGTCAATTTTTAAACATGAATTATTTGTGGCATATAAAAAGTTGATATTAGTTTATAGTAAAATGAATTTATAATTTCCAAATAATTTATTGATTTTGCAGATTATAATGTAAAAATCATAGCTGCATGGACACAATACTAAAAGTTATTCTTAAAAATAAAACATTATAGAACTATTTACAGTGTTTTGACTCCGACAACATGACAGGCCAGAAATAATTTGAAATGAACACCCAGTAGAAGTGGCTAAGATATATTTAGAATTCAATAATAAATTCTATTGGTTTGCTTCATTTATCTACATACTCTCTCACCTGAAACTCTATTTACATAGCTAAGTATATGATGTTGTGATTGGGAGTTAGAGAACCATAGAATAGGGCATATCTTTGATTTGAAACTGATAACTATGTAAAAGTACTAAGTCTCTAAGTGCTTTTAGCGCAAAAGATTGTGCCCCTGAGTAGGAAGACAAATGATTAAATTTTCAGCAACAGTGTCTTCACTTAAAAAAACAAAAAGGTTTGGGATATATTGTATCTGGGTGCCATGATTAAGAAAAGTAAATACTTAAAAGAAAAGCTAAATACTTTTCAAAAAGCTAAATACTTTAAATACTTAAAGGCAAACTTTAATAGTTCAGTCAAAAACTAAGTAAACATGTCTGTGTCAGAGTGGTACAGGTGGGAAGCTAAATTAAAATAACTCTCTAACTTATTTTATTAACGCCATTGATGGTAGAGACAATGGTACCTGGGAAATCTTATGGTTTCTTAATCTTGATTTCAATAAGCATTCCTGGAAACTTTTATTTTCTGGGATGCATATCAAACTAAGGAGACAGAAAAGCTGCCTATTGACTAATTCCTGAGAGTAATTCCTGACTTACCTTAACCATTCTGTCATTCAAGGATGATTTATTGCTCACGGCTGCAGACCAGTCGCCATATTAGGTGCTAATGATACATACTTGGATAAGAAAAGTCTTGACTGAGCTTTAAGACAATCGATGGAGTAAGACCGACATTTAAAACTCTAATACAATTTGATAAGCTCAACAGTCGAGATCTGTACAGGGATCTGTGAATATAGCAGAGAGCTACAAATAATTAATCTTGTCTCAAAATGAAAAAAGCTCTACAGAGGATGTTTCCTTGATCTGAGACTTGAAAAAATGCTAGGATTTCATCAAAATGAGAGGAAAGAAGTTATGTCACGCATACATAACAGCATAAACAAAGGCATGCCACATGAGAATAGCTGGAATAGTCTATAAATTGTTAGTTGTCTTCTAAAAACAACTGTAAATTAGTCTTTGCCCTTGATTTTCTTCAGCCTCTGTCTCTTTAGCCTTTTTGCTTCTGTGCAATTTACACAGAAGTGTGGCATAATAGAAAGAAATAAGCTTCAGGGCTAGGATTAGCGCAATGTAAGTGAGGAACACACCTAGAGAGCAAATTGAAAGGGGCATGAAAAAGTTCAGCAGCCATGTAATGTTTTTAAAAACCAAAATTAATGCAAAAACACCGTGATGAATAAAATATAAAAATACTAAATAAAGATAGATGCTTGTTGTTTGTTTGTTTGTTTTATGACCTTGCGTTATTGTGCAACAGTAGGAGTGGTTTCCAGTCAACTCAAGGGTTCCCCAGGCTGCAACAGCTTCTTCAGGTCCCCCTCAGGCCCTACAACGACAGGGTTTATGAAGACTAACAGTGGCACACAAACAGATTGAGCAGTGCAGAGTTTTATATACACAGCCACTTTTTAAAAAAATTGTAGAGCTTTATTAAGTTTTTCCATTTGGTTCAAAAAAATTGGAGGATATTTTAATGTATACAGAGGCACAAATTTTTCTTTTACCTCAGGCCCCCATAAGGCTCCTGAAGATACTGCCCTGCAGAAGTCCATTCCCAGCGCTGCTCTTCCTTGCCATGGGATCTCAGGGGAGTTACTTAGCCCTTCTGACCTGTAATGTTCACCCTTGCTCATACATCAGAGGTAACAGTAACTGCTCTAACAATGGAGCTATTGTGAGGAAAATAATTTGAAAGGGCTTTGTAAATTTAATTTACAGCTCATATTATATCAATTTAACAATCTCTGATCAATTGAAATTGAGACATGTCATATGCATGTTCAAAATATCTATTTCACACCACACTACTAGAAATCGGCAACTGTAACATTCCCTTAGTAACCTGGGATTCTGAGCATGAAAATGTATGTTTTACTACCAGCCTAAAAGGATCTAAAGGCCTTTTACTTAAGAGTACCTAAGCAGTTAGATCAAAGATCTTGGACCTTTTAAAATTCAGAGCAAAATTTCAGGGCAAAAGCTACCATTTTAAATTTTGTTCCTTGTTAGCTATTAATACCTTGGATGCCACATGGACACAATTTCATATCCTTCTTGATAAAATACCATACTAAAAGGAGAAAGGAAATGGTAAAACTAAAATGGAGTCTCTGAACATGTGCAAAGGGCATTCTGCGCAGTCTTCAAAATCAGATCCTAAATGCACCTGTAATGATTTTCTTTTTTAAGAATCACCAAACAATTAGATAAGGAATAGAAAGCTATACCAAGAAATGAGGCAATCTCTCTCTTTCTTTCTCTCACACACACACACACACACACACACAGAATACTGACCCTTATTTCTGACCCACTAGAAAAAAAAAAGTCCCCTCAAACAAAGACAATTACTAATGTTAAGTAGGCTTAAAATCACACTTTATATAATCATTTCGATAATTCCCCTTACTTCACTCATACTTTTTTAGGGCTGCCATTGATATCTCTCTCTTCTTCGCTATATTCCCAGGCTTTTGTTTATTGTATTTGTTTAGCTATTTTCTTCACTTTGGCTTCAGGGTTTATTAGGTGGATATTTAAATAGCATGAGCTTTTCCCTTTGATTTTTCCTACTTTCTAAAATTGTGACTGTCATCTTAAGACATGCAGTAGAATTAAGTTTTAACTTCTTCACCCATGCCCCTCATATCTAGTTGTCTACCAACCCTTCACTCCTATTCCTCTTTCTATCTGGCTTCTATTTTCACCACGCAGCAATAACTAGTGTCTTAAGAGTCACCCTGAGCATCCCAAATTCATTGACAAATTCATTACCCCTGAAGAAGTGGCCTTCTCCTTCTAATGCAAAAGCACAAGGCTACCTTGGCTCTCTCTCTTCTTGCTCATCTTCCATTCTCTATTGGCTCCTGTTATTTCTTTCTAATTTTAACATTAGTGTCCTCCAAGATTTTGTCCTCTTGTTATCCTCTTTTTTTCTCTCTTGAGCTCAGACCTCTCCTGAACTCCAGATATGAATTTCCCTTTTTATTTGATATAATTCCCTGAAGGCTTACTAGTAACTTTTGATTACCATGCCCACATGAAAACTCTTTACGGTGCCAACATTTTCCAAATCCCCCGGGCATGAAACATTGGCATCTATTTTGACTACTCTTTTTCCTTTATGCCCCACATCCAATAATCATGAAGTTTTAATACCTGTAACACTCCGAATGCCTGAGATACTGCTGAGTGACAATGAAGCGCAGGGTTAAAGCCAATTAGACAGACTTGATTACAAACACCAATCCAACTCCTCACTAGCTATTACGCTTTAGCCAGGTTACTTTTATCCAAGAATGATAGTTATGATGGATTATTGTAAAGATTAAATAAAACATTTGGAGAGTTGGATACAATTCACATCATTATTGTTAGGCCATTTATCTATATGTAACCTATTCTTTAAGTATTACCTAAATGTCCCTATGTACATATGCCCCAGTTTTTTCTTCTTCTTAGAATATCCTCCCATCACACACCACTTAGATCCTACACATCACTCAGTGCCCATGTTAAACAGTTCTTCCTCTATGAAGCCTTTGCTGGTAAACTACCCTTCCATATTACTAGATTTCTTCCTTTGAGCACATGTAATGTTTTGTACTTCTCTTTAGCCACTTTCTGTCTTTCATTTTTCAGTTTTTGTTTCCTCTTTTCACTGGATGTATCTCTGCCCACCATATTTTCAAATTCCTCAAAATACTCCTGCTACAATGCCAATGCTCACCTGGAGTATTATTGATTTTCCCACATCCTTTCTCCTTTTATTCAAAGTCATATTTAGTTAACATTCAGATAAAATGGTAAATTCCTTGGAGAAACAGTATCATATTTATCTTTTTCTCATCTTCAGTGCATAGTACATAGCTTTATTCAAGTTACTCATCAAACTTTTGTTAAATAAGTTTAATATGAATGTCTATAAATTGAGAAGGAGTCCAACACAGTTAAGAAAAAAAGTCAAAATCACTGTTACTATCACCTGTTGTTCCATTCCACGACAATCAGAAAACATGTTAAAAAATAAAATGGACTAAACTTCTCTATTTTTTCCCTAAAACCCAAGTTGTTTTCTACAAAATACTTTTGAGAAAAAAAGAATCAGATATAACTTGCCCATAACAAGGCAGGATTTTTTAATAAGCAAATTACTGTTCATCTCCTTAATCAAGTACAGCTTCTTCCTAGCCAAATCTCTTCTATATGAGATTTATCAGTCTAATTCTCATGTATATGCTGTTTTGAAATCATTAACCAACACACACAGACCATATTGGTGATTTAACTACATAAATCTGCTACTGAGCTTAGGCAGCATCCATACTTCTGGGTTGTTGTTTTTTTCTAGTTACTATGTGATAAGAATTTAAAGCTCTTGCTGAGGCTTTCATCTCAAACATGCTAATTCCATTTGCATGACTGATACCATGAGTGACTCTGTAATAAAATCCTCGTCTATCTTGTACCCTTGCTCACAGTTTTACTTTGAATGAGTAAATGTTTCAGACATCTGAAGATAAGGTTCCAATTGGTTTCTGTCGACCAATTATAATGAAAATATTTTTTACGTTAAGAGTGTATTTGTCTTCCTTCATAAGATAAGATGTAAAGTATACATCTTTAGATGTTATAATGTCCATTCAGGCGCTCTGTCTCTTTCATGTTCACAGTGTTTGGGTTTTTTTTTTTTTTACCATTATCTGCAGGCCCATAATGCTCCAGGGTCTCGAAGGTACTAGCCAACACCTTTACTCCCGGAAATCAATTCCAATAACCTGGCTTCTGCACTATTTCTTGCAAAACATCCATCAAGAAAAATTACTCCAGAACTGGAAACAGGTAAAATCAATTACTGCACGTTCTTTCAGAACAGTGCTGGGATGCATCTTTGATTGACTTTCCATCGACTAGGCTCTTTTACAATTCTGTAAGGGTAGGAGTTATCTTGTAGAAAACTGCTATCAATTCAAAGGATTCTTACCTGAGAGTAATGCAAATGATTCATGTCTATAATAAGGTAAATAAATGCTGTCTGGGAGAGATACTATTGGTTTAGTCTGACAGAAAAAGATAACTCCAAATACGCAATGTATTCTTCTGCAGGATATTATCCAATTTTACATCGATTAGAAACATTTCAGCATTCTTGACAGATTATACAGACTCTGTCCTCCCAAATCTCCTTTAAACATAGTCTTGACATTTTATTGGTTACCTCAATAATTAATAATTTTTAAAAATCTTTGACACGTTTATTTTATATTGCATGAGAGCCATGTTTTTAACATTTTAAAAATTATAATTTAGGAATCCCAAACTTTATATCACAGTTTTAATACTATAAAAATCATAATGTGAGTTAACATCTATTCTATCCTTACTATGTGACAGCCTTATTCTGAGTGTTGTTTCTAATTCATTTAATTTTCACAATGACGCTATGAAGTTGTCACATTATCACACCGATCTGGAGATGAGAAAATTGAGGCATAAGGAATCTAACATTTTGAAGCTTATATATCTCTACTGAAATCAGAATATTTTTATTTGACTCTGTATACTGCCTCTTATAACTGCATTTTTCCAAATTCATGCCTTCCTGCCCAATATGCTAGTTTGGGACTGAGGTCCTGTCTTGATTCCTTACCTTCTAAGATTCACTGCCAACTGCTGTTTTATCCCAGTTTCCTAAGTAATACCGAATGACCAATCTGTGAGAAGGCCTTCAAATCTTATATAACATCTTAGCACAGTGGGCCTCAAACTTTACTATGCATCAGAATCACCTGGAAGGCTTGATAAATACACACTGCTGAGACCCATCCCCAAAGTTTCTGAATAAGTAGCTCTGGGAGGGGAAACATAATTGGCAAGTCCAAAAAGTTCTCAAGTGATGATGACACTGCTTGTGTGTAGGCCACACTTTGAAAACCACTGTCTCAGAATATACTGCTAAACCTCCTGTAGGTTGACTGCTAATTAATCTAGTAAGTCAATCATCTATTTCTTGATCATGATACTTTTATTGCTCACCTGCCATCCCTGGATGAGTCTAACCTCTCTTCTGTCCCCTCTTATTACCATAGAAGCACTTGTCCTCCAATGTGTTATAACTCTAGATATAGATATTCTGAAACATACTGGGGGATGACTTCGGCATAGCGTCTGATTCTCCTTAAAGGCTCCAGTACACAGCCTATTTGTCACACCTGCCTTTATCTGAATATAGGACAGCTAACATTTTTTTGGAAGGTGAGGGAGTGGAAAGTTCTCTGATATAACTCCCCATTTTCATAATGTCTGCAAATTATTACCCTTGACACAGCTGCTGATTACATCTTCTACTGCTATTACTACTGTAATTGCTTCCATCCTATCCCCTACTGTTTCCTAGCTCCAAGGCTACTTCTTCATGGCCAGATAACTTTATGGGCACTGTGTCCTTTGTTCAAAGTTACTTCCTGGTCTGGCACTGATGATTTACGGGGTCAATGCAATATTAGTTAAACAGTAATAAGAAATGGAAAGTAAACAGATTTGACATTCAACTCTCTGATGCTATTCCACTGGTGTTTAAAAAAGGTAAACAGAAAAATGTTTATTTTGGAAAAAAAGTAGAAAAATAAAAGCAAAGAAAAGTTGGTTATTATTTATTGACAAAATAAAGCTTTTCTGACAGTTAAGCAAACCAGTTTGTGATCAAACTATTGCAGGTTTCTAGGCCACATTAAGCTTAATGCACCAATGTTAACAGAGGTCTGGATTGCAAATGTGCTTTTAAAACAGCTTTATTCCATGTCATTTTCTTATTAGAAGATTTTCCAATAACTACCCAGCCTATTACCACATCATAAGACCAAAGTAGATGATGCTATGTCTTAATACATTTAGCTTAGCAGCTTGTTAGAAAGGATTGATATGCTGAAGAAGAGGCAGCAGGCCCAAAATGGAGTCATTTGCGCCCATGACAGCAAACCAAGACTTAATTGCAGCTTCAACCCTTCCCAGAAATGTGACTTTTAAAATAGTTAATCTGAATTTTCCTGATTAGCACTAGTGAGGTAATGGTATTATAAACCCCTGCTGTTTCCTTCTCCCCAAAACAAAATGACCTGGCCTAAAATAATCCTTTCTTTCCTTTTGCTAATAGCTCCCTTGCCCCACTCTCCTACCATAAAAATCTCCCATTTTGTACAACCCCTCAGAGCACCCTTCTGGTTGCTACAAAAGATGCTGGCCAGATTCACGAATCACCTAATAAAACCAATTAGATTTTCAAACTTACTCGGGTGAATTTTGTTTTTTAACAAAATTGATTCTTACTGAAATAAGATTTTCTCCTGGAGTTTCTGAACTACAGAACGGAATTTAATGGACATGACACGTGTACTCCACTTGTTTCCGAAGGCCAACAAGAAGGAATTAGCTACGGGCTTTGGTCAGAAATAGACCAAAATGACAGCAGCAGTTATTTTTTAAATCATATCTCTAACACATACTTTTCATAAATAGAATAGAATATAGTAAACAAAACAGAAGTCATAGCCTGGGGCCCGAGTTTCCTCTGTCTTTTCTCATGATTCCTCTCAAAAAACGTTATCCAGAAAAATTCAAAAGTGAGTAGCAACTACTGCAATGATGCCTCACTGTTAACTTCCATTTAAAAATTACCTAAAACTCACCAATTATAAATCTTTTTTAAGCTACAAGTTATCTTATGCTAATGATTTTTATTGGGACCACCCAGGGATCAAGTACATATATTAACTGCTACCAAATAATGCTGGTTCTCTCTACAAATTGCTGAACTGTGGATTAAATTTTGAGTAAACATCCTATGTTGGTTGAAGTGTGGAAGTGTGAGGAAGTGACTGTTTATAATTGCTTTAGTGAAATATAATTCACATACCCAAATTAATCCATTTAAAGTACACAATTTAATGGTTTTCGGTACATTCACAGATATATGCAATGATCACCACTATCAACTTTAGAATATTTTCATCACTTCAAAAAGAATCTCCATATCCTTTAGTTATCACCCCCCCATTTCATCTATTCCCCACCCCACTTCCATCCCTAAACAATCATTAATCTACTTTCCCTATACATAGATTTAACTCTGCTGGATTTCACAGAAATGAAATAATGTGTGGTCTTTTGTTACTGGTTTCATTCACTTAGCATGATGTTTTCAAGGTTCACTCATGTTTTAGCATGTACAAGTACTTCATTCATTTTTATGGCTGAATAATATTCCATTGTAAGGATCTATCACATTTCATTTATCCATTGATCCACTGATGGACATTTGGGTTATTTCTACCATTTAGCTATTATGAATAGTGCTGCTACAAATATCTGTGTATAAGTTTTTGTGTGGACATATGTTTCCAATTTTCTTAGGCATATAAATATGAGTGAAATTGATGGGTCATACCATAACTCTATGTTTAACCATTTAAAAAACTGCCTGACTGCTTTGCAAAGTAGCTGCACCATTTTATATTTGCATTAGTAGTATATTAGGCATTGGTCCAATTTCTCGACACTTGTTATTTTCTGACTGATTGTAGCTAACCTAGAAGTAGTATCTCATGGTGGTTTTGAATTGCATTTCCCTGATAATTAAAGACGTCAAGCATGTGTTTATTGGCCATTTATATATTTTTTTTTGGAGAAATGTCTATTTAGACCTTTTGCTCATTTTTTATTTGTCTTATTATTGAATTTTAAGAGTTCTTTATGTACTCTGGATACAAGTCCTTTACTAGACATACGTTTTGCAAGTATTTTCTCCCATTCTGTGGATTGTCTTTTTACTTTCCTGATACTGTGAATTGAATCATAGAAGTTGTAAATTTTTAAAAAAACTTTTATTGGTGAGGAAGATTGTCCCTGAGCTAACATCTGTGCCAATCTTCCTCTACTTTGTATGAGGGATGCTTCCACAGCATGGCCTGATGAGCACAGCATGGTGTGAACCTGCAAACTCTAGGCCACCTAAGTGGAGCATGTGAACTTAACCACTACGCCACTGGGCCAGCGCCAGAAGTTATAAATTTTTATGGAGTCCATTTTATTTTTTTCTTTTGTTGCTTGTGCTTTTGGGGTTAGATCTATGAATCCATTGTCAAATCTGACTTCATCGAGATTTACCCCTATGTTTTCTCTCAAGATTTTTATAGTTTTAGCATTTTACATTACATTTAGGTCTTTGATCCATTTTGAGTTAATTTTCGTATATAGTGTGAAGTAAGGGTCCAATTTAATTCTTTTACATGTGAGTATGCAGTTGTCCCTGAACCATTTGCTGAAAAGACTCTTCTGTCCTTACTGAATTGTCTTGGCACTCTTGTCAAATATCAGTTGGCCATAGACACATGGGTTTGTTTCCAGACTCTTAATTATATTGAATTGATATATATACCTATTCTTTGCATTCCTATACTGTCTTGACTATTGTTGCTTTGTATTAAGTTTTGGAATCAGGAGTGTGAATCCTCCAATTTTTGGTCTTCCTTTTCAAGATTATTTTGTCTATTCTGGGTTCCTCACAATTCCATATAAATTTTAGGGTTATCTTGTCCACTTCTACCAAAAACCCAGTCGGAATTCTGACAGGGATTGCACTGAATCAGTATATCACTTTGAGGAGTATTGTCATCTTAACAATATTAAATCTTCCACTCTATTAACATAAAACACTGTTCCATTCATTTAGATTTTCTTTAATGTCTTTCAACAGTGTTTTGTGGTTTTGTGGTTTTCAGAGTGTAAGTTTGGCAATTATTTTGTTAAATTTATTCCTAAATATTTTTCTTTTTAATGCTATTATAAATAGAATTGTTTTTGTTTTTGTTTTTTTTGAGGAAGATTAGCCCTGAGCTAACATCTGCTGCCAATCTTCCTCTTTTTGCTGAGGAAGCCTGGCCCTGAGGTAACACCTGTGCCCATCTTCCTCCACTTTGTATATGGGACACTTACCACAGCATGGCTTGCCAAGTGGTGTCCTGTCTGCACCCAGGATCCGAACCAGCGAACCCTGGGCCGCTGAAGCAGAACGTGTGCACTTAACCGCTGTGCTACTGGGCCAGCCCCAATAGAACTGTTTTAATTTCCTTTTTCGATTGTTCATTGCAAGTGTATAGAAATACAATTGATTTTTGTATACTGGTTTTTATCCTGCCACCTTGTTGAACTCACTTATTAGTTCTACAGTTTTTAGTAGATTCCTTAGGATTTTCTACATACAAGGCCATGTTGCCTGAGAATGTAAGTCATACCTTCCTGTTTCTTTGTACGTTCCATTAGTTTTTTATAGAGACTGGATCTTTTAGATAATATATGATAACAAACCTGAGTAATGGTCACCCTTCTAAGACTCATTATTATTTAGTTGTGTAATTACTGGCTGGATTATTTTGGTGAAATCTGTTCTCCCACCCTTCCTTGCCTGCATGGTGAAGCTCTGATGTTGCTTCTCAGAAAGCACAGCCTTGGGAACGTGGACCCTGGGATGACTGGTTTGGGCAGCGCTCCCTTTGACTGTGTTTTCCTCTAGATCACACCCTGCTGTTGAACTCCACTAAGTGCCAGCTAATTCTTCTATTGCTGTCACCAATGCCCTCAGACATCAATTGTTTCAAAGTCAATATAATCAGATTTGGGCTCCTTGAAAAAATAGTTACCAAGGTCAGTGTTTGAAATTTGTTCTGACTCCAGGAAGGCTCCTCCCAGTTGTCTTTTTCCCCATTTCTCTCCTGCAGACTAGCTCATCTACAGCCCACTAAGCCTTTATCTCTGATGAATCTATCAATCATTTCCCAATTGCCTTTCAGTACAACTTCCACTTTTTTTGACAGTGCCCTGGGGCTAGAACTGTTACAAATGAAAGCCATTCCTTGGAGGAGGGATTTGGAGCTCTCTAAGGCCTGTCTCTCCCCCCAGGCAATATCTCTGAGCTTGAGCAATGGCTCTAGTGCTGGGCACAGGGACAAGAGTGAGCTTCTATCTGAACGCCATCCACGCTCCTCCACCTTTAGTGCTGAGCACTGGGTAGATGTGGGTGGCAGCAGCCTTAGGTCTCCTTGACTTGCCTTTCTCTGTGCCACAAGCTGAGGTGAGGGTGAGGAGGGCGCTGGTATTCTCAGCGGCACCCTGTCCAAGGCAGTGCCTCTGTCCCAAGAGTGGGGGCTGGTCATAAAAAAGGAGCCATCACCTCTCAGTTACACGGGCCCAGAATTTAGCTTCAATAGTAAATATTGAAAATATTGGCTGTACCAGTACCGAGTGAAGTTTCCACCTAACTGAGTAGGGAGAGAGGAGGAAGGTGGAAGGTCTCTCAGCTGCACCACTAGCTTTCTTCTGATTAAGAGGTACTAGACAAGGCTAGAGATAGTATTTCAAAAATTAATAGAACAGATTACAGCAGTTATCTCACATATAAAGTATGAATATTAACTCCTGTATTTTTAAGCTTTTCAATTCTTGCAAACTGATGAAAAACAGCATATGAATCACATTTTAAAATTATTTTTGACAAATAAAAATTGTATATATTTAAGGTGTACGGTGTGGCTATGATATATGCATACACCGTGAAATGATTAATGCAATCAAACTAATTAACATACTGACAAATAAAAATGGCAAGCAACAGGATATATTGGAGAATATGAGGAAGCCATTTGGTATAAACCTAATTCGGCCTGACCTTGTCTTTCCAAAATGGCCTGACCATGGCTGTTGAGCATGCATTGTATATCTGCTTTAGATATTCCCTATGGCAAGAACAAAGGCCCTTGAGATAAAGGTGCAACTTCCCTCCACCTCCCAACATTGTGTCTCCTTAAGGATTAAGCATCTTTCCTTAGGCTAGAAACTGATTGCTGTGCTCACCTGTGACCGCCCAGCTGGAGACAATAGACTTGCCTCTTGCCATGCCCACCAAGACAGCAGACCTACTACCTGCTGTGTCCATCAAGTGCTGTGCTGACAGGGCAATCTTGTGACTATTGTGGGAGGGACATTTCAATCATATGTGAAACACCCTGTTTGGGAGTATATAACCACTCTGTGCACCCCACTTCTTCGGTGCCCTTTCTTCCTTTGGGAAGAAAGGCCCTGGGCCATGGTCCTCAGATTTCAGCTCAGAATAAACTCACCCAAATTTTCATTTATAGATTGGTTATGGATTATTTTCGTCGACAATACCCATTATCTCAGATAGCTACCTTTTGTGTGTGTGTGTGTGTGTGTGTGTGTGTGTGTCCAGAACTTATCCATCTTATAAATGAAAATTTGTACCCTTTGATCAATATCTCTCCTCTTCCACCACCCCCTAGTCTCTGATGACTACCACTCTACTCTCTATTACCATGAATTCAATTTTTTTGGGTTAGATTTCACATGTATATGTTTTGGATACTTACCTCTTACCAGATATATCGTTTGAAAATATTTTCTCCCATTCCACAGGCTGTCTTTTCATTTTGTTGATTATTTCCTTTGCTGCACACAAACTTTTTAACTTGATGTAGTCCCACTTGTTTATTTTTGCTTTTGGTGTCAATTCAAAAAAACTCATCCCTAAGACCCACGGCAAGGAGCTTCTCTCCTATATTTTCTACTAGGAGCTTTACAGCTTCAGCTTTTACATTTAAGTCTTCAATCCATTTTAAGTTGATTTTTGTGTATGTTGTACGATAAGGTTCCAATAACATTTTTTTGCATGTGGCATACTAGTTTTCCCAAAACAGTTTATTGAAGAAACTGTCCTTTCCCCATTGCATGTTCTTGGTACTTTGTCAAAAATTAGTTGCACAGGTTTATTTCCAGGCTCTCCATTCTTTTCCATTGGTCTATCTGCCTGTTTTTATGCCAGTACCATAAAGTTTTGATCACTATAGTTTGTAATATAGTTTGAAGTCAGGAAGCACAATACTTCCAGCTTTGTTTTCCTTGCTCAAGATTATTTTACCTGTTGAAGTCTTTTGTGGTTTCATATGAATTTTATCATTGTTTTTTCTATTTCTGTGAAAAATGCCATTGAAATTTTGATAGAGATTGCATCTGTAGATTGCTTTGGGTAGAGTGGACATTCTAGCAATATTAATTTATCTAATCCATGAACACAGGACATGACTTCTTTACTTTCTCTCATTAGTGTTTTGTAGTTTTCAGTGTACGGATCTTTCATCTCCTTGGTTAAATTTACTCCTAAGTATTTTATTCTTTTTGTTGCCACTGTAAATAAGATTGTTTTCTTAGTATCTTTTTCAAATAGTTCATTGTTAGTGTATAGAAATGCAACTGATGTGCATTACATTTGTATCTTTACAAATTTGTATTTCTACAATATATAGATGAATATATAGAGTGTTTCTCCACGACTATAACATAAAAATGGTTATAACATGAATAATTTAGTTGTGATCTCGTAAAATTATCCCCCATGTCTTCCCCACTCAAAAAATGAGAGAAGCATCAACAAATTTTGCAAGATTTATAGTCTTTGGGTTCTTGGCAGATAATCTAATCAAAGTATTCATTTCATAAAGAAGAAAACTAGACCAGGGTAAGGAAATGATTCGTTTAAGATGGCAGAACAGGGGCCGGCCCCGTGGCCAAGTGGTTAAGTTTGCCCGCTCCACTTCGGTGGCCCAGGGTTTCGCCGGTTCAGATCCTGGGTGCGGACATGTCACTGCTCATCAGGTCATGCTGAGGCAGCATCCCACATGCCACAACTAGAAGGACCCACACCTAGAATATACAACTGTGTGCTGGGGAGATTTGGGGAGGAAAAACAGAAAAAAAAGAAAAAAGAAGATTGGCAACAGTTGTTAGCTCAGGTGCCAATCTTTAAAAAAATAAAACAAAGATGGCAGAACACCCAAAGCAGAATAGATGGCAGAACTGGGAACAACTACCTCTCTACATCATGGTCTGTCCACTCAAGTTCCTTCTTTCTTTAAAGTGGGTAAACTTGGCACTGTTGACATTTTGGGCTGGATGACTTGTTGTAGGGGCTGTCCTGTACACTGTGGGATGTTTAGCAGCAGCCCCAGCCTCTACCCACCAGATGCTAATAGCATCCCTCTCCCAGTTGTGACAATCAAAAACGTCTTCAGACATTGTCAAACACCCCTTGGGGCAAAACTTCCCCCAACTGACAACCGCTGCTTTAAAATTAATGAAGTTGAAGTTCTGGAGAAAGCCTTAAGACAGTAATAATAGTCAACAGCATTAAAAAAATACATGTGAATTTGACTACCTTTCTCTTCACTCCTTTTGACCTTTTGACTACACAGCTACATCTGATTGAGTTTATTCCTTCATAACCTTAGCATATTGAAGAGACACGCAGTAAACAAGCGGGTTTGAAATGACATTATGTCAAAATTGCCAGAGGAAAAAAATGTGTTGGATATTTGATTATGTACCTATTCTTGCATTCCAAAAAGGCATAAAAATTGCCAAAAGATTACATTTAAAAGTCATATGGCAACTTCTTACATAAGTGTGGAACTGGTAAATTAACAGAGAACTGAAGTCATATTTGTTTTTCTTTTATGCGCCATTTGAATTGCCCTCAGTTTTCATGTGCATCCCACACACCAGACTTCTGCATCTATGCAGCCCCCAAACCTCCTGACAGCAACTTAAAGATTCAGGCTGACTGGGGTGGACAGAAGCCTGCCACAGCAAAAATGGCTGCAAATGCTCACTGCAGACAAACCCCTTTCTAGTTAATGATTTTATTTCCAATTTCAGAAGAGAAATTGGAACTTTGCTCTCTTCACATCAGGCACAAAAGATAGCCTTAAGTCAACACTATTATTGTTGTTGTTTTTTACCTTATATCTTTGTATCCTGAATATTCCTAAAGTATAGGAGTGTATGAGTTTTGAATAAAATAACACAACTATTTCAACTTGAAGGGATTTTAGTAACTATAAAATAGAAATCTGAGCAGTTAAATAGCTAGCACCTTCCATATAGCAGATGATTAGTAAAGTAGTAACTGGTTGTTTGAGTAGTTGAAATTTAACAAGAATTCTTAAGCAAAATTAAATTATAAATGTGTTTTACTACCAAAATTATAACAATCC
This sequence comes from Equus przewalskii, assembly GCF_037783145.1. Taxonomy (NCBI): domain Eukaryota; kingdom Metazoa; phylum Chordata; class Mammalia; order Perissodactyla; family Equidae; genus Equus; species Equus przewalskii. The sequence goes on from NC_091834.1 coordinate 27,568,701, forward strand.
CTAAGTTGTTGGAGTTTCTTTTGGTCCATAGTACCCTCTGAACCTGCTGCACATAACACAATTTGCTGAGGATTATATAATGAAGAAAAGCAAATAATGGTCAGCTTCTACAAAACAGGAGAACAAAGTAACTATTTTACAGATTGATAACTGGGAAAACTAAATTGCACACATTATATGTATAAAAAGAACAAGAAGTATCTATTCCTTGTCTAAAATAAGAATCTTCACAACATTACGTGAACTACAATTGCTTGCCTACAAATCACGAGGCTATGGTTAGTGGGGAGGGCAATATTTGGCTTATTAGAAGTCAAAGTTTTGAAAGATGTTTCATTTGTCATTTAACATGGCTCCAGCTAAAAGCAACGGTAATGGAACAAAATCAATCTTCCTAACCATTGTGTATAGCAAAAATATTTGTAAAACCACCATAAACTCCTATTCTTCAATGCTTCTTATAAACTGATAGTAGCTTTAAAATCTAAAAGCAAAGCAGTCATTTAATATGATTAAGACCCTATTATTCAGAAATAGGTAGGCCTGACGCAACTCAATTTTAATGGCATCATTTAGCGCCCTGTTGGCTAATACACCAATCCAATAACTCATAGATGCTAAATTGTCACACTGTCTACTTTCTTCTCAAGTCCAACCCATATCCTTTTGTAGAGAAAAGATTAGCACTAAAGAAATGGAAAAGAACAGAAAAAGGGTTATGGTGTTATATTAAGGATGGAGAGAAGAGTGAAATTAATTTTTCCATGAATGTACTTTTGCTTATGCATTGCTAATGCATAAAATGTAATTTGCTTCTAAAAATCCTGTCAATAATTCTACTCATTCTTTATGATCCAGCTAAAATGCCGACTGCTCCAAGGAGACTTCCTTAATTTGCCCTATGGAACAGATAACACAAATGGTCAAGGTTTTTTCTCCTCAGACTTTCCGTAGCTGCATGGATCTTTCTCATGGCACCGAGCATATTTTGGCTTATATTATAGCTATTTGTACTCAGAACTCATCAGCCCTACTAGTTTGTAAGCTCTTTGGTTACATCAATGACCTTATCTTCATATTCTCCAGATTGTCTAATATAGAAATGTTCAATCAATTACTGGTTTTTTTCTGTCTAGCCCATAGGCAAGGAATTTCCTAAAAGTCTGGAACAATGATGATTTCTGAGAGATACGTTCTTTGATTCATTCATGGAAATGATTTTTTTTAACTTTTTATTGAGATTATGATAGTTTACAACCTTGTGAAATTTCAGTTGTACATTATTGTTTGTCAGTCGTGTTGTAGGTGCACCCTTCACCCTTTCTGCCCACCCTCCTCCCCCCCTTTCCCCTGGTAGCCACTAATCTGTTCTCTTTGTCCACATGTTTAACTTCCACATACGAGTGGACTCATACAGAGATTGCCTTTCTCTATCTGGTTTATTTCACTTAATATAATACCCTCAAGGTCCATCCAAGTTGTTGTGAATGGGATGGTTTTATCCTTTTTTATGGCTAAGTAGTATTCCATTGTACATATATATCATATCTTCTTTATCCAATCATCAGTTGATGGGCACTTAGGTTGCTTCCATGTCTTGGCTATTGTAAATAATGCTGCAATGAACATAGGGGTGCATGGGACTTTTGGGATTGCTGATTTCAAGTACTTTGGATAGATACCTAGGAGTGGGATGGCTGGGTCATATGGTAGTTCTATTTTTAATTTTTTGAGGAATCTCCATACTGTTTTCCATAGTGGCTGCACCAGTTTGCATTCCCACCAGCAGTGTATGAGGGTTCCTTTTTCTCCATAACCTCTCCAACATTTGTTACTTTTTGTTCTGGTTATTTTTGCCATTCTAACAGGTGTAAGGTGACATCTTAGTGTAGTTTTTATTTGCATTTCCCTGATGATCAGTGATGATGAGCATCTTTTCATGTGCCTATTGGCCATCGCATATCTTCTTTGGAGAAATGTCTGTTCATGTCCTCTGCCCATTTTTTGATTGAGTTGTTTGATATTTTTTTTGTTGGTGAGTTGTGTGGGTTCTTTATATGGTATGGAGATTAACCCTTTGTCAGCTATATGATTTGCAAATATTTTTTCCCAATTAGTGGGTTGTTTTTTTGTTTCAATCTTGTTTTCCTTTGCCTTGAAGAAGCTCTTTAGTCTGATGAAGTCCCATTTGTTTACTCTTCCTATTGTTTCCCTTGTCTGAGAAGACATGGTGTCTGAAAAGATCCTTTTGAAAATGATGTTTTATTACAATCATCCATTACTCCAACAGAAGCAGACTTTTTCAAGAGGAATATCACCAAGTCGGGATTCAAACCAAAATATTAATATTATAATACTTATATACCTGTCTGTATTTGTTTTCTAGGGCTGCCATAACAAAATGATACAGACCAGGTGGCCTAAACAACAGAAACTTATTTTATCACAGTTACGGAGGCTGGAAGTCCAAGATCAAGATTGACAAGTTTGTTTTCTTCTGAGGCCTGTCTCCTTGCTTGCAGATGGCCACTTTCTTGCTGTGTCCACACATGGTTGCTCCTCAGTCTGTGTTGTTTGTGTCTTAATCTCTTCTTATAAGGACACGTGTCCTTTGGATTAGGGCTCTTCCTAATGACCCTATTTTAACTCAATTACCTCTTTAAAAGTCTTATCTCTTAAATACAGTAACATTCTGGAGAAATGGGGGTTAAGAATTCGACATAAGAATTTTGGGAGGGGTACAATTCAGCCCTCAACAATGCCTATTCAAATTTCTAAATACATCATTTACCTTCTTAATACTTCCCCATGTAAAACTCCTAGAATGAACAGACATACAGCTTGTATTTGTTCTCTACTGTATATACTTTCCATGGTCTTTAGATTTTATAAATAGGTTAAAGAAATGCTAATTTTAAAATAAGAATCAGTATCTTCCTAGGAATGATAATAATTCTAGATGTCCAAAACTTTTGAAGAAGGAGAATTTGAAAGCATTTCATAAGTACTATTCATCTAAGCGACTTTCAACAATTCCTGAATTAGATTTTTCTGTGCTTTTAGATCTTGATATTAAATTTGCCCAGTTGAAATCTACATCATGGAATATAAACACATGCACATATTTTCTGAATTCTTATTTCATTCTTACTAATTCTGACAAAAAAACACTCCTTTTCTGAAAGGAATAAAACTATTTATATCCACAGCCTCAAACATAAAATGTCTGCTTGTCATTTAGGGATTTGATTCCACAGCTGAGAAGCTTTTACACCTGAGAGCTTTGGCTGCCTTTGGCATTTCCTATGCTCTGTTTTGTTTTCCCCAGGAGCAATTATTTTAAAAATAAGAAGCAAAACCAATACGAGACAACAAACTTGCCTAAGTAGCATTAAAGAAATAGAAGGAGTTAGTTATTTTGAAACGCTCCAGCAAGGTACACTATCCTCACCTGTGCTTTCTCATCTTGGAAGCTACTAAAACTTCATTATGAATATAAAGCAAAATCAAAAATAGGAAAGAGCTCAAATTCTAAATACCAAATACAGAAAAACCTGACAAAGGAGGCCTCCTCTTACATAAATCACATTTGTTTACCTTTTTTTCCAGATAAATATGCTACTTCTTTGGAAAGAATGACAATAAGTAATCTGCCTTTATTTGATCATATTTTGAACATCAAAGAGATTACAAAAGAATTGCCTATTATGTACCTACAAATGAATGTGCCTTTACGTGTACAGGTATGACATTTGTTAACATCAGAAAATATATACAATAATTTTTTTTTTTTGAGGAAGATTAGCCCTGAGCTAACATCTGTTGCTAATCCTCCTCTTTTCACTGAGGAAGACTGGCCCTGAGCTAACATCCATGCCCATCTTCCTCTACTTTATATGTGGGACGCCTGCCACAGCATGGCTTGATAAGAGGTGCATAGGTCCATGCCCAGGATCCGAACTGGAAAACCCTGGGCTGCCAAAGCGGAGTACTCAAACTTAACCACCACACCACTGGGCCGACCCTGATAAAAATTTTTAAAGGAGTATTACACACAGTTCCTACCTTAAGCCAAAGATAATACATTACTATAAATTAAGATATTAAAAATGAGCTCCTTCATCTCTTATACTGTCCAGTGACTATTTGCTGATTTTGAAGATAGTAGAAATAATTTACACTGTTATAATCAATTTGACTTGCATATTGAGTTCAAAATCAATTTCCCTTGGTTTTCATATTAATGAGGATAAATAGAAGATCACTATAAAGAATCCACAATATATATAACAAATTGCAATACAGTACTCTTTAGCACAAGTACCAGCAATTCCCATTCATTGAAGGTTTATCATTTTCCCTGTTAAATGCTTGAACGTGATCACATCTGATCCACAAAAATCCTTTGAAGAAATATTTTACTCCTTATAAATAGAAGAGAAAATAAGAATTAGAGAATTTAAATAATTTTCTCAAAGTCACATATGAATAACTGGCAGTTCCATGAAATGGTCCCAGGTTTGTCTGATTTCCATCCACCTCCCCAAACAACACACACACACACCTCAAAGAACATATCCACAAAAGAGATGTTGCAAGAACTAAATTTAACTGTCTTAGATAATCACAGGAATGCAAGCAGCACATATTTTATGTGAGGACCAGGCCCAACGTCCAAATCTTGTTCCAGAGTTCAAGGTCCACATCTTGTTTCATAGAGTTTTCCCCCACTATTCCAGCATACCTTGATGCCTTCCTTCTCCGAACTTTGATAGTTTTTATAATATAAACCACATATTTTAGCACTAAATTGTATATTGTCTTATTACTTTAATGTCTTATATGCATCTCTCTGCCATTTTTATTTAGAATATAAATTTTAGATTGCTATAGGATTATAGCACTGTGATATCTAGCATTGTTATAGCACTATATTTATGCCATGGGCCTGTAGCTTTTATAAAAGGGCACTGCATATAGCTTGTTCTTTAATAAATTTGTTGCTGGCTTCCTTGAGTTGTTGATCCACAGTACAGACAGTACCTAGAAGGCCAAAGCAGCTCAGATGCCCCAGACTAAGTTACCTTGCTGCCTAGAGGAGGCAACCACTGTGGAATCAGATCACTTTTTAAGACTCTTCTCCACTGAAGCAAAGTCAAGTACTCTCTAGGTTGGGTGGGGTTTTGATCTACATTCCAGGTCAGCCAGAAACCAAACCATCCAAGCCAAACCAAGCAATTAGAATATTTTCCTTTTCTTCCCCATTTCCCACTAATACTCCAGGCAATTTGGCAAATTCATTTTACATTCTTTAAAAGCAAAGTAGCATTTCCCAAAGAAGACAGCTAAGTAGCTGATTGGCAGAATACCCTTAGAAGTAAAATTATAAGCTTATGAAATATTCTGAGATTCTTACTCTCTCTTTTATTTATGATAGCTTTTACATGCTCCAGATCCTTTATACTCATGCTGTTATTCGTTTAAAGAGAATAGTATTACAAACTTCACATACGCCTTTTTACTTTTTCAAATGGCAGCTGAGAAAACCATTCTGAGATGACTATAATCCACTTATGTGATCATTTAACATGTACTATACCTCTATTTTAATGATGACACATTTCTTACTTCATACAACTGGGAAAGTTAAGTATTCTGCATATGGAAGCTCTTAGAACAGGTGGCTTAGTCATGGTTGAGTGTCCTCCCAAATGACAATAATGCACCTTTTTGTATTTTGATGAAGCTGATTTAGCCACCTGCTGCTGACTTCTCACTTTCTAAATTTCTCTCATCAAGTTCACTCTTAAGGAAAATCAAGAAAATGAGAAACTTCCAGCCTGCTCTTTCACTCTCTAATATTTTGATGGAATCTGACAGTGATTACGTGAATGATGAAAGCTTTAATGTGCCAAAGATAAATCCACTGACCTCACAGAGCATAACAGAAGGCACTTTATGGTCTGATAATATGATGCAAGAATGTTCTATCTCATTAATATAATAAAGTAAGATTAATTGAGGTCTCCTTAGCTTATTGTTAATAGCTGGTACAAAAATTCTAGTCCCTATTTTCTTCTACCTTTCTTCCAAAACTAAGGCTATTTTTTCATATAACCTTCCCCTTGATAACCCACATATAAAGCTTTTTTCTGACATTTTGGCCTAGTCTTGTTTTTCTCAGTGTATAACAGAGGATTACAATTCTAAGTATTATGCGGTAGTTAAGGGCTTGAGTTCTGGAATGAGACAATCTGTGTCTAAAACCCAGTTCCAAGGAATGTTATTTAACTTCCTGGTACAGTAGTCCCCCCATATCTGTGGTTTCAGTTATCTGCAGTCAACTTAGGCCTGAAAATATTAAATGGAAAATTCCAGAAATAAACAATTCATAAGTCTTAAACTGCATGCTGTTCTGAGTAGTGTGACGAAATCCCACACTGTTTTTCTCCCTCCCGCCTGGGACATGAATCATCCCTTTGTCCATGGTATCCACACTGTATGCACTACCTGCCCGATAGTCACTTAGCAGCCAAATCGGTTACTGGATCAACTGTTGTGGTATCACAGTGCTTGTGTTCAAGTAACCTTTATTTTACTTAATGGCTCCTAGGCACAAGGGTAGTGAAGCTGACAATTAAGACATGCCAAAAAGAAGCCATCAGGTGCTTCCTTTAAGTGAAAAGGTGCAAGTTCTCTACTTAATAAGAAAATTTTAAAAATCGTATGCTGACTGAGGTTGCTAAGATCTATGGTAAGAACAAATCTTCTATCCATGAAATTGTGAAGAAGGAAAAAGAAATTTGTGCTAATTTTGCTGTCACAGCTCAAAAACGTATGTATAGGAAAAATATTATATATACAGGCTTTGGTACTATCCGTGATTTCAGGTGTCCACTGGTGGTCTTGGAACACACTTCCTGCGAATAAGAGAGCAGTACTGTACTTCAACCTTAACTCATCTATAAAATGAGCACAAACATAATAGAAAACCAATAGTGCATTTTTAAAGAGTAATTTTTGAACCACTTAGAACACTGCCTGGCAAAAACAAAACAAAACAAAACAAACCCCACTCGACAATGGAAGCCATTATTATTAATAATAATACTATTAATCTGTTTACTATCATTTCTTGACTTCAAACACCACAGTTTACTTTCATTCCTTGACCTTAACTATCATTTACACACTGTTGACTCCCAAATTAAAATTTTTCCCCTCGACCATCATAAGGGAGTGATTTAAACATAGGCTTTCAACAAAATATTAGTTAATCAAATTCAACAAAGTATTAAAAGAATTGTACACCACAACCATGTAAGATTTATTCCAGGTACGCAAGGCTGATTCAACATTTGAAATCAATGAAAGTAATCCATCACATCAACAGGCAAAACAAGAAAAATCGTCTGACCATATTAACAGATACAGAAAAATCATTTCACAAAACCCAATACCCATTCATGATAAAAACTCTCAGCAAACTAGGAATAGAGAGAAACTTCCTTAACTTGATAAAGAACATCTACCAAAAACTTAAAACTAACATCATACTAACTGTTGAAAATTCAATGCTTTCCACATAAGATCAGGAACAAGGAAAGGATGTCACCTCTCACTCTTCTATTTAACATTGTACTGGAAGTCTTAACTAATACAATAAGACAAGAAAAGGAAATAAAATAAAAGGTATACTTATTGGGGAGGAAGAAATCAAACTTTTTTGTTTAATAGATGACATGATTGTCTATGTAGAAAATCCCAAATATCAACAGAAAAACTCCTGGAACCTGATTATGTCAAGGTTGTAAGATAAAAGACTAATATACAAAAAGTAAATTGCTTTCCTATATACTAGCAATGAACATTTGGAATTTGAAATTAAAAACAATGCCATTTACATTAGCACTCTATAGAATGAAATACTTAGGTATAAATCTAACAAATATGTACAAGATCTATATGAGCAAAACTATAAAACTCTGATGAATGAAATTTTTAAAAATCTAAATAAGTATAGAGATATTTCAACTTCACGGATAGGAAGACTCAGCATTGTTAAATTGTCAACTCTTCTCAATTTGATCTGTATATTTAACACAATCCCAATAGAAATTCTGCACATTTATTTTGCAGATATCAACAAAATGATTCTAAAGTTTATATGGAAAGGCCAATGACCTAGAATAGCCAATAGAATATTGAAAGAGAAGAACAAAGTTGGAGGACCATCATTATGTGACATCAAGATTTACCATAAAGCTACAATAATCACAACAGTATGGTATTGGCAAAAGAATAGACAAATAGATCAATGGAATAAAATAGCACAGAAATAGACCCCCACAAATACTGTGAACTGATTTTTGACAAAGAAGGAAAGGCAATTCAGTGGAGAAAGAATAGTCTTTTCGACAACTAGTGCTAGAGCAGCTGAACATCTACATGGAAAAAAATGAATCTAGATTCTGACACTACATCTTTCATAAAAATTAACTCAAAATGCATCAAAGACCTAAATGCAAAATGCAAAACAATAAAACTAGAAGACAACAGGAGAAAATCTAGGTGGTCTTGGGTTTGGAGACGATTTTTTTAGATACAACACACAAAGTAAGATCCATAAAAGAAAAACAGTGTATCAGTTGGCCCATCAATTGTAACGTATGTAGCATGCTACTATGAGATATTAATAACAGGAAACTGGGGACACGAGGAAGGTGGGGAGAAGGAGTGAGGGGATATGGAAACTCTCCACTTTCTAATATTTTTTTAAAATCCGAAACTACTCTGAAAATAAAGTCTATTAATTTAAAAAACAAACAAGAAAATCCAAAACAGTGACAACAGCAAATGCTGGCGAGGATGCGGAGCAACAAGAACTCTCATTCACTCCTGGTGGGAATGCAACATGGTACAGCTGCTTTGGAAGACAGTGTGGTGCTTTCTTACAAAACTAAACATACTCTTAACATGTGATCCAGCAATCAAGCACCTTCGTATTACCCAAAGGAGTTGAAAACTTATGTCTACACAGGAAAACTTATGTCCACATGAAAAGCCTGCACATGAATGTTTTTGACAGCTTTATTCATAACTGCCAAAACTTGGAAGTTAGCAATGTCTTTCAGTAGATGAATAGATAAATAAACTGTGGTTGATCCAGATAATATTCAATGCTAAAGAGAAATGAGCTATGAGACCATGAAAAGACATGGAAGAACCTTAAATACGTATTACTAAGTGAAGGAAGTCAATCTGAAAAGACTACAATTGTATGATTTCAACTGTATGACATTCTGAAAAAGGCAAAACTATAGAGCCAGTAAAAAGATCAGTGGTTGCCTGGGGTTAGGGGTGTGATGAATAGATAGAGCACAGGATTTTGAGGGCAGTGAAAATTCTCTGCATAATAACATAATGATGGATATATGTCATTGTACAGTTGTCCAAACCCACAGAATGTACAACACCAAGAGTGAACTGTAATGTAAACAATAGACTTTGGGTGATCATGATGTGTCAATGTAGATTCAATTGTAACAAATGGACCACTCTGGTGGAGGATGCTGTTAATGTGAGGCTATGCATGTGTGAGGGCAGACGGTATATGGGACATCTCTGTACCTTCTCCTCAATTTTGTTGTGAACCTTAAACTGCTCTATGAAAAAGAAAGTCTTAATAAAAACAAAAAAACACAGGCTCTAGAGTTGGAAATACTTGGAATCCAATACTATCACCACTACTTTCTAGCAGTTTGAGCTCAGGTGTTACTTAACTTTTCTAAGATTACAGTTGAATCTGTAAAAAAGGAACATTGATAGTCTGACTTAACAGAGTAATATCGACATTTAAATGACATTATGCATGCCACATGTTTAGCACAGTGTCCTTAATGGTTTTATTTCAAAATCATATTTGTAAACTACTTACTGGATGTCCCACCGGGATCAAAAAATCACCATGACCCCAAACTAAAGTAAGGTCTTCTCACTACTTTCACACCTGCTCTGCCTGCTATGCCCCTATCTTTCTGGGTATCACACAACCACAACCATTAGCCCAGTTGTACAAGCTACAAACAAGAATGATCTTGACTCCTCCCTCTCAACTTTACCCCACATAGATAATTGGTCATCCAATCTGTTCAATCCTGCCATGTAATTAAGTTTATAACTCAACCCTCCTCTCCATGTACTTTTCTGTATTAATCACCTCTCATCTAGGCTACTACAGCATCTTCCAAATTGAAGTCTCTGACTTCAGTTTAACCTTCACACTACCTGTTCCTTCTCTACACCGCTGTCTGAATGATTTTTTAAAGGCAAATAATTTCCTACATATACTTCTTAAGTTGGGTTCACATTGCCATCAAAAACAAGTTTTGGATGGCATTTTGTCCAGTAAAATGAAGAAGGCCCTTCATGATCTTGTCTTTCTCCCTCTTTGGCCTCATCTACCAGCATCACAAATTCACATTCATTAATTAGTCAACTGAGCCTACTTGAAGTTTTCTGTAAATTCTCTACTTTTTCATGTCATTTCCTCCTCCTGAGGCACATTTCATCTACTTTTTCATCTGGATTTTTTTGTCCTTATCCTTTAAGACCCAGGTCAAGCTTCACCAAATCACTTCCTCCCTCACTCTACACTGACAAAGAATATACATTCCCTTCTTTTACACTACTACAAAGTAGTCTGTCTTGCAAACTCAATACAGGCAACTTGACATCAAGGATTGTACTGTGTTCAAACCTATATCCTAAAAACAAGCAAGTCATTAGAACAGAAAATGTGCTTATTAAATATTTGTGAATGTTGAAGGAAAAGAATGGAAGAAGGAATAGATGAAGGGAAGCAAGGAAGGAAAGATAATGATACCGAGCTATGGACGGAGGAAGGAAGAGAGGAAGAATTAGAGGAGATATTATTTTGTAAGGTCATTTAAACAAATAGGAAGTAAAACATTTAGTGAGTTTCACAAAGAACAAGGAACTGAGCTATGTTTCAGAGTTTTCTGAATATATATAGGAGTCTGGGAATTCATTCTAAATCCACCCAGTCATTTTGAGCTTTCAATAAATCTCTCTTTTCAGTCTAGATAAGTGATAAATAAATGGCAAGCACTAGGATATACTGGAGTATATGAGGAAGCCATTTGGTGTAAAACTAATTCCGCCTGAACTTGTTTTTCTAAAAAGGCCTGACCAGGCCTTTGAGCAGGCATTGTATATCTGCTTTAAGTATTTACTATGTCCTAAGGACAAGAAAGATGCCCTTTAAGATAAAGATTTAACTTCCCCCACATCATCAGCATTTCTTTAAGGATAAGGATGTCTCCCTAGGCTAGGAATTCATTGCTGGCCTGCTGAGTTCACCTAGTGACCACCCAGCTAGAGACCACAGACCTGCTACCTGCTGTGTTCATCAATTGCTGTGTGAAATGCTGTGCCAGCAAAGCAATCTTGTGGCGATTGTAAAAAGGACAGTCCAACCATATGTGACATATGCTCTTTGACAGGATGTAACCACTCTGTCAACTCCCACTTCTTTGGAGTGCTCCATTCCTTTGTGAAAGGACTCTCCCTTGCTATCTGGTCCTCAGATGTGGCTCATAATAAACTCACTCCAATTTTGATTTATAGATTGGTTATGGATTATTTTCGTCAACAGAAGTATTCCCTAAACTACAATAATATTGTAATATTTAATTCCCTTGCATCTAAGATGGCATCAATTTTAACATTACAATACTTAATGCATCCCAGAGAAAGAAAAGGAAGTGTTAAATAAACTCTAACAAAATTGTAAGATCTATCTTCACTTAAGAAATGTTAAAATGTGAAAAATATACATTGTAGAATCTATAAGATATAGGTAAGTGAAAAGTGAACACAGCTCTTAGGGACCATTCATTTTGTATCCCAGAAGGAAAGAGAAACATTTAGCCACTGCTTTGTAACCCTGAAAGTCTACAAATATCAGTTAGAGAACCACAGAGTGCTCTTGATTTTGGCTCTAAGCTTTTCAGAAGTTACTGCCAGGAGAGAAACATGATATTTTACATGATTCAGAAGTATATAAAATATTTTCATGTTTAGGTAAAACAAATTATTCTAGCTATTAAGCAAAGAGAAAAATTTCTATCATAGGCAATAATTAATTCTTAGGAGCAAAAAAGGAATGCTGCAAAACCAAATTCTAGAAATGCTCTAATGCAATACACAGTTCATCTTAATGTTGCAAATCCAACTGAGCTCCTAGAGAGTTTTTTCCCCCATGTTTTTCTCTTCAAGGAATGGCATACTATATATGCCCAAATATATTTAATCTTTCACAAGTATTTTTCTCCTATTTTATAGCATTATTTGAAATATTTGATTAACAAATTAGACAGACATTATTTTAAAACAAATTAAAATAAAAAATATAGTAGTTTTATGGTAGAAATCAAGGAATCAATTCAAGCATTAAGCCAGACACAAAGGAACCAAGTGGCTGAACAAAAATTCTCCCCTGTGGCCAAGAAGCAACATCAAGGTCAAAATTTGCATAATAGCTCATCAGCATACAATCAAAGGTCAATTGGCTCAAAACTGAGTACAATTTTAATACAAATAACTGGCAAGGCAAATGTGCACTAAGGTAGAAGCACTGCCAGTGAGGACTGATTTCCTGCTTGGGGATTTAATTTTGTTCAATCAGTTGACCAACTTCACAGCTAGGTACATTAGCTCAAATGGAATTTAAATGATCCAACCATAGCACAGTAAAGTAAGTATAGATTTGCAAATCTAAAAATTCTAATTATTTCTATCTCCACAACCATAGTTCATTTTTAAAATGCAGTATCTTGCATATTTTTATTTGCTGAAAGAAATCAAAACCATCCTAGTTATAAACTCAATCCTCTCATACTCAAAAATCCGAAGAGTTTCAATATTTGCTGCACTTGTCATCATAACTTCACAACTATAGGAAAGAGAATGTTTTGGCCAACAAAAACTTTGACTTTTTTTTTTACACTATTTTCCCTCAATATACCAAATATTCCCAAAATACACGAATTCAAACCCTAAAGGGCCACATAGATTGTGGAATAAGTGTGACACCTTCCTATCTGCTGGACAGTAAGGGAATGTGGAGAACAAAGTGCCTAGAGAAGAATTTTAGAATGAGATCGGTAATGGCCTGTGACATTCTGTCAAAATTACTTATTGACTTTATTTGATGAGACTCACTAAAGGCTTTATTAAAAAATGACGATCTTTTATTTTGGGGAACCTAAGGGAGACCTCCAAAGAAACTATTTTAACCTTAAAACATCAGCATAAAATTATTTAGTTGATCTATTATGCCCAATATTGCATATCCTTTGTGCATGTGGACTTTTTATGACTGTCTCCATCAGTAAGACACTGGGTCTGTTTTTGAAAGGCAGGCATTTGCAAAGCTGTCAAAGCCAATTTTTTGCAGGGATGAAGGGTAAAAAAGACTGTCAGTAGTTATCATTGCTTTTACAAATTAGTGAATTTTCTAGAAAAGAAGAACAATATTTTTTATATTTAAAAAAATATGTAGGTATTAAGTGCTCTTTAAAATATTTTGTTTTACTCCTAGTTTTGATTCCACACAATAAGGAAAAATTATTGGGTAAAGACAGGGGGTAATTCAAAGTAAATAAAATACTTCTTTCAAATTTAAAGTCAGGCCAATCATACAAATGCTACCACTCTTTTCCAAATCTAGTCACTGAAATGCTTCAAGTCATGTGTGAGTAGACATTTAGCTTCTCCCTTGGGTAGGTGCCATGATTTGCATAGGTATATATATTTTAATTCAATTGTTTATAAACAGTGAATCTGGAACCAGGGTGCAACCTAAATTTGCTTTCTTGATCTACACAATTTAGCCGTAGTTTTCAAAGTATGGGGCCTCTGAATCAGAATCACTTAGAATGTTGATTAACAATGTAGCTTTCTGGGCCTTACACCTAAGACTGAATCTCAGGATCACTTTGGAGTGAGTACTAGATATTAATAATTATATTAATCTTGCATTTCGACAATCTTACTCTGAGATGTTTATGAACAGTAAAATCTGAGAGCCACTGCAATAGTATGGGTGTTCTAGAATGGCTTACTCCACATTTCATCATGAAGAAGGGATCAGTCACTTTTGTATTTTAGGATAGAAAATGAAATCAGACTTCTCAAATCGTAGGATTGAAATTAAGTTGCATTCAAACATTTTTAGAAAATATGCATTTTTATATATAATTGCCCTCAATTAAATATTAAGTAATTCAAATCCGTCAATAATTATCCACATAGAATAAGAACGATAAATGCACCTATCCTGACATAGTTATTCAGCCCCGCATGGTTAGAAATAACCACCAAGCCAAACACTTTGAGACTTAACCAGAGAAAATACTTACCTCCCCCACCCACGTTAGTATGTACTGAGGCTATTCTCAACAGCCTTAAAGGTCATTTTAACTCACATTAATTCACGAATCCCAGTTAATTGAAGGAGTAGACTTAGAACTACAGAGACTAAGATTGGAAGGAAGCTCAGGGGTCATTAGTTCAGTGAATTCATTTTACAAAGTTAAAATCATAGATGTTAACATAGACGGAGCAAAAAGCCAGAATTCTTGATGTTGAATCCATTACTCTTTACTACTGTCTAGACTACACAACCTCCTTACATCGTTGTCTTACAAGTTTCTTAAATAGTAAAATTTCTCTTTCAACAGCTTTTAATTCCTTGTTTGGTTTACCGTGAATAATCTTTCCTATGTCTAATATTTTAGACTCATCTAGCATGTGTTCCAAATTGTGTAGCCCATAAACTGAACATAGTACAGAGACGTTACACACATCAACATCTCACCAATGCTTGTATCACTAAGCCATATAATTACTTTTAAAATGCTCAATCTTTAATCATTAAAGTTTTTAAAAATATTTTTTCCTTGGGATCCCACACCTACCTAACTATCAATCAACATATTCCACATGAAAGTCAAAATTAAATTTGGAGCTTACTAAGGATTATAATGGAAAAGAAATTCAAATCTCACAATCTGCATATTTTATAATTTCACGTTATTAAACTCAAAGTATGATGTATAAATCTCTCAAGCAGTAAAAACTTGGAGTTTTATACTCATTTCTGAAAATTACTGTCATGCTGAAAAGAATATAGATAGTGTTACTCTAAATTTTTTGGATGAAATACAATTAGCTAACTTGATTTTGTAATAACATGATAGACCAGAAAACTGGATCCTGAATTCACTGCCATTTCCTAGTAGAATAGGAGGAAATAGACTAGCGCCTTGGGGGAATAGGAAGCGGGCAGTTTGGGGCTTCTGAAACTTAACTAGAGAAGTTCGCTCTGAAGAAGAGAAGAAGGGTGGGGTCTGGTAACAGTCTTCACACATATTTAAGGCTCAGACCTGAATCAATGAGGCTACACAATTCAGAACTCTGGGTGACAACTGTAAGAATATAGATTTCAGTTCATTATTTGGAAGAATAGTCTCACATTCAGAGCTGTTTAAAATCAGAACAGTCTGCCTCATCTGTTCTACTGAGGATTTAGGCATCTAGGAGGGAGTTGTTTGTTTTTAATGTGTCATTTGCTGAAAGCAGCTTCCAAGGAAACAGCCACCTCTAGCATGCAAACTTAAAGCGCAGCTTATTTTGAACCACTGTCATGGTACTCACATCTGAGAACTGCTTAAAAATACTAAATCGGGGCCAGCCCAGTGGTGCAGTGGTTAAGTTCGCACTTTGTGCTTTAGTGGCCCAGGTTCGCCGGTTTGGATCCCGGGTGTGGACCTACGCACTACTCATCAAGCCATGCTGTGGCAGGCATCTCACATATAAGGGAGAGGAAGATGGGCACAGATGTCAGTTCAGGGCCAGTCTTCCTCAGCAAAAAGGAGGAGGATTGGCAGTAGATGTTAGCTCATGGCTAATCTTCCTCAAGAAAAAACAAGTTAAAAAAAGGTAAAAAAGTATTAAATTCTTTTGGAGGACAAAAATCATAAAAGAATCTGAAGCACTTCCCTTACAGAGAGTCTGACATCAGCATAGAATTAAACTACAGACAAAACTAAAACTCTATTATTTGCTGTGCAGTTTACATTCTTGAGGGCAAGTGGGATATTCATAAAATATATCAACGTGGGTCAATTATGTATATATATTTGCTAATATTTATCAAGTACTTAATATGTGTCAAGCACTGTTCTCAGGACATAACATTAATTAAGTCATTTAATCCTTACCACTACTCTATTATCATTTCCTATTTTACAAGTAAAGAAACTAGGAGATGAGGGAAGGGGAGGAGTTATGTTATATGCCCAAATTCGTAGCATCAGCAAGTGATAGAGTCAAAATTTGAACCCAGGAAATCTGACTTCAGAGCGTGCCCTCTTCACAACAGTGTAGTCACATCCATGTGGGCAGCCAGAGGCTTACCTGGATATCATACAAGGGGAATAAGGCAATGTCAGCACTTATAAAGGAAACATTATCAAACATGAGCAACGACAATACCCATTTGAGCAAAATTACTATTCCTTCCTTAAGAAATGGCGGCCCTCTCCCTGCCTCTAAAAAGGATGCAAACTATAAATGACCTCAGATTAGAAAGAACTAAAAATTACTTTGATTTTGTTATAAGCACAATTATCAATAGTTTTATAAGCTACAGCATCTTTAAAATTAAGAAAATATGCATGTATATACTATAGATATATAGTAGTGTACATAAAATACAAGACATAAATATAATTTTAAAATAATTTTGAAAAGATCAACGAATAAAGGAATGGTTTGGTTAACATATACTGATCACTGTGGAATTCCTGGTTTTAAAAGGTAGAAAAATTCATAGATCATAAAAATAAAAATCATAAGAAACTTGCATTCTAGCATAAACAAGAGTAACTATCAATTGATTTTTACAATAAAAAATAATGAGAGTATGCCTAAAATACTCATGACAGAAATATATCTAACCAATCTCCTATGCGTTATTGATAAGCAATTTGCCAGATGAGATGAATCTGAGATAAGTACTGAATCATGGGATTCATTCAGCTTGGTAGTTAAGAAGTGAAGAGCTATCCCATCTGAAAGGAGCATCAATGTGGAAATCTTGAAGAGAGGTCAATGTAGGACACAGCAGTCAAGTTTGTCCAATTAAATGGAAAATGGAAAAGGCAGCAGGATGGTATGAGATATAGAAAGCCATGTAATAACATAAAATAAATAAAGGAATGTTTTGGTCCTTCAGAAGTGTGTTGTGTCTGAAGTAGTATGTGAAGGGAGGTTAAGAAGACAATATTAACATCACTCTCCTGGCCTTGGAATAATCTGAAAAGAAACAAAAGTGAGGTAATGATTTCCATGGTTTCTAAAGAGTTGCAATTAACACTCACTTTCTGTGGCTTAAATTATCTTTACCATGGCAAGAAAAGAGCTGCATGGACAAAACACAATTCTGAATAAATTGCCCTAATAAAGCTATTTTTTAACTAGTACAACCCAGTGCTTTCACATTGTAAAGACAGTAGGTAACAAACGTCACCTTAATAAGCCAAACACAAATTTGATAGTCTGATAGCATTCATTGGTGAAATGGTCAGACCTCAGCCCCCTTAAGCCAAAGCCACCAACACACACACACATATACTATCATCCTATCCGTGGCCCTATCCATGAAGTATCCCACACACTCTCAGGGATAAAAACAGGATGCTGCTCCTAGTAGGCTCTGGCTGGGGCTGAGGCTTCTGTTTGTGACTATGCTCCAAGTAATTGCCAGGTGCTGTGCCAGAAATGCCACCTGACCTGCTGCTCATTACTACTCACACTCTGCTGCACCTTCCCCCAGACGAGGACTTGAAATCTGCCCCAGACTGTTGTTCACAGTGTGCCCCTCTGTTTCTATTCACTGCTCAGCCCTTCCTTCAGTTTGATGACATTACCAGACTACCCTCCACCACAATGTTCTCTCTTCTCTGGTATTAATAGGGAACTCACCTGATGCACCTCTGGGGCATGAGGTGCACAAAGAGTCACACAATTCTTCCAATTTTACTTAAGCAACTGTTTCTCCTGGGTGCATAAAAGTCACCAGCGGCAGCAGGGTGGGTACCAGCTGATTCTGGACAGGTTCAAGAAGCAGTGGCCTAAACCACTAATCATTTGCCCCTTCAGTCATGGTTGCTGAGTCCAGCTCCACAATGATGATATCATTATAAAGATTTTTTTTTTCTTATGAGTGATGCAGTACATCCTGATAATTTGCTTTCTGCTACTGCTGTCAACTACAAACTGCTGGTTCACAGTTTATTAGATATACCAGAATATGACTAAAATTCAACTTTGGAAAGTTCTAATTTATTTCTCAAAAGTTTTTTATGCCCTCATATAAATTATTGAGTAAAATGAGAAGAGATAGATGGCCAATATATTGGTTTTTATTAGTGTGTAAAAAATCATCACAGGGGCCGGCCTGGTGGCACAGCGGTTAAGTTCACACGTTCTGCTTCTCGGCGGCCTGGGGTTCGCCGGTTTGGATCCCGGGTGTGGACATGGCACTGCTTGGCAAAAGCCACGCTGTGGTAGGCGTCCCACATACAAAGTAGAGGAAGATGGGCACAGATGTTAGCTCAGGGCCAGGCTTCCTCAGCAAAAAGAGGAGGATTGGCAGCAGTTAGCTCAGGGCTAATCTTCCTCAAAAAAAAAAAAATCATCACAAGTTTAGTAGCTTAAAACAACATACACTTATCATCTTGCAGTTTCTGGAGGTCAGAAGACCTAACTGTGGTCTCTACTCAGAGTCCTCACAAGGTTGAAATCAAGGTGTCAGCAGGGCTGTGCTCTCATTTAGAGCTTGGGGTCCTCTTCCAAACTTATTCAGGTTGTTGGCAGAATTCAGTTCCTTGTGGTTGTAGGACTGAGGTACTCAGCTACTGGTGACTGCCAGCCAATACCTGCCACATGGCCCTCTCCAAAACACCAACATGGGAGTTTGCCTCTTTAAAGGCCAACTTGTGAACAACATCTACTCCTGTTTCTTGTCTCTTTTAAAGGCTAATAAGGTATTATTAGGTTAGGATAATCTCCACTTTGATTAACTCAAAGTCAACTGATTAAGAAAGTTATTACATCCGCAAAATATCTTTTACCATATAATATAATATAATCAAGGGAGTGATAACTATCTTATTCATAGGTGCAGCTTGCACTCAAGGGTAAAGTATTGTATAAGGCATGCATACTAGGGGGTGGGGATCTTAGGGACTATCTTAAAATTCTTCCTACACAGGTGGATTGGTATTCTAACTACACATGCTAACCATACATGCAACTTTCAGTTCTTTTCCTAGAAGAGGTATATTTATTTCCTTGCTGGAACTAAGATCCTTTCTGCTTTTGCTGTTAAGCTGTGAACTATATGACCTCACAAGCCCTATCAACTAGACAGTCATAAACCATTAGCTTTAAAGCTAAGAATAATTCTGAGTCAACTAAGGATTCACTCTTTTTGAATACATATAAAATGACTTAACCCAATCCTACTCTTGAGAATTTGAGGGTATTCTGGCACCAAGGCCATATATTTTAACACTCTGGAATTTTTATTTGATATTGAAGAGAAGGCAGAGAACTTTTCCATTATCTTACTCAGGGTATCAGAATCTATATGACACTTGGGGACTAAAAGCCAACTGGCATAAGGGCTATGGTTAGCAAAGAAATGTGCACCAGGCTTTAAGAAGTATATCTTTGGATATGCAAATACAGATCTGGTTTCATGTAGTTCATCACAGGCCCTTAGAAGACTGTCTTAATGAAACTCTGATAAAATATAAACAATTGCATCTGGAATGGGATCTGATTCCAAAGTTCTCACATGACTGGAGAATTAACGCTACTGATAAAAAGTAAAATTTGCCTTCATCAATATGCTATGTCATGGGTAAAATAAAAATATTGTGAAATATAATAGTCAATGACTGTCTTGATAAAAAGCAAATTTTATCTAAGCCCATACTAAAGGGACAGAAGAAAGTCATTTGAAACTGAACAAATATTCTGGGTTGAAGTGAAAAAAATCAGAGTTTATTTACATTTCCTTCATTTTCTTTTATGATGGGACCTCTAAGTTGGGTATAAATAATATCTGAGTGTAAACATAATCATTATTTAAATAAAAAGCAATACCTGTTGAAGGTGGAAGACCCCACTTGCCCTGCTCATCAACAGCAGACATTCATTGAGTAACTCCTGTGTGTGAGGCATACATCAGATTCAATATCACACTACTTGGCATCAACTGTCTTAAATCCAACTTCCACTTGTCTCTGTTTCAACCAGTGCTACTGTCATCCAACACTCAACATCTACTACCATGGTTTCTGTTAGTCAACTTCATATTTTCCTTAATACCTCAACATCACCCCTGTTCACCATAATCAACCCTATTGATAGTTTTATTTTAATACCTACCATACAATTCCCTTAATTTTCATTCTCCTTGTACTCTTTTCAAGAACTGTGTACCACAATCACATATGACTGCATTAGCCTTCTAACAGGGAACTAGATTTTCTGCCTAAAATTACTGCTTTTTCCAAAGTTTCACATATACAACTGCTAGATTAATATTTCCAAGTTCATAACAGAAACTACCATTTTCCGCATATTATATTTGAGTGTCATTTGCCAGAATCTCTTCTACTTATTTTATATGCATTTTATAATTTAAACATCGTAACAACTTAGTTGAAATCTTATTTTCTCCATTTTGCAGAAGAAGAAACTTAATAAAAGAAATACCAAGGAAGTTTCCTAAAGTAGAGAGGTACCTGATTCCAAAGCTACTTTTTATAATCACTACTGTATCGTCTTCCCATGTAAATTAACAACCTGGGCTAATGCCCATTAGTCATGAAGCTAAATCTGAATGCTTCAACTTAGAATGCAGATTTGCTCTTTTTAATGCCTGAAAACAAATGAATCACTCCCACCATTGCACTTTGCCTGTCATTTGGAATGCCATCCTTCCCCGTCTATTCAAATTTGATTTATCTTTCAAGCTCATCTCAAGTTCTGCCCCATTCATGAAGTCATCTCAGACCACACAGGTTATTGCATCTCCCGGCTTTAAACTTCTTGAACATCTACCTCATTTTTACACTCATAAAACGTCTTTTTACACTGTGGAAATTAGACTTATTTGACTTACTGCATGACATTTGCCTTATTGAGAGAAGGGCATGGACTTTGCCTTATACTCTCTTTTGCCTTCGCAACATATAGGATAATACCTTACATTAGGCAAGTGCTTTGCAGATAGTGGGTCCTCATTCAACTAAAATTGGTTAAGGACTTTCCATGGGCAAGCTCCTACAATGAGATTGGTAAGGTATATAGAGGTGAATACATATGCTCCCTGAAAGGGTTTCCTTGCTGTGAATCTAGTCAAATCATGGAATAAATACATATAATTTGTTGTATAATTACATACACAATAACCACAGCAAAAGAGATACTGCCATGCACATTAAGAGAGATTCGAGGGAGGCTTAGTATAATTATGACAGTTTGGGTGATGACACACCATATCATGCGAACAGAAAGAAGAAGTATGAGCAGAAAAGCATAAGATACAATTTTAGGAGTGAACAGACTAGCCTGGCAAAAATATAACACAGGAAATGAAATGGTGGAAATTAATAAATAATAGATAGAGCAAAGCAGGGAGATCCTGAATGGCAGGCTATGAATTTTGGATTCTCTTTGAAATGCAGCATGATTTTGAGTACCTGTTCATAACGAACACAGTATATTGCCATACAGAGTCGCTGTCATGATTAAAGAAGATAGTGTTTGTAAAAACACCTAGCGCAGGGCCTGGAAAATCACAGATGTTCATCAAAGAACACCTTGTCATTGTTCATTGTTCAGAGTTCTGCTTTATACAGATAAATTTGCCATGATTTCACAGGATGGGGACTGCTGTGTATTGGTTTGACATGATTTCAAATCCACTTGTTTATGACGAAAGTGAAATTGTTTCAGTCTACTTGCTCATGACAAAGATAAAAAAATGCTGTTGTTTTGATATAAGAATGAAGTAAGTTGTGTCAGCATGCCATCATCTCATCTGTTGTCACTGATAAGCGATCAGTTGTTCAGCTGATGACGAACACTGCTGGGGGACCTATCAGTAAGAATATGTGGAGAAGCAACTATGATAAGGGGACATTTAGACTATAAATATCCAGAGTTTGTGAGGAATATCTGAGAGTTTTGGTCTGTGCATGAGAATACTTTGTTAACCAAAATAAATTCTTTGAAGACCTTGGGGCATTAGGTCATACTGTGGTCAGGGTGATTCCCTTATCAGTAGTGATGACAAACCCCACAGTGGCACCATGAAGGAGATTAGCCTGCCTGCCATCACTGTCACCGTCATTCCCTAGCAACATGCTCTAGCAACAGGGGACTTCTCACTTTTGTTTTGCACTGGCAGCTGGACCTCAGCTTTTGATTGGCCAAGCCGTCTCTCCTGGGTGCCTACTCTTATAAAAAAGATATACCTCAAACTAAATTTGGACTTTATTCCTTTCATCTCCCCTTGCCTGGAACAGCAATGTGATTAATCTATCATTACTTTGGAGTATGTTATTTCTTTATTGGCTCATTCGGAGACATTATCCTATATGCTACTGGCTTATAAAACTATTATAAATCCCACAGTGAACCTGTGGTAAATAAACCATTGGCAAAGACCAGTCTCAGTGTCTGAGCATAATTTTGCCCCTCAAAACAAAACAGCAACAAAATGAGGAAATGGAAGTAAACTTCTAATTAATGTGTCCCTGAAAGGAGGGAGAGGTTTTTAGGCCACTAAAACTCAAATAACATTTGTGGATGCAATAAGAAAAGCATAAGTTAATTTCTCTTTCCTTGAATGCCATGGGCGTTCATGCTCTCTCAGAGAGATGTTAAAAGGATGGGAAAATAATAAAAACTATTAATTCTAAGCAGTCTTTCCTTTTAAAGTCACTTATTTTTTTTTTTTCCTAAAGTGAACAAGAAACTTTTGAAGGTGGGAATCAATTCTTATGGCAACACAGAGTACCATTGCCTTGCCCTTCCAGCATCTCAGACGTCTCATTTCCTTCACTGGAATCATTTTGCATAAATTACCTGGGGCTAACCATTTTTACAAAGGCTTGGTTCCAAGAAAGAAACTAAGTGGATACCAATCATTTTGAGCTTATTTTGAGCAGTTTGGTCTTCCAATTTCCAGAGACCAACATTCCATCAAGCACTTGAAAACTTGTTGACTGCTCTCGCCTTTCACGTCCAAAAGGCTTCTTGCAGCCACAGTCATCTCACTATTCACTCTCCTTTTTATTCTTCTGCTTAATTCCTATAAATTCTTTTCTACGTAGTTCTCTTGCTATAGTTACTCCCCTGCTACGTTCATATGGCTTTTTCTCTAAAGAATTAATTGAATGGAAACTTTCTAAAAAATCCTAATACCCTAAGAAAAACACACAATCTTGTGGAGTTTTTTTTTTGAATCTTGATTTTACTCAAAAGAAAACAAAGAACTAAGGTTATTAATCCTCAAACTCTTTCACTGTTGAAGAGGCTTATTCCATTTGGCTCAAAGGTTCTCAAGAGAACATTTTTCTGAAATGCAACTAAAAATGAGCAAAAATGGTGACTGTCCCCTAGACCTTACACTGCATGTTGAAGATTCCAAAAAGAAAACTAAACTTTTCTCCTGTCTCATGAAATATCATTTTATTTTCAAGTGAATTTTATTATTGAAGTTCAATATATTATTTTAAATAAATATGAAGATAAAATGAATAGAAAGAGCTAAATTTAGCTAGAAGAAAGTAAACTGTAGTTATTTCTATTATACAACAGAAAGAAAAATAAAAGTAGAAAAGTTTTCATTTGTCTTTCCTGTGCCCCAGATAAATGAAGAAATACGTGAAAATCAGAACATCAGCAGTTATAGCTGAAATTTGTTGAAAACAGGTCATAGTCATGGTGAAAACTGGTCATGAACAGCTATCTCTAACAGTGGTTACAAAGGTAAATTTAATAATCTCCTTGTGGCTGTTTTTCCATCATATCATCACTAGACTACAATGGAGGATTCTTTTTCCTTAAATGTATCCTGACAGCTGTATACACATCAGGGAAACGACTAATCAAGGGAATGTGTTTTAGCCCTTACATTTTCTTCAGAAAATCTCTGTCCCCATCCTGAGTTTAAGTTCTTGTGAATAAATACCATGTTCTAGTTCTTATAGAGGAGTTCCCCTTCTATGAAAAGTTGCTGCTAACCCAATGACTTCTAGCTCTATAGATCAAATCAAAGAATAAAATTTTGAAATTTCAAAAACCCTTCAAGAGTCACTAGTCAAACCCTGTTAACACTAGTCTGATGTTATACTAGCATTGATTTTTATATTTATTATATTGATTGCATTATATTCTAACCCTTACTCTCAGCTTTTTATCTGTTGTACCATACTATTTTCTCCACTTTTAAGGTCATTTTTTTCTGCAACCCTATAACAGAACTTTAAATACTTGCTCATTGAAGAAACCATTATACACAGCCATATGTACAAGTATGGAAGCACACATGTTGAAAATACTCAAGTGGAAGAAAAAGTCTCAGTAACAAAGACACTAGGCCTTTGTCCATCTGTACGTTCACATTCCATTTCAATTTATTATTTCCCAAACACTTAAACGTAGGATAATTTTCATATTGCTCTTTTTTAGCATATGAAACCCATACCTTTAAATACGTTAGGTTCCTAGTAGATTTATATCATTGAAATATCTGTTGAACTTGTTGAACTTGGATTCTGATTGATAAATAACCAAATGTACCTCTCTACACTTTCTGTCATACAACATGTCAAGATGCCTCTCTAAACTGAGCTCCAAGGAACATTCAATGAGGCAGAAGAGAAAAGAAAAATAATGTGGACCTAAGGTATGAAATTTGGGTTGTACCACTGCTCTTCACATATGAGATAAATTTGCATTCTGCACATCTATTTTCTAACATGCAAAATAACAACGCTAATCCCTACTTCACTGAGTTGCTGTAAGGATTAATGAAATTACACGTGAAAAGGGCTAGTATACTGAGGGCTTTCCTATTCCAAGGGCTTGCTCCTCTTGGCTTCCAACTTCTTCTTTTTTTTTGGTGAGGAAGATCGGCCCTGAGCTAACACCTGTGCCAACTTTCCCCTATTTTTGTAAGTAGGATGCCACCACAGCACAGCTTGATGAGAGATGTGTAGATCTGCACCCAGGATCTGAACCCGCTGACCCCAAGCTACCGAAGTAGAGACAAACTCAACCATGATGCCACTGAGCCAGCCCCTTCCCACTCTTAATTTTATTCAAATTCAAGAAACTTTCTCTAAAGTGTTTATCCATTTATATCAACTCAATTGATTGCTTGACATACTCCTCAAAATAAATTTCAAAGCAGAAGGGATATTTTTCCTTCTCAGCAAGAGTTTTTCTTTTTTTTGTTTCTTGTCTATGTCTATAGGCAAACCTTTTGAACTAGTTATTGTAATAAAGAGAAAGAGTAGCGTAGCATGAGGGTTTTCATCATTGAGTCCCCTGGCTGAAGCCAGAGTGAACGACCCTCATTGCAGAAGCCTCACTCCACACCAGCCCAACACTATCAAGTCAAGTGGCCTGACTCTCAGCACAGCTCTTCAGCCACCAACGTGCTTTGTGTTAGTTATTAAAGATCCATATCTTTCCTTGTTTGACATATTTTGTTCCGTTAAGTTCTCTTTTCTAAGATGTACCATCTTTGCACCTTTCCTTCTGCTCTAAGCCAATCCAGCAGGAAGTTGGTCTATTACATTTAGACTAAAGATTCATACAAAGAACCCCTCCTGTGCAAAGAAAGGTCAAAGAAACCAACATGCAACATTTATAAGGAACCCTTCTGGGATACATCTTACATATTTTCTGTATGTATCTGAATCCAAGGAGTATTTTCCTTCCATGTTTTAATGAAATTAATTTATTTACCTTTAGCTAAGTTTTATCTTAACAGATAATATAACAAGAGAATATTTTTGAGAGAGGCTTATAGAAAAACTACTGAGAATTCTCCCTTTAACAATGTTGGGTAACATATAAGTCCAAAATGAAATTCAGTCAAGTTTCCAGATACCATACAGACTCAATCAATGTAAGAATTTCCTCCTAAAATGAAGTTCTTTCAGATGAAGAAAATGGCCTAACATCCAAGAGTTTAAAATAATAAGTTAATAAAAAAGGAAAGATATTAAAGAGAATCTGCAGTATATCAAAGCTATCATAGTTAAAAGGTAAGTGGAGAAAAGTACTTTTTAAAGAAATATGAATTCCAATTATTAGAGAAATGCAAATCAAAACCACAATGAGATATCACTTCACATCCTTCAGAATGGCTATTATTAAAAAGACAAGAAATAACAGGTGTTGAAGAGGATGTGGAGAAAAGGGAACCCTCCTACATTGCTGGTGGGAATGTAAACTGGTACAACCACTATGGAAAACAGTATGGAGATTCCTCAAAAATTAAGAATAGAAATACCATATGATCCAGCTGTACCACTTCTGAGTATTTATCCAAAGAACATGAAGACACTAATTCAAAAAGATATATGCACCCTATCTATGTTCACTGCAGCATTATTCACAACAGCCAAGAACTGGAAACAACCTATATGCCCATCAATGGATGAATGGATAAAGAAGATGTGGTACATATATACAATGGAATACTACTCAGCCATAAAGAAACAGATGAAACCTTGACATTTGTGACAACACAGAGGGGCCTTGAGGGCACTATGCTAAGCAAAATAAGTCAGAAGGAGAAAGCCAAATACAATATGATTTCACTCATATGTGGAAGATAAAAAAAACACACACACACAACAGCCAAACATAGAGAATAGATTGGTGACTACCAGAAAGGAAGGGGGGAGGGCGAAAAGGGTAAAAGGACACATGCATTTGGTGAAGGATGGCAATTAGACTCTGGATGGTGAACATGACATAGTGTTCACAGAAACTGAAATATAATGATGTACACCTGAAATTTATATAATGTTATAAACCAATGTTACCTCAACAAAAAAAAAAAGAATTATAAGTAAAACTTAATATAAACTTTAAGTTTTTAAAGTCAAGTTACATTTGTATATTTACCTATTCACATATATATTTTTTAATCAGCATGAGTTTGGATTCTAAAACGGCTGCTTATAATTTATTTCAACTTAAGACAAGTTACTTAACTTCTGAGATTTACTTGGTTTATCAAAAACAGGAATATTAATAGCTATTTTATAGGATTGTTCTGTAAATTAAGATAATTCATGCAAAGTGCCTAGTTCTGTGACTGTGACATAGTAAGCTTTTAATGAATATCTGAATATATAAATATACATGATCAACATCATCACTATCATCATTCTTTATATCCTTAGCTCTTCATCACATACTCTGAAGATTCTCAAAAAAAATTATACATACTGAAGATACAAAACAACCATGGAAGTGAAAAGATACCCAAGGAAAGAGCGTGGAGAAGTACACTCTCAAGTCCTACAGTGTTTTTAAAAATATATCCACTGATTCATTGATATTCCTCCTCTCAAGAGGTGAAGCTTAATTCTCATCCACTTGAGTGTGGGCTAGTCTTGGTGATTCACTTCTAAGAATAGGATACAGCAGAAGTGATAAGTCACTTCTAAAATTAGGTTATAAAAACAGCATGGCTTCCATCTTGGGTGCTCTTTCTGTCACTCTCTCTTTGATCACTCTTTTGGGGGAAAGTCATCTTGGGAGCAGCCCTATGGAGGATTCCACATGATGAGGAACTAAAGTCTCCTGCTATCAGTAACATAAGTGAGGTTGGAAGTGGAAGTTCCAGCTCCAGTTAATTTTCAAAGACTACACCCAAGGCCTACACCTTGAGTGCTCCTCATGAGATCTTAAGCAAGACCTACCTCGCTCCTAGATCCTTGGTCCTCAGAAACCAGGTGAAGTAACAGATGCTTCCTGTTCTAAGCTGTAAATTTTATGGTAATTTATTGTGCAGAAACAGATAACTAATAAACACACTAAAACAGTGACAACAGAAACTGATCCAAGGAAATGGTGATACAATCAGACCAGAAAACTTGGTGTTCAGGAATTGTCCTAGACTCAGCCATTTCATCATGAAGCACCAGCTTCCTGGCTCTTTACTTACAAATTACTCAGCTTCTCCAATAAACTCGAATAATATTCATCATCATTTTACTCATCTTTTGGATTATTCAACTGGAAAGTTAAACAACACTATTGGTAATACCCATGTTTTTATTTAATTTTAAATGAAACTTCTTAAAGCACTTTAAAATATTTCTAAAACGTGTTAATAGTTACGTCTCTTGTATGCAGTATTATTTTATTTCCATGTCATGGTAGTTAAATCTAGACATCTTTCAAACATTAAAATAAAAATGTATTTCTTGTGCCTGAAACCATATATAAGTTTTACAAAAAGAAGATTTGGCAACTGTTTCTAAGTGGTTCATTCTTCCAGTAATAAATCAATGACATTTCACAATATGAAATCATTATTTTAATCTCAATCAATCAATATCACTTTCATTCTCTCATTCCCCTCTGTCTTTCTCTCTTCAGAGAGAATATAGAACAACAGAGGTTCCTAATTGGATAATAATCAAGTGCTGGTACTAATTAACACATCAGAAACCTCTCTACAACTATTGAAAAGAAGCTTCCATGGGTCAGAGAGGGAAAGAAAAAAAGCTAGAACCATATTTTTCTTCACTTATCTTCCAAAAAAATACATGAAGGTTATAGTACATAAGATTACAATCAAATGTAATTTCATTTCATTAAAGTTCAATAGTAATTCATCTGATAGGCGTCTAATCACTTCTTGATTTACAAAATTCCTTTCCACATATGATTCTAGGATGTACTAAATTTTGTATATACAGAGGGTCAGTTTTTACCTATGCAGTACTCCAAGAATGCTGACAACTTTAGGTGTTAAGATTTCTGGTAGAGATCTCTCTCTCTCTCTCGCCTGAATGCACTGCAATGTGCGATCATGTTATTATCGGAAGAGGAAGATTAAAGAAAACACTTCATACAGAAATTATATATACCTGGGGCCAGCCCTGTAGCACAGGGGTTAAGTTTGCACTTTCCGTTTTGGCAGCTCAGGATTCGCCGGTTCGGATCCTGGGTGCAGACCTATACACCACTTGTCAAGCCATGCTGTGGCAGGTGTCCTACATAAAATACAGGAAGATGGGCATGGATGTTAGCTCAGGGCCAATCTTCCTCAGCAAAAAGAGGAGGATTGGCAACAGAGGTTAGCCCAGGGCTAATCTTTCTCAAAAAAGAAAAATTACATATACCTGGATTTAGAATACGATCCTGCCATTGGATGCTTACAACCTGCCTAGAATGTAAGAGGAGAGCTATTAAATAATGTGTATTTTTTACACGGAGAATAATCCACCTTTGATTCAAACAGATTATTTTATTGAAATTCTTTATTTTAATTTTAATTTTGTCAATTTTTGTTGATTAAAATAATAGATAAATGCAAGTTGAGGTAAATTTTTCTCAAAAAAAATCACCAATTTATCATGACTCCCTAGATTCTTACAATAATTGCATTATAAAGATTTTGTGGTTATGGTTTCTATTAAAGTGCTTAGCAAGAAAAATGTATGAGGAAATTCAGATCCATGAGAGAATTTCAATTACGGGGCGACAAATACTTTATGAAGAGCACATATTTCACATTAGAGGCTTGACTACTTAAAGATAACACTTCATAAAACTGGCAGAGCCTAAAAAGTAAGAATAAAAAAGTCCCTGCTTTCTTCACTTTTAAGACATTATCTAATATTTCCAGTCTTTTTCTCCTTTTTGCATCTAAAATAGCCATCTGGCCTCTTCTTTTACTGTACTCCTCACCAAAAATGTTATATTTGTTCCTGTATCTTCAATTATATGTAAGAATCTGGGAAAAAAATATATTGAGAAAAGAGATGAGGATTCCAGCCCTCACTTTGTTGTGTTCCTGGAACTTTGGCCATATTACTTCATTCTCCTGGGACTCACTTTCTTCAGCTACCAGATTAAGCTTTGTGCCAGTTCTTCTTCAGCTAAAAACATTTTGTAGCTCTCAAATCTGATATCCAGATCTTACACGTTGCCTGAGTTGCACATTTTCTGGTATTTCTCCCTTTATGTACATTTTCCGACTTGCTGTTGCCTCAAATTCAAATTTATTTAAACTAATGATAAAGCTCTACCTACAAAGCCATTCCCTGTCTTCCCTGAAAAGGACATCAAAATTCTGTATTATCCAGACTTGGAAAGACATAATTCTTGAGTGTCCCCTTCCCTTTATCTTCAACATCAAATCAGTTGCAAAATTCATTTGAGTTTTTCATCTCTATCTTTCTGTAGTCTGGTACCTTGCCATTGGCACCATACTATTTCCGATATTTATTGCTACTTACCTAGACAACTGTCAAGGTCCCAATTTACTTAACCCTGCCTACAGCATTCCCACTAACTAGTGAGGGACTGGAAATATCACTGGGATGCAAGGATAATACCTTTTTCACCTCTGAGTCCCATGGTAAGTGGGATAATATTTTAAAATTGAAGATGACATCAATTAGCCCAATCTTCTGAATATCTCATAAATTGATTAAAATTACATTGATACCAAAATTACAGTTAAACTAAGAATCATTATAAAATGGCATGGAGCAAATATTTTCTCATCTTGTGAATCATGGCTCATTTCAATAAGAATTTATTGAGCATTGTTCATGTGCCAGATATTGTGCTAGATGTTAGGGAAGTAGAAATTACTATTTTCTGCCTTCAAGAATTCACTGCCTTATAGGAGAGACAGAAATGTAAATAACAATAAGTCACAATATAAACAGAGGAAAATCCTTCATTGGTGGAGAAATACACTTTATGCCTTGCATTTAGCTTTTCCCTCATGCAACTACCAAGAAAGAACATTTTTTAATGCAAACAAATTATCTACCCTGTATTTATCTTGTTACTTTGCTATAAGAATTTAGAGAAACACACTAATCCTAAAATACCCAAGAAGTACACAGTAATACTGGAATGGAACTGCAGATGCTGTGATACCACAACTTTGAAAGCTAAAATTGAGTTTTATTTTTAAATGAATGACAGTCTTTAGAAATATTTTACTTCAATAATAAAAATGATTTATTGAAATCATGATCATGCAATCAAACTGTAGTGGAGATGACAGATCAAAAGAACTTCGTGAGTAATAATAAAACAAATCTCATTTAGATATTTGTTTCTGAACCTTCTACTATTTGATGTCAATACCATCTTGGCGGCACTAAGTGTAGCAAATTAATTCAGTATGTTATTAAATACAAATCAAATACATTATAATTCTGGATGTAATCTACATTTCTTGAATATGTTTAGGTGAGCACTTTATAATTATAAGAAAACCATATGGAATTTCAAGATAATTCATTGTTAAAATAATGTTCCTATTATATCCTTGTAATCTTTCTACTATCTAATATGTCCAATACATTCATTACTTTTTATTTTAAAGTACATTCAGGAAAGAGAGAGGGATAGAGATCTCTACCAGAAATCTTAACACTTAGAGCTGTCAACATTCTTGGAGTACTGCATAAGTAAAAATTGACTCTCTCTATATACAAAATTTAGTACATCCTAGAATCATATGTGGAAAGGAATTTCATAAACCAAGAAGTAATTAGATATCTATCAGATGAATTACTATTGAACTTTAATGAAATGAAATTACCTTTGATAGAAATCCTCTAAGAATAGGGCCCAATTATATGCAAGTATGCCCAGAGAAGCATCTCCAAGATCTAGAATGAGATCATAGAACACAACACAGTGTCCACTAATCTGAACCACATTATCAATTAAAATATTCTAAAAGAGGCTTTATAGTGGGGAAATTTGATAAAGCAATGATTTATCAATTTCTTTTTATTTAAGTGCTGAATGGTATCGGCCAATGTGGGAAAATTAGACGAACTGTCACTGGATATTTGGAAATCATAAAATGACTTAAAAAAGGTAGTGCTTCAAAAACAAAAAGAAAGATCTATTGAGAAAGAGAGTATTCTTGATCAATTCAAAAACTGTCTGAAACACACACTTCTTCAGAATTTGGCATTTAGCATTTGTGTATTCACAGGAAAAAGACAGGAGGCATGCACCATTAATGAAAGAATAATTCTTTCACATTTTATGGCCTTAACTATAATCAAATCTAGTGAGTTACTTTAATAAGGTGGTGAGCACAGAATATTACCTAAAGGAAAGTAGCAATCTAAGTGCTCCCTAGTAGAAAGATAAAAATCAATCCAATAAACAGCTGAATAGATTGCATCTGAAACTGCTCATCAATCACATCACCAAGTTGGTATTTTGAGCCCATTAAAGACCTTTACCAAAATCATAGGTAATTAACAAAATATAGTTACTTGGAAAATACATTATTAAGAAAATCAATATACCATTCATTTTTCCATTAAAACGAAAAAATCCTTCAAAGAGACACATAAAAATGGAAAGATATCACTAAGTGTAAGTGCTAAGTAGAATCAAGAAGTTTTTTGGAATAAAAGCCAGAGTTGTAATGGCTAAACTTCTTGTCCTGTGTTAGCTATTAACTTCATAGATTTGGGAGAGGAGCCAATCAGGTAACAATGCATTTGGGTCCATTTCTGAGTGCCCTGATGATACTAGGTCTTGCTTCAACTCTACCAGATGCCATCTAGTCAAGCAGGTCTTCCATCTCAGACTTTCACTCCAAGAAGCCTGAGCTCTGAACTACATCTACACATTTTCTAATATAAGATGAATGCAGAAAAGACAATAAACAGAAAAAGCCATGAATTCCAAAATATGACAAATGCTGCTTCTGTCAAAAGTAAAATAAATGACGCTAAGGATTGATAGGATCCAAGTAGTATATTACTTTGAAATAATCATTATGTTTTAATGCATTTTTAAACCCTGTACATCAAAATAGTATGTTACCGTGATATTCTCTCTGTAATGCTAAGTTAAAGTCTGGCACATCAAAAGATACCATTGGGTAATTACTCATACGTGTGTGTGTGTGTGTGTGTGTGTGTGTGTGTTTGTGTGCATGCACGTATATGTATGTATAAACTTCTGACTGGATATAATTAGGAAATTTTTAATAATTATAAATGTTAACACAAAAAAGCCTAATTTAGGTCCTCTAAATAAACACATGTAATATAGCCAAGAGATTTTCTTTGATGTGTCTTTTATAGTTTACAGGGAGATAAGAGAAATAAAAGACAACATGTGAATGTAAGAAAAAATGGTTAAAATTTTTGAATGGAAAAACTGTTTTTCATTCAGATAATCTTGAGTGTGTCATACTCATAATTTTGCTATAAACATTAAAATGTTTATAGGACCTGAATTAAAAATGGATGTCTGTAATGTTTGGTCGTTAATGACTCTCTAAGAATGCATGACCTCAGTATGCCTCTTCAAACCACTCCTAAACTAGTCTCTCAGGCTTTTATAAAACTCATAATTTTCATAAGTCTCTTATACAAGCTCATACTGAAATATCTGTAGACCATTATATTTTCATAATTTATCCCTACCATACAGTTAATTTATCCAAGGAATCTTTCAAAAGGCAAATTGTTGAGAAATTCACTTCTTAAAACCTTCATGGAAAATATTTGTTTCCTATCTGATCTTATATTCCTCTGGCCAAAAACAAAACAAAAACAAAAAAGTCAATAAAAAACAAACAAAACCCTCTCATATTTCTAATCCTCAGCCCATCAATGAATGAAAATTGTCTGAGGAACATGTGAACTTCTTCTTTTTGTTTTTTTTTTTAGGAAGATTAGCCCTGAGCTAACTGCTGTCAATCCTCCTCTTTTTGCTGAGGAAGACTGGCCCTGAGCTAACATCCATGCCCATCTTCCTCTACTTTATATGTGGGACGCCTGCCACAGCATGGCTTGCCAAGCGGTGCCATGTCCGCACCCGGGATCCGAACCTGCGAAGCCCCGGCCGCCAAATTGGAACTTGCGAGCTTAACCGCTGCACGACCAGGCCAGGCCCGCATGTGAACTTCTTATGGTTAAAGAGCTATCTAATAATCAGCTCTCAAATCTGTGTCTATTCTGGATATAATGAGGTATACACGTGGAATAGTAAACAGTAAAAATTTAACATGGTTACTCTCAAGATATTTTTGTGCACAGTTTCTGTATCTAGAACATGATATCCTGCCTTAAAGTTTAAAAATATAACTTTAAAATTGAAAGTACGTTAATATTTGTGCATGTATGTGTGTATGGTGTGTGTGTCAAAATGCTAAGGTGCTCAATATTCCTCCTTTTAGATGAAAATATGATTATATTCTGCATATAGGAGGCCATTTTAAGAGTCAATACATACAGTGTAACAAAGCAGCAGCATTTCCTCTTACATGAAAGGGTCCTGCTGCCTTTTAAGAATTGTTGCCACTTCTTCTGGGCTCTGCTACTCTATTGATATCATTTCTGTTTTCCAGCTTGTGTGACTGAAAGAGGTCAATGGAAGAAGGGGGAAAGGCTGGTTCTCAGTCATTAATAATGGGATTCAATTTCAAAGGGGACAACATAATTCATGAGTGCTCCCTAACTCTTCCTCTTTTAATCAGCCACCTCTTTCCCTGGTCTCATAACTGACTCCATGGTGTTGTTACTGCTGTTGGGCTTTTTAAGTGGTTTCACCATCACGAAAATAAAAGCGTGAAGGCTGAAACCAGGTTCTTTCAGACTTTATGCCAAGTTTTAAAAACGAAAACAATCGGCATCTCTAACTACAGATAAAAATGCTTAAGGAATAGATGCATTCTTTTAGCAATAAAGGCAACCATGTCTAGATAAAGTCTGAACCAGATGAAAAACAGCTATTTCTCAGCGCCAGGACAAGTTCTTCCTGTTGTGTTCTGATCTGAGTAGATTCCAGTTCACATGGAATCGAGTCATACCTGCATCAATCTGTCCCATAAATGGAGTATTGTTTTTGATATGAAGTCAACTAAGTAAACATCTGAAAAGAAGACTTGTATGAAGGAGATGATAACAAAAAGAAACTCAAAAGATCCATCATGGGAGATGTTCAAGGTAGGAAAGATAAGTCTAAAAATACAGAAGCTTAGAAGACTCAATGGGAGAGATGTAGATTATCTCAGCAACTGATGGAAAAGGAGGGCAGGGCAGAAATGGCGGTCAGAGGTCAAGATCATGGGTGACTGCATTTTAAAGCAGTCCATGCAAAGCCATTTCCAGCACTCAGGGTACAGGAAAAAGCCCTGCTCTGCCCTCTGAGCTCTTGAGTCTCTCACATGCCTCCTAATAATGGCTACTAAGAGAAATAAATCTTTAATTTTGCAAATAAAACCAGATAAATGGAAATTGAACCTATCATTGTTATCCTATAATCAGCAAACATACATTATTAAAACATCAAAATGATGACATTTAGCTAAGAGATTTGCTAGATACAAAAAGCACTGAAGCCTTACTTTCAAGGAGTTATTTCCAAACAGGATTTTAGATTGGTGGCTCCGAGCCAAGTCTTATTTATTCCCAAAATAGCATAAGTCAACCTTTACTGACCTACTTTTTTAATGAAAATTGTGAAGATGTACCCAAAAAAGGAGAACCTTATTTTATGATACATGAAAGTAGACTTTTTCTTGCAATTTATGTAAAATCACCCTATCTGGTCAAATAATTAGGATTCAAAAGATACTGTATATGTTGCTAGCATTAATTGTTAATGCAAACCTATTTAGTAGTACACGGCATTTATAAATTAGTACCAGCCAAGTAAAAGATAAAAGCTTATGAATACAGCTAACTTAAAACCACTGAATATTGTTAAAACCACACATAGGTGATCCTTAGAAAAAACAAGTTATTGCACAATTCTCACCAGGATTCTGTTAATCCAAGCCAAATAGCAGAGGCAAAGTTAATATAAAAATATAAACCAAATTATATACGAAACACCATTATTTTGCATTACCACTTGATATACTGTTGCTGATGGAGCCATATATATTGGAGGGTAGCATTAAAATTGGGAGACACAATAAAAAATTGATTTTTATCTTTCAGTGTAGTGACATCATAATAATACTAACAAAAGCTACAGTAGTATATTCATCAAAATTGTTAACTGCTCAAAAATAGTGATAACTTTAAACCAACAAAAAAACTGCAGAATGGCCCATAAAGACAAGCCAGAAACTATTTTTATTCTTATTTCTAAAGCAGGTCAATTGAAATAAAAATAGGAGTGGTGATGAATAATCAGCTTTCATCTTCCCTTCCTGCTCTTTAGGGGTCAGAAATAACTCTGAAAGAACCAGTGATGAAGAAGAAAATGAAAAAATCAAACTCCTCTTTCATCTCTTCTCCCCAATTTCCAGTTTTCGAATTTTCCTAAATGTGGTTTGGTTTGGAGATAAAATAA
Organism: Equus przewalskii; assembly: GCF_037783145.1. Lineage (NCBI taxonomy): Eukaryota > Metazoa > Chordata > Mammalia > Perissodactyla > Equidae > Equus > Equus przewalskii. Next base: position 27,605,442 of record NC_091834.1, read on the forward strand.
CTAACTCGTCTCTGGAGGCTTTACACTTAGAAATTAACTCTCAAGTGTATGTTTATACACATTTTTTGTTATTAGCTGTGTCTGCTTCTCAGTACGTATATGATGTCCTGTTCAGTACATACACAGGCTAAAAAACAGTCACATGATTAAAAGAGGATTTAATAAATACATTTTACATTTAATGAATAAAGCAACGCTTAATCTTTCGTCAAAATACATTAATATACAGATGAACTCAAAACTGTCAATCACAGACGTCTTTTTTTTTTTTTTTGAGGAAGATTAGCCCTGAGCTAACTATTGCCAATCCTCCTCCTTTTGCTGAGGAAGCCTGGCCCTGAGCTAACATCCATGCCCATCTTCATCTACTTTATATGTGGGACGCCTACCACAGCATGGCTTTTTGCCACGCGGTGCCATGTCCACACCCGGGATCCGAACTGGAGAACCCCAGCCACCGAGAAGCAGAACGTGAGCACTTAACCGCTGCGCCACCGGGCCGGCCCCCACAGAGGTTTTTTTAAACATCTATTTTCCTATGTAATTTGAATGATTTCCCTAATGTCATGAATGCTAGCTTTTTAATTCCTCATTCTTCTTACATTTATACCAGTTATATTTTTAATAAAGATAAAATAAATTTTAGTCAACACATTTTTAAATGCTTCTCTGGATATCCTTAGAAATATATTCAAATTTAAAATACTACATTATTGTGATTATATTGATTTCTGCTTTCAGGATTTAAAAGCATAATTTGATAAAAGGCGAAAATTGATAAATTTCCAACATTTTACAATGTTGTATTTTTTTATTTGAAATAAAACCACACATACATACAAACAAACTTTGTAAGACCCACAAGAAATCAACGTTTTCAAACTACTCTCATGGAGAAATATGGATTTTATAATTAGTGAGGGGGAAATTAATGTACATGTATTTCATACAGGAATTTAACTATTTATTCGGCAATGTAAAGATGAACTTAATTACTGAATGAGCTTAGACAATCCACACCACAGACTGAAAATAGCCTGAGCATTATATCACCATGGTGCTGGAGTCTCTACAGGAAAATAGAAAATAGCAGACCTATATTCAAATATTTGAAAATGAGGAAAATAAAAATATAAAAAATTTTAAACCTGATGATACCATAAAACTCACACACTATGAAAATTTTTAAACAAATATAACTGTGTATGTTTATTTTTATTTTATTTTATTAATTTTATTAACGTTTATTATAATGTAAAATATGTCACAATTAATAACAACTATAAGGTTTAAACATTTTCTTAACATAGAAAATATCTGTTTGTTTTAAAAACAACATACAGGGGCCGGCCCAGTGCCGCAGCGGTTAAGTTCGCATGTCCGCTTCGGTGGCCTGGGGTTCGCTGGTTCAGAACCCAGGGGCAGACATGGCACTGCTTGGCTAAGCGATGCTATGGTAGGCATCCCACATATAAAGGATGATGGGCACGGATGTTAGCTCAGAGCCAGTATTCCTCAGCAAAAAGAGGAGGATTGGCAGCAGTTAGCTCAGGGCTAATCTTCCTCAAAAAAATTAAAAACAACATACAAAATCAAATATGACCTCAACTTCACTAAACAGTATGTATAGAAAGTGAGCAATTCAACAAAAACATTACTTATCTGTGGATGTCAGATACTCGCTTTCTGAGTTCTTCAAGGTTTCTTTTTACATTGAGCAAAAGGAACTAAATATTATGAGGTTTTTTATATCACATAGTATGTATAAGATTAACCCAGACGATCTGTTTTCCCCAGCTCTTTGTTAACCTTTACTTCTGTGTGCTCCTTGATTATTCCCAAATCGACAAGAACACATTCCACATTTTCATGGATAAATTATAATTACCTTTGTAACAGCTGGATCCCACCATTTTAAGCAGATGGAAAATTAGTCCATCTGTTTCCTATTAGTGAACTGGTTAAAGAAAACGGTAAAAAGAAAAAGTATGTGCTCTAAGTCGACATGTAGAGAAGGCAGAAATTCAGTTCTATCTCATGATTTCAGATATTATTAGCGATGATCCTACCCCCTCAAAAATATTTCCAGCAATTGGAACAGATTCTTTAAATTTCACAATTAGTGATGTGTTTCTTTGATACATCTCTCTCCTTTAAACAAAAAAGATCTTTAGAAGCAGCTAATACATTTAAGTTTCATCAGTCATTTGTAAGACTAAGAATAGGATGAATATAATTTTCAAAATTCTTCCTGAGAACAAGATGTGAAGAGGAGTAGAGCAGAGTTAACACAAGAGCATCCTCTGTGCAGGAAACAGAAGTCAGAGCAGCCTAGTTAAGGGAAAAGATGAAGTCTGGAAGAAGAGGTGGGAATAATGAAGAGGCTCTCTTACATATGTTCATCTTTGTGAATTACACATCTTGAAAACAGGAAATACTGAATTGTCTTTCAATGACAGGAATTCATTCATGAAGATGTTCTTAATTTTCAGTTGATACTAGGATGAATTTTATAAGCTTTGCTTCTGATATGCTTATGAATTTTGGGATGTGAATTGGAGGTTGTGAAAGCATCCCAGAGGAAGACCAGAATAGCTGTAAATTAACATTCTGCAATGATTGTTTTAAGGCTCCAGGGTACGGAAAATCTTTGAAGCCCTGTAGCAGAAGATTGAGAGAAGCTATCCAAATACAAATGAAATAATTCATTAAAATTCACAACTGCCTTACATTATATTTACTTTTAATTGGGATACAACTTAAAAGCACCATGTCTCATTCTGCCTGTATTATAGTTAAGGCATGTTGGTACTCAATTAATATTGAATTATAATTAAAGACTAGATTCTATAGCTACTCAGAATTAAACTATTTTTTCAAAAGACCAGAGGTCCCATAAATGCTGTTATGTTGTTAACTGTGGCACGAAATACTTCTGTTAATTTCGATGTAACCACTGAGTTATAGTTGTTTTCGTTCTTGTTTTCCAGAATATTCTCTCTCTCACACACACATACTTTAAAAATAATTAAGGAAATTTTAAGAGATTTACACACATCTTCCTCCTGATCAATTTTGCACATACTAGCACATTTCCAATGAGCACCAGGAATGAAGTTTTGACTGGTTTTAAACCTCCAACTGTAATTCCATCTGGGTTGACAACACACATAAGTTTACGTATTTACCCATCAAAACCGCACTTACAGCTGCAAAGCATCCTAAAACGGGATGTGAGAGACCAAAGCAGATATTCTTCTTTGAATCTGATTCATTATAATTTCTTTATAATATACTTGCAAAACAAAACCATAACTAGAATAATTTGGCCCAAGAAGGGGAAAGAAAATTTGTCTTCCTTGCCTGCTTACCATGGTTGGTTCAAAGATCATAAAAACACACACTAATAATGATGTATAGTTCATGCATTCCCCAGCTCACTTTACATGAGCAAAGTTCCTACATTACTCTCCTTATAGTAATGCAACAGGTCCAGAAATGGGTGCCACTTTAGGACAGAAGTGACATGTGGAAGGAAACATGCATTTTGAAATTTTAGTTTACTTCTGATCCAAGTAGTAGGTAACATTTATCCAATGCTTACTATGTGCCAAACATTGTGCTAAGACCATTCATTGCGATAGCTCCCATATTAGGAACTACTGTTGAGTTAATTTTACAGGTGAGGATATTGAGGCACTTAAAATTTAAGTACACGGCCCAAAATCACACAACTCATAAAAACTTATCAGATTTCAAAACCAAGCAGTCTGCCACTACAGCCCACATGCTTACAACATGCCTCAAAGTGGGCTAAATGGCGTAGCATGTTCAATCTCCCTTACTTCAATATTTTGTTTTCAGATTTCATAGTGTCAAGAGCTCTAGTATTTGGTAAATACTTACTGGATAAATTCCCACTACCAGGTGTGCTATCATTTTTTGTAGTCTAATATTTGAAGAATTCAGTTTCCTTAAAAAAAAAAAAAAAGACTAAAGGAGAGTCTGTCTTCTCAATCAAATGGAGAACATTTTTGTAAAACACTTTAAGTTTCTTTTCCATTATATAATAATTAAAATAATATGTGGATAATTCTGCATATTTTTCGTAGCATTGTGGCCAAGACAAAATTTCAATCAAATTGTATTAATACTATAATGAATTTTGACATAAATATATTTGTCAAACGTCACTTGAGAGACAAATCATTTAGATGGTAAAACAATATGATCTCAAATAATAATGGTATAACTGGTGTCCACACACACTAAATCTGACAGTTGTACACCTGGACACTGATGATTCCTCTACATATTAAACAAGGGGAAAAAATTCTTCTTATTGAGAATGGCAGGTACAACAATGCCAAGTAACTTTCGGGGAAAAAGAAAAGCACCATTTCCTAAGATAGAGGCATCTATCAGTACCTCATTGCTTTTGATTTCAGTGGCAAAGAAGCCATTTTCTTATGATTATTCAGGAGAGTACTGATCATAAATACAGCATTAACCAGGCCTAGAGAACAGATTTCAGAATATTTTTTGGTCCTGGCCCAACTAGGTCCAAGGGAAACTTGACAATATTCATCAACAGACAGAGTTTCAAATAGTTTGATTCAATGATCCTGGTTGTAGGAATTTATCCTTAGGAAATTAACAGAGATATTTAATAGCTATGTGTTCAAGGATACTCATCAAAACCTTATTTATAATAGTAATAATTTGTCAAAGATAGAAATATCCAGCATATATATATTTCCAGATACATAGAAGAGGTTAAATAAAGTACGTACATCCACCAAATTATTAGATAATAGTTAAGATTTTATTCCTAAAGAATATTCAATAGCCTAAGAAAATTGCACATATAGCATTTATATATAAAAAAATAATTTATCTATAGGCTTTAATAATGGGTGATTCTTGTCACTTTTCTTTATAACTTTTATATTTTTTCAATATTCTATTTTTACTATGAAGTTCTATTACTATGATAAAAAATTAAATGTTATTAAATTTATGAGATCCAATAAAAATGAAAGAGAATGAGATACATCAAAGATTGATGTCTAACAAATAATGTATTACTCCTGAAAAATATACTTGCTTAATATTGTTCTAAGGTAATTCGTGGTAACAGTAGACTTAAAAAAAAAAATCTAAGGTCATCACAACTTCATAAACATAGATTCTAGGACATTTTATGTTTAATAGCATTATAAATTGCTGAATTGATTCAACATTTTATTCTAAAGGCCTACTCCAAATATCATACCAAAACATAATTTATAAAATATTACGGGATTGGTCTACATTAAATGTAATTCCATTAAATAGCTCCTTTTGGATGTCCATAATGAAAAACTTTTAAATTTTTCTATCATGGGCCATTTGCTCCCCAGGGAACCACTTCCTTTATTTTCCAATTTTGGTTTTGAAAATTTATAGTGGTAAAATGCCAACTTGTACTTTTCCATGAATCACAAACTCTGTCTGGCACTTCTTACATACATCCTATCAATAGCAGGAGTTCAGGGGATGAAATGCTGAGGAAAAATGGCAGGGTAAAGAAAGGCTTTTCCAACACCAGACAAGAAGACTCGAGGGCTGTGCAGCCGTGAAGAGGGCTATGTTCACCTGGAGCCCGGGACTGGATATGCAAACAAAAACTGCTCAAACAACAGAAGCTCCAGTAACAGGCTGGGAGAAACAATCCTCTGCCCTTTTAAACTCGTACCTTGTCCGCTCTATTGTTTCAATTCCTGAAGTTTCCAAATCCACGTCAGCAGACGAATATATTCAAGTGCTGGTGGGTTAATTCCACCAGGATATTCCACAAGCACTCACTCTACACACCTCTCACTGAGTCACCATTTTTCTCCCACATTGATTACAGACCTTATCGTGGCTCCTCTCTCTCTCTTATCTTCAGCTTTCACTGGTCAGTACTTTCTGCAGCTCCTGCCTCAGGAATCCTCTCAGGTCCTTCTTCTCACTTCCATTACCATTGACACTGCCTGAGTGGAGACGTCCTTACTTACCACAGACAAAGTACATTGCCTCCCTCAAAAGGTCTCTCCCTGTCTTATCTCAGTCTCCTCTTGGCTATTCTCCACAATGCAGACAAGATAAAGTTTCAAAAGTCAAAAGTGATCATAAAAATTCCTAGTAAAAAGTTCTTCAATATCGCTCCAATTTCTTCAGGATAAAATCCAAAATCCATATTAAGATTTAAAAGCGCCTTCAATACAACTGTATTGTACACTAGGAGACCAAGTATGTGTGAGAAAATGAGTCAAGTTCAGCTTTGAGTATCTTGTCTAAAATTCTACAACCAAAATCTGTAAAAAAAACTACCTGTTGTTTCAGTATATATGTAAGTTTCATATTTTATTTAAAGGCCAGTATTATTTTTATTTTGGATCACATATTCAGGGTGGAGAGATTCAGAAGTGCTAAAGCCTTCTGAATTGTCTAAACTCCGCTCTGCTACTTTTGCAGTGCCTTTTTCTCTCACCAGCTTTCTCTCTGCACCTCTATACCCCGCAACCCCTTCTCCAGTCGTTTATACTTCCGTATTCCAGAACATATTGTGCTCTCTCTCATGCCTTTATAGCTTTGTACTTTTTTTCACCTGAGTGAAATTGTGGTCTCTCTCTTCTTCTGGGAGAAAAGTCTATGAACTCATTAACCCTATTTCAGCTGTCACCTCTCCAGAAAGGCTCCCTTGACTCAGTCTTCAAACCACACCCTATTATAGATAATGTTCCACATTCATTTTCTACCACACAACGTTTGCTAATCACAAACCCAGTACTTGTCGAACTCTCTACTCAATGTTTAATATATCTGTCCACGTACTTGAAAGAAGGATTTGATATGGTCGACTACAAACTCCAGTGCAATCACCACTGGCTGGAGCAGGTGGAAAGACAGGCAGGACAGGCAGCCTCAGCGCGAATGACCTGAGGTCACTAAGGCAAAACATGGCGTTCCATGGTACCACATCATGTTGGTCATCTACCCTGGCTTGCCCCAAGTCCCTTAGGCTTCTGAATCAACTACCCTAAGTTTGTCAAGACTACAGACTAAGGAGACTTCACTCAAAATTCAGTAATTCTGTTAACGAATATCCAGTAGTTTGTGTTCATGTAAAATGTGCAACCAACTTCCCCAAATTAACAAAGAATGTAAGCAGAAGTCAAATTTTAACTTTTTAAAACAATCTCAAAATTTAACAATTTTAACTTTCATTCATAAAGCCATAGATACTATATATAGAAAATAATGGGATGTATTGATTGATGTGTGCTGAAGACACAAAGATTTCCAAATATATATAGGCAGAAATCCAGGAAGCAGAAAAGTAAATAAAAGGTGACTTTATTTGTCCCTTCATAAAAACATATATTAATTCCCCTCAAACAACTCACCAATTAGGAAGCTACTAGCATGACTGCATTCCAGAAAGTTTTCAACCAACAATAAACACTGCACTCACACAAAATATCATCAGCTTCAAAACAGGAGCTCTGAACAATCCGTGGGAACTGGGCACGACATTGAACCTCTGTGAGTCTCAGCTTCCTCAAGATTCAATGAACTTTCCTTTCACTAAGGTCCTTTCCCAGATCTAAAATCTCATCATTTAATAACACACAAAGCCCTATGATGGGTACTGACAAATAAAAATGGCAAGCAATAGGATATATTGGAGTATATGAGGAAGCCATTTGGTATAAACCTAATTCGGCCTGATTCTTTTTTTCAAAAGGGCCTGACTGTGGCTATTGAGCACGCATTGCATATCTACTTAGACATTTCCTATGGCCAGAACAAAGGCCCTTGAGATAAAGGTGCAACTTTCCCCCACATTAGCATTTCCTTAGGGATAAGCATTTTTCCTTAGGCTAGGAACTGATTGCTGCACTCACCTCCCAGCTCAGCTGTGACCACCCAGCTGGAGACAACAGACTGCCACCCTGCTGTGTTCACCGAGACAGCAGACCTACCTGCTATTTCCATCAATCGCTGTGCCGACAGAGCAGTCTCGCGACTATTGTAAAAGGGACATTTCAATCCTATGTGAAACATCCTCTTTGAGGGTATATAACCACCCTTATACCCCGACTTCTTTGGAGTGCTCTGTTCCTTTGTGGAAAGACTCTCCCGGGTTATAATCCTCAGATTTAAGCTCAGAATAAACTCACCCAAATTTTCATTTATAGATTGGATATGGATTATTTTCGTCGACAGGTACAAAGGGAAGATATGTTTCCAGAGGAACCAAAAAAAACCTAGAAATTATTCTCACTTTTAAAACTAAAATATTCTGAAAGCTACTTTAAAAATTATCGTATTTTCTGATAAACTTGGAACTGAAACACTTGGTTAAATTTTCAGTGAAATTTCCTATTTTTTCCCAAAATGAAAAAATAATAGTTGTCTTAAGCCTGTGCTAAATCCAAAATATACTCTCCTATCACTGTTGCCCTTCTTTCACAGGAGTATTAGTGGGGTCACAGACAGTCAGAGTTCAGTTTCTGAGAAATAAATTTGTGTAGAGTACTTTTTTGTACCAATTAGAGAAACAATCTGTATACAACGAAGTCCCTTGCCTAAATGATGTTTTTATAAGCACTGAAATATGCTGATGCAAACAACCTGTTTTTAGTTTCCTAGAAAATAGAGTTTTTTTAAAGATACAACTTGCCTCTCTGAAAAGAGTTTAAATATATGTGTATACACATGTAGTCCTCAACACTAAATAATAATTTGTAGAATGAAGGGATTAAAAAAATGTTCATCTCTTTAATGCCAATCACATCTGAAAGCTAGAAAATAACCTGCCAATCAAACATCAGAATGGAAAACAACATTCATTTCAAAGTACATCAAAGGACTGATGAGACAAAAATAGCTATGGAACAGAGCATCATATTCTCTCCAGCCACTTGAAGAAAATGGACTTTTTTCCCTAGTACTTTGCCATTTTTATGAGGGCTTCAGAGGAATAAAACTGAGTTTTGAGAATTAGTGAGTAAGAATGGTGTAATCTCACAAGTAAGGACTGAAGTGACCATGAGAGCTAAAACCTCTCATCAGCTGCCAATTTGCATGACTTCTGCCAGTCTTCAGAACAGATTCTGGTTATAAAATTCACAAATAAAATCTTGCTTTCCGTAAACAATGCACGCCCATGCATTAAATAGAGGGCTCTACATCACTGCCATCACAGACACACCTGTTTAAAAAAAAAAAATTAATGGTACTGAATATATCTTAAAATAAACTTCCTAACTCTATCCTCTCAGACTTTTATACATTATGAATACGTGACATGATTCACACGATACGTTTTAGAGTGCTTTCCTATACAGTAACTAATATGATCCTCACACTACCCCTTCTGCAATATTTGCTGGATATGACTAATATCTCCATTTTTGCTGAGGATTAAACTAACACAAAACCTATATTTTAAAATCCAGGTTCACATTCTGCACTGCCGAACGTTAGCTGCTATCTGAGTTAGTATAGCAGAGTGGCTGGATTTGAACCCTGGCTCTAATAATTATAGTTGAGTGACATGTACAAGTTACTTAACAGTCTTTTAACTTAGTTTGCTCATCTTTAAAATGGGAATAATGAAACTATTACCTCAAAAGTTGCGTTAGAATTAAAAGATTTAGGACAAGAGATAATTTTAATACTAAGCTCTTTAAAGATTTAATACTAAGATTAGATTTAATACTAAGCTCTTTATGAAGAGCTTAGAGAACAGCATTGACACAGAATATACATGCTGTGTGTGTCAGCTATGATCGCACATCGCCTGTGATGGAAAAAAAGGCAAGACTGTCAACACAATTTAGCACAGCAATATCCTCTCATTTGACTTACACTGTCAGTATTTTAAAGGTAATAAAGTAAATGAGGAAGGTAAATAAAATTAATAAACTTAAAAAGATAAATGAAAAGGCATGGTCATTTTTGATATATGAAAAATCTCTCTTTTTCATAGTTTAAAGTGCTTACTGCTCCTGTCTTTTGCTATCATGCTTTACCAACTGTGATTCAGAATATATACTCCTAAATCTACTCAAGTCTAAAGAACACATTTCCCTGTTTTATATTGCAACCCCTTTAAATTGCTTTAGAAAACTGTAAACTAGAGCAATTTGCCCTTGTAAAGAAAAACAAAATACGCTTAGACTTCAATGAATAACAAAAGTGCAAGAGCATGATCATCTTTTGACAACTGGTCTGGCACAACGAGAAAAGCTGAACATCTTCGCTACGCACACTACACTCTGTAAGACACGGAAAGGACTCTTCTTTGTTTAACAAATGCAAATGATCTCCAAGGCTCTGACTACTCAAAACTTTATGATCACAGGCGTGCCTTCGAGATATTGCAGCTTCGGTACCAGACCACTGCAATAAAGCAAATGTCACAATAAAGTGAATCACATGAACTTTTTCATTTCCCAGTGCATATAAAAGTTATGCTTACACTATACTGTAGTCTATTAAGTATGGAATGGTATTATGTCTAATAAAACAATATATATACCTTAAGTAAAAAGTACTTTAGGGCCAAGCCCCGTGGCTGAGTGGTTAAAGTTTCGTGTGCTCCACTTCGGTGGCCCAGGGTCACAGGCTCAGATCCCAGGTGTGGACCTACTCCACTTACCAGCCATTCTGTGGTGGTGTCCCACATATAAAGTAGAGGAAGACTGGCACAGATGTCAGCTCAGGGCTAATCTTCCTCGAAAAATAAAAGAGGAGGATTGGTAATGGAAGTTAACTCATGGCAAATCTTCCTCAGCAAAAAAAAAAAAAACTTATTGCTAAAATATGGTAACCACCATCTCAGCCTTCAGTGAGTTGTAATTGTTTTGCTGGTGGAGGATCTTGTAGAAAACACACTATCTGTGAAGTACAATAAAGCGAAGCACAATAAAACAAGATATGCCTGTGTACTTCCCCCAATTTCAGTATTTATAATAAATTACACTTGGATTAGTATTCTTTTCTGATAAAAATAATATGAAAAAGATAAATATTAAAAAGAACTCTTCTAAATTGCCTCATATTTTCACATTGTTATTGGAGAAATGAATCAGAGTATTTATATAAGTAAATACAAGTCAGACAGGTTAGGTTTATTCAGCTAAGTGAAGTGTCTCTCAATATACCTTACATAGATATCGAAAACGTCATCCTAATTTCAGGGGGGTTATTGACATGCCATGACTTGGAGTGCTTTGAGGGTCAAAGCTTCTCCTGTTTACTAATGTAGTAATTAAGATAATAAGAATAAAGACCATTAACATCCATGCCAGAAAGTAATTTATTTACAAACTGGTTTCTAATTTTAGAAAGAAATACTATCCTTTTTGGTAAATATTGCAAAGTAAGCATAGAAAGTACAGTCTGTATTTCAGAGACATCACATACAATCATATCAATCAGTGTGTTGCTAATAATCAAGTAACTAAAATAGAAATTACTTAAGCTTCGGTTACACACAAGGTCTTGTGTTGGACACCAAGGGAAAACAAAATGCTTGCCTTCAGAGTTTCCAGCCCAACTAAAGTGACAACTGTGTGTCATAATAGTGAATCTCAAACTTTATGTATCTGGAGAGCACCTCTGAATATTAGAATTTTGGATGGCACATATAAAGGAAATAAATGACTCAGAATAACACTCGTCTATCAGTAACAGTCCTAAACAACTCTTCCTCACGGATGCCTTACTATATGTCCCTAAGGGCAGCTGCACGTCTTCCACTCTTCCCTCCATGATCAACCTTCAGCATCCTCTTACTGAGCATAGTTGCCTTCCCTGACCAAATCCTCTTTTATACTCAACAGGAAACATTCTCTCGTGTTCCAGTAAACATGAGATCTTCTTTCGTTGCTGACTTGATGGTATGCTGTCTCTTGAGTGACACAGATCATAGGAGACCAGCAAAGGAAAAGGCAATGATAAGCTGCACTAGTCAGCAACTATTCCACAAAAGAAGAGGGATTCAAATTGAGTCTTGAAGGATAAATAGAATTTGGATACAGAGAGGAGATTTCATCAAGATTGAAGGCCAATGAAGTACGCCTGGAAGGTTAGAGTGGTAAATTTGAGAAATTGACTAGCTTACAAAAATGCTAAGCATATAAATTAAATACAAATTTAAAACATCAGGCAAAGGAATTTCAAATCCTTTTTACAGAGAAAGGAAAGCCACTGAATGTTTACTAGCAGTGCTTTGTTCTGATGGCAATATAACGAGGGAAAGGTGGGAGGAGTGGTGGAGGTATCCAGAGAAAACAAGATAATGTGTACGAGGAACAGGGGCTGGAGCCGAGAAGGCTCCAAACAAGGATTGTGAAGGGAAAAATAATTGGATTAAAAAACAATATAAAAGAAGAAGCAAAGAATATGTTGTGGGCTACAGTATATAGAAATTTTTTTACTAACTTTCTTTCATTATTAATATTTATAGCTTTATTGAGGTATAATTAACAAATAAAACTTGTGTGTAGTGTTCAACATGGTTTATCTATGGAATCTAAAAAAGTCAGACTCACAGAAGCAGAGACTAAAATGGTGGTTACTCTATTTCTGGATGTATAATATACTTGCAAAGCTGCCAGGCTTATACACATTTGAGGCATATATTGATCTAAATCTAGATGTAGAAAATGACACACTCTCCATAAAGCACTCCCTACAATGCTTCCTTCTCTTATTGTCACTAAATCCATAAATTGGCAGAGAAAATACTGGAAACACCAACATACTACAGTCATTTTGAGGAGATTTGTTAGAAAGTATTTTTTTCAAGCTCCTCATACAACACACACAAGACTATAATTTACTACATTTATTATATTAAATAATATTGTTTGTTTACTTTATTTTACTTATTTATAAATAACAGAATTTGTGCCAACAATGTTGCTCAACTAAAGAATAATACAATTGGTATAAAGAGTATGGCATATATGAGAAATTCATGTACTCTAAATAATAGAATTAGTCTAAAACAACAAACTAACATATACACCCAGACATACAAATATACATAAATTTTACTCACAAAATTTTATAATGATTTTGAATTCTCTTTTTACCAAAAGCACAAAACGTTTGAATAATTTTATAACATAATAAAATATTTCGCCATTTGTAAAAGCATTAACAAATGGCATTTTAGCATTTATTTATAATTTTATAATATTTTATAAATAGTCATAATTTTATAATTTATTTTATGGTCCTGTATTAAACAGAGAAACAATAGATTCTTCCAGTTACTAAAATTAATTCGTGTAATATCTCTTTTTATTTTTTGGTTAAATATAAGCATTATTTCTCTACTACAAAAGAGGAACTCAATCAATATCAAACACATTGAAAATAACACACAATTTTACAATAAAAAGGAAAAAGAAAACAGGGAGAGACTTTGTGTTAAAGTAGTATATATTTTACTTAGGAATGGATATAAAGACCATTTTAGACATATCTTCAATCTGCTAAGGGTCAGCAATAGAAAGAACATACCACCACAGACTAAATAAATCTGCACTGTCAGTGATTTACCTAACCAGTAATTCTACTTAGCGGGATATTCACTGTTAGTGGAAAAGAATTTCAAACTAAAGAAAGAATAAAACTGGGCAGAATAATATAATTAATAGAAAATTAAGTATTTTCACCTAACAAACTGACTTAATTTTCCTAAAATTACTATTTTGGGCTTCATTCTTTGGGCATAGCTTTAAAATCATTATTGTATTATCTGTTTTTATACCTCAGGGCAGGATTAAGGCAAAGACTCTCCAGCTATTGAGCCTAAGTCTGGAAAATGCTGGCGTTTTCTTCCTCAGCATAACAGGGAAGTAGTAAGAGTAGAAAATGGCTGAACAGCTACGGAACAATCTGACAAATGGACCCTGAAAATAAAGTGTGTATGGTTACTAGAATGCCTCCCAAGACGGTGGGCATGTATGCTGTGAGCTTTCCCTTTTGCACTATAACCCCACCTACCCTGGGACGGCTTTCACATGCCCCATGCCTTTCTAACTCTAGCTTGGGCTTTAGCTCATCATTGGCCAGAGCAAACTTTGCTACAAGAATGGAAGGCAGGATTAATCATACAGAAGCTTTACCATAACGACAAGGAAAAGAAAGAGTTTCCAGTGTTCTACAGGATTCAAAGAGAATCAGAGAACAGTGTCCTTTCTAATGTGGATAGCTAAAGAATAGGGCCATATGTGACCAGTAGAGCTAATTATAGGATTGGAACACAGGCAGATCATTAAATAGGTATCACAATTTGAGCTTAATTAAGCTAATCTTGAGATAAAGGTAGAGCCTCCTTCCTTTCCAACCATCTACACTCTTCAGATTTCCACGCTGAAGCAGCAAAGAGCACAGTAACAGAAGGAAAGATTAAATGTTGGACTAGTTGATCTAAGTCCCTTCTATTTCTCAGTATCATGGTTTATTTATTTACTTATTTATTTTTGAGGAAGGTTAGCCCTGAGCTAACATCTGCTGCCAATCCTCCTCTTTTGCTGAGGAAGCCTGGCCTTGAGCTAACATCTGTGCCCATCTTCCTCTACTTTATATGTGGGACGCCTACCGCACCATGGCGTGCCAAGCAGTGCCATGTCTGCACCCAGGATCCGAACCGGGAACCCCGGCCGCTGAAGCGGAACACGCGCACTTAACCGTTGGGCCTGGGCCAGCCCCTGTAGTAGTATGGTTTCTGGTTAAGATTCCTCAGTAGCAATTGTGTCGAGGCTTCACTGTCCAACATGGACAACTGACTTAACTCTGCCGGGTTGATAAGGAATAGTAAGCAGCTACAAGTTTTTAAAAAGGATGTCTAGATCATTCTGAGACATTCCTTCCTCTTTGTACAACTAAAATCAACACAACAATGTTAAAATGTTCCCTTTCTAACAAGAGAGAAAAATCTGTTTTTATTTTAATTAACCCCTCCAGCTCTTCCTTTTTTTTTTTTTTTTCTATTTGAATACCCTATACATCACACACTTATATTTCCTGTGGCAAGGCGAGTGGACAGTATTTGACGAGTGTTTACAATACCAGGCATCCAAAGCAGGTCCCTGAGGTTCAACACAACTGAGCCCAGAAGGTGAAGGATGAGGACACTGTGGTTGTAGTCACGCATATTAACACAACAGTGTCAAAAACACTTCAGCTGTGGCTTAACAAAGCCCTAGGCTTATTTTCTAGCCCTTGGGGACACACACAGATTTCACCTGAGTTTATTTCAACAACGTGAACCCATTCTTTAAAAAACGTACCCATTCTTTAAAAAATAGGTCTACTTTGTTCTGAACAAGACGACAAAAAGGAAAGAATGTCAAGGTTCTTACGCCTACAGACTTTATTTTCTCGTAAGGAGAGAGGTACAGCAGGATGTAAGAATGTCCCCAAAGCAGAATTCAAAAGACAACAACGTCAGTCAAGTGTGTCTACGGCACACAGTGAGGCTACAATGAGCTATATTTAGACTTTAATGCTAGGCCCGGAAGTTACTTGAGAGCCCCTTCCTCTCCTCTACTCCCCAAGAAAGACATGCATACAATATAGCTTCAATATTAAACATTCTATTACCATTGATTTTAGTAAAGTAATAAACATTCTTTCATAGAGTATCATGATTTTTGCTTGGTCATGTGGCCAAGAAAAGTGGAAAAGTAGGAGAAAGATAGGCTTTTTCTTTTTTTATGTAATTGTTAGTGTCTGAGGGAGCTAACAGCCCCCGAACACATCTGAGAAAAATCATAAACTTCCCACTGAAAGCTTCAGGCTCTTTTCTAAAATAAGTGATAAGCAAAGTTCCATTTAGACCAAAAATCCATTTTTTAAATTCAGAACCATCATTGTTCTTTTGTTTCTGAGCTGAATGACATCTCTGTTCTAGACTTGAGCGGAACTTTGTAATGGAGGGAGTATATGAGGTATGAGGGAACATCAGAGACTAAATTTGTGTACATAGCCAAGGAACAATTAAGCTTCTCAAGGGGGCATGTTATAGAATTAGATATAAGTTTCCAAAGCAAATACGAAAGAGCCAATCTTGAAAATATAACCAAGTCACTGGTGCAGTATAGACAGCATGATGAGGCCTCAGAAGAGAGAAAAGTTGGTATTTGTGCTTGGCCCAGATGTTACTTCCTAAAAGGAACCTGGGTATTATTTGTCTCATCTCTGCCATTAATCTCAGGCCATATTTTGTTACTGCATAGACCCTCAGTATTACTTTTTCTTACTATAGGATTATAAATTTACCCTCCCATTTACAAAAATATATACATCAGTCCTATATTTTGGGAGTCATAATGTTCAAGGATTTGCTGTAGAGTTAACAACAAATTTTCTCTTAAAATTCTTTTCAGATAAAATATACCAAAGCTATACTCTGCTTTGCACTCAAGAAATAAAGGCTACTTTTGTATAACAATATGTAAATGTCTACTATTGATAAATTGACTTTTACATGGGAGATTCTACCTAAAACCTACACACGAAATTAATACGGGACTGAAATATAACCTTAGGAATTAAAGTATATTATTAGAACATGGACCAACGACTCTTCTTTTTAGGTCACAGAAAAAAAATATATTACTTTGCCAGTGTATTTAGTCTGTAAAACAAGAAATAACACTTTTCATTCTTAATTCTTTGAACTGTGAAATGTGAAAAAGACAGTAAAAGTAAATGTTCATATATGCTAGAGCGCAATCAATTTCAGCATGGACTGAAATTTAAAAATATAGTAATAATAAATAAATGTAGTAGGCAAGTAAATAAATAAATGAATCTATTTACAGATATTACCTGATGGATCTTTGGGTAAACAAGCTATTAGGTATGATGGTTGTAGATTCTAAAATTCCTTTAGGATCTGACTTATCAACCACTGGAATTACTTACAAATCTTATGACCTTAAACAAATAAAAGGCAAATATTTATCTACATGATTGAAAAAATCATAATTTTTATAAGAATTTATCAATATTCCAAATCCTATCCACCTACCCACTCAAAGCAAATTAAACGAATGACTTGGCTCAGAATCAAGTGCTGCATTTTATTCAAATGATCAGTTTCCTATCTTTCATATAAGTTTCCCCTGCCCCATTGCCACCCCTCCCTTCCCCACACACACAAATAGAATACTAGGTTGAGGAAATAAAAAGGATAGAGATTTTGGAATCCAAAAGATCTGGATTTGAATTCTACCTCTGCCACTTTGTGATATGAAGCAAGTCAATTACAATCTCTGACATTCAGCTATTTCAATGGTATAACTGAAACGGCGATACTCACCTTATATCATAATGATAATTTAAATTATGCCTCCTAAAATGATTGTCATAAAGCACACAATCAATATGTACTGAATACATTTCTTATTGAAAAGTGTATAGATTCGTTGCTTATAAAACTCAGGAATTTTTTTATCTCTAGCTAAAATATTAGTTTTGCTTTCATAATTAAAAAAATTTACTTTTCAGCTCTCTTTAACAGGTTTGGTATAGCGTAAATTATATCCACTGACAAATCTTTACTCAACAATTTATTTACTTGATGATTACTCTCCTCATCAAGAAATTCTAGTGACGTTAGTTAATCCACATGAAATAATAAATTGTTCATGAGTGTTATGTAATGTTAAACCAAATATCCTACTTCAATTTTCTTTAGAACTCTCTGAACCATAAGGCAGGGGGAGTATATTTGTATACAAATATAATTTAAATTGAAAACATAATTATCAACGCAGACAAACCTACTAATTGGCATACTATTGACAGATGTTAGCTAATGCATTTGGAAGTGAATAATAATTTGAATGGTATGTGTTTTACTTTTGGCACAAGAAACTGTGACATTTCAATGCAGCAATGGCTGAAATCTGTTGCTTCTAAGAATAACTCTTCTAAAATTAACTTTGCCAATCACAAGGCAATCCTACCTTACACTCCAAAAAATTCCAAATTTGTATCGTCCTGCCCAAAGCTATCCCTAAGCCTAACATTTCTTAGTAGACATCTAAGTGCTTCACTGATAAAAGGTTAAACACAAATAAACCCATACTTTTTTTCTGAGAAGATAATGTCACTACTTCTTTTTGTGACTCAGAGCCAAACGAACAATGTGATTTTAATCAAGCAAACAAGCAGACTTGAAATAATTCGAAGAACTACATTTGGTACTTTAAGAACTTGGGCGGGGTCGGGGGGCGGCCTGGTGGCGCAGCGGTTAAGTTCACACATTCTGCTTCAGCAGCCTGGGGTTCACTGGCTCAGATCCCGGAGGCGGACATGGCACCGCTTGGCTAAGCCATGCTGTGGTAAGCGTCCCACATATAAAGTAGAGGAAGGTGGGCACGGATGTGACCTCAGGGCCAGTCTTCCTCAGGAAAAAAAGAGGAGGATTGGCAGCAGTTAGCTCAGGGCTAATCTTCCTCAAAAATAAAGAAAAATAAAAAACTGGAGGGGGAAGCTTTCTTAGAGTTGAAAAATTATTATGTGTCTTATAAATTCAACCTCAACATAGTTCATTATGATTTTTCTGAACATGAAAAATGAATATTTATTTCTGATTATGCATTGTATAGCAGCTTCTGTAATTCATCTAAGTGATGAGAGTGGTGTTTCTTGCAAAAGAAAAGATTTATTATTTCAACAAACCTCAGACATTTATTAATTTGCACACCAAGCATATTTTATTCTCTTAGGCATGCTAAATTCCTTATAAATACAATCATATAGAATTCATAAATTGAATATGTCTACTAAAATCTCCTTTTCCAAGGAATCTGAAAACTTTATTATATTGAAATTTTTTAAAGGTAATCATTGGGAATATTGATTGACTACTCTGAGAAAAACATACCAACAGGATCTTTCTAAATCTATGAACATTTAGCTATTTGTTTTTACCATTGTTACAAAAGCAACTTTTAATTTTGAGACAATGTACTAACTGTAATCTAATTTAATACTACTATGCAAATGAATTAAAGTAAAACTTAAAAGATATTTTTATGTTTGTTAACAAAAATACCTTTTTAAAAGAAAGAGACCTTAAAATTGGGGGGAGAGGAAGAAATAAAGCAATAGGGAAATCTACCAATGGATAAAGATAGAAGTTAAGACTAAATTAGACTTTTAAATAAACTAAATGTGCATCACCAAGAGAATGTATAAATTATATGGTACATTCATAAAACATCCATACAATAAGCCAGCCTGTACAACAGTTAAGATGAATGAACTAGGGATCCATGTATCCTTATGGATTAAAGTTCAAAACAATACTTTATATTGCTTATGAATATATATGTATAATAAAAATATAAAACCCTGTTTAGGGTGAAAAATACCAAATTTAGGATAGTAGTTTTCTCTGAGAAGTGAGGGAAGGTAATGGAATTGGAAAGTAGTACATAGGGTGCTTTGTCTGTACCCATAATGATATATACCTAAAGCAAATAAAGCTAAATATTAAGATTTGACAAGAATCGATGAGGTGTTCATTATGTTATTCTCTTTGTGCTTGAAATATTACCTAATTTGAAAATTGTTTTTAAAATAATTGGTTTTAGAGACTACAATAAAATTAGCATAAGCAAGCAATTGCAATGTGAAAGAGTATCTAAGTTGTATTGAGATGTCTGAGGAGCCCAAGGTATAAAGGTTTTGAGAATCACAACTCTGCCAAAAAATAAGTTCTCAATGTATTTCCACCTGGACACAGGCAACAAATGATATTCACATTCACGCTTTCATGGGCATTCTAGAAACTACTTGTGGTGCAGTTAATCAGTATAGTAATTCACAACTGCCACAAAAACGAAAAGGAGAGAAATAATCCTTTGCTCACTAGAAATGATAGGGAGCAAATTTAGTGGAATTTCTGCTGCTCTAGTTAACAACTTTTTTTTTTAGGAAGATTAGCCCTGAGCTAACATCCACCACCAATCCTCCTCTTTTTGCTGAGGAAGACTGGCCCTGAGCTAACATCCATTCCCATCTTCCTCTACTTTATATGTGGGATGCTTGCCACAGCATGGCTAACCAAGCAGTGCCATGTCCACACCGGGGATCCAAACTGGCGAATCCCAGGCCACTGAAGCAGAACGTGCAAATTTAACCACTGTGCCACTGGGCTGGCCCCATTAACTATTTCTTCTCATAAAACAAGCTTATCAGAAAACATCTCCATTAGAATAAGGTGGTAATTCAAGGGTAAACTTCAATCTGCACTAATTTACTTGTTTATGAAAGTTATTTACAAATATTAGTCCTTTACGATTTGGAGAGCGCCATCTCATGACAATTTTTCTGGCTCTCTCTGTTCAACATCGCAATTCAGCATTCTCTAACATTCACAGGCTTTACATATGACATGCCTTCTGCCTGAACTCCCCTTCACGCCTTTACAAATCCCTGTGTGGTGGGAACTTCTACTGTAAAACATTAGTAATTTACTCCTGTTCTTACTACATTTTTTTCTTAAGATTTGGAAGACTAGTAATAAGTTAATGACTGGGCAAACTGGTTAGAACAGTGCCCAGAATATAAAAAGCATGATACAAAATTTACAGACAAATCATTATGTATTGCAATATTTATGAGACATATAATAATGAGAGTCTGACAATTGTCTCAATATGTTTGTACCTAAAGTAGAAAAGGAAGCCTGGAATTTTTTTTTTTCAAAATTAGAATCTCAACTAAATGCAAGTCAGTTTCTAATTTTACCAAACCATAGTAACTACTTCATTTCAATATTCTTTCCTGCTTATCAAATTGCCATAGAAAGAAATAACAGTAACTGAAATTTCAAAATAATCTTAATTATGCTGTCATACAAAAGTCAAGAAAGACGAAATCACAAAATAAGCAACATCAAATGCAAGGAATCCTTCTTCATCATCATTATTTATTATAAAGTCAGAAAACAGCGTATTGTATTAAGCTGATGCTCCATAGGTCTTTCCAAAGAGAAATCTCATTTTCTCCAAATACGGATATTTGCCTACACTTAGTAGAAATAAAATTACAACTTCGGGAATATTAATGTGCTTGAGCACTGATGGATGCCAGACACTCATCTAAGGGACTGTGCCCTTTGAGCGAAGATTACGTTTTAAAGTTGTAAATTGTTACTTCATTACGTGGCGCATTCAGAGCCTCTTGACTTCAAAGCCTTTTGTTCACTCAAACAAAAATTTAAGGAAACCTAGTAACAGTACAGGAAATCCGAAAAAGAACAACACTTTTCTATTGCAATATGTCTGGAAATACCTTAAGTTAATGTGAGTTTTAGGAAGATAAAAGAAGGACATGAAATAATAAGAATTATTGTTTGAGGATATTTGTATATGTATCGTAGAAATGTGTGTGTACATTTGGCCACACAAGTAAATTCAAAAGACTTATTTGGTCTTATACCTCAATGTGTTTTAAAGGAAGATATCTTCTTTAGGAGGAATAAGCAAAATAAAAAACCCTCTCAGCAATTTTAATAATACACATATATTTCACTTTTACTTTGTTTTCTTTTACAGAATTCCATGAACCAGATTCTTCACTAAGTTATAAATACCACACAAACTCCATCTAAACTTTTACCTAAAATAGCTTTCATTTACAGTCATAACACTATTAATGAGGCACCCAAACAAAATCATACCATGGCTGAAAAATAGTATCACCTGGCGATAGAAGCTACTTAATGCTCAAAATTAATATTTTCATAAACAATCAAAAGAAGTTGATTTTAATTATCTTATAAATACATTCATTCTTTTTTCCAAATTCAAAAGTGGATACCCTAAAATTTATAATATAATAATGGAAATTCTTGTAACTTCTAGATTGTTCATCACCTTCTTAATGTTTTATTAAACTCTACTCTTTCTATTATCTTAATATCAAGAAAACAAGTGACACAACTAATGACAAAGGTCAAAACACAGATCTGGACAAAGGCTTCTAAGTCTTGGATTCTGCACTCAACCTTCTCAATAAGATGAAAAACTGTGAGAGGCACTCAATAAATATCTGTCAGTTGAATGAACGAATAAAGAGTGAGCAAGTGAATTACCAAGAAACAATTCAGGATCAACCTTTCAGTAGCAAGTTCCAGATTATTCCTACTATGGCACAAATCTTATCAGTGTAAAATACCACTTTTACATATCAATTTTCAACACA
The DNA here is from genome assembly GCF_037783145.1 of Equus przewalskii. Classification (NCBI taxonomy): domain Eukaryota; kingdom Metazoa; phylum Chordata; class Mammalia; order Perissodactyla; family Equidae; genus Equus; species Equus przewalskii. Next base: position 27,627,726 of record NC_091834.1, read on the forward strand.
AACAGAAGCTTAAATTAAGCTAACATATACTGACTACCAAGTATAGGATAGGTTCTATAGTACGAGGTATGATATAGGCAAGATTAAAGTCCTTATGTTTAAGGAATCCATGGTCTAGAAGTATTTGAAAGCAAAAGATCAGTTACAAAAATTGTATTGATACCCGAAGAATGCACAAACTCCTCATTCTGACACTTATATCTCTGCATGATTTTGATTGGAATACCCTTTATTTTCATAGCCTTAGCCACATAAACACACCCATCCCAGACATAAACGCTAACTCTATGGTCAACATAGCTTAAGAAAATAAAGATTTGGGATAAATTCCCCACATATTAGCTACTTATATATCCTTAATCAAATTACTTAACTTTTGTGAACCTCAGTTTCCCTACCTGCGAATCTCACAGAAGTATTATGAGTGTGAAATATGAAACATAAATTAAAAAAAAAAGAAACAGTAAAATACCAAGAATCTTTCAGGCCTATGTTCCCCAAACAGCGGACTAAGGCACCCTGGAGAGGCGTGGTGAACTCACAGAGGCAATGTGAGTATTTTAAATTTTAAATTTTCAAGAGAATCACAGCAACATTCATTATATACCACATGACCTGCTCCTATGTTGTTTGGACCTAATTTCTTTCTTTTTTTTTTTTTTTTGAGGAAGATTAGCCATGAGCTAACTACTGCCAGTCCTCCTCTTTTTTGCTGAGGAAGCGTGGCCCTGAGCTAACATCGTGCCCATCTTCCTCTACTTTATATGTGGGACGCCTACCACAGCATGGTGTGCCAAGCGGTGCCATGTCCACACCCGGGATCCGAACCGGCAAACCCCAGGCAGCTGAGAAGTGGAATGTGGGAACTTAACCACTACGCCACTGGGCCGGCCCCTGGACCTAATTTCTTAATAAAGGGAGCTGTTAGATACTTTGTTTTACTGAGGGGTACTAGGAAAAATTACTGAAAACTAAGAGTGCCATGAACCAAGAAAGTTTAGAATTCTCTGTTTTGGACTAATGATTTCCTGCCACCTTTCCTCCTCTCTGGTTCAACAAAGCCCTACATATAGTATCTGCTTCTTTGTCTTTGCTGAACTTGTACCTCAGAAGCCAAGAAATACCCTTTCCTGCATATTCAATTTTTAAAGCTGAATTAGTAGGGTCCTTGTTTGCAGGTAACAACCACCTAATTCTGAGAAACAGGCAGAAAAAGGGGGAATTTTTGGAGGAATGTAGTATACTTCTCAAAATTGGCAGGAAGCTAGAGAAAACAGTCTGAAAAACAGAGAAGAAATGAGGAGACTGGGCAACAGGAACCAGAGTCCAAGTCAAAATGCCGAAGCAGCCAGGTAAGAAGGCTGCCCGGGCACTGCTGCCACCACAACTCTGCTCAGTGCAGTGGCTCACCTCCACCACCAAGTGCAAGTGTGAATGCTACACTGCCACATCTCAGCATTTCTCAAGGTGCCAAGTCCCTCGAAACAGTCCCTTTAGACAAGCCTCAGCTTGCACAGAGAAGGAGCATCTGTCCTTCCCCATCTGTAGCATGAGGAAAGGCTGTGTCTCCAACCAAAATTACCCAATGAGCATTAGCTTAACTGGAAGGAGGCTGGGATTGTAGAAAACCAAAATAAACAGTAAATGTCCATCACAAAAGCCTTGCCCACTTTCAAGGACAGGTCAAATTCCACTCTGACAAAGAGAATACTTTGCTCATCAAACTCCTCATTTCCCTGTATTTTTATGACCATTTTTTTTGTACTTCCACTATAGTAATTATCACTGTCTAAATTTTATTAGCCATTTTTATAGGTTTTCCTATTTTACGGGATTATGACTTTTGTGAGGGCAGATGCTATGTCATTCGTTTCTTCTAAAATCTTCCAAAGCATTTAAAATTTTAAGTGAATTTTATATGAAACACTAAAATATCCAAGTAGAAAAGGAAAATACAGGTATATTTTATTTCTCAAGATTTTTTAATTTTAATAGACTAAAACAAATTTAACTAGGTCAATGTTTCCAGAAGGATGTCTCAAACAACAGACACAAATCCCTAGACACATTTATGAAAAGAAATATGAGAAAGTTATAAACACCCCTTTATTGGAGATTCCTCATACACATTAATCACATTCAAAATTCTGAGTATTCTCTACAGTAAGAAAAAAATATTTAACTTTGTTTAACCAAGATGATCTAATAGTATGGCAAACATATGTACTTATTAATATTGTGATTTATCCCTTTTACCCAGCTTTTTAGAATCAATTAAAAATCATCTGTTAGCCTGAGCATTTTTATTCAGCTTCTCTCATACATGAAGAAGACTATACAAATAAGTGAGTAAATATATCTAAACACTTTGAAGGCATGGATCAAATACAAGCACACTGCATTTTAAAAGAAGAAAAAGAGAAGTCAATATGTACATTGATTTAAGCTATCATCTGTGTCAATGTGATTTTTTTTCCTTTCTACTCATCCTCATACATCTGTGTAGCCACGTGCTGCCTTCCTATGGAATTCTGTACACAACTACGTGAAGGAAGAACAATCTAACACCAATTGTAGACTGATTTTATTTCTTTCTATCTAAGTCAGTTTTCCAGAATTTTTCTTTTAGGATTTAGATATCATCCTTGGTGAATATCAACTGCTATAGTTATGTCAGCCAATAACTATAGGAGTCTCTGATAAGAGTTATCGAGGATTATTTTGCAGCTCAAATTCTTAGTCTTTGTTGCCTTTGGAAGTACCTTTCTCCTTTCAAAAAATTCACTAACTTACTATATGATCACACATATATTTCATAACACTGAAAACAATTAAATATATTTCTTACCAAGAGTCATCTTATTTGTTTTTCTTTAAAAAAGGAATAGTACAGCAATTTTGAAAAGAAAGAAATTTACTACTTCTTAACTGCAAGTGGATGTGGATGTGTGTCAGAATTATTAAAGAAGCTGCATTATCATCAGCCAGGCTCCTATGTACCTATGATTTATCCTGTCAGTGACCAATGTAACAGGAAGAGAACACATCTAGATGTCAGCACGTTTACGTCACCACTGTCATGCCTGGATGAATTCCATTTAGCACCTGCTGGAGTTAGGTTTTGTGAAGAACACAATTTAACATTCAATCAAGCTCAACACAAATACCTTTCACCTGAATCTACCCTTCTGTCATTTGTCAAATACACAAAACAATAATGATTGCTTTATTCAGCCTTAGCTGATATTTAAATATGACTTAAATCAGATATTAATCATGACCAAAATATCTACTAAAACGTAAATCCTTCGTCACATTTAAAATTAAAAACTTTGAGTTGGTATTTGGAATTTAAAAATATATAGATACACTCAGTTGAATTCATTAAAAAAATTATTCTTTGGTAGACAGACATTTAACTCACAAACAAAACTATCTATAAATTATATGTATAATACGATATATATATATGTTTTGTATATATATTATATAAAGTTTCAAACTATGATAGTTTTCAGATATTCTTTGGCAACAGTTATGGCCATTGATGAACAGCCATAGATAAAGTAATATAATTTATGTAAAGTTAAAAAGTTTGTGTGTGTATCTACATGTGTATCCATGTGAGTGAGAGAACAAAAAAAGGCCCATCTCTAAAAATTCATTAACTTAAGAAAGGAAGAAGCAAAAATCACAATTAGTAGGGAAAGTGATGGATTTTCTTTTCCTTCGCTCTGATCTATAATATTAGATCCTAAGTCCAAATTTACTTGGTCATTTTTCACACCACATAAGTTGACTGTTGTTTTAGCATCTAATATCTATCTATCTGTGTATCTATCTACCTAAGTACTTATCCCTTTACCTATCTATCATAATTGAGACACTTACCAGAGAAACTGAAATACCTTCACATGAAAGGGTTAACCTGAAATTACCATTTCAGAAGTTCAATTTCCCACTATACATGCTATCAAAAGTTAAATAAAATTTTACACTCAAATTTTATCTTTTAAAAATAATACTACCCAAATTAGATGTAAAATATTTTATGAATACTTAATATAAGTACATAATTCTAAAACAGACTGAACTCCATCATTAAAGGCAGAAAGGAATGAACGCTCAATATTTTTCATGAGTAACATTTTTATTTTGCAAAACATATTCTTCCTCCTCAATTTTTTACTTGAGAAGGATTAGTCAATACAAATCACCATTGTATTAATCAACCTCCTTCATTAATTCTTATCTGAATCAAGGTTATGTCTGCAAAATGTACTGGACCTTGAAATGGCTCCATTGTAACTAATGTAACTACTTTGAAAGTTTGAACTTAATATTCTCTGGGATCTGTTCCCAGTCTCTGTCCTCTTGCTTTCAGCCTCCTCACTTTGTTGTGCCTACACATAATAATCACAGATCTAAGCACCTGCCCCACTTCTCAAATTCACACACCCACACTCATACCCAGACCTTAACCCTGCACCTGGCCAGGTTGATTAAACAGGTGTCTGCAATTCAAAACATCTGCCTGGGGCCAGCCCGGTGGTGTAGTGGTGAGTTCATGCCCTGCGCTTCGGCGGCCCAGGGTTCACAGGTTTGGATCTGGGGCGTAGACCTACTCCCCGTTTATCAAGCCATGCTGCAGCAGATGTCCCACATAAAAAGCAGAGGAAGATGGGCACAGATGCTAGCTCAAGGCTAACGTTCCTCAAAAAAAAAAAAAAGACCCATCTGTTCGAGAGTGTGATAGAGTGAGGGGAGCGGCATATTTCCTGCTCCCCATCGCTGCTTTCCAACCAATGTCCACCCGGTAACAAACGACTCCACTCTTTTGAAATTTCTATTGTTAGATATCTTGCCAATGTATGAATCTCATTCCCACAGACCTTCAACACCTTCCCAATAGCTTTAACCCTGACTTACAGCCCCTTTTCCACTCTATCTTCCGCGGCCTTGGTATTAATGTAGTTGCTTTTCCCAGTTGTCTGACTTCATAGTAAATAAAATGTATCAGCGCCAATGACTGTTATTTCAATGTTTTAGTTAGCCTCCTACAGGTATGTTACTCCTCCAATGTTAACATTATACCCTTCACATTCTAGCTGATGAATTCCATAGCATGATGCTATAGACAGCCTCTCATTTCAATATACTTTAAAAAGATTAAAGACAAAAAAATTAAAGAAAAAATTAATATAAATCTATCATTCTAATCTGTCTATTTTCACCTGAGAGTGGTCTTTGCAGCACTTAGAAGTTATTACAATAATAGCAAACCACATTTTAAATAACACTACATCATAAATATATAATTTCTCCAGATTGCACTCAGTTATTATTTCAATGGTTTCATAACATTTCATCAAATTTTGAAAGGCAATCTTGCAGATGAATTATGATTTCCAAATTTGGAGTCAGACAGGGTTAAAATTCCTATTCTGCAACTTACAATGGAGTGAGAACTGAGCCACTTCTCTGTGCTCAATATCCCTGTCTGTAGAATAAAAGCAAAAATGCATCCTTACGTGGTTTTGAATATTTGGTGCTTGAAACCTGGCACCCAAGTAGGTGCTTAATAAGTATTAGGTTACATAAATTACAACGTGCCGTGTTTTCTTTATATAATCATATATATTGCTGGAAATGTAGAAACTTCCTAGATTTGGGGTTTTGTTTGTTTTTACTACTAAAGAAAATGGTGCAATAAGCATAGGGCCTTCCTTTTGTTAAATCATTTGTCTGGTAAAACTCTCAGAAATATTTAACCAGATCCAAGAATACAGATGTTCTTTGGCTCTGAATACCTCTCTTTTTTCAAAGATTTGCAACAATGTATAATCCAGCTATTAGGAGATCAGTTTTATCACCATGTTCTTGGCACTTGATCACTTGTTTTCCTTAAAAATCTCTCTTCCCTTGTCTTTCTAAAATGCCCTCTTTTAGTTTTCCTTTCTCTCTGATCACTTAATATGCTATGCTTTGCCTCCTTCCTTTTGCCCCACAAAATCTGGCCTTTCCTAGCTCTCAGGCTTCCATGTTTGCTTTTCTATGTGTTTTCTTCAATATTACAATCGAATTTCATAACTTTAATATCATTTCTATTCTGATGACATCGAAAACAGGATGGTAATCTAACTTCCCTCTGAACACCAACATTCCAGTAATCGAACATTATGCCAGTTTTACTTGATTTTATAACTGCTGCCCCAATATCCCAGAATGAAAATCATAGAGTAATATTTATCCTTCCAATTCCACACATCCAGTCAATTGCTAAGTCCTGTCAAGTCCATCTCCTCCCCTCAAGGGAATTCTATACTCTAATTTCCAAAATAATCTGATTCATTTAATAAATTAATGATAAGATTACAAAATAAAGTCAAGCATTGAACTGTAAATTCATAAAGACCTCTCATTACTATCCCCCAAAAATAGAATATTGCATTACTATTTTCATGTGGAAGACCTTACAGGAGAGATGACATCATAAAGACCACTTCTGGTACTGCTCTAAGTCAGTCTTCTTCCTGCCATGGGACTGGAGATAAATTAATTCTGTTTTACATCTATGTGTCAATGAAGTACCCATTGACATTTATGTATTCATGTCCTGTGACTAAATCAATTAAATAGATGTCCCCTCTTTTTACAAAACTTCCTTGCTTTAAGAAATTCAATAACTTAGTTGCCATGATAGGCAGAAGTCTAAGACGTATCTCCTATCCCCAAGATTTCTGCCCTCTGGTACACACACCTTATTTAATTCCCTCACCTTTAGTGTGGCAAAAACTAAATATGATGGGATATTTCTCCATGACTAGGTTACTAATCAGTTGACTTTTGAGGAAATCCAAAGAGATACTATCCTGTCAGGCTCAATCAAATCAGGTGAGCCTTTGCAAGAGCCTGAGTCCTTCTTCAAGTCAGAGATTTAAAGTGTGAGATGGATTCTACCTGACAGAAATTCTGTTACTGGCTTTGAAGACAGAGGAGCCACACAACAAGGAATGCCAGCAGCCTCCCAGAACTAAAAGTAGCCCCTGGCTAACAGCCAGCAAGGACATGGAGACCTCAGTCCTACAACCACAAAGAAATGAATTCTGCCAACAACCTGAACAAACTTGGAAGCAGACTCTTTGTCAGAGCCCCTAGATAGAAACACACCCCAACCATATCTTGATTTCATTCTTGTTCAGACTCTGATCTTGACAACCCAGCCATGCCACACCAGCCTCCTGAGCTACAAAACTGTGAGCTAATAAATAGGTATTGTTTTAAGCTGCTAAGTTTGTGGCAATTTGTTACCTAGCAAAAGAAAACTAATAAGATTACAGAAAAAAAAAATCAGTTTTTACTTCACAACTTAAATTTAGAGTAATGCCAGTTTCAAAATGGACTCTCTAAGTTCTCTTTAAATGTTACGCAACTTTTTAAAAATAGAGAAAATAAGAATATTTTTAAGAGTTCAAATAATATGATTGTTTATTTTATTTTATTTATAAAGATCGGCACCTGACCTAACAACTGTTGCCAATCTTCCTTTTTTTTTTCTTTCTGCTTCTTCTCCCCAAATCCCCCAAGTATATAGTTGTATATTTTAGTTGTGGTGTTTATTTTTATGTAATGTAAATAACATTCTGTCAAAAAGTATATGTACAATTTCCCTGAAGATGATGGATTATTTTAATTAGGAAATATATTTTCGTTTTTTCATAACTAGGATGAATCATTATAAAAATTCTGGCTACTAGGCTTCATTTAGCAAAAAGTCATGATGATATAAAACCTCCATTTAATTCAAATTTTTTAGAAATACAGAAGTTTGAACAACTGATTTAAATGTCAGGAAAGAAAATAAATCTCAGACCATAGCTGACATGAACGAAGCCATTTAGCTATAAGTTTCAGTAAGCATTTCTCATGTCAACATATTCTTGTTGGTAATCACTTCTCAGCAATTTTCTAGAGCTTTCCAAGTACTCATTTTTAAAAAGTCCATGATAAAAATTTCTCCCAATAAAAGTCTTCAAAATCTTAGAATTTTGCTTCTTTTCATATGTAAAGAAAGCACTTACATTACTATACCACAATCATAGAGAAAAGCTCATTAAATAAGTAAAAATAGAAGAACTGTTGACATCACAAATAAAAGAACACAGCAATGTATGTGTTTTTATTTTAGTCAGGGCCCATTACTTTTTACCACATTATATAAAATAATCTTTCAAGCTGGGGGTAAAGGCCCACACTTGCCATTTAACACCAAAGCACAGTTTATTAAGCAGCTTAACTACTCTTAGAAGTGAAAATTCACTTAGAAAAGAATCATTTTTATCTTGTCTGTTTAGCAAAAGGTGTATCTTGATACCGTATGCCTTCTAGATCTAGCAAAACTATCATTTATTGAGCTTTACCAAGTGCCACGAACTGTCCTTAAAGCTTTACTCTTTCTAATCATTATAACAGCTCCAGGAGGTAGGTCCTCATATCATCACATGCATTTTATACGTGAAGAAACCAAGCCACTAAAAGGCGGCATAGGTGCCATCTTGACTACTCTGCTACACTATCTGATTCACCAAAACTGTTGTCTCTTCTCCTTGAAGTTTAGTTTCATTCATTTTTCCTTCAGCAGTAACAGAAGATACGTTATCCACTATGGCCCCAATTTTATAATGAGACTTTATTTGGAGAAAGTTTTTCAATATACGTGGTAAATGTGTCTTCTTTTCACCTTTTGAAAGGAGGTATAATGGGAAAAGGTGAGGTAGGAAAGTTGCTAAAAATATTTGCAGCTAACCAGATATGAGGTGGACCTGTTAGCCCTCTGAACCAATATTCCAGATTACCTTATTCAGATACTACATCTGTAATAACTACATGAGATTAATTCATTCATTCGACAAAGATTTTGTGAGTCTACTGCAGGCCAAGTGGCTGGCACTCACGGAGCTTGCATTCTAGAGAGGTAGAGATGATAAATTTAAAAAAAAATAATAAATTAGTAAATTAACTATTATATTACAAGATAATAAGAGCCAGGGACAAAAGGAAATGAGAGCAGGGTAAGAAAACTTTGCATTATGGGAGGTTGGAGGCAGGTTATAGTATTAATTTCCATAATATGTTTTGTTTCTGTTTTTAAACATATATGGCTTGATTACACAGGCTTTGTTCATTAACTCAAGGGTGAAAGTAGGCCTCATTGAAGTAATATTTAAGCAAATAATCTGAAATAGGGAGTTCATATTTTTTCATGTAAAAAAAAGCTGATCTTTCTAATCCTTTCATACTTTAAGAACATATGCAGAGACACATATTAGTATGTAAGATTTTTTTAGGAGGGCGTTAAAAATTCTTGCTGCCAATATAGGACCAACTAAGATTCAAACCATTTCTAACTACAATTTTAATGCTATTAACATAAAGTATGCATTTCACTCTACACACTATTTCCCTAAATTCACTTTTTGACCAAGGAACATGTTTTCAGTGTAGCATCTTGTGGGACCACACTTTAATAAAATACATCTAAAAAAACTGTCCTAGATTATTCAGACAGTGTATTAGATTGTATTGGGTCCATCAATTAGCATATGTCTTCATACTGTACTACAATGCCATGAGAAAACTGACTCTAGGTGGCTTAGAATCCTCATAAGTGAGAAAAGTTTTTAAATAGAGGATGATTCTTTTTATAAAAGTCACGAAACACAGTCAATCTTTTGTTTTGCATGGCTCAGCTGACACTATTCACTTCTATCTATTTAAGTCTTTTAAGTCTATTATTATTAAAGGTTTTGTATATTTAGATAATACTTACATAATTACTTCTGTATGAATGTGTTTTTTTTTAAGCAGGGAGTGGTTTGTTTGTGGTAGTCAATTACAGTATGTTGATAAATGAAACAAGAAAGGAAGAATAAACACATGACATAAAATAGATGTCAGAAGTCTGCAGAGTTTCATGAAAGCTGAGTAAATATCAAAGAAATTAATGGGCATTCTTGCAGACAATTTACACAATGAAAAGATGTATTGTTTACTGAGTGATTTAATTAGCCTTCCTTTGGAAGTGTGGCTAAGGTGGAGAGGTTCTATTTTCAGCAGATGCAAAAGAAAACTGCTTGTGATGGCACTTTGAGATGATAAGAATAGTGACAATACATGGCATGTTGAAAAAATCATTGTACTTATAAAGTTATGAAATAGTGAGATAAACTGAAACTGGGTGAAAAACATATAATAATTCTAAAAGGTAATCTAAGTGAACACAAATCTCATTTCAGGATCTAAAACAATTAAGATAAACTCACAACCATCATATACCTATGATATTTTTTAGCTGTTAATCTTATTATAGTATTAAAAAAAATCTGAAAATGCTTTAAATGAACATCCCTTCTTTCTGTGGTTTCCCAAACTGGTAAATTAAAATGACGTGTCTTCTCACATCTAACTGTCCATAAACACATTTTCTCATAAAATTTTAGAAAATCCAAAAGAGAAGTAGAAAGTACTTAAGTCCAAGTTTAGGGATTAAACACATAGATATCTGAGGTTATTTTTATCCCAATGGTTAATTCCATGTGTAAGACATTCTTTTATTTCTCCTGTTTATTATATTTCTACCTGATAGTACACCTTTTTAAAATTGACAAGGCAGATTTCACTCACATGTTTACATGTTAATGCACAGCACTGTGTATGCTATCCCCCAAAATTAAACACTGTGGTATTTTAAGTGCTAATTTATTCCTAGGGAAATTTCTATTTTTAGATCTAAAATATACATATATCCATGCACACACACACACACACACACTGTATTTGCAAATATATATACATACATATAATTGTCCAATGTTAAGAAATATTAAAGCAAAACAGATTGTTTCAATTATTTATATGAATATCTATTATTATTTTTTTCTCCGACAGTAAGATAGATCTATAATAAATTGTATAAAACTACCATGTAAGTTACATTATCAGTAGTATAGAATGTCATATTTAGCCCAGAAACATGATTTTGCCAGCTGATTAGGTAGATTTCTATAATTTAATGAAAGAGAAATCTCAGAGTCCTGCCCACAAATCTGTCTGTGTAGTGGAAATGCCATTGAACTTATTTTCAAATCATATTAACATTATATTAATATGTGGGATTATGTAACCCACACAAAATAAGGCAAGAAAATGTTAATATACACTAAATTATAAGGCAAGTATTTCTGCTGGAGCATTGCTTATCTGATTATAGGACTGAGTTGTTTGTTTGACAAGTTTTTCTCATTTCTTTTGTTCACAAGTTTAAGTAAAGGAAGGAATTTTTAAAAGGAGATGTAGAAAACAAACAATGAAAAGGGTATTTTTATTTAGTACTGCAGCAATCAATATCTGGCCCCAATCTTAAGCATTTCATTTCAATTCCCTGACCCTAATTTTCTTCATCTTTAAAGCAGTGGTTTGATAAGTAGTCCTTTTTCATAGAAGTTTCATGTAGTTGGATCAGTGGCAGGGCCAAGAGTAAGAGAGGTTACCAGATGGTACCTCCATTCATGGAAGCTCCATGAGAGCTTCCAGCTCTCAGTCAAGTGGCTGAAGTTGACCTCAATCAGCACATTTTCACTTTTATCTGTTTTCTATACTTGGTCTCTAGATTTAACAACATTTGAAGGAGGAGTTCACAATATTTTACACTTAAAATCCACTAGATTTTTAATACCTCTTAGGCAAGACAATCCTCAATAGGTCTCTCCTTCTCCTACATGTCTTACAGGGTATGCCAACAATGGAAGACCCTGGCTGTTCTTCACCCTGGCCATTTCCCAGGCTTCTGTGTGCAGTGGGCAACCTTAAGGGATGAGGTAATGCCTTCCTCTGTGACAAACAACAGACTAGCTATTGCTTGCTATAAAAGAGGTGGATTCCACAAGTTCAGTGTGCCTCATCTGCAACTCAAACCCTCTGCATGTACAACATCAATCTAGGCCCATATAATCTGACCCCCAGAAGAGTGGGAGCAATGGGAACTCATGGAAATATGCTGATAATTATGCTGCCTGCTGTGGTGTGAGTAATCAAGTTCTTTGTCTCTGATCCAAGAGTCTCATGTCTACTATTAGCATCTATAAAACAGTAAGAACTTAATTTATTAGCTTATAAGTAGGGTAAAGTCAAATTCTGGGCTGGACAACACCCTATTACTAGACTCTTTTGCTAAGGTTTTCATGGATATTCAATACCTTTAAATATTAAAACTAGGCTAATAAAAATAGTAAGGTACTGACATTGTAAACTAGACATATAACTAAGAGTACAAATTAAAGAATCTAGAAAAGTAAACTGCGTTTTAACAGAAATTTATTACATGATAAAGGATGGACTAAAAACCAGATTGAGAAGGATGAATTACTTATTAAATGATGTGGAGGCAAGTGGCTATGAATTTTAAATATATAAAATTAGACTCTTCACCTCACACCATACCAAAAAACCAAAAAGAAAAAAAAAGAATTACAACTAAATAAGTGATCTGAAGTAAAAAAATAAAACTAGAGATGTTTAGGAGTAAATGCGGAAGGCTATTTCTAAAATAAATGTGAAAAAGCCTTCTTTAGCAAAGTAAGTAATCATAAGGAAAAATTAAAAGATTTGATTTCATAAAAAAATTTTTTAGAAACCTCATGTATGGAAAAAATTTCATTAAAAAAATTAAAGACAAGTGATCAACATGGAAAATAATTAAGATAGCTTGACAAGGAATTAAATTCTCTAAAATATTAGAAGAAAAACACAGAGATCTCTTTTACCAAAAAAATGGTCAATGGGTATAAATGGGAAATTTTAAAAAAAAGAAAAATATAAATGGTTGATAACTCATGATGCTGATAAAGACATGTTTACTCTCAAAATAAGCGGGGAAATTTAAAAGTATGCAACAATACAATTTATGACTCTTGAAATTTATAAATATGAGCTAGTCAATGTAGGAAAGTAGAGACACTCATAGTTTGTTGGCTGGACTATAATTACTACCGTTTTCAAACAAAGTAATATGAAAGTTTTCTTAAATCCAATTTGCCTTAACCTTGAACATTGATTTCAAGGAAATTATCTAACATATCAAAATACAACGGAAAAATAGAGAGAGAGATGTTTTACTGCAGTGTTGTTTCTACAGTAACAGGAGCTAGAAATACTCTCAATTTCTCAGTTTTCAAGAGGAGAATATATATCAGTATTGAGATACTGCACAGCTATTTACCTCATAAATAGAATAAGTCAATGAGTTTTCATTTGAAAGAATGCCCCATGTATGAAGTTTTGTGAAAAAAAGAAATCAAAGAAAATATGTATAGTAAGATTAAATGTTGATTTCAAAATAAGTGTTATTTTTAAAAACATAACTAGTCCATAAAACTTAAAAAAAATCTCAAATCCTTCTACACTTCACTGTTTGTATAACCATTATAAACAAACAAAAAGCAAAAACAAATGTCTGAATATATACTAAATCATCAGCAGAAGTGCATGGGACAAAGGAAGCTATTCATTTCTTCTTCAGATATTTTAGGATTGTTAATCTATGGATTGTTATAAGAAATAGTACTTTTATAATTCAAGTTACTGGAATAGAGTTTTAAAAGTAAAATGAATGGCCCTCAAGAAAAGAAAGGAAGAAAACTGGAACAGATAATATAGTCAATTTCTAATATTCTGTATTGCTGAGTCTTCTGGTACCAACTGATCCAAAAACTGATGGTTTTCATCTAAAGCCAGAGGGAGACTATAAACAGACCCAAGAATTCTGAAAAGAAATATAGAGGAAATATTTGGACCTAGAGGGGTCAGGAGAGAAAAAAACATGTCTTGACCTAACGGTTGGTATGGCCACAGTATACTAGTAAACAGTATAGACATTTCTTACTGACGATTAGCAGGACCTGAGAACATTGATCCACAGGCCAGGCCAGGCCAAGCCAGGCATCTGTAGTCTATCTCTTGAAGATGAAAGCCCTGACACGTATCTGCTCAGCAGAGCATGCAAAAAAGAACCAGCTGTCTTGTGTAACAAGAGGAAATGAGCCCTGGAAGAGATAATCAGAGTGCAACAAATATAAGAATATTCCTGTTTTGCTTGTACAGAGAGAAATAAATATATCTACACAGCAGTATACCACAGGGCCTGCACATGCAACTGCAAAGTTACACAATGAAAAGGCAGTGTTAACAGCAACGTTTAAGGAAGAAAAGCCTAACACAATAGTAATCAACATAAAATTATTAGTGAGGTATTTTACATTTTTTCATACTAAGCTTTTGAAATCCAATGTGTTTTTTGCACTTAAAGTAATCTTAATTTGAGCTAGCCACAATTCTCATTAGCCACATCTGTCCAGTGACTAGCTTATCAGACACATACGCAGCATTGGTCAGAATATAAATTGATACAACTCTGTGGAAATCAGTTCAAGATACACATAACCTATAGTTCAGCATTCCACTTCTGGGAACGTAACAAAGGCGGCTATATAAAAATGTTGATAGAAACAAAAATTAACAACCAGCACTATCACCAACTGAACACTTAGATGTTCACCATTTTCATGGAGTAAAGTCTTTGCATGCATTGGCAGAAATATAATAGCATTTCTTGCAGCTGGAACAAGTATCTTTTTTTTTTTTAGGTTTTTTGTGAGGAAGATTAGCCCTGAGCTAATATCTGCTGCCAATCTTTCTCTTTCTGCTTGAGGAATATTGTTGCTGCGCTATGTGTGCCAATCTTCCTCTATTTTGTACGTAGGATGCCGCCGCAGGACAGCTTAATGAGCAGCACATAGGTCTGCACCTAGGATCTGAACCCACAAACCCCGGGCTGCCACTGACACAGTGCACACAAACTTAACCACTATACCACCAGGCCAGCCCCTGGAACAAGTATGTTTTATGCCCTCGCACTCACTATACATGAAGGCAGGGTCATTATTTCATCATTCAGCCATACGCTTTCACCTATAAATGCTGACCAGTTAGAAGAATTATCTGGAAAGAAAATTTGTGCAATGATGCTGGCCTCTATGCTTCGAAACCTCTCAATCTGCCCATTCTTCTAAATTAAACAGTGTAACACAGACACCACTATCCTGTGGGCCCCAAATGTTACCTGGTTTTGATGTACGTATTAGCAAATTTGTTAGTACTAAAGTCCTAGTGATTACCAACTGACACAACTTACAGGTAAGAGAGCACAGAACAAGCAGCATTTGTTTCCCAGTTCCCTAGGTTACTTAAACACAGTGGGAGAGAAACAGCACCAGCTCAGCCTCTGAATTACACCTCTGTGGCTTGATAATGACACCTCTCTGATATTCATTCTCCTGCTCTCTAAAACAGCTGTAAAACTTGCCCCCTCGTTGGGAGAAAAATCCCTGGCACAATGCCTTTCACATAGGGCTAGTTAAGTACCAGCCCCATAAAAAAAAATAGCAACATGATTGATATCAGTTTACCTTTTCCCACAATGCACAATGTTTTCTCTGGATCATAATTAGAATCATCTATTTATATTTACTATCTAAATAAAACTTTTGTCAATCAAAGAAATACAAATCTAAGGAAATTTTAGACTTCCAAATTAACAAACACCATTTTAAATGTTATTATTCAAGTCCGCAGAGGCTGCAGTAAGAAAGGCAATGTCAACTGCTATCACCTCTCCAAAGAGAATTTGATACTTCAGGGTCCCTATCCTTTGAATTAGTAACTTTTGTACTAGTAAGCTTTCCTTGGGAAACAGTTAAAAATACAAACATTTATGTCCAAAAATGTTCATCTTATTTATAATAAAAAAATGAAAACAAACTAAATCCCTAATATGAAGAGAATGTGGATGAAAAAACATACATTCACAGAATTGAGTAATAATAATTTTAAATAATACTTAAGACATGTTTAATCATGTCGGGAAATGTTATAAAATCTAATGTTAAGATTGGGATACCATGTAACCATGTAAAAATGCATAGAAAAAAAGACTGATAGAGAAAACACTTTTTGTTTAAATTTGCTCCAACAAAAACATCTCTATTTTAAATCCAAATCTGGATTTTTTGGACTAAATATCATTTAATAAAAAGGTATCATATTGAATTTCTCCTAAAAATTAAGAAGTAAAAATTTTGTTTCTACAGACAAACTTATCAGCTTTCATTGATTCTTTGATTTATCAATCAAAAAGTGACATCAGGTGTCCCTCTCTGCCATAAATGTCAGAAATATTCACACAGAATGTTGATCTCCATTATGCAATTCTTTTGAAAATGATTATTGGTAGAATTCTTACCTTTGTATTGATTTTTTTAATCATTATTTCAGTGTTTAATTTCTCGTGTGTGTGTGCGTATACTTAAACGCTTCTTAGTATTGGATATATGATTTTTAAAGTATTAACTAATGATCTTTAAAGTAAAGGAAAGATACGTGGTTTGCCAAACTAAGAAATGCAACGCATCCCCACTAGGCCTTCCTTGAGTATTTGGCAGAGAATGCAGAAGCCACCCTGGCTAGAGAGTAAAGATCTGAAGGGAGCTCAGTTACACCACTGGGTCTCAACTGGCTCAAAAGGCTCATTTGTTGCCTAGTGACAAACATATGCTCGCTATTCCTGCGTGATTTAGGCCGTGCATAATTATCTTACTAAGGAAGTAAAATTATGACTCTAGGACTTCCTGAAACACGAGGAAACAGAGTTATGCTTTATTTTCATAGTAAAATATTACTTTCTAATAGTGTAGTAAAAACAATAAAATAAGTACCCACTAGGAGCAATTTTGACATTTTTACATTTGAACTGATCCAGAATGATTAAAGTTCACTAGGTAAATTGATTGCCCATTTAGGCTGTTTTCCTCAGCATGCTTCCAAATTCTATAAAATTAGCTCTTTCAGAAAGCCTTTCTGCCAATTTTAAAACTCCTTCCAAGATAAAATATTCTCTGAGTTGGCAGAAATCAAAGCTTAAAAGAATTGTTCCTTGCTATCAGAGATCAACAGATTATTGTACCATTTATACAAACTGAGCACCATACCGTTAATTCACAACGCTTAGGCTGAATGTGGCTCCATCCCAGGGCCCTGCAGGCAGCCCTCGCCATTGCTCAGGTGCTATGGGGGATGGTGTGTATGAGGTACAGGAAGCGACCTTAGAGACAGGTGTATTTGATTAATGGGTGAGGGAAGGGAGAATACTGTCGTAGGCGCTAATCCATGACAAACTATGACCAGCTCTTCTCACCATCAGAGGAACAGAACAGCAAAAGGGGAGGGCAGAGTGGCACCAGAGGGAAAAGAAATCCTGCCTCACAGTGATTAGCATAGCAGAAGCAAAGGCTTATAACAGAGATTTATATATGCTTTATTAGAAAAATAAATGGAAATAGTTGAATCCTTTCTTGAGGAATACTACTTCTTTGCATTGCAGACATAAAGTCTGAGTGTTTTCAGAATGTGCTCTCTAAAACTAGAATGAAAGTACAGTGCCAGGCCAGCAGAAAATACTGGATCACCAGAAAAATATCACAAGCAGAATGAAGGAACCGTAAAAATAAAACAAGGATCAAGGAGAAGATGCTTTCCCAGCCGCTAGAAACAAGGAGAGGTTAGTAGCATGAACACTGGGATAGCACCACGAGTTAAGCCTATATACCATATTTACAACTTCCTGGATATATACGTATACGTATGCACGCACACACATGCAAACACAATGTGCCTTCCTCTTCAACTAAGCCCTTCTGCCAGTCGTCTGAAGTCCTTTAGGCAATAACAATAGAACCATCTGAACATGGATTAACTCAACTAACCTTTATTCACTCCCTTGATGCCAGGTCAGCTCATCAACTTTACCTAGAGCCAGAGGGCATTAAGGCCTTCTGCCACCTGAAAACTTCATGAGGATTAGCCAAGAACACTACTCTCTTGACACCATTTTTTTCTCCTCTGAAACACGATCTTCCAAATTCAAAGAAATTACCGCAGAGCAAAATAATCTGAACAATGACAGATTGCCTAAATCTCACTGATCATATTTAAAATGAGACTTCACCTAAACCATTTAAAAACTGGAAACCATTTATATTTTCAAAGTATTGAAATTCCACACATGTTCTAGATAATTCTCTGCTTTATTCAAAAAATCTCCTTTCCAAATTACTACCTCTAAAATATAATTTACCAACATAACAAATCAAAGATTTTCCTGAAAGGTTTATTGTCTGTCTACCCAAGGGCTCTCATTTCATATCTCCAAACACTGACAATTCTAATAATCACTATGGCCCAAATGTATACATAAACGTATGTACACACATGCACACACAAGTTATAGTCCTTCCGCATGCCACTTCTTTTTAGCGAGCACAAAGTACACTTTAAATGCAAACATTATAGTTTTGTTTTTAGTGGTGCGGTTCATTGGATAACTATTTAAACTAACTGCATGGTGTTGATACCATAAGACTCCTCATTGAAAAGTACACTTTTTAAAAGCTGTGAAATTAATACAATTGTAAAGGGAAAATAAAACTCCCTCTTCAAGAATACACAACCAAAAACAACTCTTCTGAAAATATGGAA
This sequence comes from Equus przewalskii, assembly GCF_037783145.1. Classification (NCBI taxonomy): domain Eukaryota; kingdom Metazoa; phylum Chordata; class Mammalia; order Perissodactyla; family Equidae; genus Equus; species Equus przewalskii. The sequence goes on from NC_091834.1 coordinate 27,646,371, forward strand.
GAAATTTAAGATGCTTTGTTTTGCTTTTGCATTGAATCCTGAACTCTGTGAGTAATAATTATACTTGTTACAACTCTTGAAGGGCTGAGAGAAACCAAATTTTACCTACCTTTAAAATGGATCTTAGTTAACATTATTTATCACAGTTAAAGGGGATAAAATCTGCTTAAATCTATAGGGACAATACTTTCATATAATGTTATGTCAAAACAACTTAACATCTTTCAAAAGTAAAAAATAAAAATAGTCCACAGTTTATTCTTAAAAAAAATTTAACTCAAAAACACCACCAAGAATCTTAAAGCTTCTTTTGAATAGTTGCTAAAAATCTGTTCAATTTTCCATTCCAATTAATTACAAAATCAAGAGAGTGGAATAAAATAATCCTTAAGTAGTTTTGATTTTTATAAAAAGCAATAAACAATTATTTTAAATCCAACCACAAAATCTTTATTAAAAAGCTTGTTACTTATCTAAATAGACAGCAGCGGTTGTTTAACCCCTCAGTCTCTCAAGATCCAGATATTCTAATAGTCCTAACACATTACTAATGCCTATAGATTCATTTTTTACGAGTATATTAGGTAGAAATTTGCCATCTGCTTTTTGGTCATTTACATTGTGGAAAAACTGCTCTTGTCATCCCCCCCCGAAAAAAAATAAATTTCCTTGACATTAGTCACTGAAATCCAGATATCTTTTTTTTCTTTCCACAGTTCTTAATGAAGCGCTCTATTATATTTATGCCAGATTGTACCTCAAATAGAATTACAAAAAGTCTAGGCATAATATAGTTGAACCAATATGTTCTAGTAGACATTATTAACTTACACAAAGTTCTTAATAATTTTTGTAAAATAACAGATCTAATGTTATTTGTTTATGGATCTGCAACCAAACTTCTTTTTTTAATGTATTAAAGAGACCGGAAGGATCAGAGATATTGGCGACAGTAAATTACAACCCTTATTTGGTGTTTATAAGTGAAAATCAGATAGTCCTCCAAAACTATAGCTCGTTAATTCATAAAGGATTGGGATAATTGTTATTTTAAGTTGTCAGCTTATTTCACCTTCTTACTCCTGGTACATTAACCCAGAAAAGTACAAATTGCATGAACTTTTAATAAGCAGGGAAGCCTGTAGCAAGTAATTGAAACTTCTAAGATATCAATACTGATTTATTTTCTTTACCAAAAATGTATTTTTTACTCAGCAATTTGGCTACCAAAATATTTCAGAATAAACACAATATAGTCACATCCATATGTAATATAAGATCACTTACCTCAGTCAAGTGTGGTGTCGGGTTAAATCCACAGAGGTTACACACTTGATTCTTGCATTCAGTGCAAGTGCGGAAGTTAGGAGGATCCTTAGAACCTAGGTTGAGTTCAGTTTTGCAGAGAGGACAGGCTGATTGTGGTTTGGGATTTTTCTCCGGTTTAGAGGGAAGGACAGCTTTTTGAGGCTCAGCTGTTGAAGGTTTGCTATCCTTAATAGGCAGAGGCTTTTTTTCCGTTTCTGTTCTTTTTACTGCTGGAACTTGTTCAGCTTTGGGCTCTAATTTTTCAGCTACTGGAGCTTTTGTTTCCTTTTCCACAGGCATAACCTTTGCAGGTGCTAGTGGTACCTGATCTGTGGGTTTGGGTGGCCCCTGAGAAGGAGGTGGCTGTGAAGGAGGAGGGCCTTGTTTTGTTGGGGCCCCTGACCCACTTTGTAAATGAGATCCAGGCTGACCTGCTGTGGAGATTAAATTTGATGCCTGGCTGAAGATTGATGCTCCAAACCCAAAGAGTTTTCCAGTCACAGTTTCTTGAGGAGTTGTGGGCTGTGATTTAGGGGCATCAGTAATACTTCCCAGATTGAGACTGAAACGTCTCGACTGCTCCTGAGGCTTTGGGGGCTGTTGAGATGCGGGGGCAGTTTGGCCAGTGGTAGGTCGTGGGTCCAGGGGTGTTGGTGACCCTTTTAGCATCAGCTTTGCATCTGGCTTAGGACTTATTTTGGTTTGTGCTTTCTTGGGTTCTTCCCTCTTTTGAACTGAATCAAACTGTTTTTGACCTTTGCCCTCTGAACTAGGCCCAGGATGTGAAATAATTTTCGAATCTGATGCAGGACGAGGTATGACTTTAGAATCAAATGGGGTGACTTTCTCTCCTGTTGGTGGAAAACTCTGTGAGGGTTTGGCAGAGTCTGTTTTTAGAGCAGGGGTTGTTTTTTCTTGATCCTGTGACTGTACTCTGGAGGTTGGAATGTCAGGTTTTGTTTCTGTTGACGATGAAGACACAGTGTCTATGGCTGGCTTTACCGTCTTGGGCTGCTTTGGTTTATCATCAGCCATGGGGATCTTGGCCTGCTCAGATGGGACAGAAGGCTCTTTGGGAGGGGCTGGCTTGGATGGGGACTCTGCCATGGGAGATTGCTTAGCCACGACTAGGGGAGAACCATGAAGGGCTGGCTGTTTCACTGGTGGTGGGGGCGTTTTAGACTCAGGTGCCTTTGAGATATCCTGTTTGGGTGCAGTATCCTTCTTTGGAGAAATCTGCTGTGACTGTGGGGATGGTTTGCTCACTCCTGTCTTGGGAATAGCAGGACCAGTCTTCGGTTTGGGCTGGGGTGATGATGCAATTGAAGCCAGATCACCTCCTAGAGCTCTTTGCATTTGACAGTTTAAACAGAGCCACTCTTTTATCTAGAAATAATATAAAAGAATGGTCACTGAGATAATAACAATGTAAAATCATAAAAACATTTTTAAAAAGGCATGGTACCATTTGAAACTATGTTTCTCATCATTCGAAACATAAAATATACATCAAATTATTTTAATTAATTTATATTAAAGTATTAAAATGTTATAACTTCAGAGACTTAAGCATTCTATATTTTAAGAAAAAGAAAAAGCAAAAATCAAGAGTTGTATTTTTCTTCTAACGATAATTTTATTATTCTTTGCCTTCGACTTACTCAAAGTTTGATTACTCCCAGAAATAAAAAACCATATATCATCAAAAAAACCCGAGTTATAACATATTAGATTCCATAAATCAGTTATGTGACATATTTTCTCTAGTGACAGCTGGTAAACAGTTTTTATACAACCCAGAGTATGCTTGTCAAATTACTAACATGCTGCTAAGTTTTTAAAATAGCAGAGCATTACTGACCCCTCCAAGACAACATAATCTAAGGTGTGAAAACAAAAACTATTAACCATGATGGGTTTGAAAGAGAAAATTCTCTGCTAAGAAAATAAAAAAAAAATTTCCTTCAAATTATCTAACAGCATGATCTAACAAAGAAAACATTGTTTCCTTATAAATTTTATGAATATACTGTAAAGAGCAATATAAGTAAGCAATATGCCTATTTGACTGGTGAGATACGTATATACATAAGATATACGGAAGGGCATCTGCTCTTTTCATATAGTATCCATTGTGAAAAGGAGATGTTGAACTTGATACTATATTCTAGAAGATAATTTAAAAGTACCTATGTTTAACATTTACCTTTTTTAATTCCAAAATAATATATGTTCACAACACAAAATTTTAAATATTACCAAAGTAATTTAGAATGGCAAATTCTACATGATCCAATCTTCTCCACTCAAAATAACCGTTACCAATTTAGCACTGAGGTTCTTTGTATAGAATTCCACACAGTGAAAAACTACATATACAAAGCAGAGGTACAAGAAAAGGTTTCCCACAGTACAAAACTGTGAAGTGTTAGCCTAGCAAACAGCAACTTTTTATTTGCAAACAATTTCCTTTTCAAAAGAGACTGAACTAATCATTCTTAAACTTTTTAAAAACTTCTTTGTCTACGGAACAACAAAAGACCCCCGAATAGCCAAAGGATTCCTGAGAAAAAAGAACAAAGCTGGAGGTATCACATTCCCTGATTTCAAAATATGCTACAAAGCCATAGTAACCAAAACAGCATGGTATTGACACAAAAACAGACGCACAGATCAATGGAACAGAATCGAGAGCCCAGAAATAAACCCACACATCTATGGATAGCTAATATTCGACAAGGGAGCCAAGAGCATACAATGGAGAGAGGAGAGTCTCTTCAATAAATGGTGTTGGGAAAACTGGACAGCCACATGCAAAAGAATGAAAGTAGACCATTCCCTTACACCATGAACAAAAATCAACTCAAAATGGATTAAAGACTTGAATGTAAGACCCGAAACCATGAGACTTCTAGAAGAAAACATAGGCAGTACACTCTATGACATTGGTCTGAGCAGCATATTTTCAAGTCCCATGTCTGACCAGGCAAGGGAAACAAAAGAAAAGATGAACAAATGGGACTACATTAAACTAAAAAGCTTCTGCACAGCAAAGGAAACCATCAACAAAACGAAAAGACAACCTAACAATTGGGAGAAGATATTTGCAAACCATACATCAGATAAGGGGTTAATATCCAAAATATACAAAGAACTCATACAGCTCAACAAAAAAACCCCCAACAATCCAATTAAAAAATTGGCAAAAGATCTGAACAGAGATTTCTCCAAAGAAGATATACAGATGGCCAAGAGGCATATGAAAAGATGGTCAACATCATTAGCTATCAGGGAAATGCAAATCAAACCTACAGTGAGGTATCACCTCACTCCGGTCAGAATGGCTATAATTAACGAGACAGGAAACAACAAATGTTGGAGAGGATGTGGAGAGAAGGGAACCCTTGTACACTGCTGGTGGGACTGAAAACTGGTGCAGCCAGTATGGAAAGCAGTAATGGAGTATCCTCAGAAAATTAAGAATAGATCTACCATATGATCCAGCTATCCCAATGCTGGGCATTTATCCAAAGAACTTGATAACGCAAAGGCATAAAGATACAGGCACCCCTATGTTCACTGAAGCATTATCCACAATAGCCAAGACTTGGAAGCAACCTAGGTGCCCATCAAGGGATGAATGGATAAAGAAGATGTGGTATTTCTACACAATGGAATACTACTCAGCCATAAGAAATGATGAAATCCGGCCATTTGTGACAACATGGATGGTCCTTGAGGGTATTATGCTGAGTGAAATTAGTCAGAAGGAGAAAGTCAAATCCATATGATCTCACTCATAAGTAGAAGACAAAAACAACGACAAACAAATACATAGCAATGGAGATTGGATTGGTGGTTACTATAGGGGAAGGGAGGGGGAGGGCAAAAGGGGCGATTAAGCTCACATGTGAGGGGATGGGGACTATAATTAGTTTTTGGGTAGTGAACATGATGTAAGCTACACAGAATTCAAAATATATTACGATGTACATCTGAAAGCTATATAATGTTATAATCCAATGTTACTGCAATTAAAAAAAATTTTTTAAAAAAACTTCTTTTTCATTTGACAACCTACAGTGTTAAGCTTTCTCAACAAAAAAAATACCTATACCGAATCTTTTACTTAATCATTAAAATGGTTTTAAAATAAAAAAGCACATTGAAATTATTTCATTTATTTATTCATGCACCACGTATAACAAGGTTTATTTTGCTATCTCACAGAAAGCAAACTTTTATTTGGAGAAAGTTAAAAGAAATTTTCAACTCCAACATGTTATATTTCTGTTTAAAAATCTGAATCGAAAAGTAAAATTAAAATATTTGTTAAATATGGGTGGGAGGTACTTGGGTATTCATTACATTTGTTTTCAATATGGGTGTTGAGTATGTATGTATTCATTATATTTTTGTCTTTACCTTTCTTTATGTTTGAAACATTTCACAAAACAATTAACTTTTTATACATGTAAATATTTGAATCTCAAAACATAATCAAGCAATTGCTCCCTATGCAAGTACCATGGCCAAAGGTGAGCAAGAATGTAAGAAACTTTCACTCCATTTTACCCCTTCTTGATAGAAAGCAATTCCTCTACAGATATGCATCTGCCCACTCAAGCATCTCCCCTGCTGTCAGTGTCAATTCTGCTGCTCTACTATTTATTTTTTCTCCTTTGTTCTCTTCCAAAGTCTTCAATGATACTACATCACCTCATAATCATGCAGCCAGACAAGATAAAAGAAGAAAATACAGTTCAAGGCATAATTCTTTACTTATATTTCATCATTGATTTTTCCTATAAAATGTTATACGAGATCTGCAACCACATTAACCATTTTACATTACAAACTCCTAGGGTTAGTGACTTCCGCTATAGTTAATTGCTTATTCTTTTTGACAAGTGTCACAGCCATAGTAGATGCAAAATTTATTCACCTATTCATTTCTTTATTCAAATATTTATTGAGCAGCTTCTACTTAGCACATATCACTGAATAATAGAGACAAAAATCTCTGTCCTCATTGAGACTACGTTATAGTAGAAGAGTCAGATAAGAAACAAGTTAATACATAATATAATTTCAAGGGTATTATAGATATGCAATAAGTATCTGATGATGATACTGTGATGACTCCTTCTTTCCTTTCTTCCTGCTAGTTTCCTTCTCCCTTCAGCCCTCTGAAAATTTCTTTGGATGCATTTGTTCTATCAGTGAAATTTTGAGTCTCTTTGCAATGTGAACGTTGGAGCTTCATGCATAGCTAGCTCTCTATAGTGTCCTTATATGAAAATCAAACGTTTCCCTGTAGTTTATAAAATGTGTATGACTATGTCTCCACAAGAGCAGACAAGGGAGAGTTAGGAAAAGATAGGCAGAAGACACAAGTCCCTGCCTCTTCATAGAAAGAGAATTTTGCTTTTCTCCTAACAAACTTTTGTTACTGTTGTTACTGAGGAAGATTCACCCTGAGCTAAGATCTATTGCCAATCCTCTTCTTTTTGCTTGAGGAAGACTGGCCCTGAGCTAACATGTGTGCCAATCTTCCTCTATTTTGTATGTGGGTCACTGCCACAGTAGGGCCACTGACAAGTGGTATAGGTCTGCACCCGGGAACCGAACCTGGGCCGCGGAAGCAGGCTGTGCCAAACTTACCCACAAGGCCACAGGGCGGCTCAAATAGACACTTTTTTTGAACAGACTACACTGCCCTATCTTTTGTCCTTTTAATGACTGCATTTTCTTCACTTTGATAAACACATAAAAGACATTTGATTCCTCAATATTCCTCCTTACTGCTAGAATACAGGTTAAAATCACTGTGTACAGCTATCACAATATGAAAAGCTTTTCATCCTCTCAGAATTTTTTAGAAACAGCTTCCTTTTTATTTAATTCTACTGGCCAAATCTGTTAAAAATAGAAATAATTTTTATCTCAGCACAATCTAGTACTGAAAACAGCAGCATTTCCAATTCCCTGATTCAACTGAAAAAAAAACTTCCTATACATTGGAAAAATGAAAAAGTCCACAACCTGCCCCAGTACTACGAACCACCTTCTAGTTTTCCTTCACAACGCACTTAGGGAGAGTAGAAAGTAGTAATAGCGCCTTTGCCCTCTCAGTCATCTGAATTAGAAGTTCTGTAATACTTTTACTGCATTCTCAATTACTCCTAAACTGTGTCTGTGTCAGGGCTGCTTATGAAAGGTGATTTCCCATTCACTCTTTCCCATTTCCAAAGCTACTGTCCCTCATTGGCCATTATCATATCTCAAATGTTTTATACGTCCACCAAATATAACCCATTTAAAACAAACAACAGAAGGGGTTGACTCTATTTCCCTCAAACCTCAGTGCTTCTCCAAAAACTGAAATAAAGTTAATTTTTTGCAAGAAATTAAAAATATATCATTTTATTAGTGTTCTTATGCTAGCATTTACATAATTCTGCTATTTCCGGGTGTACAGTTCCCAAAAGACTGTAAGCAACAAAAGGTAAGGGCTTCCTGGCAGTAGTCTTTCTACTGGCCCCCAGGGTCTAAATGAACCTTTAAGCATTATAGATGTTCACAAATATTTTTTGAGCTGGTTTGGATTAATTAAATTAATTACAAATGTTGTGTTCTTCAAGCTACAGCATCTCTGTGTTTACTCTGCTAATCCTCACTGTTTACCCTGCTTGTACAGCAGGCTTCTGCCTTCATTTTCTGGTTGTTTGCCACTCTCCCCAGAACCCTCCCCTATAATTCTGGCCATGGACAATCTATCCCCATTTTGATTCAAACTGAAGGAGTCTCCCATAATTACCCCACCTCCTAACAATACATATTTTCCCTGCCTGGAGACAATTACTACCTTGTTTCACTTCCAAAATCAACCGTTTTATCTTTAACTGTGAACAGAGATGAACCTGAGCTGACTACCATCATTGCCTCAGACACTTGTGGCCAGTTCCATGTGGTATCCATGTCTATACTATAGTTGGTTCCCCTAGTTCTGCATGACTGGGTCTTCATTCCACTATAGCTATGAATGAGGACCTTAGAAGATTTTAGTCCTTATCACTTCTTCTCCATGCCACAGAAGTCTGATAATATCCAAGACCAAGCCTGATTCAGAGAAGAAGCCTTCCACCAATATTTCATAAACAACTTCACAGGTCCCCTCTCACAAGCAGTACCCACTCCCTAACATTACATGCTAATCATCCGCATCCTTTGATAAATGACGGGAGAAATACAAGAAATAATACCGGGGAAGCCTACGATTATATCAGTGTGTCCAGAAAGACTCTTAGCTTCAATATACAAGAATTAAAATGAAAGAATCTAATACATTAGATAAATGTCATGGCTCAATTATTCCTAAATTCTTGATTTTATATAACAAATAAGGAAAAATAGCCATCTTTTGCTTTCCTTACATATCGCCTTACTTACAGAAAGTGCATAAATAGAATTCAAGGTCTAGAGACACAATTGTTTAATAAGCTACTTTAATTCAATTAACTCTATGGAAAGGAATGAAAGAAAAATATAAAGTTGTTCCTTCAGTCTTCTGACTTAATATGCTACATGAATGAGGGTAGGAGAGTGGTCAGACAGTATTTCTGCTCATTCTGAGGTCACTGCGTATTCTAATGTAGCCCTGCATATAATTACCAAAACACATCTTCCTGCTTAATCCAATCCCTGGGTTCCCTTTTGTTGAGCCTTTGTTATGTATCAGAACTGTGAAAGATATTAATACAACCTAGCTAAGGCCTTTGCTGGATAATCATAAATGTCTTATTTAGATGTTTCAAGAGGTACCATTTGAAGGTTTAATTGTGAACTTCACATAGAGTTTCGATTAATGGTGCCACTTTCAAAAACAGCATCAAAAATATTGCTTACTAAAAAATTGTAATTGTGACTTCTGAATGTGTCTTCAATAATAATTCCAGATAATTAACTTGATACATCTAAGCAATGAGGTGAGTTGGCAAATGCTGGGGTTCCAGAATTACAGCACATTCCTGCTCAGAACTATTATTAATCTATTTAGCTTCAAAACAGAACTGTAAACCTCTCAAAAAGAAATGTCCAGAAGGCATAATGACTAACATTCACCCCTCAATGTGCTCCAAACTGGAAATTTTAAACATAAAGTCTACGTAAGATTTATAACAGAATCTCTGCTCAACAACATAACATAGTATTTGGAAGAATGGAACATCAAAAGAACAAACATAATGTTAAGAATTTATATTTGCTCATGTTCATACTATTCACATTAACTGTTGAATAAATTTTCTTCAATCATGTTTTCATCCTGTCCTTGTATAAAAAAATCTGTTGGGTTCTTACTTTCTTCCCACTTGTTCACTTGTCCTATTCGTTCCTACTATAATTCTTTTTTTTTAAGATTTTATTTTTCCTTTTTCTCCTCAAAAGAAGAAGCAGCAGGCCACCTAAAAGAAGTGGCCAGTTGAGCCATTTTGCCAACCTGAAGAATTTCAGTCATTTTTCATTCTGTTTTGTTTTTTAATAAGTGGAGAGAGTTTATATGCAAGTCTATGTGTGTGTGTTTGTTTGTTTAGCTCCTGAAAGATGGCCATGTTTTTGTTAAATAAAATATCTGGTTTCAGCCAAGAGACTGATTAATACATGGGCCATAATGACCAAAAGTAATACGGCAAAAAAAATCTAAATCCACCTGCATCATTAATATTTGGTTCATTGTCAACATTCTAAAAAATGACAAGTCATTGCATATATTACAAAATTTCATAAGAACCAGGAGAATTATCAGACATTAGGGGCAAGTCTTTAAATGTCTCCCTAAATCTATCTTGCCCAGGCTAGTATTAAAACAAATAAAGTAAATCAACAAAAACAACAACGAAAATTGCTTTTGTTACTACTCAGAAAGCAAATGTTGAGTTTCTCTGTCAGAAAACAAGCCCAAAGAGAGAACCTGCAATGTTGAGATTTATTCCATTAACGGACCAGCAAGAAGAGATACAGCTACAATCTCCTCTCGGCATCTAATTCTAGGCTTAGAGTCAGTGGATTCTTAAGGTCTATTTGAAACAGCACATGTCTTGACAGCCACCAGAGAGGACAGTTAATCTAAATGCCATCCTCTTCACACAGATATTTCGGTTATCTAGGATGTGTGTGTGTGTGTCAGCCAGACAGGGGTGGGAGAGAGCTGACAAATTTAGTTAAGAAAGTAAAAGTTCCCTTCCCTAAAACTTGTTGATACCTCTCCGGCTTTTCCTCTCCAGGCTTAGTCACTTAAGAGCCAGGATGACCATAGGCAAATATAGTCATAACTCTGATGTGTGGTAACAAAATATCAGAGAAACTCTCCTGAGAGTGATACAAGAGACCTGTATTCTATTTTACCCATAGACTACAACAGTAATAATATAGAGACTTACTTGCATATAAACATCAAACTTGAAAATGATAAATTCATATAAACTAAAGTACTAAAGAACGTCCAGGCCCTGCCCCTATCTTGCATGGAAAAACTGTTTGTTTATTCAATCTGAATATTTGAGGACAATTTGACCCAGAGTGTTAGGTCGTCTTCAAAAATTGCAGAGAAGTTCACTTTCTCATGGATACATGTAACAGTTTGGAAGTGGTGAGCGTTCCCAAAACTTCATGCCTTATCTCTTGAAACAGAAGCTCTCAGCCTCTATCCAGAGCTCTAACTTCCTAACTCTGACCTCCTGATAACTCAAGAGTTTGAGGCACTGGCCATTTGGTGGACAGGTTTAGGGAAGATGCCTTCCTAGAGTTCAGAATTTAGAACTCAGATTACACTTTTCCTTATGGGAAAATATGAAAGTTAAAATGAAATGTTACTATTAACAATGTAGATCAAATGGCTTTTGATTGCTACCTTAGAACCCAACAACTTATGATATTGTATCTACGTAGAAAACAAGTTGAGAGTAAACTTTAAAAGTCAAGTCTGTTTAAAATATTAAATCCATGCTGCATTATATTGCAACTTCAAAAGCACTTCATGTATTTAAAAAATGCCTTCTCATGCAAATGTTCAGTTAATCCTCCTAACAACCCGAAGCGTTTGGCTGAGAACACATTGTTTTTTTTTTTAAATGATGTCATTGTTACAGAAAGTGTAAATGGCTTGCCCAAGCTCAGCTGATCAATAATGGGGATGCTTTCCTTTATTTAGCTAGTGAGGCCTTCTACCTGCCCCTACATTTTCAACTCCTTTCACATGTGTCCAAATTCTTATTATTCTCCAGATTCACGCTCAAATACTCCACGAAGATCATTGTGGCAATCCCTGCTGACAGTGATGGTTTCTTCCTTTGACCTCATAGTTCTTTATCTCTCTTCCTATCATGAATAAATGGATTTGGTTTGGGTTCTACTTGGTTACTTACTACTAGGGTGATCCTAACACGTAAATTAACCATCGTAACCACTTGATCACCGGTTTTCTCATTAGTATAACAGAGAAAACAGAATATATGCCTATACAATTATTTGGAAATTTTATTTTAATAAAACAAAAAGAAAAGAACTATGTGAACTGTAAAGGCCTACACAAAGTTACTTTTCATATACATACTTTTTTTTTCTTTCTTTCTTATATCAACTTTTATTTCCCCTATTTTCTGGTTAAAGAAAGATTCCCTACCTAAAGAATACTTGATTCTGTCATAGCACTCATTGGTGCTTCACCACTAGGTATTTGATACAAATTTGTCAAATGAATGAAGGAATGACTGTATAACTAGATTAATTAAGGCAAGTTTCATAAAGGAGAGCACTCATCGCTGCCTGCTAAATGTGGAAGGCCAAAATCTGACTTCATTTTCTCTCCAATCTCATTGCTGATTTCTTCCCCACCATTTCAGCCAACCTAGATTTATCCCTGACTCCTAAATACACTCTGCATTATTGTGGCTCTAGGTCTTGGACCAAATCATTACCCCTTTCATGTCCTTTATCTGTTGAAATAGTATCCATCCTTATATATGCTCAAACGCCAATTTCTCCATGAAGCTTTTCTTAACCTTACCCACTAGAAATGACACTTCCTCCTCTGAAGTGCCACAATATTTGTTCATATCTCTCACAGCTCTTATCATTTGACCACATATTGTATTTCCTTGTGCATGGATTATCTAACCAAGTACATTTTCATCATGTTAAGATCAGCATTGTTTTAGTTTATCATTATATCCTACCAAACATGTAGTAAAATGTCTTCCATATAGTTAAGTATTCACAATATATGTGGCTTGAATGTCCAACTACATGTTTCTGCCTTATAAATTGCCATGAAAACATGACAAACTTTTTTTTTTTTTTGAGGAAGATTAGCCCTGAGCTAATAGCTGCCACCAATCCTCCTTTTTTTGGTGAGGAAGACTGGCTTTGAGCTAACATCCATGCGCATCTTCCTCTTCTTTACATGTGGGACACCTGCCACAGCATGCTGTTTGAAGTCATTATTACTGCACATTCTTATCAAGATAGTATACTATGGGCAGAAACATATCTTCACTAAAATTTAAAAAGCTACCAATACATAAACAAACTATAATCTGTTCTCCTCCTTAACTTCAATGCATGTTCTTATTAATTGCAATTTTATCACTAAAGAATGGCTTCTTTCAAAAGCTAAGGTACTCGGTATAACTTCTGGTTAAAAGAGTAAAAGGTACTTTAGAAAACAACCAGAGGCTGACACATTTTAAATGTACATCATTTTCATTTTTCATCACAGTGAGTATCCAAACTAATGTAACAGCTACCAATCATCATCATTGTTGTTATTGCCATAACAGAGATTTCACTCATAACAAGTCTCCTCTCTCAGAGATGTTTAAATCTCGCAATCCTCACTGCCTGCTGGCAGTTCTTCCCTGGGCTGTTCGCAAACATGATGCACATACAGCCCTCTAACAGCTGTCCTCCAGATGGACCTTCTCCTCGGGGAAGGGCTACCAGATTTCTTTTAAAAATATATTCTTTTAGACCCTAAGCCTCTTTAGTCTCACTTTATTTATATTACTATCCCATTTTCACTGTATTATTTCTTAACTCCAGAGAATTTCTGAGTTTTTCTGCTCTCTTGTCCTTTTTGTCCCTTCTCCTCAAATGTCCCCAAATCTCTACCTATTAAAATGCTATTTTATTCAGGGCCTTTAAGTGCTGAGTTAACATTAACATTAAGTGCTGACTTGCTGAGAACTACTTTTGTATCCTCAATCAGATTAAACAACCTTGAATTCATTTTTGTTACTACTGGCCCCTCTATGATCTGTTATGTCAGAAAGGCTTACCCAAAGACATGGAGACAGACTCTGAGCTTCTTTTGAGAAGACACCCATCAGTGCTGAACCTGCGCTAATGACTTCTTCTGTCTACGAACTGACTTACGCTGTTATTAATGACTCTCAATGAATGAGGAAAGCATGCTCTCACAGGGGATACTAAAATCACTCGCAGGGAAAGAGGCCCGTGCAGTTTGAAAAAGTGTGTTCAATTTTAGATTAAAATTGTATTTAGAATTTGAAAACACTGTCTACTTTTTTCCCCACCACAAATATGATCCCAGTTAAGAGTATCAGAATTTTGGTAGGGAGGAATAAGAATTTAAAAGTTAAAGTAATATCAACATTTAGTACACCATAAATAGCGTGGATCTTACACAGAGTGCAATGAGTAAATGCTCTGCATCTTTCAATCAACTCATATTTACTTTATCTGCCAAATATATCAGAAACCATGGCAATATTTTGGGCTTATTATTGGAGAAACTGTTTTAAAAAATTCTAATTTACAATTGGCAGAGAAGAAAAAAGGAAGGAAGGAGGGAAAGAAGGAAAGAACCGGAGAAAAACAATGTTATGCTGGCATATCAGCTATAAACTAAGCACCATTCGTAGAAGACGATGATATAGTTTAAGAGTTCAGACACACTGAATAAATCTACTCACCTCGGTTAAATGAGGATTGGGATTAAAACCACAGAGGCTACAGACAGTAGTTTGACACTCAGTGCATGTGTTAAAATTGGCCTTTTCTGGAACATGCAACAGAAGTTCAGTGGTGTTGCAAAGAGGACAGATGGTTTTAGGGAGGCCTTGTACTGGAGTCTGTACTGCAGATGGAGAAGTCGGTGGCTGCAGAGGTTTCCCAGCTCCTGTTCGGCTTACCGGTTTTATAGCTTGCTGATCTGAGACCTTTGCTGGGCCAGGCTGTTGAGGAGTGGGCTTTGCTGGGCCAGGCTGTTGAGGAGTGGGCTTTGCTGGGCCAGGCTGTTGAGGAGGGGGCTTTGCTGGGCCAGGCTGTTGAGGAGGGGCCTTTACTGGGCCAGGCTGTTGAGGAGGGGGCTTTGCTGGGCCAGGCTGTTGAGGAGGGGGCTTTGCTGGGCCAGGCTGTTGAGGAGCGGGCTTTGCTGGGCCAGGCTGTTGAGGAGGGGCCTTTGCTGGGCCAGGCTGTTGAGGAGGGGCCTTCACTGGGCCAGGCTGTTCAGGAGGGGGCTTTGCTGGGCCAGGCTGTTGAGGAGGGGGCTTTGCTGGGCCAGGCTGTTGAGGAGCGGGCTTTGCTGGGCCAGGCTGTTGAGGAGGGGCCTTTGCTGGGCCAGGCTGTTGAGGAGGGGCCTTCACTGGGCCAGGCTGTTCAGGAGGGGGCTTTGCTGGGCCAGGCTGTTGAGGAGGGGCCTTTGCTGGGCCAGGCTGTTGAGGAGGGGGCTTTGCTGGGCCAGGCTGTTGAGAAGCAGGCTTTGCTGGGCCAGGCTGTTGAGGAGGGGGCTTTGCTGGGCCAGGCTGTTGAGGAGCGGGCTTTGCTGGGCCAGGCTGTTGAGGAGGGGGCTTTGCTGGGCCAGGCTGTTGAGAAGCGGCCTTTGCTGGGCCAGGCTGTTGAGGAGGGGCCTTTGCTGGGCCAGGCTGTTGAGGAGGGGGCTTTGTTGGATCAGGCTGCTGAGCTGGAGTCTTTCCGGGCCCAACCTGCTGAGCTGGAGACTTTGCAGGCCCAGGAGGCTGAGCTGGAGACTTGGGCCTGGGCTGCTGAGTTGCAGGCTTTGTTGTTGCTGGTGGTTGGGCTGGGAGTTTTGCTGCAGGCTGTGTAGGTGAGGGCTTTGCTGGACCTGGCGGTTGAGCTGGGGCCTTTGTTGGCCCTGGTTGCTGAGTTGAGGGCTTTGCAGGCCCAGGCTGTGGCGTGGAAAGTTTTTCAGGTCCAGGCTGCTGGGCTGGAGGTTTCGCAGGACTTGCTTGCTGAAGTGTTGGTTTGAATGGACTTTGTACTGAGGCTTTAACTGATTCTCCTCTTACTGTGTCTGACTGTTTAGTCTGAGGCCTCGCTGCATCTCTTTGAAGTGGCAATTTGGCCTGGTCTGTCTGAGGAGACTGGGTAAGCCCCTGAATTGGCTTTTCTGTCCCTGGAGGTTGTGATTTAATTTTTTCTGGTTGCTGAGAAGATACTGATTTGAGAGAGCCATCGTGTTGAAGTGGGGCCCTCACGGGTCCTTGCTGCTTAGGAATTGGCTTGGGTGACTGTTGTTGTGGAGGCTTTACAATTCCTTCAGGTTTTCCTTGTTCCTTCTGAGCTATTTTTTGTTTCTTGGTAGTTTCTTCCTGGGAGGCATCAGAGTCTGTTATCAAATCAAAAGGACTGAATTTATTTACAACAGAGGAGACAGCACTTAAAGGGTTAACCTCTGAGAGGAAGCCAGGCATCATACTAGATTTGTGCTCTTCCTTAAAATCAGTTCTGGACTTTGATTCTTTCAAGCTAATAGTGGAAGGACTCCTTCCAGGCAATTTCTGCTCTGACCTCAGAGTGTCTGTAGTTCTGCTTTTACTGAGACCAGGCTGAGCTGGACGCCCAGGGTCCGGCAGTTTTCCTGGTTGCTTTGGAGGATGACTACTATCCAACTCTTGTTTCCTAGAGAGTGAAACAAAAAGAAGTGAAAATAATGGAAATGATCCCAACTCAAAATAATATTAAAAACCTATTACTTTCTTACACCCTCAAAATTATGTGTAAATACAACTAGAATCCATTTTTGCAACATCCTGTAAATGATCATAAAACTTTTTAACGTCTCTGTTCCTTTCTTTAAATGTGTAGAGATTTTCAACAAGGAGGTGAAAAAAGGGGGGAAAAACAGTACTTGCTACTATGAGGAATGAAAAATTAAGATACCTAGTTCGAAAGTTCTTACAATAAAAATAATTTGCATTTACATTTAATAGAATCTGACCATACTTAAATCCTAATTAGATATATTAACTCAACACAACACTATGTCCCAGTACATTCATGTTCACAGGGTATATTCTTTTTTTTTTTCCTTTTTCTCCCCAAAGCCCCCTGGTACATAGTTGTATATTTTTTGTTGTGGGTCCTTCTAGTTGTGGCATGTGGGATGCTGCCTCAGCGTGGTTTGATGGGCAGTGCCATGTCCGCGCCCAGGATTCGAACCAACAAAACACTGGGCTGCCTGCAGCGGAGAGCTCGAACTTAACCACTGGGCCACGGAGCCAGCCCCAGTATATCCTTTTTGATCAAAAGTTATGGTCAAAGCATGTTGTTAGTCTCCCAAATACCAGCATCACTAAAAAATAAAAATATTCACTTTAAAACGTGGGAGTTTGCTGCGACTATTTTGTTTGTTTGTTTGTTTTTTACTTGATTATGAGAATTTACATTAGTTACATAAGGCATACAACCGGACATCAGGGGAATGTCTAGTAAAGGAGGTTACATGATGTCTTTCCAAGGACTCTGAGAAAGTTGAGAATCTATTCAATTTTACCCATTCCGTCTAAAACGGTACTATCCATCAAATATTATCCTTACTAAATTTTACAGAATGAGAATTCCTACTCTGATTAATTGGAAATTTTCCAGAAATAATTGCATCTTTATTATGAAAGAATAGTATCATATCATTTAATTATTTTTCCAATAACTAATTCTTAATCTGAGATCTGTATGCAAAGTCACAATAGATATTTAAAGCATCTTGAGATATAGCCTGGTACACAAACAGCAATAAGCCGATTGTGACCCCACTTTTGAAAAGTATTGTTACTTTCCTCGGATGAAGAAAATACATAATGGCCTCTGTACTGAATGTTTTCTATAGCATTTACTATTGCCATTGTTAGATTATTAGTAATATTATTTATTTTTGATGTTGATTTAAAAATGTAACAAGTAATTAATTTGCAAGATTTCTTTTAATTCATAGACAAATATGATGGATCTTTTGAAATAGTTTTGGAAATGTGATCAATTTTAAATGACTATGGTTAAAGAATTAAAATAGTTTTTTCTTATACATACTTTTACCCAAACATCAAGCATATTAATTTTTTAAATAAGCCATTCTTTATTGATAAAGTTGCAACTAATAAGAACATGCTGCATTAGAATTATGAAAAAAATAAAATTATAAGTATTTTGTTTGATATATATTGCTTTTTAATTTTGGAAAAAAATTATTTCCTTTTAATTAAAAGAAAAAAGGGGAAAGAAACAGTGATTCAGTAGCATTTAAAATACGAGATGATCACAATGAAGTTCTATAGGTTTTAATTTGTTCTCTCAAAATATACCTGCTAACAAACCAGACCATAAATTTTAAATTTCAGATCATTTAGTACTCAATATGAATTAAGTTTTTGAAATTCCCCTAATGACACAGAAATTTGAGTATACATCAAGATGTAAGCCATAGTAGAAAGAAAAAAAGAAGCATTATTTCTGAATAGCCAGGGTCAGAAATAAAATAATCCATAAAATGACAACGTATGCACAAAATGATTTTCTAAAAAAGGTGAATAAATAGAAGTCTTAGTTCTGGCAATTTCCTCCAGGAAAAAAGTTACAAAAACTTTAGACATTATCATGTCTCTGAAGTCTTTTCTTAAACAAGGAACTAAAATCATTACCCTAACAACAGTTCTAAGGTATCTTTTAAAATGCATTGCTACCTATCTCCATTTGGGGCAAATAATTTTGAATGTTTCTTTATAGCCCTATGTACTCTCCTCCATGTGAAGCTAGAAGAGCCACAGCAGACAATCTAAAAAAGATCATTTCCAAAAAGTTCCACCGTTCAGATCTTCGCATTATTCTATTTCTATTCTGTTTTTATGATAGTATTTCACCTACCAACATACGTACAAAATTTAAAAAAACTGTGAATATCAAATATTTGTGATAATAATAAACAAAGAAATTTAGGCAAGCTGCTTGCATGCGAAATTATAATTGCATGTACTCCCTATAAATATAAGTTGTATTATATTATAGAATCCCCTGTGATTAAAATACCTACATAGCTATAAAGACCCCTACAATTTAAACTTAGTTTTAGTTGCTATAATTATGTAAATAAAATGTAAAACATGGAGATCTGGAAGTGAGAAACAGAAAGACAATCATTAAGAAAAGATATAGGCTTACTACTGACCGAAAATATAAAGATATTTTCACTAACTATGGTCTTTTGGTGAATTTTTATTTGGTATAACAGCTGTTCTGTTCAAAAAGAAAATGACTAAAATGCAATCTGTGTCTTCTATACTAGACTGTGAACTCCTAGAGAGAGAATGTTTCACTCATCTTTACATCACTAGAACCAAACCTGGTAACTAGTAGATGAACATCACTGTTTGATGAATGAATGAATAACAACAAGTGAAGGAATGAAAGAATATATCAGGTTTTTGTTTTACTCTACGTTAATGTTTCTTGAATTCTTTTCACTTCAAATTCTTCTACAGGCTTTCTGAGATACAAATGGAAACCTTCCACATTCATTTTAGAATCTGGACTTGGCCTGTTGCTCTAGGAAGAAAAACAGTTGTGGAGGTGTCTACCCAGTATGGGAGGCCCTAAAGAATGCTAAAGAAAATCACTGATTCAGTCAGAATTCATCTAAAATACTCTACTAATCAGAAGTGTTTTTCAGTAAAGCCCTTCTCATATGACATATCTGTAGCTGAAAACAGAATGAGTAGAAGTAATAAAATTGCATTTCCCTGGGCCGACAATGAATCAAAAAGCCACGAGCAGTAACTTCTAGCTTGTAACTACCCATGTTTTATACAACCTCCCTTTTCATTTTACTATTGTCAGCCCCAGACTAGAATTTTTCTTTCATAGTGTAGCAGAAAAAAATGTTTCAGCTACAATTGAGGTAAACATTTATTCAAGTGTAAGAATGTAAAAACAGTTGGAATACTGAAATATGTTTTTAAACAGGCAATGACACTTAACTTGACAGTGCTGAGTCACATAAAATTTTGTAATATTAGAAATACAAGCAACTTTAGGAATATGTATTCATTTTTATACTGCAGAGGCTACCAGGACTTAAAGAAGCTAAGAGAATTAATTCAAGGTTATCACACTAGTTAGTCACAGAAATCTGGTGTCCTGTTTCCCAGGAGGGATGGGGGGGGTGGAGGGCAGGCTTTCCATAACATTGCACTGACTTCTTCATATGTAAAAGAATACAGATACATCAACATAACTCATAACGATGAATAAGTCAACATACAACTTGTCTGTAGCCATCACTGCCAGTGCCATTCACTGCTGATATTGTTACTACTCTTCTTTATAGGGTTCCTTCAAATTAAAATTCAAACAAACATGTCCCTGTTAATTTTGAATTGATCAATTTTCATTTCAATTTTTAATTGAGCCTCAAAATTACTCTACAAGATAGGTAAGACAAGTATCACTTACCTTATTTAGAGGAAAGGAGACTGAGGCACATATGGCTGAGAAGCACATATAATCTGCCACCAGTCAGTTAAAATTAATAGGATAAGAACCTAGGTCTCTCAAGTCTTATCTCTTAAAAAAAAAAAAAAATCAAGCCCCACCATATCTAATTCACACCGCTTAATCTCTTAAAACTTCAGATAATTTGGATATACTTTCTTATATATATTTAAACTAAAGTATTTCTTAAAATCTAAATGGTAAACCATGTATTTCTTTGGTTATCACATACGAGGATAATAACTTTCCAAAACTTAAGTACATTTTCTAGAAATCTTTCAGTAAAACATAAGCAGGTTGCAAAAATCAGAAATGTATTATTTATATATAACTGGATGAAACTTTGACCAACAACTGCTTTGGCTACAAATTACCTATTAATAAGAATTCTACCATTGACAAAATTATCAATGGAAAGCTTTAAAAGTATGTTATCAGATAGAAATACTGCATAAAACTCCGTGGTTTTACAGGCTGAAACAACATTTTTCAGCCGCCCTCTGAACAGAAGTTAGGAATTTAAAAATCAAAGCTCACATTTTTCTTGGTATTTGTAACCAACATGCTAAACCTGTTGCTTGTGCCTCTTAGGAAAAATTGCAGAAGAGCTAGTATACATTTCTAAAAGGCTAATAAAAATATTATACCTGGTTATTATCCTATGAAAATCTGGTATATCAACATTTAACACTTTTTCGAAATCGAGTTTTCACCAGTAGCGAAAAAAAGTACATATCATAAGCTGTACTACTTAAGGTAATAGATAAAAAAGCTTTATACCAAAGAAATAGCCCAATATATTACTCGTTTAAAAATAAAGAGCAACATATTCAATTTAAAGGAGCTAGTTTTTACTAGTAATGGTGTTTCACTCCAAGGAAATAGAGTTTTTACCAGACAGATTTTATGCATTTAAGATTTTACATGAAAAATATTGTCACTATCCATAAAATATTTTACATTTCTCCTATATTAAATTTAATATTATAACTATTTGACAAAATTATACGCATATACTTACGTAACAGTTCTTAAGTTTAAATGTTTTCATTTTATGAAGTAGACGATAAGAATCTACACCTATATATCCAGATTCTTTCGTGTTTGCAATATCTCAAAAGAAAACTGTAGGTTTCCTTTCAGATATCATCCAGTAGGAGTGGTTTCAGGACCATAGACAGAGAACTGTTCTCTAAGGGAGGGCCAAGGGTTTATTTACAATAATAAAGGCAGGGCAGGCACAATGATTATACCCTCAGTACTCTAATTAGAAAACAACTAATTTATTAGGAAGAAGAAAATGGAGAGCTAGAGAGGAAATGAATATGCAAATATTACAGATTAGCTCTCAATTGCCTGTGCAAGTTGTCATTTATTTGCTTTGTCTTTAAAAGTATGTATTGGAAACTATTTTAAGATAACACAGATTCACAAGTTCTTCCATAAACTGTAAGACACTTCTGCATATAAAGGGCAGTGGTTTAAAAAAACAGCATATGCTAATTCAGAAACACATGTACCGCACCTGTTCTGCTGTGACCAAACCATCTACTTAATGCCACAATATATTTTAGGGTCCCTCATTGACTATAAAAGGTGTATTCATTAGGTAGAATCCCTTCTACCTAAACAGCTCCTGTTCTCCTCTGGGGGTAGGGTGTGAAGGAAGGACAAATAAGCGCGAAGGGAATTAAAGGTATTTTTACAGAAATATTTAGACTTCATTCACGGAGAAAAAGACCCCAAATGACTGAGGAGGTTTAAAGAGAGACAGGAAACCACCGAGCTCTATCCATTTCCCAACACGTTCTTTCTGTATTAATGGAAGATTTCTAGATTAGCAAAACACTGGAGGGCGTCTCTCCCGGCCATCCTAGAGGGAAAAGGTTCCAAAAGGCCAAAAATCACAACCTAAAATCACAGTTCCAAGAATGCAACCCTTGACTATCCCACCAGAAACTCTACAATGCATCATTTTTATTCTGCCCATTAGAAGGCTTATGATCTCTTTATCGCCACCCTATTAGAAAGAATAAAATGAACGGAGGCGACATATATGTACTGCTGTGCTGGCACATACGGACTGGAACATATGTGCAGGGGAAGCTGTACATATATGCGCGGACATATACATCATGCTGTGCGTGCCTGTGCATGGAAGGCGGCTCCGCAGCGGCCGGGGGAACGCTTCCCTTGGGCAGCCCCTGCGCCCTTGACATGACAGCAGCGATCTGTCTCCTCTCCTCTTCGCTCAGCTGGCTCAGATCCGCCTCCATGCTAGCCGGGATCACGGTGTGCAAGGGGCTCCCCGCCCCGCCAGCCCCTCCTCCGCCAGCGGCGGCTCCCGCCGCCGCCAGCCCTTCCGGGAGCCCGTCCCCTTCCAGGCTCGCCTCGTTGCCCATGGCTCAGGGAGACGGGGCCGCCGCGATCCCTCCTTGCGCTGCGTCCCCGTTGGGAGGGCTGCGGCGCCAGGAGCAACCGGAGCCGGGGTCCGCCGCGGGGCGTGCAGGCGGCGGAGTCCCTGGGCTTGGATCGGGCACGGCCGCCCGGAACGCCAGGCGGGAATTAGTCCAGCTCGCAGGTGACGCCCGCGGCCGGCGCTTCCTCCATGTTGGACAACGCCAGGCAACCTTTGCAGAAGACAACTCCCCGACGCCGCCTCAGTGCCCCGAGCCGGAGAAAAGCAGATCTGAGCAGTGCCAGGCGGGCGCCGTCCGCCCCTCCCACCGCGCCCCGCCTCCTGGCCCGCGCCCTCTCAGTGCGCATGCCCTTCTTGGAACAGGTGATGTCCGCGCCCGCGCCCGCGCCCTCGCCCACTCCGGTCTGCGTCGCTCTGGATCCTTCCTCTCTCTCTCTCTCTCTCTCTCTCACACACAGCACCGATTTAAAGGAGCCCAGCGAGAGCACAGCTAAAAAGCGAGAGGAAACAGCGACGTTTCTTTCAGGCGTATTGCGAGATACCCTAAGATGAGTGCTCGTGGACTACATTCAAGCGGGGCGGGGCGGGGCGGGGCGGGGAGGGGCTGGAGGGGAAGAATCGGCTTCCAGCTTTGATTCATGGGATTTGTAGTTTCAATTTTATTTTATTTTTTTTAAGGGAGGGTTTTAAAAGATCCTAGGAATGAATTCAGGTAACTGGAAATTAACAGGACAAACGATACCTTTGGGAAAAATTTCCCACAAGGAGCTAAAACTGGCCTCTTTTATTTGGAATTTTCCCAGAACAATTAGATTAAAACCCTAGATATGGCGTCAGTAAAAAGGTAAGGTTTTTGAATGCTTATCGCTGTGTTGTTCCCTAAAGGGATTACACAAAAGTAAAGGATTATGGGAAATTGTGGGTGGGATCCTGTAGTAAGATCCAAATTGTAGTATATTAAAGTGTTGTGGTAGTCTGAAACTTTGAAAATATGAGTTCACTCCCTTTTCTGTACAAATGTGGACAGAAGAATCCAGAAAGGTAAGTTAATTTGTATAGAGTCACACAGCTGGTTAGCAGCAGCGATGTAACTAATAACCACTTTTTTCAGACCCACTCCCCACACATCCCCAACACATAGACTTTGTTCTTGCTACTACATTTCTTAGAAGGGAATGTTTCAGCTCGGCACTAGATCTGCAGCCCCGTTTTTGCTACCTACCTTTCCTAACAAGGTGGACTTAATGTCCCAATTGTTGAGGTTAAAGAAAATCGAAAGGCAACAACTGGGAATGAATAAATTCTACAGAAATGAGTTAAGTTGCTTAGAAAGAAAGTTTCCCAGTTTTTGCAATAATCATTATAATAGTTTGATATTGTGGATTCCACTTGTATCAAAACTGAAAAATGGCACAGTTATAACAATTTGTGACTACATTTATTGCTTTTAAACATGGCTAGTTGTCAGATAAAGTATCATTACTGGTTGAGTTCCTACAAAAACTTTGCATAAACTTTGATTCTCTCATAATACTGAGGTGTGACTTTCATTCATTTAAATGAAGAATGCTCTCACTTTGTAGAAACAAATCAAGTTGAGGCAACCTGACGTTCTGATGGCTGTATTTGGAGGCAAATACACTTCCATCACACCTTTTAGAAATGTGTTTGCTTCAAAAAAGAAAATTATGTACAAAATCTTGAATCGTAATGCCTTCTCTGGCAAAATGAATAACTGCTCCATGGCCCAGGTTGCCCTAGGAATCAATAACACTCTAGATGGAGATGAGGAAGAAGATTCACATGCTGGCCATTTTCTCATAATACGCTCAAGTTTTGTGAGAATAAAATATATTTGATGTATTCACATCCACAGACCACAATCTTAAAAAAGGTACGATGAATACCCTTTCAAACTCTAGCCTCAGAATAATGATTACACTGAGGAAATGTATTGTTAACTCCGTATTGTCCTCCTTTGTAGATGGAAAGGAGCCTGTGGAGTAATAAGAAAGAAAGAAGTGATACTCAATATGCAAAGGAATGTTGACAGGCTAAACAAAGTCATAATTTGTAGGTTGGAAATATTATAGACCATTGTGCAAACACATGTGTTTACCATCTTTTGTCCTCTCTCCCAGAAGCAAATATCATCATAAAACAGGAAAATGGGATATATGGTGGGAAGGGTAAATGGACTTTGAAAATAAGAGATATGATGGTGACACTTGGAAAGCATTTTGGTCATTGACTTTCTGAAATAACTTTGCCTTTGGGGACCTATATAACTGAGTTTTGAAAAACATTTCGTTTTTCAGTCCTCCATCTGGGGTTACAGTTTCTTGTGCTTGGGAGGTGTTTCTGATCTGAAGAGACACACTAGAGCAGAGTCCTCGTGCATTCCTTATGTATGAATTCTCAGAGTTCTAAATGTACAAGGATGAGAAGTTCAATGCTGTAGACAACTTATGGAGTTTCTCTTTGCTTACCTAGAAAAATATCATAATTAGTTTCCTTCTGCAAATTAACTAATAGTGTTATATTCAAAAGCTCTGTTGCTCCTTGTTCATTATATAGTTACTTTAATAGTCATTTATAGTCATGTGTCGCTTAATGACGGGGATATGTTCTAAGAAATGCATTGTTAGGCGATTTGGTTGTTGTGCGAACATCATGGAGTGTACTTACACAAACCTAGATGGTATAGCCTACTACACACCTGGTCTATGTGGTACTAATCTTATGGGACCACCATCGTATATGCAGTGCCTCGTTGACCTAAACGTCGTTATGTGGAACATGACTGTATTTGAACTCAGACTTAAGTTAATAAACTGATAGTTCAGCTCTGATTCACTCAGCCTGATAGGTGGGTCATAAAATGAATCAATTTCTGAAAACCTCCACTGTGGTTTTCTCCACTGTGGTTTCCACCATTACGTCTTTCTGAAATGACTTCTCAACTCCAGAAAATTAGATCTTTTCCTTTCCTTTAATTCTTGTCTCACTTTCCCAGGCAGTTTCTATTTCAGTAGATAAGAATCAATCTGAATGTGATAGTTAACAGCTAAACATGACTAGATAATGATTCCTTGGAATGGGACGGCCTAGTCTGCCCGTGTCCTGGCAGATCCCACTCAACCTGGGATAAAATCAAACAGACCACCTGTGTGTGGTCACATGTCAATATTAAATAAATTGAGGACTTTGCACAAATTAAAGTTAGAATAGTCTTCATCAAATATAGAAAAATATGTAATGTCACTCGTTTTTCAAAACCTACAATTAAATAATCTTTACATAAATTTAGCCTATTAAAAATAGCATATATTTATTAATCTCTCACGAGCAATAATCTGAATATTGGATTATTTATTAAGTGCCCTTATGTCCCTATTAAAGCCATTAAAATAATATTAGTGAGTGTTTTGTAAAATAGGCCCTTTCATAAGCTAAATTTGAGAGTGTAACTAGAGTCAACCTTTCTGGAAAATAATTTGGCAGTACTTATCAAAAGCCTTAAAAAGAGTCATAATCTGTGATACACTTCTGGAAATCAGTCCTAAAGAAATCATTTGAGTTACAAAAATGGTTTTGTGAAAAAAATGTTCACTGCCTTATTATTTATAATAGCCATAAATTAAAAGTCATTATTGCCTCAATATAGAAGGAAAAGTAAAATCTAGTATAACTAGATAGAGTATTTTATGAAGATATTTATTTAAAATAATACTTTTAGAGAGTTCATTATAACGTAGGAAAAATTTCACAAAGTATACATGGGGTAAATTTTCATAAAATTATGTAATCATAAATGTGCAAAAAAATTGAAATGACTAAACTGCATTAAAAAAAGGAAACAAATCAAACAAACCAACCAACAAAACCCATATATATTTAACGGCAGGACCTTAAATAATCTTACTTTTTATTTATAATTTTCTATATTTTCCAAAGTAAATTTGTAGTTTTTTTAATGGTGTAAGAATACCAGTAATTATTACTAATCATTTTTTTAAAACAACAAAAATAACACAACCTGTTAAGCTAGGGAATCAAAATGCTAACAAAGTTTTGTAACAAATGCCTCTGAAGAAGCTGAAAAAAATGATGTGGTCAATACCATAACAGTGATTTTATGTGATGTGATGAGTGATAGAACTCAAACTATTCTTATACTTTCTATATTTAAAAGTCCAGGCATTTTTAGTGTACGTGTGGATGTATATATTCATGTTTGCATAACTGTAGAGAATGTGACAATTTTTATTTAGGCACATATCTTCTTTTAATGTTCCTTCTCTAATAGAAGGTAAGAGAGGATTGTGTTAATTAGTGCAGCAGGAACCTGCAGTGGCTTAAGGTCCAACTTCATTTTTTGCTATGGTTGAGCTGCTTCTCAATTGCTGCTGTCAGCCATTTTTGTTAGCTCTGCTTCAAACTGAAATCTGTCGCTAGAGTGGAGGAAATTCAAGTGAGATTACAGTGATTATGAATTGGCTTCTCAATTTTGAGGGAAAAAACATAAGAAGTGTTTTAGAGAAAAGTTTGATAAATTTATTTTTGAATTCTGACATCTGGAATATCAGCCAGTTTCTTTCCCTTTATGCTTATTCTAGAGTAAATCTGTAATTTAAAATAAAGGAGAAAGTTGCTTGTATTTAAAATATGTTCCTATAGACACAGGGTGTATACAACATTAAGAATAAAATTCGTTTCTATTGCAGTTTTCAATATAACTTTGTAAATTGAGAATTACTAATAAGTGATGAGGTTATAATAGATGATTTAGCATTATTTATTCACCCATTTTAAAAACAGGCTTTCGAATTCAGAACCTACTCCTGGGAAAATCGGGACATGTGCGTGTCTTATTCTTTGTGACTGTTTGGTTGACAATGTCTGACTTTAAATCCTAGCTGTGCCATCTTACACCTATTTCGGATAGTAACTCATTGATTTTTCAGAACTTGAGATTCCTCAACTGTGAAAAAGGAGAAAATAATATACTACCTCTCAGGGTTCTTGTGATAATTAAATGAGAAAAAGATGTGAATGCACTGGTAAACTAGGACCCATATTAGCGCAGCTGTGGTAGATTGTTACAATACTGGTCCTCAGTGAATCATACCTCCCTGTGTTCACTACCCTGTGCAGTGGGACTGCCCACTCCCCATCAAGAGGCAGGGTCTGTTTCCTCACCCCTTGACTGAAACTGAATCTCTGCCTTATTTTTACCAAAAGAATGTGGTGGGAGGGGCATGTAACTTCTCAGGCTAGCCTTCCAGTCTGGCCCCCTTTAGGTGGAGACCTCCATGCTCTGAAGAAGCCCAGGAAGCGGGAGGCCATGAATAGAGGAGCCCAGGCGCCGCAGCCTCCGGCTCTCTCAGCTGAGGCCTCGGTGAGTCCCCTAGGAGCGCCTGCCTCAGCAGAGGTACCTGCTGGCTGCAGTCACATCAGTGAATCTGGTGAACCAGCAGAACTGCCCAGTCAACCCAAAGAATCATGGCATGGAATAAGAATAGTTACTTTAATAATTAATATCTTATTTTAAGTCACTAAGTTTTGGAGATTTTAGTTAGACTACCTAACTGATATTCCAGTTTTTACACATTTTGATTATGCATAATCTTTCAAAGTTCCCTTTCCTTCTTTTACTTCTAGTGACTGTTTTCCCACTTACTGTCCAGTTGGACTTGTCTTTTGGAGTTATTTGTTCAAAATTTCCAGATACCACCCTTCTAAACTATAAATGTGAAAAAGCCCAATTATGCTGAATATTTACATGCTTGTTTTGTGAAAGCCTCAAACAAGAAAATATATGGGAAGATGATCTTTGAACTATGTAATGCTGTCCAAATACAAAGTTATATAAAAAGATGGAAAACTTATTCATGAGGAAGACCAATGTATTAGAGAAACTGCTGGAGGAGAAGGGTGACACTCTTCAGGTCCTACTCAAGATGGTGGCTACACTACAGATTTAAAGATTCCTGGGTGAAACAGTTGGAATCGGAGGTTCAAAAATACTTTTAGGATTCTATAAAGTTAATATGATACATATACTATACATTATATAACAATACCTTTAATATATAGCCAATGAAACCTGTTAATATTCACATTAACTTCTAAAGGAGTCAGGATCACATTTACTAGAGGATACTCAATTTTGCCAAGCCTAGTGATGAATTGGAGTTCAGACATTTTGAGAGGAGAAGCTGGGGTTTATCTGAATTGATCTGTATAATAAAGATACAGCAATTTGAATTGGTTGAGTAGCATGGATTGGACAACAAAAGTAGAGAAATATGTAAGGGAAGGAAGTGAGGCCGCTTATTTTAAAGGGGAAATGGAAATGTCCTTGCTGCTACTCTCTAGTGGCAATGGAGCCCTCAGGCCTTTGCAGGACTGACATGTCACTGAGGCTCCAATGTGGTTTCTGTGAATTGCGCAAGGTAAAGCCCAGCTGTGTCTCTCTCATACAAATTCCAGAAAAGTCCACATTACTAAGGCATTTGTACATGGATTTTTTGAGAGGAGGTAGGGTGAGGGGTGGCACAGAAAGAGATGTAGAGCTTTATATCCAAGTTGATATATATTAAAAATATAGATAGTATAGACATTACATGCATACACAGGAGCTGGGGGACAAAAGACATCTGACATCTGTGTTTCAGTCATTATTATCATATGTGCTGAAGTGCAAGGTTTATTATGGTTTTCAAAGAGCCACATAATTTTTTCATGTGCTAATTTCAAACTAATGGGAGAAAACTTTGGGAAGTTTGTCTCTTGTCTGTTTGCAAGCAGATAAAGAATGGATTAATTTCAATAAGGATATGTAAACTGCAATGGAAAAAATTAAATATTACTCTTACAAGTTCAAAACGCTGAGAGGATATTACATTTATCTATAGATATTTTGGAAAATACCAATAGGTGGGCCTCATCTCAGACAAATTAAATTAGAATCTTGGGGTAAGGGAGTGGCATTCATATTTTTTAAAGCTCCCTAGATGATTATAATATACAGGTTGGGTTGAGAACTACTGCTTTTAAAGGACAGTGGGTTTTAGTGTCAGAATTATGGGATTGAAGACATGAAAGAAGCACTTGGGAATCTGTGTAGACTTTTCCCTGAAGATGCAATCAAAGGCATCAGCAACATGGTTGCCATCATCAGAAATGATTTTTGAAGAAAAAGGTAAAAGACACAGATTTACTCTGTTCAAAATGGTAGTGTACCTGCATTTGGAATACAGGGTACAATTCTGGTCACTGCGCGTTTCAAAATATGTAATAGAGTTAGACAGGCAAAGCAAATCAAAGAAAAAGAGATATCACTCACTTCAATCTAGATGATTGAAGAGGGGAATCAAGAAAGATTAGGGCCTCTTACTGAAGAATATGAATTTGAAATGTTCACCCAAATCTGGTAAACTAAAACCAAGGGGCTTTTTGGATACATAGGAAAGACATGCTTAAGAAAAAAACAACAGGATATAGTTCATTTATGGATTTGCACATCTCATAATGGGATGAAAGATGCTAACTCTGCACCAACATCCATTTTCTTCCCTTTGGGCAAGTAGTTCGACCACAGTTGCCAACGTCTCTTGCTCAGTTGTGTGTGGCCTTGTGACCCAGATCCACTGACGAAAATTTGCTGCTTCCAGGCCCAGCCCAAAGGACTTCTGATGTGTACACCTTTGTGGCTTACAGGAATGGGGAATACAGGTCCACTCCAGAGGCCCTATGGATTGAAGATAGCAGAGTCATTGGGTGTGTCCCATCAGGAGGATTTCGTGTATGACCATGTGTAGAATTCTGCCTTCCCTCAGTAAGACCACCCTCTTTGGACAGTTTTGTAAATGAGGGATGAAACACTTATTGTATGAGCTATATATTTTTTTCTCTTTTTGTTAAAGAAGTCAATGCTATCTTAACTGATAGAGGGTAGCAAGAGGTACTCCTGTACAGGAGAAACTAACATTAATAAAATACATCCCCTCCTTATCCATTCCACATCAGTGATCCTGGTTCTTTTTTTCTTTAGAAATAGCAGGACAGGTAAGTCTGGGTGTGTCACTGACCCCAGATAAGGCCTTGCTCACCTATTCTCCAATTTCTGTTCTCCCTTAATGTGGCAAGACTGTCCCCTCACCTCTATCCCTTCATGAATTTCTCAAGGCCAAGCTCAAGCCCCATTCACCATGATAAGACCTTTTCCTATTCTGAAGCCACTATTATTCTCAAATATTATTTGAGAGTCTTATTATTCATTTGACATTTATTTACATATGGTCTTTATCTGGTGAAGGACTTTCAGGACTGAGTTCTTAGAATGATGCAACAATATTTTTTATTTTTCTTGTGATCCTATCAGTATCTACTGCACATAGTGAATGCTCAAACCAACAGGTATTACTTAGTGAGAAGTCCTCAGGTTAAAAATGTGAAATATAGAAAAAACACATTAGGTTATTTTGTGGAGGACATCTGTAAGGGGGGAATAAGAACAATGTTACATTGAGATTAAGGAATCCCCTTTTATAATGATAAAATTTTTAACATAAATATTATATTTAATATAGTACTAAGGCACTCTAATAAGTATTTTATCTATTTTTATCTCAATCCTTTTGACAGTCGTGTCATGTAACTACTGTTTTGTCCATTTTATAAGTGAAAATAGAGATTCATTTATAAATGAAAATAGAGATTCAAGAAAGTTATTTAAATTTCTTAAGGTCTTACTTAACCAGTAAATAACAAGAGAGAATTCAAACCTAACTCAACCTGAATCTTATACCTACTGCTTTCCTCACTTATATTAAAATATCTTCCATTTCTAATTGGTAAAGATAGTTCTTGCTAAAGAATGCATAGACTCATGGGTGGTACATCTTGTGGCCACTTTCGGAACTTGGATAATACATCAAGTATATTGGAAGTGTATATACTGTCTTTAACAAGCTAACCAAAAAGTAATAATAATTGAAAAATTGCATGTATTACTTTAATTGTCAAAGAAATATTCCACACAGCCAAAGAGAAGAGAAAAAGATAAGGATATTGAAAAAAATGTAATCAAAACATTTCTCATTATTCTGATATTCTGTAATAATTCAATAAAAAATTGTCTTTATCATTATCAATTTATCATGTTTTATTTGCATTTAGGGCCAGATGTCTTTGCTTCAAATCATAGGGCAAGAATTTTATTGTTCATCGTTTCAGGAGCCATTTGGAGTATGTTTAATTTTATTCGAACCAAGCTCTAGACTTGCTGGGTTAATTGTTGGTAAGTGGAGGATGGAAAGGATTTTACATAATTCTGCCTGAGGCTCCCCATGTCTTACCCCATTTGACTCACTGCTCATATAAAAAGATCAGTGTGTGCTGTTGGCAGATGGTCCATAACCTGCCTATGATAATAATACTTCATGTTTCCTAATGACCTTCACTGCAGGGATCTCAAACTTTTGAAACCCGACAGCCATACAATACTGCAATAACCATCACAGGTCTGTTTCACATATGGGTAAACTTCAGAAATGAATCAGTGATCTAGTCTGCAGCATAACTCTTGAGTCATTTACACTTGCCACTAGAGAAGTTTAATTTTTCACACGTTTTATTCTCATCATCCATCTCATAAAACCAAAGACATACCAATCACAGATTCAAAATC
Organism: Equus przewalskii; assembly: GCF_037783145.1. Taxonomy (NCBI): domain Eukaryota; kingdom Metazoa; phylum Chordata; class Mammalia; order Perissodactyla; family Equidae; genus Equus; species Equus przewalskii. The sequence continues at coordinate 27,678,596 of NC_091834.1, forward strand.
TGAGCTCTTCAAAGAAAAAAAGTAACTGTATCAATCTAATAAATGACACTCCAAGATAGATAATCATGGTCTTTTATTGATTTCTTTGCAATTCTTGGCAGGAAATGGTGGCAATTTTTAATCACAGATAGTAAAAGACTCAAACAGAAGCTGTTAGAGAGATTCCACAGAGGAAAGGCTTCTTCTGAGGAGAATAATACAGTTTCTCTCTAGGCATCTTGTAGGTTTCATTCCATTCTCAAATGCATCCTGAGGAAAGATGAACCATCTGGCACCAGAAGCAAGGTCATAGCTTACAGCTCACCAGTTTTCTTTGGGTGGCCAAGAAGCCCATCTTGGAATCATCTTTCATGCCTACCTGCCTGCCTTACCACCTAGTGATGATCCGGCTTTGCTCAGTAGGGTAGGCTTCCTTCATCTAGCAACCAATTTGAGAACCTACTATGTGCTGATGCTAGAAATATAGTGGTATACAAAGAAGAGCTGGTTCCTGTTCTTGAAGAGTGTAGATTGTAGTGGAACTGAAGGGAAATGAGAAGCAGCAAGCTGCTTTTGTGCTGAGAGATTTGCTAATTGAGAAAAATTTCAGCTTTCCTTTTAACAGCTTTGTTGAGGGAGGAGAACTAGAATAAAAGCCCAGGGTCTGAAAATGGTGAAGGGTTTGACATGAGATCCTCCCAGTAAGCTGGGGCATCAAAGGGCCAGAGGGAAAGGGTGAACTGAAAGAGGATCACTTCTTTCTTTAAAGTGCCTAAGTTATTCAGGAAAACTTAAGTCTCAAACTTTATGTTCTAATATTAAGGTGGCCTGTCAGTACCTCTGGCTGAAAGGCAAAAGCGAATGAAAGTTTTATCTGGAGGAAGGTACTATCACCCTAGACCTCTTTCTGGGAAAGAGGAAGTCATATGCTGACATTTAAGGTTGTTTCAGGGGAACAGGAGAAATATAGCTCATGAGAACAATGGAATAAGAAACTAATGAGAGTTAAGTAAAAGAAAAACACCACCAACAACAACACTGAGCAGTTAGAGTCGTCCAACTGATCCTTGAGCCAGAGATTTTGACAACTGTCTAAGATCTTTCTGGGCAAAATGCGGTCCCTGGAACTTCCACATCAGCACCCTATAGGAGTTTATGGAGAGGCCGGCCCAGTGGCACAGCGGTTAAGTTTGCACCTTCGGCTTCTCGGCAGCCCGGGGTTCGCCAGTTCTGATCCCGGGTGCAGACATGGCACAGCATGGCATGCCACGCCATGGTAGGCGTCCCACATATAAAGTAGAGGATGATGGGCACGGGTGTTAGCTCAGGGCCAGCCTTCCTCAGGAAAAAAGAGGAGGATTGGCAGTAGTTAGCTCAGGGCTAATCTTCCTCAAAAAAAAAAAAAAAAAGAGCTTATGGAAAACCAGACTTCCAAGCCTAAACCCAGACCTACTGCATCAGAAACTGCATTTTAACAAGTTGCCCAGGTGATTTGTATGCGCATTAAGGTTTGAAATAATGAGAATAATGAAGCCTGAACTAGATGGGTGGGAAAGGAGAAGGCCTGATGGAAATGTAGATTCTGTGCATCCTTACTGTAGAGGCCACACGTTGACTAATAGACTCTGTAGCTTCTAACTTAAGCAGCCGGAAAGATGGTGCTTCAACATGCTTTCAGATTGCATGGAATACACAAAGCCAGTCAGGGAAGGGGATGGTATTACACACATTTTTTTTCTACTTGATGCTTTGGCTTAGAGAATGTGGACGTTTAGACAGAACATCCATTTGATTATAGTGGAGGTGTAACTGAAATTCAATAACCTCAGTCTGGAACCAGTAATCGTCCTGCTGAGCATAATATTGGACAGAGGCTTTTCCAGGTGTGATGAGCAAGGCTAAATATGAAAACTAATTCATTCCCCTGGGAAACTTGTTGTTGGCCAACTCCTGCTCCACAGTAACCACATGAGACTGAAAAAGCCATGATAAAAAAAATGCAGACATGTCAGAGCAGATACAACAGGACTTGGTGGAGTGCGCTACTCAGGTATTGGAAAAATACAGCATAGACAACATTGCCACTTATATGGAGAAGGAGTTTGACCAGAAGTACAGCCCCACCGGGTGTTGCATCATGAGGAGGAACTTTGGTAGTTAACGTGACACATGAAACCAAACACTTTATCTACCTCTACCTGGGTCAAGTGGCCATTCACCTGTTCACATCCGACTAAAAGCATGGACTACGCCATGCACACGGTGATCCATCCCAAAACAAGGACTACAGCCTAAATTCCAAATACCAGAAGCTGAAATCTTCAGCCTTGCTAAGGGAACACCTTGATCTTTGGAACTTTATTGTATTGCTTTGTACAGGGCATTCTCTGCACTAGATGATTGTAATTATAAAACAATTAGCAAAACAAACAAGAAATATATATGTATATAATTTAACTATGTTTTTAAAATTAGAAATGTTTATACTACCCTGATAAATTTTAATGTTACTTTAAGCTTGAAGAGGTGCTATTAAAATCTTTCATTAACTTTTTAAAATATTTATTATTTCTTTGACAATATTGTACTACAATTTGTTCATAAAACATTAATTATCACACAGAGAACAATTAAAATTAAATTGAAAACAAACAAAAAATAAGAAGTGAACAAATCCTTGAGTTAAACAAAGGAAGACATACTCATCCTGAGAATTGGGTCTTGGCAAGAACTTTTGGGAAGCTTTAGGAATGCTTATCCAGGTATAGGTCAGGATAAAATGGCGATCGCATGTTCATTTCCTCTTCCAGTAGTGGCTGAGATGACACGCCAACTATGGGAGGACTGAATGTGGCCCATAGATGTTTTGTCTTCCTCACACAGTAATTTTTTATGTGCTATTTTTTTAAATTGGCAGATTCCCCATTAAAAAATTTAGATTTCTTGTTTCCTTGGGAAAAATGAAACTGACAGCACTGAGCCCATTCCTGCCTGGCAACGATGGACTGGAGTAGGGTAGCAGCTTCCTCCTTTAGATCTGCTCCCACCTGATTTTGTAGTCCATGCTCCCATCCTGCCTCCTGTAGACATTTCGTATTTGACCACTCGACAGTCTCTACTTCTTACTAAGAGAGGACACAATCTTTCTACCATTTAGAGATAGCTAGCTAGGGTTTGTGAAATTCATAATTTATTTTAGAACTACATTTTTAAAAGATGGGGAACAAGATGTGCAATATATTATAGACTTGCATCACATTTTCCTCTTTGCATCTCCACTGACTCCTACTATTGATTTTCCTTTGAGCACATTGGTTTGTGTGCCGGAATTATAAGTAGTGACAGGTTGAACTTCCTCTGCACCTGCATGTGTCAGAGTTGCAATTAACAATCAGGTAGGTAGAATAATAGTGACGGCGATATAAAGGGAGAAATCTTCCTCCTAACTTAGTGTCTGGGGTTTTTTGTAACGAATCTCTTCTTTAGCTGTAAAGAACATTTCCCCCCCAAAATAAATTCTAATAAATGTCCTATGTGAACTCACTTTCCATGTAACTATTCTTATTTCTAAAAATCTGTTTGAGATCAAGAATTAATGTTGGCTTGTCTTCTTTTGTGAACCCTTGTCTCTGGAGTTCACAAATTCTCTAGGACTTATTAACTTTCGGAAGAAGTTAGCAATATTTTTAAATCCTTTATAGATAATTTCATAGATTTACATGCCATTTATCTGACAATAAATTTGATATTAAAATAAAATTCTATTTAACCTTTAAGGCCCGCAATCCATTTTTAACTTGTTTCAGAAAAAATCTGGCCCAAGCCAGAAATATGAGTCACTTGAGACACCTTCCTTTCCTGAAGGTTGTTAAATTATATACTCCAAAATCCCTAGCACAGATATGCCTTTCCTGACTTATTTTCCCCTTGGCCCTTACATGAATGTTTTTCCTTCCAGGATGTCTTTCATTTTACCTCTTTTCTTTGCTGATGCTCAGGCATCCCCAGGTTTTGTGTTCTCACCCTCATCCCAGTCTGTCCAAATCCTACCCATGCTTCATGGATCTTCTCAAATGCATACCCTCCATGAAACCATCCTTGCCTATTACTTTCTGAATCAATCATTTGGTACATATCATGTGCCAGAGTGAAATAGTATTCATCTTATTAAGTAAATGTTTTAATCCCTTTAGCAATATGCTTACAAAAGAAATAGACTGTATCCTATGCTTTTTTTTTTTAGCTACTAAATTGCTTTCCATAAGAAAGACTCACTAAAAACCCATTGACAGCCTGGTTCTGAGATCTTATTGCTTAAATGAAAGATCCTACACCATCAAATTTTCTCTCTGGAGAAAATTTTTCCCATTGGCAGACAAAACATAGTTCTATTCCTAGTATGTTTTTAAAAAATCCTCTCTTGACCTCATTTCTCCCTCTAGCTATAGCCCGTTTCTCTGCTCTGCTTCGTAGCTGAACTGATGATCTCACCCAGCATTCATGGATTTGAATGTTTAGCCCACATGATATCTGATAGTTATATCAAACTTAACGTGTCCAAAATCCATTCTGATCTCCATCCTTGACCCAAAACACTACTTGTGTCATTTTCCACAACTCTTTTAACAGTAACTCCATCTCTCCAGTTGTTAAGGTCAGATATCTTAGGATTATTTTTGACTCTTTCTTTCTGTTGTATCCAATATCCAACCCAGTGGCAAATCTTATCATGTCCAACTTCAAAATTTATCTGGAATCCAAATACTTTTCACTTCCCACACTGCTGCTGTAATTACTCAATCATCTCCTGCTTGGATTATTGCAATAGCCTTCTATCAGCTCTGCCAGCTTCCACCCTTGGCCAACTTCAGCCAGAATGCTGCTATGAGATCATGTCATTTCTCTGCCTTAAACTCATCCAGTTACTTCCCATCTCAATCAAAGAAACAGCTGAAGAATCCCCAAGGGCATATAAAGTCCTTCCTGTGTGATCTTAAACCAACCCTCTTTATCCCCTAGTACTCTTTCGTTTACTCATATCCTTCCAGCCACAGCAGCCAAATTGTTTTTCAAACTTACCAGCCATGCTTATGCCTCAAGGCCTTTGCACTTACCGTGACCTCTGCCTTGTACATTTTTCCTTCCTATGTCCACATAGCTCCCTGCCTTTAGCTGTTTGCTCTTTAGTTGTTTGCTCCAGTGTCACCTTTTCAATGAGACCTTACGTGAACAGTCTCTTTAAAGTGGCAAATCTCCACCTACCTCAGCACTCCTTATTATCCTCAATTACTTAATTTTTCTTTGCATCACTTATCCATATCTGATATACTATATACTTTGCTTATTTTGTTTCCCAACCAGAATGTGTACTCCAGTAGAGCAGAGCAGAGTTTTTTCTTTTTTTATCTACTGTTTGCTGATTTATTCCTAATACCCAGAACAATGTAAGAATGGCTGAATAGAGCCAGCCCAGTGGCATAGTGGTTAAGTTTGCGCTCTCCACTTTGGCAGCCCAGGGTTCGCAGGTTTGGATCCCGGGTGCAGACCTAGCACTGCTCATCAAGCCATGCTGTGGTGGTGTCCTACATAAAATAGAGGAAGATTGACACCATTGTTAGCTCAGTGACAATCTTCCTCAAGCACAAAGAGAAGATTGATAGCAGATGTTAACTCAGGACCAATCCTCCTCACACACACAAAAAAGAATGGCTGAATAAATGAATGAATGGCTAAAAAACTAACATTATCTATTGCAAAACTAGGTTATAGGTGAAATATAAATATAATACATTTCTTCTGGTAGATTCAGAGGGAAATTCCCGTGTTATCTTTGGATGATGCAAACCACTTTTTTTCACCTTAGGCACTACATACACACTGTGAACTTCTTATGAATTTTTTCTCTACCCATCACCATTTCCTTGAGCTTTGGACTCACCTCTCTGATAATCAATGCATAAGAATGTTCCTCAGGCACTGTAGATTCAGTGTGCTCCAAATCTCATTATATCCCGTTAAACCTACCCGCTCTGTTAACTACCTCAATAAATGACACTTCTTGCCCAAGCCAGATATGTGACAGTTTTCCTAGAATCCTCCTTCATCTGGTATAAGCACATCTCAGCACTTAAATAAGATTGCAGAGATAGGCCCAGCTTTTCCTTATCTTTCTAAGAAATGCTGGCAAAATAATTTTTGAGAGACAAATTTGTGGGTTTTTTCTGTTTTCCTCTGCTCTTTTACACCAAGCAGGAGTGTAGACCTATAAGTATTTTCTTGCCACAGGAATTTTTGCAGTGTTCAAAGTAGAAAGTGAGTACTTCCCAAGGGCAGAAGAAGTGAAAGCATATGAGAGAGACAAAGAACCAAGACATTAAAACAAAGAGTTATATTGAGTATGTGGTGCTCCCAGGGAGATCTGTCCTAGGCAGAGTCTTGTTCAGACCTTCCAAAGAAGCATACTCTGATTAAGACTTGGGAGTTGGAAAGTCCTCAGACTCAAAGGAAGGCTGTATGCAGACTAGGACAATGGCCCTCTTAATGACACCAAGATGACCAGTGACCAGTGACCTTCCTTATTGCTGCAGAAGATCTTGAATTGTAGCAAACTATGCAATATGGAGCCCTGAATCCCCAAACTGACTGAGATTGAATGTTACACCAGCCCAGCAGTATGGAGGCTCTCTCAGCTTTAAATTCATATAGAGAAAATAAATACCTATGGTATTTCAGCATTTGTAGACAGAGATTTATGTTATTTAATCAATCATCTTTCTCTGCCTATTAAGAAATAAAGCCACCACTATGACTAAAATTTAAGGTAAAGGCTTTTCTGAACCACCAAAGAAGTAAAAAGAAAAAAATAGCTCTGAAGCTCCAAGGACTACCATTTTTCATTATACCTTTTAACCTTGAGAGAGTACAGTCTCTCTTTCCATCTCTCATTTCTCCTTTATCAAATAACATTCAATAAGTAGAGTTGTCGACTGACACAAAACAAAATTCTTCAAAAAAAAAAATGCATCAACTCACTTAGGGTCACAATCTTCCCGAGAACCTAAAATGTTAGGAGAGCAATGAAGTAGAGAGTCTAGGAGCTAGCAGCATGGCAGACGGGATTGATAAAGGGGGCACATGATGAGCTTGAGCAAATGAGTCTTGACTCAGGTATATTAACGCAGCCCTTTTGACTAACGGGCATTTTTAATGCAGCCTAAATCAGAAAATTATAGCTATTCTTATTACCCAAAATTATGAGAAGCAGATATCCCCTACTCTTACCTCACTGCCCCCCACCCCTGTGGATTAAGGGGAAGGCAGGGGTTGATTGTGGAGAACAGGCAGGGTGGGAGTAGGCACTAACAGCTACACAAATATAGTTTAACTAAATTTCTATGGTTACTGCTTATCTCTAAAAGACCATCAGTCTTTCTAAGCAAGCTATGTATTGTCTGCGAAGTCCTTTTCATATTAAATAATCTACTTTTCAAATTCTCTAACTTCTTAAAATGGAATCGTTTTACTAATTTCAATTTCTAAACAGAGTTGCAAGTTTATTAACGGTAGATTTTTTTGTTTGAAACTCTGAAAAGCAGACATATCCTCCTTTTATAGGCTTCCTTATTATGCTGACTTTGCGTGATTTGAAACAAATATAGGACCCTGGATGGGGAAGGTTTGTAAAAAGGGCTATTTTGCCTTTTGAAGAGTGTTGGTCAGTTATTTTGCAGACTATCCTTAACTTTGGCTTAACATTTTCTCATGATAAGATTTGGGCTAGACATTTCTGGCAAGAACACCACAGAAGTGATGTAGCCTTTCTCTTGGCCCTTTTGCTCTGAGATCCAGACTGCACAGAACATTCCCAACAAATGTTCTCTCATTTTAGTGACTAAAAGACTTTCCTTGGTTTTCTTTCTTAACTAGTGTGCACCTCATTTTCTTCCTCCACAAAATTTGGATAGCAGTTATGCCTTTCTCATACAGTGGTGGTGATGATTAAACAAGGTCATATTTATAAAATATGTAGGTCAGTACCTAGCACATAGTAAACTCTTAATAAATAGTAGCAGTTTTTAATATGCATTATTAAAATACAAATAGTTAACATGCATTATGAATTTACGTTGCTTTCATTATTTAACCTATTGAAACCACTGAAAAACTCCATCAAATAGAAATTCACCATTAGAGTACTAGAGTAATAATGATACAGGCAAGATCTACCAATGGATGCTGAAATTAGGGGTGAAAGTTTGAGAAGACACAAGACATTTGAATAGTCTCAATGTATCTCTCCCAAAATATTTATTAATTCTAAAGAGGCAAAATAGTAACTTTACAATGGAGAAACCCAGCAGATACCACTGTAACTAGATGGTCAAGGTTAACAACACGTAACATACCAACGTCAAGTACTGCCTGATATGATGCAGTGAGAACAGCAATCATTTGTGGCACTCTATCCAAAAGGAGGTGGTCTAGTGGTTAAGAATTGGTGCTCCCACTGCCTCAGCCCAGGTTCGTTTCCCTATTGGGGAACCACACTACACATCTGTTGGTTGTCATACTGTGGTGGCTGTGTGTTGCTGTGATGCTGAAAGCTATACCACCAGTATTTCAAATATCACCAGGGTCACCCATGGTGGACAGATTTCAGGGGAGCTTCCCGACTAACACAGAAGAGGAAGGACCTGGCCACCCACTTCCAAAAAATTGGCTGTGAAAACCCTATGAATAGCAGTGGAGCATTATCCCATATAGCTCCAGAAGATGAGAGGATGGCACAAAAAGACTAGATAGGGGTCGCTAGGAGTTGGAATCAACTTGATGGCACTAACAACAACACCCAAAAGGAATAAGCTCAAGCTAACTAGGAAAAAACATCAAACATATCCAAATTGACTTATTCTGCAAAATATCTGACCAGTGCTGTTCAAAAGTATCAAGATCATGAAAGACAAGGAAAGACTGAAGAATTGTTACCGATTAGAGGAAACTAAGGAAACATGAAAACTAAATGCAGTGTGGGATCCTAGATGAATGTTGGACCAGAAAATGGACAATAGTGGAAAAACTGGTGACATCTGTATAAAATCTGTAGTTTAGTTAATAGTATTGTACAAATGTCAATTTCTTAGTTTCAATAAATACAGTGGTTATGTAAGATGTAAACATTAGAAGAAGCTGAGTGAAGAGCATAAAAGAACTCTATTACTTTCATGACTTATCTGTAAGTCTAGGATTATTTTGAAATTTAAAAAGATTTTAAAAATCCAGTAGGTGCTACCATTTGAAAATGAGGAAATGAAGTATGTTAAATTCACACAGCTGGTAAGTGTAAGAGATAAAATTTTAATCCAGTCATTTGGATATTATACTACCTCTTAGTAAAATAGGTATACATTGATGCATAATGATCATTTGGAAGATTGTAAAACCCTCCTAGGGACTAACCCAATGGTAAAAAAAATGCATATTTATCTTTAGATTTCATTATTTTTTTCATTATATTAGTAATGCATTTTAGTATAAGAGGTCTTGGTTCAAAGTCACCTAACTATGTAAAATTACAGTCTCTACCTCCACTTCTAGCACTTCTACTCTCTCTCCAACTCTTTTTCCTCTTAACACACACACACGCATGTACACACTTTTATTAATTTCATTTCTCTTCATTTCTATGCCTTAGATTATGAGCTCTATCAAGACAGAGATTTTTGTCTATTTTATCCTCAGTTCCTAGGAGAGAGTAAGTGATCAGCTTCCCAAATGAATAAATGAATGAATGAAGAGTCCCCACCTTCATGGGGATGCAAGGATTCCAAATTTTAAATGGGATGGCCAGGTAAGACTTCACTGAGAAGGTGATATTTAGGCAAAGATCTGAAAGAGGTGAGCAAACAAGCCATCCATATAATTGAAGAAGGAGAATCTAGGCCAGGGAAAGCAGTTTAAAAATCCCATGTCAGTAGGCTGTCTTGCTTATGCCAGAGCAAGAAGGAGGCAGAGTAGGTAGGGCAGACAGAACAAGTGGTGGAGGCCGTGAGAGATGTAGAGAGAAAGACAACAGGGGCTGCAGACACACAGCTGGTGGATTATGAAGACTTTCCTCTGGGTGAGATGGGAATCTACTGGAGGTTGTGAGCAAAGGAGTGACATCATTTGGCTTGAATTTGTACAAGATCACTCTGGCTGCTGCATATAGATTCTATTGAGCAAAACTGGAAGCGGGCAGACAAGTTAGAAGCTGCTCCAAAAATCCAGTCAAAATATTATGATAGTATGGACCATTCTGGAAGCAGAAGTGGTAAGAAGTGGTGCCTAGTGGTATCTAGATACAGTTACCAGTGTTTAGTCAGTATTCAATAATCTTCTTCCCCAATAGTCTTCTTCCATGTCCCAGGCAGTCCCTGTTTGACTTTCAAGGTAGTTCTGGTACTTCTCCTATCACTGCCTCTACCCTGTGTCTTCTGATTCTTTCCTTGGGCAATTGTCTCTCTTTCTCTAGGACTCTAATCCAGGGAAATCATCTTCACTGTTTTAATTTCCTTTCCACAGCTTCCATCTAAATCTCCTACATATGATGAAGACCTAACACAGACATACTTTTACCCACCCATGAAACAGTCATCTCCATCTCCAGAAACTCTGCCCAAAGAAATACCCTCTCCTAGGTCACCCTATTTATGTGTTTCAACTGTCTTACAGTCCTGTGTGTCTGCCTTTGTGGTAGCCGTGCTGTGGAAGGCATAAAAGAAGAATAACCATACTAGAAGGGGTTCAACCTTTTTTTAGTGTGAAACTTTTTTCAACAAAATCCTGCATGCACTCCCTCCACTCCCCCTGCCCACATTCGCACAAGAGTGTTCTGCTTTTATTATCCCTGATTGTGGCTCTATTATAATAACCCATAGCCTATAAACTATAAATTATGGATCCAAACAATCATTCTTGTTTTATAGATGAGTAAACAGGAGTGTTCAGTCCCACTGAGGGTAAGGGATTTGGATGCAGAACCAAAACTCACAGAAGAGAGTGACAATTGTGTTTGCCAAGTTATTTATAAAAATGGGCATCTCAAGTGTGGGAGTTGCAGTAAAGTAGACAGTGAAAGTCCTTCTCTAGTGGAGCTTACATTTTTGGAGGTGAGAATTATTACTCACAATATATAATTAAACAGAAACATATAGATCTTTGTCAAATGCCAGGAAGTAAACAAATAGGAAAATGAGATGGAGCAGCTAGAGGAAGCAATACTGGATCTAGTACTCTTGGAAGATGTCTCTGAAGAGGTAACATTTGAGCTAAAACCGAAAGGTTGAAAATATAAAGACTGGAGGGAAAAGCATTTGATGAAGAAAAAAATATCTAAGACTAAAGATCAGAAAATATCAAAGAGTTTGATTGGTTTAAGGAACAAAATAATAGGCAAGCTGTATGGCTAGAAAGGAGGCTGTGAGGGACAGAGTCTGAAATGAGGCAGTGAGATGCAGTAGAAGCCAGATCATGCAAGGCCTTTTGGGCCAAGGCAAGGAATTTGGATTTTATTCCAAGAGCAATAGGAAGCCATTAGAAGCTATTAATTATAAGAATAATGTAGTCTTATTCACAGTTTTAAAAGACCATTCTGGAAACTGTGTGGAGAATAATTTCAAAACTACCAAGATTAGAATTGTTTTATTCATCTTTTCATTCCCAATCCTTGTAGTATATTCACCAGAGAAAGTTACAATGAGTTTGGGGTCAAAAAACTATTATAATTGGAAGCTTACAGGCAAGCAAGGGGAGAAGGCTAGTATGATCCATGTAGTGTATTAGAGCTGGAGACATCAATATGAACTCATGTTTAGCTTAATATGGATACAGATATATACATATAGAATTATTTATAGATATGTATATACCTAGGTAGAATATACATATATTTCATTGTGCTGGCAGAAGAGAGAGGTTAGAAGCAACAACATTCCAGTGTAACAAGGACACCTAGAACCCAGTTCTTGGTTTCTTATAAACCGTTCTTCAATAGAAAGAACCAGGGATCCTTGGATAAATGACTGACCCTGGGCCTCAGACAGGGAACATACAAGATGAGTCTAGAGCATCTTGCAGTGTCAGAAAGTAAGAAAGTACTGAAAAGAAAAAGACAGAAAGCCTAGAATAATGGGCCATGTCAAAAAGACATAGGAACCAACTGAAAGAACTCCCAATGGCCACAGGTGGAACAATTTGAACAAAATAAAGTAGCATTGGATTATAGTCCAAAGTATAAAATAAATATCCATGAGTCCATACAGATTGACATAAAGGAATGAAAAACTGAAGAAACAAATGAGGGAGAAGAGACAAATCACTCATGCAGAAGAATTCCAAACAATTTATGTAGACACTCTCCCTCAAGGAAGGGGAGTGTAGCTCCACTCCTTATATATGGGCTGCACAAAGTAACTTCCTTGCAAAGAGTATAGTATGGAAAGGGGGTAAAGGGAGTAACAGTGGAGAAACCTACAAACATCACTTCAGCTACATATTCAAGGTCAACATTAACAATGATAAGTCATGCTGCTTGTATGTACACTTGATATGATGTGATGAAAATGGCACTTTATGTCTGTGGTGTTCCTCCCCAAAACCTCAGTCTAATCATGAGAACAATGTTGGGCAAATCACAACTGAGGGACCTTGCCAACAAAATACCGACCATTACTCTTGGGAACTGTCAAGGTCATCAAAAACAAGGAAAATAGGAGAAACTGTCACAGCCGAGAGGAACTTAAGGAGGTGTGGTGAATAAGCGTAATTGGTAACCTGGACGGGATCTTGGAACAGAAAAAGGACATTAAGTAAAAACAAAGAAAATCTGAATAAAGTACGGACTTTAGTTAATAATAATGTACCAATATTGGTTCTTTAATCGTGACAAGTGTACCATACTAATGTAAGGTTGATAATAGGGGATATTCAATGTGGGGTATATAGGAACTTTTTGTACCACTTTTGCAAATGTTCTATAAATCTAAAGCTATTCTAAAATAAAATGTACTATCCACCAAGTGGACTGGTTTTGCCAACCAAGCACAACCTGTCTTTAATGAACCTCGATAAGATTAGGTCAGCCTTGCAGGGAGGAAGGGCTGGCATTAAACACTGACTTCACCAGCAGAAGGGCTTGGCTGGAGGAGCTGGCCATGACCCCTACCTTGAAGGCCTGTTCTATGCTCTAAACTGTGGTTTCAGATTGGGAAGTAAACAGAAGCAGCTCTGGGCTCAGCAACTTTTTGTGTGATTGTGCTCACTGAGTCCCCAGAACCTACAGTGGTGTCTGGCACACAGTAAACACACATTAAGTACATGGTGAATCCTTGAATTTGGGTAGCAGAATAGCACAATAGTTATGCACATATACTTTGGAATCACATATCTGAACTTGGTTCCACATTTTCCACTTAATAACTGTATCATCTTTTGGCAAGTTTCTTATCCTCCTTTGGCTCAAGCAATATAATGCATCCATTTCAACTCAGTTTTCTTACCTGTTAAATAGATACAATTTTAGAGATTAATCTAGTTATTATGAAAATTAGGCAAAATAATGCATGTAAAATAATTAGTACAGTGTCTGGAGCATATGAAATTATGAAAAAATATTAGTACCATGAAAATTCAACTAATAGAGAATTAAATGGTCCTAGGATTTGTGTCGTGTCTCCTATTTCTGTATCCTAGTATTAAGACAGAGAAATAAATGCTCTGTATGAAAATTCCAGATTATTTTCCAGACTGCCATTTCTTGATGGGAGAACACTGTAAAGCCTCATCCCACCAACCCCATGAGATTCCAAAGTAGGAGCCCACTGAGCACAGAGAGGGATGACCATCTATAATATAGGACCCTGGAGTAGAGAGCAAAAGATGATGAAAGGACTGAAGAGTATGGCGAAGGAAGAATCTCACCACTGTTAGACCCTGGGGCTCACAATTTTCAGACCTAAGGCAGTAGTTTTCTGGGGAAGGGAAGATGGTGCAGTAGCTCAGAGATGCTGCTTGTAAATTTCCACCTTCTCTAATGCATTCTGCAAGAAAAGTCTGGGCTATGTAACAGGAATCAGAAGTAAAGAATTTTTTTCTAGGTCTGTGTGTGCCTAATAGTCACCATTTAAGGCACAAACTGTGGATGTTTGTGCTCACCTTTCCCTGCTTTTGGCTTCCCTAATGAAACTACAGGCCTCATATTTCAAAACATGGTAGAAAGTCAAAGTGCCCGTATGAGAATAGCACTGGGAAAGGAAAAAAGGATGCAGGACGTCAGTGGTCTTATTACTTAACGTAAATCAATCAATAATTCAGTGGTTTTAACTTCGACAGGGAAATGTAGCCTGCCTTTTATAAAGGCTCTATAGGAGTGACCACATCAAGATATTCTGCTTCACTGAGATTTACCCGGTATAATGTTTTTTGCCCTGAGTTATCTGTCCAGAAATTTGCTAAATTTCCAATTCAATTTATGAAGCATAGTTTCAAACTAATGCTGGGAGACTTGGACCCTTTACCATGAGAAATTGGAGAGGCACCTTCTTTGGGAAATTATAGTCAAGGGACCAAAGAATAGTTTTCTAGGAGAGTTTAAAAGCTGTCTTTTCTGGAGAAAATAACCTTTTGAGAAATTTAGAAATTCTATAACTTCTATAAACATTTAAGCATTTTTACAATTTAAACATTAAAAAAAGCTGATGAAATGTTACAACCAAACTCTGCCCCCATCTGTTTTGTTTTTCATTCTTACATGAAAGGAAGGTCTTTTAACTATTTTTTTAATGTAACTCAGATCCAGTCCTACAAGTCAACAGGAAAGAAGGAATGGGCGGGGTGTGCTCATAAATATACAGTTTGAGGGACATTATCCAAAGCATGTCCCCTTGTAGCTGAATTTTATGCCCCACAGTTCACCTTTTGGAATCTTTTTAATGCAACTTTTTTGGTGTGAATTGCTACTGATAAAATGTCTAAATCTTGACTGAGCTGGAGAAGCATGCTTGTACCTTAGGAGTTATTAATATATCTATTATATAATAAATAACTTATTTATTATATATTTTATAGATATTATTATTATATGTAATAAATAATGTATTTATTATTTATCTATTTATTACTTATAAGAGTAAAACCAAGATCCAGGTAAGAAGAGAAGAAAGATGCCAGGAGGAGAAGGAAGAAAATGCGAGAGAAACCTGGAGAATGAGAAGTGAATACCCAGGATTTGTGAAGACCATGGGGAGCCAGGGAGCTGCAGAAATAAACTGTCATCCTGGCATAGGAAAGTGACTAAAATCATCATGGTGATTCCGATAACACTCCAGGATATTCCCCTACCTCCTCCTTTAGAGCATCTGAATTGTCATGGTCCTAGAAATGCAGTTTTAGGAAATTAGAACTAAGTTAACTTATCTACTCATTCTTTTTACATGGCATTGTAAGTACTTTTTAGCTTCCTCTTGCCCAACTAACGTGCACATTCATAAAGTAACCTAGAAAAGACCAAAAGCAATAAAGGTAACAGTATTTTAGAGGTTGAATTCACACTTTATATAAAAAAATGTATGCAAAAAGTTCAGTGACCCATATCTTAGAATGTATTCCTAAAAGTAAGAGATACATCAAAGGTTCTGGTAAAAGTAAAGGATAAAATATAATCTTATTTCTTTCTGGAGTCAAATATTAATAAATAAACATAAAAATAAATTACACAACTTTTAACTTCTTGATGAAAACTTTTCTGAGAGACTGGTTAATTAGCATTTCAATTAAAATTTTGTAGTTTTAGTGATTTGCCATTTAACTTTTTTGTTACTAACTGAACAATTAAGAAATCTTTCTAATTATCTGGATATGTATAAGTGGAAATTTCACCTTAGGAATACATTGTACTTAGTTTGTAAAAAACATGTGTATGTACAAGAGGATTTGCTAGAATTTTTGAGGGAGTCTGTATGAGTAACTATACTTCATACTAATTATTTCTATATTTAGAACATGAAAAGTCATTTGTACAACCAAAAAGCCTTTTGTGACATCAACAGTATTTTTCTAGACCTAAGATTTAGTTACTAAGTCTCTTAACACTAGCTGTGTGGAATTATTAGTCTTGTTTTTTAAAGACTTTCTATTTAGACAGAGTATTTTAAAAAGCAAAAAAAAAGTCATGCTATAAATTCCTATGGTTCTACACATTCAAAACAGCTTTATTTTCCTTAGTGAGACTCTTTTTTAAAGAGGATTGGAGGAGTTGTTATTCTTCTTGTGATGTATATTCAGTACAGGCAGCTAAGACTGTGATACATGGGTCTCCCTAATCTCTTTATATTCTCCTTGGAACAAATGAATGTATTATCTTGCTCTTAATACAGATTGTGAACTAAGCAATCCTTTAATGTAAAATTTGTTTGTTTTATCCAGATAAAATTTATTTAGAATACAGTTTATAAAATAAAATTGGAATGCATGATACTCTTCCAGTTAGCATTAATAAGGAAGCCTGTTAGTAGATAGATAATCCTATATAATTAATTATAAAGTTCATACGTATCACATTCAATGAATACCAAATATAGCATAATTAAACTTTTCAAATGTACTGGTTTCTAAAAGCATATAGTTACTTACACATGCCTATGTCAGAAATATTAATTATTCTTTTACTTAAGTATATAACAGAAATGTAGTTAAATTAGATAGAAAATGAACAAAGATGTTATCAAATAATCTGCCTGTTTATTTGTGGGTTGTAAGTAGATATGAGGTATACTTTTTAAAACTATATTTTGCATGTAATGTCAGTTTTAAAAGCCTGATTTCCTGATTCTTCACAGTCACATTTCAAACCAGTTTGAATGCAGCTCTAGATTAAGTGGCCCTATTTTGTCTTCTGGATTTGGATAACTGTTGTGTAATTTGTGTGTTGTTTCCCTTGTTAAGAGCTTAGATGAATTTTCAATATTTTTATGTCATACATTTATTTATAAGTAGAAAAAGCAATAACTAAAAGCAGAAATAAAAATCAAAAGAGAAGAGAAAATAGTCTTATATGGCCATAAGACCCTGTGCCTTTCTAATCAAGAAACTGTGACTCATTCTGCACTCAGAAATCCACTCTTTGAATGTTTGGAAATACATTATCCTGCTGGGAATCATCGCACAGTTGAGGTAAAGCAGGGGAAGCAGCAGCAACTGAGAGACAGTATAACTTAGTGCTTCAGTGCAAAGGTTCGAACCCCAGCCCTGCTCTGTGCCCTGTGCAATTTGCTGAGAAGTAGTGACAACTAACCTACTTACAGCACTTACAGTGGGTCCCACGCTGTTCTAAGCACAATGTCATTTAAGCTTCAAAATAGACTTGTCTTATGGATTAGGAAATTGGGGTTACTTTCCTTCTCCATGTTCTCTGTAGTAGTGGAGCTGAGATTTTTATTTCAGGTAGTCCATCTTGAGAGCCCACACTCTTAACCACAAATCTACATCCCTTTGAGCTTCAGTTTACACCCATACAAAATGACGACATGGGTGGCTGGAACTAAGTACACACTCTGCCCACTCTCATAATATAATAAATTTAAGTATGGCTACATGGGTGTCGAAAGCCTTTTACGTAACGAGTTTTAGGTAAGTGTTGATAATTGCTAAGCTGGTGACAGAGTAGCTACAGTGTCTGGAATCATAAAACGGAGTTTTAGAGATCGTCTTGTTTTTATTAAATTTAGATTTCCAAATCAGGTAAATCAGACCTAATCTTGAAAGAGAAGATACTTCCCAGGACTATTGACTATGTTAATTAAATAAACTAATTTTGAAATATTAACTCCGTTTGGTAGTGCATAGAATTTTGACTTTTGAAAAAGACTTAAGGAATACTTAGTGTGCAATAAATGATCCAAAAGAATAATTATCCAGGGCCTTGCCCCATGACCAAGTGGTTCGAGTTCCGTGTGCTCCACTTCCATGGCCTGGGTTAGTGATTCAAGTCCTGGGGGCGGACCTACTCCACTTACCAGCTATGCTGTGGCAGTGTCCTACATACAAAATAGAGGAAGACTGCTGGCACAGATGTTAGCTCACGGCTAATCTTCCTCAAGCCAAAAAAAAAGAGGAGGATTGGTAACTCATGTTAGCTCAGGGTGAATCTTCCTCAGCAAAATAAATAAATAAATAAATAAAATTATCTAAACTGGCAAATTCAAGAATCAGTTTTAGGGGCTGGTCCTGTGGTTAAGTTCTTGCACTCTGCTTCAGTGGCACAGGGTTTCACTGGTTCAGATCCTAGGCACAGACATGACACTGCTCATCAGGCCTGTTGAGGCAGCATATCACATAGCACAACCAGAGGCACTCACAACTAGAATATACAATTATGTACAGGGATGTTTAGGGGAGAAGAAGAAGAAGAAGAGAAAAAAAAGAAGATTGGTATCAGTTGTTAGCTCAGGTGCCAATCTTAAAAAAAAAGAAAAGGAGAATCAGTTTTAGGTGTTAATTGGCACTGACAATAATGTTCCAGCACAGAATTTACTTGCTGGAAAGCCTGGTAGTGCCCTAGTGGTGTTGAACCCATAGCTTTCCAACTCATATATAATATTGGTTGTTATATGAATGTCGGATATCATAGGCTTCCACACTAGGGGACAGCTTGGTGAACTGCAGAGGGCAGTGGCCTGGGAGGTCCACTAAAGGACTTATCCTTTAGGCACCGTTTGCATACCTTTAGGTAATTTACTAACTCTTGTTAAGCCTCTGCATTAACAGCTATGGAGTGTTTTCTTTAAAGAAAGATGTTGTCAGCACCTTGATATTCCAGGAACTGTGCAAGGCAGCCTTGATTTGTGTCCTTCATGTGTGTAGAGAAATTTACAGTCTCATGTACTGAGGAGCTTACAGTATTTTGGTGAATGTATACTGTGAGGGGAAGTTGAGGAAGGAAGGAAGGAGCAACAATGAACCAGACACCAATGGACTGACTCTATATCTAAAAGCAGTGATTACATGTGACGTTATGTCTGGTTGTCCAAGGTACAGAAGTTGGTCTACCTGAACTGAATGATCTCCTAGATCACTTAAGTACTTGCACCTGTGTTTCAGTGCTGTGCACCTTAGAGAATTCTTGCTGTGTCCCCCCCGTTACTTTCACAGACAATTCTTTCTTTGTATGTAAAACTGCTGCTACCCATTTCAAGTTTTCTTTGCATATGTGTAATCTCCACAGAGAGCAGGAATATCTAGACATTGATTTCTAAAAAAACGTTGTATTAGCTAAAGAAAAAAACACAGCTTGTCAAAAGTTTTATTAATATGGCTGCCTTTCAGGAGCTGCTTTGAAAAATGACATGAGATTATCATAGCTTAAGTTGCTTATAAGATTCAGATATACTACATACAAATTCCTCAAACTTGATTAAAATTATTGCTTGTTGAGCAAATAGTATTTCATACATTGTTTTTTACTACTTTGTCACTTTCTAGTAAGAATTTTGGAGGTAATTCATGGGAAGGAAAACAAAGAGGCAAAGACTTTCTAAAGAAAATCCAAATAAAATAATTTGGCAATTAAAAAGAAAACTGTGTACTTAAAACAGATTGCCATGCTTTTAAAAAATGTTGCATATATACCTCTAAATTTGGATAATTAGGAAAATTGTCCACCTGCTGGAAGTCATTTCCCTTTTCGGCAGTTGGCAGATAGTTGCCCCATCGTTTAACATCTCCCTCTATACTGTGCTACTGTTCGTTGGATGGGGGCAGCCAGAGGTTCACTGAGTTATGGCACCATGACAGTCTTTAATTAACAGAAGTATATTCTAGATTGACATAAACATTTGCTTTCAATTTATGGAAGACTTTTAAGTGAAACAAACAGCTTTGATGGTCAACAAACAGAAACAAGTAGGCTAAATTTTAAAGACACAATACCTAATGTAACTAGATTGCTGAACTACTTTTCTCAGGAGTGTTTGTCCACTAATAATAGAACCTTCACATGCCTTAAATAATTTCTATTAAATCATTCATCTGCTAAACCAACCATAAAATTGCTCCTTTCCTTACTATCAAATGACAACTGATTTATAGTGACATATGAGTTCAACTACGGAGATAAATACTCCTAGGAATAAATATACTTTGATCTGCATTGGCAAAATAAAACTTTGAATTAACAATGAAATGAAGGGCTGCCCTGGTGGTGTAGTGGTTAGGGTCACACACTCCCCTTTGGCGGCCCAGGGTTCACAGATTCCGATCCCAGGCACAGACCTACACACTGCTCATCAAGCCATGCTGTGGCAGCATTCCACATACAAAAAATAAAGGAACATTGGCACAGATGTTAACTCAGGAAAAATCTTCCTCAAGCAAAAAGAGGAAGATTGGCAATAGATGTTAGCTGAGGGCAATCTTCTTCACCAAAAAAAAAAGAAAGAAACAAAAAGAAAAATATTCGTATTTTTACCACATACGCTTTCCTTTGTGTACCTTTATTTAGCTAGTGAAAGTGTCCTAACCATAATTGTGTTTCAACCTTTTGTAGGAAAATAATTTTGGGGTGGAAAGGACAGATAAAGATGGGCACATACATAAATTTCAGACATTATTCTTTACCTCTCAATTTTTAGTAAGATTTATAAAAAACAATTTATGAAATTTTGGCAGATAGCTCAGAATCAGGTGGTTTCACGAGCATGTGACCTGTACAGTCTCAAAGGACTCTGTGTTTAGAAGAATCCGGTTCTTGGTTTCATCCTCTGCTGTCACCATCTTGAAATTCTTTTAATATTTGAACCAAGGGTTTCACATTTTCATTTAGCACTGGGCTTTGCAAATTACGTAGCTGGTACTATTCAGATGTTCATTACGTCTGTAATTGTAATATTGCCTGTATTAGTAAAAGAACCGTAATCAATTTAACATTGTAAATTCACTACCTATTAGGTGGTTTGCCAGTCCCTTTACTGGGAGAACTGCCCACTCAGGACTGGGCCCTAGAAATCATATTGCTGCTTTGGGACCCTGACCAAAGCTTACTGTTCTCTTTCTCTCACCTTCCCTAAATTGTACTGTTTCAGCTCTTCCCAGGATTACATGTGAGATCCCAGGAACTGTCTAATTAATTCCCGTGTAGCTTAATCAAGCCTGTGCAGGTTTCAGTTAAAGTCAATCAAATGAGAGTTAACCAATATGCACATCATAAATAGGAATTTGATTAAAATAGATGATGGAAACTCGTTAAATACTCTATATTGCAATATTAAGAAGAATGAGATGGAGCTATAAATATGGTCAGAAAAGACACAAGTTTTCTTTTAAAACAATTTGCAAGACAACGTGTAGGGCAATGTCTCCATTTTGTTGCATTTTTAAAAATACATTTAAATGTGAAAAGACTTCGGAAGATACATATTCAAACTGTTAACAGAGATGGATATAGGAAGTGGAGATATATATATAAATCCATATATATATATATATGTATATGAACTTATATATAGAAGTTGGGAAAAGAATTTCTATTTCTACAGGACAAATTTTTGCTTTATTTAAATAGTTTTACAAAAAATATTTCTTTTTTAATTAGAGAAAGCTTAAGAATGATGTTTCTAACAAAATAAATGTCTGAATTAATATGACTTCCCTTTTTAAGGAAATCCATCCACATTTTGGAAAATATTTGGCTGTTTTCTAAATAAGTATTTTAAATTGTGATATAGTAGAGTTAGTAAGTGAACTAATGCAATCATCTATACAAATGTTTCTCTCTAGACTATGTTAATTATCCAACTATTTTGTATTTATAAAAGTCAATTCATACATTTGAGATTGTGAAACATACAGCCTCTTTAAGGAATAAATATAGTTCACAGCTAAGAAAAATCATTTAAGAAACCTTATACAGTGATTAAATATAAAAACACAATCCTTGTCCTCAAAAACCTCACAATTAGTGAACCAGACGGAAAGGGAGAAGGGCATCATATTTTAATTCACATTATAAAATAGATGAATAACCTACTTGGAACTGTTATAAGTTAGACGGCAGAGCCAACTCCGTGTTTTGATCTCTTCCTGGCCCTAAACAAGACTTTCTTCTAAGAGTACCATACAAGCAATTGACTGACTAGAAAGTAAGA
The DNA here is from genome assembly GCF_037783145.1 of Equus przewalskii. NCBI lineage: Eukaryota > Metazoa > Chordata > Mammalia > Perissodactyla > Equidae > Equus > Equus przewalskii. The sequence goes on from NC_091834.1 coordinate 27,700,747, forward strand.
TAAAGAAAGAATTCTGTGTTGGGGATATATTTGAAGAAATTATTTTGTTAATCCCAAAATGGTGAGTCCAATTATAATGATGGTGTAACAAATAAGATCAATGAACACTGCCATTCTAAAATGATCTTATAGTAATAAATTATATTTACCTAAAAAATTACCATTAGTGATAAAGGGGTACCCATAATAGCGTGCACATTTTGTAGTGCTGTTAACATTTTGATCAGTTTCTCCATGAAATGGACAATTGTCAAAATTTTTACAGTATTCTCATCGTCATTTACAGGCACTCCTGCAATGTGTTTTCCAAAACATACATATTGCAATTGAAAATTACCATTTATCATCCTTTGCCAAACTCAAGTATATATTATAAGAGTTATCGTTAGTGGAGAGTAAATGCTTTGATTCATGCTTCAGTTAAACGTGCTTGGAACTAATCTGATAACGTGTTGAGAAATATATGATTTACCAGATGCTGTCCATAATCTCCTTTGTTTAGTGACTACCCTTTAAGATAATTTGATGAAATTGATGAATCATTAATAGAAGCTTTTGCAAATAATATTGACTTTGTCCAAATCTTTTCTTAGCAGTTTGCATAGAAAATGATATAAAAGTTCTGATGCTCATGCTGGAAGACATAGGAAATCTCACAAGACAAGAAAGGGATGTTGTTAACATGACTAATAACAAAAGTTAATCCCTGTCAATGTTTTTCAGATTTTTATGAAAATGGAAAATTAAAATGAATTTCCCAAAGTATCGATTTTCACTTCTTATATCAAACCTTATATATTTGAGTAAATTGGTAATCCCACAAGGATTTTATACACATACATGCACACACACACACAACACACATCACAATAAAATATAAAATGATGTGATTGTAAAAATATTTATTTATACAATTAAACTTGAGTCTTATTTCCAAACCTAAAGACGTATTTTCAAATCTGTCTCTCTTGTAAGCCTTGTTACGAGCTGAATTGTGTCTCCCCTCCACTCAAAATTCATATGTTAAAGTCCTAGCCCCCAGTACCTGAGAATGTGAATATATTTGGATAGGGCCTTTAAAGAAGTAATTAAGGTAAAATGAGGTCCTATGGATGGACCCTAATCCAACATGGCTTGTGTCCTTATGAGAAAAGATTAGGATCCAGACACACACAGAGGGAAGACCATGTGAAGACACTAGGAGAAGAAAGCCATCTACAAGCCAAGGAAAGAGGCCCTTAGAAAAAACCAACCCTGCCAACACCTTGATCTCAGACTTCTAGCCTCCAGAATTATGAGAAAATAAATTTCTGCTGTTTGAATCATCCAGTCTGTAGTACTTTGTTACGGTAGTCCTAGCAAACTAAGGTAAGCCTCAACCTGAAATTGACAAATACGATGCTTTGAACTTATTTATTTATTTTTTTTAAAGATTTCATTTTTTCCTTTTTCTCCCCAAAGCCCCCGGTACATAGTTGTATACTCTTTGTTGTGGGTTCTTCTAGTTGTGGCATGTGGGACGCTGCCTCAGCGTGGTTTGATGAGCAGTGCCATGTCCGCGCCCAGGATTCGAACCAACGAAACACTGGGCCACCTGCAGCGGAGCGCGCGAACTTAACCACTCGGCCACGGGGCCAGCCCCTGAACTTATGTTTTGATGCTAATTACACTCAGAAGCACAAGCAGATTCTTAAAACAAGATTGAATAAAAGCTAAATAATTATAATTATTTCAAGTGACTCCAATTATCCTCTACCGTGATAGGCCTTCAGCATAGCCACCCAACCAGCATATCACCTCAATTATGTGTTTACTGTAACAAGTGCTTCCTTCAAAGAGAGATTATGGAGGCCAGCTACCAAGCTCTCAATATTAAAAATTAAATGTGAAGTCTTAAGTATTTTAAAGTTTTTAAAAGAATAGGGTGGAAATATTTAGGAAATATTGGCTATTGAATTAAATATGCACATACTTGCTGTTAATTTTGGATACTGGTGAATGAGTTGGCCATGCTGAAGGCTTGTCATGATAGAGGATAATTGTAAAACTGAAAGAATTATAAGCTATGCCTTTGTTAAGTATTATATTTATGAAGATTTAAGAAATAAGTACTCAATGCGTAAACGTGACTTTCTCAAAAAGTTCACACCATTTGCCAAGGAGATAGAGATAACCTCTGTGATTGTGTCCTTTTTAAATATGCATAGCACAAGTTTTTGAATCATCTGTCCAGCAATTATCATATTTTTATTCTCATTTATTGTCATGTGTAACAATTAAAATACTCCAGAGATGCAAATTTTTGCTGTGTTTCAATATTTTCATGCAGTTTTTCTCAAATCTCAGAGCTAAACTTTTAGACAGGCAATAAAGAGTTCTTGATTCTTTCTCCATGGTTAAAAATCAAATCAGCCCAAGTCATAGGCATTTTAACCTTCATAGGCTTTCCTGTTAAGGTCTATCAAGATTTTTCATTATCTTTGGTCGAGAACTCACATGTAATAAATTCTTTTATAATGCACTTTCTTTATATAAAATTGAAGCCTCTATAACAACTTGCAGCTATTCCACCCAATAGACTTTCTTTTATAGTCCTTCGTAAAGTTCACTTTGTCAGTTATATGGCCCATTACAATCTCTATCAAACTGTATCACGTGGTTGCTACTTTAGAGAATTTGGCTTAATAGAGATAAAATAATTTCAACTTTACGGTTGAGGTAATGTTAAGCAGCTTCCCTGTAATTGTGGGTTAAGGGAACTCAGCTACAGTCAGTCCCAATTTGCTTCCCACAGGTGTGTGGTAATAAATTTACATGTTAGGAAAAAGCATTTCTGACTAAGCATAGGAAGGAAAGGTTTGAAAACTGTTAATTAATCACATTTTTTCTAATGGCCTTAAAGTGGCCATCAAATTGCCAGAGTTAAATGAACCAAAGGTCTAAAACATTGCTTCCATTACATTTTCCTTTTTGGCTAGGTGCTATATTATAGTATAAAATATACCAACAATGCACCAAAAGAGGGAGGATGTTATAAATATTCAGCCAAATAAATACAAACAAAAACCAACGTTTCTTATTTGCTCGTGCTGCCACAAAATAAGAGAGAGAAAAATGAGAAGAGAAAATGGCAAAATTTAGAAAATAAGGTGTGTGACCGTGGAGTTGCACTGCTCAGAACTCTCTTCAAGAGAACCTGCTGTGAGGAGCCTAGCTAGCTGACCACCTCCAGTGGCCACATCTTCACATTGATCAGAGTGCTCAAGCTGCCAAAGACACACTTCCACTGGACAGCTTCTGGCCATTGACTGAGCACAGCAGCAGTACTAGAGCAGGCCCATTTCTGCCTGTACCCAGGGCTCCTCTAATGGGCAACTTCTGCTCAAAGACTCTCCATAGGCCACATCAAGACCTTTTCAGAACTGCATTGCATTCTAAAGCTCTTCCTACCCAATCCTCCTTCCTTCCCTTTCTCCTTTTTTGGGTGTCCAGTGTCAGGCATCAAGGACATACCTATCTGAAGGTTCTCCATGCATCCCTATGCCCCCTCTCCTCCTTATCCTTTATATACATATCTCCTCCATAAATCCTTTGCATATCTAGTTCCAACTTGGTGTCTGCTTCTCAGAGGGCCCAAGCTGACACATAAAGTAAGCTCAATGAAAGAAGAATAAATTGTTTTTCCTTTAAGAAAAATAATTTTCTACCTTAACTACTTTGGCCCCTTGTCAACTAAAGATGAGGAAGATTTATAATTTGGAGAAATTTTTGGCTTTAATGACAGAATAAATTAAAGAACAAAGCATTTTTCAGTGTTTCTTCCTTTTTTACCCTCCCTCCTTTCAGTTTTTTAAACAAAAACTCAAACTTGGCAAGGAATTTCATTAAAAAGTTTTGTTCTCTCTATTGAACAAGTTTTGTAGTATCAGTGATGATGATGATGAGTCATCAGTTTAAATCATCCAGTCATCCAATCATCCAGTATAGGAGGAAACACAACCAAAAAAAGATTGCTACTACCAATGTAACTTAATGAAACCCGTTACTTTTGGTTGACGACTAACATGCATGCATTTTTAAAGACATCTTTAGGAAGATCCTACTGATGGCTTTCTATTGGCATGATAGTACATGGAGACACAAAGTTACTCAAGGTAATATGTTATTATTTATCAGCTCTCTGTGCACAGATTCTTCATACAGGAAAGACAAAATTTTGGGTATCACATGCTAGCTTAAGTATATTTCTAAAACTTACTCTTCTACTTGCACATTTGCTCCTTTATCTTTTAATTAATGTTTAGAGACAACATATATTATTAATTATTAGGATGTCCACAATAAGCTATAGCATTATTTGAATTGTGATATACAGGTAAAGAATGGTCCGCTATCTACCTATCTCATTCTTATGAGTGACTTATGGACTATAGCCAGATCACCACAAAGATGGAATAAAGAATTACATGTAAGAACAAAAATATGGAATATAGAAGAATAGTACTGATTAGTGTAGTTGTAATTGTATTCTCTTCTAACCAAAAACAAAAAAAGGCTTGAGTTAAGCTATAGAAATAATAAAGATAATACTTGGTAAAACTTTGAGATTCTCTTTATTTTGTTTTTTCTTTGCTTTAATAGAAAAAGATGTTACAAATGTGAATAGCCCAACATTCTATTTGTTCACTTTAAATTCAATGTCAAGATGACTGTAATTCCTATCAATATTCCCATTCTAATCTCCAACTGTTCTCCAACAGTGACTTGAGTTTGACTGATCCTTTTCCTATTCCCCAAAACCACTTTTTCTTTCTGTCTCTGTGCTTTGTTTACACCATGTCCTCCACCTAGAGACCTGGAATACCTATGGGAATCCACCTACCTTTCATGTCCAGAACAACCTAACTTTCTGATCATCACAGATGAAAGAGATCACCCTTCATAGTTAGCAATAACTCTTGTATTTTGGAAATTTGTGTCCTCCTAAGTTTACAACTCTTTAGACATAACTGTAATTGCCTTTAATAACCACTATCTCTTTTATAACCACTACTTCTTAACTACCATGACTTATCCATTCTTGGATTTCCTTTTTGCCATGTAGTAGTACCTACATGTCAAAATCTTGAGCAAATCTTTCAGAGAAGGCCTGAACATGGTATAATGTCAGTGTAGTGGAGGAAGACAATTCCTCTACCCTCTAGGTCCTTCTGGCTGGTCTAAGAACTAAATTGACATGAGACAGAATAAGAGGAGAAAATCAAACAAAGCTTTATAACATGTATACATGGGAGAAACCCAGGAAAACTGAATAACTCACCAGAATGGCCAAAACTGCCAGCTTAAATACCATCTTCAGCTAAAGACAAAGGAGGATATTGGGAGTAGTGGTTTGGGTCTTCAAAGGGGGTGAAGGCAATTTACATGGAGATGGAAATATAAATGTTTGTTAAACAAGTGTTTCCTGGGCCACCTATAGGAGAAGTGACCGGAGAGACAGAAGTTTGATAAAAATGGGCTTGTTGGTGCCTTTCTATCACACCTATTTTACATTACACTATAGTTATCTTTTGTTATTAGCTCCTTTCTGGCACAGGCATTCTGTCTTATATTCTTTTATCCAGTTGGGGGAAAGTGAAAGTTTCTTTCAGTGTCTTTTCTTAAAAACAAGGCAAAGAGGCACATTTTGGGGTGGCCAATACTTATCTCCCACAGTCCCACCTTTGGAACTTTAAGAAGTTTCACAGTCCTTTGAAAGTTTAAGAAGTTTCACAGTCCAGAAGCTTGGTTGGTAGATTGTTTCGTCTCATTGAACCAGTCTCTTAGTTTTGACAACAGGTAAGTCCAGTTAAATTCATTTCAGGAGGCAGTGATCCAGGTGGGCTCCCAAAATTAGGCCTCTATTGTATAAGCAAGCAATCAGGTATTGAATAAGAAGTATTTCTATGGAAACAAAAAGAAAAACAAGGTTAATTATTGGAGCAAATTATAAACCAGTTTCTGAGCCCAGAGGACAGCCAGTCAAGACTTCTAGATGCAAAGGTCAAAACATATTTTGCAGTTTGAAACATCTCTGGTGATGTCATCAGGTGTTCAGATATCTTCTGAGTGGCTTACACAGCAACGGGCGTGCTATCATGGTAATCTCTACAGTGTTTATACCAAGTTGTCTGGCTTCAGTTTGCAGAGTTCAGGAACAAGGGTGGTTTCAATTTTCAATGATTTCAAATGAAAATGATGGAAAAAATTGAAAATGTTAGGTTGGAAATTTGTAGTCATATATTTCAGGAGACTAGAAGAATTCAGGATCCAGTCCAGTTTACAGGTAGAAAACAAAAACCTCAAAGATAATTAAGAGAACTAGAATCTAATATCCACAAATATGTATTATAATTTTCTAATGAAACATATTTTTTCTCTAAAATTACCCTCATTTTTACCAAAGATAGACAAATTAAGACTAATTGGTTTGTAAAATGTCTAGTTTCAATAAACTTGGCCAAATTATTTAAATAAGTATAGCAAGAGTAGCAATTGGTCTTACAGGCTTTATTAAATCTGCTTTGTTGGAACTTTTTATAAAAAATCTCAGATTGAACTTTAAAGGCATCTTGAGGCCAGGAAAGTCAAGCCAGGGACTTGTCATCAGACTCTGCCTGTAACACCTATAGACTTGGGTGAATTCTTCTCTTCTTTTGAGGTTCCCCAAAATATCCTGAGGTTCCTTGCATCTGTCAGGGAAGTGATCTTCTTTACTCACCTGGTAAGTTTTCTGGGAATCCTGTAAGCAAGGTAACAGGCCAATATTTCCAAGTGGCTTTATTTCATAAAGTCCACTTCTATTCCACAAAAGCTATATGGTCATAACTGAGTCCATATATGTTTCTCTCAAATATGATATTCCAGTCAAAGCTTTGGTAATATAACCAATGTTTCCAATTGTGCCCTGTTATAAGGAGAACAGATTATTATTGAATGTATGCAAATAACTATATTGCCATGAAAATAATAATATTCACTAAGAGTTTTCAAATTCTGGAGGGATCACATAGGGAGAAAAAGATAAATGGTTCTTCTTACAAAAGTATAATTTACCAAATTGCTATCAGTCATAGTTAGCTTAAGAGAAAAGAGAAAAAGGTCCTTAAATCTGAAAAAAATAAAACATTTAAAAAATCGACAATATTTCAAATGAAAAGTCATAAAAATTATAATCATTCTCATCAGTTCATTCAGTCCCTTGTAATCAGCATTTGATCTTGATGTTCTGTTAGCAATTTCATGAAGTCATCAGTTTCTCCATTAGAGTTAAGTAATTTCTTACCCAGTTCAGTTTTTTTGATCTGAAAATTTATCAGAAATCTATATTCTAGAGTAAATGTCAAAGTCCTTTCCATGAATATTTCTAAAGATTAGAACATTTGTAAAAATCAGAGTAAAACAAAACTGTCTGTAAATGACAAAAGACTTAAAATAGTGATTGACAAAGAAACTTGGTTACTTCTGTGACACAAAACACTTAAAAATAATAACAAGAATTCCAACTGATAACCAGGACAGAAAAGAATTTTAGGAATGTTATACAATTTTTAAAACACTTATATCAATAACATTTACCCACATAATATCGTAGGTCCCTATGAAGCAAATGCTTAATTATCCATTTAACCAGAGTGACAATTAAAGATTTTGAAGGCAAACATAGAGAGTGAAGGAGTTAAAAAAAAAAAGCTTAATAGAGAAACATCAGCCTTTTTGAACATAGGAAATTATCTTGACAAAACTCAAAAGTAAAGGAAAAGATTTAAAATTTTTTATCAAGGTTCAAGAAAATTATCCATTTTAAGAGACAGAAAACTATTATTTGCACCAGTTTACTTTTTATATTAAAACTCATTTACTTAATTATATTTATTTTAGTCTTAACCATGTATAAAACTCTTTTCAGAGCTTTATTTTACAGACCTTTTATAATATTTTTTAACAAAAATATACATCATTCTTTCCCTGACTACAAAGATATTTTCCTTATTAATTTTTAGTAGCTTTAATTAAATACACTAATTAGAATTCTTAATACTTATAGGCCTTAAACTTTAGTGAAAACTAAGAAGTAAGCAATTATAAACTGTCTTTTACATTAGCATTCTGCAGCTTGGCAAATTTATAAATACTTATTATAATTTCCAGAAATATGCTACTTCATAGTATAATCTTTTAATAAAATACAAGACGTGTTTTCTAGTAGGCTCAAGCACTTTTTAGTTTCTCTGTAATAAGAAGCCAAAAGTAGGTAAACTTAGATATGTTTAGCAATTAATGTTTCAGCATTTTATTTAATTTGGAAACAATCTAGTTACTCAATGAATTTTTATTATTTAATTTAACCTAGCAAAACTTCAAAATTTCCAGTTACCAAAGAGATTTTGGAAGTTATTTTAAATACACATGCCATGAACAAATTATTGCTAAAAGTTTATCTATAAACTCTTACTGAAACCAAGGATGAAGGAGTTAAACTTTCTCTGGATTAGGATGAAACTGCCTGTACCCACAAGGTTGACATGGGAAACAAGTAACCAAAGTTTCTGAGCTTGCCCTGTAGAACAGCAGGTGCACCACTGACAAAGAGAGTAGTTTGCTGACAGCCCCCACACCCCACCTGATTAAGCATCTCCCAGGAGCATTGAGAAGTTAAAATGACTGATGGTAAGTTTTACACAGCACAGACTAAAACTCTACCACATGCAACACATAGAACTCACTCGGAATTTGCACATGGTCCACAAAGAATTATGAAAGACAGTTGCCCCTACACAGAGGACTCGTAGAACTTCAGCCCCCAAGGCCACATGCTCACCTGCCCCGTCTTATTCTCACAATATGCTTTGGAAAAATGCTTAGAACTGCACTAATGTAAACTAATCTGTAATCAATAGAAAGAATAACTTCTTAGGAAATTTATGTCCTCTGCCCAAACTGTTCCTCCTGTCCCAGATAAGGAAGTAACTGAGGTTTTCTTAGATCCCTCAGGAAGGTTGCATTCAGCAGATCTGCTACGGAGAGGCACTCAATGTTCTGTGGTCATCCATCATCACCCAACATTTCTGAGGCCCTTCCCTAACCCCATTTCCCTTGTATAAATCATTTGCAAATCAGTTCCCCATTAAGATGAATATTTTAGGAAGATAGTCTGCCATCTTCCAATTTCTAGCTTATTGTTTGTAATAGTTCTTTCTTTACCACTGCCTGCTTGGCCTCTTATCTTCTGGCAAGCAGATTGAGCCCTTGCTCAGTATCACTATCCCACTTACTTCCAAATCATTTGCTCCCAACAATTATGTTTAGATTATCCATGAAAACCTAATGAGACGTTAGGCAAAATTAGCTATTATTCTAAGCTATTTTTGCTGACAAATTTGTAACAGATAACATGAGCTCATTTGACTAGTAAACCCAAGTTGCATGTCTGCATTATATCCAATGCTGATAACTCAAAGGACATTCCTATTTTAAACAAATCAACAAAGCTAAACTTTCATTTACCAAAAATTATTTCATACGACATTAACTTGAAAGACATTTGGGTTAGTTTCTATTACATTTAGAAATAATTTATGTAAGCACTTACTTTAAGCCAATTAAATTAGAGTTCTTAATTTTGGTCATGCTATCCAGAGGTCAAATATCACATATATATAACATACATATAGATACCCATAAACAAAGACTCCATAACTACTGTTTTAAAATTTTGGAGCCATGTACCACATCTTTAAAAGTCTTCACAAAGTATTTAATAAAGGCCCTCTAAGTGTAAAATTTAACCCTAGACCAATTTACCTTGGGGGGGAGCTTTTATTATTGTTTTTATTAGCACCTGATATTAGTCCCTGGTTTTTATCTCATACTTTGTGTGCTCGGGCAACCCTATTGGTTTCCCTTTAGTATGTTTAATTAACATCATCTGAAGGGCAGATTTATATGCTGTCTTACAGTCAGGCAAGGGAAACTTTCCTCAGTGAGATACAATGTCTATCCCCACAATAGAATCTATACTACAATCAGGCAAAAAGAGATACAATCATTTAACATACAGGCCATAAATGTATCAATTTTTCTATAAAATTTCATCTGAATTCCATCAACTCTTATTCTTCTAGTCATAGTTTTCATTAGGACTTTAGCGCTAGGTCTTGGTCTTATAATTTTGGGTAGGGGACATTGCCAGCCAGATATAACAGCCATTTTTAAAACACATTCAGGCAAAGTTGATATAACCATTTTATAGAAAATTAGCTCAAACAGTCCAATCTTTATAATCTTATCAACGCTTATACTTCTACATTTTATCAACTTAATTGCAGCCTGAGGGAGGGTCTTAAGGCTACCTAATAATTTTTTTTGTATTTCCTTTTTAATTTGGTCTTTTCATAGGTACCAATAAAACAATTATGATGAGAGTTCTCTAAAACCTTTTTTTTTTTCAATTTAGAAGTTTTTCCAGTTTAAGTGATCCATTGTCTGGCCATCAACAAATAGGATCTTAATACCAACTGAAATCCGTAAGCCTTTATGGCTTAACCATGAATGTGAAAAACATCCCCAAAAGAGAATACAAAAGAAGCAGCCCTCACAAGATCCAGAAATTTCACTCCCACAAATAGTTTAAGAAAGTAAAGGCCTTCATTGCGCAGGCAGTTAGTGCCAGCATTAACAAGCAATGACGGTTGAGACAACAAGGGCCCCTAAAGAAAGCAATTGGGAACCCTTATGAAAAACTCCCCTGAGAGCTGACACAGCTGGACAAAGAGAATACATCTTGGAACCCCAATCTATTCAACTGACTGCCAAGATGCACACTGGTATGCGCATCCTCGGGATGATGGAGATCAAAGAAGTCACAAAGCTCAGCTCTCAAGACATAGAAAAAGACAAAAGAAAAAACTCATCTTACGTGCACACTGATACCTTTAGCTAAGCCTTGGGTCTCTTGGAATGAGACTAATAGCTAGTTGGGAGGTGCCACAGGGTTGGGTAATGTGTGTGGTTTACAGAGTACCTAGTTGCATGGAAATTTTCTTGACGTTGGTTGAGGACCTTTGTCATCTACCCTGTTCTATGACCAACTTATCCTATCAAGGGAGTCTTCTTGAGGTAGCAAGTGCCATAATGGTTCTCAACTGTTAGAACCATGCCTGACAAATTTGCAACTTCTTTGGCTTCCAAGATGCCCTTAGAAACAGCTTTTACTGCATGCACATATTCCAAGACAACAGGCTTATAGAGATGCCTGAATCTTGCCCTATGGTTTTCCCTTTTTATGATAAATGACACAAAAGAGAGAGATCAAGGAAAATAGTGACCATCTCTGGGAGGCAAAGGATCAATAACTCAATGAGTATGCAAACTAAATTTCCAAAGTTGCTAAGTTCAAGGAGCTAGCTTCAAAAATATTTTCTCCTGCTAATCTAAATTTAGAAAAGGAAAAAAAATCTCACCAGTCTCGCTTCCACTGGACTCTGCAGGCAGAGATCCAGGAGACTGATGTGGTAAGAACTCTTACCTCCTGCAAGCTCTTGTCAGGTGTCCAGGATCTCTTAGTTGCAGTAGTCCAGGAGTGAGCAGTGAGATTTTGTCCTGTCACTAAATTGTTGGGGAGGAAGACAATTCCTCTACCTTCTAGGTACTTCTGGCTGGTCTATGAACTAAATTGACATGAGACAGAATAACAGGAGAAAATCAAAGTTTTATAGCATGTATACATAGGAGAAACCCAGGAAAACTGAGTAATTTGTCAGAATGGCCATAGCCACCACCTTAAATACTATCTTCAGCTAAAGTCAAAGGAACATATTGGGGATAGTGGTTTGGGTCTTCAAAGGTGATGAAGGTAATTTACATGGAGATGGAAATCCAAGTGTTTGCTGGGCCACTATAGGTGATGTGACCAGAGAGACAGAAATTTGATAAAAAAATGGTCTTGTTGGTGCCTTTCTATCACACCTATTTCACATTATACTCTAGTTATTTTATGGTATTAGATCGTTTCTGGAACAGGCCATCTATTCTAAATTCTTTTAGGCTCTTATAGAGAAGGTCAAAGTTACTTTCAGAGTCTTTTGTTCTTAAGAATAATCAAGGCAAAGAGACACATTTTGGGGTGGCCAATTCTGATTGCCCATATTCTATCTAAATCTAAAAATCTAGATCTAAAAATATACTTATTTCCCCTCATATTTTAATGATAATTTGCCTGAATCATAAATTCTAGGTTCTTTTTTTCCATTTTTTGAGGACTTTGAAAATATGCTTCATTTTCTTTTTGTATCCATTATTAAAGAGAACTCTGAAGTCCAACTATCTTTTATCCCTTTATAGAAGAAAGATTGTAGATGACTTTCTTACCCTTGGGGTTGTAATACTTTTCCAGTGTATGTATAAATTATAGTCTTTTCTCAGTTATGTTGCTCAATCCACGGAGCTCCTTTGGATATGAAAAAGTATGCTTTTCTTCAAGTGAAGGAAAATTTCTTTCTTATTTATTTGATGTTTTTCTTCTCCTACATTTTAATCTATTTCCGTCTGTAACTCTCTTTAGGAAGGTATGAAAAGTTTCTATTTTCTTTAAGAAAGTCTGAAGTATATTTTTTACTCTCCCTTTAAGTTCATTTATTTGGTCTATAGTCATTTAAATTGTACTATCTAGCCCTTTCATTGATGTTTATTTTTTTAAACCTTTCGATCTATTTTAAATATTGCTCAATCTTTTTATTGTTATTTGGTTGTTCCTTTTTTTTTTTTCAAAGCCTAATCTTGTTTTCAGAAGCAGCATCCTTTATCCTTTAGTGAGAACACTAATCAAATTTTTTTTCCTTTGTTCCCCAAATTATCTGTTCTCTTCTGTGGCATTTGTTCTGATTGTCTATATTAGGTCTTCTATTTCATGCTGTTAATTTTCCTAAATTTTGAGGATCCTTGGTCTCCTATACTTACTATTTGGGAGCCAGCAAAGATTTCCTCTGCAATACTGTAGTGTATCTCTATCCCAAAAGCATTCTTCTCAGTGGGAGGGCTGATAAAAGTCAAATGTGTTACTTCCAGACTTTGCTCTTTCTCTGCAGCACAAACACTCCCAAACTTTCCTTGGACATTTCCCAGGGTAGAGCTAACCAGTCCCTGCACGACTATCTGCAAGTACAGCACTGATTAATTCATTTGCATGTGTTTTCTCACTTTCCTTTTTTTCTAGTAATTTTATTGAGACCATAATCGTTTATAACTGTGTAATTTTGGGTGTACATTATTGTTTATAATTTTTGAATGCACTTCATTGTGCTCAACCCCAGTAGTCTATTTTTTTATCCATCACCATACATATGTTCCCCTTTATCCATTTTGCCCACCCCCAAACTCCCTTTCCCTCTGGTAACCAGTCATCTGTTCTCTTTATCCGTATATTTTTTTATCTTCTACATATGAGTGAAATCATACAGTATTTGTCTTTCTCTATCTGGCGTATTTTGCTTAACAACATACCCTAAAGGTCCATCCATGTTGTTGCAAATAGGATGGTTTTCTCTTTTTTTATGGCTGAGTAGTATTCCAGTGTATACATATCCCACATTTTTAGCCATTCATCTGTAGAAGGGAACTTGGGTTGCTTCCAGATCTTGGCTACTTTTTTAATGCTATTTTTATTTTTTTAATTACATTTTTTTTATTATGGTACCTTTGGTCTATAATACTACATAAATTTCAGGTGCACATCATTATATATTTCAATTTCCATGCAGATTACCTCATGATACCACTCAAAGATTAATTACTATCTATCACCACACACATGTGCCTAATCACCCCCTTTGCCCTCCCCCTTCCCCCCTTCCCCTCTGGTAATCACCAATCCAATCTCTGTTTCTATGTGATTGCTTGTTGTTGTTTTTATCTTCTACTTATGAGTGAGATCATATGGTATTTGACTTTTTATCTCTGACTTATTTCACTTAGCATAATACCCTCAAGGACCATCCATGGTGTCACAAATGGCCAGATTTCATCATTTCTTATGGCTGAGTAGTATTCCATTGTGTATATATACCATATCTTCTTTATCCATTCATCCCTGGATGGGCACCTAGGTTGCTTCCAAGTCTTGGCTGTTGTGAATAATACCGCAATGAACATAGGGATGCAAGTATCTTTATGCATTCATGTTTTCATGTTCTTTGGAAAAATATCCAGCAGTGGAACAGCTGGATCATATGGTAGATTTATTCTTAATTTTTTGAGGAATCTCCATACTGTTTTCCATAGTGGTTGCACCAGTTTGCACTCCCACCAGCAGTGTATGAGTGTTCCTTTCTCTCCATATCTTTTCCAACACATTGTTTCTTCTCTTGTTAATTATAGCCATTCTGATAGGAGTGAGGTGATATCTCGTAGTTTTGATTTGCATTTCCCTGATAGTTAATGATGTTGAACCTCTTTTGATGTGCCTGTTGACCATCTGTAATCTTCTTTGGAGGAATCTCTGTTCAGATCTTTTGCCCATTTTTAAATTGGATTGTTGGTTTTTTTGTTGTTGAGCTGTATGAGTTCTTTGTATATTTTGGATATTAACCCCTTATCAGATATATGGCTTGCAAATATCTCCTCCCAATTGTTAGCTTACCTTTTCGTCTTATTGATGGTTTCCTTTGCTGTGCAGAAGATTTTTAGTTTGATATAGCCCCATTTTTTAATTTTTTCTATTGTTTCTCTTGCCTGATCAGACATAGTACTTGAAAATATGCTGCTAATACAAAGAGTGTACTGCCTATATTTTCTTCTAGAATTTTAATGGTTTCAGGACTTACATCCAAGTCTTTTTGAGTTATTTTTTGTGTATGGTGTAAGATAATGGTCTACTTTCATTCTTTTGCAGGTGGCTGTCCAGTTTTCCCAACACCATTTATTGAAGAGACTTTCCTGTCTCCATTGTATATTCTTGGCTCCCTGTCAAAAGTTAGCTGTCCATAGTTGTGTGGGTTTGTTTCTGGGCTGTCAATTCTTTTCCATTGATCTTTGTATCCGTTTTTGTGCCAGTAGCATGCTGTTTTGGTTACTATAGCTTTGTAGTATATTTTGAAATCAGGGAGTGTGATACCTCCAGCTTTTTTTTCTTTTCTCGGGACTCCTTTGGATATTTGGGGTCCTTTGTTGTTCCATATCAATTTTAGGATCCTTTGTTCTATTTCTGTGAAAAATGTTGTTGGAAATTTAATAGGGATTGCATTGAAACTGTAGATTGCTTTAGGAAGTATGGACATTTTAACGATGTTAATTCTTCCAATCCAAGACCATGGAATATCTTTCCATTTCTTTGTGTCTTCTTCAATTTTTTCAATAATGTCTTAAAGTTTTCGGTGTACAGGTCTTTCACCTCTTTGGTTAAGTTTATTCCCAGATATTTTATTCTTTTAGTTGCAATTATAAATGGGATTGTACTCTTAATTCCTCTTTGTGCTACTTCATTGTTACTGTATAAAAAAGCAACTGATTTTTGTATGTTGAATTTGTATCCTGCAACTTGACTATATTCATTTATTACTTCTAAAAGCTTTTTGGTGGCTTCTTTAGTGTTTTCTAGATATAAAATCATGTCATGGTCAAACAGTGACAGTTTCCCTTCTTCCTTTCCAATTTGGATACATTTTATTTCTTTTTCTTGCCTGATTGCTCTGGCTAAGACTTCCAATACTATGTTAAATAAGAGTTGGGATAGTGGACATCCTTGTTTGGTTCCTGTTCTTAGAGGGATAGCTTTCAGTTTTTCTCCATCGAGAATGATATTGGCTGTGAGTTTGTCACATATGATCTTCATTATGTTGAGGTACTTTCCTTCTATAGCCATTTTTATTCAGAATTTTTATCATAAATGGATGCTGTATCTTGTCAAATGCTTTCTTTGCATCTATTGAGATGATCATGTGATTTTTATTCTTCATTTTATTAATTTGGTGTATCATGTTGATTGATTTGTGGACGTTGAAACATCCCTGCATCCCTGGAATGAATCCCACTTGATCATGGTGTACGATCTTTTTAATGTATTGTTGTATTCAATTTGCTAGTATTTTGTTGAGGATTTTTGCATCGATGTTCATCAGTGATATTTGTCATATCTTTCTCTGGTTTTGGTATCACGGTAATGGTGGTGTCATAAAATGAGTTAGGAAGCTTCCCATCCTCTTCAATTCTTTGAAGAGCTTGAGAAGGATAGGTATTAAGTCTTCTTTGAATGTTTTGTAGAATTCACCAGGGAAGTTGTTTGGTCCTGGACTTTTGTTTTGGAGTAGGCTTTTTTATTTCTGTTTTGATCTTCTTACTGGTGATTGGTCTATTCAAACTCTCTATTTCTTCTTGATTCAGTTTTGGAAGGCTGTATGAGTCTAAGAATTTGTCCATTTCCTCTAGATTATCCAGTTGGTTGGCATATAGCTTTTCATAGTATTCTCTTATAATCTTTTGTATTTCTGAGTTATCTGTTGAAGCTTCTCATCTTTCATTTCTGATTTTAATTATTTGATCCTTCTCTTTTTCTTGGTGAATCTAGGTAAAAGTTTGTCAATTTTGTTTAGTTTTTCAAAGCACTATCTCTTGGTTTCATTGATTTCTTCTATTTCTTTTTTTAAATCTCTGTTTCTTTTATTTCTGCTCTGACTTTTATTATTTCTTTCCTTCTGCTGATTTTGGGCTACGTTTGTTCTTCTTTTTCCGGTTCCTTTAGGTGTACTGTTAGGTTGTTTATTTCGTGTTTTTCTTGTTTGTTCAAGTAGGCCAGAATTACTATAAAATTTCCTCTTCAAACCACTTTTGCTGTATCCCATAGATTTTGGCATGTCGTATTTTCTTTTTCATTTGTCTCTAGGTATTTTTTGATTTCTCCTTTGATTTTGTCATTGACCCAATCGTTGTTCAGTAGAATTTTATTTAGTCTCCACAAATTTGTGGCTTTTCTGACTTTCTTCCTATAGTTCATTTCTAGTTTCATACATTTGTGGTCAGAAAAGTTGCTTGGTATTATTTCAATCTTCTTAAATTTATTGAGACTTGTTTTGTGGCCTAATATGTGATCAATCCTGGAGAATGGTCCATGTGCATTTGAAAATAATTTGTATTCTGTGGTTTTTGTATGGAATGTTCTATATATATCTACTAAGTCTAGCTGGTCTAATGTGTTGTTTAAGGCCAATGTTTCCTTATTGATCTTCTGTTTGGATGATCTATCCATTCATGTAAGTGGAGGGTTAAAGCCCCCTAATAGTATTGTGTTACTGTCCACTTGTCCTTTTATGTCTGTCAATAATTGCTTTATATATATAGGTGCTCCTATTTTGGGTGTGTAGATATTTACAAGTGTTATATCCTCTTGGACTGTTCCCTTTATCATTATGCAGTGCCCTTCTTTGTTTCTTGTTACAGTTTTTGTTTGAAAGTCTGTTTTCTCTGATATAAGTATTCCTACCCCAGCTTTCTTTTCATTGCCATTTGCATGGAGTATCTTTTCCCATCCCTTCACTTTCAGTTTGTGAGTGTCTTTAGGTCTGAAGTGTGTCTCTTGTATGCAGCATATATATGGTCTTTTTCTTTAATCCAATCAGCTACCCTATGCCTTTTGATTGGAGCATTTAGTCCATTGACATTTAAAGTAGCTATTGATAAATATGTACTTATTGTCATTTTGCTACTTCTCTCTGCTTGTTTTAGTAGTTGTTCTCTGTTCCTTTCTTCTCTTGCTCTCTTCCTTTGTGATTTGATGGCTGTCTTTAGCATTATCTTTAGGTTCCTTTCTCTTAATTATTTGTGTATTTATTATAGGTTTCTGGTTTGTGATTACCATGAGGTTCATATATCATAATCTATGTAATCTATATTAAGTTGATGGTCTCTTTAATTTAACCTCTTTTAAAAGCTCTACTCTTTTGCTCCCATCCTCCCACATTTTGTTTTTGATATCATACCTAATCTGTAATTTTTTTGTGTGTATATCCATTACCTTCTTATCATTGAAATAGGTAATTTTAGTACTTTCACTTTTTGGCTTCCATATTATCTTCATAGGTGTTTGGTCTGCATCCTTTACTGTATTTTTGCCTTTACTAGTGATTTTATTGTCTTTTCTTTTTGATAATTTTCTTATTCCTATTTGCGGTCTTCTCTTTCCCACTTAAGTAAGTCCCTTAAGCATTTCCTGTAAAACTTGTTTCTTGCTGATAAACTCCTTTAATTATTGCCTGTCTGGGAAACTCTTTATCTGTCCTTTTATTCTGAATGATAACCTTGTTGGGCTGATTATTCTTGGCTATAGGTTTTTTCCTTTCATTACTTTAAGTATATTGTGTCACTCCCTTCTAGCCTGTAAGTTTTCTGCTGAGAAGTCAGCTGATAGCCTTATGAGGTTTCCCTTGTATGTCATTGCTGCCTTTCTCTTGCAGCTTTTAAGATTCTTGCTTTATCTTTAATTGTGGACATTTTAATTACAATGTCTCTTGGCGTGGGCCTCTTTGGTTTTATCTTGTTAGGTGTTCTCTGTGATTCCCGTACTTTGATGTCTGTTTCCTTCCTTAGGTTAGGAAAGGTTTCAGCTATTCTTTCTTCAAATAGATTCTCTGCCCCTTTGTCTTTCTCTTCTCCTTCTGGAACAGCTATAATACAAATGTTAGTATACTTGATATTGTCCCAGAGTTCCTTTATGCTGCTCTCATTCCTTTTTGCTTTTTGAGGAAGATTAGCCCTAACATTTGCTGCCAATCTTCCTATTTTTGCTGAGGAAGACTGGCCCTGAGATAAGATCTGTGCCTATCTTCCTCTACTTTATATGTGGGACACCTGCCACAGCACGGCTTGACAAGCAGTGTGTAGGTCCACACCTAGGATCCAAATTGGTGGACCCTGGGCTGCCAACGCAGAACACGTGAACTTAACCACTGTGGCACCAGGCCAGCTTCTGTTCTCACTCTTTTATAATTCTTTTTTCTTTTATCTTTTCAGCTTGGGTGTTTTCCTCTAGTCTTTTGTCTAGCTCACTGATCTGTTCTTCTGTATCTTCTATTCTCTTATTGAGTCCCTCTGGCTAATTTTTCATTTCCAGTGTTATATTCATTATTTCTGATTGGTTCTTTTTAAAATTTTCCAATTCTTGGAAAATTCTTGTCATTCTCACTGTGTTCATATATACTTCTCCCAAGATCAGTGAGTATCCTTGTGGCTTTTCGTTTGAACTCTTTGTGAGATAATTTGTTTATTTATGTTTCCTTTGGTTCTTTTTCTTGGGTTTTGTCCTGTTGCCTTGCCTGAAGCATACTCCTTTGCTTCCTCATTTTGGCCTTTTTTCTGTGCTTATATCTTTGTATTAGGTAGGTCAGCTATGTTTCCTGATCTTAGAGAAGTGGCCTAATGTAAGAGATACCTTTTGAGGTCCAACATTATGCTCCCTCTCATTGCCAGTTCCAAATGTTCCAGGAGTGACCCCTGTGTGGGCCACTTGTATCCTTCTGTTGTGGCAGGGTTGTTCTTGCTGCTAGTCCCCAGGAAGTCTAGGCTGTCCCACTGCCATCTGGTTGGAATTCTCAGCTGCATGTGGCTGCTATGGACCCTTCAGCCACTTTATTGGGTTTGGGGAGTCCCAGCACAGTTGTCTGTAAGGCCTAATAGCATGTTCCTTTTGCCATTTTTTGTTAAGTGAGTAGCCCCCCTGATAAGCCACATGGCCCACAGGTCCATGCACACCTTCAGTACAGTCCTGGCCCATGCACATGTCCAAGCCCCCTGGAGCATACCCAGTTGCCCCACTGAAGTTCCCCACACACCCCACCAACACCCCACTCACTCCACCACTCCTGATGCACACCCTGCCCTACAGAGCTGGATCCACTTGCCTGCCTGCAGAGGATCCAGGCACCCAGCCCATGCAGGTCAAAAAGTTGCCTGAGGGCTTGCTGTTGGGTGGGGCCAGTCCCTAGGGCAGGCTGTCTGTCCTGGCTGAGCTGAATTATATCAGTGCTCTAGTGGTCAGGGTGGACCTTGGGCTAACAGGCTAGGCGAAGAACTCCAATGGTGTCTGCCAGCATCTGTATCAGCATGCCTGTACTATGCTACAACAATGGTTCCCTCCAATGTCTTAGTCCCTAGAGAGGTCTCACCTGTCACTGAGATGCACTCAGAGCCTATCAGGTGAATTGCTTTTCACCAAAGGACTGTGCACCTTTCTTTCTGGTGATTTTAGTTTGCTTTCCAAAATGAGTGGCTTTGTATGTGAGCCCTTAAGAGAGAGCTCTTTTTGTCTTATGTCTGATAGCTTTTCTAGGGGTATTCCTGGTTATCGTTTCTAGCCAGCAAAGCCAGATATTATAAGACTCATCTCAGTTTTGCTGAGTCTGAAGGATGCTTATAGCAGTAATGCTCCCCTGTTCAGTTATTCCACTTCTCCAGGGAAGGCTGCATACCTTAGGGTTCTCCCAGCCAGCTATGAAGTGCCATGGCTTGTGGAGGTGGCTTTTTTCACTCCATAAGGAAGTTCTTTCTCTTTTGCCTCATCAGGACTGTCCCTTATTTTGGGGGTTCTTTTTATCCAGGTTTCAGTTCTTTCTCAGGGGTAATTGTTCCAAGATTAGTTGTAGCTTGGTTGTATTCATGGGAGAAGGTGAGTTAAGAATCTGCCTATGCTGCCTTCTTGACACCAACTCCCCCACATCTTGGCTATTGTGAATAATGCTGCAATGAACATAGGGGTTAATAAATCTCCTTGGATCATGGATTTCAAGTTCTTTGGATAAATACCCAGTAGTCGGATACCTGGATCGTATGGTACTTCTATTTTTAATGTTTTAAGAAATTCCCATACTGTTTTCCATAGTGGCTGCACCAGTTTGCATTCCTACCAGCAGTGTACTAGCATTCCCTTTTCTCCACATTCTCTCCAACATATTTTGTTTTTTGTCTTGGTAATTATAACCATTGTGACAGGTGTAAGGTGATATATAATTGCAGTTTTGATTTGCATTTCCCTAATAATTAGTGATGTTGAACATCATTTCACGTGTCTGTTGGCCATCTGTATATCTTCTTTGGAAAAATGTCCGTTCAAATCCTCTGCTCATTTTTTGATTGGGTTGTTTTTTTTTGTTGTTGTTGTTGAGTTGTATGAGTTCTTTACATATTTTGGAGATCAGCCCTTTGTCTGATAACTGATTTGCAAATATTTTCTTCCATTTCATGAGTTGTCTTTTCATTTTGTTCATGGTTTCCTTTGCTTTGCAGGAGGTTTTTAGCTTGATGTAATCCCATTTGTTAACTTTTTCTTTTTTTTCCCTTGCCCAAGTAGACACGGTATTCAAAAAGATGTTGCTAAGATCAATGTCAAAGAGGGTACTGTCTATATTTTCTTCTAGGAGTTTTATGGTTTCAGGTTTGACATTCAAACATTTAGTCCATTTTGAGTTAATTTTTGTGTATCATGCAAGATAATGGTCTACTTTCATTCTTTTGCATGTGGCTGTCCAGTTTTCCCAACACTATTTATTAAAGAGACTTTCCTTTCTCCATTGTGTCTTCTTGGCTCCTTTGTCAAAGATTAGCTGTCCATAGATGTGTGGTTTCATTTCTGGGCTTTCAATTCTGTTCCATTGATCAGCTTGTCTGTTTTTGTGCCAGTACCATGCTGTTTTAACTACCTTTGCTTTCTGGTATGTTCTGAAGTCAGTGATTGTGATGCTTCCTGCTTCGTTCATTCTTCTCAGGATTGCTCTGATTATTCAGGGTCTTTTGTTGTTTCACATCAATTTTTGCATTCTTTTTCCTATTTATATGAAAAATAACAGAACTTTGATGGGGATTGCACTGAATCTGTGGATTGCTTTAGGAAGTATGGACATTTTAACTGTGCTTATTCTTCCAACCCATGAACGTGGAATGTCTTTCCATTTCTTTATGTATGTCTTCTTCAATTTCTTTCAATAATGTCTTATAGTTTTCAATGAACATGTCTTTTCCCTCTTTGGTTAAGTTTATTGCTAGGTATTTTATTCTTTTTGTTGAGATTGTAAATGGTTTGGATTCCTGAGTTCTATTTTTTCTAGTTCACTATTAGTGTATAGAAATGCAACTGATTTTTTAAAATTGATTTTGTACCCTGAAACTATGCTGTATTTATCAATTATTTCTAATAGCTTTCTGGTAGATTCTTTATGGTTTTCTACATATAGAATCATGTCATCTGCATATAGTGAAAGTTTTACTTCTTCCTCTCCAATTTTGATTTCGTTTATTTCTTTTTCTTGCCTAATTGCTCTGGCCCAAACCTCCAGTACTATGTTAAATAGTAGTGGTGAGTGTGGGTAACCTTTCTTGTTCTTGTTCTCAGAGGGATGGCTTTCAGCTTTTCTCCATTAAGTGTCATGTTTGCTGTGGGTTTGTCATGTATGGCCTTGATTATTTTGAGATACTTTCCTTCTATACCCATTTTATCGACAGTTTTCATCATAAATGGCTGTTGGATCATATCAAATGCTTTCTATGCATCTATTGAGATGATCATATAATTATTATTCCTCAATTTGTTAATGTGGTGTATCACATTGATTGATTTGCAGATGTTAAACCATCCTGCTTCTGTGGAATGAGTCCCACTTGATCGTGGTGCACAATCCTTTTAATGTATTGCTGTATTCTATTGGCCAATATTTTGTTGAAGATTTTTGCATCTAAGTTCATCAGTGATAATGGCTTGTAGTTTTCTTTCTTTTTGTTGTCCTTGTCTAGTTTTGATATCAGGTTAATGTTGGCCTCATAGAATGAGTTATGAAGCATTCCATCTTCTTCAATTTTTTGGAATAGTTTGAGAAGGATAGGCATTATATCTTCTTTGAATGTTTGGTTGAATTTTAAGAATTCTCCAGAGAAGCTGTCTGGTCCTGGAGTTTTGTTTTTTGGGGAGATTTTTGATTATTGTTTCAATCTCTTTACTTGTGGTTGGTCTATTCAGATTCTCTCTTCTTCTTGATTCAGTTTTGGGAGGGCATATAGATTTAAGAATTTTTCCATTTCTTCTAGGTTATCCAATCTGTGGGCATATAGTTTTTCATAGTATTCTCTTATAATCCTTTGTTTTTCTTCAGTATCTGTTTTAATTTCTCTTCTTTCATTTCCAAATTTATTTATTTGAGTTTTCTGTCTTTTTTTCTTGTGCAGTCTGGTTAAGAGTTCGTTAATTTTGTTATCTTCTCAAAGAACCAGCTCTTAGTTTCATTAGTTCTCCCTATTGTTTTTTTAGTCTCTGTTTCATTTATTTCTGCTCTGATATTTATTATTTCCCTCCTTCTGCTGAGTTTGGACTTTGTCCTTCTTTTTCTAGTTATATTAGGTGCATTTTAAGATTACTTCTTTGAGATTTTTCTTGCTTGCTCAAGTGGGCCTATATTGCTATATTTCCCTCTTATGACCACTTTTGCTGCATCCCATAAGAATTGGTATCTTGTATCTTCATTTTCATTCGTCTCCAGGTATTTTTAATCTCTCCTTTGATTTCTTCATTGATCCAATACGTGTTCAATAGTGTGTTGTTCAGTCTCCACATATTTCTGACTTTATCAGTTTTTTTCTAATGATTGATTTCTAGCTTCATAGCATTGTGGTCAGAAAAGATGATGGGGATTATTTCAATCTCCCTAAATTTATTGATTCTTGCCTTTTTTCTTAGCATATGGTATATCTTGAGAATGATCCATGTGCACTTGAGGAGAATGTGTATTGTGCTAACTTTGGATGGAATGCTCTCGCTATATCTATTAAGCCCACCTGATCAACTGTTTCATTTAAGTCTACTATTTTCTTCTTGACTTTCTGTCTGGATGATCTCTCCCTTGATGTCAGTAGGGTGCTGAGGTCCCCTACTATTATTGTGTTGCTATTAATTTCTCCCTTTATGTCTGTTAATAATTGGTTTATGTACTCTGGTGAGGTGCATATATCTTAATAAGTGTTATGTCATCTTGGCAGAATGTCCCTTTTATCATTATATACTGCCCCTCTTTTTCTCTCAGTGTCTTTTTAAACCAGAAGTCTGCTTTTTCTGATATAAGTATGGCAACACCTGCTTTCTTTTGTTTGGCATTAGCTTGGAGTATTGTCTTCCATCCCTTCACTCTAAGCCTATGTTTGTCTTTAGAACTGAGATATGTTTCCTGGAGGCAGTATATTGTTGGACCTTGTTTTTTAATCTATCCATCTAATCCATATTCTTTTGACTGGAGAATTCAATCCTTTAACATTGAGAGATTATTGATATATGAGGGCTTAATACTGCCATTTTATCTATTGTTTTCTGGTTGTCCTCTGTTTCTATTATTTCTTTTCCTTTGTATTTCTTATTGCCATTTGATTTTGTTGGTTTTCTGAGAGAGTGTTCTCAGTTTCTCACTTTTTGTGAGTTGTGGCTCTTCTCTGATTTTTTGTTTACTGGTTACTGTGAAGACTTTATGGAAGACCTTGTAGATGAGACAGCCCATTTTCTTATAGCCTTGTCTCCATTAACCTAAGCATGTTCCTTCCCTTTCCTCTCCCCTTCTGAGTAATGGCTGTTACAAACTGTTCTTCTTTTAATGTTGTGAGTTTTTGATTAAGTTGAAGTGTTTATCATTACTTTTGATGCTTTCTTGGCCTTTATCTTTTAAGTTTTAATTGAGTCTTTGCCTCCTTGTTCTGGTAGAGAGTTGCAGTTTTCTGATTATTGCTGTCTATTTAAATCCTTCTCAGAGCTTTGTAGACCTTTGCCTTTTTGTTTCTGGTGTGAGGGCATCTTTAATAATTTCTTGTAGGGGACGTAGTGTGGCAATGATCTCTCTCACCTATTGTTTATCTGAGAAAGCTTTTATTCCTCCATTGTATCTGAAGGAAAGTTTCACTGGGTAGACTATTCTTGGTTGAAAGTTTTTGTCCTTCAATATTTTGAATATATTATTCCATTCCCTCCTAGCCTGTAAGGTTTCTGCTGAGAAATCTGCTGACAGACTCATAAGGTCTCCTTTGTATGTTATTTTCTTCTACCTTGCTGCTCTTTATATTTTTTCTTTGTCATTGACTTTTGCCATTTTTACTATTATATTCCTTGCAGAGGGGCTTTTAACATTGATGTGATTGGGCACTCTATTAACTTCTTGTATTTGTAAGTCTGGAACCATCCCCAGGTTTGAGAAGTTCTCAGCTATTATTTTTTTGAACAGGCTCTCTGCTTGTTTCCTTCTCTCTTCTCTTTCTTGAATACCTATAAAACTTATGTTGCTTTTCCTATTTGAGTCAGATATTTCTCAAAGAATTCCTTTATCTTTTTAAAATCTTAGTTCTGTCTCCTCCTCTATGTGTAGAATTTCTATATTTTTATCCTCTAACTCAAGTATTCTTTCTTCCATAACCTCAGCTCTATTTTTCAGGGATCCTACTTTTTTAAAATTTAATTAATTGTGTTTTTCATACCCAGGATTTCTGCTTGGTTTTGTTTATAGTTACAATCTCTTTGGTGAAGAGATTCATTTTATTTTTGAGCTCATTAAATTGTCTTTATGTATTCTCTTGTAAATTATTGAGTTTCTTTATGACAGCTATTTTGAATTCTCTCTCATTTAGGTTGTAAATTTCTATGTCTTCAGGGTTGCTTTCTGGAGAATTGTCAGTTTCCTCCTGGTCTGAATTGTTGCTGCAGTTTCTCATGGTGTTTGATGAACTAAACTTCTGTTGGGGGCATTTGTGGTAGTTGCAGATTCCATTTGTTATCTCTAGGGCAATGCAGGAGCAGAGTTTCTGGCCTGACCCCATCTTCTGGAAGCTGTGGGTGCAGAATGGGTGCTTGCCCTGGCCTGGGGAGCATTCAGTCACCTGGGTGGACTGTGCTTGGTGGCTGGGGCTTCCTTGCTGCACTGAGCTAGAGCCTCTCTTTGGCACTACAGGGGCACAGTGGGCTCCCCCTCCCCACTTGGAAAGTGGGCCAATGGCTGCTGCCATTTCTTCCCACAGCCACCTGGGACCTGCTCCCTTCTTTAGGACTCAGTGGCACTACGGGTGCCTGCACAAGCCTGGAGCGTGCCTGCCCTAGTGTGTAGATCTGCTGAGGGCTCTGCTTGTGATCAGGGCTGCTCTGCTACGTGGGTGGGTGGTCTGTTCCTCACTGGAACAGAGCTAAGGCTGCTCCTTGGCAGTGCAGGTGTATGGTGGGCACCCTCCCTGCTGGAAAAGTGATCACAAGTGGGCTAATAGCTGCTGCCACCTCTTCCCACAGCCACCATAGGACATGTTTCCTTTTATGGGGCTCAGTGGCACTATGGATGACTGTGCAGGCTTGGAGTGTGCTTGCCTCAGTGTTCAGATCTGTTGTGGCCTCTGCTTGTAGACAGTGTCCTTGATAGGCTGGGCTTCCTC
This sequence comes from Equus przewalskii, assembly GCF_037783145.1. Classification (NCBI taxonomy): domain Eukaryota; kingdom Metazoa; phylum Chordata; class Mammalia; order Perissodactyla; family Equidae; genus Equus; species Equus przewalskii. Next base: position 27,727,198 of record NC_091834.1, read on the forward strand.
ACAGGAATGGATCTAGGGCCACTCTTTGGTGCTGCAGGTGCACAGTGGGTTCCCCTCCCCCTCCAGGAAAGTGATAACAAGTGGACTAAAGGATGACACACACTGCTCCTACAGTTGCCCCAGTACATCTTTCCACTTCAGGGCACTTACACCAGGCTGGAAAGCATTCACGTGCATACACAGGATTACGAAGGGAGAGCAGGGAGTACTTACCAATCTCCGCCGTTTCCTGGGGGGCCAGTCCATCCACTCTCAGATGTACAGGTGTGAATGTCTCTCTGGCATCCTCTTGTGCTGTGTGGGCTTCCTCTGTTACTCAGTGACTGTCCACTTAGTTGTAGTTCAAAAGGGGGAGAGACAAAGGAAACAGCTCACTCCACCATGTTGCTGAGGTCTCTTTTCTCCCTTTCTAATGGTATAAACCGAAAGCTCTTAAATACTTGGTTAAACTTCCACTTTCTTCCCAAGGCCTTGCTGACTGACCTGTAACCACTCTCCTGAATTCATTGCCTTCCTACACTCTATCTCTGCTAACTAGCCTGATATCCTTTCCCTCCAAAACATTAGATTTCACCTGGCACTTCTTATCAGGTCTGATCACCCAACAATCTTTGTAACTTGCAATCTTTGTCTTTCTGTTGCACTGTGAGGATGGCTCAAGCATCTGCCAATGATCAAAGATGAGACTTCTCCTGCTAAGTAGTTAAATAGTGCCCTAGTCTATAGAGAATCAGTTTCCCTAGATTTGTGGGCTCATACCTGCATGACTATTTCTTTAACTAGAGCGGGACACACGCTTATCAGACTCATAACCCTCGAACAATCTTTTCTCCTTGTCTTCACCTACCACTTCTCTTTCCTTAGGTTGTGGTCATTATCATAAACTTCTTTGCATCTTTGAAATCTTTGGACATCCGATGTATAATGGGAGTCAATCACCATTTTCTGCTGCTGTGTAATGGAGGCAGCAAAATTGAGGAGAGTTGAAAGGAAATGAGAGTACATGGGAGATCTTTTTGACTCTATGTAACAGGGATAATAATTTGCAAATATTATAATATTAATTTTATTTTGCCCTTAAAACATGTTCTCTTGAAGCCTTCCAAATGCAACTCCTGGTCAGATAGTTTATTATACAGGAAAGAATAGATAGATATGGCCTAGAACAAAGAGGTCATTGGTCACCTTTGAGTCCTGAGGATGAATTCCTTCACAACTTCAGTTTGGTAATGGTTATTGATGTCAAAATACTTACAGAGAAATGTCTCTAAATTACTTTAAATTTTAAGAGTATTATTTTCAAGCCTGGAGAATTCAGATTATGGGTTTTATTCAATATTGCTGAAAGATTACTCCTACTCGTATGGTGGCTAATCCAGGAGGCCTATTTTCTAGGATGCTAGGAGGCTATGACACAAAGGAAACAAAAAGCCAAAATCCAACTCTTTCCCTCTTGAAGGGCTCTCAGAGGAGCAAGAGTAATGTAGGAAACACAAGGAATTATAGACTGGCATTTCCAAGTTGACATCAAATTTACCAGAAGAAAACCTGGACACATCTAGTTAATGGTGTGTTTCTTTGGGAGGAAAGTCAGGGGTCTGCAGACAACTCCCCCACCCAACCCCAATATTTCCAGCTTTAGTAATAGTGCCATGTGCAATATAGCATGAGAGAAATGGCAAAAAGGAAGTTTAAAAAAGACATATACAATTACAGTGAGGCAGTACTCTTGGTATTTTGTGATATGTACAAGGAAACTAGAAGTTCCAACATGTCCCTGGAAGGGAATAGGGAGATTCTGTGGGGGCCAGTGGAGGAGTACAGCCCTGCCTGGATTCTGAACAAAGAGGACAATTTATTACAGGATTATGGAAGGAGGAAAATGAGTACGACTATAGCTTCCACCATATGATGCCAGGACATTGACATTGGGGATCTCTCTTCCTCTAACTGCAGCAGAGACCTCAGAAGATTCCAACATTTATTCAATGATTTCCTTCATCCCTCCCTTTGTCACACAGTTCCATAAGCTCCTACTATGTATACATTGATGCCATCTAGAGAGGAGCACAAGAGAGCTAAAGCACTGAGCACATACTCAGACATCCAAGCAGACGGTGAATTACGTGAAGAGACTATTTAAATTATTAAATATGTATTTACTTATCCATAAATTTACTCAATATATTTGTTGAGAACCTACTAAATTCTCAGTAAATATATTAGAAATAAAGTGAGCAAAAGAGAAGAAAATTCCCCATTCTCACAGACCTTTTAATTTACTGAAATTATTGGATCACATTAAGTTCACCAACATTGGACCAACTGTATTTTCCCTGAGCACTGTAGCATTTTTTTTCCAATGTAAGTTCTTTGGTAGTCTCCTGGCCCTGTTAGCACCTTTGCATATTCTTTGTAGAGCACCAGGGCAACTTAGAGTCCTGTACATGTGAACTAACACAAAGATCAGTTGTCAAATCCAACTTACACAAAAGTAGGATATTGTATCCAATATCAAGCTTCGCTAATAATGTCAAGAATACAGTCACGTGTTGCTTAACAAAGGGGTACATTCTGAGAAATGTGTCCATTTTTGTTGCTGTGTGAACATCATGGAGTGTACTTACACAAACCTGGATGGTATAGCCCACTACAATGTATGCTATATGGTACCAATCTTATGGGAACAGCATCTTATTTGTGATCCATCATTGACCAAAACATCTTTACGTGGCACATGACTGTACAAGTAATCAGGACCAGATGAAGGAGGGAGATGTCTGGATATACCAAGTCCCAGGTCCTTCCTTCATACATAAGTCATGCTCTGTGACTCAGAATAACACCTGAGGTCTTAAATAAGGTACATGAGGCTACCTCACACAATAGGGAGCATCGTAGATTATCAAACATCTCCATTTTATAGGCAGATAGTTGCATAACTTACATGACATTTTTGGAGTCATATTTCATAAATCCATAGATTCTAGATTTACCATAAGCAATCCAAAACCAGAGATATCTTCCTAAAAAATTCAATAGGTAATACTCTACTCCTGAAAAATACTGATTTATCTTCTAGGAGGTGAGTTATTAGTATGTTTACAAGAAGATTAGACCAGGTGCCTGCTTTCTTTCTTTCCCAGGAGCATCCTTGCCTCCCCTCCTAGAAGATGGAAAGGGATCCCAGTATAGATATTTAACTCCATTCTCCACAATATGCCATGCAAGCTCAGATGAGCCACGACCACAGCCTCAAGCCTGTCAAGTTACCCATTTTCCTCTGCCATGTTCATGTCTCTACGGATAGGGCACTTTGAAATGGCTGAATGGAAGAGTAGATACTTCCTAAGGACCTACAGCTTTCTGATACTGTGTCCCCTTAGATAAATTTGGACACCTCTACAGCACTCGACCTGAGGTGTGGATGAGGTGAAGGATAGGAAGGGCTAAAAACTCTGGCCTCTGACATCCTTGCTCTTCTTCGCTCTCCCTTTTTATTCCCAATAATCTGCCAGAATTTAAAAAACTGATTTTTCTCTCCTCCTCTTCATCTGTTATGTAAAATGTGATGCTCTACTATGTTCTTAATATAGTAAAGCAGAGGTAAAAGGATTTACTAATTTTTTTTTTAATTTCATGACAAAACATGGTTTTCATATCTTATTAAAAGAGTCACAAAAGTCAGTCCTGTGATCAAAAGTTAATATAAGGCCTCTTTGTTTTAACCAAAAGGATTTATTTTCCATGCATATCAGGCAGCCTGGAAATAGATGATTTCTGAAGCTGGCTCATCACCTTTAATATTGTCTTCTTTTCTTTTTCCTCACAGCTAATGGATGGATGCTTCAGCTCCAGATGGCACATCTGTGCTCAAGTTAGAAAGGGGAACAGACAGGGAAGCACCAACCCCATTTTCCCATTCATTATAAAGAGAAAAACCCTCCCAAGACATGCAGCACGATGCTGTTTCTATCTCAAAGATCTGAAATAGGTTATATGGTAAAGACAGACTAGAAAAATGAGTATTTTGCCTGGAATAAGAAATAATATTGTTGTGAATGAAATTATATTTTGGTTAGTAAAGAAGGAGGAGGAAATTTAATGTTTAAAATTAACGTTATCTGCCACAGAGCTAAATATTTCTTTCCACTATATCACATATGCACACATCTGCACACATACTAACGTAATCTCTCATCGTGAGTTATAGCCTTTCTATTTAGATAATCCAGACTTATTTAATACCATCATACTGCTTTATATAAGTCATGTGAGTTATCCTTCTGAATGAATTTTTCTCTCATAAATTGTACATAATTCTATGTCTCATAAACAGTTTTTGCAAGTTGAGTTCTCCAGGAAGGAGACTCTGCAAAAGAATTGAGTGGGCAGGATGTTTATTAGGGATGTTTGGGACCAACAGCTGTATAAAAGAGAGGAAGGAAGCAGGATTGGGCAGCTGCACCCCCACAGGGAGGGAGATTTGGAGTTAGAATGGTCCTTGAAAGTTTTCTTGAGTTCAAAGGAGATGACTGGTCCTTTGTACCTCCATGCCCATGGGATGTGAGCCACGTGGCCTTGGATGAGGAGGTTCTCTTCAGCTCAGACAATCCTCAAAAGGGCTGACAGCTGAAGGGTGCCTACTGATATCCACAGTAGCAAGGGCAACAAGCCTTTCATGGCTTCATTGAAGGGAATTCTGAGTGGTGTATCACCAGATAACAAGAAAATTATCTGCTGCAAATAAAGATATATAATTGTAATATCCTGGCCCTTGTTGCTTGACACACTTTACTATAAATTTACTACTTTATTCAAGTTGGAAACTCACAGCCTTAAACCCTATAGACATGTATATTGAATTCCGGTGGAAAAAAATGCATTACAGGCAATAGCAATTACATGACTAAGAGTTAAATAGCTAATTAGAGTTGAGATTTATTCTTTGTAAAGAAACTTTGTAAAGAAACTTACTTTGTAAAGAAACTTTGTAAAGAAACTGTGACTAGAACTGCTATCTATACAACACTGTGAAATGTTTACTACTATCTAGTCCATAGATAAAGAATCTGAGGTTAAGTTACCTGCCCAAATAACTTTTTAATTATTAAAATGATTCTTCTTTAGGATTAAAATATCTTTTACAATTTATGGGACCCATAAGACCTGGAAACACTGTTAAATAAAGTAACATATATGAAAAATTCTTATTAACTGCTAAATTCTATACAGACATTCTTTATTTTTATTATTCAAGGATAAAGGACAAAGTTTTAGGGACTATTTAATTCACCTCACTATTTTTATACATGAGGAAACCCATTCGAAAAAGGCCCAGAATCCTCATGATTTCTTTATTTATGATTTTGTAGACATTGCATTAAAGAGCTAAGACTGAGGCCCAACTCATCAGATTCTGAGCTCACGCTTTTTCCTTTATCCACATCACATTTGAAAGAGGCTTTCTATATGTCATCAAGAAGCTGATAATTTAAAACATAAAAAGTGGGAAAAATATGTCCATGATGTTATCATTTAAAACGGAAAAGCAAAAAATTATTCCCATGATGCTATTAAAGAGTCATTGTAGTAGAAGAGATGTTATATACTATATTTTTTAAAATTAAACCTGAAAAACAGATGGGAAGGATAAAAATGTGTTAATATTTTCCTGGCATGACACATCAGGAGAGAGTGTTCTTATTCTAGAAAAAAGGTCTTAGTTTTTAAGGAGATAAATTCCAGGAATGGAGGAAAACAATTCATTAGACTATGTTGCCCTGATGACAACATGCAACACTTTGTTCTAAAGTTATTTTTATCAGGTACTTTCTCTTATCTTAAATTTGAATTATTTATTAATATACTCCACAGGAAGAGGATGCTCTGTGTGGATAAAGATACTGATACTTGGGCCAGGTGTAAAACTGGAAATGATGAGAGAACAATCTATATAAATCATTCTTTCAAAGGTGATCTTAATATGAATCCTAAGCATTTTATGGGACAGATCACCTTAATGTAAGTGAGCCTGAACCATAAAGGGATAAAACCCTAGATCTCATGTGACTGCGTGAAACAGCTATCTAAACCTGTGTTTCTATTTCACATATTTTGTGACTTTCTCATTTAATTGCTCAATAAACATTAGGCAAATATTTCAATTACAACAGCATATCCTTTATTAACATTAGTTTACACATTAAAATATGTAAATTAGAGAAAATAAAGATTCTTATCTGCATTATAAAAATTATAAGTATATTAAAAATATTGTTTTTAAAATACACTTTTGAAACACATCTATTATTTGATTTACCCTGTAAATTATGAAGAAGGTATTCCTTTTTAGGATTAGAACATTCAAAACTGAGAAAAAATATTATAATTTATGACGGTCAATTTTATTGCTCAAACTACACTGCACACATAACCCAGAGAGGTAGGAATTTTTGTAGGACATGCTCTTCCAGAATATAGATACTAAACAGGTAGATTTATTAATAGATTCAGGTAGTTAAATATTACTAAATATAAATTAAAAAATTATCCCCAAACAATCATCGTACTATTGAAAGCTATGAAAGATTTAAAAATTCATTACAATAGATAACTTTGTATGCTTTAAACTCTGAAGCTGTGACTGTGTTTACACATTAAAAACCTAAATACTGTGCCTTAAAATAGGTTTTCCTATTTTTCTATATTAATATATTTGGTCATTATATGCTATCAGTAATTCAAAGAATAATTTTTTTCATTATCCAGGCTGAGCATTATAAAAACTTTGTTGTTCTTAACTTTTATTGTTTCAATTTGATATTTTGATTAAGAACAAAAGTCAAGATGGCCATTATTCTCCTTTGGGAAAGAACAATCATTGAAATCCTTAGGAAAAAAACAGTCAAAATTCTCCACTTTATATTCAGAAATTACAGATAAGAACTGAAAAAGACAATCAAATATTTGAGTGTTCAAGTTGGATACTGGCATTACAAAAAATAATCTAAAATGTGAGCTATTCCTTTTGCAGATGTCAACATGGGTCAAAGTAGAGGCAGAGTGGGAAGAGTTTTGAACCCCCATGAGCTGCAATTCCAGTGCTGGCTGACTCCGGCAGGCCCCCCTCTGCTCCCCAGGCCACCGTCTAGAGGGCAGCAGTGGAAACTGATGAAGGAGTGCTCATGAATCATATCTAAAAATGGATTAAAATAAAAATTATCATTTCTTTTCAAAAGGCATAACAATGACTTCTAAATTAAGGGAAAACTCTAAAAGTTCTCATTTTTTTAAAATTGAAGGATGTTTAAAATACTGAACTATGCTTGATGCTGTATTACAAATATTTTTGAAGAAGAAATGAATTGTGGTATAAATAAATAATAAATGTAGAGTATATAACTGGGAAGCTTTGTTTACAAACTCCTCTCTAACAAAGACATTGCTTTATATTTAAGCCTCACACAGCCTCTCACTGGAGAATTCTTCCCATTTCTTTAGTAGAGTACTATTTGTGAATAATACATTAGCTTGTAATGACATTAATTGATGTATTTTGGATACTTATTGAGGGCATCTGGTGGATGTGCCTCATTAAGTTAACGAGAGTGAGATAGAGAGAAGTTTACCATAGATTCAGTAATTTTAAAATGTATGACCTCACAAGACAAGTGATGGATATAACTATTAAAAAATCCTTTTAAAGATCCTTTCTACACCCACACCTTAAGTAGTATGTTCTGGAGGTATCAATACATTTCCACAGGAAAAATGTTAAAAACAAGGTATCCTAAAGTTGTATGAATCAGTAATTGGACTGGTATAAAATTTCCAATGGTAGCATCATATACTGGTTCAAAAAGTGCTGAATTTAAACAATTTAGGCAGTCAGAAGTAATGGCAATAAATTCTTTAAAATTGTTAGATAAGTCCAAAAGTCACTCTGGTCATTACATAGGTACCAATGTGAAAGTTATGTGGGAAGATTTTAAATAAAATAGTTTCATAAAATGTGGGAATAAAAAATAATGTTCTTTTAAAAGTTTTTAGATATAAGATTTTAAATATATTTGTAAAAGTGAAAAAGCAATTTTATCTAGATCCACGAGAATTTACATAACATTTTTGGGATATTCCAACTAGAAAAATATGGAATTGACTTATATTTGGTGTCACCTAATAAACCAACACATACAGTATTTAAAATTAGGTGAATAAAATTAATAGGAAAGCCATTTTTTAAGGTCTTCTTAACTTTTAATTACAGCTACACTTTCTCTTGATGTAAAACAGCACTGCAATATACAGTCATACTTCTGTGTTGAAAAAAATCATTATGGGCCAGCCCCAGTGGCCTATTGGTTAAGTTCGGCATGCTCCACTTCGGCAGCCTAAATTTGTTTCCTGGGCACAGACCTACACTACTCATCTGTCAATGGCCATGCTGTGATGGTGGCTCACATATAAAATAGAAGATGTTAGCTCAGGGCAAATCCTCCTCAGCAAAAAAAAGGAAGACTGGAAACAGATGTTAGCTCAGGGTGACTCTTCCTCAACCCCCCCCAAAAAATCATTATATGCAAATGGTAAATTACGTTTTAAAGGTTGTAAAATTTAGGCAAATTACTCCATTCTTGAGTGCAAGAATTAAATTCGATAATGAAAAGGGTTTAAAGGAGATTTTGTTTAAATAATAATATTTTTAAAACTAAAGGAAGAGCATTAAATTTTATGATAATAATAGAGCTTGCATCTTTAAGCTAAGACATTCAAATCCCCAGATATGTCTTTTTTGATTCTTATAAGTCATAACTTCTTGGATTTCTATAAAATGTATTTGCAATTTAAGATAAGAGCGATCTCTTTTCAGGTACTAACTATAAATGAGATATCATATAACTCCAATATCATGTAACTCCACTATCATTAAAAAATAGGATAATTCAGAATATAGAGCAAAAGCTGCTGAACCACACGTTATCTTTTTTAAACCAGTTCTTAGAAAATAGACTGTCAGCATGGAGTATTTCAGGGAATGAGATCAGAGACCACTTAGCTGGCAGAAATTCTGAATTTTTTGACAGATAATTTTAAGCCTAAGAAATTATTTTTATATTTTCCTTTCCTTAATCAGGATTGGATTCATATGCCTAAAGATATTTTACAGAATATAAGGTGTTCTAACTATCACTGAGGAGCTACTGGCTTACATTATCTCCTCTCATGATATATCAGGGGAGTCAAAAAACATTGCTTTTCTTCAACCTGTTTCAGAATAAGGGGTTCTTAAAAATTTAGATTTCTGGGCGCCATCTCACATAAGAAATTAGGGGCAAATGTGTAATTTTAAGAGTTCCTGGGGTTATCCTTATGCATTCTGAGGTATGAATTTCATCACTCCAAAGTGACATAGTGGCCTGATTTATATAGGAGTCTAATAGTAGAAAAGCCTATGCTTCTCCTTCTGAAGAGGAGTACGAAACATGCCATTGCAAAGCAAGCAATCTATATAGATAGCTACTTGTCAGTTTATTTTGGAGTGAGTTGTTTAAAAATAAAAGATGTGTTTAGAATCCTGTAAGATAATGATGGCCACATATGTTCTAAACATTCCAAAAAGTCTTGTATAGACAGTATAGATTAAGAGAGCAAATAAAATCACCTAGCTCACACCTCTAGCACAAATAGGAGTCACAGGCGTCTACACACAATAATCTATCTATAACTGAGAAAATAAACACAAGAGACCATCAGGAAAGCAGCAGAGGTGGATCGAGAGTGCATAGAGAGTGGAGAGTGGGGAGGTGATTGGCCAGAAGGAAGGAAAGTGTAGGGGGCTGTAGCAGTAGTAAACACAGATAACATCAATTAGGCTTCACGCCCAGAAGGAAAAGACTATTAGAAAAGCTACTGAAATAATTTACAAGATCTAGTAGATAATAAACTTTGATAATGAGTACTTAATGGGAAGGGTCTTGGAAAACGCACTAGATCTGACATGGCAGTCTCAGGAAGACGTCACTTCCAGAGAGAAAAGAACATCTTGGAAGACACCATATTTATTGGAAATTCATTGGTGAAGGGACAAAAAAGAGGTTAAATATAAAGAAAGTTCTTGAACAAATAGTACAAAAAAAGTAATAAAAAGCACTATCTATATTAAAGAAAATGCCCTACACTGTAACAATAGAAGAAAGAAAAAAATGAACCCAGGAACTAAGCAAGTCACATATCTTCTCCCAATCACTCATCCTTAGGCTCACCAGATATTGCTGGTCCAGGAAAATATTACACAATTCAAACAAACAGGAAACAACTTCAATGCCATTCATTTGAAGTTACTATTAAAAAATACAGATATCATATTTATTTTCTATATTACACAATTTAATATTTTACTTACATTTATGAAATATTATATTTGTGTATAATTTATGTTGTTAGTGCCATTCAGTCAATTCTGACTCCTAGTAACCTTGTGTGCAGCAGAACAGAATCTTGCCTGGTCTTTTTGTGCCATCCTGTCATCTTCCAGAGCCTTATCAGACAACGTTCCATTGCTATTCATAGAGTTTTCAGAGTCAATTTTTTTCAGAAGTGGGTGGCCAGGTCCTTCTTCCTAGTCTGTCTAGTCTGGAAGCTCTGCTGAAACCTGTTCCATGGATGACCCTGCTCATATTTGAAATACTGGTAGCATAGCTTTCAGCATCACAGCAACACACAGCCACCACAGTATGACAACCAACAGACAGGGGTGTGGTTCCCTGACTGGGAAAGATATAATTTAATTATATACACATATATAAGATTCTAAATTTTCTGATGAAAACACACATACACACACAAACTTATATGAAAATGCATAGAATCTAGAATAAATAGCTAAGATCATCATGAAAAAGAACAAAGTTAAGGAATTATACTACCTGAGATCAAGGCTTATATGTAATGCAGTATTTCTGAGGAGAAACAGACCGAGGGAACAGAAAAGAGAGTTCAGAAAGAGATGGACACGTATACTTCCTCCTGATTTATAACATGTTGCCATTGTGAATACTTGGGGAAAATATGGTCTTTCCAATAAAAAGAACTGGATCAGTTGGATGTCTGACCAGAAAAAAAAATTAATCTTGATTTTTACATTATACCATACCAAAAAAATAAATAAAAAACAATGGGTCATATAGCTTACATGAGAAGAGTAAAGCCATAAAGCATTTTAAAAAATAGAAAATATCTGCATGATTTAGGGAAAAGAAAGATATCTGTCTCAAACAGGAGACAGAAAGTATTAACTATAAAAAGAGAAGATTGATAAACTGCGCTTCATAAATGTTAAGAAATTCTGTTCACCAGAAACATCAAGAGAGTGAAAATATTCCAAATACTTATATCAGACAAGGGCTTATATCCAGAATATTTAAAGATCTCCTACAAATGACTAAGAAAATAAAAAATAATCCAACAGAAGAAAAACAGGCAAAAGACATGAACAGGCACTTCACAAAAGATAATATCTAAATGGTCAATAAGCACACAGAGTATACATTAGGGATATAAATTACAGCCACAATATGATACCACTAAACATTAGATAGAATTGCTGAAACAGAAATAGGATGGAAATATTTATGTAAATATTCACAGAAGCACTGTTTATAATTGTAAAAACTATTTCAAAAAATTAATTGTTCTTCAGGAGGAGAATAGAAAAACTGTACTTTATTCACTCAATAGATTATTATAAGGCAATTAAAATAACTGAACTAGTTCTACATGTATCAACATGTACACGTAAGATTCAGTGATGGTAGGGAACCAGTTGCAAAATTATATATGCCACCTGAAATCATATATTTATTTTTGCTTACACTCATGTAGTACAGTACAAAAATACATATTAGAATAAAAACCATTTGGGAATGGAGAAAAGAAAATTGATGAGAGAAGGGACTTTAGCTGCATCTATAATATCTTAGTGCCGTAAAAGGAAAGAAAGAAAAAAGTGTAAAGAAAACATTAAAAAATGTTAGTATTTGCTTAATATTAAAGGTCAGTGCATGAATACATTGTTTACATTGTTTTACATACTCATCTATATTTGCATTTTTCGCAATATTTAATTGTAAAACCAAGAAATAATATTGACAGAAAGATAGCAAAAGGGACTATTTTAAGAAATATTTAAAATTTATCCATATATCTTCTTTGGAGAAATCTCTGTTCAGATGTTTTGCCCATTTTCTAATTGGATTGTTGGTACTTTTGTTGCTGAGCTGTATGAGTTCTTTGTATATTTTGGATATTAACCCTTATCTGATATATGGTTTGCAAACATCTTCTCCAACCTGTTAGGTTGTCTTTTCGTTTTGTTGACGATTTCCTTTGCTGTGCAGAAGCTTTTTAGTTTGAGATAGTCCCATTTGTTCATTTTTTCTTTTGTTTCCCTTGCCCGGTCAGACATGGGACTTGAAAATATGCTGCTCAGACCGATGTCATAGAGTGTACTGCCTATGTTTTCTTCTAGAAGTCTCATGGTTTCGGGTCTTACATTCAAGTCTTTAACCCATTTTGAGTTGATTTTTGTGCATGGTGTAAGGGAACGGTCTGCTTTCATTCTTTTGCATGTGGCTGTCCAGTTTTCCGAACACCATTTATTCAAGAGACTCTCCTTTCTCCATCATATGTTCTTGACTCCCTTGTCAAATATTAGCTGTCCATAAACGTGTGGGTTTCCTTCTGGGCTCTCAATTTTGTTCCATTGATCTGTGTGTCTGTTTTTGTGCCAGTACTATGCTGTTTTGGTTACTACGGCTTTGTAGTATATTTTGAAATCAGGGAATGTGATACCTTCAGCTTTGTTCTTTTTTTTCAGGAATCCTTTGGCTATTCAGGGTCTTTTGTTGTTCCATATAAATTTTAGGCTCACATGTGAGGGGATGCACTATAATTAGTTTTTGGGTGGTGAACATGATGTAATCTACACAGAATTCGAAATATGATGTACATCTGAAAATAAATAAATTAAATTAATTAAAAAAGAGAAAAATCCAAGGTAACTTTTCTGAATCATTGCTGGATCTTTAGAAGGAAATCTGCATGAAATAAACAAGAATTATAGATGAAAAAAATAAAAAAATTCAAAAATTTGAAAAAAGAAATTTATCTTTTAGGTAAACTGACTAGGATAAATAAGATTTTACTGAAATTGTTGAAGAAAATCATAGTGAAAAATATGGTTAATTATGGTGAGGAGCCATCCACACTCAGTACATGCCCAAGATAAATACATGTTTTAAGGAGCTAATGTTCTGGTGAGAATGAAATACTAGTTGGAAGGGAACTGAATGTGCTGGATAAGAGAGTGAGACACTACCAAGAGACAAACCACAAAATATTACATCAACATCCACTGTATGAACAGGATGGCTAAAAATGGCCAGATTCTTGAAGCTATTCCAGAAATGTTCACATTAAGCCAAAATCTTGTCTGATCATTTTAAGATTTTACTACTTTAAGGTGTAAAACCCAACAGCATTTTAAGAGAAAATTAAATTCCTAGTCCATGGTACTCCTGTATTACAACTGCAAGATGCACTAATTCCATTGTATTATGTGAAAGTATTACACATATTATATGTACATGTGGTGGTCTTGGAGTCCTGCCATAACCTATTTTATGAGGTAGTCATTTTTCTTGTGGTATTTTCCCACTCTGAAATTTATCTTTGAAAACAGCTAACATCTTTGCTTCCCAACATTGGTTGCACATGTGAATTTCCTGGGGAGTTATTTACTTACATTAGAAATCTTTTCAAAATTGAGATATAATTGACATATTGTGCAGGTTAAAGGCATACAATGTATTGATTTGATACACCTATGTATTGCAATATAATTACCACCATTGGATTGCCTAACACCTCCATCCCATCACATAATTTTCATTTCTGTTTTGCAGTAAGAACATTTAAGATCTAGTCTCTTAGCAACTTTGAAGTATACAATACAGTATTGTAAACTATAGTCATAACGCTGTGCTTTATATCTCCAGAACTTATTCATCTTTTAACTGCAAGTTTTATCTTTTGATCAACATCTCCTCAATTCCCCCCAATCCCTGGTAACCGCCATTCTACTCTCCATTTCTAGGAGTTTGGTTACTTTAGATTCCATATATAAATGATATGATACAGTATTTGTCTTTCTCCGACTTATCTCACTTAGCATAATGCCCTCAAGGTTCATCCATGTGTTGCAAATGGCAAGATTTCCTTTTTTCTCACGGTCGAATAATATTCAGTTGTATATATATATACATATATATATACACTATATTTTCTTTATCCATTCATCCATGATGGACACTTAGGTTGTTTCCATATCTTGGCTCTTGTGAATAATGCTACAATGAACATGTGAGTACAGATACCTTTTTGATGTCTTCTTTTCATTTCCTTTGGATATATACCCAGCAGTAAGATTGCTGGATCATACAGTATGTCCAGGCCACAAGCCAGGCCAGTTAAATCAGAGTCTGTGGTTGTGGGTCCCAGGTATCAGTATCTTTTAAAACTCACTAGATTGTCCAATCTACAGACAACTTTTAGGAATTGACCTGAGAAATGACTCAGTCATATTACTGAGTTTGTGCCTTTAGCTACTGACTTAAAGTCTTCATAATTTTGGCTTTCCCTTTCTCATAGTAATTTTTCCAAATAAATAAGGAAACAAACAACAACAAATAAATAGATATCTTCTCTTATTTAATTTAATTTAATATTTACCTGAATCTCAGGACTTGTTCAAATGTCCGCTCTTTGGGGAAGCGTTCTCAGCTACTTGAGGTTTGTTTATGTGCCCTATGTGTGTGCTCATTTGCTCTTGAGCTCTCCCCTGTGTGTGGTACCTCTCCTTGCACTTAGAGTAACTATCTGCTTTTCTATTTCCTCCTCTAGATCAAACAATTTAAGGGAGAGAAATGTGTCCTAGTCATCATATCATCTAGCACATAGCAGATATCCATAAATACTTGTTGAGAGAATGAATAATCAAATTTAGGATGTGATATTATTTTATTATTACCTTTTATAAAATTGATGTATCTTTCATTGCAGAGATCATGTGTATTAATACAATGATGTTGAATTTATTTGTTTGGCTTTTTAATTTTAAAATAATGCTATTTTCCTCTCTTAACTCCTAGTACTGTAAACTTGGATACTCTTTTTTTCCCTAAAGTGAGCACTTATAACATCTACTGGAGTGGTACTGGTTAAATATGGCCAAATGTCTCCACATTTTTCTCTTCTCTCCCTCCTGAGGCGCTCATCAAAATTATGGTCAGGGAATTTTTTCTAAATTTTTTATTTAAAAGAGTAAACACATAATGCTTGAAATTGAAAAGTAAAAAGCAAGGAGTCTTAATATCTGGTTGAGTGATACGCATGATAAAATAAAAAGAAACAGCAAGCAGTTGAAAGTGGCTGCCTCTGGAATGATAAAATAGTGCTGGGTAGGAGGAATTGCTTTTTGGTAAGAATCTTTGTAAAATCATGTAAACCCTAAAACTGTGCATGGGTAGGTATAAGAAAAACAAATCAATCAATTTCAAGCATTGTGTGTTTACTCTTTTAAATGGAAGATGAAAATTTAGATCATTTTCATAACTCCCCCCACACCCACTACGCAATAGCACCCACTACATACACTCAATACACACACCACTGCAAGTATGCATCCATTGAATATACCCTCCCAATAGAGTTATAGCATAATTTTGACTGGATCAGTACTTAGCATTTACGTTATTATGACAATAATTGATAAGTTATTATTTCTTTCAAATTATTTTCCTCTTTGTTCTTTTGGTTTGGGTCTATGTTTCATGTTAGGTAATTTTCTAAAATATAGTGAACTTTGGCTGCCTCCTCATAATTAAGGGTTGGACTTTAGAATGCTGATTAGAAGCTTTGTGCACACGGACGGATTTGTCAAATACTGCTTCATTGGAGGATGATATAACTGGATTCTTGTTGAGGATACCAATATCAATATCTTTAACTGTTTTCCATTAGGGCTTTATTGAGGTATAATTGACAAATAAAAATTGTGTATACTTATGATGTAAAAAAAAAAAGACAGTGGATGCCAGTTCCTTTTCTGCCATCTTTTGTAGTGACAAAAGGACTGAGCAAAATTGTGTGGAAATAACTGAGCTGCATTATATAACCATATTGACATATGCTTCTTTCTAGAAACTCTGGAATTTTTGAACTTCCTTCTGAAAACTCAGTCAACAGAATGGATTTGTTGGCAGAGAAAAGCTAAACGTAATACTTGTTTGGGCATCTAAGAGAATTACAAAGGTTTTTCTAGTTACTTTAACACAATTTCAAACTGTACATGGGGTTAAGTGCTTTAGACACATGAAATCTTTACCAAGAGGTTTCTTAGGAATCATGGCAGAGGACATATTAACCTAAAGAACAGAACCAAGGATGGAGCCAAGATGGCCTTTAATGTTCATCTCTTCCCAGGAGACAGCCCAATGGCTGTTTAATACTTTAACCTGCACTGCTACCACTTATTAACTGTTTAGATTTTCAGTTTCAGGCTGGATATTAATCTCTTGCCTCAACATAAGGGATACACTTTATAACTGAACTCGTGTGTAATCTTCAACTCTACTTATGTTTAAAGGTTACCAAAAGATTCTTTTGAAATTATTTTTGTCAAAGTCAAGGAATTTTGAAGAGAAGAATACAACAAACACAAGAAAATTTAAAATACATACATACATATATATATATATATATATATTTGCAGGTAAAATTATATTTTAAAACTTTGTTAGTGCCCATTAGTCAGTTATGACTCTTAGTGACCCTGTGTACAGCAGAATGGAACCCTGTCTGGTCTTTTTGCCCCATCCTATCACCTTCTGGCACCGTATCAGACAATGCTCCACTGCTATTCATAGTATTTTTAAGGCCAGTGTTTTTGGAAGTGGGTGGCCACATCCTTCTTCCTAGTCTGTCTTAGTCTGGAAGGTCTGCTGAAACCTGTCCACCCTGGGTGACCCTGCTGGTATTTGAAATACCGGTGGCATAGGTTTCAGCATCACAGCAACACACTGCCACCGCAGTACAACAGCAGATGGAGAAAGGTGAGGATCAAATAGGTAACACCAAACAGTTGCTTCTTCCAGTTTCAGTGACCCTACCTGCCAATTTTATACTCTTCCCTCCAGGAGGATCACTGAGAACCTGGAATTAGAAGGCTTGTTCCTGAACGTCAAGGGTAGCTGTCTGGCCAGTATTTATGAAGTCAGGGGAGAGGTGCAGCTGATGTTATGCCTCTGGAGACTTCTTACTTCCCCTGCTGGCACCTCTAAGCCCACACCTTTATGTCCAGCTCCTCTAGGAGAGATATCTTGCCTTGTGCTTACAAGGCATCCTCCCCTGATCCTGCCTCTGATTCACAGCCTGGTGGCTGATGCTCCATTACTGCCTGCCAGACTGCTCTGTAACCAGGTAACAGCTGACAGCCTACCTATGGGATCCCTGAATATACCCTCATTCTGAGTTCTCCAACCCTAGCTTTTGCCTACCCTAGCCTCATGACCTCAGCTTGGATTCCTCTTGCAAATGTTTTCTTGGGTGAGAATCTGTTTTTGTTGCAAAGTCTAATTGCCTGGAAGTTTTTCTCCTTTCTTCCAACTAGTCCTGATTCTAAATGGTGAATATAATAAATAACGGGTCAGTGTAGCTCCAGGTCTCAGCCCTTCCCAGTCTGCCATCTCCTTCTCTGGACAAGCCAACCAAGTCCAGAGAAGATAACAAAGGCATTTTCCTGACAATGAAAGAGCAGTGGATATACAGGCCATTAAGTACACATCATTGAGTGTTAAAACTGAATGAGATCTTAGAAATCAAGTTCATTGCTATACTTTCACAGAGAAGAAACATTCATCTCTCAGGTCTTTACAGTCACACAGCTAATAAATAGATGAATTACGACCAAAATTCAGGTCCTCTAATTCTTTTCTAGCATTCTTTGCCCTATCCTATGATGTCTTCTTAAAATTCTTAGGTTGTTTTTCTGATTTTTGTAATAGCACTAAACATTGTTGAAATATGCTCAGTTCTCAGATTCTTTTTGCTCATGGAGATGGATCAGCTCCTTTTAGATAAAATGAAGTAAAAAGAACTTTGTGCTAAGAGGTTAGATTTCATGTTAACTGTTCTTACGGCAATAAAATTTAAAAGAAAAGAATGTTGTTCTAACTTAGGAGTTCCAGACCTAACTGTTCTCTTGTTCTTTGTGTTTAAGAATGGGGATGTAATCCCTGTGTATGTGCTCAGCTCATTGTTTGATTAAAGTTCTTTCACAGTGATAGGTTGATAGGGAGCAAGTCTTTACTCTCTTGTGTGGTGGTGAGCATGGATGTCCACTTGACGACTGTTTACTCACCGAGTCAACTATGAATGTCCTGCCAATGGTCGGTGGACCCATTGTTGCTAAGAGCAACTATTTCACTCTATTTCTAAAATTTCCATTTGATTTACTTTATAGTTTCCATTTGTCAGTTGAAATTTCCTATAATTTACTAATTAAGACCATATTGTTCACTAATAATTTGAACATATTTTCCTTTCATTCTTTTAACATATTTATAGTAGCTACTTTGAAGTATTTGTTTCCTAAGTCAAACATTTGTGCCATTTTGGGTTTGATTTTTATTGACTGCTTCCCACTTCCTTTATATGTCTACTGATTATTGATTAAAAACTTTGGACACCGTGGATAATACATTGTAAAGACCCTGATTCAATATTGCCAGGAATTGAACTTGAAAAGGCTTGGTTTTATGACTTTCTGAAACTGTTCCTGTGAAAAGTCCAAGGTAGTTCCCAAGTGCCTCTAACTTGATGGGACTCAACCTTCAAACTCTATCTCCCTTATGGATTTTATTAAGGCTTTTTTTAGGTTTTATTTGTGATGGGTCTACTGTAGGCACAGGTCTTTGATTTCTGTGCTTCAGGAACAACTCCATTAAAATCTAATGTCAAGGCTGGCCCAGTGGTGCAGCAGTTAGGTTTGCACATTCCACTTTGGCGGCCCAGGGTTTGCCAGTTCAGATCCCAGGTGCAGACATGTGCACCACTGAGCAAGCCATGCTGTGCAGGCACCCCACATATAAAATAGAGGAAGATGGGCATGAATGTTAGCTCAGGGCCAATTCTCCTCAGCAAAAGAGGAGGATTGGTGGCAGATGTTAGCTCAGGGCTAATCTTCCTCAAAAAAAAAAAAAGGAAAAAAATCCAATATCTGGGCCTCCAAGAATGAGCATATTTTTTCAAAAAGTATCCTGTATTCTTTACCTTTTTACTTCTCTGGTTTAGAACTTTCTTGATTCCCATTATATTCTTTGTTTATCTTTTCACTTGGTCATGCTTTTAAGATGATCATTTTAATATTTTATCCAGTATTTTTAGATGTTGTATACCAGAAGTCTATCTCCAAACATCTAGTCTATTCTATTTCCAGAGAAGAAAGTCTTACAATTTTATATTTCCTGAAAGCAGTGGTTCTTAACAGTGAGTGGACAAGAACTTTATGCAGATATAGAGCTTTCTCAGCCTAATGGGTATTCAGAAGAGATAGCATTGGAAGATGTAAATGAAATTGGAGTTGAACATGTTTGAGGTAAGTAAAGTAGCAGACAGAAATGACATAAAGCAAAACTAACTGTATGAGAGCAGAGAAGGACTGGAGTCAGGCTGAAACATTCTCTCTGTGTGAGAAATTGTATGCAAAAGGAATAGACATTGTGGCAAAAAGATGAAAAAGTAGGAGCCAAGAACCTGGAAATCATTGTGGCTAATTTGTCAAAATATTTGCAATGTTTGTTCTTATATAAAACCAGAAAGACAATCTCAAGTTTCAGTTCTTTCAATACCTATTTTGCATATTTTTCAGAATTATCCTTTCAACAGTAGTTTTTTTCAGACAGCTCAAATATATCATTCTATACATCGCTACAATTTATAAGTCGTTATAATCTTTTTTGATCTTCATCTTTCCTGATCTGAGGGAAGTTATTTAAACACTCTGAACTTTGCTCTTTTCTTCTATAAAATAGAAATAGTAATAGTAATAACTTCCTTGAGGGACTATTATGAAGATTAATCAGAGTGTATGTAAAATTTTACCACAGTCTGGCATTAAAAAAAATGGTAGATACCTTTATTATTATTTTCTTAATTTAACTTATTTCCATAGTATATTCTTCTAAATAACAAATCTTGACTTGGAGAAAAATAGACATTCCAAAACATTTAAAAGAATTTTAACTTCTTAGCTTTCCTGGAGTTTCCTCTAAATTTATGTTAAATTTCCCCCTTAATTTACAATTTTAAGCTTAGGTGTTTTTTAGGCAATTTATTACCCGACATGATTGAATCTAAGTGTTCGAGACCCAGAGGAAACAGAAATCATGCAGCCCAACATACCTAGTTTACAGTTAAAACTGAGATCCAGAAAGATTAAGTTTCTTGCTAAGGGCCCCTATTTAGTGAGTGGAATGGGAAGGACTAGAACCATTTCTCCTGACTCCTTTTTCAATGTGTTTCTACTTCATAGGGAAGTCTCTACTTACTGAATCCTAGTTTTCATCTCTTACAAGTTGTCTTCTGATATTAGCAGATGTTATTTGCTATGATACCTTAAATGTTACTGACAATTTGAAGATTATAGAGTTAGTTGCTACAGCTTCCATTAATATTCTCAGCAAACTTTGTTTGGCAAAAGAACAGCCATTAAAGCTAACTATCTTAAAAACTTATTCAAATACTAAGGAATGATAAGATATCAACAATGACTTGTACATGCTTTGTATGACACTTCTTAGGCACTATGAAGTGTCACCTTAACCCTATATATTTGTAAAATGAAGGCCCAAATTAAGTGATATATGAGTAATATGAATATTCGTTTTATTTGATTTCCTTCTTATATAAATATCTTATTCTCTAACAATAATAGCTTACTCTCTTGCACTAAGAGTGGCAGTTAAATAGGATTTGATCACTACAGAAGATTCATAGGATCTGAAATGAAATGCAGCTGTAATTTGCTGCAGGTAAAGCAATAATACAGCAATATCATTGAAGTAAAGATATGCCTTAGAGCAAGCCTCAATTGTTCTCCCTCTGTAATGACAATGAATGCACTTTCTTTCTTGGATCAGGAATCACCAGTGTATATAAAGAACATCTCAGAACCAGGGAGCCCAAATGGAGTCTTGGCTAAGGTATTTTATACACTATTGGTTATGTAAGAATATTCTTGCTACATAACCAGCCCCAAAAGCATAAATCTGGGAAGGTCTCACTGAAAGTGTCATACAAAGTGTCATCAACTTCTCTGTTATCAATAGACAATGCCGACAAACTGGTATAAACCTCCCAGAAACTCCTTACAATCAACAGTATTTTTTTTAAGATCGGTCCTAAGCTAACATCTGTTGCCAATCTTTTTCTTCTTCTTCTTCTTTTCCCCTAAGCTCCCCACTACAAAGATGTATATTCTAGTTGTAGGTCCTTCTAGTTCTGCTATGTGGGATGCTGCCTCAGCATGACTTGATGAGTGGTGCTAAGTTAGTACCCAGGATCCCAATGGGGAAACCCTGGGCTGCCAAAGCGGAGCTCATGATCTTAACCCCTTGGCCACAGGGCCAGCCCTGCAATCAACACTATTAACCCTATTGTTATATTTCTTATTTCAATAAAACAGGTCAGGCTAATTCTTGACTTGCTGGAATTAACCCTCACAGTGCTGTCTATGTCCCTGATCTTGGTCATGGCCTTGTTATGAGAAAACAATCACTCTAGTTTGACAGCAATCACTTACCTTACAATATTGTATAATTATATTGAGTCCATAAACAGTTAAAATCACATACATATTCCAAGCATTTGTAAAAACCAGTGAGGAGCTGGTATAGATTTAAACAGAGAACTGAACCATTCAGTAATGCTCTTTGCTCCTTACACAGTAATAGTCTTCAACTGTATTACAAGGGAGAGGCAGGAAAATTTCTCTTTCTCGTAGTTTTGTATTATCTTTACAATGTTTTTTCTTTTTGATTTACATACACCTGCACTTTAGGGTACACATCTACTGAGAGATTAAGAACCATAATCAATCTATGATTAATCACATCTAAATCTTCTTCAGGCCAAGTCTCCTTCCTAGGGACAACATCCTGAGGAGTTTTAATTCAATCTCCCAATGCATTTAATCTTCAACAAGTTTTATTAGGTTCCATAATATTAACTTTGCAGATGATTTTTGTATTATATTATGTAGGAGTATCATGTCATATTCTGAATATATGGTTATAATATAAATCAAATATTAGTATAGTGTAATTGCTTTCTTTCTTCCAATAAAATTTACCTTTTCAAATACACAATAGATAATAGATAATAGATAAGAAGCCACATGTTATAGACTGAATTCTGTCCCCCCAAATTACTATCTTGAAGACCTACTCCCTAGTACCTCAGAATATGACTGTATTTAGAGATAGGGCCTTTAAAGAGTGATTAAGTTAAAGTAGGCTGTTTGGTTGAGACCTACTCCAATCTGACTTGTGTCCTTATGAGAAGAGGAAATTTGAAGACACAGAGAGGCACCAAGGATGTGCATGCACAGAGGAAAGACCGCGTGAGGACACAGCAAGACAGCCAACTGCAAGCCAAGGAGAGAAGCCTCAGAAGAAACTCAAACTGCTGACACCTTGATCTTGGAATTATAGCCTCCAGAACGGTAAAAAGATAAATTTCATTGTTTAAACGATCCAGTTTGTGGTGTTCTGTTATGGCTTCCCCAGTAAATGAATATACTCTGTCTCTGCTATTTTAGAATCTCAAACATCTTGAGGACATAGCCTAATTACCTGGTTACATGGTTTAACAGACATTGATCCCAAATGAGAGAGGGCTCGCTTTTTCATTCCCACATTATAGCCATACCATTATATCTGTACCATTCCATTATTATATCCAATTATACATTCATTTAAGGGAGAGGCCACCAAAGTATAAATTTTTGTCACACATTTCAACTTTTATCCAGATTTTACTCTTTTCTCCTTACACAGTAATAGTGTTCATCTATATGACAAGGGAGAAGCAGGACAATTGCTCTTCTCTGGGTATATATGATGGACTCCTCTCTTAATCCATCCTAGTAAACTAGGAGCATCTTTGTGAACCATTAAAATTCTGATCACCAATTTCCAATATGTTGGGGTTTTTCCCCATGTCGCCAAGCAATTCTCTGACACCAGCTGGGTATCCTATGCTTCAACCCAATTCTGACACAGTCTTCATGGAGAGAGCACCAGATCCCACAGGGCAAAGTTCAGTCCTACAAAACTGCCTTCCCCTCCTCTGTTGCCTTCAGATAACAATCACAAATTCAGGTTGTCACCTGTGCTTCTGACCTCCAGCTATAGATCAGAGGTTCCAATGACCCCCAACTTGAGTTTGACTAATTTGAAAAGCAGCTCACAGAACTCAGAGAAACATTTTACTTACTAGATTACTGGTTTATTATAAAAGGATATAACTCGGGACCAGCCAGATAGAAGAGATACATAGGGCAAGCTCTGGGGAAAAGGCATGGAGCCCTGGTAAGCATGCCACTCTCCGCAAATCTCCATGTCTTCACCAACCCGGAAGTTCTCCAAACCTCATCCTTTTGGTTTTCTATGGAGGCTCCATTACATAGGCAAGATTGATTAAATCACTGGCTGTTGGCAATTGAACTCAATCTCCAGCCCCTTTCCACTCCCTGGGAGGCAGAGGGCAAGACTGAAAATTCTAACCCTCTAATCACATGGTTGTTTCCCCTGGTAATGAGCCCCCATCCTTAGGTGAGTTAGGGGCATCCCAAATGTCACCTCATTAACATAACAAAAGACACCTTTATCACTCTCATCGCTTAGGAAATCCCATGGGTTTTAGGAGCTCTGTGCCAGGAACTGGGACAAAGACCAAACACATATTTTTTATTATAAATCACAATAACACAATCATCCCCTGAAAAGGAGCCACCAACTGAGGATCCAGTTAACCCCAAACATTCCCCTTTACTCAGAAGTGTTTAAAGTCACAGACAAAGCCTTTTGTTCTAAAATTCTCAGGAGTCATTTTAAGAGTTCATCAGAGAGTTGCTTGTAATGTTCCACAAAGTGATTTTGTTGCTGCCAAAAATTGGAGTTCTCTGGCTGATGCACATAAACAAGCACCAGCCTTTGAGGGGAGAAATCAGCTTTTTATTCTGTAAGATTGATCTCTAGGGAGACAGGGGGCATGTGCCCTCAGATCTGTCTCCCCAATTCACAATTTGGGATGAAATTTAAGAGGTTAGGGAGAACAGGCTGGCATGCAGAAACACTGGTGGGACAGGCTTTGACTGGTGGGCTTCAGGTACTTATGGTGAGGCTCTAAACTTTTATGACAGGGTTCTAAACATTTTGCATGTAGTGGAGAAAGAATTTTAACATTGGATCTTCCTGAATATGGGACCCCTCACTTCTGATCAGAGTCTGCTTTCAAGTTCCTGCCATGTCCCAGGCCTTGGGTTCTGTGGGGAGGAGGATCTTTGGTTCTGAGGTCATTTCAGGTCATGATTTCTTCCTTTGGGCATGCCCTGGCTGCATGACTTTGCAGTTTTTCTGAAAGACAATCCTTAATCATTTTTGTTGATCAGAGATGGAGGTCTGTTCAAACTGGCTCTAAATGGGCCCAGGGTTACAACTTGATTATTTCACTGTATTGTTCTTTATGTTTATACCAGGGATTTCTTCTTTCTGTTAGGAACTTTCTCCACTTTACCATTATAGTTATAATTAGTCTCAAATGTTGTAGTTTCTCAAGATCCATCTTCCTGAGAGAGTGTTAACTCACAAAATTAAGGCTCATTTGCCCAATGCACAATAATGGCCAATTAATTGTGGCATCAGCCTTTGGGAAAAGAGATCAGTTTTATTCCACGAGATTGATCTGCAGGGAGAACAGCAGGTGTGTGCCTTTAGATCTGTCTCCCTGATTCAGTATTTGGGGCAAAATTTAAGAGGTTAGGGAGAACAGGCTGGCATGTGGAAATGCTGGTGGTACAGGTTTTGATTGCTGGGCTTCAAGCATTTATGGTAAGGCTTATACATCTATGACAGGGTCTAAACATTTATGACGAACTTCTAAACTTTTATTATAAGGTTCTAAACATTTTTGATGAGATGGGGAAGGAATTTTAATGCCAGGTCCTCCTGAATGAGGGACCCCTTGCTTCTGATAAGAGTCTGACTTTCAGTTCCAGTCAGTCATATCCCAGTCCTTGGGTTCCACGGGAAGGAGGATCTTTGGTTCTGCTGTCATTTCAGGTCAAGATTTCTTCTTTTGCAAATGCTCTGGCTCTGTGACTTTGCAGATGTTCTGAAAGGCAATTCTTTCTTTCTTTTTGCTGAGGAAGATTCACCTGGAGCTAACATCTGTTGCCAATCTTCCTCTATTTTGTATGTGGGTCACCACCACAGCATAGCCACTGATGAGTGGTGTAGGTCCATACCTGGGAACCAAACCTGGGCTGCCGAAGTGGAGCATGCTGAACTTAACCACTAGGCCATGGGTCTGACTCCTGAAAGGCAATTCTTTTTTCTTTTTTTTAAAGATTGGCACCTAAGCTAACAACTGTGGCCAATCTTTTTTTTTTTTTTCTGCTTTATCTCCCCAAATCCCCCTGGTACATAGTTGTATATCTTAGTTGCAGGTCCTTCTAGTTGTGGCATATGGGACACCGCCTCAATGTGGCCTGACAAGTGGTGCCATGTCTGTGCCCAGGATCCGAACAGCAAAACCCTGGGCCGCTGCAGTGGAGTGTGCAAACTTAACCACTCAGACACGGGGCCGGCCCCTGAAAGGCAATTCTTAATCACTCTGATAAGAGATGGTGTCAGCTGAACTGGCCCTGGAGGGCCCGCAATTACAATGGCAAAGCTCAAACGAAAGATTTTCCAAACCTACTTCTGCTTTGAATTGTGCTGAAAGACATAACCATAGAACTGAAGCTTTAGTCAATTTGCTATCAATTTTAAGTTCCTCTTAATCCATTTTGATAGCTCCTGATGTTCAGGTTCTATCATTTCCAGATTCTACTGGGAAACTTTATTATCAGTAACTGATTCCAAAACTTTTGTTAGGCAGCCATACAGCATCAATGGTTCATTTTACTCCCCTTTACGGAATCCTCATTTTTATTTCTAAATAATGGTTTAGTCATATTTTTGTTTAACAATGAGTCAATGCTCTTCTAATGAGTCTCTTTTTTGAAACCAACTGTGCTAATGAGACCTGTACTCAATTGCTAAAGAATACTTAACGTGACAATACTTGCAAATCTAAAGTTTATTACAGGAAAAGGATATAGCAACATCATTAAAATAAGGATACTCATCACAGCCAATGAACCTAGAGAGGCCAAGTTCCAATCCAGAAGTGTAAGTTCCAACTGCCTTCTTTTGAAAGACCACTCTGGATGCACTTTCTCCCTTAGATCAGGAATTGCTGGTATGTGTACAGAACAAGAACCAAGAAGCCTAAATAGAGTCTCAACCAGCATTTCTTATATCCTGCTGGTGCTGTAGGAATATTCTTATTTTGTAATCAGTATTTATAGAGCCTTTAAGGTGCCTCATTAAGACCAGTTGCAAATCATCAATCTCACTGTTATCAATAATTAACACTGACAAGCTGATATAAATTGCATGCAAACTCCTCAACCCCATGATTACAAAGCAAAATTATTAGTCAGTATGATTTATATTTTGACCAGGTATCAGTTCCTGGTATGTTCTTATTTTAGTAAAACATCTCAGGCTAATTTTAATCCTGCTAGAATTAACCACCACAGCCCAATTATCATGTTAACATCTTTTTCTAATATCTCAATCTAGTGGTCATTGACTCTAATCATTACATTATCCTGCATTCTTGGCATGAGACTTACTGTGAGAGGCTCAATTGAAAAAAGCTATATTTAACTATAATAATTTAGGTATGGGTTTTGTTGATGCAAATAATCAATCTATAAATCAAAATTAGGGTAAGTTTATTATGAGCCAGGTTTGAGGACTATAGTCTAGGGACTTCCTCCCCCAAGGAAGGAAGGGTACCAAAAAAGTGGGGCATACAGAGTGGTCATATACCATCTTGGAACAAAGAGCATACATCACATATGACAGGAATACATCTTTTACTACTGTAATGAGATGCTTAGCTGGCATAACAGGTCAGTGGCCATCAGGTTAGTGGTCACAAGGTAATCACGACAGGTTGGTAATTAATCCTTAATTCCCAGGAAGAGATGCTTATCCTTAAGGAAATGCTGATATAGGGGGAAGCCACATCCTTATCTCTAAGGGCATCGTTCTTGTCTTTGGGACACAGTAAATGTTTAAAGCAAATGTACAATGCATGTTCAACAGGCCATGTCAGGCCGTTTTGGAAAAACAAAGTCAGGCTGAATTAGTTTTAAACCAAATGACTTGCTCATATACTCAAATATATCCTATTGCTTTTCATTTATTTATCTGTATATACAAAATTTTTTAAATGTTCTCTTCACCCTACAGTGCCTATTTTCTATTGTGCAGGTGTTTATCACCTCATCTAGTATGAAGATATAGTCTTTACATTAGCACTTTGTCATCAATAGAGCACAGCCCATTCTGCTTTAAATGTGTTGGTTGCTCTACTGTAGGGAGCTCTATTTTCTGTCCTTCTGATCTATGTTCACTTGGCATTTGCTGTCTATCCTCAGCTTCTTTGCCTGAAATATATACTGTAAAACCTTAATAACACATACAAAACACTTATGAACTCTGCTGAGAAGATGCTCCTAGATGTCCCCATTTATAATGCTTTTTTTGTTCCCTCCTCACAGGGAATATAGTTACTTCTATCCTTTTGTCTTTTGTCTTCAACCAATGTCTAGTCTATGGAAACCATTTCACTTGTGAAGTGTGCCTGTTTATTATCAGTTTACAAAGGTACATTTAAAAAACATTTTCAATATTTTTAAAACTGAACGAAACAGGTAGTCTAAATCACATAGTCCCATTTTTAATATTTTAATAGTCAATTTCAGTTTACTCTCCTATGAATTTCTTTCTGTTCTGATTGCATTATTTCCTCAGCCCCAAACCAGTAACTGTGGCAACCGGAGCCAGGCAATCTAATTGGCCAGTCTTGACTTATGAAACTGCCCTTAGACCTGTCACACGCAAACTACAGGAAATAGTTACCCACTATTTGCAAAGATACATTTTGTTATCAGAAAAAAAGGAAAATAAGGCCATGCTGGGCAGCAAAAACCATACTTACCATGGCTCCCTATATAGAGAGAAATGGTAGTAGGAAGGCTGTAGGAGTAGGAAATGAGACATGTTCAAATAAGTAAGTTTTGGGTTTTTAATTTTAATCCTCTAGGTACCAGCCTGAAACAATAATTTTCTAGGTTTGACTTAATCTTTCCCTGATTTCCAAAGGAATAATGTCTTTTAAGCTTATTACCCAAGAAATCAAAAATCCTAAAATAAAAATTCAACTTTTTTGTTAAACTGAAAGAATGATGTAAGTCATGCCCTGAATCACAGATATCACCTCCTGCTCAGCCATCTTTAATTCCTTGCTAAGTAAAGGCAATAGAGTAGATGCTTATCGGAAAGAGATTCTGGGTTGGGGAGAGGGGCGTAGGAGTGGTACCAGGAAGAAAATGAAATGTTTTATTTCATTATTCAGAATACATTTTCATTTTCTTTTACCAACTTTTCTTGTGAGTCACTGAAGGATCTGGCATGAATTTAAACACATTAAACCTATTATCATATGGTCTACAATGAGTCTTATTGTTTAAGAAGATGAATACTTGAACATAGTCTTTAGGACTTACAACAAAGAGAGGAAGCAAGAAAAAAAAGCATAAATTTTATAGCAAGGCTTACCAACCATTGATAGCTTGTATACAAATATATATATATTTCTTTTTTTGCATGATAACTTTTTTTTAATTAAGGTTATGAAAGTTAACATCCTTGTGAAATTACAGTTGTACATCATTATTAGTTATGTTGTAGGTACACCACTTCACCCCTAGTGCCCTCCCCCCACCCCCCTTTCCCCTGGCAACCACAGATCAGTTCTCTTTGTCCATACGTTAACTACCACCTATGAGTGGAGTCATACAGAGATCGTGTTTCTCTGTCTGGCTTATTTCACTCAACATAATACCCACAAGGTCTATCCATGTTGTTGTGAATGGGACGACTTTGTCTTTTTTATGGCTGAGTAGTATTCCATTGTATATATATACCACATCTTCTTTATCCAATCATCAGTTGCTGGGCACTTAGGTTGGTTCCATGACTTGGCTATTGTGAATAATGCTGCGATGAACATAGGGGTGCATGGAATTGCTGATTTCAGGTTCTTAGGATAGATACCCAGTAGTGTGATGGCTGGGTCATAAGGTATTTCTATTCTTAACTTTTTGATGAATCTCCATACTGTTTTCCATAGTGGCTGCTCCAGTTTGCATTCCCACCAACAGTGTATGAGGGTTCCCTTTTCTCCACAGCCTCTCCAACATTTGTCACTCTTGGTTTTGGATATTTTTGCCATTCTAACAGGTGTAAGGTGATATCTTAGTATAGTTTTTGATTTGCATTTCCCTGATGATTAGTGATGATGAGCATCTTTTCATGTGTCTATTGGCTATCCGTATATCTTCTTTGGAGAAATGTCTGTTCATGCCCCCTGCCCATTTTGTAATTGGGTTGTTTGATTTTTTATTGTTGAGTTGCGTGTGTTCTTTGTATATTATGGAGATTAACCCTTTGTCGGATAAATAACTTGTGAATATTTTTTCCCAATTAGTAGGCTGTTTTTTGTTTCAATCCTGTTTTCCCTTGCCTTGAAGAAGCTCTTTAGTCTGATGAAGTCCCATTTGTTTATTCTTTCTATTGTTTCCCTCATGTGAGGGGTTATGGTGTCCAAAAAGATTCTTTTGAAGCTGATGTCAAAGAGTGTCCTGCCGATATTCTCTTCTAGAAGACTTATTGTTTCAGGCCTAATCTTTAGGTCTTTGAGCCATTTTGAGTTTGTTTTAGTAAATGGTGAAAAAGAATGGTTGATTTTCATTCTTTTACATGTGGCTGTCCAGTTTTCCCAGCACCATTTGTTGAAGAGACTTTTTTTTTTTTTAAAGATTTTATTTTTTTCCTTTTTCTCCCCAACGCCCCCCAGTACATAGCTGTATATTCTTCGTTGTGGGTCCTTCTAGTTGTGGCATGTGGGAGGCCGCCTCAGCATGGTTTGATGAGCAGTGCCATGTCCGTGCCCAGGATTCGAACCAACGAAACACTGGGCCGCCTGCAGCAGAGCACGTGAACTCAACCACTCGGCCACGGGGCCAGCCCCCGAAGAGACTTTCTTTCCTCCATTGTAGGCCCTCAGCTCCTTTGTCAAAGATTAGCTGTCCATAGATGTGTGGTTTTATTTCTGGGCTTTCACTTCTCTTCCATTGATCTGTGCATCTGTTTTTGTACCAGTACCATGCTGTTTTGATTACTGTAGCTTTGCAGTATGTTTCGAAGTCAGGGATTGTGATGCCTCCAGCTTTGTTCTTCTTTCTCAGGATTGTTTTAGCAATTTGGGGTCTTTTGTTGCCCCATAAGAATTTTAGGATTCTTTGTTCAATTTCTGTAAAGAATGACATTGGAATTCTGATTGGGATAGCGTTGAATCTGTAGATTGCTTTAGGTAGTATGGACATTTTAACTATGTTTATTCTTCCAATCCATGTGCATGGAATGTCTTTCCATCTCTTTATGTCATTGTTGATTTCTTTCAAGAAGGTCTTGTAGTTTTCATTGTATAGATCTTTCACTTCCTTGGTTAAATTTATCCCAAGGTATTTTATTCTTTTTGTTGCAATCGTGAATGGGATTGAGTTCTTGAGATGTTTTTCTGTTAGTTCATTGTTAGCATATAGAAATGCTACTGATTTATGTATTTTCATTTTATACCTTGCAACTTTGCTGTAGTTGTTGATTGTTTCTAATAGTTTTTCTATGGATTCTTTGGGGTTTTCTATATATAAGAACATGTTGTCTGCAAACAGCGAGAGTTTTGTTTCTTCGTTGCCTATTTGGATTCCTTTTATTTCTTTTTCCTGCCAAATTGCTCTGACCAAAACCTCCAGTACTATGTTGAATAAGAGTGGTGAAAGTGGGCACACTTGTCTTGTTCCTGTTCTGAGAGGGATGGGTTTCAGTTTTTGTCCATTGAGTATGATGTTGGCTGTGGGTTTGTCATATATGGCCTTTATTATGTTGAGGTACTTTCCTTCTAAACCTATTTTATTGAGGGTTTTTATCATAAATGGATGTTGGATCTTGTCGAATGCTTTCTCTGCATCTACTGAGATGATCATGTGGTTTTTGTTTCTCATTTTGTTAATGTAGTGAATCACGTTGATTGACTTGCGGATGTTGAACCTTCCCTGTGTCCCTGGTATAAATCCCACTTGATCATGGTATGTAATCTTTTTGATGTATTTCTGTATTCAGTTTGCCAAAATTTTGTTAGGGATTTTTGCCTCTATGTTCATCAGTGATATTGGCCTGTAGTTTTCCTTCTTTTTGTTGTCCTTGTCAGGTTAGGGGATCAGGGTGATGTTGGCTTCATAGAATGTATTAGGGAGTGTGCCATCTTCCTCTATTTTCTGGAATAGTTTGAGAAGGATAGGTATTAAATCTTCTTTGAATGTTCGGTAGAATTCTCCAGAGAAGCCATCTGGTCCTGGACTCTTATATGTGGGGAGGTTTTTGATTACTGTTTCTATTTCTTTACTTGTGATTGGTCTAGTCAGATTCTCTATTTCTTCCTGATTCAGTTTGGGTAGGTTGTATGAGTCTAGGAATTTATCCATTTCTTCTAGGTTGTTCAATTTGTTGGCATATAGTTTTTCATAGTATTCTCTTATGATCCTTTGTATTTCTTCGGTATCTGTTGTGATTTCTCCTCTCTCGTTACTAATTTTATTTATTTGAGCCTTCTTTCTTTTTTTTTTAGTGAGTCTGGCTAAGGGTTTGTCAATTTTGTTAATTTTTTCGAAGAACCAACTCTTTGCTTCATTGATCCTTTCTACTGTCTTTTTTGTTTCAATATCATTTATTTCTGCTCTAATTTTTATTATTTCCCTCCTTCCACTGACTTTGGGCTTTGTTTGTTCTTCTTTTTCTAATTCTGTTAGGTGTCGTTTGAGGTAGTTTATGTGAGATTTTTCTTGCTTATTGAGGTGAGCCTGTATTGCAATGAATTTCCGTCTCAGGACTGCCTTTGCTGCATTCCAAATAATTTGGTATGGTGTGTTTTCATTTTCATTTGTCTCCAGATAATATTTGATTTCTTTTTTAATTTCTTCAATAATCCATTGTTTGTTCAGTAGCATGTTGTTTAGTCTCTACATTTTTGGCCCTTTCTCAGATTTATTCTTGTAGTTGATTTCTAGTTTCATAGCATTATGATCAGAAAAGATGCTTGATATTATTTCAACCCTCTTGAACTTATGGATGCTTGCTTTGCTTCCCAAGATATGGTCTATCCTTGAAAATGTTCCATGCATGCTTGAGAAGAATGTGTAACCTGCTGTTTTTGGATGAAGTGTCCTATATATATCTATTAGGTCCATTTGATCTAATTTTTCATTTAATTCTATAATTTCTTTGTTGATTTTCTGTCTGGATGATATGTCCATTGGTGTTAATGGGGTGTTGAGGTCCCCTATGATTATTGTATTGCTGTTGATGTCTCCTTTTAGTTTTGTTAATAGTTTCTTTATGAATTTTGGTGCTCCTGTGTTAGGTGCATATATATTTATAAGTGTTATGCCATCTTGGTGGAGCATCCCTTTTATCATTATATACTGCCCCTCTTTGTCTTTCTTTATCTGTTTTGCTTTGAAGTCTACTTTGTCTGATATAAGTATGGCAACACCTGCTTTCTTTTGCTCATTATTAGCTTGGAGTATTGTCTTCCATCCCTTCACTTTGAGTCTGTGTTTGTCTTTGGGGCTGAGGTGTGTTTCCTGGAGGCAGCATATTGTTGGATCTTGTTCTTTGATCCATCCTGCCACTCTGTGCCTTTTGATTGGAGAGTTCGATCCATTCACGTTTAGAGTGATTATTGAGACATGGGGGCCTACTGTTGCCATTTTATCACTTGTTTTCCGGTTCTTTTGCATTTTGTCCTGATGGAGAGCTGTTACTTTGTGTTATTGTCCTTCTGCTTATCTCCTTTGTTCTGGATTTTGTAACCCCTTTCCTTTTTTTGATTTTTCAGGCATGAGGTTCTTCCTGAGTATTTCTTGAAGAGGAGGTTTTGTGGCAATGAACTCCCTTAACTTTTGTTTATCTGGGAAAGTTTTTATTTCTCCGTAGTATTTGAAGGATATTTTCACTGGGTAGAGTATTCTTGGCTGCAGGTTTTTGTCCTTCAGAGTTTTGAATATTTCATTCCAATCTCTTCTAGCCTATAAGGTCTCACCTGAGAAAACTGCTGATAGCCTTATGGGGTTTCCTTTGCAAGTTATTTTCTTCTGCCTGGCTGCCCTTAGTATTTTCTCTTTGTTTTTGACTTTTGCTAGTTTCACTACTATATGCCTTGGGGTTGGTCTTCTTGCATTAGTAAAGTTTGGAGATCTATTGGCTTCTGTCACATGAAGTTCCATCTCTCTTCCCAAGTTTGGAAAGTTCTCAGCTATTATTTCTTTGAACAGGCCTTCTGCCCCCTTCTCCTTCTCTTCTCCCTCTGGTATACCTATAATACTTATGTTGCATCTCCTAATTGAGTCGGATAATTCTCGGAGAGTTTCTTCATTTCTTTTTAGTCTTAGTTCTCTCTCCTCCTCTGTCTGCAGCATTTCTATATTCCTATCCTCCAAATTGCTAATTCTGTCCTCCATATTATCGATCCTACTGTTCAGAGAGTCCAGATTTTTCTTAATCTCCTCCATTGTGTTCTTCATCTCCAGTATTTCTAATTGGTTCTTCTTTATAGTGTCAAGCTCTTTTGTGACATAGCTCCTGAACTCGTTGAGTTGTCTATCTGAATTCTTTTTTAACTCGTTGAGTTTTTTCACAATGGCAGTTTTGAAATCATCGTCATTTAGGTTATAGATTTCATTGTCTTTGGGATTGTTTTCTGGGTGCTTATCATTTTCCTTCTGCTCTGGAGATTTAATGTATTCTTTCATACTGCTTGATGGCATGGATTTGTGCCTCCGCATAGAGATGAAGTTTAGTCGCTGCTTCCACTTGTTGTGACTGGTGTGTGTGGGGGGGGACAGCTGTTTAGACTGCACCAACCAGGAACCCTGTCAGCTGTTACTGACTGGACCTGGACCCCTCCTCGCAGTCACAGTGGTCCTGTGGGGGTCCCTCGTCAGTTGTGGGGGCAATCGCAAGGGGGCCTCAGGCTGCTGGTGCCTACTGTTGCAGCCCACTTAGATGCGCTCCCTCCTTGTGGTCTGCAGCGATGTTGTGGGCTTTCCCAGCAGCCAGGAGCAGGATCACCTATAATCACAGCTTTGTCCCTAGCAGAGCTCACAAGATCACTCTTGTCCACTATAGGTCCCAGCAGAGCTATGGGTATCTTCTGCAGTCTGTCGTTAGCTCACCTAGCTGTGCTACTTTTGCCCCAGGGCCTTCCTGCCTTGCGATTGCCAGTCGGGACCTCTCCACTGGTGCTGTGCAGAGGCTTTTGCTGAGGCTGCTGTAGGAACCTGGAGTTGCCCCCTGGGCTATGTAGTCATTTCACTGGAGCTCCACTCTGCCCCACTCCACTCTCACACGATCTCTGGGAGCCCCTTGCCTCGTCTGGGACATGGCCAGAGTCTGTGGGCCTGGCGGTGGCTTGTAAGCTGCTGCCTTGTGGGGAATTCTGCTCTAGGGAGCTTCCTGGTGTTCCGAGTGCTGGGCGGGGCCTCCCTGCCAATGGCGAGCATAGACCCTCCCTGCTGGGGGTGTGCAGGGCCCTGGAGCCTTCCCCTGGGCCACAGAGCCAGGTGCTGGACCTCCAACCGTGTCCCCAAGCACATCCATGGGAAGTCTGGGTGCCCCCTGCACCGACCCGTGCGCCGGAGACCACGGGCCCAGCAGCAGCTTGAGGTCTGGTGCCATGATGGGGAATCTGCCCACTGGGAGCTTCCCTTTATTCTGGATTCTGGGTGGGGCCTCCCTACTAATGGCGAGTGAAAGCCTTCCCTTCCGGTGGGTGCGGGACCCTGGGGATTCCCCCTGGGCTTAGGTGTAATCGCGGGGGGCTTGAGTAGGGCTGTTGTCACCTGTTTCCACTGTTGCTCCATTGGTGAGTGTACACTCCTGCCCTTGGTGTGTGGCGATGCTATGGGGGAGTCCGCTGGAAGAGAGCCTCCTGCAGGAACTAGGCTGTCCGGGGATTGGGGGTCGGAGAGTTTTCACCTATTTCCACCTCCTCCCAGGGGGAAGTCTGTCCGCCTTCCAATGTATAGTAGCACAAGACTCTTAGGCGTCTTGAGATGCTATCTGGATATCCTTTGTTAATCTGTGAATGTCCAATTAGTTGTAGATTCGATGGGGGAGAGATGAAGAAGACCACTCACTCTGCCATCTTGGTCCCGCCTATTAGCACACTCTTATTGCAATTGTCCTCTTAATTGGGTTGGTACGGTACCCAGTGTAGCTGGTTGCTAGGCTCAGGGGTGTACAGTTGTGATAGGTCTGAGGCCAACAAGGCTGATGTCAGTTCTTTTAGGAGTGCAGCTGAGTAGGGCTAACCCTTGGCATGGAGGCACTCAGTTGTTTCAGCTACAAATATATGTTTTATAGTAGCTCTACCAATAATCTTATAATACTGACTTCATAAATCATATATGATGACAAGCCTGATTTGCTCACAAATTATCACTTCCAACTGCCCCTGGCTAGTCATGACTAAAAGAAGCTTG
Organism: Equus przewalskii; assembly: GCF_037783145.1. Classification (NCBI taxonomy): domain Eukaryota; kingdom Metazoa; phylum Chordata; class Mammalia; order Perissodactyla; family Equidae; genus Equus; species Equus przewalskii. The sequence goes on from NC_091834.1 coordinate 27,763,319, forward strand.
AATCTAACAGCTGTTTATTAGACTTCTAGAGATGCTGGAATAGGTATTTAAGTATATTTGTTCTATAGGGAGCAAAAATTGTCTACAAAATATTAATTCAATAGGTCAATTTTTCATTTCTTAAAAAGGTTTTTCTAAATCAAGGTGGAAAAATATGGGAAAGAGATTGTGCTTTATGCCACTTTAAATCCTTTGGCCTCTTGAAGAGAACACATACGTCACAGGAAATTTTTCAAAATAAATATAATGCAAATATATTCATTGTTCATTTAAGAATTGAAGCTATTGCAGTCCATATTCACTTAAAATAGCCAACATATGTAGGCAACCAAACATGTAAGTTTATGTATGACTTTAAGGTATATGTATAATTACGTATATGTACATATAAAAGTATGAGATCACTATATGTACATATACATATGACAATTTGTATGTATATTCTCACAAAATTCTTAGCTATAAGTAATGAATTAAAGAACATTTCTTGCATCATTTTTTCTTAAAATTTTTTACATTATATTGTTTCATATTATAAAACATTACAAAATATTTAATATTATATTTAATGAAAGATGACATGGATAGCATTATGCTCAATACATAGTCTCTACTTTTGACAAGAAATTTAATTACAACTAAATATTCTAATAGATTGTATCTTTGCCTCATGATTGCCTGTCATTTATGCATTCATCATAAACATCCTCTGAAGGCGAATGAGGTGATGAAAACTCAACAAGATAGAAGAAAAACAGCTACTACAAAAAGCCCAGTAAATATAGTTAAGCATTTTAAACCTTTCCTATGTTAATCTTGTCAACACAAATTTTACATCATCCTAAAATATGTTATAACAATTTTAAAATAATTTAAAATTGTACTGGTATTGACAACTCTTCCAGTTCATTCATAGTCATATTTATTATCAAAATCAGAAAATATTTACTAGAATGTACATCTCACAAGATTTTAAAAATATATTTTCATATATACATGGAGAAAATATCCATTCTTCATTGATTTTCTCCACTTTCTTTCCTTGTACTTTTACTTGTTTTCTCCTTCTGCCTGGAATGCCCTAACCTCCCCATTATGGGCTAAATTGTGTCCCCCTAAAATCCATATGTTGAAGTCCCAATCGCAGTATTTCAGAATGTAACCATATTAGGAGATAGGGTCTTTAAAGAAATGATTAAGTTAAAATGATGCCATTAAGGTGGAGCCCCAATCAAATATGACTGGTGTCCTTGTGAGAAGAGGAGGAGACACCAAGAATGCACTCACTCAGAGGGAAGGCCATGTGAAGACACAGAGAGAAGGTGGCCATCTGCAAGCCAAGGACAGAGGCCTCAGAAGAAACCAAACCTGCTGACATCTTGGTCTTGTACTTCTAGCTTTCAGAACTTTGAGAAAATAAATTCATTGTTTAAGCCATACAGTATGTGCTATTTTGTTATGGCTGCCCCAGCAAACTAATATACTCACTTTCCCCCTCTCAGTGTGTCTCAGTTCTGTTTATCCAGCAAGAGTCTGTTGACAGGCTACCTATTGCACAATGTCTTCTTTATTCCCTTCCCCCATACGCACTGGGAGTAATCATTCCATCTTCTTAATTCACAGGGTACCTTGTCACTATAATTTCTACTAATAAGCATATCTCTGAAAGCACGTCCATCTATTTAAAAATCCTCAAAATATCTTACTGATGTATCAAGTCATGCCAAATGAACAAATTAGACATACGTGATGGCAGCATGAGTGGACAGCAGGATCAGAGGAAGTTTCCTGAGATAAAAGACTGGATGATAGAGGGTGAAGGTGCAGAATGATTTCAAGATGGATAACAGCATAGCTGTAGTTCCTGTTAAATGGCTCTGATTTTACTAGATCAAATATGAATATTTTCTGCCATCAGCAGAGAAGGTGAGGGAAAGATCAGGAATTTGAAGGTAGCACATAATACTGAGAGAAGTACTCAAGTAACATTTCTTAATGACTTCCTATAAACTAATTTATAAAATTAGCAATTTGTTTTCTAGGAAATATTAGTACTACTCTTCTTAATAGTAACAACAGAACTCTATATAGTCACTTAGAAGGGTTGTGGCAAGTCAAATATTCAGAACCTGGAATCCTGGCCCTGAGGAAAGCCAGGCCCATGTACTTTTCTGCAGTTGTATGTTTGGGAAGCTAAGCATACAAGCATTGGAATGAAAAAGGCACACAGTTCATGTGAGAGATTAGAAGGTATAAAAAACATAGTTTTTTGAGGAATCATCTCCATTGTAGATTATATAAAAGAATATAATCTCAACTTGGAATTTCACTTTATCCCAGCAGCATCTGAATCCAAGGAGTAAATAAAACAAGGAGAGAGGTCGAAAGTAAGAAAAGACAACGTTTAAACATCATCAGTGTTGAGCTTAATTCTCTAATTCTCTCTCGCCCTTTATGGAAGGCTGGGGAGTGATTGGCTTTAGAGAAATAAAGCACAAATAGCAAAAGGCAAATGAGGCCTGCTGAACTGCACCCACAAACATGATTTAGATAGAGCCCAGCTGGAACAGCGAGGTCAGTGTAAATATCATGACAAACAGATGAGGTATGACCAGATGTGAAGTGCGTCAGAAGTTATGTCATGGAATACTGCAAAACATTAACTTTAAAATATTAAAATTTTATTTTAATACTCCTGCCCTCATTTACTTGTATTCCCACATGTTTCTTTGAGTAGAAGAAAGAGGGAGAGTTAGAGTGGTGGTTCTCAAAGTATGATTTAAAAACTCCTGACAGCATATTTTACTCATAAACACTTCAGTACATACTATAGCAAGGAAAGGGGCCACTAGTATAGAGAAGGGAGATGGAATGAGATGGGAAAGGTGAGAGTGAGAGAGAGAAGCTGACAGACAAACAAGATTGGCAAAGTGTTGCTAATTGCTGGAAGTCATGATATCTCATTATTACAGTCTCTCTACTTTTATGTATGTTGAAATTTTCCATAATAAGAATATTTAATGAAGGGATCAAAAAAACAAAAAAACTAAAACCCTCAAGACTCTCAAACCTCTCAGGGCATGTTTGTCTCCCAAGAAGAAATAAAAATTCCTCTGGGGGAAGATACAATGACTTACTTTAATAACCATATTCCTTCCTTCATATCCCTTTTCCCACTGAGACTAGTGTTTGGTGTAAAACAAACCACTAAGAATTATTTGTTAATTAAAACAAAATCAACACCATCCTGGGAAAGTACCTATAGAAGCTATATAGAGAATATAAGCTTGCCAGCAGGAAAGAAAGAAGTAAACCTCAAAAGGTTAAATAAGAAAAAAACAGACTTAGAGGTTGTTATTAGTGCCCTGGAGTTGATTCTGACCCCTAGAGACCCTGTGGACAGCAGAGCAGAACCTTCTTCAGACTTTTTGCACTATCCTCTCACTTTCTGGCACTACATCAGACAACGCTGCTATTCATAGGGCTTTCATGGCCAAGTTTTTCAGGAGTGAGTGGCTAGGTCCTTCTTCCCAGTCTGTCTTAGTCTGGAAGCTATCTGCTGAAACCTGTCCACCATGGGTGACCCTGCTGGTATTTGAAATACCCATGGCATAGCTTTCAGCAACACAGCAACATACAGCTGCTACAGTATGACAACTGACAGATGGGTGGTGTGGTTCCCTGACCTGGAAATGAACCTGGGCCTCAGCAGTGAGAGCCCCGAATCTTAACCACTAGACAAGCAGGCATGGCTACAGTTAAGGAGGAAATAGATAGATGATAGATAGTTAGAGAGAGAGAGATAGGTAGATAGATCCATCAATCGATCCTGATATATGTGTGCATATCCATATATCCTGATATACAGATGTATATACATATATATGACCATATATATATATGTATATATATATATATATATATATATATATATATATATATATACATATATATATCTCCTGGTAGTGAGAAAGACATGGGTAATGGGTAAATTGACAATTGACAATAATCTAAGCATTGAGATATAGAAATATTGTTAACCCATATCTTTCTATTTTTGCCAGTGAAAATTGTTATGCAATCCTTTAAAACATACAGAAACCAGCAAGTAACCACTGATTATATGCAGCATCAGACTTAAATTTTTAAAAAAGCAGTGAAATATACATGAGCAAATGCATTACCTTTCGTTAAATATATGTATTTTTAATTTCAGTTTGGTTTCAGGGGTTTTCATCCCAATACATATTTATTAATGTCACAAGAGAAAAGCAGAGGCTGAAGAACACTGTCAAAACATGTAATTCTGCTTTGCTAATATTTTATACGTATATACATGTATTTTTTGCCCCCAGGAGAATCTAGCAGTTATCTTGACCTCTACTCCTTGATTAAAGAATCATCCATTGTTAATCTTCAGACATAAAAATACTGCCCTACTATCTTTTTTTCAAATCTTAGAAAAGAATTTAGAAAGTCTTTAATAAATCAAGACAATGAGATCAGAGACATGAAACTACACTATTAGTAGCTTTTCAAAAACAAAGTACTGGAGGAAAACAGACTATGAATTCCTCAAGAAATGGCACTTCCCTGATGTGGTTATGGAGCACACGCCACGGAAAAATTCATCCACAGCCCTTTTATGAAAGAAAGAAAATGATCAGAAAAAATTCCTCCAAGGAGTAATTATTTTCTATCATGTCTGATTGAAATTGACCCTTAGAAGTTTCAAAACTTTGAGAAGGATAGTTTCTTTATGATCTAGTTCCTTTTAGTCTAATACCTGAATCCACAATTGTATGGCAATTTATTAGGTGAATTCTGCTTAATTAAAAAGCTGCAAGTGATTCTTACATGTATTAAGTATTCCTTCCCAGATATATGTGAGTGATCTGGTAGCCTTTGGTGCAAGTTTCTCCTTGACCTGTAATCAAAACAAACACCTATATGACCATATACTTTCCAAGTTAAATATCAAAACAAGCAACAATTTGTACAGCACAATTTACCTGTGTATATCAATTCTTAAAATAAGAATCTTATATCTATATCTTATATATCTACGAAATTTCTTCTATCTAAAAAGTTTTATTATATCTTAAATCTATAGAGTTTTACTGGAAACAATAGTTTCATATTTTTAAACATTGTTAAATCTAAAAAGTGTTCTTCATTATATTTTGTTCACAATTCATTAGTAATTAAATGGAATGATTTCAAAGCTTGTAATGAAGGGATATACCAATATAGCAATAATTGACTTTGTCATTATGATTGTGCATGTTTTAGACACTTTCTAAGTGTTTCTTTAGAGACAAAACACTACTTACCTGGTATCAGTCTACATATTGAAAACATAGATATTTCTTCTTTTACTGCCAGTGGCTTTATCAGGAGAAAAAGTTTAATATACAATATCGTGATATTAAACTGTATTCTATTTTCACTGTTTTAGACATTTTCAAGAAACATTGATTATTTTTGTTTCATTGTATTTTTCTCTCTCCATTCCAACAAGGTAGCCAGATATTTGTGGAGTTGAAAATAGAGGCTTGTGAAGACAACCTTCTTTTATGAGCTTAATCTCACTACCGAAATAAAAAACTCCTATCTCTCAAAAAAGCTTAAAGTCACTTAGAAGTTTAGACTAGGTCACTGGTGCTCAAAATGTATCTCGGGCTCTCCGGGGTCCCTAGAGGCTCTTGCAGGGGTCCACGAGGTCACAACAATTTCTTATTACTAACTACATGACAGTGATATCATTATGTTGACAGCTAATAGAATGTGTGCTTGCATATTCTCATGCTCTAACATTTTCTCAGTTTTAGCTTCTAATAGGGTAATAGGATAGAACTCAACTAGACAAAGTTTTTTTGGTATACTCAATAATTTTTAGGAGAGTAAAGGGAAAAAAATTGACAATTAAAGCATTATGTAATCTAGAAGGGAAGAGATAAAGTTGAAGTGACTTTTTGGGACTGAGAGGGGTGAGAGGAAGTAAATTTTCCACAATTTGGAAGTAGCATAGATCAGCTTAACCCAATTCCCTAGCAAGGCCTCTCAGTGGTGGCGGGATCTCAGAAGGCTGAATATGAGGCCCTTAACACTCTGCCTCTGCCAAGACTTAGGCATTGCAACTGGGGAAGGATGTAGCTGAATTGCCTGCCTTCATGGATGTCAATGAGCTTGAGAAACTAGAATACCAGGGACAACCACGATGTATTAAAGTATAAAAAGATTTTCTCTGGGGCCAGCCCGGTGTCACAGCGGTTAAGTTTGCACATTCCACACGTTCCACTTCTTGGCCGCTCGGGGTTTGCCAGTTTGGATCCCGAGTGCGGACATGGTACTGCTTGGCAAAAGCCATGCTGTGGTAGGCGTCCCACGTATAAAATAGAGGAAGATGGGCATGGATGTTAGCTCAGGGTCAGTCTTCCTCAGCAAAAAGAGGAGGATTGGCAGTAGTTAACTCAGGGCTAATCTTCCTCAAAAAAAAAAAAAAAAAAAGATTTTCTCTTTTCCAGGCAGCTTGAATAGTCATTTGTTTGTCCAGTATCTCTGTTTCTCTTTGGGAAAATTTCTCTGGTTTGTCTAGTCTTGACATGAGGAAGATTCCATGGGCCTGTCCTCATAACAGAAGTCAGATTTCACCTCTCCTCATACCTTGGTATAACCAGAAGGTAGGCATGAGAATAAGATCTGACAACCACATGCTTTTTCCTGGGACCGTAAATCTTGAACCAGTGAGACAAGGATGGACAGAATGTCTGGAGACTATCCATCACAGGGACTCTGGTGGCAGTAGCAATGATAATACATGTCCTGACTGCTATGCATTCTGCTTCTTTCTTTCTAGGACTCCCTGAATTTCTGTCTGTCTTGAGTCTGCTGCCCTTGCCCCATTCCAATAACCTTCCAATAAATTTATCTTTGCCTATGTCAGCCAGAAATCTCCCATAACATTACATCCCTAAGGAGATAAAAGACCATCCCTATTAGAACAAACACACAAACTCCCACACTACTGAGATTGAATATCTCTCAACTTCATAGAGACGAGGACACGGAGCTAGACTAAATTTAACTTTAAAAATAATGAAGAAAATATCATGATCCATCAAACTAAAAAGACAGGAAATAGTCAATTTTGAGTAATTTGATATTTACTGTCAACAGTTAGCCCCTATATAAAGTTATAGCTTCTGGCTTAAGCTTCATCTATTCAACAATCCTTTTCTGATGTGAATATGAAGATGACAGAATCTAGAATCAGAGATACATAACAGGGTGTCTGGAGAATAAACTTTTTAAGAAATAAAAGGTGCTATTTGAAATTTGACAGCCTTTTTTTTCTTCTGAGTGGAGAGAGCAAAGTATCTGAAAAGAGATTTTCTTTTTCTGCAAAAAAAATCAGACTTAAATGGTCCTTATTATATGAATGCAATACTGAGGGAAAGAAATTTTGGGTTTATATATTGACAAAGCATCCCTTCCCAGTATCCTTTGATATACTTAGTGGGTTTTAGAGAGCACATGGGCAAGTGTGAAGTGGCAGCACTTATAGCAATTGAGCAGATAAGCTTTGGAGTCAGACTGTATGTTGATGAGTTCAGATGTTGCCACGTACTTGCTATATATATTTCTTCGGGCAATTTTCTTCATTCTTTAACCCTCAGTTTCTTTATCTGTAATACAGGGATATAACAGTACGTATCCCATAGGTTCTTGTGAAGATTAAAAGAAAATATACACAGCTAAATAAGTTTTAGCTATTTTTCTTAGTGGTTAAGAAAGGTCTTGGGAGGAGCCTATCTAAGACCTCTAAACATTTCTTTTGCAGTTCAACAATTATTAGAGCCTTTTGAATATTTTATGATGGGCCTGATTGAGATGTACTGACAGGAAACGGGGACTAGTATCTCCAAATGTAAACTCACAGAAAGGAAAGAGGAGAATATCAGGTGGCACAGATGGAGGAATCATTAATTTAGTTAAAGAGAAAATTCACAAGCTGTTAAATTACAAGACAGATTTATTCTATTCCAGATTTGAATTATATCAGCTGAAAAGGATCTGAGTGAATACTTACCAGAAGTAAGAGATTCTTCAGTAAGAGAGCTGACTGAGCAGAAAATAGTTTGCATTGAGGTTGGTAAAATCTTCTTGAAATTCACTAAGGACTAAATAAACATCATCTTGTTGGGAAGCTTGAGCCTTTCTGTTCAAAAATAATTTTCTGCTGTTCTTATGTACAGAATGAATTTGAATGATTCATGAGGAAGCAATTTAAGAAGAAAAAAGGATGAAAAAAGAAATGTCTTTGCTAAGCCGGATAAATAGTAAATTTTGAAAGTAAAAGCAGGAAAAGATAACAGGCTCAAAATAAAGGAAAATGTGTAGATTTCAGCATGCTGGAGTTAGATAATTCTCAAATTCAGTGACTTCCTTCAACTAAAATAAGAATAGCATAAAATGTATGTTTTATTATTAACACGCAAGTCAAACTTTAGTGATTTAAGGGCTAGCATGTATTACTGTTATGTTTGCAATGTTTTATCTTTGAACTGCCTTAATAATTTTCTCTTCCAAAAAGAAAAACAAAACAGTCAAAATATGACACTAGGGAGTGATACGATGTATGTTAATTCTTTGGACTTCAATAGAACTTGATAAAATGAAGAAGCTATCCTAAGGTTTTCAGTATTTTTAAATTTATTTCCAAGAATAGGATTAATGCAGTAATGAATTCAATACTCTAAGAGTAATCTTTGGAGAGTTCTGCTTCTAAACGAAAATAACATGGTATGAATAGAACATCCTTCAGCCAAAACCAAAAACATATCTAAACAAAAACATAATGTATTTATTAAAACTGCCAGAGGGCAATAAACACAAAGACGTAAAAAGGAACTGATTTGCAATGATAGAAAAGTCCTCTCTGGGCTAGCAGTGATCTGTAGCCATTGTTTGCCTAGTCTGGGTCCAGGTGAATGGAGGATTAGACCTGCCACAGATGAGGAATGCTACTTAATTAAACAGAATCTGAAGGAGCCATTAAAAGCCCCATGGTCAGAGTAAATTATTGGAATGAATAAAAGCCCTAGCTGAAGAGCTAGATCTCTTTACTTTCATTTCTCCTGTACAGGAATTTTACTGAGTTTGCAGCAGCATGGGTATACAAAGAGTTTGGGGTCTTGTCTAGAAAAAAAGAGACAGAACCTCAGGTTTCTCCAATTCTTCAATTTCCTGCTGGAAAGAGAGGGCTCTTATATGTAGATAGGACAGGTAGCCCTAGACAGCTTTTGGAACAGGAGGTAAGATGAAACTATAGCAATAACACAGCTCTAATTCAGCTTAATTACTGATTGGATTGAATCAAAAAAGTTTACTCACTCTTACACCTTCCTGGAAGTGGGAATAGCATGCCATCTCTGGGTGGAAATAATATTTAATTCAGTCTCTATGGTTCTCTTAAACACAAAGTCCAGAAAATAAGAAAACATTATAAGATATAATAAGAAATAGAAAACGTGACCAATAATCAAGAAGAAATGAAATAAACACTAGGCAGATTTGAAAAAGGGTCCAGAATTTGAAATTAACAGAAAAAAATTTTAATGTAAATATTTTAAAGAAATTACAACAAAAATTAGATAAAATAAGTGGAAAAGTGGAGAAATTCAAGAGAAATATGAGCACTAAAAAATAATTACACTACAGGAACATTAAAAAATACAGCATTTAAAGATAAAAATTCAGTGGATATACAGAACAGAAGACCCAACACAGTAGGGAAAAAATCAGAGTACTCACAGAGGAAAAGAAATTATTTGAACTTAACCATAAAGAGAAAATAGTGATGATGATGGACATAGCAGTAGTAGTGAAACAAGCATGAGAAACCTGTGGGAAAATATAAAATAATTCTAACATATTTGTAATTGGAATTTCAAAAAATGAGACTGAAGGAATTCTTGAATGATCAGTGGCTGTAAATTTCTCAATATTGATGAAACATGGACGCAGATTTAAGAAGCTAAGTAGATCTCATTTGGAATAAATACAAAGAAAACTACACCTAGGAAAGTTATAGTCATATTGAGAGAAAGTAAAGATAAAAAGAAAATCTAAACACAGTCAAAGAAAGACATTGCATTAGGAAAGCAATGGTAAGAATGAAATCTGACTATTCATTATAAACAATGAAAGCCAAAAGACAGTTTAATGACATAATTAAAGTGATGAAAGAAAAAAGCCTCAAATTTTATATGCAGAGGATATATACTTCAAAAATGAAAAATAAATCAAGATATTTTTAAACAAATAAAAGCTTAAAAAATGCAGCGGTAGCAGATTCACTCTTCAAGAAGTAAGAAATGATATACTTCAAGCCAAAGGGACTTAATCCCATGTTTAAGCATGGTTCCTTAACAAGGAATGAGGAACAATATATTGGAAATATGTAAATAAGGTCAAAAGGCTATTTTTTAAAATTTTGGGATCACTGACTTTTTAAAGTAAAAACAAATATTGTATATCATGGACTTTAAAATATATGTGAAAGCAAAACATATGACAATAATAACATGAAAGGTGGATGGGGAATAAAGATGTAATAAAGATCCATATTGAAGAGTGAAGTCAGCAACATGGTGGAGTGAGTTTTCCCTTTGTCACTCTCTTGTCTAAGTTATAACTAAACAGGCATTCATTAGCCAACAGAGGATTCCATACACAGCACAACAGAATGCCTAAGAGATCCACACAACTATTCATCTGAAAATGGGTGGACTGGAACCCCCGAAAGAAGTGGAAGTAGGGAAGTGGTCCCTTCCCACTCCCTGGTGGCAGTGAGCCAGGCCCTGGATCCTCACACAATGGCCAGCAAAACTGTGTGTGGAGGTGGGAGCAGCCTGACCCATACACCAATGCTTTTGGAGTGGCAGCCAAGCCTGCAGGAGAGCCCATGTTGCTGCAGCAGCCCTACGCATAGCAATGTTCCCCACTGAGTGGTAGCATCTCAGCCCATGCAGAGGTGCCCCACTTGCTGAGTGCAGTAGCCTGCAGGACCTCCCTGTAAGCACTGCACCAGCAAACATGAAGGCACCCTGCCTACTGAGCACAGAAGCCCATGAGACTCGTCAACCAAGTGCAGTGACTGGCCTTCAGGAAGGTGTCCCACCTGTGCAAGTGCAACCTGCCATGTGGTGGCAGCTCAGCCCACATGAAGGCACGCCACCCACTGAGCACAGCAGCTCACTGGGACCTGCCTGCTGAGCATAGCAGCCTCACCTGCACTGGTGGATCCACTGAGTGACTGAGACGAGCTTGCACAAATACAGAGCAGCCCTACTGGTACAACTTCCAGCAGACGAAACAGAAGACATCTTCAGCAAAGATATTGAAGCCCTTAAAAAAACTATACAGAAATTCTGGATAGAAGAATACAATCAATTAGATAAAAAATAATGTAAAAACCATGAAAAATAGAGAAGATCTTATATAAGACAGATTTAGGGAACTAGAAGTCAGAAATACAGAAATGCTTTAGATGGAGGAGGAGAGAGAACAAAGATTTTTTAAAATGAAGAAATTTGAGAAATATCTGACTCAACTAGGAAAAGCAACATAAGGATTATAGGTATTCCAGAGGAAGAAGAGGATAAAGGAGTGGAGAGCTTGTTCAAAGAAATAATACCTGAGAAATTCCCAAACCTGGGGAAAGAACTGGACTTAAAGTACATGAAGACAATAAAACTGCTAATTATATCAATGTGAAAAAAACCTTTCCTAAGGCATATAATATTAAAACTGTCAACAGTCAATGAAAAAGAAAAAATATTAAAGGCACCCACGCAGAAGAAAATAACCTACAAAGAACCCCCTATCAGGCTTTCAGCAGATTTCCCAGTAGAAACTAACCAACTAAGGGAGAATGGAATGATATATTCAAAATACTGAAAGACAAAAACTTTCATCCCAAAATACTCTATTTAGCAAAATTATTTTTCAAATTTGATGAAGAAATAAAAGCTTTCCCAGATAAACAAAACCTGAGGAAGTTCATTTCCACTAGACTTGCCTTTCAAGACATGATGAAAGGAGCCCTCCTACCTGAAACAAAGAGACAAAAATCTATAAAGCTTTGAGGAAGGAGACAAATAGACAAAATCAGAAAACTGTAGCTCTCTATCAGAATTGGTTAGCAAATACTTAATTATAACATAAAAGATAAAGGGAAGGAAAGCATCAAAACCAAAAACACTTCAATTTAGTCACAAACTCCAACAGAAAAAAAGAATAATTTGTGGCAACAAAAACTCAGAAGGGGAAGAGGAAAGAGATGGAATCTGCTTAGGCTAATGGAGATAAGAGGATATCAGAAAATAGACTATCTCATCTATGAGATGTTTTATACAAACCTCATGGTAACATAAATAAAAAAACAGAGCAGAACCACAAATCAGAGATAAAGAGAAAAGTGAAATAGCAGTCAGAAAGACAAGGGAAAAGAAATAATGGAAATATAGAACAACTGGAAAACAAGAGATAAAAGGGCAGTGTCAGGCCCTCATATATCAATAATCACTGAAAAGGTAAATGAATTGAATTCTCCAATCAAAAGAAACAGAGTGGCAGGATGGATTAAAAAACAAGATCCCACATTATGCTGCATCCAAGAAACACATCTCAGCTCTAAAGACAAACATAGCCTCAGAGAGAAAGAGTGGAAGATGATACTCCAGACAAATGGCAAGCAAAGAAAGCGGGTGTTGCCATACTTATATCAGACAAAGCAGACTTCAAGACAAAAAAGATAATTAGAGACAAAGAGGGTCAGTATATAATGATAAAAGGGACATTCTACCAAGAGAATATAACACTTATGAAAACATATACACCTAAAACAGGAGCACCAAATTGTATAAAGTAATAGGCCTAAAGGGAGAAATTGACAGCAACACAATAATAGTAGGGGACTTCAACACCCCACTTACAACAATGGATATATCATGCAGACAGAAAGTCAACAAGGAAACAGTGGCCTTAAATGAAACACTAGACCAGATGGACTTAATAGATATATATAAAACATTCATTCAAAAACAGCAGAATACACATTCTTCTCAAGTGCACATGGAACATTCTCAAAGATAGACTATATGTTGGGAAAAAGGCAAGCCACAATAAATTTAAGAAAACTGAAATCACATCAAGCATCTTTTCCAACCACAGTGCTATGAATCTAGAAATCCATTACAAGAAAAAAGATGGGAAAGTCACAAATAGGTGGATACTAAACAATACCCTATCAAACAACCATTGGATCAATGAAGAAATCAAAGGAGAAATAAAAAAATACCTGGAGGCAAATGAAAATGAAAACACAACATACCAACTCTTATGGGATACAGCAAAAGCTGTACTAAGAGGGAAATTTATAGAAATACAGGCTTACCTCAACAAATAAGAAAAATCTCAAATAAGTCATCTTAAACTATACATAACAGAACTAGAAAAAGAGAACAAAGAAAGCCCAAAGACAGTAGAAGGAAAGACATAATAAAAAAATCAGAGCAGAAATAAATGAAATAGAGACCAAAAGAAACCAGTAGAAAGGATCAGTGAAACTAAGAGCTGGTTCTTTGAGACCATAAACAAAATTGACAAACCCTTAGCCAGAATGAGTAAGAGAGAAAGAGAGATGACTCAAATAAACAAAATTAAAAATTAAAGGGAAAAATTACAACAGACACAATGGAAATACAAGGGATTATAAGAGAAGACTGTGAAAAACTAGATGCCAACAAATTAGATAACCTAGAAGATATGGATAAATTCTTAGACTTATACAACCTCCACAAATGAAATAAAAAAGGAAACCAAGAATGTGAATAGACAAATGACAAGTAAAGAGATTGAAATATAATCCAAAACCTGCTAAAAGACAAAAGTCCAGGACCAGATGGCTTCTCTGGGGAATTCTACCAAACATTCAAAAAAAGATTTAACACCTATCCATCTCAAACTATTCTGAAATATTGATGAGAATGGGATACCTCTTAATTCATTCTATCAGGCCAACATTTCCCTGATACCAAAACCAGACAAGGACAACACAAAAGAGAAAAATTACAGGTCAATATTATTGATGAACATAGATGTAAAAATCTTCAACAAAATATTAGCAAATTGAAATGTAGCAATATATCAAGAAGATTATGCACTATGATCCAGTGGGATATATACCAGGGATACAGGGATGCTTCAACATCCACAAATAAATCAATGTGATACCCACATTAATAAAATGAGGAATAAAAATGTGGAGAAAGCATTTAACAAGATCCAACATCCATTCATGATAAAAACTATCAATAAAAAATGGGTATTGAGGGAAAGTACCTCAACATTGTCAAAGGCAGACATGACAAACCTACAGCCAACATTATACTTAATGGTGAAAAACTGAAAGCCATCCCTCTGGGAACACGAACAAGAAAGGGGTGCTCACTCTTGCCACTCCTGTTCAACACAGAACTGGAGGTTTTGGCCAGAGCAATTAGGGAATAAAAATAAATAAAATTATCCAAATTGGAAAGTAAGAAATAAAACTCTTGCTGTTTGTGGACAACATGATTCTCTACATAGAAAACCCTAAATAATCCACCAGAAAACTATTAGAAATAATTGACAACTACAACAAAGTTGCAAGTACAAAATCAACTTACAAAAATAATTTGTGGTTCTATATACTAATAATGATCTAGCAGAAAGAGAAGTCAAGAATACAACCCCACTTACAATCACAACAAAAAGAATAAAATGTCTAGGGATAAATTTAACCAATAAGATGAAAGACCTATACGCTAAAAACTATAAAACATAGTTGAAAGTAATCAAAGAAGACATAAAGAAATGGAAAGATATTCCATGCTCATGGTTTGGAAGAATAAATAGAGTTAAAATGTCCATATTACCTAAAGCAATTTAGAGATTCAATTGGAATCCCAATCAGAATCCCAATGGCATTCTTCACAGAAGTAAAACAAAGAATCCTAAAATTTATGTGGGGCAAGAAAGGACCACAAATAGCTAAAGTAATCCTGAGGAAAAATAATAAAGCTGGAGGCATCACAGTCCCTGACTTCAAAATATACTTCAAAGCTGTAGGCATCAAAACAGCATGGTGTTGGCACAAAAACAGTAACACAGATCAATGGAACAGAACTGAAAGCCCAGAAATAAAACCACATATCTATAGAGGGCTAATATTTGGCAAAGGAGGCAAGAAGATACAATGGAGACAGGAAAGCCTCTTCAATAAATTTTTTTGGAGAAACTGGACAGCCATGTGCAAAGAATGACAGTAAACTATTCTCTTACATCATACACAAAAATTAGCTCATTTGGATTAAAGACTTGAATGTAAGATCTGAAACAATAAAACTCCAGAAGATAATATACGTAGTATACTCTTTGACATTGGTCTTAGCAGCATCTTTTGAATTCCATGTCTACTCAGGCAAGGGAAACAAAAGAAAGACTAACCAATTGTGACTACATCAGACTAAAAACTTCTGCAAGGCTAAGGAAACCAAGATCAAAACAAAAAGACAACCCACCAACTGGAAGAAAATATTTGCAAATCATATATCCAAAAAGGGGTTAATTTCCAAAATATATAAAGAATTCTTACAACTCAATGACAACAATGACAAAACCCTATCAAAAAATGGGCAGAGGAAATGAAGAGACATTTCTCCAAAGAAGATATATACATGGCTAACAGGCACATGAAAAGAGTTTCAACATCACTAATTATTAGGAAAATGCAAATCAAAACTACAATGAGATATCACCTTATACCTGTCAGAATGGCTATAATTAAAAAGGCAAGAAATAATTGTTGGAGAGGATGTGGAGAAAAGAGAACCCTCATACACTGCTGGTGGGAATGCAAACTGGTGCAGCCACTATGGAAAACAGTATGGAGATTTCTCAAAAAACTAAAAATAGAAATACCATACAATGCAGCTATCACACTACTGGGTATTTATCCAAAGAACATGAAGTCAACAATACAAAGATATTTATGAACCCCTACGTTCACTGCAGCATTATTCACAATGGTTAAGACATGGATGCAACCCAAGTGCCCATCAACTGATGAATGGATAAAGAAGAGGTGTTATATATACACAGTGGAATACTACTCAGCTATAAAAAAAGACAAAATCTTCCCATTTGCAACAACACAGTTGGACTATAAAGGTATTATGTTAAGTGAAATAAGCCAGACAGAGAAAGAAAAATACCATATGATTTCACTCATCTGTGGAAGATAAACCAACACATGGATAAGGAGAACAGATTAGTGGTTACTGGAGGGTACCTTGACGAAAGGGGAGGTCAAAAGGGGTAAAAGGGCACATATGTTTATTGATGGATAAAAACAAGACTATTGGGGGTGAGTAAGGTGCAGTCTATATAGAAGCCAATATATAATAATGTACACCTGAAATTATACAATGTTATAAACCAATGTGACCTTAATCAAATAATGTTAAAAAAAGATTCATACTGTAATCTTTAGAGTAATTACTATGATAACAAATACAAAACACATAACTAAACAACAAATGAAGTACATAAAAGGGAATAATAAAAATATTTGATTAGTCAAAAAGAAGGTAAGAAAGGAGTAACAAACAACAAAGAACAGTTGAACACATAACAAGACAAAGAGGAAGACAGTATACTTAAATTTGATTATATTAGCAGTTATATTAAAAGTTCATGGACTAAAGAGTACAATAAAAAGACAACTTGTTAACCTGTCAAACAAAAACAAGAAACACATATATGCCGATTGTAAAAAGCAAACTTTAAGTATAAGAAAACAATTTAAAATGAAAGAGTGGAAAAAGTTATACTCTGCAAACACTAAACTTAATAAACTGATGGGACTTTATTAATATCAGAAAATTTAGACTTCAAATCAAGGAATATCACTATAGATAAAGGTGAACAGTTAATAATGACACAAGGATCAGTCTACCAGGAAGGCTTAACAATCCTAAAAGTGTATGCTTCTAGTATAACTTCAAAATAAATGAAGCAAGAATTTACCAGGCTAAAAGAGGAATAAGGCAAATCTACAAGTATTGTCATACTCAAATTGGAGTAAGTCAAGTTGGAGATTTTTACACACTTCATTCAGTAATTGACAGTACAATCAGGCAAAAATCAGTAAGGACTTAGAAGATATAAAGAAATTATTAATCAAATTGACCTGAATAACATTTATGTAACATTATACCCCAAATGACAGAGTTTACTTTCTTTTCAAGTGCACAAGAAACATTCATGAAAATATACTATATGCTGAGCCATAAATCAAGTTTCAATAATTTTCAAGAACAGAAATCATAGAGACTATGGTTTCTGATCACAATGGAAATAAAATAGAACCCAATAACCATAAAAATCTCAAATGTTTTCAAATTAAACAATATGCTTCTCAGTTGCACATGGGTTTAGGAACAAATTACAATGAAGATAGGAAAACACTTTGAACTGAACAATAAGGAAACTACAACATGACAAAATTTATGGGATCCACCTAAAGCAGTGTATTGATAAATTTATGGTTCTACAAAAATTTATGGCTTTAAATTAATATATCAGAGAGAAAAATGTTTAAAAATCAATGAACTAAGCTTCCTGAAAAGAAACTCGAAGAACATAAATCTAAAGAAAAAAGGAAGAAAATAATGATGATAGCAGAAATCAATAAAATGGACAGTGCAGGTATAATAGAGAAAACCAACAAAGTCAACATATACACAGAGCCCATATACAAACAGTGAAAAGTTTTGTGTTTGTTTGTTATTAGTTTGGGTTTCTGGCATGTAAGAAATTTTCTATCCAGTCACTAGGCAACCACTAATTCAATGGAAAAGACTTCAGTGGCCACACACTACAAGGGATATAGACTTTACAAAATTAATTCAGAAAAGTCACTATTCAAATGAAAAACAGCCAGTATAACAAATAGCAACAACAACCCAGACAAGAAGACAGAGTCTGATTTCAAGAATTGTCATCATAATATTCAAAATATCCAGTTTTCAACAAAACATTATGAAATATGCAAATAAACAGATTTTTGTATGGCCAATACACAGGAAAAAAATCAATTAATAGAAACTCTCTCTCAGGAAACCCAGACACTGGACTAACAAGACAAAGAATTTTAATGAACTATTTTAAATATGTTCAAAAAGCTAAAGGAAACCATATATAAAAACTTTAAAGGAACCATGAGAATAAGGTCTCATCAAATAAAGAATATCAATCAAGAGACAGAAATTATAAAAAAGGACCCAAATAGAAATTATGGAGTTGAGAAGTACAATAACTGAAATGAAAAATTCACTAGAAGGGCTCAACAGCAGATTTGTGCAGGCAGAAGAAAGCATCAATGATGTCTGAAATTATCCATCTGAAGAACAGAAAGGAAAAAACAATGAAGAAAAATGAACAGAGCCCAATAGAATATTCTTGAGGATAGACTATATGTCGGGAAACAAGGCAAGCCTCAATAAATTTAAAAATACTGAGATAATAACAAATGTCTTTTCTGAACATAATGCTATGAAACTAGAAATTAACTACAAGAAAAAAGCTGAGAAAGGAACAAAGATGTAAAGACTAAACAACATGCTCCTGAACAACCAATGAATCATTGAAGAAATTAAAGGAGAAATCAAAACGTATCTGGATACAAATAAAAATGAAAGCATACCATACCAACTTATATGAGATGCAACAAAAGTGGTCCTAAGACGTAAATTCATTGCAGTACAGGCTCAACTTAACAAACAAGAAAAATCCCAAATAAGCAATCTCAAACTAAATGTAACAGAATTAGAAAAAGAAGAACAAAGCCCAAAGTCAGCAGGAGAGAAATAATAAAACTCAGAGCAGAAATAATGAAATTGAAACAAAAAAGACAGTAGAAATGTTCAATGAAACAAAGACCTGGTTCTTTGAGAAGATAAACAAAATTGACAGACACTTAGCCAGACTCACAAAGAAAAAAGAGAGAAAGATCAAATGAATAAAATTAGAAATGAAAGAGGAGGAATTACTAAGGATACCAGAGAAATACAAAAGATTATAAAAAGATACTATGAAAAACTATATGCCAAGAAATTGGACAACCTAGAAGTGGATAAATTCTTAGACTCTTACAACCTCCAAAAATTGAATCAGTAAGATATAGATAATCTGAATAGACCAATCACTAGTAACGAGATTACAACAGTAATCAAAAATGTCCCACAAAATAAAAGTCCAGGACCAGATGACTTCTCTGAAGAATTCTACAAAACATTCAAAGACTTAACATCTATCCTTCTCAAACTATTCCACAAAATTAGCGAAGACAGAACACTGCTTAACACTTTCTATGAAGTCAACATCACCCTGATACCAAAGCCTGACAATGACAACAAAAAAAGGGAAAACTACAGGCCAATGTCACTGATGAACACAGATGCAAAAGTCCTCAAGAAAATATTGGCAACCTGGATACAGCAATATATCAGAAAGATCATACAGCATCATCAAGTCAGATATATACCAGGGATGGTTCAACATCTGCAAATCAATCAATGTGATAAACCACATTGACAAAATGAAGAGTAAAAACCATATTATCATCTCAATAGACACAGAGAACACATGTGACAAGATCCAACAGCGATTTAAGATAAAAACTCTTAACAAAACGGGGATAGAAGGAAAGTACCCAAAGATAATAAAGGCCATTTGTGACAAACCCACAGTCAACGTCATACTCAATGGGGAAAACCTGAAAACCATCCTTCCTAGAACAGGTAAAAGACAAGGGTGCCCACTCTCACCACTCTCATTCAACATTGTACTGGAAGTTTTGGCCAGAGCAATAAGGCGGTAAAAAGTAATCCAAATAGGAAATGAAGAAGTGAAACTCTTGCTGTTTGCAGATGACATGATTTTATATATTGAAAACCCTAAACATCCAGCAGAAAAGTATTAGAAATAATCAACAACTACAGTAAAGTTGCAGAGTATCAAATCAATTAAAAAAAATAAGTTGTATGTCTATACTCTAACAATGAACTAACATAAAGGGAACTCAAGAATACAATCCCTTTTACAATCACAACAAAGAGAATAAAATATCTAGAAATAAATTTAACCAAGGAGGTGAAAGTCCTATGCAAGGAAACCTATAAGACATTACTGAAAGAAATCAATGATGACGTAAAGAAATGAAAAGATATTCCATGCACAAGTATTGGAAGAATAAACAGTTAAAATGTCCATAATACCTACAGCAATCTACAGATTCAATGTAATCCCAATCAGAATCCCAATGAAGTTCTTCACAGCAATAGAGCAAAGAATCCTAAAATTCATATGAGGCAACAAAAGACTACAAATAGCTAAAGCAATCCTAAAAAAAAAGAAGAAAGCTGAAGGCATAACAATCCCTGACTTCAAAATATACCACCAAGCAGGTAGTGCACTCTTTGACATCAAACTTAAAAGGATCTTTTCGAACACCATGTCTCATCAGATGAGGGAAATACAAGAGAAAATTAAAAAGTGGGGCTTCATCAGACTAAAGAGCTTCTTCAAGGCAAAAGAAACTAGGATCAAAACAAAAAGAGAACCCACCAATTGGGAGAAAATATTTGCAAATCATGTATCTGACAAGGGCTCAATCTCCATAATATATAAGGAACTCAAACAACTGAATAACAAAAAAACAAACGGCCCAATCAAAAAATGGGCAGAGGATATGACCAGACATTTTTCCAAAGAAGATATACAGATGACCAATAGGCACATGAAAAGAGTTTCAACATCACTAATCATCAAAGAAATGCAAATCAAAACTACACTAAGATATCACTTTACACCTGTTAAAATGACTACAATCACCAAGGCAAAAAACAACAAATGTTGCAGAGGATGTGGAGAAAAGGGAACCCTCATACACTGCTTCTGGGAATGCAAACAGGTGCAGCCACTATGGAAAACAGCATGGAGATTTCTCAAAAAACTAAAAATAGAAATACTGTATGACCCAGCTATCCCACTGCTGGGTATCTATCCAAAGAACTTGAAATCAACAATTCAGTGACATTTATGCACTCCTGTGTTCATTGCAGCATTATTCACAATAGCCAAGACATGGAAGCAACCCAAATGTCCATTAACTGATGATTAGACAAAGAAGATATGGTATACACACACACACACACACACACATATGTATGTATATGTATATACACACATATACATACAATGGAAGATATGGTATATATATATATGTATATGTATATACACACATATACATACAATGGAATACTACTCAGCCATAAAAAAGGACAAAATTGTCCCATTGACAGGAACATGGACAGACCTTGAGGGTATTATGTTAAGTGAAATAAGCTAGAGAAAGACAAACACCATATGATTTCACTCATATGTGGAAAATAAAAACACACAAACAGAACAATTCAGTGGTTACCAGGGGGAAGAGGGCTGGAGGTGAGCACAAAGGGTGAAAGGGAGTGCTTATATGGTGACAGACATAAAATAATGTACAACTGAAATTTCACAATGCTGTAAACTATTATGACCTCAATAAAAAAAATGAACAGAGCCTAAAAGCCCTTGAGACACCATCAACTATACCAACATGCATAAGGGGATTCCCAGGAGGAGAGGAGAGAAAGGGACAGAAAGAATATTTGAAGAAATAGCTGAGAACTTCCAAAATTAGATTAGAAACATTAACATACACATCCAAGAAGCTCAACAAACTCCAAGTAGAATGAAATCAAAGAGATCCACACAGAGGTACATTATAATCACACTGTTGAAGGCTAAAGACAAGGAATTTTGAAAGTAGCAAGAGAAAAGGAAATCATCATGCATAAGGGATCCTTGACAAGATTAACAGCTGATTTCTCATCAGAAACCATGGATGCCAGAGGCAGTGGCATGACACAGTTCAAATGCTAAATGAAAAAAACCATAAAACTATCCACCAAGAATTCTATATCTGGTGAAATCCTTCAAAAATGGAGGAATTAAGACATTCCCAGATAAACAAAAAGTCAGAGTTCCTTGCTAGTAGAACTCTGCTGCAAGAAATGCTAAAGGTTGTCCTTCATGCTGAAATGAAAGAACTTGAATCTATACAGAGAAATAAACAACACAGATAAAGATAACTACATAGAAAGGTATAAAAGTCAATATAATTGCATTTTTGGTTGTAACTCCTCTCTTTTCCTATATATATAAAGAAAATTGCATAATATCATAATTATAAATTCATTTCAAGGGGCACACAATATATAAAGATGTAATTTGTGACAATAAAAACATAAAGGGGATGGGGTCAGAGTTACATATGAGTAAAGTTTTTGTATACTATTGAAATTGTTGGCATTAATTCAAACTAAATTTTTATAAATTCAGATGTTAATTGTAATCCCCAGGATAACCACTAAGAAAATAACTTAAAAATATACAACATACTGCCTATGTTTTCTTCTAGAGGTTTCATGGTTTCGGGTCTTACATTCAAGTCTTTAATCCATTTTGAGTTGATTTTTGTGCATGGTGTAAGGGAATGGTCTACTTTCATTCTTTCTCATGTGGCTGTCCAGTTTTCCCAACACGATTTATTGAAGAGACTTTCCTTTCTCCATCTTATGCTCTTGGCTCCCTTGTTGAATATTAGCTGTTCATAAATGTGTGGGTTTATTTCTGGGATCTCAAGTTTGTTCCACTGATCTGTGTGTCTGTTTTTGTGCCAGTACCATGCTGTTTTAGTTACTATGGCTTTGTAGTATATTTTGAAATCAGGGAGTCTGTCACCTCCAGCTTCGTTCTTTTTTCTCAGGAGTCCTTTCGCTATTTGGGGTCTTTTGTTGTTCCATATAAACTTTAGGATTCTTTATTCTATTCCTGTGAAAACTGTTGTTCGAACTTTGATAGGGATTGCATTGAAACTATAGATTGCTTAAGGAAGTATGGACATTTTAACGATGTTAATTCTTCCAATACAAGGGCACAGAATATCTTTCTATTTCTTCGTGTCTTCTTCGATTTCTTTCAACAATGTTTTATAGTTTTCGTTGTACAGATCTTTCACCTCTTTGGTTAAGTTTATTCCTAGGTATTTTATTCTTTTTGTTGCAATTGTAAATGGGATTGTATTCTTAATTTCTCTTTCTGCTACTTCATTGTTAGTGTATAGAAATGCAACCGATTTTTGTACATTGATTTTGTATTCTGCAACTTGATTGTATTCCTTTATTGTTTCTAAAGATTTTTAGTGGATTCTTTAGGGTTTTCTATATATAAAATCATGTCATCTGCAAAGAGTGATAGTTTCACTTCTTCTTTTCCAGTGTGGATCCCTTTTATTTCTTTTTCTTGCCTGATTGTTCTGGCTAGACTTCCAATATTATGTTAAATAAGAGTGGTGACATTGGCCATCCTTTTCTGGTTCCTGTTCTTAGAGGGACAGCTTTCAGTTTTTCTTCATTGAGAATGATATTTACTGTGGGTTTGTTATATAGGGGCTTTATTATGTTGAGGTTAAACTTCTAGAAGAAAACATAGGCAGTACGTTCTTTGACATTGGTCTTAGCAGCATATTTTCAAGTCCCATGTCTGACCGGGCAAGGGAAACAAAAGAAAAAATGAACAAATGGGACTACATCAAACTAAAAAGCTTCTGCACAGCAAAGGAAACCATCAACAAAATGAAAAGACAACCTAACAGTTGAGAGAAGATATTTGCAAACCATATATCAGATGAGGGGTTAATATCCAAAATATACAGAGAATTCATACAGCTCAACAACAAAAACACCAACAATCCAATTAAAAATTGGGCAAAGGATCTGAGCAGAGATTTCTCCAAGGATGATATATGGATGGCCAACAGGCATATGAAAAGATGCACAACGTCATTACCCATCAGGGAAACGCAAATCAAAACTACAATGAGGTATCACCTCACGCCAGTCAGAATGGCTATAATTAACAAGACAGGAAACAACAAATGTTGGAGAGGATGTGGAGAGAAGTGAACCCTTGTACACTGCCGGTGGGAGTGCAAACTGGTGCAGCCACTATCGAAAGGAGTATGGAGTATCCTCAGAAAATTAAGAATAGATCTACTTTATGATCCAGCTATCCCACTGCTGGGTATCTATCCAAAGAACTTGAAAATGCAAAGGCATAGAGATACTTGCGCCCCTACGTTCATTGCAGCATTATTCACAACAGCCAAGACTTGGAAGCAATCCAGGTGCCTATCAAGGGATGAATGGATAAAGAAGATGTGGTATTTATACATGATGAACTACTACTCAGCCATAAAAAATGATGAAATCTGGTCATTCATGACAACATGGATGGATCTCGAGAGTGCTGCTGAGTGAAATGAGTCAGAGGGACAAAGTCAAATACTGTATGATCTCACTCATAAGTAGAAGATAAAAACAATGACAAACAAACACATAGCATTGGAGATTGGATTGGTGGTTACCATGGGGGAAGGAAGGGGAGGTCAAAAGGGGTGATTAGGCTCACATGTGAGGGGATGGACTATAATTAGTTTTTGGGTGGTGACCATGATGTAATATACACAGAATTCAAAATATATTATGACATACATCCAAAAGCTATATAATATTATAATCCAATGTTCCTGCAATTAAAAAAAATAAATAAATAGAAACAAACAAAAAATATACAGCAAAAGAACCAGGGAATTAAAATGATACAGGACAAAATATCTATTTAACACAAAAGAAGGCAGTAATGAAAGAATTGAAAAAGAAAAAGATATGACATATAGAAAATAAATAGGAAAATGGCAGAAGTCTTTCATTAATAGCTACATTAAATATAAACAGATTGAACCCTCCAATTAAAAGCAATGATTGGCAGAATTGATTTTAAAAATCCATTCATATGGTATCTAAGAAAGACTCACTTTAGATACAATGACACAAATAATTTGAAGGTGAAAGAATAGAAAAAATACCCTATTCAAACAGTAAGCAAAGGAGAACTTGAGTGGCTATGCTAGTATGTGACAAAACCGACTTAAAGACAAAAAGTGTAGTTATATGTCAATTATATCCCAATAAAGCTGGGGAAAACAGCTACAAGAGACAAAGAGGGACACTTATCATGATAAAAGATGGATTCCATCAAGAAGATACAACAATTATAAATATCTAGTCACCTAGTAACAGAACACCAGAATACAGGAAACAAAAACTGACAGAATTAAAGGAAGAAATAGACTGTTTAAAAATAATATTTGGGGACTTCAATATTCTACTTTTAATAGTGGATAGAACAACTAGACAGAAGATGATCACAGAAATAGAAGACTTGAGCAACACTATAAACCAACTAGATCAAAAGACATACGTTACAGAACAACAGCAGGATACACATTCTTCCCAAGTGCACAGGGAATGTTATCCGGGATAGACCAAATGTTAGGTTACAAAAGTAATCTCAATAAATTTTTAAAAGATTGAAATTAATTGCACAAAACATATTCTCTGACCACAATGGAATGAGATTAGAAGTCAATAACAGAAGGAAATCTGGAAAACTCACAAACGTGGAAATTAAATAATACCACCAATCAAAGGATCAAAGAGAAAAATCATAAGGAAATTAGAAAATATTTTGAGATAAATAAAAATGAAAACACAGTATACCAACACTGATGAGATGCAGCAAAAGCAGTGGCCAAAGGGAAATTTATAGCAGTAAATGCCTACAGGAAAAAATGAGAAAGATCTCCACCCAACAACCTAAACTTCCACCTTAATGAAGTAGATAAGAGGAGAAAATGAAACTCAAAGAAAGCATAAGGAAGCAAGTAATAAAGAATAGAGTGGAAATAAAAGTTTTTGCAGCTTTGCCCCTACTAAAAGCAGCCCAACAGCAACAGCATTAGCAGCACTTTTCCCATGACTGATTCTAAAGTATACTCCCCACCCTCAGATTTTCATCTATAATGCTAAATCTATAATACTAAATATAATATAATGTAATATTTAGTTTATATAATATCTATATCTACATATAATACTAAGTATAATACGATACCAAAAAGGAAACAGGACTCCTCAAAGATAGCTGTTTCTCAAAACTAGAAAAATAGGAGGTTACGTCAGAATAGCCTTTTGTTGCCAGAAAACAAAAATGTCTTTGAGGTTATCTGGGCTCGTGATAGAGGACTAAGGGTCAACTTAAAGTGCCCACCAGCCAAACTGTGAGTATATAAGGTTAAAAAATTTTGGAAGTTTTGTGGAAGGCCAACAAATAGCACGGTTCTTCTCCTTTTTAAAAAAAGTAAGCACAAAGGCCAAATGGCTGGAGCTTAAATGATCAATTTTATTGTTAGTAGTGAATCCAGTCAGAGAATGTGGCACTGGATGCACAGCTCAACACATTGGCCAATTCTCTCCCTAAATTAGACTATGCACCCTGACCCAGCTAGTTCAGGAGAGGGCCTGCCCCTGTACGTTTCTGTAAGGCATCCTGCCTTTTGCCTGGCTCGGAAACACAGAGAAGCTAAGAAAGGGTGAAGTGACTAGGACTGGTTCGTTTAAACTTTTTTGAACTTTTGGAGTGCTTTCTCCCTGGACTGGGTTCTGATGCCCTTGCCGCGTGCTATTCTACACATTCTTGCCCCCCGTTACTCAAAGAACAGCCTGTAAATAAGTGAACATCTTTTATTTTTAACATTGATTCCTTTTCCATGAAATAGAGAGATGAATCACAAAGGAGCACTAGGCTTACATGAGCCTTGAAGTACATGGAAAACTTCACAAGACATCGATTTAATGCCTTGAAACAATATAAATTCCATATTAAGAAAATAAGACAATATGTGCACCTGACTTAAAATCTTCTCACAGCATTTAAAAAAATAAAATGAAAAGATAGTCTCTTCAGTGGATTTCCCTGGAGACAACCACTGTGTGAATATTCTTTCAGAAATATTTGATATCACTTTAAGAGTGTATAGATTTACATTTTTTTTAATACAAATTGGCGAATACTATACTTACAATTCTTCACTTTGCATTTTTTGTTTCATAATAAGAGTTGGGGATATTTTTGTATCAGCACATGTTACTCTATCTTACTCTTTATAATAGTTGCAAAGTATTCCAATGGATGAATACATTATATTTCATTTAGTTAGTGTCCTATTGACAACTGTTTTGATTGTTAATAGTCTTTTCTTATTAAAATAAAAGCTGCAATAAAAGGTTTTGTCCTATAGAATGTTTGTGTACAATGTACAAATATTTCTTTCCCCAACATCCCTAGCATTATATCGTATTATTAAATATTTCATCTTTTGCCAGTTCACTACTCAGAAATAGCTGATAGATGATTCAACTTGCTTTTCTTTATTTATGAGTGATAGTGAATAGCTTTGCATATGGTTAAAATCTATTTTTTTGTGAACTTTAAATTCATGCCCTCTGTTCATTTTCTTATTGGTTTTTCGAAAATCTATGGTTCAAATTATTTAAGTAGGCCTTCATATTCCAACTTTGAGGCCTACTGCAACACGCAAGATACTACAGAGCTTGTAATATGCTCAGGCTCTCAGAAAAGAGCTCAGAGCAGTGGTTAGTGGCTTGATTTTTTTTCCAGGTCACTACTAAAGTTAATACAATAACAATCTAGGTGAGATCAAATGACTTTATTTCTGCATCATGTATAGATGTAAGAGGATGTCTTGAGACATACCAAGGAAAAAATGCTGCTAAATTTGAAATGGGTCATCAAGGATATTTTCCATAAATAAACTTAACGTTTTCTATTAAATGTAGCATAGTATCATGACTAGTGTCTATTTTGTCAGCACCAATCCATGTGGCTTGAGACTAAGCAGATGCACAAATTGCCAATTGCAAAAATGCATGGCTTGTAAGTTTTCCAGCCAAAAATCAAGAAAATTTTCTTCAGCATAGCAATTACTGAAGATATTCATGACTCATTATGACTCTTCAGGGAGTGTATAAAATAACACTTGAAATAGCATTGTAGCATCCCGAAGAGACAAATGAATAACCACTAATAGAAGAATATTATTACCGGATGTTCTTTGCTTACAAGATAACATTAGGCCCATTAGGTAGCACAATGCATTTTCAAAAATCTAAAGCATGTTATCAGAGCAGATATCCTATATGTCGTCTATACTTGGAATGAACAAAATACTGGGGAAACATGTTTCAAAGAAGTTATATTTTTATAGTCCTCTTTGCATCAGGGACAATCTTATACAATATTCTGTAACCCACCACATCAAATTAGTTACTGTCTTGATAATAAGGACTTATTTGGGGAGAAAATCTACAGATTTTTCAGAATATCATTCTATGAAAATCTATGAAGATTGACCAACTTCTAGATTGTGTCTTTCTTAATTTGATTTCTCAGCTGTTTCTTCAATAAAAGCCACAAGAATTATTAATGAATTAAGCAAAATGGTTATTAAATATAAAAAGAATTAAAAGGAAGCTTTAAAAATAGCATAAAAGATGGGGCCGGCCTGGTGGCACAGCATTTAAGTTTGCACACTCCACTTCGGCGGCCCAGGATTCGCCAGTTCGGATCCCGGGTGCGGACATGGCACCACTTATTAAGCCATGCTGTGGTAGGCGTCCCACATATAAAGCAGAGGAAGATGGGCACGGATGGTAGCCCAGGACCAGTCTTCCTCAGCAAAAAGAGGAGGATTGGCAGCAGATGTTAGCTCAGGGCTAATCTTCCTCAAAAAAAAAAAAAAAAAGCATAAAAGGAAATTACCTGAAATTATGAGTGACTGATTACCTTCATGAAATCAGTATTACATTCAAAAATATCCATTTAAGAAATATTTAAGTTCTGGTTACTTTGTACCAAGCACTCCTTTATGTGCTAGGATACAGTAATAAAGCAAAGAGAATAAAAAGTACCATGGAAAAGAGAAACCTGAATAAAAAGAAATATTCAGTGGAGTAATTGTGTAAAAGAATAACAGTTTCATCCAATATCTTCTTCCAGAGCTTTATAGGGAAAGAATTGATCTTCAGAACAAAACCATAAAGCAATTCAAGATTTTGAAGCATCCAAAAAAATAAGACCACATTATGTTAAATAAGCTATAGTTAGCAAAATCAAAGGATGCTATTTTGAGTCTGACTTCTTTTCCAAAGTTAGTACCTCTTTACATTGTCACTACATATAGACATACACGATCCTTAGTATGGTGCAATTTGACATTAAAATTAAAAATTAGATTCCACGAAATGTCCCTTAATTGCCTAGTTCCCCTGACACTCAACAAGGGAAACTACTGCTACTGGTTTCTTATGTACCCTTCCAGAGGCTATTATGCATACTCAAGTAAATAAATTATCTTCCTCATTTTTTTATGCCAAAAACCCCCATATAAGATACTCAGTATTCTGCAACTTTTTAAATTCACTTAACAAAATATTGTGGGCATCTTTCCAAATCAGTTTACAAAGAGGGCTTTCCATTTTTATAGCTGCATGAGATTTCATTTTACAGATGTTCCATGATTTTAAAAACTCTTTCCCTGATATTTGATACCCAACTATTGACATCAGTCCAACCGAGTAAAGACACTGGAGTATGTTTTAGTCACATTTTTATCAAAATTATTTAAAATATTCTATCTTACAGTTACCTCCATCATTTTTTAATCTGGAGGGAACAAAACATGCTCCATAAATGCTACTATTAAATTTGAACATATTAATGTTATTTTAGGTAATATGTTTGGATTTGTTTCATCTAACCTTATTTTTTATAAAAAATAACTATATTGCAACTTCTCTCTAAAATAGTATGGAAAAGAGTGGGATTCAATCCACCTAGAGAATAACTAAAAAAAAAAAAATATTGGTAGGCAGGAGAGAAAATAGGAATATGTTAAACTAGGCCAGATTGAATGTTATGGGCTGGATAGAGAAAGATCTATAATATCTGTGAAATAAAGAAAACAAGTGTGCTGACAAACTGCCCTGCCATAGAAATTCTCTCTTGAAAAATATGTATTGTACATTGTTGAAGTAAAAATTTTATAATAACAAGTTCTCTTAATGGAATAGAACACAAGAACATGGAAATCCATGGGTGAAAGAAGGATGACAAGGTATGAAGGAAGAGGAGCATCTGGTAGAAATGAATATGTATTTATTGCATGCCTATCTATTCTTCCCTTTTCTCCTCCTTATTAGGAGCCAGGTTTCCTTTGGAGAAGTGTCTTTTACATGAATTTGTCATTTATACCACATTTACCTAGTGATATGGCAGCCATGCAATTGGAGGTAAGAGTGAATTCACCCTTGACTCTGGAAACAGAGTATTCCTCCTACCAAAAAAATTTGTTCTGGCTACCCACGTCCAAGCAATCAGCACAGAACTTGAGGCTTTGGCCAGAAGTACTAGACCGTGAACTTTATCTCCATCTAAACGGTAGCCATGTTGCCACCATGAAAAAAGCCTCCTGACGTTGAAGATGGCACACAGAGGTGTGCATCCCAAGAGAATCACAGCCAGTTGGCACTAGAGCCCTGTTCAAACCATGCCTGTACATCACTCTTCCTCTGGAATTTTTAGGTATATGAACCTAAAATGTCCCTTAATATTTCAGCAAGTTCAGTTTGTGTTTTCTACTTCTTTCAGTTGGAAGTATCCTCACTGATATAAATAAAGGGGAGGGGAAGAAGAGGGGAGACGTTGGCAGAGGAGCTGGGAATTAAACTTGGTCTATTGCTTGCATTTGTTTATTTAGAAATTCTCTTGAATTTCTCCATCTAATTCTTCTGAAGAAGAACAGGTAAACAAAATTCTGGTTATGTATCAGATTTCTGAATCTATACCTATATTAGTACATATCTCCCGTCTCCCTCCCTGGATTTCTCTTAATGCTGGCATTCCTAGCCTTCAATTCTTTATCTTTTTTCACTTATATGTCTGTATAATAATTAATATACTTCTATAATCTTTCTCAATTTATGCCCTGTCAGATTATATTGCCTTCCTATTAAGTTTGATCGCTTTTGAGTCTCAAAACATTATTTTAAAGTATGCAGTTATTAAGCTGTTCTATAGTTATTAACTAGTTCAGGTATACCATGGATGGATTCAGAAAAATAAATCACAAAATAATAACAATTTATGCTATATTTCTATCTTCTGCTAGTCAATGAGACTCTAAAACATAAATCATAAAAATAACCACGTAATAATACAGCCCAAATACTGCTGAGTAGAGAGAATATTCAATATTTGAACCAAGTGTCCAGGACCATTTTCAAAGTTCTCTAGACTTCTGATGTTGTACCAAAAAGAGAGATGAATTCTGGATAGGCCAGATGGACTGTGGAAAAGAGTTGCAGAATGTGATGCTGGAAAACACTGCCATAAGTTCTTGAGAATTATTAAAAAAAAAAGTTCCTTTCTAACTAGCCCAGCCCTCAGACCCTTATAAATAAATAATAATGTTGTGCATTTCACCAAGAGGTAAGCGGAGAGAGTCTTTGGAGAATGCAGGCAAAAAGTGGTGGTTGTATTCCACAATATTTATTACCAAGCAATTAGATTCTACATGTCAGCAAGTATATATAGAAGGGGTTCCACTTTTGATTATAATGACCTTATATGACAGGAAGTAGGATGAACGTATGTCACAGTTTGCCTAGTACTCTTTCCGTATATACTTCTTTTATCTGTGTTAATAACTACTAATGGTAATTAAATGTAAACATTTCCTGGTTTCGAAGATAAATTATATGGTCACCCTACTTATGGGAGTTAGTAATCAAGTATAATTATAAGGAAGGCTAATTTGAGGAAAGATGAATATTCTGTTAATATATAGCAAAAAATAATCTTCCCTTGCTATCAAAACATCTGAAAATAGATTATGAAATTAGGGAGTTTATCGACAATTGAAAGATTTTGTCCCTCCAATTTTCCCTCCCGAAAAGTATTTCTTAATCCTTATTCTTTGCTATCATAAAAATGTTAAAGAACTAATTTTTTGAGCCAAGTCGTTCTTGATAACGTCAGTAGTACAAGTAGAGCAATTGCTGTAATCAGGATTGGAGAAAGGAGGGGCGGAGAAGGGAGCAGGGGAAGAAACAAGGGAGGGAAAGCTGAATAACACCAGCATGTAATCTAATGGATTTTATTACTTTACTAAGCAACATTTCTATCGTGATAAACAAGAAAATAGTGAATATCCAAGAGATAATCCAAAAGTAGGAAGACATTCTCCAGAAATGTGTTTATTCATTCAACAAGTATTTATGCTCACTTGTAAAGTGGTTAGCAATCTTACCCTGCTTTATTAAATTATATCCTGCTTTATTAGACTTAATAAGCAGCAAATGGAATTTTTCTTTTAGTGTCATGACTCAGATGCTGTCCTTAGCATCCCCAAATGTATATCCTGAAGACTTCAATCAAAACTCCTGCAGGCCACATATAAAATAAAGCTGAATGTTGTGAAAGGTGACTCCTATGGAAATTGTACTGCAGCTTTGTGCCTTTACATGAAACCAGGAACAACATCCACTTACACAAATTGAAATTTTATGAGTAACGCATTGTATTCCAGGCCATGGATTTTATATGATTTACAGCTTTGGATTTCAAGCTGAAAGTTTTACAATCTGTTCAACATATTTCTCCTGTTAATCTACTTACGGGGAGCATCCTCATAAGTAGATCTGCTACTGTATCCTTCCCATTTTATTTTCCCTCATTTGCTTGTATATGTAAACAGAAGTAGAATAGAGAACTATGAAACAGCAGTGCTGCTTGGATGCCTAAGTGACTGGGAAATGCTAGACTATAAGGACGTTGCTAGGAAGCAGCAGCAGCAGCAGCAGCAGCTTCCTATAAATTAGCCACTCATTACAGCCAATCAGATAAACAGCATTGCATGGGATGACTAGGGGATTTTGAGCTCTTTACATTATTTGCTGACGATCACTTTCCTAGCTACATTTCCTTCAGTTTGATTAAAATGCATATATTTCTCTTATGTCTTATCTTGTCATGTGGTTCTACAGTACGTTTCTAAGAAATTGTCATGTAGAATTACAGAGGGGATGATTTCAGTAAGGGTGAAAATTCATCCCACATTTCCCTCATTTCTTTTAGCTTCCTCTTAGAATGATATTTCCTCAGAACCCATGGCCAAGAGGTGTTTGCTTTTTGGGTTGTTTTTGTATCTCTCACCCAGGAAAGGTACCAATAGTTGAGTCCAAATTCTTCTCTTTAAGCTCTGGTGCTGTAACCCACATGAAGTTGGTGAGTCAGCTCAGTTGACCTCTCCCCCTTCCCTGATATTAGCATTGGCAATGATGATAATTCCTGGACATCTTACCTCAAGAGTTCTTTCGCAGAGTCAAGTAAGATATCACAGGAAAAAGGATTTTGAAAAATACATAGTACTACACAAATGGAAGATAGCATGATAAAGTTTTTGGGTTTTGTTTTAGTTATTGTCTTCTAGGCTATAGCACTAGTCAATAGAAATTTCTGCACTGATCAAAGGAGGACTTGAAAATGTGGCTATGAGCACTTGAAATGTGTGAGTGTGAGTGAGGAAGTAAATGTTTAATTTTATTTAATTTCAATTAATTTTAATTTAGATGGGCACATATAGCTAGTGGCTACCATATCAGGCAGCATAGCTCTAAGGCATTAAATAGTTTTATTTGGTTATTACCTTTCAAGACTGTTTTTAAACACTTGCAAATAATCAACCACTAACCTACTAATGCAAATTAGTCTAGAGGACATAAGTATTAATGAGACCTAGATTTCCAGCCTTCCCTAGGGTAGGCTACATAAAAAAATGAAGATTATCTTAAAAATATTTCACATTAAAAGAGTAACTTGTTAATGACTGTATTGTTAATAACTATATTTTACACTTATATTATTAATAAAACCACTCTTTATAATTGACTCACATTATAAGAAGACATATACATATATATATGTATACACATATAATCTATTTACCTATCTATATAGTATATTCTGTCAGGTTCGGTGATTTTATTGTGGAACAGTTCATTAGGGAGTCCAAAAACTTAGTGTAAAGTCTTGACTATGATGCTTTTCTTGGTCAATTTACTTTTTTCCTCAAATAGCTTCAATGACTTCCTGTCAGTGCTGGAATAAAATCCCAACTCCTCAGTATAAATTTCCAAACCCGCCCACTCCCCTACATCTTTTCACCTTATGTTACTCCCTAACCCCTAGTAAGCAATTCACTTATTTCTCTGCTGTTTCACATGTTCTACAAATAATTATCGAGAACCTACTATACACGAGACACTTCGCTAGGTGCTAAGGGGGCACCAATGAAAGCACAGTGTCTTCCTCTTGTGACGATTACTTTTTAGGAAGAAATGTCAACAAAACAATTAATTTCATGCATAAGAATAAATTGGGATTTATTTATTTAAAAGTAAATAACTTTTATGAATCAAAGGTAAAAGGTGTGACTGGAGATGTCAGTTGAAGCACTCTTTTGGTTTGTGTGGTTCCCAGAAGGCCTGCCCTGTGGAACAGACAGTTAATCCTAAAGCTTGGCAGCATTGAGCCCGGGAGAGCACTCCCAGAAACAGTATGACTGTATTATGGTGTTACCTCTGCCTTTCTCCTTCTCCTCCACATGGTGAAATCCTATTTGTTTGTCTCACCCAACTTACATATGTCACTTTTGGAAAGCAATCCCAGAACTCTTCATCACAACTAATCTTTCTGTCATAGAACACATCACAGCCTGACACATTATAATTGCTTATATTTATGTCAATCTCCTCTCCAGAGCTTGAATACCTACAGAGAAATAGTCTTCACATTTATATCCTCTAGTATTTATTTCTCATAGATCTCTCAATAAATTTGAGGGACATAAGAATGAATAACACAAAATCCCCTCCTTTTAAGAGCTAAAATTAGAAAGGGGAGGGAGATATTGAATAGACCTTTGTTATTCTATATGATCCATGTTGTAATAGAGATCTGCCAAAATGTAATGGAATAATGAATAACAGCTTTTCTTTTTGGTGAGGAAGATTGGCCCTGGGCTAACATCTGTTGCCAATCTTCCTCCTTTTGCATGAGGAAGATTGTCACTGAGCTAACATCTGTGCCAATTTTCTTCTATTTTTCGTATGTGGGATGCTGCCACAGCACGGCTTGATGAGCAGTGTGTAGGTCCATGCCTGGGATCCAACCTCACAAACCCTGGGCCGCCGAAGTGGAGTGTGTGAACTTAATGACTACACCATTGGGCTGGCCCTGAATAACAGCTTTTTGTGGGTAGGAATAGAGAAACGTAAGAAGCAAGTATCCAAATAAACATTTTGTATATTCTGATAAAATTTAGTCTGTGATGATTTCAAAGAGAGCTACTGGAATAAAGACTGGTAAAAACAGCACAAATATAGTAAGACATAGATAATAAAATATATTGGTAAGAGTGGAATCAATCACTCTGTGGAAATAAATCAACTGTTAATATTATTGTGTCCACCAAAGAGAGCCCTGAACTGCTGCTAACTAAACTCACAGCATGGGCAATCACTAACCTCAGCAGTTTTCTCCTCTATAAGATGCAGAGCTTGGATGGATTTGAGTAGTGTTTTTTAAAGGGTCTTCCATATATCTTCCTGAAAAGTTAATACTAAAAAGTAATTTTTAAAAGCTCTGGATTAAAGTTCTTTAAGAATTTTTGGGATAAAACTTCCCAGAATCTATCATAGGCTAACGTGCAATGTGGCTCACAGGGCCCATTACATGCCTTTCTCAGACCTATGTGAAACACGAAGCCTGTGCATCATTTATGTATACAGTTACAATTTATGATACTAGACATGAAATAAAAAGAATACAATGCTATAAAATAGGATAACCTACTGTAGATGAGGCGGCCTGGGAATACCTCTGTGAAATCAGAAGTGTGCCAAGAAGGATGAAAAGAAATCACGTAGACGAAGGTGACAGACATTTCAGAAATAGAAGTAGTGTGTTCAGATGCCCTAGTGGTGAAAAATAACTTGTTCATTCATTTTAGGTGCTGAAAAGCTACAGTGGATTGAGCATATGAAACAAGGGAGAGGGTCAGAAAAAGCAAAGTGGCAGAGGTAGATGAGGGACGCTCTCAGACGGTGCTACTGTGCTTAGCCTTCATCGACGCGCTCCTTCCTTCCGTGAGAAATTCTTGATAAGAAAGAAAAAGGTCAGCTGAATTAAACGGTGTGTTTAATGACATGATTGATTTTTCCATCTGACATTAGTACATATGTCATGGCAAATCCATAAAAGCAGTTCATAATCTGGTACTATGAGCAACCCAGGAGGCTCAACTTCATTCTGAGAGCAGTGGAAAGCCACTGAGGGTCTGCAAGCAGAACAGTGATATTCATTTTGCAAAAATTCAGTGTCAATGTAGTAAAAGTCAGAGATGGATGTTTCTGCCCATTGCTGACCTTTGCATATCTAAACTGTAATGACACCTGATTCTATTGCAAGTCTGACTCTGTACTCAGGTCAGGGAGGAAGGAAAGGAGAAGAAGGGATTCTCCTTTTGGCAGTTTTAATGCCCCCACACATTTTTTTCAAGTGGGTACACAGTACTGAAAATGGCCAATTTAATACTAATATTATTTTATTCTTCCCTTTCACTTGTGTTCTGTCTCTGTTCTGTCCAAAAATGGAGTCAATAGAAACTTGTTTGGGTAGAATCTATTATAGTTATATCTATTTTTTCTCTTCTTTATTCTACATTAAAATTCTTTTGAAGAATAAATTTTAATTCTTCTATTTTCTTTAACACAAACTTTAATTTTGGAAAGTTGTTTTTTTCCTTCTGTCTAGTGTTTCTTTATTACTTTCCAATGTCCTGGGACAAAGTATGAATGTTCAAGAGCTATGCTGCTTTCTCTTGAATGTTGTAAAATTTCTCTCCTGAGGAAGAATTGCTCATTTAGAACTGTGTGCAGCGCCATCTTGTGACAAAGGAAGTAATTGTTTTTAGTGAATGGAGCATGTTGACCTTACAATCGGATGCTTTCGTATATTCACATGAAAATGTAGACGTTTTATAAACTCAGCAGGAAGTGAGGAACAGATATGTGTATCTTGGTGTTTTCATGCTAATTTTTTCGGTAAAAATTAGAAATTAAAAACAATAACTCTTGGATTATTCAATTTTAAGTATCTTCTCTGTAAAGTTATATCCTCTTTGCACTCAAAAATATGATAGGTCAGTGGAAAGGTAAGCCAGAGGTTACATGATGGACTGACACATTTATCGGCTCCCCACGTCAAAGTTTCTAGAAATTGAATCAGAATTATCTTATGCTGGAGAGCTTGTCCAACAGCCTTCCTCTGCCAGCCTAATAAAAAATTACACTCTTGATTTGCAGTTCATAATTTATACTTAGCATACAATTATTCTCAACTAAACATATGCATTACTTTATGGAACAGAGGCATTACCTGCATATACGTGTTTGAACACAGAGTTCTGATTTAATCATTATTATGGCCCTTGCTCCACTTAGCACTTTTGTCTGGAAAACAACATTTTAAAAGTATAGAAAAGTTTTGAATTTGACAGAAGAGAAATATTTTCTTTTAAAATGACGGAAAACAGTTTTCTGCTAAATATTATTCAATGTGTGCATTACATGAAACATAGTGTTTTAGGTTCTGCTATTTTAGTCACAAAGTTCTCAGATGCTGATGTGAAACCCAGCTTGCAAAGAACTGGATCGAATGGGATAGAGTTCCCAACTTAGTCTTTTAGTGAGTAGACTCAAGGAGGAAGAGAGGCTTCAGCTTACTCAAAATGTTGACCACAGAAGCGGGGAACAACCAGAACATTTCTCCATTTTTTCCCTTTTCTAAGGAAGTAGAATAAATCCTTGATTAAACAAATTAAACGGCTGACATTTTTTTAAACTGCCATCTCTTTTATTTTTCTCCTGAGTCTCTCTTCTTTCCTTTCCCAAGACAAACTTATTATGAACTTTGTTTCTCGAGCCTATGTTTTCACATTTCTAATGCATATATGTTTATCTCCAAAGAATGTGTTATGTATCTTGTATTTTTAAAAACTTTTTATAATTTATTTTATTTTTTATTGCAGTAACATTGGATTATAACATTATATAGCTTTCAGATGTACATCGTAATATATTTTGAATATTGTGTAGATTACATCATGTTCACCACCCAAAAACTCATTATAGTCCATCCCCTCACATGTGAGCCTAACCACCCTGTTACCGAAACTGAAGTGAGTTCGCTCACCCGTTGTGCAGCAAGCCAATCTCTGACACTGGGTGTCATGGAAGAAAGCAGGAATTTTATTTTTGCACAACGCTGAGCAAGGAGAGAGGGCAGCTAACGCTGAAATCCCAAACTCCCCAAAAAGCTAAAAGGACGGGTTTTTATTTGGGGTTTTAGGTAGGGGAGGGGGAGCATATGGCCTTGCTGGTCAGAGCTTTCCCACCAGCCTGTCTTTGGCCTTGAGACAAGTTGCAGAGAGGAGGGAGCTCATGACCTTGCTGGTCAGCAGCTTTCCCACCAGCCCGTATCCTTTGCGGGACGAGATAGTCCAAGTGCTTGTCCTTGAGGGTGTCTGCCTCCATGGAGGATAGTGGATTCTGGAGCCAGGAAGCCAGAGAGTAAGCAGGGACTGAGTGTTTTGGTTTTAACCCCATATATGCCGGGTTTAATGTGGGGAAACTGATATCAGGGTCAGTATCAACCCCTTTTGCCCTCCCCACTCACCACTTCCCCTATGGTAACCACCAATCTAATCTCTGTTTCTATGTGTTTGCTTGTATCTTCTACTTATGAGTGAGATCATATGGTATTTGACTTTCTCCTTCTGACTTATTTCACTCAGCATAAAACCCTCAAGGTCCATCCATGTTGTCACAAATGGCTGGATTTCATCATTTCTTAGGCTGAGTAGTATTCCATCATGTATATATACCACATCTTCTTTATCCATTCATCCCTTGATGGGCACCTAGGTTTCTATAAACTGCTGACGTTCTAACAAACAATTAAATGTTATAATTTTATAGTTTTTTTTTTTTTTACTAAAGAATGCTTTAGTAGTCTAAAGATCTGAAGAAGACACCA
Organism: Equus przewalskii; assembly: GCF_037783145.1. Taxonomy (NCBI): domain Eukaryota; kingdom Metazoa; phylum Chordata; class Mammalia; order Perissodactyla; family Equidae; genus Equus; species Equus przewalskii. The sequence goes on from NC_091834.1 coordinate 27,802,667, forward strand.
GAGGAAACCTTAAGAATAATACAGGTTTTTTTTTTTTTTTTTTTTTTTTTTATTAATGTTATGATAGATTACAACCTTGTGAGATTTCAGTTGTACATTTTTGTTAGTCATGTTGTGGGTACACCACTTCCCCCTCCGTACCCTCCCCCCACCCCCCCTTTTCCCTGGTAACCACCAATCAGATCTCCTTCTCAATATACTAATTTCCACCTATGAGTGGAGTCATGTAGAGTTCGTCTTTCTCTGACTGACTTATTTCGCTTAACATAATACCCTCGAGGTCCATCCACATTGTTGTGAATGGGCCAATTTCGTCTTTTTTTATGGCTGAGTAGTATTCCATTGTGTATATATACCACATCTTCTTTATCCAATCATTAGTTTCTGGGCATGTAGGCTGGTTCCACGTCTTGGCTATTGTAAATAATGCTGCAATGAACATAGGGGTGCAACGGACTCTTGAGATATCTGATATCAGGTTCTTAGGATAGATACCCAGTAATGGGATGGCTGGGTCATAGGGTATTTCTATTTTTAACTTTTTGAGAAATCTCCATACTGTTTTCCATAGTGGCTGTACCAGTTTGCATTCCCACCAACAGTGTATGAGGGTTCCTCTTTCTCCACAACCTCTCCAACATTTGTCGTTCTTGGTTTTGGATGTTTTTGCCAATCTAACGGGGGTAAGGTGATATCTTAGTGTAGTTTTGATTTGCATTTCCCTGATGATTAGCGATGATGAACATCTTTTCATGTGTCTATTGGCCATATTCATATCTTCTTTTGAGAAATGTCTGTTCATGTCCTCTGCCCATTTTTTGATCGGGTTGTTTGTTTTTTTGTTGTTAAGCAGTGTGAGTTCTTTGTATATTATGGAGATTAACCCTTTGTCGGATAAGTGGCTTGTAAATATTTTTTCCCAATTAGTGAGCTGTTTTTTTGTTTCAATCCTGTTTTCCCTTGCCTTGAAGAAGCTCTTTAGTCTGATGAAGTCCCATTTGTTTATTCTTTCTATTGTTTCCCTCAACTGAGGAGTTGCAGTGTCCGAAAAGATTCTTTTGAAACTGATGTCAAAGAGTGTACTGCCTATATTCTCTTCCAAAAGACTTATTGTCTCAGGCCTAATCTTTAGGTCTTTGATCCATTTTGAGTTTATTTTGGTGTGTGGTGAAAAAGAATGGTCAATTTTCAATCTTTTGCATGTGGCTGTCCAGTTTTCCCAGCACCATTTGTTGAAGAGACTTTCTTTTCTCCATTGTAGGCCCTCTGCTCCTTTGTCGAAGATTAGCTGTCCATAGATGTGTGGTTTTATCTCTGGGCTTTCAATTCTGTTCCATTGATCTGTGGACCTGTTTTTGTACCAGTACCATGCTGTTTTGATCACTGTAGCTTTGTAGTATGTTTTGAAATCGGGGATTGTGATTCCGCCGGCTTTGTTTTTCTTGCTCAGGATTGCTTTAGCAATTCGCGGTCTTTTGTTGCCCCATATGAGTTTTAGGATTGTTTGTTCAATTTCTGTGAAAAATGTTCTTGGGATTCTGATTGGGATAGCATTGAATCTGTATATTGCTTTAGGTAGTATGGACATTTTAACTATGTTTATTCTTCCAATCCATGTGCAAGGGATGTCTTTCCATCTCTTTATGTCATCGCCTATTTCTTTCAAGAAAGTCTTGTAGTTTTCATTGTATAGATCCTTCACTTCCTTGGTTAAGTTTATCCCAAGGTATTTTATTCTTTTCGTTGCGATTGTGAATGGGATAGAGTTCTTGAGTTCTTTTTCTGTTAGTTTATTGTTAGTGTATAGAAATGCTACTGATTTATGCACGTTAATTTTATACCCTGCTACTTTGCTGTAGTTGTTGATTATTTCTAATAGTTTTTCTGTGGATTCTTTGGGGTTTTCTATGTATAAGATCATGTCGTCTGCAAACAACGAGAGTTTTACTTCTTCGTTACCTATTTGGATTCCTTTTATTTCTTTTTCCTGCCGAATTGCTCTGGCCAGCACCTCCAGAACTATGTTGAATAGGAGTGGTGAAAGTGGGCACCCTTGTCTTGTTCCTGTCCTCAGAGGGATGGCTTTCAGCTTTTGTCCATTGAGTATGATGTTGGCTGTGGGTCTATCATATATGGCCTTTATTATGTTGAGGTACTTTCCTTCTATACCCATTTTACTGAGGGTTTTTATCATAAATGGGTGTTGGATCTTGTCGAATGCTTTCTCTGCATCTATTGAGATGATCATGTGGTTTTTGGTTTTCATTTTGTTAATGTAGTATATCACGTTGATTGACTTGCGGATGTTGAACCATCCCTGTGTCCCTGGTATAAATCCCACTTGATCATGGTGTATAATCTTTTTGATGTATTGCTGTAATCGGTTTGCCAAAATTTTGTTGAGGATTTTTGCATCTATGTTCATCAGTGATATCGGCCTGTAGTTCTCCTTCTTTGTGTTGTCCTTGTCAGGTTTGGGGATCAGAGTGATGTTGGCTTCATAGAATGTGTTAGGGAGTTCTCCATCTTTCTCAATTTTCTGGAACAGTTTGAGGAGAATAGGTATTAAGTCTTCTTTGAATGTTTGGTAGAATTCTCCAGAGAAGCCGTCTGGTCCTGGACTCTTGTTTTTGGGGAGGTTTTTGATTACCGTTTCTATTTCCTTACTTGTGATTGGTCTATTCAGATTCTCCATTTCTTCCTGATTCAGTTTGGGGAGATTGTAGGAGTCTAGGAATTTGTCCATTTCTTCCAGGTTGTTCAATTTGTTGGCATATAGTTTTTCATAGTATTCTCTTATGATCTCTTGTATTTCATTGGTATCTGTTGTGATTTCTCCTCTGTCATTCCTGATTTTATTAATTTGCGATTTCTCTCTTCTTTTCTTGGTGAGTCTGGCTAGGGGTTTGTCAATTTTGTTAATTCTTTCGAAGAACCAACTCTTTGTTTCATTGATCCTTTCTATTGTCTTTTTTGTTTCAATATCGTTTATTTCTGCTCTTATTTTTATTATTTCCCTCCTTCTACTGACTCTGGGCCTTGTTTGTTCTTCTTTTTCTAGTTCTGTTAGGTGTCGTTTGAGGTTGCTTACGTGAGCTTTTTCTTGTTTAGTGAGGTGAGCCTGTATTGCGATGAATTTCCCTCTTAGGACTGCTTTTGCTGCATCCCAAATGATTTGGTATGTCGTGTTCTCATTTTCATTTGTCTCCAGATAATATTTGATTTCTTCTTTAATTTCTTCAATGATCCATTGTTTGTTGAGAAGCGTGTTGTTTAGTCTCCACATTTTTGCACCTTTCTCTGCTTTTTTCTTGTAGTTGATTTCTAGTTTAATAGCGTTATGATCAGAAAAGATGCTTGATATTATTTCAACTCTCTTGTATTTATTGATGTTTGCTTTGGTTCCCAAAATATGGTCAATCCTTGAGAATGTTCCATGTGCACTTGAGAAGAATGTGTAACCTGCTGTTTTTGGATGAAGTGTTCTATATATATCTATTAAGTCCATCTGGTCTAATTTTTCATTTAATTCTATTATTTCCTTGTTGATTTTCTGTCTGGATGTTCTGTCCATTGGTGTTAATGGTGTGTTGAGGTCCCCTACTATTATTGTATTGTTGTTGATGTCTTCTTTTAGTTCTATTAAGAGTTGCTTTACAAATTTTGGTGCTCCTGTGTTGGGTGCGTATATATTTATAAGTGTTATGTCTTCTTGGTGGAGAGTCCCTTTTATCATTATATACTGTCCCTCTTTGTCTTTCTTTATCTGTTTTGCTTTGAAATCTACCTTGTCTGATATTAGTATAGCGACACCTGCTTTCTTTTGTTCATTATTAGCTTGGAGTATTGTTCTCCATCCCTTCACTCTGAGTCTGTGTTTGTCTTTGGGGCTGAGGTGTGTTTCCTGGAGGCAGCATATTGTTGGATCTTGTTCTTTGATCCATCCTGCCACTCTGTGTCTTTTGATTGGGGAGTTCAATCCGTTTACATTTAGAGTGATTATTGAGACGTGGGGGCCTACCACTACCATTTTGTGTCTTGTTTTCCGGTTTTCTTCAGTTTCCTTTGTTTCTCGTCCCATGGTTTAATCTGTTCTGATGTAGAGCTGCTACTCTCTGTTGTTGTCCTTCTACTTATCTCCTCTGCTCTTGGTTTTGTAGCCCCTTTCCTTTTTTGGATTTTTCAGGAATGAGGGTTTTCCTGAGGATTTCCTGAAGAGGAGGTTTTGTGGCAATGAACTCCCTTAATTTTTGTTTATCTGGGAAAGTTTTTATTTCTCCATCGTATTTGAAGGATATTTTCGCTGGGTAGAGAATTCTCGGCTGTAGGTTTTTGTCCTTCAGATTTTTGAATATATCATTCCACTCTCTTCTAGCCTGTAAAGTTTCTGCTGAGAAATCTGCTGATAGCCTGATGGGGGTTCCTTTGTAGGTTAGTTTCTTTTGCCTGGCTGTCCTTAATATTTTCTCCTTGTCGTTGACTTTTGCTAGCTTCACTACTATATGCCGTGGAGTTGGTCTTCTTGCATTGATAAAGTTTGGAGATCTATTGGCTTCTGTCACCTGAAGATCCATCTCCCTCACCAGATTTGGGAAGTTCTCAGCCATTATTTCTTTGAATAGGTTTTCTGCCCCTTTCTCCTTCTCTTCTCCCTCTGGTATACCTATAATCCTTACGTTGCATCTCCTAATTGTGTCTGATAATTCTCGGAGAGTTTCTTCATTTCTTTTAAGTCTTGCTTCTCTCTCCTCCTCTGCCTGCAACAATTCTATATTGCCATCTTCCAAATTGCTAATTCTTTCCTCCATATTATCGGCCCTACTGTTCAGAGCATCTAGATTTTTCTTAATCTCCTCTATTGTGTTCTTCATTTCCAGTATTTCTGTTTGGTTCTTCTTTATCGTATCAAACTCTTTTGTGACATAGCTCCTGAACTCATTGAGTTGTCGGTCAGAATTCTCTCTTAACTCAGTGAGTATTTTAATGATGGCTGTTTTGAAGTCATCATCATTTAGGTTATATATCTCATTTTCTTTGGGATTGATTTCTGTGTATTTGTTACTTTCTTTCTGTTCTGGAGATTTAATGTATTTTTTCATATTGCTTGATGATGTTGATTTGTGCCTCCGCATGGAGATAGAGTTTAGTTGCTCCTTTCACTTGTTTCAGCTGCTGCGGTGGGGGGAGCAGCTGTTTATACTTCACCAACCAGGAACCCTGTCCGTAGTTGCTAACTGGGCCTGGGCCCCTCTTCGTAGCCACAGTGGCCCTTTGGATTCCCTCCTCTGCCGTGGGGGCCGTCACGGGGGGCTTCAGGCTGCAGGTGCCTACTGTTGTTGCCCACCTAGATGCGCTCTCTCCTTGGGGTCTGCAACGGTGTTATGGGCTTTTCCAGCGGCCAGGGGTGGGATCACTTATATTTGTCGCTCCGTTGCTGTCGGCACCCACCAAATCTCACTTGTCCTCTATGGGTCGCAGGAGAGCTATTGGCATCTTCTACAGTCTGTGGTTAGTACACCTAGCTATGCTGCTTTTGCCCTGGGGTCTTCCAGCCTTGTGGCTGGCGGCTGGGTGCCTTCTACTGATGCTGTGCAGAGGCTTTCCCTAAGGCTTCTGTGAGCCTGTAGGGTTTCCCCCTAGGCTACTAAGCTGGGTCTCTGGAACTCTCTCCAGCCCCAGTCCTCTCCGAGATCTCCGGCAATCCCTAGCCTCACCGGGTGGGTAACGGCAGCTGGGGGTCGCCCCGCCCTCTGGGCTTCTCTCCGGGCCTCTGCCGGGAGCTCTGAATGCTCAGCGTGGCCCCTCTGCTACCAGCAGACAGAGAGTTTTGTCTGCTGCCTGGCGGAGCTCCGGCGCTTCCCCTCCGGGTCGCCGGACCCGCCTTTGGAAGTTCCCCCGCCCCGGTCCTCTCCGAGATCTCCGGCAATCCCTAGTCCCCCGGGGCGGGCAATGGCAGCTGGGGGTCGCCCCGCCCTCTGGGCTTCTCTCCGGGCCTCTGCCGGGAGCCCTGAGTGCTCAGCGTGGCCCCTCTGCTACCGGCAGACAGAGAGTTTTGTCTGCTGCCTGGCGGAGCTCCGGCGCTTCCCCACCGGGTCGCCGGACCCGCCTTTGAAAGTTCCCCCACCCCGGTCCTCTCCGAGATCTCCGGCAATCCCTAGTCCCCCGGGGCGGGCGTCTCTCTGGGACCCTCCGGGCGCCCCGAGCACCAGGCCGGGTCTCCCCGCCAATGGCGGGGAGAGACTCTCCCCGCGGGCTCAGGTGTGCAACTCCAAAGTTTCCCTCTGTGTTTAGGAGTAATTGCGGGGGGTTTAAGTAGGGTTCTGGTCACCTGTTTCCACCGTCGCTCCTCTGTTGTGTTCTCGCTCCTGCCCTAGATGTGTGTGGATCCTCTGGGGGTGTCCGTTGGAAGAAAGCCGCTTGCGGGTACTAGGCTGCCCGTCGGGGTCGGAGAGTTTTCACCTATTTCCACATCCTCCCGGAGGAAAGTCCGTCCGCCTTCCGATGTATAGTCGCGTGGGTGTCTCAGACGTCCTGAGATGCTGTCTGGATATCCTTTGTCAAGCGATAAGTGTCCAAATAATTGTAGACTCGAAGGGCGAGAGACAAAGAGGACTACTCACGGCGCCATCTTGGAATCAGGCTCCAGAATAATACAGGTTTTTAAAAGGGAATTTAGATCTTAACATCGAGATAAAGATGTAAATTAATGCAGATCTATACAATCGGTCCTGTAAGTTCCATGGACTCTAATTACTTTTCTTAGACTCAGACAAAAAAGTGATACATGTATTAAAAAGTTTCTTAATTCCTACTCTTACTCTATTTGTGAAATGGAATTTTCCTATACAAATGAATTTGGGCTCTGCTACGGGAATTGAATAAAAGAGCTCATCTGCTTACTTATGAAGTCTTTTGATGACTCAGACATCTGGACAGCTGTGTTTAATCTGTACTTAGTTTAACTACTAGTACTCAAATTTTCTATAAAAATTCAAAATGTAAAGCGTGGATACTCAACTTCATCTTTAAACAATTTAATATTTTAATGAATCAGCTAATTTAGACACAAGAATGAGAACTAGGTCTAATTTCCAGGATTGCTGCAGGCACTGTCCTAGTTCCTAGGGGAGAAGAAATATCAAGATGGCATCTATAATTTTAACTGGGCTACTAAAAGCTACTGCCACCGCTTCAAGTTGCTTCAAAGGAGAAGTGTCAAAACAATGGGAAAAACCTATAGAAATTTGGGACAAAAATATTTTTGTGCTAACATTTACACATAGTGTAATTTTTAAAGAACAGCAAAACATGACCCAAAAAGTCTGCTGAAAAGCACCATCCTGAGAGGGCTTGCTTCCCACCCTGCTCTCTGCCATGTCAGGACCCAACTGCAAAGCTGGCTAATGTAAATTGTAATGTCATGTAACAGGACCTGACCATGCTGCCACCCTGATCGCAGATTTCCAGCCTCCAGCACTGTGAGAAATAAATTTATGCTGTTCATAAGCCACTCAGTCTGTGGTAATTTGTTACAGCAGTCTGAACGGACTAAGACAATACCCAACTGTGTTTACTAAAAACAAAAATAAACAAAACCCCCTAACTTTAATTACAGCAAATGTTGTAAGCACTCTAAATGAATTCAGAATAGCGTGTTGTGGGACATAAAAACCAAGATAAACTCTTAGCGTTCCCCTCCACTTTGCACGCTTTCTCTTACCGCCAAAGCTTTCTCAAGATCGCTCTTCCAGAATACCTTGCAAAGCCCCTCATTTTCTTCAGCTGATCAAGTTCTACATGGTTTGAGCTATCAGCAGCAATGACGCTTACTCCAGATGACTTCCATGACCCACCCCAAACCACAAAAAAAAGAAGAAAGAAAGTTTTGGCACTTCTTTTATGTACATCCTAAGTAGAGTGTACTCACGCCAGCAAAACGTATATCACATGTTTCCCGTTACTCTACAAAAGGCAAGGGCTCTGCCTTTTTGACCCTTCAATACCAGCATGGACCACAGTACTGAATGTAAAAGTCCTTAAGTACCCAACCTTACCTAAACTAAGGTCCCCTCTGACAGAGGCCCAAAGTAGAAACAGGTTGAAACAGTTTCATCACTGACTGAAAATTAAAAGCTTATCTATGTAGTGATTGGTTCAGTTATCCATCAACTCAGTTCAGCTGTTATGCCAGACTAAGGGTGATGTGATTGTAATGCTTATGTAAGAGTGTAACTTAATTTAGTCATTATTCTTATTTTCACAGATATTTACTGAGTTCTTAAGTGCCAAGCAGTATATGAACTGCAGTATATACAATAATGAACAAAACAGACACTGTCCCCTGTTCTTGGAAATAGTGCATGAGCCATTTTGCTATTGTGTATTCACTTGTCCTGCGTTTGACAAAGTCCAAATGAAAGTAGGAAGGGGAACGGAGCTAGAAAAGTCCAGAAAGCAAGCTGTCATATTTTTAACACTATATGAACTCTCCAGAAAAGGGAGTACATACTATGAAGTTAGAAAAGCTATCTTGAACCAAACCCCCTTCTAAAAATTTAGGAAAACTAAGAATAAGAAAGTATAAACGTCTAATTCTATACATACTTATAATAAGAAAAATAGAGCAAAAAACAGGATAACATTTCTACAAATAACAAAAAGACACTAGAAGACACACCCACAAACAGAACAAAATGAGCTAAAAGATATTAAGAAAATGAGAAAAAACATGAGAAAAAAGTATTAATAAGAACTTTTTAATAAAACCTCAGAAACGAGTTGATAAAACTACGGGAAAGACAGAACTTTTTAAAAGTCAAACATTAAAACTATAAGAAAAAAATGAAAAAACACAGCAAATAATGTTTTCAGAGGAATATAAAGTAAAGATGAAAAAATTTTAAATTAAAAAAGAATAAAAAACAGATTAAAAAGAATAAAAAGAAGGTAATATATATGTGTGTGTTTTTGTGCAGGTGTATATATATGTGTATGCATGTATATATGTGTGTGTTTATATATACACACATATATAAAATTGCATATATAATATATATAAAAAGGTAGATACAAAAATATATATATATATAAAATGGACAAAGAACATCCGTCTTAGGAATCATGGAAATCCCTGAAGACAAAAACAAAAGCAAAGAAAACCAAATAATATTAAAACTATAATTCAAGAAAACATTTCTGAATTAAAAAAATCTTTGAAACTACTTAATGAAAGAACACACTGCATACTTAAGAATATTGATTTAAAGTGAACAATACTAAGGCATAGTCTAGCAAATTACTGGACATTAAAAAGAAAAAATTCTTTTAGGTATCAAATGAGCTCTTTGCTCTTGCAAACAGAGCAAGTGACTCATAAAAGAAAGAAAATTGGCTTGTCATCAGACTTTTCAACGGCAACTCTTTAAGCCAGAAGAAATTGGAATAATATATTTAAGATATTAAAGGAAAGAAAATGTAGACAAAGGATTTTATATCTAGCAAAACTGACGTTTAATTATAAAGGGCACAGATGAAGTTTATTATCAAGCAAGAACTCAAGGAATATTTTTTTCGAGAATTCTCCTGAGGCACTTCCTAGAGAAAAATCTTCAGACTATTAAAACAACTAGAGAGTCATCTAGGTAAGAAACTGATGGTGAGCGTTAAACATACGGTAACTTGTAGAACTCAGATGAAAGGAGTGTTAAAAGAGAAGGAGTATAGTAATAGCTATGTGATTTGAAAATATAGACATAGTACAACTATTTTTAATGGTCAGAGCATATGCAAGATATTTTATTAAATTTCAAAAGTTTAAATTTTTTCGGTAAGCTTATCAGTGGTTGTAGTATTAGTACTGCCATTCTGAAATAGTTCTGTGTGTAATATGTTATAAAGCAATGTGTAATTATAGGAAACTCTAATAGCTTTCATCACAAGTATCCTTGAAAACTGGAATTCCTGGTTGGAAGAATGCAGATACAGATGTAATATGGAAGTTAAGTAAAAACCTTACGGTCCTGAATTTGAATTAGACATATTAGTATAAACTTATGAGGTTTGTTATACGCAATATTGTATATTATGTATGTGTATATATAGCCCCAGATTCCTGTGTTGGCCATTCAATCAAACTTGAATCTTGAAACTGCTCTGAGGGGGCAGTTGTAATTAACAATTTGCAGATATAATTAAAGTTCCAAGGATATGGAGAGGATGCTGGTTAGCTGACCTAATCACATGAGTACTTTGAAAGCACAGAGTTTTCTCTTGCAGGTTGTAAAAGAGGTCAGAGATTCAAAGCACAAGAGAGATGTATATCAAATCATCACACTGTGCACTTTGAATATCTTACAATTTTATTTGTCAATTATATCCCAATAAAACTAGAAACAAACACACAAACAAAAAAATCCCACAAAACAGAAGATGGAGATGAGTTCATGTGGAAAGGTCCTGAATGAGGTCTCCAGGAGCTGAGAGTGACCACCAGTCAAGAGCCAGCAAGAAAGTGGAACCTCAGTTCTACAGCCTGAGAGAACTAAATCTGTCCACAACCTGAATGTGCTTGAAAGCAGTCTTCCCTTGAGTCTCCAGAGAAGAATGTAGCTCATCCAACATTTTGATTTCAGCCTTGTAAATTTCTAAGCAGAGAACCCAGCCACATAGTGTTGGACTTCTTAACTGTGAGATAATAAACCTTGATGTTATTTTAAGGCTTGAAATTTGTAGTAATTTGTTACTCAGCAATAGAAAACTAATACAAACTTGGAACATTTTGTTATACTAGACAGCAAAGAAGCCATCAGATTACTAGGATCATGTCAAAAAGACACAAGAGCCAATGTCAAGAAACTTCATTTGTCAAAGATGGGACAAGTTGAGCGTTAATAAAAATAATAATTGAAATGGATAAATCCAGCAAATATGTTTATACCCATGTAGTCATCATAATATAAAATAACTGGTCACAAATGGAGGACGATAGGGAAAAAATTTATCCTGACAACTGGTAAATAAAAAAGAAAATCTAGCATTTGTCTAGTCTTTATATTTGAACTTTAAGTGAAGAATTAATGAGGGAAAGAGTCCCTATATAGAGCTTTCCAGCTAATAAATTACTAAGAAATAATAGCATTAAAATATTACCATTTTGCTACCTTTTAATAGATCTAGGTATTGAATAGCAACATCTGCTATCACGAAAAGAGACAACCAGACATAATGTTCCTAATGAATATAACACCACCTGTGGCCTTGTCAAAGGAATAGAATCTGAGTCTAATCAAGTCTCTGGATCCAGCTGCCAAATATCAGACAATACAGAGGAATCGTCAAGATGTCGAACTGTATGATGAGTTTCCTGTCTGTAAAATCTAGTCTGTGGGAAATTCTAACATCAGTTGGCCCAGTTTCTTCAGCAGACAAATTGGAAGGAAATGACAGGGATGGAGAGAGAAACTAAGACTAAAAGAGAATAAAGAAGCATATCAAATTTCCAACATGGACAACATTAAACTGTAACATCTATGGAGGCACACTAGAGTGATAAAACTGTAAAAGAAGGCAAAGTGATTGCTAGAAAAACCAGGCTCGTGGTTTCTCTTTCAGGGAGGAAGTGCTCATGATTGTGTGGGGCTACAGGGACAGGCTTGCTGGCAAAATTTTATTTCTTGACCTGGTTGGTAATGACAAAGATGTTTGCTCATTAAACTAAACATTCACTCACTTACTTGGTAATATTTTCTATATATATGTTTTATTTTATAAGGAAATGATTTTAAAAGACAGAGAGAATCTACCTGCATTTTTTTCATTTTCACTTGAGAATATATGTTTTTATTATCACCATGAGTATTGCTGTGTTTGGGTTGTGTCACATCCCTTTGGATTATAATTAAGAAAATACTTGGTATTTCCTGCATGTATTCATGCTGTGCAATATTGTTTATTACTTCAATTTTAGATTTCTTGCTAATGCTGATATAATTATGACTCACCCTTTTTCATATTAAGTCACATATACTAAACATGGGTATATTTGATGAATGTGGAGTTTTATTAAACAAAGTGACACCTAAAACTACCTGGTTCCCCCCCCCCCCAGATTTCTCTGAGAAAAACAAGCAAGACAACTTGAAACTCCTCCACCCTCACAGCTTTCCTCCATGACTGAGTCAGTTGTCTAAAGTTGTGTCCAATATAACAGCAGATCCCCAGGCCTGCCTTCAAACTTTAACTTGGTTAAGGAGTGGGGTATGCCTGGGTTCTTCTGCAATACGTGCCACACATTCCATCTAGCCTAGTAGTGGCTTCCTTAAAGAAGGTCCAGTGCAAGGATTCTCAGCCCAGACTGCTCATTAAAGCCAACTGTGGGAACTTGTAGAAAATAGCCTCCAGTTCTACCTCACACCAACTAAATCTGAATCTCTGTGATAGTAATTTGTCTTTTTTCAAAGCTCCTCAAGGGGTTTTGTGCAGTTAGGTTTGTGAACAACAAGACTAACTGAGAAAGTGTATTAATACATCTAATTCTTTTGTAAAGTGAATCATAAATGATTTTAAAAAGGAACAAACTCTTTTATAATTTAACTGTGTGTGTTAACATTTTGCCTATCAGGTACTCTTAAAGGAAGACATCTATGAATACACCAGTAGATGTCAAGATGAAAGGGGAAGCACTATTATATTGTGGTTAGGATTTAGTTTGAATTACTTCCTGGTCGGAAAAGCCTCTAGAATACTTATATCTTTTATAACAACACAGTTCAGTTTATACATTCTCTACTCCTGTAAAGATTTTTTAAAAGATTCTATTTTCAATTGTATTATATGCCTATGCTCATGGTAACCGATTAGCAGTGTAAAAGAGGAGTAATGTAGTAAGGGTATACAGTTTTTGTTGTTTTTATTGTTTGTTGTTTGAAGCAGCTGACTAGAGAAGAGAAAAATTTGATTCAGAATGCTGACCAGCAATTTACATCTCTCCATAGCGATCTGAGGTAAATATATTGAAAACAGTTTGGATCATTTATGATGCTTTCAGCTGCAAATAACATCTTTCTGATTAAAAGTAGCTTAAACTATGGAAGTTTAATATACAGCTTAACAAGAAATCCACAGTTGATCGTTCTAGACATGATTCGGTAATGTCAGGCCCTTGGCCTGGCTTCTCTTAACATTCATTTGAAGTCCATAAGATGAGTATCAAAGCACCAAGTACTGTAACTCACAACAAACATTCAAAGGAGGAAGGAAAGGGGCTTCTCTTTTCATATGTCTTTGTATCATAAAAGAAGCTCTCCAGAAGAATTCTTCTGAATTTGCCTTATCAAAAGCAGTCTGAAAGTACAGAAAATGAACCTCTGGCATTTTCAGCCTTAATAAAGGAAACAACCTCTGCCAGCAAGAAATTAAAGTGGTTGGAAATAGTGTTCAACAGGTAACTAGTAGAATCTGGGGCAATAGTTTTTTGTCCCAAATACAGACCTTTAGTAGTCAAACTGTAAACAATTTTCTGTATGATAAATAAAAGAAAGAACAAAATTTAAAATAATCAAACATGCAGTGTGAAGAGTCTGTCTTTATACACCAGTATTTTTCAAACTTCATGTGCCTAAAAATACACTAGGCACTTGTTAATTGCTCTAGCCTGAAAGATACTAGGGTGGAGCCTAGTATAGAGCTGAGCTCAGTCAAGGACAAGACCCAGATGGTTGTTTGCCCTGAACTTGTGATTTGGGAAACATTCTACACTAACAACTATTAATAATCCCCAAATAATTAATCTTTTTTTTCCCCAATGTCTCAAGTTGCTGAAAATCTCCAGAACAATGCTTATTCCAACACAGTAGCATTCATTAGACAGTCTCTGTAGTGGTTTTCACTTGTTGTTAGAGCTTGCCTATAATTAGTTAATCTACCTCATCACAGAGACTAACATCCTTATGCAGCTAAATCTCTGACATTGGCCATAGGCTCCTGAATGCTTCTGGTCTAACGCTCTCCCTTTATAAACAGAAAATGTCCACTGTCTCACTCTCTCACTAGTTTCAATTAATGAAAAACTCTCCAGTCATCAGGAAGTCATATGCTCAGCATGTCCCTGTGACAGCACAACTCATCAAATACCCTCTTCCTTAGGAAACTTAATTCACCATATTGCTAAATTATTTCCTGTCTGTGTTTCAAATGCCAAGGTTGTTTTCTTTTTTCCCTCCCACTCTGCCTGATTTAGGATGCCTTAAATGTTTAAATCTTTTTTATTGAGTAGCATAATCCATGAAACATAGCCAATGATATTTTATATTAAAAGAAATACAATTTTCTCATAATGACCAAATAAAATTACATCATTGACTTACCAAATCATTTGGTAAAGGTGTCATAAATCAGTTCAATCCCACTCCAGTGGCACATGTCTTATCAGCGAGGCCCGCAGCACTATCTCCTTATTTCTACTTCAGTCTCAGCTGTTTTTCCCTGTATGTCTGTCACCCCAAGTCCTGATTATAGGTTACATATGCTATTCATCCATATTCAACAGGTTGTAAATATAAATAAAAGTAAGTACTTTAATGCCCCACACTCCCACCAAAAAGAGGAATGTTCAGAAAGAAAATTTGACTTAATTTAATGGTGTAAACCCGCAAAGAAGACATTTTTATGTCTCCTAATGATCTGTGAGTCCACAGTGCCCTGTATTGATAAGTACAATAGCACTTAGAGCACTTACTCTCCCTAGTTCTCACCTCCTGTGATTGACGCAAGAAACATGAGAGCAGCACCTGCCGTCTTCACCTCGTACCTCAGTGAATAAAACATTGCCTGCCCCCCAAATATGTGCTCAGCAAGTCATCCCTTCCACCTTTTCCTCTGCAATGCAAATATTTTATATTTCATAGGACATAATATTATAAATATTACTGATGCATCTGTCTTTAGCTCTACACTGACTCATATGGAGAAGTATCAATTTACAGAAATAACCCAACATTAATAAGACAAAAAATTCAGTTTTGCCCAATTGATTTTATTTTTTGCCTAATTATGCAATTTGACCTATTGTCCATAAACCAGTTCCCTAAGTTGAGCTCAGAAATAACTCAAAAACTGCCAAATTCAGGTGGGTTTTTGGTTTTGAAGAGTATTGAATTTACCATCGTAGGATTTTCTAAACATCATACTCACATTTAAATTTAGTATTCCCATTTGTCTGATGACAAGGAAACAGAAGTCTTGCTCAGCTATTAGGATGTTATTATTCTGTGTCAGAGGTTTCCAGATTCTCAGTCAGCGTGTTTTATAGACCATTCACAGAATGTTCAACAGTGGGAGAAAAAAAAAGATTAAATTGTCAAATACGTGAAAGAAATTTTGGTTAGGCAAAAACTAAACACTTAAAAAAACTGCAGGACTTCTTAGCTTAAAACGTGAATGTGCACTTCTAGAATGCGAAATTCTAACGTGGGTCTAAGTATGTGCGTACAACAGGATAATGTTCTAGTATGCAACGTCAGATTATTTGACCAGGAACTGCATTTTGTTCTATTTACCTCAAAAAATTATTTTCAGCTGTTCTGTTAAAAAATTGGAAAATGTTCGTTTCTACTAAAACATGATCTGAGAAGATACAGGGGCATAAGCAAGTTCTTCCCAGCTGTGAGTGCGTCTGAGTACACAGCATGGATAGCTGGAAACTTCCTGTTAATAATAAGGGTGTAAGGATTATGAGCAAGGTAGGAGCTGGCTCACATCAGGAAAGATGGGATCTTTTGATCTAGACAACTACAGGGAAGGTAAAGGAGGGAGGAATTTGGAGAGTACCAGGGTGCACGTAGCATTGTTCAGGAGGAGAAAGGCTAAGAAAGGAAATGTCTATGCACTGAATATAGAGAATTCCAATGACATGTGGTTTTCATGACTTCGAGGAAAACGATTTCAACCTGAATTCATGCAGTCTGTATAGGACAAGGACGTTATTTTTCCAGAGAGTAAAAGTCTCAAGGAAATAACTCTCAGTCTTGTAAATAACTAACTGCATAAGAGAGCTGCTGTCAACTGAAATACTTGGAACAGTAAATCTTTCACTTACCTCTTCTGTATGCACATGGTTTGTAATTGAGATTTCCTTATACCAGAGTTTCTCTAAGTATGATTTTGAGACCACTTGCAACAGAATCACTTTTTAGGGGAACTTTTTAAAAATGCTGATTCCTCACCTGGAACTATGAAATTTAAAGCTCTGAGCGTAGGCATGAAAATCTGCATTAAATAACAAGCCCTCCGTGTGACTTTATGCTTACTAAAGTTTTTACAGAGCTACTTGATATTAGAATGACAGATTTTAAATTCTTAAAAGTTGCTTAATGCATGTCCCAATTTTTAATGGTGTGTGTACATGTATAGTGAGGGTGGGGAGCAATGGAAAGGGATGGGAAGAGTGCTGAAATTTTAGAGAACCTGATAGTCTGGGAATTGATTATGGAAATGACAATTTTCTGGACAGTGAGAGTGTGGTGATCAGACAGGGGGACAGAGAGAATGTGATAGAGAGAGCAAACATTGGTAACTCTGAGATGTCTCACGTTGATGGGGATTTGATTGCTGTGGTTCACTACATAAGTCCCCCTGTGAAATAAACCCTGTTATGATGATAGCTTTCAAAAGCTATTATGAGAAATAAACGAGATAGACTGAAACACATAATAGAAAACAGTGTTTAAATTTGACCAATTCCTAAAAATAAAAATTGGTATTTTTAGGAGTGTGGTATCCTTTTAAAACCCAAATTTTATGACTAATTATTTCAGATAATATTTATCACATTTATCACTCTCAGAACAATTTGTAAGTTTAACTTAATAAGCTATAACAATCAGGTTAAACAATTTGGATAAACTAGTAGTGTATCTAATTTCTTCAGTGCACATTAGTCTTGGAACTTCAGAAAGATAAATACTTTAAACTGTTTTTTTTGCAGGGGAAGATTCACCCTAAGCCAACATCTGTTACTAATCTCCCTCCCACCCAAAGCCCCACCATATAGTTGTTAACAGTTGTAAATTCTTCTAGCTCTTCTATGTGAGCCACAGCCACAGCATGGCCACCAACAGGTGAGTCATGTGGTTTTGCAACTGGGAACCGAACTTAGGCTCCTGAAGTGTAGTGTGCTGAACTTTCACCACTAGGCCATCAGGGCCGGCTCAAGATAAACACTTTAAATACAGACAATATGTAATGAAGGCTTTCTACCCTATTAAAATTTGCCACCAACATTAAGCTTGTGTCTTAAAGAGAATGTCTGTGAGAGGAAGGTGTGCTTTTGAGGGGAGGAGATCACATTTAACCCTACCCTCAACTCACAGAGCAGGGTACTCTCTTTCTGTTTTAAAGTTAAAAATTAATTAAGAAATAAGCAAACCGTTAAAATAAAGAGTATTACTGGCTAGTTTATATTGCTCGTTATATTTACTTCTCAGACGATTTTTGAAACTGGGTTGGGGAAAGAACCCATAGATTTGAAATACAGCTACATAAGCAGCAAGTATTTATTTACCAATATGTATTATTTCCATTTCCTTTTCTTCTTTTCTTTCTTTCTTTTTACAAAATCTTATATTTGAGTAATACTTCCAAAGGGATCAACAATAAAGGGGTATAAAATGGCGGAGTGAAAATTTTCCTCTTACTCTCAGTTACTCAGTCCCCTTCCTGAAAGAAACAATGTATATATTTTTTAAATCTTTCCAGGGACACTTTTATATTTTATTACTACTTTATTATTTTCTAAAATATAGATATAAATACAAAATACATATTGTATATATTTTTTTCTTCTTTATTACACAAATGGTTATATATGCTCTTCTGAATCTTGGACATCATTTTAAAGTCAGCTCATTCTTCCCAAATTCAAGGAATGTTTAAACAAATTTAAAGAACACAGTTTAATCTTAGAACAAGCACACATTATATGGTTTATAAGTAAAAGATGACATGTAGAGAAATATGTCATAAAATTAATTTCATTGATATGCCCATATTTCTTAGATTGTGATAATCCCTCCTCCCAACTTACTCTGATTCACTGACAGTTGTTAACAGGAACTCTCAAAGTTGTGAAAACTCCTTCTTTATGTGAGTTTAAAAATGAAATTCTGAGTGATATTCTTATTCTATTTCCATATAAAAATTATCTTTTCACTGCCTGCTATTGATCTGTCTTCTTTGGCAAGTAGTAATTTAAGAATATGTCAATTGACCTGAGCCATTCTACAAAAAGACTGAAGCCATTTTTTCTGTTAGTGAAACAGGCCCAAGGTATTCTTAGATATCATACAAAGAGTTTAAGATTTCTATCAGACTGAAAGCCTAAACTTCCCTTTCTCCATAATACACAGTAAATGATCCAACAAGTATAGGTGAAGAGTAAATTTATATTCATCTTTTTTAAAAAAGAATTAGTTGAATTTTAAAATTGTGGCAAGGAATATTAACTTTAAAAAAGACATGAGAATTTGCTTATGAAAAACAAAACAAAACAAAAAATCTGGCTCCTACGCAAATATCATTGTAATTTGTTATCATATCTACTTTTATCTGTTTGTTTTTTCTCATCTAACAAAGAGAGTTTTGCTAGCTCAGCAGAAATTCCTCATAGTTTCTTCACCAAATCCACAAAGCTACTTGAGCCTATGTTTATCTTCTATTATGACTAGAAAAGTTTTCTTACTCCTATCAAATGTGAATTTTTCCAGATGTCTCTGAATCTCTTCCACCTCAACTTCTCTACTTCCTTTGCTATCTCTTATCTTTTATCATCAGAAGCTCCCTCTCCACTGGATTAATCAATCAATATACTCCCATTTTTAAAAGGGTACACAGAGCATCCCCCCCCCCAAATACCATTGACTCCACATCTCAATCCAGCAATTACTCAATTTTTCTTCTCCCTTTTAGAGCAAAAATTGGACTTGACTTTCTTCTCTGAATCTGGTTTCACTCCTTCCCAGGAAAAAATTTCCTAGCACATTTGTTTTCCTTCTGTTCTTAAGTTCACCTAGACTTTCTCTGTTGTAGCACCTTGCCCTCTCCTTAGAATGTTCTTTCTTCAACTGTTTCCAAAGTCTCATCTTTAAGATCTTTTCTCAGAAATCATCCTTCCTTGAGTACCTTATGTAAATATGTTGCACCTTCTATTCCAGTTATCTGCTAACAAATATTCTTACTCTGCCATCAGCACAACCTCCAACTCTCAAATGTATGTGTTTTCTTCCTTATATTTATGTCTTTCCTTCTAGAATGTAAACTCCATGAAGGTAAGTCTCATCAGTTACAGAGTGGCTAGGACATAATAGTCACTCTCCAGAAATATTTGATGAATGAATAGATTGCTGATTTAGGTCCTAGACGTTGTGAGTGACGATAAAGCCATAGCCTTCCTCCCCAACGCGTATAATACTTGGGGCAACATGAAGTGGGGCAAGTGAAAGAGGTTTACTTACAACCAAGTTGAGAAATTGTTATAACTATGGTTTCTATTCTGTGTGGTTCCATGAACTGAGCTTGAGGTTCATTGATTAGGGGAAAGAAGTCCAGAAATAAACAGAACTGGAGTTTTTTGTTTGTTTCTTTCTTTGATTCCTATTAGAGTCTTGGGAAGCACACAGGTAAGAAATGGTCAGAAAAACTAAATTATAACTAAAAAGAACTGCTTTAGGGTCCTGGAGACAAAAGTGTAGCTATGACTGGGGAAGAAAAACCTTGAGGTCTGGAGAGCATCTGAAATCAGTCATGGACAGGCAGTAGTAAATGGGCATTATCCAGTGACTTTGCAGGCAGAGATGTGGACAAGTGAGAGCCAGAATAGGAGGAGAAAAATGGGGTGGGTATTGCAGAGTGATCACAGTTGACAGACTGGTTCTGAATATGCATAAGAAATCCTTTAAAGCAACTTTAGAAAGAATGGGCTGACACTTTGAATGGGATTCATTTCCAGCAATCTGACTATTAAGGGTTAAAGTTGCCATAATTTATTCATTGAAATTAAATATGAATGTATATGTATGTGTATATATAATATAATCTACAAGCCTCCGAATGAAAAGTCTAGGACGTCTGGGGTATGCTGGTTGGACTCCTACCTGAGGATTGATTTTCATCTTGGAGCATCATGACCATTTTCTTTGCCATTTTTCTTAGTGTGTGTTATGCCATCAGTTTTCGTGATCAATATGTCACCATTTGACATCACCACTTTTCTACGAAGGGCTGTATTCTAAGGTTATCAGCAGGCCAAGGACCAGTTGGAAGAAGAATTGTTTTAACTGCAGAATTTTTATGTACGCCTATGCCTCATTGAAGACTCTGTTAGGAAGCTTGCCCTTCTACCGATCGATCACTGCCTTTCTGCTGTGCCTGACACAGATCTCAAGAGAGGCATTACCTCATGTTAAATTTCCTGAATATCCAGCAGGTAATAATAGATAGAAAATCATTAGAATCTATATACAGCTCCTCAAATCTGATTTCATAGTATTTCCAATTACGTTGGGTGATTTGGGTCTCTGTTATAATTTTAATATGTTCTAAGTAAATATCATAACAATCGCAGTTTTTCTGGGAATAAAGAAAGTGCTGACAGTGACAAAAAAGTTAGAAGAAAGACGTGTACAAATCTAAATTTCACATTCCCCTAGAACTTGAAAAAATTATAGTTTGAAGCATATAACTTTTGTGATATTTATTAGAGCTAGAGTATGTGGAGCAAAGCAAACATCTTGGACTCACAGTGCATAATTATGATCCCCAAATTAGCTTTCTGATGTACTACATAAAATAAAACTAATTCATATTCACAAAAATCTGTATTCACAATTCAAAAGCAGTGCATCCATCTCAATAACAATGTAGAGAAAAGATTGACCAGCTGCTTTAACTACACAACAAACATAAATTATGAAAAATGCTCACAGGTAAGGTTTTAAGTTCCACTGGTTTAATAAAGGTTTACTATGGACTAGGCCGTACTGACCCTTCACTCAGAAGAAACTTAATTCATATGATTCTCAAAGGAAGAGAGTTTTGATGCCTCCTGTAAGATTTTTTGAAAAAGTTTTGAGAGAAAGGAAAGGAGATGTATCACCAGCCATAGTGAGTTAGGAAGAAAATCAGTGGGCCTCCTATCTCTCCTCATTTGAAGTTTTGCTTAGAAAATATGACATCTGTTTTCAGCAGTATGGCTGACAAGAAATCCTAAAAACACTTAAAAGGATAAAAAGGTAGGGGGCCGGCCTGGTGGTGCAGTGGTTATGATTGTGCACACTGCTCCGGCAGCCTGGGGTTCCTGGGTTCAGATCCCAGGTACAGACCTAGCACTGCTCTCAAGTCATGCTGTGGCAGCATCTCACATACAAAATGGAGGAATATTGGCACAGATGTTAGCTCAGTGACAATCTTCCTCAAGCAAAAAGAAGACTGGCAACAGATGTTAGCTCAGAGCCAAACTTCCTCACACACAAAAAGGATAAAACCCAAAGGGTTAATCGTGTTAGTGGTAATAGTGTGTACTATTTCTTACACTGTATGGTTGGCTTAGGGGTATTTTTTCATTATTATGCTTTGTTTCAAATAAACGTTTGTTTACATGTGTATGTGTATATCTTTCCTTCCTTTTTATTTGTAACAATTATTTCATAATAATAAAGAAAAAACCAGGATGCAAAATTTCACTTATATCACTTGTACTATAATCAGAACTATTTGTAAACAGCAATAAAAATCTTGTGCATAGAAAAAACTAGAAAGAAAAGTACTGAAATAGTAATAGTGACTGACTTTCACTTGTAGGAACATACGTGATTGCCTTTCCTCCCTTTAAAAATTTTTTCCAGTTTCAAATTTTCTATAGTGAGTATCCTTTCATATAACTTTTACTTATTTCATTAATAGAAATAAAAATAAAATAATGGAATCTTGTCAAGATGGTGGTGTAAGCAGAATCTGAACTCATATCCTCCCATAAACACAACCAGGTTATAACTGTTTTGGGAAAAATTATTCTGGATAGAAAACTGAAAACTGGATAAAAAGAACCACCACAACAAGGGACAGTCCTAAGATAGAAGAAGCAGAAGTTCCTTCTGGAGAGGAAAAAAGCCACCTTCAGGAGCAGCAGGGTTTCTCAGCTGGCCAGGCAGGAGCCACCCTAAGGTACACAGCCCTCCATGGAGGATTGAGGTCTGGAGTGGGGACTGATACTGCTATAAGCATCCTTCAGACTCAGCACAACTGAGATGAGTGTCTTACTATCTGGCTTTGCTGTCTTTTAACTGTAGCAGGGATGTCCCCAGAAAAGCTATTGGATGAAAGCCAAAAAGACCCAGGTCTTAAAGGGCCCATGCACAAACTCACCCATCTCAGAAAACTAAAATCACCAGAGAGAAGGCTGATAGTCCTTTGGTGAAAAGAGGCTCACCTGGTGGTTTCTGGGTGGATCTCAGTGAGAGAAGTGACCTCTCCAAGACTGAGACATTGCTGGTGGCCATTGTTGTGACCTAGTCCAGGTGTGCTGACACAGACCCCAGCAGATGCCATTGAAATTCTTCCCCTGGTCTGTTAGCCCAGGAGTCTGCCAAACCTGCTAGACAGCAGATTTAATCCAGTTCAGCCAGGGCAGGCAGCCCTCCCTAGGGACCAGCCCCACCCAACAGCAAGCCCTCAGGCTACTTGTTGGCCTTCATTGACTGGGTGCCTTGATCCTCTAGAGGCAGGTGTATGTGTCTGCCTCTGTGAGGCAGGGCTTGTGTGAGAACCAGGCGAATTGTGGGGGCATTGTTGGGGAGGTGGTGGCCTCTGCAGTGGGGCATTGGGGTATGCTCCAGGGGGTTGGGAAGTGTGCACAGACCAGGACTGTGTTGACAGTGTGTGTGGTCCTGTGGTGAATGAGGCTTATCAGCAACAGCAGACCTATGCTTGACAAATAGCCATAAAATGGATCAGCCCTGCCTTCCAAAACCTGAAACAATTGAGTGCTCCCAGGCCTAGGGCCGGACCCACTCAGCTGCACTCCTAAGAGAACTGACAACAGCCTTGTAGGCCTAAGGCCTATAGCAGCTGTAAGTCCCTGAGCCTAGCAACCAACTCACTGGGTATCTACCCAATTAACAGGAAAACTGCAACAGGAGTGTGCTGTTAAACCTTGAAGCTCCAATGGTGCTGAGGCTCCTCAAACCAGATTTACAAAGATCTAGACAGGGAAGAAAGACTAGACACCCTGGACATCTGCATTAAGAGCAGCCCTGCCACAGCAGAAGGGCACAAGGAGCCTACAAAGGGGTCACTTCTGGATCATTTGGACTGGTGATGAGGGAAGCACACTGCTGGGCCTCAAAAGGCATCTCTTACATAAGGCCACTTCTCCAAGATCAGGAGACATAGCTGACTCACCTAATACTTAGATATAAGCACAGAGAAAGAGGCATAAGGAGGAGACAAAGGAATATATTCCAAGCAAGGGAACAGGACAAAAGCCAAGAAAAAGGACTAAATGAAACAGAAATCAGTGACCTACCTGATAAAAAGTTCAAACAAAAACTCATAAGGATGCTCACAGATATTGGGAGAAGACTGGATGAACACAGTGAATTTATCAACAAAGAACTGGAAAATATAAAAAGGAACCAATCAGAAATGAAGAATACAACAGTGGAAATGAAAAATTCACTAGAGGGACTCAATAACAGAGTAGAGGACTCAGAAGAACGGATCAGTGAGCTAGATGAAAGACTAGAGGAAATCACTAAAGCTGAACAGAAAAAAGAAAAAAGAATTAGACAGAATGAAAACAGTCCAAGGGAACTCTGGGACAACAACAAGCACACTAACATTCGTATTATAGGTGTCCAAGAAGGAGAGGAGAGAGACAAAGGGGCAGAAACATTATTTGAAGAAATAATAGATGAAAATTTTCCTAACCTAAGGAAGGAAATAGACATCCAGGTACAGGAAGCACAGAGAGTTCAAAACAAGATAAGCCAAAAGAGGCCCACACAAAGACACATTATAATTAAAATGTCCAAAATTAAAGATAAAGAGAGATTCCTAAAAGTGGCAAGAGAAAGGCAGCAAGTGACATAGAAAGGAAAGCCCATAAGGCTATCAGCAGATTTCTCAGCCAAAACCCTACAGGCAAAAAGAGAATGGCATGGTATATTTAAAGTGCTAAAAGGAGAAAACCTACAGCCAAGAATACTCTATCTATCAAGGTTATCATTCAGAATGGAAGGAGAGATAAAGAGCTTCTCAGACAACCAAAAATTAAAGGAGTTTATCACCAAGAAACCAGTTCTAAAAGAAATGCTGAAGGGACTTATTTAAGTGGGAAAGCGACGACCATAAATAGAGACAAAATAATTATCAAAAAAAAAAAACAGGCAATGAAATCACTTGTAAAGGTAAAAATATAGTAAAGGTAGCAGATCAAAAACTACCTGTGAAGATAATATGAAGGTTAAAACACAAATGTACTAAAATTGCCTATTTCAATGATAAGAGGGAAATGGATAGACACACACAAAACAAGAGATTAGATATGATTTCAAAAACATAAAATGTGGGAGGAAGGGAGTGAAAAAGTAGAGCTTTTAGAAATAGGTCAAGGTAAAGAGTCTATCAACTTGATACAGACTGTTATATGCATAGAACATTATATACGATCCTCAGGGTAATCACAAATCAGAAACCTATAATAAGTAAGCAAATACATGTGACAAAAGAAATCAAACATATTACTAAAGAAAGCCATCAAACCACAAGGGAAGAGAGCAAGAGATAAAGGAGCAGAGAAAAACTACTAAAATTCCCAGAAAAAAGTAACAAAATGGCAATAAATACATATTTATCAATAGCTACTTTAAATGTCAATGGCCTAAATGCTCCAATCAAAAGGCATAGGGTGGCCAACTGGATGAAAAAATATGACCCATATATGTGCTGCATGAAAGAGACACACTTTGGACCTAAAGACACTCACAAACTGAAAGTGAAATTATGGAAAAAGATATTCCATGCAAATGGCAAAGAAAAGAAAGCGGGTATAGCAACACATACATCAGACAAAATAGACTTTAAAACAAAAACTGTAATAAGAGACAAAGAAAGTCACTACATAATGATAAAGGGAACAATCCAATGAGAAAATATAACACTTGTAAATATCTATGCACCCAACATAGGAGCACCTATATATATAAAGTAATTATTAACAGACATAAGAGGAGAAATAGTAACACAATAATAGTAGAGGACTTTAACACTCTACTTACTCAAATGGATAGATCATCCAAACAGAAGATCCATAAGGAAATACTGGCCTTCAACGACATATTAGACCAGATGGACTTAGTGGATATATATATATATAGAAC
This sequence comes from Equus przewalskii, assembly GCF_037783145.1. NCBI lineage: Eukaryota > Metazoa > Chordata > Mammalia > Perissodactyla > Equidae > Equus > Equus przewalskii. Next base: position 27,828,094 of record NC_091834.1, read on the forward strand.
ATTCCATACAAAAGCCACAGGATACACACACTTTTCAAATGCACATGGAACATTCTCCAGGATTGATCACGTATTAGGCCACAAAATAAGTCTCAATAAATTTAAGAAGATCGAAATTTACCTTGCATCTTTTCCGATCACAAAGGTATGAAAATAGGAACCAACTCCAGGAAAAAAACCAGAAAACCCACAAAAATGTGCAGATTAAACAAAATGCTACTCAACAACGATTGGGTCAATGAAGAAATCAAAGGAGAAATAAAATTCCTAGAGACAAATGAAGATGAAAATATGACATGCCAAAATCTACGGGATACAGCAAAAGCGATTCTGAGAGGGAAGTTTATAGCAAATCAAGCCTACCTGAACAAACAAGAAAAATCCCAAATAAACAATCTAACAGTGCATCTAACTCTACTGGAAAAAGAAGAACAAAGCCAAAAATCAGCAGAAAGAAGGAAATAATAAAAATCAGAGCAGAAATAAACGAAATAGAGACTACAAAAACAATAGAAAAATTAATGAAAGCGAGAGCTGGTTCTTTGAAAAGATAAACAAAATTGACAAACCCTTAGCTAGACTGACCAAGAAAAAATGAGAGAAGGCTCAAATAAATAAAATCAGAAATGAAAGAGGAGAAATTACAATGGACACCTCAGAAACACAAAAGATAATAGAGAATATTATGAAAAGGTATACGCCAAAAAATTGGATAATCTAGAAGAAATGGATAAATTCTTAGAAACATACAACCTTCCAAAACTGGACCATGAAGAAGTAGAGAATTTGATAGACCCATCACCGGTAAGGAGATCAAAACAACAATGAAAAACCTCCCAAAAAATAAAAGTCCAGGACCAGATGGTTTCCCTGGTGAATTCTGCCAAACATTCAAAGAAGACTATCCTTCTCAAACTCTGCCAAAAAATGGAAGATGAATAGGGGCTTCCTAACTCATTCTACGAGGCCAACATTATCCTGATACTGAAACCAGGCAAGAACAACACAAAAAAAGAAAATTGCAGGCCAATATCACTGATGAACATCAATGCAAAAACCCTCAACAAAATACTAGCAAATCGAATACATAATACATTTACAAGATCATACATCATGATCAAGTGGGTTTCATTTCAGAGATGCAGGGGTGGTTCAGCGTCTGCAAATTGGTCAACATGATACACCACGTTAACAAAATGAGGAATAAAAATCACTTGATCATCTCAATAGATGCAGAGAAATTATATGACAAGATACAGCATCCATTTATGATAAAAACTCTCAATAAAATGGGTATAGAAGAAAAATACTTCAATGTAATAAAGCCTGTCAATGACAAACCCACAGCAAATAACATTCTCAACAGAGAAAACCTGAAAGCTATACCTCTAAGAAGAGGAACCAGACAAAGATGCCCACTGTCACCACTCTTATTTAACATAATATTGGAAGTCCTAGCCCAAGCAATTAGGCAAGAAAAAGAAATAAAAGGGATCCATATTAGAAAAGAAGAAGTGAAACTGTCACTCTTTGCAGATGACATGATTTTATAGATAGAAAACCCTAAAGAATCCACAAAAACTGTAGAAATAAGAAATAAATACAGTCAAGTCACAGGATACAAAATCAACATACAAAAATCGGCTGTGTTTCTATACAATAAGAATGAAGTAGCAGAAAAAGAAATTAAGAATACAATTCCATTTACAATTGCAATAAAAAGAATAAAATACATAGGAACAAACTTAACCAAAGGGGTGAAAGATCTGTACACCAAAAACTATACAACATTGTTGAAAGAAATCGAAGAAGACAGAAAGAAATGGAAAGATAGTCCATGCTCTTGGAGTGGAAGAATTAACATAGTTAAAATGTCCATACTTCCTAGAGCAATCTATAGATTCAATGCAATCCCTATCAAAGTTCCAACAACATTCTTCACAGGAATAGGACAAAGAATCCTAAAACTTATATGGAACAAGAAAAGACCCTGAATAGCCAAAGGATTTCTGAAAAAAAAAGAACAAAGCTGGAGATATCACACTCCCTAATTTCAAAATATACTACAAAGCCATAGTAACCAGCATGGTACTGGCACAAAAACAGATGCACAGATCAATGGCACAGACTTGAGAGCCCAGAAATAAACCCACACATTTATGGACATCTAATATTCAACAAGGGAGCCAAGAGTATATAATGGAGAAAGGAGAGTTTCTTCACTAAATGGTGTTGGGAAAACTGGACAGCCACATGCAAAAGAATGAAAGTAGACCATTACCTTACACCATGCACAAAAATCAACTCAAAATGGATTAAAGACTTGAATGTAAGTCCCGAAACCATGAAACTTCTAGAAAAAAACATAGGCAGTATGCTCTTTGACCTCGGTCTTAGCAGCATATTTTCAAGTAGGATGTCTGACCAGGAAAGGAAAACAAAAGAAAAAATCAACAAATGGGCCTTCAACAAACTAAAAATGTTCTTCACAGCAAAGGAAACCATCAACAAAATGAAAAGACAACCTAACAGTTGAGAGAAGATATTTGCAAACCGTATATCAGATAAGGGGTTAATATCCAGAATATACAAAGAACTCATACATCTCAACAACAAAAAATCCAACACCACAATTAAAAAATAGGCAAAAGATCTGAACAGAGATTTCTCCAAAGATGATGGCCAACAGGCATATGAAAATATGGTCAACATCATTAACTATCAAGGAAGTGAAAATCAAAACTACAATGAGGTATCACATCACTCTGGTCAGAATGGCTGTAATTAACAAGACAGGAAACAACAAGTGTTGGAGAGGATGTGGAGAGAAGGGAACCCTTGTACACTGCTGATGGGAGTGCAAACCACTGCTACCACTATGGGAAGCAGTATGGAGTATCCTCAGAAAATTGAAATAGATCTACCATATGATCCACCTATTCCACTGCTGGATATTTATCCAAAGAACTTGAAAACACAAATATGTAAACATACATGCACCCTTATGTTCATTGCAGCATTATTCGCAATAGCCAAGACTTGGAAGCAACCTAGGTGCCCATCAAGGGACGAATGGATAAAGAAGATGTGGTATATACACATAATGGAATACTACTCAGCCATAAGAAATGATGAAATCTGGCCATTTCTGACAACATGGATGGACCTTGAGGGTATTATGCTGAGGGAAATAAGTCAGAGGGACAAAGTCAAATACCATATGATCTCACTCATAAGTAGAAGATAAAAACAATGACAAGCAAACACATAGCAATGGAGATTGGATTGGTGGTTACCATGCGGGAAGGAAGGGGAGGGCACAAGGGGTGATTAGGCTCACATGTGAGGGGATGGACTATAATTAGTTTTTGGGTGGTGACCATGATGTAATCTACACAGAATTCAAAATATATTATGATGTACATCTGAAAGCTATGTAATGTTATAATCCAATGTTACTGCAATAAAATAATTAATTAATTAATTAATTAATTAAAAAATAAATAAGATTGGGGCCAGACCTGTGGCTGAGTGGTTAAATTTCCACATGCTCCACTTAGGCAGCCTGGGTTTGCAGGTTTGGATCCTGGGCACGGACCTACTCCACTTGTCAGCCATGCTGTGGAGGCATCCTACATACAAAGCTGAGGAAGACTGGCACAGGGGTAATATTCCTCAAGCAAAAATAAAAAGAGGAAGATTGGTAGTAGATGTCAGTTCAGGGTGAATATTCTTCACCAAAAAAATAAATAAAAATAAGATAATGAAAATTTACATCTACGTAAAAGTAGCGATGAAAATAGTCTATACAAAAACTTTTACATGCTTGTTCATAGAAGATTTATTTGTAATAGCTGAAAACTGGAAACAGCTTAGATGTCTTTCAGCGAGTGATGATTAAACAAACTTTGTTATATCCATACAGTGGACTTCTACTCCACAATAAAAAGAAACAAACTATTGACACACAAAACAATCTAGATGCGTCCCAAGGTCATTATGATGAGTGAAAAAGCCAATCTCAAAAAGTTATTTACTGTATGGTTCCATTCCTATAACATTCTCAAAATAACAAAATTACAAGGATGGAGGACACATTAGTGATTGCCAGTGGTTAGGGATGGCAATGGGGAAAAGGGTGTGTGTTGCTATACTATAAAAAGGCGGCATGACTGAGGTCTTAGGGTTCTGTATCCTGGTTGTGGAGTTAGTCACATGAAGCTACACGTGTGATAACATGATACACACATTGTACCAGTGTCACTTCCCTGAGTTTGATATTGCACTATAGTTGGGGAAAATGTGAAAACTGGGGAAAATGGGTGAAGAGTACGTGAGACTTCTCTGTACTATCTTTGCAATTTCCTCTGAATCTATAATTATTTCAAAATAAAAAGTTTAATTTTTTTTCTGTAGTTTCAAATTTTCTATAGTAAGTATTTTATAAATGAATAAGGTTTCACTTATTTTGCTATTTAAAAAGAGGAGTACCATGTAGAAACATTTTACAGATATCTTTCTTCCTTACTTCCTACTCTGGTTACGACTGTATACAAGTGAAATAAAAGTTGATTTAAAAATCCACCATAGCATTACCAGATTGAAATATAATACCATGGTTAAGACTAAAATTTTGTTGAAACTCTAGTTGAAGGCAAAATAAACTTTCTTTTGGGCAGAAATTGTGCTAAATGCAAGCGTTACAGTAGTAAATAGGATGGATTTGTTCCCTGATCTCAGGAGGCTTACAATTTAGTGAGCAGACAGAAAAATGAAAGGCAAAACTGAAATTAAATGAATACTTGAAAATATTGATAGTGTGTATGAAGGAAACAGAGACCTAACATAACAAATTACAGTGAGTCCTAACTTACGAAGGCTGGTCAGGCAAGGAAGGCTTCTCTGGGGAGATATTTAAGCTGAGACTTGAAATAGTCAGCCACACTTTAATTAAGAAGCTCTTTAGGACATTAAAAAGAATTCTAACTCTGAAGAATGTGGTTTTTCCACAAGCAGAAGCACATGTATATTTGACATGTGTTTCTGCAGGATACTGATCTATCCCTCTCCATTGGAAGATTTTCTGGAACACATAAGGCACTTGATGTGTGTTGCATAAATTTCTGAGTATGAATTCCCTTTGTAGCACATACGACCAAGTCCTTTGCAGATAGGAAAAGATAATGAATAAACAAAAACAACAACAAAAGAATTTAAAATAGGACCCATATTTCACCCTCAAAATTGAAATATAAAATTTAAAAATATTTGAAATAATGTTCTCACAGATTGCTTTTAACTTATGTTTTTATTTAAACCCTTTCCCCCCATCTCAGCTTTGTTCTTCTTTTTTTTTTTTTTTTTTTTGAGGAAGATCAGCCCTGAGCTAACATCTGCTGCCAATCCTCCTCTTTTTGCTGAGGAAGACAGGACCTGAGCTAACAACCATGCCCATCTTCCTCTACTTTATATGTGGGATGCCTACCACAGCATGGCGTGCCAAGCGGTTCCATTTCCTCATCCGGGATCTGAACCGACAAACACTGGGCCACCAAAGCGGAACGTGGGCACTTAACCATTGTGCCACCGGGCCAGCCCCTATTATTATTCTTTAAACAGAACTCCATGCCTCATCTTGGGGTCTTGCACTTCAAATATTCTCTTTTAAAGGAAGACAATCCTCACTAATGATGTGCCACTTTCAAAGGACTTCAGTCTGCCTGATTCCAAGTTTTTTTTTTAGTGTTTCTAGGAGACATTATTTAAAACTTAAAACATAGTTCAATAAGATTGGTAAAATTAGTTTTGTACTGTGTATGCGATGGGAAAAGTTATATGCTAAGTTGGCTAGGTTCCTCTATCAGCCACCTGCCCCCGGTCACTATTTGTGGCTACTTCTGAGTCATCTGGTCCTAGTTCTAAAATCTAGACTAATGATAAATCACTGGGGTTCAAAAATGTTACTCACTCAGTTTCTAACTTAAAGTGATGAGAAACTTTCAGGCTCAGCATTAATGCCAGCATCTAAAAATAATGGGTCCTTGTTCTTCCTGTTGCTAGTGGATACTTTTTTCTGTTTTACAACAATTTTCAGTGAAAAATAGAAGCCTATTGTGCAACTCCGTTTAACAGCTGGAAGCTCAGAAGCAGATTAAAATTCAATAAACCTCATGTAAGTGGTGTGTCTACCTAGAGTAATAACCTGACTAGTATTTATAATAGAATTACAGGCCTCGTGAGCTCTGAGGGCTTATCTAAGGGAGGTGTTAGCATGTTTTGGAGCATCAGTTCACGGTGTAGTGAGCCTGCCAACCAAACACCACCTCTGCGCCTCATCTCCTCCATCATCAAATACAGCAAGAAATGCTGACAAAATTGATAGATTGGGGAAACAGCCTGTTTAGGAAAAGTATGGGTAAGGGAGATTTGTCTTAATTTTGAATTCTTCAATCTATTGTGGCCAAAATTATTTCTCTGTTCTTGAAATTTTATAGACCATTAGGTGATAAAGAGGTGGAAGAGCTAACCCTATAGATTACTCTGAAAGCATGAGCACTTTGGGGGTATTCCTAATAAAATATAAAAGGAAAAATAAACTAGAAACTCAAGGAAAAGATAGAAAAAAGAGTAAAACAACAGTTGAATGGTACTCTTACTCAGATACGCTATTTAAATCGTACGACTGCTTTTATACATTTTGTTAGTGTACTAAAGTTTTGCTTGCCAGTAGTACATCATTTGTGTCAAGCAGAAACACAAAGGAAAGAGGTGGAGGGGGTGAATATTGGCAGTGTCTTCCCCAACATGAAAGACTATAAATTCTAAAATTAACTATTTTCATCAAATATGCATCTACGCTTTCCTAAATAATATCAAGCATTCACATAGTCTGCTTAAAAAATATTTGTGTATACAGTGGTTTTACAATCTCAGTTTAACATTAGTATTTTTCCATGAGTTGCTCTTTTAACAGTAATTTTTAAAACAAAAATAAATCTAGAAAGAAAGAGGAGGTAATTTTTATTTATTTTAATCTCATAGATGACTTCTGGGCTACTGAACAGAGCAACCAGAGTGAAATGTCCATCTCTCTCTAAGGCGTTTAACAGGGTACACTCTTAAAGAAACAAATGATCTATGAAAGCCACATTCGTACAGATAAGATATGGCCTTTTCTAACTTTCCTACTTCACAGCCAATTGATGACTGTTATGGGCAATTACAGAATACAGTATAGTAGTATAAATACTCTGAGAAATGAAAAGTGTGTGTGTGTGGTGTTCAGTTCTCTTTTATAGCTTTTTATATTCTCTGAGCTAAAATACAATTTAAAAAGCCCATTGACTAAAGATCATCTTAAACACAATTGTAGCTTTAAAAAAAAAGTTTATTGACTTTCTGCAAGCAAGAAATAACACACTTCATAGGAATTGGATGTTAGAATGTCTCTTACAGGGTTTGGACTTGTACTAGATTATTCTAAGGAGGGATAATGGCTAATTTTGGATTGGCTGCTATCAAGAACTGTGGTCAATTCAGTATCTTATTTATGTTTATAAGGTGGAAAATGAAGAGAGACTTGGTATATCATTTGTAAAAAGGCAGCAATTACTCAGAAGAAAAGATGGTTAGTCATTTTGTACGTGGGACGTGGCCTTGGGTATGTTCTTTTAAAAACATTATGTTCTGTTGTCCTTTCCCCCATCCTTTCTTAAATCATTGTTGATATTCTTTTAGGAATATTATAATCTCAGCAATTACCATGTTACAAAACAACTCATTTTTATTGCGGCACTCGTGCACATGCTCCATGAGTCACAAGATTGTAACAAGAAAAACACTAACAATTGCAGGTTGTATAAATGGTTTTGGAAAAGAGGAACTAAGTAAAATGTTGCTTAATATTAAAAGTAAACCCTCTAATGCATCAGTTGTACCATACTATGTGAGAGAATTAAAATATTTTTTCTAATTCCATTTTGCTGATCCAAAGAAAATCGCTTACTTTTCTAAGATTCAATGTTCCATTTTATAAAATTATAATACTTAATCCACTTCTTCATATCTCACAGGTTTAAAATAAAGAATCAGGGGTGGGCCCGGTGGCGCAGTGGTTAAGTTCACACGTTCTACTTCTAGGTGGCCCGGGGTTCGCCGGTTCAGATCCCAGGTGCGGACATGGCACTGCTTGGCACACCATGCTGTGGTAGGCGTCCCATATATAAAGTGGAGGAAGATGGACATGGATGTTATCTCAGGGCCAGTCTTCCTCAGCAGAAAGAGGAGGGTTGGCAGTAGTTAGCTCCAGGCTAGTCTTCCTCAAAAAAACAAAAAGAATCAAAGACACATGAAGGATCAATACATTAACAATATGTTACTTATTGAAATAATAATAAGAAGAATTTATATGTTGTACTAAGTACCTTACATATGTTAATATGTTCTGAGTACCTTACATATATTAATCCACTTAACACTCACAGACAATTTTTTCTTTTTGCCAATAAGAGGCTAAGTAACTTGCAAGATCACATAGCTAAGTGACAGACATGCTATTCAGACTAAAGTCTGTCTCCAGAGTCCTTGCTTATAGAGGTTACAGATAAATGATGTTCACCTTACAAAAAGTCTTTTTTTTGGTGAGGAAGATTGGCTCAGAGCTAACTTCTCTTGCCAATCTTCCTCTTTTTTTTTTTTTTTCTCTCCAAAGCCCACTACATAGTTGTATATCCTAGTTATACGTCCTTCTAGTTCTTCTATGTGGGACACAGGCTCAGCATGGCTTTATGAGTGGTGTGTATGTCCGTGCCCAGGATCCAAACCAGCAAACCCCAGGCTGCCAGTATGGAGCATGAGAACTTAACCACTACACCACTGGGCCCACCCCCAAAAAGTCTTAAATGTATTTGTGTCTAATGTCTGGGGCTTCTGTCTTTGTAATTCATCTCTGGTGATGCAAAGTCATAAAGTCTGCCTTAGTTTTTAAGTCTAGAGAAATCTCCAAGTATTTGCTCAGTCTCAGCTACAACAAAACTTAAATCTAGGAATCAAATAACAGTTTCCTCTTTGGTTAATAGTCTTAGAGTTGGGAAAATTGCTGGAGCTCTTCAGGAACTTGGAGGTATAGCATGTAAGTAGAGTGAAGCAGTGGACTTATTTTTTCCTAAAACTTTCTTTTCATAATCTTCTCTATTCACTCAATTCTATTTCACTTTTGAATAGAATTTCACAGATTTTTCTTAAAATTACAATACACTTTCTTTAAGAAAATTAGAATTCCAAATAATATTACAACCCATAATAAGCATAATAGGCATTTAATTGTCCTTTCACCCTCATAAAATAACCCAATGTAGTTTTAAAAATAAAGACCATTGGGATAATATGGTGCTATTCCATAATGAATGCTTACTGCACACTCCGTGCGTCTTGCAGAACTTGTTCTAGACTCAGGAGAGTTACGTAGCACACTCATTCCATTCTCACACACTGGGTTTGGGGAAAGAAGGAGGAAGGAAAAGATAGAAGAATAGAATGGTATTCCGAGTGTAAGCATTAGATACCGAGGGGGAGCAGATCATTTTTTAACACCTCCCCTTTATGATAAAATTATTTTCAGTAACAACCATGACATGAAATTAATAAAATGATGGCTAGAAAAAAAGATAAGCAGTGATAACTTTCTTTTATTGAAATATGTGTATACATAAAATCATGCCGTAATAAGACAAACAATATCACAGTATGAAAAAGGGAAAATAAACTACTGCATTAATATTTCTTAGTTACACTAATGCATGTTTTATAAAATGGGAAAGACTTACCCCTATATATTGGTGTGTTGGAGTGATGAAAAATAGAAGTATGGTTTAATAATGAAGAATAACAATTTTTAAAAATTTAATTTTAACTTGAAAGATATTATTCAAATTCACTATTTTATTACTAAGCTAAAATTTTCACTTACCAAATAAAAATATTTCACCTTGCATTTTGTGCTCTCTTTCATTATTTTAATTCTGTGTAAAAAATAACTCTGAGTGGTCACATAGAATGACAGAATTGAAGAGACTCAGTTCTTTTCTTCATCTTTACAATAACTCTGCTGTGACTGTTTATTTTGATATTATTTAAATGTAGAAATACATACCACCAGCTGGGGGTGGAGACAGGAAATATAACCAGAGCTAACTTAAGAGATTCTAAACCGTTATAAGCTTACTCTCCAAATGAACATGTGTGGCCCAGTCCTCATGTATATTTCTGGGAGTTCTCCACATTAGCTGCCACATAAAATGTATTTTTAAAAAGATTATTTTTTAAAAAGATATATTTTTTTAAATTGTGCTAATTTGGAATTTATGTTTATATTATTAAAACTGAACAGTAACCACTATCATCATTTAGAACTTAGGCTAACAAAAGCTTTTATTAGAGAGAATAACTTATCACTTTTTTAGAATTTATCAATTTTTAGAACTGCTAGTGCGTTGTAACAATAAAAGCCAGAATGACTTCTAGCTGGTTTTGTTATTGATTTTATAATATGATACACACCCTTCTTGCTTGCACCTAGAGACAGCTCTCTTCTCTTGACCTTTGGTAAGCCCCTGGAGGGAGGGATGAGAAGAAAAAAGAAAGCAAATAATTTTAATTAGTCTATGCTGATGGGCTGAAATCAAAGAGTAAAATAAGTGCTGTTTATTCAAATTGAATCTGAAAGAAATCTGAGTTTTTTATTAATTTAAATTAGTTTATATTTGAGATAAATTAAAATTCTACATTTAAATTGTAAAGCACCTAAAATAATTCAAGAATTTAAATTAAATTAAATTTAAAATCTAACAGTCAATTTGATTTAAATTATTTTAATTTAAATTAAATTGAAATTCAGAAGCATCTGAAATGAATCAGAATTAGCCATAACATTCACCTCATATATGAAATGCTGAAATTTTGATTTCTAACAAGTTTTAATCAGACTCTGCTGACTTGGTAGCAGTTTGCAGAATGATTTCACACAAAAAGGTAAAACAGCCCAAAAAACATAACAAAAGTAAAAATGGGTGGCAGGAATTGTTATAATGGGTCATATGATTAATGCCTCAAATCAGATTTATATTAGCTTCAAATATGAAATTATGGGATTGTAGAAGAGGGTCATAAAATAATATAAACTGAATATATTTCTTTTGAAATGACAAAAACCTGATCAGTTATGATAAAATATATTTTTCTGAATATGTCTCCATCAGTGTGGCTGTCCCTTTGCTGGCTGAACCCTGCCAGCTGCTGAAGTGAAGTGAGAATCCATGGACCTCTAAATGCTCCTGGTGCAACTCCCTAGGCCCATGCTATCTGCTTTGCCACCAGAAACTTCTTTAGAGAAGAGTTTAACAAGGAAGTTGAGATTAGAACCTATCATACACAACTTTTTAAGAGACCATCAAGAAAATTGCATCAAGTTTCACATCCCTGTTTATGTCAATCACTGCCTGAAAGCCACGCCTACCAGGCCTCATTCCCCAGCTCTCATCCATTATGCCTCCGCATAGCTTCTAACTTGACTTAAGCCACACCATAGCTCCAATTTCTCAAATCTTTTGCTATTCTCTCTGAATTTATGGTTTGCCATAAACAAAATTCTCAAATGGTCAACCTTTTCCCAGATCCACAGTATCTTTTTGCTCCAAAAAACCCCATGGGGCTAGAAATGTTTGGAGGAATGTCTGCCCCAGTGACTGCAGACCTCTCCTGGCATTTAGCAGACAAGGGTCAGGGATGCTAAACGGCACTGGTGTTCAAGACCTGCAGGAGATGTGTCCAGCCTGCGATATACACACACAAACATGCTTGAACAATGATTTTTTCTAATTAAAATCGTTTTCAACTTTATATAAAAAGTCATTATGCAGAATGTAATCTTTTGTGGCTCTGTTCTTGCACTCAAGTACAATCTAACCATGTTGTTGCAGCTATCTGTAATTATTTGTTTCCTACACTGTGATATTTCATGGTGTAAGTATACCATTTTTTTCCCTCTTTTCCTTTCTATGGTAGCTTTATGTTTTCTGCTGCTATTAACAGTATTGCTGTTTACATTTCTGTATATGCCTCTTGGTGCAAATGAGCAAGAGTTTCTCTTGAGTGTGTACCTACAAATATGTACCTAGGAATCATTGGGTCTTAGGTTATGTTCAACTCTACAAGGCAAAAACAGATTGTCTTCCAATTTACATGCATATCAGCCATATTTAAGATATTCCTTCAGCTCACATCATCTCTAATAGTATCATGAGATTTCTTAATATTTGCCAAACAAATGAGTATAAAATGATATTTAATTTTGGTGACATTTTATTATTATTTGATAATTTACTATCTGTTTTCTTCTACTAGACTATAATGTTCATAAAGCTTGGTCATTTGTCTTCCTTATTGTTTTGTCTTCAGAATCTATGATAGTGTCTGGTACATAGACATGCTCAATGAATAACTGTCAAATGAATTAATATGAAATTATGCATAATTAATTTTCAAATTGATCTTTGGTAGCATATGTATATATGAGAAAATATACATATAATTACGGCATATAGTAAATTCCTAAAAATGAGTGGTTATGACGAAAGTAATCATAGTCCATTTTTCCAACTTTATATTGACCTACATAAGATATTTTAAGGTTTACTAAACCTTCTTTGTGTATTGTTATGAAGAGAAAAACTATAAGATCATTTAAATTGAAAACACTGAGTGATACTGCTAAGAGTTGAGGAAATTATCCCACTAATAGAGTCTCAAAGATAACCCCCAAGACACACACACACACACACACACACACACGTTATATTAATAAAGAAGATATTCGTGGTTCATGGTTGGTATCTTAGGATGTGTGCAGCTTAATTTAGGTTGATGATCTCTCCTCACCCAGGCAGCAGGATGGATGAAAGGTAAAGGAAGTGAGGAGAGGAACTCATAGTAGAGGGTAGAACAGGAAATCACAGTAGAATGGGAAATCGACTCACCTGTTTTGACCACAGCTAACTCCCGTGCTATTATCTTTGAGGAGAGGAGAGCTGCTCAATCCCTGGTAAATGAGGTCTGCCAGATATTTTCTGTAAATCAGAACTCCTTTTCCTAAATTATTGTCCTGAGGGATTTGGATAGGAGAGCTTAAGTGTGATGAGCAAGACTTTCCAAGGTGGGTTAGGAATGTGTTCTAACTTCAGGCTCACCTGTTCTATTCTCACAGCGCCAAGCACAGGCAACATGCAGAGCTGAGCATTCTTTGCATGAAGAACACACCACCCCTTAGGTATAAGCTTAGTGTCCATATGCTCTGATTAAAGAATATATTTTCTGTCCCCTCCCTCTTGGCACTCAGAGAAAGAATTTGTGGCCTGGAGATCTTTTGCTAAGTAAAGAAAATAATCGAGTTGCTAAGTGGTGGGGAAGGAGTGTTATTTTAAAAGGTGGCTGCAGTTTGAGAGGTTACTTAAGAAGCAATAAACAATTCTATTAGGAAGAGAACTCTGGTTCTTATTGTTGTATAGTGGTTGTTATTGTTGTTTATGCAAGGCCAGTCCTCCTTAGGGTTAGCCAACAGGAAAAAAAATGCTAGACTAAGAATGGTCAAATTGTAACATAGCTGGAATTCTAGCCCGAAAGACAAAGGATTTGTTGGGAACTAGTATAGTGAGGGGAGGCTCTCTTGAAAAGAGGAGATTCTGAGAAAAGAATTGGCAAGAATGGGACCTCCAAGGGAAGGTGCAAGTGTCCTGGAGAACGACAGAGATGACAGGTGATACATTTCTTGTTTGGGGAATTACAAAATAACTTTTAAACAGATCAACTGTGAGTTCTGAGTTGTTTTCAGAGCTGGGCTTTAACCTGTGTCGTATTACTCAATGGAAAGGCTGAGAATGTGCTTAGAGCAATCTTCAAAGAAATGCTTTCAAAGAATATAACTGCAAAGAACTCAATACTTGTTATTTTTCAAACTCCTCAAGTATAGATTATCTCTGGAAAAATATACAAGAAAACAATAATGGGAGTTTCTCCTGGACAACAGGATTGTAATTGTCTGGGAGATTGGGAAGAATTACTCTTCATATTATATCCTTGTTAATTTTAAAATTATATCCCTATGCTTGCATTATGTATTCAAAACCCAAATAATTTAAAATAAAAATCAAAACAGATAATCATATAAGGAAATCAGTGCTTTATTGAACTTCATTTACTCATTTACTTTTTTCCTGCTACTACAAAATGCTTGGAGGAGAGAGCAGCATAAATTTTTCAGAGATTTGAACACTGAATTATCTCTAATCCCTCAGAAAAAGAGGCTGTTACATACAACAGCTTTGTGTTAATGATGCTTTGGGGAATTAAGAAGGGGTGGTGGCCAGGCATGGGGCAAAGTGTTCTAGAAATAGGATAAGAGGCTCACAAAACAGAACCAGAAATGGGAATTTATAATTCAGGAAAAAAGCAAGAATTTGGAGTAAGAGATGACCAGGGAAACAAAAGTCCCTCAGGAAAACTCAAAATCTCTGGAAGTTTGATGAATTTCCTTCACTCCCTGGAATTGAAGCTTGAGTCAGTTTATTATGTTATCAAAGGATGATGCCACAAGGCTGACTGACTTGGAGACATTCAGGTGCTTCTCAGTTACTTTGAAATCCTGCTTTATTCTCCTCTGAATGTACACCATTTTGTTGATGTCTCTAATTCATGGCTACTAGATTTAACGATAAATTGTAATAAATATGTTCTAACCAGTACAGAGCACAATGGAAATTTTATGCCTTTGATCTAAACACCAGGTTTTTCATGTTCCTGCTATATGCTATACATAACACCTCATAACACATATAATATAGTTAGCTTTTTCTTTGGTTTAACAATGAACTCATATAATTAGCTAATGTTAAATATTTAGTCTACTACCATGTCTTTTTCATCTGCATTTTTGGTAATAAGATCACTTAAACCTTCTACTTGTGCAGAATTACATTTCTACATGGATGGAAAAATGTTTATTTAACCCTCTTACTGTTACCAAAAGTTCCATCTCTGAACCTGATGCTAATCCAAAGGAAAGGCTTTAGTTTCTTTTTCAGTCAGCGGGAGCAAAGCAATGGCTAGTGCCTCAAGAATTGCTAGCTCCCTTTTAAGAAAGGGATAGGGGTTTTTATTGGAGGTTTTAGGCAGGGGAGGAAGGCCGTGGCCTTCTTGGTCAGCATTTCCCATTGAACTGCATTGAGATTGCTTCCAGGGCAGGTGGAGACAAGGGATTCCACAGATGGGCGTCCTTAGCTATTTATCCCCATGCTGGATGGTAGACTCTGGGAAACTTCAGTTTCTTGATATTCTCTGGACATTAGTTTCTCTGTAAAAGAACATCAAGGTCCTGTGATTAATCACAACTTTAGTGGGAGCCCAGTTTAAAGCCATCTAGGCTTTAACAATTTGTAACAATTTGTAACTTCTATTTGGTTGTAAAGCTCAGGGAGTAATGAAACAAACATTTACATTTGAGTGTAACTAAAGAAGCAGGGAAGTGGAAATGTGTGCTTTTAGTTTTAACCCCATGTATGTTGGGTTCACTGTAGGGGAACCAATATCAGGGCTGGTAGTGAGAGCCCATAACATTACCTATTCTCTTGTTTGTGACTAGTCTGTGGATGTTATTTTTTGGATCTTGTTACCAATCTACCTCAAAGCGTTGTTATGAAGGTTAAATGAAGTAATAAATGGAAAGCATTCTAACCAGTGCATGGCATAAAATAAGGGCTCAGTAAGTTAGCTGTTGTTATTTGTTTCTCCATTTTTGAAGGGAAAAATTTTATGGCAGATTACAAATTTATCAGATGATTTGTTTTCAGCAGCAGAACACTTCTAGCCGATGTCTGTATGGCTGACATCTGCTAATATGAGTAGAGCTCGCTCCTTTGATAGTCATAGATCATCAGAGCATTGTTTGCCAGACTCTTGTCACTCTGTAGAACAGCACATTGGCAACCCCTGGGTGCTGTTGAGACTGCAGAATCTCAGACTCATTCCCAGTACTGCTGAGACAGGATCTTCATTTTAAAAAAATCCCCAGGTGATTGATTCACATGTACATTGAAGTTTGAGAAGCACTACTTGAGAGATTTTCTTTGCCACATTTTGAAAAACTGAGTTCTTTTATTTTCTACCTTGACATTGAAGTTGTTTGACTCATTTTCCTTTAAGTGCGGGAGATGTCTTTTGTTTGGGTTTTATCTATTGAGTCACACATATTCCTTATGACTTGTTTACTTCCTTCAGAAACCCTGTTATGTATGCAGTAGGTGAACGTTCATTGCCTTCATGCATGGAATTAGATCTGTGTTATCGTACAGTTTTTATTTTTTAAATCATTACAAGTCTATTGAATTATTTGTAAATTTAAAAAGTTTTAAAAATATTTGATGCATTATTTATTATCTGGGAATAAGTTTAAACAAGCATAATCCTGATAAATATTTAGTATTTGGCTCTTTTAATATTCAAGAAGATATTAAAAATGTGTAATCCCTGATGTGGGTATAGGAATATATTCTCCTTCTACTTTCCCATAATTTTATGTGTTTTATGTTGAAAATTCATTTGGATTGCCAGATAAAAATGCTATGGCCAAGGGGATACAAAATTCATCATTTGAAATTTCAAAATTTTGTATGAGATTGACATATAACAAGAGAGCTCAACAGTCATACTGTCCCCTCCCCACCCTCAGTCTTGAGGCCCATAGTCTAGCCTCATGAGGTCTTTGCTTCTACTACCCTACCTTTGCCTCTGAGATCTTCTTATTTCCCCAGAATTGGATGAGAGTAGAGTGGAGATGTCTACACTTGCCCACCTCCCCCCCAGGTCCTACAAACCTGTGTAATTCTCCGTAGTCCTTGGGGAGCCCCCAGAGGTCACTCTAGTTTCCTCCCCAGGCATCTTAGAATCACAGAGCTTGCTGGCTCTCTCAAAGATGTTGATGGGGATGGCCCACACAGACAGACATAGTCCCTAGAAGAATCAAAAACCGTTTCCCGAGGTAAGGATTACTTAAGCCTTAAGAATACAAAGACCGGCTATCTTTGGGGAGTAGAGAGTCGGGAAAAATACGTGATATTTACAATAGTCAAAATTTACAATAGTCAAAAACGAAGCTCAAGGCAACTTCTTCATCATCTTTCTTTAATAGATTTTCAATAAATCACCCAGCAACACAACTTTAGCATTTGGTTGTTATGAGCAACATGATTCTGTATTTTATGGGTTTTTTTCTTACTTAGGAAAAATAACCCTCATATGTTACACGATAATTCTCTATTTCATATTATGATGCCTTGGGTTGTAGAGGAAGAGAATTTAAATATCTTTCACAGTGTATCATAAAAAAGGATTACAAAAGATCCATTAAAATATTTCCTCATTCTTCTATACGAATAGATAAGCCAACAGTATTTCCATTGTCCTCAGCACTTTTGCCAGTAAAAACATGTAACATGAAATGGTGGTGTTGGACAAGATAGTTTCTAAAGTGCTTTGCAAATTTGTGGGTGGATGACAGAAAGTTGCATATTTTTCCTAATAGTGTTTCACAAAATGAACTCCTAAGGGTGACAAATGTTAAATTATCAGTCTCCTCTGAAATTAAGATAAAAATGGAAGAAAACCAAATACATTTTTTCCATTATCTGGTCTAGTATTTTTTTCTTAACATACATTACAGTCCATAATATTTAAATTCCAATACATTCCACACTGCTATTTAACCTCCCAGGCATAGTCTAGACAACTCAACTAGTGCTTCTCCAAGAATTTGCTCACACATGTTCTCCGTCTGGATGATTCTCCACCCCGATACCTACCTCACCACAAACGTAAATTGGAACAATATTTGTGTGCCCTATTCAAATGTTCACTTTGAAGTTTTCTGTTATTCTAAAAGATGTAAATACTTTCTGCCTTATAAACACTCATTATTATTTGTTCAAGAATTTCTGTCGAAGAGTTACTTTTTAAATATTTGATTATAACTTTGTGTATAAGCAATGCTTTATTTCTTCTGTTATATTTAAGTTCATTCAAGATGGGTTATATTTGTGATTCCAAATTATAAATACAGCGTACCTAAAATTGTTTCTTATTCTATTAACTAGTGCTGGGGAAGAAACAGATGGAGCACTCAAAGGGTTTAAGTAAAGAGGATTAATTTTGGGGATTATGTACAGAGGTGTAGGCAGAGTTCTGGAGAGAAAACCAACAAGGGATGGATGGTAAAGTACCAAGGATTATTCTCAAGTGGGAACTGGGGCAACTGTTATCATTCTTAGTGTCTTATTTTATTTTATTTTATTTTTTTAAAGATTTTATTTTTTTCCTTTTTCTCCCCAAAGCCCCCTGGAACATAGTTGCATATTCTTCTTTGTGGGTCCTTCTAGTTGTGGCATGTGGGATGCCGCCCCAGCATGGTTTGATGAGCAGTGCCATGTCCACGCCCAGGATTCGAACCAAGGAAACACTGGGCCACCCGCAGTGGAGCGCGCGAACCCAACCACTCGGCCACGGAGTCAGCCCCTTATTTTATTTTTTGAGGAAGATTAGCACTGAGCTAACATCCACCACCAATCCTCCTCTTTCTGCTGAGGAAGATTGGCCCTGAGCTAACATTCATGCCCATCTTCCTCTATTTTATATGTGGGACGCCCACCACAACACGGCTTGATAAGCGGTGCATAGGTCTCTGCCCAGGATCCTAACCAGTGAACCCTGGGCTACCAAAGCAGAGTGCACGAACTTAACCACTACACCACTGGACTGAAGCCCATCATTCTTGGTTTTGAAACAAGAAAGAAAAGGCATGAAGTTACCAGAGCCCAGTGAGAGCTGGAACCATGGAACAGGGACCACCCAATTTGATTTGTCCTCATAGAGGAACACAGCCACTGCCATAACCTCAACGAGACTGCCAGAGAAAGGGGAGAAATAATATACCAAACTCATTCTTTCCTGGTACCCTCTACTATTTTGTTGGTGACTTAATTGTCTCCTAAAGGAAGAAAAATTCAGCAAGTAAGTTAATAAGGGTAATAGCAATTGGTTCCTGAACTCAAGTATTCTTTTTATGGGGAACCATATATTAGCTGCTGGTTTAAGAACCTACTGTAAATCAACAATGCACGGGATATTATCTCATGTCTGGGGCCATTGCTGGGACTCCAGTAGGCGATTCCCCAGTTCTAGCGACTCAGATGTTTCTAGGTCATGGCCACGTAGTAAAACAAGGGATTCCATAAGCCTGATGTCATTCTGCATTTCTTTCAATGTAAACTAAGATCCTTGGTTAGAGGGTATGTTGTGGAGGATACCATGGGGATGACTGAGGCATTCTAGAAGTCCTTAAATGAAAGTGCTGGCAGAAGTACTTCAGTCAGGAAAGGGAAATCTGCATGCAGAATGCATATATATTCCCATGACCTTAAATTCTTACCCCCTGTTTTATGGAAGCGGTTCATGAAGTCAACCAGACAGCAGTTGCTGTAGGCCACAGGGAGAATGGTGCCATATCAGGGACCCAGCATTAGTCTTTACTGAAATGCAATTGGGCCATCAGCTGTAGTAGGGGACAGATGAGCCTTGGTGAGGGGGTATGTCTTTGATTTTCTAGCCCAAACATAGTCTTCGGCCCTATATCTATCGCCATTATTTTCATTGATGCCAGGGAGACAATTTTGTGGTGATGTCACCTACTTTCATCTCCAGTTTACAGAGGACAAACAACCAAGAGCTTTTCTCGATGCTAGTGCTCCTCTGACTATATGAATTTCTAAATGCCTCCGTCAAGAGAGGGTTCTCTGAGCCTTCTCAGTGTAAATGGTCAGGCTGTGCAAGTTGCAGGAAATGGATTTACTCCATCAATCCTATCACCCTAAGTGTTAGACTCCTTCTTCTAGTTTTCCTGGAATGTTTCGCTATACCACAGCTATGTCTAGACTGCAAGTAACTAACACAGTAGATATTTAAGGCCACTCTTAGGTAGTCTAGTAGCACATTCAATCTTGAATTCTAGATGGATTAATACATTTAGCTTGGCCCAATTTATAATCCATTCTCTTTGGTCTTACATTGTCAGAATACATTCCGGTACATGGTCCCCAATCCTCTATACTGATGCAGGTTGGCAAGATGCTGCCTCTTTAGTGTAAACACTTTATCTGCCTGAAGGAAATCTCACTCTTCCCTGTCTGGACAATGCTGGAATCCAATGCCTGGAATATGCCTCAGGAAAATAAGAAGTGTCTGAATGTGTGTGTGTGTCAGAGAGGGAGGAGGCCACTGCTGAGAATAGTCATTCTCTGGGGACAACTTTAAGCACAGGAATGGAAAGATTTTTGCATTGGAAAGCCAGTTTCCTCAGATACTGGGGGAGGAATAGCTTTCACTGGCAAAGAAGCTTCAAGAAAATTTGAACCTTTCAATTGTCAGCAGCATCTAAATCTATCCAAATATCCTCATCACATATCTCAGAGTCTCACTCCTTAATGAGTAGTTAACACAGGGGCAACTGACACCCTCATGTTAGTGAAGTAGTTCTCAAACTTTCTGTCTCAGGGTCCCTTTACCCTTTGAAAAGTTATTGCTAATCTCAAAGATTGTTTATTACATGAAGTATATTTTTTGATATTTAATATTTCAAGCTTAAAATTGAGAAAATTTTATGACATAAGAACACACCAACGCACATCTCATTAGCTGTCAGAGCAGCGACTTTATCTCACCTCATGTAGCTTCTTCCAAATTCCACTGGAGAATTGGAAGAGAAAAGAAATGAAAAGGCACGTACTGTCTTTGTTTTATTATGAAAATAGTTTTGACCTCAAGGACCCTCTGAAACATCTTGGGGATCTCCAGGGATTACCAGGATAGACCTTGAGAAGTGCTGTTTCAGCACAAGATCCATGGTGCAATTGCCTATTTAGCTAGCCTTACAACTCTACTACCCATACAATCAGGTTTGGGGACAGGATTTTCAAACTTGTCTGCCTTGGAGTCACAAGTTACAGGATTCTTGGTTACCACAGAGTTTTTCTGATTTTCTATCTGTGATTTGAATTGGGAGGCCAAGGTCCTAAGCATACATTTTTCTTTTTGTAATATTCCCAAAGTAATAAGAAGTAGTTATCCAACCTCACCGTCTTTGCAATCACCTCTTTTGACATGGCAACTAAGTACCACAAGCTCTTGATCTCGCAGCACCTCGCTGTTTGAAAACAGCAGTCTGCTCCTTGATGAATTAATTGTGATCTTCACTGCATACTAGGGATTTCTGGTGTTCCTTCTCTCCTGGGAAGGTGGTTATCCATAGTTCATTAAAGATATGATCAAATCAATACCAGATTCTCAATATAGGGGTTGTTTCTTGCGGCAACTCCTGATATTGTATTAAGCAGCAGCCTGGTTAGAAGACAGAAAGAATATCGAAACTGTCTAACTGAAGATAATTCAATTAAGGAACTATTTCAGAGGTGTATGAAAGGTTAAGGGAACTATCAGTGGGCAGTGAGACTAAAATCCATTACCACTTCTAGGCCTGAAGGGTCAAAAGAGCTAACAGAGCTATAGAGCTTGGTGACAGCTGGAAGTGTGGAAGAAGGACCACATGGCAGAATCTGTGGCCACTGAGGAACTTCCAGAATCACAGCAAGGTGGGCACAAGGAAGCAGAATAAATGCTCTCAATATTCTGGCACCCATCCTCTGACCTCCTTTTGTTGCTTACCATTGTTTGAACCCAACTGGAAGCCAAACAGGACAGAGGAACCCTAGCGTTAGTCTGCAGAGAATAAGAAAAGTAAACACAGCTTAAGTCTTCCCTTGATCTATGAGAAATTTTAGTTACAATGGGCTCAGATGTTTACATGGTAAATTTTGTGTGTGTGTGGGGGGGGGGGGGGAAGATTTGCCCTGAGCTAACATCCATTGCCAATCCTCCACGTTTTTTGCTTGAGAAAGATTAGCCCTGAGCCAACATCTGTGCCAGTCTTCCTCTACTTTGTATCTGAGATGTCTCCACAGGATGCCTGATGAGTGGAGCAGGTCTGTACCCAGCATCCAAATCTGCAAACCCTAGGCTGCCAAAGCAGGGAGCCTGGAACTTTAACGACTCAGCCATGGGTCTGGCCCTCAAAATATTATATTTTTAATTAAAGATTCATGGTGAACATAAACTTCATAACTGAAAATATAGAATGAGCAAAGTCCTTCAAGTATGATTTTCATTTTCCAGCAATATTTCTATAAATGGTTAAAATATACAAATGACCCAATAATGACAACAGAAAAAACCTTGAGAAATCAAAACAATTTTGAATAAAAAATTAGTATCTTATAGCAAACATAGCACAGATAATTAATATAACCTGTGATTGTACTATAACAGTGACTCTCCAGCTTAGAGTAGAAGACAACAAACGGTTCAATGTTCTGTTTGTTGATGGGATTGATAAAAGCTTTTAGAATGAAAATATGCTTTTTTTATGATTGTGTTTCAATATGTTTAAGTCTACCAAGTCACAGATTTGTTAGTCACATATCTTGTAAATTAGTTTGCTGTTCAAAAAGCTGGAATAATTTTCTACATTCCACCCACTTTGACTGGTTATCTACTGATAGAACACAATGCTTCTAATTCCTTTCTCTCTGCTGCAGTGTGTAATCATAAGCTTTCTGAGAATGAAAAGCTGTCAGTGGTACAAATTCACAAAAGGGATCTGAGTATCATAAAATACTTGGAGAGAGCTTGTTATCCAGGGAGCAAAAAGTTGCTCTAGCTTTTATGATACCAGATTTTCAATATCAAAGTTGCTGTCCATGCTAGAAATAGCTCTCCCAAGGGGCACCCACCTTGCCGTTTTGCTTTGCATATGTGAGGAGTGCAGATTAAATCAATAGGTCAATGGAGGGAGAGAGAGATGTTTTACTTTCTCGATGAACAACTTTGCCAGCATTACTGTGAATTTTAACTAAAGTGCAAATTTATTTTTAAATACTTGTCAGAAATAGGGATCTGCTAAAAATATAATATGTGATCACAATTTGTCAAGGCCAAAGCGTTGGGTCCTTGGAGAGAGAGCGTGCATGTTTGCTTAATGGATGTACAATGGCACTAACGATAACAGCAATCAAAGACAGCTTATAAGACCAGTAAATCAAATGAATGCTTCTGAGCAGGTAGGCAGGGGAGAGGAGGTATTGAGAAAATGCTTGGATGCCACTGTTGAGAGATAAAGAGATGTTAAGAAAGATTCTAAGAAGTTACTTCTAACCAATGTATACATCATAAGGGATCAAAATTTACCGCAGGTGAGAAACCATTGAGCCATCTGAAACTGCTTTAAATGAATTGCAAAACAGACTTTTAAAGAGTCAGAACTCATGAATCTCTCTCTCTTTCTGGGTCCTGTAGTGGAGCTTTATATAAAGTACCTCCTTCTCTGCAGTCCTATTTGACTATCCACCACAGGAAAAGCCAAACTTCATCTCACTCCACTTAGTCACCTGCTGGGGACAATCTCACTACAAATGGCCACCAGAACCCACTAGGATGGGTTTGCTCTAGCAGTGAGGTTGTTATAGAGTCCTAGTTGCTTATATTATCTTGTTCTTTCTCAATAGTTTCCTCAGAAAACATCCTTAAAATTCTTAGAATCTTGGTTTTTCAGATTCTGCCCTATCATCAGGCCTTGCTTTTGTTTTGAAACCCCAGCAGCACCCATTGTCTATAGAATAGAGCCCTTTGCCACCTGGCCCCAGTTGACTTTTTCAGTTTCAACTCTAGTTTTTACATAAATTCATACTGTATTCTAGTCACATCAAATTATTAAAGAAATTTGAATGGAATATAAGCTTCCTTTTTTCGTTCTTATACTTCTGCGTAAGTTTTTCCTCAGATGTTCCTGGTACACTCGCACTGATCGTCTAGTTATTATTCAGATGTCATCACCATAGATTTACAGAAAGAATCCATATAAATGGCACATCATATACGCAATATCTGTGTACACATGCATGTACATACTGTACACATTGTAACTATGATTACTATCCACCTCTAGGTGAGACTGTAGCATCCAGAGGCAAGAAGTCTATCTTGTTTATTTTACCAAGTACTTTCCAAAGTGCCTGGCACACATCAAATTCTCTCTAAAAATATGTTTATAAGTAGATATTTCTCAAACTCCTATAGTTTGTTTAGCTAAACATACATATCTGTATTTTTTGAATTTATTAATAAAATTGTTATTAATAATGCATGTAGCTTTATCCAGATTACTAGTGCTAGATTAGAAAGTTAGAAAGAGAAAGCTAACTCTCACTTGGAGGAGCAGGAGTCTGAAGCTTACAAACCTTCATCATGATACTTAGCTACAGAAACTTCCAGATGCTTATATGCTTCATTCTTACAAATTTTCACCCAATCCTCCACTGATAAGACATAGAAAGAGGGCCAGTAAGACATGCATTTCACAGTAACCAGGCAGAAAAAGAAAAGCCATACATTTTTGTGACAATCATTTGAAACCCAAACTACCTTCCCCACCATGTATGTTCTATCTTATAGACATGAAACAGGATTCCATTGGAAAATTATACAGCATGGAGGAAAATAGAGGACTTCAATCAAGCTCTCTAAACCAGGAGTGAAACCTCCAAAGCTTGCTTCCTTCTGCCACAGAAAGGCCACTGTGGTTAAAGAATAAATTAAACATTCAATCCACCTGAGGTCAAAGGTCATACTGATTCATTTCTCTGCCCTCACTGGACTTCTGGAGGACATGAACTGCCATGTTAAGTCAGCAGGCAGAGTATAGGAGCGTGGTTCAAGTGTGTCAAAGTGGCAGCAGCAACATTCACAGCTACAGAAAGTCATACGGGTTCACATTCTTTCCTAACAAATTAGACCTCTTGATTCTGGTTTGGAAAATGCTGTAACGAGGACAAAAGGAAATAAAATGTCATGTTATAATATTCTAACCCTCAATTTTCAAATTCTCAAAACTGCATAGAAAGTATTAGAAAAATTCTAAGAGGTGTTAAAAATCTATTTAGTTAGTGTTAGACCAAATTCAGTAATTAAAAAGAAAGACTCTTTTAAATAGTTTAAATAGTTAAATATCATACACCATACACAAGAATTAATTCAAAATGTATTAAAGAATTGAATGTAAGACCTGAAACCATAAAACTCCCAGAGGAAAACATAGTCAGTATACTTTTCGACATCAGTATTAGCAGCATCTTTTTGTGTTTTTTTGTGGGGTTTTTGTAATTTCTTTTTTTATTGAGTTCATAATAGCTTACATCATTGCAAAGTTTCGGTTGCAAATTATTTCTTGTCTGTCACCACATAAGTGCTCCCATTTACCCCTTGTGCACACCTCCCACCCTGCTTCCCCTGCTAACCACTTAACTGTTTTCTTTGTCCATGTGTTTGTTTATATTTCACATATGAGTGAAATCATACAGCATTTGTCTTTCTCAGTCTGGCTTATTTTGCTTAGCATAATTCCCTCCAGGTCTATCCATGTTGTTGCAAATAGTATGATTTTGTCTTTTTCATGGCTGAGTAGTATTCAATTATATATACATATACCACATCATCTTTATCCAATCATTAGATGATGGGCACTTGGATTGTTTCCATGTCTTGGCTATTGTGCATGGTGCTGCAATGAACATAGGGGTACATATGTTACTTTGGATTGTCAATTTCAAGTTGTTTGGTTAGATACCCAGTCATATGGTATTTCTATTTTTAGTTCTTTGTGGAATTTCCATACTGTTTTCCATAGTGGCTATAGCAGTTTGCATTCTCATCAGCAGTGTGTGAGAGTTCCCTTTTCTCCACATCCTCTCCAACATTTGTTGTTTTTTGTCTTGATGATTATAGCCATTATGACTGGTGGAAGGTGATATCTCATTGTAGTTTTGATCTGTAATTCCCTAATGATTAGTGATGTTGAACATCATTTCATGTGTCTATCTTCCTTGGAAAAATGTCTGTTCATATCCTCTGCTCATTTTTTGATCAGGTTGTTGGGGTTTTTATTGAGTTGTATGAGTTCCTTATATACTTTGGAGATCAACCCTTTGTCTGGTAAATGATTTGCAAATATTTTCTTCTAATTGGTGGGTTGCCTTTCCATTTTGTTCATGGTTTCTTTTGCTTTGTAGAAGCTTTTTAGTCTGATGTAGTCTCACTTGTTAACTTTTTCTTTTGTTTCCCTTACCCAAGTAGACAGTATTTGAAAAGATGTGGCTAGGACCAATGTCAAAGAACATACTGTCTATATTTTCTTATAGGATTTTTATGGTTTCAGTTCTTGCGTTCAAATCTTTAATCCATTTGGAGTTAATTTTTGTGTATGTTGCAAGATAATGGGCTACCTTCATTCTTTTGCATGTGGCTGTCCAGTTTTCCCAACACCGTTTGTTGAAGAGACTTTTCCTTTCTCCATTGTATGTTCTTGGGTCCTTTGTCAAAGATTAACTGTCCAGAGATGTGTGGTTTTATTTCTGGGCTTTTAATTCTGATTCGTTGATCTTTTTTTCTGTTTTTGTGCCAGTACCATGTGGTTTTGATTACTATAGCATTGTAGTGCGTTTTGAAGTCAGGGATTGTGATGCCTCCAGCTTTGTTCTTTTTTCTCAGGATTGCTTTGGCTATTTGGAGTGTTTTGTTGTTCTATATAAATTTTTGGATTCTTTGTTCTATTTCTGTGAAGAATGTCATGGGGATTTTGATTGGGATTGCATTGAATCTGTAGATTCCTTTAGGTAGTATGGACATTTTAACTATGTTTATTCTTCTGACTCATGAACATGGAATATCTTTCAATTTCTTTTTTCTTCTTCTTCTTTTTACTTTTTGAGGAAGATTATCCCTGAGCTAACATCTGCCTCCAATCCTCCTCTTTTTGCTGAGAAAGACTGGCCCTGAGCTAACATCTGTGCCCATCTTCCTCTACTTGATATGTGTGATGCCTGCCACAGTATGACTTGATAAGCAGTGTGTAGGTCCACATCCAGGATCCAAACCAGTGAACGCTTGGCTGCTGAAGTGGAATGTGCAAACTTAACTGCTGTACCACCAGGCTGGCCCCTCTTTCCATTTCTTTATGTCTTCTTCAATTTCTTTCAATAATGTCTTATAGTTTTCAGTGTACAGGTCTTTCACCTTTTTGGTTAAGTTTATTCCTAGATATTTTATTCTCTTTGTTGTGATTGTAAATGGGATTGTATTCTTGATTTCTTTTTCTGCTAGCTCACTGTTAGTGTATAGGAATGCAACAGTTATTTTTAAATTGATTTTGTACCCTGCAACTTTGCTGTAGTTGTTGATTATTTCTAATAGTTTTCTGGTGGATTCTTTAGAGTTTTTATATATAGAATCATATCATCTGCAAATAGCAAATGTTTCATTCCTTCCTTTCCAATTTGGATTCCTTTTATTTCTTTTTCTTGCCTAATTGCTCTGGCCAATGCCTCCAGTACTACATTGAATAGGAGTGGCAAGAGTGGGCACCCTTGTCTTGTTCCTGTTCTCAGAGGGATGGCTTTCAGGTTTTCACCATGAAGTATCATGTTGGCTGTGGATTTGTCATGTATGGCCTCGATTATGTTGAGGCACTTTCCTTCAATACACATTTTATTGAGAGTTTTTATCATAAATTGCTGTTGGATCTTGTCAAATGCTTTCTCTGCATCTATTGAGATGATCATGTTATTCTTATTCCTGATTTTGTTAATATGGTGTATCACATTGATTGATTTGTGGATGTTGAACCATCCCTGCATCCCTGTAATAAATTCCACTTTATCGTGGTGTATAATTCATTTAGTGTATTGTTGTATTTAGTTTCCCAATATTTTGTTGAGGATTTTTGCATCTAAGTTCACCAGTGATATTGGCCTGTAGCTTTCCTTCTTCATGTTGTCCTTGTCTGGTTTTGGTATGAGGGTAATGTTGGCCTCATAGAATGTATTAGGAAGTGTTCCATCTTCTTCAATTTTTCAGAATAGTTTGAGAACAATAGGTTTTAAATCTTCTTTGAATGTTTGGTAGAATTCTCTAGAGACGTCATCTGGTCCTGGACTTTGTTTTTGTTTGTTCATTTGTTTGTTTTTTGAGGAAGATTAGCCCTGAACTAACATCCATGCCCATCTTCATGTAGGATGCCCACCACAGCATCGCTTGACAAGTGCTGTGCATGTCCGCACCCAGGATCCAAACTGGCAAACCCTGGACCGCTGAAGTGAAACGTGTGAACTTAACCGCTGTACCACCAGGTTGGCCCCTTGGACTTTTGTTTTTTGAGAGATTTTTGATTACTGTTTCAATCTCTGTACTTGTGGTTGGTCTATTCAGATTCTCTATTTCTTCTTGATTCAGTTTTGGGAGATTGTATGAGTCTAGGAATTCATCCATTTCTTCTAGGTTATCAAATTTGTGGACATATAGTTTTTCATAGTATTATCTTATAATCCTTTGTATTTCTCCAGTATCTGTTGTAATTACTCCTCTTTAATTCCTAATGTTATTTATTTGAACCTTCTCTCTTTTTTCTTGGGGAATCTTACTAAGGGTTTGTCATTTTGTTTACCTTCTCAAAGAACCAGCTCTTAGTTTCATTAATCCTCCCTACTGTTTTTTTAGTCTCTATTTCACTTATGTCTTCTTTGATTTTTACTATTTCCCTCCTTCTGCTGACTTTCAGTTTGGTCTGTTCTTCTTTTTTTAGCTCTGTTAGATGCATTTTAAGATTTCTTATTTGAGTATTTTCTTGCTTGTTGAAGTAGGCCTGTATTGCTATGAATTTCCCTCTTATGATTGCTTTTGCTGCATCCCATAAGAGTCGGTATGTTGTATTTTCATTTTTGTTTGTCTCCAGGTATTTTTAACTTCCCCTTTGATTTCTTGAGCCATCCAATGGTTGTTCAATGGCATGTTGTTTATTCTCCACATATTTCTGACTTTCCAAGTTTTGTTCTTGTGGTTGATTCCTAGCTTCATAGCATTGTGGTCAGAAAAGATAGCTGGGATGATTTCAATCTTCTTAAATGTATTAAGGCTTGTCTTGTTACCCAACATATGATCTATCTTTTAGAATATTCCATGGGCACTTGAGAAGAATGTATATTCTTCTAGTAGCATTTTTTTGAATATCATGTCTCCCTAGGCAAGGGAAAAAAAGAAAAAATAAAGAAATGTGACTACATCAAACTAAAATCTTCTGCACAGCAAAAGAAACCATCAATAGAACAAAAAGATAACCTAACAATTGGGAGAAGATATTTGCAAATCATATGTCCACAAAGTGGTTCATATCTAAAATATATGAAGAACTCAGACAACTCAACAACAAATAAACCAATTAAAAAATGGGCAGAGGATCTGAACAGATATTTTTCCAAAGAAGATATACAGATGGCCAGCAGACACAAGAAAACATGTTCAGCATCACTAATTATTAGGGAAATGCAAATCAAAACTACACTGTGATATCACCTCAAACCCTTCAGAATGGCTATTAAAAAGACAAGAAATAAGAAATATTGGAGAGAATGTGGAGAAGAAGGAACCCTTATATGCTGCTTTAGGAATGTAAACTGGTACAGCCACTATGGAAAACTGTGGAGATTCCTCAAAAAATTAAGATTAGAACTACCATATGATCCAGCTATTCCACTTCTGGGTATTTATCCAAAGAAAGTGAAAACTCTAAATGAAAAGATATATGCACCGCTATGTTCATTAGTCACAGTAGCCAAGACTTGGAAACACTCTAAGCCCATCAAAGGATGAATGGATAAAAAAGATGTGGTATATACATATACAACAGGATACTACTCAACGATGAACAATATGAAATCTTGCCATTTGCAACAACATGGATGGACCTTGAGGGCATTATGCTAAGCAAAATAAGTCAGAGAAAGTCGAATAGTGTATGATTTAATCCATATGTAGAAGATAAAGCAACAATGAACAAACATGAGTATATAAAGAATGGATTGGTGGTTACCAGTCAGGAAGGGGGGGAAGGAGGGAGGGTAAAAGGAGTAAAAGGGCACATGTCATTGGTGACAGATGGTAATTAGACTTCAGGTAGTGAATATGATATAGTTTACACAGAAATAGAAATATAATGATGTACACCTGAAATTAATACAATGTTATAAACCAATGTTACAACTAAAAAGAAGGAAATAATATAGAAAAATATAATTAACAGAAACAAAAAGGCAAGAGGAAAATATGGAGGCATGTCTAACTTTTCAAACCCATTCTAAGATTTTAATAGAATTTAAACACATTTTTAAGTAAGAGAAATGTTAGAACAGCCTAAATATATGATGAGAGAGTAGTTAAATAAAAAGTGATGCATCCATACATTGAGTCATTATGTATTAATTGAACATAATTTAACTCTAGTGACATTCAGTAGGGGTTTTGTTAAATAAGATCTGTCGGTATTTTTGATAAACAAGAGGAGTGATTTTTAACTTCACTTGAATATTTAAATATTGAATACATGTGTGGGAATAGTACCTAAAATGTTGTGACAAATTTTAACATGATTTTCAGTGGCAAATATCAATAATTTCAATATTTTTAACCAAATATTCTAAATTAAATAAATCTTTCTTTTCTCAGCATTGTAATGATTGAGAATTTGTAATTGTTTAGAGTATATATCCTGAATTCAATCATTGGTTTTTGGCAGGAAACCATTGTCAGTAGCCCAAGAAACAAATAGAATCTGTTGGGCTCACTAGCTTTCATCCCTCTCATGTGGCAGATGAGCGCTCGACAAAAATCTCAGCCTGTTAGCCTGACAAATGACATCCATTTCTTTATAGAAATCTTTTATTTCATCACCATCATTTTATAGAAAATGCATATATTGACACTGTCATCTAAAATGTCTTCAAGTTTAGCATAATGATATAGTAACATTTGCTTTATTTGTTTTCACTTTATTTGTAACCATAAAATACATATGGTTATTTTTTCTTAGATATCCTCATATAGGAGGATATAAATAACATTGGAAATTTTCACAGAATCTGAAGGATTCTGAGGGACAAGTTGCTTTTTAACATTCAGCTTCTGTCACTTGATCCTACCAATAAAAGTATTTTAATTTCAAAAAATAATAGTTTATAGATAGATTGTAAATTACAATTAGACTAAATTAGATTATAAATTCATAGTCTAAATTAATTAGTCTTGTGAGGAGTCATCATCTTTCCCTGGAAAAAATACGTTCCATATATAAAATAAAAATCTCAAGATCATCACAGCATGGAGAGGCCATGGGAATGGATGGACAGAAATCATTATTTAGAGATAAATTACTTCATTGGGAGCCCAAAACCAAGTAAAATTTAACTTCACACATATTGAATGTGGCAGCCATCAAAATGCTCCACTCGGATCTCCTGCTGCAGAGAACATATTTGACTGGTGGTCCCAGCTCTTGTCTCCAAATTTTCTACTGCCCTGTTGTTCTATCGTTTCACTTCCAGTGGGCTGCTCTCAGCCAAGGACCAAGGAAGGCCCATTCCTCTAAGACACAGAATTCTTTGATGAGTAAGTTTGACTTAAAGACTCCCCATTAACTTGGGTGAAATTTTCTTGGAACTACTTGCAATCTGAGACTCTGCCTATCCAACCCTCCTTCCTCACCTCTTTTCTTCACGGGAGTCAGGGTTCTCCTCACCTTTTCTGACTCTCTCCCCTTTTGTTTTATAGATTTTTCCTCAATAAATCTCTTGCACATCTAATTCTCTCCTGCCTTTCTTTCCTCAGAGGAGCTGAACCAAAGCATTAATGACTTTATCCCTGCCTGAGATCTTTTATATTAACTACATTTCTTCGAGTACAGGAGAATATACACATTCTCAAGTCTTTGGGCTGAAAACTGACATAAAAATAGTTCTTTTTTAAAACGCAAATGAGATTCAAGTCCTGTATGGTGAGTTCCATGGTGGTCCTCCAAAAACATATGTCCATACCCTAACCCCCAGACCTGTTTTGTGACCTTATTTGGAAAAAGTTTATTCACATGTAATTACATAAAGGATCTTGAGATGAGATCAACTTGATTATCTGGGTGTGCCACAAATTCAATTCCTTGTGAGACAGAAGAAAAGACACAGATGCAGAAGTGAAAGCCATCTGAAAATGGAAACAGAGAGATTGGAGTTACAAAGCCAAAAGTTGAGGAATGTCTTTATTCACTAGAAGCTGGAAGAGGCGAGGAAAGATACTTCCCTAGAGCCTACAGAGGAGTGCAGCCCTGCTGGTACCTTGATTTAGAATTCTGTCCTGGAGAACTGTGAAGGAATAAATTTCTGTTATTTTAAGCCACGAAGTTCAAGTTTGTCATAATGTTTTTACTTTGGCATAGGAACTGATATACCCTGCCAAGACAGAACAGTGAGATGATCAGTTTTTTAATCTCCTTTGAGTACTGAAGAGATAGCTGGAGAGTAAAGTAACTCATATCAAGACCTGATAAGAACATAAAACAAAAGGAAAATTACAAATGAATATCACTCACGAACATACTGAAAAAGCTGCAACACAATGTTAACAAAATAAGTCCAAAATATACCAAATGTCAGTACATCATCAGAAAGTGGAGTTGCCTCAGGAAAGCAAGTTTACTGTGGTGATCATTTTGTAATATATACAAATATTGAATCATTATGTTCTATACCTGAAACTAACATAATGTTATATGTCAATTATACCTCAATAAAAAATAAAGGAACGCAAGTTTGGTTCAACATTTGAAAATGCATAATGATAATTTACCATACTAGCAAATTAAGGAGGAAATGTCACACAACCAAGTCAATAAATGAAGAAGAAAACTTGACCTAAATAAATGGAGAAACATGCCATATTCATGGATGTAGAGTCAATATTATTAAAATGTCACTTCTCCTAATTTGACCTATAGAGTCAACGAAACATCAGTCAATATCCTAGAAAATTATATAAATAATTAGACTGACCAATTCTAAAATTTATGTGGAAATGACAGAGATTTAGCAAAAATAATCTTAAAAAATTATTACATTTATACTGCCTGATTTTACTCATTCTCCTTGATTTTAATCCTCACTATAAGCTACAGTTATCAAGATGATGTGTAACAGTCATACAGATAGATAAATAGATTACTGAAATAGAAAATAGACCACAAGTAGATTCAAATATATATGTGTTCAACCGTGGTTCAACAAAAACACCAAGGTAACTTAATGAAAAAGAGATCATCTTTTCTACAATGGTGTTGGAACAATTGGATATTTGTAGAGATCAAAATGAAAATAAACTCCTATATCACACATACAAAAAATTAATTCGAGATGGATCACAGACCTAAACGTAAAAATTAAAACCATAAAGCTTCTGGAACAAAATATAGGGGGCTATCTTTGCAAACATGGACTATTCAAAGATTTCTTTGACAGGACACAAAAACACCAAGAATAAAAGAAAAAAATGATAAATTGGGTTTCACCAAAATTAATACCTTCTGCTCTTTAAATGACATAATTGAAAAATGAAGAGTCAAGTCACAGACAGGAAGAAATTACTTGTAAGACACATATCTGAAAACAGAATTGCATCCAGAATATATTAAGGAAAAAATTCCTGTAACTCAATAATACAAAACCAAACAAGCAAATAAAGATAGACAAAAATTTGAGAAGATACTTTACTGAGGAGTATATACAAATGACCAAGGGCATGAAATGTTCTCAGCCTTCTTAAATGTCAGGGAAATACAAATTCAAACCACAATGAGATACCATTACATATCATAATTTTTAAGACACTGACAAATTTTGATTGTTGGCAAGGCTATTAAGCAGGTGGAATTTTCATACTTGGCTGATGAGAATATAAAATTCTGCATGGATACACTGCTACAACCTCATTTCACGCCCTAATCATCTCTTCCCTACATTACTGCTTCGGCCTCCTATTGCCCATCTTTCTTAATTCCACTCAAACCACCTGAGTTTTTACATAAGTCATTAATTCTGTTGTCTTTCTACTTTTGACAAAATAAAGTATAATCCCTTTGGTGTCGTGTTTAAGGCCCTTCTTGCTTCTTGTGTCTTATCAACTCACTTTCTTGTCTCATTCCTGTTACTCCTGTGCCTACTTGCTGTGCCCCAGAAACAATGAGTTTCACTGCTGCTGGAACCAGCTGGGCTTTGGAAAAAAAACCCAACACCTCTATTTCTGCACTCATTAGATCATTTATTTATTTATTTGTTTATGCCCCGTCTTTTCCACTAGAACATGGATCCTTCAATTTTAGAGACCTGTCTTGATCATATTTTTACTATCCAGTCAGTACAATGACTTGTACATAATTGGTTCAAAGTTCCCATGTTTGCATAATACCAAAAACTTTGATTTGCGGCCCCCAGTACTATGTGTTTATTATCCTGTTTTATAACAAGCTCTAATTGAATTTCTTTTTTCTTTTTTATAACATCAATTTTACTCTGATGACATAGGGAAGTACATCAATGAGGGGGTCGTAAGTGAAAAGCTAGCTGTGGGTGATGCTTTGGAGACAGTAGTGTTGAGTAGAAACCGCAGAGCTTAATTGTGAGGTCTGGGGTTAAGATCCCTCACTTTGAACCGTAACTCCACAATTTACCATTATTTGACTTGAGCAAGTCATTTGGACTATCAACACCTCATTTTGTTCTTCACTTGGGGACAGTCCTATGCTTTGGAAATACCTCTTATGTCCGGGGTCCTATCCTAAGTGTTGTGAATTAAGTGGTGAAAAAGACAAATTCTGTGCCCTTCAGGATTTTATTCTCTCCTAATTAGCTCAAAGATTTGTTGGAAGAATTAAGTGATATAAGGAATGTAAAGCACTTAGTACAGTGCCAAAGGCTAAGTAAATGTCAATTAGCATTATTACAATTATTCATTTGAGGCATCGTTATTTTTTTAATTGATAGGCATGGATACCACAATGCTAATGTGTCATTCATTGCCTCTAGTCTAATCCTCACAATCCTTATTTGTAGGTATAATCATGTTCCCTTTTCTGCAGGTGGCTTGGCCTACCATCTCTCCCTTAAAACCTAGGTTTAGTTAGCACTGATAGTGAAATGATGAGAAGCTTTTGACAGAGATAGGAGAAGTACTCAGAATAAGTTTCCTTAATGCTGAATCCTTGTATCTGTTTTATCTTCTTTACCTTCCTGGGTGCTTCTGTGAATCTCTTGGTTCCTGTTTGCGATGCTTCTGGTCCAGTGTTTTGCTTTGTCGTTCATTTTGTGTGTCCTGATGCTCATGTGCCTGCTCACCTGGTGTCTTTCTCACAGCAGGCATGGCCTCCATTATCTATGGCCCCTGAGTTTTGTTCCTGCTTTGATCTCCTGCAGTTAGATTACTTGTGTGTTTAGCCCATTGAATAACACCTAGTTAATGACCACTAACCAGCCGAACTGAGCCTCATCCTGGATCTCATGCCTTTAGCTGTTTAACCCTACCCACTTGTACTTTAATATTAACGGTGATTGAGGGTTTACTAACTGCTGTTCATATAACAACACAAACAATCAGTATGGCATCCCTTTGAGGTAGGTACTATTACTATCTCCTTTTACGGATAAGGAAACTGCGGTACAGAAAGGATAGAGAATTTATCAAAGTTTTATCATTACTAAGCTACAGAGCTTGAATTTGAATCACTCACTCAGTCTAGGTCTAGAGTCCTTGGTCTAAGCCACCATGAAATACTGCTTTTCACCTGACCTAAGGGTGACAGCACAGAATTTCACAGCCTGGATCTTGCACATAGTTCCAAAGGGTTTCTTTCTGTCAAATGATTGTTTAAAATATACATGTGGTTGATATTTGTCATTTTAATCATCCAGCTTCCATTTCTGCTTCCTACTAGCACCATGAGATTTTCTTGAGAAATTGTGGTTTCTGCAGCATGTGCGGCCTTGGAGGGAAAGTGAGTTAGGGTTAGGATGCTCTGCCCTCCCCTTCAGAAGCTTAGGGGGCACCAGGAATCTCTTTCATGACCATTTATTTTGCTTCATTGATATAAACAGAGGCATGCCCCACTGACCTATGCTCCTCCAATCAAATTCTCTCTCAGGATATTGAAATTTGAGAAATTTGCAATTTAAATATCATAAATGTAGGAGAAAACAAAAGGTCTATTGGTTTATTTACTCATTCCAGCAGTGGTACTCGAATAAGTGGTTCTTGCAACGGAGATCTTTTCTAAGTGAAAATTTCCTTTCCTGTCAAGCCTGGTTTTCAGCTCTCCCTTCAGTCCTGAGTGCCCTCAGATGCTTCTAATAAATTCCCTTTTACTTAAATTACGCAGAGTTAATTCCTGTTGTTTTCCGACTGTAATATATTCTAGGCACAGAATAATTAGTAATCCTAGGACTGCCTTTTTTCAGGAAGAAGTATTTTTCACTAGCTAATAACTTAGCCCTCCCTTCCTTGGATTGCTGGCATTGGCTGCTTCAAAACACCATGTGATCATTTTGAAAGATTAATCTGGGTCAAAATATGATGCCAGATGAGAGGAAAAATCAATGTGGAGAAAAATACGGAATATATATCCACTGGTATTTCAGATATTAATCCTTCAGAAAGAAAGAAGGAAAGAGCCTCCATGGTTATTTGGAAAACAAAGATCCTGTTTCAGACAGCCCTAAACAGGAAATTCAGTAGAATTAAAATAAGATAGCATATTACAGACTTAAGTCTATAGATGAGTGGAAGAGTGGGTGTGAAAATGGATGGCATTTCTGCAATGTGAACTCTGAATTCCATACATGGAAGCAAATTAGAAATCTTTTGACTGTGATGAGAAAATTCTTCTCCATGGACCATATTACGGTGAAGCTTCAGTGCTGAGACAGCCAGCCTCTATCACAGCCTCTCTCAAGACTGTTGTGAGCACTTGGGCATCTATAATTCAAGTTAAATACTGAGTGGCCATAATCACTGAATGAGACTCTTACACTCTCTATGTTGAAAGAGGAAAATTATACCATACAGGTTGGAGCCAACTTCCGTGTGCCAGGTACTGCACTGGGCGATTTGCATATATTTTCTCATTTCTATAATCCTAGGGAGTGAGTAGTAGAGTTTTCATTTTAGACATTCAGAAAGAGAGGTTCGGGTGGTAAAATAGTTTTCCAAAGTTCACCTACCTAATGAGTTATTAAGGTAGTATAAGTGTATGTATCTGTGTGTTATGTTTATAATTTGATGAGTCTTTGGATATCTTAAAGGTTAATTATAATTGCCATTGGAATTGATCACGTTCATAAACATGGTGTTGATGCCACAATAAAAAGGATTTCTGCTGTGATTGTGTCTCCAGAGTTGTGCTGACTAAACTGTTATAAGTTATTATTTCCTTTTGTTGTACGCATTTATTTCATTTGACTCTCAAAATTTTGGTTGAGAAAAAAGATACTTATGGTCATGAATCCGATCTGCCCTCCTTTGATTCAGCCATCCTAATTTTCTTTGTCTTTCCCACTTCTCTCTACCATCTTACTTTATAGCTAAAATCTTTATTTTCAACCTTAGGAAATAAGAATTTGTATTAGTTATCTCTTGCTGTGTGATAAATCATCCTAAAATGTAGTAATTTAAAATAACCTGTATTTATTATCTCACAATTTCTCTGGGTAAGGGATCTGGTGCAGCTTAGCTGGTTCCTCTGACCCAGGGTCCTCACAGGCTTCAGTCAGGGTGTTGTCCAAAGTCACAATCAGCTCAAGGTTCAACTGGGACAGGATCCACTCCCAAGCTCACACATACGGTTGTTGGCAGGATTCACTTCCCTGTGGGATAGGACACCGACTGTTGGCTTGAGGCTGCCCTCAGTTCCTTACTACTTGGGCCTCTGTAAAGGGCAGCTCACATATGGCAGCTGGATTCATGGGAGTGTGCCAGTGAGAGACCAAGAGAGGGAGTACTGCCATTTCTTATAACCCAATCTTGGAAGAGACATCATTTTTGCTGTCTTCTTTAAAAGCAAGTCACTAAAGGAAGGGATTTCACAAGGCTGTGAATACCAGGAGGAGGAGATCATTGGGAGCCATTTTAGAAGCAGCCTATCTCACTCCCACAGAACTATAACAAATTCCCACCTGCCTAGTGAAAGTTTCACTTGCTACCCAGGCAAATACATCAGGCTTTGGGAGCAGCAGAGAGCCCCTCCGCCCATTACTCATAAGTGGGAATGTTCACAAATTTACTTGATAGTTCTTTTAAATAGCTGTGAGGAGGAGGCAGTAAAAGTGAGTTAGCACTAATTAGTATTTGTGAACTATTTTTGCCTTATATTTTTGATCTCTTAAAGACCCCCTCAAGTTAAAGCAGTATTCGGTTCCTAAAGCACTTCCCTCACTTAAACACAGGCTTAGAAATGAAAAATTTGGACATAATGATTCAAATTAAGCCTTGCAGTAATGTGCACAAGCTTATGTCACAATTACTTAGAAGGCAAATTATGATAATAGATGAAAGGACTTTCTTTTACCCAATAAATTAGAGCTTAAGTCATTAGAGGATGATTCATTACATAACTTAAGAATATAAGTGTCAGAAATGGAGAACAGTGCGTGTTATTCATCTTCTTTTTGTAATTCTTTGAGAGGCTATAGAGTATCTCTTCCATGTCTTTATCCTCAGGGTTAGTACCCCACCCTCCCATGCTGGGTATTTAGGAAATGCTTCCTAAGTGGATGGATATTTTATATTTTATAATGTAACAAGCTATAGTTTTAATATTTATACAATCTACTTACCAAAATTAAAATAATTCTTACCATCAAAACTTGCATTCAAGCTAGATGTATGTTTTATAAATTTCCTAGAATAACATACAAATAAGTCTAGGTGGCAACCAGTACCTTCTTATACTGTGGAACATAAACCAAGACATAAAAAGAGTTCATATGGAAAAACAGAGTTTATGTGTTTAGAATCTAAAATATTGAGAAGTACCTGCAGGGACCTGTGCTCTGAAGCTCATATCACAGAAATTTAAATATAGGGTTTTAAATATAATATACAGTTCACATTGTTTTAAGTTTATTAATGTAGCTTTTATTTAATACTTTATGAGTTTATTATTTGTGGAAACTTTAAGTTGAAGCATAAATATTGTTGCTTTTGTAGGTCACAAATGATCAAATGTAAATTTCACTAATTTTATTAAGCAGTCTGTGGCCAGAGAACAAAAGACTAACAATGGATACCTAAAGAGAAAATTCTTTGGAATACCTAAAAGAAAGAGAGGAAGCATTCCCCCTCATTATTCAATAAGTATATTTACATCTACATGCAAAATGTGAATCACAGGGATATACAAATATAAACATGACACAGGAAACTTTGAAAAACTCAATTAAATAGAAAACAGAAATTATTGACATAAAACTATTTTTGAGGCACATTGTGACACAATATAGTTAGTCACATGAAGAAAGCACAACCAAATTCCTATAGCTCAGAGGAAAGATAAATCACATTGAGCCAGGAGCCAACTGTGAAGCCAAAGAAGCTTGTTATCTCATGGAAATCTACAGGATAAATCATGCTAATCTCAGTCTCACACAAAAAAGTCAGAACTTCAACCCATTCTTATCTAGATCAGCGACCAGCATCCTTTCAGGATAAGGGGTGTGTTCAGTACTCAAAATCCTCCTTCTCCACTAAGAGACTTGAACAAATTTCTCATTCTGCCACTTAGTCTTTATCTAGGAGAAGTATGCTGTTGAATTTCACAGAGCTGAGTCACAGGCATATCCTGCAAAGCAACTCCTCTTCTTATCTGACAGTCACGAGGCACTCCCTCTGGAATCAGTTTCTGGTTCATGCCCTTTCTATTATGATAACTAGGGAAATAAGCAGCTCCTTACAGAGCCTACTCACTCAAAAAATTCCTAGCCAGACTCATTGACTAAATCACAGTGAAAGGAGGGCTGCTCCTGTTCCTGGGCTCAGGTCATTCCAGGTTTTCGGTATATTTCAAATTCGAATGATCTCTAAATGGGGAAAAAAAAAGTGGTATACTATATTTAGAAGAGGTGTATGAAATATCTATTTAAAAACTTTAAAAAAGCACATTTTCAAAGAAAAATGAAACGATTCTAAAACTGAATTTGGCATGACTTTTATTAAGAAACATCAACCTGGTTTATAACTGACTAATGAAATGATATGTTAGGATCAGATATTTTTAGAAACTGCACACAGCTTTTATCTCAGAAACATCTATCAAACTTTGGTTATACTATTTTACAGTTTCTTCTCATCATCGCCTTTCCAGAGTCAGGAATAGTAACACTCTGAAT
Source organism: Equus przewalskii (assembly GCF_037783145.1). NCBI lineage: Eukaryota > Metazoa > Chordata > Mammalia > Perissodactyla > Equidae > Equus > Equus przewalskii. The sequence continues at coordinate 27,868,590 of NC_091834.1, forward strand.
GCAATAAAATTGCATTACTGCTCTACCATATAAAGGCAACTACTTACCAATGAGGGATTAATACCCAATGGCTTTGAAGCCGATTCCCTGCCACACTGAGAGGCAAGGATAAATTGTGCTCAGCTCTTTATAGGAGCCATGAAATGTGGAGGTAGTATAATGGGTAGGCTAAACCCAGGGCTATGAAGTCAGTCTTACTGGGTTCAAACACCGGCTCTACCACTTACTGTGTCCTTGGGCAAGTTCATGAACCTTGCTAAACCAATGTCCTCATCTGTAAAATGGGTGGGAAAAGAGTCCTCCCTCTTAGTATTGCTGGAAACATTAGTGGAGATAATGCTTGTATAGGGCCTTGTCCATTGTAAATGCTGGCCGTTGACAAAGAGCTTCTGAGGGCACTCTTCACACAACCTCCTTTACCGGGAAGAAGGCCTCATCTACCAAAGCTCCTAGGAAAATTGAATTATTTTGTATCTACTTTTCTGACATTTCATAAGTGACAGCTCCTAATGAAACAATTTACCTGGGCAAATAGGAAAAATGTTATAAGATGGTCTTCTTTCTCTTCCAGGGATCATATGAACATTAACAATGCTTTAATTAAAATGCCTAGGGGAAGAGCAAAGTTACTCTAATGGGAATATAAAGGGGGTGTTTTGTGTCAGGTTGAATATCATATCAAAAACATGGCTGTCCACTTGCCCTGCTGCTGAAGGCTGACACTGAAAGGCAATGTTACTCTTCCAAAGCCAATTAGTTTTCTAAAAGATGCCATCAATCAAGCTCAGTGAGAAAAAGGAAGAGGTGTCTCTGCTGGGTGTATTTATATTAATATGATATTGGCCAGAAAAAGCACTGGACCAGAGAAACTGTGAGGTTCATCCTGGCACGAGAGTTAGGGCTTGAACATGTTTTACGATAGCCCTCACTTGATTGGTGTTATTATCTTTAACATGGCAACCTTGAGTTTTCATTCACAATTTACTCGAAAGTCTTCAAAAGCTCTTCAGTAACAAGAACATAACTTAGTATAAAAATGGAACCCACAAACAGAAGCTTAGATAAAAATTTATTGCTTTCTTACATAAAAGCTCAACCATCCAGGACTCATGGAGTGTCTTGCTATTCCCAACATGAATTCTAGCTTGGGGTCCAAGACAGCAGACTAAATATTCACTATTTTCTGACAGCACTAAAAGGAAAGAGAAAGGACAAACAATTTCCGTTGTTAGGGATTTTCCCTATCAATGTCTGATATAATTCATTTGGCCTGAGTGTAGTCACATCTCTCTATCCAGTTGCAAGGGAGTCTAGGCAGATGGCTATGTGTCTAGTTGTAACTGAAAGGATTCTATTATTACAAAGAAGAAAGAAAATGGAAACTATGGGATGATCAGCCATCTCTAGCACAGGCTCCTTCCCCAATCAAGGGAAACACTTTAGTTTCTATTGCATCCATTCCTGCCTTGCTGAATAAACTCTCCATGAACCATTCAAGCTCCAATGGTCACAATGAGCAACTTGCAATTTCTTCAATTCATTTCACCCTTTGCACTTTTGCTGTTGGGTATTTACTTTTCCTATATCTTATTTATCTCTCAAAATCCTATCTACCTTTCTTTTAAGAAGTGGGTAGAATTATGTCTGGGTATGAAATAAGCTATGACCTTGGCATAATGGAAACCGGAGGGAAGAGAAGCAAGCCAAATGGAGACCTACTCACAAGGGCAAAGACTTTGTCTGCCACAGCGAGGGCAGGCAGACAAGCCAACTGCTTACATAAAGCTCAGGCTCATCTTTACTAGTAGGATGTAGCTATAGCAGAGTTCATCATTGTGACTGTTTTGTCCAATTAAAAAATAAGGCAGCATGTGCTGGTGGGATTGCAAACTAGTGCAGCCACTACGGAAAACAGTACAGAGATTTGTCAAAAAATTAAAAATAGAAATACCATATGACCCAGATATCCCACTACTGGGTATTTATCAAAAGAACTTGAAAACAACAATTCAAAGAGACTTACGTACCCCTTATGTTTATTGCAACATTATCATAATAGCCAAGACATGGAAGCAACAAGCAACACAAGCACACATCGACTGATGAACAGATAAAGAAGATGTGGTGTGTGTATATATATACACATATACACACACACACACAACGGAATACTATTCAGCTGTAAAAAAAAAAAAAAAAGACAAAATCTTCCCATTTGCAACAACTTGAATGGACCTTGAGAGTATTATGTTAAGCCAAATAAGCCAGACAAAGACACACACCACATTTCACTTATACATGGAAGATAGACTAACCATGGACAAAGAGAACAGATTAGTGGTTACCAGAGGGGAAGTGGGATGGGGGATGGGCATGGGGTAAAGGGGTTCATATATATATGGTGACTGACAAATAATAATGTACAACTGAAATTTCACAATGTTATAAGCTATTATGACCTCAATAAAAAAAAGTCAATGTGTTTGGTAGCGTTATAAGATTTGTCCTTAAGTGATGAGCTCTGATAGATTGTTAGGGCAAAGGGTAAGGGGTCTAACGCCAAGATAAAAAGGATACCAGTACCTACAACATGGTAGGCAGTTCCAGCAACTGGCTGGAGCATGAGGCATGATAAGTGAGCAGAAATTAGAATATGGGAAGTGAATCAGAAGCCAAGGGATTTGGACTGGACACATAGGGACCAGAAGGACTGAGAATTTTCTACTGAATCCCTCTTACGTCCTTGGCCTCCAGAGCTGTTCCTCTCACCCCCTCTTGCCCATGATCTCATCCCCTGGATCTTCTTTTCCATACCAATGGCTACTAATCCACAAGAGCAACTCCTTCCTCTTTTGAGAACCATTTTTGCCTGACTATTCCTGCTAGTAGCTGGTTTCGGCTGACTCCTTGCTAAAGCATAGATTTCCACTCTTTTTTCCTGAGACAGAACACTCCTTCTGAGCCTTCTTAAATTCAGAATTTTCAAATAAAACTAATACCAAGGTGTTCTGAAAGGTTCCCACACTGGTTATACAGATAACTAGGACTTAGCCCTGTCTCAGTAGATTTTTGGTGAGATTCGAAGTAAAAGAGATTCCTAGGGGAAAACGGTAAAAAACCAAACAAACAGCAACAAAAAACATGGTGCACAGACTGCATCTGGGCCACAGATCCCATATTGGGGGAAGTGACCTGATTTTAAGAAAGTGGGACAGAGGGTGATAACAAAATTTCTACTTGTGCTGGAATCTGTTCATAGACTGAGGTAGGTCTGGACCTGCAGGTGGTTGATGACGGGGTTCAGGGCAGGCCGCCCTAAGATGTGCCACTCTGGTATGAAGATTATTTCAAGCTGAAGACAATAAAGGCTCAGAAAACTCTCCCGCCTTCCCCTGCCAAACTGCCTAAAGGACTTTAACATAGAAGGCCTGTTCCAGGAAGGAGCTCATACCTTATGACAGCTATAGTAGGACGTAAAATAGGTGTGATAAAAAGACACCAACAAACCCACTTTTTGGCCCAGAAAAACCTGTTTAACAAACATTTGCATTCCATCTCTATATAAATTGTCTTCCTCCCCTTTGAAGCCCCAAATCACTGCCCTCAACACGTCCTCTTTGTCTGTAGCTGAAGATATTTAAACAGGCAGCCTCAGTCAGATGGCTGAGTTACCCAGTTTCTCCTGGGTTGCTCCCATGTATACACGCTATTAAACTTTGTTTGATTTTCTCCTGCTAACCTGCCTTTTTAATTATTTGAGGAGCCATAAGAACCTTAAGGAAAAGGGGTGGGAGTGGGGGTGGAATTCTCCCACTTCCCCAACATTGTCATTATTAGAGCTTCCTTCATGAAGCTAGGGAAGTCTTGAAAATGAGTGGCTTTTAGGCACATCATTAAATATTTATTTTGATCATTCATACCATTGTACTAATGTAGACTTACTAGTTAGAGATAACTCTGGGAGAGCTTTATGGAGAAGAATTGTCTTGAAAAGAATTTTGAAAGAGAAAAGATTTAAACTTGTTAAGATTTAAGAGAATAGCTGCAATGGGAGTGTTTTTCAAAAATTAAAGGATATGTTCTAATTTCCACCACTGTAATTTCCCACCTCCCAGTATAAGCCATCAATTATGACTCCAAGGCACACAAGGCCAGTATTTGAGCTCTTTAGTTTGATGACAGGCTTTAAAATAAGCTATTATGAAAAGAGAAAAAACATGTGAAATTCCTTTGGTTCTCTTGGCAGCCAAGAAAGTGCAGGCACAGAACTCCCTATAAGAGAGAACCAGCAGCGAATAGAGCAGTCCGTGAGGGCCTCTGTCTGAAGCCCTCTCCCAGGGCAACTCGATGATTGAGCGTGGCAGGTATAGTCAAGTCTAGGCTTTCTTCTCCATGCTGAACTCCCCATTGGGCTGCCTGAAACTTTCTCAGAGGTACATCATAGTCAGAGACTTTTCTTCCCAAATATTCCTTCCTTCCCCTGCCTCGTCTCATAGGTGTCAAACCTATATCATGCTCTTAAGGTATTTACCTAGCTACTTCTCCTCTCTTTCCCCTTTATTTTTCACAAGCATTACCTTCAGAAGTGCTCTTGTACTCCTAATTCCATTCTGGTGTCTGTTTCCCAGACCTGAACTCACTCAGCTTCTACTGAATTTTTCAAGAGCTAGATGTGGAGGGACAGATGAGAACTTCTTCCACAGTATAGGGAAGATTCACTAAAACGTCTTAGCATAAGGCATTGATGACAAAAAAGGAGGATGTTATGTAAAGTAAGAAAAAGAAATGCTCACTCCCTTCTGGCCTGGAGGATTGTGGACAGGAGTGAGATGTAGCAGAGACTAAATGTAAGAAATGTATATGAAGCTTCTGTTGGGAGAGGCACTCTGCCATGGGACATAAGTGTCCCTGCATGTTCTTGCTGGGTGTGGCCAGGATGCAAAGCCTTGAATGCACTTACCTGGGCCATTTCTGAGGGTTAGATTGCCAGCAAGTCACCTTAAGGGATGATGCAATGTATTTCTCCAGAACAAAGACAAGGCTTAACGTAAACGCAGCAGATTCCCCAAGATCAATGTTTTTCAGCTGTGAGTCAAACCCATTGTGTGCTCAGTATTCACCTGGGCCATTTTGTGTCACCTCCACAGAACTTGGGGGTCAAGGGGAACCAGTGCCAACATTATACTTATCCTGCTTGCTGTGTTATGAGTAAGAAAGTCCTTTGTCTCTGACCCAGGGATCTTGCATCTTCTGCCAGCATCTATGAAAAAGTAACAGCCTACCTTGTTAACTGGTAAGTAGAGTAAAATCTCAGGCCTTGACACCTTCTCCCTCTTAACTGCTTTAAAGGCCCAAAGCATGGAAAAATGGGTAACAAGAAGAGATCCTTGTGGGTAGAAGAACCCCTATTCCACCTGGGAAAGTTAGAGGAGGCTGCCTTATAAATGATCCATATACCAACTTGGGACTAGGTTTCATCAAGAAACCTGGCAGTGCAGTGGGAGATTAGGTGGACAGAGGCCTGGACATTACCTCACAAAGTACACATGAGTCTCCATGAGTTGAACAAAATTAGCAAAAGTTATTATACTCCTTGTGGAAAGAAGTCAAAGGTAGTCAAGGATGCTGCACAGTTAACTTGCCAGAAATGAAGTGGTACTACAGGTGGACCGTCTGGGCTAAGCATTTCATGAGTGTCGTAGCCAGATCCCAGTGTAACTTAGCACCAGGGATTTTGGAGGTGAGGTTGAATCATCAAGACCTTGAGAGAAAATGAAATGTTTTAATGGCATCATAATTCAACTGAAGACTCTAGGAGCCCAAGGACGCTCTAAGGCATGGCTTGGATATGAAGACACAGTCATTCACAATGACACATGATCACATAAGTCTTCCTTCCCACACATCCCTGGGCACTCTCCTCCTGAGAAAAATTGGGAGACAGCACTTGGTCATCCAAGAGACTGAGGATTAGTGTCCAAAAAGCACTGTGAACTACCTAAAAGGACTGTCAGAGTCATTTTATCTGACCAAATTGAAATCAAAAGCACTAAAGTGTTTTTTCTGATACTAGATTCTGAGAGCTTTTGAAAAAGACCTGGACATTGATAAAGATAGTAAAGAAACCACAGTTTCTCTGCCTATCCAAGTTGTAATGTGCGTGGCGTTATAGCTCCATTTTATAACATGCCAGGAGATGAGGGTAGTGTGGGGGATCAGAATTTGCCTCTCCAAAGTGTACCTCTTTGGCTTGATTATTTTTAAGAACAAAAGACTCTGAAAGAAACTTTGACCTTCCCCCTAACTGCCTAAAAGAATTTAAGATAGAAGGTCCCTTCCAGGAAGGAGCTAAGACCATAATATAACTATAGTATAATAAAACTAGGTGTGGTAGACAGGAGGCACCAGCAAGCCCATTTTTATGAGAGTTCTGTCTCTTGGATCATATTATCTATGGATGGCTCTGAAAAACATTTGTTTATCAAACATTTGCTTTTCCATCTCCATGTAAATTGCCTTCCTCTCCTTTGAAGTCCCAAACCACTACCCCCAACATCCCATTTGTCTTTAGCTAAAGGTAGTATTCAAGGTGGTGACTTTGGCCATTTTAGCAAGTTACTGAGTTTTCCTGGGTTTCCCCCATGTATATGTGTTATTAAACTATGTCTGATTTTCTCCTGTTATTCTATCTCATGTCAATTCAATTCTTAGAGCAGCCAGAAGGACCTGGAAGGTAGAGTTCTCCTCCCTTACAGTGCAAGGTAAAAAAGTTAAAAAGGCTACATACGCTTGGTAAGTTTTCTCAGTTGGTATATAGCATAGAACACACGAGATAATGCAGTTGCCTTCAATGTCCTGCTAAGGTGTTTTGGCTTCATTCTGTACAATGAATACAGTCTTTGGAGAGGATTTTTAGGAGGGTAATGAGAATTAGTGACACAATTTGGAGAGGTTCCTTCAATTAAAAAATATACCTATGTATCTAAATATAAAGAATTGGAAGGAAAGTGACGAGTCAGGAGATTGGTATTAAAAGCCTGAATTGGGGCAGTCCCTTGCTGCAGTGATCATTTCTTACATAATCCAGAGAGAGCCTTGCACTGTGCCAAATACAATATCTACCACATGCCTCAAATGTAGTAGATGATGAACAGATGTATGTAGCATATAAAACAGTGACCTCCTCGGGAAGGTGTCTCAGTCTTTCATTTACAGATTCTCTGAAATATTCCGTAGTGCTTTTTATGCTATGTCGAGCTATATCATAAAATGTGGTAAAATGAATGCAGTTTAAAGTCTCCTATTTAGAAATGCTTTGACTGCTAGTCTACATAGAGACGCGACAGACTAGAATAGATAAATTCACAGTATCCCAACGTGTGTCCTCTTTAAACAGAATTAATTAGTTGGAGAAATGAGACATTCTCACATTAAAAATAAACTCCAAGCTAATTTTCAGATGGCTACCAAGAATATATCTGCAATATCACTCCAGATAGAGTAAAAATGATAAAGTACATGTCCATTTATGCACAAATTTTAGGGACTAGTTTATATTTGTCCTATTATTCTACTTCTTATAGTGGTCTACTTAATAAAGAACATGATAACCAAATACACATTTCACATTTTAGAAGGTGGCATTCCAATAAAATATATTAGCACTAAGATTATTTTGCACATAATTAAATCTTTGATAATTTAGATGACATTTTATGATAATGTAAAAGAAAACCCTGCCAAAAGGGACAGGTTGCATTCCTTCTCAAACCAGTTTGGTAACTCAAAAGTGTACTATTCCAGAGGAAATAATGTTGTAATCTGCTATTGGATTATTTTGAAAGACCACAAGACTCTTTTTAGCTGATCTGTCCCTGAAAGACTTCGTCTCTGCTAACTAGCCTGAGTCCTGCTTTCTGAGAGTTACGGCCACACAGTGCAGAAAGGAGGAAGAAGACATGGACATCTGAGAACTCAGGAACTGGACAAGAGAAGTGGACAACAGACATGAAGGGGGTTATAGGAAGCATTTTTAAAGTTTATCACTTTTCCTGAATAAAGCGTCAAAAAAAAATAGGGAAAATTGCATGAAAAAGCACTTTATCTCCTATTATCTTTTTTCTTACCCCTAGAGGCACATTCCTCCTTTGTTACTCTAAGTCTTTCAACCAAGGCCTGAACTTTCCCTTAAAGTGTTCCATTCTAAAAAGCCAAATAGCTCCTTCCTTTCCTCCCCTTACTTCCTTACGCAACCTCCATCCCATCAAAAATGTCATTTTAGCAGTTCAGGTGACCGGAGATGGCTGTTAGCTGGTTGTCTATTTGATACTGCTTGTGTGAATTCTAGCCTACTCAATTCTACAAGAGTTATTAGCATTTTAAAGACGGTTACTTGACACATCAAGACAACTTTGCCTGACAAAATTTTTGAGACCAAGGTAAAAGACTTTCATATATACAGAACATTGCACATTTGGGGACAGGGGTGAATCATTGTCCAGTAGGTTCGTCTGTCTCAGCCAACCTAAAATGTCTATAGCTGATTACCTTCATCAAAATGTGCCGAAACAATTCAATAGGGGAATCATTTTTTCAAAAAATGGTACTGGAATAACTGAGTAGCCATGTGCAAACAAATAAATCTTGACACATACTTCACAGCATACGCAAAATTAATTTCAAATAGATTATAGATCTAAATGCAAGAGCTAAAGATACAAAATTTCTAGAAAATATCAGAGAAAATCTTTAGTGTCCAGTGTTTGGCAAAAGTTTCCTAAATTCAACACAAAAAACCTTAAAATGTCAATAAATTTGACTTAATAAAAAACGTTTGCTACTCATAAGACATTGTTACCAAAATGAATGAAAACACCCGAAGACTGAGAGAAATATTTACAAAATCTATATCTAACAAATGCCTTGTATCTGAAACATACAAGGAACTCCTACAACTTAATAATGAGAAGACAAACAACTCAATAAAAATAAGCAAAATATTTGAAGTCATGTCCCCGAAGAAGATACATGGATAACAAGCACAAGAAAAGATGCTCAACATCATTAGTTGTTGGGGAAATGCAAATTAAAAACCACAATGAAATACCACTATATGCTTAATAGAATGACTAAAATTAAAAAGACTAAACACACAAAGTCTTGATGAGGATATGGAGGAAATGGAAATGTCATACACTGCCTGTGGGCATGTAAAACTGTCTAATCACTTTGGAAACAAAACTTGGCAGTTTCTTCAAAAGTTAAATATACACCAACTACACAATTCGAAATTCCACTCTTAGGTATCTACCTAAGAGAAATAAATGGTTATGTATATACAAAGACTTGTACGTAAATGTTCAAAGTTCTTTTATTTGTAATAGAAAAAAAGTGAAACAAATAAAATTTCCATCAGATTTTCATATATCCACTACAGTGCAATACTACTCAGTAATAAAAAGGAACAAATTATTGATACATTCAGCAACTTGAAAGAGTCTGAAAATAATTATGCTGAGTGAAAGACGCTACACAATAGAGGACATAGTGAATGCTTCCATGTCCATTCAAAACTGTAGTGTCGGAAATCAGAGGAGTGGTTGCCTGGGCAGGTGTAGGAGAGGGGAGAGAAAAATAAATTAGAAAGGGGCATGAGGAAACTTTTGTAGGTAATATATATTCATTATGTTAATTGCGCAGATGTATACATATGTGAAAACTCACCAAACTGTACACTTTAAATATATACAGTTTGTTTAAATCAATTATAGGTCAATAAAGATTTTTTTTGTTAAAGTTTAAAGATAAAGTAGTTTGGCCTCCAGACTAAAGAGACTGATTTTTTTCCATGAGATACTTAAGCATAGTCTTTTGAAAAAAATCCCATTTTGTAGGATCACACAATGTTATAAACAGTAAGTATTCCAAAATCATCTCGTCCAACCACTTCATTTTACATATTTAGTAGCTGAAATATATTTTACATATTTAGAAACAAAGAAATTAAATGACTTTTCTAAGTTACCTAGTAAAATGAGAACTAGAACTCTGATCTCCTCGCTAGGCTAGGATACTTTTGCATATTTCTGGAGTTTTTGTTATATAATCCATAGGACTAAATTTCCTAATACAAACAGTAACAAAACTGACAAGAAACAGTCATTCCAAGACCACTCCAGCAGTGTCTCCTTCTGCCATCTGTTAGGAATTGCACGACAAGAAAAATGTGCTGTGCCTTTTGGTCTTTATAACATCAACTCTGGGTACTCTTTTTGGAGTCAATATTTTGCCCTTTTGCTTCAATTATATAAAAAGAATATCTTTATCCATAGTTAACCTAGTTTCAGAAAGTTTCCCCCCAATATTACTTTCTCATATACTACTGTTCCAAAATTTCAAACATAGAATTTACCAACGAAATGACTGATTTCTTTTTCATTGCCTGAGTATAATGTTTTGCCAAAATTTGGATTCTTAAGTAGGGAGTTAATTCTCTAAACTCACAGTTCAAGAAGAGGGATGAGTTCCTTGCCTATCCCACACCAGTGTTATTAATTTTAAGTTAAACTTTAGTTTTCAATCTACTTTTTGTTAACTCAACAGATGATGTCTGTAGCAGATCCTGCTTTTTTTTCTACCCAACAGCTCTCTCTCTTACTCTTTTTCATTCTTATAGGTATATTCGTTTCCTCTTACAGGGTCAGAAATTACCTTTAGAAATTATAGGTTTAAAAATTGCTTATAGGCATATTTGTCTCCTATTATAGGGTTAGAATTACCTATTATAGGTTAGAAATCCAGATTCCCCAATGTGAGTGTTGACCCAGTCCTGGTGCAGAAGTCTTCTGGAAGTTTGGTGTGGTTGGGATGCGGGATGAGTAAATAATCTGCCCTTGAGTACTGTCCTTAGCACTTTGCTTATGAAAAAATAGATAATCTTGAGCATCTGCCTGAGGACAGAGTCAATGCCCAGGACAGCAGAGGGGAAAGTTGGAAATCACCTGAGCCTTTGAAAATATTTCTGTGCCACGGAAGTAACCACCCCTGGGTCTCCCTTCCTTTGGATTTCTAGTTATACGGGGAATAAATGTCCTCTTTATTTAAAAAACTTTTTGTTGATATTTTATTACTGTGAGCATAAATGATGCTACTCTCTGACTTTGTTCATTCATCATTCACTCCTTCATGCATTCTTGCATTCAGCCAAAGCAACAAAGTTTCTATCTTCACCTGGGACTGGAGGGACAATGAATAGAAAGATCTATAGCTTGCTACAATAATGCAACTTTTTATTCTGATTGTACTCACACTCTAATGCTCTGCCCAGACATCTAAAAAATCTTTTATGTGAAATTTCATTTTATAAGAGACACAGTGCGTCCTTTATAAAAATGTGCAACATCTGATAATCTAGATTCTTCTCTCATTTTGCATCTCCATTTTACCATTAAAGAGTCACTTAACATCATTGGTTTTGTCTCCTAATGTATAATTTGATGAACTATACTAGCACGTTCTTCTTGACCTCTTGGTCAATGGTTCTTTTAAAATTGATAAAAACTATCTACCAACTTTTCTTTAGAACAAAATTTGGATACAACTTCAGAAAATTCATGAATCACTTCAGCATAATCAAAAGCTAATGGATTCATTCATTTATGCCCTAAGTATTTAAGTAGTGTTTGTTACCAGTTATTAGTACTAGATTCCAGGGACGAGGGTGGACCGATACAGCTCCTGCCCATAAGAAACCTTGATATAACAAACCAACAATCACAATATAGTGCTAAAAGTGCTACGAAAAGGCTGACTACAGAGAACTGTGAGGTAACATACTAGTGTCGCCTCACTAATTTTGGAAGATTAGCATGGTTTGAAGATACTGAAAGCTTTCCAGAAAATTCTTGCAGAGGTAAGCCCTCAGGTAAGAGAGTTAGGTGGAACCGGTTAATAGAAATAAATATGGCAAGTGGGATAAAGAGAGTGGGAGGGAATGAAGATTGAAGTGATTTGGCCAGAGTTAAGTCAAGAGAGAGCATAAAGCCAAGTTAAGGGGTTTGGGATTTATATCAGTGATCCAGAAGCCATTGAATGATTTTAAGCAGAAGTGAGACAGGATCCAACTGGTGCTTTAAAAAGATGACTTTGGCTGCTGGGTAAAGAATGGATGAGAAGGAGGCAACAGTAGAGGCAGAGAGACTAGGGAGGACCATGATAAAAGTTCAGGAGAGAAAAAAGGGAGGCATGAACTAAAAGCAATAAAAAACGTAAAGAGATATTTACATAATCACATTAAAAAGAAGTCCCCACACATCAGCAGGTGGTCCCAGAGTTTCACTGCTTCGACTTTTGTGTAAATATCATTGTTTAATCTCTGTCTTTGCATCTAGGATCTACAAGTTACATCTGTTTCCTCATCTGCAAATAAAGGTATCTACCTCAAAGAGATTTTGGTGTTTTTTTTCACTCTTAAATGAGATAATGCTTAGAAATAATTACTACAGCATAATGGGTGCTTACAAATACAAAATATTTGTTATTTTTCCTCAAATTCTGCCTTGTCTTTACCTTCCTACAAACATTTTAGGAAATACAACTGCGAACTTAGAGTTTTAACTTATTAATTTGGCAGAATGTTATAGTCAGCATAATTCATTCAAAGTCATCTGTTAATTAGACACCATCCTGGTTTTAATAGGAAAAAAATGATTTTACAAATTCAGAGTTGAGAGTTGTGTACTTCATGTTAATATTTCTATGAAAAGCTATGCCTTTGATTTTGATGTATTTTAAAAAGCCATTTAGGAATCCAGGGGGTGGGATAGAGAGCCCACAGGGCAAAATGGAGATTCAGAGGGCAAAGCCGAGAGCCACAGAAGAATATTCCCAGCCTTGAAATCTAAAGGAGGTAGCCTGGCTGAATTTTGAAACTGCTTTGGATGTAAACTCCATTTTACCTCCCGTTTTGTCTCATCTAAACCAGAATACCTGTGAACTATTACCCTATGCCTGTCCCATCACTGCATGTTGCAAGCAGATAACTTATTCCTTTAGTTTCACAGGGTCCCAGATGGATAAGAAATGTGCTCCAGGAGGGTATTTGATGGATAATACCAGGAACTTAATCTGTACCTGATTTAGAAGACAGAAGATGAGATGTGGGACTTTCAAGCTGAGGATGTAATAGGACGAAACCTTCGAAATGGGGTAAATGCATTTTGCATTTGAGAAGGATGTGAATCTCTGGGGACCAGGGGTACCCCAAATATGTCCACGTCTTAATCCCTAGAATCCGAGAATATGTTGTGTTACGTGGCAAAAAGGACTTTGTAGATGTAATTAAGGTTACAAAGCTTGAAATAGAGAGATTAGCCAGGATTATCTGGGTGGGCCCAGTCTACTCACACAAACCTTAAAAGCAGAGAAACTTCTCTGGATGGAGGCATCAAAATGCAGCATAAGAGGAAGTCAAGAGATTCCAAGCCTGAGAAGGACTCAATAGTCCATTGCTGTGGTTGAAAGTGGAGTGTGACAGGGATCTCAGTCCTGGATCCACAAGGAACACAGTTCTGCCAATTATCTGAACCAGCTTGCAAGTGGATTCTCCCCCAGAGCCCAGGCAGCTGACATGCTGACTCTGGTTTTTTGAGATCCTAAGCAGAAAATCCAGCTGAGACATGCTGTGCTTGGCTTTTGACTTACGGAAATCATAAAAAATTTGAGTCATTTCAAGCTGCTTAAAAAAATGTGAAATAAGAAGTTATTTAACCATTCTTTCAAAGTAGATTGAATTCACAGAATAATCTCCAAGGAATCACCTGTTTGTCACTAGCTCTTTTGCTGTTGTTGTTGAAAATTGAATTTTCCCCTTCCTCAGAAAACTATTCTGATCCCCAGAGAATAAATCACCAGTAATTTCGAAACTCTTTCTGAATGCTCTAACCTGATTGATATAAGCCAATAGTCATTATAGCTCAGAGGCCATTTTTCACCACTTTTTCCAGATATCACTATTTACTTAACTTTAGATATTTTCAGATGTTTTGCAATATTTACTTGTAGGCTTATTTTGCATGTTTCTGTTTATGCTTAATCTCTCCCCTTTTCTCTGTACTTTCCTTGTGTATTAGTCTTCTCAGGCTGCTATAAAAAATATTATAGATTTAGTGGTTTAAACAACAGGCGTTTATTTCTCACAGTTCTGGAAACTGGAAAGTCCGAGATCAGGTCTTCCTGGTTCCTGGTGATAGCCCTCTTCCTGTCTTACAGATGGCTGTCTTCTTGTTGTGTCTTGTTTGTCTCTTTTTTGTTAAATTATTTTCGCTTTCTATATACCATCTATCATTGCTACATTATTGCAGCTCCGCTGAATCAAAGCCTGGCTTTTCAATGCTATCCTGACCAGAAGTCTCAAGATTCATAATTAGAAACACTTTCCATAACATTCCAAACACTTGAAAAACATTTTAAAAGCTACACTCTTGCTGTGTTTCAAGTTGCATAAAGTATAGTGAAGATTCGGTATTTTTCCAATGAAAAACTGTAAACATATTCTTAGAACAGATATAATCCAATTTTTATTTATTCATATAACTTAAGGTATTACAAACATTTCTACACTTTATGAAGTACCTGGTCCAGTGCCTGGCATATAGTTTTTGGAAAAAAAATGGGTGCATACTTTTGTTTCCTTTGAATAATCGGCAAGAGATTTCTAGTCACCATAATTGTCTAATGACTGAATATGTATCTAAAGAGCAGTTTCAATGGGTTTATCAAATACTCCACTAAAAGTAGGCCCTGTATTATAAATAAATGCAAGTCTGAAACATGTATAGTTACTATCAATGGCATTGTCATATCATAAAGATGCCAGAAACTACTGCCAAATTCTTCCTTTAAAACATTGTAACTATTCACCAATACAACAAAATTTGCTTTGAAAACAAAACCCCCAAAAGAGAGACTCATTTAACACTGTCTCATTTAAACAATCTTCTCAAGGTCTTATAAAAATAGCAGAGAAAACAGCAATTTAGATACATTATGATAGAAATTGAAGCTTGCAAAAATTGTAAACATGCTACTTGTTACCATTCTAAAAGCATTCATTTCCTATATCTCTTATCTAGATGATGCAACTTGGAAAGGAATTTCTGGCTACTGGTTCTAAAAACATGATGTGGCATAAATAACCCCAAATGCTGCAAGTTAATGAGATGAATGGACTTTTTCCTCCTTAAGAAAGTTGATTTATGAATTTCCAAGGAAAGAGAACTGAATCCTTTTCTAACTTAAAAAAACAACCAAAAACAGTGCTCGTCTAGAATTGTATGTTTACATTTAGGCTGGACATATTATGAAAGTTGATTTTAATTGGCAAAAACTTAGAAAACACTCCTCAGACAGCATTTAACGGTTTAGCAAATATTTATTTCTTTTTCATCTAAGTTCAACCAAATAGAAATTGCGTATAAAGGTACAGACAAATTATGCAATGCATAGCAGCAGATCCATGTGACAATCAAAGAGACATGTCAATGGTCTTTGCAGCTTGTCACTAGATGATAATAAGTCTCATGGTTTACAATAAATGAAAAGAAATAACATGGCACATGCTGTTACAGACCTAGGCAAGCAAATAAAAGGACGCCATACAGACAAGAATGCCCCAATATAGTACTCTAGCTTTTAACTAAGCCATTTAAACACACACAGAACACACTGAATTTATAATGAAAGCCAAAATACAATGCTATCTTTCCAAGAAAAATAAAATAAACATACCAGTTTAAATACACTAGAATCAAAAGAGTGTGGAAAATTTATTATTTATATCTGATTCAAGTGCAACAGTTGTTGGCCTGAAAAATGAACACTGCTTTGGAAAAGGTAACTCAATGTGATACTCTGCTGTAAGGAAAAGAACGACTCCTTATTATCACCATAACTGTACCATTTTCTCCAGGGAATGTCAAATATCTATACAATGCTAAGTAATTTTCTTACTGTATCTGTCAGGCTAAAGACAACTCATTTTTTTTTTAAAGATTTTATTTTTTCCTTTTTCTCCCCAAAGCCCCCCAGTACATAGTTGTATATTCTTCGTTGTGGGTCCTTCTAGTTGTGGCATGTGGGACACCGCCTCAGCGTGGTTTGACGAGCAGTGCCATGTTCGCGCCCAGGATTCGAACCAACGAAACACTGGGCTGCCTGCAGCGGAGCGTGCGAACTTAACCACTTGGCCACGGGGCCGGCCCCAAGACAACTCATTTTTAAGGACAACATCTGCTGTGTTTGTTTCATGCTTAACATATTCAAAATGATTTACTGTATTTTACAAATTTTACAAATGTTCATAATCACTACAAAGATTTACAAACCGTACAACCTATAGCAAATATTAAAGACTCCATAAAAGCATCCTAAGTAGTTAACTAATTTTGGGAATGAAAAGCTCTAAAATATATATGGAATTGCCACTTATTAAACAGGCAAAGACTTTCTACTCCCTTTTTCTAGAGCTCTTCTTAGTTTTATTTCTATTTTTAATCCCTGTTTCTCCAAGTTGATAGCTCTGTACTGAAATATTCAGTAATTAAACACAGAAAGAAAGAATTAGCGATGTAGAATGTTAGACATGGAAGAGACCTCGCAAATCATCAAGTAAAACCCCTTCAAGTTGTAATCCTCCTTGCTAACAAATCTGCATCTCTAGGTCAATGGATGCTGTGGTACTGAAAGAGGAGGTGTACACTGTTCTATGTCGATGCTCATTTTATTTACAGGTCCTCTTCCTTAACAAAGAATAACAGAAGAAGTCTGAGATGACCCTATATGGAGGTGCCCCTTTGAAACTAGGATGGGTGGTTATGATTCTTTCTCAGCTGGGTGTTTCTAGAGGGCATGACTTCTCTTCATCAAGTTGATGTCTGGGGTAAATGTAAGGTCAGGGCAGACTCTTAATTCCTCCAAGTCTTGCAGGTGGCTAAGTACGTGCTCTTCTTGAGTTCAAGAAAAAAGGAATAAATCTGATGAATTCATCTGTGATTTTCCAAGCCTGGGCATTTCTCAAAGGAGATTCTGAATTTGAATTCTAATGCCAGACAGAATAAAGGACTGGAAATGTTTTATCTTGGTATGTTTCAGATTCTCAAGAAGAAAAGAACAACGTGTGTTGTTGGTCTTTTGAGAAGGCAATGGAGATTTATCTTAAAGCCTGTCATGACGTGAGGGTGTGTGTGTATGTGTGCATGAATGTGTACCTCCACACATGTATGGGGGGAGAAAAGGGGAGAAAGAGACTGAAAAAATGAAAAAGTATGTAAATTTGAAATCTAGCACTCCGCCTAAATAGTGGCCTTGAGTCCTCAAAATTTTCTTATCAGTCTTCTTTCAAATCAGCATTTTTTTAAAAGCCTTTTTCTTTTCTGGTTAATAGTCATCTCATTTTAGTCAAGTGGCTTGTAGGTTCACTTAATTCCTAAGATACATCATAGAAAAGTTATTTTCCTCAGTCTTATCTCTTCAGTTACTAAATATTTTAGTTCACAAGTGACACATTGTTATTATTAACTAGCTTGTATGTGTCATTGAGATTAAAGCAATAACTACTTATGCTTTACTTTTTAAAAAAAATCAAATACACAAGAAAATTCTGCTTTCCCTTCTCTTGTGGTAACGGAAGAATATTTTCAACAAATTGTGCTTTATTGATTTATCTGTTCACTTTGAATATTCCAGACATGAATTTTGCTAAGGACACTGTGATCTGTAGCTATGGTTCTATTTCTCCATATTGGGCAGGTTTTTACTGAAATACATGCTATGTTCAGTTAATATTGGTGGGCAGTAACGACCTCTGGTGGATTCTTAGGTAAACAGCAACTGGGAATTTCAGAGAATGTTAATTTTCAACACATTTGTGTCCTTTTGACCCTTTGGAGCAAGGCAGCTTACCCAATGAACTTTTTAAGCTTTCTTAAAACTTTTATGTATTTGTCAATTTTCTAATGAAATTGCAAGCCATTACAAGTTATCAACACTTTAATTTTTTAAATTATATAGCCTATAAGCTAACTTTGAAAATGGAAATGAATATTTAAAATTAACATTTAAATAAATATTAATAATTGTTTTCTTGTGTAATTCACTTTCTTTTAATTTTTATTTAAATAAAAATCTCAACAAAATTTCATCTTTTAGAAAAGTAATTGCTAAATAAAATAGGAGAAAGGAAAGACTTCAAGAAATAAGCCTTCTCAAAAATAAAAACTTCTGATAGTATTTATAAAAGTAAAAGTGCTCTGAACATCTCGACAATTAAGTGAACTAATGAAACGATTTTCTTATTTGTTAATATAAAATAGGAAAATTTGATATCTGAAAGCAAAATGCATTAATATTTTTTTAATAGTAAAATATTATGTTCTGGAACATCTTTTAGATTTCAGGGATGTTTATTTAGAAGGCATAAAATTTAAGTTTTAATGGCGCTTCAGTATTGTAATATCTTTGTTTTTGGTTGGGAGGTAATAAATTTATTCATAAACATCTCCATCTTAAAGCATATCATAAGTATTAACACAGTTTTATTTCAGTTAGTTTTTTCTGAAAGTGAGCTAGACGTATTTACTAAGAAATCTACTAGACAATCTGTAGAGTAAAAACAATATGAGAATATACTTTTTCTACCACAAGAGGGCAGCAAAAATTTTTTCAATTAAAGTTCTAACTGTAACTCTACCTGTCTTGACGTCCTTTGATAACTTTCTGAGAAGTTACCTAAATTTCATTCTTTCCTCACTGGAGTGAAATTGAAAGGATATTTTCTCATCTTGAAACATAACTATTGTGAATTTAGTTTAACAAATGTTTTATGAAGGTGACCATAATTTTTCCTTCATGGTTTACAATAATTACAATACACCTGCTTCATAAAACTCATGGCTTAGACAACACTAATACAATAATTCTCAAAAGGAACAGAGAGTTCACATAAGGATATTAAAGTATCTGGTATTCTGTATATTTCACATGGTGGTGGCAAGGTAAAATTCAGAAAGATTAAAACATTTATTTTTATTTTTTCGTGATTATTAACATCTCTAATTTTTCATCAATATTCTAATAATCTTAAGCCTTCCAAGGGTAAAACAATAATTGCCATGGAAAAGCAGCCAAGTACTCAAAACTATAACTATCATCACTTTTATCAATACTATGTGAAATTTATCAATATAATGTGAAACCATTGAACTTGTTTAAAAATTAATTTTATGTGATATTTAACCTGTCAAATGAGTATGCAGAATAATTTATCATAACACTTTTACAGTAATTTCTGTATTACAGAAATCTCTTTTAAGTAATGCAAAGAAGTTGGTTTCTCTTTTTTTTTTATAGGTTCTAAATAGAAATTCTTCAGAAGCCAGTAGAGAGTTTCACCCCCTCAGGAGTCCAGCGTGTGCCTGGGCAGGCGGTAGTGCTCGGCTTTGGGACGAAGCTTCTTTTCCTGTGTGTTGGCATACTTCCACTTGGAAGGTGACATTTTAAGCTTTTTCCTCTTCTTCTCTGTGCACCATACTTTTTCACAGTATTCTTCCACTCTCTGGAAGTTGCTGTAACCAATCAGCTGCAAGAATTCCTTGTACCATGGTTTTACTCCCTGAGGGATGCTGCTCTGGGCAGGACAGGGCATCTTGTGAGGCCCATCCTCTTCATAGTCTTTGTGAAACATTTCCTCCACCCTCTCCTCTTCTACTACCTCCAGGGTGACTTTACGGACCGTGTGGACAAAACTATGCTCTACTGTCTGGCAAAAATAGGTCCCAGCATCCATTTTGCGCACCCTTAGGAAGAGTAAACCGAGGTCCATCTTAACCACTCTGTCATCTGTCTTCACCTGTAAGAACAAGAAAATTAATGGCACTGGAGTACTAGCCAGGAGAAAAGAACACCAGGCTGTAATCCTTTCCACTATCTATCATGAGTTTTTTCATTTTTGTTATCACATGATGAAATCCTGAAAGACTATATACATATATGTAAAGAGAGAGAGAGAGAGAAGCTAAGTAATTAAATCAGTTGTGTGTATGTATGTGTATGTGTGTGTGTGTGTTGTGAACTTCTCTTTTTTGACAAAGAGAATAAATGCTATGCCTCACATTAGTTCAGGGGTTCTGATGCCTTCCAGATCATAGTGACAACATTTCTACAAGGACCTCTGTTTAGAGAGCTGGGCCCCCTTCACTTTATCTTCTTACAAAAACATCTATCCACTCATTAATTCAGTGAGCATTCCTTACATTTCTACAAGGCTGTCCATTTAACAGAGATGAAAAAATAAAATCCAGATTCTGCTCTGAAGGACCTCGCAGTCTAGTAAATATTACATTAGCATATAACTTCAGTACTCAAATATCTCCTTTTTTACGTTTGTGATATAATAAATTTTGCACATTACTTTTATAAATAAATAATTACAATTCAGGGTAAGAAGAGCACAATAAAGCTTTTAGTAAATAGCTCACGTCTTATCATCAATAGTTGCACTAGTGAGTATAAGATCTGACTTTAGACAAAGCTAAATTCAAACACAGGCACCACTGTCTGCTAATTGTGCGCACTAGGTGGATGTTTTCTGCCTTAGTTTTCTTCGTAAAAATGAAGATAATAATCTTAATGTAACTTGAAGGATCGCTGTGAAGTTTAAATAACACAGGTGAGCATACTTTGTACAGTGCTATCAACACTTACCTCTACCTTTCCCACATACTTTCTCTGGCTGTAAACAAACTGATAGAGGTTTTCCTATGGCCCAGGATCATACGATACTGATATAAAGGTGATTCACACTATGCTGGCTGACTTCCCCTTTGAGAATACAAAACAAAAGCAATATTCACCTTTGTCGATATAAAAGGGGTGTAGAGGCAACAACCACAACCACTTTGACAGTAATGGCCATCAGCGACAGGCATGTTTTTGTCCCAGTGGTGGGTCCTGGCAAGGCCAACTGGACTCAGTTCTTTCAAGCCTTGATCAGTTCGGGCATGTCCGAAGTTGCAATGTGATTATGTATGTGTAATGCCTCATGTGTGGTCTTTTATATAATTTGTGGATAATGTGGCAAAAGGGTATTGGTGGTGTAGTAAAGAGATTGTACCCCTAATAGGAATGTTAATGTTAAACTATGAGGCTCCCATAGACATTTTTTTTCCTGTCATGTAAGGTAAATTAATTACTCAGCAGCTTCAGAATACCATAGTTAGGCAATAAAGGGGCTCCATATGTCTTTTATTGGGGCTTCCCTGGACTCCACAGGACTATGCTCTGGTAGGCAGAATGCTATAGCCGGTAACTCAAGTTCTCCAGTGAGGAAACAGGAAGAGCCCTCAAACCAAAACCCTCTTCACTACATAGAAACAATCTGTTATCTATGGTTTTGCTGAGAATATATATTTAGCACCTGCCACAGCCAACTAAGTCTTAAAGGACTTTGCTCGCTCTGCTCGTTTTCACCAGGCCTCTGGGCAGTCTTCTCTTCTACCACTAGCTTTTTCCCTAAGTTTACCATCTATGGCAACCCAGCTGTGACCACATCATGCCTTGGGCGATACTGACTCTGAAGCACAGTCTCTGTTGTTTTCAAACCTGTGGCTGCATTTGACAGAGATGGCCCCTCCTCCTTAAACATCTTTTTTATTTTTCTGTGCAGAACATGACATTTTACTGTCCTAGCTCTCTTCTTGGTCTCTTCTGTAGATTTCTCATTCCCTCTAAGGGAAAATCCTCCATTCTTCCCTGATCTCATGTTTTATTTGCATCCCTTTGATAACTCTTCTATTTTCTCATTTCAGCCAGCTTCCCTATGATGGTGCACTTAAACAAAGATAACCCATTGTTTTCTGTTTCATATTAATTGCAAAACACTGACCAACACTTATATGATCCCTCATCATCGAAAATTCAGTGTCTTCCCACTCCAGCTGCACCTTGCACCTCCCCCATTTACTAACTTCCCTATTGCAGACAATTACATCATATTTTACATCATATTTGTCCATTTTACATCAGATTTTTCTAGTCCCCCATCCTCAACTGTTGGTCATTTATACCTTCCTCTCATTATTATGTCCTCATGTCCAATACATCACAAACTCCCATCAGCATTTCTTCATTGATGACCATCAGAAACATCCTTCCAT
Organism: Equus przewalskii; assembly: GCF_037783145.1. Taxonomy (NCBI): domain Eukaryota; kingdom Metazoa; phylum Chordata; class Mammalia; order Perissodactyla; family Equidae; genus Equus; species Equus przewalskii. The sequence continues at coordinate 27,890,798 of NC_091834.1, forward strand.
TTCATTATTTTTGGCACAGAGTTAGACTCTCATAGTTCATGACCGATTCTTTGACCTTATCTCATGGCAGACTGCCCATCTTCCTTCTTCTCTTCTTGCTTTCACACCCAGCTTGATTCTCTTTCAGGACCTGTCTCTGCCTAGAGGAACTTCCCTATGACTGGTTCCTTCTCATCCGGAAAGGCTGAACTAAACGTCATCTCTTCAAACAGGCCTCCCTCACACCCCGGTGAAAGTGTCATCCTTCCCTTATTCCTGTCACTTTACCTGTTAACGTTTATACACCTGAGCACGCAACATTACCTGTATATATAGAACAACAGTCCTTCAATGAATTTTCTTTTGACTGATATCATTCCCCTTCATTTCAATAAATGGGTACTATTTCACTCTTCTTCAAATTTCACTTCTTTTTGTCACACTCCTGATTGAGAACTTATTCAGACTCTATCGCTTGCTGGAGCAGGTGAGAATTGCTCAGTTAACCAGATCTTGCCTTTCTAAATCTATAACCCAAAACAGCTGAATGTAGTGCTTCTTACTAGAGTTGGTGGAATAGGTACAATTCTGGAAATCAATGAGTGTTCTATAGGGATTTCTTAGATTATTGTGCTTATTTTCACGATAATCAATATAAATTAATAAACTCTATTTGGGATCACGTGGAAGATCAGCCTCACTCTTAGTATTTGTTTATCACAGATTCTGAACCATTTTCAAAATTTAATAGTTTTCAGCTGCTGAGAAGAACACAGATGGATTTAATATGTTAATGATATGTTCCAGCCAAGTGAAAACCAAACAGCACCCTTGTAGTAACAAACAAAACAAGTTTTGAAGTCACTTGCATAGCGTTGGGGGGACTGAATCATCACACGGCACAGTGCCGTATGCAGATGTTTTATGCACACATATACATACACATATGTGGTAGTCTATGTCCCATATTACATTCATAGGGATATCTCATTTCAGTGAAAAACATCATCACATTAAATAAACATTTAAATGATGCACAGATGTTTATATTTTATTTGTAAATTAATTTTGGTTCTATATTTGAATAAAAGTTGCAAGCATAAAGAATGTATTTCTTATTTCATTCTTGTGAATATTTAACCAATATTTTAACAAAAGTCATGGTAGCAGCCCACGACAATGTTTTACTTTTCAGGGCAGGCGGTGGGAGCAACCTATACAACACTAGGGTCAGATCTCCCTGTCCATAACTCCTCTGCTTGAGAGCTCCCTGTAGTGCCACCTTATCTCACACTTCCAAGTCTTATCTGGTCTTATTCTTTATTCCTTTCCCTTAGTGAGCTACTTTCTACTGTCCATCAATTCATTTTTAAAAATTTCCTTCCAGGCTTAAACTTTCATTTCTTAAATGAATACTTTCTTTACAGCCCATAAAGATGTTTTGTTTCTTGTTGTAACTCAACAGCATTCACATTTGTAGCACAGAAGCTGGATATTTATAGTCCTCTTCAAATAATTTTTCCATGCAAATCTCATCTCTTTAACCATATTATTAGTTTCATAAGGGCAATGGTCTATCTCTTTGCATTCTGAATATTCTGTAATGAGTACAGTGCTCAAAATACAGTGAAAAATGAGAACATATCACTTTGTTCAGAGTGTACAAGCATGCAAGGCAATGGCATATACGGATAAGGATATATCCCTAAGTTAGCCACTTCTTCCAGTACTGATTTGGACAGGGAGGAAGCAAGCATACTTTCAGGAGCAGCGATTAATGACAGGGGGCTATGCTTCACAGATACACAGGAAAAGCAGTTATAGGGCACAGGACATTTCCTTCACCTGAAAAGAATCTGCATACAAGCATCCTCATTGAATATGATGCTCGGTTCTCTCTCTACTATATCTCCTGTGAGAGTGAATGATAGATGAGAAAATCTGAAAGTCATCTAGCCTAGTTTCTGGCATATAGCAAGTTTATGGAAGTGTTTTAAAATAGTAGTAGGGGCCAGCCCAGTGGCGCAGCGGTTAAGTTCGCACATTCTGCTTCTCAGCGGCCTGGGGTTCGCCGGTTCGGATCTCGCGTGTGGACATGGCACCGCTCAGCACGCCATGCTGTGGCCGGCGTCCCACACATAAAGTAGAGGAAGATGGGCACCGATGTTAGCTCAGGGCCAGGATTCCTCAGCAAAAAGAGGAAGACTGGCAGTAGTTAGCTCAGGGTTAATCTTCCTCAAAAAAAAAAAAAAAAAAGAAGTAAATACAAATCCTGACCACTGAATTAGGAGTGTTTTTTTTTCCTTTTTTTCAAATCTGATATAAAAAGCAGATATTTCTTTCATAATCAGAAACCCAAGTTTGAGAAATGCTGCTTGTGTATATATAAACGTCCAGACTGGTTCAAAGATGCAGAAGCACGACATTTACAATGAGAATTGTCCTACATTGTTTACTTGCATGTTAGAGATAGTGCCTGTATCAGAATTTGGTCTCCCCTCCTGGTTACAGTGAATCATAAATTCAGGAATTAAAGATGTTTTAACTCTCAAGTTGGACAGCCACATACTATGTAAGTTATTAAATCACCTTGAAAGTTAAATGTATTTTCCACAAACTATGAATACCTAAAAATAAAAAATGACTTAGAAATTTGTATTTGAAACCCTTCCACGATTTCATCTTTCGACTTTAGTTAACATGGGTGCTTTCAACATAAAATCTTGATTACAGAATTGTTTTTATCCAGTTGTGCTTCTTCTATGTCTGCAGACCAGATTTCCCTGGTTAAGAAGATAGTACTCAATACAGCATTTTATCAAATATTCTTATAGCCAATCTACAAAAATACAGAATTTCTTACTAAAAGTGATTTTAATATTCTTAGCTATAAAGATTGATTCAATATGTTTCATAATGTCAAATAAAAAAAAGTAATTGAACAAAGAACCCTGCACATCTGGTAGCTGGTCAGGAAGAAGCAGTGATTTCCATGTGTATCAACCATATTGATTCTACACTTTTCATAGGAGAAAGACAGATAGAGGCCTTCAATTGGTTTAGTTCAGAAGATATTTAACTATGAAATCAATTTTAGTCAAGAAGTAAAGACCAACAATTTATATATTTGTTTGTTTATCTGGCCTGCCTTCAATACAGAAAAAAATTCAATTGACTTACAGAAAATATATCATATATGACAGCATAAAAATAAAAATGTTATTTTATTAAAAACACCTTCCAATGTGAACCTCTATATGATAGAGATGATTATTCAACAGCGAAAAGGTGAATTACTTAGTAGCTCATTTAGGGAAACCTATCATACTATATAGAGAATAAAAAACGTTTATTTACACTTCAAATTAATTAAATATCTAAATGTGGGAAACTTATTTCTAATAAAGAAGATACTGAAAAGAAAGTTATCATAAATAAGAACTCAAAACCAGACTGTAAAAAAAGTTATATTCAAAATTATTAACTATATCAAAGAAGAAATTCGGAACATTTATATTCAAGAACAAATTAATGTAGAGAAGATACAAAGAACTCTTGAAAGCCAACAGAAAGAAATAAAAGAGAAAAATGGAAAATGTAAGTAGGCAATTCAGAGAAGGAGAAACCCAAATGTTTAAAAAGTATGCAAGCTAATGTTCAACCTTACTGGTAACTATAGAAATGCACATTTAAACAAGACGCCAACTATATCCAGAAAAAAGGCAAAAATTAGAAAATACAAATATTGGAGAGGATGTGGGGAAATGGGAATCCACATGAACTGCTTTGGTAGTGCAGATGGTGCAGAAATTCTGGAAAGCAAGCTAGCAATAATTACAGAAATGAAGGATGTTGACAGATAATAATGCAGAAATGCACTCAGATCTTTAAGGGGTTATTTGCAGGGATGAACATTAAAGATGCAGTAGTGGGAATTAATGACACCCTTGGTCCACTCTTAGGGGAATGAATCAGTTAAAAGCAATGAATGCAAACTATGGGATATTAAGTAGCAGTTAGGAAACATGAAATAGAGACACACACAGCAGCAGTGACAAACCATAAAACATAGTGTTGGGTTTTTAAAAGTAAGAAGCAGAATAAGGTCTATTAAACAATACATTTACTTTTACAAATCAGGCATGCTCAAAATGTCATATACCTGTCCAATATACAAATGTAGTATTGGATTGATGCCAATCATTACTATAGATGCATACGGGGAAGCAAGGACGAAAGTTAAGAAAGGTGGTCCAGGAAAAATAAAGTCAAACAAGAGAGGAGATTTGTCTGGACTCATCATGACAATGTACCATAAACTAAATAGTATGATTAACTAAATTACGCATCTGAAGCCAAAAACAAGAACCAAAAAGATAAAGAATTCTCCAGTTGTTTGTAATCATTACTCTGGTTTGGCAACCAATAAACTAAGTTTGTTTGTAAGATCTGTTAATGCTCTTGTATACCATAATCATATGATTTTAGAAATACTGCTCAAAAATAAACAGCAATTTAAGGATAACGTTTTACTGAAAATTTCAATAGGTAAGAATATCAGGATGATCAGGATGAAAGGAAAATAAGAGGACAGAGAATGGAAGATAATGTTTGAGCACAAAAATGCATACCACAAGGCCCTGAGCAATAACTATAATTATAGTACAAATTCAATGCTAAATTTCCTAGTGACCAAAGGAAAGAGGAAAGTATGACAAATTCTAGGACCCAAATGTCCCTAAAACATATTTTTAAAACTATTCAACATGCTCGACATGAGCAATATTTTATGTATCTAGAGATTGCCTCCTATCTCTAGGATAAATGTAAGTGATACTTAAGTACTCATTGTTGCTATATTATTCTTACCTTTATTATCTCCACAAATTTAATTATGACCTTTTTGCTGATGTCTCTCACACATCTCTTGCCATTCCAAATCTTTCCTTGGGCTTTATACTCCTGAATATGAATATACCAGAGGGACAGATCCATCTGAATGCTTTACAGGAGCCTCAAATTCAACATGGCCAAAAATGAACTCAACATCTTTCTCCCAAGTCTGCTTTTCCCCATCATATTCTTTGAATCATGTTACTGCACCATCAACCACATTGACACCCAAACAAGGAAGCATTTTTTATTGCTTCTCTTTTACCTCAAATATCAAGTGAACTCAGCGTTAGTTCATAAAAATCAAAATCTGTCTTCTCCCTTCCTACTACCACTGTTTAGTTTTGGTCAAATATCTTTCATTAACTATTGAAACACCTTCTTAACTGGTCGTCTTGACATCTTGTTTTTCCTTCAAGTCCGTATGCAAGTTTCCAGAGTAATTTGTCTAAACAGTTTGTCTAAGGTGTTCTCATTGGCTTATAGATAAAGTAAAATGGTTCCTTGGTCTGTTTATTCATTTTTCATCCTCATTTCCAGCCACAGTTCTACACATACCACGTTGTTTCTCATCTCCATCCCATAGGCTTATACCATTCTCTCTGCTAGTTAACTTCTACTCATCCATTAGGACATAGCCCAAGTGTCACCTCTACCATAAATCTTTTCCTGATTGTCCATCATGACCCCTGATTTTCTATCATACCTGACCTCTTGATTAAGACAGTTTTCTTTTCCTCTGGTTTCAACAGAACTTGTACTGAACACAATATATCATAATTATCTGTTTACATTCTTGTACTCACTACAAGACTATAGCTTCAAAAGGGCTAAGGCTATGACCTGTTCATTAGCTATTAAAGTAGGTTCCAAGTGAATACCTATTGAGTTCAAAACACTAATTGCAGATACCTCAACAAAGATGAGAGTAGCTGGTTGAAAAAGTTTTCCATCTTAGAAGTTACGTAGCCTTCACAATTCTCAATAATACAGGAGAATGTGAATCACATTACTATTGTGAGTATGAGGCAATCACTTGCACATCATTTGGCCTTGGAGGTATAGGGCACATTAAGAGTTAATGTTGTGTCACTGAACATGAAGATTTATGTCCCTATCACCTCAATGATTACTTACTTCCACCATTCTGCCCCCACCCCGCAACATACTATATTCTTAATACAATAACCAAAGAGACCTTTTTAAAACCAAATTTTGATTACGTCAGGTTCTGTTGAACACTACCCAATGGCTCTCTATTTAATTCAGAGCAAAGATCAAAGCCTTTCATAAGAGCCTACAAATCCCTGCACGGGCTGTTTTGTTTTAGATTGTGAATACATCAATACGTATATTGCTGTCTCTACAGAAACCAAGTATTATCTGATTATGACATAACTTATAATGCAGAGAGTAAATTCAAAACTTCATGTATCAGTAAATATATCAGTTAGGGAAATCTGAATGTAGTTCAAAATAGGTACTAAAAATTTGGGGAAAGGAAAAATAGATTACACGAACAATATGAGAAAGAAGCTTATAATTGAACATTGATGGATGCAGCATGTCAAATGATTTGGTAAAGATTTCCAAAGGAGACAGATTATGGTGAATTCCAAATTAGAAACAGACCACACTAAGTGAGAGAAACCATTGATGAAAGAATTACTTCTTTGTCTTCTGAAGCCATTCAAGTGGAGGAACTATAGAATATTTCTAGGCCTTCTCCTGCCAAGTGAGTTATGATGGAATTTAAAAAAGCATTTCACCTCAGATTTGGGGGATGGAAAATACTTTAGTACTAAATCAACAGTTTATTTGAGTGCAATGTGCTATAAGATTTTTGGACTCTTGTTTATTCTTAGGAAGTCATGAAAATTTAGGAGAATTTTCCTTTCCTGATTGCCTTTCTATATTATCTCCAATAGCATTTGTAAAGTTGAGGTGCCTTCCTCTCTAACAGCTGTCCCAGGAACCTGGGAGTTACAAATTTAATCATCTCCCAAAATGTACTGTATGATTTCAGATAAAAAACATATTGGATTTTTAATTTTACCACAGTATAGAAAAAAAAGCATAAAGAGTCAACATGCTTTACATTTGTCATCCAACGACAAATGTTTGGTCTCCATCACCAAAATGAGGCAGAGACCTGATTGACTCACTCTCTTTCCACTACGCATCTATTAGCTCTTTCCTGTGTCCTAAGGTAAGTCTCTAGAATTTCTTTCCCTTATTCAATTCATTACCTTCTCCTTACCAAGGACCATTTCTCCAATATTCACTAAGATCTATCTCCTTTTAATATAACCAAATTTTCTTCTACTTCTATTTTTATAATTCTACTTTTGTGAAAATTGAGTTCAAAGCCCACATCAACATCAACCATGCTTTATCTGCCTTCCCTAACTGTTTCATGCCCTTGACCTCTTCCTGTACATAATTAGCTCTCTAGATTCACATTGTTTTACCCCCTAACTGCCTCCACACTATTCTGTGTGTGCTTTAAATGCCATCTATCCTTCTATCTATAAGAGCAGTCCAATTCATCCCTCTGTCATTATTAGATGATTATAGAAATATGATCTCCACCACTAAACATGCTTCAAAGGACAAAATTGCTGATGCCTTTCTTTTGTTCCCAGTGGACAACAGTGGATCCCAACGTTGATGTCCCATATATGATTTAATAGCTTTATCAACAACAGGTTTAATGTTGCTGCTGCTGCTGTTGTTTTAATTCTATTATGTACATGTCTAAGATATATGTGTTAGTGGTGTTTAAGTTTGCTATTTTTCTAGAACACTGCCTTGGGTGATACAATATAAGACTATCATTTTGACAACATGACACTAAAATCATGATGCTATAAGTACCTCCTTAATAAAAATCCAATTTCTAGGATCCAAATTATAATATATATAACAAAAACATATATATGTAATCTATTTATATATGTATATAAATATAGATGTATCTAAAAATCTATGTGTATAAGTATTTTAAAATCTTTATAGGCATATAAATTACACATAATAAATAAACCCACCTTTTAAATGACATGTATAGCACAACAGAGTGTTTCATTTTTAAGCACCCAAATAAATCATTATCTCTTTAATAATTGCACACTTTATTCAAGATGCCATGATGTGAATGTGAAGCTATGAATTACCTCCTCTTTCCTTGTGTCATGTCCTTTCTGTACAGACCACATAACTTTTGCTTGTAAAGATCGTGGGGTGCATTCCAACAAAGTACTGTTGTTCTCTATGCCATAGGCCAATCGCTCTTCAGTCTTATCCAAAGCATCCCCTACAACATAAATGTTAACATCAGCCTAGAGACTTTGATTTTACTTGTAAATAATATTTTTAAGAAGATTCTTTATTCAGATCCCTGCAGCAAGTAAATAACTTTTATTACTTATTGCTAGTCATTTAAAGGAGTTATTTAGAGAGACTGACATACCAAAATCTAGGCATTAAAAAGGAACAGCAGGCTATAGGGTGGAACAGAAGGAAGTAACTGGGAATTTGGTTCCAAAGGATGAGACAAGACAGTAAGCAGGTGCATCAATGTTATAAATTCATGGGAAATTATTGGCAACATCCATTGATAAAGCAGGCAAGAGAAGGTGAGCACCAAACAATCAAGCATGGCATAGGATCAAGTTCATCATTAAAAATAAAAATAGAAAGCAGAAACCAAGATGATATGGCTCTACGTAAACATCTTAACAAGGGATTACACTCATCCAGATATTGGGCTCCTTCAGTAAGAAAAGAGTACGAAACTGAACTAAGGACTTTGTGACCCAGAGCTTCTTGATTATGATCTGTATCCTGGCCCAGAAAGGCTGTGACTAGACTTGAACTTAAATTTGCATACAGGCAAGTACACCTAACTGCAATGGGGAATAGAAGCAAGCGAATTTTTTCCTTGTTGTTGTAATCAACATCAAATTCAATAGCAAGATCTCGGGATTTTTTTCCCTGTGCCTGATCCGTCCTCACCTTCAAAACTGACCCCTAAGTTTCCCTAAGATTAAGATCCTGCCTTTCTCTAGCCAATATTCTTGCAGGCTTATGTCCTGCAACAAATCCTGAGTAAGCCTGGGGTCTAGCAAACTGCAATCTTTGGATCTGTGTATAAGCACTGATGGTCTCCCAATCATGGTGCCCCTTCCCCCTGTTACTTCCTAGTGAAACTGGTGACACTAATCACAGCCTATTCACCAGCCAACATCATAGTGTGAAGAGTCAGGACAGTGTTTGTCTGTCTTTTCTGACTTCCTTGCATTTGCCTAAAGCTGAAATTTCTTTTCATCCTTTACCCATCAGACCACCTACCACCCTTCCTCAGAAACCCACATCTGCACCTCAAATCCCAGCTCTAGGCTCATTCCACTCCAGTGAAAGAATCAAAAGTTTTTCGCTTTATTCCATCCCAAAGCTCAGTAGGTGACTTGATATAATTAGTTCGCTCTTTACAAAATTACCATAAGTTATATAACATGGTGAACATATTCCCAGGGTAGAGATGGAGAGATAAGTCCTGCAATTCATGTGTCACCAGCGACTTAAAGTATGCAACATTCTTGTTCTAGGATTCCCATTTTGAGGTCTAGTAGTAAAGTTTGGTGGTGGCAAATAAACCATTTTCCTAATTAAGTAAAGTTTATATGTCAAATGCACAAAATTTTAACTACATGGAAAAGAACGTAATACTTTCAGTAACATTCTAGTATGTATAACAATCACAGAGAAAACAGGACGCTTTTCAAGAAGTTTGCACTTTATCTTCAATGCACACTCTGAGTAATCTCCAGCAATCAATTTTCTATGGATTACCAACAAACTGCTGTCCAAAGCACTGCTGGGCCGCATCTCCATGTCGGACATCTTGTCTGCGGAACCGCCTGGAAGAAAGCAAATGCCCTTAGGGATGTTCAGATTTCAATTTTCCAGACTTTAAAATAAAGCCAACTGCATTAAAGATTCAAGTAGTATTCTATTACTGAAAACCTGCTCAGTCATATGAAACAAGGATGAAATCCAAGTTTCATAGTTTCCTGTATTTCCATTGAATGTCATTCAATGGATAAGATCTATATAAAACTCTTCTTTAAATGTTCACGTAAGTTTGAGTTCTGGATCCTGAAACAATAATTTAAGAAGGTTCTCTCCACATTTTGTTAAAAGTTTAGCTCAACAAGAAGTCTTCTTATTTGAAATGAGTGTTTTGGGTGGTAAGGGATGTGTACAAATAAAGACAGGGATTTGAGGCAGACTATTTATTTGAGGAAAAAATGCATAAAACTCATATATGTAATAAATTGCATGTTAAAAAAGGTATTTGAATCCAAATATTTTGTTCTATAGCAATCGTGATCAATTAGACAAACATAGTTGCTAATAAAAAGAGATAAGCCAACATATTCAACTTACTCTTATTCAGATATAATATTCAGAAATTATATGCCTCTATTGAATGTGATGGTGTGTTATACATATTTAAGAGGATGTCTTCCACATAGTGAAACTCAAGGAATATTAGATCTTTCATCAATTTGTCTATTAGAATTAGGATCACTTCTAGCATATTTTCATATTTTATAGATTATTTAGATACATAATTGAAAAATAACACTCCTTATTCATGGAAAAAGAATTCCAGAATATACATCATGTTTTAAATTTGTATATATCTTTCTGAGGAATTAAACAATGGAAATTATTATTAGTACTGGAATTCTAAAATCAAGATCTTTGGCATATTAGTTCAGATTAGAGATAAAAATAAAGATAAAAAATACATAAAGGCAGAAAATACCACTTGCTTCTCTAAATCGTGGCATTTCTTCAAGATTGAGGCAAAGCAGAAGTTTTACCCTCGAGGAGAATGGTGAGGCTTCCAAAGTGACAAGGAGATGCTTTAACCATATGCAACGATAAAACTTGGAAAAGGGAACCAGATTCAAATCCCAGCGTAAAACTCACATGCTGTATAGTCTTAAACACATCTCTTCCTTTTCCTGATTCTTTGTGCTCTCCTTTGTAAGATGAAGTTGGTCTAACTGACACGTAAACTCTATTCCAGTCTCGATTTTTCGTTGCTGTTGTTCTAAGTGCTCCTCACTGTCTCCAAATAATGATAATGGAACACTATTCCAATAGATGGAGTGCTTTCTCACGTATGAGTTCAGATATTAGTTAACAACTCAATATTTAAACAACAATTCTTTAAGAATTTCCTTATATTGAAAGTAAGGGCAGATGAACATTTTCGATCAATTTTTAGGATTATGAACTATGTGCAAAAGCATGTTTTTTTAATAGAGATTGCTGATTAGAAAACCTTATTTATGTTCACCACCTGAAAACTAAAGAACATGATGTAATGTACACAGAATTCAAAATATGATGTACATCTGAAAGTAATTAAAAAAAAAAAACCTGGGGAAAAAAAGAAAAATCATAGAAAAAGAAAGATTAAAAATATTTGTATGTAAAAAAAATAAATAAAAGCAATAAAATGTAATGTTTCAGAATAAATAAATAAATAAATAAATAAATAAATACAACCTTACTTAAAGATCTGGTATTTTACAAAGTTAAGATTGAAACTTAACTTTGATGATTCTACTGAGCTAAACTGAAAATAGAATTTGACAAAAAAGTAAATAGCAAAGGTAAAAAGTTTTATGCTTCCCGATTATTTAATACTAGAATGAAGAGCTATTATACAACCTCCAGCAGCTTTAGATGAGAAGTAAACTGCTGGTGTTGACTCCTCACTTCATTAAGTACTGCATTGGTATTGGGAATCCAACGTCTGCTGAGCAATACTGAATAACAAAGCAGTGGGAAATCAAGGAAATGGGAACTAGTGTCTACTTTACAGAAATGTTATTATACAAATGATGTGAGAATAAAGGGAAGTGCAATCAGGTAATTCTAGATAAGTAAAGTGAATAATAAGCATGCAAAAATTTTGTTTAAAATCATTGGAAACGTGCATTTAAAAAGAAAGTTATCATATCCTCCAGCAAGGTTTCAGTTCATTTTATGCTATCCTAACATAGCTGTCCTCTATTTCAGCATTTAAAAAAGAATGTAAATGCTCAGGAGTTTGAGAAAGGTTAATAAGCAAAATTGCCTTTTATTCTCAAAGTCATATATTTTTCTTATATCTCTTGCCTCTTAGAAACTCTTTAAGAGAACACTGGACATAGACAAAATATAACAGCAAGGGGAGGAAAAGACCTAGCTCCATAAATTATAGAGTATTTTGGAAGACTATTTTAAGCAAGTGGTTAGGGTTGTGAATTAATGGTTTTCTTCTGTTGACTCATGTTCACTCTGTGAACTGAAAAGTATTTATTTTAATGACCAGTTTTCAATTTCTGCTGCTAGTCAGGTCTGAAGCAAAGCAATCTGCCACAAAAGCAAACTATTTTCCCTTCACGTGCTGGAACTTATCCAAAAAGTTTTCCTCCAGGGATGAGTGATGGTTCAAAAGAATCTGACACCACTGACAGATCTCCATGACCTGTGCTGAACTGAACTAATCCGTTGATGAACACACCTCCTGACTCCAGCGTTTCATTCCTCCCTGTCTACGATTTTGCCCATTCATTTAACCTTTTCTAAATAACTGTTTTGGTCACCCCTTTTAAATATACTACAAAGCTTGTGGTTGTACACTCTTACAAGATGAAACATGCCAAGAAATATTCAGCTATGGAAACTGCTCAGCTAAAATTCATCACCACTATTGCACACCTAATAAAAAACCTTGTTATTTGTACGTATTTGATGCAAGGCTTGTAAACATTTTTATTGTTGCCAATAACAATAAAATAATTTTATTATTTTGGGTAAAATTACCTTTCCACTCTCAGATCCTGCTACTTCACTCCTAACATATGGAATGACATGGTTTTCCCTGAACATTCTGTGTCTTTGTACAAACAATTAATTCCCTTTAACTAAAATCTCCTTCTATCTCTGTCTTCAGGATGGAGCCCAAAGGCTGGGTTATTTTAAGAGTTAAATAATGTTCTATGTGTATTGCACTTAGTCCAGTACCTCATAAGTGAGTGCTCAGTAGAGCTTTCTCCCTCTCTTACTCACAATTCCATTCTCCACCTTAGTTTCTGCTTCCCTATAGACAAGGGGCTGCGATTCTTTCTTCATACCCTTTGTACATAGCACAGTAATTGGCTTAATGGGTGAATAAATCATTAGACAATATTTTCAAATAATAACATCTTTATATTCTTCACAAATTGTTTTCAAGCATCAATAAATATTTGTAAAAATCAACTTGCTCAATTCTTTAATACAGTTGGTAAATTATTTAGTTCATAAATGTCTTTTCAAAGCATCTTTTTACTATCTGCTTATTATACCCTTTCTTCAAATACTCACCTAAATGTTAATTTAGCTAAGGTCAAATTAACACAAGTTTTGGAATAGGGAACAAGTTTTTTTAAAAATGAAATTCTACTATATATGTGAACCTATAAAAATAACAGCTATGTTAAATTAGATTTTGAGAAAGGTTTAAAGAAAAGTAAACCAAAGTGAAAGAGTAAGAATAATTGAAATGAACAAACATTGCTTTTCAGTAAGTAAATTGCATATAGTTCTATGTTTTTGCTTTATATTGTCTTTGGTCACTTTATTAAGATTAAAAAATTGCTTATTCTATAATAAATAAAAATATTTTTCCCTCATGTTTTCCCCCAAAGAATGCACAATTTCATATGGCTTGAGTGAAGAAATATCCTTATTCTTCAAAATACTGTGTGCACCTCAAGATCTCCTGTTCAAAGAATCCTGGGATTTACCTTCTCTAACAAGTAGCAATGACCTCGCTGAATTGTAGACAATAGTGTTTGGAGGTCCTGAAGTATCTTTCATTTGTGTTGAATTAAATCACACATTTCATTAATTATATAGGTCATGCATTTGCCTAGGAGTTAAAATATTCAAAATGAACTTTCAAAACGAAATAAATGAAGACCAGATGGTAGAGAGGATACGGGGCAAATGCAGGATGGATTTTAGAATTTATTTATTGGTTTTCCTTGTAAGTCTTCGAATCCCTCACTTGTGATGGCTTGCCATTTCCACCTTTTAGGTTTATCTAAACTGGTTTCATGTCTTGCACCAAAAGTTTCAGGAAGGGGAGGAGTTTATTCAAGCCTGGGTGGAAAAATAAAATCCTAGCCATATGCTCAGCTCCAGTCTCTACACAATAATTAATGAGAGCTATTTTCAGGAAAACTTCAAGTTTTCAAAGCTCATTTTATGAAAAATATGACTATGATGATTTATTTAAATGAAAATAATATGGCTATTTTCATGGAATGGGTGCAGAAAAAAGAAGATTTAAAAAAAGCGTTAGGGTATTATTAATCGAGAGAAATATTCCCTGGAAGACTATGTCTCACCTTTTTGCATGTGTGCTGCCAGTTGGGTAATACCGGGAACAGGATATGCCATCCCAAGCACAGTAAGGGTCTCGAGCCAGGCAGCAGTCAGCACAAGCACTTCCGTACATGTCACACTGATGGAATCTGACTTGGGCCACGGTAGACGTGGATCCAATATACAGCTGTTGCTACAGACATCAAAGAAGAGAGAGGCCACTAGCAGAAATGGACAGAACTCTCACTGAGCTCTTATACTTAGATTTTCACATTTATAGACAATCAGCTCCCTGAATATTCACTTAAATTACTGTAATTACTCAGGATAAATAACTGAATATTGATCCTTTCACTTCTCCAAGATTTGAAATACTTTTACAGACTTGGATGCATGAGTAACAAAATTGCTAGAGTGAGCTTGACAAAATCTCAAGAAGCGACTATTCCTTTATTCATTATCTATGTAGAAAGAGTCTTTGATCATCTAACATTGCAGGTCTTTTTTAAAGAGCTATAGGAATGTCCAATAAGAGATTAGATGAACGGTCTTTTTTGCATTTTTAACTGAGATCATTGACATATAATATTATATTAGTTTTAGGTATACAACATAATGATTTGAGATATATATATGTATATAAATGTATATATAGTGAAACAATCACCCCAATAAGTCTACTTAACATCCCTCACCACACACAGGTACAATTCTTTTCCTTGTTATGAACACTTTTAAGATCTACTGTTTTAGCAACTTTCAAACATACAATACAGTATTATTAACTATAATCACCATGCCATACATTACGTTCCCAGGATTTATTTTATAACTGGAAGTTTGTACCATTTGGTCACCTTCACCCATTACACCCACTCTCCTTACCCTGCCTCTGGCAACCACAGTCTGTTCTATGAGCTTGTTTGTGTGTTTTTTTTAAATTCCACATATAAGTGAGTTCATATGGTATTTGTCTTTCTCTGACTAATTTCATTTAGCATAGTGCCATAAAAGTCCATCTATATTGTTGCAAATGGCAGGATTTCCCTCTCTTTTATGGCTGAATAATATTCCATTGTATATACATATATGCCACATTTTCTTAATCCATTCATTTGTCTATGGACACTTAGGTTGTTTCCTTGTCTTGGCTATTGTAAATAATGCTGCAATGAACATGGAGGTGCAGATATCTTTTCGAGTTAGTGTTTTCATTTCCTTCAAGTAAATACCCAGAAATGGAATTGCTGGATCATATGGTAGTTCATGTTTAATTTTGTGAGGAACCTCAATATCATTTTCCACAGCGACTGCACCAATTGATATTCCCACCAACACTGTACATTGACATATAACATTTAGAAGAGTGATGTAGATACATATAGAATGACATAGAATAAACTGTAAGATACGTTGTTAAGTAAAAGGGATAAGTATCAGAACAACCATCATGTTCCCGTTTGCCTAAACATAAAAGGTTATTTATAAATAAATTTGTGGTAATATATACAACCAACTATTTCTGAAGAAATATACACCAGAAACTGGTTCCTGGAAGGGAAGTTTGTGTTTCCCTGCACACTTTTTTGTATTACCATCATTACCATTATTTTTGCAAAAACTTTAGCAAAAAAAATTATAGAATAAAGTCCTATCATGATAATAGAAGTAAATAAATTCTTGCATATCTTTCTAAAAATACAAAATGAAGAAACATATTATATGTAAATCACTATATATTTTTGTCAGAATAAAACTGTAACTTTTTCATTTATAAACACATATACCTATGCTCTTTATCCTTTGACCTTAACTCTTATATAAAACATGCACACCATACACACACATGCACACAACTTACTCTCTTTGAAGAAATCTCCATAGAAATAATAGGAACTGGATCCTGAAAAATTTTAAAAAAGTTTCCTTTTTACGAAAGGAAGTATAGGAACATACCTTAACATGGTTGTAAATTACCTGAAATCATATTAGATATGTCAGTGGTTCTATGCCAAGCAGTCTATACCTTTCATTTTAGTAAATCAATAGGAAAATACAATCAAATTAAAATATAGCTTTCTTTTTAAAAGTCTTTTCTGATGGAATGGGACAGATATGTAGATGAGAAAAGTAGTAAATAATCTAAGCAGCTTACTATTTGTCTCTAAAACATAATTTTTGTATTTGCATTTGAATATTACTCATGCTTTGGAAACTCAAATATCTTTAAATAAAATAATAAAGTCAGAGTGTTCATTCTTATAAAGTATGTTGAACCATTAGAAGTGAAACAGTTATGTCTTTGCATCGGTGTTATTGCTAATAAACCACGTGATCTTTAATTGTTTTAACCCAAGCCTAAACAAAATAATTTTCATTGGAGTTATCATGGTCAATCACAATGAACCCAGGATGCTTTGAACAAGATGAAAAACCTCATCGTTCTAGCATTGCACCAGAGGAAGAATGACCTATAGCACAGTTTTGAGAGCCTATGTGTTATTCGAGGGATAGCAATTAGAGGGTGTAAGGAGCCACAAACTCAGATCAATTCTGCAAGTGGAGAAGCAATGGGCAGGCACTCTTGGATGATTACCCTTTGAAGAATTACATTGTGAAAGAGAAAATTTGACCCCTTGTGTCAATGATTACTTTAAAAAATATTTTAAACTACAGAACTCTTTACGTATGCATGCATGCATTCATTTATTCATTCAGGCAACAATGTCACTTAAGGGTTTATGTGATCAAGACACCGTGGTGGATGCTGTTAATATGAAAGCTATGGTCCTTAACATGAAATGAAATTTTACACAGAGGTCCAATATGCAAAATAAACAAAAGCATAGCTGCTCTGGTTGAGATAGAAAGATGGTTAGCTTTGGGTGTGGTTATGGGGAATCTAATCTCCAGGACAGCCAAGGTGAAGCAAACTGTTTTTCATCAATAAAAACATTTTCATATATAATCATTACATATATATATACAGTCATTTTCATTATTTGCAGATCCTGTTTTTGCATATTTGCTTAACTCACTAACATTTATTTGTAAGCCCAACTTCAATATTCGTGGTGTTTTGCAGTCATTCACAAACATGTGCATGCATAGAGTGGCAAAAAATTGCAGTTGCCCAACATGCACATTCCCAGTTGAGGTCGATGAAGGCGATAACCGACCTTCTCGTTTCAGCTCTTATATGGTAAACAAGTGTCCCTTTTGTGGGCTATTTAGTGCCATGTTTTCACACTTTCGTGTTTCTTTTTGGCAATTTTGATGCTTAAAATGGCCCCATAGTGATGAAGTGTTGTCTTGCGTCCCTAAATTCCAAAAGGCTGTGATGTGCCTTATGGAGAAAACACGTGTGTTAATCTTTGTTCAGGCAGGAGTTATAGTGGTGGCTGTGAGTTCAATGTGAATTAATCAAAAATATATACTCAATAAGGTGATTTTTATACAGGGCAGAACAGAAACACACATAAAAGAAGGCTATGAATTAATCAGTTGACAAAAACCTTGTGACTAGAGACTCCCGGGAACCTAATCCTGTATTTCCTCTAAGAGTAATGGTCAGTATTCACTAAGTCAGTGTTCATGGTAACTTTAAAGGCCATAACTGCCACAATATTGAGACTTGACTTGTGTGTGTGTGTGTGTGTGTGTGCATATACACAATTGTTTTTGTCATGTCTAAACTTTTCATTATCATTTTGCATTTTTCTTTTTTAATAAATTCTCTGTGTAAGTAATGTTATTTTATTAAAAAAGCAGTATACTTATCACATTTTTAAATCGTCTGTATTCATAGTACATTTGTACAAGATGAGACTTGGCAATAATGATTCTGGAATTCATATGTGGGATAAGCGCTCTTTCTTTAAGTCACAGTTCACATATGGAAATCCTTTTCATGTTAGGTAAATATTGGCCTCTTCATTTCAATAGTCTATGACAATCAGATAGATACATCAAGATTTTAAATCATTCCTTACTTCATTTGAATTCACAGCATGCCTGTTAGAAAAAAACTGACACAATGTCTTTCCTATTTACAACTCACTTACAATTGTCTGTAATACATAAATGTCGTCTATACTTTTACTAAAAATACCTTGAATATCTGAAGTTCTTCTAGAATTACTTCTTCCATTGATTCTGTTTCTTGATTGTAAATCGTGATTACTTTCAGCACAATCCCATTATCTGTAAGAAAGGAAAAGAAGAGATAAACTAGAAGCTTTATCACAATCTAGTTTTCAAACAATTAAAAGCCATGTAGGCACTATGGATTCAAATAAGATTTGAAATCTAGATGAAGGAAACATTTAATCATTGCAGTTAAAACAATATTACTACTTATATCTTCCTATTTTCAATTAGCAAAAAAAATTAACTTTATATGCCTGGCCAAAAAATAAGACCAAATAATATATAATTATTTTTCAAAAATTTCAATTCAAAAATCTAATAAAGGTTTAGAAATCAAAACGTCTTTTGGAATTAGTGAAATATAAGATAGATGCCAAATTATTTTAGCTTCTTCTGTGCTGAATGATGAAAGAAAATCTTTTTACCTAAAGCTACTTTCCTTATAGGAAACTATACTTTTTTTTTTTATTTTTTAAAGATTTTATTTTTTCCTTTTTCTCCCCAAAGCCCCCCGGTACATAGTTGTATATTCTTCGTTGTGGGTTCTTCTAGTTGTGGCATGTGGGACGCTGCCTCAGCGTGGTCTGATGAGCAGTGTCATGTCCGCGCCCAGGATTCGAACCAACGAAACACTGGGCCGCCTGCAGCGGAGCGCGCGAACTTAACCACTCGGCCACGGGGCCAGCCCCCTATAGGAAACTATACTTTTAATCTTAGGGAGCCTTCCAAACAACACATTAGGGAAATCTTTATATTTATATGTGTGTGTGTGTGTGTGTGTGTGTATACTTTTAATAAGAAAAATTTCAAATATATGCTATCAAGAGAATAGCATCGTGAGTCCTCCTGTACTAATCACTTAGCTTCCATAATTACCAAGGATTTTATAAATTTATATTCATATCTTAAAACTCCACCTATTTTTATTATTCCTGATATTCTGAGCTTGTTCTTTCCAAAAAAAAATTTAATAAGACATTAATTTTCCTGGAAGAATAATTTGGTGTAGTGCTAGAAGTAACTCAGAAAAACATAAGCACTTTGGAGGAACTGATGCAACAGTTTCTATGGTATCTAAGCAATTTGTTTAAAAATTATCCAATCTTGTGGTTGGGTTAATAAAATTTGATTAAAATAAAACTAATAACAATTACTTGTTTTATACACTAAAATGAACACGTTATCATAATTTTTAAAGTCAAGCACACATAATAAATATCCCACGATTATTATATGAAGCAAAAAGCAAAGGTGAAACTCAAATTGTTAAATTGTAACTAGTGATTTTGCAATAAGAACTCTCCTCTCTCTCTCTGTCTCTACGTATATACATAAATTGTTAAAGCATGTGTCTGGTAAATTTGTATAAAAATAACTATCATTTGTGGGATTTTCCAATGTTGTATTCATCACACATTCATAAAATATGTTCTTTAGTGCTGAAAAGCTGTGATTCAATATTTTGATATCTTTGAATTAAACATGGTTTATATGATAGCACAAGTATATACTTGACATTTCTGGAATTCTCTGAAATAGCTTTGGTCAATATAAGAAGAAAGTATTTCTAAAAACAGTCTTGGACTGATATGTATGACTTCTACTTTCCAGGGCATTTAAAAATAATATACCTTTTTCCATGATTAATTTTATCAAATATTTCTCTAGCTTATGAAACTCTTTTTTTCATTCTTATTTTTTTTTAACTCTGTTGGATATCACTATGAATGAATTCATGGCCAGGTAACTTTAAGTTTGTTAAAGAAATCTGATGCTTTGTTCATCTTGAGCCCCAGTGCAGAGCATATTATTAATCTCCTAAAATAAATGATAAAAGATAGCCTGCACTAGAGATCAATGTCTGGAAATCAGATGAATGTTTCCTTACTTAAATCTCTGCTTTTTCAAAAAGTATGACTGGAGAAGCCCAAGCACCAATATTAATATTATATCCTGATTCCTGATCTGAGCATATGCAATGTCTCTTTAGAATTATGAGTCCATGGTTAAAGTTATATATGGTGGAATGATAACTCTTCTAAATAGCAACTACTGGAGCAATTACTATGATGCATATGAAAAAAGAAATTATCATTTTAAAGACTTTTTAAATGACTATAGAATTTTAAAGTACTTAGAATTTGATACATATTACCCTGAATGCTAAAGGATTCCAAGTTCTCTTCCACAAGCTAGATTTAACGTATGGCATTAACTGAGATTAGGTATTTTAAAATTTCACTTTTAGCATATTCATTACATTTTGTTTTATTAATGCAGGATATTATAGCTTTGGTCTAAAAGTTTACCTCCATTATGGGTAACATTTGCCCTGTTTCGTACAAATGGTTGATTCTGACGGGGCCTGATAAGCATTGCTGTGATTATAGATTTAGGTGAAATTATTGTACCAAGTTGTTTGAAAGATCTTCAGACCTTAACTGAGCAGCCAAGGGTGGGAGAGGACCTGAGGGACTGACGGGGAACCATCCCTGCTATGGCACCCTATTTCATCTGTGAGAAGCTCTATTTGGAACCAATACTGTTTAATAACGTCGATTATTCATTCCTTCACTTATTCATTTGTTCAAATGCATTAAGTATTGACCACGTAACAGGAATTATGTGCTGTAACTGCCCCAAATCCTCTCTTTCAATGCAGCGGATGAGCAGTGTATAAATGGGCTAACGGGTCAACAGATTTGTTGATAGGTTTTTTCTAAAAATATTAATAATGTTATGGATTTTAGGGTTCAATTTAAATGTCTCCAAGTACTTTCTAATTTTTACCTGTCCCAATAAACAAGACATCATATTGGCCATCCTCAGCTTCCACTCGATCAACTGCTATTTGTTTCAGGTTATATTTTCCATCTGTTTTCACCAGTATCGGTTTTTTATGCGCAGGTTTTATGGGCTGGTACATAAGTGGATGGCTTCTCACAAATCGGATGGCATCATCGGGATAGTCTTTTGTGGTTCCGTACCTCCCTCCGTTCACTTTGCTGGCACACTGAAATACAAGTGGATGAAATAATTTTTTGCCTTATATTTATAATCAATTATGAAAAGAATTAGAAAAATTGGATATGTTCAATTAATCAACTGTGCATTTAGAAATTTTTAGAAACCGTATGTTTTTCATTCCATCTGTATTAAAAATTGCAAAGGGAGGCAGTTATTTCAAACATGCAGCACTAGAAATATACAGAAAAGAATGAAATCCCAGAAAAGTGAAGTATATTTACTACTGGTTCATTTTGGAGGGGGCAAAAATGTATAATATCATAAATATTGTAATTATTTTCCCCTTTTTTGGACATTTATTTTTTCACATTTTAAGTTAAATTTTGAAAGAAAACAATCTATTGTTCATAGCAAAACAAAAAGCCTCTTGTTGTGCCAAATCTTCCCCCCAAATTAAAGATCACAGCCACAAAAAACAGCTTTCCCATTATAGATACTGTGATAATATGATTGATGATGATTCCAGTTGGCTCACTGACTGGAGTTTTAGTGCTGTAATATAGAAACCTATTCAAATTCCATCATTGTTAATTAAGAAAAAAAAAGCTCTTTGTTCCACTGTAATCTGTATGAATTTGTATTATTTTTGTATGGATTAGCCACAACAAATTGAGAAAACCAGAAACATTTGCTAAATGTCTCAATTCTCAAGTCACTGACTCTAAAAATAAATGTTCACAGCCCCTAAGTTACTCCTTGGAATAGCTAAGTTCTTGTTAAGTACTCCCTCATTTCACATATTTTCTTCCAGAACCAGCAAAACTTGCAATGATTGTGTTGATAAAAATTTTCCACTTCAGAGTATAAATACAATAGTTTAGTAATCAGATTCTGCAAAGAGGGCACTTTTAATGGTTTGTTTTAAAAATTCAGGTCATATTTCTTAATTTGGCATGAATTTTTTCACTTGAGTGTACTCTGATGATATATAATTGGAAACATTTTGGATCAGCCTGGAGGAGTTCAGTAACCAGTCAGTTCCTTCAAATCTCCTTTAATACCATGTGGTTTCAAGAAGTACTTCCAGCAAAGCCACAGGAGTGGCTTTTCTCCGTTTAAATTGTAATTTCAATCAATAGAATGAAATAAAATACACTTTATGTCTTCCTGGAAGTAATAATTTTAAGCTTGTGAGAGAGAGTGATTGAAATGGTAAAGCCTCACACTCAGTAGAGGTGAGACTTGTTTCCACTTTGGATTTTGGCTCTTAAAAAACGATTTTTACTTGACTTGCAAGGACTTGAGGAATCAGCATAGTTATGAGTTTTCACCAGCTGCTCATAAAAGCATAGACTTTGACTTGCACGACAAGTTAAATGTTTGTTCTCCGCAGCCCACATAGCACACACAATGATCCTACACTTTTCCAATCTGGTTGTGCATAGGACATGTAATACAAAATCTCATCATCATCATTGTCATCATCATCATTTTTAGATAGGTGTGTAATTAAAAGCACAAGAATTTGAATGGCTAGTTAGGGAGAATCTTAGTGGCAGCAGTTCAGAGGCAAGCGCTGGAGCTTCCTGTCCTCCAGCAGCACATCTGTATTGGCACTTTTCTTCTAGGAGCCAGCAAGGGTGTTAAATGAGATGCTAAGTATTCTGAGGAGGCAGAGAAATGCTTCTTTTAGATATGCCATAGTGAGAAGTAAGAAGAAAGTTTGGCCTAGAGAACTTAGAGGCTGACCCAAATATTAGAATATAGAAATTTGGTAACATTCTTCTGCTTGGAGGTTATATGTGGCACTAATTCTTCTGAAGAGGCTTGGAGGAAAATGATACTCCTTTAGTGATGTTTCTGTATTCATCAGTACCCTTAAAAATAAAATATTAGGTGGAGCTACTTAGACAGCCAAAATATCAGTGATAATACATATTTTATAATGCTGCTAACATGTACCTATCATAGATTCTTTTCACTAAATAACAAGCATACAACTAAATATAAGAAGTGATTTTTCTTTAGCATGCAAGTAATCAAGCATATTTTTAGGTGTAGAATTTCTTGATTGTTTAAGGCAAAGTTTTGTAAAGTATCTGAAACAGTGAGCAAAATATTATGTCAGAGTCTTTAAAGATAAGAATATGTTGTTAAATATCTAAACTTACAGAACCAGGTCTTGGATAAGGGACTTTTCCTTCATAGAGTGTCCAGTGGTATTCAGGTCCTTCCTTATGTGCATATGGCCCATTAAAGGCTGCCCGGATGCTAGACATATGATAGACACACACTGCATGCCCTCTAAATATATTACTGAAAAATACAAAACAAGATAATTACTCTTCTGGAACTGACTAGGAGGTCACCTAGTCAAACCCTCCAGACTACGTAGATAAGAATATAGTCTTTTGGGTAAAAATGTTGCAATCTCTTAAGTATTGTATATTCTAGAAATATTAACTGTTGCAATATTTCAAGTATTGAAACTCCAAAACTTACCATTTCTTTGCCTATTTACTATCATAAATTGAAAATGACATTGTTAGAATCAAAAAGGAGTTGTGTCACTTCACTATTACTATTAAATCTTATGTTTATACATTTTTTATTAAGGAAGATCTGGCCTTAATATTAAAGAAGATTCATTCCCAAGTTGGATTACTCATTTTTTAACGTTTATTTCCTTGCATGTTTTTCCATCTTCAGAGGAGATACTGCTTTTCTAATCACCATGCTGTTAATATTGCCACAAATTCTATTCAAACTTTATTAGATTTCTCAGTGTGTTTATTAGATTTCTCAGTAACAATTTCTCAGATTGCTACTCATGAACAATTTAAAAGTCACAAAAATTTGGAACTTTGTTATATTCTTTAGCTTGAGGTCACACAGACATTAACAAGCTTGATGTATTTTCCTTCCTCTAGGTCACTGAAAACAGTGCTATAGTGGAAAGAGGATGGACTGAACAAGATTAATTTCGGGAAAATGACTTAAATTATATAAAACAGATTTTTTACCTCCAGAACTGGTAGCAATTGAAATTATTTTCTTGATAAAAATTTCTACGTGCTGAGGATAAACACATTAATTGACTAATGACAGCAAGGTTTATCAGGGACATTTGTAGTAAGATTCTGCAAAGGAACATTTCCAAATGATTTGTTTAAGATCTGGTCATATTTCTTAAATTGGCATTATCTGAATGAATTCTAACATTTCCATAGCATCCTTATTGTGAGAGTAAAAATAATTAATGATTGTGAAAGTGCTCTGCAAAATGCAAAGTTCTCTATAAATATAAAATTTCCCACATTCTAAGACACCTGTAGGACAGCACTTGTGTTAGTGTCTTAGGACATCAATTCACACATTTTATAATACACCTTGAAGCAATTGGAAATGCCTGCTGTAGGGAGAAAACCAGAGATAGTCTCCCAACCAAAGTGGCAGTAAACCTTTGATCTCCATGCTACAAATATCAACCTTTAAGTCAGGTAACAGCTGGGAAGACTTTTTCTCAGATTTATATATAAATTGAACAGTCCAAATTGAAATTATGAAAGAAAATCACGTCTTGTCTTTGAAATCTCAGACAGAACCATTATGCTATCATTTAGGAAAGTAGCATGTAAAATGAAGATACTAACCCATAGAAAACTACACTCATAGTTTGCATTTATCGTTTAAAGCCATAGAATTATCATGCAACATATAAATTATTCACTGGCATACAGGAGAAGATGAAGTAAAAGAAAAAATTTAGGGATTTTTCACGGACTGTGATAACTACCAACAGACAGTAACTAATTTTCTTTGCATCAGGGAATAATTGATAGCAAAATTGTTTGCATGCTTCTCTACTGAAGAAAAGGTCACTTTACAATATCAAGATGCTTGTCCAAAGAGCTTTATTATTTTTTTCAAAGTGAACATAAGAAATCACCAGCTGAAAAACTAAACAAAAGCTCTATGGAGAGACCCTAAGCAAACATGTTTACATGGTTATATAAGAGTTTAAGGCCAATGAAATGCAAAAGAGGGACTGAGTAATATCATTCTATCCCTGTCAAGAGAATTGAGGCATATTCTTTATTTCTCATCCTGTCATCTCACCTCTACTCTGCCTTATTTGGAAATACACTCAAGAAATTATTATGTAAACTTTCAGCCAAAATTGATTCTAACAATATTTTTTCATTCATGTACCAACACACATGGAACTATATTTAGTTCATTTTTCCAGTACTCTTCAATGGATACAAAATACAAAAAAGTAAAAGAGAAAAATAATAGATTAAAGCCCTAAACTCGAGTAGCCTATTTAAGTGCAAAACATGGAGGGCAAATTACAAACGTTTGTCCACTACGAGTCTGCATAGGAGCAGGACAACCGGAGTGAAGGAAGGGGCAGAGTGCTTTGTGATTAGGTAATCAAGGAGTATTTCTTGAAGATGACAACTGACCTGTATTGGAGAACTGATATAAGCCAGGGTTGGAAGAGAGAGTCATTTCAAGTAAGATAAAGTAGATAGTGGGATTCTGTGAAGGTATCATCTTATCAAAAGCAAAGCATTTGAGAGCTTTGAGTAAAAACTTTCAAAGGTAAGTAGGTAAGATCTGATAGAGAGCCTTGAAAGTCTGACTTGGAAAATTCTATATGATGATTAAAAGAATTGCCCTAGACTCTGTGGCATGAAATTAATAACTTATAAACTAGATAAGAAAGGAAATCATTCTGTTGTCAATCAGAGAGGAAAGAGATTAGGATGCTGGGCATAGGAGGATGCTGGGGTACTTCAAACAAAACCAATAAGGATCTGGATTGAGATGGTGGCTTTAAAAATGAAAGTAGAATTGCAAACATAGGAGAATGAAGAGACATTGGTGACTTATAAAGTACAGAAAATGAGAATGACAAATGGGTCAATAGTATTCCAAGTTGCATACACAGTGAAGGGGTGAGGCATTTTTTTTGTTTCATCACATTTTTATTGAGCATATAAATTTCTCACCTGGTAGTGTTAAAGAGTCCAAATATCACTGGGTTCTTATGATCTCTGGTATACAGCAAAAAAACATCCTCTGAAAAATTAAAGACCATTACATTACTTAGTATTTTTAGCCCTCTAAAATAGTTTAGAACCGATTACATATATATTTTTTTTTTAAGATTTTTTTTTTTTTTTTTTTTTTAGATTTTATATTTTCCTTTTTCTCCCCAAAGCCCCCCGGTACATAGTTGTGTATTCTTCGTTGTGGGTTCTTCTAGTTGTGGCATGTGGGACGCTGCCTCAGCGTGGTCTGATGAGCAGTGCCATGTCCGCGCCCAGGATTTGAACTAACGAAACACTGGGCCGCCTGATACAGAGTGGGCGAACTTAACCACTCGGCCACGGGGCCAGCCCCCCGATTACATATTTTAAGATACAAATTTTCATATGCAATCATTCAAACGTGACCAAATCACAACAGTGTGAAACGGTGGCTTTGAGCTGGCCCTCAAGGAAGGGACCAGAGGAGCTGACCCTGAGCTAATGAGATGGGTCTCTTTTTGTTCCTGCAACTCGTCTGTCCCCAACACGTGGACCTGGTCAAACTGAAAAGAACAGAAACTTGCTCTAAATTAGACAGAAGTCAAACACTCCAGAAAGCAAGTGCCCATATATGCTAGAGACAGTGAGGTTTATAGAAAGGCATATACATCAAAGAACAAAATTCAATTCTCCCAATAATATTTACCTAATTCATCAAAATATGTATCAATTCCATTCATTCCTGGTACTGAGCAAACCAGTCTCGCTTTTAGGAAAGTGCTCCACTTATTCACCAGCATTCTCTGTCCTCCCACATCATTCTGTGAAAAACAAAAAGCAGGTAAATAGCTGCTTAAGGAACTTTTACCAACAGATTTTTTGTATTATTAAACATATAGATGGCAAGAGTTGTAGCTTTTTCATTTAATGTGGAAAATTTAGCAAACAATCCCATACACGCATTTCCCCATAAATTTCTTTTTAGGTTTGCACATCTGCCGTGTCAGTGTACTTTCACTCTGGCCCGTTAAATATACTTTCTAGATATTAAGAATGTTAACAGTAGTCTCTCCTAAATAAAGCAGTGGCTTTTACAATACAGCAAACTTTTTATTATTTTAGTGATAAATAATCTGCTTATCTCAGAAATATGGAAACATCCATTCCTTTTTCTTCCTTTAGAAAAAAACCTTGAAATGCACACACAATGTAAATATATATTTGCATACCCATACACATACACTACATATACACGCATTGACATATATATCTCTTCCTAAGTTTATTCTTAAATATCTTTTAAATATCAAAATAACTTTATATTTGCAGTATTATTAGCATTCTCTCAATATATATGCTATTTCAGTTGGTTTTGAATGATCCCAAACAACCTATCTGACAACAGCAAACTACAGATGTTTCTTCTACAGAGTCAACCAAATGAATTGTTGAAACATACTTATGTAAATCACTTAGAATGACGACTCAAGAAACTAAAAAGATTTTGGTTAAATTAATTTTTTAAAATGGCGCTCAAACTTCTGTATGGGAAGAAGTACAGCCTAATTATAGACTTATTTTCAGCATGGCTCTGAAAATGGGGAAAATCAGACAAAATGTAAAGTTCATTTCAGATAAGACCTTTCCCAGATACGAAGTATAAAGATTAGGCAGTAAATATCAATTTTAGGCAGCCTACAGAATATTAGAAACTATTTTAAAGTAGAAATCTACTAAAAAATTAACCAAGACCTGAGCACGAATTGCGAGACCCGCACAGTTACTGAGAGAGACCCGCGATCCTCACCACGCAAAGTCGCCCCACTCGGCTGTAAATCGCGTGAGCATTGCTTTCTGCCTCCAGCGCCTTTTCAGTAAAAAAGAAATACACTTTGTTGTCATCTCCGTCTTCATTGTCAGGAATCATATGTGAACCGACAAATTTTGGTTCTATACAAGTAAACAATAGAAAAAAAGTGAAATAGCTATTACAACAAAAGGATGTTATTCTACTGAATTATATATTATGTGAATGTTTAACTTTTATCATTTCATGAAGAAATAAAATATTTCTTTTAAAAGTTTGTACTAAACATTAAAATCCTATAGATATCTCCATTGTCTTTGTAAATCAACCATTTTTAAGAAATATTAGAGGAAAATTTAATTGGAAAATGAAAGAATCAGGGAGGGAAAAACAATTTCAGACCACAAGCATTATAGACTTGAAATGCATTCGAAGAAGCACAGATTAGGGGTATGATGATGACAATCTCTATAAACTTCCTCCCAATTATATAAAAAGTCAGTATAAATATGTGTAGAATATTTTAGTAAAAAACTATGCCATTATTTTTTTTAATTCATAAATTATCCCCCAGGTTAGCTCATTGTAATTTTAAGGTGGAACATTTACTCTAAGTTTTGTGTTTGAAGTCTGAGGAGTCTCAGTGAACAACCTTTGATTGACAGGGTGTGTCTAACATGTTAGTGATAACATGCTGCCAATAGTGACTATGCACTCGAAAACTTAATAAAAAGGCTGAAAATAATGAAAATGCTCATCATAAAATGATGATTTAGTCCCTAGATATACCAGTATGCCATAATATAAACGTTATTCCTTACAAAGAATTCTCTGCCAATGAATGGCTAGTGATTTTACTAGAGTCTTGTCTCTAAAGTGCAATGTGATCTTATTAAAACAAGCAAAGCAAAGCAATCAATGCATCCAAAATTATTTCAATTGACAAGAGAAAACAAAACAACTTACTGGATAAAGGTTTTTCACTTTTCATGTATTTGTTTGTTTTCTTCATTTAAATCCTGATTTCTAAGCATTGCTATGAGGGTAACTTGGTTTTATAATAAAGCCAATCCATTTGGATATAAAATGATATACACATATCATAGTTAACATTTTAATTCAGGAATATTGCTAATTAAAAAATCCTGAAATTTGTAAAAACTATAAATTACATTTGTATTGTTATTATTATAAAAATGGCAAGCTTCCCATCAGTTTTAGCCTTGTTTTCTATTCTGATTTATATGCTCTTTCCTCCTCAAACCTACCTCTCAACAGGCGTTCATCGTCATGCTCAGTTCGAATGTGAGCCAGTCGCCCCAAGCTCCGGAAGATTGCAGCATCTCTACCCCAGTAGTCACTGTAGAGTCCAGTAAACAATTCACTACCTATATGGAAACAGCAGTTAAAAATAAGTCAGTATTTGTTTCTGGATCTGACAACAATGTATAAACCAAAATAACGTTAAACGTATCCAGGTTTACTGCGTATATGACTTTACGAAATTAACACTATTGTTAAGAACATTGATGGTACAGTCAGACTGCCAGGATTTGAATCCTAACTCTGCCAATCACTAGCTGTGTGAACTTGAGCTAATTGCTAATCTCTCTGCGCCTCAGTTTCCTCATTTACAAATAGGAATAGCACTCAAAAGTGCTTAGAGTAAAGTACTTAGAAGAGTAGCTGGCATATACTAAGACCCACATGAGTATTTGATAAATAACCTGATTTCTTCTTATTTTACTAAAGTTCTTATAACCTTCATATTATCAAGGTATTATTATTGGTTTTATATGTGAATCAGCTAACCCAAATCCTTCTTGTAATAAGAAATTTCTTCCACTAACATGATTTTAGCACAGGAACCACAAAATCTGACAAAGTTGTAGATAACCCAATTAATTGTCATTTAATTTGTTTTAAGTTTGTGGTTTAGTTAGTTGGGACCATATAAAGAGTTCATAATTTAATCAGGCAGTCGACAGAACAAACAAAGTTAGCTGCAACATGTGGTGGAGTTTGTAACCCTAAAAGCAGACTGAGGAATACACCAATGTGCGCAGGGTCTCAAGAAATGGCAATGGGCTGGCCCTGCGGCAGGGTGGGAGGCCCAGGGTTTCACTGGTTCAGATCCTGGGCGCGGACATAGCACCACGCAACAGGCCATGCTGAAGCAGCGTCCCACATAGCTCAACCAGAACGACCTATAATTAGAATATACAACTATGTACTGGGGGAGCTTTGGGGAGAAGAAGAAGAAGAGGAAGAAAAGCAGATTGGCAACAGATGTTAGCTCAGGTGCCAATATTTAGGAAAAACAAAAAGAGACAATGTGTCTTTGCGGCTGGCCAGAAGAAAGACATTAAAATAGCTTAAGAGGGGCCAGCCCCATGGCTGAGTGGTTAAGTTCTCGCGCTCTGCTTCAGCAGCCCAGGGGTTTCGCCAGTTCGGATCCTGGGCACGGACATGGCACCGCTAGTCAGGCCATGCTGAGGTGGCATCCCACATGCTAGAACTAGAAGGATCCACAACTAAAAATATAACAACTATGTACAGGGGGGCTTTGGGGAGAAAAAGGAAAAATAAAATCTTAAAAAAATAGCTTAAGAGAAGAGAGAAAATTTTGAAAAATAATGAAAGGATATAACTGGAACTCCCAAAAGACCAATACTTCTCAAGCATGGGGACTTGGAGTCCGCTTTTGTCAAAGTGACAACGAAAGGTAATCATTATGAACATCAGTGGGGCCAGAGGATTGTCCTGGGCATATGCAGCTCCGGTGTCCTGTTCCAGGTAAAAATCTCTGGCCAAGAAGCAAATGACAGCAGCAGATCACCTGAACTAGCAACCTCAATTTAGGGCGGTCAAACTATTTTCATAATGAGCATTATATAACTCTGGTCAGGTTTAAAAATACAGAGATGATGAGTGTACTAAACTCAAAGTATGAGTGCTTTTCTGTTAAATTTGGAATGTGTACAGATGTGGACACATGTGCTTTAAAGTGTGAGTTTAAAGCTTAAGAGAATTCAAATTAATTGTATTTTCAATTTAATAAATTTAATTGTATATTCAAATTTAGATTTAGAATTATTAAATTTACAGAAATAAAAACTTGACCAAGTAAACAGAATTTAAGAGAACTTCAGTGTCATATTTATAAATTTTATGGATTAGATTTAAAAACTTTTTTCAATATTTATGAATGTTTTTTCTAATGTGAGTCCTTCAAACTTTAAAAAACTTCAATAGATTAAATACATTTGTATGGTTTAAAATTTGAGAAAGTAATCAACTGAGTTGTAAATGGGACACATTGTTAGGAAGTTTATTTTCAACTTGAGTTAAATAACAATTTTTAGAAAGTGAAGATAATTACTTTTGATATATCAGGTTTAGAAAAAGAACAAGATATAAATGGAATTCAAAGGCTTAAGAAAAATAAGTTTTTACAAAATGTTATTATAATAAACTTTTTCATTTACAAAAAGACAAGTAACTAGTTTTATCAGTTCACAAAATTCACTATGGATACTTAAAAATTATATATGATACAAATAAATCTAGGTTTCCCACAAAGGAATTCACTTTTAAACTATATATGAGAAAAAGAGAGAGAAGAGCGAGAGCAAATGTAGTAGAATATTAACAATTGGTGAATCGAGGTAAATAGTATACACATGTAAATTTTACTCCACTTTCAATTTTTCTTTGCACTTGAAAATTTTCAAGATAACAACTTAAAAAAAATGAGCTGTGTTTGTTGAGTCCATGCTATGCTAAGAGGTGTCATAAGGAAAATAACAAAAACTGGAAAACAAGGACACTTTATGTCTGGACTTAAGAAAACACAATTTGGTGGGGAAAAGTTACATCAGAACTCTTATTTAAGCGTGTTATTTGGTAATAGAAGGGGAAAGAGTAACATAATTTATATCAAAGTCAATTAGTGCTGTTTCTACCAGAAATTTTATATCTATATGTGGAGCAAGAGTATTTTGAGATCAAAGGCACTCAGTGGTTAGAGATATGAACCATATATGGGACACAGGCTGTACTGCTTGGACATGGATAGAAGAGACTCATGCTGAATTCATTAAAATCCCTTGGGGATCATCAACTCTATGGCATAAATGAATGAGTTAACACAAAAAAGGGTTAATTGACTACTGAACCCCCAGAGCAAGGATTTTTCTGAAATATTTTTGTTTTTAATTATTATATTTGATTATATTTCCTGTCTAAAATATAGGCAATTTTGTAAAATTGTCCTAAATATAACTTATTTTTCTAATATAGACTGGGATGAATGCGTAATGAATTTTAGATACAAAAAATAGATTTCTTAAAAATCATGACAGTTTTCTATTTAAATTCTTAATATTAGATTTAATTTAATTTCCTAAAATATTTCTAAAACTTTGATATCTGAAAATATTATTATGGGAAAGCAATCTTTATTTAAGTCCTTATCAATTTTATTGTGCTTATCCCAATTTGGAACATTGTTTGGAACATTCAGGAACTTGTTTGGAACTTGTTTTATTCAATTCTATAAACTTAACAATTAAATACCCCTTGGAGCCACTAGATGGCAACCCTATGATAACAAGTAATATTATATCCAGGGCAGGTTACTTGCACAAAGGAAAAGAAGATATATTACTAATTTTACCTAATTTCCCTTTTTGTACCCAGATAAAAGAAAATACTTTGTGAACAATTCAAATAACACAATATGAACTGTATGACTTAAACTTCAAAGAAGCTAGACAGGTGCTAAAAACTATATGCTATGTAAACTGAACCAAATGTGTTTCTGTTGGAAATGTTAGGCTTTCGTCAGAAGGGAAACATTCTCCTTTCATATCTTATTATCAGTGTGAAGAACAAAATAAATTCATAGTAATAGATAATAAGGATATTTTGTAAAATACTTTCTGAAGAAAAAATAAACACTTTAATGAAAAATAATAAATTAGAATAAAGCTTTAGGCACAAATGATATCTAATCGTAATTAAATGAGTAAAAATACTCAGCATGATTATAATAATTGATACTATTTACAGTAAATACATAGTTTCTAATTGAAAACTTTAAATTATAAGCATTTGCTATAGAGAAAATTTGTGAATCAATATTTTGGTATTTTACAGAGTGCAAAGATAACATCTGAATAAATCATATTTTCATGGACTAAGTTTCATGTAAATACAGTCATGTTCTGCTTAACAACAGGGATATGTTCTGAGAAGTGCATCGTTAGGCAATTTCATGGTCGTGCAAACATCACAGAGTGTACTTATGCAAACCTAGAGGGTATAGACAACTACACTCCTAGGCTATGTGGTACTAATCTTATGGAACACTGTCAAATATGCAGTCCATCCTTGACCAAAACATCATTATGTGGCATGCAACTGTAGTAAAATATGTAGTAAAATATTTAGAGTTTTCAATGTTAAGAACAGAACTACCAAAGTTTTTAGTTTTCTATGTCTCTGGAGAAATGATATTTAATAAATGTATTAGCTTAGCCATAAATTTAACTGGTATCTAATCTATTTTGATATTCTGGATATAAATAACCAACTTGATTTTTATGCCATATATTACTTTTCATTGTTACAGCGCTGGCTTCTGATGGTAACAGATGTTATGTTAATTTTAGATGGTCAAGTGTGGCTACAATTAAAAAATAAAACACACATCTGCAAGGTATCTTGACAGGTGAGTGTAACTTATTATTGTCATGCTCGACAATAGTCTCTATGTACAGAAACAGAAATACTGGAAATAGTTCTGCATTGGAACCCTAGCTCGAAATCTGGTGTTTGACCATGGCAAAACTGTTCAATATCTCATGGTCTTGTTTACCTGTAGAATTAGAGAGACCTACGTGTGATTTCTTGAGGATGCAAATCTGTTATAGTCTCTCTGCTGCTCTTTATTTTGCCTGGAATTCTGCACCTCCCTTCCCACTTCACCTCCCGTTTACCTGACTATTGCCCACTTTCCCCACGAAGCCTTCGCTGACCAAACTTTCATCAGTGTTCCTAGTACCACCACAGCCCCCGTGCCCATTTCCGTCATACTGTTCATCCTAGCATGTGTATTTGTCTCCTTACGTATTTGACATTATGCCTCACTAGAATGTAAACTTCTTGATGTGTCTTATATATTCTTATGTCTTGAGTATCTTGCACAGTGTCTGTAGTACAGAAATGCTCAAAAGACATTTGTTGAATCAATGAATGACATAATGAATTAATAAATGAATAAATCTAAAACTCCTTTTAGATGTTTAAATTAAAAAGCTATGAAACATAGTAAGAAAAAATCAGGATAAGATTCTGATTTTTCAAAGATGCTTCAGGGAGAAAATTTCAAAAGAAAGAAAAAACCACTAGTCGTTTATATGAATAACAAGTTCTTTGAATTTTTGCTCCTCAAGAAATCTATGTTATTTAGTAATTTTAACTAATGAACACAGGGACTTTATTTTCTTCTAGTATTTATCCCCAATAGTTTCTCCCCAAAAGACCGTATCTACATTAAACTGCTTATATGAAAGAAAATGAGACAATCACTTGACTCTTGGCAATATATAAAACAAATCCACTGTAAATAACCCTAAGTTAAAATGCATTATGAAAATACTTTCCTATATAATTCCTTTTCTTACAACACAAACTTTAACTGAAGTTTTAATTAAATATATTGTATTACTTTAATATTTTATGAAACTAATCAAGAGTTTTGTTCATGGTCTGAATATTAATCTACTTGAGTTTTTATTTGCCACATTGGAAATATAGATTTTTAACTGTTTAGTGAGAAAAATTCACAGTTTTCCTTGTTCTTCTTAAGTTTTACTCAAGCATTACTCCTATGTCTAGAAATCTAAATAATGTGAAACACATTTGCCTCGTGGAAAGCACGTGCTAAAGAATAGCTTAACTGCATCATTTTATAACTGAATTGTATAATTTTGTTAGAAAATTATACTACTTTCAATGCACTATTCTGCAGAATGACAGTGGCATGCACAACCGCCAGGAGAAACAAAATGTGCTTGGAAGGATGAGAATGGATACAAATGAGCCATAAAATCCAGCATCCCAGATCACACCTACACTGCTTAAGATGCTGAAAGAAATGGGGGAGAACGAGCCCTTTTATTAGTTATGTAGTTGTTTGGGCTTTTGGGATTTTTTGTTTGTTTGTTTTGGCATATAGGTGGCATTAGCTATCAATGTTAAGAAGGTGGTTTCTGAGGCATGAAGGAAAAAAAAATGTGTTTTGAATCTGTTCATATGCATTCACTGTCACCCATGGCTGAACTCTGAGTTTTCTTGGTGACATTGATAGTGTGATGGTCAAACCAGATTCCTAAGAGAGAGAATGTCAATGGGGAATTGAAGAGTAGGATTTTTTTCTCCTATCTTTTTGAAGACATTTTGTTTTGTGTTGAGGAAAGCATAAGCAAAGTATTCAAAAAGCTCCTGAGGGACTAGCAGTTATGGCCAGAATCAACAGAAAGCGTGTGGGTAACTGGCATTTAGCCAAATGTGAGGGAGCAGCAGTCTTGGCTAGGAAATTACAGATACTCTTTTGGAACAGGAATGTGGTAAGGGTCTAACTTTAAGTCTAAGCTTCTACACAGTTGAGATGAATTCAAGAAATGACCCAACTCTTTCACTTATGTTTATAGAGGTTGTAGTTATAAAGACATGGATTTTACCTTCTTTTAGATTTCTTTTTTTTGAGGAAGCTTAGCCCTGAGCTGCCAACCCTCCTCTTTTTGCTGAGGAAGACTGGCCCTGAGCTAACATCCGTGCCCATCTTCCTCTACTTTATACGTGGGATGTCTGCTACAGCATGGCTTGCCAAGCGGTGCCATGTTCACACCCGGGATCTGAACCAGTGAGCCATGGACTGCCAAAGTGGAATGTGCGCACTTAAACGCTGTGCCACTGGGCCTGCCCCCCATTTAGATTTTTTCGTTTGTTTTTCTAATATTTATGAAGTCTTACTTTGTGCCAGAATTATTTAAGCATAACTCTGCCCTGAGTATAAATATAGTTAATTAGAAAGAAACATTTATTTAGAAAAGAAAGTTTTAATGTTATTAAGAGCTTGAAATAATCAAATTTTCCCTGCATGTATTCCAACTCCCTTCCATTCAATCAACATTGACCTTTAATTCACAGAATTTGTAAAATTTGTAATGAGGAGATATATTGACAAAGGTCTTATTATTATGAAAAAAGTGCAGGAAGAAAATTTCAGTGGCTGTAAACTATCGTAGTTTTATTTTCTGAAAAAAAGAAACATAGGACAAAAAAGGCATAGAAAGAAAATTTCAGTGAGTGTAAAATATGTTGTGGCTATTTGTTAAAATAAAATTATGTCTGTTACTTGAGAAGTATCCTAAAAATATCCCAACAACAAAGCTAACACTTTGAAAGCAAAGTGTGAAAAGGTACGTGACAAATCAGTGTGGTTTTCCCAACAAACACAGTAACATGCCCGTTAACATACCTTAGACAGTTCAGGTATGGTAAGTATTAAATTACACCTGAAACTGGTAATACAAATCTGGGCCAGAATGAAACATTAAAAAAAAAAGGCAATAGAATTGAGAGGGCGAAGAATAAGGGAAATCCTGAAGTTACTGAAGATATTATCAACTTAGGGAGCATATTGGAAAATTACATCAAACATAACTGATGAAAGAGTCAGCTAATATTTTTCCTTCTAGGCCAAAATGGCATATGACAAACAAAATAATCCTGAATTTTTATTTGGCCAGTCAACAATCCTAATAATTTAGTGGCAGAATAAGTGCTAAGTATCTTTGGATGACCTGAAAGGTATAGACAAGTAATGAAGCAGTTCATTTTACTAAATAATTCATTGTTTCAACAAATTGCCTTTAAAACCAGGTGGTAATGTTTTGTTTTCTTCAGACAGTTACTTAAGACCACTTTAAATGTAATACTAATAATCACAGTAGGGGGAAAATGTGTCTGACGTAGAAATCTCGCAGCTGCCGTATGAACGCACATGCCACCAAGATAGATTATGTTAACAGTAAGTGGCACTTGAAGAGCAGGCCTAATTAATGTGTGATTTCAGTTTGATTCGTTTCTCACCATACAGAACACAGCTCAATAAGAAGCTTGTTTTAGTCCTTAAATCCTGTTTCACATAGAATCATTGTAAGTTACTAACATTTCACTTCTAAATTAGATTATAAATTTAATAAAAATGTCTTGTTAACTTGCATTCACCCAGCAAAAATCTTTATTCTTTATTTAGTTTTTCAGTAAGCTTTTACTCCATGTGATCTTAAGTCAACTGAATTTAACTGAAATGAAAATTGTATCTAAAGAAATTATTAATAATTCTCTGATTTGCGAGCACGTTTTTTTCTTTGGGGGCCTTGTTAGTTTTATAAGTACTGCTACAAATTTGAGTTTTTTATCATGAAAGTGCATCCTAATGTGAACAAGCATTAAACATTAAGTGCAACCTATAATTAACAAAGAAACAAAGAAGGAGCAATAATCTAAAGATGGTCATCTTTTTGCTGGAGTCTTGTCCTAACTCATCAGCAGAGAACATGCGTGGTCATAAAATACCACAATCATGCATTCTTTCCCTGTCAGAGTAAGCTACAGTAAGCTTGCCAAATTCCAACTCAGGGAGCTCCATCTCAGCCCGAATGCCTGCTGCTTTTTCAGTTGGGGGAATTATTTCTACTCCCTCTCTTAAAGAGTTTCTGGCTCACGTAGGTTATCAGGTTTCCATCCTGGTGGCTGCTGCATATCCAGAGTGAGTGAACTATCTCTCAAAGGTACTTTGAGATGAAAGTTCGTGGATAAATGCGAAGAATTATATTTTTATTTCTTCTCTTTGGCAGGACTATTCTATAACTTTTGTGTTTAGCTTGGAGGGCTCTTATGATTTGATTGCTCTTCTGAATAAGCGAAACAGCCACCTAGATGGCAAGCGCTTCACATTTCAGCATAGCGTAATTTGGTTTGAAAGTTCAATGAAACTCACTTGGAAATGTCCCCCCAGTAATATTTCCTCTCTTAAAAAAACCAGCTTTAAATTCCTGGTTTCATGCATAAACAAGCTTCAGGGAGGCTGAGTGGTGAGTGGCAGGGTGGCTAAAGAAATTACTTTTAACCATTTAAGTGAAATGTTAAAAAAAATGATATTCTCTTCTAACCTCAGAATTTTCACCTTTCAATATCACTTATAATATTCTTATGAGTAATATCCCCACATTTATTTTTGGTTGGTTTGTTTAGGAACTCCAGTCAGTATTCCATTCAGTCAATATTAATATATAGGAGGTCTTTTCTGTGCAAGATATTGTATGGAAACGAAAGATGATGAGAAAGTCTCTTTCTTCCAGACATATTCAAATCTTAAACCCGTAAAGTTACAAAAATCACTAAAAACTTTCCAAAAGAACTGTATGAGTCTATCAAATGCATGTATTTTAATTCGTATACTGCCAGTAGACTGGCATTCACCAAAAGTGGCATTCATTTATGGATCTGGCATTCACCAAAAGTGGCATTTCTAAGGTTTCGATTCCTACTAAGTCTAAACTGCATTAGGCAACTCTATTCTCCTATTTAAAAAGTCCCTTCCTCATATTGTGTTTACATACACACACACACACACACACACGGGTTAGTAGAGGAACTCAAGATGTGTTAAAATAATATTTTTCTTTAAAATTTTTTATTTTTTAAAAATATTACATCTCTTTATTCAAGCCCCTGAAGAACTTAATTACTATGTGAAATTCTCATCTTTCAGATCTTTCAGATAATGAAGCTGAAGTAAATGAAACTTTCCCTACTAATTAGAGCTAACAAGATTTTTGTTCTACAAATAAATATATATGTAAAAGCTCTATTTATTTGGACCTGAGTCCCATGATTGGGATGGGGGAGCATAGGGAGTGGGATGCCACGCCCATCAAAATCAACTGTCTGGACTAAGTTCAGGGCATGGATAGTCTCTAGAATATGCAGGAACATGTGCATCAACTCTAAATTGAGAATAAGATATTTTGATTAATCATCAGTAGGGAGTTTTAAGTTTTAACTACTTATTTAGAACAGGAAGTCTCTACATGTTATTTTACACTTTTTCATTTTCTGCAAACAGGATGGCCTAATACTCGCACATAACTAACTCTACGTGTTGCAAATGTAACAATAGAAGTTTGCCCCGTCCTCTCTCTGAGCTGTGTGATTTCAGGTGAAACAGGAGAGGTACTATGACTATAGCAGAACCTCTCAACACTGAGAAAACAGAATGATTCCTCATAGCACCTATGTTAGATGTCAGGGGTTGCTCTCCTCAACTGTGTATGTGGGAACTCATCCATCTGTCTGCACCATCACAGTGCTGGAGTACTTTGACAAAGGTGCCATTTTCAATCCCAAATTGTATAAAAGAGAAAAAATATTTTGCTGGGTCTTAAATGAGATTCTCAGCTACCTCATCTAATTAAATCGAATCAAATTGAAATCTAGATCAGACATGGCCAGCTTATTCTGTTATTCCAATGTGGACATTTATTGGTAGTTTGAGCTGTTCAACCTCTATCGTTTTCATTTCATATTAACAGGAATTTAGACAAATGACTGAAGTTCTAAATTGAGATGACTTTCTGCTGCATTCTACTGATACAGAGAAATGCACCAAGAAGAGAATATTAAAAGTTCCCCTAAAGGGGCCGGCCTGTGGCTGAGTGGATAAGGTCGCGGGCTCCACTTTGGCAGCCAAGGGTCTCACTGTTTTGGATCCTGGGTGCAGACATGGCACCACTCATCAGGCCATGCTGAGGCGGCATCCCACATAGCACAACCAGAGCCACTCACAGCCAGAAGAAACAACTATGTACTGGGGGGCTTTGGGAAGAAAAGGAGAAGAAGGAGAAGAAGAGGAAGACGACGAAGCAGAAGCAGCAGCAGCAGCAACAGCGGGAACAAAAGAAAAAGATTGGTGACAGATGTCAGCTCAGGTGTCAATCTTTAAAAAGAAAAAAGTTCCCCTAAAGACACAGAGTATTTAAGACATAAAGAATTAACATATGTTAAAATAGTGTAGTTTTTTAAATTTTCATAAAGTATTCATATAATTGCATTTTGTGAATAATCAATGGCACAATACAAAATATTTTACTTAAGGTATTAAGCAGCAATTTGTGTTTTCAGAATGAGACACCCATGCTTCACAGCAGCTACACTTATTTTAGTCAAATTGGCTCAAGTCAGCATGGCTTGAAATTTAATATCACTGCTCCCAGCACCAATAAATGGATATGACAAGGCACCATATATAAAGAAATACCAAAAAACTAACTGAAATTTCAAAATCAATATGACTACCACCTGATGTCTGCAGCGACAATAATTACCAATTAAAGTAGAGGTGAAGGAGGAGCTGGGATCAAAAGGACATCTGCCCCGTCCTCTCTCCCATCTGTGTGATTCCAGGTGAAACAGGGGATCCTTGAAAGAAAACCAGAAATGTCTTTATGAATATTGCAATTTTAATAAGAATGCAGTTGCTCAGATAAAATATATTAAACCTTGATATTTACAAAATAGGTATTGTAAATAGGATACCAGTGAGTAACATCAAGCTATTTAGGAACAAACAGGATCTTGTAAATAAATACATGGGTTTTGCAGGCCCATATGGGTTTTCTCCCTCCTCCCCAAAAGTATGCAGGTGATGAAATGAAAGAAATTCGCAGTGTTTATCACTTGATCAGACAGTATTAGTCATTCGGAGATGTGTCAGTTAAATATTCCAAAGAAATGGAAACTTGCTGAAAAACACAACAGAAGATTCAATGATAAACACGGAAATGGGCTTTTATTCCACAAAGGCCATTATTGATTTTCTGAATACTCTATAAAAGAAAATGATACAATTTTCTATCAGTAATTTGGAACATTTATTTCCAATCATTTTTTATTCTTCATCACATATTCTTTGTGTAGACATCTAATATTTAATAATTTAGAGAATGATTACTGCATAAATAACTACTTGAATATACAGGTA
Source organism: Equus przewalskii (assembly GCF_037783145.1). NCBI lineage: Eukaryota > Metazoa > Chordata > Mammalia > Perissodactyla > Equidae > Equus > Equus przewalskii. The sequence continues at coordinate 27,932,190 of NC_091834.1, forward strand.
TAAACAAATTTCAATCTGGCCTCATACAAAGGAGATAATTGAAAATAAATATTTCCATGAAAAACCACTACTTTATGGGTTCCTATTGCAAGCACATAACCACAGAACTTTTCTCTGAATGTTCTCATATTTCAAAATTCTCATTAATGGATATTTTTATAATCAATTTCCATTAAGTGTGTCATAAACGGTCTCGGTAAAAGAAAATAGTTTGAAAAAGTGACAATAAAAGTCCATATTGAAAATTTGTAGGAAAAAACTACTTTGCAATAGAATATTGTTGATACTGCTGACTGTGGCATCTATGATAACCCTGCCCACCTGTGAATCATGAACCTATAACAATCCTAAATCTGAGTAGCCTCTGAGAATTGCATGCACTTTTCTGGAACTTGATCTTGACTTTCGTAGACATCCCATTTACTCCAAGTTATTTGTTTTGTCCTTATTTTGGCATTCTTATTTGACACACTATCCTTCTTCTCTCTATGATATCTTAAAATCGCCATCCTGATCCTGCCATTCCAAAATCTTTCCCGTAAATGCGAGTTCACATGACCTCTATAACTCTCCAGTCTTATATTCAGAATTGAACCAGAGCTTATAGAACAAATGTGGCCTCCTGGTCCAGAAGTGTGGCTAAACTGATATTTTAAGTCAAAGAAAGTTTTACCTATTTAGACACTTTACACAAATTAGTAGAGAGCAAGAATGCCAGTAAACAATTTGAGACATTTTTGTGTTTACTTCCCACAGATGACAAATTTTCAACAACATGAGAAGAAAACATTCGTTCAAAGGAGCTAGAATTATTGGTCTGCCCAGCTAATACTCATGTTGAAAGGGTTTCATGTAAATTTGTGAAACAGATCCATAGCATTATACGGAGAAGGAAGGGATCAAGTGTATGAATGTTATTCTGGTTTGCCCCTTTAGTCACTGCCACTTTACAGAATATTTGAAAAAAATGGGTAGGATACGCATATTGTATTTTTTCTAATACAGTCAAATGTCCAAATGTTCAGTTATAGAAAGCTGTTGAAGAGATATACTGAACCGCTTTCTTAAAGCAAGTCTTTCTGTAGATTCAAGCCTCTCTGAACTCAACTTTTTATCTCTAATGAAGTTGGTTTATCTAACGAGTATCATTAAACACTTTAAACACTACAATTGAAACTGCAAGAGAACAAGTACATTTCTTCTTTATTCAAGGAAGTACAATACATTCATTTAAATTCAAACTGTCAAGTGGGTGAAACAGATAGAAAACGCTAACTGTAAGAATGCTAAGATCAAGAGAATCTCGGATTTTGAAGAACTGCAAAGTTAGATCAAGGAAATGAAGTGACAATTTCTTAGAAAAGTCACAGGCTTTCATAAATATAAATCATAACCTAGGCTTCTGAGGCTATTGTTGATTTGTGAATTTCAGCATGTTTCTGAGATAGCAAGTATCTGACATATCAGTGTCTTCAACTTTTAAGAGAAGTAAATTGAATCTACTGGAAACTATTCACAAAGAAGCCTACAACCCTAACATTTTGAAAACAATTAAGTGGAACCCAGAATCATGCTGGAATTTTTAACTATGTATGAGGCACAATTCTGTGCTATACGTAAATCTATTTGAGTCTGTAAAATGACATGCTCTTTTATGAAACCTCAAATTTGACATTGAGAACACATGAGTAGTGAATATTGAATAACTCATATATTCTCAGAGACCTATGCCTCAGGTCTGACACAGATGTACCTTGACTGAACCCTTCCCATCTTTCTCTAGAAGACTTCAAATACCTCTCTCTCATTTGTTTGATTAATGGCTAATCACATAAATGGCTACCTCAACAAATAGTTATTTAAAATAAGGAACAAGCTAAATTAAAAATTTTTGCTTGCTTTTTATATCACTATTAAGAACCCATATTTGTGAATAGCTTAAAGGATAGACATATCTATCATTTTAATTTAAAAAAATGCATGTGTTGTAAATATACACCTACATCAAATTATCACAATGCACACATATCTTACAATTTTATTTGCTAATTATACTTCAGTAATGCTGAAAAAAATGCATGTATTCTGCAGTTTATAATTTTTCAGGCCACTAATCATTAAAAAATAGATAAAACTATTGGAATTTCCCTGCATTAGATAAGCACCATTATCTTTATGTACAAAGAGAAGAAAGGTCCAAATTTTTAGAAGATATAGTCACTTCATCCATATATAACACTTGGTTAATAATACAGTCATGCACCGGATAACAACGCTTCAGTCAATGATGGACGGCATACACAACAGTGGTCCCATAAGATTAGTACCATATAGCCTAGGTGTGTAGTAGGCTATAACATCTAGGTTTGTGTAAGTGCACTCTATGATGTTCACACAACAACGAAATCGCCTAATGATGCATTTCTTAGAACATATCCCCATCACTAAGCAACACGTGACTGTACTCTGGGAGTCAAATAATACAAAAGTGGACAACAGTGTCAAACTGGATTATAGATTGTGATACTTCTTAAATTTGAGGACTATTGTAATGTGTATTTTGTAGACTATAATATTCGTAACAAAACAATGACAGTTGTTTTGGACACTTGAAAATTCTATAACTCCTCTCACTTTGCATAGGTCTTCTTTGACCCTGTCCCCAAACTTGGCTGATTGTTACGGGAACATTTTAGTTACTAAATTAAGATGTCATTACATAGCACAGAAAGCTCTATATTTATTTTTATTAATCAGAACATATCTTACCTCAGGAGTGTAATACAGGTGCTGTCAATACCTTTTATTTAAATCATTGTATGCCTTTAAAACAGTAATATTGTATCCCTGCTTTTTATTTTATTTTTGAGTTACTAAGTTGTAATAAAAATATGTTGCCTTTTTTTTCAACAAAGGCTATCGTGACGTTATTACTAAAATAACATTTGATAGTAAAAGCTAGTAAAGGGTTGACACTTTTCATATGAGTGACTTGAAAGTCTAAGCATGGCTATGATCATACGCAACTTTACATTACTATTATCTGGAGCCCAGCCTCGTTTGCTGATAAAAGCAATAGCTTCATCAGAACTGTTCAGTGAATTTCATCTAAGCACATTATGTGCATCATACCCTTAAAGCATATTTGGATGACACCTCAGAGCAGTTACACAAAAGAAGTCAACACCAGAATAAGTAAGAACATGAAGTTATCTTTCACTTGCTAAATCAATGCTTTATGACATTGTAAACAAAGAAGTCTGTGGGTAAGGCTAATCAACCCTAGAAATGGTTTGCCTCTTTTATAAACATACTCAAAACTCACATTTTTTTTACCCATCAGTCTTCGTTAATAACAAGTAGAGGATTTCCATTGAATAAATAATGAAACGTAAAGTTCAGGAAGGTAATTTCTATTAGAGATAATATGAATATTAAAACTATATTTCTCACCCAATTATATTGCTCCTCCCCAAACTTTCCACCATACCTTCTGAAATCCCTATTTCATGATAAGTAAATCCCTAAAACCACGCTCAATTTGCAACATGTTTCAACACCTCTTTGCCTTAATTGCCTAAGCTCCCATATTAGGCATAATTATGGTGCCTCAAATATGTCCACACCCTAATCCCTGGAAGTTGTGAAGATCTTACCTTTCATGGCAGAAGGGACTTTGCAGATGTGATTAAGCGAAGGATCTCCAGATGGGGAGATTACCCTGAATTATCTAGGTGGACCCAAGGTAATCACATGAGTCCTTAAAAGAGTCAGAGAAGAAGATGTGATGATGATAGCAGAGAATCACCAGAGTGTAGTGTGGGGAAGACTAGACCTGCCATTCATTGCTGGCTTTGCAGATGGAGGAATGTGACTATGAGCCAAAGAATGTGGATGGTTCTCTAGAAACAGAAAAATACAAGGAAATGGATTCTCTCCCTAGATCTTCTGGAAGAAATGCAGCAGTGTTGACAGCTTGATTTCATCCCAGTGAGAATCATTTCAAAACTTCTCACTTACAGAACCGTGAGATAAAAAAATTTGTGTTCTCCTAAGCCACTAAGTTTGTGGTAATTTGATACAGCAGCCATAGAAAACTAATGCAGCTCCTATGAAGGTATTGCTTCCTGCCCAAAGGCTTTTGAATGGTGGCTCTCTTTTTACCAAGACTCTATATTCCGGAAGACAATATTAATATTATTCAGGCTCCTGTCATCCAAATTCCAAACTAATACACAATAAATCATTCTTATCAAGACTCATGGCATGCATCTGTGCAATCCTTTCAACATTTGTTGCTAACATCTACACCTCATCCACCTTCACAACCACATCCACTTTCACAGTGTTCTTCCACATCCTAAATTCACCTTTATGCTGGATAATTTCAGTGTCCATGTGTCCAATTCACAACCCAACCACTTGGTTCCTATCTCCGCAGGGACAATGGCTTCAAGGCCACTAAATTTCAGCCACAACATCATGTCCACACCATAGACCTTAGCATCCAGTGCAACTGCTCAAAGGTGGAATAATAAAGCTTGAATGTTCTATTGACAGCCTACAGCCTCTCACCATTCCAGCTCCTCTATATGGTTATTCACAACGATATAAATATTTTCTGACCTCATACAAACCTCCAGAGTTGAGACCCCTTTATCTTTTTCAAAATGTAAAAGTCCTTTGCTGTCTTCTCCCCCTTAGCCCTCACTTTGTCCCTTGTTTTCTCATTAGTGTGCCTGCCACCCCCATTTTTAAACCTACGATACTGATGATGGTTAGAGAAAACCATACAAAAATGTAAAACAATCACTAACAGCCAGTGGTTTTGACTCAGCCGTCAAAATTACCAAGGAATTTATACACTTCCCTGTTTATGCCCTTTTATAACTCCTTTGAGCAGTTATTTACTCAAACACCCTAACTTATGATCTCTCTCAACACTAGGCAGACAATCTCACACCTTACGTTTGACGGAGAAAATAAGTTTCCGTCATTTTTAATTATTAAATTACATATGTAATTATTTTTTAAAAAGATCAATGTTGCGTGTATGTCAGGTCCTGTTCCTGGAAAAGGAAGCACAGTAGTAAACAAAAGGAAGCGCCCAGCCCCATCACTCTACTGTTCTCATAATATTATCCCCAATAGACTGTTCTCCCTTGTTTTTACTGTTTCTTTCTGCAATATTCACCACTGTTGCCTGCTCCCTAGCACTTATTTGATTCACTCCTTTACCACTTATCGCCTTAATTTTTTTTCTTCAGCAAAAATGGGTTTATTTGGGATCAGCAAAGAATTGCAATCCGGGGTCTACAATTATGGCAAGCCATGTGCACTCCTGAGGAGCAAGAAGGGGATGAGAAACTCTTTCATAGGGGAAAGAGGAAGTTGAGAGGGCTACTGTAAACAAAATGTGCCTTAGAGGAGACTGGGAGTTCAAAGCGTCACAGCGTTTCATTGGCTGAGTTGTGACAGTCTCTCATTGACCGAGATTTTGCTGAGCAAGAAGAGAAAGTCTTTCTTGTCCCTCTTGGGCTCTGCAACGGTCAGAGGGCTGATAGCTCTGCCTTCTGACCTCCTAACTCCATTTTAAGTGAAGTTTCTTTTCATTAATTTTCACAGTAATCTTATTTTTAATTTTCCCACACTCTTCTTTGCCTGTTTTTTAAACGGAGAAGCCTGTCTTTATTTTACAGATGCATGTCTGATCAAGTCTCCCTGAAAGAATAAACCAGATTTTTAAAAATTTTTATTGAGATTATGATAGTTTACAACCTTGTGAAATTTCAGTTGTACATTATTGTTTGTCAGTCGTGTTGTAGGTGCACCCCCCTCATCCTTTGTACCCACCCCCCAACCCCCCTTTCCCCTAGTAGCCACTAATCTGTTCTCTTTGTCTACACGTTTAACTTCCACATATGAGAGGAGTCATACAGAGATTGCCTTTCTCTATCTGGCTTATTTCACTTAACATACTACCCTCAAGGTCCATCCACGTTGTTGTTAATGGGATGAGTTTACCCTTTTTTATGGCTGAGTAGTATTCTATTGCATGTATATACCACATCTTCTTTATCCAATCATCAGTTGATGGGCACTTAGGTTGCTTCCACATCTTGGAGATTGTAAATAATGCTGCAATGAACATAGGGGTGCATAGGACTTTTGGAATTGCTGATTTCAAGTTCTTTGGATAGATACCAAGTAGTGGGATGGCTGGGTCATATGGTATTTCTATTTTTAATTTTTTGAGAAATCTCCATACTATTTTTCCATAGTGGCCACACCAGTTTATATTCTCACCAACAGTGTATGAGGGTTCCTTTTCCTCCACAACCTCGTGAACATTTGTTACTTTTTGTTTTGGTTATTTTTGCCATTCTAACAGGTGTAAGGTGATATCTTAGTGTAGTTTTGATTTGCATTTCCCTGATGATCCGTGATGATGAACATCTTTTCATGTACCTATTGGCCATCTGTATATTTTCTTTGGAGAAATGTCTGTTCATGTCTCCTGCCCATTTTTTGATCAGGTTGTTTGATTTTTTCTTGTTGAGTTGTGTGAGTTCTTCGTATATTATGGAGATTAACCCTTTGTCAGATATATGACTTGCAAATATTTTTTCCCAATTAGTAGGTTGTTTTGTGTTTCAATCCTGTTTTCCCTTGCTTTGAAGAAGCTCTTTAGTCTGATGAAGTCCCATTTGTTTATTCTTTCTATTGTTTCCCTTGTCGGAGAAGACATAGTGTCTGAAAAGATCCTTTTAAAACTGATGTCAAAGAGTGTACTGCCTATATTTTCTTCTAGAAGCCTTATGGTTTCATGTCTTACCTTTAGGTCTTTGATCCATGTTGAGTTTATTTTTGTGAATGGTGAAAAGGAATGGGCAATTTTCATTCTTTTACATGTGGCTGTCAAGTTTTCCCAGAACCATTTGTTGAAGAGATTTTCTTTTTTCCATTGTATGCCCTCAGCTCCTTTGTCAAAGATTAGCTGTCCATAGATGTATGGTTTTATTTCTGGGCTTTCAATTCTGTTCCAATTGATCTGTGCACCTGTTTTTGTACCAGTACCGATGCTGTTTTGATTACCGTAGCTTTGCAGTATGTTTTGAAGTCAGGGATTGTGATGCCTCCAGCTTTGTTCTTTTTTCTCAAGATTGCTTTGGTAATTCAGGGTCTTTTGTTGCCCCATATGAATTTTAGGATTCTTTGTTCTCTTTCTGTAAAGAATGTCATTGGGACTCTGATTGGGATTGTGTTGAATGTGTAGATTGCTTTAGGTAGTATTGACATTTTAACTATGTTTATTCTTCCAATCCATGTGCATGGAATGTATTTCCATCTCTTTATGTCGTCATCAATTTCTTTCAGGAAAGTCTTGTAGTTTTGGTTGTATAGGTCTTTCACTCCCTTAGTTAAATTCACTCTAAGGTATTTTATTCTTTTTGTTGCGATTGTGAATGGTATTGTCTTCTTGAGTTCTTTTTCTGTTAGTTAGTTATTAGAGTATAGAAATGCTACTGGTTTATGTAAGTTAATTTTATAGCCTGCAACTTTGCTGAAGTTGTTGATTATTTCTAATAGTTTTCCAATGGATTCTTTGGGACTTTCTATATATAAGATCATGTCATCTGCAAACAGCGAGAGTTTCACTTCTTCACTCCTTTTTTGGATTCCTTTTATTCCTTTCTCTTGCCTAATTGCTCTGGCCAAAACCTCCAGTACTATGTTGAATAAGAGTGGTGATTGGGGCCGGCCTGGTGGTGCAGTGGTTAAGTACAAACATTCTGCTTTGGTGGCCCAGGTTCACCAGTTCAGATCCTGGGTACAGACATGGCACCACTTGGTAAGCCATACTGTGTTAGGTGTTCCACATATAAAGTAGAGGAAGATAGGCATGGATGTTAGCTCAGGACTAGTCTTCCTCAGCAAAAAGAGGAGGATTGGCAGCAGTTAGCTCAGGGCTAATCTTCTTCTTCTTCTTCTTCAAAAAAAAGAGTAGTGGTAGAGGGCATCCTTTCCTTGCTCCTATTCTCAGGGGGATGGTGCTCAGTTTTTGCCCATTAATATGATGTTGGCTGTGGGTTTGTCATATATGGCCTTTATTATGTTGAGGTAATTCCTTGTATCCCCGTTTTGTTAAGTGTTTTCATCATAAATGGCTGTTGGATCTTGTCAAATGCTTTCTCTGCATCTATTGAGATGATAATGTGGTTTTTATTCCTCAATTTGTTGATGTGATGTATCACATTGATTGATTTGCGGATGTTGAACCATTCCTACGTCCCTGGTATGAATCCCACTTGATCGTGATGTATGATCCTTTTGATGTATTGCTGAATTTGGGTTGCCAAAATTTTGTTGAGGATTTTTGCATCTATGTGCATCAGTGATATTGGCCTGTAGTTCTCCTTTTTCATGCTGTCCTTGTCAGGCTTTGGTATCAGAGTGATGTTGGCCTCATAGAATGTGTTAGGAAGTGTTCCATCCTGCCTAATTTTTTGGAATAGCTTGAAAAGGATAGGTATTAAATCCTCTCTGAAAGTTTGGTAGAATTCTCAGGAAGGCCATCTGGTCCCGGGGTTTTATTATTTGGGATGCTTTTGATTGCTGTTTCAATCTCTTTCCTTGTGATTCATCTGTTCAAATTGTCTGTTTCTTCTTGACTTAGCTTTGGGAGATTGTAAGAGTCTAAGAATTTATCCATTTCCTCTAGGTTATCCATTTTGTTGGCATATAGTTTTTCATAGTATTCTCTTATAATCTGTTGTATTTCTGTGGAGTTTGTTGTTATTTGTCCTCTTTCATTTCTGATTTTGTTTATTTGAGCTTTCTCTCTTTTTTTCTTTGTAAGTCTTGCTGGGGGTTTGGCAATTTTATTTATTTTCTCAAAGAACCAGCTCTTTGTTTCATTGATCATTTCTACTGCCTTTTTTGTTTCAATAGTATTTATTTCTGCTCTGATTTTTATTGTTTCTCTCCTGCTGACTTTGGGCTTTGTTTGTTCTTTTTCTAATTCAGTTAGGTGTACTTTGAGATTGCTTATTTGGGACTTTTCTTGTTAAGGTGTGCCTGTATTGTGATGAATTTCCCTCTTAATACAGCTTTCGCTGTATCCCATATGAGTTGGTATGGCATGTTATCATTTTCATCTATCTCCAGATATTTTTTGATTTGTCCTTTAATTTCTTCAGTGATCCATTGGTTGTTCAATAGCCTGTTGTTTAGTCTCCACATCTTTGTCCCTTTCTCAGCTTTTTTCTTGTAATTAATTTCTAGCTTTATAGCATTATGATTGGAGAAGATGTTTATTATTATTTCAATTTTTAAAATTTATAGTGGCTTCCCTTGTTTCCCAACACATGGTCTATCCTTGAGAATGTTCTGTGTGCTCTTGAGAAGAATGTATATTCTGCTGTTTTTGGATGGAATGTTCTATATATTTCTATTAAGTCCAACTGTTTTAGCTTTTCATTTAATTCCACTGTTCCCTTGTTGATTTTCTGTCTGGATGATCTGTCTGATGATGTGAGTGGGGTGTTGGGGTTCCCCTACTATTATTGTGTTATTTTTGAGATCTTCTTTTAGATTTGTTGATAGTTGTTTTATGAACTTTCATGCTCCTATTTTGGGTGCATAGATATTTATAAGCATTATTTCTTCTTGATGCAGTGTCCCTTTGATCATTATATATTGACCCTCTTTGTCTCTCTTTACCTGCCTTATCTTGAAATCTACTTTGTCTGATGTAACTATTGTGACACCTGCTTTATTTTGTCTGCCATTAGGTTAGAGTATTGTCTTCCAACCCTTCACTCTCAGCCTGTATTTGTCATTGGAGCTGAGATGTGTTTGCTGGAGGCAACAAATTGTTGGATCTTGTTCTTTAATCCACCTTGCCACTCTGTGTCTTTTTTTTTTTTTCTTTTTTTTTTTTTTGAGGAAGATTAGCCCTGAGCTAACTGCTGCCAGTCCTCCTCTTTTGCTGAGGAAGACTGGCCTTGAGCTAACATCTGTGCCCATCTTCCTCTACTGTATATGTGGGATGCCTATCACAGCATGGCTTGCCAAGCAGTGCCATGTCTGCACCCAGGATAGGAACTGGGAACCCTGGGCCGCCAAAGCAGAAGACACGTACTTAACTGCTGCGCCACTGGGCCGGCCCCCCATGTCGCTTTATTGGAGAGTTCTATCCATTTACATTGAGGGTGATTATTGATGTATGATGGCTTAATGCTGTTGTTCTGTCACTCATTTTCTGGTTTTCCTGCATTTCCTTTGTTTCTTGTCCTGTGTGTTTTGGTCTACCCGTTGACTTCTGCAGTTTCTTATGCTGTGTTTCTTAGTTGTTTTCTTACTTATTTTTTGTGTCTCTGTTCTTCTTTTTAGTTTAGTGGCTACCCTGGAGTTTGTATTCAGAATCTCCTGCATAGCATGGTCCATTTTCTCATGGCCTCTTATTTCCTTAGTCTCAACCGATTCAGTCCCTTTCCTCCTCCCCTCCTAAGTTATTATTTTCATATCTTATTCCAACTCGCGTTGTGAGTTTGTGGTTAAAGTGACATGATTATCTTTGTTTTGGTGTTTTCCTTCCCTTTAGCCTAATGCTATAGTTGAATATTTGTTATCCTATTCTGATTCTACCTGTCTCCTTACTCTGTGTTTGTGACCCCTTTCTCCCTTTTTTTTCTTTTTTCAGGTATGTGGACCTTCTTGAGGATTTCTGGTAGGGAGGAGGGTCTCGTGGCTATGAAGTCCATCAGCTTTTGTTTGTCTGGGAAAGATATAATTTCTCCCTCCTATCTGAAGGATATTTTTGCTGGATAGGGTATTCTTGGCTGAAGATTTTTATCTTTTAAAGTTTTGAATTTGTCATTCCAATCCCTCCTAGCTTGTAATGTTTCTGCAGAGAAATCCACTGAATTCTGATTGGGATTCCTTTGTAGGTTATTTTCTCCTGCCTTGCTGCCCTAAGTATTCTTTCTTAATCATTCATTTTTGCCAGTTTTACTACTATATGCATTGTGGTAGGTCTTTTTACATTGACAAATCTAGGAGATCTGAAAGCTTCCTCCACACACATTTCTCTCTCATTCCCTAGATTTGGGAAGTTGTCTGCTATTATTTCTTTGAGCACGCTTTCTGCTCCATTCTCCTTCTCTTCTCCTTCTTGAATACCTTTAATTCTTATGTTGCATTTCCTCATTGAGTCAGATATTTCACGGAGATTTTCTTCATTTCTTTTTAGTCTCAGTTCTCTCTCCTCTGTCTGGAGCCATTCAACATGTCCATCTTCGATTATGCTGATTCACTCCTCTATGGTGTCCACACGAGCATTCAGGGAATCCGTATTTTGTTTTATCTGTTCCATTGTATTTTTCATCTCTAGTATTTCTGATTGATTCTTTCTTATAGTTTCAATCTCTTTTGTGAAGTAGCTCCTGAACTTGCTGAATTGTTTCTCTATATTCTCTTTCATTTCATTGAATTTTTTTATGATAGCTATTCTGAACTCATTGTTGTTTAGTTTATTTATTTGTGCATGCCCAGGACTGAATTCTGGGTGCTTGTTATTTTCTGTCTGGAGATTTGATGAATTTCCTGATGCTGGAAGTAGAGGTTTTTCCCATTGTGATATTATTTGGTTGCAGTTACAGCCTACTGCCACTGGATGGGGGTCTAGAGCCATGTATTCTGAGCCCTTCACCGTCAGTCAAGATGGCACAGCAAAGCATGGGGGTGGGGCTTTTTCTCTTGCACGCAGTCCCCGGTTTCCCAATTAGCTCTCGCTATCTGGTCTCCTGGGGTCTTGGCTTGATGAGATAACCACATGCGAAAGCTTTTGCCCCATTAGAGGGCTTCCCTCCAGGCTGCAAGGGTGCTAGGGAGTCCTGGGTGATCCTTCAGATGCACAACCCCTCCCCCACTCCTTCCCTCACAGAACCTCCCACACAGTGATCCCAGTCTTTAGGGGAGGGAACAAAGTTCTCTCTTACCCCATTCTGGCTCCTCTGAGGGGGGTTCCAGCCTCTCTGCCTTCTGTCATTTGGCTGCCGTGACTCTTCAAGGACTCCTGTGCTGTTAGGATATTTTCTGCTGGAATGTGGTTGCTCCTTTTTGTTGTATGTTGGAGGGGAGAGAGTCCTGGGTAAGCTCACTCTGCCATGATGCTCACGTCACTACTTATCACCTTAATTTTAACACAGACTCCTGAGAAGTTGCCCACCCACCCGCCTGAGCCTTGACTCTGCTGCCAAAGAGTTCTTTCTGAAATGCGAGTTTCCTTTTATCATTCCCCTGCTTTAAAATCATCCATTGACTTCCCATAGCCTCCACAGAACAAAGCCTAAAGTCCTTAGGGTTTTATGTAAGAGACTTTATCCACAGGTACTACTTTATCTCTAAAAAGCCACTCTTACAATCTGTGAATTAGCCATTCTGAACTGCTCGCGGGTTTCTGAACCTCTCTTACTTGGGGTCATTAATGTGTTTAGACTAGTGTTGCCCATATCATATTAAAAATTCAGCACAGACCTATCACCCCCAGGAATCCTGGTCTGACTCCTTTGCCTGCCCTTGTATCAATTCCTTTCCCTTTTTGTGTCCTCTTGTATCACTATACGAATCCTTCTTTTATATTGTTTAACTTCTCTGTGTTATAATTGTCTGTTTGACTCTTTTCCCTACTGATTTGTGGAGTTTCCTTGAAGAAACTGCCTCTCTGACATCTATTTGATTCCCTTTATCAGATAAAATACCTGGTGCATAATAAATGCACAACTATTTATGGTGTTTGAATAAATACTACCTTTCCAGAAACAAATTGTTTTATCTCCTTTCTTGTGTGGTCCTTGCCTATTTTCTTATAGATCTAACACAACTCACAAAACGTAGCTGTGGATAGGCATGTGGATTTGAAAACAGACAATATGTACAAATTATGCTATGTTATGTATGTTGTACATGCTTTCTTTGTGCTGCCTATATAGCAACATCATGGTTCTATTTTTTCCTATATTTTGATTCCCATTGGCTTTAGTAAAACTACATTGTTAAAACAACTAAAGGAAGAATAGATATGTTCTTAATTTCCCCAGCTAAGATACACTAGTAATATATTTTTATATACTTTTACAATTTATGATGGACTCTCACCAAGATTAATATATTAAAAGTTAGGATGAATATAACAAAATTTAATATCTCATGGAAGGTATTAAAAATAGAATCAAATATTGAAGAACTATAAAGATGATTTATTTTATCCCTAAAGATCTTATTAATAATGATATGTAATTTGAAGTAATACGGAGGGGTGACATGGTGATGCAGTCAAACGACTCTCAGTTAGGCCCCCCTTTTTCCCACATAACTTTTTTTAAATGAGAAAATGGTATTCTCTTGATACTATGGCACATGGTCATGAAACGTCAATACAAAATTGGGAATAAAGACAGAGTTCTTAATTTTTATCAAACACCAACTTGACAGTAGTTTTTTAGTAATTTAATTGATCTTTTGCTCCATGATTTTAGAGCAGAAGCTTTGTTTACCTTGTTAAGCCAAATACAACAGAAAGATACATTGATCCAATTCATCTTAATTCTTAAGGACTCAATATATTATTTTTGCAACTTTATACAATTGAGATGTGGAAATTGTTAAAAAGAAGTAAAAACGAAGAAAATTCACCATAGACTGAATAGTACTGATATTGTGACAGAAAGCAGTCAAATTCCAAATTTTCCTTGCTTTGTTTTGCACAGATCAAGCTAACTTCAAAATTAACTAAAAATTCAAGAATGAACTTTCCCATATTATTCTGAGAGTTCATTGTGGTCTTAAAGGCAGTGTTTGATTTAGTGTACAACCCAGTAAATACTAAAAGGCAAGCAATATAATTTTCTTCCATGAAGTGGAATTCAGCAACCAAGCCAACCAGAAAACTTAAGGGATGATGACATTGTCAATGACCCTAAAGCAATCAAGTTTATGGTTCAAGTAATGTATAATGCTGGTGTTTAACCCTATTGAGAATGTTGGTTACTACTTACATTGACTTTCCATTATCTCTGTTTTAACAGCTGGAATTTCTGTCTGAATAATGTGGCTTAAATTTATAAGACATCGCTAGTATTAACAATGTGGGCAGGACTTTGTGTTTCAGTGTGACATGGAGAAGTTTTTCAATAGATCCTCCTGTGCTTGAGGGAAAGCAGGACATTTACTTTACAAATGTGGGCAGATGCTTGTGCTCTTCAGAAAAATATTTGTAAAGAATAAAGAGTAGCTCTTGCCAGGAGAATTTTCCCCTTTGGGTCTTGAGGAGAGCCCTCAAAACCCAGAAAGTTGACCCATAAGCAATTTTCAATAGGTGTGACTCATTGCATATGAGTTATTAAATGTGATGCCAATTAAATGAAATGAGTTTCCTATTAATAAATCAGCTTCATGAACTAATACTATTTTTGCCCTCAGGGCCATTGGAATATTCTGTAAGATATCAAAAGTAAACCAGAACATTACAAATACTATAAGACAAAACAATAATCACCTATTTTAGTAGTTATTTCTAATGGTGAGATGCAAAGTAAAATGTACAAGGCTCATACAAATGTATCTGTGGACAATGAAAAATATTTGCCCATAAATGTCTAGAATAGATAACCATAATGTGCACTTTAATTCTTTACACAATAGTTATTTAACAATTTGTATAACAAACTAATTTTGAATGTGATTCATTATACCTTTTGGTATTTTTTCCTTTCTTCTGCCAAGCAATAAAAACATTTATGAAAGAATATTTGAAACATTTCCCAAAGATTGAATAAACGAGAAGAAAAAAACCAAAAAGGGAGTAAAGTTGTAAGGAAATGTTTTCACTTTAAGGCTAACAGTTTTTAATTACTTTCTCTTACTTTTTTTTGTCTAAAAGTACTACATTGTACTTGTATAATACTTTAAAATTTAGGAAGTATTCTTGCATATATTATCTCATTTCACCCTCAAAATAAGCCTGTGAAGTAAGAAAAGCTCAATCATATTGATCATAAATACTATTTTCTTTTTATATGTGAGGAATCAGAGGCAGGGTGAGGCTTTGCAAGTCTCAGTGAGTGTCTTCTAACTTCCAGTTCCCTATTCATTTTACAGTATTACCCATTCTATCCACCATGGTAAATGGAGAGGGGTGTACATGTTTGTGCTGCCGGGCATGGCTGAGTGTGTTTTATAAGGTACTTCATGCATAATCAAGGTTAGAAAATGTATATTACGATTTTTTAAAGAAGAAAAACATTTATTTTATTATAATTTTGTTATTTATTTATTAATTTATATGTTCAAATGTTCTACTTCCTTTAATATTGTTGGAACAGCTTACAGATATTACCAGAAATTTTAAAGTAAAATTCTAATTCAATTGTCTTGTCTTGAATCTTTAAATAAATATTTGCTTAAACCTATATTTGAAGGCAAAATTAATCTTTTCCTCTCTTTTGTGTATCCTTTAATTATTACTTCAGGATCCCATTCTCTTCCTCACCCTAAGTGCCCTCATCTTACGCTAGTATTCTCTTACATGCCACACTGATAGCTCTGTCTAGCAGATATGTATGCTTGGATGTACTAAAAGTATTGGAAGCAAATGCTCTTCAAACTTTATTATGTTGTCCGGAAGCATGCTTTTACTAGAAAGCAGCATCATCCTTGCTGCCTACCTCTTCCTTGTCACCCTCTCAAATACAATCATCCCTCTGAAAAAGCCTTTAGTGCTTCCTCATTCTTAGAAAGCCTAACCTCTAGAATGGCAGTCCAGGACCTTCACTTTTTGATCTTGGGCTTTATCCCTCATGACTCACACCATTCAATAAAAACTCCGGCAGCACAAGTTGATTGACTTTCTTTAAAATTTGTATTCATGGGGTCTGGCCTGGTGGTGCAGTGGTTAAGTTCACATGTTCTGCTTCTGTGGCCCAGGCTTCGCCGGTTTGGATCCCAGGTGCGGATGTGGCACAGCTTGGAAAGCCATGCTGTGGTAGGCGTCCCATATACAAAGTAGAAGAAGAGGGGCATGGATGTTCACTCAGGGCCAGTCTTCCTCAGCAAAAAGTGGAGGACTGGCAGCAGATGTTAGCTCAGGACTAATCTTCCCCCCCCCAAAAAAAAAAAACCAAACAAAAAATTTGTATGCATGATAATGCCCATAGCTCTTTGATTACACTTTCCTTTGGGAAAAAGGAATTCAATTCATCCTTTCTCCAGAACCCAAATTCCTACTTAATGAGAAAATGATGTTTGGAAAATGACTTCGATGATGTTCTGCAAGACTTCTCCAAGCAAAACTTCTCCCATGGACTATGCAATGTACCTCTTTTAGCATTATTTCCATTGCATGTTTTTATGCATAAATGTGTAATTCAACAAACATTTAAGAAGCCTACTATGTTCTAAGCATTCAGTCAATGCTGAATTTACGAAGCATGTTGCATGCTACTCCTTTTCAACCTCATAAAACCTAAGCAAACTACCCTCTCTAATTGTCAATTTAACAAACAGCAAAGCCAAAAAAACAGGTGACTGAACCCAATATATAATTTAGTAATATAGACTAATTTTTTTCATTAATCAATATATTAACTATATTTCAATAACTAGTAACTACATTTCAATAGTTGAATCAGGTTAGACATTATTTCAATGGCAGAAATAAAATAAGGTCTCTGATACTATCTTCTCATAAACTAGTAGGAAGAGGAAGAAGAAGAATGAGAATAGGAATAGGAATAAGAATTTGAATAAGAATCAAGATGTTTTACAGGAGAGTTAATCCTAAGTGGAGATAGGAGAAGTAGTGATTTGATCTTGCTCAAGTCCTGTATACTCTTTCAACTTCAATTTAACCACTTGTAAAGAAGAAGAAGTAATATGTTCATGCTGCTCTCTCCTATGACTGTTGTGAGAATCAGAGAAAGGAATGAATAGAAAGGCCATTGAGAAACTACAAAGACTAGAAAATCTGAATAGATGAGGTAATGATATATGAAAAGAAAATTGATCTCTTACAAAGCCAAGTGTTTGTAAATCAATATTTAATCCCAAACCCAATGGTGCATAAGGCAAAATTCAGCATTTTGTTTTTGTTGTTCTACAGTTAACTTTAAAACCTTGTTCTATATTATTAGAAGCCAATGTGGCATAAGAATGCACATTAATATGGATAGTATTTCAAGCACTGTGGATAAATGATGGATTATTCAATAAATGGTGTTTAGACAACTGGGCTGCCATCTGGAAAAAAATAAAGTTTGATTACTACCTCATGTCCTATAGTCCTGTAGCCAAATTCCAGATTGGTCCACAATTTACACATAAGAAATAGGATTACACAAGGAATAGAAAAAGACCTAAACATTTTGTATACAACCTTGGGTGTGGGAAAGCCATTTTAAAATAATACATAAAACCTAGAAGAGATAAAAAAAAAAGTGATTGATAAATAATACAACTTAAACCTTTTAAGAAAAAAATCTTACATGGAAAAAACCAAAAACATTTTTTTCATTCAAATAAAAAACATAGTCTTTCTTTTTTCCTTATTATATAATGAATTTAAAAAATGGTCTAGGGTCATAAATGTCCAAAGAGGTCTTGGAATATCTTTTCATTCTACAAAGCAAAGAAGCTATCAAAACTACTAGTGTTCTATCACAAAGACTTAGATGTCAACTTGAAGAGGTATCTACTGGACAAAGATGGGAAAACTTCTTCATCAACAAGGAGAATAACTGCAATGGATTGAAATAAGCCTAAATAAGCCAAAGACTATAAACAGTTGAATGTTGGCAATATTTACTGGAAATATCCTGTAAGGCCACATTAGAAAACGTCATATTATAATAAATATCTAGTTCAAGATTAAGAAAAGAAATTTGGTATTTTAATTACTTGAAAAATCAGCACAGCCAATCTTCTTATAATTATGGCATTGGTTCTAATTTGACTCATTTGTGTTTGATTTTGGAAAAAGTCAAATTTAATGTGATAGAAAATCCAGCACATATGTCTAGTCAATCCCTGCCTGGACTATCCAGTGAATCCAACTTTAAGCTTATAACTCATATTGAAACTGAAACATCATTCCACAATAAATTACTCACGTAGCTTACTTTCAATCTCTTTACATAAACAAATTATATAATAGTCAAAGTAGGTCTATATGGAAAAAGGCTGAAGAAAATAATGCTTTGCCGTAATCGGCATCATGGTCTAGATTTCATAATTTCAGCTGCTTAATAAAATTCCAAGAACTCTAGTGAATGTAAAAAAATGACTGGCTTTTTTTTGAGCAGTTATGGACATGCTATCCTGTATAGATATTTCAGGGTGAATTTCACAGGAAAAAATAGCAGTAATAAGTATTCGTTGAGTATACAAAGGTGTTTAACTTCTAATATTCTCTATACACTGTATGATAAAATAATTAGTATCCAATAAGCAATTGGATTAAACTGTTTCTTAGATAAAATATGTGATACATATGACAATTTATATATGTGTACATATAATAAAAGTAAGCACATATATTTTAATATGTGAAATATTAAATAGGAGATAATATTAAAATATTATTTACTATTAATTTGACATTAATGGTAAAATATTAAATGGAAGAATGCTAGAAATAATCATGAATAAACATTTATGCATACTTCTGAAAATTTAACTGAAGGACGGAAGGTAATTATTTAGACATTTACACATGAAAAGAAAAGAACCATCTTGACGAGCTACTTTTAAGATCTGGATTTCTCTTCTGCACCACTTTTCCTGTCCACCTTCTCTGGGTTGACTACTCTCACCGTTATTCTGACCACACACAACGAAGCAAGAGTGAAAATTCTTTTTTAAGGACAAAGATGCTTTTTATAAAACTATGACTATCTGCTTTTCATGGGAAGGAAGTCATAGCCCCTTTTTAGTATGCAGACAGCCTTTGGAGCAATTTCTTTTTTTGGAATTCCTGTTCCCTTTCACTTGGACACATTTGAAAACTCCTCAATCCTATGAGTGTTCCTTCTGGTGACTGAGTCATACATGATCACAAAGGATCACAGCCATGGGTAGAGAAGAAAGAAAAGAATTGCTGGTAAAAGGAAAAATAAATCCACCATCTGCACAGTAAGAACTGGACAGCTGGGAGGGAAAGGACGCTTTCTGTAACAGCTGATTTGTCATTCAGCCCTGGCTGGAACCAGACAGCTCTTGGAGTTAAGAGTGTCAACAAAGGAAATTTTGGAAAGTAGGGTTAATGAGTAAAATCTTTCATGGTTATTAGAGGATTAGGGATTCTTCTATCAGAGGACTAGGTTAAGGGATTCTTGGCTTTTTCTCTGGGAAAGAGGAAATATGCATATGAGGAAATGTATCTACATTGCAGTATTCTTACATAGTTAGAGAAGAGTATTCCAAAATTATTTTCAAAGTCAATAACAGCTAAACTCTTTCTGATTTTATGATTTCCAGGCGACGCTCTAACCTGCTGTATACTTGATCTGGGAAATCTTGCTCCATGACCTATAAGAGTATATGTTCCACCTTTCTTCTTGCATCTCATTTCTTCTTTTATCAAACCACAAAAATTAGCTTATTACACAGAAGGAAAAGGGACCTTAGCATGTTTTATTTTCTTGTATGATTATTCTGGAGGCTCATGCCTGGAGATATACAGTCATGTGTCATTTAATGACAGGGATATGTTCTGAGAAATACATCACTAGGCAATTTTGCCATTGTGTGAATATCATACAATGTACTTACAAAAACCTATATGGTAGAGCCTACTACATGTCTAAGCTATAAGGTACTAATCTTAGAGGACCACTATCATATATGTGGCCCATTGTTGACCAAAACGTCATTACATGGTGCATGACCGTATAACAGAATAGAAAAGAAATATTATAAAATTAAAGAAGACAACTAGCCTGTTTTACTAAGACCACATATACAGATAACAGAATGAGGAATAAACACAGTATCTAACTTATGTGCCATATGACATCATTTCAATGTGCACTTCAATTCAAAGTGCACTTCACTACTCTGTGCACAGCACTGTGCTGGGTGCTGCAAAGGTAATAACAATTCATTTCTGCAGAGCACTTACGATAACAAAACATTTTTACCTAAATATTGTCCTTTAGTGCTTATCACAAACCTTTAAGATAAGTATTTAAACATACAGTGAGCCTCCAAAGAACACCTGAGGTCAGGAACTGTGTCTTCCAGGCTCCAAATAGGGAAATACAACTAGTACAATGAATACCTCAATGTGAAAAGTCTTATAATGAGGTACAAACTGTTATGAGAACAGGAAATTGGAACCTGATTCTGGTTCTAGGGGTAGAGTGGTCCGGGCTGAGAGAGGGAGTGGTGATATTCTGAGACGTTTTTCCAAAGAAAACAAACTGAATCAAGATTTATATTAGGAACATTCTCTATGTCTCAGGGGTTGTGGTAAGAACACTGCTAAGAAAATTTATTTCATTGTTACTACAACCTTATGAGACAGATAATTTTATCCTCATTTTATAAATAAAGTTTCTGGGGCTTAGAGACATTAAGAAACTTATCCGAATTCACACAGCTAGTAACAGGAAGATCTAATTCCAAAGTCTCTTAACCACTCTTCTATGGGAAGGCATTCTAGAAAGAGATAAAAGCATTTCATTCAAGGCTTATATAAAGGAGTTGGCCAGAAAATCAGCAAGTAGCCCTGACTGACGGTAACCAAATTTGTACAGGGGAAATTTAATAAGTGGCAGGGAGAGAAGACTGAAAAAGTACATTAAAGCCAGACTGTGAAGAAGAGTGGCTATCTGAGATAAGGCATTTGGACTTCCCACACTCAATGTGCAACAGTAAATCATGAATATTTTGAAAAGAGCTATTGTTTAGCAAGGTTAATTTGACAGAATAGATACAGCTAGATGGAAGAGCAAGTGAGAAGTGTAAAAAAGCTAGTAGAGGCAGTCATGGATAATAATGCTTCTAGTAGAAGGAATAGAAAGGGGAATGGATTGGAAAGATAGTTTAAAGATACAGCTGACAGAATTTTGTTACTTAATTGATCTGGAGGAAAGCTGGTTGACAATACAACATTGAGGGTTTAAGCATGGATAAAAAGGAAAAGAGTAATAGCTTTTAACTAGATAAGGAGCACAGTAAAAAGGAATGAAAGAATAGGTTTTTAAGAAAACATCATACATTTCATATTAGGAATATGTTTCCAATTTATTGATTTGGATACTTTTTAAATGACAGAAAATAATAGAAATTTGATATAGAATATCAAAAGATATGTTAGGACTAGGAATTCAGATTTGTGAGTGAACATGTGATGACAATAATTGAAGCCAATGGAGAGTAAAAGGAATGAGATGCTGCTGCTGCTGGTGCTGACAATTACATAACACTTATTATCTGTCAAGCATTATTCTAGGTGCTTTACTTATATTACTCCAATCCTCACAACAGCCCTATATATGAAGTGTTAGTATAAGCTCCATTTTATGGAGAACACTGAAGCATGGAGAGGAAGAGTGACTTGCCCTAAATTACAGAGCCAGTAGGAGACCTGGATTAAGCCCACAGGTATGGAAATATTTTATATATACATCATTGCATCACTATCATTAGTTTCTGTTGTATCCTTCTAGACAGAAAGAAAGACACAGCCCCGGGTGCTGATGATGGTTTAGTCTGGGAAAGAGATTGGGGAAATGTCGAAGAAATACTTTAAATTTCTTTGACTTTCAAAGAACTTTCAAGTTCTTTGACTTTCTTACACAAAGAAGGTAAAGACTTGTATGATTATAAATGATTGACATTACTTCATTACTTACATATTAGATCAATATATCATTCTGGAGGAAAACATAGAATAAAAATATATAAAGGTTGAAAATAGTGATTTTCCATAACCCTGCTATTTAGAGAGAACCATTGTTGAAGTTGTTATATTTTCTTCCAGTCTTTACAGCACCTTTACAGCAGCTCTTATTTCATGGAGCTCGTGTTATATTGAGTTTTACTTGGATGTCAAAAAAATGATATTACATCCTCTCTCCATTTCTTTAAGAAATACTTTTCAGTCCCCAGTGCTATGACGCTTTAGGTGCAGAAGCTCTTCTTCAGCCCTGCTGTTCGCTGATTCTTATTTAGATATCACTAGAGTGAAGAGGTGTCTACCAGCCTGGTTTTGTCTTGACGTAAGGTAAGAAATTCTCCATTTAAGTATCTCAGTGTCCTCTTGGCTCCTCTTACTTCTGTCCTCTCACATGTTTAGCTGATGTAAACTTTATATTATCTCAACGGTGATTCAGCTGCCTGAAGGAGAAGGATACCATCCTACATCAAATCCTGAAAGGAAAACACCATCAGGGCAGTGTTTGTTGACTTGGTTGTTTCCTTCCTTCTTGTGTTTCCTAAAGCCGCTACAATGGGGAGTCAGTTTTTTGTGTGTTTTTCTTTTGTTTTATAGCCTTTTGCATACAACTTTATGTTCAGGCTAGCCTCTACATCATGTGAGTAATGTGTATTCATCGAGCCTCCTTCCAGATGCTCCTGGCAAGGGCCTGGGAGTTTGCCAGAAACTTCTCTGCTTCCCATGAGGACGTACTGCTCTGTCAAGTAGTACTAGTCAACCTTAAGCACCTTCCTCCAATCTGGTTCTGCATCATAGCTAATAAAATGTCCTTGAACTTTCTAGCATATGGTAGCACTCTCCTCCTTAGTAGCATATGTTGATGCAAGTTTTCCACTTTGGTAAAATCCTTTTAGTAATTTCAATAGAAAATCAGCAAGTAGGTGGTTCTTTAGACAGAAGGAGTTCTCTGTATTGGACTGGACCCAATCAAGAGACAAAAAAAAAAAAAAAATGATAGTGAGTTAAACAAGGGACATTTAATATAAACCATTATTAAGTGATTGGAAAGCTAGTACAAAGATGAAATGTAGGCTGAGGCCGGAAAAACTTGGAAGGGACCTTCAGACCTCACTGAAGAATGTGTGCTTGCATGCCACTGGCTGGTGGAGAAGCTCAGAGTGTTACCAGGTCTGAGCTGGTTCACCATCCCCAGGGAAGTGGAACAACCCTCAGGAACAGAGAGAAAGTCACACATGCACAGGGGGAACGTGGAGTCAGAGAGGTCTTCCTCTGTAGAACCTAGTATACTGGGGTGGCATGGGTCTGGGTGGCTCACTGGATGGCCAGCTCTACAGGCCCACAGCCTGTGTGGTGAGGGCACAGGGAAGCAGCAATGTGCACTGGCTGGGGCGCAGCCCCACGTGCTCTCAGGTTCCCATGCTGCCTCTGCCAGAACTGAGATCTATGGCCAGATGCTGGAGAAAGTTGTGTGTAGCATACCTCACACAGAAGAAAACCACAGTGGCTGGGCAGTGGAGAAAAAAGTGCATTCTCCAGGAGGCTGGTGAAGGAGCCATATCTGAACCAAGGACAGCCTCTTCTTTCTGGAATGTCTCTCAGTGCCACCAACTGACAAAGTTTAGCAAACTTAAACCAGCTTAAAAGCAACTGACAAGGGACTATTACATCTGCAGAATCCCTTCCCCTTTGTCACATAACTTAACCTAATCACGGGAGTAATATCACATCACCTTTGTGGTATTCTATTGGGTAGAAGCAAGTTACAGGTCCCATTCAATCAGGGGGAGGGGATTTTACAGGGCAGGGGTCATGGGGCTCAGCTTAGAATTCCACCTACCACAAACTGCATTATTCGTAATCATTAAAAATGAGAAATGACCCAAATGCCCCTCAATATGTGAATGGATAAGCAAACCGTGATACATCCATACTATGGAATACTCTTCAGTGTTGAAATGGAACAAACTACTGATATACACACTACTTGATGCATCTCAAGTGCTTTACGCTAAGTGATAGAAGCCAATCTCAAAGTTTACCTACTGTATGATTCCATTTAAGTCACATTCTCCAAAATTACAAAACTACTGGGGCAGATAATAGGTCACCAGTTGCCAAGGGCTGGGGGGCAGGTGGGAAAGCTTGACTGCAAATCCTGTAAGTGGCAGCGGTTACCAGGATCTAGGAGTGTGTTAAAATTCATAGGGTAAATTTATCAAATAAAAGTGAATTATACT
Organism: Equus przewalskii; assembly: GCF_037783145.1. NCBI lineage: Eukaryota > Metazoa > Chordata > Mammalia > Perissodactyla > Equidae > Equus > Equus przewalskii. The sequence continues at coordinate 27,956,385 of NC_091834.1, forward strand.
GGATGTAAGATTAAATAACAATACTTTGAAAGAAGCAAACAAAAAAAGTTTGTATGTTTTTATGTTCCCACCAGAAAGAAGCATGTAAGAGTTCCTGACTCCATTATATGTTTTTAGTGAATAATTTCAATAACAACTGCCAGGATTATGTTGGGCCAGAAGGAAACAGAGATAGAAATGACAGTTTCTTCTCTAGAGACACTTTAACATTAATATAGAAATCACAATTCATAATTAAAGCTTGTCTTAAATGCAATGAAAATCCAAAGGAAAAGCAATTAACTTCACCGGGTGGAGGTTGAGATAAGTATTACAGAAGTGATCTACGAGCTCAGTCTTGAAGGATGAGTTAGAATTTTCTAAGCAGAGAATAAGGATTAGAGTTTTTCAAGTAAAGGGATCAGCATGAGTGAAGACATGAGCAAATGAGTGAATATGATGTCTTTGAGACATGGCACAAAATGCTGTGATTGCCTCACTGGTCTCTTAGAATAAGGGGGTCATGAAGGTAGTGCAGGATCTGCCTCCTCCCCCTGTCATGGAGATGCTCCCTCTGTTATCCATCTAAATTTTCAGAGTTATATTACTAAAGGAGCTGTTTTCCCACAATTTCTCTAGGAAATTATTGTACTAATGTCCAGTAGGCAGAGGAAATATGGATGTAGAGTTCTGGATAGAGGTCAAGACTGGGGATAAGATTTGGGAGGCAGCAAATAGATAAAAGATAAGGCCATGTGAATTAATAAGAACATCAAGAAAAGCACGCACTGTAGGAAACACACATCAAGGACAGAATTCCTGCAATTACCAAAATTTAAAGGGCTGGGAAGACAGAATATTAAGAATTTTAAAACTGTGACAAAAAATGGTCCTAAAAACTAAAAGAGGAAATCTTCTATACAAAAATTATAGACGCTGTCAAATGTAGCAGAGAAGCAACAAAAGAGGAGGAGTTAAAGAGATACCAATTTGGCAACCAGAAGGTCATGAATAACAGTAACGGGAGTTATTTTAGCAAAGTGATGGATGCAGCCTGGGTTGAAGAACCAACGGAAGGTGAGGAAGCACAGATGGCAAGTAAGACTATTCTTTGAAGGCATTTATATGAAAGGCTAGTCAGTGAAGTCAGGATATAAGTTTACAGGCCAAGTAGAGTTGAGGCTAAATTTTTGTTTGTTTTATAATTTTACTTTAGAATGGAGAACTCTAAACATATTTGTGTGATGGAAGGAAAGAGAGTGGAAAAAGAAAGAAAGCATATTTGGTAGATTAAAGTAATGAAGAAGGTAAGGGATGTGATAAAGTGCAAAGTGGAATAAGTAATCTTGGAGGGTAGAGTCGAGAGATGTCTTCATCTGAGACACAGTGAAAAGGCAGCATCAAATATTTAAATTTAGAAGTGGAACAGAGGGGAGGTTATGGACTTTTACTTTATGACCTCCTTGCTTCTGTAATAGGAAGACCTTTCAAATCTGAGAGTTAGGAACTAGGACGTCAGTGCTGGAGTCTTAACATGAAAAAACATCGAGTGTGCATTTACTATGTACCAGTCCCTAGGGAAGCTGCTTTCTCACATATCATCTCAGAAAATCCATACAACTCTGGTAAGCTCAGTATTAAAATAGAGACTTAAGTTTACAGATGAGGAAATTGAAGTTCAAAGATGTTAAATATTGATCCAAAGTCACACAGGTAGTGGGAAGCAGAACCCAGATTTGAAATTTCACCTGTCTAGCCTCAAAACCTATATTATTATCACCTCATTATTTTACCCCCATCCCAACTCCAGAATCTTAGTGACTTGGACAATGCCAGGGAGTTAACTGAGGACTACAAATGATTGACCACATGTAAGTGGGCTCATCTGAATAACAACGGTGACAACCAACATCCTCTACTTGTCTCTGATGATATTCAGCAGTTTGGGAGCAGCAGTGGAGAAAGCAAAAGGTTCAATTGAGACAGGGCTAGTAAATCATAAAGGTGCATACAAAAGAACAAAGTAGTGTGTGGTGGTGTTTTGTGACTATCACTGCAGGAAGGTCTCCACTGTGCCTGTAGTGTGCAGTTCTCCACTGAAAGAAGTAAAATTTGAAGGAATGAGAGAAGAGGAAGATGTCTACTGACAGCTGAGGATGGAGGTCAAGTTGAGAGAAAGAGAAGAGTAGCAGAAGGCATTGATTCATATAGAAGATGCCTGCTTAGACAAAATCATTATCACATCATTACTATTATTATCACATGGCATATTATCACATAATTGTTATCACATCCTCATTAAACTCTTTGTATGGCCCTTCACAGACTACAAAATGCCTTCATATACCATTCAGGAAAGCAGCACAGCATAATGGAAAGAACTTGGCCTTGGCCCAAGTTTGGCCACCTACTGTACAGCATTAAGAAGCAATTTAACTTTTGTTTCACTTTCCTCATTTGTTATAGGAGAGCAATAATTCCTCCCTTGTGGGAAGTTACGAGCATTAAGGCAAATGGACAAAAACATCTGGCACATGGTATGTGCTAAATAAATGGTAGTTATATCTATTAAGATTCGTATTGGGATAATTTGATTCTTACAATAAGACTGTGAGGTAGACAATATTACTTCATTGATACGTAACTTTAGATTTAGAAGATGCCTTCTTATCTCATTTTATAAATGAGAAAATGCAGGATTAGAGAGGAAAAACAAACTTTTCTGAGGAGGTTGAACTAGAATGAGACTACAGCTTTTTAATTTTGCTCCAGAGTTTTATTCCAGAGATAAAACTGAAGCTACACATTGATCAATCAGTCTATATAGCTTGCCAAAATCTGACAAATATTTCAGATATGAAAATATGAATGGACATATAAAACTATATTTAACATTTTAATCTTGGAGGAAGGAAGCTTGTTGGAGAAAAGGAGAAGGTGAACATGGAAGCTTCTTTATTTACTACAAATGCAAAATGGAAAAGATATTTAAGAAGAGAGAGAAAATTGGAGCATCTGTGCTCTCAAATGGCACTAAAGACACAGTTAGTGCAGGAAATACCGAAGAAGATTGTGCAGTCAGTAAAAAAAAAAGGCATAGTGGTCAAAGTGCTCTGTCAAATGATATTTTCCCAACATTGGGATTATAAGAGGGCTCTATTCTATTTGAGTCCCTTCTATTACTTTTTTCCTTATTTTCTTGTAGGAAATTGATGGTGATAAACAGTGCATCCAGAATCCTGTATTCCTATCAAACTTCACCACTTCTCTTTTCTTACCTTTTTCTGCCAGCCGTTTCATCTTTGCAAAATAAAGTTTTCCAGAAAATATATCCACAACATTGTAGAATTTTAAAAGTTAACACAATAAGCGAGTAAAATTAGAGTTTACTTAAAAAATTTATGTTTTAATTTCCCTTAGGAAAGTAAACCTGACAAAATTCAATTTGCCTAACTGGAATAAGCAACTCATTTTAATTAAGCCAATATTTTAATTAGGCCACCAAATTTAACTCCAAGGACATCTGTTCTGCATCATGCCCATGAATTAGCAGTTTAGCATATGACTGAATTCAGAACTAATTTAACTTGACTATACCAATAAAATTCAAGTTAGTTGTAAGGAGGCAACATATCATTTAATCACCTAATGTTACCCAAATATCTTAGTGAACATTTTCTTGAAAACAAGAAAATCCTACCAGGTTAGCATATTATTTTCTTATAGTCATTAAGTCTCAATGAATGTCAAGTGTATCTTTAGAGTTAGAGAATATTATTAACATCTTAAGATATATTTTTTCAAAATTTCTCCAGATACTTTCAAGAACTGAATATTTAAGAACTGAATCTATTTGACATCATTTCTAACCTAAAGCAGGCTAATGCAGCTTACTATTACTCAAAAGCTGTTGTATGAGGAAAAGAAATCATCTGGTTGTCACAGTATTATAAACGCGAAAAGTAATAAACTATGATAACATTAAGCTTTGGACCTGAGGTACAAAGTTTGTATGTAGAAAGCATCTGCTCTTTCTTTGCAATGGACTTATATTGTGGACAGCGTCCATTATGTTGTTAATGAACCTTATATAGAGAATAATGTCATAATTATATCTCAAATCTCAAAGCCAGAAAAGGTAATAAAAATAGCTAATTTTTATAGAGTACTTATTTCACTACTGGGCTAAATTGTAAATATATATATGATGTAAATATATATACGATTATTATATTTTTATACTTAAAATATTTGTATTCATATTTCATATTTAATTCTCACTATTGACTCTATGAATACAATATTATTGAACTCCCTATAGGATGATATAGGGTGATATCTGGTTAAATTACAGTGAACAAAGGAAAACTCAGGTATTCCTGAATCCAAATCTTATACTATTAATCTCTACATTCTTCCTTCCTAATGAGAACTATATAACAAATCTTTATTCCTGGACTTACTTTGATTGCCAAGAAGGTCAATATCATAATCAGGAACTATTTGGTTTCATTCTCTTTCCCTGTTCCTCTTTTCCCACCACCTCTTTATGTATAATCCAACTGTTCTCTTCCATCATTTTGCCCCAATTTTACTTCTGACCTTTGTTTTAAATTTTCTATCAGTTTCAAAAGGCAAAAGTAAGGGGTCGCAATAGGAATTATCTTTCACTGGGTATTTTCTCTATGTCAAACACTGAACTGGATATTATATATTTGTTCCTTCAAAAAATTCCCCCAACAAACCCGTTTGGCAAATGTCAAGCAACTCTTAAATGGCCAACCAAAAACTTCAAGAGCAACTCAAAAATCCTAAGCCTCAATAAATGCATGAAAAGATGTACAACTATATTAGTCATCAAGAAAATTAAAATTAAAACCACAATGTGATATCACTACACCCCCACCAAAATGGCAAAAAAACCCACAAAAACATGACAAACAATATCAATTATTGTCTGTGGAGTGTGGAGTAACTGGAACACTCATACATTGCTAGCAGGCATGAAACTGGTACAATGACTGGAAAACAGTTTGATATATTTACTAAGCTGGACATCTGCATCCTCTATGAGCCAGTAATTCTACTCCTAGAATACACAAAGCGAAAAGATGTGCATATGTTTACCGAAAGACATCAACAACAGCACAACAGCTCTAAACAACCTGAATAATCAGCAAAAGGAGAATGGGCAAATAAGTTGAGGTATATTCATACCAAGAAATACTACACAGCAATGAGAATACATGAACTACAACTTCTCACAATATAGATTAATCTCACCGTATTATTAAGCAAAAAAAGCTGGACACACAAAAAATATACACTGTATGATTCCATTTAAATAAAATTCTAAAAGAGGCAAAACTAATCTATGATTATAGAAGTCAGAATAGCAATTGTTTAGGGGGGATAGTGACTGGAAAGGAGTAGCAGAGATTATGGGATGCTGGTAATGTTTTATTTCTTGATCTGGATGCTGGTTACATAGATGTGTTCAATTTGTGAAAACTAATTATGGGTACATTTTTGATCTGTTCACTTTTCTCTATGCATTTCATAAGTTAACAAAGAAGTATATGTGAAGAATTTCTCTGCTCCTATGTTATGTTCTTAATTTATGTTCTAAAAGCCAGAAAAGTAAAAACAAATATCTATTATTATGCTATCACCAAACATTTTCAAGATTTGAAATAATCTACCTAATTAAAAGAAAAAAGTATGTGTGGGAGGGCACTTATAATTCTATCTTATAAACACTTTCCCCAATTTCTCAATTTAGACTTGTTAGAATCTTAGAGTTTTACATCAAAGTATGAATGTAAAAACCCATTAGTTCATTAATTCATTCCCTCAGTCATCATTCTTTCTCTGGTTACTGACTACTCGATTCTAAGCACTTAAGGGTTTTGAGAAGGTTCCTAATCCTTCTAGCACTTGAGTAACAAATGCAAATGTCTGTCAGGGCCAGGTGGAGATGGCAAAACTGGCAAGGGCTGGGTGTAAGTGTGCACTGTGTGAGTGATGGGGACTGTGGAATACTGTTAAGCACGTGCCCCTACGCGAGCAGTGGAGCAGCAGCTACTTAGCACCAGCTGATTCTTTTCATGTCAGTCCAACGGCAATCACAATTTGATACGTGAAACCAACTGCTTTTCAAATGTAGGCTCTTTAAAAGAAAACAAACAAGAAATACTGTTTGTGACAAAGTACGTCTGTGAGCTGAATTGGGCATATGGCTGCCAGTTTATAACATCTGATTGAATTAAAGAGACACGAATGCTTACTGGGCTACAGCCATGAGCAGCTCCTTTGCCCTCAAGGGGCCTAGCCACTCAAGCACCACACTCATTCTCTGCTTCACTGTAGCCTCAGGACTAACAGTTGAAAAATAAATGACTTAATTATACACAATATGGTTCATTCTTACTATAAAATACTGTGCAGCCATTTAAATGAATGAGATTGAATTATTATGTCATAACATATATAGAGTTATGTCAATGAAATATTTTTGAGTAAAAGTCAACAAAATCAGAACTTCAAGTAGAATATTAACATTTTTTGTTATTACACATACATGCACATGCGTTCAGAAAAATCAACATCAAACTATTAACAGAGGAGTGCCATGAAGAGCTGGGAAAAAGTTGGTACTAGAGCACTTTCACTTTTTATTTTATTGACTTCTTCCATGTATTCATATTTTTTAAGTAGGAAAAAAGGCCCTCATTGCAGAGCTTATTGCTCCCTGTGGATCTGGCCTGCTACTTCTTTAATTAGCTACAGTTCTGGCCCAAGAGAAGGCTCTCCTAGTCCCTCATTTCCCAGTGGCCAACAGAAAAGCTGCTCAGGAACAGCATCCCTTGATTTCTCTCTGCTCCTCCTCTTTGCTCATAGGACGTGGTGCTGGAGAGTGAGGCTTCTTAGGAACTGCCTCACACACAGAGAGTGTGGAAAGAGAGCTGTAAGAGAAGTGTGTCAAGCAGTCTGCCTTTCCAAGAGCTTTCATACAATCCTTCTCAGAGAAAAACTAGCCTATGGAGTCCTTTTTCCTCCCCAGAAGATCATGTACCCAGCTTTCACTATTTAGATCAACAGGACAGAAAGATCTCAAGGGACAATCCCTCTATTCTGAAACATTTGCAAATAACCTTAGGGAGTTTAAAAATCACAAACATGACAGACTGCAAGCTCCTGGAGAAAGTGTCATACTCACCTGCTTACGCCCCAGGGATTATAACACTACCTTTTCTATCTCCTGCATTGAAAAATACTTTTTGGTTTGCAGTAAAGAAAGCAGAAGAAACATTAAGAAAGACTGAGTACCCAATGGACAAGATGTATAATTTTTTTAAAAATATTGCTTTATTTAAGTCTTCTAACGTTAATTTCTAAATAAATCTTGATAAAATGCGATATGAAATTTGAAATAGCCTTCTTTACCCACTCAAAAAAACTGTCTTCTTTTTTTAAAGAAATATTGATATATTGTCTTTATTTGATAGCTACTTTATTAGTGTAAATAATTTCCTCTTTCACATTTAACTTTCAACATCTGTTTCAATGTTTAAAATATTTCCATTTTCCATGCTTCAAAAAAAAAAATCATCGTTAGGTAATCTCTATTTTCATTGCCTGTAATTTCCATTAGACTTCCAGTCAAAAATACATATACAGCATCTGGTTTGCAGAATCAAAAACTCATAAACTGAGGCCAAAACAAAACATAAACCTAACTTCATAGGGTGATACACATTACCTTTTAATCACTTATTTAAAATGAGAATATAAAAAATTCCCATAATTTCTAAATCAATAAAATATTTCTATATATTTTCACATAAATGGATCAGGAAACTGCAGATCAGAGCTACTTTTCAAAACATGTGACCAAGAAGGTTTATAAAAATATCTTGGTACAGATTACAATCTGGACATTTTTGCTAACTACAGGCCAGTTTAATATGTAAAAATTAACTGAAAGCACAAATGTTGCTAAATAGTGCAAATTTTCATATATTTATTCTATTCAAATGGCTAACTCACACCCTAGATTTTACAAAATTGTTTTAAAATTATAATCTTTAACATTTTTTCACCTGTTAAGGTAATTGCAGCTAAACAAACAGAAATAAACAGGGACCTAACAGAAACCCATTAAAAGAACAAATTTGAAAATCTTTGGACTTTTGTGTGTTTGGAAGTGAGGTGCAGCAAGAGTTTATACTAAACAAAACAATTTGTGAAATCAAGACATGCATATTTTGTTGTGAAAAACACAAGGAATATTACATGCATGGCTATATTGACCTCACCTGTGTAAAGCAAGTTACTCATATCAGTCATAAAATTCTAATGGGTAACTTTTAAACCCCAAGAAACTGCTACTAGTCTTGTTGGCTATCCCAATGGAATTTTTACTCTGTACTATAAGCAGAAACTAAAATTTAATCTTCTAAGACACAAATATTAATTAAGCATCTGTGGGGAAAATGTATTTGATAAAAATTCATATATTTATAACATGTATATTTCAATCTATTTTGGATACTTAAATATTATTGCCTGAAAAGATATTTTCAATATTTATTGAAAATAGGGGCCAGCCCTGTGGCCAAGTGGTTAAGTTCGTGCACTCCGCTTCAGTGGCCCAGGGTTTCGCTGATTCAGATCCTGGGCGCGGACATGGCACTGCTCATCAGGCCACGCTGAGGCAGCATCTCACATAGCACAACCAGAGGCACTCACAAATAGAATCTACACCTATGTACTGGGGGGCTTTGGGAAGAAAATTTAAAAAAAAAAATTGGCAACAATTGTCAGCTCAGGTGCCAGTCTTTAAAAAGAAGGGGGGAAAAAAATAAGAAAGGGTTCATACTCTAACAGACCCATGGGATAATATGTAAAACATATGACTCTAAAAGACAAGAATCCTGTTATGTCTAAACAGTAATCTCTTACAGGCACATTACAAAATTACGAAATTTAATTAGTGAATACAAACAACTAGAAAAATACTTCATTTCCAGTCTATGAAGTATAGATGTGGACTAACTTGGTAAGGACATTATTTGGGTACAGTTTCTAACATATTTTCAGAGAGATTTATACGGACTGAGGTAGATATATAACTCTTATGATTTTGAAGCTGATAATATGCCAACTTAAATAGTTGAGCTGCTACTTTCTGCATTAGAGGCAGCTTCTGTCAAAATCATATATTGAAAATCAAAAAAGTGCATTATTGATTATCTTTGGTGCCAAACACATTTGCACGACTAATTTAGTCTGCATACTTAAAACTTGCATTTTTTAAGCAATATAAATAAGCTTTAAATAAAAATACACTGAGAACATGTATCCTACACTAATGAAATATAGCAGCAATCTATATTAGAATGTTTATGCCCTCAAGGACAATCAAATTTTCCCATGTTTGGGCAGACAAATGTTGGCCCATACATTCATCCCCTAATCTTTATGGTTCTTGCAAGGAAGAATGCAGATTTCTCTTAAGAGGAGAGCCATGGACAAAGTTGGAAAAAGAATGACTACAATTCTAACCCTTCCCTCTATGCCTTTGCCTTGCCTCCCCCAGAAACATCCTCTTAAAACACTATACTAATAGAATCTTCCTTTCATATGTAAGAAATGTGAAGGGTAGTACAGTAGGCAGAATGCTAATGGTACCCAAATTCCCACCCACTTATACACGTCCTGTCTAATCTCCACCCCTTGGGGATGGGTGGGACCTACAAATATGATGAGAAACTGTCTAGATTAAAGCACTGTATATGGTGATAGTATAGTAATTCTCATGATTAGGTTATATTATGTGACTCCCTCTTAGTAAACTGGACAGAAAAATTCTCCTGCTGACCTTGAAGGAGTAAGCTGCCATGTTGTGACAGGGCCACACGGCAAGGAGCTGCAGGTGGCCTCTAGGAGCTGAGAGCAGCCTGTGTGACAGCCATCAAGAAAATGGGGACTTGAGTCCTACAGCTGCAAGGACTGAATTCTGTCAACAACCACAAGAACTTGGAATACAACCCTGAGCTCCAGAAAGATCACAGCCCAGGCAACACCTTGACTCCAGCCTTGAGAGACCTGGAGCATGGAGCTAGCTAACCAAGCAGGGCCAGGACTCCTGCCCCACAAAACTGTGAGATGATAAACGCGTGTTGTTTTAAGCCACCAAACATTTGGTAATTTGTTTTGCAACACAGAAAACTAACACAAATAGTAACATGCTACTATCATTGTGCTAAAGTCATTATATTTCAAGAGAGACTTACGTTGTTAAGTATTGAAAGCGATTTTAATTTTGTAGGAGTTCAAGGCCTTTGCCACTTCTCTAGAAATACATGTTTTATACCTGAACCGCTGGGTTTTTTTTGTCTGAACCTCTACATTCAACACATCATTTCCGTTTTCTTTGAAAGGTGAGTAAAATTATAGGTAGATATAAACTTGTAGTGTTTTATATTGGGATAGCATTTTACTACTTAAAAGGTACTCTAAGACTTCTGAGAGGATGGCAGCAGAGGCATATACTCTATTCTCCGTAAATTCTCCCAGAAAAACAGATGGATCAACTAGGAATACAAAACCGAAAGTTCATGACAACAACTACAGCAAGATGGGCTGTTCAGTCACCTCCGTGAGCCCCTACATTCAAGCAGGTGTGGATGAACAAATGCGAGTACTTTCTCTGTCCAGTGACACTTTGACTCTCTGAGATTTCTAACATGAGTAATCATTCCCTCATTTCTGTGCTGTCTCACTCTCCTATTTTCCCCCAACCTCCCTAGTCACTCCTTATTAATCTTCTTTGCCGGTTTTCCTTCCTCTGCCAGACTTGCAAATATTGGTATTTTGGGGCTCTATATTCAGTTATTTTTCCTTTTCACTCAAAGTTTCTTCCTAAGCAATGATATCATACCTAGAGATCTCAGCTTTCACACATATATATACTGTTAATTCTCAAATCTGCATTCCTAGCTCAGATCTGTCTCCTGAAAACAGCCCTTTATGTCCAACTGTTGAGATCTCTCCATTGACTATCCCACAGGCCCCCTCCATGGCAAACTTGCTCCCCACCCAGCCTTCCTTAACTCCAAGAAGGTAAGTGGTCATATCTTCTTATTTCATAAATAATTTCAGTTTTCTCTATATACTATCCCAAGAAAAACTTTCTTTCAACACTCCTACACTTTTTATATCCTTCCTCGTATTTCTTTTCCTTAACAATTATATTTCTGGATTAAATAGGTAATATTACTGCCTTTATTTGGTCACTATTCAGTCACTTCCTAACCTCCTACATTCCAATTACTCATCCCTTTACCAAAACTGCCCTCTCTGTAGCATTGATGAAGTTGCCCATCATTTAAAAACATTTCTTTCCTTTTACAAGTGTTATTCTGAATCTGATCTAACCTGATTTGTCTTATACTACTCTGTCCGGTCAGTCTGTTTACACTGATATTCCCTAGATATTCCGCTGTCACCCCAGTAATGGATTTCCAGGCTACTTTGATACAGTGAGAGGGAGAAAAGCAGTGTGAGAGAAAAAAATCAGACAAATAGAGAGAGAATGAGGGAGAGAGAGGGAGGAGAGACTCCTTCAGGGACTGTTAACTTCCCAGGGTTCAATAATTCACCGTATTCTGATAACACCCTCTCCTAGCTCCAGGATCAATTTTTCAAATAACCGTACATGGAAATGAAAAAGCTAAAACTTAGAAATTCTGAACATTTTTCAGAAGCCCCTCCTTCTGTTAAACACTTTGTTTTTCTTCCCAATCATCGAGAAATAAAATTGGAATTGTTTTTTAATTCCCTTTCATCAGCAACATCCAATAAAATGTTAAGTTACGTAAACTCTCCTGCTGAGCAGCTTCTCACATCAGTTCCACACTTCCTTTCCTTTGCTGTTGTGACAACACTGTTAAATATCCTCAAAATCTCTCATAAAGACACTTAGAATAGCTTCTTTTAATTTCTCTCTGCCTTTCATCTCTCTCTGCTTGAGTCAATCCTAAATATTACTAATGTCATGTCAATCAGCTACTCTATTCAAATTCCTTCATGGTCTCCATGCTGTATTCAGATAACTACAGAATGCCACTGTCTAGGATTAAAATCTTCCACCAGTTTGCCCCAGCTTCATCGCCTGCTGTTCTCCAACCAACTAGACTAATGTCTACAAACTTATCCGATACGTTCCTGCCTCTGAGGTATTTAATCAAAGTATTTTCCTTGCCTATAATAATTTGTATTTCTCACTCCCTCATATAAAATCTTATCATGACACAAAATGGAGTTTTGGAAATAAACCTCTTACTGTTCTTATCATATGGCCACAAGTTCCTCTTATGATACACACAAGACTTTTTTCAAAATATATTTTTAGTCATATTTGATAATTACAGGATAAAAATATTCAATATTATATATATGAGGGTGAATTACATGGAGGTCCACTTCTGCTAACGATGATGCAGCTTGCATTGGACTAACTCTTCCACAGATAATGATGATAAACTAAGTAAAAAAAATATAAAAACAATTATTTAAAGGCACGGGAGATCAGTTAAGAGCAAAGACTGGAGAATTTTTGACTCAAGGAAATCCCCTAATCTAAGTGGTGAGAAATGGCTAGAACTCAAGCGGAAAGCTAGAGACTTACTAGCTTGGCAAGTCATAGAACCAAGATTTAAAGTATCAGATCAGCGGAAAAGTGAGAGATATATCCAGAAACTGAGGGGGGTACCCTAAAACCTGTATATATTCTCCCCCAAATACTTAGCTGACACCTGAACTGCATGGGCAAGGAGAAAATGAAAAGCAGAGGCTGGAAAGTTGAAAGAGATTTGTGGCTGCTGCCCACTCCAAGAGAGTTTTGAGTTTGAGTTCAGCCAAGTACACCACCTGCTGGAATAAAAATCAACTCTCTTCAAAAGATAATACAATCCAGAATCCAGAATGAAAACATATAATCTATAATGTCCAGTATGCAATAAAAATTACTAGACATGCAAACAAATAAGAAAATGTGATCCATAATCAAGAGAAAAAGCAATCAATGCAAACTTAGTTTAAGTTGACCTAGATGTTAAAATTAGCACACAGGGATTTTAAAACAGCTGTTAAAAATATGTTCAAGGGCTTAAAGGAAAATATAGCCACAATGAGTAAAAATATGGGGGAATGCTCAGTATAGAAATGGAAAATATACAAAATGAAAGTTCTAGAACTGAAAAGTACAATATCTGAATGGATCACTAGTGGGGTGGACTTAACAGCACATAGGGATGTCACATGAAAGGGTTAATGAACTCGAAAATAAATCCATAGGATTTATTCAATTTGAAAAACAGAGGAAGAAAAGATTGAAGGAAAATGAACACAATCTCAGTGATCTGTGGGACAATGCCCAAATGTCTATCAAATATCTATCTTTCTATCTATCTATCTATCTATTCATGAATCCCTGAAAGAGAGGAGTGAGGCACAAATATTATTTGAAATAGCAATGGCCAAAAATTTGCCAAATTAGGTGCAAAACATAAACGTCTGTATTGAAGAATCTTAATATTCCAAGAAATAGAAATACCAATCTCTTCCCCTCCACCACCACACTCAGATAGGCACAGTATAGAAAAACTACTGCAAAGCAAAGATAAAGAGAAAAATCTCGAAAAATAAAGCAATTACAAACATGATAATATCAAAATGAATAAAATCTTAATTTCCATCAGAATATGATTAGAAGACAATAAAGCATTTTTGAGATTCTGAAAGAAGAAAAACAGGTTAATCCGGAATTCTGTATCCGGGGAATATATTGTTCAAAAATAAAGGCATTTTCAGATAAATAAAAACTGAGAGGATTTGTTGCCAATAGATCAGCACCACAAGATTATATATTCTGATTTTGTATATAGGTATACATGTGTGTTTGTATACATATACGTATGTATATACGTATATACATATGCATGCTTCATATATTTGTATATGCGTAAATACTGCAACTTTGCACTGGACTGATTTGCCTGCATCTCTGTTTAAAATTCTCCCATTACATCACCTGCATTGTTTCTTTAAAATAATTCAGTAAATACACTGTGATGTGTTTGTGTATGCTACTTAAATTTATTCTACAACTAGAGGTGGTTAGTTAATATTTAAAATATGCTAATCAAAAATCCTGCCTATAAGGATACTTAATAGCTGAAGTATCTCAATCAGGGATACTCTCAAGAGGCAGCTAGGGTAAGCACTTCAAATATTGCTAATTATATGAACACCAGAGTGTTAACTAGTATAAGGAATAACAGAAATAACTTTTCACTAGTGAAATGAATTTTGTTCTTTATATGTGTGGCGGCTGAAAATACTTTATAGTCACTGCTGCCCTTTCATAAATGGGGTATAAGAATCAAGAGAGTCTAGCTGCTTAACTACAGAATATCTAGAGCTCTGGTTTATCTGTGTCCCATCTTAACGTAGGATTCTGCCTTCTGACCTAAATGAAAGGTAACAGATCCTGACATCAGAATCTTGTTTAAAATATTTCACATTGAAACAGATGCAAGGTACTTGAAAATGTGCCTAAAACAAATGAGCTGAGAGTTTACTCAGTTTGCTGAAACAGGTTATGTGACTGATCTACAAGCCTGCTCATTTTAAACATTATATGCATGTGGCAGAATTCAGTTGAGATTTACTTTCATTACACCATATTGCCTAGTGGTGAGGGCTTGGGGGAAGAGACATTTAGCTCTCACTCACTAATATTTAGTTTCAGCCATTTTGCAATCTCCTCCCATGCCCAACTCCACCTCCCCAACGTCACTGCCTGAGAAAAGGAGGCATTACAGAATCAACAAGTGTTTGCATGTCCTTTGTAAAATATTAAATGTAGTAATTTTATTTATATAAATTTACTTATATATATATATATATATATATATATCTGTGTGTGTATATACATATGTATATTCATTCTAGTTTGGTGGTTACATTAATAAAAATTTATATAAGAACACAATAGAGACACAGTTTGATATTAACAAATATTTTTAAGTGGACAAATTAAGTAAATGAAATTGTTGTGTGAATGAATACATAAAGAATTAATTGGTTCACAGATTTCACAGCTGATTAGGCTTGTAAAGGCCCAAAGAGACCATTTCTTTGACTCAAGCAAACTGAATCAGTAAATCACAAATGCTTTTCTCTTTTGTCGGAGGAAATTCCACACCCTTTATTTTAAAACAAAGTTCTTTTAAGCATTACTTTTATTGGTAGCGATGAATGAAATCATCTTACCTCCAAATGGTAGCCAACTCTGATGAAGGCACAAAGTGGGTCAAAAGCTCCAGTACCACAGGTCAGAAGGTGTGTCCTGTTATAGTGATGCAAAACCCGAACATAATTTGCACATTCACTCTAAGTCAGGAAAAAAAAAGGAAGAAATTGGTTAGTGTAATAAAAATGTCTGGCCCTTTTTTGATTTCCATTTTTCCTAACCCTAGAAATCTCATGTTTAAGTATCCCTTGGCTGTAGGAGGCAAAAGGGGCAGATGAAAAGAGGACAAGGACCAGTGGAAGAAGAGACTGGGGTGCCGGATGCACATTTTAGTTAGCAGTGATGTATGAATTACACTTACTAATGGGAGTGTATCATTTTCACGTGTTCTACTACACAACTGAGGAATAAAAGAAGCACTGTTTGGAAATGTATTTGAGTGTAAAGATTTGCATCGTAATATGTTCCACTGAGTAACTAAGCTACCCAATGCTTTTATTTTTTAAAGGACAAAAGGGGCCCATCAGTGGCAATTAAGTTCACACATTCCACTTCAGCCTCCCGGGCTTCGGGCTTCGCTGGTTCTGATTGAGGGTGCGGATCTTCACACCACTTGGCACGCCATGCTGTGGCAGGCATCCTACATACAAAGTAGAGGAAGGTGGGCACGGATGTTAGCTCAGAGCCAGTCTTCCTCAGCAAAAAGAGGACGATTGGCAGCAGATGTTAGCTCAGGGCTAATCTTCCTCAAAAAATAAAATAAAAATTTTAAGAAAGCACATACAAACATGAATCAGCATAAAGTCAGGACACCAATAATTAGAAAAAGCTTCATTACCTATAAGGAAATGTGCAGACTTTAGGGCATCACAGAATTTTGATGTTTGAGAAAATGTCTTATATCTTCAAACTCATTACATTCACATAAAGCAACTTCACAGAGAATTTTCAAGTAAATAGACAGAAAGCTGACCAATAAAAATAACATTTTATACCTATTATTGTAAGATTACAGTCCAGGGCTCAACAAACTTTTTCTATAACGGACCAGAGAGTAAATATATTTAGTTTGATGGGTCATCTGGTCTCTGTTGCAACTACTTACCTCTGCAGCTATAGCATGAAAGCAGCAATAGATAATACAAGAATGAATGTGTGTGGCTGTGGTCTATTACAACTTTATTTACAAAAGTAGATTGGCAGGCCGCATTTGGCCCAGGAGCTCAAGTTTGCCTACAGAGATTCAATTATAAGCTTTTTGAGGACACAATCTTTATACATCTTTGTATTCCCCAGTTAATCAAACACAGTACTTAATACATATTACATGCTTAACAAATTTTAATGCATCAATCACTAGGTGAGTTTTATGATCAGTATGCTGAATGAAAAAAAGAGTTTAAAATTGCTTTAAATGAACCTGGCTAAATTAATTCTAGCAAATACCTTGTTGGCAAATTAAGTGTCGCTAGTTTACTTAAAATAAACTATGAGAGAAAATTAATTTAAATTTTTTTAAGTTTTAAAATAAATATGAGAAAATGCTAAACTTTTTAATGCTAAATATTACTTCGATATCAATACATGCAATAATCAGTAAATGTAATATTTTATAAAGACAGATTGTGACTTTAAAGTCCCTCATATAACAGTATTAGGATAAAAAAGCCAGCAGAACCATCTCACACTAAGTGCTTCAGATTATAGTATTCCCTTGGTAAGAATGAGGAATTCACTACACTTATTATCCAGGAAACACAGACAAATTTATTTCTTCAGTTTCCCACTTGTGTAGCATTTTATTCTGTGGGTAACTCATATAGTTGGAAAAGTCTAATCATTCGGGTATAGGGAAAATATTCTATTCTCATATTGCTATAACACCTGCTTTTCATCTCTTGACACTGTCACATCTTGACTGAGCCAATTAGATCACATTTTGGCTTAGACTGACATAGCCTAAGAGTGTGTTCAATTAGTTATCATCAGGCTGTGGACCAAGGCAGCAAGAATGTCTTGACTCACTCCTTGGCTGTGACCCACTTGCTACAGAGAATCAGGAGTTGTATGTTACTCTCTTACATAATATTTTGTTTTCTTACTGAAAAAAAGCATAAGTTAACTTTCAAAAGGAGATGTGCATGCCTTCCTCCAAAGACGCGTATGGTGTCATGGGCCAGCTCTGCCGAGCACGTGAAAGTCCCCCTTTCATTCAGGGTTTTGTGTGTTAGGATCTCTGTCAGGGCTGCTGCGGCTGCACACCCATTTCTCACTCACACACTGCAGGCAAGCTGTGGAGAAATGGAGGAGTGATGGTGTAAGTAGGAAAGAGCCTAAAAGCCTTGTGGAATAGGTCAGGCATGTTTATTGCCTTTGCCATCTTCTTTCAAACTTTTCCTTTTTTCTCCTTTTGTCCTTCATTTGTTTACAATTTACTAATCAAAGTGAAACAAAATCTCACAAAGAATGTGCTTAGCATTTCCTCAAATTAAAAACTTACCTGCAATTATTTTTCTCCCAAATACATAGGAAACAAGCATTAGTATAAAGTATTTATAAATCTGAGTTGATTAAAATGTAACAAAGCAAAGTAAAAACCAAGATATGGATGACACTTTAACTCTACACTGAAACTAATTTTTAAATAATTACACATATGTAATGTATATGTACATATTGTATATGTATATGTGTATATGTTTTTTAAGAGCAAATAAAAGGTTAGGGATTTGGTCCTCTGTGATTTCATTAATGTACGATGAAAAATACTTACCGTGTCTTTTCCTTTCATTATGCATTCTTCTACTTTTAGTGCTGTACTAGGCCAGTGTATCTGAAATAAAAGATAATATACTATTACACAACTAACTATAAAAGTAAACCACACTGAAAAACCATTTCATTTTTTCTGCAACTCAATGTTTTCATTTTGTTCTATTTTCTGAGAAGATAAAGCAACACTTTATCTTCTTTACATCATTATTTGCACAATTTAGGCACTTATCTTTGAGCTTACACTTCAGGCTAAACCGTACTACTTTTTAAAATCTTTTTGAAGGCTTACCTCAAGTCTCAGTCCTTCAGAGGCCACACACACTTCAAGCAGCCCTGCTGTATACTTAACCTGCCGTAAGCTCTGGCCTCCAGTTCTCCTGAATCTGACTATCTGCTCCTACAAATTCAAGTGCCCCTTTGAGCTTGTTTTGCATTTTTACCACCTAACACAGAACTTGGTGTGTGGCGGACTCCACAGACCATGCATGTAATGTTCTCTGCATGAAAGGATCAGAGCACTGAATGACTCTTTAAGTGCAAATTTACAATGTATCGCCTAATAATGTACACTACATGTTGACTTGGATTACTTTTCAAAACATTGTTTAACTCTACCAGTTTCCCACTGGATTTCAGAACATTTTCATTATATTTCAAGTTTGTTGGTTTCCTCCTTGAAGAGAGAGAATATCTCAAATTCTTCTTTGTCATCTCCAGTATTACCTAGCATTTTGTTGGGGCCACCAGCAGAAATCAGTAAGTACTTGTTATCTGATTCCACAAATTTCTGACCACGAGCTGTATTATTTTTAATGAAAGAAATTGTTTTCTCAATCATTTCCTTTTCTTTTCTCAGACTGCTTCTGTTCCTCTTTTTGCAGCTATACAATTAATTATACTATGTACCAGACAGTGTGGTAAGAACTTTTAGTTTTTCTTTCTTCTGCTTTATAAACTCATGTGCAGAGGTTTGAGTTTGTCATACTACTCAATTCATGGCTCATTATTATCACTGGTCTGGAGAGGTCCCTCTCATTTCAATTATTTATTTCCTTCCATTTCTCTCTCCATGTTCTACTTGCAGCCCTCCAGGGGGCAATCATTGTAAACTGTTGCCAGGCACCTTTTTGTTTGTTTGGATATACTCTTTTACAAAGTGTGTATTATTGCTTTTTGTGCACAGTTTTAAATTTATGCAAATAGTATTTTTCAATTTATGTAAAGTCTTTCTCATCTTTTTCACTAAGAAGTGGGTTTTTTTTTTTTTAAAGATTGGCACCTGAGCTAACAACTGTTGCCAATCTTTTTTTTTTCTTTTCTGCTTTTTCTCCCCAAATCCCCCAGTACATAGTTGTACATTTTAGTTGTAGGTCCTTCTAGTTGTGGCATGTGGGACGCCGTCTCAGCATGGCCTGATGAGTGGTACCATGTTCATACCCAGGATTCGAACTGGCGAAACCTGGGCCACTGAAGCGGAGTGCTTAAAAACCGGCCCAGAACTGGGTTTTTAAGATCCCTGCACAGTCCTATGTACACATACACTCTGCTGTTTTTAACTGCTTTGTAATATTCAGGATATAATGCCCCTCATTTTCCTATCTACCCTCCCAGTGATGGACATTCAGATTGCCTCCAAATCTCCACCACATCAAACACTGGTACATCTCTGTACATGTGGCTCTGGGATCTGTATGAGAACATCATTGGTAGGCACAACCAAGAGCGGAGTTACTGGGTCTTAGCATAAGCATACACTTAATCTGTTAGTGTAGTGGCAGATTGCTCTCCAGAATAGTGACATGTTTATATTCCACCAGCAATCCTCACTGACACTTGGCATTATCAGCTTTCTAATTTTTTAATGAGCACTTTAGATTCAGCCTTTAAATTAATCTGTACCACAACTTTATCAAAGATGCGGTATTATCTGGGAGCTTCTTTAAAATTATGTGGCATTCTCTGTCCAACTTCACAATGCAGTAGATCTACGGGTAGGAACCATAGAGTAACTGTAGCAACTGGTAAGTTCTCAGATGTTTCCTGTGCCTCAAGACCTTAAGCCTCCTAGATAATAGTTTATCCCCACATCTGCTGGATCAATCTCCCTTCCCCACCAGACTGACGAAGCTCAATCAGCCTCCTTTCTTGTGTCTCTCTCAAAATTCCATGGAGCACCTTCTCATGCTAACGTATCATCTTCATGGCTCTGGTGGTCAGGTGATGATGGATTCCATTTTGAGGGAGGCTGGCTGTCACCAGAACACCCTATAGTTTTTTCGTCTTTGCCTCCAAAATCCTGCACCTTAGATCTGCATGAACTGGTATATAGAACTCCTAAGATGTTCTATCTTCCTCTCTTATCTCTATGGCTTCTTTGAATCAGGCTATAAATATTTTTTTTTGGTTCCCTTCTTTTAGTAAGCAATCATCTTCCATTCTCAAGTTAACATTTTGGTAAAAAGTAGAAACTTCCCAATAGAGTAGCTTGGGATTCTCAAGATATTATTTTTAAAAATAGCCTTTTTCTCCTTAAGAGTCTTCAGGGCCTAGATTGAGAAAGGCTCAGGTATGGCTTCCTACTACCCAGTGTCAATGTTTACTGTCATTAGACTCTATTGCTTTTCCTACCTATGCAATTTATTTTTTCCCTTAAGGTCCCTATTATCTTTCCCTGATATCTCCTTTCCCTACATCCACCACCATCTCATTCTGTGCTCTGTTAGCCTGGAAAGACATTCTGGTTACGGAACCACATATTAGCTGTTGCTGATTGGATGCATTTTTATTTGAGTATACTGCTTAATTATTTTTAAATTAGTGGCCAACATTCAAAAATGAGCAATTTTGCATAAGAACCCAGATTTTTAGTTTCTTTAGAAAAATGTGAAGATAAGCA
This sequence comes from Equus przewalskii, assembly GCF_037783145.1. Taxonomy (NCBI): domain Eukaryota; kingdom Metazoa; phylum Chordata; class Mammalia; order Perissodactyla; family Equidae; genus Equus; species Equus przewalskii. The sequence goes on from NC_091834.1 coordinate 27,977,357, forward strand.
ACATGCGTACATTCCTATGTGACAACATTCCTCTGCAGTTGAAAGTCTGAAGCCTTCTTTCAATGGGACAGGCACTCTCTGATTTGCTTCAGACTTTTTTTCTACCTGACTGGCCACAATAAGCAGTTTAGTTTTTGAAATCTGATACACAAGTTGAATCCTGAATATGGTCAAGATTTAAGCTTTTTTTTTTAAGCTGTGCTCCATAAAATATCAGGTTTGACACTTACATGCTAGAAGTGGAAGAGGCTTATCAGTTAACTCACACATTATGTAGCCAAACCCACTCCCTGATATATGAACAATAGTGGAAATTTATAAAAGTGGTGACAATAGCATTTTACTATGATGATCCCTATATGATTAAATTTATTATCACAGGAATAAGCGCTGATGGTTTGAATTATAGGTATAAAATATTATTTTGGTGTTCTTATTAGTGTAATGGGCCCCCAAAAGTTTCTTACTAACAATATATTCAGCATCAGATGTTCTTGTTTCACAGTGTAGTATATAAACTTCTAAATGAAAACATATGAGCTTTTCTGTTATGTTGTGGCACAAAAAAGAGGAAAAAAGTAGGGATATAAAAGAAAACCACCTAACAAACCAAAAGCACACACAAAATCCTGGAATCAATATTCTTGATTGTAGCAATGAATCTATCAGTGGATCATGCATGATTCAGGAAAGACATCACACAAATACTTCACTATTAGGTTCGGTTGCAGCCTTGCCTCAGCCTGAGGAGAGTTATTAACAATACTCACTTGTGAGGATTAAGAATAAGGATCCTGGAAGTGAAACTGTAGAATTTATAAACTTTACTGATTCATTATTTCGGAAAAAATTCTTGTACTGAGGGATAGATTTTCTCAGATGACTTCTAAAATCCATTCTAACTTGAGATTCAATTTGGTTTTGGAAGTATAATTTTACTATGGGTGCATAAATTGTTAAAAAGGCTCTTCTATAATGTGTGTGTATACATATATATATAAACATAAAACAAAATACAAATTCATTTTAGGATCATCTATCATTGGAAAGATTTTCATGACTAGCGAACACCTCATCAGTAATTCAGAATAATGTTTTATATTCTTAACATACAACTTATGAGATGCAAGACACTTCTTCTCAGAATATCAGCATCCTTTCTTATTTATTTTTCTTCATTATGTAAAATGATGACTTCTTTAAACTGTATTTCCGCAATTTGGAAGTATTAGATAACTCAACCAATTCTTTGGAAAAATATACCAAGTTCAGCTTTTCAATGTTCAAATAGATCCTGGTCAGTAAAACAATCTCCATATATTATCCTACATTCCCCTAAATCACTACTTCATAATGATTATTTCCAGGACTATTTGAACATGCTATTTGAGGGGAAATTCTCCATAGCATTTCTACACATCTATTGACAGCTTTTCTTCTATACTGTCTTTTCAAACAGTCTTGGAAGATAGAGATAGAATCTCCCTCCAGCCAAATGGAAGATTTGTTTCCTGACCAGGATAATAAAGATAATGTCTCCCTCTAGGCAGAGGTTGGACAGGTTTGCTAGCAGACCCCTTAGAAAATTGGGAGTTTTCTAAGTTTGAGATTAATCAGGTATAACATATATTCATTGTGTATGCAGTGTCTATCTGGGCTGCTAAGCCTCACTCCCTGGGGGACTTGAGGGGGAAAAGGCAACTGATGGAAACATGAAGCTCATACTGCATGCCTGCTGTGAGTAATAGAGTCCTTTATCTCTAACCCATGAGTTTCATATCTTCTGCCAACATCTATGAAATGGTGACAGGCTAACTTATTGTCTTGAAAATGAGGTGAAATCTCAGACCCTTCACAGTTCTTGACACAAAGAAAAGATAACATATTACGTAATGGCGAAGATTCTAGTATTGTCAGAATAAGTGTTTCTAGTAGCAAACCTAATAATGCAATTACTCTAGGAGTAACAAAATCATTATTTTAGGTACATCTCACAGTGTTTCACAAAAAACTCTCTCCTGCTAACTTTTTCAAGACATAGCATTTCTCCCTCCTTTGATCCTCTGTATTGTTTTTCTTACCTTCTCTACCTAAGACGATAATGATTTGTGTATTTAACTTCAGTTCTTTCATTAGACTATAAGTTACAGAGGGCAAGGCAGTGGCTTATCTCTGTATCCCTACCAATACCTACCTGGTACAATGCCTTAAATGCAGTCACTGTTTACTCAACGTCCATTGACTGACTTGTATCAATCAATACACTTCCATCACATGCTTTGAAAAATCAATTCACTTAAGGAGCTTCCAGTAAAGTTTGAGAGATAAGACTTCATTGACACAAAAATGTTGTAATCAGTGTCAGATGAATGAGACAAGTAACAATTTCCAATTTAATCAGGGAGGAAATCCTGTAAGATGTTAGCAATAATCTGGACTTTGAAAGACTAGTAGGATTGCTGAGGGCAGAGAAAGGGATCTTAACCAGATCATTTTGGGTAGATGGAAGGAAGAGAGGTAGAGATTAAATTATGAACACTCACTACTATAAAATCCAACACATGGGAACTCTCCAAAGGAACAACGGAGTTATAAATTTACTCGTTTTGTTTTTGCTGTTGTTGTTTTGGTTTGGTTTTTCAACAAAATTTAACAGTCTCAGGACTGCATTCAAATGTTCACAAAGGTGAGAAAAGATGACAGAGAAAGACCTCACTGGAAATGGAAAGTTATTTTAAAGCTATCATGTACAAATGTTCTGCCAAGATAGTAAGGGAAATGATTTTCTTCACTTGTTTTGGCAGTCAGGAAGTCTTTTGGTTCTGCTCCAGAATTTAGTGTCCAAAAAACACCGTAAAATTAAACTATTTGTTCGCACAAAATATTTTTAAAGGCAGTAACAACAGGATATAATGATATTTGCAAATTCCCTGCACCAAAAATGGTACAAAAAGCAAAAGGTTAAATACACATCATTTCATCACAATACTCCTACAATATAGTTTCATTGTTTCAATATACATTAACAGGCCATTTACTATTCCTGCATATCTCAAAGGATAAATGAAACATAAAATAAAATAAAAATTTAGTTACAAAGTAATTTCTTCTGGACTCCCTATTGAGTCTCATAATTATACCAGGATTAAGGATTTAACAACTTATTGTTACAAGATGTTATGACACTCAGACATTTAGGAGAGCAAAAACAGATAAACAAAGAAGAAATCATTTAACTGTCTAAAAGAAGAGCATTTCCCTTCTTATTTTAAAAAAATTAAATAAAACGATCCAGTTAATATGTCTCTCTTCATCTCTCTTCATGGAATACATTTAATTGACTAAGACACTATTATAAACTCATTTAATATTCTCTTCCCAATTCTATTATGCTAATGAATAATTGAATAATAGTGAATGTTTATATTTTAGTTTTTCTTTCTATATTTTACATCTATGTATAGTATCAGCGTCCATTAATGTAATTTTAATTATACGTCCTATAAATATCATTAAAATCAAGAAAATATATTTTGACGATGACACATTAAAAGAGTCCTAATGGTTTATAGGTGGTGGTCTTTAACCTGACACACATTATCCTTCTCAGTGTTTATGCTTTTATACTTAATTATAATGACTGTCATTACTCAAGTAGTTTTTATGGCAGAATTATAATCTTTTGGATTATAGACAAGATTTGTATTTGAAATGTTTATACTCCAAAGTATTTGAATTAGAACAATATTATAACTACAAAAACATTATTGGCCTGATGCATACCTTTTTTAGTGGATGAAATTTACTCAATTGCTATCACTAATGTGAAATACCATCTGCTATTTATATGCAAATTACATTTTAATGCCTTTCACTCAACAAAAAATTGAATTTAAAATACAAGATTTTTTTCACCTTTGATGCAATAAAGTTGAATAAATGAGAAAAGTATAAATATTTTTACAAAGGTGTCTAACAGCGCTATATCTACAGATATCCAAATTAAGAGTATAATTTTAGGTAAAAATAATAGTGTTGAGAATAATTTCAGAAAAAAGCACTAAAATTTAGAAACTTAGAGGAAAACTGTGAGTGAAATTTTGTTAAACTGAAAGTTTATTACTGAATATGGAATATTCTATGAAGTCCCTTAAAATGTAGATTTAGTAAACAAACAATCACTTTTGATTTCATCATGGAATGAAAAAAGAAAAGAAAATTTTATACCTCAAACTAGTATTGCTATCTTCCAGAGAATAATTTTGATTTGTTTTTCAGGAAATCTGAGTAATTCTTAAATGTGCACGGATTGCAAGGGGCTATAAGACAGAACACAGACAAGCTAATCTCCTATCTGTGGTTGAATACTAGAGCCTCCTGGGGCTCTCAGCCCTTACTGTAAGTAAACAAGAGGGATACACTTCCTTCTCATATTAGTCAGTGGTTTTTCTCCACTACTCTCACCAACAACTGTCTCACTAATTTGTTCATCATTGTTATGGTAAAATATAGTCATGAAAAGGTAATAAGAACCAAGAGGAAAGAAATACCTTATAACTAAAGGCAGAACTAGTGTTACACTGAAGACCAATGTGGGCGACATGAAATTCACACCAAAGTAGTAACCTGGCTCTCAATGATGTGACATAGTGCAACGAGTATAGGCTTCTAAGACAGGTGGACATGGTTTTAAATTGTGACTGCTACTTACTGGCTTCATGACTCTAATCTCTTCCTTCCATCTACTCAACATGCTGCTGCTAAAACAATCACACTAAACTACAATTCTAATTGTGTTATGCACATACTCGGAATCTCCCACTGGTTCCTGCATTGCCTAGGAGATTAAGTTTCAACAGCATAATAGTCAGCATTCTTCAGTATCTATTCTCAACCACATTTTAATCCTTAACTTTCACTCTGTACCCTGTTCTCACCCATATGCACCCATCTCACCTATTTACTTCAGCCAAGGATATTAGTCATTATTTCAAACTGCTTTAAGATTTCCGTCCTTCTTCCCACTACTCACTCTGTTCCCACTACCAAACTGTGCGAATAAAAAGTCCAACTATCATTCAAAGCCCAATTTAATTTATATCTCCTCCAGGAAACCCCAGGCCTCAGCTTTTATATACTTTCTGAGCATTTTATTTGGACCTTTATTATAGTTCCATTCAAATTGCGCTATGACAAATGTCTGTACATGTGTCTTCTCCATTACGTTATAAATATTTTAGGGTAGGAGCCATTTTATTCATTTCTGCGTATGTCATATCACTATATATGTTTCTAGAACTTAGTTGAATAGCCCCTAAAAGCATGTAGTATTCTTACACCTCACTTAGAAATGGCAGTATATTGGAATCATGTGCTGATTCTATGTCTAGTTTAGATAATAATCATGACAGCAAATATTTAGAGGGTACTTACTATGTTCCAGGCACTGTTCTAGGCACTTAATGGCTTTTTAAAAAATTTCTTAGAAAATTCCTGATGAAATCAGAGTTCTAATCTAAGAATTCTCCCATTATCTGTGGATTTTAGAAACTTTAGAAGAGAGTAACGTGCAGAAGCTTCCCTCTTTTGGCAGATGGGAGGTTCTCATATTAGATAAGACAAACAGAATTATAAAGTTAGAATTTTTACAGTGAAGAGTATGATTTACCACTAGGATTGACTTTCCTATTTTTGAGTGAAGGTCAAGGGTCTTTTACAAATGTGACAAAGATATAACAGAGCAGAATTTCACTGTGAAAAGAGTGTTATTACATGGTCTAGGAAATGCAATGAATTAAATAATTTATAATGCAAATTCAGTAACTAAAAAAGGCTAATATAATACAGTGAGTCTGTTAAATGGTAAGTTCTTATCTATTTCAAAATTGCATGAGAAAAATCAGTCTTATATAACTATGTAAGTTCTCATTATTACATATAAAACAATTATTTACTTAACATTACATATAGGACCAGTATTTCCGAGGGCTTAAGGGACACATAATTCTCCGGTATTTTCAATGTTGGATGCACATTACAATCACCAGGGAAAGTTTTAAAAAGTACCACTAATTATTCCTCAGTTCATTCCAGGGGTAGGGCCAAAGCATAGATATTATTTACCAGATCATCAGGCACCATTAATGTGCAGTTAAAGTAAGAACTATTTCCACACTGTAAAACAACATCCTCACTCTGTGTGCCAGTGGGGAAGTGGGTAGGTGGTTGGCGAGGAAGAGGGTAGAAGGCAGACAAAATTAGCCTAAAAGAAATTAGAGAATAATTAGTTTGAAAATAGTTCTGACAATTAAGTATAATGGGATTTGCAAGAGGGCAGACACTGAGGAAAGCAGATTTATTAGATGCTATCAGGATTAGCAACAGGCAAATTTTTATTCTTTCAGTGTCTGGATTCTTTGAGTACCTACATCTTCAAAGATGAACATAACACAGTACCTATTCTTAAGGAGCCATCTTATAAAGTAGACTGAGAAGTAAACAGCCAATTTTAATACAACATGAAAATCAAAACCAGACCAAGGAAAAAGGAAGGCCTGGGAGAACCTTCTCAAAATCTAGTTTAGAGGAGGAAGAAAATAGCTTAAAAGAAAAAACAGTGGCTATGCTTGAAGGCTATTCCAGGCAAGAAGAGTGTATAAGGATAAGGAGATATTAAGAAGAAAATAGAGGTGTTTGACATCACTAATAATCAGAGAAATGAAAATCAAAACCACAATGAGGTATCATCTCACATCTGTTAAAATGGCCCTTATCAAAAAGACAAGAAATAACAAGTGTTGGAAAGGGAACGCTTATGCACTGTTGGTGAGAATGTAAATTGGTGTAGCCACTATGGAAAACAGTATGGAGGTTCCTCAAAAATTTAAAACTAGAACTATCATATGATCCAGCAAGCCCACTTCTGGATATATATCCAAAGGAAATGAAAACAAAATCTTGAAAAGATCTGCATTTCCCTGTTTACTGCAGCATTATTTACAATAGCCAAGATATGGAAATAACCTAAGTGTCTGCCAACAGACCAATGGGTAGAGAAGATGTGGTGTATATGTACAATGGAATATTATTCAGCCATGAGATAGAAGGAATTCCCTCCATTTGCAACTACATGAATGGAGCTTGAGGGCATTATGCTAAGTAAAATAAGTCATATAGAGAAAGACAAATACTGTACAGTATCACTTACATGTAGAATCTAAAAAAGCTGAACTCAGAAACAGAGAATAGAATACTGGTTGCTACATGTGTACCTGTGATGGATGGTAATTAGTCTTTGGGAAGTGAACATAATGTAGTATACACAGAAATCAAAATATAATGATGGATACCTGAAATTTATATAATGTTATAAACAAGTGTTACCTCAATAGAAAAAAAAATTTTTAAGGAATAATAGTTGCTAGAAGCAAGGGGATGGGGGAAATGGAGAGGTGTTGATCAAAGGGTACAGACTTTCAGTTAAAAGACAAATAAGTTCTGGGAACCTAATGTACAGCATGGTGATTATAGTTAATAATATTGTATTATATACTAGAAAGTTGCTAAGAGAGTAGATCTTGAATGTTCTCACTACACGAAAGAAATGGTAATTATATAACATGATGGAGGTGTTAGCTAACACTATAGTGGTAATCATTTTGCAATATATAAATATACCAAATCAACATATTGTACACCTTAAACTGACACAATGTTATATGTCATTCTATCTCAATAAAGCTGGGAAAAAGGTGCACATAGAAGCGATCTGTTAGCAATGTGTTGGTGTGAACAAGTGGAGATGAGACTAAAAAGGGAGACAAGAGTAGATCATGAGGGCCTACATCTTTGCTAAACTTAAAAATTTATAATAATTTTTAGTCAGAAGTTTTAGAATGTTTTATAAGATGGAAATTATGGAGGAGTTGTTAACTGGGGCTTTAAAAAAGAATTCAGGGAATTCGTCAACTTCAGTTGAAAAAAATCACATCATTATTTGCACCAATCTCCAACTGAAATTTAGCACTTCTATCATATAAAAGTAGGAAACATAACAGACGTTTTAATATTACTTTAGAGTTGTTGCACGTATCTCAAAATAGCATTAACACTCATAATTAGTTTGAAATTATGGTGCTTATGAGATGTGTTACTAGGTCTTATTATTTAATGTTAATAAAGGAGTTACATGTTTTCATATTACAAATTGTTATTTTTATATTTTGATAGTTGTAGTCCAATATATTTACATTTTGATAACTTTTTTCAATATTTTACTTTGTAATCCTACATATTCACTTAATGCATGTAAGGACCATAAACTCTTCACCAGCCTGACAAATGGATCCGTGACACACACAAAAGTTGAGAACCTCTATACCAAACCATATTTGTTGCTGATTTGTAGAGGGAATGATAACATAGAAAAGATAGAAGATAATCAACCCTTAAGAAAAGTCAACAGGCTAGGATGCGGAGCATGTCCAGAAGGAGTGGCATTTCATAAAAGAAGGAGCAGCTCCTCTACCCAAGGAGAGAGGTAGAAAAAGTCCCACAGAAGCAATAGACTTGGTGGTGGGAGAGTGAGGATCAACCTGTTTAATGGCTTCTATTTTCTGATGAAGCTAAAAATTAAAGTTATTCATCTTCCCTGAAGATATCATCAGGTCTAATCAATCATGACATAACCCTGTTGACTGTAGGCTCCATGGGAAGCAATGACTACCCCAGCCTCCTAGTCAAAAATCACTACTTGGATTCATATCCCCATACAACTCTGTACAGCACTCAATCTGACTCCATCCTTTGGAAGTTCTCAAATCATCTGGCACACCTGGTCTGGCATTAACAAAATTCCCTGTAACTTCCACCTATTTTTCCAGTGTCCTTTTACCTTCTTGCTCTAATAAAATCCAGCTTGTCCCTTGAGACTACTGTTTCTCTACTGGCCATCTCTAATAATGGTGGCTTTTTTACTTTGAACTCATATGTGAGGAAAATGTTTAAATTAATCCTTCTTGTCTCTTCCTGATCAATGTTGCCTCTCTCCAAACTTGTCTACCCAATAAAAACTTAAAACAAAATAGCAAAAATAAAACCCCAGCTACTTTGAAAGCTCATCTGACCACAACCATACCACTTGCTATCCCTCCTTCTTGTAGTCATCTACCATCATCCTCTGCCGTGCCCTCCTCATTAACTGAAATTTTTTTTTCACCTACATTGTTGCCTTTCTCTTCACAAAGATGATTCATGAGCCATCACCCTGGCCAAATGATGTCCTATCCTCTGCTCTTTCATTGGTCTGGTCCTTCAAATCTATCTCAGCCACACACTCTGATGTTACTTCTCTAGTTCTCCACATTCCAATATGGGAGCCACTAGCTGCAACTAGTTATTGAGCCTTGAAATATAGGAGGCATTTTATTTAGGAGTCTTCTCAAATATCACATCCCAGAAAATCTTTTCCTGACCATCCTGTTTAACACAGCAACCCATTTACTCTCATCTCCCTATCTGCTTTATTTTACTTCATAGCATTTATCACCATCTGGTATTATTTTATGTTTTGTCTGTGTTTTCCAACTTTTTACAACGTACATGTCCTGCTTCTGAAATAATAATTGGGTTATTAAAATTACAAACAAATAAGTAAAATTAAAAATAAATAAAAGTGAAATTGCAGTTGCTAAAATAGTGAGGTACTGGGCATGGATAAACAAATGAATGAAGGGAAGACTGTTGAGGAATCTGTGGATCAAACAGACCAATGGAAGAAGGTTTAGAGGGTATGTGTATCACCAGGAACTCAAATATCATTGGAGGGAGTGGGACTTGGCATAGCCACTTTCCACTTTGGAAAACTATTTGGCATTACCTTGTACAGGTGAACATTAACAGCAATTAACCTATAAACCGCAATTCTACTCCAGACTATATGCCCTGCACATGTGTATTGGGAGATGATTACTAGAATGATCATAGAAACACAGATGAAGCAAAATACCGGATACCACCCAAATGTCCTTTGACAGGTAACGGATAAATAAATTGTGCTATATTCATCTGATGGAACATGTTACATACAAGCCAAAGAGAATAATAAGAGTTTATATAGAGCTTATACATGTGTGTCAAGCATAGTTCTTGGTTCTTTACTTGCATTAACTTATTGTTATTCTCAGAAAGGACTAATAGTTTCCATTGTACAACTGAGGAAACAGAGGCATAAAGAGGTTAAGGAATTTGCCCAATGTTATAAATTTAGAGGCAAGATTTGAACCTAGAAATCTAATTTGTGTTCCTAATTCACTATTCTACCTCGACAACCAATGAACTATGCTCTAAGTAACATAATTGAATCTAAGAAATAATACTGAATAAAACCAAACAAAAAGCAGTTCCAGAAGACTGCAATATACTATTGTATATCATTTTTACATAGCTCAAAACAAGTAACACGAAAAAATATACTGTACAGGGAAACATCCATTATGATAAGATAATTTAAAAAATAAAAACAAAAAATGGATAAACATAAAATCCAGGGTCATTGCTTCTAGGCAGCAGGAGGCCTGAGGAGGGAAAGGCAGAGGAGATAAGGGTAGCTGTACCTACTATGGGACAGGTGATATTTTCATTCTTGAGTTGGCTGGTGGGTTCACAGATGTTAATTTCATTATTATGCTTTCTAACATATTTACGTTATATTCATTTTTTTAATTCTTTTAAAGATTGGCACCTGGGCTCACAACTGTTGCCAATCTTTTTTTTTGTTCCAAAGATTGGCACCTGGGCTAACAACTGTTGCCAGTCTTTTTTTTTTTTTCTGCTTTATCTCCCCAAACCACCCCCGTACACAGTTGTATATCTTAGTTGCACGTCCTTCTAGTTGTGGGATGTGGGATGCCACCTCAACGTGCCCTGACGAGCGGTGCCGTGTCCGCGCCCAGGATCCGAACTCTGGGCCGCCGCAGCAGAGCACTCGAACTTAACCACTAGGCCACGGAGCCGGCCCCTACATTATATTCTTTTGTGTAGAACCTAGAAGTAAGTAGAAAGTGAGAAAGTAGTGAAAATGAGCTTTGGCTACTCTTTCAAGGCCCCTGATCCCAAAGGAAGAAGGAAGTATGTTCTATCACCAGGTAGATACAGATTTAAGGGAGTATTTTTTTTTTTTTTTTTATGAGCGGTCCTGGATCCTGCTTATAGAATGATGAACTAGGTTTAGCGGTTTGACCTGAAGCAGTTTTGCCTGCAGAGGTTATCTGGCAATGTCTGGAGACTTTTTGATTGTCATGATTTGGGGGAGAGTTCTACTAGCATCTATTGGATGGAAGCTAGGGATACAGCTAAACATGCTACAGTGCACAGGACACTCCCTTTCCCAACTTAGACTAATGCAAAATGTCAGTAGTACCGAGATTGAGAAACTCAGAGTTAGACAACGCAAAGCAGAAGAGATTCAAAATATAATGACAGGTAAATAATCGAAGGAGCAAGGGCCAGAAAAGACAGGAGGAGAGCTTGGTCCGGGAGCAGACACATCACGTCTTCAGAGCCTGGACGGCACTGAGGCACTGGCTCTCATTCTTAAGTCCACTCCTTTAAACAGAATGTCTATGAAGCAGACCTCACTCTAACTCTGCTGTTACTGAAAACAAACACAAAAGGCTTGTTTGGAGTTTTATTGCTAATCATTCTGTGGAAAGAGTCTAGAAAAGTACAAAATAACAAATGCAGGTGAGGTGAAGTCACCTCAGAGCTAATGAAGCTTAAGCTTTGGGACCCCTTGCTGGCACTCAGCCCTTTTGCAGTCCTGGGGGGGACCTTAGCAATTTTTAAATTTATGTTTGAAATAATTGTATTTTCTGAGGAGGTCCACCAAACTGTAGACACTTCAGGCCACACAAAATGAAGATTTACCCTAGAATGTAGCAAAGTTATTCAATGTAATAATTTGTATCGCTACTTTCCTTGACATCCTTGCTAGCTGGCACCAGGAAGCTTCAATGGCCACATACTATTCTGTTTTGCTCCCCAAGATGCAGTTCATAAGACATCATCACTTTCCAGGTCTCTTACTCTTACATAGTCTTCACAGGTCACTTCCTCCATAAAAGCAAGTCTTTCCAGCATTAAAGGCTTGAGGGTACAATTAGGCAAAAACTGTAAAGGAGAATAAGTGATTCAATTTCCCCTACTCTAAAGAGGAATCACATTAGAGAGGGAAGCTGCTATCTCTTGGTCTTAGTTCCACATAGGAAACGGCTCAGGAAAATTATGAGACTGTATAATAAAAGTCATCTAGAAAGCTTGTTATAAATGTGAATTCCAGAGACCCATTCTATGAGAGTTACATGATTCTGATCAAAGGACAACAATTTAAGAACTACTTCCTTAATGTGAAGATTCTTAACCTTTTGGGTGTCAGATCCTTTGGAGGATCTTTTCATATTCACATAGTTATAACTTTAATATGGGATTGTATTAGTTTGCTATGGCTTCCATAACAATGTACCACAGACTGGAGGCTTAAACAACAGAAATTTCACAGTTCTGGATGCTGGAAGTCTAAGATCAAGGTGTCGGCAAGGTTGGTTTCTTCTGAGGCCTCTCTCCTTGGCTTTCAGATGGCTGCCTTCTCACTCTGTTCTCACAGGGTATTTCCTCTGTGGGCACACATCCCTGATGTCTCTTTGTGTGTCCAAATTTCCTGTTTTTATAAGGACATCAGTCAGTTTGGATTAAGGTTCATTCTAATGGCTTTATTTTTACCTTAATCACCTCTTTAAAGAACCCATCCCCAAATAGAGTCACATTCTGAGGTACTGGGGGTTAGGGCTTCAGCATATGAATAAGGCGGACAAAATTCAGCCCATAACAGAGATTGTTCTATGGCTCCTCCATACTTATGATCCCTAGCTTAGATATTCCTTCACAGAAAAGTGGAGTATGTAGATGATCTAACTGAGACAAAAAGAAGAAAGCCATGAGGTGAATGCCACAGTTAGTGGGAAAAGACTATCTGAGGGAGAGAAAAACCCATTGAATTTGACTGGAAAGAGGAGGTCATTGATGGTGTTAGAGATGCGCGTGTGTGTATGGGGGAGGGTATGTGTATGTGTAATATAAATGTATATTCATAGTTTATATATAAATACACATACAATTTTAAAATATATATTGTAAATATACATGTAGAGACAAAGAGAGATCATCTCTTTTGAGAACTACAGAGAAAATAAAAGTTGATAGAAAAAAGGAAAGAGAGTGAAACACAATATGTGCTTCCACTCCATCCTGTAACTACTAAAATGTTAGTAAAAGGACATAATCCAAACAGGACTAATAGAACTTGAGTGGAGAGGCCAAAGAAATATCAGCAACATTTGGGAAGTTCTACGACGTGTGGACAAGTGTTGACTGGCTTTCCGTACTAGAAAAGCTGAAATCTAAATGCCTGCAAGGTGAAGGGACCTAATAAACAAGCTGATTCATGAAAACGAACTTCAGAAATTCTGAGGAATTGGAAGTCTAGAGTCCCACTGAGAATGGGAAAAGTGGTGGGTGTGGATGAAACCAGAAGAAACAGTTCCAAGTCTGTATAAAAAATAGGAAGGCCAGACAACTGAGAAAAAAAATCTGACTTACAGGAGTCCCAGAAAGAGAGTCGGGAGGAAAATGGAAAGAAGGAAAAACATCAAAGAAATAATGAACATTTTCCAGAGCTGAAGGCCACAGAGTCCTCTGTAGAAGGTCCATTGTGTTCCAGCACAGTGGATGAAAAAATCTAAGAGAAATTTGAGGAAATTTTAAAACACAGAGCTGCATGGATCAGAATTAGAGGGATGAAGTGGCAGGAAACAGGTTATATACAAAACTTTGAGATTAGAATGGCATCAGACTTAGCAGTGTATTGGAAGTCTGAAAACAATGGAGCAATATCCTCAAAACTCTGAAGAAAGTGATTTTCATTGTAGAATTTTACATCCATCTATCAATTACGTGTGAAGTTTGAATAATATTATTTTCAAACATAAAAAACTCAAAATTTTACTTTGGATCCTTCTTCAAGAATCTAGTAGAAGGTGTGTTTCAGTAAAATGTCATATTAAATTCAAAAAGAAGGCTATACAAGTAGGAGATCAAGGGGATGCTCCAGGACGACGGTTGAGACAAGAGAACCAAGATGGATATCTCTAATTTAAAAACCAAAAACTTGGACCTGATGGAAACCACTGCAGTTCACTACATTGAGAGGAGTACAAAGACTCTAGTAGAGAGTTTGGTGAAAAATTAGTGAGAGTAATATAAAAATATAAGCAAATGGAAAAAAGGGATAATATTTAATCTGAGGGGGAAAGAAGTGCGATATATTTTCCTAATTATAATAACGTATTTAAATAATATGTAAATAGCTACTACTACGTAAATAGTTATTACTTAACTGAAAGTTATGGTGTAGCTACATTGGGAAGATGAGGGGGCAGATGACTGGGTGTTGCCGGTGCAGTAGTGCACAGATATTTTAGCTATCGTATTGCAAATAAAGAAAGCTAAAATCTTCATCTTCCTAAACAGAAAGTCAACAAATATTGTCTAAAATCAATGATACCAAGAAATAACAGTGCACATATAGAAATATGTACACATATAGAAATAAATAGAAATATGGAGGTAAGAACCAGAAGAAATAACAGAGCAGTTTTAAATAATTTCCTCTAGGAATTAGGAACTGGCAGGGACGAAAGGATGCTACCTTTCATCATAAATTATTTAAAAATGACTTTAAAAAATATGGATAGTGATCATTTTAACAAACATAGAAATAAATTATTAAATTATAAGAAAATATGTAATACATTTATGCAAAAAAATTAATAGTATAAATATTTCTGCATCTTTTATATAAGGTTGACATGGGTCTGAAAAAAGTTTAGCCCAATTCAGTTCTGTATAAGCATAGACTACAAGAACTACTTTTCTTCTTATTAAGTTAAACTTTCCTTGAAAATATTGGGCATTTGCCTATTTTAATATACTTTAATCCTCCAGGTTTAAGCAGCATCCATCTGAATTAGTGATATTACCAATAGAACTACATGAGTTCACTATATCAAGATCACACATCCATATTTCTTCAGGCTGGGATTTTGGAGTAATAAAGCCTAAGGGGACTACTACAAATCAGCATGTTCCAAATCCAGGTCTCAGGATAGCAGATGTGGTGACAAGGGCCATCATGCAAGAGTAACGGCAAATGCTCCAATCTGAAGTCTTCTGGGAAAACAGAGATCACTGGTGTGCTGAAAAAGTTCATTCTTGATAATTGATAAGCTTTTGTCAAAATGATTTCATGTTTAATGAATATTTTATTTCTATCAATAATATTATCACTCAGAATGTTAAAGTGGCCAAGAAAATGAAAAAACTAATCCAAGTAACACCCGTACAAGAAGATATCTCCGTCACCCCTTTTCTTTCCCTCCTGAAATATAGTTTGATGTTTCCATACCTCTCTATAGCCATTGTTGATTTGTTCCAAGCTGAGGGAATATATAAGATCCTTGCCTCCCACGAAGAGTCTCTCTTGATATTCATCCAGCAGCATTGTATGCAGATCAAGAAATCCAAAAGGGCTGTGAAAGATTGATGTTCTGTTTAGATCCAAAAGCTCTGAAATGTAAAAGGAAATGTATGCTAAACACAAGAGAAAATACAGTACTTTTATAACACTTTTCTCATGGCTTTATTTTCATACTTTTGGAACTGTGTAGTTAACATTCATTTCATCATAAATATAAAGACTTTAAAATTTCTTACTCAAGATTAAAACTATACAATGCACTAACAATACTGTATTGTGTATTTGAAAGTTGCTAAGAGAATAGATCTTAAAAGTTCTCAGTACAACAGAAAGATTCTAACTGTGAGGTGATGGATGTTAACTAAACTTATTGTGGTAACCATTTCTATATATATATTTATATACATATTGAATCAATATGTTGTATACCTTAAACTTATACAATGTTATATATCAACTATATCTCAATAAAACTGGAAAAATTTAAAAAAATTTGTTCAACATGTAGAAAGAGTGCAACTGGGAATACATTTTAATATGCACAAATTAAAATCTTTTATAAGTTTATGAATATAAAAACTTCGAGTCAACTTAACATGTAGGGGAAATATCCTATGTTTTTAAATATAGAAGGAATATTCCTTCACAATCTTTAATGTAAAGTGCTATGTGGAAAAGTCATTTTATTATGACTTTTATATTTACTTCTCTTATGTGTAACAAAAATCTCAAATGCATAATAAATATTCTCAAAACGTGTCCACTTGATTCCAGATGAACACCAACTCAGAAAAAATTAAATTGTCCAAGTCTGGAAACTATCAGGGTTGTTAATACAGTTAATACAGTGAGGTAACACATGGTAGCATTCAGTACATTGGGCATGACTGATAATACTGGTGGGGATCTACATTTTATCATTGTGATTTTGGCTAGGGTTTATGCATTCATCCCTATGTCCAAAATTACAAATTATTTGTTTCAGCTATATATACATTTAATTTTAGAAAGTCAGAATCTGGCAAACCTCTCATGTGTGTGCATTTATCTGTTTTCTTGCTTAAAGTATTTAATCGTATATGTAGTTCAGCACTTAAGGTTAGTATATAATATATGACAGCCTTTGATGACGAGAGAGTATATTGGCCCGAAGGCTAGAGCCTGCATGCTGAAGAATTCCTGGAGAAGCTCCTTGGAAAATATTGACAAGTTAGAAGATAACTTCATCTTCCAAAGGTCAATGCCTAATGCATCTGACAGAAAATGTGGAATATTGGTGAGCAGAACACTGAAACACAGAGAGCAATAGGAAATATGACAAATCTAGAGCATTGTGCCCAGTCTTACCTCATCTGTTTCTGAGAAAAGAGAGATGAAATGTCTTTTCCCCACTATTAAGAATGTATTCACTGCCTATATCTATACTCTGAAATTGTTGATGTCCAAAATTGTGTAGAGTAGGGTTAACTTTAAATCTTTAGTTTTAAATAAGCAATACTGCTAAAATCAAAGCATCTCTTCTAAAGAACTTGCGATATTGAGTCATTTGACTATTGACCTAAATAAAGAAACTGAGAACAAGTTTTGATGAAGGGATGGAGAGAATAATAAGGTGCTTTATTTGGAGAGGAAGAAAATAGTAATTTGAGAGATTAGGGGTTCTTGAATCCTGAGAGACAAATTTGTCAAAGTAGAATCACACAGTTTCCCTTCCTTACTAGTCATTCACAAACAGCAAGAGCTGCATATTTTAGGGATCCAATACCATAACAAAAATATAGATCAAAGCTATCCACTACTGTCATACCTTGTCATTATATATAATCATTTATGGTTTTATATCAGAGTTGCTAAGTGGACTCTTTGGCAGAAGAGGTTCCCCAGTTATTAGGATAGATTGCTACAAACCCCAAGTTTTATGCACAGTGAAATCATTATCTGAAAGGAGGCAACTGATCAAAGAATGGTTACATATTAGCTAGAATTAGCAGGTCTCTAAATTACAGTTACCAGACACACTAAGATGCAGAACTTAGGAGACTAAGTTTGCCGGAAAATAAGAGAAAATCATGAAAAGAGTCAAACTTGAGGGCCCTACCCTAATGTGTTGCCACAGTGGAGCAGTCTATGCCAATATCAAAAAAGTCTGAATTAGAATAAATGGCAGGCCAACCATTAAAGGAGGCACTCCATGAATGAATTCCATCTCTCTATGGCCAAGCCTATCCCGTGAGATCACAAAGATGCACCCATGTTCCTGCAGAGACATAGTTTGGAAAATGCAAAGGGAAAAAACTGCAGTGTGCATTCAACTAATGCAAATTCGTTAAACGTTCGCTTCTTATAGCTTTTACATTTATCTTTTTTCACCACAACAGTAAACAACCATAGCATAACAGTTTAAATTACCATTGTCCTTTATTTTACTGATGGAGAAACTCAAGAGCCCAAAGACTAAATGACCATCCTACAAATATACAATATTACAACAAAAATCGCTCAAATTCTGAAAAAACATGAGAATTAAAGTACAACAGATGTGTATATCATAAGAGAAAGTCCTGTAGACTGAGAATCTGGAGAGCCAGGTTCTAGTCTTGGCTTTGCCATGAACCTTGAACAACCACCTTAGCTCTTTAGATTGTTTTCCTCATGTGTTAATCACCCTTCCACCTTCAAAATTCTGAATTCTCTGACTAAATTGCATCTCTAAAATGGAGGTGACAACACATTGTAAAAAAATAAACCCAACATACAGATGTTTTACAGAGCTTTTCAAAGTATAGTGCTAAACCTATATTTTTAGAAGCTTAACAAGTAGTGGGAATGGTCCATGAACAAGTCTAAATACCACGCCCCATATTTAAGCTTGCCTAAAGATTAGTTAAAAATTCATTTCTGACTTCTCATATATTTAAATTATTATAGAGTCAGAGAATACTTTTTTTTAAGTTATAAGGAATTTTGGAGCTTATTTATTTTGACTCATTCTTATTGCCTCAGAGGAAATTGCTGCCAAGATATGTTTGGATACATAAAATGGAATATTGTATGCATGCCTTAGGCAATACGTCATGAAATCTCATTTCATTTATGAAGAAACTTCCTTGAATAATTTCTAAAGTAATTTTTTAAACTTATAAGACCCAGCAAATAGACTGTAGTTTTCTTTAAACATTTTCACAATATGAAAGAAGCGTATCGAATGCTTCTGCAACTCTCTGCTTTGACCATCACTGTACAACAGAATAGTGCCAACAAATGATTCCTGGGAAGTTCAGGCTTGTCAGTAGATGTATTATTTCAGAATCATGGTACTAATCAAAATATATCCATGCAACAGTTTATATTTTTCTTGTCCATTTGCACAGGCATAAATTCTGATTGTGATCTTTAATTTTCTCTATGACCAAAACTATCCTTCCTGTCTGTGATTCTCCAACATCCTTGACTTTAAGTCAAGAAAAGTTAAAAGTATCCATCATGGGTAAATATTTGTGCTGTAGACATATCTGGAATAATGGTCACAGCAGAATTCTTTAATAGAAACTTTTTATTTATTTTTTATTTTATTTTATTTATTATTTTCTTTAATAGAATTATTTTATTTTATTTATTATTTTCTTTAATAGAAACTTTAATAGAAACTTTTTTTTAAAAGGTTGTGTATATTTATGCTTCAACTTAACTCCGGTTCTCTTTTATTTAACTTGCTTCTTCCCAAAAATGATCTGAGATGACTTATACAAATATAGTCAACTGAACAAACAAATATATTGCTAGAAGTGTTCAGATGAAGGCAAAAAAAAAAAAAAAAAAACAAAGAAAATAAGATAAGGCTGGAATAAATTTTATTTACTGAAAGTCATTCTCTAATATCCTATATATTGTTAGAGTGAATACCAACATTGACTCCAGGCTTCCTAAAATTCAAAGTAAAAGTCACAACAAAACAAGAGAAAAACTATATCAGTTACTTAAGAGCACTGCCTGGTGTAATAGTTAATTTTACGTGTCAACTTGGCTGGATCATGGGATGCCCTGATATTTAGATAAAGATGATTTCTTGGTGTATCTGTGAGGGTGTTTCTGGATGAGATCAGCATTTGAACTGGTGGACTCACTAAAGCAGATTGCCCTCTCTGATGTGGGTGGGCCTCGTCCAATATGTTGAGGGTCTGAGTAGAACAAAAGGTAGCAGAAGGAAAAGTTCACTCCTTTTTTCTGCCTGACTGATTGAGCTGGAACATCAGTCTTCTCCTGTCCTGAGACTGAGACTTACATCATCAGCTACCTGGTTCTTAGGCCTTTGGATTCACAGTGAACTACACCACCAGGTTTCCTGACTCTCCAGGATGCAGACAGCACATTGTGGGACTTCTCAGCCTCTGTACAGCATAAACCAATTCCTCATTATATATATTTATCTCCTATTGGTTCTATAGATTCCGTTTCTCTGGAGAACTCTGACTTATACACGTGGTATTAAGGGCTAATAAGAATGCTGAAAAATACTATGATGGATACCCAACATCACTAAAAAATAAGGTATTAAGTGCCATACCTCTGCTTATAATTACATCTGTCAATACAAGCCAACCGAATTTATATCAAAGTGACTACCAGAAGTGACTTTGTGGCCATGGGTGGCTATGTTAGTCAGGACATTAATGATTGCAATGAACAGATGTTAACTAAATCAGGGTAATGCAAATCCAAGGACAGAAAACCAGGTATCATGGTAATTAAAAAAACCAACAGAAGCACAAGGTAATTTATCTCTTAGAAGATGGTGGATCTTTGCTTCTTGCTTCTCTTAACACCACTGCTTCACTGTACTGATTCTAAAGGTTTTATTCGTTAGTTTGTTGATGGCCAAATATGTCTGCATTAGCCCCCAATTGTATGACCTTTCAATTCTCACTCCACCACTGTATGACAATAGTTTTTGCATTTTTCAATTCAAATCCTCAAGGAAAAGAATGTAATTGCCTTAGTCAAGGTTCACAATTCATAGATTGCTGGCTTCCTCTAGATTGGATGCTTTGGGATCAATTATCCATCCATAATTAAATGTGGAAGCCATGTGGTAGTGTGGTCCCTATAAGTATGGGGGGTCAGACCTGTTACCGTGAAGCATATGTATCAATCCCAAAGGCAAACCTATCCAGTCTGTCTTTATTCATGGATAAATTTATAGTAACATAGATTTATTACAATCTGTATTTCCACTAGATTGAATAAGTTGACCTACTGTATATAGATGTTCAATATAATCTTATTACGTGTTGAAGAACATCTGCCAAAAATGAAAATTTGGGTTTTTCACTAGTTGATCTTGAGCCATCTTTTGTAATAACTGAATTATTAAAGTCACTCATACAACTGGAGAATAAACCTTAGTGACTGCACGGAGAATATTTCCACTTCTTTTCTCCTTTGGAATGAGGAAACATTCACCTCTCTGATCCATATGAAATTTCTAGGAATTGAAGTATGCCTTATTTCTAAGAAGAGTATTGTAAACATAAAAGCAATTAATAAGATAAAAACAGGAAAGTTTGGTAAATCATGGAATTCCAAAGTTTAACAAAGTAGAAACATAATTATTTTAAAAAACCTGACAAATGTACTTATTTACAGCATAGATATGGAAAAAAGTTATTGTTCTTTCAATATGTTGGAAAAAATATTTTAAAGAAAAAAGAAAAATTATCACCTCTGTTCTGTAAATAAACGTGTCATAAAGAAGAAGACAAAAACTAATTCACATAAAAAGAACAACGTCATTAGATGTACAAAGAGATGGATGTGAAAATATCATTTTAAATGGTATTTTTAAAAATTACAATAACCAGTGAAAATGAGGTTCCGGATATTGCTATTAGGACTCTTCTAGAGGCTAGACAATATAGAAATGTGACATTTCTATATTATTAAATTTTTTTCCAGTGAACATGTATTACTTATTAAAAACAAAATTATCTTATAAATAAAAGGGGGAGGAGGAGGGAAATGGCCTTATAGTTTCATGCAACCAAATTTCCTCATATATCTTGATATTGTTCTTCCCAGTCCTGACTCTCAAAATGGTAATAACATTTAATTAGTATTTATTGAGTAGTTATGTATCACATATTGTCTAACAGCTTTGGCATTTATTATCTAATTTAATCATGTGGCACTTCCATGAAGTAAGACCTACAACTATCCCATTTTCTAGATGCAGAAAGAGAGGTTTTAAGAGATTCCGTGCACAGTTAAGGTTATTTGGTCAGGATTGGTGCCAAAATTTGAACAAGAGAAGTTGACTGGAAAGCCTTGCTATTACCAATGTACATGAGACAGGGTGTCTATCACCACTATGAACTCTCACAGCTTGGCCATCCCCAGTTCTGGTCCTCAGAGTCAAAGAGCCAAAAGATTGTTTGACTTATTAAAAACTTGTTCCTTATTAACAGTGACTCCATAACCTATTATATATAAAACTCCTTACAGAAGCAACTGAGAAAAGTCCAGTCTGTTAAGGAATTATGTGTCTGAAATTGAATGCATTTTTGCAGAGCCTGATATAACTAAGATAAAATGGAAAGTTTCCCAATATTTGGGATTGATGTAATTCAAAATAAATCAACAGCAAAAACATCAACAGGAAAAGTCAAGTTAATATCAATTTTAATTTTAACTCTCTTTAATTTGTTATTTTATAAAGTGCCTCAAATAACTACAGAAATTTTCATGTTGCTTTGACTTATCAATTCATGACATTTTCAGTTTCATACATCTTGTGAGAAAACTGAAATATTTTTACTGAATTTTCCATAGAGCTTCAAAATGTATTAAACGTTTTTTTGGTGTATCCGAAAGGCAAAAGAAAGTCACACAGGAAGCTTTTCTCTCTCCTTAAGAATTTTTCCTCTTTTTAGTTTTAGAGCAAGCACTTTAAGCCCTATTAGTGATCTTAGCTCCAAATTAAAGTCTGTGGACTTGGCATATTCACCAAGCAGTGGCTAACTTCTTGATCTCTTTGCACTGCTTCAAGTTGCTGAGACGAAAGAATCAGACAACATGCAGGAAGAGGGGGACAAAAGAAATTCTAATCTTAGGTAATCTCCAGAAAACACAGTTGAAATAATGGCCAGCACTGACTCGGTTAAAAGGAGGGAGCTCATCTTGAATTCCTCCTACTCTAAAAATAACACGAATTACTTGGGGGCAGGCAGTGGACAAAGAAACAAGACTAAACTGAGATGCACTGGCTCTGAGTTCATCCGGAAATTTTCTCAAGAGGGAACTAATTATTATTGCTAAGCTGCATGCTAATTATCAGCTGTCAATGAAGATATACACAGAGGATTTAGTCATTTCCTCTCATAGCCTTTCTTTTTAACCTGCAAGGGAAATAGCTTTAAAACTCATTGACATCAACATATCACAGAGACAGTTCTCTTCACTTTGTCAAAATATGTTTAAATTCCACACATCCATGTGTAAGATGAGGGAGGTGGGCGTACACATTCAGTTCTCAAACAAAGATAGATTTCCAAGGCAGGGGCCGTTTCTTCTTGAATGCACACTTCTTCCACTGTCACCTGCAAAGTAGTGACTTCCTGAGACCCAGGGCTTCAAACTTTTCATTATTTTCCAAATCAATTATTGTATTCAATGCATACATTAAAATTAATTCAACAATAAAATGTTGAATTGCACACGTAAGCATTGCAAATGAAAATGAAATATAGATATGACTATTAGAAATTTTCTTCAACTTAGTTTAAAAGGAAAAGGTTTCTCACAACATGCTTTGATGATTTTGACAGATCTGATCAATGATTGCTAATGGCTTGTAATAATGTTGAAACAAAGTGGTAAACAAATAAGCAATTAACTTTTATAAAGTGTAAACAGGAGATAGCTCAATGGTTTGCTAGTTGCTCTTTCTAGCAACGGACTGTGGCTGGCCTTTCATGCATTCTCTGAACTTTTAGATTCTCTTTCTTACAAGTCAAAGGTCCACAACAGGCATTGTGGTGCTCCAAGCTTTAATCA
Source organism: Equus przewalskii (assembly GCF_037783145.1). Classification (NCBI taxonomy): domain Eukaryota; kingdom Metazoa; phylum Chordata; class Mammalia; order Perissodactyla; family Equidae; genus Equus; species Equus przewalskii. The sequence continues at coordinate 28,000,995 of NC_091834.1, forward strand.
TAAACCACTTGCAACAAAAGCAAAAAGTGTTCAAATGCACATAGCTTAGACATCAAATAGCCTTTTATTCCCTCAATCAAGGAAAACAAAATATGTCACAATTTTTAAATTCCTCATGTTCCTATTTTATATAAATTATTACTCAGTATTATACCTTATATTCTGGCTTATAGGCCTCTGAACTCGTCCGTGAACACTAGGTCACCATGCAACAAGGTTACACAGAATCATTGTCTATCCATGTACTATGCATGTGTGTGTTTGTGTGCACATTATTTAAATTATTAAACTGAAAAAATCAAAGAATATAAAGTGCTACTTCATAAAAGTCAATGACTTAACTATTTTTAAATGCTTAACTGTTTAATCATGATTATACTTTATTTCATTGGTGGCCAAAGGGCCAAGTCCTATGTGAATAGCTTCCTAAATTGAACCTGCATGCCAGGGGTACCCTGAACTGGGACCACAGTGTATCATTCGACCAACATTCCTTTAAGGCCTTGTAAACTAGGTCATGTTATTCTAAATGTAATGGGAGGGGCTTCAAAGGTTTTAAGAGCAATTATATGACCAGACCTATTTTAAAAATACCAATTGGTTTCAAGATGCATAACGGGCAGAAGAGGCAAGAGGTGGATGAAACGAGTGTTAAAGACTATTTTTTTAGGAGCAAGTGAGGAGAATTTAGTCGCAAAGCACGGTACACTTGGAGAGAGAGACCTGAAGGAGTAAATGGAAGAAAGCTGGGCATCACATCTTACACAACAAGGTAAAAGTATGTTTTTCTTAATTTAAGTTATTTTAGGATTAGAATAACAGATTATAATTCAATTTTGTGAAAAAATCAATATATATTGAACATCCACTGTACTAGGTACTGTATCTGGGGTTTCAGAGAGATATTAATGATCAATATCATCTGTAAAAATAACACAAATAAGATTTTGGTATTCCTCATTTTATTTCTGTAAAGTAATTTTAGAGGTAAGGTTTCTCAAACTTATGTACTTGATGAAATTGAGCCTATTCACTTATATATTTTTTTTAAAGAAAATACATTTTATGGTTCAAAATCAGAAAGAAAAGAAAGGTTTAAAATGATAAACTTCCTCCCATTTGGACACCTTCTTCCTGTACAGTTCTTGCTCCTTTGCTCTCAATGGCTGAACCCTGTCTGGTTTCTTGGGTATTTTTTCAGAATTTCTTATGCATGTACAACAAATAAGCTATATAGAGTTTTCATACATTCCTAACTTTTTTGTGTGCACAAAAAAGAATCATAATGTAAATCCTGTTCTGTACTTGTTTTTCTTCATTTACTATGTCTTGGAAATCTTTCTGTATCAAAATTGGAGGAGTGTACAGCGGCATGATATTCCATTTTATGGATCATCTGTTGGCAGGCATTTAAATTCTGTCAAATTTTTGCTATTAAAAACAGCACTACAGGGGCCAGCCCCGTGGCGCAGCAGTTAAGTTTGCACGTTCTGCTTTGGCAGTTTGGGGTTTGCTGGTTTGGATCCCAGGTGAGGATCTACGCACTGCTTGTCAAGCTATGCTGTGGCAGGCATCCGACATATAAAGTAGACGAAGATGGGCATGGATGTTAGCTCAGGGCTAATCTTCCTCAAAAAAAAAAAGCACTATAATGTATATACATGATTATATGTTAATTTGCTTATACGAAAATATATTTATAACATACATTTTTAGAAGTGGAGTTACTGGGTCAAAAGATACCTGAATTTGTAATTTTTCACAGATACTGTCAACTTGCCTCCATGGGGATTATATCAGTTTAAAGTTCCACTACTATATGTGAGAGTGACTGTTTCCAGGTAGCCTTGACAATAGTGTGTTATTAAAGTTTTAGGATTTTTGCTGATCTGATGGGAGAAATACAAATTAAATTTACATTTCTCCTCTCATGGGTGAAGTTAAGCATCTTATCATACATCTTACAGTACTTTGTCTTTACTTTTTGTCATTTTTCTCTTTATGTCTATTGCCTATTTTTCTACAGGATTAAAAATACTTTGTCAACATCTGAATTTAAGAAATTTTCAAACTGTTAAGTTTTATGTTATATGAAATCATGGTTGAAAGATGAAGGAGGCTAGGTGCTTAAATGTAGAAATTTGTGCTTCAACCATGTTATAAAAATATTTTAATGTGTTACATTTTTGCTTTAGTAACTAGAGTTAATTCTTCATTATCCCATGTAATTAACCAGTTTTGCAATTAATAGTTCACCAAAAAAATGTTATGAATCAGAAGTGGGCAGGGCACATGGTCAGTCTCCCAGAGGCTGAGTATAGATGTCAGCAAACTCCCAGACACAACTGTTCAGCTGGGGAGTTATGTGGGAACAGAAATGCATAGACTTGCCCACAGAGGAGGTGCCACAGTCAGGGTGGAGACAGTGGGTTCACAACTAGAGGCCTCAGTGAGATTCTTCCTTCCCAATGACACAACTGTTGATGCAGACTTTTCTTTCTTCTCATCCACCCTCCCTGTCTTCAGGGCCATATTTTCCATCTGGCCTTTTCAGGCTCCAAGCCCCCTCAGACTTCTTCTGGACTTTTCCTGTAACTCCATTTTTGAAGCTCCCTATTGAACAAATTTTTACCCATTTGGTTTTGTTTTAACAATTATTTTCAGTCACTCATGATTTCGCAAATCTACTAGCCTTCCTCATTCATAGATTAGGAGTTACATCAAAAGGCATAATGTTGATCATGGGGGCGGAGCAAAGTGGCGGGGTGAGCTGACCCGGGATTCTCTCCCCTCCAAAATACAACAAAGGATTGGAAAAACTGAATTTCAGAGAATAAACATAATGCCAACAAGTTAGAGACCTACAAAACCAAGAAGGCGGAGATCATAAACCCTACTTACAGCCTCAGAGGCACTGGAACGGTAGGAGAGAACATCGCTCCCTCCCCTAGAGTCTGCGATCGCTGCTGTGCGGGTCGGGAAGGAGCGGGGGAGGGGCTGTGCGACCGGGGATCATCCAGGACTCCTGCCGCTGGTTCAGTGGAAACCCGCTGATGGGGGGAAAGCTTCCGTCCGTGGGGACCCCATAAACCAAGGGCCTCGGGAGACCAGAGAACAGAACTGATCTGAACCCAGACCGGCACGTGAGAGTAACAGCCCCTCCCCCCCCCCCCCGCAAAGCCAGTGGGTGCAGCCATCTTGCCCCAAGGCGGAGAGCTCATAACATGTGGCTCTCGACCCCCCATCTAGTGGCGACAGGCTAAAACTGCAACCGAATTCTACCACCATGTGAAAAAACCGCTCCTCTACCATCTAGCAATTTATAAAAGCCCCAGACCAGAAGGAAAACAATAAAAACATAGAATTAAGTCCTGAGGACTTGGAATTAGGTAAACTAAGTGATAATGAGTTCAGAGCAGCTATAATCTAAAAACTCAATGAGGTAGAGAGAAATATAGAGAAACAAGCCGAGTTCTAGAGTTACTTCACAAAAGAGATTGAAATCATAAAGAAGAATCAAACAGAATTACTAGAGATGAAAAACACAATGGACCAGATAAAACAGAATATGGATTCCCTGAATGCCTGTGTAGACACCATAGAAGAGCAAATTAACATAATAGAAGATAGACAGGCTGAATGGCTCCAGACAGAGGAAGAAAGAGAACTAAGAATTTTAAAAAATGAGGAAAATCTCCGAGAGATAATGGATTCAATGAGGAGTAAGAACATAAGGATCATAGGAATTCCCGAGAATGTGGAAAAGGAAAATGGAGCAGAAAGTGTGCTTAACGAAATAATTGAAGAGAACTTCCCAAATCTAGGGATTGACGGAGAAATGTGTGTAGAGGAGGGTTTTAGATCTCCTAGATTTGTCAATGTAAAAAGACCTACAGCAAGGCACATAGTAGTAAAATTGGCAAAAAGGAAAGACAAGGAAAGAATACTCAGGGAAGTAAGAAAAAAAAAAGAGAATAACCTATAAAGGAGCCCCTATCAGACTGTCAGCGGATTTCTCTACAGAAACCTTACAAGCTAGGAGAGAATGGAGTGACATATTCAAAGCTTTAAAAGATAAAAATCTTCAGCCAAGAATACTCTATCCAGCAAGAATTTCCTTCAGATATGAGGGAGAAATTAAATCTTTTCCAGACAAACAAAAGTTAAGGGAATTTGTAACTAAAAGCCCTCCATTACAAGAAATCCTCAAGAAGGCTCTCATACCTGAAAAAAGAAAAAAGGGAGGAAGGGGACACAATCCACAGACTAGGGAGACCAATGGATAGAACCAGAACAGGATAGCAAATATTCAACTATAGCATTAGGGTAAAGGTAAGGAAACTACCAAAGCAAGGATGATCTTATCACTCTAACTACAATTCATAAGATGAGTTGGAATAAAAAATGAAAATAATTATTTAGGAGGGGAAGAGCAAAGGGTCTAAATCAGTATTGGTCAAGTAAGTAAGAGACCACCAGAGAATAGACTATATTATACACGAGATTCTAAATACAAACTTCAAGGTAGACACTAAAATAAAGTACAGAACAGAGTCACAAATCATAAATAAGGAAAAATCTAAGAAACCCAGCATAAGAAATTGCAGTATTAAATGGGTAGTCTAAAGCAAACAGGAAAAGAAACACAGGAAAACAAGATAATGAGCGACAAATTGACAGCATTAAGTCCACATGCATCAATAATCACTCTCAATGTAAAGGGATTGAACTCTCCAATAAAAAGACACAGAGTGGCAAAATGGATTAAAGAACAAGATCCAACAATTTGTTGCCTCCAGGAAACACACCTCAGCCCCAAGGACAAACACAGACTCAGGGTGAAGGGGTGGAGGACAATACTTCAAACTAATAGCAAGGAAAAAAAGGCAGGTGTTGCAGTTCTTATATCAGACCAAGTAGATTTCAAAATAAGACAGGTAAAGAGAGACACAGAGGGACAATATATAATGATCAAAGGGACACTTCATCAAGAAGAGATAATGCTTATAAATATCTATGCACCCAACACAGGAGCACCAAGATTCATAAAGCAACTATTAACAGACCTAAAGGAAGATGTTAGAAACAACACAATAATAGTAGGGGACCTCAACACCCCACTCACATCAATGGACAGATCATCCAGACAGAAAATCAACAAGGAAATAGTGGAGCTAAATGAAAAACTAAAACAATTGGACTTAATAGACATATATAGATCACTTCACCCTGAAAGAGCTGAATACACATTCTTCTCAAGTGCACATGGAACATTCTCAAGGATAGACCATATGTTGGGAAACAAGGCAAGCCTCTACAAATTTAAAAAAAATGAAATAATAACAAGCATCTTCTTTGATCATAGTGCTATAAGGCTAGAAATTAATTACAAGAAAAAAGCTGAGAAAGGCACAAAGATGTGGAGACTAAACAACACACTACTGAACAAGCAATGGATCATTGAAGAAATTAAAGAAGAAATAAAAAAATACCTGGAAACAAATGAAAATGATAGCATGCCATACCAACTCATATGGGATACAGCAAAAGCTGTATTAAGAGGAAAATTCATCGCAATACAGGCACATCTTAACAAACAAGAAAAATCCCAAATAAGCAACCTTAAAGCACACCCAACTGAACTAGAGAAAAAAGAACAAATGAAGCCCAAAGTCAGCAGAAGGAGAGAAATAATAAAAATCAGAGCAGAAATAAATACTATTGAAATGAAAAAGGCAGTTGAAAGGATCGATGAAACAAAGAGCTGGTTTTTTGAGAAGATAAATAAAATGGACAAACCACTAGCCAGACTTACAAAGAAAAAAAGAGAGAAAGCTCAAATAAACAAAATCAGAAATGAGCGAGGAGAAATAACAACAGACTCTGCAGAAATACAACGGATTATAAGAGAATACTACAAAAAAGAATATGCCAACAGAATGGATAACCTAGAGGAAATGGATAAATTCTTGGACTCCTACAATCTCCCAAAGCTCACTCAAGAAGAGGCAGACAATTTGAACAGATCAAGCACAAGGAAAGAGATTGAAACAGCAATCAAAAACATCCCAAAGAATAAAACCCCAGGACCAGATGGCTTTCCTGGGGAATTCTACCAAACTTTCAGAGAGGATTTAATACCTATCCTTTTCAAGTTATTCCAAAAAATTAGGGAAGATGAAACACTTCCTAACACATTCTATGAGGCCAACATCGTGCTGATACCAAAACCTGAGAAGGACACCACGAAAAAAGAGAACTACAGGCCAATATCACTGATGAACATAGATGCAAAAATTCTAAACAAAATTTTGGCAACCAGAATTCAGCAATTCATCAAAAGGATCACACATCATGATCAGGGGGGATTCATACCAGGGACACAGGGATGGTTCAACATCTACAAATCAATCAATGTGATACACCAAATCAACAAACTGAGGAATAAAAACCACATGATCATCTCAATAGATGCAGAGAAGGCATTTGACAAGATCCAACAGCCATTTATGATGAAAACTCCGAATAAAATGGGCATAGAAGGAAACTACCTCAACATAATAAAGGCCATGTATGACAAACCCACAGCCAACATCATACTCAATGGGCAAAAACTGAACACCATCCCCCTGAAAACAGGAACAAGACAAGGATGCCCTCTATCACCACTCTTATTTAACATAGTACTGGAGGTCCTGGCCAGAGCAATCAGGCAAGAAAAAGGAATAAAAGGAATCCAAGTAGGGAGGGAAGAAGTGAAACTCTTGCTGTTTGCAGACGACATGATCTTATATACAGGAAACCCCAAAGAATCCATTGGAAAACTGTTAGAAGTAATCAACAACTACAGCAAAGTTGCAGGGTATAAAATCAATTTGCATAAATCAGTAGCATTTCTATACTCCAGTAATGAACCAACAGAAAAAGAACTCAAGAACACAATACCATTCACAATCGCAACAAAAAGAATAAAATACCTTGGGATAAATTTAGCTAAGGAAGTGAAGGACCTATATAATGAAAATTACAAGGCCTTTCTGAGAGAATTGGATGACAACATAAGGAGATGGAAAGACATTCCATGTACATGGATTGGAAGAATAAACATAGTTAAAATGTCTGTTCTACCTAAAGCAATCTACAGATTCAACGCCATCCCAATCAGAATCTCAATGACATTCTTTACAGAATTAGAACAAAGAATCCTAAAATTCATATGGGGCAACAAAAGACCCCGAATTTCTAAAGCAATCCTGAGAAAAAAAGAACAAAACGGGAGGCATCACAATCCCTGACTTCAAAACATACTACAAAGCTACAGTAATCAAAACAGCATGATACTGGTACAAAAACAGGTGCACAGATCAATGGAACAGAATTGAAAGCCCAGAAATAAAACCACACATCTATGGACAGCTTATCTTCGACAAAGGAGCTGAGGGCCAACAATGGAGAAAAGAATGTCTTTTCAACAAATGGTGCTGGGAGAACTGGAAAGCCACATGTAAAAGAATGAAAATTGACTATTCTTTTTCACCATTCACCAAAATAAACTCAAAATGGATCAAAGCCCTAAAGGTGAGACCTTAAACCATAAGGCTTCTGGAAGAAAACCTAGGCAGTACACTCTTTGACATCAGTATTAAAAGGATCTTTTCGGACACCATGCCTTCTCAGAGAAGGGAAACAATAGAAAGAATAAACAAATGGGACTTCATCAGACTAAAGAGCTTCCTCAAGGCAAATGAAAACAGGATTGAAACAAAAAAACAACCCACTAACTGGGAAAAAATATTTGCAAGTCACATATCTGACAAAGGCTTAATATCCATAATATATAAAGAATACTCGCCACTCCACAACAAAACATCAAACAACCCAATCAAAAAATGGCCTGGAGACATGAACAGACATTTCTCCAAAGAAGATATACTGATGGCCAATAGGCACATGAAAAGATGCTCATCATCGCTGATCATCAGGGAAATGCAAATCAAAACTACACTAAGATATCACCTTACACCCGTTAGAATGACAAAAATATCTAAAACTAATAGTAACAAATGTTGGAGAGGTTGCGGAGAAAAAGGAACCCTCATGCACTGCTGATGGGAGTTCAAACTGGTGCAGCCACTATGGAAAACAGTATGGAGATTCCTCAAAAAATTAAAAATAGAACTACCATACGATCCAGCCATCCCACTACTGGGTATTTATCCAAAGAGCTTGAAGTCGGCAATCCCAAAAGTCCTATGCACCCCAATGTTCATTGCAGCATTATTTACAATAGCCAAGACATGGAAGCAACCTAAGTGCCCATCAACAGACGGATGGATAAAGAACATGTGGTACATATATACAATGGAATACTACTCAGCTGTAAAACAGAACAAAATCATTCCATTTGAAATAACATGGATGGACCTTGAGGGAATTATGTTAAGTGAAATAAGCCAGCGAGAGAAGGATAATCTGTGTATGACTCCACTCATATGAGGAATTTAAAATTATGGACTAAGAACAGTTTTGGATACCAGGGGAAATGTGGGGTGGGGGGTGGGCACAAAGGGTGAAGTGGTGCACCTACAACATGACTGACAAACATTAATATACGACTGAAATTTCACAAGATTGTAACCTATCATTAACTCAATAAAAAAAGGCATAATGTTTTCTTAATAATTTACTCACTATTACAAAATATAGGAAATGTGCTTAATACATTGTTTCCCAAGGCCACTACTGGGGAGGTCAACTCTTATTTAGGGTCAGGCTGTTATTGAACACTAGCCAAGGAGAAAGCTTCTTTCATATGGAGGGAAAATGACTCATGCAAGCTGACCTTTAAACCCTACTCTTAACTTGACTCTGGTGATTTCTGGATATATGTTTCTGAGAATTCCACGATTCTGAGTAACAAGTATTTTACAAGATGTTTTAAATATTCAAAGCAGAACTTAATGAAGCCAAGAATATACGTGAAATACTGTAATGTTTTCTGTATGGCTAGTTATCCAAAACTTACCTAGATGAGGGGGATGGGAGGAAACAGGTTTCTAGAAGTCCTACAAAATGCTCTCAGTTTTGTAATAGGCAGTGTGCTGTAGGTTTGATCATCATCTGAATATCCTCGTTTCAAAATATTTTCAATCTATGAAATTGTTTTTGATTTCATTTATTTATTTGTTACTTATTTGTTAATGTTAGATGTATAAATAGGATTCATTTTGGAGTAATGCTTTAAAAGCCATTTTTTCCGGATTATACCATTTCACAATGAGTTGGCTCTCATTTAATATTTAAAACAAAAATAATAAAATAGTACTACTCTATAAATTTATATCATATTCTGTTTTAGGATTAGGTTTAAAATAAATAAAGAATAATACGTCATAATTCATTCCCTCTAACACATATTTAACAATCCTGACTGTCATTGTTCAATCTATACCCCCACCAAAACAATGCGTTTTGTAAGATTTCTGATTTTTGAACAAAGTTGACTAATGTATACACAACTGTATTAGTATAATTAGCTATTAATTAAATTATAAATATATTTCAATGTTATCTTACCTCAGAAATGTTCTCTGCTATAAAACTAATGTATTCTCTATAATATATACATTTAATTAAGTCATGCTAAGAAGTTGGATATGCCTATTACCTATTTTTTTCATTTTGTATTTGATCATTGCAGTGTTAGAGTAATATAACTTGCTAGCACATGGTATAAATTGTTATTTTTTATAGTTTTATTGAGATATAATTGACTTTAACATTATATTAGCTTAAGGTGTACAATACAACAATTTGATATATGTATATATTGAAAAATGTTTAACACAAAATGTTTATTAACATCACTTCACATAGTTAAAATTTTTTTTCTTGGGATGAAAACTTTTAAGATCTACTCTGTATTTTCAGAAATACAATACAGTATTGTTAACTATAATCACCATGCTGTACATTGCATCCCCGTGACTTACTTATTTTATAACTGGAAGTTTGTACCTTTTGAACACCTTCACCCATTACCCCAACACCTAAATTTTTGTTTTTGTAGAAATTCTGTATCTTTCTCTAACAATAACTTCATTGATCTTTGGTCTATAACACAATATTTTCCCTAATAAATATTCTGTCACATAACAACAAGCAAATTAAAACTGGAATCTCACTTTTACTTCATCATATACTGATTCAAATATTTGATATCTGAAGTTCTTCAAGGTTATATGGCTCTCAAATTTTTTATCTCCTACATTGAGCCCCAATTGTACACTTGTTTAGCCAAATGCCTACTTGACTTCTCTTACAGTCTAACAAGCAGGCTTCACCAATTTAGCAAATGAAGACTGAACTCTTGATTTCTACCCATAAGCCAACTCCTCTCTCAGTCTTACACTTTCAGTAAATGGTTCTTTGGATCTTGGCAAAAATGCAGGATTTGTGCTGATCTTTCTTTCCCTGAATGCCACACTCTCTGTCCTCAACATCTCTACCATGACCACTCAACTGGACCAGTGAAAGAGCTTCCCATTTTCCTGCTTCTACCCAGCCCATTCCCCCTCCTACCCAATTGGTTTACCTCACAGTAGCCAGAGGGATTCTTTAAAAATATAAATTGGGGGTCTGGCCCTATGGCTTAGTGGTTAAATTCAGCTTGCCCCGCTTTGGCAGCCTGGGGTTCACAGGTTCAGATCCCGGGCACAGGTCTACATTACTCATCAGCCATGCTGTGGTGGTGACCCACATACAAAATAGGGAAGACTGGCACAGATGTTAGCACAGGGTGAATCTCCCTCAACAAACAAACAAACAAACAAACATAAATAAATAGATTGGGTCAGGACTTTCTTTTCTCTGCATAAAACCCTATAACTGTTTCCCAATGTCCTTAGATTAAAATCTTGGCTCAAATTCAGTCAGGATCTGTCAACTGCCTACCTCACCTTGGATGTTGCTCTACTTTCTCCCTTGCTCATGAGCTCCAGGGCATGGGCTTTAGAGCTTTGCCCTGACTCTCCCTTCTGCCTGATGTGTGCATCCTTCTGCCCTCCACACAGCTGACTCCTCCTGTCATTCGGATCTTCTCTCCATGAAGTCTTCCCAGTCTAAGGAATCTGAAGTTCCCACCTAGGCACCCTTAGTGGCATCACTCTTTTTTAATATCCTACATTGCATGAATGCTACTTGGCTGTTTTGTTCATCTGTTTGTATTTTTCTTTACTCATGTATTTTCTTCCTCCTCTAACAGGAAAAAAATTCCATGAGAGGAGTGATTTGTTCCCTCTTGGTCACTGTGATATCCCCAGAACCTAGACCAGTGCCAGCCATTTGTGGACTAGGCACTTGATAAAAATATGTGAAATGAATGAACTTCGCTGCATCTCAACTTCCTCATGTGTGAAATGGGGATAATAATAACTAATTAGTAGTCTTGCTGTAAGAATCAAATGATTCATAGTATCTAATGGATGGCCAATATGTATGGGTTTCTTTCTCCTTTCTTTGATGTTGATAAGTTATTGGCCAAGGGCACTAAATAAAGATTTCGCCTGTAGAAATAGACCTTTCTTAATTATATTCTGTCAAGTGCACATAGCTGCTCTCTAGGCTTATTACATAGGTTTAAAGTGAAATAGGAAATTTTGTAAGTACATGATTACTATGATCAGTGTAAACAGCTAGTCTATTTTTTAACTTAAAGCCTTGCTTTCTTACCAACAGTAGTTTGGGATAATTTTCTATTCCTTCTTGCAATCCACATCCATCTCAGCTTGCGAAAGAAAACCTGTCTTTATTTCCTTAGAAAGCTTGCTGCATTTCTTTATCATTTATTTATTTATAAGCCCAATCTGAAACATGTTATACAAAACTGTCTCCACTCCACTCTTGAAATTTAAATTCTAAGTACCAGAATGGCAGGCAAAAATTCTTTCAAAATTTTTAACTTTCTTTTTACTTTTTTTTTTTTTTTGGTAAGGAAGATTGGCCCTGAGCTAATATCCATTGCCACTCTTCCTCTTTTTGCTTGAGGAAGATTGTCCCTGAGCTAAAATCTGAGCCAACCCTCCTCCATTTTGTATGCGGGATGCTGCCACAGCATGGCTTGATGAGTGGCATGTACGTCCACACCTAGAATCTGAACCCTTGAACTCCAGACCACTAAAGCAGTGTGAAAACCCAACCACTATGCCACCAGGCCAGCCCCTCAACATTTTTGCTACTATTATTAAGCCTTGTATTTTTATGAGTTGTCCAGTATTTAATTTGGTAGTTGTTTTTATAAGAACAGAGGTGTCAATTTCTAGACAGGTGCATGGTTTGATGTGGCGTTAAAGGACTGCAACTAAACAGCCTCTGCCCTCTCTTCTCCTGACCTCTAATAAAGATCTTTAGTTTCATCTTTACAAAAATAAAGCCTTCTCTCAACACACATAATTTAATCCTAAAAAACATTCTTTCTAAGAAAAAATGACTTCCAGATGTACCAGGAGTTTGCAATCTGACAATCTGATACACTGAACATTTGCACTTTTAAAAATATGTAGTTTCTAGACTGACATATGACCACAAAGTAATGACTACTGTGTAATTTGGATACTTTCTCTATTATTAGTACATTTTCCTCTTGGTTTCAATACTGATAGAATAATAACTGAATTTCAAATTCAGGCGGAATGAAAGGCAACTTTATAATCTTTTGATATCTCATTAATTAAATGGAAATTGAATTTACTTATCCACATTATAACGACAAAGAAAACAATGCCAATCATACCATTGGTAGATGTATACCTGGATAGAGAAATGAGGCTGTGTGTTAGTTGCCATCATTTGATAGGTTTGGAAATGCTAGACAACCACTAAAAGCTCATTTGCTCTTAAATTACACGCCTCAATTACGGTAGCTGCTGCCATGTGAACCAGATCCCTTTTAATAGGTAATAGGCCCCCTGGGTAGGTGCGTTCTCTTCAGATGTGGCTAACTAGGAGAAATGTTAAGAGAAGAGACAAACCAATGCTATGTGTACAATTCACTGATGACTTTCTTTCACAAAAAGGCCGTAGTGACTAAGCTGCTAACAAATTCTTCTTCTGTTTTCCTTTTCTGGCAATCCTCAATAAGCATTGATTCACTCCCCAGAAAACCCTGTTGTTTATAACCCGTCAGAAGGCAAACAGTACCTAAAAAGACCACCCGTGTTTTCTCCAGAAACTATGAAGGAAGGGGAATTCACATTCACAGAAAGGCTCTTGTGTGGTAGGTACTGTGTGAAACATCCGGTTGACATAATTTCATTTGCCCTTCACAGCACTCCAACAATGGAAGCATAATGCTTCCCATTTTACAGATTAGGGAAAAGCTCAGAGAGAAACAAAAAGTTCCTAAGGTCACATGTCATTTCAATGTCGGTATCTCTGAATCTAGCACATTATTTTGTTATTTGACCATAACAGAAGACTTCATACAATTGTGTAGTTTCTTCATGGACTCAAATTAGTCATAGGTTTTCAGTATGGTAAATCTCTTAAGAGTATGTCACAGGTGTTTCCCGTATTTCATGCATTTATCAAATGAGATTTACCCATAATAAGTGGTCATAGACACCTTTGGAAGCAGGCATTTTTTCAATCTGTACTTCAGGCTTTTCTCATAATTTGCCTCATGCATTGTAAAGGGTATCTCATGGCAGCCAGGCGTATTTTGCATAACCCGATAAAACAGAAAAAAAATGGGACCCAGAGGATCAGACAATACAGAAATCAGAAGCAAATAAAATAAAATAAAAATCTATACATATTAATTTCAAACAAGTAAGAGGAGATAATGTTCTTAAAAATAAAAATTAATTTAAACAACAAGTAAAGATCTCTGTGTTTTGTTCCCAACTTTGCCACTGAGTATACCATTTACAGGAGATTAAGTTCCCCATTTGTAGGATGAGAGGAGTGGATGAGATCCTCATTAAGGTTCCTTCTAGCTTCGTGAACCAGACTACACCATGGACTACATCATCTCCAGCTGGGGAAAACATAAAGTGGAAGTGTCCAAAGGAGGCTGTCTGGAATTTTTTAATTGGTTAGTCTTTGAAAACCATGAGAACTACAGAATTAATCCTAGCTGTACGGAAAGACAAGAATTAATGCTGAAGATACAAATTTATCTGTTGAGTTTTTGTCAAAAATTGTGTATCACTATGGGTATAAAAAACAACAAATTTATTGTTATTGATCTGTTTTCCCGTAATTTTTGACAGGTGTCAAATATAAAGGGGAAGCTATAAATCAAATATATTCTAACGTCATACTGCTATAACATACTTATTAAGAAAATGAGAAAATATGAATTAGGTCATGCTAAAATTAGAAAAAGTAGATGATTTGATAAAACCTTTATAAACGATAATGCAATCATCTAAGCCAAAACCTTATTACTCAGGAAACAAGTCACTTGGCATTGCGAACACCTTTCCATATGCTGTGAACAAGAGAATGGATGATAAATAAGAAAAAGCAAGGAAAAAGTGGAAGCCATTTTATGGAACAAATTAAAATGTCTTTTGTAGAACTCACTGGAGAAACTTCAAAGTATAAAATTAGCTCTGGACAAGCAATTTATTAGTGGAGCAAGCTGAAAGAATGAAATCTAAGTTCTGGTATAAAATTCAAGCTCAGGTCCTTATTCTCTATTTTATTTTATGATAGGACTGCCAATCATCTCCTTTGAGAATCAAGCGACTTTCTGAAAATATCATTCCCGCCAGCTGGAGGGAATTATAAAATGCATTAACATGTAGCTGCCTTCTCCCAAGCCCCTAACTTTATCAGAACAGATGTATGTACCCAGGTAACCGGCCATCCATCATCAAGTCAAATATGATTTTACACGTACTTGGATCCTTCTGGCAAGGTCACCGCCCGTATCTGGGAAAAAAAAAATTCCATACGAAATTGGGAACAGGAGGTCAATTTTCTTTTCCTGTCATGCAAGAAGAGATAGCCTCTGCCACTGGAAGGGAGCAAATGCGTTAACCTCTCTGATCGGCAGACACCTTCAAAGTGATGATGCAATTTTTTCAAATGCCTACGTTAGTGTCTGCTAGGATTTATCACCCTAAAACAGAGCTCTGTGTGTGTATGAGAGAGAGAGAGACAGAGAGAGGACACAGAAAATGTGAAGGGGGAGGTTGGTGAGCAAGGCAAGCAGGGGTGTAAAAGCTTTCACTTCAACATTTCCTCACACTTTGCAACAGGGGAAAGAAAAAAACAAAAATGGCAATTAAAACTGAAGTAAATAATATCAAGAAATGATTATTCAGTTTCAGTTCATATTGCTAAAAAAACTATAAATTAACAGACATGATACTGGGGCATTTAAAGCTCTCAAGGCCAGGCTGATTCTGTGGAAAGGATTGATTTCAGCCCTCAGCGCCTCCTGATCGCCCAGACAAAGAATAAAAGATACTACTATGCCTAAGTTATTACATGCTTTCAAATTGCTAAAATGTTTATAGTTAGAACATTCAAGAACACAAAAAATTAACTAAATGATTGGTAATGTAATTTTCTTTGGCAAAGGCAAGATTACTAACACAGTCTATAACTCCTATAAAGTCAATTGCAATATTTAAAATTCTGTAGGTACTTCACTCATGTATTTAATATTCACTGATATAGCATAATATGTATGACATCTTATAGGATATTTTACAATAATAAATTATCTAGAGTAAATTAAACTTTTGGAAGGCAATTAATTAGCGTATTTCCCTTAGTAAATAAAGGGTTTTTTTAGTGCATCAGTGGCAAATTACCATGGGTAAAATAATAATTAACTAATCTCCAACATAAGTGACTACCGTACTTATACAACCAAGGAGACACCATATTTAGAACCAAAAGGACAAAAAATATTTTTTTGATCAGCTAATAGCAAGTTCTCTGAACTTACTATTAATAGAAGCTTAAAGTTTTCCAGAGGGGCTAATCTAATGAGTAAGACTTCCCATGGTATAATTTGAAGAGGGGGACTGTAGATGGCCCTTTGAGTCCAATTATTTAACCCTCTCCCTGTTACTCCTGTCATTAAAATTTTATGACTTTGATATTTCTGGCTTTCAAGAGACTATTAAAATTTTGGAACCTCTGGGAGGGACTATACCTTTAATCTTTATCGACTAACAACTTAACTTTGAACACTTGAACTGGGTCTAGCATAAACATAACATTAGATGAACCTGGAGGAGGGGTGTTTTTCTCCTGGAGAAAGAGGATAATATTAGGTTAGGGTGTGTAGGGACAGTGGGGGGATGTGGAGGTTGACACTAATATAAGCTTCATAGTGTTGCCCTAATAGGCCAGGTTTCTAGGTCCTGGTACACAGATTTGCTATGTTGCCAAAATAAGGAGTCCAGGGCTAACTAAATTGTTCTCTTTTGGCCTAGTTTTCTGGAGGCAATGAGACATACTCCATGACACATGAGGGTGTGTCTGAACAGTGTTACAAAATTCTGAGTAATTTGGTCAAAAATTTACTTTAGCACCCCTCAGCCTGACAAAAACGCCTTATTTTTACGGTAAATTCAGTGTTCAGTGTAGGGGATTTTCTTCATGCTGACTATGACTCTGTTTCTGTTTCTTCTACAACAGAAACAGATTCCCTACCTTGCTTGCACATTGGAATCCCTGGGAAGCTCCAAAAAAGGCTCATGCCTGGGACCCTGATCAAGAGAGTATGGTGTATTTGGTCTGGCATTGGCATTTTTAAAAAATTTCCCCAGGTAAATCCAGCACGACAAAAAACTGAGAAGCCCTACTGTAAAATGATTCTGCTGAAGCTCAGCTAGTACACGAGATACAAATATTGTATGCACATAATCACAGGTTTATAAGCTTGTTGGTCAGTTACAAAGAATTACCAGGGTACCAACCTTGCCAAAATGTTCCAGTCCTTATCCAATCCTGAGTCAATGATAGGAGGAAAATAAGACTGACCAATGCTTGACATTACAGATAAGATCAAGAAGGGGTGAGAAAAAATCTCATTTGAATATTGTATCAACATATTAATAATGGAAGCAAATGTGGCTGTTCCTAGGTATTTGTGTTTGAATTCCATGATGTGATTAGTTGACATTTAGTGAAAGTCCTTCCCATCTGTCCCATAACACACCTCTCATGTGATGAATCTATTTTGTACAGCATTCAAGAAAATAATTATATTTAAGGGCCGGCCTGGTGGTGCAGCGGTTAAGTTCGCATATTCCTCAGATCCTACACATCGCTTGGCAAGCCATGCTGTGGCAGGCATCCCACATAAAAAGTAGAGGAAGATGGGCACAGATGTTAGCTCTGGGCCAGTCTTCCTCAGCAAAAAGAGGAAGATTGGCAGTGGATGTTAGCTCAGGGCTAATCTTCCTCAAAAAAAAAAAAAAGGAAAAGAATATAATTATATTTAAGATATCACATATTTTGTATAATGGCTAACCTTGAATATTTCCACTGGAAGAAAGTTTATTTTTAAAAGATGGTGCTTCATCATTCTCATTTAATGCAATTAAAAGCGGAATAAACTCAAAAATCCATGTCTGTGTTGAGTTCTACAAGTTTGATTTTAAGCAGCTTTCAACTCTCCAGATTTCTTAGTAAACTATATGTGTCCTGTCATCTGTGAGGTTTTTAAGACATTGAGGTAAGAAATATAGCTAATCTAAAAGATTTCAGACCATGTCTAACTCGTGTGCTACAAAAAAGTGGTGAGACACCGTATGAAGCGTTGTTCAATATTGGAGGCAAATCCTTCCTTTGGGTCAGGCTTAAATGTGTTTATTTTATAGTGAGAAATAAGGCAGACATTTTAGGACACCAAGGTACACAGACCTGTCAAAGAGTTCTAATGTCATATTCTCTACTGAAAAGAGTTTGAAACAACATTCATGGTTGCTCCCAATGATTGTAGTCCTCTACTTAGTGCATGAGCATTTTTCAAAATATCTGAGCAGATCTAGTCTTTGCCCACCAACAGCTGAATGTTTCTGAGGGGTAAGGATTTGGGACCGATGAGATCTCCATTCAGGTCAAGGGGAAAAGTCTCTCTCTCTTCTCTAACAGCAACATTAAAACAACAAGAGACCATGGCATGTTCTAGTTGTTGCAATATAAGAAATGTATTTTCTGAGAAAGGAGCATATAATGTTAGTATTACCTCAGTACAAGAGATAAGGGTCACAATTTGCTAATTTCATTTGTTTACCCCAAAGAAATTTTTTTTTAAATTCTGATTGGAAGGTGAAGACTAGGAACTGTTTAGGCCCATAAAGGTAAATTCGTCCAAAAATCTCCTAGGACTGATTTTCACCCATTTGATGCCCATGGTTAACTGAACTGAAGTAGTCATCCAAGTGGCTGATTTCTTCTGCCCTCCCAAATCCATCCATATAGCGCCCCCTTAAAACTGTGTACTTAGAGGAAGCAAACACACTTCCCAGACAAAAAAAGGAAGAGTCTTTGGACAGGAATATAAAATTAGCAGATCTCTCAGGCTGGCAACCCCAAAGAAGCTGTATGTACACTGTTAAACTACTGATGGCTGACGCTTTTGATCTGAGCCTCCATTTATAGGGATTCACAAACTAGAGAATTCTTGAAATACAGGCTGTGGATTAGTTGCATTCATGTTACTGTGTGCATAGACACTGGATAAACTAAGGCAAAGGGATGCACATTACATTCCAAAAAGGTATCTTATTTTGTTCTGATACTCTGTAACTTCTAAAGGCAGGAAACAGGGAAAAAATCAGATAATTATATTTTAGAGATAGCTGTATATGGTATTAATTTGAGCTTAACAAGAAGGAACAAAATACATGCCAAATTTCTTTATAACTATAAATTATTTTGCAATTATAAAACTTAGTCTTATTAAATAGTATGTGAAATTTGTAACATCATCTGAGGTTTGAATATACAAGAGAATGTATTGAAAAGGAATTGGAGCCATAACAAAGGCAATTATGCTATACTAGGTAAATCAAGTGTTTTAAATATCATAACACGAGCTAATTTTGTACTTTAAATATGACATATGACTTAAATTGTACCTGCTTTTTAATTTTGGTGTAATACCGCAATAAAAATAATATGATGTGTTAATACTATCAACGTAATTTTTTAAACTTTACTCAATGTATAAAAACAAAAATTATCTCAGTTCAAAGTTTCACCACTTATGGAAAGCATTTTTCTCAGTTTCTTACATAAAGACTAAAGCTAGAATAGAGGCTAACCTATTCAAATTCTTTGAAACAGGGACAGTGAGTTTATATTTTTAAAATATCAAAGGGAGGGTACACATCTATTATAATATAAAAGTCTCTATTTATCTGAGTATTTATTTTAATGAGCTGCCATTCATATTCGGTTGCCCTGGTTCTTTGTTTTTGGAGTCGTTAAGCTCCAGGCTCACTCATTTCCAATTAGTTAGATATGTCCTCCCTGGAAATAGCTGGTTACCACATCACAGCTTTCTAGTTTTCAGACTCAATTAAAAAAGTGATAGTGAGTCTTGGCTCAAAATCAAGGCTGTGACCCCTGCAACCATCACATCTCCTTTAATCTCCCATGGCTCTGTTCCCTGACAAAGTCCCTGGACAGGACAGCATAATTACCCCTTCCCACAACACTTCCAAACACTATGCGCAGGGTTCCCAAGGGAACCAGCACAGAGGTGCCGTAAACATTTTAAGTTAGAAGCAAAAAAAGACACATTTTTCTTAAAAGAGATTAATTAATACAATGATTGGCCAATGTTCACTGCACAAACACATTTTAAAATCTTATAAATTTAATCACATCATTTATAGTGAAAGTGAACTTGCCAAAAAATTAAAGTCTATCAGACCAAATTTACCTTATCTTTTATCATTAAAGGCAGAGCTATCAGCTGGGTCTTCTTTAAAAAATACGCCTATAGCACAACCAGAGGCACTCACAACTAGAATATACAACTATGTACTGCGGGGCTTTAGGGAGAAGAAGAAGGGAAAAAAATACACCTATACATACACTTTCATGTTACAATGATTTAGCTAGGTGACTTTAGTATGCTCTTTTAGGAAACCAGTAATTACATTGTGTTTTTAGAACTTATCAAATTAGGTGTTCAAATATCATTAACCAATTATGTATATTTCAAATCAATACCATGCTATTTTGATCAAGCTCCCAAAATCTCTTTAAAGTTTTTTGTATAAATGTATCAAGGGCTCAAATTCAAGATTTAAGGAGCTTCTAACACCTATCTCTATAATTCTTTTCTTAAAGACTTTGTTTTCCTAAAAGTGAAGAAAAATAAAAACTTTACTGTCCAATGTAACTGCATACCAAACTTCACTTTAAATATAAAGCATAAACTTTTATTGGCTGATGGAATATCGTGGTTAATGTACAATCTACGTTCTGTTTCCTCTTTGATTGGAAACTACCCAGCTGCAGAAGGAGAAAAACATTCCTATTCCTATTCTAAGGAGGAAAAAAGATTAATGAAGCAAAGTTGGATTTACACAGTCATTATTAACTAGACGTTCTGTAACAAACTGTGAATAATTAAATGGAAATATGCTGCTTTCACTTACACTTGTCAAGATTTTTTAAAGAATGAGGAAAGTTAGGAAGAGGAACAGGGACAAATTGAATTCTTATTTTGGGTAATGATTTAATACCCTACTTACTTAGATGCTTCACCTGCCTACAGGTGCGCACTCTTTCCTATAGATACATGTACAGGGTAAGTAAAAAATGAAGAAAAATTATTTTTCCCACATATTCTTCACTCCTCCCTCTTGAAACAGCAACCACTGTTGCCAGCAGAAGCTTGACTAATTGAAATGCGCTTTGTCCTTGCAGGGCAAATAAGAGATTAAATTAAACTAAGCAACAGCCTTGGTCAGATGGGAGAGTGGGGAAACAATCAGTTCACAAAGTGCTTCCCCCACCCAAAGCCTCCCCCGCCTTTTCCTGCCTCCTCTCCTTTTCCTTCTTATTACCCCAGGTTGGGGGCAGAGGCCTCCCAGGCAACCTCCTGCCCTGCAGGTGTTCGCCTTTGTGTAGACTTTTTAAATGCAATACAGGGCTTTTCTTATGAAAAGAAATGTCCTCCGTTCCAACTAAATGTTGTTACAAAGTACTGGAGGCCTTAAGCATGAGTTGTTCTTTTGTATTAAAGATGATCTGAAATATTCGTACAAATTGTCAAGAAGACTAGCAGAAAATGACACTGATTTCCTTAACCTACTGCATCAGCATCAAGGATGGACTGCTTGGAAGAGGGGAGAGATGACATATTCCTAATGAGCAGCATCCTCCCATCACAAAATACTTCTGGAAGTCCAAGATTTGCCTATACCATGAATGCTAATCCATCTGCTTACTCCTTAGAGTTTACTACAGAAATGAGTAACCCCAGGGATCTCGTGGATAGACTGCTCACCTCAGCAACGGCAAGGTTCCAAGAATATTAAAAAAAAATTGGATTTGATATATTTTTTCTCAACTATGGAGTCTTTCAATAAAACAACTAGTTATCAGTGATTCTCTTAGGTCATTAAATTTACATTTTTATATAACATATCACAATCAAGCATAAGGTAATTGTCTTCCAGGTAAACTTAGTTTTACTCATAAATTTAATAAGCATTTTTTGACAGTATTAATTTCTGGGTATACTAACATATAAAACAGTTATGGCCTCTGGCTTCACAGAGTATCCCTCCTCTAAACAAAACATATTTTCTCCTTTAAAGAGAAAATATTTTCTTTATGAACAGGAATTTAGACAATTACAGTAATTCTTAAATATTCTTTGACGGAAATACAAAAAAAGTAGATATTTTGGTCTACTTTTTTCAACACTGATTTTACTTGGAAAAAAATTCATAGTAAGGCTAACTTATTTAGGGAAAAACAGACTTCCATTACAAATAAAGAAAATGCAAATTTTAAATTTTCAAAACATAAACAATGCTTAGCAAATCTTAACGAGGAGAATTTTCTATCATTTGATTCTGACATTGCTGAGAGATAATACTTGCTTAAGTAACTGAAGAGGATAAGTCAATATTATGTAGACTTAAGAATTACAAATTATATAAATGCTTAGAACAGACAGAATGCATTTATTATAACCATTAAAGCCAAAGTATTCTGATATTTTCAGCACCTCATTTTAATATTCAACATCAGTAGACACAAAATGGTACATTTAAGCAGTAGGGAATTAAGTTTCTTCACCTGTCATATTGTTTTTAACTGTATCAGACATGATTGAGAGAGTTTGGTTCTTGACAGTACCTTACAGTGAAACTACAATAATAAGTTTTAGCAATAAAAGTAAGGATGTACAACCATAGACATCATATATTCATGTCTTGCATATATAAAGCATATAGTATACAGTAGATATAAAAGGAATTTGTTACTATAAGAATACTGCATCCATTCCATAGAATGTTTTACTTCCTGGAATATAATTTTAAACTCAGTGCACTCTTGTGACTACCAAAATGAAAGAAACACCACACATCTTTAGTGGTCCTATAGCAGATCGACCCTATTCCTTTCAGGGTCTACAAGCACATGCATTTAAATTGAACATCTGCATTGACAAGGAAAGACTTCAGCGATGGCCTTGATTCTCCCCATCATGTGTTTTTGCAGCTGCCTTATGCTAGACAGAGCATGAAAGACTTTGCTCCATGGCCTTTACACACTCTATTCTCTAAATAACAAGTTGGTTTCGTAGAAGTGGAGGAAGGGCAAGTAATCAAACTGTCACTTCCAGAGCATGTTCCAAATACATTGACAGCTTTGCAAGCTTTATTTACCCAAAAGTTAAGGAAAAGAAAAACTATTCATATTTTGGAATTTAATTGCAATTATACCCCAGGAAATCCTGCTTTTGCTACACTTCTAACCAGTGACAGGGATAAACGAAAATATTAATTAATAATTAAGTAAAGAATTCGCAATGAACTGTCTACCAGCTTCATCATTATTACCCCACCCTCTTGAAGGAGATAGAATATTTTTCGTGACTAGCTATTCCCTCATCTTAGTATGAAGAGCAGAGTGAGGGTTACGGAGAAGAACGGCAGAAGCCTAGAGCAGCAAAATTACCATAAACAGAAGAGAGGAAAACGGAAAGTAGGGGATGAGGAAAACACAATCAATATATAAGCAAGAATAGCTTTAGAGACCACATTTCAGGTGCTAGCAACATGACCAATACATCTGTTACGCCATGGAAAATGAGAGTTTCCAGCTTTTAACCACAACTGGGAATCTAACGCAACAGCAATTTGGAAGAGAAGAGACACAAAATTTTTAGGGGGACCGGAGGTAAATGAGAATGTGTTTATGCAGTAGTAGTAAATGAAGACTATGGTAGAGAAGAATGGTTTGGAGATTCTGGGTGAGAAAAGTAATTACTAGAGTTAATTCCATTAGGAGCTTAGAAACCCAAAAGCTATTGTTTCCATTTGAGGGACATAAAAGTGTGGGGTTTGTAATGAGGGGTCAAAGAGAATCTAGAGAAGGAATACAAATCTGAACAAGTATACACAATGGCCTTGGTTTTCTTCATGAGAGGAAAAAAGTATGACATCTGTGAGTTGGGGATGGATTTGTAATTAGTACATAAGGACTACAGTCTCAATTTGGGAGGTATTTATAGGGAATGGATCACAGAATGAACAAGATGCACGTAGATAGAAAATTTTCTGGAGAACACTATAAGGATGCAACTGAAGTTGGAGAACGTGAATTAATGAACATGGTTTTTGCCAAATGCGTTCTTTAGAAATAAGAGATAGATGAGTGAGCACTTGAAAATCATAGGTAAAGAAATGAAAAGATACAAGGAAATCCATAGTGATAGCAATACCAGGGGTTGAAACTGGAGATTGGAAAAAGCTGAGGACACAGAAACAGGAAAGAGGCTCATAGATTTGAAAAGCTGTAGAAAGTATAGAAATCGATTTTGGTCTCAGTCTGACCTGAGTTCAAATCTAAATTCATATTCTTACCAGTTATTTGATCTTAGGCAATCTCTTATCTTCATTTTGTGTCAGTTTGTTTATCCATACAACGAAGATAATAGTCAGACCTGATATAATTATTGTAAGGAGAAAAGTAAGTGACTTATGTAAAACAGTAAAATAGCAGAATATTATGTTCATTAATAAAAAAGAGGATAAAGGTACAACAAGAGATCTCAGTGAATGCCAATGGTAATGCTTCCCTGTCCTTCTCCATTTCTTCCTTTTCTTGGTGATGCCCAGAGGTCCTATCAGCCCAGACTCTAGCACAGCTCTGCCTCTCAGGCACACTCCCTGCTTCTCCTTTCTATTACTTCACAGTCCTCATATTGAGCCATTGTTTCCACTGGGACCTATTTTCCTGCTTCACAGCATAATAAAACTCCTCACTGCAGTTCTTTTTTCTCATAAATTTCCATCTTGTCTTGGCCTTCAGATTTATCAACTCAAATATATCTTTCTCACTAGATCTAGAAAAAACTTTCTAGAATCTGACTTGTCTAATATCCTGCAACAAAAATTGGCATTTTTTAGCATGGCCAGTCCCTTTCTATTACCCAAACTTCACTCTCTACCATGCTCCCAGAATCTCCTCTCGTGGCAGATATACTAAATTATGTAACATTTCAAGAAGGCACCACATTTTCTCATACTTCTGTGTCTTTTCTGTAGTCGTCATCCCATTGTCTCCTTGAAAACGTCTTTCAACATTCACACCAAACTCTAATATCAAGTCTCCTCAAACTGAGTAACCCTTGCTATGAGTGCCATAGCTCGGGAACCTGTCTCCTGTTAAAGCACCTATCACTTGGAGTTTTAATCATGAATTTTCTTGTCCCAACAAACTATGAGAATATTGGAAGCTTTGTCTTCTTGATTTCTGCATGATAGAACCTAGCATACACAATAACAACAGCTATGACATTGAAGGGCTATTACCATGTGCCAGACACAATTAATCTGCTGAACTACCTCGTGAGATATGTACCTTTATTACCATTGCCATTTGATACAACAGAAAACCAAGGCATAAAGAGGTGAAGTAATTTGCCCAAAGTACAAACTTTTAAGGTTTAGAACTAGGCCACAAACTAGGTTGTTTGATCTGTCCAATCCTCCTAAGCACTACACTAGCCACTTCCAATGCTTGTCACACAATAGGTGCTCAATAAATCTGTGAAAGATGAATGAATATGTAAGCTATCATTGAAGAAAGCTTACAATAAAATCAGCCCTGATATTCCTTTCTCATTGGCACTGCTAGGATATTACCTTCTTTCAGGCAATTTTCTGATCTATGGAGAAGAAGCTACAACACTATTCTGCACCAGAGAGTTTGCATTCATTTAAATATTTATTGAGTGCTATTTACCACTTTTTTTCAAGTTCTGCCTGAGAAAGCACAGTTAGAAAATTACATTCATTAGAAGAATCTCAGGAATGGGCCTAGACAGACAGCTGCTCCCATCTCAGTTAGCAAGCTCCTTCGCCAATGAAAGGACTTTGAGAGAAATGTTTTGCAACAGAATCAATGTCAGTTTTCTCCCTTTATATTTTCCTCTTTCCTTACCAGCCAGCACAGAAGTTCACCCAATCTCTCCAACACCTCCCACCTCTGCCATCATTACCATTCTACCAGCGGGAAATGGGACTAAATGAGAAATGCAGGCTCAGGGGAAAGCTGGCAAGAACCAATAAGAACAAGCTCAAGACTGGCTCTGCAGCAGTAAGAGGTAAGAGCTCCTCGAGGAACAAAATCCACCACTCTCCTCAGGACTAGAATGCTAACCTCTATCTCATTTAAGAAAAAGATGCACATTTAGCATTTCCAGTTCAAATACTGTTCAGGGGATAGATAGGATAGAAGATATCACTGAGTCAATTTAAAGACACAGCCACTCAAAGATAATTTTAAGCCAAACTTAGCCTTGTTGATCATCCTTTGTAACTGGCCATTTACAGCCATCTGCCCTAGAGAATAAGGCAGAGTGCTGCCAGGTCTTGCTGGCTGGCTCCCAAGAGCAACCTGCCTGGTTCTGTTCAGGGCTCTACGAGTGTGGGGCATTAGGCTGTGGGGTGAATGCGAAGTCAGCCACATGGCTAACTCCCTCTTCGGCAGTGTGCCTATAAATAGAATGTTTTCATTGCAGTTAATAGATACTTTGGTCCCTGTTCTGGGAAGCACCTGGACTTTTAAAGATTTTTTAAATCCTGTGTATAGATGCACAAAATGCCAGTGGAAGTTTTACAGGGACCCCTGTAGCAGTTCTTGCCAAGGATCATTTTCTTTTCAAATCGCAGTCCTTCCTGTAGTGTCTCAGAGACCAGTCTCTGCCAGGATGCAGGTTTTGACTTTTGAAGCATAGAAAGAACACTTTTACCAAGTTTTATGTTTTCCTGAAGAAAATAAGACATGTTTAAAGATGAGTACAGATATGTGGTACTGTATTAGTCTATTCTAGCTGCTATAACAAAATACCAAAGTCTGGGTGACTTAAACAACATAAATTTATTTCTCATAGTTCTAGAGGCTAAGAAGTACAAGATCAAGGTTGTGGCCGATTGAGTTCAGGGTGAGAGCTCTCTTCCTGGCTTGCAGACAACCACTTTCTTGACTTGTCCTCAAGCGGTGGAGAGAGAGAGCAAGGAAGCTCTTTGGTATCTCATAATGACACTAATCCTATCAGGGCCCCACCCTTATGACCTCATTTAACCTTAGTTATTTCCTTACTCCTTATACAGTCACATTGGAGGTTAGGGTTTCAACATATGTATTTTGAGGGGACACAATTCAGTCTACAGTAGGTACCTTGGCAAAAAATTGTCATGTGTTATCTAATGAAGTAATGCTACAAGGACACTCAGGGAAGAGACAAGACTTAGACAGATGTGTTCTACAAGATTGTTATAAAAATGTTTCCACAGAAGCATTATAAAGATGTGCTACTCAGAAGTGTCACGTATCTGATACTCAGATGTATCTAACAGATGCATCATGGTTGATTCTTAAGAAATTATAAATCAGTGTTCTCCTAAATTCCAATGCTACCTAAAACAATAATTTTAGCCAAAGATACTTTTTAGTGCTCTACCTAGATCCTCTCAAATCACTTTTTCTATTTTTCATTTCTTTTTGTGTATTCCTCTAACTCGGTGGTCTTTTATCTTTAACATCCTGTGTTCATGGCTGTCGTTACTGCCCTCACTACTGGAGGTGTTTTGCCACACAATGGAGACCCGGAAGTGCCTAGAAATTTATTTCTCCAGCCAGTCATTGACCAATATGTGACAGACGCAAGGATATAAAAACCCAGATCCTTTGCTTCAGTCAGGGTACTTCTAGGGGTTAATTTACAACCTGAAGTTCCCCTGTGGGATCAGGCTGAAGCTACCCTTATTTGTCTTTCCCCTATTTTCTTGTCCTGAGCATCCCCAACCTTATCAGTCTCCCCTAGAAGCACATCTTAAATAAATCACTTGCACAGCAACACACATCTTAGGTTCTGCTGAGGAATGCAACCTAAGAAAGCACTTGAGATAATATTTATAACATTATCAAGAGATACCAAGGGGATGAACAGGATATGTTAAGTGTTACAATATTTTTTATTTTTATTTTATTTTTTTATTCTTCTCCTCAAAGCCCCCCAGTACATAGTTGTAGACTCTAGCTGCGAGTGCCTCTGGTTATGCTATGTGGGATGCCGCCTCAGCATCGCCTGATGAGCGGTGCCATGTCCACGCCCAGGATCCAAACTGGTGAAACCTTGGGACACCGAAGCAGAGCACATGAACTTAACCACTTGGCCATGGGGACGGCGCCTACCATCTTTTAATATGACATTCTTCTTGCTGTCTTTCTGTTATTAATTCAAACTTAATCCCTCATTCTTTGGTTCATTGTCTCATCCAGGACCTTTTTTCTCCATTGTACTTTGCTCAGCCTGCCTGAGACACTTAGTCTCACCTGAATTCCCACTTTTTTTTCCTAACATGCCAGATACCCTTAATGAAACTCTAAGTACAATTCTCACGATTGACAGAAATACAATTGGGAAGGTAGGGAAGCATATGGCTGTAGTATTTGATCAACTACTTACAGCGACTTGAACAGCACAGGTGAACAGGCACACCAGCATAATGAGGGACTGAATCAAAGGAAATGCATTGGCAAATACAGTGGCAGATACAGTGGAAAACAAAGCAAGTAGGAGTGAACCAGAGGAAATGAGTATTAATGGTTCCTGTTCAGTGCCTCACACACTATGCACTCAGAGGTGATTCTGCCTCTTCTTTATTATTTTTTTTATTGTGGTAACACTGGTTTATAAAATTGTATATATTTCAGGTGTAAATCATTATGTTTCAGTTTCTGTGTAGAGAACTTCGTGTTCACCACCCAAAGACTAATTACAATCCATCACCATACCCATGTGCCTAGTCACCCCTTTTGCCTTCCTTCCTCCCCTCTAGTAACCACCAATTCAATCTCTGTCTCTA
Source organism: Equus przewalskii (assembly GCF_037783145.1). NCBI lineage: Eukaryota > Metazoa > Chordata > Mammalia > Perissodactyla > Equidae > Equus > Equus przewalskii. Next base: position 28,029,599 of record NC_091834.1, read on the forward strand.
TGTGATTGTTTGTTGTTGTTTTTATCTTCCATTTATGAGTGAGATCATATGGTATTTGACATTCTCCCTCTGACATGTTTCACTTAGCATAATACCCTCAAGTTCTATCCATGTTGTTACAAATGGCTGAACTTCATCATTTTTATGGCTGAGTAGTATTCCATTGTGTATATATACAACATCACCTTTATCCATTTGTCCCTTGATGGGCACCTAGGGTGCTTCTGAGTCTTGGTTATTGTGAACAATGCCACAATGAACATAGGGGTGCATGTATCTTTATGCATTCATGTTTTCATGTTGTTTGGATAAATACCCAGTATTGGAATAGTTGGATCATATGGCAGTTCTATTCTTAATTTTTTGAGGAATCTCCATACTGTTTTCCATAGTGGCTGCACCAGTTTGTACTCCCACCAGCAGTGTATGAGAGCTCCCTTTTCACCACATCTTCTCCAACACTTCTTGTTTCCTCTCTTGCTCATTATAACCAATCTGATGAGAGTGAGGTGACATCTCATTGTAGTTTTGATTTGCATGTTGAGCATCTTTTCATGTGCCTGTCGTCCATCTCTAGATATTCTTTGGAGAAATGTCTCTTCAGACCTTTTGCCCATTTTTGTTTTTTTTTTTTAAAGATTTTATTTTTTCCTTTTTCTCCCCAAAGCCCCCCGGTACATAGTTGTATATTCTTTGTTGTGGGTCCTTCTAGTTGTGGCATGTGGGACGCTGCCTCAGCGTGGTTTGACGAGCAGTGTCATGTCCGCGCCCAGGATTCGAACCAACGAAACAATGCGCCGCCTGCAGCCCAGCGCGCGAACTTAACCGCTCGGCCACGGGGCCAGCCCCCCTTTTGCCCATTTTTTAATTTGTTTTTCATTTTTTTGTGGTTGAGATGTATGAGTTCTTTACATATTTTGGATATTAACCCCTCATCAGGTATACGGTTTGTAAATGTCTTCTCCCAATTGTTAGGGTGTCTTTTTGTTTTGTTGATGGTTTCCTTTGCTGTGAAGAAGTTTTCAGTTGATGTAGTCCTGTTTGTTTATTTTTACTATTGTTTCCCTTGCCCGGTCAGACATGGTACTCGAAAATATGCTGCTAAGACCAATGTCGAAGAGCATGCTGCCTATGTTTTCTTCTAGAATTTTCATGGTTTCAGGTCTTAATGCATGTCTTTAATACATTTTGCATTAATTTTTGTGTATGGTGTAAGATGATAGTCTACTTCCATTCTTTTACATGTGGCTATTCAGTTTTTCCAACACCGTTTATTGAAGAGACTCTCCTTTCTCCATTGTATGTTCTTGGCTCCCTTGTTGAAACTCAGCTGTCCACAGATGTGTGGGTTTATTTCTGGGCTCTTGATTCTGTTCCCTTGATCTGTGTGTCTGTTTTTGTGGCAGTACCACGCTGTTTTCGTTATTAAGGCTTTGTAGTATATTTTGAAATCAAGGAGTGTAATACTTCCAGCTTTGTTCATTTTTCTCAGGATTTCTTTGGCTAGTTGGGGTCTTTTGTTGTTCCATATAAATTTTAGGATTCTTTGTTCTATTTCTGTGAAATATGTTGTTGGAACTTTGATAGAGATTGCATTGAATCTGTAGATTGCTTTAGCAAGTATGGAGATTTTTAACTATGTTAATTCTTCCAGTCCAAGAGCATAGAATATCTTTCTATTTCTTTGTGTCATCTTCAATTTCTTTCAACAATGTTTTATACTTTTCAGTGTACAGACATTTCACCTATTTGGTTACATTTATTCCTAGGTATTTTATTCTTTTTGCTGCAATTGTAGATGGCATTGTATTCTTAATTTCTCTTTCTGCGACTTCATGGTTAGTGTATAAAAATGCAACCGATTTTTGTATGTTGATTTTGCATCCTGCAAATTCACTATATTCCTTCATTATTTCTAAAAGCTTTTGGGTGGATTCTTTAGTGTTTTCTATATATAAAATCATGTCATCTGCAAATAGTGAGAGTTTCACTTCTTCCTTTCCAACTTGGATTCCTTTTATTTCTTTTTCTTGCCTGATTGCTCTGGCTAGGACTTCCAATACTATGTTAAACAAGAGAGGTAAAAGTGGGCACCCTTGTCTGGTTCCTGTTCTTGGAGAACTTTCAATTTTTCTCCATTGAGAATATTATCTATGGGTTTGACATACATGGGTTTTATTATGTTGAGGTACTTTCCGTCTATACCCACATTATTCAGAGTTTTTATCATAAATGGATGCTGTATCTTGTGAAATGATTTCTCTGCATTTATTGAAATGATCATGTGATTTTTATTTTTTTTTAAGATTGGCACCTGAGTGAACATCTGTTGCCAATATTCTTTTTTTTCCTTCTTCTTCTTCTCCTCAAAGCCCCCCAGGACATAGCTGTATATTCTAATTGTAGGTCCTTCTGGTTGTGCTATATGGGATGCCACCTCAGCACAGCTTGACAAGTGGTGCCATGTCCATGCCCAGGATCTGAACTGGTGAAACCCTGGGCTGCCAAAGCAGAGCATTCAAACTTAACTGCTCAGCCTGGGGCTGGCCCTGATTTTTATTCTTCATTTTGTTAATTTTCTCTGTCATGTTGATTGATTTGCAGACATTAAGCCATCTCTGAATCCCTAGAATAAATCTCACTTGATCATGGCATATGATCTTTTTAATGTATTGTTGTATTGGATTTGCTAGTATTTTGTTGAGGATTTTTGCATTGATGTTCATCAGGGATACTGGCCTGTAATTTTCTTTTTTTGTGTTCTCCTTATCTGGTTTTAGTATGAAGGAACTGTTGGCTTTGTAGAATGAGTTAGGAAGCTTCTATTCTTCAGTTTTGTGGAAGAATTTGAGAAGGATCAGTATTAAGTCTTCTTTGAATGTTTGGTGGAATTCAGCAGGAAAGCTGTCTGGTCCTGGACTTTTATTTTTTGGGAGGTTTTTGACCAACGTTTCAATCTCCTTGCTGTTGATTGGTTTATTCTCTATTTATTCTTGATTCAGTTTTGGAAGGTTGTTTGCTTCTAAGAATTAATCCATTTCTTCTAGATTATCCAATTTGTTGGCGTATAGCTTTTCATAGTATTTTCTTATAATCTTTTGTATTTGTTAAGTATCCATTGTAATTTCTCCTCTTTAATTTCTGCTTTTATTTATTTGAGCATTCTCTCTTTTTTGGTTGGTGAGTCTAACTAAAGGTTTGTCAATTTTGTTTATCTTTTCAAAGAATCAGGTCTTAGTTTCATTGACTTTTTTTCTTGTTTTTATAGTCTCCATTTCATTTATTTCTGCTCTGATTTTTCTTATTTCTTTCTTTGTACTGATTTTTGGCTTTGTTCTTCTTTTTCCAGTTCCTTTAAGTGCACTGTTAGTTTATTTGAGATTTTTCTTGTTTGTCGAGGTAGGCCTGTATTGCTATAAACTTATCTCTTAGAACCACTTCTCCTTTTTCCTATAAATTTCGGCATGTCATATTTTCATTTTCATTTGTCTCCAGGTATTCTTTAAAATTTTTTTTAAAGATTTTACTTTTTCCTTTTTATCCCCAAAGCCCCCCAGTACATAGTTGTATACTCTTCGTTGTGGGTCCTTCTAGTTGTGGCATGTGGGATGCTGCCTCAGCGTGGTTTGATGAGCAGTGCCATGTCCACGCCCAGGATTCGAACCAACGAAACACTGGGCCACATGCAGCAGAGTGCGTGAACTTAACCACTCGGCCACGGGGCCAGCCCCTGTCTCCAGGTATTTTTTGATTTCTTCATTGGCCCAATAATTGTTCAGCATCATTTTGTTTAATCTCCACATATTTCCGGTCTTTCCTTTTTTCTTCCTGTAGTCAATTTCTGCTTTCATGCTGTTGTGGTCAGAAACGATGTTTGGTATTATTCAATCTTCTTAAATTTATTGAGACTTGTGTTGTGGGATAATGTGTGATCTATCCTGGAGAATGTTCCGTGTGAATTTGAAAAGAAGGTGTATTCTGTGGTTTCATATGTTCTGTATATACCTACTAAGTCTGTTTGTGTAATGTGTCATTTAAGGCCAATGTTTCTTTATTGGTCTTCTGTTTGGATGATTTATCCATTGGTGTAAGTAGAGTGTTAAAGTCTCCTACTATTATTTTGTTATGGTCTATTTCTCTTTTTATGTCTGTTAATAATTGCTTTATATATTTAGGTGCTCCTATGTTGGGGGCATAGATATTTACAAGTGTTATATTCTCTTGTTGGATTGTTTCCTTTATCATTATGCAGTGCCCTTCTTTGTCTCCTGTTACAGTTTTTGTTTTAAAGTCTATTTTGTCTGATATAAGGATTGCTACCCCAGCTTTCCTTTCTTTGCCATTTGCATGGAGAATCTTTTTCCATCCCTTGACTTTTAGTTTGTGAGTGTCTTTAGGTCTGAAGTGTGTCTCCTGTATGCAGCATATACATGGGTCTTGTTTTTTAATCCAATCAGCCACCCTATGCCTTTTGAGTGCAGCATTTAGTCCACTGACATTTAAAGTAGCTATTGATAAGTATGTACTTATTGCCATTTTATTACTTTTTTTCTGGGTGTTTTAGTAGTTCTTCTCTGTTCCTTTCTTCTTCTCTTGCTCTCTTCCTTTGTGGTGTGACGGCTTTCTTTAGTATTATCTTTGGTTTCCTTCTCTTAATTATTTGTGTATTTATTGTAGGTTTCTGGTTTGGGAATACGATGAGGTTCCTATATAATAATATATATATAATAACTATATATAATGTATATAGTAATTTATATTAAGTTGACTGTCTCTTTAGTTTGACCTCTTGCTAAAAGCTCTACTCTTTTACTCCTCCCACATTTTATATATATATATTTTTTAAAAACTTTATTTTTCCTTTTTCTCCCACAGCCCCCCAGTACCTAGTTGTATATTTTTAGTTGTGGGTCCTTCTACTTGTGGCATGTGGGATGCTGCCTCAACAGGGTTTGATGAGCAATGCCATGCTCATGCCCAGGATTTGAACTGGCAAAACCCTGGGTTGCTAAAGTGGCATGTGTGAACTTAACCACTCAGCCATGGGGCCAGCCCCCTACATTTTATATTTTTGATATCATATCTACCTTCATTTTTTGTGCATGTGTATCCATTACCCTCTTATAAGGGAAATAGATAATATTAGTACTTTTGTCTTTTGACCTTCATATTTGCTTCTCAGGTAGTTAATCTGTTACCTTTACCATATATTTGCCTTTACCAGTGATTTTATTGCTTTTTTTTGATAATTCTCTTATTCTTATTTGTGGTCTTCTCTTTTCCACCTAAATAAGTCCTGTTAGCAATTCTTGTAAGACTGGTTTCTTGGTGATAAATTCCTTTAATTTTTGCTCCTCTAGGGAACTCTTTATCTCTCCTTCCATTCTGAATGATAACATTGCCAGGTAGAGTATTCTTGGCTGTAAGATTTTTCCTTTCAGCACTTTAAATATATCGTATCACTCCCTTCTAATCTATAAGGTTTCTGCTGAGAAGTCAATTGATAGCCTTATGGGATTTCCTTTGTATGTAACTTGTTCCCTTTCTCTTGCAGCATTTAGGATTCTCTCTTTAATTCTTGATATATTAATTATAATGTGTCTTGGTGTCGGCTTCTTTGGGTTTATCTCTGTGCTTTCTATACCGGATGTCTGTTTCCTTTCTTAGGTTAGGAAAGTTTTCAGCTATTATTTCTTCAAATAGATTCTCTGCCCCTTTGTCTCTCTCTTCTCCTTCTGTGATACCTACAATATGGATGTTAGTATACTTGATATTGTCCCAGGGGTTCCTTATACTGTCCTAATTCTTTTTAATTCTTTTTTATTTTATCTGTTCAGCTTGGGTGATTGCCTCTAGTCATTGTCTAGCTTGCTGATCTGTTCTTCTGTATCATCTACTCTGCTATTGAGTCCCTTTAGTGAATTTTGCATTTCCAGTATTTTATTCTTCATTTCTGATTAGTTCTTTTTTATATTTTCTAGTTCTTTGTTGAAGTTCTCACTGAGTTAATCTATTCTTCTCCCAAGATCAGTGAGCATCCTTATGACTTTTTGTTTGAACTCCTTGTCAGGTAGATTGTTTATCTCTGATTCATTTAGTTCCTTTTCTGGAGTTTTGTCCTGTTTCCTTACTTGGAATATATTCCTTTGTCTCCCCATTTGCCTTTTTCTCTGTGCTTATATCTATGTATTAGGTAAGTTAGCTATGTCTCTGATCTTGGAGAGGTGCCCTTATGTAAGAGAGGCCTTGTGAGGCCCAGTAGTGTGCTTACCTCTCATCACCAGTTCCAAATGTTCCAGGAGTGTCCCCTTGTCTTGGCTACATGTGTCCTTCTGTTGTGGCAAGGTTGCTCTTGCTGCAGGTTCCCAGGGAGGCTCAGCTGTCCCTGTGGCGGGTAGGTTGCAGTGCTCATCTGTGTGTGGCTGCTATTGACCATTCAGTCACTTTGTCAGGCATGGGGAAACCCAATACAGTTGGCTTCAAGGTCTAATAGCACGCTCCTGTTGCAGTTTTTCAGTTAAGTGAGTAGGCCTCTAGTATGGCTGGTTGCTAGGTTCAGGGGCTGACAACTTCTGTAGTCCCCTGGCCTGCAAGGCTCTTGTCAGCTCTCTCAGGATTGCAGCTGAGTGGGGCTAGTCCCAGGCATGGAAGCATCCAATTGTTTCAGCCTTTGGAATATGAAGCCAATCCCCTATGTTGCTGTTTGAGAAGCACACGTCTTCTGCAGCTGACAAGCCCCACTGCCTGCAGGGTCACACACCTTGTCAACACAGTCCTGCCCTGTATGCATGCCCCAACCCACTGAAACAGTCCCAGTTGTCCCACTGCAGAGGCCCCACACACTGCACCCACTCCTCATGCATACCCTGCCCTGCAGAGGCAGAGCCATTCATCAGCTGCAAAGGATCCAGGCACCTCACCTATGCAGGCCCACAAGTTGCCTGAGGGCTTGCTATTGGATGAGGCCATTCCGTAGGGCATGCTGCCTGCCCTGGCTGAGCTGTATTAAATTGGTGCTCCAGTGGGTAGGGCAGACCCTGGGCTAGAAGTCCAGGGGAAGAAACTCCAATGGTGTCTGCCAATGTCTATATCAGCACGCTTATACTAGGTCACAATGATGGCTGCTGCCAATGTCTCAGTCTCCGGAGAGGCTTCACTTCTCACTGAGATGTACCCAGAGCCTATCAGGTGAGTCTCTTTTCACCAAAGGAATGTGTACCTTTCTTCTTGGTAACTTTTGGTTGCTTTCTGAAATGGGTGAATTTGTGTGTGAGCCTTTTAAGGGCGGGATTTTTTTTCCCTTATGTCTGATAGCTTTTCTGGGAGTATTCCCTGTTGTTGTTAGTAGTCAGTGAAACCAGATATTATGACACTCATCTTGGTTGTGCTAAGTCCAAAAGCTTATAGCAGTAACACTCCCCCACTCAGATCCCCCACTCCTCCAGGTAAGGCTTCAAAGCTTAGCATTGCTCCTGGCTAGCTGTGAAGTGCTGTAGCTTGCAAAGGTGGCTGTTTTTCTCTTCAGAAGGGAATTTCTGCCTCTCACTTCAGTCAGCACTATCCTTGGTTGCAGGGTATGTTTTAATCCAGTTTTCCGTTCTCTCTCAGGGGTAATATTGTTCCACAGGTAGTTGTAAGTTTTTTGTGCCTGTGAAGGAGGTGAGTTCAGAGTCCACCTATGCTGCCATCTTGACATCATCACTCTTCTTTATTATTGAAGAGTCACAGGCCTAACTGTCATGTTCTTGAACTTGACTTTTGATTTGGAGACTAAACAGTTTCTGCTTGTGATTTTCACAGAGAAAAAGTGATCCTAAGAGAGAACCAGCTTTTAGTTAAGTCAAGGAGTACCAACACTATTCAGGAAAGAGGTCAGAGAATGGAGGTGGTAGAGATGATTTTAAAAATGTAACAAAATCCATATGAATAGAAAAGTTCACCACAAGGTGTTTCAACCCCACCAATCCATGGAAGCTCCATTCAGGAAAGTAATCAAACAATATTGTCCTGTTAAATTTGCCACTAACTCTCCTGTCATTATTTTCTTTCTCTCTCAGTGGCATTCATCCCAGTTAGCCATTCTGCCATCTTGACCTCTATCTATCCTTGGTTTTCCTGATAACCTTGTATGTCTTCTCCCACTCTGGCCAATAACTCTGTCTGCTTGGTAGAATTTTCTTCCTTAGCTTTCTCATAAACAATGATATTGTTAAGGGCTTTCCCATTCTACATATTTTCTTTTGGTGTCCCTAGATTACATTTATGACTTCAAATGCATTTTATCAAATTACAAATTACGTTGATGTATTTTTCTTTATTAAGGCTAAACAGGCCATTGTTAGGGCAAGACCATGTCATATCTTTGCATTTCCATTGCCTGAGACCTAGAAGATAACCAGTTACTGATTTGTTTTTTAAAGATTTTTTTTTTTGCTTTTTCTCCCCAAGGCCCCCCAGTACACAGTTTTATATTCTTCGTTGTGGGTCCTTCTAGTTGTGGCATGTGGGATGCTGCCTCAGCATAGATTGATGAGCAGTGCCATGTCCACGCCCAGGATTCGAACCAACGAAACACTGGGCCACATGCAGCGGAGTGTGCGAACTTAACCACTCGGCCACAGGGCCAGCCCCCAAGTTACTGATTTTTGAATGAACTAATAACAAAAAATTAATTCATAGAATCTTCTTTTGGGAAAATGCTTTAAAAATCTCATTAAAAATCTTATAAAAGAGAAAAATTATTTTGCTTAATCATGAGTGAACTATGACACCATTTTACTTTATTAGCTAAAATACTGTTATCTAATGTTTCATAAACTATATAAATCAAGCAAATTAACTTAGTACAAAAAGAACACAGCTTTGAGCAAAAATTACATTTTCATTTACACTTATGCAGGCTTGCCTTATAGAACTTACAAGAATTGCTTTCATCTCCCTTAACAGAGAAATCATACCAGTAGAGAAATTTACAAAATCCCAAATGCATTAATACTCTGTGAATCCAACTGAAGTACATTAGAGGAAAAGATGTTCTCAAGTCTTCCACAACAGAGTGAAATAAAAGGGCCAAAATTTTCTTGAGGAAACCTGGACCTAATATTCTCAAAGCTGAGAAATTTCTGGTATCCCTTTGTGCACTTAGTCAAAAAAATTTTTTAAGTTGTTTCATTACTCACTGAGTTAGCTCTTCCAGGATGCAGAGAACATAATTTGTGCAGTGGCCATGCCACATTCCTAGAAGCAGGTTGTATGTTTGATGAATTTATCCAGTCATTGTACGTAGAACTATGTGTTCTTGGGCTAAAACAACATAGTGACTTCATTGGAGCTCGTTTTTGAACAAAGTTATATGTAATAAGAATATGTTTGTTTTCTTCCTGGTCTTCTTTCAATCATCAGATTTAATATTCTCTCTCTCTTAGTCTTGGGTTTTTTTTTTTTTCTGCTTAGTTTCCTATACTCAAATCACAAATTCAACCCCCAGCTCTCCACCAGTTGTCTAAATCTTTTCTGAACAGTTTCAGATGCATCTGGTAGTCCATTAGTGTCATTGCCTGAAGAAATCTGTCTTGGGGCCTCTAGCCAGCAGCATAGGGGATTGGCTGCATGCTGTTGGTGCATTGTTAGATGACCCATTGCTCTCATCCTGGGGATGCCTTTTACTCCTTCCCCACCTGAATCCCTTCTTCCTGAATCTAACTCTCTTTTGGTTTACTCTTGTCTTTTGGTGGGCACATCCTCTAACAATTTCCTAAGAAATGGTGCATCAAGGTTGACTGAGAACTTGTGTGTCTGAAATGTATTTATTTAACCTCTACATTAATTGATGCTTTGGCTAGATACAAAATTCTACATTGGAAATTATTTCCCTCTGAAATTTGAAGGTATTTTTCTGTTGCCTCCTGACTTTTAGGGTTGAAGCTATGAAGAACAAATCAATTCTAATCCCTGAAAAGTGTCTAAAGTATTTATCTTCTCTGAAACCTCATAGAGCCTTCTTTCTTTCCCAAGTGTTCTAAAATGTTACACTGACCTGTTTTGGTATGAATTTGTGTACTGGGCCCTCTCGATCTGGAAATAAAATTAAGCACAAAGAAATTTCCTTTAATGACTTTATTGATGACTTCTCTCACACATTCCCTATTTTCTCTTTCTTCAGCGTTGGTTCTGCCAACACCTTGATTTTGGACTTCTGGCCTCAAGAACTGAGAGAGAATAAATTTCCTTTTGTTTAAAGCCACTCTGCAGTACTTTGTTAAGGCAGTTCTAGGAAATTAATACAACCCCAGTGATCTACTTCCAAGGTTTGTGCTTTGCTGTTTCCTTGGAGTGAGGTGGAGTGGAAAAAGAAAAACTCTGCAATCGGCACTAATATAACCCTCTCATCAGTGAGCACTGATTCCGTGGAGGATGATCTTCAGGTCCCTGCTTCTGCCTATATCCACCCAATTACTTCAGATTTTCAAGGATCAGTGTTGTAACTACATTCTGGTGCAAGGACCTCAAAAATATATACTCAAATATGTTTGTACTTAAACTCTGAAAAGCTACGGGTAGGAGAGATATAACAGCAGCATTTTGTTTTTAATACTTCACTCTTGAAATTTAGGAAGTTCAATCTTAGTTGGTAGCAAAGACCAATAATTTCAATTGACTAAGACAACATTTTCATTATAAGTTTTTCTAAGATGCAGATATATTATGAATATTTACAGAGCCCTTTCAATAAGTTTCTTTATTTTTTTAAAATTTTGGTCATTAGTGATTTGGGGGGGCAATCTATATCTTTTGTGGCAATAATTATAAAAACATTTACACAGTTATTATATCTAGAACCTAAGTTTTCCACTAAAGGGATTGAGTGAAAAAATATGTGAATGGTTAAAAAAAAGAAATAAAGGGGCCAGCCCAGTGGCATAGTGGTAAAGTTTGGCACCTCTGCTTTAGTGGCTTGGGTTTGCAGGTTCGGATCCCAGGTGCAGACCTACACCACTCATCAGCCATGCTCTGGCAGTGACCCACAAACAAAGTAGAGGAAGATCAGCACAGATGTTAGCTCAGGGCTAATCTTCCTCAGCAAACAAAAAACAAAAAGAAAAAGAATAAGTTGTGATGAGGAAGAGACCTTTAAAGCAAAAACAACTCAGAACGCCTGCTTGTGCATTTGATAGAAATGACTCTCTAATGTATGTTTAATTACTCAACTTAGGCAATTACATGCTTATGTATAGTTTTTGTCATAATTCTTACCATATTCCCTCTTTGATAAGACAAAAGTAATTACCATTTATGTCAGTATAATGAAGATATGGAGCATAAATAAAGTACAAATAGTTTCTATATAATTTTCATTGTAAAAACTAATCTTTAGCAAAGGAGCTATTAAGCATTCTAACTAGGGGAACTCAAGTAAAAATTAAAATAAATCTTGAAGAAAGAAAAACAAATAAATATAAAAAAATCACAAGTATAACATGCAATACTGTCATCTCTTCCTCTGAAGTTAGAATAGCAATTCGGTATTACCAGGGATTGAACAGGAGCTTTGCTGTATCTGACAACATGGTTTAAGACTAGCTGGAATGTATCACAGACTGAGATGTGAAAAAGGCTGAAGTAACAAACTATAAGATATTATTATCAAGAGCACCAATTTTGGCATAGATAAATAATTTACCCAAACTTCCTTCATAATCACTTCAATTTACTATTTATTTTCATATTAAATACTCACCAAATTATCAACCCAGGCAAAAAAGATTGGACAAGTAAAATCCAAGACCTCATTAGAAAAGCTACTCCTACCCAAACCTTTAATTGCTTTAACATTTTCGCTTACTAATTCCATTTGCAAAATGTGACCCATACAATAAAATACCTATTTAACATGATTAACTTTTCAAGTTATTTTTAAAAATCTTAAAACAAATACATTTTCAGACAGAGAATATTACAGGAAGTAAAAGAAAAAATAAAATTCAAATAAACGTGCAGTGATTTATAAGTCTTCTCTATCTTCAGAGGGTCTTTTATATTTTTTTTAAGGAACCACACTGTAAGGGTTTAAATATGTGAAAAATATGCTCAAGTGGAGAAGTAAATACTTTTTAGATAATGAAACTGTTATGTCTTCACAAAAATCTTCCAGACGAGTTCTGAGATTAAAAGAATATTCAAGTTGCCTATTCTAGTCTCATTAAGGGTTACCTTTTGGTAGAGAATTTCAAATCATTCACATAGTGGTCACTGGAATGTAACATAAGTGTTTTAAACAGTAACTAAAGAATTTTATAACTGCCAGTAGAAGCAGATCGTCAAATATCTAGAAAATTATATTCTTGATCAAAGGGAAGATAGACCACTGCTCTCCTACCAGGGAGTTGTGTAGCGTGGCATATTCTTTACGGAAAGCATCACGGCCTAAAACTGTACTATAGTGATTGTGTCAATATATTTGCTTTTGTTTGTCCATGACTTGACTTTCCTGCACAGGTTGACTGACTCAGAAAGACACTGACCAACGTCTAGAGCAGTTAATAGCTGTCTTCGTATACTCTAGGCAATCGGTGGACAACTGAACTATCTCTGCCAAAAACTAATGAATATGTTTATAAAATAACATATGAGTCTATGGTAAAGAGATTTAATTTCTCATGAAGAAAAAAGGCTCTGCCTTCAAAAAGATTCACAAACACTTTGTGACTGCAGGTAGTCCGGGCAAACAAAGATTTTGTAATCCTAGAGTAGGCTGCGGTTAGCCGGGCAGCTGTTCCAGGGGACCAGACCACTCACTACTGGACTCCAGCTGGTAGATCTAGGACTTACTATTACTTGGAAAGTGGTTGGCAAAAAACCAAGCAGTGTGATGGAGACCCCACCAAGGTGTCTGGAATACATGGAACAGAAATGCTAGGCAGGGATACTGAAGCAGAAATCAAGTATTAGTATTCTCTCAGTGATGGAAACTCAACTCTAATTGGACCAAGCATTTTTTTAGAGAGGATTCATGTGACTGTTATGAATACTGGGGCATTTCTCAGAATGAAAGGAATCAGAGCTTCAGAGACTAAAATCAAGGACTTAATACTAGTGTGTGCTCTCTCTTTCTCCCCCAACCCTGACACTCATATCTGATTATATTTTCCTCTCTTTTTCTATAGTCAGGCCCACTCAATATGGTGGAGAACAGCTGCCAGCAGGCCCAGGGTTGGACTGTATTTAGACAGACCCCTGCAACCCAGGGGAAACTACCCTTCCACCAACACTGCAGAGAATTAAGGGTTATAACTGACATGTGTCTCGTGTCCTGACATGTGTCCTGACAAGTGTCTCAGGCCCAGCTTTTGAATCTAATTTTGTATTTAGGGGTATAGAGTACTGTGACTGACCACTATGTCAAGAATTAGCAGTGATTTTTGGATATCCTGATTGTCAGCCTCTCTAAAACTACACAAGTTTCAGAGTAGCTCCCTAAAAAAAAGGAGGTACTCAGCTGAAAAGGGAAATGGGACAACAATTACAACATTAAAGTAGGCTTAGACCATAAAATTAGGTAAATGGGATGGGCAAAAAAAGGAAAAGACTGTTAATTTGAGATTATCTAGATGCCCAAGCTTTTCTTTGGAATACTAAAAACCAGCACAATGACAAGAAAGATGAATTTCACACTTTATGGTTGGTGATTTGAAGGTGCCATTATGATAGTCACTCAAGGAAGGATTGCTTAGAAATTCTTTTTTTTTTTTTTGAGGAAGATTAGCCCTGAGCTAACTACTGAGCTAACTACTGCCAATCCTCCTATTTTTGCTGAGGAAGACTGGCCCTGAGCTAACACCCATGCCCATCTTCCTCTGCTTTATACGTGGGATGCCTAGCACAGCATGGCTTTTGCCAAGCGGTGCCATGTCCGCACCGGGATCTGAACTGGCGAACCCCAGGCCACTAAGAAGCTAAACGTGCAAACTTAACTGCTGCGCCACTGGGCCGGCCCTGCTTGGAAATTCTTAAGGAAGGTGGGCTGCTTTTCTATCACTATAGACTAGAAGAGAAACTTTTAATATCAGATGTGCCATTGCTAGGACAGGAGTTTCAAAGATGCCCTACATGTTAGCTACACTAGCCAATTTATGTTGGCTAATTCTATGATTAGTCCACACTTAGTGGTTCTCTCTTACCACATCCTAGCTCTAGTTTCTCATTAATTGGCCTGCTTAAGTGTCTGTTGCCTCCTAAATCATGGGTCCCTTAAACAGATAGAGGGTGCATCCTCATTGGTATCTCCCATAATAAGTATCACAGTGGGGATGGGTGCCTAGATGTTTGCCAAGTGCAATGAATGATCAGGTGTTCTATTCTAGGTTGAAGTTTCCCAGAGGTAAAAAACGGAGATCATTAAATATCTTAAAAATGTATGAAAACCAAAAGAATAAACCATATATGATGGAGAAAGACATTATATAGATGGATGTCATAAATGAAATTTGCATATCTTCTTCAAATACTTTTCATTATATATTAGAACAAAAATAAAGAAAAAAATTAATTCAAATTGGAAAGAACTGCCATTTTTGGTACATTTTTAGTATCCTGTTTCATTATTTAAAAATTTTAAGTAGATTATAAAAGATAGATTAAGATATCTTGAAACTTTGTCAAGTTACGTGTCAAAATAAGATCAATACACTTATTTATACCCTAAAAATTATTACTTAAAAACATTAAATATAGGTATTTTTCAATATGCATTTACACTATCAGATTTGAATTCAGGTTTTATTCATCCACACCTACTATGTGCTACCAACTTTTCTAGGCCCTGGGAATAACGCAGTGATCAAAATAGATGAAGTTTCTATTCGAATGAACTTACATTTCAATGGACACAGAGATAGAGTTCATGTTGCTAACTGTTTACCACAAGGCTCCTGCCACTATTCTTATATTCTTTACAAGAGCCTTATGGGATAGGTAATATCCCATAATATTATTGTCTCCATTTTACACATTAGAAAACTGAAGAATAGAAAGTTTAATTTGTAAAAGGTCTTAAATAACCAGTATTAGAATTAAAATATAAACCAGGTAATTTGGCTCATAATATGGCTTCTGAACCACTTTGCAATACTGACTCTCATGGTAAACAAATATAAGAAATAAATTTTCTTAATGTTATCTTTATAAATATAGAAGATAACTTCTTGCTCACAA
This sequence comes from Equus przewalskii, assembly GCF_037783145.1. Taxonomy (NCBI): domain Eukaryota; kingdom Metazoa; phylum Chordata; class Mammalia; order Perissodactyla; family Equidae; genus Equus; species Equus przewalskii. The sequence goes on from NC_091834.1 coordinate 28,044,809, forward strand.
AAAATAATAGGATTTATTTCTTTGAAAATACTTGTCACTCTTTAGAGCAGATAAATACTGAATTTCAATGCCTAATGAAAATGTCTCACCCCTCCTGCCTGATCTCCCCTTTACCAATTTTGGCTCCATGCCTTAACAAACTTGACCTCATTCCTTCCTTCTTTGCTTCAGTTCTGAAGATAGGCACTGTGATGTGCAGTGACACCCTCCTTTAGGAATAAAGGCATTTATTTCCACAGTTGTTGAGAATGCTGCCAACAGAGTTCAACTCTCAACCCTTCCAGGAAATTTCTCAGCTGAAGAGAGGAAGAGAGCCACATTACCCGAGGTCAACCCTCTGCCTAGGGTAGCCTATATGCTACGCCTGATCCATGTAGGGTAAAATGCAGGTCAACTCTGAAGGATCATCCCAGTTTCAGAGCTCCTCTTGCATTAGGCTGAGGCCATCGCTGAGACTACATCTCCATTCAACCCTTCCTCACTGCCCAATCTTGGTTTCTTCCCTTCTCCTCCAAAGAACACTCTCTAATAAACTTCCTGCATGATAACCTCTCTCAGAGACTGTTTCTCCAAGAACCCAAATTGCTATACGCCCCAATATTAATTCCAGTTTGTCAAATTTCCATTTCCAGAAACTCTACAGATGAGAGATAATATACAGGTTTATGGATCAGTGTCATGAAGAAATACAATAGGAATAAGCTTTATTTATGGCCTTTATTTATTTATGAAGCTTAAATTGGATGTAACTCCATCAAAAGATAAAAAGAAGCAAAGGGTCACTTTGTATTCATTCTTTTATTCTATAAAGTTCTCTCCTGTATTTCGTTGTAGTACTATATTCATGCTCTTTTTTCTCTTAAAAAATAGATCTTACATATTCTAGTTACTTTAATTTTTATGGTACTGACTTTCCAAATGTCTAAATCACTTTGGTCACTCTAAACTTATTCTACAGTATAGTTTTCAGCATGAGAGTTGTCCTCCTGCATCTTTTTTCTTTTAATTATTCCCAAGAGATGAGCAAGGGACACATACCAATTATGCATATAAATTTTCATCACCAAAACTGAAAATGCTCATGCTGATTTGTGAAATACTTTAAATATTTATTTTGAATAAATGTTTTTAATATTTACTAAATCCTGTATTCAGAAATATAGTAATTTTATGATTGTTTAGGTTACAGTTTCCACAGAAAACATTGCTACTTATTGAATTATTATTTCTTTTGTGTTTTTTCTAATTTTCAAAAAGCTCTAAGTAGAAATGACCATGATAGCATAGTACAAAGTATTTATGATTTAAAATAAAAGAATGGATTCATTGGTTGAGAAGCAATATTACAATCCACAGTCAGATTTTCTTTATGAACTTTCCTAGTCTCCATCCTGATGCTTCTTATCTATGCGGCCTTAGGCACATCATTTAAATTTTGAGCTTCAATTTCTCTTCTGTAACATCAGCAATCTGCTTTGTCTAACGTAGAGTGTTTTTATGAAGAATCAAATAATGTTAAAAAAATTAAAACTAGAGAATACTGTACAAATATAATGCACTAATAATAATTCCATTGACAAGGAGACTGATGGGTCCCACAGCAGTTGTGTTATACAAAAGTGAACCATCCAGTTGTTTAACTGAACATTAAAAATGCATCCAGAAGTTATTTGACACGTAGGTTATATTTTAATACACGAGGGGCTGTGCTTACTGATGCTCAGATCTGCCTCCTTCTAAGCCTTTAGTGTCTTAGTTTCATTGCCTCAATAATTTTGTTTACATGGCATCAAATAGGGATATCACACAGCTTCTCAGATATTTGCCATTTCACTGGCACTGTGAACTCAACTGTGCGTTAACTACTCTAATTCTCATTTCTTTCCTGACCTCTCAAGTTGATACGATATCTTTCAATTGGGACTAATTAAATAAATCATTGAAGAATCACAAAATGGAATACTATATAACCATTAAAAAGCAGTAGTGGGGCTGGCACAGTGATGTAGTGGTTAAGGTTGTGGGCTCTGTTTCGGCAGCCTGGCATTCATGGGTTCAGATCCCAGGTGTGGACCTACACACTGCTCATCAAGCCATGCTGTAGTGGCATCCCACATACAAAAAACAGAGGAAGATTGGCAACAGATGTTAGCCCAGGAACAATCTTCCTCATCAAAAAAAAGAAAAAGCAGGAGTAAGTTTTATTTGTTGTACATGGAACAACTCCTTAGATTATATATTTTTTTAATTCAAGATTCTAGTCAGTAGAGCATGAATCCAATGTGTTTGTGGAAATATATATATTTCACATATATATTATAAGCTACATATATTATACATCAGATTCATATGTCTATATATACATATTACATACTTATACATATGTCTACACATACACACATACATGTTTTCCCTGAAATGATTATGCATTTTCTTAAAGAAAGGGAATTTGGTATTTGTAAGTGTAAGAAAATTTTTATTTTGGCACACACAATCAAAAAAATATATTTATAAGATAGAATCAGCTTGCCCTAATAGCTGCCTAATATTATAACTCTTATTATTAATACTTAAGGTGATCATTTTGTTTATTCCAGTATAAACATTTCTTTCTATCATGTAAGGAAATCAAACAAGAAGCAATTTTTTCTTGGGAAAATTCCTAAATCTTAGTTTGTTTTAAACAATAGGTCATTTTGTGTCTGCTTCTTGATTGGAATATTTTTAATATAGATGTGTTCAAATATCTATATTTTTTTCATGTTTATATGACATTTATTTATTTAAAATTTACCTTCCCATTTAGAACAGATACTAAGTATGAAAATGCATGCATTTTAAGATACCAAAATGTTTTACTTAACAAATATTTTACTTCTTTTTTGTAGTAAAAATTATAGGGCAAAGATTTATTTTCTTTTTGATTAATTTGAACCACCTTAAGACATAAAACCAGCACCTACAAAAATAATTCCAGCATAAATATTTACATCCCACTGTGCCCTGTGAGCATCCGCAGGAGCTGGGGCATTCGACCTTTCACTCTCAAACCCAAACAATAAACGTGGCTTTTTAAAATTTAGCATGTGTTACTGATCATTATTTCTTCTGGGTAAAAGCATGTAAAAATTAAGGAAATCTGAAGGAGATATTTTTCAATGCAAAAATTAAAAAAAACAAATCAGGGAACTTTTTAGAATTTCAGGCTTTTTCATTTCATTGCACTTTTATTTTTCTTGTTATAGTCTTTGACTCTTTTTGAATCTGAGAACATAAAGTGGAGCTAGGAAGCTGTTCTTACATTCTAGAGAATAGGGTTTAATGAATATTGACAGTCATAAGAATTTAGGAAACCCATATTCAACTGCCTTTCCTCTCCAGAACTAATTAAACTCAAAGCGATTTAATGTCTCTGTCTCCTACTGCAGCATGAACTACATGAGGGCAGACACCAAGTCAGTCTCATTCTACTTCTAGAGAGAAGCACATAGTAGAGTCACTGGCACATAATAGGAATTCAATAAATAGTTTCTGGAAGGATGAATGAGTAAATATATGAATGGGCTGCATAATAACATGAAGAGAGTTGTAAACTTTTCTTCATGAAGAAAAAGAATTTGCTGTGATGGAAACAATCTAAGCAGGAATCTTGATACCTGGCATCTGGTTTCTTCTCTGCACTTATTCTAACTTACTCTCATTACTTCAGTTTAATAAGAAAATAAAATAAAATAAAAAGGGGACAGATGATTATAAATGATTTTGAAGTCCTTTCCAGTTTTTAGATATAATCTAGGTGAAATTATTACCTGTTTGAAAAAAACAAAAATAAAACAAATGTGAGGCTACAGTCTTGCTTTGTCTATTGGTGTTCATTTGTTAATGAAAGACCATGTGATCTGTAACGTGAGGAATTCTCACCAGAGTTCCTGTTTCATATGTGTCTTTAATGAAGATGAACACTAAATTCTGAAGATAATTTTGGTTTTCTCATTCACCCCCTACAGCTCTCTAGGATTTCTCCATCCCCCAAACAGGACTATCTTAACTACACCAATAAGCCATTCTATTACCACTTCATGCTGTATCGTTCCCTCCCTCCCACCCTCCCCCTCCACCTGTCTACTTGAATTTCCTTATGGCATCATGTGGAGTACTAGGATTTGCAACCTAAATGGGAGCCTCCTCTTTCTCATCTCAATTCACGTTTGAGTCACATGTGGAAAGAAAACAAGCAAGGTCAGGAGGCAGAAGAAGAGAGGAAAACAATTAAATGTCATAGAAATCTTTATCTGAGACAAGACCTGGAGATGAGGTATTTCAGGTCCCTCTTATGCCTCAGGATTATTCCATCCTGGGGGAAGTTACGACATCTCAAACTTCCTTCCCTTTTGTTACTCTGCTTAACTGATATTTGAATAATTAAAAAGAAGGAGGAGGAGGACAAGTAGTGAGTTATTGGAACTGCTGTCAGTCAGAGGGCTGAGGCACTGCTGATGGGTAAGGTTCTTTCCCGCCTGCCTTCCCAGCTGTGCTTTAGGCCACTGTCCCCAAAAGGAGCACTCTCTCCTTGCTAATATCCATGACTGCATTTCTAGAAGGGCTTTGTGGGGAATCTGAATTGGCCACCCCAAGATCTGCCTCTTTGGCATGAGGATTATTTTGGGCTGGTTACTTTTAAAAACTGCAGGCATGAGAGAAACTCTAAAAAGTAGAAGTTATCCTTTGTAAGGTACATTTACATTTGTAAAGGAACTCTCCATCTGCAAAGGTGTCTCCCCCTCTATACCTGGAAGAAGAGGGGATGACCTTATCTCTAGAAACTCTTATCATTACAGAAGGCAAGGACTTAAATCTGCATAATAACCTTACTCTTATTTACTGTGCTCTTCTGGTAATCTCCCATAACTGGCTCCTTGCACACCCCCCTCCCACCCCGCAACATCCTCCTTTGTCTTTAGCTGAGGGTGCTATTTAAGGCGAGAGCTTCGGCCATTTTGGTGAGTTGCTCAGTTTGCCTGCCTGAGTCTCTCCCATGTATACATGTTATAAAGTTTTGTTTAATTTTCTCCTGTTCTTCTATCTCATGTGAATTTAATTTGTAGCCTAGCCAGCAGAAGGACCTACAGTGGGTAGAGGAAATGTCTTCCTCCCCTACCTCTTCTTGCCTCTGGAGTTCTCCTCTTCACCTCAAGTGCTGGTACCAATTCAAGTATTGTTCTATGCAACATATTCCATGGGAAGAGAATGCAGCTCCCATTTTAAGCCTATGCCAATTCCAGGTAATTTAAAGCAGCTTTCAAACTTTTTAGACCATGCCCACAGATAACAATTAGATACCCCTTTGCAGGCAGTACACATACTTGTAAAACATATCTGAAAACAAGGTTTCACAAAACAATACTGACTCTTACCACATGCAATACACACTATTTTTTGATTTACATCAACTCATATTTTTATTAAAAAAACACTGGCTGGACGAATTAAATCACAATCTCTTGGGCAGAGGCTCAGGCATCAGGATTTTTTTTTAAGCATTCCCCCGGTGATTCCCACGTGTGGGTAACTTTGGAAACCACTATTCTAAAGAGTTTTCAGGTGATTCTCTTAGATCTTGAGGAATATGGTTTTACTTGCAAATAATGTTTCACCTTTTCATTTACAATCATTATATTTCTTAATTTTGTTTCTTCTTTTACTGTATTATCCAGAGTTTTTAAAACAATGTTAGATAGTATTAAAAGCAAGTATCTATTAAAAAAAAAAAACACCAGTTGTGGTGCCACGTGGTAAGGAGCTCTAGTCTACACCCGCGCCATTAAAAGGCCCACTGCCCTCTTTGCGGGTCTTCCGAGGCAAGAACATGGCCACAGCCCTGGCGCGCTGCAAACGGGGCAAAGGCCTCCTCAAGGTGAACGCGCCCTGATGGAGCTGCGCACGCTGCAGTGCAAGCTACTGGAACCTGTTCTGCGCAAGGAGCCATTATTGGCGAGGACTCACGTGTCCATGTGAAGGTTAGCGGTCACATGGCCCAAATTTACGCAATCTGCTAGGCCACCTCCAAAGACCCGGTGGCCTATTACCAGAAATACATGAATGAGGCTTCCAAGGAGATCAAAGATATCCTTATCCGGTATGACCAGATCCTGCTGGTAGCTGATCCCTGTCACTGCTAATCCACAAAGTTTGGAGGCCCCCGTGCGGGTGCTCACTCCCAGAAATCCTACCGACAAGCCCATCATGAGCATCAGAGTTCACCTTTATAATAAAGAATGGTTGGGGGATTTAAGGTTAAAAAATAAATAAATTACTGGATTTGGCCCAGAAACTGCGTACTCTATTCAACAGTCACAACTCAGTCTGTAAATCAGCTGATCTAGAGCAGGAGCCAGCAAGCTGTGGCCCATGGGCCTGGCCAGTCAGGTCAGCCACCTGTTTTTGTAAATAAAGTTGTGTTGCGTACAACCGCACCCACTTTTTAACGTGTTCTCTATGGCTGCTTCCCTCCAACAGCGGCAGAGTTGAGTAGTTGTGGCAGAGACCGAGTGGTTCACAAAGTCTCAGCTTTTTCCTACCTGACGCTACAGAAAGTTAGCCACCCCCGCTTGTTTAAGTTTTTTGCTTTAGGAGGGACAGAATTACCGTAAGAAGCAAAGCCGTTAGAAAAGCTATCCGGATCTAACTCTTGAATGGTCTGGTATTCCAACCTAGGGATGAGCTTTTTCCCCGGGTCAAGAATGAACCATTCCCAGGTAGGAGTAAAGCCCTTTTCTGATCAACAGGCTCCAACTGAGTTCTAAAACCCTGAAAATTGAGCACATTAGGCAGGGATGAAATTATATCTTGTTCCTTGTGCCTTTCTAGGTTCCAAGAGTTGATGTTTCCTGTGAATCCACTAAATGTGCACTTAGCCTTTGCTTAGCTTTGATATGAAACTCCTGGAATTAATAACCTCCTTCCTATTTTTAGATAAAGACTCCTGCCTGAGTCTCATCAGAGGGTTTCATAACTCTGGACCATGTTCAGTGGGCATCCTGGCTCCACCTAAAGGTGGCTTTCACCAGTTTTCTAAGGAGAGGTTGTGATGGGGACCAACTATGCTTCCTGGCTGAAGCTGCTGTGGTTTTGACAGCACATAAAATTAGCTGCAAGCCCATTAAATTAAAGGTGGCCAAGAGACCGGTAAAAAAAAAAAGCAATCTTTTTTTCCAGCAGATAATGTTTAATTCATTCATTAAGCTGACATGGTAAACATTTATACTATGCATCTCTAGCAAATATGCTTTGCTTTAAGTAAGCATGACAGTCATAGAGTTCTTAATGACAACTTAGATTCTATTCACAGTTGCGTCAAAGACAACGTTAAAGGACCTGCTGTCGACCTTGAGAATGATTTCTAAAGCTATATTGTTCTGAGTTATAATCTAAAGCTGTATTTTTATATCTTTTCATATTCTAAAAGGTATGGTAAGAAAAATATGCTTGAGGCAAAAGGTCTCAATTAATTATTTTAATGTTTTATGTTATTTCCCAGGTGGGTTTCATTAACAGAGGTTAGAAAAACAGAAAGATCTTCACAACATGCAGTGGAGTAGATAAATATATTTTGCTTAAAAATAGTGGTCCTATAAATGGCTTATGAAAAGACTTGTAAAAGAAAAAACTTCCAAACCTAAATTATGATTAAATCTTTATTATATATAAAAAAAATCAAGGTAGTTTCCAAAGAGAATGATTATGTGTCAAAAGTGAGATGTGAAGAATGCAGAAAGATTAATAAAACCAAGGAGGATCTCATTAATCAAACATTCCCAAGTGGAATAAATGATTTGATTTGAATTTGCCTCTATATCCACCAATGATGGAATCTGCTTTTTTTTGTGAAGCAGCCAAAATGTCAGCTTGATAAATGGGGTAATTTTTTCAAAAGTATCTACTGTGTTGTTTTTCATATGCTGATGAATGTACATAGTAAAACTAAGATTATTTGCTAAAAATCTAAATAAAGCTTTGATCACTTTGACTAAGAAGATTTGATTTTTTTTAATGAATTGACCAAATAAAAACTTTAAACTGAATTGCTGTTTAATGGTTGAATATTCAGGGAAATAACCGCAACATCAAATGATTTTAGTTTTCCAGGAAAACATCTCAGACCAACTAAAACTAGTATCTGTTACTAATATCATATTTAGGGCTTTGAATAATCAATAACAATTTAGAAAAATAGTGTAATTGCTTATATATTTCAGATTTGATATGAAAGTGCTTGAGGAATAATTAGGTTAGTGTTTCATTTATATGGCACTTTGTCTCCTGAATCACTTGAAAAATATGGTAAAGATTTATGTGCACGTCTATCTAAAGCAAAACAAAATAAGTAAAGCATCTTGCCAATAAAATGGCCCAGTTGAATTTTTTAATAATGTGATATATAGAGACAGTTTAAAAAAACACCAAGAATTTTACAATAACAATTTGGGAAGATTATTGCCAAATGAATATAAATATCCAAAATGAAAAAACAACACAAAGAAACAACAAAAAACAGTGTTCCAAGTATTATTAATAATATCCCCAGTGACAGTGACCTCATTTTGGCTACCTAGAAAGGGAATAACTTTTGTGGCTAATTTTATCATAGCTTTTTGATGAAAATATCAAGTATTTAGTTTCTATTTTACTCAAAGTTATCCATTGCTATGGACTGAATTTTATCCCCCCAAATCCACATGCTGAAACCTTCACCCTCAGTGTGACTGCATTTGGAGCTAGGGCTTTTGGGAGGTGATTAAGGTTAAATGAGCTTGAAGGGTGGGCCCTAATCCAGTAGGGTTGGTGGCCCTATAAGAAGAGATCTCCTTCTCTTGCCCTCCTCATCTGAGTACACAGCCAGAAGACAGCCAACTAATAGCCAGGAAGAGAGTCTTCACCAGAAACAAAATCTTGATCTTGGACATCCCAGCCACCAGAACTATGAGAAATAAATAAATTTCTGTTGCTTAATGTATCCCATTTCTGGTTTCTTGTTATAGCAGCCCAAGCAGACTGACATACATGTTCACAGTTTAAATAGTCAAGTAGTTCTTCAATATTTGTTATAAAAATAGCCATGCTTCTGCACTGCACTTCTCCCCCACTCCAATTCCCAATCCTTCGAGCCGTGGTTCCTAACTAGGGAAAACCAACCTTCTCCCCTCACGTGCGGGACCATTTGGTAATGTCCAGAGACATTTTTGGTTATTATCACAAATGGGGAAAGGGAGAGGGGGTTGCTATTGACATCTAGTAGGTAAAGGCCAGTGATGCTTTTAAACATTCTACAATGCTTAGGACAGCTCTGTAGAACAAGGAATGATCTGACCCCCAAATGTCAATAATGCCCAGGCTGAGGAACTTTGCCTTAGAGGCAATCACTTTTATGCTATAACTTTTTTTTTTTTTTTTTGGTGAGGAAGACTGGCCCTGAGCTAACATCTGTGCCAATCTTCCTCTATTTTGTATATGAGACGCCACCACAACATGGCTTGATGTGTGGTGTGTAGGTCCACACCCAGCATCCAAACCCACAAACCCCAGGCCACTGATGCAGAGCACACAAACCTAACCACTATGCCACTGGCCAGCTCCTATGCTATAACTTTTTAATGTTTACCTTCAAATCTCTAAATAATATGGTTGTTTTCCTGCTGCTAATTTTTCTGTTTTTTTTTTACAGTTTTATTGAGGTATAATTCACATACCATACAATTCACTCATTTAAAGTGTATAATTAAATGGCTTTTAGTATATTCACAGCTAAGTCCGACCATCACCAGAGTTTTAGAACATTTCCATCACCTCAAAAAGAAACCCAATACCCTTTAGCTATCACCCCTCTACCACTGTCCTCCCCCTTGTTGCCTGCCTTACCCCTCTCCCAGCCCTAAGCAACCACTAATCTACTTTCTCTCTCTATCAATTTCTGTCTTCTGGACTTTCTTATGAATAGAATCTTATAGTGTATGGACTTTTGTGACTGGCTTTTTTCACTTAGCATGTTTTCAAGGTTCATCCAAGTAGTAGCATATATCAGTATTTCATTCTATTATATGGGTATACCACAGTTTGTTTGTCCATCCTTCTGCTGATGGACATTTGGGATGTTTCCACCTTTTGGCTATTACGAATAATGCTACTATAAAACATTTGTGTACAAGTTTCTGTGTGGACATATATTTTCATTTGTCCTGGGTAGCATTGCTTGGTCATGTGGTAACTCTATGTTTAATCATTTGAGGAACTGTCAGCTGTTTTCCAAAGCAGCTGGACCATTTTACATTCCCACCAGCATTTCATGAGAGTTCTGATTTCTCTACGTCCTCGCCAATACATTTCTGACTTTTTGATTCTAGCCATCCTAGTGGGTATGAAGTATTATCTCATTGTGCTTTTAATTTGCATTTCCCTGATGACTAAGGATGTTGAGCATATTTTCATGTGCTTATTGACCATTTGTACATCTTCCTTAGAGAAATGTCTATTAGAATTTCTGTCTGTCTCTCCTCCTACCACAGCAACTACCATAATGTACATGCATACATCTCATTCTTTTTCTTCTAATATAATGAAATTGTACTTTTGTTAAAACAATTTTTGGTTATTACAGTCTTATATTATTATAAATATGTAAATATTTAGCTGAACTATATAGTTTATTATGGTTTCATAACTTTATTCCCCCTTTGGAATAACTGTCTTCTTCTTGTTTTTTTCTATGTGCTTCTCACTGCCATATCTCAGAACTCTTTCTCCAGTTGTTATCAATCTCCTCTTAATACATTAAAATCAATTTTATCTTCTTGAATAAATCTCTCCTGGAGCGATCTGACCTGTCCTAGGTCAGCCATACAAATATTATTTGTGGCTCTTTCTGCACAGTCACCTGGAATTCTCTCCCCTCTCTCTTTTGCTGAAGGCTGGTTTTCTGGATCGCATGACTTTCGCCTTCTTGGTTCTCTCTCGTCTTGGTAGAACACATCCTCAGTAGCTTCCTGAGAAAGTGTACGCGGGAAGCAAAATTTTAGAGACTTTACTTCATTCATACCATTTAATTGATAATTTGGCTTGGTGTAGAATTCAAGATTGGAAACGATTTTGTCTCAGAACTTGGAAGAAATTGGTTTACTGTCTTCTGGCTTAGAGCTGCTATTGAGAAGTCCATTGCCTTCTGACACTTGTCCTTTGTATGAAACTGTTTTTTCTCTAGAAGCTTTTGGGATATGCTCTTGGTCCTGCTACTTTGAAATTTAATGATAATGTGTTTTAGTTTGAGTCTTTTCAATCCTTATACTAGTCTTTCAATTCTAGGATATATTCTTTCATTATTTTACTAATTATTTCTTCTTCTCTGTTTTCTGTTTGTCTTTTTGTTCTCCTTTCACTGAGATTTCCTTAATCTAACATCCAACTCATCTACTGATTTTTTTCAAATATCACAAGTTTAATGTAAAAAGTTCTTTTTTTCCCTGATTAAAAAAACAAGTATTGTTTCATGAGTCCTCTTATCTCTAAGGATATCAAGAAGTTTATTTTTCTTTCTTTTTTGTTTAGTTGTATCACTTCTGTATAACCTCTGTTTTACTTGTTTTTTTATAGCAGTTTGGATTCTTTATTAGAGTCTTTCCTCGAGTACCTGGTGAGACTCATGGCTGTCTGCTCATATATAAGACTGGGATCCTAAAAAGTTGATTAGAAGCTCCAGTTGGGGAGGTGGGGCTTTTCAATTATAGGCCCATAGGGTGGTTTTGTTTGGCAACTTTCTAAGGAAGTGTAGGATCTTACCTTTGGGCTGGTCTCATTCATCACAAAAGATTCTTTTAATATTTTTATGTTAGGTATAGCCTAGTGCCAGGCTCTGAGAGCCCAGGAGGAAAGAGAGCTGGAATTTCAAAATGCTTTAGTAAAATTTCTCTTTATCTTTAGATTTTTTAGAAGAGCTATCCTCCCTCTCAACTTGCCTGGTATCTTCTAGCCAGAAAGCCTCTGCTTTATCCTCTACAGGTAATAAAACTTAAATCTTCTGATAATAGAGAGAGCAGCAGACAGCTGGTTGTGGAGAAGGGAAGGAGAGTCTCATGTCCTAATTACTTCTAAAACAGACTTTCAACCTATCTCCCTGTGTAGCCCCACCTTATCTCAACTTCAGAGAATCTGGTAGGCCAATTCCTAAACTTTTAGGGTGTTCCCTGGCAGATTGAATTTATTCTCAGTCTTTACTACAGATTAAGATCCAGCTTTCTTGGTCTGCTTAATCAGTTACCACTTACCTCTTTGGTTTTCAGCCTTCAAAATGTAATTGCTGCTAAGTCCTGTTGCATTCTCTTAAAGTCATTGCTGCCATGTTTCCCACCTCTTTCTTTTTTCCTAATATCATTCCTACCAAATTTTCCATTGGTATTATCCACATTTAGTTAGTTTTGGAGAAAAAGTGGAGGTTAATGTGCATGTTCAATCTGTCATATTTAACCAAAAAAGCCTTCTTTCCTTTTTTTGGTGAGGAAGATTGGCCCTGAGTTAAGATCTGTTGCCAATCTTCTTCTTTTTGCTTGAGGAAGATTGTTGCTGAACTAACATCTGTGCCTATTTTCCTCTATTTTATATGTGGGGTGCCACCATAGCATGGCTTGATGACCAGTGTGTAGGTTCATGCCTGGGATCTGAACCCACAAACCCTGAGCCACCAAAGCAGAGTGCATGAATTTAACCACTATGCCACTGGGCCAGCCCCCAACAAAAGCCTTCTTTCCATTTTTTTTTTTATTTTTTTTAAAGATTTTATTTTATTTTTTCTCCCCAAAGCCCCCCAGTACACAGTTGTATATTCTTCGTTGTGGGTCCTTGTAGTTGCGGCATGTGGGACGCTGCCTCAGCGTGGTTTGATGAGCAGTGCCATGTCCGCACCCAGGATTCGAACTGACGAAACACTGGGCCGCCTGCAGCGGAGTGCGCAAACTTAACCACTCGGCCACGGGGCCAGCCCCCCTTCTTTCCATTTTTTAAGTTAAGTTTAGCTTTGAAAGATGCTGGAGAAAAATTCAATTAGTTGTTCTATTAACACGTTTTTTGTATAAAAGGATATGGATATCATTTTAGATGTGAAATTGCTTACTAGGCATAATTTTTATCTAAATATCAATCTAGTAAACCATGTTAATTTTGGGTGTTATATCAATGGATATGTCTAAGAGTACTGCTGGTCTTTGAATTGGGAATAACCCAATATACATAATAAAGATATTTTCTAAGAACATACATGGCCAAAATATATGTAATAATATTTCTTCCTTAGACTCTGTCTTACTTTATGTTCCTAGAATGCATATATCTATTCTAAATATGCCATTCTAAAAATATGTAATACTTTAATAAGTAGATGCAAACATTAAAGTCTTAACAGATATTCTACTTCTGCAATTATGGTATGTACTACTTAAAGTAATATATCTCAAGGGTTGATCCATAGACTATTTACAGTAAAAATGCAAAATTTTAAAAGAAGGATTGGGTTCCTTATCTCCACTTGAGAACTACTATGTATGGATCTCTAGGGTTGAGTCTTCATTTTTATTCACCTTTCTGAGTAAATTTGAAGCATGATAAACTTGAGAATCACACTGAAAAAAAAACGTACTTAGTAGGATTAGGAAATTAATTTTATCTGTAGGTTTTAATGAATTTGTTTTTTATACCCCAAATGGCATAAAACATAGGCTGTTTGTTTAAATATAAGTCTTCTGGAAGAAAAGACTTGACAAATTTGTATCCAAGGGACACAGAGGTCATTTTCATGTTATGTCTTGAGAAAAGAGTTAAAGGAAGGAGACAAGTTGCCTAGATCATCAGTAAAGGGATGACTGAGTATTTTCAGGTGCTCAGATTCTTAGGAAAAGCCTTAAATGATGACTCCAATCAGTTTATTTGGGCGAGAGGGCTTGCTGGCATTTGCTCCACCTCATTAGTTTAGTGAGAAAGAACACTAGAGTCTAAGAACATGGATTTGTGTATATAACACTAATTTCCTTGAGAGAAGGACTAGGCAGCACTCACCTCTCAACTCTTCAAAAATTCTTTGAAGTTATACAAAGGCTGTAACTACAGTTGCTAGTTACCCAGATCATTTCTATCAAATTCCTTGTTTTATCTTCAGCATCCAGCACAGTGCTCACCACATGCAGTAGGGGTCAGTAAATATTTGCTGAATGAACGAACAGATACAGACACTTGACCATGAGAGGCTACAATAGTAAGAAAATGTAGACGTTGCAAGGGTAAATGCTACTGGATTCAACCAGAGTCAGCACTGTGAGCCTAATTCTCTCCATCAGATCCTCTCTGCTGCTTAAGAGAGGCAAAGATAGAAGTTACCATTTGTTCATCTGAGAACCGTTCTCGGAGGCCAACGAAACACCAGGATAGTAATGATAAATTATTGAAAGGGGAGATTTTGGTTTAAACTTTGACCTCTTTAAGCAGATAGGGGAACGCTGGACAACCAATGCAGTATTGCCATCAAATGCAGAAGAATTTAGAGCAGTCATGAAGCCTACCCTTGAGAGAAACTGGAAAACTCTGACTCTGGTAGAAGCCCTTGGAGTGAGATATCTAGTGATAGTGGCAAAAATACACGGAATGATAAATTGACTTTCTATAAGGCTGAAGGAATATATAACCTCTCATGTTTCCAAGCAGTGCTCTTATAAGGGGACTACATGGGAAAACATACACTAAAAGAGGCTCTGGATGGACTAGATTAAAGGAAATAGAATCTGTGGCACGCTGGTTGGAAGAGCCTGGCATAACCTTACTGCTAGAGTCAGTGGTATCCTTCCAGGACTTAGCTTTGACAACCATTGTTGTGCAGTGACTTAGTGACAGGCAAGACCGAGGGCTAACTCTTAATGATGAGAATTAGATAAACTAACAGAGAACTCTGAGGATTTTTAGATAGTTACTATTCTTAGAAATCAAATGTTTTGTTGTTGTTAACTTTTGCTTTTTATTTAAAAAGTCTTAAAACTTGGGGCTGGCCCAGTGGCATAGTGGTTAAATTTGCCCATTCCACTTTGGCGGCCCATGGTTCGTGGGTTTGGATCCCAGGAGAGGACATACACACCACTCATCAAGCCATGCTGTGGTGGCATCCAACATACAAAACAGAGGGAGATTGGTACAGATGTTAGCTCAGGGCCAATCTTCCTCACACACACACACACAAAAGTCTTAAAACAATATTTTAACACAGAAAACAATTTCATTTTTTTATACAATAGACTTAGTTATATATATTATAGTTATATAATTTGATGTATCGATTTTAAATTTATGTATATAATGCATTTAAATACATATGTATTTAATATAATTCCTATGCATATAATATGTAATGTAAATACCAGCATTATGCGTATAATATGTAAAAGTATATACCTGTCACAGATTGTGTCCTTATTTTTTCATTTTATTACTTGGTTTTATAATCAACTTAAATGCCTTTCTCTCTCACTAGACTGTAAAATCCCGAAGGACAGGGTTTAGGTGGTAATTCATCTGTTTTCATGTGTATTTCTGTCTCTAAGCCACTATAACTGGTATAAATAGATGCCCCAAAAACTTTTTTTTGAGGAAGATTAGCCCTGAGCTAACTACTGCCAATTCTTCTCTTTTTCCTGAAGAAGACTGGCCCTGAGTCAATAGCCATGCCCATCTTTCTCTACTTTATACGTGAGATGCCTACCACAGAATGGCTTTTGCTAAGCGGTGCCATGTTCACACCCGGGATCCAAACCAGCGAACCCTGGGCCGCTGAAGAGCAGAATGTGTGAACTTAACCACTGCTCCACTGGGCTGGCTCCCCAAAAACTTTTTACCAGGTTATTAAATTATAAATTTATATTATAATCAGATAAATAATGGAAAATTTGGAACAATAGTCTTTTCATGGCTCATAAGCCAAAAAAAGAGAGACCTTTTATATATGTACAGTCTCTGAAGAAGTGAACTAGTCCTGAGACTTTGGGAAGGCTACTTCTGATGTTAATATGGGCCTCAGTTTTCCCAATTATGCCTAGTTGTAGGGCTGGTATAAAAGACAATGTGTAAATTCTTCGTATGTAGTCTGTGCTCAGTAAGTGGCAGCTATTATTATTGATAGTCTTGCACTGATAAAACACACGGATGGACTAACTTTGAGTTTGGGGAAACTGAGACAAATAGACATAAAGTGATTTGGACAAGTCAGTCAAAAAGAAAAAAAAAACCTCTCAAACTTCAGTCTTAGATGTGGCAGTTAATTTCCATGGATCCTCTGAAATACTGAGGGTGTTATTCCAAAAGCATCGATAACATAAACTAAATAGATTTCTCTTTGTTTCTTAGGCAAGATAAAAAGCCAAATCCATTAGTGGTTACAAGTACTAAAATACCTCTTCTAGGATTCCAGGGAGACTGCATATATGTCTAGACTCATATACACTCAAGTTTGTGTTTTTGGCTACTCAACATGGCAAAGTTCCAACACATCATCCTCTTGACAAGCTCCTTTGGAATGGGAAGTCTGTGATTTAATGGCTTTAGAAATTTAAGGTGATATATGTATATAAAAATGCTTGCGGGGAATCAACAAGCTAAGACAGTTCTATTGTAACTAGAACTGTAAAATGAATTCCTCCTGGTAAAAAAAGATGACGTAAATGGATAAAGGTGGGAAATTGGTTAAATATGAATCTTTTCCTGTGCACATGAATAACTTATTTCTCTGGACTTGACCTGCATGCCTATAAAACGACACACTAGACAATGTTTTCAGAATTGCAAACACACTCCCATGTTGCTAAGCTATTGGAAAAAGGAGAAATACAATCTGAAACCTCAATATCAGGGTGATGTTTATATCACTATGGTTTCAAACTTGTTGATCAGTTTACCTTAACCTTTACATTTTAGTTAGGTCAATAATTCTTTAATCTTTATATTTTCCATTTAACCTTTCCTCCTAAAGTCCTCTTTAAATTGTTGCTTTCTCTTTACTCTTTCATTGAGTAGGTTCTTTTTAGAATAAAGACATTAACAAAATAAATTCTATAAAGTACTAATTAAATTTCCTAAGACTTCATAAGATGTCTTGGAAATAGGCACCTACATAATTGCCTAGTAGAAGATACTAACACTTTATGGGCCTTTAATGGCAGGCTGATTAAAATATGTTTAAGTGGACTCTAAAAATTCTTTATATTGTTTCCTTCCTTACCTCACCATTTATTTAAAACCCAAATAACAGGTAACTGAGAACTCTAGTGCTTGAACAAATCCAGTGTGTATCATATCAAATAATAATATCATTTAGAAGTGGTGTTAGTCCTTCATTCGAGCAGCTACACATATAAATACTAGTCAGTTCTAAAGCCCGAGTTGATGACTATTTGCTGGGATGATTTGTAGGAGACTACAGAGTTCCACTTGAAGGAGGCATGAAAGCTTCATTGATGAGAGAGAAAGCTTTCTGCTGTACTGTTTTCAGAAGTCCCAGTTAACATAACAAGTGCCAGACACTAAGTGCTTACATATGTACTTTGTCCTAAGTACTTTACAAGCATTATCTTATTTAGTCATCACAACAACTCAATATGGTAAATACCAATTATTTTTTTCACTTTATTCATGGGAAAACTGAGACTTAGAGTTTAAGTAGCTTCCCTAGGGACATACTGCCCATACACAGGTAGAACTGGTATTCCACATAAGTACTTCTGAATCTAATCCCTGAAGGTGGCTTTCGTAAAGTAAGCCAGTATGGTTCTCGTGCTGTAGTTTCATAACACTTATAGCTCATCAATGTGGGACCCTTCATCTCACTCCTTTATAGCCCTTTGGATTAGTTATGTGTTTTTAAAACCATGATTTAATAGTTTCCTTGACTTGAACAAAAGCTGTTTACTGATAAAATCATCTTTCTTTTTGTTTTTTATAATTCACAGGAAAAAATTAAACTATTGGATAAAAGCATTCTCAAGCTAAACATTTGGTGCCAGATAATAATGCTACTAGTTGACAAAATTAATGAACTAGCATCATAAATGAAATTGGCTCAACACAACATTGACATAAGGGAAGCCATAGTGTAGAAAAGAGACCATGTCATAACTTTGAATGACCCTTAACTAACGCAGCTGGGTTTGCATCCTCCAGGAGATCCACCCGTTCTGTAGATTTTATGACCTCCTGCTAGTGCATATACCTGCCAGCTGCGATAAGATGATAACTTTGTTCTTTTGAGTTCCTTAGGAATGTGATGACCCCCCAAACAGAGAGCCTATGCTGATAGCCATCATCAATGACAACTGGCCTATATGACTGTCTCAAGATTCTGTGTCCCCCTTAAGATGGTTCTTTTGGACACTAGTTGGCCATCTTCCCTCTTGCTAGCAAGCTGTAATAAAATGCCCTTTCTCTGCCACCATCTTGCCTCTTGATGATTGGCTTTTGTCTCACGGTGAGCAGATCGTGCCCTTTATGAGGTAACATAAACACATTAATAGGAAACTCAGGATCTGCTGACCTTGCTAAATCCACCAACTTAGTTATTATTTGAAGATGTGCTTTTACTGTACATTGTATACCCCATTTAGTACTAGGAATGTTCATAAATGGGAGCCATAACTAGATAAGCTCTACAAGTGGTATAGTCCATTTGGAACTTTGTTCAAATATTCTTCCTTTTTCTTTAAAACCTTTGAAGTCGAGATAAACTCCAGGGACCATGGCTTTATTCAGTTCCCACTCCTATCTAATTGGGGTCAGTCCTCCTAGGCTGCAGTGATGTTTATCGTGCCCTTCATAATCACAAAAGTCTATTCCCAATCCCCAAATGCCTACTGATGTTTCTTGAAAGCATCCTAAGCCTCTATTAAACTTGTGGTTTTATGGGGCTGGCCCGGTGGCGCAGCAGTTAAGCTCGCACGTTCTGCTTCTCAGAGGCCCGGGGTTGGCCTGTTCGGATCCCGGGCGCGGACATGGCACCGCTTGGCACACCATGCTGTGGTAGGCGTCCCACATAGAAAGCAGAGGAAGATGGGCACGGATGTTAGCTCAGGGCCAGGCTTCCTCAGCAAAAAGAGGAGGACTGGCAGTAGTTAGCTCAGGGCTAATCTTCCTCAAAAAATAAATAAATAAACTTGTAGTTTTATATCCAGGGTGATGCTCTTCTTTGACAAAAAATTTCTCTAACCATTCTATGTCAAAACAGTTCAAGAGAAGTAAAAAAACAAAATGGCAGAAAGAGAGACTGTAGTGGAAAAAATAAACACATGGGCCAGAAAGAGTCAAACCGAGGCAAGCACTGGGCAGTGTGAACTTCCAGCTATTAAGGACATATGATAGGGCTCCCTTCCCTTTACTTGAGACAGGCTAGGAGAAAACTATATGTTAACACAATTTTCCAGTACTCTAATGGATATATATAAATATTTCTAAGATGACTAGTGTTAGTATGTATCCGCATTAGATATTGGCTGAGGCAGAACTGCATGCTTATATTTTATAAGGTTTTATTTTTTCATTTTAGAAAAAAGTTCCATGTTTAGCTGATAGAATTAATTATATCAATATTTATAATGTTCTGCTAAAGTTCCCAGATTTACAGTGATCTGTAACCTGAATAAGCTTACTAGATGATTTGATGACCTAGCTAGTTGAATACTGGGTGCTTGATGAAATATACTAAAGATGCATTGTTGTACGTATGGGAGGCAGGATGGGAGGGGAATAAAGTGAGTGGGTGCAGGACAAGTGTAGGTCTAGCCAGGGGGCGGGGGTTCCTTTCCAAAGAGACAGGCTCCAGTTTCTCAGCAGCAGGGGAGTGAGAAATGGCAGGGATGGAGACAAACACAAAAAAGATCAATAATTTCTATGTTACAATTTTACTCACAAGAAGTCGTACATGTGTTTCTTGTGTCTCCACTAGCACATTTAGATTTCACTTTAACGTCAAGATTAGATTTGTATCAATATCCAATTATATACTTTGAAATCACTTTTTATCAGTGTCTCTCAAACTTCTTGATGCTGCTTGCTGAGGCCAGGAAAGGAGCTCATGTTCATTACCCCACCAAGTCTCACACTCCAGTGAAGAATAAACCAGTGACAAAGTGCGCATTCGAGTTATATATGCATATATCTCCTTAGCAACAAAGTATGGCAGATTTGTTTTCAAAATGCAAAGCAAACTAGTTAAAGTAAATATCACTAAATCCTAGGTCAAAATTCTATTGATGGAGATATTTATCTTACTCAAAGTTATTTAAACAAAAAGCGCATGACAAAATAAATTGAAAATGATATTAAGCAAGCATAATTAATGTCTGATTATGAAACAAGAATGGCAGCAATCGAAAACTATAAGCAACTCAAAACAAGGCTGAAAATGAATTAATAAATTGTCCTTTCTAAAATTTCAACCACTCGGCTATGTGAGTATACCTCAACAGTTCTGAAAAACTTACCAAACATTAACTGGAGCCCAATTTTCTTCTTAGAATACTGAATTAGAGTCCTAAGTGTATTCTAATAAATATTATCATTTTAGTTATGAATAAGTAATTATTAATAACATAATTTTATTATGAGGAATAAATCCATAATGTCTATGAATTTTATTATTAAATTTATTTATGAATAATTTATAAAGTTTATTTTATAAACTTTAATAAGTCATATTTTAGGTTATTATTAATTAACATTTAGGCAGAGTCAGAAATCACAGTCTATGGAACTGCACATTATTCACCCATAAGCACCACATAAGGTCTAACATTCTGAGACAAATTCATCAAGGTGCCACCAGCAGAATCATTGGTCTATAACCTTCCCTATTCTTCTCCAGTTTGCAAAACTGTTGCTAAAATTTTAGCAGAAAGTCCAGACATCACGCAAAAACACCATTAACTCTAATTTTCTGTATGGATATGCCTTCTCTTCACAAAGGAATCACTCATCCTGCCATTTTCACAGCCTAAATAAAGAAGGTAACCCATAGTAGTTTTGTCTGACTAGTCTGCTGTGGTCAAACACACTTTGCTATAAAAACTCTCCAAATGAAGAATGTATGGTATTATTATATTCTTATCAAATCATATTTAAAAGTTTATGTTTAACTTTAGAAAACTGGCTCTTTGTCATAACCTCTTGGTTGCTGCTAGAGGTGGTGGTTAGTAGGTTGTCTAAAGCAAATACAGGCCAAGGCAAATTTTCTTCCACCCACAGAGTTTCAGAGGGGTATATCCTGCCTTTTAGCTGCCAGATGAAGCAAGCCGCCAGACTCTAGTACGCTTACTAAGGCAGATATATGAAAAAATTCACCCACTCTGATGCTAGAGAATCATCAATCTTTCAACAGAAAATAAAATACATAAGAATGAGTAATTGGTAGCATTTCCCAGTCTGGATGAGGCTGCCAGATCCAGGTGGGTGAACTTTGCTACCCTCAGTAGAATATCTTCTTCCATATCTGGTTCCAGTGAGTCCAAGGTGGGCTCACGAACGAGAGCTTCAGTTTCCTTTATTTCCTGCCTTTGTTCCAGGATTAATCTTTCTCTTCTCCTCTTTTAATGCACTGTGTCTATCCCTAGGCCGTTCCTTTCTTCATTTTCATAGCTATGTTTAAGGGCTGTTAGAGAAGCAGAGCTAGGATGAGTTTGATTACTTCTCACACCCACACTGATGCTGTAATTCTGTAGGTCATTAAAAATATTTCATTACTTTAAGTTTGCTCCGCCTTAGAGCCCTACTTCAAGTTTTTCATTGCTTGCTGGAAACAAGTCAGTATATAAAAGTCTGTGATTTGCTTCTTTCCCAGAATTTATTTTTTATGGAAATTAGGAATATTACAGTATCTAGTTGGGTATAAAAATACTTCATGATTTATTTAAATAAAATTATATAAGACCCCGAGCCTCCACTAAACAGGAAGGAGGAGTTACAATTTAACACACCATTGAGACTTCTTCCTTCCCTAGAGAGTCTTGTGAAGATCCCTAGTGTCTTTCAAATCCAGACAGAATATCTGGTGGGCAGATTCTCTGCTCTTTGTTCCACACTTATCACCTCTAAAATGTCTGTGGTGCTAGGATGCATAACCCCTTATTAGGCTGTCATCCCTCTGGTGTTTCCCAAACTTGGGCAACAGGATTCTTACTGAGGCTGGGAATCCTAGTGCCTAGAGCACTAAGTACACTCTCCCTAAGTACACCACACAGCATTCTCCTAAGTCTGATCATCTCCCTGGAGCAGGAAGAATGAGGAGAATGAGTCCTCACTGCTTCCAGGTGCCCCAACTTCTGGTCCCTTCTGAGCTATAGACTCTTCTCATCTACAAGTTCAACTCCTACCTTTCCCCCTGTAAGCAGAAACTGTCAAGATTTAGGGTTGTGGAAAACAAAAGCCAGGAAGAGTACTTATCTTTGTCTGGTAACTTTTTCTTTCAGCCTGACACCACATATGCCCCCAGGACAAAGGAACCTAAAAGCCTGACTACTTTCTAGGAATTTGGAAGTATGAAAATAGAACAAAATGGAAACTAATATCTCATTTTAAACAGTATTTCTTTTTCCCACCAAATAATAGAAATTTTTGATATTGAAATTTATATTCTACTACATAATAAAGACAATTTTCAAGTAACATGGAAACATTCTTATCAATATCCTATACCAACTTATCCTTGTAAATCTGTTTAATTTACAAAGTATTTTAACATCTCATTTAATCCCTCAACAAACTAGTACTACTCTTATTATCTCTAAATATTCAAGCACTACCATTACATTTTCTAAAGGATAACAGTTACGTGTAAATGGAATAGCCTCTCAGAGGGACCTGAGTTAGAATTCTTACTCCACTGCTTAGCCTGATAATCAAACCCAATGACTCTTTTCCTATTTTTGACATTTGTCACTATCAATTTTCCTTAACACACAGTCTAACAAAGCTTCTTTAATGATTTTTTAAAAATTCTTTTTATCTGTTTGTTTTAATCCCAATCCTATTATTTAAAATTAATGGAAGTTCTGCTCTTATTTAACTATTTCATCAGTTCCCATTGAATCATTGTTTCTGTATGTACATCTAATGTCTAACTCACCTTTCTTTAATCGTGTATCCATAGGACATTTCCCCCAATGCTGCCATTGAAGATAAAACAATATTTAAAAGTGAGTTTATCCACTTTGGTTCCACCTTCTGCTAGATCCTAGACAGATGCCTTACAAGTTCTAAGTTTCCCCGTTAGTGTCAACAACGTGAATAGTTTCTCCTTTTCCCAGGATATGATCATTGCGAGGTCAAATTCAATTCGCTTCCACCCTTCCGTTCTCTGTATTTCTTCCCTTAGTAATTTTACCTCAGCCATGAATGGTAAATAATCATATTTAGGAGTTTTCATTTTCAAAATCAAGGAGCTTTTCTAGTTTAATGCAAACAAGCCCGATCATCCACACTATTAACAATGGCCTGTCAGAATACCCTCTCCCTCTGCTGCAGTATATTTACTCTAGTCCATTATTTTTGTAAAGACCAGACCACAGTTTTATTTGCACTGCTTGAGGTTACACAAATCAATCTACAGAAAACATGTTAAAGAAACATCCAGTGCCAAGAAAATCAACTGTCTTCATTCATCTAATTCCCCTTCAATATTAAACACATATACATATGTTGGTGAATATGTAGGTCAATTATCATTCGAAGAAGTGGTAACCTCTACATTTACAATTGCTTAAGACAGATGATATTTTGTGTTGATCTGAAATCCCTGCTTTAAAAACTGTTAAAATTGTTATTATTTCTGAATTCCTGTGTATGTGTGGTACCCAGTGGAATGCTTATACATATAGAATATACACAGGCATAACATATATTGATCAGGCAATAATTCATTTCAGCTTTTTATACTTATCTTTTCCAAACAGGGGAAAATAGAGTTGTTGAACTTCCTTCTTCACCTTTCACTGATTCTTTAAAAGTTGTGACATACCTTTTTTCAAAAGATAAACACAGTAATACATTCTAAGTGTGAACAAAAAGTTACCATTTGACATTCCATTCATTTATCAAGGAAGTATGTAACCTTTTAAGGTATTTTTCTGGGTATTTTATATTATAGAATAACCACCAGTTTCAGTATCTCACTCTCTATTATTACATTATGGCAGAATAAAGATAAAATATTTAAAATGACAGAAACGAAATAACTCAAAATGAGATTCCTTTTCTTAATATTTTTTTATCATCTACTCCTCAGGGGATTCACTGTTTTATCAAGTAGCTCTGATGAGTTGACTAGTAGAAACTCCAACCATTTCCTGGGATCATTAACCTATGACATTGCACAAGAGAACTGGAAAATATACATACAAAAACTTATAAATCAATAAGAAAAATGCAAACATCCCAATAGAAAAACAGGCATAAAATATGATTATACTTTCACAAAAGAAGAAACATAAATGTCAATACACATATGAAAAGTTTTCAACCTCATTAGTAATAAAAAAAAGCAGAATTAAGACCTTAATGAGATATCATTTAAGACCCATCAGACTGACAAAAGTAAAGAAATCAGATAATACTAAATGTTGATGAATATGTGGATCAAGAGGAACACTCATACACTCATGCTGGTAGGACTATAAATTGGTATAACCTTTGAGAAAGTGTGGCATTATGTCAACATTCACATAGTCATGACCTAGCAATTCCACTTCTAAGTATATGCTCTAAAGAAATTGTCATACATCTCCATCAGGAGACATATAATAATGTTTATAACATACTGTTTGTAACACTGAAAATAGCCCAAATGTCCATCAAAAGAAGAATGGCTATATAAGTTTAGCACACACTCACAATGAATTAATATGCAGCAGTAAAAATGAATGAAATATAGCTACTCTCAAGAGTGAAAGATTCTTAAAAACATACTATTGAGTAAAATAAAAACACATAGCAGAAGAACACATAAATTACCATACTGCTCTTAGAAAGTACAAATCCAAGCAAAATTAAATTATTATTTAAGGATAATTTTTTAAAGGATAAGAATGATACACATAAAATTCAAGATAATAATTACCTCTTGGAAGAAACTAAGAGGATGAATTGGGGAAAGAGCACACCAGTAGATGACACAGAATAGAGAAGGTTCTAGATACTCAACCGGGTAATAGGGTCACAGGCATACACATTTTATAAGTTATAATATAATTTACTTATACTACAGCATTTACATACACGAATGAATACCAGAGAAATCATAGCTTTATTTTCCTTGGACTTTGTATATAATGTTACCAACAGTAATCTCAGAGAAGGGTTTCTCAAGCTTGGCACTGTTGATATTTTACGCTGGATAATTCTTTTGCGCTGTGGGGCTACCTCTGCATTGTAGGATGTTTAGCAGCCCTGGTTTCTGCTCACTAGATGCTAGTAGCAAGACTGGATCCACAGACAAATCCACAAACATGGATTTGCAGACAAATCTTGAACACTAAAAACCCCAGTGCTACCACTATTACACATACACACATTATGTTTTATATTAGGCATACTATTTTTAATTTGTCATAATGTCTTTGTGTTATGTATGAAAGGTTTCTCAAAGAATCTGCAAAGAACATGCAGTTTGATACCCTACCATAGTTCTGACTCTGAAAAACATATACACTCTTCCACTCCTTTATGAACTTGCACACATTATTCTGTCTGCCAAGAATGACTTCTATCTCTACCCAAGTAACTGCCATCCTGACCCAGAAAGCAGAATTAGTCTCTCTTGTCCTTTATGCTTCCACACAACTTCCATACGGTCTTCCACTGTAGCACTCATCCACAGTGTTACAATCATGTGTGTGTGTGTGTGTGTGTGTGTGTGTATCCAGCTTCCTCCAGTTAGTTCCTTCAATGTTGGTACCATGCTATCTTCATCTTTATATTACCAAAGCTTAGCTTAATATCTGACCTCAGTAAGTAATCAACACATGTCTTTTGAATACATATGAATAAATAAATGAATTAATTAATTTGGGGGCTTTGGTTATTCCAAAACAGCTGGCAAAATCAACCAGTTCTGTCACATTCAGTACTGAAAATATAAATCAAACGGATCTTGACATTAGTTTTGGTAAAAACTCTAAACATTTTCTTTAAATATTTCTTCTTGTATGTTTGTAAATTTATAGTCATACAGAAAAAGTTATCAGTTGATGGAATTCAGAACATGCTACCCCAAATTATGGCACCTTGGCATATCGAATATTTTAAGCTGAAGGAATTTGGGAAATGGCAAGTGCTCTCTGAGCCCCACCTCGTTATCCTCTGAAGCAGGTTATGACCTTCAGGTGAGAGGT
Organism: Equus przewalskii; assembly: GCF_037783145.1. Lineage (NCBI taxonomy): Eukaryota > Metazoa > Chordata > Mammalia > Perissodactyla > Equidae > Equus > Equus przewalskii. Next base: position 28,071,247 of record NC_091834.1, read on the forward strand.
GCCCTTCCTACACCAGAGGAAAGGAGTGTCCTTGTCTCTGAAGTCCGAGGAATGCTGAGAGGAATCTGAACACACAGGTCTTGCGAAGTTTCCCCCAGTTTACTTACACACAGCTCATGCTCCTTTCTCTACCATATTTTCCCATGACTTTCCACTCCTCATCAAACCTAGTACAAAAATGCTCAGGTTTAACCACTTATTTGGGTCTTCATTTCCTTATGAAGGCTCCCATGTCATTTAATATATATTAAATAAATTTGTATGCTTTTCTTGTTAATCTCTCTTTTGTTACAGAGCCCCAGCTGAGAATCCAGAAGGTTAGAAGGAAACAATATATTTTTCTTCCCCTACACAATCCTACACTATAAATTAAATAGAAAATTTCTTGATGACTCCTTCTAGAGAACTATGTAATGTCTCTTTTAGGTCTAGATTGTTATATTTGTATCACGCAAATTTTCAAACACACATAAGAGTTGAGAGACTAGTATTATGAATCCCCACACACCTACCATTTAAGTCTAATGATTAGCAAGATTGTTCCCTAATTGCTTTCTCTATCCTTTTTGATTTTATTTTCCTTGCTGAATTATTACTTCAAAATTCCATACATCAAAAGTATTTCACTCCTGCATAATTAAATATGCAACTCTAAAACACTGAATGTGACAAGAATTTATTTGCATAATCACATTTTTAACATAAATTAAGGAATAAACATAACAAAGATTTTTTATAGCATGATTTTAACCCAGAGTCACGTACACTGTATGTATAAACTGATTTTTCACATTTTATGACCAAAATAATGATTGACTTTCTATGTGAAAACAGGTGTGAACATTTGTAATGTTTTTTAAGGTTTTAAAAGTAATCTTAAGTCAAGTTTGTCAAATTAACAACATATGGAAAGATGAATCCTCATACAAAAGCTGAAACCAAATTGCTTGACATGAGGCAGCACCCATGGTTTTCTAGGCCTTGAGTACAGTTATGTACATCCAATAAGGTTTCCAAAATCTATATAGAGCTGAGCCAATTTTGCTGACTATTCTAGAAATATAGATGAAAACTGAAGAGGAAAGAAAAGTTTTGGAACTTTTTTAAAAAATCCAGTTTACAAAATTCAGTATGTCAAGAGTTTCCTAATCCAGTTAATATAGGAGCAATTATCTTGCCATTTTAGGTAAAAGAAGGGAAAATCTCTCATGCATTATTCTTAATGCATAATTCCAGAACATTCACTTTATAAAAAGTATAAGAATACTTTAAAGATTTGGATTTCTCATAGAAACAACTCAATTTAAAATTTAAATGAAAGTAGAATACTCATTCTTTCCACAGAATAGATGCAGCCTTGAATTCAGTTAAACAAACACTATTTTTCCTATTGTCATTTATTGTAGACCAAAAATTCATTTCACCGAAAAAATATTTTTCCCTGACATACAGTACAGGAGTAAATCTATCTAACGCTAGTTTACTTTCTGTATCAAAAAGTTTGTGGATGAGTGTTTTAGTTTTTCCTTTTTTCTTTCTCCCACTTAAATGGATTTGAAAGAGCAAAGTATATGGTGGAAGTCACAACATTTTTTCCCACCATAAAGATACTAAGTATGTGTTTTATTAGTTAAAATTGTTTCTATCCTGAACTACTCCTGTTCTCTTTGCTGTTTACCTCCTCCTCTCTCTCACTAGAAGCAAACGTTTCCCAGGTATAACATGGGACAGAAGAGACTGAGGTGCAGGGCAATTGTGATCTGCCCAGTTCTCACTGCAAATCAGTGGAAGAATCAACTCAGAGCTTTCACAGATGTAAAGGCCCCTCGAGATACTCTGGTTTACCCATTTAACATGAGAAAATTGTATCACCTTTCTTGCATCCTCATGATGGTTTCTCTCTCTCTCTTTTTTTCCTGAATATAATACATTCTTCTACGACGCTTTAGTAAATCCTATTTGCTCTTCTTTGTTTCAAATCCGTGTTTGATAGCATGGATCATTCCTTAAAATTGGTCATCTGTGGACACATTAAAACCAGGAGTGTGGAAGCCTTGCCAAGGAACTCCCACCCCAAGAGGCCCTATGCCATGCATCCTGTATTTTCCTTGACATTTTCTTTTTAAAACTGCAGACTTTATTATTTCTGTTCTGCTCGCTGTGATTGTCCTCAGTCTAACTTCCAGTAAATGAGAAAGGCAGCTCCAGTTGCACCTCATTCTGTTCTCTTTCTAGCATAACAGGAACTATTCATATACGTAAGATGAGCTTGTTTTTTTAGAAAAAAAAAAGAGGACACAGAAACTAAAAATGTTACACCCTCCCCTTACCTTCCTGCATATTCCCTTCTCCTGCTGAAGTAACTATTGATAATAATTTAATATATATTTATGGAGAAATGAGCTTTTCGTATTGCCAAGGACTTTGCATGGATATTCGTTTTCAATCTATATTCTCAATGTCAAATGGCTATTATTAGTATTATTAATTCATTCAGCAACTGTTTATTGAGCCTCTTACTAAATGTCATGCAGGTTTTAGTTATGATACATCAATGAATAAAACAAGCAATGATTTCTGCTCTCATAGATCTTACATTTTATGAGAAAACTGTTTGCAAAAAGACTAGACATTGAGGGAGTATGGAACAAATTCCAAATTTTAATGACTTTATATTTTGTTTAATAGAGTATGTGCAGTGGAGGTGAAGCCGGGTACCTGAAGGTCACTGTAAATATCCCATAAGAACATGGTTACTACTTTGTTCTCAACACAGCCACAGATGAAAACAAATCAGTACCCAGTAAATCCTAGATAAATAACCTCAATCACTGTTAGATGTATCTGTTGAGCCCAAATACTTATTTTGAACCCCATGCATAATTATAGCTTGCTAATTTGCTGTTTTCTTATTTAATCAGATGGGTCACTCAGTGATCACAAGAATTTATGAGCTTGTTTTCCAGAAGAAAAAGAATGCATTTAAGGAAGATATGCCCACCAGATGACCCAACCCCAGCTACCCCTGGCACCAAGAAGTCTAGTTGCTCAAGGTCTTATCTGAAGTGAAAGAAACATGGACTTCCCCTTTGTTTCCCTAAAACCCCACTTCCCAAGCCCCTTAGTCCTAAAAGACTCCCTGCATTCTTTCTTTGTTAAGGCAGATCTGAGAGAACCTAGTGTCCCACCTTCTCATTTTGCCAATTTGAATAAACATTTCTCTACCTCCAAGCACTGGTGTCTCAGTGATTGTCTTACTGCACAGTAGGCACAGACCTGAGATTAAGAGGTTCAGTATCAGAGGTATTTGTAGGTACAAATAGCAGGCACACAATAATGACATAGCATATCACTGGGGGATCTCAAGATAGATTTGATTTATGAATTAGTTTACAAAGTTTAAAGATTGCTAAATAAAAGTAAGGAATATATATTAAAGAGCAGTACAGTCTTATGTCAACACATTTTACTTGAAAGTGAATTTGTTTTTTATTACTAAATTTACGTAATAATTATATTTATAATCTTTCTTCAATTAGATGCATTTGAATTAAAATGAACCTTACCTAATTTTTCAGGTGGCAGGCAAAAGATAAGTAATTTATATTAATCTACAACTAGGCCATAAAATCAAAACAATCACTTTGATACATTTTTAAATATAGGTATTAATAGTTTATATTAATATCAATCAATTAACAAAGCACATTAAAATAAGATTTTATTTTAATCAATGTTCCTATTATGGGAAAAAATTTAAATTAATTCTACCTAATTCACATAATAAACATTTCAATGATCATTATTATTTCCAATTTAAAAATATTAGTCTTCATTAATTATCATAAATACCAGTTATCAAAGAACTCTCAAGAGATATAGTTATTTTAAACAAACAGTTAATACTTGACAAATCATTCAAGAAAATCCTTTTACAAATTTCTATAAATTAAAACAATGAGTTAAGTTTTACACTTTATGTCAGCAAAGATGCTAACAATTGCACAAAGAAAAGGAATATATTCCTATTTCCTCCCATTCTTCTGAAGAATGAAATTATTATGGCCAGTAGCTTGCATGTCTTTAGCATAATGGTTAACTGATTAAATGTACACTCCTCTATTCCTCATCTTCTCCAGCCAAGAATTATTCTGGGAGGCTGGGGTGAGGCAAACTCTAGTTTTATCTCCAGGAATAAGGCATTATCATTTTATTCAAAATTTACACAATATGCTTCTGAAATAATGAGCTTCTCATTTGCACATACACCCAAGGTTGTTAAACCTAGTAACATGTCTTTCCTACATGAACATGGCTTAGAGGAATAAACATTTTTCTGTGTACCCAAGTTATAGAAGAAAATTGATGTCCTTGTCCAATTAAGTTCTTCATTTAACTTGTTAATTAAAATATATTCCTAGTAATCGCTTTCATAATATTTGTAACTTAACAATCTGGAAAAGTAGATGTAATGTATAGTAAACAATTTTAACAAATGGTGGAGGAAAGCCTTGAGATAAATAGAGCCATTAATAAAAAGGCAAAGATTTGAAGGTATCATGATGGTTAATTTTATGTGTCAACTTGCCTGGGCCATGGGATGCCCAGATAATTGGTCAAACATTAGTCTAGGTGTGTCTGTGAAGGTATTTCTGGATGAGATTAACATCCGAATCTGTAGACTAAGTAAAGCATGTTGCCCTCCCTAATGTGTGTGGGCCTCATCTAATCAATTGAAGATCAGAATAGAATAAATACGCTGAGTAAGAGGGAACTCCACCTGACTGACTGCATGAGCTGGAACATTAGTCTTTTCCTGCCTTGGACTTGAACTGAAAAATTGGCTCTTCTTGGGTCTCAAGCCTACTGATTTTTGGACTGGAACTATACCATCACTCTTCTGAGTCAAAAGCTTGCCAGCTGTTGGTAGATCTTGAGACTTCCCAGTCTCCATAATGCCATGAGCCAATTGCTTATAATAAATCTCTTTCTCTCTATCTGTATATATCTTACTGGTTCTGTTTCTTGGAAAACTCTGACTAGAACATCACCAAAGGTGTCCCATTCCACCATGAGTAATAATTCAGCTAATAATGTATGTAAAAAATATCAGCCTTGATTTTTCAAAACAGCATATTTTCCATATTGTTTTAATTTATAGGGACTGGTACCAAGATTTTACTGAATAATTTTTTTGCAGTCTTCTATGCTACTGGTATTTGGTTTCAAAAGACAAATATAAAATTGTTTAAAGAACACTTATTTAGTAATTTTCCTTTAAAATGTAAAATGTGGCATTTGGGGAGGGATAGAAAGTTATAAAAATATACACTTATCCACTTTTCAAAAAGTGCAGTTGTCAAATTATGAAGCAGTAAGAAAATAATAGAGCCACTAATATTAGCAGAGATGTCTTCCAGATGTGTCTCTTAAATTATGGTTATATTTCAGGACTGAACTAAATATTTTAATACATTTGGTTGAGAATCATGGTTGAGAGTCAAGGCTACAATGACAAACCACAATAAAATGAAATAATAATCCTTCCATTTTAGCATCCTAAAAGTGGAAGATTAAAACTCTTATTTTTAGTATTAGAAATGACTAATAATGTGTCATGTCACTACAAAAATCAAACTTTCAACAAATGCAGAACATTTCTTTAATATAAAAAAGAAATACAACATAAATATAAGCTTCAGATTTGGCTCTCTTCTTTGCTTTCCTTGAATTGTTAACTTCGGTTAGCTCACCAATTGAAAGTCATGGTTATTCTACCTTATTTCAGCTCGCAGGTTTTGAATAAAGTATAAATTTAACCAGCTACACGATTAGTTGATTATTAAAGGCCCTTTAGGTTTTTAATAATCATAAATAAAGCACCAATAATTAATGCTTTTCTTTGACTATATCAATTTTGATGTAGCAAAAAGAATATTGGACCAGGAGCAAGATAACAAGTCCAAATCCTCATTGGGACAGTTGCCAACCGTGGTCCTTCAGGAAAGTTATCTTCTTGAGCCTTGGTTTCCTCTTCTATAAAATGATACCTTTCCCAATGGTATTGAGAAAATTGAAAGAATATATATATATATATATATATATATATATATATATATATGCTGTAGCATTGTGCCAAGATAAAAAGCAATCATTAATGGAAATGCAGTCTCAATAGTTTAGTTATATCTATATTTGTTTTTAATATTCTCAGTATTATTGCTGTCAAGAAATAATACTTTTAAAACAGGGGAAAAATTGTGGTGTCTTGTCTAGCTCACCTAATTGCCTTTCATGCTGAAAACTGATAATAATCCAAGTGATTCTTGTCCCTAGAAATGCACATTTATTGTGTGTGATGGTATGCGATTGATTATGGTCTTGTGGATAGATATATTTTTGCATCTATTTGTAAATTCATTTCAAAATTCCCTATTCCTTATATATGTGTGGTTCTTACAATTCTCCTTTTAACTGATTATAACATCTTACTAGCTCTCTCTTTAATAATGAGTTAAATTAACCTTTGACACATGTTCATTTAATATTTATGAGTCAAGACTTTAACTTTTAAAAAATTATTCTTTAAAATTGCTACCCATTTTTAATAAATTGTATTATCTATATACCAATGGAATTTGCACATTAAGAAAGAATTTTTAAGAAGACTACTTTGAGCATAACTTTTTGTTCCAATGATATCCTTTTAACTTTTACACTAATCTTTTTTGAAGTGGGCAACAGACTTTCAAACATATGGTTTGGGGTAAACTAATCTTGTCATTTTTATAATACTGCTTTCCAAACCATAGTTTCAAAACAATGGAATAAAGACACATGATAAACTATGATTTAATTTACTAGAAATCCTAAAGGAATTATTATATATGATATGGGAATTTTAGTGTCCTTTTATTGCATTCATTAATTGTGCTAAGAAAGTACAGACATTCTCATACAACTCAGAAAATCAGCAAGGAATCTGTATTTATCAGACTGTGTACAAGCTTGCAGTGTGAAAATATAGGATAAATTGAGAATTAGTGACACTTTTTCAACATGACAGATGTGAGAACTCACCTTGATCTCCAAAACAACAATGCATTTTAAGTGAGTTTTAAACTTCCACAAAATAAACTAGGAGTTTATTCAAAGGAAAAATTGTTCATTCCTCTATTCTTCATTTATGATAAAATATTTCCCATGGGGTTCTCTTCTGATTCCCTTAGAATTATCACTTCCTATCTCCCTGTTGAGCTTCAAACATAATTTCACAGTAGAATTTTCAGGGTTTTGCACATACTTGAATTTTCTCTTTCCTGTTTTTCAGTCTTGCGTGCCTCCTAATCCCTGATCATATTCTTCCCTCTGGTAGGCAGCTTCATTCTTAACACCCTCAAGGAATCAATTTATGCTTTAAATTAAGCTGCTTTTTTAAAGCATATCCCCTTTGCAAGAGTGCCATGTTACATAGTCTCATGAGCTCTCACAGTAACTAGCTGATAGCATTTTCAATCCACTCTGGAAACTGTATGTCAATCTTACCTGTAGCTGCATAATGACAAACTGACTTTAAAAATTAATTTATTCATTTGGGGTATTCCATCAATATGCTAAGAAAAATGGTATTTTCTGACATCCTAATGCTCATGTACATAGCATCACTGATTTTACAGTAAACAAAATTGAAAAAAAGTAGACATTTTCGTTTAGATAAGTGGGGAAGGATACTAAGTAATATCCAAGGATTGAATTTTCTAACAGTTTTTAGCCACAGAACTACTCTTGAAAGAAAATCATACACAAAATTCCCACTAAGCTTACTCGATTGAGTTGGAACTCTGATGGGGAGGGGGCATGTAATCCATGTAGGAGTTTCGTCAGACTCCTATGGACACAGTATGAAAAATACAATGCCAAAAAATAACCAAGCATATTATTCATAATTCATCAGTCTGACATTCAGCACTATACTTAGAATTGAATATGCATAGTTGAGATGAAAATTTTTTAAAAGAAATATTTGAAAAGCATGTTTTTAAAAGAACAATCTAAAACCACAGAGTTTTCTTAACCTTAATTTAAAGTTGAAACTTTTATTTTCGAGGATAATTTCTTGGTTACATTTGGTTTCATTTGTTGTGATTTCTTTGGTTGGGAGTTTAATGAAAAGGGCCTGGTTTTTCCAAACACTGACTATAAACTGCATTTCTACAATGCAGTTGGCTTTGGGAGTGTCAGCATATTTTCCCTCCTAGTTCTGGCTCGTGCCAAGAAGCATTCAGAATCCCAGGTACACATCCAAAGCTGCAGGTAGCGGCAGCCAGAGTGGGGTTTCTAGAATCTCCTTTTTCAGTTGAGTGTATAAAAGGACCACTATAGCAGTAGCGCTGTCTTAGAAAGACATATTCTGCCCAAACTATTCCTTAAGATTAGACAAACATTGACAGTTCAAACAGCACATCCTATCCCAGAAGATCTTCCTTAGAGAACCCAGTGCATCTGTCTCAAAGGGCATTTGGCTTCAGCTGACAAAACTCCCTTCTGCAACCTTTAGAAGTGGCTATTATTTGTGACTGATTCCAGGGAAATAAGCCCTTAGGTCACAGCATGAACTTCTCGGTAGCATGAGGCAGACATGTCCAACCTATCTCCCCAAAGAGGGAGAGTTATTATATAGATATTAGAAAATCTTATAAGAATCTAAGAATAGGAAACAAAATAGAGCTAATTTCAGGGGCAAAGAAAAGTCATATGAAAGAGAGCTGCTGCTCTCAAGGACAGTGTTACCCCTTCTCAGCTCTGTTCTCCCCTCTACCTGCTGATTTCCTTGTTTACTGGAGCTTTCCACTTTCTCTTGATTTTGGTGGAATCCATTCACTTCACAACTCCAGTGCCCACAGTGGGCGGGCATCCTCTATGCATCTCAGTTCAGATTCCTGAGAGTCAGAATCTGGTGCTTAGACAGCCTGTGGATTGAGTAAACTGTGTAATTAGGGACCGCATTATAGATACAGAGATGAACAAAACAGGTGAAGTCCCTGGCCTCATGGAGATTACAGTGTCATGATTATTACTTGTAACAGGGCACAGCCATTTAAAGGCAGCAGGACTGTGGAAGGGATAGCTTTTCTGTGACTAGGAAATAAATCCCTAGTACATTTTGCCTGCAGCTTTTCCTTTTGCCATTGTTTTGCCTCTGTCACTACTATTTTTACTATTTTTGTCTTTCTTGTTTTGATGACTTTTTTACTCAAACGCTTAACCAGACATACTCTATGCCAGTGGGTCTCAGAGTGTGATGCCCAGACCCACAGCAGCAGCAGCATCTGGGAATTTATTAGAAATGCACAGTTTAGGTCCTACCACAGACCTACCTAATCAGAAACAGCAGTGGTGCCCCGCACTCTGGGTTTTAACAATGTTCTGGTGCATGCCAAGGTTGAGAATCACTGCTCTGTGCCTTCAGTCCAAATATGTCAGCCTACCTTTATTCTATCTGCTTCATAATAACTTCCATGGGTTCTCCATTTAATTTTTCTCAATTCTTGAGTTACATGAAAATATAAATACATAAGTGTTTAAAATGATTTTCCCATCCCCATTTAGTCTTCCTTTCTCTAAGTTCAACAAAATTCTTTCATGTGATTCTTCCTCTTGCCCACAGGAGTCAAAGCTATTATTCACCTCCTATTTGGTATCTGGCTAGAATGGTGCCTAAAATTCAGCTCACCAAAAAAAGAAAGATAATCAGTCAACTTTAAATTTAAGATGACAACAATTCAACTAGATTGACCATTTCCTTCCTTTATGTTTTAACCAGTCCAACCCATCAAGTATGAAGAGTTCCAAATAACAGCTGTCAAACTTCCTAGAATTCTATATAGAAACCAGTCTTGGAAACACAATAAAATACAAGATTAAAATATTACGTCTCAGTGGGCAATGAACTCACTTTCTCTAAAATGTGATTGCTTTATATAGCTTCTCAAAATATATTTTGCAAATAAAACTGTTTTTTTTTTAAAGAGCCATAATTTGGGGGAAAACTATATTGCAAGGAGTCAAAAAAAAAAGTCAAGCGTTACAGAAAAAACTCATTCAGAAAATTGCATTCCTGGAATGCTATGTCCAGGTCTTTCTGGGTGAGTGTTGTCCACAATGTACTTTCCTTAGAATATTTTAGAAAGTTTTCCATCAATATATCACTCTCAGTTTTACTAAAATGTTTTTATTAAATTTTTTTGTTCTTTAGTCACAATTGCTGTTTAACAATTGTTAAATTAATCACTTATGCAACCCTCTTTCCCCCAATCAACTGTCCACTCCCTGAGGTGGGAACTGTCCGTCCTTTTAACTACTACAGCTGTGGCACCAGACTCAGTATTAAACTCAGATTTGTTGTTCGATATATGTTTGCAGGAATGATGTAATAGAATGATGACAATTATGTGGTTGGCCAAAAAAATAATTTTTAAAAAAGAAAATAATAATATGCTTAGAAATTATTATGAACTCAAAATATTTTCTGGGAAACGCATGCAAATGCAAGAAGATTTAATGTGTTGCGATTCATTATCAATTTGTATATGGGTATCCAGAATATATATTTGATATCCAAACTTTCACATTGGTTTTGTGGAAAAGACCCTGAGAGTATTTCTGTTCCAGCTTCCTCGCCTAAAGGCTACAGAATATCTAAACAAAACAAACAGCTGTCAATGTTTTTCTCACTTTCCAGGGGGAAATTCTATGGTTTCCTTGGAATTCTTCTTGTATTTTATCATATTGAGAGTAAAGAAGTTCCTCCTTTGCCCCCACAAAATAGCTTCTTCACATTCTTATTTCTTTTAAAACGTCTTTTTCATAGAATTTTAAATCTTACCATCCTTTAGTTTTATGGACTCACCTTAAAGTCATATATGATTTATATACTTCCTTACTTACCCCATGGTTTCATTCTTCTTCTCTAAAGACATCTAACTCATTTAACCTTTTCTCATATACTATATTTGCAACCGTGCAATCAATGATCGATTCTTCTTTGGACTTTCTCACATTTTTATTTGAATTCTATTTCATATGTGATATTGCTGTTTCAGTGCACTTCACATATTTTGACTCTTGGCCCCATCATCTTAAACAAGTTTTTTTTTCCTGAAGATTGGCACCAGAGCTAACATTTGTTGCCAATCTTCTTCTTTTCGTTTTCTTCTTCTCCCCAAAGCCCCCTGGTATACAGTTGTATATTCTAGTTGTGAGTGCCTCTGGTTGTGCTGTGTGGGACACCACATCAGCAGTGCCATGTTCACGCCCAGGATCCAAACGGGTGAAACCCTGGGCCGCCAAAGCAGAGTGTGAGAACTTAACCACTTGGCCACGGGGCCAGGCCCTAAACAAGTTTTAATATGACCTAATGTGATATTGGCTTTTTCTCCCTTCAAGAGCAGTGAAATACTGGCTTGTTTTTAGCCTGAAGGTCCAAGATCATCTCATTCCATTATGCCTTAATGACCATTCCCTCATCTATGTTGGCAGTGTTGATTATTGCCTAACATATTTATCTTTTCTAAATTCTAAGATTTTTTGAAAAACCACTCCCCCCATTCCATCAATATCTCTTTATATATTTTCTTGGTTTTCCAGCATATTGATAGCTACATACATATAATCCTTGCCTAAAAATTTGTTTATGGCAATCTTAAGTCTCAATCCAAGAAATAAATCATCAGAGAAAAAATTTAGCACAATAACTTTGAACTTTTCTAATTTGGGGTCCAACACTTTATAGCTATTTAATATTGGGCAAGTTAACATCTCATTCTCAATAACCAATTTGTCTTAAGACAAATTTTGTCATAGGAAAAACTGACGTGTTCTGGCAAAAACTGACATTCTGGGAAAAGAGGGGAAAAATCTAGTTTGTTGCTATCACTGTTCTGAAATTGTCTGGTCAGTTATAAAAATAAGAGGAGGACAGGGCCAGCCAGTTGGCATAGCAGTTAAGTTTGCACATTCCACTTTAGCGGCCCAGGTTCCATGTATGAAATAGAGGAAGATGGGCAGGAATGTTAGCTCAGGGCCCATTGTCCTCAGCAAAAAGAGGAGGATTGGCAGCAGATGTTAGCTCAGGGCTAATCTTCCTCAAAAAATAAAAATAAAAATAAGAGGAGGACAAAGACATTTTGACTTAAGAATAAATAATAAGCTTATGTTTGTAACTTTCTTTGACCTTTGCACTTAAATACAACCTTCAAAATTAGGGAGTTCAACTTATTTAATATGCATTGTTTTCGCTGCCTTACTTTACCTATTTAAGGTAACTAGTTCATCATAAATAGAGAAATGTATACATTCATAGTATACTTTTTAACTTTGGAGACAATAAGAAAAATAGTCGCTTAATTATATATTGGATCCTCCATTCTTCTAGGCTTCTTATTTTTATCAGAGAAATATTTTAATCTTGTATAATAATGCTTACTTTAGCATTTTATGGAATAAAATAATTTTTTAAATAGCTCTAATCAGTTTTATTACTGTTTCCTGGAAGCCTGCAAAAACAAAAAGGAATTTTAAAGTTCTGAGTAAGACCTTAAAATGGACTAAGATTGTAAATTTTAGAGCTACAGGCCCTCCTTCCTCTGATCAATGCTCAATGCTTTTATATGTAAGTACTAAGACTGCAGCTTGATCTTCAAATATTAACCTTGACTTCTCCTCCCTGTTCTTTACTAAACAGAAATGCAAATCAAATCCTCAGGGACTTGTATTAAAAAAATCTTAGTGTAGTATGTTCATCACTCTGGCCTCTCTGACCAAAGGACATCTCAAGTTTGTTCCCAGCACTATTTAGAATTTAAGAATAAAGCTATAAAAAGTGAAATAATTCTGTTTTTCTAGTCAAAAACTTTTACTTTACTAGAAGGCAGAAAATAAAATTGAATTGATTTTTTCTCCCTTAGGACAAGAGAGATAGAGTAGAAGAAAATGGAAAGGCATAGGGCCATGGGAGAGAAATTTCTATGATGAAAAAGACCACACAGATTATAATACATACAATAAGAAAGAGAGGCCACGCTCTGAGGAAAAGAGAAGAAAAGGAAAAAATAGAAGTTAAAAAAGAGAGTGAGGTAGATGGCTTGCAAATGGCCATGATAACTCCCTTCCCTGTATCTGTATCTTTGGGTAATCCTCACCCTCATAAACCTATCTTGAGCCATGTGATTTTCTTTGTCCAATGGGATAAAAGCCAACACTATCCTAGCAGAGATTCCAACAGTGTTTACCTACTGAGACTTCCTCTCTGTTACTGTGCTTACAAACCTTAGACCACTAAGTGAACAAGCCTGTGCTAACCTGCTGGAGAATGAGGGGCCATGTGGAGAAGTAAGGAGCTTCAGCCAAAAGTCCACTAGCCAACCATCTGCCAACAGCCAGACGTGTGTGAGGCCATTCTAACCACAGACATGTGAGAGGACCCAGTAGAGATCAGTCAAGCTATCACAGACCAGAAGTATTGCCCATTCCAACCAAAGAACCATGAATAAAGAACCCGAATGTTTTAAGTCACTAAGTTTTGGGATAGTTTATACACAGCAAAAGCTAACTGATAGAGGGAACAGTAAACAGAAATGGGGGACAGTAACTCTTGCTGAGGAGAAAAGCAAGATAAACTTATTTATTTATTTCTCCACTTATTGGTTCATTTTAGTTGTTGGCTTCAGAATAAGTTACCATTTCATTTCCCTTTGAAATGAGCATTAGTTTAATAGGTCTGATTCATTATAAGATATGTTTTTACTCTGAAAGACAGCCTTGCTGGAAAAGCTGGAAATAATAGCACACTTCTACCTGCCTAGCCCTGGTTGGAGGAGAGTGGCAGGAGGGACAAAATATCCTAAAATTGTTTTTCAGATAGAAGCAGGTCACAGTGTTATCACCTGCTTACAAGACAGAATCAAACCAAAGATCAGACCTGGCATTATATTACATGGACTGTGATATCTTCAGTACAATATCTTTTAAAGACAAAGTAAAAAGCAATAATTTTTATTAATATTTGATAATATAGATATTATTGAGTAATTTTACTTTACATACACTATTGGATACAGGTTTTATTTGGTTCTACTATAAATTCAAAAGGATTTATCAAGAGTCATTTTCAATGTGCCTGACATTTTATTCATATTTAAGTTTTCTATTCTTTTTGATTTTTAAGATACAAATTTCTCAAGCAAAACTATTTGGTTCCTTATATTTTTATGTCAGCCCTTGGGCTCATCATTATCTGGAACAGCTGCAACAGAGTGGGCTGTCAGTGATAAGTAAATGTTATTGCGAGCTGTTGGGTCCCTTTATGAGTACCAAAGATAGATACTATCTCTTTTATTTGATTTTCCTGACCTTTGAATAATTGGAAAAAGAGCTATTTTTACATTTTTCTTTGTGTTTGTTCAGGAAAATACCAATTTATAAATGCTAAATGGAAGTACAAGAATACATGTATGACCTTCAGAGTATAATTTCATCAAAACTATAAACAATGAGATAAATTCATCTATTTACAGCACTATGAAGAAAGTTTTATTCTTACAGTCAAGCTCTTGAGTGGTTAAGTATTCCATTGCATAGCTTCAAGTCTTCAAACAACAAATTCAGTGTTATTAGTTCACAAAGAAAAGAGAGCTTCAAGTAAATGTCACGTTACTATCAAAGAATATGTACCAGAATATATATTGGGATATAGATCTATAGGAAAGATGCAAAAAAGTAAATTTAATTATAAGAATTATTATACAAATGATAACTAAAAGTTTGTTTCTCACAGCCAGCATCTTATTAAAATAATTTAAATTTTTCATTTGCATTTGCTAGATATCTTGCTTATTCATTCTTTAATTTACCTGAGTACTCTGTGGAAGCTTGTCTATCTGCTGAGTCACAATGATTAACATTTTCAAGTTCTTATTAGAAAATTTCAGACATATGCAAATATTGAGTAAATAGTATATAAACTATAAGGGAGGATGGGAAATGTAGGCTTTAAAATAGACAGCATTAAGCCCAGCCAAAAATTGGGGTTCTGTTCCTAAGAAAGAAGAGGAAAATATCACAGGATTGGTAATTGTGAAATGGCTAAAATGTACCAAGGAGTTTCTAATTAATTAGAATTTCTGTAAGTAAATTAGCCACACAAGTGTGTGTTTTTCAATATCCCAGATGAATGTGTAAAACGCATTATGCTGAAAGAACATGACTGATCTATAATTGTCATTATCATTAGCTCAAATTCCAAATAATTTCTATGATAGTTATGTTATTTTATATCATTTTGAGATCTATAAATGAGATTTAACAAGTTCTCACTTATGCAATCTGTTTTATATTCACCTCACTTATTTGTATCATCCACCTATCGCTATTCAAACCATCAAAGAGGTAGATCTAAATTTAAAAATAATTATATGAAAATTTATATATAAACACGCATATCAACACATAATGATAGATATAAATGAATGGCAGATTAGATAGATAGATAGGTAGGTAAGTAGGTAGGTAGACTGATGATGGTACTACCCTTCCCTTAGTCTCTAACAAGTGAGTGGAGACATAGTTTACTCAAGAAAATTGAAGGATAAAGAATAAATTAATAGGCATCAGAAGAATATACAGCTCCTTTTGTCCAATGGGAGCAAAACTTTGAAGAAAGTTTTAAAAACCATACGTTGTATAGTAGCCTTTTGTTGTATAGTTTGTATTTTCCATATTCATTACTATTTTAACTTAAGTGAGAGTTTGAACAATAGGATGTCAGTGACTTGCCAAGACTCAAGATGTTACTCTTAAGATACTAGGGGATAATGCAATGTCCAAGACATATCCTGGTAGTTGCAGAAGTCACTTAACATATGAAAGTAGCCATTTAATCAGGACTGCATTTATTTTACAGGTAGGGGAAATCACTATATATATGACATATATGTATGAGATATATATGAGATCTACATATGAGATATATATAATATGTAGGAGATATATATGAGATATATGACATATATGAGATATATATGTGATATATAGCTATGTAATGCTTTGCCTGAGTGAGTTAATCCCAATAATTCTCTAATATATACAAATTAGATGAAATTGAAACAAAGAACAAAGAAAGTGCTGACAGATTATCCACTCATTTTAATTCTAGATGAAGTATGTGATTGATGATAGAGGTTTTAAAGCAAGAATAGAGAAAAATTTGTTCTAGGATAGAAAATGTAGAGTGATTTTTTTTCATTATAAAAAGTCAAAAGAAATATATGTCAATTCAGGGGTTTGGAAATAACATAATATTTTATGTTGTCACGTTTATCACAAGTATAAATAATATTATAGCATTTATATTTTAACAAACCATAAGGAATAGCAAAAATGTCTCCATATAAAATTTTATCTCAAATTTGACACTGACAATTTTTTTTATTTATTACTACTATCATCATTTTGTTTTTTTGGTGAAGAAGATTGGCTAACATACTCTGTCAATGCTCCTATTTTTTTGCGAGGAAGATGGGCCCTGAGCTAACACCTGGGCCCATCTTCTTCTGTTTCATACGTGGATGCCTGCCACAGCATGGTTTGAGAAGCGATGCATAGGTCCGTGCCTGGGATCTGAGCCTGCAGACCCTGGGCCACTGAAGTGGAGTGTGTGAACTTAATCACTATGCCACTGGGCCAGCCCCTACCGTTTTTAATTTTTAAATATAGAAACCTAAAATACATTGATTCTGAGAAACATATGCAATGTAAATAGCTGCCAGAATTTGAAAAATATCTAAATATTAACATAATTTTGGCACATGGAAGACAAAGTACATTACCTCAATTTCTACCAAGTTTTTGTGAAAGAGTACTGTTTGCATCCAATTATGACTGTGACAGCTTTCTGATAAGAAAATACTGCAATGAAATAATAAATATGTTTCACATATACTCCCCCTCCACCCCAAGGACTTTTCTTAGGTTTCTGATATTTAATTTGGTTTTATGGCTATATTGTGTAAGATTGCTATGCTATGCATAAAAATTATCTTTTTTGCTGTTGTAGTTACTAAAAGATATAATCCATAGTTTGGACTACTGAAAGATGCCAGCCAATACAGAGAAATGTTTTAAAAATTCACACAATTCATAAAATAAATGAAAGAACTAATTACTAAAATGAAAGTAGAGATTATTTATTTCTTTCACAGCTATTCCAAAACAAACTCCGTGTCACAGTAGAATCAGTTGTAACTAAGAGGAGAAAATCTAGAAAATGAAGGACTCACTATAATAAAAAGCAGATGACTTCAGAATAGAAATGTATTATGCCTAAATTTGATTAAATGTAGCCATAACAACAGACAGCTCATTCAAATATCCGTCCTTCAGACTTGCGGAGCTTTGCAGGTCCTTGAAGAAAAAAAGTCACAGAAGTTGTGGACTCAGTACCATTATTGGAATTAATCAGAAATGTATAGAAATTCAATTAATAACTACTCTTATTATAATATTTAATATATGAAGAGCTAAGTTTGGCCATGCTTTATTAGACAGATTCTAAAAGACATAATACAATTTATCGTAGTATATAATTTAACTATTGGCAGATGTATGTTGAGTGGGATAGAAGTTTCGTTAGGTTTTACTTTTCAAGACTGAATGACATGTTATTTAATTACACTTAAATCTATTAGGACAGAGATTCTTTTTAAAAAAACTAAAAGCTATTGCTACTTATTATGCATAAGCTGTATTATATAATAAAGTATGTAAATACAATACTTACATATTGTAATTGCTTTAGCATGATAATCTCACTTTGCATTAGCAGAACAATTTTTGGATATTATTTTAAAAAATTACAACCAATTTTCAAATTCAAATTTAAAATCTGAAATTTAAAAAAATCTTAGAAAAAGTTTTTTTAGAAAAGAAATCATTCTATCATTTGCAATGCAAACAAATAAATAGAATTTAGGGTTGCATAAATGTCCAGTATATTTTGACATGGTTTATAGTAAATAAAATTTAATAATTAAAATTAACCCAACATTGGCAGATATTCCTACATATATTCGTAGCAACACAACCATTGGTATATGCTAAGAAATATGGAAAAACAAAACTTGATTAATAGAAATCCTGAGTGAACGGAAAATGTTTTCTGTCATTTTTCAGTTAATTGATAGATATAGATTTGAATAAAAGCTCTAAGAACAAGTTTCAACTTCCACAATTATTTTTTTCCTGTCTTAATTCACATTTACCACAGCAAATTTAAGACTGGCTAGGTGGAAAAGTAGCTAACATTAATCTATAAACCTGGCTTGTTAAAATTGGCTTTGGAAAACTAACAATGCATGAACTCACTGACGGAGTGAGTCATTCTTAGGAATGTGATAAAGGTTCTTGCTTTTGCCCAGTGTAGTTAACCAAAGCACACGCCGCTCTGTGCCTAAACAACCAATCAATTTAGTTATATGAGCCAACTCAATTACAAAAAATCATTCACAACAAGAACAAAAATCTCAACTTTGGTAAGACGAGGAACTTGATATCTTAAGTCCCTTTATCCAAAATTCTTTCTAAAACTCAACAGGAATAATTACAAGTACACAGAATATTCCAATCTCTTGATTTCCTGCTTTTAAAGTAGAAAATTTTTTGATTGCTCAAGAAATTCTGTATTTTTTAATGGCTCTCAATTCATCCTCCTTATACTAATCACTTCTACTGCAAATTAAATAATGTGGTCAAAACTGAACTCACCCTTACTACCACCTTCATTTTAGCTAAATCATAGAATCAAGTAGAGTCATTCTAGATGTCTTTCTTTCAATCAGCTCCCTCATTTCCATTTTCTCATCCTTTCCTGTTTGTTCTAACCATTTACTATTTATTATGTGCATCCCCTCCTGTTTACCTTTACTGGCCCTTCCTCCATTTGGAGGATGATCATTTCTTTGCTGTATCTTACTAACTGAATGATTTTCCTCTCGTCTGGAATGCACTTCCCCACTCTCCATCATAGAGCTAATCCCAACTCCTTCATCAAAGACAGTTCACAAATCAGCTCTGGGATGCCTTCCTTAACTTTACAATCTAGTAAATTTCTTTTGTATGCTTCCTTAATCCACTCTATTACAGTATTTATACCATTGAACTATAGTTATCAGTTTACATAACCCTCTCCCTTTTGCCTTGAAGGCAAGTCCTATATTATTTGTTTTACTCCTGGTCCACGAAAATATGAGGCACTAAATGCTGTGAATATTTCTTCAATAAATACAGTTGCCAAGAAGTTTTTTTAAAAATTCTTGATCCTAGTACCTATTAATATGTCAAATTCTATATCAAAAATGATAATATCAGATTTACATTATTGCATAGGTTTCATGTTCTCTAGATGATGAGTTTGGATTTTAAGAACAAATCTAAATTAATTTTAAGTAGCTTAAAGTTTCATATATTAAGCCTTGTATATATCTACTCTGAAACCAATTTATAATCCTGGACTTTCAAAAGCAATTATCAAAATAAAGTCATTCTGTACAATAACTGGAATTAAAACTTACAGCTTCACAAGATTCAGCATCTTTCAAGGATGTGTAGCATGGCTGAGGTCCTAACTCCTCAAATATCTTCAAAAATAAAATTCAACACAGGGGCTGGCCCTGTGGCTGAGTGGTTACATTCGTGGCTCCGCTTCGGCAGCCCAGGGTTTCCCCGGTTCGGGTCCTGGGCATGGACATGGCACCGATTGTGAGGCAACGCTGAGGAGGCATCTCATATAGCACAACTAGAGGCACTCACAGCAAGAATATACAACTATGCACTGGGGGGCTTTGGGGAGAAGAAGAAGAAGAAGAAGAAAGAAGATTGGCAACAGTTGTTAGCTCTGGTGCTAATCTTTAAAAAAAAAAATTGCAACACAATTTAAGTCCCTACTATTGTGTGTTATTTCAGCATTAAAGATTCCAAACTGTTTTTTAGATGTTCCACACACATCAACTGAAGCAGATTGCTGCACTGCTCATAGCAGTATTTACAGGCACGGACCTTGAATTATTTTTCTTGTAACTTAAACTTCCGTGTTTCAAGAAAAGGGAAGTGAGCTCTGTCAATTTTCTTGTTTGAAGGACCTGTGCTAATGAATAATAATACCACTGGGTTTTTAACTACAAACACTGTTTTATTTTGGTTCTTAGGGTATGTTTGTTTGTTTAACCTGCATAGCATTTTTAAACTAAAATTTTCAAACTACTATTTTTAATGTTTTCAATTTAATGCATTGAATTTTGCACCATGAAAAAGAAATTTTGCAAACACCAGTAGATTAAATCTAAAAACACATATGGCATAATATGACATCATATAACTTAAATCAGTGCAAGTGATAACTGAAATCTGGAATTTGATGAAAGCTATTAGCTGACCAATTGATCATTAAACTGCTACTGAAGTCGGAGTATTATAAAATGGACTGAAAGCCTATGTGAAACAAGCTGTCAGAGTGTATAGGTAGAAATGAATTGGCAATTTTTTAATTTCATTCACAAGAAGTTTTGTCTACACTGCCAATCAAGGATTATGTTTGGGGAACTTTTCTTAGCAATAGGAAATCCTGTCATCATTTTTACTAGAGGAAAGCATTTAACTGCAAAATACCAACATTATTTCTCTTCATGTGCTGTGAGAACAAACAGAATTATACATCTTAAGAATACTTATGTGTTTAAGGCAGGTCTAAAGAGGTGTCATAACTCTACATGAAACCTTAACTTTTGAGTCATGGAGAGAACATGGTTTTATACTGCAGTCACAAATGCAAGTATTTTTCTCATACATAAAAGGAAGAAAGAACAATTCCAGTTTAAAAAGTAAAATCAGGATTAGAAGTCTGTACTCATAATGAAAAATGGAAGTGGAAACTAATTGCATTAGAGTTTTCCTGAGACACAAATTACAGCTCTACTTTTAGACTGTTCAAGTCCAAATACATGAAAACCTAGATAATAAGATAATACACCTCCCTTTTCCACTGGTTGGATGATGTTCTGACAACCAGCAGTCATTCTGCTCTGCAGACTGTCGCACCTCTATCAAGTGTTGAACAATGGCTGGTGAGAGCAGAGTTGCACAGCAGCACTGATCAGGTAAATAATGACCACTATTTCTCAATGATAGATTAATTTTTATTTGGACAGCCAGATGCTGGAGAGATAGGATTGCCATCTAATCTCTTACTTGAAAGAAATTATTTTTAGATAAATTTTCTCTATTACATAGCAACAAAACAAACATATCTACCTCACATTATATATATATTTAACCTTTATGGAGTACAAGGTAATTGGTATCAGATAAATATACTGATACATTACTATAATAATTATATATATGTATATGTATATATGTATATGCTACTGTTGAGTATATATATAAACTTTTTTAAAACTAGAGTGTAGGAGCCAGCCTGGTGGCACAGTGGTTAAGTTCCACTTCAGTGGCCCAGGGTTTAACGGTTCAGATCCTGGATGCGGACATATCACCAACCTGTCAAGCCACGCTGTGATAGGCGTCCCACATAAAATGATGGAAGATGAGCACAGATACTAGCTCAGGGTCTATCTTCCTTAGCAAAAAGAGGAGGATTAGTGGCAGATGTTATCTTAGGGCTAATCTTTCTCAAAAAAAGTACAGCGTACTCTTCATATATATCAGAAACAGGCCGTCATTTAAGTGAACTTTGAATATGGACAGAATATTTTTAAGTTTCAAGGCCCCTTCACTGTTCCCTCCTCCTCCATTCTTGCCACCCTCCAATTCATGCTCCATAGAACAGCAAAAACAATCTTTTCAAAAGGAACTCAGTGACATTATTTCCCTGCTTAAGCCCTGCTGTGTTTTCCCAGTACATTTGGAAAAAATCCTCACTCCTTATCTTGTGCAGGAGTCTGCATCCTCGGGCCCTGCCTATTTCATAGTATGTAACACTCTCATACTAATCATTGTTTTCAGTTCTTTGAAGATGTTAAGCAGTCTCTGGTCTTAGGTGACTGGCACATGCTGTTCCCTCATCTGCAATGCTCTTTCTTTGATCTTCTCATGGGTAAGTCTTCTCGATGCTTACACCTCAGCAACAATGCCCCATTCACAGAGAGGTCTTCCCTGACCATCCAACCAAAACTAGGGTTCCCTCCACTATTCTCTAACAGAGCTTCCCATTTCTTTCATAGCACTCACTAAAACTAGCAACGATTTTGTATATTTGCCTTCTCATTTCTTTGCTGTCTATCTCTCCCACTAGCATGTACATTGGGACAGGGACAACATTTGTCTCTCTCTCTCTCTTTTTTTTTTTTTTACCATTGCATCTTGAGTGTATAGCATAATTTCCCAGTACTCCATAAATGCTGAATAAGTGAATGACTGAATGCCCATTAAGTAACACAGTGTAAATTTGCACATATGAGTATTAAAGTAATAAGATAGAATGTGACATGAGGGATATATAATCAGCCTTATCATATTAGGGTACTAAGACATCACAAATTGGTAAATGCTTGGGTAAATCAGCTCCCTCTGAACAGCCATAATGATTTACATGTATTTCTCTTAACTGTATGTACCTTCTATTTTGTAACTCAGCTATTTGTGTTCATATATTTTCTGTTTTATTAAATCACAAAGTCCAAGAGGACTTTAAGAACTTTGTGTTTAGTTTTACTTTGGGTAACTAACTGAGCTCTCCTTCGTAACCTTGAACAGTGAAAACATAGGCCAACCAAGAACTCCACCACTGACTAAGCTATGTGAAGTCTGGAATGTTAGTTAACTTCTGGGGCTCTCAAGCTCCTCATCTGTAATGGGTACCCTGCTACCTACTTCACAGAATTTTGGTAAGGTTAAATGAAATGGTATATCCAATGCCATGTACTTCACATGATCAATAATGGTAACTATAGTGGATCGAATGGTATCCCTCAAAACATACGACCACATCCCAAAACATGTAGATGTAATCTTATTAGAAAATGAGTTTTCATGCTTTGGAAAAATAGGTTTTGCAGACATAATTAAGAATCTTAAAACGAGATCACTCTGCTGGACCTTAAGTCCATGTGCAAATGTCCTCTTATCAGTGACACAGAGAGAGAAGAGGAGAAAGCCACGTGAAAATGGAAACAGAGATTGGATTACTTAGTTCAATTTACATATATTACAAATAGCAAATATATCACTGCATATGTGTATGCAAATAGAGAGATAAATATAGTCATTTGAACACACACCCCCATGTCATCATCTTCATCTTGTCAAATCATTTTTATTATCTTTGAAACAAACAATGGCATTGGGCCAAATCAGAAGTTGTGAATCTCATATTAGTGACTTTGTAGGCACCTGAGGAGTCCTGAATCCCTGCCAATCAAGTAAATGTTGCAGTTATAGTCAAATAAACCTTTTTTCCAAGGAGAACATGCATAGCTTTCATCAAATCTCAGATGCATTTGGGACCTCCAAAAGAGAAATCATCTCAAACTTGAGCATCTTGAAGGTCCTTTCTAGCTGTTATATTGATGCAATGTTTCGGGTTTATGTCACTTTAAAGCAGCCAAAGAGGTTTTACATGCTATTTTAATCAGTAAGATCCTATCTTTGAAGACCAAGAGCAAGCCAAAGAAGAGACTATAATAGAAGTTGTTTTAAGTAAACTTATCTTCTTCCAAACATTATAATAAAAATCTACAGGTTTCCGTTTCCTTATGTGCAGTCTGTCATTACCCACCAACCTCCAGGAAAGGAAATAATCTCTACAGTCAACAGTATAAATACAGACTCCAGGTTTCCTTGAGCTCTGAAATTGCTGTATTCAAGTTAAAGGGTCACAGGAGGCACAAAGACAGAGGAAAGAAAGTAAATGAAAAATACATAGTTTCCTTACTTCTTTCAACGTAAGAAACTTCAAGGTCATTCTTACCAGAACAGCCATATTTCTGCATTGTGTACACTGAGGGCTACAAAATAAAGTTAGAATGGACATGTGTCTGATAAGAATTGGATCCTATGAAGTTCTTAAAATTCACTGCTTCTCTTTTATTACTTTCTAAAGTTTACCAAACAGAAACTGAAGAACTTCCTGCAGAATATCATCACATGAGGCAAATGTCAACAGTATAAACAAAATAAATCATATGTCAAGTGATTTCTTGTAAAGAATTATGCATGTCTCTCATCTTTTTCAAGTTAACAGAATTTTAAGTTATTTGGGGTTTGTAGGAAATATATTATGGATTATCAGGCAGTGTTTTTGAAAATTAAAGCAAACTAAGTTTTCAGTTTATTCACCATGTAAATATATGAAGAATATTGAGGATTCAAACAAATTATTATATGAGAACAAGGTGTGGTAGATCTGGCATAGCACCTTGTTTAATACGGCAGACGGACAGTAAGTGCCCCTTTATTGTTTGAAAGCACAGAAATAATTGTGTGGATGAAAGTCTTCCATTTAAAAGTCATCAAATTGATTTTAAAAGTTGTGACTTTGAAGAGCGATTGCTTTCCCCTAAAAATGAACTTCGCTGTGGCTTTTAGAAATAGGTTGGATTAATTGCTGAGTGAGGCAATGGTGAGTGGTGGGTAAGTGCAAGCTCTTGCACCACATTTCCCGGACTGAAATGTTGTCTCTGCCACTTAGAAGCTGAATGACTTTAGCAAGTAACTTAACCTACGTATGTTTCAGGGTTCTTTTCTCTAAAATGAGGATAATAATAGGAACTAACTTCTAGAGTTGTTTGAGGATGAAATGAGTTAATCTTGTATCTTACTTTGAATTTAGTAAATTCATGAAATGCGTTAGTCATAATATAATTTTTTAAGTTTTATTTATTTATTTTGTTTGAAGAAGTTTTTTACTAATGTGTAATTTCCTGAGTCTAAGGCTCAAAGGTTATTCTATATACCAATATCATGGCCTTAAAGTTATAGGAAATATATTCCTAACATATTACGAATCATGTTGATCAGGCATTCTTGTGTGTAACTTCCACATATTTGGGGTATCTGATTCAAAAATACATAGGATATACTACTAATTCCATTTTATATATAATATTTTAAATTTCATTTTAGATTTACTATTTCTCACAGGAATAAATCTAGGGTAGGGCAGAAACTCAGTTATATGCCTGTGATCTATTGGCTTAAAATGTTAGTATTTAATCATGTTGGTACGAAACAGTTAACCCTTTATTAGTTAATCACATCTGTCCCATGTTAATACATTCTGATATAGTTTCTATTTCTCTTCAGTTTCGTCTATCCTGTACCTTGCTAAAAGATTCACTTTCTTACAACACAGTTTTCATCATGTGCGCTCTTTCTTTCATGTTGAAATAATGATTTTAAGAAATCATTACTCCCAACTGACACTTCTCAGCCTGGTATTCATTTTAAGTCTTCTTGAGCAACCATGTAATGTGTTTGTATTTCTCTTCCCAATACTTTCTATCTCTATCCTTGCTAATTTTTTTATTTATTCCAGTTGTTTTATTCAATTTTGTATATCTAATAGTAGCCTTTATACAGCATGCTAAACAGTTTTTGTCAAATTAAATCTGTTTTTTCAAATTATTCTTTAGCCACTTTAATTTCATATTTGCAAAATCCTAACAAGTTTACCAATCTTTACTAAAGTCTTTTTTTAAATGGCAAAAAGAGATACCATTCATAATGTACAGCAAAATCTCCTTCTTGTCTTCTTATCTCATTTACACAGAATCTGCCCACAAAAATGTCTATCTTTTCTCAAAATATTTAAAAGCTTTCTTCCCTTTCCTTCCTTTATGAATTTATTACTTTTCTCTTCCAGAAATAACGTTGTCCTTTCCAATTTAATCTAGTACTCCTGGCATCTGCTTTTTTCCTACCCATTACCCTGGTTATGCTTAGCAAAGAAGCAGGAATCAACTTGGCAGATTCAGAATTTTTTTTAGCACGCAAAAAGGGAAAGGACTGTGGATATGCATATGCTACTTCTTTTTTTGGAGCTGTAGACCTCTAAAATGTGTCTTCAGATATTAATCAAAAGGAACTAAGAAGAATTCATCACAATTTTCAGTAGAAATTTGTTGAGTTAAAACCCTTGCAAAAGGAATGTAGGTCAATTAACTATAAATAAATTATATATATATATTTTCCAATAAAATGTCAATTTATACAAGCAACGCATCTGCACATATTTTGGGTAGTTGCTGCCATGCTGTCATAGTCACTTAGGGATTTGTGATTCAATTTCATTTCGATACCAATCACAACCTATATTCCATAATATCTGTTGGATATTTATTTGTTCTTTTTTCCCCCTTCAATCAGAAATACTGCTTTATCATAATTATATATTTAGTTCAGAAATCTATCCTTTTATACCATCCTTAATTCAGCAATATTTATTCTCACATTGCTGCATAATGGGGGGCTGCCAACGATAAGCCAGACATCACCACACTTACTAACTGTTTGACCTGAGCTAGGTCTCTATGCTCTCTAGACATGGTTTCCTTATACGAAATGGACACGATAATACAGGTCAACCTCTCACATCTGAAACCCTTGGAAGCTCACATACTCTAGACTGAAAAACACAGTTTATTCTCTCATAAGTAAAGTAACTTGCTTTCCTTAACTTTATTGAAAGTTATTTTACTTTATTTACTATGTTTTACCCATATTATGAAAATCTAAGCAGCCCTTTAAAAAAAAAACTAGATCTAGATGTGCAGATATGGCGAGAATCTCAGATACATTGTTGATCGAAAATCAAGTTCCCAAATATTGTTATCATATGGTATGAGCCCATTTATGCAGAAAACAGCTAAAAACTATATATATGTACATAAAACTTATGCATATTTGGTCAGGTAAATATATATACATGTACACATAATCAGAAATAGCATATTGGTAAATACATTAGATTGCGTAGAGAAATGTTTGAAAGTACAGTATAAAATTTCTAAAGACAATGATTAAATAAAACTAGAGATGAATATGGTTACAAAATATGCATCTGTGTTGTATGATTTTTTTAAATACACAGGTATTTGAGAATTACTTATGTAATTAAAATATTTAAATATTGCTCCAAGTAATAACTTTACATTTTATAACCTTTTATACCTCAGTTATCATTAGATTAATTTGATTTTCATGTCTATAAGCTAATTATATTTGGTGTAACTGACAATATTTATACTGGTAGCCTTTTACAAGCTTATTTTTAATGTTAAAAGTCTCACAGTTTTTATGCTGGATATAATAATTGATTCTCATTTGCTTAAAGAAGCTGAAAAGCTGTTGATTAAAAAAATAAGAATTGTGAAAACCTCTGTAGTTGAAGGCCTAGGCAGATGGACATAAAGAAACTGCCATTTAAAAGAAGCCAGGCATTTCTCTCTCTGGGTGGAGACAAGGAGAGAAAGAGGAAATGCCCAGGTAATGTGAAGAGTCTCCAGTAATTAATTTGAATATTAAGTCAATGTCAACTATTAGTACTCCAAGCTAGTGCAGCAGATGACAAAAGTCACATATTATTATAGATGCATTTGCTAATAGCTTAAAGGTGTTAGACACCCCCTCCCCCCACCCCGCTTTTTAAATGACTTAATCTTGTGTCTCAATGTTCTAAATTGTAGTCCACCTTTGTCTCAGATCATATTAGCATGAAAAGTAAATGAAAGTCTTGACAATAAAAAACAACGAAACATGAAATCTTAGCTGCAGCCCTACTAGTGAAACCTCTGGAAATCTTGTGCCCAGATTCCTATGACTACTTCCTAAAGCTCCTGGGGGACCTTCCAACTATAGCATCCTGCTCCTCAGATTTTCCCAACAAGGCTGACAAGCTCGTGTCTCTGTGGTGACATCCTCTGAACTTTCCAAAGGTGATGCCTTTCTCACTTCTCTTCGGCAGCTCACTAAACCGAGGTGCGTGATTGGGAAAGAGGTGGAAACCCTCTTCACTGTCAAGTTCAATTCCGTTATCAGGTCAGAATCAAACACACTGTCAGCTCTCATGGTACTTCACTGGCTCAGCCAGCTATCATTTTCTTAAATTAATTGTAATTTTACTCATGTTTTTTTGACTAGTCCAGAAGGTAATCTGATTGACAGGATTTTGTTAGTCAACACTATTCCTTTCCTCAGACTTTTAACAAATAATTATTCCTTATTTAGTTTACACTCCTCTCGTTTCTTCAGACTGAGTTTTCCCCATCTAAGATTATTATTTATCAAGATTCTGCCTAGATTATGTATATCTAGATTATTATTATCTGTGAGATTAAAAATTGCTCTTGTTTTCAAGACACAAACACTCGAGTTTGGTCAATTTTACTTCAATCCCAGCATGTTCAGCCACTTGTCTTTACATGAAGCTGCTTAGCTCTCTGACAGCTGAGATCCAGCCAGCCCTTCTCGCGAGACATCTAGACCAGGGTCACACAACAGAAACGTGAGCCACATAGGTAACTTTACATCTTTTATGAACTACATTTTAAAAAAATAAATAAGAATCAAATGAAAACAGTTTTAGTAATATGCTTTATTAGCTTAATATACCCCAAAATATGATTATTTCAACATGTAATAAACATAAAATTTATTGAGATATTTTATATTTATTGAAATTGAGTATGTATTTTACACTTACAACACATCTCAATCAGGACTAGCTACGCTTCAAGTGCTCACTAACCACATGTGGTTAGTGGCTATTTTATTGGATGGTGGAGATCTGGATAGTCCAGAAATGGCGATTTCAAAGTGGCTCAACAGTTTAAGCTTGGTCTAAAAACTTTGTTTCACATTAATACTTATCTTAAATACTAAACTTCTGTTTACCATGTCCAGTGATGGACTCCTCACACCTTGAGCGATTGTTTCCTCAGATCAATATATAATACCCTGCTTCTGACATTATATGCTTTATTCTGCTTTTTTAAAATTGAAGAAAGAATATTTCTTTTTAATGCAATCATTTTTATAATTTCTTACATAACTAGGGAAAATTATTTTCTTTGTTTTGAAATTAAACTATTAATAACATAGTCTCATCATAAAAAATCAAATACCATAAAATCATATACATTAAAAAGTGAAAGTACTCTCCCCTCCTGTTCCCTATTCTGTTCCCTAGAGTCACTCAAGATTTACGGTACATCATTGTAGACATTTTTCCATATCAAAGAGATGTTTAGAAACAGGTATTAAATACTCAGATTCATTTACAATATTTTATATAGGTTTTGTTCTCCTAAATGAAGATGTGTAGATTCATTACAAGGTCTAGTGCACATACATGTTTGATGACTATTAGAAATATAAGGTTGCCTAAAATCAATCAACGTGATACACCACATCAACAAAGTGAGGAATAAAAACCACATGATCATCTCAACAGACGCAGAGAGAGCATTTGACAAGATCCAACAGCCATTTATGATAAAAAACTCTTAACAAAACAGGGATAGAAAGAAATTACCTCAACATAATAAAGGCCACATATGACAAACCCACAGGCAACATCATACTCAGTGGGCAAAACTGAATGCCATCCCCCAAGAACAGGAACAAAGCAAGGATGCCCACTATCACCACTCTTATTCAACACAGTACTGGAGGTTTTGGCCAGAGCAATTAGGCAAGAGAAAGGAATAAAAGCAATCCAAATAGGGAATGAAGAAGTGAAACTCTCACTGTTCGCAGACGACGTGATCTTATATACAGAAAAACCAAAAAACTCCATTGGAAAACTAACAAATAATTAACTACAGTAAAGTTGCAGGGAACAGAACAAACTTGCAAAAATCAGTTGCCTTTCTATACCACAATAACCAACCTACAGAAAGAGAACTCAAGAATACAATTCCAGGGGCCCGCCTGGTGGTGTAGAGGTTAAATTTGCACGTTCTGCTTCTGGGGCCCGGGGTTCACGGGTTCAGATCCCTGGTGTGGACATGGCACTGCTTGGCACACCATGCTGTGGTGGGCTTCCCACATATAAAGTGGAGGATGGGCACGGATGTTAGCTCAGGGCCTGTCTTCCTCAGCAAAAGGAGGAGGATTGACAGCAGATGTTAGCTCAGGGATAATCTTCCTCAAAAAAAAAAAAAATTCCATTTGTAATCACAATTAAAAGAATAAAGTACCTAGGAATAAATACAACCAAGGAGATGAAGGACTTATACATTGCAAACTATAAGACATTACTGAAAGAAATTGATAATGACATAAAGAGATGGAAAGAGATCCCTTGCTCATGGATTGGAAGAATAAACATAGTTAAAATGTAGTTACTACCCAAAGTAATCTACAGATTCAATGCAATCCCAATCAGAATCCCGATGACATTCTTCACGGAAATAGAGCAAAGAATCCTAAAATTCATATGGGGTAACCAAAGACCTCAAATTGCTAAGGCAATCCTAAGGAAAAAGAACAAAGCTGGAGGTATCAGAATCCCTGACTTCAAAATGTACTACAAAGCCATAGTGATCAAAACGGCATGGTACTGGTACAAAAACAGGCACACAGACGAATGGAACAGAACTGAAAGCTCAGAAATAAAACCACAACTATCTACTATCAACATGGCCATGTGTGCAGAGAAGAGCTAAAAAGTGGGATATCGATTAGTCTAAGTTGCAGGATCCTTGGTATTACTGCAGAACTGGTGTCTTCCTGGGACGTGAGATAATAATCTTCTTATTGCTAATCCACTGTTAGTTGTATTTTCTGTTACTTGAAACTTAAAGTGTCTATTGATACAAACATCAAGAAAAATATGTTTTATAGACTTTAGTCAAAATGAAATAGGAATCGTTTTCATTAGTGAAATTAGAATTTAAGCCACCAGTTCTTGATGAGGAAGTTATTAATTTTCTGTCAATTTATTTCCATGTCATCTATACATTATGACTTGAACTTAGAATTATTTGCAAACAAAGAGTAATTCTCCAAAGAATAAACAAATGTTTAGTTTTACTGCCAGTAGAAATAAAATTGACACAGATAAACAAAATATAAATACACTGTCAAAATTGTTTATTTTAAAATGTTTTTGCATGCATGCAAATCTTTATTGGATTAAAGAATATATTTTGGGACCAGCTGTCAGTAGCAACTTATAATTATTTATTTTTATAGTGTGGTAATTTTCTCCCTGTTAAATTACTACCATCTGCCTATCGCTTAAGGAGTGTGTCCAGTGTTCCATACACTGAGTTTGAAGAAGGAGTAAAACATAAAAATATGTATTATATTTAAGAATCCATATGTATTTGTCACATATAATACAAATATTAACAAAATGTGGTAGTTTGAGTAGATTTAATGGGATAGGATCAAACCATAGAAATGAATCATATAAAACTGCCACTTTTGTAGGCAAAATGATAAAATATTGGAAATTTCACATGGTTTGAACTAAAACAAAACAATTAAGAATTTTTCAGAAAATATAAAAACTGGCATGGTTTTGTATTTCAAAGTTATTTTTTTTCTTTTTGTAATGAACAAATAAGGCTTATGTCACTTATCTTAAGAAACCAGAAGCAGAGCTCTGCTTGAGAAGACAATGCTAACATAGCAAACAGCACAGGGACCGGACGAGGGTTTACTTTTGGTTGATGCACATCAGTTTATGCAACGCAGTTCCAAATCAAACATTTTTCATTGCTATAACATTACATCTGTCTTGCAGATACAGTCATACAAATAATACAACCACAATACTGCTTTATAAGTATAGTGTTCTGTTCTAATTGTGGGAATAAAAATATTTTTAAGTATTTGTACATTAACATTGCATGGTGTTAATATCTTAATGCATATTTTTAACAGAGTTTATAAAGAGCATGATGAAAAAAATCTTTGCCATAAACTTTATTAATACTGTACCTGGTAATGTTTTTATTTTTAAAATATCATTTACATGTAAAAGGATGAAACTGGGACTTCTAAATTATCCTGGAGCTCTAAATGAGGATTACTACTCAATATCAAACTTATGCTTTATACTAAGTGTGGACAGAAGCTAGATAAAATGAATAAATATATACTTACGGTTAAGCTAATGGGTAGGTTGGGGGTGATACTTTGCTTGCTATATTTACAAAGCATTAATTATTCCCAGGTTTTAAAGTACTAGTGAGTCTAACCTGTATTTTTAGCATTTTCTCTGGTTCATTTAATTTTAAAATAACAGAACCAAATTTACATTTTTTTTTTCCTATCTCTCCCCCACCGATGGCCAGTATTCAGATTAAGCCAAAAGGCTTGGAACTTATCTAACAGCACAGTGACATTTAGGAGGTAGAATTATCAATACTTGATGATTGAATACAGAGGGACATAGTGAATGTCCCTAGAGAGACATTTGGTATCCAGGAGGATATTAAGTAGCAAGCAGCTGATATATAGGTTTGAGGTTCAGGAAAGCATCTCAGTTGAAGGTACTAAACTGGGGGGTAATTACCATAGAGGTGCTAGCTGAAATAAAAGGAGTGGATGAAATAGCTGAAGAAAACCTGGTCAGGAAGTACAATGGACTGAATGTTTGTGTCCCTTCCTAATTCGTATGTTGAAATCCTAATACCCAATGTGATGGTATTAGGAGGTGGGGTCTTTAGGTGGTAATTAGGCCACGAGGGTGGAGCCCTCATGAACTGGGTTAGTGCCCTTATTATAGCAACCCCAGAGAACCCTCTGGCCCTCTTTAAACCAAGAATTCGGCAACAAGAATTCAACAAGAATTTGGCAGTCTGCAACACCAAGTGGGCCCTCACCAGAACCCGACCATGCTGGTACCCTGATCTTGGACTTCCAGCCTCCAGAACTGTGGAAAATAAATTTCTGCTGTTTATAAGACACCCAGTTTATGGTACTTTGATATAGCAACCCAAACTAAGTTAGACAGGGAGGAAAGAGAAATAGGAGAGAAAGATGTCTTCAACGATGAGAGAAGCACATGTTTTCAAAAAGAAGGACATGAATAAAGTCAATTAAGCTGAGACCTAAAAAGTGCTCATTAAAGTAGACTGTTAAGGTAGTTAGTGGGCAAATCATAGAGAGCATTGTTATTAAACTTTAGTTACTAGGTAGCCATCAGGTATTTTGAAGCAGGGAGTGACAAGATCATAAAATCAAATATATGTGGTAGCAATTATCTCTGAAAGCTCTATGTGTGTGTGTGCATGTGTGTGTTGGGAGGGGTTGCTGGACGAGGAGAGAATTTTGGGCTAGTTAGTAAGTATGTAGTCTGTTGTAACAAGATGGTCATTGTGGGATGGAAAGGAAAGCACAGAATAAAAGAATACTTAGATGTAAAATCAAGAGCACTTAGTAACTGCATGTAGAGGCTGGAAAGCAGCTAGGTGGAATTAGAGATGCCAGGAGGAGTTATAGACTAAGGTCACCATCAGCATGGTGGTGCTGTCCACTAACAGTAGAGATGCAGGGAGAAGAACAGCTTCAGGTTGTTCTAGAATGAATTGTTTTGAACCAGACTGAGTTTGAACAATCAAGGTTTATGTACATTGAGAAAGCCAGCAAGTAGTAAGTAAGGGTCTAGAGATAAAGAAGAGTTCAGATCTACAGATGTGGATCCAACTGGTCCTCAGTGCAAGAACAGTTTATCCACATATTTTTAATATTTCTAAATACACCACAAAAATATATAACAAAACGTGTAGTGCATAAATGGAAGTTGGTTTCCATTGACGGCATTTGCAAAACTATATTTACTTGTAGATGATAATTTTTAAAACTATATTTGAATGCTAAAAAGTAGGTGAAAAATATTTTATTTCACATTTGTTAAAAGTTATGTTTGTGTTGGGAGGTACACAAACCAGCTGTCTCCTTTTTTTACAATACATTCACAGGTGTCGTTAGTGGCTGAGGTTTTTCCGTATACTTGGGAATGGTGCCAAGACAGAGAACTTTGCCAGGTTATTCCAATTAAAGATGGTTTCTCCCTAGGGAGCATGGAATATTTTACCCTCTCTGTCAGAAGACAATCTTCTGTTTTGCTTTTCAAATAACATTTTGTGTGTAAGAAGGTGAGGAGCTTATGTGGGAACAATTTAAATTTGTTCAGCCAGCAAGAAGTTTATGTAAGGCTTTGTTTCTTAATAAGGGCACCTGAAACTTCAAATGAAATTACCAGTCTTTCCAGGTGCAGGTGATCAAATTAGGGATGGGAAATGGGCCAAATATATATAAACAAAGGAACCACTTCCGAGGATGCCAACTGAAACAAGTGGAAAAGGATCAGACTCAACAGTGATGGAATTTGAAGGACTAATAAATTAACCTACTGGGTCTGAGCAGATTGCTGAAAGAATTATCACACTGCTATAGAGAGGATGAGTGCAAACCTTCCCAGTTTTTCTAGAAGGGTATGAATTTCAGATATTCTGTCTTTTGCTTCAATATTGGAATATTTATTTATTAGTACCAGATCATGTGCACATTTTTTTTTAAATATGTTATATTGGCTTGTTTTGTTTCTTCTTAACAATTATTTCCCTTTCCTAAGAATTTGACTTAGTCCATGTACTTAAACAAGCTCTACACAGCTCAGCATCTGAGCTCTATCCTCAGCATCAGGGTGGGCATAGTAGTTGAAATCTCCCGGCCAGTGATTGCTTTTAGAAACTAGGCCCACGACAAGTGGTCTAAAGGACTCCCTCTGCACCTGCAATTGGCTTAGTAATAAGCATTCAACCTAATTTATTCCAATTAGATCTTTGGGGGATAAAGTTTCCAGGGAACTTCCAGGAAAGACACTCTTACTTTCTTTTTTTTTTTTTTTTGAGGAAGATTATCCCTGAGCTAACATCTGCTGCCAATCCTCCTCTTTTTGCCGAGGAAGACTGGCCCTGAGCTAACATCCGTGCCCATCTTCCTCCAGTTTATATGTGGGACGCCTACCACAGCATGGCTTGCCAAGCGGTGCCGCGTCCGCACCCAGACCCAAACCGACGAACCCCTGGCCGACAAAGCAGAACCTGCGAACTTAACCACTGCGGCACGGAGCCAAGACCCCGTCTCTTACTTTTTTAAAGTCAGCTGCTGCAATGGGCAGGCCTCTCACTCAGGGTGCTAGTGATCAGCCTAGAACTCCCGTAGCTAGCTGATTCCCAGGGTGAGGAGAAAGTGCGTGTGAAGGAAAGCTAAACTAAAAGAAGCTACGTTAAAAGAAGCCAGAGTCTCGATTGAACATCTTGATTGAGCACCCCCTTACTTTTAAGATTTCTTCAGTTAAATAAGCAATTATTTAAGACAATTAAGTTGGTTTCTCTCTTACTTGTAACCAAAAGCATCCTAATAATAGTGTGCTTAAATAGCAGTTTTTCACAATTCCATGACATAGAAAATGATTTGTATTTTTCTTGAGTCTTATATTTCTTTTTACTTATTTTGAGATGATTTTGGATTTATAGAAGAGTTGCAAAAACAGCACAGAATTCCAATACACCTTTCACCTGGCTTTTCCTAATGTTAAAATCTGATGGTGGTACAATTATCAAAACTAATAAATTAACATTGGTACAATGCTATTAACTAAACTACACACTCTATTCAGATTTCATCAATTTTTACATCAATGTTCTTTTTCTGTCTCAGCATCCAATGCAGGATCCCAGATTGCATTCAGTGGTCATGTCTTCTCAGTCTCTTCTATCCTGTAGTATTTGTTCATTCATTCCTTGTCTTTAACGACCTTGACACTTTTAAAGAGTACTAGTTGGTTGTTTTGTACAATGTCACTTAATCGGGGTTTGTCTGATATTTCCTAAAAATTAGGTTGAGGTTATATGTCATTAGGAAGGACACCACAGAGAAGCATCACATCTCAGCACCGTAATAGAGAGTTCATGCTTTGAGAAGTCTGCTCATGTTTACCCTGATCACTTGGTTAAGGTGGCCTCTGCAGGGTTTCTCAACTGTAAAGTTACTACATTTTTTCTTTGCAATTAATATATTTTGGGAAGGGATATTTTGTGACTACGCAAATATCCTGTTTCTCCTTAAACTTTTGTCCACTAAGTTTAGCACCTATCTTTGGCTCTTACTTGCAGCAATTATAACTATGGTGTTCTAATGGTGATTTTCTATTTCTCTTATTTCTTCATTTTTAATTGGAATTTTCCTATGAGAAAGAATTGTCCCTTCTCCCATTTACTTATTTATTTAGTTATTTAAGTTAGTCTGGACTCATAGATATTCATATTATTCTTTTGGCTATAATCCAATGCTGTCATAATTTATTTGTTGCTCAAGTGTTCCAGTGTTGGCCATAGTGAGCTCTTTCAGGTTGGCTCCTGTGTTATTTTGACACTTCATCCTTCTTTCCTTCCTTCCTTCTTTCCTCTCTTTTTTTTCTTTTGTTTCACATTCATGCTCCAGGTCAATCTTGTATTTTATTTGCTCCAGTCCAACCACTCCGACAACTTCTCTAAGAAACCCTGGTTCCTCTTCATTGAGAATGCCAGATATACTCATGTTCTTGAGTGTCACTGTTTCTGGGTTCTCTCAGTGGATAAAGACAGGAGATATATGTATGCATATTAACATATTCAGACACAGTGCTATAGTTTAGCTATATAATAAATACATAAATGAACAAACACAGAATGGATTACTTCTATATCTATCTCTCTGTGTATATATCTTACAATTCCATGAGAACAATCTGTTAATCTTTACTTTCCAGCCTGATTCCTTCATCTGATTTTCCAATGCCTGGGCGGGAGATGTTGCTCACTAGCCTCTAGGTGCCCAGTTTCCCATTTTTCTTCATCATCTTAACCAACATGTGGTCTCTTCTTATTGGGGTCTCACTCTCTTTCCTATGCCTTGCGTGTGCCCTCTGATCTCATGACGGCATCTTGGACCTTCCTATAGTTACAAGAACTTTGGTGAATCTTTTGGCCACTTCATAAAATATTCCTAGCCACAGAGAAACAATATCCGTGGAGTCAAATAATCAAACTAAACCGAAAATAGTAACTTCCTAGTGCAGGACTTTAGAGAGCTCTATTACCTGACAGCTAATCAACGGTCCTTTAACTCAGCTTGCCCATTTAAGCCTCAACACCACAGCCACACTGTTTTCAATAAGTCTGTGGATTAATGGCAAGACCAATTGGCCAGGTGATTGACTGATACTTCTAGAAAGAACAGTAATACCTTATAGAACCATCAGAGCAATCATCTATTTTATGGATAGCATCCACATAACGTTATGCTCCTGGCAAGGGACACCTCTACATAGGTACCTCTTCTGACACTAACACTGTGATTCACAAAGTCTTATGGTCAAGGTGTGACAGACTATACAAGGGTCAGAATAAGACACTTGAAATCATGATCTAGCCCAACCAAGGCCTTTCTCATAGAGTTCTCTGGTCATTGTAAGACTTAGGCCTTCTGTTAAAAAAAACTTGATAGTTCTTTGTGATATTTATTTTCCTAACTGAACATGTCACTGCCAAGACGAGCCTTTAGTGATATTCACTCCGTAATCTTCCATCTCTATTCTCTCCCTGGTAAGAATGCATCAGATCAACGCTCTGTTTTAGCACTCAGTTCTTTATGTCCATCCATTTTACTACCTTGACTGTGTTTTGCTAAACACAAGCTCCTATATTACCAGCTTTCACACATTAGTTGTGGCTTCCATGAGCTGTCCTACCTATTAGAAAGTATCCTATGAACACATTCATAAGCACTGTTATAGTTTAGCAAGCTTTCTAATTCTTTTGCTTATTTTTTTGATGCTACATTATATAGAACTATATTCAACTTTGTCCAAACACAGGTTAAACATATATAAGACACTATAGCACAACTACACTTTTCTTGGTTGTTGTTGTGGTAAAATACTATGAATTCACGAAAAATTCACTCTGTAGATAGAATGGAGTCAAGCTGTTGTAATCTAACATCAAACCCAATTCTAAAACCCCACCACTATCCCCTATTACTATAGAAATAATATTCCATACTCTGATAAAGAAAGAATTTAATTATCCTAAGGGGAAAAATATATGTATAGGCACAAAAGAATGTATATGAGAGACAAGGAATTAGAAATAATTTAGATTAAAAGAATGGTCAGGTACATTTCTGGAAATTGAGAGGAAGAGGAATATTTGGAAAGTACTGCAACTAACTGTACTTTTATTATAAAGTTTCATATAGATATATCAATTATGGTTTCCAAAAGGCTCTCACATATACTCTATTCTCTCATGAATATGGAGATTTATGGTAGTTGGCTCCACTGATGCTGAGAATGCTAGAGGAGGGGTGAGCTAGATCCAGCTGCAATGGTAGGTGTTAGGATGGATCATCCAGATGGCACAAGGACTGCGCCAAAAGTTAAATGCAGTGAGGTCCTGGATCCAGCACTTCTCCAATCTCTTTCTGTATACTTCAAGTTTTCACAATATCAAAACGTAATTGTTCCAGACACCCTTTAAAAGACTATAAGAATGCCACCGTGATAAATGATGCCATTTTATTCTATTGGTCAACTTTACTAAATGAGTTAGTGAGGGAAAGCATGCAAATAAATAATATAAAGCACTGAATAGTAGTGGCTTTTATAAAGCGATCTTGGGTTTTATTCATCCATCTTCACTTGCCCATATAGATAACTGAGTCAGTGTTTATATATAAAAATCAATGGTAAGTCGATGCTATTATACAGGCTAGAGTCCTCCCTTTGGAAATATGCTGCATTAATATGCTTGCAGTTTGCTGCTCTGAGCATTTGCAGAGCTTAAGCTGGGAGAATTCCAATATTCTCTTAAAGGGACCAAATGCCCAGAATCAGCAAGTCTCCTAAGGCTTAGCTATAACATAATTTACTTTAAAAAAATCTGTTGTGACACCCCTCTGTGCTTCTGTAGCATCTCTATGTGTGTTTATTGTCATTTATCCCATTATATGCTATATACTTAACTGTATATCAATTTTCTCCTTGAACAAAATATACGTATTATGCATTTTTATATCTATGAAACTTCATATCTCTATAAGACTGTATCTCTAAATATGTGGCACTTAATAAACATCAGCTAAATAAATGAATAAGCAGTAAACATTATGGAAATTTCTCTTTATAAACAGTCACTAGGAAAATTTTTGTAGGAAAAACAGTTCTGAGTAAAATTTTCTTAAATGTTTGGATTTATCATCTATCATACCTCAGAAAATTAATGTAAAATATGAAAATTCCAAGAACTCTAGTTTTGAAAAGCAAAAGATGAAACTAGATAAAGTTCTATGGCTTTGAAAGCCTTAGAGAAGTATTAAGGACACATTTGAATTAAATACAGAATGATGTCATTGTAAGTCACCAGTGTCTAATATTTTCTGCTTCTAGCCCTTTCTAAAATAGTAAATATAGAGGAAAAATTAAGTTACACATAACACAATGTCCCTTTCATCAAAAAGCTATGGGATTACTTTTTTCTCCTTCTAGAGGATAAAGTATTTTATGCTTAACCAAAAGTACAAAACTTCTTATGTGAATATGAGACACAGGAGAGATGCAATTTAATCATTTTAATCTAGTGAGTGCCAAAATAGTTCATTTATACTGTGAGCTTAAATTCAATAACCCATTTTTGTTCCAAGGTTGATTTACAGCTATTAAGTACTTTGATAGTTGGTCCTTAATGACTATAAAATTAAGTTGATTTTTGTTAACATAAATATGAATAGTTCTACCTAAGATGAATATAATAGAAATGAATACATATATGGTCCATTGGGTACTTACTACCCAAGAGTTTACAGATAGACTAGTTTCCACATTCAGAAAACCATTAATACTACTAAAGAGCATTAGAACTACAGAATGAGATAAGCTGAATAAACAAACCCTTATACAAAGGTATACGTCTGCAGTGTTCCAATATTGTTTTACAGTCAGCATTGCATGAGGTCCTGCTGATGTGTTGGTGGCTTTGTGTGTGTGTATGTGTGTGCGTGTGTGTGTCTATTTTTAAATAATAAATAGCACAATTATTTTTGAAAGACTTTTTTTGGAATTTTTAAGGTAGAACACATGTATGTAAAGAATGGAAAACTTTTTAAAAACTTGGCATTTTTCCACACATTAAACACATTTTAAAAGTAACAGATTTGTAGAAAACTTAATTTTGAGATAATAATCATTTTTCCATCAATTAAATTCTATAAGTACACTACTGATCAATTTGAAAGCTTTCAAAATATGGCTTCCAATCCACTTTCCATCTCTAATCCTTCCATCAAATGTTCACTACAGACTAGGTAACAGACTATTTTCTATGGCTACACCATGTATATCTTGCTCTGGGCCTTTGTTCATAAAAATCCTTCAAAATGAGGGACCAGCCCCATAGCCTAGTGGTTAAATTTGGTGTGCTCTGCTTTGGTGGCCCAAGTTCGTGGGTTCGGATCCTGGGCATGGACCTAGACCACTTGTCAGCCATGCTATGGCAGCAACCTACATAAAAAATAGACAAAGATTGGCACAGATGTTAGCTCAAGGTGAATCTTCCTCAGGAAAAAAAAAATCCGTCAAAATGAAATACCCTCCCTTTGCTCCCATCTCTGTCTATCAAAATTAAAACTTTGCTTCAAAGTCTATCTCAAAAAATATATGGATTACATTAGAAGATAAGGATCCAAGAAATATTCATTATTGGAAGCATGGCAGAATCTCAAGCAATACAAAGGTGTAACAAAAAAAAAATAGGTTTTGTTTTGCCAAACAGGGTCATAATCATAAAGAAATAAGGATAACTAGAAATGATTGGGAAGTGAAGTTGTAAAAAGAAGATTAAAAAATAAATTCCAATGACAATACTACGTAGGAATGGACTAGACTCTAGAGAGTTGTGGTAGCTGAATGATGGCCTCCCCAACGATGTCCTCACCCGAATCCCTGGCACTTGTGACTTTGTCACCTTACATGGCAAAAGGGACTTTACCGATGTAAAGAAGTGAAGGATTTTGAGATGGGTAGATAATCCTGGATTATCCTGGGGGATCCAATACAATCACAAGGGTCCTTATAAGAAGGAAGCAAGAGGATTAGAATGAAAGAGCTGTGATGATGAAAGCAGAGGTTGAAATGATGCACAGAGGGGCCATAGGTCAAGGAATGGAAGTGGCCTCTAGACGCTATAAAAGGCAAGGAAATAGATTCCTCCTAGGGCCTCTAGAAGGAACATAGCTCTTCCAACTCATTTAAGGCTTCTGACCTCCAGAGCTGTAAGATAATAAATTTGTGTTGTTTAAAGACACTAAGCTTATAATAATTTGTTACAGTAACAATAGGAAACTAATACAAGAGTCAACACAATACAGTGAAAACTACTTGGGCTTTAAACTCAGACAAAATTTGTGTTCTAAAATCTCATTTTGCTATTTATTTACTGTGTGAACTTAGGAAAATTAGTTACCCTCTTTGATACATCCTTACACTGGAGAATGCACACAAGATCCCTTTCTCTGAGCACCCTTCCCCATGCGTATTCTAAGTGATCCTGACTCTCCAGCTAAAGTTGTTTGGATCAGTCTTAGAAACTTGACCTAAGCTCTCATAGTCAAATTTTCTTTCCTGAGAATTTGGACTTGAGCTTGAGAGACAGTCGTTAATGTTGGCGAGTCTCCTGTAGAGTGGCCACCTTTCTCTTGTCTGTGTACGTAGAAATAAAGAAAACCAAACTACAGATACACAGACAAAAGCAAAGGTAAGAGACTGAGACAGCCTCCTCCTTGAGCTCCTAATATATTGTCAGGTTCTGATTCTTCTTTCTTGAAGCCTAGTTATACTGTGGTGCTCTGGTTCATGAACCATCCCTTATCTTATAATAAATCTGTCCTGTTTGTTTAATCTAGTACAAGTTATTTTCCTTTACTTGAAAAAGAAATCTGACATAAAATAGACCTTGAAGTGGAGGTGTCAGGATAAATGATAATATAGTTAATGTTGTTAGCATAATTTTTGACATATAGTAAAAGTTCAATAAATGACAACTATGCTTATTTGTATACTACCATTACTACCAGCACTACTAGGAGAAAGAGAAGGAGAAGGAAGAGAGGGAGGAGGAGAAGGAGTGGGAGGAAGGAGAAGAGAGGAGAATACTTTTATTAACTGAATAGTAGAGAGCATTTCATTGGGGCTCTGGGTTTCATCAGGAATGCAGTGGATGGGAATTTTGTTTCTCTAATTCTGTTTCAGGATAGGAGCGATGTAGTTTTTGTTTCCATCCCTGCCTAATCACAGGGAAACACAATAAAGTCAACAACACCAATGTAACAAAGTAGAAAATGAGAAAACCAGGCCATATTCTCTGTAGTTTTGAGGTGGTCATAAATCACAAGTTACCATCATCACATGAACTACCACTGCCTTCATGAGACCTTTCTTGATGCTATATTTTAAAATCCTTTTCACATAGTAAGTGTTCAATAAATTTCAAATGAGCATGCCCCTCTCCACAACTCCTCCCACTCCCAAAAGAGATGTGCCCTCATCTTACCCTCTGGGGTCTAAAACACCTGACACTTGGAAGAACACTGCTTTTTTCCAGATGAATATATAAGTTCAATAGATTCTAATTTCATGACATAATTCAAAATGTGCCAACACTAGTAATATCTTTTTTTGGGTGTATGCAGGAGCCAATTAAAACACTAGAATCAAAACAAAGAAAAAAACACTCAACTCTATCAATTTTAATTTCAAAAAGTAAAACTATTAAAATTGGTTGTTACACCTTAACTTTAACTTAAGCACTCTT
The DNA here is from genome assembly GCF_037783145.1 of Equus przewalskii. Taxonomy (NCBI): domain Eukaryota; kingdom Metazoa; phylum Chordata; class Mammalia; order Perissodactyla; family Equidae; genus Equus; species Equus przewalskii. The sequence goes on from NC_091834.1 coordinate 28,114,176, forward strand.
AGACATTAGTTTCATTTTGCCTCTCATGACTCTCCCACTTTTTGCCTGTAATGTCCCTATAATGATACATTTTGCTCATGTCATTCATACTTGTTTATATGTGTTACTATTCCCTTTATGAATTCCTTTAATGGCTAAAACTATACTTGGCCCATTTGAGTTTCATAACTTGCATATAGTAGATCCCCAAATATTTGGTAAATAAAACTGAAATTGATATTTAACCCACCAAAAATGTGTAATTTTATATTGTTTTATGCAAAGGTACCTGTCTGAGAAAAAGCAGTTATATTATATAATATTTCTTCAGTAAGCTTCCAACCCAACACTGTATTTCTCCATGAAATACCATTAACCCATTAATCAAAGTCCCCTACTTCTGAGAATAATAAAGCATTTAGAAGTATAGTATGAATGTGTTCATCATTAGCTCCCACCCAAAAAAAAATCCCTGAAGTTTATGTGTTAATTTGAGTGTTGGATTATTTTCAGCTCTTGCTGGCTGTGTTAGGGAGATGAAATATAAAAGAGAAAAGGGAGTAAAAGAGCATGAAACCTTGTGTCAGATCCTTTTTTGTTTTATACATGAGTAGGAATGTCTGTAAGTTACTACCAGGTAGAGGGAGTGAGAGAAGGAAGCTTTATATTCTTATGACAGAAGAGCTAATACTATTTAAATAACTCTTAACCACTCATATAGAAAAAAAGGCACACCTTTTCAGAACAAAACTAGATGATGCTGTAGGCATTTTACTAAAGAGATAAGAAAGTACTCTGCCCACACTGTTAGGTTAAGTTTAGTTGCTTAATAAATTACTTCTAATACCAGCAGTGAGACGGGTACAGTTTTATCTAAAGAGCAAATAAAACAAGGCCAAAACATTAATGATTTTCTCACAAAGGCAAGTATCTTCTAATCTTTTAAGCCACAATTTACTTTTGTCTGCTGTAGACCTTAGCATTCTTCTGAAATATGGTATAAAAACCTAGCCATTTAATCTTTGGAGCTGTCTATTGCAACACAACAGTACTTACAACAAGTATCTAAGTATCTGTACAAACGCTTGCATACTTTTCTTGTGATATGGCTACACTCTCATTCAAGCTACCACATTCTCTGACTTGAATTATTAAAATAGCCTCCAAATTGGTTTCCCTGTTTCAAACCTTGCCCCTAAGGTCTATCATCTGCTCATCTAGCATTCAGTGACCCCTTCAGTCTGGAAGTCAGACCACGTCATTTGTAACTCAAAACTCTCCAACAGTTTCCCATTCACACAGCCTAAGTCTACTCTTCAGCATGGCAGATGAGACCCACAGATCAGTTCCCCACCTACCTCACTGATTTCATCTCTCACTATTCCTCCCTGCTCACTTCACTATTGGAAGGAACAAATAACACTCTAGCTTCAATGCTTTTGCACTTGCCAGTCTCCCTGTCCATAGTTTTCCTCCCAGGTTTCCACATTTCCTTTAGTTCTCTACTGAAACACCACCTTATCAGAGACACTCTCTGATCACCCCATGTAAAACAGAACCCCTGCACACCCTTTCCTCCTTAACCTTCTATTTATATTATTTTATATAATATTATATTATTTTATAGTATATATTCAGAGCCAGCCTAGTGGTCTAGTGGTTAAGATTTCAGCACTTTCACTGCTGCAGTCTGGGTTCGTTCACCCATCAGGGAACCAAACCATTCGTCTGTCAGTTGTCATACTGTGGCAGCTGCGTGTTGCTGTGATGCTGAAAGCTATACTACTGGTATTTCAAATACCAGCAGGGTCACCCAGGGTTGACAGGTTTCAGCAGAGCTTCCTTATTAAGAAAGACTAGGAAGAAGGACTTGGCCACCTACTTCCCAAAAACTTGGCCATGAAAACTCTATGGATAGCAGCAGAGCATTGTCTGACACAGCACTGGAAGGTGAGAGGATGGCGTAAAAAGACCAGGCAGGGTTCCCCTCTGCTGTGCACGAGGTCGCTAGAAGTCAGAATCAACTCCACAGCACTAACAGCAAAAAATATAATCAGAGCTAAAGCACAGTAATAACACAGTTCCTTTCTTACTATATGTTCTCGTGTGCTCAGTAAAGACAATTTTAAGGTCTTACTATGGCAGGCACCATGATTTGAACTTTAAATATAATATTTAAATTAACCAAAGAATAATCCTATGCATGAGATGAGTACATTTTACAGATGAAGGACTGAGACTTCGGTAGCAAAATACCAAGGTCACACAGCCAGAATTTGGCTGTGTTTTCAACTGACGAGAAAAACAAGCAAACAAAATACCCACCTAGTCCCACTGCCTTCCTAATGCTGAGAGCAGAGTTCAATAATTGTATGCTGGGCCAGTTTAAGCCTCCCTTGCCTAATTTTAACTCTGGATTTTAAAGAACAGAGTGCTCCAGTGTCACAGGGATGAGATAAAACCCATGAATATCTATTTTTGGGATAGACATACTCTTGCCCTGAGGAACAAGTTCTTCGGAAACCATGTTTTAGAGTTCATAAAGTAACTCCCTTATGAACGATAGCAAGATCTTGCAATTCTCAAGACATTAGTATTATAAAAGCTAACACTTCATGGAGAAAAATAGAATGAAGACTAATCTAAATACCACTGGGAAAGAGTTTGATATACTAAGCGGAAATAATCTTTCCAAACTCACACCCATAACTGGGCTTATTGTATTCAAAAAGTACAGACAGACACTGGGTTTCATCCAGTTTCATCGTTTGCTAGCTACATAGCTTTACTTGGCAATATGTTTAAGCAATTGAGCTTATGCATGAAATATGAATAATATTATAAAGCTATTTGGAGGATTTAAGATAGTGCATCTAAATCATTGAGCACATAGTAGACACTTAAAAACAGATATTTTTATTTATATTGAAAGAAGCACCCTGACATCATAACTATTATAAACCCTGAGAGCAACAAAGACTGTTTGACTTTTAAAGTCTCCCAATGAATCTGTTTAACCCATCCTGCCCTTCTCGCCATCTTTCCCATCAATAAGAAAATAACATACAGAAGTAAATCTAAGATACATAGAAATAAAACATGGGAAGGAGTGATCAGTTCTCCTTTGTGAATTAGACTGTATGACTGCTTAAAATAGGCCCAACAACATCACACTGTTTTTAATGGAGCGCTGTAAACCACAAAACAATATGAACTGACTACTGTCTTCAGAAAGTATTCTTTCTTTACTCTCTTCATTTAAAATTGAATTAACAAGGAGCTCTATTTACCATCGACATAGAGAAACAGGCTTACTCTTAAGATAATATGAGAACAAGAATTCAGGCCTAAAAATAATCCGTATTAATAGGGTTAACAAAGCTTTTGAATTAAGATTATTACTGTTTTCTGCATTTAATATTCTTTTGTCTTCTACAATCAATATTTCAACTTATCATAATTTTTCATTCTTAACACCAAAATAGTAAAATGAATGTAAAACTTAAGAATAAACTCAAAACAGTACTGTTGAGGATGGTGTAAACAGATCCTGTAAAACTGTAAAGACAGTTCTTTCAAAATAATATTTTTTCAATCTCTCCCTTAGTTGCCACCATAACCACATATTTCATCATAGTTTCCTGCTCATTCCCATCAGCAAGTAAGAAGTGTATTCTTCTTTATAATCATTTACTGACAAAAAGTGTAACAAAATAACTCCTAAGGATAGAGCATCCTTTAAAGCATTTAAACTATAAAACAATATTCATATATAAAAGCAGGGAAACAAGAATTCCAGAAATATTGTTGACTCTCTCAGCGAAGTACCAAGTATGTGGAGTAGAAGAATGGAAATAAGGATTATTTTCTCCACCCTTCAGTCTTTCTTGCTGTCACTGAGAGAGAGCAGAATTGCTCTGTTTGCCCCTGAAAGTCCCAAGTGATTATTTAACAACTATATCTGTCACAAGTCGTCACTTCACTCTATACTTTCTAATGCATAAGACAAGAGAAAAAGCAGTGTGAGATACAACAACATAGCTAAGCCTAGATCCTCCTATTCCTCCAAAGTGCTCAAATTCAGGAGATAAACAGCCAGCCAGAGTTGATTCCTGATTCAGCACTGTGGACAGCCAGCCAGAAGCTGTTTTCCTATTCTAATACAACAGATGCTGTGTTTCTTCCTTGTAAGGAAAGAATTTCACCACATTTAGTGTAAAGAAAGTTGGCATGGCACAATCAGTTATGCGGAGTGACACCTGAACATAATTTATTTGTGTGGGGAGAAAACAGTTTGCTTAGTCATGTCGAGAAGCAAAAATGTTTTCTTCACAATAAATGTGTTGCCAGTTGTCAGTCAAGAGGGGACAGGTGACACTTACACTACAATAAAAACAACTCCAGAAATCTCAGTGGCTTAAAACAGACATTTATTTCTAGCTCAGTTTACCTATCCAAGGCAGGTCTTCTCATGGGACCCTGCTTAGCAAGTAACTCTGGGACGCAGGGTAACAGAGGCTCCATGTTAGCAAGTGCATTTGTGATGGTGAGGCAGGAAAAGGAAATGTGACAAATCATGCTCGTGGTCTCATAGCTCACAGTTCTGCACAGAAGTGGCATTTGTCAATTCTGACCTTATTTAATTGGCCTAAGAAAGTCACAAAGCCATGCTAACTTCTAGAGGGAGGCAGGGATGTGCAATCCTATCATGTGCCCAATGAAGAATTAAAAGAGTAACAAACACTTCAAATGATAGTTTACAATAACTTAAATGTTAAGTAACTTCCTACCCATTGTTCTTAAATAGAGGATTTTGTTTGGTTTAATCAATGCATACTTATTGAATACATATGTGAGTATACGTATTGAGTGTATCTATGAATAGAACAAAACAGTATATTCCCTACAGAAAATAAAAATGAATAAGATACAGCTCCTGCTCTAATATAGTTAGACAATACCATCACCACCACCTCTTTATCATAGCTAATAATAGTAGCCAATATTAATTGAGCACTTTCTCTGTGCCCAACACTGTTTTAAGGGTTTCTGTGGCACCAAGCACCTTATACATCTTCAAGCAACCTGAAATTACCACCATTGTTACCCTTAATTTGAGATTTGAACCTCCAAATAGTTCTAAAATGTGAATATATTGTTTGTGCAGTTTATATTACAGACAGCATTCAATTCACATAAGGTTGTTTTTAGGCTCCCTACTTACCAGATAGTGTAGCCCTGAGGGACTTGGAGACAGGATAAAATAATGATGATGAGAAAAACTTAGGGAAAATGTAACAGCTTGAACTATGGTCCAGAGAATAAAACAGGCTCAGATGGGCTCTTTGTAATGTGGGCAGCCATGGGTGAATGTAGGGGCTCCTGGAAACTGGCAGGAGAAAAAAGATGTTTCTATTTTTAAGGAAAGATGACTTATAGGTTAAAATGACGCGAAACTTTTAAGGTCATTAAAAGACTAACATTAATAATGCCACACTTACATATCTCCACCATTGTTTTTATCACTAGAGGAAAGAGGTTTGCATGTATACACGACACCTTCCCACCTAAAGGCAGATTATAGCAAGTATAAAGCGATTCTACTGCTGTGAGTGCACCACACTAGAGAAGTTACCTTAGCTATAATGAAGAATTTGTCTTCAATAAGCTTTCTAAACACTAAGCTTTCTAAATACTAAGAGCTGTTGTGGAATCTCTCTCCAGAGAGCTTTATTTATTAAACGGAATTCTTTCATCAGGAAAGATTTTAAAAAATCCTGCCTAAAGTTCGTAAAATGATTAACTTAATTAAGAAAACAAAAGAAAAATATGTTTTCAGTAAGTACCTGTTTTGTGGTACGTTAAATATACGCCCTTGAAGAGATTAGACCATTAACTAGATAACTTGTGGAGGCCCCTTCTGAATTTATGTTTTTGTGATTTCAATAATTAAGTGCAGTTGGGGTAAAGAGCTGCTTTAATTATGTGTGAGTTTATTTTCTTAACCTTTTGCCAAGTGGAGTCTATATACTGCAAATACAATTCGAACTACGGTGATAATTATGATGCACAATATAGAAATATCTGGATTATTACAAAACTTGATCTAGGTAGCTAGGGCAGTTGTCATTCTTGTTATGATCTCTTTAACATAAGAAAAAATAAATCTCTTTTTTGCATTTCCTATGTTGTGTACAAGTTGATTCTATATCAAATAGAAATGCCATCCACCTCATGTTAGAGATAACTAGCTCTGAGATGGGCCATTTTGCCGGAATAGGAAAAGAAACTAAATTTGAATTCCTATTTTTGCAAAAATCACAATTTGTCACATTTTATAGCTTCTAATAAAAAGAAAGTATCTGGTAAACCGGCCTCAGTCTACTTATTCAATAGTATTCCCTTCTTTATTTCAAAAGTTCAACTTTCTCTTAAAAATCCACAGCTTCCACATCAGTTCTGCCTTTTTGCATCAGCCTGAAATGCCATCCTCCTTGTTCACTCTTTATTGAAGTCCTAGCCATCCTTCAAGGCCCAGATGGGATCCCACTTCTGCCAAGAAATATTCTTCAAATATTCCAGTTCATACTCTTTACTTTCTTCATTTCAATAATTAATTTGCTTAAAATTCCAAAGTATATGTTAAGAATTATTCTTCTAAATAGAAAATACAAAAGTGTAAAACATATCAGCATGATTTTAAATATTTCAGTGGCCAAAAAAATTCCTTTTCATCATTAAATTTTATTTTTAGTGTTATGTGTTCCTATATAATCTTCATTTTCTAACAGTGTTTATACATAATCCTCCTTTGAGAATGACCAATTTCCAGTTCATAGACAAAGGCTAATAAATGTCATAAGGAGGTCAACTACAAAGGGATGACACGAACCCCACCAAACATTTTTGCATAACCATGTCACAGAGTATAAAGAACTTCCAGTTTCTTTACTGGGATTTATAATTTGATTACATTGGTAACTGAAAAGATTTTATGAAGGAGGAAATTGTAAATCACCATCTGATGGGCTTTTTGAAAGGTTGCTTCATGTACTAATCTTACCAAACAAAGATGCTGATCTGGAATTCATACAAAGTATAGTAGCACTTAAAAAGTATTCTTTCACAACAAAAAAATAATATCAACCTAAAAATGATTAAATTTATGGATAACATATTTGTGAATAATTTTGGAGGTATCTGGGAACAGGCTATTTATGGCTCTCCTAGGCTAGAGAAATTGCAATGAAGTAAATAATTGTTATAAATTATGCATGGAGTGCTGTGGGGGGTAAGTGAACAGTGGCAAAGAAATATCATGTCTAAACTGAGTCTTAAAAATGAGCAGACCTTAACGGTAAGCAGAACAGGAAGAGAGGATGGAGACAAAAAGAAGAACATTCTAGGAAGTAGAAGCAACGTACAAAGGCCTGGAGGCAAGAAAAAGCTTGACAGGTGTCCAGAATGTCATGGAATTCAGTACCACTGGAGGTTGGAACTCAAAAAAAAAAATATAACAAGAAAGACGGGGAAAAGTAAACTAGCTTCAGATCACAAAAAGCCTAGTGTATCATACTGAGCAGTGTTCTCTAAAAAGCCATGTGTCTCCCTCCATTAAAGAGTTATTTTGGGGAGCGAAGTGAGTAAGATTTGCATTTTTAATGATCACTCGGCTTGTAGTATGAAAAGAAGATGGGACTGACAGTAAGATATCAGTTAGGAGTCTAACGCAAAAAAGCAGATGGACCATAAAAACATTAGTGGCGTCAGGCAGATATAAACTGTCAGAGAAACAATGAAGATGGAGTGTTCTTTGGCCTTGACCACCTGACTCAACACCACTCTTAGAGTCACTCTTCCTCCACATCAAAATCCCAAAACAGTGTAAGCAGCTCATAAACTAGTAATACAGGAAAAGAGCATTTGATGAAGTTAACCCTATAACAAGAACAGAACAGAGAAGTTCGGTAAAAAATACGTTTTTTAAAGTTTAATTTTAATGATGCATATTTTTTAACACAAAGTCTTCTGCAGAATTATTTTTCTAGCGCTTACTGTTTGATTTGCAAAGAGTTATGAAAAAGATTATTCTGAAAAATCACATGCCCCTTTTTTTAATTCACAGGACTTTCTACAAATACCCATAGAGACTGGGAAATCTACAAAATGACAGTAAATTAAAGTTACAAAATTAAGCAGTCACAGCTATGATGGTATTTTAATTCTGCCATTCTGTTATGGTGACCATTCCAGATTCTTTTTAAATAAAATTGTAAGACATTTAAAAAGTATCCTGTTTACTTTAGCTGTTAGTTTCTTGAGAAGAAAGATTGTGTTTTATTTCTTCATATTAAAGAATTTCAAATTAACCCTTTATTTACTATTATTAAATAAATTATAACATTTATGAAGAAAATCAGCAATGACATTTATTGGTCTACATCCTCCTTGAAAGCCAAAAGCATATATTTTATATATTCTATTTTAAAATTGTCTTAAATATGTGTTTAACTTCTTCCAAATACTGACATTTTAGAGAGAGCCCATAAAATGTATATTTATAATTTAAAAAATACTTGAAAAGAATTTCTACAGCGAATGCAAGTTTTATCATTTCTAACTAGCTAGTTCCCTAAAGGTAACAAATATGTGAACTATTGTTAAGAAAATTAAGCAAGAGTACACAATAGCAGAAATAGTCTTTGAATTTAGGACTGTCTCACTCCAGAGCTCACGTCCTTTTCCAGGACACTACATGCTGTTACTATGCTTATGACCCACATTCAAGATTGGAGAGAATAGACGAGGGTTTTCCTTAACTTCAACAGATAAACCACACGTGAAATAAAGGAAAAAGCTGGCTTCGAGTCTATGCGAAAAACCCTTAGAGGGGCTGACAGCAATCTCAATGTAAAACAATAGGTTGGCATATTTGACAAATAAGCTGCTGTCAACTCAGGTAGCTTTAATAAATAAAAGTCACCAATTAATAGCAGCACAATGCAGGGAACAAGGCAGGATCTCTTGAGTACTGATTCTGGTGCTCTATTTTAAGGAGGACATTGACAGAGAGGAGCATGATCAGAACACTAACAGCACAGTCAGGATAACCGTGGCATGACAACTCTCTCTAAACATTTGGAGATCTGTCAAGACGTATGCCCTGCTGGCATTAGAGGAAAGAACTAAGACTAAAAAGTGGATGCTATACTTAAATCAGATTTGGGATTAGGTAGGTAAATACCTTCTTCTCCTTTTGAATGTTAGGACATTCAAAATGGAATGGACTTTCTTATCGGGTAGTGATTTCTCTTTCCACAAGAATGCACAGATTCAAGATGATAAATGTGTCTGACCACCTGTCTGGACACCACGAACATGATTAAATCACCAAAATTCTTACCTTCAATAAAATTCTCTGACTTGGGCAAAATTCCATAAGCTTTCCTAAACTCCAGTCTTTTTCTCATTAGTGATTCTGGTTGATTATTTGGTTAGAACTGGATATATAAAATGCTAAGTGCATAACATTGGTCTTAATTGTGTAACTGTAATGACTGCTTTTTCCACATTCCAGCAGTTATTCCTCCTTCTCCCTCCCTCCTTTTCTTCTCTTCCTTCCCTTTCTCTCTCATCCCGCCCTCCCTCCCTCCCTCCCATTTCTCTCTCTCCTTCCTCTCACTCCACTCTTGCTTTTGCGCCCTCAATTCTGCCCTCCTTCCCTCGCCTTCTCTCTTTGACTTGCTTTCTATCACTTAGCATTTAGGCACTATTCTAAATCCATTTAAATGTTCTTTCATTTGATCCTTACCACAATCAATGACATAGGTGCTATTTATTATCCACCTTTGTGAGTCAGAGAAAGGTTAATAACGTGTCCAAGACCACACTAATAAATTTGTTTCTGTTACATTTGCTTTCCAAAAGGTGCTTAATAGTGAAAAAATAACAATGTGCAAAATGAACCAGTTTGTTTGCCTTGAGCAGCCAGGTATATGAGAATCATAGCCAGATGAGGTAAATATTTTTGAAAAACATCATTTACCTATTTTTTTAAAAGTTCAGCAGAAGGAAAGATGGTAAAACTAAATGAAACGATAAAGTTAGGAATGGACCCACCCAAAATTATTTAGATACCAAAGTAAGCCAATCCCAGCTGTTATTCTTTACTCTGGCTGCCATCCTCAGCAAGAGCAGCATGGGGGAGAGCAGGCAACAGGCTGCAGTAGCAGCTGGGCCTATTTGTTAAGAGGGAAAAAAATAGTGAAGACAAAGGGAAATTTCAGTGGCTAGCAGTGTGAATGGAAACTTGGAGCCTGGCTGGGGGAGCTTCAGAGTGAAACGTAGCACTGCTGTCAGCAACAAATTTTCAGTATTCCACAAGCCATTCACAGAAAGAGCGCTCCCTACAGTAGTGCCTTTGCTGGTGAGAGTTTTATTCCAGCAACAGAAAGACTTACCAGTGAGGAATTTTGCATAAATTTTCTTCTATTACCAGTATCCTGGACATTCAAAAATAAAGCAATACCAAGGTCTGTTCTAACTATGCAGTGGGTATAAATTAGCAGATTAAAAGGACAAATAGCATTCTAATCTAAGAAAATACATTGCTGTTATTATATCTTCACTAATAAAGAAATGTAAATGCCCAGTAAACATAATTATATATTCCAAAACATAACTGCATATAATAAAATCCTAGAATTCTACTTATTTTTATGTCCCCTGAGATCAATATTAGAACAGGCATCTAATGTGTTTCTGAGTGATTACTGCTTTATTTGCATGTAGACGTTCTCATTGGGATCAATTTCCTAATTTTATTTTTCATTTTTATTCTTGTCCAATTTTATTGATTTTAAGTCTTAGAGACTTCTCTTTTTTCCTCCAGATATGAAAAATTCTTCTGCAATCCTAAAATATGTCAGACTTCAGTTTAGGCATACACATTTTGGAGCAAGTAAAAAACATCTGGCCAAAAAATCTGCCAAAAACAGTGCCCAGTACATAACTTTTGTCTTATTTCTGAGAAATATAATGACAAAGATGCAATTACATTCCTTTAATTTTAAGCATAATTGACAACTGAAATATTTTTCTTCCTTCTATGGTTATCTAAATATTATTACAAGGAAATTTTGCTTTGGGAAATTACTAGGAAATCAAAGCATATTAATGTTTTGAAGTTTAAATATAGTAACTTCACAGAGCTATCACAATATAGTAATAAAACTGATATTTTTTGATGGCTCATAATATTCATTCCAGTATTTCATAGTGCTGTCTTCTCTTTGCTCTTTCTTCAGTCTGCCAAATGAAAAGGAAGTATCTTGTGCTCTCTTATTAACAGGAAGGTGCAATTATATGGATAATTGAGTACACCAACAACTAAAATTATAACATTTGACTTTGAAAAATGATTTTCCTTCTTTTTAATTTAAATTTTAAACATGAGTAGTATAGTTATTCTAAGACTACACCACATGGTTAATTCAAGTTTATGCAGACCCTTAACCTGCCAGAAAGCCCCATATTCTAGTACCCATTCTAAACTACTATAAAGTATCTGTCAGGTAACACTCATCTGACCAGAAATATATGTAACATTCATGCATTGTGACAATGTCAACTTGAAATTTGTTTTCTCTCTCCTTTTTTTTTCTTTAGATAAGGAAAAATAAGCTATATCGGTTTCATTACTAACAGGTAGAATTATTTCAACCAAAATCATTTTTATTTTCCACTACTTTTCCCAACATTTTCTTGAAAAAATATATTATTTTTCCCTTGCTCATAATGATTGAAATGACCCTATTTTCTACAAGTTTATTTTGACAACTTGACTTTAGTTTCCAAAAATAAAATAATCAAGTGCTTCCCATTTCCATATTTATTTACTCCTTATAGTAGTAAGGGACAGTGATAAATGTGTGCTTTCTCCAGAATTAACTTCACTTTTGACATTTCTGTTTATGTCCACTAATTTCCTCTTTCATGTTAGGTGTATTATATTTGACTAATTAGCATGGTGCTAAAAAGAAAAAAACCCTCAAGGGTACAACATTTCAAAATATAGTGTCAATTTTTCTAAGGCTTATAGATAATAAAATCTTAATAAGATAGAATTTTCACTGATTCTTTCTCAATTGAGTTGGGAAATAAATTGAAAATGCCTTGCATAAACTAACTCTAATTATAAAACTTGTAACCATTGTTTATTCTTCCCCCATGCTATTACTTACAGCTATGCTTTTAAAATGATAAATCCAGAACACAAAGGCAACATAGTTAAATTATTCATAAAACAACCTTCACACAGGGATAAACTGATAAAAACAAAAAACACTCTTACTTTGGTCATTTAGGGCATTCCTCAAAAATGAAGGTGTTGGGTAAGTTATGTTTTCTTAGTCCTGTCTTTGCTTTCTGCTTTGTCATGAACTCCATGCATTAGTTCTTTCTCTCTTTCTTCACAGTTCATCACTAGAAATGAATGGGATGCTACATTGAACACTGGGAGTTCACAACTGGCAAATGGGAAGAAAAGGTGATTGAAATGTGAAACTGATCACGTAATGGCCCAGATGAATTCAAACCATACTGTGCCAGAGCCTCAAATCGTATCTTGCAATAATATATGGGTGTTTTCTGAATATTTTAAAGAAGTTCTGGATTTCTCTTCAGAGCTTCTGTAATAGAACATATGAAGCCAAGCTAGGGCCTAACAATTTGGAGCTGGGACAGAAGAGAAGCATTCTCATCCTTTTTCTGGACTTCTGAATGCTTCTCCAAGCCCCATCATTTCCTTTTCTGCCATCTTTATTAGGAACCTATCTGTATGCAGTATCTAACAAAAGAATTAAGATTAGTAATACTAATGTGAATAGACATAACAAGTATCACATGTGCCTTCACATGTAGTAGTTCTTATGCAATGAGCCCCAATATTGCACCTTTTACTTAACTGAATATTCATGAACTGCCTTCTGATGTGACAACAAAAGGACCTCTCAAATCCCTGTTTGGGGAGACACTGCTTTGGGAGTTATCCCTGGTGTTCTCCATTGCTTGTGCAAATAATAAACCTTTTTTCACCTACTTCTGCCTTGGTTGTGCTTTTCACCTCCACACTCACCAAGAGACAAACCCATTAAGTTAGGTTACAAATGCAATAGACAAAATAAATTTATTAAGTAGCTACAGTTTGTTAGATTCTGAGGATTCAGAGAATAAAATGCAATATATTTGCCTTCAAAAATTTCAAAATCTACTTCTGAATTTGTATTAATCATATATTACTCATAGCAAGAAAAAATCAGAATTCTTTAAAGTCATATAAAAATGGGAGCGATCTAATTTAGTATGAACAAAGAGCATTAGTGATACTACCATGAGTAGTAAACCTATGAACACAGTAGAATTCAGTCAATTAGCTATCCTAGGGCACCTGTGTTTCTAGGAGGCTACAGTGCCTTATATGCAGTGGGATGGCAGTGGGAGCATGGCAGGAACGGTGGCAAGACAGATTAAGACACGGAAACAATTTGCTCACTGCTTCTTGCTCAGGCTCTTGCTATTCATCCCCAAGGCTGAGCTCTGGTTCTTTCATTCCCAACTCCGTGCTTCCATAGCACTTTGTATTATCCTTTAGTACTGAAAAAAACATCCTGCTTTATCATGACTTGTCTCTTTTTTACAACTAGGCCTTAGGCTTACTGGGAACAAGATTTGGGTAGAGGTGCTGCATGTGTGTTTTAATAAACTTCTTATTTTAGAATAGTTATAGATTTACAGAAAAGTTGTAACGATAGTACAGAGAGTTCCTATATACACACACCTAGCTTCCCCTATTATTAAAAGCTTACACTAGTATGGTACATTTGTCACAGTTAACAAACCAATATTGATACACTATTATTAACTAAAACCCACACTTTATTCAGATTTCCTTAGTTTTTACCTAATACCCTTTAACCGTGCCAAGATCCCATCCAGGACACACATTACATTTAGGAAGCTGTTTTTTATTCTTAAATCTCCAGCATGACGTTCCGTATCTGAAGCTTTGCAGAAGCTTAACAAATAGTCATAGAAAAAGTGAATGACTGAATGAACAAATATTTCTAAAAAAGATGCAGAAGCTTTTGAATCCCTGAAGGGAAAGATCAGGATGGATAACAAAGCAAGGAAGTGGACCTAATTTCATTAGGCCAAGAAAACTTTCCATGGAGAGTAAGGGAGTTCTGGAATCCTACAAAATGCTTTTCCACAATTGACCAATACTAGATGTTTTCTCATCTGAACTCAATGATGACATGATGTGTCACAATTTATACTATTAATAGTCATTAAAAACAGATTTAAGTTATATGTTAAAATATTAACAATAACTACATATATATCTTATCTAATAGAAAAATAATATGTAGAGAATGGTATAATAGTTAAATATTTATAAATTTACTTATCAAGACCAATACTGTCATTTGGAAACTTGAATAAATGATACCGTTAACCTGAGTGAGGGACCTGAAGGGGAAAATAGTTAAAAAGGTAACACGACAGTGAGGTTTCTTTGTAGCATCATCCCAAACACTCGGCCCAGTGTTTCTCATGCTCTAATGATTAAAAATCACCTGCAGGCATGTTAAAACACAGATTCCTGAGCATCACAACTATTGACTGAGTGGTCCTGATTTAGCAGCTCCCGGGGCAGGCTGATGCTGCCAGCTTCAGACACTTTGCACAGCTTTGGTTCAACCCCAGTGTCTATCTCCTCTCTGTCCCTAGTTTGGAAGAGGAGCAGAGAAAATCATAAGTAACATCATCTCTTCTGCAATGAAATTCAACCGAGCTTTCCCTCAGGTGAACTATTTAACAGTAGCTCTAGCTCGTAAAAAAATAAAATAAGCCTTTATAATTTTGTCATTTTGACCTAACATGGAAAATAACTAAAAAAAGCTTTGTTTTGTTTTGTTTTTATTCAGTAGATACTAAACACTCAGGCTTTAATTACAGGCTTTAGGAATGATCTGAATAAATTATTTTATTCTGTCCATAAGGGTCTTACTAAAAAAATATTCCTTGCCCTCAAAGATCTTAAAATGTATTTAATAACAATTACATAAATTAGAGAATATTATAAGCCATCATAACACAGTATCATAGATCTCCATGGTACATTTAAATTTTCTACAACAATCATATGAGATAGAAAACCACTGTCCATTAGTCTCTTTATACTTATGAGGAAAGTAACCTTCAGAAGTTCAATGATTTAGCAAGAATAATGCATCGTCAAGTAGGTTATACGGTAGATTCAAACCCAGGATTTTAAGATTGTAAGTCTATACTCTTTCCACTAAAATTTGCCGTCTCCTAATAAAACTTTCAGAAGTGTTTCAGAGAAATTAGACACGTTGGGAGGTCTGGTAAGTAGAAGAACAGAGTCCTACATTTTTAGAATTGGGAAGGATCTCAGAAGTCGCATGATCCATAACACACTTTTTGACTCAGGGTTAGGAAAAAAGCACTCAGGAGGAGTGAACAGCTACACGCAAGGCTGTCAGCACATTTCCTCTTTCGCTTTAGTTCCACAATGTGTCTTGGGCTTTGAATTTAAAGCCCTGCTCAGTTTCCATCATTTCCTGGGAGAGAATTGCTCAGGAGGGAAAGGGTCAGTATCCCTAGCTAGCCTCTCTCTTTCCCTCTTTTATTCCCGTTTTCCTTGCTGCTGTTCTTTTCTGGTTCTAGAGTTAGTCTGGCCACCAATAACCACCACCAAGAGTTATCCTTGGGGATGGTGCTCCTCTGCTCTATCCTGTGAATAAAACCCCCTTTTTATTCTAGTTTCCATGAACTAAAACTCAGAGAAAAAGAACTCAAACTGCATAGAAATATCTAGGTTTCCATAAATAATAGTCTAACTTACATTTAACTCATTTTTAGCCAGAGTGGCTGGAGGCACTACTCTGCTTTTCAGAACCCTAAATGCCTCTGCAGCTCCCTATAGCCCCATGGTGCCTCTGAGCATTGGCTTCCCACTAGCAAAATAGGCTAGACAAAGGGTACAAGTTGTCTGGGTGACTAAAAAGCTATTTATTTAATATTTCGCTGTTTCCTAAGTCATGAATTTCAACAAATTTTGAATGTCTAATGAATGAAATTAAACTTTTTTTCTTAATTCAAAGGTAATATTTTCTGTTCATTGAATTAGACAACAAGAGTGAAAGAAATATTGCAGGTAAACTGAGGACCAATAAATATATAACCCTCACTAAAAATATGTTTTCATTCTACTTTTGGCTTAAGATGGGTAAGAATTAAAAATATCTGGAAAAGAAGTATAGGAGGAGAAAAACAGAGAAGGAGGGTGGTAACAACACAGAGGGGAAGTCAAAGAATGAAATGATAAGAGAATAAAGGAAGGAGTTGTGGTGGTCAGCCAGGAATGACAAGTGCATCAAAAAGATTGAAAAAAAAAAAAACGAACATAGATTATAAGTGAGAGATATGGCTGACGCCTCTGGAGGATGTCTGGAGGCCCTGGTTGCTTCACTACAACGCAGCACCGGAGGAATGAAGCTGAATGGGCAGAGAAAGCCCTAGCCTTTCTTTGAATGGATGTTTTACCAAAGGAGCCATAAATAGTTGTTCAGGATTCCTTAGTTTCCTTGGTACTTCTTACCCTACCCCCTCATCAGACTCTCCTTTAAAAAACACCGCTCTAAATCATTTTGTTTTATTCATACACCCACTCAACGAGCATTGATTGTACACCTACTAAGCGTCAGAACGGCGCCCCACTCCAGATATCTTCCCTGTTTGTCCAGGGGAAGGTAGAGTGGAAAGCTTTCTTTCACATTCAAAGGAAACAACACATACTGGGCTGATAGCTGCTTGTAGGACACTGTTTAGTTTAACTTTTGACTGTGTGGTCTGGCCTTAGTGATATTAGCTCTATTGTGCTTTACAAAGCTGGGTCTACAATTATCTTTTTTAGTAATTTTTGTTTATGTTGTGGCTTTGGTCTGTTGTCTCCAAGGTGCCATCAGATAAAGTCCCAACTGTCCTTAAATTATTAACAAAATAATTCTACGGTAATTTACAAACATGAAAGACACCAATATCTCCTGTTTCTTCTAGTCATCTACTCCAATAAGAGCTTGATTTCATAAAAGAAAATCTTTGCTTTCAAATAAAAAACTGTGATGGTTAAGGGTCTTCCCTTATTTTAAATTGTAAGTTAATAATTAACTCATGATTGCTTCTAAAATAAAGAGTGGAACCAGAGTAGGCTAATTCTCTCTGAACCTCTTCTTATTCACTGAGTAATTTATGAAAAACTTCCTAAAGGTAAAGTATTTGCCACATTACTTCACATTATCCCATGTAATCCTTTCAGGATGCTGTAAGTTATATATTGCCTCACTTTAAAGATGAGAAAATTCATACTCAGAAAAGATAAATAACTTGCTCAGCTCATCCAGCCAGAAGCAGGATTCAGATTAGGTGTGTCACATCCAAAGTCTAGAGTTTTCAGGCCGTTTAAATTAGAATGTGAGAGTGTTTTGTAATACCTGGGCCTAAACTACTTCTCTATGTGCACTGTGCCAAGGTTATGAGCTAAGTCCTTGATCAGAGCACAGTGATGAGGGAAAGTTTAGTTACCAGAAATAGAAATGGAAATTCATTACTAAGCCCCAGAAATCAGGCAAGTCATGGATTTCTCTTTTCCTTTTCTATCCTAGTTGTGGAGGCAAGATTACCAAAGCAATGGGGCCACATAGTGAGAATATCCTGAACTAGCCATTAGAACTAAGGCAGGCTGAAAACTTCTCGAGTAATCAATTGCCTTGGGCACCACCAGGGCCATAAGAAGTCAAGTAATCAGTTCCACAGACATTTCTGTTCTTGAAATCACCCCTTTCTTTGACAGAAAATGTTCTCTCAACATCAGAGACCATAACATTTGGTTCAAATGTGGTATTAACATATCCTTTTCATTTATAGTGCAGACCTAGTGTTGTCATTATCATCCTTACCTTGAGTACAAAGAATAATGCTTGCATTAAGTCCAAAAAATAACGAATGACATTGATAGTTTCTCTTATGCTTCAAATTTAAAACCATACGGTGAAAAAATTCATTATTAAAATAACCATCATCCTTTGTATAATTTATATAATATTCCAAAGTGTCAGATGTTATGCTAGAGACTACTAACAAGACTTGGCCCTGTATATTAAAACCAGGAAAATCTAAATTTTCACTCTGCATCTTCTGGAAAATGTTTTAAGTGGTATAATTTCAGTTTTGTTTTATTTTAAATTCTCTGAGACTGAACTTACAAGACCACTTGAACACTGTGGTGGCTGTGTATGAAGGGGCATGCATGCATGCCAAGTGCAATTCCTGGATTCCTACAGACTAAATTCTTCTACCAAACTACAAAAGAGCTTTATACACAAAGATAAAGGAGTAAATCTTTGCACACTCTCCCACTAAGAACTCCCAATGATGATTCCGGTAGATATCTTTGATGAAATAAAACTGACTCAGCAGATTGTTAACAATAATTTTCACAAGCAACAACCAATTTGATGGTTTGGTGTTTTACTATGTGCTCATAGAACTGAGGCCATTAAGTGATCTCATCCCAGTCAGAAAGGGAGGCCTTCTCTATGAAATACTCTCAGGCTAAATGATAAACCTCACACGGACAGCAAAAGAACAACATGGCGACATAAATTTTCAAAAGAGTATTCCATTGTGACAACATGACTATTGCATCTATTTATCGGTAAATATTTTATGAAACTAAATTATTTTTCAGTCTAAAATTCACTCAGTTCGTGTATAAATTCCATTTACTGCTTTTTCTATCTATGACCTCCCCTCATCCTATTTCTTTATTAAAGGATAACTGTTTTCCCACTGTTATACTCAACATCAAGATAAAAACTGAATAATTCATAGAACCATTCATGGGCTTTTGTATACCCAGATGCACTTCTGCGATGCACGGCCAATATTTATCTATAACAAATATAAAAATACAAAGAATAGCGCTATCTAAAACCCTTACACAGACTTCCTCTACAGAATGCAAAGCAAAACATAATGTTATTCTTTTCATCCTACCCAATTTTTTTTTAATATAAGTTGTTTCTTAATAAATCCACCACTTAATTCTCACTGACTCTCCCTGACGCAGAGCTGGGCATGAAGGGTTGTGTTTACTCCTGGGTCCTATTTAACTACTTTCTTTTTTTTTTTTTTTTTGAGGAAGACTGGCCCTCAGCTAACATCCATGTCCATCTTCCTCTATCTTATATGTTGGATGCCTGCCACAGCGTGGCTTGCCAAGCAGCGCCATGTCCACACCCGGGATCTAAACCAGCAAACCTCGGGCCACCGAAGTGGAACTTGCACACTTAATCACTGCACCATCGGGCCAGCCCCACTACTTTCTTTTTGAATTATCCCTTATGACTAGTTTTCATTTATTAACCACTCAGGGATGTGTGACTAATGTCACTATTGATAATATCTAGTTACTGGCTGAGGAACCAAAGCTATGAGCTGGGTCAGGAAAAATTGGCTCAGTCACTGCCTCTTCTTTATTTGCTCTGGATATAAAATAAATACCACAGCCTCCAGAATGATCATTTAAAACTTTTATTTATCATTGTGCTTTTCTAGAATTCTATCGCAATTTTTTTCATAGAAATTAAAAACATTCTAAAACGTGCGGTAGAAAGTAAACATGTGTAATAAATAGACATATGCACACTTTTATAGCAAAAATATTGGCCATGGATCTTTGAAAATGCACAGCTGATGTAATCATCTTCTAAATTATAATAACTAGAGGTTAAAGGTCTATGAAATGGGATTTTGGGTGAATAAAATCTACAGGGATAAACCATACATTTCAGGCTAATTAAGATCAACTTCTTCTGTCTTCTATAGTATCATCTCAGCACTTATTGGTATCAAAACTCATGCCATTCCCAAGGGTTTTTCTCTTTGGGACATGCTTCGTTCCAATCTTCTCAATTTATAGCAGTCTTCAGGAAACATTAGCAACATAATTTTTAGGTGATAAAGTGATTTCGCAGATATTGTTGTTCCATTTGATCCACCTAAGAACCCAGTAAGATATACATAGAAAGCACCATTACTATTCTTCTTTTCAAATTAAGGAAACTGAGGCATCGACGATTACCATTAGTAGAAGTGGAAGGACAAGAGCTGGAGTAGAGACCTTTGACTTCAAATTGTGAGTTTTCTGAACTATGAGAAATCCATATTTAATTGGTTATAATATCCAAATACAGATAGACTAATTAGCACTCTCTATCCCACTTTCTATATGTATGGATATATATTCAATGCTCAAATCTACATTTATAATGTCAACATATTTTAGGAATGATCTTCTGCCATATCTATGCTTTTATTTAGCTGTCTCCTCACCAAATGTCCTAGGAGAACATCCTCTGCTTAAAGCAGCCATTTTCCTTGGCTTCTACAATTGTGTTGCTCCTTATTGCAACTTTGCACACCTACTCCATCTGCCAAGCTCCTTTGATTGAATTTCCAGGGCTTTCTACATGCATTGGGATTTCTTCTTTGACATGGGGCTTTGCTAATTTGTTGTTTTCTTCTTTGTGCTCCATTATCAAGAAGGTTGTTTTTGCCTTCCCTGTAACCTCATCAACGCAGGATGGTGAACGATAAGGAGAGAAGAGATATCAACAGACCGAAGTTGCTGAATCCACCAAGACTCTTCTCCCTTCATTCTCTCTTCCCTTAATTTCTGCAATGAGGGTCATAGCTATTTTCAAGAAAATCCTTGGGGTAGAATATTACAATTTTGTATTAATCACATTAATATTACCCTTTTTGGAGTATTGGCTATAAAGTTGGCTATAATTCATAACTATTCAAAAACTTCTAAATATTTGCCTGATATAATTAATCTCAACTCAAATCTTGAATGAAACTTATTACAACGCAGGACAGTATCTCGTCATTTTAATCTTTGCCAAATTTTTATTTGTTAACCCAATTTACCTTGTACTTGTAAAATACACTAAAAGATATATGCATTGCCTCGACAAGAGTAAATATCTCATCTTTTTATCCACTAGGCTTGTCTTAAGTTGACATACTTGCTCAATATTGGAGTAGACCAATAATCAGTAGGAAGAGGGAGGAATTCAATATTACCACACTGTGGGTTGCGAGCAGTGGGAAATAAGCTAGAAACGGCTCCATATCTGATACCAGGTTTCTACATTGTCCTCCTCCCTCTCTGCCTTTTCTCCCTTTTTGTCCTAACGGTCTTCTCCTCTCAAGCTCTGTTTAAGAACATGCCATTTCCAGAGATAGAGAAAGATGGAAGAAAGAGGAAAAGGGCAGTTCTTGGGCATTTTTTTCTGAACATATTTTTATGTAATTTAACTCAAGCTCTGTATATGACACTGAAACTTTCTTCTCTTCTTCAGGAAGAGGTACTAGGCTTATGGTCTCAAGTGTCATCCTGATAATGAAGGATATAAGAAAAATGTTTGTCCTTCTCCTACATGGCATAGAGCACTGCTATGAAATGAATCCCGGGACTAATCCAGTAGGCTGCCTCCAGGGAGCTTACTGGATTTCTCTGCTGGGGTCCAGCAGCAGTACAGAAGTGCTTTGTCACTTCTATCTAGTGCTTCTTCCTTTGAAGATCCATGTACTCATTTATAATGTTAATCACCTAATTCATCCACTGCTGAAAATTTACCATTACTGATATCATTTAAAATAGCAAAAGATTATACTCTGCAATACCCTACTCATAGTTTTTGGATTCCTCTAAATTGTCCATCGAATTCCAGAGTGTAGAGAGGTAAATGGACTGTTCATACGGTATTGATGGGACTGAATATTCTGCTCTGACAGTTCTGTGCTTTTCCCTTCCCTGAGGCACCTGTGGAATAGCAGGCACAATACTTCAGGTTGTATCTCTGGTGTGATCTTTTAGCTGACTTTGCTACCTAAAATCGCACAAATGAGAACATTCTATTTTCAGGTAACTCTAAAGTGTTTTCGTATAAAAGCACAATATTGCACATTTTCAGCTAGTGCCATTAAATCAAAAGGTTCAGAAAAGCCAAAGAGAAATCTTGTGTGAGTTTTCAGTCCCGTGTATACACAGATACCAGCAGTTCCACTCCCACACCATTTAACACAACCCATAAAATCAAGTACAGTTATTCCTTGGGTTAAGAGAGATGTAGTAAAGAGGAGCCTGCTAACAATATTGTACATAGCAATTAGTTGAATTAGAAAGTTGTGGTATGCTCTGACCAAATTACAAGCTTTCTAATGAAATATTAAAATGAAATATCTCTGAAAACATATTGATATTGAGCTATTGAAAAACAAGTACACTAAGAATGAGGTATAAAAGGTTAATATGAGGCATAGTAGAATGGCAGCTTGCCAAAACTGGTGGATTATCCACTTGTCTACATAAGATAAACAATTCATTTATTACAGTTTTTTTCTGAAATCCTTATTTATCTGTATTCTATCACAGCAAATCTTTACTTTTTGACAATTTGTTCATAATTTTTTAGAAATATGATTTTGATACATACCATGATACATCTTCCCAAATCAAATGATTTGTGCTAATGCTAGGAATTATATTTTAATACTTTACAAATTCAGTGCCAATGTGTTTCTTAAATTTATGTTATCTACTGGGGAGTGTTATAGGAAATCTATTTAAACTAAGAAAATATCCATAGAGTTTAGCTATTCTAAAAATGAGAAATTTCTATAGTCAAAATCAACTAAATAAAAAGACAAAAAAGATCAATTGTGTCATATAAAATTGAGGCTTCCCTTTTTGGTTTCTCCTTCGGGTAAAGATTACATCTATATTTTAAAAATACACGCTTCTGTTCTTTCTACGGTGGGAGACAATTTAAAAGCTTACACAATTGAAAAATGGTTCTTATGTAATTCTCGTATTGCATCTGTTCTGTCTCAATGGTTAGTGATAATAAACACTTCTTTCCTGAAAAATTTATTCCAAATTTCTTTCAAGTCAGCAAAATCACTATCTCAGAGTGTGGGTTTTATTTGTTTGTTTACAGGAACAAACCTGTTTACACCAAACCTATTCATGACTGACTTTTACTGTCCTGATGCAAAAGCTATCTTCTGATCATTTATTTATGACTAAATGCTGCTTTAGAAGACATAGTCGCAGAATAAAATATTTAAGCAGTCTCTGATAGACCTTCAGTTAAGCAATATGAGCTTAGATTAGAAAGAATAGATGCTAATGAATAGTATCTAACACTTTAATCAATATGAATCAGTTTACAAGGATTGCTAATAAACTCTGAATTTTTTTGCTACACACACAAAAATTTCTAATAACTAGTTCAACTAGAAAGCTCATTTATATCAGTTGTCAGTCATTTTAATCACATGGTAATGATCTTGTTATCCTGGGCAAAGAATCATTTTGCTTCTCAGGAATTTTCTTTTCTCTTCCTGGAATCCCCATTATGAACAACACAAAACAAAAAACCAATTGCACCTGTATTTCTAAAGCCCTTGCCCAACATCCTCGTTTCCCACAATGCATAAATTAGTATTTAAATACCCACTTCCAACTTAGTGGACTCAACCCCTCAAAGCTATTTACAACCTGCTTCCCAGCCTCTTCTGTTGAGACTGCTAGTGAGAGAACTTCTCATTAGTAAAACCAAATATTTACAAGACGAAAATAACATCTCTAAGTTGGCATGTGATTTTGCACTATTTTCAGATGTGGTAAGTGTGACATATTAATTAGAGGTACTTAGAATCTTAGGTCAGTTCTGCAATAATTTTTTTCAGGTGCATTTTAAGAGTCTGTGAAGATCAATTCAGGTTAAATGACTTTATTTTTTGACAAAAGGACCCCAAAAGGTGACCTACCTTTATGTGACAGGCGTAACCGGGGGTGAGTGGTATCAGCTGTGTGTCCTCCTGTCCAGAGCTCCAGTAAGTAACCCCACAGAAGCCAAGTGACAATGTGCCCAGCCGATGCCATGCTCCCGTGCTCCCGGTGCGAGCCCTCTGAACGATCCTCACTTGAAGGTGGGTTTGAGTTTTACTTAGGACTCCCCTCCAGGGGCAGCTTGCGAGAGGCTTTGTCAGAAATCGAACGCGTTGTCATCAGAAAGCACAGTTCCAAAGTGCCATTTGTCAGGCTTTATTTGGATATGTAAAATCTTTCTTTCCTCAGGACAGTTGTTTGTAAGCCGGGAGCAAGAGGACATTCCAAGGAATGAGTCTTCAGAGGCACGTCCTGTCTAAAGCTCTCTTCAGTAGCTGTGCCCGTAGATTCAGGAAGAAACTGTGGTTTTCTTTAGTCACTTCTGCAAGCGGTTCATTCAGAAAAAAACCCCACGAGCACTCCCACTACCTTCCCCGAGAGCTCTTCTCTTGCGGCTCGTCGAAGCCTCTCAGAAGTCAGGCTCTTGCACTGACTTGCCGAACAGCTAAGTGTAATTCACCTTTCGCCTTTCTAATGAAAAACGAGAAGTGCCATTCCCTCTAGGAGTTGCAGGATCCACCCAGCAGGGACGCCGTTCTGTCAGCGAGCTGTGTTTACAGGGAAAGTTCAGGCAGGGTTGAGCAGCGAATTGCTGTTTCTAGGAAGTGTTTCTGGTCCACGTGCCCTGCTCCCACCCGCCCTCGCAGCGTCACCGGCCCCGCGCCGCTCAGCGCCAGGGGAGCAGTCGGCGTTTTGATGGGAAAGGGGGAATCAGGCGAGAGAGTGATACGTCATAGGCTGATTAAGAATATATAACAGAAGAGATTGCAGTGTCAGGAAGGGCTTCTAAATGCTCACTCACCAAGATTAACTCTTGAATAAATAAAAATTTAATTTAAATAATGTGTCACTGTCCAGTACCCAAATCAATTTTTTTCAGAGGTTCTACTGAAATTGGTTTTTTTTTCCTCAGCGTTTATGGTTTTTTATATTGATTACATCTTAGAAATGTTATTTTCGACTCTTGTAAGGAAAGTGTGTTTCAAGAGACTAAAAAATAATGTCATCTGTGATTATTTCATAGATGTGTTTGAAATAAATTATTTTCTTAGGCAAATTCTTCAAATCAATTAAAAGTAAAATTCTTTTTTTTTAAAGCAAGTCATAAATTTAACCTTGAATTTAAGAATAATTAAATTTTGAGGTAATTTTATCCTAAATAAGGTAACTATGGTAAAGTTGAGATTCTCTATCCAACAGATCCCAGGAAAGCAGATATTAGAAAACTCAGGATGTGAAATACATTAGGATTCAACTGCTGTACACTTTCAGAGTTTATTTTCCAAGACACTATGTTTGTGTAAATAAACTTAACATAATAGTTCAACTTTACAATCTACTTTCAATCAATGTTGAAAATTAAACCAAACACACTTTAGCTGTTGGCATGGTAATGAATGGTATTATTTTAAGATACCAATAAACTTGAATAGATATTTGATTTGATAGTTGAGAGTTAAATGGTAAACAAACGATTTCAGCTATGATAACTTTTTCTTATTCTGTATTTTAAGCAGTAGTGATTAAGGACACTTCTTGAGAATTATGTTTTTCAAATCACGTAATTATAACAAAAAGATAACACAGGTTATTCTGATATTTTGCATTATATACAAGCAAATGTAGCCAGGGATTCTCTTTCCATTTTGCTAAGCACGATGTGTTCTATTACAAGTAGAAAATATTTAACAAAATGTAAATGTCACTGGATATTATAAATAATTAGATTTCCAAGGTCCATAAAAGATAGCAAACTCTAAACATCATTTAACAGTGAAACAACATAAAGTATTTACAGACTTTTAACCTGGGGTGGTCTCTGTAGGTGCTTGCATATTTCAAAAGTCAGCATGATGAGCTACAGACCTAAAGTTTGCTTAAATGTGATACACTATACTTTTGGAATCCTCTCTTACTTTTTTCCAGAATTTAAGTAACTAGAAAGTAAATAGCAGCTTTTATATGTGTTATCTAGTGGAAGGATTCCAGGAAAAATAAATGTGGTACATGTAACTTTTATTACAAATATATGACTATTCTCATACAACTGAAATTCTGCTTAAGATTGTGCAGGGCCTGTCCTAACTCTGCTATGGAACTGAGGCAACGTGAGACATTACAACCACTTCATTAGGATACAAAATTCACACCATTAAATGTCGATGGAGGAATAAATGTTATGAATGCCAGTTACATACAGACAAGCTACATACCAAGATTTGTCTTCAGTTTTACATTGCATACTTCAGATTAGGTTAGGGTATTTTGAAGTACGTACCAGAATAACGAGTTCCTTTGGGCTCAAAATGCGCCTTGGTTTATCCTTCAGTCATCAATGTCATTGCTTATTCCCTTTAACTCCTCTCTGTGTCCTTCTACCATTTTCTCTAGCCTATGGAAAACATACAGATGATGCCCAAAAAAGACTGTTAAAAATATTAAACATTCAGAACTAACCACTGCCTCAGCTACCCCCATGTGGCTTTTGCCCACTAGCAATGGAATAAAGAGTCTTTGAGACCAAATCAGTCATTCACATCATAAAATAAAACAAAAGAACCCTCAGGAGCAGGGCCACCACATAATTTATCATCCAAAAAAGTTTTATTTTTTGAGAGAAAAGCAGGTTTCTATTAATAATCACATACAGGGGCCGGCCCCATGGCCAAGTGGTTAAGTTTGCAAGCTTCAGTGGTCCAGGGTTTCTCCGGTTCGGATCCTGGGCACGGACATGGCACCGCTCATCAGGCCATGTTGAGGCAGCGTCCCAACAAGCCACAACTAGAAGGACATACAACTAAAATATGCAGCTATGCACTGGAGGGATTGGGGGAGAAAAAGCAGAAAAAAAAAAGAAGATTGGCAACAGTTGCTAGCTCAGGTGCCAATCTTTAAAAAAAATCACATACAAAACAAAAATATTATAGACAAATCAGGACATCAAAGTCACCCTACTTGGAAGAAATTTCTAAGTACCCTCGGGAAACATGGACATGGAAAAATCAAAACCAAAACAAAACTGACTTTCCACCAATAGTAAATGAAGGGCTTTAGTGAATTGAAGAGTTTTGGGACTAGCAACAATATCTGTTAATATTATATTTGATTTGAAAAGAGCTAAACTGCCAGCTTGAAAAATGTTAGACAACATGGAAAACTGGTAAAAAGGGAAACGGCAATTCTGAAGGTATTGCCTGCCAGGTCTAGTGTCTCATTCCAAAACCTTAGCCCTTTGTTGCTAGTATCACCACGTGGTCATGAGAATAAAAAGGGGATTTGAGTACCCATCAGGGGTTCCAGGCTCCCCCATGGTGGGTTCTTGCACTGGTTCCCCAGTTTTAATAGCAGAAGAGCAAATGGTCTCTGAAACAATCTTTCCCAGTGTGTCATCTGAGACTATCTGCTGCTGAATCCCGTGGGGTACTTGTTAAAAGAGCAAATTCCTAGCCCCACCTCATATTCCCTGTGTGCCTGAAGTTGTATGTACTAAAATTTGGGTTTTACAGTGGTTCCTTTAGGTCAGTGTTATTAAAACATCAGACATGTTTGCCACTTTCACTATTTTTATCATAATAGCATAGTATCTACAATTAAAATTTAGCTTAAATTTATATAAAATGAAACCATTTCCTCATAGGCTTGGTGTGCTACTTAAATTTTTAAATACATGTGAAAACAAACAAAAATTGTAAAAGTTTATCTCTGCACCATGTAAAATTCTCTCACATACTGACTTACTGATACCCTCAAGAATATCTGAATATCCGTTCTTTCTTTCCTTCCTACCCAGATAAATGGGAGATATATCTGGGGGACTATGCTTCCCAGTCCCTTGACAGTTCTGTCAAGCCTTTTGACAATTTCTGACCAAATAAATGTGAGCAGAAGTGATGTGTGTCACATCTGGGCTGAGGCAGTGAAATACGCCTAAGCAATTCTGTCTGCAGCAAAGAAGGAGGCCTTATGTTGAAATGGTGAAACTACAAAATTGAAGCATCTTGTATTACTGCATCACCACGTTGGGGATAGTTGCCCTGGAAAGTTACCCAGACCCACATGGACTTTATACGAACAGGAACTAAACATGTGTTATGTTAAGCTATTTGGTTTATTTGTTACCACAGCATAACGTAGCCTCTCCTAACTAACTGCACACACTTTACCTACTGTGCTTTGGGAAACATGCTCTTGAACAAACATATAGCATCAATAAGTCACTAATGCTGCATTCCTTCCTGTCGCTGAACTTACTTCAGCAGAAGTTACTAATAGAGCCAGCGAGAGATGTGCATACATGGGGGCTAAGGAACAGGCAAGTGATTCCCTATGTCACTTTTAGAATGGAATGCGATATGCCTTTAGCTTTTCCAGTTGGACACTGGACACAAAAATGATGTCATAAACACTATTTATAAGTGAACAAATAGTGCTGCATCTTGAGAACATTATGATTAAAACCATTAATAAATAAAATATCACAATAGCAATGATGGAGATCCTTTTTAGAACTCAGGATGAACTTTCTCTACAGTGGTCATGGCATTTCAGGTTCACCAATCCTTCTTCTACTCCTGCTGGCCTATCTGGAGCATCTCAAATGCCCCACCAACATGGCCTGCTATTGCTGCCGCTGTCGCCATCACTACTACTGGGTTTTACAGGCCAAGATTACTGATGCATTTATTGGTCAGTCAATTCAGATGCCTTATAGCACAGAATCTGTGAGGGTGCCAGAAGTTTGGATTGATGACTAGTTCCCACATTCAGTGATTCAAGAAGATGAGGAAAATAGATAATTAAATCACTCCTGATTTGTGCGTTACTGAGAGTAGCCCAGAGAATGGTATCCCATTAATCAGTACCATCCAAGACGCAATCCAGTCACCTGCCTGAGAGAGGTTCGGCTCATGCCATTCTGATGTCATCATTTAGACAGCTAACAATTCAATAAATTGGCCTTTTATTTTTCCATTTTGACCATCTATTCTAAAAGAAAAGGTAAAATTTGAGTAAAATTTATGTTTCAGAGAATTTTGAATTCTTTGTTTCTGACTTACACTAGGCTTAAATTTCTTCTAGGTCCTTGACAGTAAAGAAAAGCAGAAGAAACATTTTGAGCCAGATATCAGCTTTAATTGATTTTAATCAAAGAGCAGTGATGTTTCTCATGCCCTTTTTATGGTAAAATGAAATTATTATGTGTGTCATTAATTCTGAAAATCCTTTAATTTGTTGATCCTGAGAGGTTTCTCTACACTCTTCCTTATGGGTTACAGAGAATTCCTAAAAAAGGCAGAGCTCCAATTGATTGCTTTCAAAAATCAAACAGAAATTTTCATAATATATTATAATTTATTTGTTTATATGTCTGCTGTAACATATAATTGCAAGTTATTGGTGGCAACAATGGTGAATTGTTCATAATACATGACTAGTATCCTCCACAGCTAACACTGTACTTCAAGCCAGTTGCTTTTTAATGGAATAAAAATAATGATTACTATAATAATAATAATAATAATAATAATGTTAATTTGTTGTTTTCTATATGGTAGGCACCGTGTAAGGCACATTCATACATAATCCAATTTAACCCAAACAACAGCCGTATGCAATAGGAACTATTTTTAATCCCATTTACACATAAGAAGAATCTGGGTCACAGATGTTAGGTCTCTT
Organism: Equus przewalskii; assembly: GCF_037783145.1. Lineage (NCBI taxonomy): Eukaryota > Metazoa > Chordata > Mammalia > Perissodactyla > Equidae > Equus > Equus przewalskii. The sequence continues at coordinate 28,143,946 of NC_091834.1, forward strand.
GCCTGAGGTGAAATACCGGCTTGCGACAGAACTGCCATTTCAAACCCAGGCTGCAAGGCTTGTGTTCCAATAATTACACTTGTCTACTCAGAGAATATTATTTAAATGACAGTTCATAATGACTCTTCCAAATTACTACACTAACAGGAACTTATCTTTAATAAATTTTAATAATGAACTGCATGTAGTTTTAATATAAAGGCCTCTCAAGGCAGTTGGTGCTTCAATCAACAGCAGCCTCTATGACTGAACTCAACAGATAAAACTCTCCATCTGATGTTGCATCAGATGGCAGACCACACTCTGTTCATTCCATTTCAGGTTATAGTGTTCAGCTGCACAAATTTTAGTGATTTGTTCAGTTGGCTAAATACTGGCCCTTGTAGGCTGTTAGGTTTGACTAGAGTCTGCTTTGCTTGGTAATCAGGCACAACACTGGAACTAAATACAGTAAGCAAAATTATTAAGGAACAAATTTCTAAGAGAACTAAGCAACAAGGTTTTTTTCTATTAGTGGCCTTTATTCCATATGGAAAATCACAGTAGCTGTGCAACAAATAGGTATGTTAAGAAAAATTGTCAAGTAATGGTTATTCTAATTTGTAGAAATATACGTATGTATATATGCACACACATGCACACATTTCTAGTTACAGTTACAGGAGAAGAAAGAAATTTCCAAAAAAGGATTTAAGGGTAATAAATCACTTACAAATAGTACTTATGTTTATATTATTTAGTCCAAAAGATTCAAACATTTTCAAACAATGTTACTGCTAATGTATCTAAACGAAAGACAACATTTTATACTTAGCCCACTTAAGGAACAGACTCAGTATGAGACCAATAATAAATGTCATAAACTGCAGTTATCCATCAGGGCGGGCCCTGTGGCTGAGTGGTTAATTTTGCACGCTCTGCTTCAGTAGCCCCCGGTTTCACTGGTTCAGATCCTGGGCATAGACATAGCACTGCTCATCAGGCCATGCTGAGGTGGCGTCCCACATAGCAAAACCAGAAGGACCTACAACTAGAATATATGACTATGTACTGGGAGGCTTTGGGGAGAAAAAGAAAGAAAAAAAAGAAGATTGTCAACAGATGTTAGCTCAGGTGCCAATCTTTAACAAAAATTAAAAAAGAACTTATCCATCCACTGGCTTCTTTAACCTCATTCTAGAATTTAAGACCACCATTATTTTCTGTTTTCCTGTCAAGAAATGATTACGTTTTTCAAGGTCAGTTTCTGGGCTATTTACCTTTTTTTTTTGGTGAGGAAGATTGGCCCTGAGCTGACACCTGTTGCCAATCCTTCTATTTTTCACTTGAGGAAGAGTGGCCTTGAGCTAACATCTGTGCCCATCTTCTTCTACTTTGCATGTGAGTCACGACCACAACATGGCTGATGAGTGGTGTAGGTCAGCACCCAGGATCCGAACCCACGAACCCTGGCCTGCTGAAGTGGAGAACACTGAACTTAACCACTACACCACTGGACCAGCCCCAGTGGGTTTCTAACTTTTACAAAAGGAAGGAAGGGATAATTTAATGTAATTTTTTAAACTTTTCTTTATTTCAGGTCTTGAGTCATCTTTCATTCTCTCTATGATCTCTATTGCTTTTTAACTACCACTGCTAAAGCAAGACTAAACCAGTTGGCATAGAATAATTTATTTAATAAATATTTATTGTGTATGATATTTGCAAGGCACTCTATATGGCTTAAGATGTTTAGAGACCAAAACTTAGTTTCTTTCTGTTAATTACATGGATCATTTCTTTAGTTGTTCACTTTGTCTTGACAGAGGATGAATGGCCAATGTGTAAGCAAAAGTGAAGAAAACAATTGTGTCCCATTATGAAAGAAGAGGAAGTCTTTAGAAAAAGCCAGTGTAATTATCTATTAGTCAATTGGCAAGAAACACTCCAAATATTTTGTAATATTTTATAGTATCTTCAATTGTCATACAGTTGGCAGACAGATATAAAGTTGTCTACTTCACATAAAGCTGCCATCGACTCAATGAATATACCTGTTTCACATTAAAATAAATGGTAACAAACACTAACTTTAATGTTGTGAAGACTCTGAAAGAAAATAAGAATATTCAAAATAAATCATATTTTGCTATGAAAGTGAATTTTGGAGTTCAAAAGAATCACAATGACCAAAGAAAAAACTTGGCAGAAGTTCTCTGAAGCCTCTTTCCCCCCAAGGACTTCCTTTCCTTAACATCAATCCATATAACCATCCATGCGAGAGAGAAAGCAATACACAGAAGAAAAGAACGTGATGTTGAACCCGTTGGTGAGATCCCAAAGGTAAAACGAGAAATCTAAACTCATTATTTCATGTCACCTTTTCTTTAGCTTTACTATAATATCCACAAATTATTTGGCAAAACTATTATTGTGCATGAGCCAGATTTTTCATAAGGCAGGATTTCAGGTATAGTGCCTTTTTATTTGAATCTGTTGTTTCATTATTGGGATTATTTTTGATGGGCAGTGTGGGTGGTTATCTTTCGTTACCAGGTACTTCCGGTTTGTTGTGTCCCAGTGCATAACGCTAGCACCATGTGGAGGCCAAGACTGGTACTGCATGTCTCCAATTGTGAAAGAAACCACGTTACAAGCCTATTCATGCTCACAACTTGTTTTTTATTACAAAATATAGAATGTGCTTTATCCAGTAATACTGTGATGCTTTATGTTCTCAGTATACTCACTCTTCATGGATGATAGAATGGGTCTTGCCAGCTAAGGGGAAAAGGATTTAAATTTTCCTTGTAGAAGATTTAGGACTTAAGAACATTAAAACTTCCATCCAAGAAATATTTTCTTAACAAAAGGCTTAGAATTTTGAAGAGATGACCATAAATGTATCAGAAACAAAGATAATAAATAGGACAGTCTGTCTTGTGAAAATGTGTTGATTAAAATTCAGCAAATTCAGTTGAAAATTTGATTGTTTGGAGAACTCTGAATTTAATTATCCTGACTTTATGACTATCGTGTCTTATAGCTAAAGCATCTCTAACATGATTATTACTGTGGGACAATGATATAATTGCATGTAAATATGTCCTCTTTATATAATCATATGTTTATAATAGATAATAAATAATGCAAAAATATGAACATAAAATATCAACTGCTCTAAACTTTACCCTCACTCCACTTGCTTGCCAAAAAGAAAAACAAAAACAAAATAAAACAGGGGCCAGCCCAGTGGTGCAGAGGTTAAATTTGCACATTCTGCTTCAGCGGCCCAGGGTTCGACAGTTAGGATCCTGAGTGTGGACCCAAGCACTGCTTGTCAAGCCATGCTGTGTCAGGTGTCCCACATATAAAGTAGAGGAAGATGGGCATGGATATTAGCTCAGGGCCAATCTTCCTCAGCAAAAAAAAAAAAAGAGGAGGATCGGCAGCAGACATTAGCTCAGGGCTAATCTTCCTCCAAAAGAAAAAAAAGAAATGAAAAAATAAAACAATGTCTTTCCCCTGAGATCTAAACAAAAGAATGTTTCAAGCTAGGAATTCACTTTATATTAGAAAGAGCTGAGAAATTAGCATGATTCCAAGGATAAATTAGTGTATGTGCATAGAATTATGCCTAAAATTAATTGCAGGAGAATTTCAATAAATTGCTTAATGATCTGAAGGAAAGCTATAAAAGTAGAGTTTCAATGAAAACTGTACACTTTGAATGAATTTTTTCTTTTTTAGATTGGCACCTGTGCTAACATCTGTTGCCAGTCTTTTTTTGTTTGCTTTTTTTCTTCTCCCCAAAGCCCCTCAGTACATAGTGGTATATTCTAGTTGTGAGTGCCTCTGGTTGTGCTATACGGGACACCACCTGAACATGACCTGATGAGCAGTGCCATGTCCTCGCCCAGGGTCCAAACTAGTGAAACCCTGGGCTGCTGAAGCGGACTGTGACAACTTAACCACTCGGCCACCTGGACAGCCCCTGAATGAAATTTTAATAGCTAAGCATGAAAAGCTAATTGGTGCATCATATTCTTATAATAAGCTTGCTAAACTTTATCCAGGACTAAAATGCAAGAATCAACAATGTGTGCTGCAAATAAAAGTGAAAATCAAATTTAAGATTTCTTGAGTGATGTAAGTTTTAAAATAAAACATCTAGCAATTATTCTCAGTGAAGTAAGCTTTATAGGATTAAAAACATAGTATATTATCTATTTCTTTCTGATTACCTGATTAAAAACTGTGCTAATTTGCTTAAATTCTCAGGATGCTGTTTCCTATAGTTGTTTTTGCTTTTGTTCTTTTTGGTGAGGAAGATCAGCTCTGAACTAACATCTGTTACCAATCTTTCTCTTTTTGCTTGAGGAAGATCATCGCTGAACTAACTTCTGTGTCAATCTTCTTCTATGTTGTATGTGGGACACCCCCACAGCATGGCTTGATGAGCGGTATGTAGGTCTGCACCTAGGATCCAAATCCACAAACCCTGGGCTGCCAAAGTGGAGCGTGCAAACTTAGCCACTACACCACTGGGACAGCCTCAACTTATAGTTTTTACCTAAAGCAATATTAACATCTATATGACATGAGAATAATTCAAATATAATTGTGCCCATTCTGAATAAGCAGTCAAGTAAACTAAATGTTTCTCTTAGAATTTTCTATTATTCTCATTGTTTAGTTCACAATTCCTTGCATCAATTTAATCCTTTTCTATAGGATCAAATAATTCCTCTCTACTGGATAATCCCCAGCTTCACAGAAAAATGTATTCACATTTCCCAACTTGAAAATAAGTCTCTTCCTATTCTCTCTTATCCTCCAACTAGAGACCCATTTCTGAGTTTTTTATAGTTAAATTCCTTCAAATTATTGTCTGTACTCTGTCCTCATTTGTTCACCTCTCATTTTCTCTTGAATTCACTCTGTCAGCTTGAATTAGGTTTGGTTGCAGGTAGTAGAAAACCACAAACAACAGTGGTTTAAATAAGACGAATTTGACCTGTCCCTCTTGTAAACACAGTCCAGGGTTAGGTTCAGGGCTGGTGTGGCAGGATAACAAACTCATTAGCTATCTAGTGATAACTAACATGAGCACTTTCTATCTTCTTGCTTATCCGTCCTCAATAGGTGGCCTCCATCTCACAGTCCAAGCTCCAGCCATCACATCCTCTTTGCAGCCAAAAATAACTAGGAATTAATGAAGGACATCCCTTCTGCTTTTAAGACACTTCCTAGAAACCCTCATATTCCAGATCTCTATATTTTTGCGTGCCATGGGACTCGGACCTACAACCTCACCTCTTCTCTATATACTCACCCCCTGTAGTGGATTTGCAACATGTCAACTTGGCTAAGCTAAACCACCTTTCCCAGAATTCCCTTTCTTGTCTATTTCTAGTTAGGTTGAGCTAAATGGGAACCTAGGGAGATTTGAAGAGAAACAGCAGTCATTCTGTAACACACATAGTGTCTTTTATTTGCATATGCAACTGCTCCACCATCCCAGCAACCTCCTTTAGCTTTTCTGTCTCCCAAGCCAAGTGTGCGTGTGTTTAACTCCATGATTTAAGGCCATGGCTGTGCTGGACACCGACACCATCAAGGTTAGAGGCAACAACTGCTGACACAGGTCTCAGTCTTTTCTTACTGGGTTCAAGTCCATACTTGGTGGGTTCCAGCTTGTTATTCCTCTCCCACTTTACATCCTTTTTCTCTTCTGCCTGCCTGCCTGGTGTACTTAAAAGCCCAGCATCAGATATGAAGACAACAGCTTTATAGAGACTTATTAACCAGCTTCCACAAATGCATAAAGTTAAACCCCTGTAACAAGTCCATATACATCTCCTAGAGGTGCTACTTCTTCCACTGAACCCTGACTAAGTACACCTTCTAGTAAGCACATCCAAGACTATAGCTTTGCATAACATCTATGTACTGAGGATCCCAAATTTACATCAATAAACTCAACCCTTCAATCCCTCCACAAAACTCAAACAGGTTTGTATATCCAATTGTCTTCTAGATATTTCCACTTCAATGTTTAATAAACATGTTTACCTTAACATGTTCAAAGTAGAACTTTTGGTTTCTTACGTGACCCTCACCCCCTCAATCTGTAAACCTATTTCCCCCATCTGAGTAAATGGAAATGTCTAGGTCCTTTCCCACTATTAGAAAACAAAATTCCATCGAGTAAATTTGAAGATCTAATTGACTTTCTTCACCAACTCATGAATCAGGCAGCATCTCATTTAGCAAACAGAGAGATACTCCGAGGAGTTGTACAGAATGGAAAGTTTTTATAGGAAGCAGGGTGAGGCAAGGACGTTATTAGCAAAGGAAAAGGAAGGATTATTTTGGGCCAGGACATCTTCTCTTTGCAGGGAAAAGAATGCCAAGTGTTTTGTCATGCAGATTGCTTCTTCTTCCTCTGGGGAGTGGGGAGTTGGTAGTAGGGGATTGGGGAGAGGATGGAGAAGGCCCGTGTGACACGTTACCTCATTGGTACTGACCAGAAATTTCCAGACTGGTTGATTAAGATTACGTTTCTGGGGGCCTGCCCAAAGGCACAGCAGTTAAGAACACTCCTTCCACTTCGGCAGCCCGAGGTGTGCCAGTTCAGATCCCAGGTGTGGACCTATTCACTGCTTGTCAAGCCATGCCGTGGCAGGCATCCCACATATAAAACAGAGCAAGATGGGCATGGATGTTAGTTCAGGGCCAGTCTTCCTCAGCAAAATTTTTTTAAAAAAGGAGGATTGGCAGCAAATGTTAGCTCAGGGCTAATCTTCCTAAAATAAAATAAAATAAAAAGGATTACATTTCTGGGGAAGTTGGAGACTGCAATTAGGTCAGTAATTAAATCTAGGTTTGGTATCATGGGCTTTAGCACAAGTGATGTCATTTGGGGCCTGTGGCTTTCTCTTTAACATCACCAATGCTTTTCTACTCCACATCAGTTAAAGTCAAAGTCAAATCCTTGTAGTGATCTGCAGGTCCTTTTTGATTGGGCCTCTGTTATGTCTTCCGTCGTACCTATGACTCTTCTTCCTCCTCGCTCCGCTGGAACCACACTGACTTTCTTGGTAGTTCTCAACCTGGCTAAGTACATTCCCACTTTACACCCTTGGCACTTGACGTTTTCTCTGCCTACAACATTTTTTCCTCAGAAATTCATGTCTGACATGAAAATAACTATAAATTTTTATTATAAATCAAAAAGTTAAGAAGACAGTTACTAAGAAAATAAATGCTGAATATTATAATTTATCACACTAAATACTAGTTCTTATATTTCAACCACCTACAAATATCTATCATGATGTTAAAAACGTACTTAGATAAAAAGGCATGTTTTGAATTCTGCTTTAATATTATGTAGGTGGGTTCCCTTAATCAAAATATCGCCTTTTTCTGAGCAGTATTTTCTTTTTTTATTTTTCCATTTTTTTTCTCCCCAATGCCCGCTGATACATAGTTGTGTATTTTAGTTGTGGGGCCTTCTAGTTGTGGCATGTGGAATGCTGCCTCAGCGTGGTCTGATGAGCGGTGCCATGTCCGCACCCAGGATCCTAACCAGTGAAACCCTGGGCTGCCCAAGCAGAGCATGTGCGCTTAACCATTCAGCCACGGGGCTGGCCCCTTGTTTTTTTGCTTTTAAAGATTGCTCTTGTTTTGCTTTTAAAGATCAGATTTTAAAACTGATCTATCATCTGTTGCCAATCTTTCTTTTTTCTTCTTCTTCTCTCCAAAGCCGCCCAGTACATAGTTGTATATTCTAGTTGTAGGTCCTTCTAGTTGTGCTATGTGGGATGCCACCTCAGCATGGTCTGACAGCTGTTGCCACGTTTGTGCCCAGCATCTGAACAGGGAAACCCCGGGCTGCTGAAGTGGAGCGCATGAACTTGTCCACTTGGCCATGGCGCCAGCCTCCGAGCATTATTTTCCAGCATTTTTCATAGAGATAGCTATAATAAGTAAGCTTAAGTAGAATAAGTATTATGAAACTGATATGATTATATTGAAAGCTTTAGTATACAAACATTTCTATAATTTTTCTATACTGTTTTTGCATTAACATTAATATATTAAGATATTTAAATAAGTTTTATTTCAATTTTGGGGGGTACAAAAAGATCTGTATGAAGTTCTATAAATATGCTAGTTTTTTTTTTTTTTTAATTTCTACTGTTACTGAACCGGGCTCATTTTGCCCACTGCATGGCATGCCAATCACTGAGATGACAAGTTGCAGCAGAGAAAGGGTTTATTCACAAGGCAGCCAAGCAAGAGACAAAAGAAGAAGTCTCAAATCTGCCTCCCAGAAAATGGAGATTAGGAATATTTATGGGGTAAAGGGGCAGGGTGGTCTGAAGTGTGGGAATAGATGAGTGAATGTAAGGAGAAGTGAGGTAATTGATGATCTGTGCAAGCATCATCAAGCTTCGTCACTCTTCAAAGGACACATGTTCACAAAATGCTGGTGTTAGCATGATCTGAGGGTGAAATTTTCAGCCCCCTGATGTCAAAGGGTCACCTATGAAGCATTTGCATAGGCCCAGTTGGTGAGTCAGTGGTCTTAACCTGCCTGAACTAGACAAGGAGTCGACTCTCAGTTCCTAAAAAACTTAAGCACCTGTTACCATGGTGACACAAGTGCAGAGATATTATCTATAGTGTGGGCTTTAACAATACATTATCTAACTACTTTTGCAAACAGACAACTAACTAAGTATAGTTAAAGCAAGTTTGTCTCTGGTTTTACTACCCTTTGAACAATAGGTTAAAACATCTTTTTCTCTTAACAACTCTCTTATCAGATACTTCTGGAAATAACATTACCAAAAGGATAATTGACTTTTCAAAATTTAAATAACATGGCTCTTGTGTCATTCCTAGTGTTCCATGTATTTAGAGGCATTGCTGTAGATAAGGAATGTCTCCTGTGTACTGTCAAAGAGATATAAGTACTAGGCAACCCAATACCTCTCCATTCCCACTAATGAAATGAATGCCTTCCAAGAAAGACAATCTAGCCTCTCAGAATAAAAGAGAGCTAGTATCTCACAATCAATATAGGAATAGTCCTTAACACATTTTCAACAAGGCCTGAATTTAAAGGAGTATAAAATGCCTTTGAAAACTATACTGAACAATTTAATCTGCAAAGCAAAATATTTTATAAAATCTGTATTTTAGAATAATTTCATTTATTTTATGGATTTGCTTCTTTGCAAAAATAAACTCATTAAGAGATTTTGGTTTTTTTAAGGTTGACCCTAAGCTAACATCTGTTGCCAATCTTCCTTTTTTCTTCTTCTTCTCCCCAAAGCCCCCCAGTACGTAGTGGTATATTCTAGTTGTGGGTCCTTCTGGTTCTGCTCTGTGGGACACCACCTCAGCACGTTTTGATGAGCAGTGCTAGGTCCACGACCAGTATTCAAATCGGTGAAACGCTGGGCTGCTGAAGTGGAGTGCGTGAACTTAACCACTCAGCCATGGGGTCACCCCTCCATTAAGAGATTTTAAAAAAAATATTCATTACTTACACGTTGGCATAATGATATTTATTCTGACCAAATTTATAATCCTTGGATAGGTGACATTACCAGTAAAAGCCTGGGTAGATACTCACTTCAATGTACTCATCTCAATGTGCTCATTTACTCATTACTGAAGAGTGAAAGAACATATGAATGAACCAAGATATAGCAAATACTTCAAGTTAAAATTAGGTTAAGTTTTATTCTTATCAGAAATTAATAATTAAACATAAAGAAATTTTGGGGGGTGATATATTCACTATCTTGATAAAAGTGATTGTTTCACAAGTGTATACATGTGTCAAAACTTATCAAATTCCACATTTAAGCATGTGTATTTTGTTTTCTGCCAATTACACAGCAATAAAGCAGTTTAAAAATTAATAATTAAAATATTAGGTATAAATTTTTTAACTTATAAAATTTTTTTAGAATATAATCATTCAAGATGAGCCTAGTATAGAAAAATTTTGAAAAGAAAACATCTTAAATTATCTCGCCCTTTTCTGAATGTAAGTAAGATGAACATTTAAAACTATATTTAGCACTAACATACACTCCTGACATCATGAAAATTTTGTCTAAAAAATAATCTTTTATTCCTTTTAGCAATGACCAAGATCTTTTGTGGAGAATAAAGCTTCAAAATTCATCCCTTCCTCTTCCTAACAAGGCGCTGTGGTTACCACCACTCTGCTCTAGAGGAGCGGGGAGAGCGGTCACAAGACGGCAGCATGTTCAAAACCCATCCTCCTCAAAGCCATTCATTCTCCTTTCAAAAAGCTCTGCTATTTTGGAGCTTATACCTTTTGAACTAATGACTGCCTTCTCATTGATGCTGCTTGCAACCTCTTTATTACCTCCAATCTTTCATCAAGATTAGGACACTTATCTCGTGGCATTCTAAATGTACCCCCAACACTTTCAATTCCTTGACCTTCTGATCACCAATGATTAGCTTCTCCCTAAACTCCAATCTCATGGTTACAACTACTAGAAAAGAAACCATAGGCCCAAAATGGCATCACTGGTGCCAAAAACCCATGATACCAAACCTAGATTTAATGCCTGATTTAATTGCAGTATCAGCCTCTCCCAGAAACGTAATCTTAATCGACCAGTCTGGAATTCTCTGGTCAAGCACCAGTAAGGTAATCCATCACCTAGAACCTCTCTGTCCTCGAGAGGAAGAAGCAGTAATCATGATAAAACATGCGTTTCCTTCTCCCCCAAAACATGTCCTGGCCCAAAATAACCCTTTCTTTTCTTTTGCTAATAGCTCCCTTGCCCCACCCTTCTTCCTATAAAAACCCTCCATTTTGTACAACCCCTCACAGTGCTCTTCTGGTTGATAGATGGGATGCTGCCCAATTCATGAATCACTTAATAAAGCCAATTAGATCTTCAGATGTACTTGTTTGAATTTTGGTTTTTAAAACAGCCTGGATATTTTTACTATAAAACTGCTCTATTTCTAATAGCATTAATTCTGAGCAAAAACTCCTTTACCACAGGTTTAATTTCTCAATCCTTTGGTTTCTAAACCTCAGGTGCCAAATAGCAAGTACTCTAGGTTTTGCACCCACAGGGTCTCTGTAACTGTTCAACTCTGCCATTGTAGTGCAGAAGCAGCTGTAGACATCATGTAAACAAATGGGCATGGCTGTGTCAGAAATATAGGACTTTTTATGGACACTGGAGCCTTGAATTTCTCACAATTTTTACGTCTCAAAATATTATATAGCTTTGATATTTTTTTCCAACTATTTAACAATGGAAAAAATTTGTTTTAGCTGCAGGCTATAAAAAAAATAGGGCCAGATTAGGCCTGTGCACTACAGTTTGCAACTCCTACATCTCATCAAGACCTTTAGATTACTCTTTTGATTTTCTTCCAATTCATCAGCCCTCTCCTGTCTTTACTTCCCTCGTTATCCTGCTTTGATTCAAAGGTTATCCTATTTTAATAATGCTATTGCCAATAACCTAACCTCCTTCGTCCCTCTCTTTTGTTCTTCAACCATCTAGAAAAACACCAGGCTTGGATTAACCTGATTATCTGTTTTCTCCATGACTAAACCCAAAGTAGCTAAGCACTGCTGCAGAAAGTCAAGGCAGGGAGAAAGGACGTTACAGTAAAGATGCAAACACTAACTCAACTGGGCTCTCCATGCAGCTGGAGCTCAAGTCTCATCTCAGACTCTATTAGGGAAGGATCCACTTCCAAGTTCACTCAGGTTGTTGGTAGAATTCAGCTTCTTGGGACTGTGGGACTGAGGGCTTCAGTTTCTTACAGGCTATATCTGAAGGCTGCCATCAGTTCTAGAGGCACTCATAGATTCTTGTCATGTGGGGTTCCCCAACATAGTCACTAGCTTCCTCAAAGTCATCAAGGGAGAAGGAGACTCCAACGAGATGGGCAGTACCATCTCATATAACATAGGCACACAGTTGATACACATAAACATGTACATCCCATCACCTTTGCCATATTCTATTGTTATATCCTATAGTTATATCACCTATAAGATGGAAATGCACCCTGAGTAAAGAGAGGCACATTGTACTTAAAGAGAAATTTTAATTGTCCATTTCATGGTTGAGTCCCCTCCGATCTGACGTTCATCCTATTCTTTTTTTTTTTTTTTTTTTGTGGTGAGAAAGATTGGCCCTGAGCTAACATCTGTTGCCAATCTTCCTCTATTTTGTATGTGGGATGCCGCCACAGCATGGCTTGATGAGTGGTGTGTAAGTCCCTGCCTGGAATCCAAACCCACAAACCCCAGGCTGCTGAAGTGGAGCAGGTGAACTTAATCACCATGCCACCAGGCTGGCCCCTTATCCTGTTCTTTAAACAGCTGTTTTGCAATAATTTATCACTTGAAAGGCACTTTCCATTTTAAAGGGCTTCCAGTCAGTTGTCAATAATCTTTCAAAAAAAGAGTAACATCTTAAAAAAAGTTAATTTTAAGGTATGCTAAAAAAATAGCTTGGTTATATTCACTTTGGTTATTTTTATAACTTCCTTGAGACTGTCTCTATTCAAAGCCAGGTGTATAGCCTAGGCAGTTTGCTGGTGTCTTTTGCAGGTGGACTCTAACCAAGTTGTGACAAAAGTTACATCTGACCTAATTATTTTCCCTTTTCACAAATAAAATGAAACTTTTTTGTAAAAGTATTCATAATTGTACCTTGCACTCTATTGTAGAATGTTAGCCTACCCAGTTATTGAAGGATCTTTTATTAAAATTTGTTTCATCTATAAGGTAATCCTCACAGAATAAATCCCAAGAATCAGCTTTATATTAAAGAACAAATGATACACACAGATGCATGCACACAAACATGCAATTTCTCAACAAATTCAGGGAATTTGAAGAAAGTTTTGAAGAAGTGCTTATAATGCTTGTTAGATTTAAATAAATGCTTATAATTTGTTAATTCTATAAAATAATCACACTTCTGGAATTTAGACACTTTTAAAAATGATTAAAATTTAACTAATATTCTACTCTTTGGTTCTTTCCATCTCTAAATTGGAAGACAATAAATTACTTCTCTAATAATACGAAACCCGGTGCGATATTTTTCACTCATAACAATAAGTGAAGGAACGTTAGAATTGCAAATGGTACAATTTTTGGCAAGAAGCCAATGCAACTACAGCATTCATGTCAGTGTTTTTGTATTTGATGTATTATCTTTGTCATCACATCACTGTAAAGATTTTTGTTATTAAGCAGGAGGGACCATACTGCTCACGCTATTTTTGCTTTTCTCCAGGCAGACGATGTACAACGAACTTTGGTGTGCTCTCCTGTATCCAGGCGTTCACCCTCCCTTGAGGTGATTCTTCAGCTGACATCCTTATTTACCTTTTGAAATCTATAATTAGGTATGCCTGCAGCCATTCTTTTTTTAGTTTTAACATGCTAAACTGAGTAATCATTACTCATTCTCCAAACTTCCAGTTATCCTGAAACTGTGTTTTCCACTGTTCTTTTAAGATACCAAGGCCTAATAAAATGTGACACACTCTTATGTTAGAATACTAGGCTGCCATTAAAATCATGTTTTTTGGAAGCCTACTTACTAACATGTAAAAAGCTTATGAAATAGTATTAGGTGGGAGAATTAGAATATAAAATTGAATATAAAGTCATTTGTGTATATACAAAAATATCTTGCTAAACTAAGAGTTTAACAGTATCTGTCTCTGAAGGAAATGCTTTCCATAATTTTAAATTTCTCTTTTATAAATTTCAATATTCTATAAACATATTTTACATATATAATAAAGAATATTTTCTTTTCTTTTCATGATTGTCTTTTTTATTGTCTTTTATTATTGTCTTTAATATAATCTGCAGGTACTTGAGACTAGATCCATTCTATTTGCAATTCTATGTTTTGCTTCTCAAATATTCTGTTACTTCTGCATAAAAAGCCAGCTTATGGAAGATTACCATGTTGTAGAATAGCGGTCATCAAATCACAGCCCACAGGCGAAGGCAGCTCACAGCGAGCTAAAAAGCGTTTGACATTTTTAAGTAGTGGGGGAAAAAATCAAAAGAAGAATAATATTTTGTAACATGTAAAAACTAAATTAAATTCAAATTTACTGTTCATAAATAAAGTTTTATTGGAAAACAGCCACGTAAATTTGTTTCTATATTATCTATGCGTGCTTTTGCACTACAACTGCAGGGTTGAGCAGTTGCAACAGAAACTAAATGGCCGACAAAGCCTAGAATATTTACTATTGAGCCATTTACAGAATGTTTGCTAAGTCTTCATCAAGATCTTGGCTTCTCAAATTTTACGTGCATACAAATCACAAAGAGGATCTGAAAATATAGATTTGATTCTGACTCTGCATTTTACAAAAATTCCAGGTGATATTAATGCTGCTGGTCTGTGAACCTCACTCCAAGTAGTAAAGCTCTGGGTTACCACTTCAATGTAATATACAAAATATCCTAGTTGTAAAAAAATAAAAAATAAAAACCCATATCATTTCCAGGGCACCTTCCACTGTGTTTTGTGTGCATGCATGCCTGTGTGTTTGTGGGACCTCAGATCACCCTTTCATTGAAAATCAGTAATAATGGATCTGGACAGATTGTACATAGGGATAGAGAAAATGGATAACAAAAGAAATAGTTACAGAGCATTGATGTACAGTAAATTTTTAGCAGAAAATTTCTAAATGTTCTAACATATGTATTCAATACATTGACATATACCAGCAGATTATATTTTCTAATGTAGTAATTCATGTAATAGAAGAATTAAACATGCAAACTCCTACAAAGACATTGAAATGTTTAATTCTAACACACAGTCATGCTCTGCATAATGACATTTTTGTCAACAACAAACTGCTTGTATAACGGTGGTCCCATAAGATCAGCACCACATAGCTCAGGTGAGTAGTAGGCTATACCATCTAGGTTTGTGTAAGGGCACTCTATGAGGTTTACACAACACGAAATAGCCTAATGATGCATTTCTCAGAATGCATCCCTATTGTTGTGACACATGACTGTATTAGTGATAAATGTGCATACAAAATCTATAATAACTACTAGGTTATAATGCTTAGTTCTTTCCCTTTTTGAGAATATTATCTCAAACTATTTTAAAAGTCACAAAGAAAATAGCTCTGGTAAATTATTCTAAGCATTGGTTATCCTCTATAGGAGTATCTCTAAGCCTCTCTTTCTCAGTATTGATAAAAGGACAAAGTAGGCCATTGTGTTGGAAGAGCTTGCCCAGGGAGGAGCTGAGGGGCTACAGCTCTGCTGTGTATAGTGCTCTCTGTTTGGATTCTCCCTTCTTTCTAAATTGCTTCCTTTCCCCGTAGGCTGGAATGGTAAGGATGAGTTTGTGATGACCTCTTCTTGGGAGGTCCCTTTGTCCTTTTAAGATTTAGCAAAACTAGGAAGAGGCCACCTGGGGCGGCCAGTTTATAGCAGCTCTTCTCTAAACTTTAGGGTGAAATATTCTTTTGCTTGGGTCAAGATTCCTTGTCTCTTGATAATGTAGGTGAGCAAAAATGAGGCCATGATGCTGTGCTAAATGGCCCCAGCCCCTCCTCCATGTGACTACTCGCTGCTCGGCACAAACTCTAAAAACTTCACGTGCTCTCCTGATTTATGGCCTCTGCTTGCGTATGTACTCCCCAATAGCTTGATAAATTAAACCTGTTCTATAAGTTTCTCTCCAGGAACAGGCTGACTACAGGTGGGAAGCACACCGACAAGCTATCCATCACAGCTGACAGAAAATGGAACAATGAAAGACCCTGGAGTCTGTTATGCCTAAAGGATACACCCTCCTTACTGCCCATTTTCCCTGTATAATCACCTCAAGATTTCGTAATTTTTAAAGATTTTCTTTTGAGAATTTAGTCTGCTATCTTCCTGATTATGCCTGCTAGTCGAATTAAAACTTCCTTTCTTGATCCCTAACTCGTTGTGATTAATTGGCTCAGATGGTGGTGCGCAGAGCAAGCCCATTGCTCGCTATCATTAATAGGGAAGGATGTTCTAAGGAAAAAGATCAGCAAAAACGCCACTAAGCCTAATTCCAGTCAAGCAAGACCTTAAACTAGAGGGATAGTGGAATTCCCAGAGTATTTTGGGATTAAAGCCCTGTAATAAAAACAAATAATCACATAAATTTACACTTCATTTACACTGGAGTTGCATTCCTGGAAAATCCGATATATTTTAAAACTTCTTTGTTTATATGCAAAAGAAAATGAGATTTTAGGTTCGGATAATATGAATATTTCAATCATAGGAATGTTAAACAAGATATTTCAAAGTTATGCGAGAAAGTTTTCCTTGTGCCAAGCTGTTCTTGTATTGCAGTGTGACTATCATCCCTAGCCATCAGCCACTAAGTGCTGGGAGTGTCCCATAATCATTGTAAAAACTGAAAATGATCCCACGAATTCCAAATGTCCCCTCATGGTACAAAACCCATTAAGAACCTATGCTATAGAGCAAAGAATCAGAATAAGTAATAATAATAAACTATGCTTTTCCGGATTCATTACCTTAATTCTTTCAGCAATGACTTTATCTCAGCTACTTAAATTACATATGCTTTTCAAATAACATCAAATCACAAGAATGTATATTCTTGTACACACATTCAATGTATTCTAATCCGGTGGCTGGAGAGCACTTCGGGGAGATGGTGGAAGACAGTTACCTCGCCCTCCCTCAGACTCTTCCAGAAACATCTGAAGCACCTGTACAGGGGAAGGAGATGCCACAGGCCCTGAGATGCCCCAAAGGAACCCCACCTTAGAGGACTCAGCTGAGGCAGAAGACCTCAACACTGAAGGAAAGGGCAGATGAAAGTAGAAACACTTTTGCTACACAACCGCTGAGCTCTCCGGGCCTGCGCGGTCTATTTCTGTACCAGAGCTTCCGCACAAGCACACTGAACTACTACTACGAGGAGGCCTTGGAGCTGGGCCCGGACTAGAAGACTTGCAAGTCGAATCTCAAGATAGCCAACTGAAGCTGAGAGAGGGCCAAGTCCCACAGGAAGCTTTGACATCACCGGCAAGCTGAAGAACCCAAGCTTCAGGAGCATGGCGTCAAACCTAATGAACAATCCCCAAGTTCAACAGCTCATGTCTGGGATGATTTCGGTGGCCATAAACACTTAGGGACTCCTGGCACCAACCCTTCACAGAAAGACCTGGCCAATCTCATCCAGGCGGGCCAGGAGTTCGTTCAGCAGATGCAGCAGCAAAATCCAGAGTTGACAGAACAGCTCAGAAGTCAGACCCCCAGGGCCAACAAGGATGACCTGCAGGAATGACCACCCACCCGTCTCAGCGCCATTCTCTCCTTCCTGGCCAACTAGAAGTGTTCTCCCGTTTGGAAGTTTTCTCCCATTGGACTGCCCAAAAGAGAAAAAGAAAAATAAATTGGACCTGCATGTCAAAAAGAAAAAGAAATTGACTATCATTATATATCTTTTGAATATCATTAATATGGGCCCACCTAGCTGTTCAATTAATTTCAGGCCTTTTTGTTAGCTTCTCAGTCTTCTTTGCCTGTCTCATTCTGGGCTTGGTTAACACCTAATTTTCTTCATTTATTCATTCAACATCTACCAAGCATGTGTCTATGATCAGCATTTTCTTAATCTGGTTTAGCCTTTAAATCAGAACAGGATTATCAGATTATGTTATCCAAGGGAGTGAAATTGAGACCTTTTTCTCCTTAATGAGTTCTAATTCTATAAATCTATCGGTATTATTTTACAGTTTATTTCCACTAACTATGAGAATTATAAATTTTATGCATCTAAAATTCTTACACGTAGGAAAACCATTCACCTACTATTGGTATCTGGTCTTATTTCTTTACATTTTAAGTCGATTTCTCTTTGAAGATATGGTTTAAATTTCTACTAAACATGAGACACCTGAATGAGTAGCATAAGAAACCGATTATAATGCTTTCCTTTACAGAATGTTATATTTTCTGGGAAATAAGCCAGAGTCTGATCTAACTCATCTCTAGCACTTTTAGCTTTGAATACTTTACCACATACTGCCTTGCAAAATCTTCTGCAAACTAAAAAATATATACATTCTTCCAAAATAGATTTCCATTCAAATATATTTACTAATAATCCTATAGAACTGTTAGAGTTAGAAGAATTTTAATTCCTTTTGTAAAGTCTTAAATTGTGACCAAACACTTTTTGACAAGTTACCACTCTTACTGAGTTTGACATTTTTTCTCCTTTCTTTTTTCCCTGTTAGAATGTGCTGTTAAATCAAAAGAGTTCCAGTGCAAGAGTGCTTTCTAAATGGAAAGTTAGACTAACTTTTTTCCTTTTTGTAATTTAGGATTGGGCTCCCAGGTTGATTCATAAGTCTAAAGACAGGGAAAAACTTATTTTTTGCTTTTGTAAAGCAGAAGTCACTTCAACAATTTTAAAAACGCTCTAAATGACTACCTTTGACAACCTGGAGGCCAAGGAGGTTCTCACAACTCTGGAAATGGAAACAGCTGGACTGGTTAAGCGGTGGTGATTCAGCCTGAGTCACAGGCCCACACCCAGATGGAAAAGGCAAACCCTGTGGGCTTTAGGGCATCCCCACAGCCTGGGATCACCTCTGGGACCCAGCATCATGTCTGGACTGGCTTGGGTTTCAGAAAGTGTTTCTAGCTCCTTTTAATTTTTCTTCTGGTTCCTCATCCTTTGCATCATAATTTATAGGATTCTTTATTTACATTTCTAATAAGTACTGGAGAGTATGAGCAATTGCAGAATAAATTAAGACATGCCCACTGTACACTTGACATGACACAACCCCAGAGAAAAGATCAACCTACCCATACCTTGCTTTATCTGGAGGAGTCCAGATATTTCTGGAGTCCCCAGGGGCAACAGCACTTCATATCTAACATGCTGGCAAGCAGATCACCATACAGGATGTACAGTACTACTTTCCTGCCCACCTAAGCTATGTAAATAGCTAACAATGACTCGTGTTTACCCTGGTCAAGAACACTGCAAAACACTCTACATGCCAGATCTCCATTAATATATTACTCTGCAAAGTGGATATTGTTATTATCCCTACGGTCATCTGCAGGTAATTTGTGGAGCCAAAAAGTGAACACAAGATCTTTGATTCCAGAGCCCAAACTCTTACCACTTATGATGGTTGAAAATCAATTGTACTTTTTTTCCTGAATAAATAATTTAAATTTTAAGAAAGAGGAAGTATAATCACTGTGGAAGAGTGAAAATCTATGTAACAAGCACATAGTAAGCAAAAACTATATTTGAGCACTGTTATTAAAGAATTCAACAGTGAATAAAACACACAAATGACTTAATCAAGCTTACATTCTCTGAGGGTGAAAAAGACAATAAATCAAATAAATGAGTAAGTAGATTGTATAGTCATGCATCACTAATGACAAGGATACGCTCTGAGAGATTTGTCGTTAGGTGATTTCATCGTTGTGCAAAATCATAGAGTGTATTTAAACAAAGCTAGATGGTCTAGCCTACTATACATCTAGCTTATACAGTACTAGTCTTATGGGACCGTGGTCATATATGTGGTCCATTGTTGACTGAAACATCGTTATGTGGTGTGTGACTATATTGTGGTAGATAACAAATGCAATAGAGGAAAAAAACATCAGCAAAGAAGAGTGGATAATGGAGATGTTAAATTTTAAATCCTGTGGTCAGTAATGATCGCCTGCAGAAAGTGATAATTAAAGACCTGAAGGAGGCGAGGAAACAAGACCTTCTCCATCCTCAGTCCAGCCTAACCTCCAGGGGAAATAGCATTCCAGGCCAAAGAATAAGTTCAAAGGCCCTGAGGCACCCCGGACGGAGCATTGCTAGGGTGATCCAGGAACAGCAAGGAGATCTGTGGGCTCTAGTGGAGTGAGCAATTGCAAAGAATGGGGGCTGAGACTTGGGAGTCTGAGGGAGTCTGAGGGAAGGGGAGGCTTCTACTCTGATGAGAATAGAAGCTGGTGTGCTTTAAGCAGAGGAGGAACATAATCTGATTTCCATTTTTAAAGGATCACTCTGGCTTTTCTGTTGAGAATAGACCCAGGGAGCAGGGAGGGAGGAGTGGTCAACCTGAGAGTGCTGTTAGGAAATAAAACTTAGAGGCAAGATGAAATTCCCTTAGACCAGAGCGAGGGTATTGAAATTTGAGGGAAATGATTTGGATTCTGGATATATTTTATAGATGGAACTGACAGGATTTGCTAATCAACTGGATATGGGATATGAGGTAAGTAGCTGAGTCAGGCCTGAGCATTTGGAATAATGAAGATTTATTAGCTAAGATGTAGAAAGTGGTGGATGTAGCAGGTTTAGGTGTCTTGCTGAGCAAATATGTTGAAGAAAAAAACAGGTAAGAGAGTTGGAAGAGTATGCAGAATGATTGACCACAGAATGTAATTAGACTAGAGAAGAATGATAGAATAAAGGTGGGCTGAGGGGGACAGTGTGGAGATGGTAGGATCAAGGACTGAGGGCCTCAGGGAGGCTGTAGCTGGAGTCAGTACCAGTGGGGCAATTAACTTAATCAGCATGAACTATGGCTCCCTCGAGTCAAAAATGGATGAGAACATGCCCTACCAAGAGTCCGTAATGGAGGCTTTGTTCCTGAGACTCTTATGTTTTCTATTTCCATATTAGCATTAGATATCCTAGATCTCTTAAAATGATTAAGGACAGAATGGTTTCCTAATTATCTAAAAACTAACATCTCTAACACTAAATATTTGAGTACTGAGGGTTCCTGATTTATGATGGTGTGAGTTATGATTTTCGACTTCATGATGGTGCAAAAGCAAGAGTCACTCAGTAGAAACTGTACTTGGAATTTTGAATTTTGATCTTCCCCTGGGCTAGTGATATGCCGTACGATGCTCTTTCATGATTCTGGGCAGTGGCAGTGAGCCACAGCTCCCAGTCAGCCACGCAGTCACAAGGGTAAACAACTGATAGGCTCACAACCATTCTGTACCCATGCAGCTATTCTGTTTTCCACTTTCAGTACAGTATTCAAAAAACTGCATGAGATAGTCAACACTTTATTATAAAATAGGCTTTGTGTTAGATGATTTTGCCCAACTGTAGGCTAACGTAAGTGTCTGAGCACATTTAAGGTAGGCTAGGCTAAGCTATGATGTTTGGTAAGTTAGGTATATTAAATTCATTTCCACTTAACGATATTTTCAACTTACAATGAGTTTATCAGGATGTAACCCCATCATACATCAAGGAAGATCTCTACTTTTAAGACAAGATTTGGCTATTTGGTATATATTGGAGAATTCCTGGATTAAAATAGACTGTCTCACATTAGCAGTCAAAACACATCTTCTGAGCCATAAGTCACTGCATTATAAAAGGATTAAAAAATCAGATAAAGTGTATTAGTATAGAGATTGAAAGGTTCATTTTAATTCCTCTCATTACTTTTTAAAATGGATGGAACACACCTTCAAAATTTAAAATCTTAATATTAATATGATTGGCAATCTTTTATGAAATCATTTTACAAATATTTGATACTTAAAAAGTAGATTATGATGAAATTATATTTTCTAAAAGTATTTTTTAAAAACAGAAGAATGTTTGTAATTGCAATTTCAGTCATACAGATAACTATTTTGTTCCTAGATGTCTCATAAGTAAATAGGGCGTTGCCAATTGAGATAAATTTCTACAAGTTGGATGCCCACATTTTGGTATTTGCCATCATGATTCCTTGTGGAGTCTGGAAGATTCCCCAGGGAGGTCACTTCATTTTCTGTCAACATCTGCATGCTCTATTTCCAAGGTTTGAGGAAATATAAGTAAGTTTTCTTTACAAAAAAAGTGTAGGTGCCCCCAAAACATTTTTTATATTGCCAAGTAATCATAAAACAGAATTTGCATGGCCAATATACATTTTTGAGACAATCACTGCTATTTATTGTTGGCTAATATTTTACTCCTCTCTTATTCTTTTAGTTTTAAAATGATTTCATTTCTCAACACCCTACCACCTTACTGATGATGGAATCGTGTTTGAATAGTTGTACATATTCTCCGCGTTGTGGCCATCTATCCCACTGCATAGTTTCTAGAGACATTTTTCTATAAAAGTGGAGGTTACGCATATAAATTATAGTATTTATGATTTTTCAGTAGGATGTGGAATAATTTTTATCTTTTTTGTCTGCATGTGTAAAGGATAACACAACATTTTGTATTAATAGAGCTGATGTTAAATTGGGGGGTTGGGAAGATTGAATTCTCACCTCCACATATGTTCCAATTTGAGATGCTGGATAGCTCACCTTTCCAAAACAGGACCTTCCAACCCATTAAAATACTCACCACTGTGCCCATTTCTATTGTGTCCAAAGACCCCTACTACAAAATTTATATATTACTTTTGAGATATAAGATACTGAGTCAGAAGTTATTTTACATCGTCATTATCTAATCATAAAGCAGAAAATAGAGGGAATATACATTAATCAGTTATGCTCTGCTGGACAATATGGAAAGAAAGATCTTGAGGAAGGAGGTTGACTTAAGAGAGACACATTCAGGTGAAGTTACAAAGGGACAACATGCTGTCACTTTGCCTCTGTCTGTTGAAATGCTCATGTAGAAGAAGGAAACAACGCGAACTTTTCTACTTTAACAATTAACCACCCACTGACACTGGTAGTAATGCACGCGATTAAAACACAGCAGATATTCCTTACATTATATGATTAAGATTTTGTTTTTGTTTTTGAGAAACGCATACTCATTACACAATACCTACAACAATAGAAGTATAAGTAGAGGTTTGGTGATTTGCATTTCTGAAACAATGGAAGTGATTCTTTTTATAAAGAAAGAATACTTATTTTAGGGAGGGAAAAAACATACAGGGTTAATTTTATGAATCAAGAATGCAATGTAATGGCCAAGGAAACTTGATATCACATATAAAAATGTTATTTCAGCATTATTATTAGGTTGTCTACAAAAGCAAAATGATTTAAGATGGTCAAGAAAGGACACATTTTAAATGAGAGAATTTCCTTGTGCCTACGTAAGATACTAAGAACATATATTTATCTGTATTATTGTATTATATGCCAAAATTATTATTATAGTATCATTCTTTAGAAGGCATCTTGACTTACTAGATTAAAAATTTATATCTGGTTTTGAATAAGTCTATTATATCTCCATTAAGGTCAATTCTTGAGATAAGACTTATTGATTCTTTACAGGTGAACTTGCATGCTTACACACACGCATTTACTGTGCACAACAACCCTTAATGATACAGGTAACAATGATGAGCCAGGAACTGTTCTAAGCAGTTTCCATGTATTAATACATTACTCAAACTTTGAGATAGATTACATTATTATACTCATTTTATAGGTAAAGAATTCAAGATAGAAAGATGTTAAATAACTTGTCAAAGATTGCATAATGAGCAAGAAACTAAGCTGATGTTCACATGTGATACAAATATACTGTGAAGGTGCCAGAATGGTCGGACACCTCAGATACTCCATTTTTTATAAGTCTAAAGATTGTTGATTGGCTTTTCCTACTAGCTTCAGTGAGGTGGAGTAGGAAAAGCCAGATGGTGGTGGTGAAGGCATGAATCAGAAGTCAGAAAGTGAAGACATTTATTTTAATAGAATGACAGATAATATTAGATTTTATTGATTGCTAAGATTATCAGTCCCTGCAGGGAAAGGAAGTGAGGAATGGATCAGGGAAGGCTTCCAAGAGGAAATAAGACATTTTTTGAACTTGAAGTTCTAGTGGGAGCTTCTAAAAGATGAAAGGCTGGAGGCAGTGGCAAATCTGGGCTGAAGGAATGAGATGAGCAAAGAAGGCAGACAGGGGTTTAGAGTGACAGGGGAAGCAGAGAAGGCTGAGCTTGGAGATCTAGGAAAGGGTAAGATTAGGGAGGCCTTGGATGGCCTACCAAAAAGCTTTAACTTTTTCCTTTATATAATGGGAGGCTTTTGATGATTTGAAGCAGAGGCACAATTTGTTTAGGTTTGTGTTTTATATAAATCAAGTTGGCAGCTTTGAGCAGGATGTATTTGAGAAGGGAAAATTTGGTATATGGAGGTTTCTGTGATGATCCCAGTGAAAGAATATACGATTTTAAGGAAAGTGGCAATAGTGAATGGGAAAAGGGAGCATGTATATAAACATATAAAAGCTAAAATCAGCAGATCTTGGTCATCATTTGGAGATGAGTAAGTAAGGAGGGGTCATCTCCTGGTTTCTTGCCTGGATGATGAGGTGCTCATTGGCATTAAAAATAAGATAGAAAACACAACAGGAAGTGCAGAATGATGCATTAAATTCTGGACAAGTTGATTTGAGGTTCCTATAGGACATACAGTGGAGATGTAAGGCAGAATTTAGGATTTGTAAAAGTAGGTCAGGAAGCTCTGGACTGGAAGGGGTGTCTTAGCAGTAACCAGTCTATGGATTCCAGTTAGAACATCAGATTGGAGCTGTGAGGATGGATGTGAATAATCAGCAACAGAAAATTCAAGAACAGAAGAAGGCTGAGGAAATAACTCAGGAGAATAGTAACGTTAAATTTTCAGACAGAGGAAGAAGAGCCCAGAAACTATAAACCAAAGGTAAAGCATAGAAAATCCAAGGGAAGAGAGAGAATTTCAAAGAAAGAGTAGAAACACACTTTAAATACAAAATCTAAGTAACACAAGAACCTTTGGCTTTGGCGATCATGGGGGTCATTGGTTTGCTTCACGGTGCAGTCACTGTTGGTGGACACAGAAGCCAGATCCTAGTTGCTTGAAGAGGGAGTAAAGAGCTTAGGACCCCACAAATCCCACATTTTCCCCAAATGATTCTTACCTTGATCCTACTCTGTAGATGGTTAGCTCTGGTTTCTGTAATGGAAGGGAAGTTCATGATTCCTATCACCATTCTCAGCAAATGGTGATAAACAACCAAAGCTTTTGAACTTAATATGTAAAATAACTTGATGTTGAAAGTGTAATGTGGTAATTTCTTATCAATTGGTAGTAAACTATGATATTCTTAGAAACAGTTACCATTTCATAGAAAAGTATGTATGGAATCATGCTCTGTAATTTACACCACCAGGAGAGAAAACCGTTAATTGTTGGGTTGTTTGTTAATACACAATACATAAAGCTATTACAAAATAATTTCCACTACTTGTTTAAGATAGGCAGGCTTATAATTTTGTTTTTGCTCCGTTAAAATTATTTAAAGGAGATGATTATGTCAGGTTCTACATTTTTTATTGTCTCAGAAATGACCAAATCTATGCAACTGTCGTTATTTCACTCAATAATTGTACAACTTTATTTTATAATCTGAGGATGTGATTAATTGCACACACTGACAAGCATTATGAACATCTAAAAGGCAGAAACCAAAATCTTTCAAAGATGATTTATTTTTGTGGTTCCTATTAGGAAAACTTCCAGCTCAAAATTCAGCCTTCTTGGGTCCTTAAACAAGCAGTGGAGACTGAGAGAAGGCCCAGGAGCATGCAAGCCTTAGAACCTGTCACTTACTAAGAGCTCTACATTACATAACATCGATTTCCTTTTTAAAGAAAGGCCCTCAAAAGCATGCAGCTCCTCATCATCATTTTCATTAACTAGCAAACCCAGTGCAAGTTCATACGTCTTCAAGGAAGAAAGAAAAATATAAAACCAAGGTGGTTATTTTAGCCAGAATTTCTTCATATTTGGTGAAAGATTTAGAAGCTATAAGTAACTCTTTCACTGCTTTATACTTTTACAAACATTTTGAGGTTGTCCTTGTTGTTATGAACAGCAGAGTATCTATTTATGCTACACATGTTTGTATATCAAACTCTATTCTGTTAAGAAAATTATTTAATATTGCAACAATATGAGTCATTGAACGCAGGAATCATGCTTCTTCAAAAAGTTTTCTATTTTTTCATAATCAATAGAGTGTTATGATGTACCCATCTGTGCATTTTAAATAGATTTAGTGGGAATAATTGCCTATTTGTATATTTTCTCAAGGAAAAATTAAATTGATCCCAGCTGCCAAATTATTTAAAATTTTATCTAGTTTTCACCAGAGTGTGAGTTAATGGCTATCTTTATAAAGTCTCAAGGACTTTTTTAAGAGTTTTAGGAAATCACACTTTTTGCCACAACTTAGATTATATTGCTATTTGCTCGATTTCAAATTTCTGGAAGTTTAACACTGATGGGGATCAAGGTTTTGATTTTACAGAAGGTGCAGGTTCTGCTCAGTTTCTGCTCAGTTCCAGCCTGAACTTAACCTCCACTTGGGTGACAACAGAGGAAGTGATGAATGAAACAGATGAAGAAAGGAAAAGAAGAGATCAGACCTCGCCCTCATGTCCTCTTCCAGAGGGTTATCATGATAAGAGTTACACAACAGTTCCCATGCCGAGGCACACAACCCCAGCAGGACGGTTCACAGAATGAATCACAGGTCTCCTACCCTCATAACTGACTCAATAGGTGACTAAAATACTCAATGAGTCAACTGCCAAGAGAGGGCACCCCACTTGGGGTTGCCGGCGTGATCAGGCCCAGAAACCAGAGTGAGGGGGCTCCCAGAGGTGGAGCTTTTGACTCTTTAAAGATTTCTTTGTTTCCCAGTTGCAAAGCTCGAAGGGAGACCAAGATGGCCACTGTAACTCTAAGAGAGACAAAAGAAAAGGGTCCGTTACCTTGAAAAATCCCCCCTGAACCTAGGGCAGCATCCTCCTACCCATTGTTCCTTCTGTAGGGTTCCTATAGCAAGGGGTGATGGGGGCGTCTGCCTGCATTGCATCCCTTGTATACCTTCTGTACTATGCCTGGCAGTAATAGGTGCCTGGTGAATGGTCCCCGAGATAAAAGGATCCATTGCCTTGAAATCCCCCCTGATGGGGTTCCTATAGAAAGGAATGATGAGGACATCCCCCTGCATTGCATCCCTTGTATCTCTTCCCTATTATGCTTGGCAGTGATAGATGCCTGGTGAATGGTCCCAGAGGTAAAAGAATAGAGAAAAGCAGTGAGGAATTTTCTGCCAGTCTGGGGGACATTCTACCCAATTGCATCCTGGAGACATTCTCCCAAGAAGGGGTTCCCATACTCAACCAAAGTTTAGAGTTTGATACTTTCCTTGAACCAGGGTCCCAATTGGGACTTTCTCACTATTCAGAATGTGGTCAGGAACCATAGGGTGGGATCCCAATCCAGCCTTAGGAAAAGAAACCTGCCACAGGAGTCTTGGAGATTGGCGACCGTCCTAATGACTTAAGCGGTCGACCCGCGCCTATGTAAAATTTGTATATTAGAGATACAGTCGGGAAGGAATAGATTAATTCATTCTTCATCACCCTGAGGCTTAATGTAATGATTCTCTTCAAGCTGAATGCCATGATTTGCCCCATAGAGTAGCCATGGGCAGCAAACGTGGATTCATACAGCTGTCCAAGAAAGTTCCCAAGGAAGAAGTGAATTTAGATCCATCCTTAAAAAAGAGAAAGGCAGAAGAAAAAAAGGTCACTTACCAGAACTTGAACTCACAAGCCAATGAAGCAAGCTCCCCATACAGGCCACCAGAAGAAATGATGTGGGCTCGGTGAGTCAAGGAGTTGAAAGAAAGATTTCTTAGACTCTCAAGGTCTGGCAGTAGTGCTCTTTTATTCAGAGAATAGTATGGAATAGCATGGGGACAGGGCCCATGGGCAGGAAGAGCTGCTGCAATGTGTTGAGGGTTAGGGCTAAATTTGTAAGGTATGAATACATGACTTATTTTTACTAGACAAAAAAGGATGATGTAAAATCATTAAATGGTTTCAGTGCAGATGGGGTCTGGTTATTGTGTGGTCGTATAATTTTAGATATGAATCTGGTCATATAGATCGGCATGTAGGCCAGGAAACCTTGGGCCTCTCTACCTTGGGCAGCCTTGATCCACATCAACACGATTGAAATAATAAGAAATGGGGTGAGGAGTACTCGTTTGTTTAAGTAATTGTGAGAAACGTGATTACAAAGCACCTTAAGTTTCCATCATAAGCACAGGAGGGAAGGCACCGGAAAGGAGCAGGTGTGGAGGTGAGATCCTGGGGTGGAATCCTCGGGGAGAGCTTCTGGACTGATAAGGTCTGGGGCTGTGGGAATCTCGATGGTTTCAGCATCTGTGCTCCATGAGGAAGGCCTGACAAGCCCCCCTCTCAGGGGAAGAATGGATGGAATGTGGATTCTCCACTTTAGCTTGGGCTGTGAAACTGCAGAGAGCTCTTTGCCATTTCTGAGGCCTCAGCCAGCGGAAGGCATTCAGGACTCACGGGGAGAGGGTCCAGGGCTTCCATGTAAATCAAAGCGAAGACTGCACTACCTCAGCGATCACATTATCCTGATGTTATTTCAACGTTTATTTTAAGATTGAAACCAAACAAACAACAAATGGAAGAATAGGGGAGGAGGTAAAAGAGTATGCTATCCAAAGCCCCATCTAGAGATTTGGCACGGACCAGATCTTTGATTCAGATTGTGGTGTTGCACAAAATTGTGATGTAATCTTCAAAGCCATAAATAACTTAAGCATGAGTAACATCCACCTAATTATTTGGAATGAAAGACGCAAACTTAAAAGCATTATAGAATCAGAGGATTGGCACGAATTGCCTTCTTACTAATGAGCTGCATAACTTGGGAGGTCACTTTACTTCCCTGAGCTTCAGTTTCTTTACCTGAAAAAGAAAGTTGGACTAGATATTAAAATCCTATTATCTCAAGTTCTTGACTTTTAAAATTATAAGTATAGGTCTGTTTTAAATATTCTAAGCATTGCATGATTCACAAATAGCCATTTTATTTTAATTTTTAGTTTTCCAAGCATAAAGCCACTTATGCTTAATGCAAAAAAAAATCAGAGAATTACTTTAAAAACTTAGGAAATCTATAAACCCATCACCCTGAGAAATCTACAATATACTCTTTTGTGTCTCTAAGCACAAATTTCTTATAACACATACATAATTATAATAAATTGAGAGGATGATACTCATGCTGTTTTGTTATCCATTTTTCATCTTAAACTATATTATATACATTTTCGATGACTATATTAGTTTTCCTAATTTTTAATAGCTGCATATTTTACTACACGTACATTTCATGTATATATAGCATTTAAGAAATCATCTTAATGCTGACGAGCATTTTGTATTGATAATGTTCAACAACATAATCTACTGATGAACATTTAAATTGCTTCTTTATGCTATTTATGTTTCAGTAAGCATATTCATTCATTCTTCCACACTTCTCTGAATATTTCCCTAAGATCAATTCCTAAGATAAATTCTTTTTTTTTTTTTTTTTTGAGGAAGATTAGCCCTGAGCTAACATCTGCTGGCAATCCTCCTCTTTTTTGCTGGAGAAGACTGGCCCTGACCTAATATCAGTGCTCATCTTCCTCTACTTTTATATGTGGGACACCTACCACTGCATGGTTTTGCCAAGCGGTGCTATGTCCACACCCAGCATCCGAACTGGCGAACCCCGGGCCGCCTAAGTGGAGCGTCCGCACTTCACCGCTACACCACTGGGTTGGCCCCCTAAGATAAATTCTACTTCTAAGAACTACAATTATTATATCAAAGGAAATGTGTGTATGTTTTAATGTGACAGTTATTTTTAATTAAAATGCACATTGTAAATATTGTAAAATATATAAAAATCATGACTAGTCATAATTTCAGTTAACATTTTGTTGAACTTTAAGTAGTCTTTCTATAAATGTCTTTTAACATTGCGGAGATTTAAAGTACATTTGCAAGAATATATTCTGAAAGTAACAGGGTTTTCCAGTCTCCAGACAAGTTTTTAGAAGAGAGGAAGTGCTAAAAGCCAAGCCGGAATTACTGGGCCCCGGGCTTCTCACACCACAGTGATTGGCAGAGAACCCCTCACGCTGGAAACTGGCTGTGGTGGCAGTGAACAGACCTGAGCTGCTGTCCTTCTGAGTCCATATGAATTTGGTCCTCCCTGTTTTCGCGTACTGTGTCAGTGATGGTGGAGAATTTTAATAGTCTAAAGCTATAGAATCAATCTAATTATTTTATAATTTTCATGGGTACCAAACTAGAAATTACTTAGCTACAAATTAGTAAAAACTACTATTTTAAAATGACCTTTTATCAGACACTATGCTCTGTACCTTAAATGTATTTTCGTTAATCCATAAGAAGAAAGAAAGAAAAAAAGAGTGCTCTAATTTAGGTTCTATCACACCCATGGAAAGATGAGGAAACTGAAGCATAAGATTAAGTAATATGCCCAAGGTCAAAAACCTAACAAATGGAGGGTTGAATCTGGATCTGAGGCTAGTCTATTCATTATCCCATTATTTTCTTAAATCATTTTTTTTTATAGAAAGTTTACTGAGCATCATAAATTCATGTCGATACAAGGATTACCTGAAGGTCACCACTTACACTGCATGAGCAAAGATATCTACATTCTTGCACTTTTCATAATGTTTGTTAAGTCTCCTACTTGCCCATCCTAAAGATAGAAAGTTTGGAGTGAATTCTTTTCCTTACCCCTTCTCCTACCAAATCTGGGATGGGTGAGTTGCTCTAATTTGCTACTCTTCTCCCACCCCAGTTCCCTGGTTTCTCAGATAAGGTAATATTACCTACCCTTCTCTTATTTATTCATTTATGTGGGCTTTGTCTCTTTTTAACAGATAAACCCTTTTCCCTAAGAGCCTAAAGCATATTTCAACATTATTAAGGATCAATAAAATATTATTTTTGAAGTTGATGGGGGATTTGAGGAGCTACTAAATAAGATTATGCTTTTGTTTTAAAAAAGATGCAGATATATTAAATATTTTCCATCATATAGATCTTAATAATATTTTATAGAGCCTGTACATCTTCTCTGAGACATGTGGGTTATTTTTCCCTCTTTACATAGTTGAGAGAAATGGAATCACGGTATATTACATGACTTTCCCAAGATTGTTTAACAAACCAGCTGCAGAATTACAGTTTAGTTCAAACCAACTAAAATTAAAATAAGGGAGTACTTTTAAAAAGTAAAGTTGTAGAACCTTGAAAATAATCAGCAAGTAGACTACTACTACTTATATATGCTAAACAATCAAAGAAGTTGTTTGATTTTTAACCAAATGCAGATATTCTAAAAGCACATAGCAGATCTTGAAAGATACTGAGTTTTCAGCTGTAAAACATCCTCAGATAAGTCAGATTCACACAGGGATTAAATCTATTCAGTCCTGCTCGAGGTTAGGGAGCAAATATAACAGAAAAAGGCATTTAGAAATCTACTTGGATAAGCCATTTCGATGTCCTTTATCTTGATTGCTCTTTATCTCCTGATAGTTTACTTCTCAGCTTTAGTGTTGACTTAAAAAAAAAAATTGATCAGCCTCTACTTTGTGCTTCTCTGCTTGGTGTAATGACAATTCCGCATCTGTAAATTCACTCCAAAGTGTATTGTGTATACTCCCTGTTTAAACGGTTAGTTCCAGAAATAGTTAAGAAGTTTTCTCTACCTAAAATAAACATTTTGAAGAACCATTAAGGAGTAAGAGAAGATGATGAGTGGTGTGTTTTGTGTTAAGCATAACTGTGACTCAAAGGGTGAAATTTTTGCTACCTTGTAAAAATAGTCTCAATTCCTGTTCATTAAAGCAAATGATTTGGTTGCTTGAAAGTCTACGAGACTCGTATCATCCACAGAGAAATCCAAGGGCTGAGATATGCGTGGCATTTGTTATTTGAATTCCTACACCTTTCCATGCTAGAGTGCTAACTGGGAGGTAAATTGTGAAATGCAATCAAATGCAAAGCTTAAAATAAAATCAGGTTGTAAATTGAAATATTTACAAGTTGATATAGTATTAGTAAATTCTTACTGAAATTTTTAAGAAATTTATTCAGTGCAGAAGAGAAATCAATCTTGTTCTGAATACCTAACACACGTAAACTGATTCTTCCATAAAAACTTGATCCCTTAATGTGATACCTTAATATCCGAAGTCTGAATAGAAAAAAAAGGAATAGAAATATGCCACAATATTAAAATGCTTGAGATCAAGAACAAAATTAATGTAAATAATGCTTTTTAAAAAAAGACATCTATATTTTTAGTACAAACAATTTATGTAATAGTTTTAAAGAAGCACTAGTTCATTTTAGAGCACTCTGTCATGAAAAAGCTTTCCTGACTCATTCCACGGCAGTGTTCACTGTGGAATTCTGGAGGCATAAAAAAGAACTTACTAAGAGTCAACGTTATAAAATGGGCTCTCTTAAGAAAATTGGTAGTTCCTTGACTAGAGATACCCAAGTATATGTAATATGTATCTGTGTGTGTGTTCTACAGAGAGTTGAGATGCAAGCGTTCAGTGTACATACAAACACTTCCAGAGCTCGTGATTGGATTTGGTAACTTTAGGGTCCATTTAATCTAAAAAAAATTGCTGCTTTAAAAAAAAATGTCCATAGTATATAAAAGGATATAGTACTAAAATTAAAAAATAAAATTATAAATATGTAATTTGAATCATAACACATTAAGTTGAAAATGAGTGTTAAGTTTTATAGAATTCTGGTAAAAGTAGGTTTTGCTTTATATTATTACTATTTCCTGAAGCAACAACCTTCAGCATATACTTTTCCAAAGGAAATAAAGACAAATATGTGGTTACGATGAAAAATTAATGTAGCTAGTATAAAAAGAATAACTATTATTTTACGAAAACTCCTAAACTCATTGACTATAAGCTAAAATTATATATGTAGCAATAAATTGTATAGATGGCAATAAGAGCATAATTTCTAACTACTGCATAAAATTACCAATTTTCATATGGCTGCAAAACTTCACACCATCACATGTTCCATAGATATATATTTTTTTCAAGTGACTGTAATGAATTGGACGTTTACTCTCACACTTCTGACCCCATTAAATTGGAAATGTATGGGGAATTCTTAAAGCCAGATTTTTCACTCAGCAAATAATTGTGAATAGAAATTATCCTTTAATTACCCTAATCGCAATCTCAAAGTCATATAAATGTTACATTAGATCTAATTTTTTCTTAGAAGATTATATCTTGGAAATTTATATTATCCTGATAATTTAAAAAGTCAATTTAGTTCCATCAACAGTTTAATAATATATTCATCAAATATCTTTAGACATCTATTATTTGAAATTCTCTGGAGGAATGAATGCTACCAAGAGTCAGAAGATACAGGATTCAGTCTCAGTTCTGCCACTAAGTTATGGTGCTGTCTTCTAATCAATCAACTGTTCTTTCTCTACTTCACAGCCCTCATTTGTGAAAAATATAGTAATCTTTGGAGTGAATAATCTCCGAAGTCCCTGACATCTCTAAAAATCTCAATCTATAAATGAGATGTGGTTTCTGCTTTCAGGGAGTTTATAGTGTTATAGGAGAGAAGAGAATAGTAGAGAATGTTACAAGTGTTGTAATAGACCAAAAAGTTCAGAGAATTGTGGCAGGAAGGTAAGTAGGTATAAGGCAAGCCCTCCTGGAGGAGGCAGCATTTGAAATTGAATATGAATATTAGTAGGAAATAATTTTTCAAATAAAGATAGGGAAATAAATTATTTTCAGTGAAATGAAAGCAGTGGGGGAAGGTATGAAATTTGGAAAGTTTATAGTGCTCATAGAACTTTCTGGTTCACAGCACTTAGTGTCTCAATAATTTTTTCACATCAACCTTAAGCCAAAACAAATACTTGACAGTTTCATTTATTAAGTGGTTTAAATCCAAACAAGTTATAGGAGTAGCTCATATGGTATGAAACAAATGTCAGTGTATTTCCATTGAATATTTAAAAGATCTGGCAGTGCCTCTGAGAGTTTATTGCAGTGCCCCCTGGCACCTTGGTTCAAAGTTTGGGAACCATGGTTATAGTGTATTTGGTTATAGTGTATTCAGGAAAAGGCAAAGGAGTTTTCTTACAGTGTGAGCTACATATAAGAGTATATAATCTTAATAAAAGCAGGATTTATATGGTTCAGTCTATCTATGGACTGTCATGTAAATAAATCCCAAAATTAGAATAAAAATATTTCCCAAATTCTATCTTCTGAAGAAAGATTAAGGGATTCAGTTCATTAATACAGCAAGGCTTCTCTGTTACCTGTCCTTTCTTCCACCATAATTTTTCATACTAAATCCTCTCCAACTCCCTCTGACCTCTAGTTTACCTTCACTACTCTTCAAATTTTGAATTGCAAAAAATGATGGAATTAATTGGCAAAGCCACAGAAGAGAAAAGAGGCATAGCAGACACATTATAAACAAAGACTATAATCTTGCTAGTGAGGAAATGGCTAAAATATGGGGATTGTGTACTTGTTAATAAATCTTGCTCCAGTCATGTATTCCTCCATCTTGTGAACCTTTATGAGAGGGCTCCAGTTTTAATTATATCGTCTAGAGACTCTTTGTATTTATGGTCTAATCCCATCCCCTTTTCCCGTATTTAATGGGATGCCTCTGGAGGTACTCACTTGGTCTGAAATATTTCCTTCTTACAAATCTAGTTGCAGAGGAATTTGGGGCTTCCTGGAAGATAAATGCATCGATGTTAGAGTTTAAATATAGTTTTTCTTCAATGTCTGTCTTCTTCACCACATGAGAAAAAAAATAGTGTATATTCTGAGTTCTTTTCCTCATAAAGGCCGATTGCCATAAGATAGTCCTTGAATCACAAGTAAGGAAATGCTAAGCCCACTCAAAGTTTTCAGCTATCTAGGAACAGACGTTGGATTTGGCCCACGTTGTTTGTAAAGCACCAGCAGATGAGAGCACACTTGCTAAGAG
Organism: Equus przewalskii; assembly: GCF_037783145.1. Taxonomy (NCBI): domain Eukaryota; kingdom Metazoa; phylum Chordata; class Mammalia; order Perissodactyla; family Equidae; genus Equus; species Equus przewalskii. The sequence continues at coordinate 28,178,953 of NC_091834.1, forward strand.
GAGTCCACACATTATCCTCTTCTCTCATTGGAGTCAAATGAGAGGGAATTGCCTCCTGCTTGAGCTCTTGTTTTGCTTGGGGAGAGTTGGGAAGGGGGAGGAGGAGAATTTTCCTGACCAGTCGTGGAAAATATACTTACTCTCAGTCACCAGAACCTTGCTTGTTGGATTATGATTGAAGAGGATAAGCACACATTATCTCTTTCGACTACCCAAACTACCGAAGAGGTAGGCCTTAGCTCTAGCATTCAGCCTCATTCATGGAGTAGCATAATGGGAGTTATTCTGTCTTCCTCAGTCTTTACTCATTTCAGCAGTGGTAGGAATTCAGAATTCACTGGGGTTATATAGAGTGTCAAGGCTGACACGAAGTCACTCATGAACAAATCTGGTCCAGTTATTGTTATTAGCCGAGCCACGCTGCTTTGCCTCTGTGTGTGGGAGGGTGGGGGGAATACTACTGTAGCAGTAGTTTTCTTATTCTTACCACAGATATATTAATTACATGGACTTAATTACATGTTAATTATATGTTAATTATATTACTGAAACATACTAATTTCATCTCCTGACCAACTGTCATTTGGGTTTTAGTAGGGCAGTGAGACAGTCCTCCAGAGAAAGAAGCGTCCATCCTGTAGGAATCAAAGCAGTGGATTTTCTCTCATGCTGAATGGGTGAAGCTCTCTCACCAAAACCCGCTATTACCTCCTCACCCTATAAACGCAAACACCTGCCCTACCAGTGGTAAGATGCCCCCACTGCTTTTCTGGTACATTTCTCCAAAATTTGCATCACAAAAGATCCAGAAACTTAGCTGGCAAAGACAAAACCCTCAGAAGACAATGGAAGGCCGAAAAGCAGAGAAGACAAATTCTTTTTAAGTAGGAAGGTGAGGAGGGAGATGTTTACTACCGGGAACGCTCTGTAACTTACAGAGGGAAGTAGTCAGGCTAGTGGCAGGAAGGAAGATCTTTAACACCAGGCCAAAGAGATTTCTTCTGCAAATGATAACATGGCATTAATTATTATTATCCTTTTTGAGTTTGAGAAAGCGAATGAATCAGGCAGAGGTGTGCCTCAGGATGAAATGCATGGGATGGAATGAAATGAGTGGTAGACTGGAGTTAACACCAACAGTTAGGATAATAATACACAGCTGGGCATAGAGTAATAGCGGCTTGACCCTGGCTCATGGCAGCGAGAATTAAAACAAAGGAAGAAAATTAAAATGAATGAAAGATTGTGCAGAGGTAAAGTCAGGAGAACACAGTGACTTACATACACCAAGTGGAAACTTGGAGAAGGTGTTAACTTTAGTTGTAAAGTTTTAAGTATCAGTGACTAAGAATTAAAAAGTGCTGCTAATACACAGAGGGGAATTTGGAAGATTACACCTGGCCCTTCCCTGAGGACACTGCTTCCCCTAGAGTGCTCACAAGTGCTCCTCCTACTGCTGGGCCATTACTGATCCTAACTGGTCTGTATTGTCTCTTCCAGACTCTATTACCTCCCTCCTTCTTACAGTCCTCAGCTTTGAATCTCATGTCATTACATTGTGTCAGCTCTTTCTCCTGCTTGTTATAGTCCCTGGGTCATACCCTCTCCATTTATGAAGATTTTAACTTTTGGTTTGCTGAGGCTCTCTCTAGCATTATTCTTCCTACCATAGTTCTAGGAGATTTCAATAGATTTAATGAAAATTTACCATTGATACAAGGTTTATTACTACGTGCCAGGCACTGTTCTAAGTACTTTACATATATTAACTCATCTAACTCTTATACAACCCCATGAATTTGATAATATAATCACACCCTCATTTTACAGATGAGGAACTAAGGCACAGAAAAAACAAGCAAATGGTACTGCTAGAAGTCTACTTGATTTGAATCCAGGCATTAAAGCTCCAAAGTTCATGCTCTTATTTACTCTGATATATTGGCAGGTCAATGATTTTTCAGTTCCTGACCTCCTCTCTTCCAACAATTCTACTTTTGACCTATTGAAACTGCACCTGCTCACTCCTCTGGTCATACCTTACATCTTCTCTATAATTTCAAATAACCTTAATCTCATTTTCAAATATTTCATTTTTCAACTGTCACTTCCCAACTTTCTAGCTCCAAACAAGAACCAAATAAAACAATTCTTTGACCCTGTTCAGACACAGCATTCATTAATCCTACCATCTTTTTTATGATTCCTTACTCCATTACTTTCCTCCTTTTACAGCTTAAATTTCAGAGTCAATCCTTATTATTCTTTGGCATTCATGCCTAATTCTCTTGACCTTCTTCCTTCCATATATTTGCTCAACCAAACCATAATCCTGGTTTAATTCAACCCTTTGTCGAATCCTGCCTGATACCACATGGTTGAACAAGTTTAGGGAAAGACACACAACCAGACTTCCAGTTTTCACTTTAAGCTCATGCCAAGAACCTAAATGCTGCCTGATGATCACTTTATGTTTCTTCAGTCCATTTGCTCTTCTAGTCCCCTGCACCAGTGCCTCACAAAGTTTGGTCCACAGTCTTCTGGAAGTCCCCATGACCTTTACAGGGAGTCTGTGAAATCAAAACTATTATTTTCATCATAATACTTGCATATTGTTTGCCTGTTTTACTGTGTTGACGTTAGCTCCAAAAGTATAAAAGCAATAGAGGGTAGAATTATTAGTGTTTTAACACAATCAAAGTACTGGCACCAAACTATAGCAAAAGTCATCAATAAGCACTTTTGGTTAAACAAAAAATATGAGTTTCATTTAAGAGTGTCTTAGAGGAAACAGTAAAAATATTAATATTAAATCTCAACACTTGAGTGTATGTCATTTAGATATTCTGTGTGACACATAAAGCATTTCTGCTGTGTAGTAAAGTATAATAGTTTTCTTTAGGAAAAACGTGCTTTTTTCATAAAATACCATTTTTATTTGAAGGAACAACTGACAGACAAATTATTGCTATTCACAACTAGATATTTGGCAGACATTTCCTCACAAATGAAGAAAGTGAGTCTTTCATTTCAAGAAAAACAACTGACACAATTTGTTACCGGTGATAAATTTTGAGCTTTCAAATGAAAATTATGATTATGGACAATTTGTATTTGCCACTTTGTGCTTCCTAATACTTAATTTTTTTCTGATGAAATAGGGATGATATAAATGTAAGTGATACTTTAAGATATTGTATAATAAAATATATCATTTGGAATATTTGCATAACTTAGTGAGCCCTTTTCCAAATGACCAAAACATCATGTTATAAAATCATGCATGAGTGAAAAACCCACCAAATTGCAAGATAGACCAATGGATTGCAATGTAACAGAAGACAAAATGTTTATCGATATAGTTTCAGATTTCTTTTTGCAGCTAGTCTTTCAAAGACTGCAGTTTATTGAGCTGTGGTATAGTGCCAAAGAGAAATACCCACTATTAATTATCTAAAAAAGGGACTTCTCCCTCTCTCAAACACATTATCCGTGGGAGGTCAAACACACAAATACAACTGCTCATGACCTCTTTCTCCCTGTGACATCCTGAGAGCTCAGCAAATTGCATGCCACCAGTTTTTTGCAGGTAGTTCTCCTCCCCTCCAATCTATTTTACATTTGTGCCTTTTTTTTTTGTATTGGCACTGGTGGTGCAGGTGTCTCTGCTCCCTTTACATGGCCGTGGTCCTCCTGCTTCAGGCCTTTCTCTGCTCAGTTTCAACACAGGGACCAGAGTAATCTTGCAAAATACACAAATCAGATTATGTCATGCCTCTGCTTTCATCCTTCAATGTTTCTCAACTTGTTTGTTCTAAGAGCGCAAGTCTTTAGCATGACCTAGATGTCACACACACAGGATCTGGTTCCCTGTTAAGTTTCTGATTTCATGTCCTGTTGATCTTCCCTTGCTCATCACACAGCAGTCACACTGGTGTCCTTGCATTTTTGAACACATCAGGTGGACTTTTGCTTCGAGATCTTTGCATTTACTCTATCCTCTGCCTGGAATGCTCCTCGTCCATATTTCCACATGGCTGGTTATCTCACTCCTTCAGGTCCTTACTCAGATATAATCTCAGTTGAGAATGTACGTAACTACCCCTTTTGAAATTGTAACTGTCTCTATCTCATCATTTACTATTCTTGTTCACAAATCTATTTTTTTCATAGCATTTACTAACATCTAGTGTGCTATATCATCTGTTTTTACTTTTTATTATGTTTTACCATTCTAGAATATAAGCTCTGCGAGGGTAGGAAGTTTTTATTATTTTAAACTCTACTATAACACACTACCTAGCATAGGACCTGGTAATGAATGGGACTCAAAACTCTTGTATTAATTGGACGAACTGAATAAACATCCATGAGTGTCTATTGTATATGAGGCACTGTGCCAGACTCTGGAGACCAAATGAGGAACAAGACACGGGATCTAACTAAAGAGCTCAAGTAGAATCAGGAAAGAATTAGAAGATATAGGATGTGAAGTAGGGAGATAATTAGATAAAATTGGTATACTTTATGTAACTTTACTTTTTAGTCAATGTTTCCCATTAACACTTGAAATGTATAGTGCTTCCCTAAATGACATCCAGTTTGACATAATGCTTTTGTGGTAAACAACTGCATAACCATACTTGCAAGAACATCTATAATCATGTGTAATCATGTCCGCTATATATAATCATGTTGATAAACAGAATACATGAATTATTTTCAATAGGGTTACTTATAGAAGAGTGAACTACTATTAGCATTGTTTCAATTAGAACTATAATGATAATGCAGCTATTTGAGGCAGAAAGTTAAGAACTAAAGCTTCAGCATGTGCCAGCCTAGCCCAAAGCAATGAAGTGTTCTTATTGGGAAACATAACTCGGTTGACACGTTTAATCCTTCTTCTAACACATTACTCAAAATTATGTGTGAATTATATGTGCAAAGCATAAATAACTTGGCTTAAGAATTTAAAATGCCATTTTCATTTTTGTAGTGCAATATGCTAACTGTGGGAACTATACTAGCTTTAATGCCATGGGACGCACTTAAGTGAGGCTGCCTTATAAAACGGGTTTTTGGAAATTACATCTGGACATGATACAGAAAACAATCATGTCTTTTACTAAGTCTTTCTATATGATAACAGGTAAAGATTGCTGAATACTGAAATGCATGCAGATCAATCCAGGCAAAGAAATGTTACAGAAAGTGTCAGACGAACAAAATAAACTGGCAGATTTTCATTCTTGGCCCAAAGTCTACAGAGAACCATAAACAAATGTAGAAAAGTTATTAGTGACTTTCTACTTCTTTCATTCATACTACTTAGTTCAGGATCTGAAAATCTTAAACTTTCTAAGTTTTTTGTATTTCCATGTAAAAAATATTTTAATTTAGTATATTAATTAAACTATTACTTGATCAATTCTCAGTTCTGAATCCCTTTATTTTTTTTTATTTTTTTGCCTTTCACATTTTTTTTTATTGCAGCAACATTGGATTATAACATTATATACCTTTCAGATGTACATCATAATATGTTTCAAATTATGTGTACATTACATCATGTTCACCACTCAAAAATTAATTGTAGTCCATCACCACACATGTGAGCCTAATACCCCCTTTGCCCTACTCCCTCCCCCCCTCCCCTGTGGTAACCACTAGTCCAATCTCCAATGCTGTGTGTTTGTTTGTCGTTGTTTTTATCTTCTACTTATGAGTGAGATCATATGGTATTTGACTTTCTCCCCCTGACTTATTTCACTCAGCATAATACCTTTAAGGACTGTCCATGTTGTCAAAAATGGCCATATTGCATCATTTCTTATGGCTGAGTAGTATTCCATTTTGTATATATACCACATCTTCTTTATCCATTCATCCCTTGGTGGGCATCTAGGTTGCTTCCAAGTCTTGGCTATTGTAAGTAATGCTGCAATGAACATAGGGGTGCATGTATCTTTACACATTTGTGTTTTCAAGTTCATTGGATAAATCCCCAGCAGTGGATTTATGGATCATATGGTAGATCTATTCTTAATTTTCTTAAGATACTCACTACTGCTTTCCATAGTGGCTACACCAGTTTGCACTCCCGCCAGCAGTGTACAAGGGTTCCTGTCTCTCCAAATCTTCTCCAACACTTGTTGTTTCCTGTCTTGTTAATTATAGCCAGCCATTCTGACCAGGGTGAGGTGATACTTCATTGTAGTTTTGATTTGCATTTCCCTGATAGCTAATGATGTTGAGCATCTTTTCATATGCCTGTTGGCCATCTCTATATCTTCTTTGGAGAAATCTCTGTTCAGATCTTTTGCCCATTTTTTAATTGGGTTATTGGTTTTTATGTTGTTGAGATCTAATGAGTTCTTTGGGTATAAACCCATTACTGACATATGGTTTGCAAATATCTTCTCCCAATTGTTAGGTTGTCTTTTTATTTTGTTGATGGTTACCTTTGCTGTGCAGAAGCTTTTTAGTTTGTTGAAGTCTCATTTGCTTAATTTTCTTTTGTTTCCCTTGCCTGGTCAGACAGGGTACTTGAAAATATGCTGCTAAGACTGATGTCAAGGAGCGTACTGCCTATGTTTTCTTCTAGAAGTCTCATGGTTTTGAGTCTTACATTCAAGTCTTTAATCCATTTTGAGTTGATTTCTGTGCATGGCATAAGGAAATAGTCTACTTTCATTCTTTTGCATGTGGCTGTCCAGTTTTCCCAACACCACTTATTGAAGAGACTCTCCGTTCTCCATTGTATGCTCTTGGCTCCCTTGTCAAATATTAGCTGCTTCATAAATGTGTGGGTTTATTTCTGGGCTCTCAATTCTGTTCCATTGATCTGTGTGTCTGTTTTTGTGCCAGTACCATGCTGTTTTGGCTACCATGGCTTTGTAGTATGTTTTGAAATCAGGAAGTGTGATACCTCCAGCTTTGTTCTTTTTTCTCAGGAGTGCTTTGGCTATTTGGGGTCTTTTGTTGTTCCATATAAATTTTAGGATTCTTTGTTCTATTTCTGTTGAAAAATTTTGTTGGAACTTTGATAGGGATAGCATTGAATCTGTAGATTGTTTAGGAAGTATGGACATTTTAACTATGTTAATTCCTCCAATCCAAAAGCACAGAATATCTGTCCATTTCTTTGTGTCTTTCTCGATCTCTTTCAACAATGTTTTATAGTTTTCAGTGCACAGATCTTTCACCTCTTTGGTTAAGTTTATTCCTAGATATTTTATTCTTTTTGTTGCAATTGTAAATGGGATTGTTTTCTTAATTTCTCTTTCTGCTACTTCGTTGTTAGTGTATAGAAATGCAACCGATTTTTGCATGTTGATTTTTGGATCTGGCAACTTGGCTATATTCATTTATTATTTCTAAAAGTTTTTTGGTGGATTCTTTAGGGTTTTCTACATGTAAAATCATGTCATCTGCAAAGAGTGACAGTTTCACTTCTTCTTTTCCAATATGGATCCCTTTTATTTCTTTTCTTTGCCTGATTGCTCTGGCTAGGACTTCCAATATTATGTTAAATAAGAGTAGTGACAGTGGGCATCCTTGTCTGGTTCCTGTTCTTAGAGGGATAGCTTTCATTTTTTCTCCATTGAGAATGATATTTGCTGTGAGTTTTTCATATATGGCCTTTATTATGTTGAGGTATTTTCCTTCTATACCCATTTTTATTGAGTTTTTATCATAAATGGATGCCGTATCTCCTCAAATGTATCTCTTCATCTATTGAGATAATCATGTGATTTTTATTCTTCATTTTGTTAATGTGGTGTATCACGTTGATAGATTTGCAGATGTTGAACCATCCCTGCATCCCGGCAATGAAACCCACTTTATCATGATGTATGTTCTTTTTAATGTATTGTTGTATTCGATTTGCTAGTATTTTGTTGAGGATTTTTGCATCAATGTTCATCAGTGATACTGGCCTGTAGTTTTCTTTTTTTGTGTTGTCCTTGTCTGGTTTTGGTATCAGGATAATGTTGCCTTCATAGAGTGAGTTAGGAAGCCTCCCCTCCTCTTCCATTTTTGGCAAGAGTTTGAGAAGGATAGGTGTTAAGTCTTCTTTGAATGTTTGGTAGAATTCACCAGGGAAGCCATCTGGTCCTGGACTTTTATTTTTTGGGAGGTTTTTGATTGCTGTTTGGATCTCCTTACTGGTGATTGGTCTATTCAAATTCTTTACTTCTTCTTGGTCCAGTTTTGGAAGGTTGTATGTTTCTAAGAATTTATCCATTTCTTCTAGATTATCCAATTTGTTGGTGTATAGCTTTTCATGGTATTCTCTTATTATCTTTTGTATATCTGAGGTGTTTGTTGTAATTTCTCCTCTTTCAATTCTGATTTTATTTATTTGATCCTTCTCTCTTTTTTTCTTGGTGAGTCTAGTTAAGGGTTTATCAATTTTGTTTATCTTTTCAAAAAACCAGCTCTTGGTTTCATTAATTTTTTCTATTGTTTCTTAGTCTCTATTTGGTTGATTTCTGCTGTGATTTTTATTATTTCCTTCCTTCTGCTGATTTTGGGCTTTGTTTGTTCTTCTTTTTCCAGTACCTTTAGATGCACTGTTAGATTGTTCATTTTGTATTTTCCTTCTTTGTTGAGGTAGGCCTGAATTGTTATAAACTTCTGTCTTAGAACTGCTTTTGCTGGATCCCATAGATTTTGGCATGTTGTATTTTCATTTTCATTTTTCTCCAAGAATTTTTTGATTTCTCCTTTGATTTCTTTATTGACCCAATTGTTGTTCAGTAGCATTTTGTTTAATCTCCACATTTTTGTGGCTTTTCTGGTTTTCTTCGTGGGGTTGACTTCTAGTTTCATACCTTTGAGGTCAGAAAAGATGAATAGTATTATTTCGATCTTCTTAAATTTATTGAGACTTGTTTTGTGCCCTAATATGTGATCAATCCTGGAGAATGTTCCATGTGCATTTGAAAAGAAGGTGTGTTCTGTGGTTTTTGCATGGAATGTTTTATATATATGTACTAAGTCCATCCAGTCAAATGTGTCGTTTAAGGCCAGTGTTTCCTTATTGATCTTCTGTTAGGATGATCTATCCATTGGTGTAAGCGGAGTGTTAAAGTCCCCTACTATTATTGTGTAACTGTCTATTTCTCCTTTTATGTCTGTTAATAATTGCTTTATATATTTAGGTGCGCCTATGTTGGGTGCATAGATATTTACAGGTGTTATACCTTCTTGTTGGATTGTTCACTTTATCATTATGTAGTGCCCTTCTTTGTCTCTTGTTACAGTTTTTCTTTGAAAGTCTGTTTTATCTAAGTATTGCTACCTCTGCTTTCTTTTCTTTGCCATTTGCATGGAATATATTTTTCCATCCTTTCACTTTCAGTTTGTCAGTGTCTTTAGGTCTGAAGTGCATCTCTTGTATGCAGCATTTATATGGGTCTCATCTTTTTTCCAGTTGGCCACCCTATGCCTTTTGATTGGAGCATTTAACCCATTGACATTTAAAGTAGCTATTGATAAATATGTATTTATTGCCATTTTGTTACTTTTTCTGGGTGTTTTAGTAGTTCTTCTCTGTTCCTTTCTTTTTCTCTTGCTCTCTTCCCTTGTGATTTGATGGCTTTCTTTAGTAATATATTTGATTTTTTTCTTGTACTTGTTTGCTTACTTATTATAGGTTTCTGATTTGTGATTGACATGGGGATCCTATATAATATTGTATGTATATACTCAGTGTATATTGAGTTGACTGACTCTTTAGCTTGACCTCTTTCTAAAAGCTCTACTTTTTCACTCCCCCCTCATACATTTTATGTTTCTGAATTCATATCTAATCTCTTGTTTTGTGTGTGTCTATCCATTACCGTCTTTTCATCGAAATGGGTAATTTTAGTACTTTTGTCTTTTAACCTTCATTGTATCTTCACAGGTGGTTGATCTGCTAACTTTACTGTATTTTTACCTTTACCAGGGATTTTATTGCCTGTTTTTTTTTGGGGGAGGAGGGGTTTGATAAATTTTTATCTCTATTTGTGGTCATTGCTTTTCCACTTAAATAAGTCCCTTCAGCATTTCTTATAGAACTGGTTTCTTGGTGATAAACTCCTTCAATTTTTGCTGGTCTGGGAAGATCTTTATCTCTCCTTCCATTCTGAATGACAACCTTGATGGATACGGTATTCTTGTCTGTAGGTTTTTTTCTCCTTTCAGCACTTTAAATATGTCATGCTATTCTCTTCTTGCTTGTAGGATTTCAGCTGAGAAGTCCACTGACAGCCTTATGGGCTTTCCTTTGTATGTTACTTGTTACCGTTCTCTTGCTGCTTTTAGGATTCTCTCTTTATCTTTAATTTTGGACATCTTAATTATAATGTGTCTCACTCTGGTCCTCTTTGGGGTTATCTTGTTTGGAGCTCTCTGTGCTTCTTGTACTTAGATGTCTGTTTCCTTCCTAAGGTTAGGAAAATTTTCATCTATTATTTCTTCAAATAAATTTTCTGCCCCTTTGTCTCTCTCTTCTCCTTCTGGCACACCTATAATGCGAATGTTGGCATGCTTGATGTTGTTCCAGACTTCTCTTAGACTGTTCTCATTCTGTCTAATTCTTTTTTCTTTTTTCTGTTCAGCTTGGGTGATTTCCTCTAGTCTTTCATGTAGCTCACTGATCTGTTCTTCTGTATCCTCTACTCTCCTATTGAGTCCCTCTAGTGAATTTTTCATTTCCAGTATTGTAGTCTTCATTTTTGATTGGTTCTTTTTTATATTTTCCAGTTCTTTGCTGATGAGCTCACTGTGTTCATCCAGTCTTCTCCCAATATCTGTGAGCATCCTTATGAGTTTTTTTTTAACTCTTTGTTGGGTAGGTTGCTTATTTCTGTTTCCTTAGTCCTTTTTCTGGGGTTTTGTCCTGTTCCCTTGCTTGGAATATATTCCTTTGTCTCCTCATTATGCCTCTTTCTCTGCACTTATATCTATGTATTAGGTGAGTCAGCTATGTCTCCTCATCTTGGAGACCTTATGTAAGAGATGCTTTTCGAGGGCCAGCAGTGTGCTTCCCTCTTGTCACCAGTCCACATGATTCAGAAGTGACCCCTTTGTGGCCTACTTGTGTCCTGCTGTTGCAGGGTTGCTCTTAATGCAGGTACCCAGGGAGTCTAGTCTTTCCTTCCCTGGCCAGCTGTTTGTAAACCTGGTTTGGGGAGACTCAGCACCATTGCTTACAAGGTCTGACACCACACTCCTGTTGCAGTTTTCCTGTTAATTGGGTAAGTACCCAGTATAGCTGGTTGCTAGGGTCAGGGGTTCAAGGGCTCAACTGTAAGACAGTTGCTATAGGCCTCAGGCCTGCAAGGCTGTTGTCAATTCTCTTAGGAGTGCAGCTGAGTGGGGCTGGCCCTCAGCATGGGAGCACTCAATTGTTTCAGGCTTTGGAAGCTGGAGCTGATCCGTTTTATGGCTATTTGTGAAGTACAGGTCTTCTGCTGCTGCTAAGACTCACCCCATACAGGACCACATACTGTCAACACAGTCCTGGTCCATGCACACCTACCAACCCCCTGGAGCATACCCCAATGCCCCACTGGAGAGTGCCTGCCCTCCAGCAATGCCCCCCACAGTTCACTTGGTCCTCACACAGGCCCTGCCCCACTGAGGTGGACATGCTTGCCTGCCTGTGGAGGATCAAGGCACCCAGTCAGGCAGGCCAAGACAAGTAGTCTGAGGGCTTGCTGTTGGGTGTGCCAGGTCCCTAGGGTGGGCAGCTGCATTCCCTAGCTGAACTAGATTAACTCTGCACTCCAGTGGGTGTGGCAGACGCCTGGGCTAACAGGCCAGGGGAAGAACTTCAATGGAATCTGCCTGTCAGTGCCAGCAGGCCTGGACTAGGTGACAACAGTGGCCACGAGCAATATCTCAGTCTCCAGAGAGGTCTGTCCTCTCACCAAGATGCACCCAGAGCCTACCACATGAGTCTCTTTTCACCAAAGGACTGTCAGCTTTCTCTCTGGTGATTTTAGCTTGCTGAGATCGGTGAGTTTATGCACGGGCCCTTTAAGACCCCGGTCTTTCCAGCTTTAGTCCAATAGTTTTTCTGGGGTATTCCCCACTGCAGTTAATAGCCAGCAAAGCCAGATAGTAAGACCCTCGTCTCAGTTGTGCTGAGTCTCAAGGATGCTTATAGCAGTATTGCACCCCTGCTCAGGACCTCACCTCTTCAGGGAAGGCTGAGTAACTTAGGGTGGCTCCCACCTGGCCAACTGAGAAACTCTGCTGCTCCTAAAGGTGGCTTTTTTTCTCTCCAGAAGGAATTTCTACTTCTTCCACCTTAGTCAAGATTGTCCCTTGTGTGTAGGGGTTCTTTTTATCCAGTTTTCAGTTTTCTATACAGGGTAATTTTTCCAAAAATAGTTGTAACCTGGTTGTGTTCAAGGGAGGAGATGAGTTCAGAGTCTGCCTATGCCACCATCTTGACAAGATCCCTGAATCCTTTTAAATTTGAATTTCTGCTATATGTATGTGAGTTAAATATCAAGTTTATTCTTAGCTCTGGACTTTGGAAAAAATATCCTGAATCATAAATTTAGATGGATTTTTGGCTTAGATTTCTAATCCAGAGGATTAAATTCTGCTATTGACTATCCTTTACTTCTTTCTAGTTACAAATATATCTTCTGTGACATAACTATTCAAGACAAAAAACTGGAAAGTATCACTATCCCGTGCAATAGCTTGGATTTTTAGGAAAGGGATGGGAATAAGAATTGCCAGTGAAGTAGACATTGCTTCCCCTTGATTTCTCTTCATCCCCATCAATATTTGGAGGTTGCCATGTGGTAAACAATTTACTATGAATTCAATGATTTTGTCCGATTTTCTCTGAGAATATATATTTGACCATGAATAGTTATATATAAGACTCTAATACTGTAGCAAATAAATAATGTTAAAAGCAAGAATTTATATTCAAATACATAGAATACTGTCTGAATCTCACATTTCTGTGCCCTTGCGCAAGCCAGTTCCTCTGACTGGACTACACACTTCTGGCTCCCTCACATTCTTTGTATCCCTTTTTTATATTTTTCTGCTGAAGCAGAAGGGTAATTTGATTGGAAGAATACTGGAATATTTTACAAAATGCAAGTCCATTAGGCTTGAAAGAAGGAATGAAAAAGTCATCAGTAACCCAGTAGTACTTGCTTTTCATTTCTTATAACTCCTTCTCTTGGGGTATCATTTCTTTTATCCACCTTCCCAGCTTGGCTTTCTTGGCCTCTACATATAGACAACGGGAGATGGCAGACCGATAATTCCTGAAGTTACATCCCAAGGTTCAAGTTAAACCTATCTAGACTGATTAAGTCCAAATTCATAATGCCTAGGAGAGAGCATCTGGAGCAGTTTGGGTCAGGGGTTTATTTATGGTCTGGTCAATTGCAGCCAGCAGAGAGGGTCTAATAATAACAGTATGCCTGTCAAGGGCAAATCCCTCGTCAAGGGTGTGGGGAAGGGAAGGGTGAGTTTCAGAAATATATCATAATCTTTTACTTGGCTAACTTCCTATGAAACCATCAAGGTCTACTTGGGGTCTCATCTTTTCTGGTTAAATACTTCTATTCCCACTACTATATCCACATTTGGGGATAAATTTATAGAATTCAGTGCCACTAATCTAAGACTCATCTTGTCTCTCTCACACAGTGTACAAACATTTTCTCTGTCAACTTCATATCTCTAATCCTGCTTTGTATTAATCATTCTATGGTAAGCACCTCAGAAATGTTTGTTGAATATATAAACCAAAATTTGAAGAAACAAAGATTCATACTTGGCCAGAGTTATTTGCTTGTTTTTCCAGTACTCATAGTAGTCTTTCATAATAAAAGAAACATAAATGATTTGGAAATATGTAGAGTCTAAGATTTTTAAAGAAAGTGGACTCTATTGTCTCTCTTGTTTAAAAAAAGTTCTATTGAGATACAATTCACACGTTACAATCTTCCCATTTAAAGTGTACATTTCAATAGCATTTAGTATATTCATAGAGTTGGGCAACCATCTCCATAATTTTAGAACATTTTCATCACTCCCAAAAGAAATCTTGTGCCCATTAGCAGTCACTCCCCACTTACCTCCATTCTCTCAGCCCTAGACAACCACCAATCTACTTTCAGCCTCTATGGATTTGCCTATTTTGGAACTTTCATAAAAGTGGAATCATACAATACTTAGTCTTTTGTAACTGGCTTCTTGCATGTGACATAATGTTTTTAAGGTTCATCCATGTTTGTAGTAATTCATTCCTTTTTATGGTTGCATACTTTTCTATTGTATGGATTTACCATGTTTTATTTACCCATTTGTCCATCAGTTCATGGACATTTGGGTTGTCTCTACCTTTGGCTACTATGAGTAATTCTACTATGAATATTCGTGTACAAGATTTTCATATGTTTTTATTTCTCTTGGTTACATATATACCTAGAGGTAGAATTGCTGGATCATATGATATCATTATGTTTAACTTTTTGAAGAAATACCATACTGTTTGCTGAAAAGCCACATCATTTTATGAAAGGATCTGAAAAGACATTTGTCCAAAGAAGAAATACAAAGTGATAATAAGCACATGAAAAATACTCAACATCATTACTTTTTAGAGAAATGCAAATTAAGACCACAATGAAATAGCATTTCATATTCACTAGGATGGTTATAATAAAAAAGACAGCTAACAATAAGTGTTGGAAAGGATGTGGAGAAATTGGAAGCCCCTCTTTATTTTTGTAAATACTCACTCTAGCACTGTCCTCTATATTCTGTGGTTACCTATGATGATACCTAGGAATGGAAGCAATGGTCAGGTCTCGAGTGCTATAAGTCAGTGTACTATTTAAATATTATTGTTCCATGATTTTTAAACTTTTGACATAATTTTAAATAGAATAATACCCATTAATGGTATAGATAGATAAATGGTAGAAAAATATAAACATTATAGTATTATAATTTTAAAAATTGAAACTGTTTTTGAAGAAATAATACCTGTATGGTTAAAAAAAAAAAAAAGGAATAGCATACACTCTAGAGTCCAAATAGTTCTGTTTCCATTCCTGACCACCATCCCTCAATCTCCCTCCTTAGAAAAACTCTAATTCTATTTCTTGCTTTCCAAAAACATTCCAGTCTCACAGCACACTAAGTGTATATTAATCCCTTTTAAAATTTTTACAGCAAAGGTAGCATACTATTCAGTCTATACTGCAATATGCTTTTTAATTTTTATACACACACAAAAACATTTATTTTCAAATATGGAGAACACAAGATTTGCTATTCTTAGAAATTGTAAAAGTAATTGCAAAAAAGATAGCAAATTTGACTACATTAAAAATTATATATGGCAATGGAAAAGATTTAGACTTTCTAGATTCAACAAAACATTTGTGGCAAATATGTTTTGCTTTATGCTTTTAATAATTTATTGTGAAAATTATTCTCTATTATTTCTGCTTCATTCTTTTTAACAGCTGTATGATATTCTCTTTTAAGCATGTTCCATAAAGTATTATCTTATAACTCATTTAGTTGATCCAGATGGTCTACAAATATTTTTTTAAGGCTTTTATATATTCTTCTTCCATTCAGACCAAATGATATCTATTCCTTTTGTATTTTTATCTTGGATTTTTCCTTATTAAACTATTTGTACTCTGATGTTCTTCTTTTGGTTCAATGAGAATAAAATCACATATCCCTTATAATAGTAGAGGGAAGAAAAAGTTCATCTTTGGTTTCCCAAAAACATAGATTATAGGCATATGTTTCATATATGCCATATATATTTTATATTTCAACATGTATAATTTTTGAAAAAGTTCCTAAAAATAATAACTTTACATACATAGTTTGGAGACTTGGACTTTTTTCAAAGGTTAAGATATATCTACCTACATTTTGCTTCATTTTATCCTTCCATAAATTCAACACACAAGAACTACTGGTCATGTAGGAGGAGCAGAACACTATAGATATTACTCAAAGAGATTACTTAAGAGGGAGAACAGGAGAAGATGGTGGGTGGAATCCTAGGGAAAGACGATACTGAATGATTGTGTTTATGGGGAGAAATGTAAGAGATTGAAAAGCACAGGAAACCCAGAGAGGAGAGTTTCCAGTAACTCCACCCTGGCCCAACATCCAGGTCTCTGAAGATCACTGCCTTTCACCTAGAGTCCATATCATCTTGCCTCTCGCATGCTTAGTCCTTCAGCTTAATATATGTCCCCCCACATTCTTCCCAGTCCCCTAGTAATGTAAAATCAACCCATCTAAAGTTTCATTACCTCAGTGCACTGCTGAGTGACTGGATAATTAATGTTTTTGAGAAATTTGAACTACTGGGTTAACGATATGCCAGAAAATACTTTTATTGTAACAACTGCATGCTCTCAAAGGAGCGTTAATGTCAGAATTCAGGCCCCTCAGCAGGGCCCCTTGGCAGGAGGGCATATCTTGACCTCTCTCAAATTGGATCAAATAAGTAATGTTACTTTTCCATATTCTGTCCAAATTTCACATAATCTCTGGTTCTCTTCACATTGAAGATATTTCTCAATAAACTGACGTTGAATTAAGGCCTAATACCAAGATGTCACAACTTGACATTTATAGTTTGCAACCTGATTTTCACATGTTTGATATCTCAGTGCAGTGATTCATAGTTGAAAAAATCCCTTTTTGATGAGAACTCCAGCACATGAGAAAGCTATTTAATTTTAATAATTTTATGTTTATTAGAAAACATAAGTATAGTTAGGTTAGAATTATTGCATTCTTCAGATGAAGAAATGCTGCCTAGAAGTTTATGTTATTTTTTCACTAGTTAATGTGAAAGTATAATTAGATTATATCTACCTTATAGTTCATACATCGCATATTAAATGAGTGATTTTGCTTAGTATATTTTATATTTTAAAAATTAAAAGAATTACTCATCATTAGAAGAATACTATTAAGTACAATTCTATGCAATGACCAGGAAATTCTTCAGTCTTCTCTTAATCTGATTATCTTTCCACAGTCCCTAAAATTACTTGCAGGTTCTGGTAAATTTTGTCATTTCACATAGATTTCCCTTTTAAAAGATTTCTTCTTTAAAATTATATTTATATTATATAAAATTGCCTTAATCCCAAATAAGCAGCATAAAAATAGACTTTGAATCTCGTAGAATGTATTCATTTAACAGACAGTGGTAAGGCATTCTCATGAATTAATGCAAATATTTTCTCTCTTTCGAGCTACTTCCCAAGCTGCTATTCTAGTCTGTCTACAAATAAGGTTATTTTGTGAGGTTTTTTTTTAAATTCTTTTAAATTTTTTATTTTATATTATTTTATGTTTTGAGGAAGATTAGCCCTGAGCTAACTGCTGCCAATCCTCCTTTTTTTTGCTGAGGAAGACTGGCCCTGAGCCAGCATCTGTGCCCATCTTCCTCTACTTTATATGCGGGACACCTACCACAGCATGGCTTGCCAAGCAGCGCCATGTCTGCACCTGGGATCGGAATTGGCGAACCCCAGGCGGCCGAAGGGGAATGTGCGCATTTAACCAACCGCTGCGCCACCTGGCCTGCCCCTTGAGGTTTTGTTTTGACAGTTACTTAAAGAAGAGTGAATTTATATTAGCATTATTTCAGTTAGAACTATAATCATACAAAGCAGCTATTTGAGGCAGAAAGTTAAGAACTAACCCTTCAGCATCTGCCAGCCTAGCCCAAAGCCGTGAAGTGTTCCTATTTGGAATCGTAGCTTGGCTGACACATGTAATCCTTCATACACGCACATTTAGAGTTCGCCTTCATCAACTGTGGTATCCATGCACTGTGGCCAAAGGACCGATGTTTGCGTTTGCACTTACCACTGCACTGCCAGCCTCCTATTGCTTTGGATACAGTTGCCCATGTGCCACCTCCGTGCTATGGCTTCAGACTGGGTGCTAATGAGGAGGCTGAGCTCACCCACCACAGGCTGGGGCAATATGCTGGACTGTGTGCTCTGATACGGCTGTGCCGTGAGACCCATCTGTCAAAGCCACACTGCAGTCTTCATCTCAGTCACAAGGCTACAACTCTCCCTGCCTCTGTGTTAAGCTTCCAGATATTGCACACTGATTTTTGTTTGAAAATAATTCTTAAACCTTTTATTTATAGCTCCTCTGCCCTTAAAATGCATCTGCAAATCTATGAGAGCCTTGGACTAGGATACAAACTATTGTGAATATTAACGTGGTATATTCAGAATTTCCATTGCTTCCTAGGATATTATTACCCATCTATGAAGGCTCCTTCACCAAGAGGATTTCTGTGTCTGGTAGAGGTTAAATTCACTGAGCTAACTTGCATAGTTAAGCTCAAGCTGTGTCCCAGCTGATAGGAAATGGTAGCTAAGTTTCCTTATAAGAAGCTGTTGCTTATAAAATACCCAAGCTCCACAGGAGGGTTTGTGGCTCTGAACAGACACATACTTATTAACTTGGAGTAACTTCGGGATTTATTACCATCATGACTGCCTAATATTTTGCAAAAGTTAGATCCCGATTAAGTTGTTCTAAATTATATGTGTATTTTGATAGATGTTTTCACTGATGTCATAAATTTTAATATGATTTTGCTTTATTTCTAAGGGAGGAAAATAGTTAATTTCCTACTGGAATGAGTTTTTAAATTGGTTATTACTGATTGCTAAATGAAATACTAAGCTTTTTCTGAATATTTTATAATTTACAAATTTTGATATGAGAGTAGGAAATGGGTCATTTAAGAAACAAATAATGTACAGATTAGATTACAGAGCATATGGAGGTAATAGAAGTCTTTACCTTTTCATATCAGGATTTTAAGAATTCTAGTTTTCAGCCTTTTGGTTTACGACGTCACAGAAACTTTCAATGAAGTTAGATCCTTGTAATTCTACACGGGGTGCACTTTTTCACTGCATGATAAATATAAAACTGTTCCTGTACCCTGGGTCCTTTTGTAGTTCAGTGAGATGAATAATTGTCCAAACAAAAACTTTTAACTTCCTAAAGTATTGAACTGTTTAGATTATTTTTCATATGAGTAATAAAACCAAACATGAAACTAAGCCAGTGAAACCACATGAACAGTTAACAAATAATTTTCCTTTATGCTAACACAGAGCTAAGCATTTGTTACCATTAAAAGACTATTTGTTGAACAGCCAATAAAGCTCAAAGAACTTGGTTTTTACAGCCCAACACTTTCTGTATGGAGAAAGGTGTTTACTGCGAACTGCCTTCTTTTTTGCCAATTAGCACCTGCCAATGATTCAGAGTTAGAAGTCCCCTCCAAGCGGAGTGTTGGTGAGAATTTCTTTCTTGCTGATAAAATAGAAAAGGTTATATAAATTTTGTATTGTGTTTTTCTTGAAAATGACCTGATGTGGCATTTTAAGTAAAAACACTTAACATGGAATACATATTGGTTCAAAAGAAATTAATTTCTCTGTTTTTTTCATTTTTTTAAAAAATACTGATTAACTAAAATGTTATAGACATTTTAGGAACACGAGATTTTTACATAAAAATTTTTATCAATGCATTGATTTTCTATATTGCTATCAGTAAAAATGTTATAGCAGTGTGTTAAAGTACCTAATTGTCATATCAAACAATTAGTATTCCAAGGGACTGTTTGCAATGCAGATTTTTTTATCTGAGTCTTTTAAAAATTTTACTGTTGGTCTATAAAAATTTATTCAACTTTTCTTTCATTTGGGTTGAGACTTTTTGGGGGCGCTTGAGTTCTTCACCATGGTCATAATATAGTAGGCAACATGTGTAATTCTATAGTTATAGAATAGCAATGTTATGCAATAGTAAATCATAAATCATAATCATGTAAGAGTATAGTTTTAGTGTATAGAACCATGTTTTGTACAATATTTTGGATTATGGAATAGCAAAATCTCTTAATACTGAGTTATTATATAGCTGGGTTTCACTGTTTTACAGCCACTTTGCTGTGAGTTTCAGTTTCCTTTTCTTGTTTAAGAGGTGGCTGGATTTCAATTGGAAAAGAGTGGCATTTCGGTGATTTTCTAAGAGATATATAAATTGACCTGATGGAATCAACAAATTTTGCAAATATCTGAAATTGTAGTGTTCACAAAAATAATCCATAACCAATCTATAAATGAAAATTTGGGTGACTTTTTCTGAGGTGAAATCTGAGGATTATAACCCGGGAGAGTCTTTCCACAAAGGAACAGAGCACTCCAAAGAAGTGGGGGTATACAGGGTGGTTATATACCCTCAAAGAGGATGTTTCACATATGATTGAAATGTTCCTTTTACGATAGTCACGAGGCTGCTCTGTCAGCACAGCGATTGATGGAAACAGCAGATAGGCCTGCCGTCTCGGTGAAGGTGAACACAGCAGGGTGGCAGGTCTGTTGCCTCGAGCTGGGTGGTCACAGATGAGCATTGCAATTAGTTCCCAGCCTAAGGAAAGATGTTTAATCTTTAACCAGATGCCAATGTTTGGAGGGGGAGTTGCACCTTTATCTTAAGGCCATTTGTTCTTGCCATAGTAAATGTTTTAAAGCAGATTTACAATGCGTGCTCAATAGCCACAGTCAGGCTCTTTTGGAAAAAACAAAGTCAGGTGGAATTAGGTTTATACCAAATGGCTTCCTCATATACTCCAATATATCCTATTGCTTGCCATTTTTATTGGTCAGTAGTAATCTAAAGTACTGATTTTTTTAAAAACTAAGTTTAAAATTAAATGCATTTTCTTTCAAAAGAATGTCTTAAATTTGCCAATTATGTCAGTATGTTTCAATGAAACATATTATCATGACCATAAGAACTTTTTAACAGCATATCAAATAGCCTCATAGTCCATACTATAAATTAAATGTCACATTATAAAGAAAAATAAGAATTTTTATTCAACTGTTATCTTATTAACAGATTATTAGCCCATTTATTTTGTTTTATAGCTTCGCTAATTTTTTTTCTCTGACTTGAAATTTTAGGTATATGTTATTGCTTATCTAACAATTCTGCCAAACTTTGGGAGGTGATATAGAGAAATTATCAGTATAATCATAGAGTGTTTCTCATGAGAGAAACAAAAGTAAGTTGGCAGGGCTATGAATATAATTTTGATTGCTATAATTTTTTTCTCCAGATTTTCATTGCAACAAGAGCGAGGTTTTCACAGATAATTGATCTGGCATATTTAGTGGTGAACTTGGGATGAGGAGTATGTTGAACGTGGAGTCATGCTAGTGCGGAATGTGTAAGTTTCTATCCAGGTAACTTGAAGCCTATTCATACATTCAGTATTTGGCTTCTGTCTTTTTGGTACTATATGTAATAACTTTGTATTTCCATTTTTAAAGTTATCAAATGAAAATTGATATTTTCTGTTCTTAACTCCCTAATATATGAGTGAATTAATTTGTTCAACAAATATTTATTATGTATCATTCACCATGCTAAGTATTAAGAATATAAAAATAAACCGCAAACTCTACTGTCAAATGCTCTTATACACTTAGGAAGGAAAATAGATATTAAACACATAATTACAAAAAGTCTATATGGGCATTAATAATAAAGACATGTACAAAGTGGGCTACCTAAGTGGGAGACAATAAACAAAGATATAACTATGAGCAATGGCAAAGGGGCTAAAACGCTTTGGGAGAATACATCAGATGTGAGAAACAAATGCTTAAAACTTTATTGAGGTATAATTCACATACCCGATAATTCACCCATTTAAATTGTAAAATTGAATGGTTTTTAGTATATATAGAGTTGTACAACCATCACTTCCATCTAATTTTAGAACATTGAAAGAAGTATTTATTCAAAGACATTACAACATATATTATAAATATTTGGAATTTAAATAATTTGCAATTTAGAAGAAATATTTGAATCACAGTTTGTGCTAACTGCCTAAAAGCTCTGTTATGAATTACTTGGCTTATTTCAAAAGCAATTATAAGTGACACATAACTTGAAATTTGCTTTCTTTTGGATTAATGCTGGCTAGATAGATTGACTTAAAAGAAATAGTTTTCCAACTTTGGTAACATTCAATGTCACATCTGATAAAAATGGAATAAAGTGAGGTAATAATAAATAAAATATAGTAAATTTCTTACAGTCCTACACTTTGTGTGTTTGTTTTTAGAAGAGAGATGAATTATTTATTAAAGGATATGCAAAGTTATACCAAGTTCACTTCAGAACTAAGAGCATGACTTACTTATTGATCAGTTGTTTATTGAGTAATTAAAATATTTTATCACAGTATATTCAAAATTCAAAGTGTTTTCTTTTCTAGGTTATTCTGGCTTAATTTAGATGTTTCTGTGTTTGTTAAATAAGTGTAACCTTGAATTTTCTGTCTGAAATGCAATTTTCATACATGCACATATATATGGACAGACAATATTCAATTAACTTATTTTGGTTCACCAGTACCCACTTGATCTGAAGTAAAAAGTAAGTGGTATAAGCCCACTATAGATATATTTTACTTCTATAGTCCAATACGAATTTGGAAAATTATACCTAGTTTACATCAAACTCAACACATTGACATAAATCTTACCCTCTCCCTTTTGTTTTTGAGAAGTGGAGTGTAGGATACAAGTTTGGAGGAAGACAGAAAATGATTTGTGCTTTAGTTAAAATAAGTGCACTGCTATAATTAAAAAATAATGTGAATTTGAAAATAAATTTTTGAAATTGGAATTGTCTTTTAATGTATTATTTATTATAATGTATCACACATCATTCAAAATACGTTTTGTTGAATGAGATAATTCAGATATAGCTATATCATTTCCAAAGATGTCAAGTGACTCATCTAATTATTTGTACAACTTCTACTACTGGACTGCTAGAACAGTTTTATCAGGTTTTGTTGTCTAGCATCTGGCTTGTCAGCGAGAATGAATTAACTAAAGAAAGTTTATAGCATAAATGTGTTGGTGTAAGGCACTCGGCTCAAAAGTTTGCATTTAGAATATGAAAAAGAAACAAATGTTTGTATAACTGAAGCACTATAATTCAGGAAATTATTATAATTATCTTATTATTAAACTTTTAAAGAAGGAACCACAATAGGTTCCTGAAAAGTTTTTTCCTATGAAATATATCAGATAATGGACTTTAATAACTTCTCTACTAAAAATCACAGCAGCTATTTTACAGAGGCCCAAAGCAATGGGAAAATAACAGAATATAAATCTTACAAGGAATCCTAGAACTTATATAGCAGTCCATGCACACTCTTTTGGCAATTATTCATTCCACCTCTGCTTGAATATTTTTAGTTGCTGGAAAATCTGTGACTCCTGATCTGGTCTAAATTTTCTTATTTTGATTAGAAACATGCTCTAGATTATCCATGGTCCTTTAAAAATATGATGCTGAGAACTAAAATAATCACTTCATCTCCATTACTATGAATTTGCCATCAATACCCACTATCGTCTTCACAACTTTTCTTACTGAATGTAGTACCAGGGAAAGGGAATATTTACTCTTGTTCTTAGTTCTCAAACATTTGTGAAAATTTCAATTAGTGTTTTTCAAGATACAACATGCCTGTTAAGGGTGTCATATAATGAGATCTTAGAAAATTTATAGAATAATTATTTTCTGTTAATAATTAGGTGTTAATGGTCATGTATATTGGAAAATAATAAAACAACTTATTTGTGATTTCATAAACATTATTGTTTAGGAGAAGATTAACATAGGATTTGATTTTAAGTGAGAATTTATAGAAAAACATTGTGTTAGTACAGTTAATTCTCTTATAGGATGGTATATGAATAAATGAAATTTGGCATGATGGTTCTCTGCTTTTAACTGTAATCTACTTGTGAGATAGAAATATATTATCCTTCTCTTCAAAGTAGTAAAAGTTGGAGCAGAAGAAGTTTTAATGTTCTAAAGAGGAACATTGTTTTAGGTTTATTGAGCTTTTACACAAATGTCTTTCCAATGAGTTTTGCTGCCTCAGAAATTCACAACACAGTGTGAAAGCAAATTCTTTAGTGCGGAATAAATCCGGACTAATGAGGAATTCTCTGTCTATGGGCAAATCACAGTAGAATCTCTGTAAAACATAAATTGGCAGTAAGTACCACAGAACAAGGCATTTGGTGGAAAAGTTTTAGAGGATGGAGTAAAGTATTGAAAAAGAAGCAGCCCTCCCTTCAGAATTCATTTATTTAATGACTCGTAAGACAATAATTTATTTTTTTCTTGTCTCTCTTTAATGTTGCCTTATAATCAACAGCAAAAAGAGGGGTTTCACACTAGGATGATTCATCATTGAGTATTTCTCTTTCATTAACAACCATCGTGTTTTTGAATGGATTATTCTGTTTATCCAGATAAGTGTCTCAAGTCATCAACTCTCATTAACTGTGAGGACTTCTTTGCTTTCGCCCTGCCAACTAAGTGGAAATTAAAAACTGTTAAAAGGAATTAGGTATTTGGTAAAGTATCAATTTTATATAAAAGGTAATTCTACTGGCATGCGTGTCTGATACACCAGCCCAGACCAAAAGAACTGCCCAGCTCAGGCAACCCAAATTACCCAACTGCAGAATAACGAGCTAAGTAAATGGTTGCTGTTTTAAAACACTAATTTGTGGAGTGGTTTGTTACTTGGTAAAAGCTAACTGCTACAAGACTTAAAGTTACCTTGTTGTTTTCAGACCCTGAGTGTCAAATAAACGTCTTATCAGCCCAATGCCTGGAAGCAAGTTAAGTGCTTACAATATCTTAAATTGTACCAACAAGAAACAAATGAGAGAAAAAGAATAATAGCAAAAGAATAGCGATGCAGCATCTGGATTTAAAGTTTGCATTTTACTGGAGTTAGAAATGAGGATTGACTATATATAAAACTAAAGGAGGGTGACAGTGAATCTGTAGAAAAATATAACAAGGCCAAGTTCTATTTTTACATTGCACTTAATATAGGAAAATAGCACTATGATCATGGAAACCAGGAGACATTTTAAAGCAATAATCCAATGGAGAAAGGACATTACATAGAATAAATTAATGGAAATTATAGTGAGGGAAAACATACCATTTTCTTAGGGAAAAACTTTGATGGATTAATAAAGAGCAACGTGTTTTTAGTAAGAAAAAGACAGAATAAACCATATTCTTGCATTCTGATCTCAAGTATTATATTCTGATGCTATGTCACAAAAATGGAGAAATGGGAACCCTGAAATCATAGCAATTATTGATAGTAATAACATAAAGAAAACAAGCTACTATAATTTTTCCACTGTTGGAAACTAAATTAAGTTATGTAAGCA
This sequence comes from Equus przewalskii, assembly GCF_037783145.1. Taxonomy (NCBI): domain Eukaryota; kingdom Metazoa; phylum Chordata; class Mammalia; order Perissodactyla; family Equidae; genus Equus; species Equus przewalskii. The sequence goes on from NC_091834.1 coordinate 28,204,341, forward strand.
TCTACCTCTGATATGTTTTTATTATTAGGTTGGCATCTAATTTATATGAGGTTCTATGACAATTCTAAGTAGCGTGAAAAAAAAGTCATTATTTTATATTTGCATACAGCATGTGTGCTAATTTTATCGTACACTGTTCTTTCTGTTGCTGTGTAACAAGCCATCCTAACAGCGGCTTAAAAGAATAAGAAACATTTATTTTGGGGCCAGCCTGGTGGCATAGTGGTTAAGTTTGCGCACTCTGCTTCGGTGGCCAAGGGTTTGCAGGTTTGGATCCTGTGCTCAGACCTAGCACTTCTCATCAGGCCATGCTGTGGTGGCATCCCACATAAAATAGAGGAAGATTGGCACAGATGTTACCTCAGCGAGAATCTTCCTCAAGCAAAAAGAGGAGGATTAGCAACAGATGTTAGCTCTGGGCCAATCTTCCTCAAAAAAAAAAAAAAGAATAATAAACATTCATTTGGTTCACAAACCTGAGGTTTGACTGAGCTCAGGTAGGCAGTTCTTGCTCAGTGTCTCTCACTGGATTTCAGTCAGATAGTGGTGGGGGTAGGCTCAAAGGCTCTTCACTCACATGTCTGGTACCTGACCTGGGAAGATACAAACAGCCGGAGGTCTGTGGGCATCTCTCTCTCCCTTGATGGGATCCATCTATATGGTCTTTCCACATGGTGATTGAAGGCTCCCAGAGCAAGTGTCTCAAGAGATGCCAGCAGAAGCTACACAGCCTTTTCTAACCTAGCCTCAGAAGCTGCAGCATTACCATGTCACTTGTGTTACATTCTATTTGTCAAGGCAATTATAAAGCCTGACAGGTTCTAGGGGAGGGAACATAAATGCCACTTCTTGATGGAAGGACTGTCAAAGAACTTGGGGACATGTTTTAAAACAACTATGTATTTATATTTGTGTTTATCTTTACATACCTTTCCTTTCTGCCTACTCCCACCTCCAATATGCACACCACAGCTATTCTCTAGGATAGCCCATCTGATTGTATAGATCAAAGGTCATGGGTTCACTTAAATTTATGGCTTTAATTGTGTACAAAACTGTTGTGTTTTGTTTTCTGTGACTATTTAAGAGTTACTTAACATACCTTTGTGGAATGGCCCCTTGGGTGTGTATGTCTATGTTTTCAGCAACATTTGTAAAAATAATTTTCTGCTTTTACTTTCCAAATGTTGCATGAAATCTAAGGAAGGTTACTTGGAAAAATACTAATACTAAAATACTGGCATATTTTCTCTTGGAAATGTAGTGATAACTAAAAGAGGCAAGAGGCAATTAATAGACTTTGTCCTAGTGAAAAGAACAGTGATATAATATGTTTCACACATAGAAGGAAATTCTTACCCTTGTGTGGAATAAAGCTTATCCAGTGTGAAAATAAAAATCCAGCTGTTTCCTTGAGTACATGATTATAATGACTAATTAGATCAGCAATTTCAAAGCTTTTAAATCAGTGCTTTCAAAGCTCCTTGAGATATTGCTTTGACGTACTGAACTGCTAACATCTTCTGTTGGCATTTTTTTCCTCACTTAAAATTAAATAAATAATTTGTGATTCATATGATAAGGAATGGATAAGTAGAGTAAGACATTACTTAAATATGGAATTGTTTTCAGTTTCATCTTGTGCTTCATATTTGGGTCAGTCAGAGTCTGGGAGACTATATTGGGGAAATAGTAGTAAATCTTTCTTCTGTTTTGTTGCATTCATACAGTTGCTAACATAGCTAAACTTTTGAGACTCCAAGTAAATATTTTACAGAGTGAGTATTTTCTTTAGTTAATTACCAGACAAACAGTCATGCCGGCCTTCCCTGATATTAGGGCTGCATTGGTATTAATAGGCAGAGGGAGAGAAAAAAGGAAGGGGTGAGGGGAGTTTTCACCCTTTGCCATCCAGTCGAGAACTATGTGAACAGTTAATCATCACTAGATCAGTAAGGTATTTTTAATGAGATAAAAAGTCCTGTAAATTGAAGGAATTTAGCCTGGAGAAGTACTTTGTTCAAATGTAGCGTTTCAGGACTCTTAGGAAGAGGCAGTCGTGCGTTCCTGTGAGTGAGGCCTTAGCAACAGTGAAGTCCTGGGAACATGACTTGACCTCAGCTTCCTGGGAGAATATTGCTGATCCAGCTTCGTGTCGGGAGCATCTGGGTGAAAAAGAGAAAACTGAAACTAAACCATACATAAATTCCAGATGGGTAAAAAATGTGAAAAGTAAAATTATATAAAAAGTAAAGCTTTATAACTTACAGAAAAAATATAGAAACATTTTTCTGATTGTAAATTAAGGAAGAATTTCTTAAAGAAGATTCAAAAGCAAACCACTAAAAAGTACATTAAGTGTATTTAAAAACTTCTCTTCTAATTAATATAATTTTTGATTTCTTGAATTTGGTGGAGGATACACAAGTGTGTTCACTTTAAGATAATTCATTTAACATAAGATGTGGACATTTTTTCCGGACATATAGTTAGTTTAAAAAGTTTAAAAAAATCCATGTAACAAAGACACTGTTAAAAGAAATTCAAAGGAAAGCCACACTCCTCAAGAAATTATATTCAACACGTCCAATCAAAAACCTATGGGAAGATAAAAACCATATCAAAGAACTATGAAAAACAGAAAATACCCCTGGTAAATTACTGAATAGCCAATAAACCTATGAAAAGATACTCATCTTCCATAATAATTAGGATAATACAAAGTAGTAAAGAATTTTATTTCACATTCATCATATTAGGGCAAAAATTAGAGTTGTTAACTATCAATTGTCAGTGAGAATAAGAAAAAATAGAAAGACACAAAACTGCTATTAAGAGCAACAAACATTATGAGCATTTAGCAGCATCTAGTGAAGTTGCTACAAGGTGCCTAGGATGTGGAACACACAGCTGTAAGGGGCAGTATTTACATAGATTAACGTGTAAATTGTGTCTCCTGGAGTTGTGTTTGTGGTAGTCCTGCATATATACCTCAAACCAAATATTATATATATAATTACAAAATATTTATATTTTAAATATGTAAGATTAAATACATAATATTTCTACTAAATGTAACATTAATATTTAGATATTAATAATATTTAAATGATATAAATATTTACTATTTAATATATAAAATATTTATATCATAATTTTATATAATAGAAGCATACATATGATTATTTTTTAGAAAATATCACATATGTACACAAAAAGATAAGTTCCAAGAATGTTCATTGTAGCATTGTCAGTAGAGAATTGATAAAAAATTGATAAATAATTGTTCATAATATCAACAATATATAGTACCTAAGAATGAACTAAATTGCAAGACATATTCGTAGTCAGATATCAAAAACATGATTTTGAGTGAAAAAAGCATATTGTAAAAAGTTATTTATTTATATAAAAATTTAAAACTAAACAGTATTATATATTTATGGACATATACAGAGGCATTAGACACATGAATAGAACAGATGTACACACATTTAAGATAGTGATTACCTTGAAAAAGAAAAGAAAGGTATTAGGTAAGGTATTGGCTTTCCACTGAATCTGAAGCATTTCCTTTCAAACAATCATTTGAATTAAGTACAGCAAAACTCTTAACATGGGTTAAGTTGCAGGCATGAGGACATGAGTATTTCATATTATTCTTTGTACCTCTTGACTTTGAAATATTTCATAATTAAATAAGAATTTTTAAAGTTGGAAGTGGTCAGTTATGACATTTCTTGCTGAAAGTCAAGTAAGATGAAGATATGATACTATTAGCTTTGGACAGAGCCTGATTTTCAAGCTCTGCTGTGTATCAAGAACCCCGTAGGACATGTTAAAACAGATTCCCAGGACCAGAGTTTCTCATTAAATAAGTCTAAGGGGACGAATGGACATTTCTAAAAAGTTCCTTGGTGGTATTGATACTGCTGGTTTGGTACTTGATACTTTGAGAATCACCGGTGTAGGTTATAAGTGAGATTAATAAGAGTATTTTCAAAAGCGAGTTAAAGAGAAAAGATATGAATATTGCTTCCTGAATTAATGAATATTTTTTTTTATGGTACCATGGTGAAAAACTAACTTAAATGAGGAAAGAAAACCATGTGATCATTGCCTTAAATATTGTATACTTTGAATATTAGAAACAGAATTCACGTATTATAAAGTGTCAATATTGACAAATTATACCAATTGCTTAATCTTTGATATGAAACATCACCAAACTGTATTTTATGAATTTAATATCATCATGATAATTTGTCCAAAAGGCATTCTGAAATACAGGGTAGCATATATGTATATTTATGTATACACATACATTTATATGTATACATACAAACATGCATTTAGAAATATATATTGTCTTTCAAAATTAAAGTGGTATTTGACATTTAGAAAACCAATAGCAAATGAATATTTGATAAGCAATTTGAACAGGTCCTTTAAATTGAGATCCAAATTTCAATACCACGTTAGTGTCAAATACTAAAAGTATTTTAGGATTACTTGCATTTAACTTGATACTTCTGTGGGAATTAAATATGAATTAGAATTACTTTATGGCTTTGCCTCAAAATGATTAAGGGAAATGCAGCCCAGAGAGATTCTCTTAAATCTGACATTGCTTAATGTGCTTACAGGATTTAATGGATGCTCTACAACTAAAGATTAATTTGTTATAAAGAAGTCACTTACGTGGATTTTTCTTTTCTTGATCTTATTTTCATACCTAAAACTCTTCATAAGGAAGTTGAGTGGAATTTATATGGAATTGATATATCTATTAATTCCCTTTAATGTTTAAGATTTTTAATTGGGATAATAAAGTAATTTTTCAAAGCAATTTTTTATTTAATGAATATTTTCTCTAAAAATTTATGTTAATAAGTTACTATTACTTTCTGGCTGTCCTTCACATTTACATCTTTTTAGCATATCTAAGAGGCAACATGAATCTGGGACCATGGCTACATTTGGCAAAGCATCAAAATTACCTGGGAGAACTTGTTAAAAATACAGATTTCCAGATCACATCCCTGTTTCTTATCAGTTCTAATTCACTGTGTCTAAGAAAGGATCCTGAAGTGTGATTTTCGTTCCAATGTTGCCTGGCTACGCTTGGAATTGTTCTGCCTACAGAGGGACCTGAGGGATCGTAGGGGACCTTTGGAAACATGACACATGTTTTAAGGAGGCCCTAACTTACACCAAGTGCTCACACTATTATAAAATTCTCACTTTTGCTGATTCTGGGCCCCAATAAATACCCAGCCATTTCAGAGCAAGAAAAATTTCTGTGAAGCAAGTCATGGTTGAAAATATGTAACATTGAGGGCAACACCACCTGTCTTTGTACATAATAGTATATAATAGTCTTGCTTCACTATGTTGCAGCTGTGTTTCTCTTTTAGAAAAGGGTTAAATACGCCTCCTTCCTTTGCCTAAGGCAATACACCTGCATGAATTTTTGTTACCAAAGCCTTTAGTTCCCTCTTGACAGTTTCACGATTACCACTGCCTCTTCAGGTTTAGTTAGGACACAGTTACTCTTGTCCTCCCCTCACAAACCAGCAGCTTTACCAGTTTTGACTTTCAGGACAGAAAGATGCGTGAAGGCAATGATTACACGGTTCAACAAATAGCCTGTTTAGTGACTTCTCTTTTTGAAAATAAGCCCAGAGCAAGTCAAAAGCATGAGTGCACCTGTGTGGGACTTCCCTAATGCTCTGTGCACATCTCAAATCTGTATTATGTCATTATTTTAAAATGATCTCATATTCCTTTGTATTCTGTGTTAGAGAAAGACTAAGTACAGGCTGTCGTCAATGTTAGGAACACCACCAGTGGTGGCATCACCATAAGATTATTAGATAATATTTGTTGAATGCTGACTAATATTTTATTTAGCAAAAATCTATAGCACACACTATGGGCACTTTACAAATAGGATCTCATTTAAATCTGATAAATAAATGGCAAGCAATAGGATATATTAGAGTACATGAGGAAGCCATTTGGTGTAAAACTAGTCTGGCCTGACCTTACTTTATCTTCCAAAAGGGCCTGACATGGCCATTGAGCATGCATTGTATATGTGCTTTAAGCATTTGGTATGTCTCAAAGACAAGAACAAATGCCCGTAAGATGAAGACACAACTTCCGCCACATTGGCATTTCGTTAAGGATGAGCATCTCTCCCTAAGCTAGGACTTGATTTCTGTGCCCACCCTGTGGCCACCCAGCTTGAGACAACAGACCTGCTACGTGCTATGTGAATAGCTGTGCTGTGCTGGCTAGGCAATCTTGTGACTGTTGTAAAAGGGGCATTCCAATCATATGTGATACATGCTCTTTGTTCCAAGATGGTATATAACCACTCTGTACACCCCACTTCTTTGGTTCTCTTCCTTTCTTGGGGAAGGAAGAGCCCAGGCAGTATGGTCCTCAGATCTGGTTCATAATAAACTCACCCAAATTTTGATTTAAGGATTGGTTATGGATTATTTTTGTTGACTAATCCTGAAAAGAGCCCTATGATAGATAGGTATTCTGCTGCTTTATGTAGGCTCAGTTGTTTCTTTCAGTAGCTATCTAAGACATAGATTAATACCATTCCTATTTTACAGATGTAGAAAGGGAAGTTTATATTAATTAAGTTTTAGAATCCTTTCTACTTCTGACCTACCCCTGATGTTATATACATACAGATGCTGGAGATCACAACATAAATAAATAGTAGAACCATTTTGGTCCTGGCCCTAAACTAGATCCTGGCAGTATAAAGTCAGGATATTAGTTGGGAGAATATGTAATGTGTTAGGAGTGAAGGAATGGCTTGGACTGTTGACCAACAATTTCACAGGTGTATACCAGCACTTCCCTTTTCTGTGCCTTGAAAGTAATTTAGCTCCCCTTTTAATCATGGCGCTGTCCTTTGATCTAAGGAGGGAGCCTGAGGGAAAAGAGACACCAGAGAGGAATTCAGCACCTTCAGTGTCTGTTTGTGTAAACAAACAGGAGAAAGAGACACTGCCAACCAAGGAAAACAGCCACAGAGAAATATGTCTTCTAAGGCATATTTGATCTGTTTTGGATTCATTAATATGAATGTTTGTTCTGCCTCCACAGATTTGAGATATGACAAAGCCCAGAGCTATTCATCTGCAAGGCATCCCTTCACCCCAATTAGCTTGCTATTGTTCTCTGACGTTGCTGATATTTCTAAATGAGTTTTAGTTGGATTAATTATCTTCATACTTTGAGATTTATCGTTGAGTTCTGAGGGCCTTTGTCCAAAAAAGCTTATACATAAATAATGTTTGTTCAATTACTGCCCTAGAAATGGGAAACACCCTAAGGGAACAGTAAGATAAACTTTGTTCTTGAACTATTCTATCTTTCTCCCTCTGTTTTTATGTTGTTCAAAACTTCCATGGATATCATTCCCTAATGTTTTCAGAATAAACTATTTTTCTAAAGCAGAATTACAGACCAACATTGCAGTCATCCTCGGGTGGCATTTTTCACTCTATTTTCAAAATAAATGATGGAAGTACACATGTGCCTGTATACTAATGTGGTGTTTTAAAGTTTAGTGGAGAGTATAAAAGAAAGTGGTTAAAGTTCCTTTTAATAACCATATTTTCAGCTTTCTTTTGTATATACAGGACCAACTTTGATAGTGACCACTAATTCTCTCTACTTTCCACATTGTCCACGTGCAGAGCTATAGGACAGGTAAAATATAGGAATCATCCTTACCCACCTTCCATTGCATATTCGCAACTTCTTAAGTCATTATGTTCGATTTAGGATTTACAGTTAAGGGAACATGAGAAAAAATCAAGGAAATGAGGTTATTCAGGTTGCCTAGTGCAGAGCTTGGGCCTTGGTCACTCAGCAAAAGCCCACAAGCCCATTGCAACCATGTGTGCTTCTTCCTCTCTTCTGGGCAGGACACCCAGATGCTGGGATTTGTAACAATCCAGGGCCTGGCCAGTCCCGGTCCTACCTCATCTCAATCAAAGAACATCACATCTTAAAGGGACACAGAGGCCCTCCATTTGAACTACTGTTCCTGGGAACACTGGTCATACCAGCCTTTGTGTCCCCTGCCTATATAAGAAACCTCCTTCCCACCCGTGGCAGCGGGTGCACGTTGCTGTCCAGCCAGCCGCCACTGGGCCTCCTTGTAAGTTACTCCCAATAAACATTTATGTCTCGTTCGCTGGCTCCAGGTCTTTTCTTTGGTCTCTCTGCAACCTGTCCCACACTGCTCACCCAACTGGGCGTGTGGCCAGACACCTAGGAATATCAAAGGATAAATTCAGTAATGATTTTCAAACACACAGAGACTGTGATCCCCATCTCCCTCGAGGTTGGAGAAGGACAGAGGAGCCTTAAACCACAGTGTGAGAGGATTACGTTGGAGATGTACATATAATCACAGCAGGCCAGAGTGAAAATGACTATAAAGTCATCCAGTGCAACCACATCTCTTTCAGAAGGAAGGAAATTCAGGCCCACAGAGGACAGCTCAATGTGTAAGTTTATATCATAGGTGGCAGACTAGACCCCAGGATCTTGATACTGAGCAATGGGCTCCCTCTGCTTGCCGCACTCTTAGCCAATTAATCACGATGAGTTAGAGATGGAGAAAGGAAGTTTTAATTCAATTAGCCAGCATAATTGGGAAGATGGTAGGCTAGTGTCTCAAAAACCTTCTTCAGAAATTGCAGACTCTTGAGTTAGTTATACAGGGATACATGGGCAGTAAGGAGGGTGTTTCGTTCACGCATGACGGACTCCAGTTCTTTCATTGTTCCATTCTCTGTCAGCTGTGATGGATAACTTGTAGGTGTGCTTCCCACCTGTGGTCAGCCTGTTCCTGGAGAGAAACTCATAGAACAAAGTTTTAATTTATCGAGCTATTGGAGAGTACGTACGTAAGCAGAGGCCATAAATCAGGAGAGCGTGTGAAGCTTTTAGAGTTTGCCGAGCAGCGAGTAGTCACATGGAGGAGGGGCTGGGGCCGTTTAGCATTAACAAGATGGCCTCATTTTTGCTCACTTACAGTCTTTGCTTCAAGAACTCTGCCTCCTGCCAGTGAAGGTAGCTAAGTTTGGGGATGGCTTACCAGGAGACATGATGGGCTTTTCTTCTCAGAGTGACAAGATTTTTATAAAGAGTCAAAGGGACAAGTTATCATTTTCATTTTTGCACTAATAAGCACAGAACATTTTAAATTATTTTCACATGGCCCCAGCAAAAGAAAAAAGATAACATTTTCTTTCTTTCTTTTAATTTTCTTCCCTTTGGGTACGGAAATTTGTTTGAATGACTTAATCATTCAGCAAATATATCTTGAGCACGATGTCAGATGCTGTGCTAAGGAGAACAATATAGTGGGCCTTCCCTAGGAAACATACAGCTCAGTGCAGTGAGTCCCAAAAAGTGGTATATGGATAAGTGCATGCTTATTTTTGAATAAGTTTTAAGCAGTCTAGGAAGACAATGTTGCAGGTGTTTCACAAAACTAAATTCATTTTTTAAAAAAAATATTGTCATTCCTACATTTTTGGTGATAAAATTCCTTTCATTTTATTTATGAAATGATGCTGAGTAGTTTGATGTTATTGCCTGATTTATTAAAGAAAAAATTCTGCCCCATGAAATTAAAAAATCTGGTCTAGTAGGATGAATTGGCAAATGTAATACTGAAAAATATGCAATGATAAAGGTACAGGCATTGTGGAAGAGCACAGGAATAGAGTATTAGTTAGTAGTAGATGTAGCCACATTGGACAGAAAACAATACAATATTACATAAAATAAAATATACGTCTTACATAAAAGAAGTCTAGAGTTAGGCAGTACAAGGCTAATAGGATGACCCCTTATCTCTTTCCAGCTCATGTTCTATCTCTTAGAGTTTGGTTCAAAAAAACTGTTGGACTCTAATCATTTCATTCAAAGAGAGAGAGATAAAAAAACAAATAACCTTTTCATCTTTTTATCACAACCTTACACAAGATACTTCTCCCAGAAGTCCCCCATTCAATAGACTTCTCATAGCTCATTGGCCAGAACTTTGTCTCTTGTTGACAGCTAGATACAAGAGAGTCTGGGGACTTGATCAATTTTACCTGGGCTCACCACTGCCACAAAAAGACTGAGATTCTGCCGGACTGCAGCAAAAAGCAATTAAGAGGGTCCTACCAGTTATTTAGCTTTTAAGTACAGTAGTTTGATTAGGGAAGGGACAAAGAAAAAGGTTGGGGAATGACAGGAGTTAGCAAAGAAAGGATTTTTTTTCTGCTTTTTTTTCTCTCTAAATCCCCCCATTACATAGTTGTATATATTGTAGTTGTGGGTCCTTCTAGTTGTGGCGTGTGGGACGCTACCTCAGCGTGGCCTGATGAGCGGTGCCATTTCGGTGCCCAGGATGTGAACCGGCGAAACCCTGAGCTGCGGAAGCGGGATGCGCCAAGACTAACCACTTGGCCATGGGACCGGACCCCAGAAAGTTTATGTATTATTATTTTTAAACGCTATTAAGTAACCTTTTTTTCTTTAAGAATAATTTTCTTTTTCATGTTTTTCCAGGAAAAAAATCTGATTTTTCAAGTAAGGATGACTAGTAGGTGCTTGATATTCTGTACATAGAAGAGGCTTAGAAATCCAGGTCTGTGTGTTCTTGATTGAAATAAATGTCAGCTTTGGTAGAATTTGAAGAGTTGGGGTAAATATCTAATTAGCATTAATGATTCTCTGTCTTTTAGATTTAGATTTAGATTTTAGATGAAATACTGAGGCATATAAATCTTCAAAATTTGATGAGCAGGATAAGTTGCATAACTTTAAAAATTTTGTAGCTGGAATATAGACTCAGGTTAATCCTCAAGTTTTCAATATGTCTTATAATAGTATCTATAGCTATTTCAAATTAGATATGGAAAAAATATTGACTGGTTTAATTTTGTGAATTTCATGACTGACATCTGAAGTGTCTAAACTCCATTTTTATTTTGCTTTGTTTTGTTTTGTTTGTTTATTTTTACATCACAGTCCAATTTAATCACAGGTAGATAATCTAAGATCATTCTAGTTGAATCTCCATATTAAAGCAGTTTGATATATATGTTTGTGTTCCCTTATAGCAATAACGTATATATTTTATTTAGTTCCAAGAAAAATAACATTGGTACCTTCTTTTGCAGTTCAAGGTAAGTGTGTATAAACAAGTGTCATATTGCATGGTGTGTGTGTGTGTGTGTGTGTGTGTGTGTCTTTGTGTGTGTCTGTGTGAGGCAGGAATGGAGTTCCCCCACTTATTTTTTGGTATCCAGAGTCCCAGACTAGTAAATTGACAATACTGTACGGGAAGCCTCCCAAATCCAACTTTGATCTCATTTTGTGAGCCATCCAAATTACTCTAAAGGACAAAAACAATAGGGAAGAATGAGTCATTTGGTTTCAAGTAAACTCAGCCTTTCTGATTTTAGAAGGTGGCACACCTTGACTTTCCTGCTAAGAAAACAACTGGCGTTTGTAATTCAGATCTGGGTTTTGATTTTCCTATTCAACCTAAAAGATGATACATTAATGTCACATGGAAAATCCATCGTATAGTAAAAGTAACAGGAAGTACCTTAACCCTGAAGTGAGTAAGATGAGTTTCTTACTAGAAAGTTTGAGGGAGAAGAAAACAAATTAAAAAATAAGGTTTATGACAAGTTTCTCTATATATTTGTATATTCTCTTTAAGGATGATCTTTTCATAATTGCATTATCTGGCAAAAAGTTTGCCTTTGAAAATGTGGGCTTTTTTTTGAATAACCGCTTACAACAAATGAAAAACAATTTTGACTAGGTAATGTATTCACAGGGTTCAAAAATAATAAACTATAAAAAGATGTACAGCAAAAAGTATTAATTCATCTAGACATTATCTACCCCATGCCTACCCATAACTGCTCTTATTAATTTCTTATGTATAATTCTTGTCTTCATTCTTATGAATTTCTTTTAGCATATACAAATAAGCATAAGTATGTATTCTTATCTCTCCCTTTTCTACACAGAATGTAGTATGCATATTGTTTTAAACACTGATTATTTTCCCTTAACAATACATCCTGGAGATTTTTCAATATCAGTCTATTCATGGACCTTTTTTTAACTGAGGTATAATTGACATACAACATTATATTAGTTTCATGTGTACAATATTATGATTGGATGTTTGTCTATATTGCAAAATCACCACTACAATAAGTCTAGTTAACATTTGTCACCATACATAATTACAGAATTTCTATTTCTTGTGATGAGAATTTTTAAGATCTACTCTCTTAGCAACTTTCAAATATGCAATACAATATTATTAACTATAGTTGTCATGCTGTTCATTATTTGTGGACCTTAACGTAAAGGCATTAAGTATGTAAAGTAGTACTCTGATTAGAGAAGAATGAGTTAGGATAACTCCTGAGACATTCATAGATGTCGTGCTTAAATTATAACCCCTGGGAGAATAAAATTAGCTATTATCTTTAAATTTAACAAAATGTAATACATACGTAGATTTTCCACTGATCTGTAATATTATCATAAAAATTTAACCTCCAAATATTAATCTTAATTAACTGATAAAATTATAATTTAAAACATTTTTAATTGTATCATAAATCTAATTTAAAAAACAATACTCCCTGCTATTTTTAAAGTAATTATCATATAAACTAAGAGAATGTGGAGGGTTTGCATGGATATATTGTATAGAATGGGAGTCTCTGAACAAATGAAACTAAAAATGGAGAAAATCAAATTCTTCCTAAAGAAAATCTTCATTTAAAAGACAACGAATCACACATTTTATACTAATGTTTAATATGTTGTGTTTTATATTTACTACTGTGTATTTTTATGACTTAATTAAAAGAGACAGAATTCTAAGAAAACTATGTTTATTCTTTAAAAAAACACACCAGAAGTTTTTCTATTTAAGTTTAATCAATTTTCTTGTTTTTATAATTGCTTTTAAGCCAATTTAAAAGAGTAAATAAACCTAACCAAACATTAAATGTATAAAAATAAGTTTCAGAATATTGAATGAAGCTAAAAGTAAAAATTAGATCTCACACTTTTCAGATTGGGACATATAAGCCATGTGAAAGGCTGAGTTTAATGAAAACGAAATTAGGATTTAAAATATCTTTTTTTTCCTTGTTCCACTTTTAAATATGCCAAACATGCTTTTTGAATATTGGAGGGAGAGTATTTACTCTACACGATCTGATATTTTCTTAAGTGTTATCTTTTGTTATATCTTCTTTTGTTTCTTTTTGTTTTTTAGTGGTCATGAGGAGAGAGTGCTAAAAAATCTTAGCCTCAAGAGGAAAAAGAAGATCTTCAAAAAGTTAAACATGAAATTACCGCATGACCCAGCAATTCTACTTGTAGGTATATAACCCAAATAACTGAAAATAGGTACTCAAACAAATATATGTATGCTCATTTTCATAGCAATTATGTTAACAACAGTCAAAAGGTGGAAAAAGCCCAAATGTCCATCAATGCAGTAATGCATAAATCAGTTGTGATTTGTACACACAATGGAATATTATTCAGCCATAAAAGGGAATGAAGTATTGATACAACAGTGAGTGAACCTCAAAAACATTACACTCAGTGAAAGAAGCCAGACACAAAAGGTCACTTATTGTATGATGCCTTTTATATGACGTGTCCAGGGGATGTAAATCCATAGTGAGAGAACACAGATTAGTAGTCGCCAGGGGCTAGGGAGAGGAGACAGTAATGGGGAGAAACTGCTTAGGGAGTATAGGGTTTTATTTTGAAGTGATGGAAATGTTTGGAACTAGATAGAGGTGGTGGGTATAAAGCATTGTGAATGTACTAAACGCCACTAGATTTTAAAATGACTAACTTTATGTTATGTGAATTTCATCTCAATAAATTAAGAAACAAGTCTATTCTAGAATCTTGGCTAGAGGTAAAATAAATAAACTTTCTGGTATTAAAAAAATTTACTTTTTCTCATTTGTTGTAAGCAAAGAGATAGACAATCCAATAAGTATACAGCTTTTTATTCTTGGGATACTTTGTTTTCAAGCTTTAAGTTTTCCACCTTGTTCAAAATAACATACAACATTGATAAGTTACATAAAAGTTTGTGACCTATTTGCATCAAGATGATTTTGATTTCAACATAGTAATTCCTCATTTAATATTATGAATATCAGAATTTGATAAGTTGTTAATATTTGTGGGAAATGCCCTAACTGCATTTGTACTAGATGACAATTGAGTATTCTTATGTGTTTATAAGGTAATTTTTAGAACAGATTCGAGAATATCTATCTGTTCATTGAATTTATTTATTTATTTATTTATTTGAGGAAGGTTAGCCCTGAACTAACGTCTGCTGCTGATCCTCCTCTTTTTGCTGAGGAAGACTGGCCCTGAGCTAATATCCGTGCCTATTTTCCTCTACTTTATATGTGGGATGCCTACCACAGCATGGCTTGACAAGTGAGGCCATGTCCACACCCAGGATCTGAACCGGCAAGCCCCAGGCCACCGAAGTGGAACGTGTGAACTTAACTGCTGTGCCACTGGGCCAGCCCCTGTTCACTGAATTTAAAAAATATATATATCTCCTTTGAATAATATTTTACAATCATATCTTATTTGAATTCATGGGAGCAGAAGTTTTGTATATAAGCTGAGGAAGGCACAAATTTGGCAAAAGCACTTTGCTGGGGGAGGAGTAATGGCTTCTAACCTTTTATACACTAGCCATAGTTGCTCCATTTTCATATCTCTAGCTTTTTATGTCACTATCATCTTTTCCAATTTATCAGAAATTTCCTGGGGTTGGCCTGGTGGCACAGCAGTTAAGTTCACATACTCCATTTTGGCAGCCCAGGGTTTGCCGATTCAGGTCCTAGGTGTGGACCTATGCACTGCTTATCAAGCCATGCTGTGGCAGGCCTCCCACATATAAAGTAGAGGAAGATGAGCATGGATGCTAGCTCAGGGCTAATCTTCCTCAAAAACAAAAAAAAATTTCCTAAGCTAGACCATATCTACTTTGTTTTTCATTTCAAGAAAGTTAATAAATGTGTCAAAAAAGAAAGGAGAAGAAATAATTTAATCACTAAAGTTATTAAAATCACTAAATCTGGCAATCTAAAATGGTAAACATGAAAATTTATTTTGTGAATTTGGATAAAATTTAGCTGTGGAGATTGGCATTAAAATTAAATATTAGAAATTAATAGAAGTAGATAATTTGAGAAACAAACGTGTTGAGACAGCAGGAAAATAGCTGTTATTTTCTGTACTCTGGGTATAAAAGAGTGCTGATAATTTGGGTATTGGGGACTTTGCTTGGTTTCCAATTAAATGTATGTTGACATGGAAGTCTTCTATGATGGAGAGGACTCCAAATATTATATATATATATATATATATAATATACAATATAAATTTGAATCTCTTGTGATTTGGGAATCTGGAAAGAAATCAGGTCTTGCTTACCAAATCCCTAAATTGCAAAGGATTCTGAAAATTTCCCTTTTCCATCCCCTCGGAATATAACCAAGCCCAGTTTCTGGGGCTGAATTTTAAAAACTCATATGCAGAGTAAGTATTCTTCATAAAGATCAGTTAGGACACTTTTGGTGTAGAAAATTTTCTCTCAGACTTCAACAATGTTGAATGTCTAGTTCAGCATTTTAAATTCAACTAGCTGTGCAAGGAATTTATTTTTACTGTAAAGACTAAGGTAAGAAAGTGGTTTGCTGAATTAAGTATTTTGCTTTGGCAAAGTAAGTGCTAATTTTTAGCAAAATTTTTTTCTTTCTTTTATTTATTTATTTTTAAATTTTTATTGCAGTAACATTGGTTTATAACATTATGCAAATTTCAGGTGTACATCATTATATTTTGTTTTCTGTGTAGATTACCTCATGTTCACCACCCAAAGACTAATTACCATCCATTATCACACACATGTGCCTAATCACGCCTTTTGCCCTCCTCCCTGCCCTCGTCCTCTCTGGTAACCACCAATCCAATCTCTGTCTCTATGTGATTGCTTGCTGTTGTTTTTATCTTCTACTTATGAGTGAGATCACACGGTATTTGACTTTCTCACTCTGACTTGTTTCACTTAACATAATACCTTTAAGGTCCATCCATGTTGTCACAAATGGTCAAATTTCATCTTTTTTTACGGCTGGGGAGTATTCCATTGTGTATATATACCACATCTTCTGTATCAGTTTGTCCTTTGTTGGGCACCTAGGTCGCTTCCAAATCTTTGCTCTTGTGAATAATGCTGCAATGAACATAGGGGTGCATGTATCTTTATGCATTCTTGTTTTCATGTTCTCTGGGTAAATACCCAGCAGTGGAATAGCTGCATCATACTGTACTTCTACTCTTAATTTTTTGAGGGATCTTTATACTATTTTCCATAGTGGCTGCACCAGTTTGTACTCCCACCAACAGTGTATGAGAGTTCCCTTCTCCCCAAATCCTCTCCATCACTCGTTTCCTGTCTTGTTAATTATAGCCATTCTGACCAGAGTGAGGTGATACCTCATCGTAGTTTTGATTTGCATTTCCCTGATAGTTAGTGATGTTGAACATCTTTTCATTTGCCTGTTGGCCATCTGTATATCTTCTTTGGAGAAATATCTGTTCAAATCTTTTGTCCATTTTTTAAATTGGATTGTTAGCTTTTTTGTTATTGAGCTGTATGAGTTCTTTGTATGTTTTGGATATTAACCCCTTATCAGATACATGGTTTCCAAATATCTTCTCCCAGTTGTTAGGCTGTCTTTCCATCTTGTTGATGGTTTCCTTTGCTGTGCAGAAGCTTTTTAGTTGGATGTAGTCCCATTTGTATATTTTTTCTCTTGTTTCCCTTGCACAGTCAGACACGGTACTTGAAAATATGCTATAAGATGAATGTCAAAAAGCATACTGCCTATGTTTCCTTCTAGAAGTTTCATGTATTACACTCAAATCTTTAAACCAATTTGATTTAATTTTTGTGTATGTGCAAAATAATTGTCTACTTTCATGCTTTTGCATGTGGCTGTTCAGTTTTCCCAACACCATTTATTGAAGAGACTTTCCTTTCTCCGTGTATGTTCTTGGCTCCTGTGTCAAAAATTAGCTATTGATAGATGTGTGGCTTTATTTCTGGGCTCTCTGTTCTGTTCGATTGATCTGTGTGTCTGTTTTTGTGCCAGTACCATGCTGTTTCAGTTACAATAGCTTTGTGATATATTTTGAAATCAGGGAGTGTGATACCTCCAGCTTTGTTCTTTTTTTCTCAGGAGTACTTTGGCTATTTGGGGTCTTTTGTTGTTCCATATAAATTTTAGGATTCTTCGTTCTATTTCTGTGAAAAATGCTGGAAATTACATAGGGATAGCATTGAATCTGTAGATTGCTTTAGGAAGTATGGACATTTGATCTATATTAATTCTTCCAATCCAAGAACATGGAATATCTTTCCATTTCTTTGTGTCTTCTTCTATTTATTTCAACGTTTTATAGTTTTCAGTGTACACATGTTTCACCTCTGGTTAAGTTTATTCCTAGGTATTTTATTCTTTAGGTTGCCATTGTAAATAGGATTGCATTCTTAATTTCTCTTTCTGCTACTTTGTTGTTAGTGTGTAGAAACACAACTGATTTTTGTATGTTGACTTTATATCCTGCAACTTGAGTGTATTCATTTATTATTTCTATATGTTTTTTAGTGAATTCTTTAGAGTTTTCTAAATATAAACTCCTGTAATCTGCAAACAGTCCCAGTTTCACTTCTTCCTTTCCAATCTGGATCCCTTTCATTTCTATTTCTTGCCTGATTGCCCTGGCTAGGACTTCCAATACTATGTTAAACAAGAGTGGTGGCAGGGGGAATCCTTGTCTGGTTCCTGTTCTCGGAGAGATAACTTTCAGTTTTTCTCCACTGAGAATATTAGCTGTGGGTTTGTCATATATGGCTTTTATTGTGTTGAGGTACTTTGCTTCTATACCCATTTTTATTCAGAGTTTTTTTTTTTTTTAAAGATTGGCACCTGAGCTAACTGTTGCCAATCTTTTTTATTTTTTTCCTGCTTTATCTTCCCAATCCCCCCTACATAGTTGTATATCTTAGTTGCAGGTCCTTCTTAGTTGTGGGATGTGAGACACCACCTCAACGTGGCCTGACGAGCAGTGCCATGTCCGCGCCCAGGATCCGAACCCTCGGCCGCCGCAGCGGAGCGCGAACTTAACAGCTCAGCCACAGAGCTGGCCCCTTATTCACAGTTTTTTTATCATAAATGGATGTTGTATCTTGTCAAATGCTTTTTCTGCATCTATTGAGATGATCGTATGGATTTTATTATTCATTTTGTTAATGTGGTTTATCACTTTGACTGATTTGCAGATGTTGAACCATCCCTGCATCCCTGGAATAAATCTCACTTGATCATGATGTATGATCTTTTTAATGTATTGTTGTAATCGATTTGCTAGTATTTTGTTGAGGATTTTTGCATCGATGTTCATCAGTGATATTGGCCTGTAATTTTATTTTGTGTTATCCTTGTCTGGTTTTGGTACCAGGGTAATGTTGGCTTTGCAGAATGAATTAGGAAGATTCCCCTCCTTTTCAAGTTTTGGGAAGAGTTTGAGAACGAGAGTTATTAAGCCTGAATATTTGATAGAATTCACCATCGAAGCCATCTGGTCCTGGGCTTTTATTTTTTGGGATGCTTTTGTTTACTGTTTCAATCTCCTTACTACTGATTGGTCTATTCAAATTCTCTATTTCTTCTTGATTCAGTTTTGGAATGTTGTGTGATTCTAAGAATTTGTCCATTTCTTCTATATTATCTAGTTTGTTGCCATATAGCTTTTTGTGATATTCTCTTATAATCTTTTGTATATCTGAGGTGTCTGTTGTAATTTCTCCTCTTTCATTTCTGATTGTATTTCTTTGAGCCTTTTCTCTTGTTTTCTTCATGAGTCTAGCTAAAGGTTTGTCAATTTTGCATATCTTTTCATTGAACCAGCTCTTCATTTCATTGATTTTTCTTATTTTTTTTAGTCTCTCTTTCATTTACTTCTGCTCTAATTTTTATTATTTCCTTCCATCTACTGATTTTGAGCTTTGTTTGTTCTTCTTTTTCCAGTTCCTTTAGGTGTACTGTTAGATTGTTTATTTGAGAGTTTTCTTTTTTATTGAGGTAGGCCTGTATTCTGATAAACTTCCCTCTTAGAACTGCTTTTGCTGTATCCCATAAATTTTGGCATGTTGCATTTTAATTTTCATTTTTTTCCAGGTATTTTTTTGAGTTCTCTTGATTTCTCCATTGACTCAATTGTTGCTCATAGCATTTTGTTTGTGGCTGTTATCATTTTCTTCCTGTAGTTGATTTCTGCTTTCATACCATTGTGGTCAGAAAAGATGCTTGGTATTATTTCAATCTGCTTAAATTTATTGAGATGTTTTGTAGTCTAATATGTGATCTATCCTGCAGAATGTTCCATGTGCATTTGAAAAGACTGTGTATTCTGTGGTTTTTGGATGGAATACTCTGTATATATCTACTAAGTCTATTTGGTTTAGCATGTCATTTTAGGCCAATCTTTCCTTTTTTATCTTTTGTTTGGGTGATCTATCCATTGGTGTAGTGGAATTCTAAATCCCTACTATTATTGTGTTACTGTCTATTTCTCCTTTTATGTCTATTAATAACTGCTTTGTATATTTAGATGCTCCTATGTTGGTACGTTAGATATTTACAAATGTTATACCATCTTGTTGGATTACTCCGTTTATCATTATGTAATGCCCTTCTCTGTCTCTTGTTACAGTTTTTCTTTGAAAGTCTATTTTGTCTGATATAAGTATTGCTACCCCTGCTTTCTTTTCTTTGCCATTTGCATGGAATATCTTTTTCCATCACTTTACTTTCAGTTTGTGAGTGTCTTTAGGTCTGAAGTGTTTCTCTTATATGCAGCATATATTTGGGCCTTTTATTTTTATCCAATTTTCCACCCTATGCCTTTTTTTTCTTGAGGAAGATTAGCCCTGAGCTAACTGCTGCCAATCCTCCTCTTTTTGCTGAGGAAGACTCGCCCTGAGCTAACATCCATGCCCATCTTCCTCTACTTTATATGTGGGATGCCTACCGCAGCATGGCCTGCCAAGCGGTGCCATGTCTGCACCTGGGATCTGAACTGGTGAACCCCGGGCCGCCAAAGTGGAATGTGCGCACTTAACCACTGCACCACCAGCCAGCCCCTACCCTATGTCTTTTGCTTGGAGCATTTAGTCCATTGACATTTAAAGTAGCTATTGATAAGTATGTACTTATTGACATATTGTTACATTTTTTCTGGGTGTTTTAGTAGTTCTTATCTCTTCCTTTTTTCTTCTCTTGCTCTCTTCCCTTGTGGTTTGATGGCTTTATTTAGTATTGTGTTTGGATTCCTTTCTCTTAATTTTTTGTGTATTTATTAAAGATTTCTGGTTTGTGATTACCACAAGGTTCATATATAATAACTTACATATATAGCAATCTATATTAAGTCAATGATCATTTAGTTATTCTCTTGCTAAAAGCTCTACTCTTTTACTCTCCTCCTCCCACATTTTATGTTTTTGATATCATATCTAACCTCTTTTTTTGTGTGTGTGTCTCTGTTACCCTCTTATCATGGAGATAGGTAATTTTAGTACTTTTGTCCTTTGATCTTCATATTATATTCATAGGTTGTTGATCTGCTACTTTTACTGTATTTTTCCCTTTACCAGTGGTTTTATTGCCTTTTTTTTGGATAATTTTCTTATTCCGATTTGTGGTCTTCTTTTTCCCACTTAAATAAGTCCCTTTAGCATTTCTTGTAAGGGTGGATTCTTGGTGATAAACTCCTTTCCTTTTTGCTTGTCTGGGAAAGTATTTACCTCTCCTTTATCTCCCCTGAATGATAACCTTGATGGGTAGAGTATTCTTTTTTTTTTCTGCTTTTTCTCCCCGAATCCTCGTAGTATATAGTTATATATTTTAGCTGTTGGTCTTTCTAGTTGTGGCACGTGGGATGCTGCCTCAATGTGGCCTGATGAGCAGTGCCATGTCTGTGCCCAGGATCTGAACCAGCGACACCCTGGGCCACCGAAGCAGAGCATGAAAACTTAACCACTCGGCCACGGGGCCGGCCCCTGAGTATTCTTGAGTGTAGATTTTTTCTTTAAGCGCTTTAAATATATCATGCCACTCTCTTCTGGCATGTAAAGTTTCTGCTGAGAAGTCAGCTGATAGCCTTATGGGGTGTCCTTTGTATTTAATGTGTTGCTTCTCTCTCATGGCTTCTAGGATTCTCTCTTTATCTTTACCTTTGGACATTTTAATTATATTTGTCTTGATGTGAGCCTCTTTGGGTTTATCTTGTTTGATGCTCTGTGCTTCCTATACCTCGATGTCTCTTTCCTTCCTTAGGTTAGGAAAGTTTTCAGCTATTATTTCTTCAAATAGATTCTCTGCCACTTGTCTCTCTCTTCTCCTTCTGGAACACCTATAATTCAGATGTTAGTGTCCTTGATTTTGTCCCAGAAGTCCCTTAGACTGTCCTCATTCTTTTTAATTCTTTTTTCTTTTATCCCTTCAGCTTGGGGGATTTCCTCTACTCTTTCATCCAGCTCACTGATCTGTTCTTCTATATCATCTACTCTGCTTTTGAGTCCCTTTAGTGAATTATTCATTTCCAGTATTATATTCTTCATTTCTGGTTGGTTCTTTTTCATATTTTCCAATTCTTGTTGATATTCTCACTGAGTTCATCCGTTCTTCTCCCAAGATCAGTGAGCATCTTTATGACCTTTTGTTTGCACTCTTTGTCAGGTAGCTTGTTCATTTCTGTTTCATTTAGTTATTTTTCTGGGGTTTTGTTCTATTCCCTTCCTTGGAACATATTCCTTTGCCTCCTCATTTTGTCTTTTTCTTTGTGCTTATATCTATGTATTAGGTAGGTCAGCTACATGTCTGGTCTAGGAGAGGTGGCCTTATGTAAGAGATGCCTTCTGAGGCCCAGCAGTGTGCTTCCCTCTTCTCACCAGTTCCAAATGTTGCAGAAGTGTCCTCTGTGTGGGCTACATGTTTCCTTCTGTTGTCACAGGATTGCTCTTGCTGCAGGTGCCCAGGAAGGCTAGGCTGTCCCCCTGGCCAGCTGGTTATAATGCTCAGCTGTGTGTGGCTGCTATGGACCCTTCAGTCACTCTACTGGGCATGGGGAGTTCCAGCACAATTGGCTATAAGGTCTAATGGCACATTCCCTTTGTAGTTTTTCTAAGTGAATAGGCCCCCAGGGACTTTCCATTGCTGTAGGCCTCTGGCTTGCAAGGCTCTTATCAGCAGTCTCAGGATTACAGATGAGTGGTGTTTGCCTCAGGCATGGGGCACCCAATTGTTTCAGGCTTTGGAATGTGGGGTCAATGCCTTACTTGGCTGTTTGAGAAGTACAAGTTTTCTGCAGCTGACAAGCCCCCTGCCCCAAGGACCACACGTACCATCAACACAGTCCTGCCCTGTGTGCATGTCTGACCCCCAGAAGTGGACCCATTTACCCCACTGCAGAGGCCCCACACACTCTACCAACACCCCACACACTCCACCCACTCCTTGCACATGCCCTGCCCCTCAGAGGTGGACCCACTCACCCAGTTGCAGAGGATCTAGGTACCCAGCCTATGTAGGCCAACAAGTTACCTGAGGGCTTGCTGTTGGGTGGCGCCAGTCCCAAGGTAGGCTGACTGCCCTGGCTGAGCTGGATTAAATCGGTTGTCTATTGGGTGGGGCAGACCCTGGGCTGACAGGCCAGGTGAAGAAATCCAATGGCGTCTGCCAGTGTCTGTGTCAGCATGCTTGCACTAGGTCACATAATGGCTGCTGCCAATTTCTTAGTCCCTGGTGAGGTCTCAACTCTCACCAAGATGCACTCAGAGTCCATCAGATGAGTCTCTTTTCACCAAAGGACTGTGCATCTTTCTTTCTGGTGATTTTTGGTTGCTTTCCAAAATGGGTGAAGTTGTCCATGGGCCCTCTAAGAGCCAGCTTTTTTTCCCTTATGTCCAATAGCTTTTCTAGGGGTATTCCCCATTGTTGTTAATAGCCAGCAAAGCCAGATGTTATGACACTTGTCTCAGTTGTGCTGAGTCCAAAAGATGCTTATAGCAGTAACACTCCCCAACTTAGATCCCCCATTCCTCCAGGGAAGGCTGCATACCTTAGGCTTGCTTCTGGCCAGCCATGGATCATTGTGGCTTGTGAAGGTGGCTTTTTCTTCTATCCAAAAAGGAATTTCTGCCTCTTCCACCTCACTCAGGACTGTCCCTTGTTGTGGGGGTTCTTTTTATTCAGTTTTCCATTCTCTCTCAGGGGTAATTGTTCTAAGAGTAGTTGTGAATCTGTTGTGTCCATGGGAGGAGATGAGTTCAGAGTTTGCCTATGCTGCCATCCTGACACTAACCTCTCTTTCCTTATTTTTAGAATTTGCTCAGCTCATGTAGATTCTTGACTACATAAAGGTATGGTTTTGTGTGTATTAGACCAATTGGCATATTCTAATTTATATACTATGCATGAATTTTATACACACCTCCCTTATATTTTTATGAAAATAGTATACATTGTAGAGGTTGTTTTATTGAAATAAGACTGTAGCCTTCTCCTAAAATACCAGAAAATTCTATTTCTAGAAAAATTCTCTATTATTTACTAATCTGTGCTTATACATATCTCTGGCAGCTTTTATTGGCTATAAAATATCATTTCAAAATTTTTAACCAACATTGATTTGTAGACTTTTAAGAAGTTCAACTTTATCTAAACGTAAAATTCTAGTGATACTTAAACAGATACTGACTTCTACAGGCTATTATCACTTAAGTGCAAATGAAAAAGAAAGCAGAGAAGGGGAGAGAGGCAGAGCAAGGGAGAAGGAGGGAGATAGAAAAGTTGTGAATATAAATAGTCAAGTACACAGTTTCTCCACCTTTGTGTGCTTTCTCCTGTCATATTACAGCCTCAGATTTTCCAGCAGACAGTTTTAACCATAGCACTGAAACCACATTCTCAAGGATATAATTAAGTTCTATCTTCTTTAAATCCCTCTTGTGTTGTGAGACTTGACCTGGTCAGTGATGTTAGGCTTACATTCCAGAAGCAAGTTTATTTTCCAAACCATTCAGCAGTCTGGCCAAGTCATGGAGGCCTTTTTACTTTTTTTTTTATTATTATTAAGGTTATAAAAGTTAACATTCTTGTGAAATTACAGTTGTACATCATTATTAGTCATGTTGTAGGTACACCACTTCACCCCTAGTGCCCACCCCCCACCCCCCTTTCCCCTGGCAACCACCAATGAGTTCTCTTTGTCCATATGTTAACTACCACCTATGAGTGGAGTCATACAGAGTTCGTCTTTCTCTGTCTGGCTTATTTCACTCAACATAATACTCTCCAGCTCTATCCATGTTGTTGTGAATGGGACGACTTTGTCCTTTTTTATGACTGAGTAGTATTCCATTGTATATATATATGCCACATCTTCTTTATCAAATCATCATTTGCTGGGCACTTAGGTTGGTTCCATGACTTGGCTATTGTGAATAATGCTGCAATGAACATAGGGGTGCATGGAACATCTGGAATTGCTGATTTCAGGTTCTTAGGATAGATACCCAGTAGTGGGATGGCTGGGTCATAAGATATTTCTGTTCTTAACTTTTTGAGGAATCTCCATACTGTTTTCCATAGTGACTGCTCCAGTTTGCATTCCCATCAACAGTGTATGAGGGTTCCCTTTTCTCCACAGCCTCTCCAACATTTGTCACTCTTGATTTTGGATATTTTTGCCATTCTAACAGGTGTAAGGTAATATCTTAGTGTAGTTTTGATTTGCATTTCCCTGATGATTAGTGATGATGAGCATCTTTTCATGTGTCTATTGGCCATCCGTATATCTTCTTTGGAGAAATGTCTGTTCATGTCCCCTGCCCGTCTTGTAATTGGGTTATTTGATTTTTTATTGTTGAGTTGTGTGAGTTCTTTTTATATTATGGAGATTAACCCTTTGTTGGATAAATAACTTGTGAATATTTTTTTCCCAATTAGTGGGCAGTTTTTTTTGTTTCAATCCTGTTTTCCCTTGCCTTGAAGAAGCTCTTTAGCCTGATGAAGTCCCATTTGTTTATTCTTTCTATTGTTTCCCTCATGTGAGGGGTTATGTTGTCTGAAAAGATTCTTTTGAAGCTGATGTCAAAGAGTGTGCTGCTGATATTCTCTTCTAGAAGACTTATTGTTTCAGGCCTAATCTTTAGGTCTTTGATCCATTTTGAGTTTATTTTAGTAAATGGTGAAAAAGAATGGTTGATTTTCATTCTTTTACATGTGGCTGTCCAGTTTTCCCAGCACCATTTGTTGAAGAGACTTTCTTTCCTCCATTGTAGCTCCTTTGTCAAAGATTAGCTGTCCATAGATGTGTGGTTTTATTTCTGGGATTTCAATTCTGTTCCATTGATCTGTGCATCTGTTTTTGTACCAGTACCATGCTGTTTTGATTACTGTGGCTTTGTAGTATGTTTTGAAGTCAGGGATTGTGATGCCTCCAGCTTTGTTCTTCTTTCTCAGGATTGCTTTAGCAATTCGGGGTCTTTTCTTGCCCCGTATGAATTTTTGGATTCTTTGTTCAGTTTCTGTAAAGAATGACATTGCAATTCTGATTGGGATAGCGTTGAATCTGTAGATTGCTTTAGGTAGTATGGACATTTTAACTATGTTTATTCTTCCAATCCATGTGCATGGAATGTCTTTCCATCTCTTTATGTCGTCGTCGATTTCTTTCAAGGAGGTCTTGTAGTTTTCATTGTATAGATCTTTCACTTCCTTGGTTAAATTTATCCCAAGGTATTCTATTCTTTTTGTTGCGATCGTGAATGGGATTGACTTCTTGAGATCATTTTCTGTTAGTTCATTGTTAGCATATGGAAATGCTACTGATTTATGTGTGTTTATTTTATACCCTGCAACTTTGCTGTAGTTGTTGATTGTTTCTAATAGTTTTTCTATGGATTCTTTGGGGTTTTCTGTATATAAGATCACGTCGTCTGCAAACAGTGAGAGTTTTACTTCTTCATTGCCTATTTGGATTCCTTTTATTTCTTTTTCCTGCCGAGTTGCTCTGGCCAAAACCTCCAGTACTATGTTGAATAAGAGTGGTGAAAGAGAGCACCCTTGTCTTGTTCTTGTTCTGAGAGGGATGGGTTTCAGTTTTTGTCTGTTGAGTATGATGTTGGCTGTGGGTTTGTCATATATGGCCTTTATTATGTTGAGGTACTTTCCTTCTATACCTATTTTATTGAGGGTTTTTATCATAAATGGATGTTGGATCTTGTTGAATGCTTTCTCTGCATCTATTGAGATGATCATGTGGTTTTTGTTTCTCATTTTGTTAATGTGGTGAATAATGTTGATTGACTTGCGGATGTTGAACCATCCCTGTGTCCCTGGTATAAATCCCACTTGATCATGGTGTATAATCTTTTTGATATATTGTTGTATTTGGTTTGCCCAAATTTTGTTGAGGATTTTTGCATCTATGTTCATCAGTGATATTGGCCTGTAGTTTTCCTTTTTTGTGTTGTCCTTGTCAGGTTTGGGGATCAGGGTGATGTTGGCTTCATAGAATGTATTAGGGAGTGCTCCATATTCCTCTATTTTCTGGAACAGTTTGAGAAGGATAGGTATTAAATCTTCTTTGAATGTTTGGTAGAATTCTCCAGAGAAGCCGTCTGGTCCTGGACTCTTATTTTTGGGGAGGTTTTTGATTACTGTTTCTATTTCTTTACTTGTGATTGGTCTATTCAGATTCTCTATTTCTTCCTGATTCAGTTTGGGTAGGTTGTATGAGGCCAGGAATTTATCCATTTCTTCTAGGTTGTTCAATTTGTTGGCATATAGTTTTTCATAGTATTCTCTTATGATCCTTTGTATTCTTCGGCATCTGTTGTGATTTCTCCTTTCTTGTTTCTAATTTTATTTATTTGAGACTTCTCTCTGTTTTTTTTAGTGAGTCTGGCTAAGGGTTTGTCGATTTTGTTAATTTTTTCGAAGAACCAACTTTTTGTTTCATTGATCCTTTCTACTGTCTTTTTTGTTTCAATATCATTTATTTCTGCTCTAATTCTTATTATTTCCCTCCTTCTACTGACTTTGGGCTTTGTTTGTTCTTCTTTTTCTAATTCTGTTAGGTGTCGTTTGAGGTTGTTTATCTAAGATTTTTCTTGCTTATTGAGGTGAGCCTGTATTGCAATGAATTTTCCTTTTAGGACTGCCTTTGCTGCATCCCAAATAATTTGGTATGGTGTGTTTTCATTTTCATTTGTCTCCCGATAATATTTGATTTCTTCTTTAATTTCTTCAATAATCCATTGTTTGTTCAGTAGCATGTTGTTTAGTCTCCACGTTTTTGGCCCTTTCCCAGCTTTATTCTTGTAGTTGATTTCTAGTTTCATAGCATTGTGATCAGAAAAGATGCTTGATATTATTTCAACCCTCTTGAACTTGTAGATGCTTGCTTTGTTTCCCAAGATATGATCTATCCTTGAGAATGTTCCATGCGTGCTTGAGAAGAATGTGTAACCTGCTGTTTTTGGTTGAAGTGTCCTATATATATCTATTAGGTCCATCTGATCTAATTTTTCATTTAATTCTATAATTTCCTTGTTGATTTTCTGTCTGGATGATCTGTCCATTGGTGTTAATGGGGTGTTGAGGTCCCCTACTATTATTGTACTGCTGTTGATGTCTCCCTTTAGTTTTGTTAATAGTTTCTTTACGAATTTTGGTGCTCCTGTGTTAGGTGCGTATATATTTATAACTGTTATGTCATCTTGGTGGAGCATCCCTTTTATCATTATATACTGCCCCTCTTTGTCTTTCTTTATCTGTTTGCTTTGAAGTCTACTTTGTCTGATGTAAGTATCGCAACACCTGCTTTCTTTTGTTCATTATTGGCTTGGAGTACTGTCTTCCATCCCTTCACTCTGAGTCTGTGTTTGTCTTTGGGGCTGAGGTGTGTTTCCTGGAGGCAGCATATTGTTGGATCTTATTCTTTGATCCGTCCTGCCACTCTGTGCCTTTTGATTGGAGAGTTCAATCCATTCACGTTTAGTGTGATTATTGAAATGTGGGGGCCTACTGTTGCAATTTTATCACTTGTTTTCCGGTTCTTTTGCATTTTGTCCTGATGGAGAGCTGTTGCTTTGTGTTATTGTCCTTCTGCTTATCTCCTTTGTTCTGGATTTTGTAACCCCTTTCCTTTTTTCGATTTTTAAGGAATGAGTTTCTTCCTGAGCAATTCTTGAAGAGGAGGTTTTGTGGTGATGAACTCCCTTAACTTTTGTTTATCTGGGAAAGTTGTTATTTCTCCATCATATTTGAAGGATATTTTTGCTGGGTAGAGTATTCTTGGCTGCAGGTTTTTGTCCTTCAGAGTTTTGAATATTTCATTCCAATCTCTTCTAGCCTGTAAGGTCTCACCTGAGAAATCTGCTGATAGCCTTATGGGGTTTCCTTTGTAAGTTATTTTCTTCTGCCTGGCTGCCCTTAGTATTTTCTCTTTGTCATTGACTTTTGCTAGTTGCACTACTATATGTCTTGGGGTTGGTCTTCTTGCATTAATAAAGTTTGGAGATCTATTGGCTTCTGTGACGTGAAGTTCCATCTCTCTTCCTACGTTTGGAAAGTTCTCAGCTATTATTTCTTTGAACAGGCCTTCTGCCCCCTTCTCCTTCTCTTCTCCCTCTGGTATACCTATAATCCTTATGTTGCATCTCCTAATTGAGTTGGATAATTCTCGGAGAGTTTCTTCATTTCTTTTTAGACTTAATTCTCTCTCATCCTCTGCCTGCAGCATTTCTATATTCCTATCCTCCAAATTGCTAATTCTGTCCTCCATATTATCCACCCTACTGTTCAGAGAGTCCAGATTTTTCTTAATCTCCTCCATTGTGTTCTTCATCTCCAGTATTTCTAATTGGTTCTTCTTTATAGTGTCAAGCTCTTTTGTGACATAGCTCCTGAACTCATTGAGTTGTCTATCTGAATTCTCTTTTAATTCATTGAGTTTTTTCATAACGGCAGTTTGGAAATCATCGTCATTTAGGTTATAGATTTCATTCTCTTTGGGATTGTTTTCTGGGTGCTTATTTTCCTTCTGTTCTGGAGATTTAATATATTTTTTCATACTGCTTGATGGCGTGGATTTGTGCCTCTGCATAGAGATAGAGTTTTGGTTGCTGCTTCCATTTGTTGCGACTGGTGTGTGGGGGGCCAGCTGTTTAGACTGCACCAACCAGGAACCCTGTCAGCTGTTACTGACTAGGCCTGGACCCCCTCCTCGTAGTCACAGTAGTCCTGTGGGGTCCCTTGTCAGTTGTGGGGGCAATCGCAAGGGGACCTCAGGCTGCTGGTGCCTACTGCTGCAGCCCACTTAGACACACTCCCTCCTTGCGGTCTGCAGTGGTGTTGTGGGCTTTCCCATCAGCCAGGAGCAGGATCACCTATAATCGCCAATTTGTCCCTAACAGAGCCCACCAGATTACACTTGTCCACTATAGGTCCCAGCAGAGCTATGGGTATCTTCTGCAGTCTGTTGTTAGCTCACCTAGCTGTGCTGCTTTTGCCCCAGGGCCTTCCCACCTTGCGATTGCCAGTTGGGACTTCTCCACTAGTGCTGTGCAGAGGCTTTTGCTGAGGCTACTGTAGGAACCTGGAGGTCTTCCTTGGGATACGTGGCCATTTCACTGGAGCTCTACTCTGCCCCACTCCACTCCCACAGGATCTCTGGGAGCCCCTTGCCTCATCTGGGACACGGCCAGAGTCCATGGGCCTGGCAGTGGCTTGTAAGCTGCTGCCTTGTGGGGAATTCTGCTCTAGGGAGCTTCCTGGTGTTCCGAATGCTGGGAGGGGCCTCCCTGCCAATGGCGAGCAGAGGCCTTCCCTACTGGCGGGGTGTGGGACCCTGGAGCGACTCCCTGGGCCGCAGAGTCAGGTGTTGGAGCTCCACCCAGTCCCCAAGCGCATCCACGGGAAGTCCCGGCACCCCCTGCACCGACTTGTGCGCTGGAGACCATGAGCCCAGCAGCAGCTTATGGTCTAGTGCCGGGCTGGGGAATCCGCCCACTCGGAGCTTCCCTCTGTCCTGGATTCTAGACGTGGCCTCCCTGCTAATGGTGAGCAGAGGCTTTCCCTGCCGGGGAGGTGCGGGACCCCGGAGCCTTCCCCCGTGCCACAGAGCCAGGCGCTG
The DNA here is from genome assembly GCF_037783145.1 of Equus przewalskii. NCBI lineage: Eukaryota > Metazoa > Chordata > Mammalia > Perissodactyla > Equidae > Equus > Equus przewalskii. The sequence goes on from NC_091834.1 coordinate 28,234,752, forward strand.
GAGCTCCAACCATGTCCCCAAGCATGTCTACGGGAAGTCCTGGTGCCCCCTGCACCGAGCTGTGTGCTGGAGACTGTGAGCCCAGCGGCAGCTCGTGGT